>NC_086246.1:43192500-45812500 GCF_036321145.2 Pelmatolapia mariae | reverse complement strand
CCCCCGAAAAAAAGAGAAAAAAATCAAGTGTGCGCGTAAATATAACTGTCCAAATGTCAGAATTTAGGAAGATTAAAAAGAATAGGCCAAAGGAAAAGCAGTTATTTATTATTTGGCTGGTTTAAATTATAAATTAAGACAACAGAAAAGTAGAAAAGATTAGCCTAGTAGAACATACAAAGCAAGATTTAAAGTCAAAATTTAAACTCAAGCCAAGGAAACCTAATCATTATCATTGTTAAGTGTGGAGTTATCAGAAGTATAGTGACAGCAGCGAGAGAATTGTTATGACTATAAATCAGACATACGGGTTGACATTAAATGGCATTTTCCCGTTTATAGAAGCAAGCAGACCATACACAAATTTAGAACAGAAACCAGAGTTTATTTATTTTTGTTCTTAATATTTAGTCCTACAGTCATATTAACTTGGGTCACAGCTGCCCGTGGATCATGAGGGCTCTTACAATTAAAGACTATAAATCATATGTCCCTTTATTGTTCTCTAAATATATTAACAATGTCGCGAGGTTCCCCTTAAGCATCCACACATCTCCAAGTGTATAATGGCGGTCAATTAAATCAAAGTGAATCAGTAATCTCATAACTGTGGCCCTTAATAAGGCCTGCACATCCGCACTTCTTTGCCGCGTAGTTCAGATCATTCGAGCCAAACAGCGTCACCTAACGGCACAAACTCAGAGCTGCTGTTCGGGCCTGCATGCTTATTATCTCCGGCCTACGTCCACAGCACATTGCAAACCGCAAAAAAACGACATATTACCCCGTGACATCAATATAACAGGAATAGAGCCATGAATAGAAACGGTAGGATGCATCAAAACTATTGATTTCTGCAGATGTAGTGACTGTGAAATTGCAGGAGTAACTGATAGGCCTGATATTTTGTGTTTATTTGTTCTTACATTACAAAGCACGCACAAAGAATTTGAAGATCGTTAGTGTCACTCTAATGGAGATGCATAATATTAGTTACTTATGGCATCAAAATCCTTGTTGCATAATTGGTGGTACTGAATAATATCCATGCACAGGCCTACATGATGCTGCAGAATTGTCTGCAGGGCATTTCATTCGTTTTGTTCTCTGCAGCATTGGAGAAAAACGTGATTGATCTTCGTGAAAATGCTTTGAAAATTAGAGGCTTCAAACCGAAATAGGAGCGCATGAAACTGCGTAATCTCTTTAGCAGAATGACCCGCAGTCACCATATTTTAGAGCAGCAGTGTCTTCGTTTCCAACGTAAGTAAGCTGTAAAACCATATCTAGAATGCGCAATCAACTAATATCAAAGGACTCTAATATTTTATAGAGACAGGAGAAGAACGGTTGTATCTTGTTACATATTTTTGTGTTTTTTTGTCTGCAGTAGAAAAGCGTTTCCATTAATACGAAGTAATGAAAAACATATGCACGTGTAAATGCCAAATACATCCCTTAGAGGCGATTATACTGAAGGGTTGCAAATGTACGCACAGTTTAACTGAAATTTGTTGAGATTATTTTAGTTTTTTTTTATTTTAAATTACATCGACGAGCAGGACATGTAGGACAACTGGAGAAAAAAAATAATTAAACGTTTGTCCTTTTCTTAGCACAATGTGAGGTTTATTTGTCCTTTTAATGAAGAGTTGATATCTTTGGGCAATAAAAAATGAGTGCTTTAGAAAGTAGAGATTTAAAAATCGTTTTCAAATACAGTAAAATTACACAGGTCAGGCAAATCGAATAGTGGCGCAATCACCGGTAAAAGACAATCGAATTCACCAAGGGAGTAGCAACGTCTAGCTCAACATGTGTTTGTCGTGTCAGTTCCTCTTATTTTAATTTTTGCACAAACCTACATTTGGAAAGAATTGCCTGGATAACATACTAAATATATTTATTGACTAAAAGAAAAAAAATCAATTTATTAATCGGTTAACAATGTCATATTTGTATGGCACGTTTAATGGTGCTCACAAAACTGGAGATTTATTTTCTTCTTTATATGAATCTCATCTGTTTAATTTACAGACTGAAAAGTTTAATGAAATGTTTAATGTCAGTTTTCTTACACTCATAATTCACGATTTCCTAAACTGCATCCAACTTCCCCTTAAAATCATTCATTCCTGTCAAATTTGTATGGCTGTCATCATGCATGACCACACTGAACTCTGTTGGGTTCAATCGTTAATAAGTGACCGATTCAAGTGGCCACTTCTGGGAATTGTAATGGCCGCTCTTCAAAGAGGCCTGACCTGACACTGAAACAGCGGTGTCAAAGGTCACACATGAAGACCAACAGGAAGCCAATGTCCTTCAGTCTGTCATGCCCCTAAATTAGCACCTAAGTACTGCAGTTAATTGTCATGAGTTGTTTTGGGGTTGGTGGAAAGCTCTGATTCTCCAAAAGGGTTTAAAACATTCATATCTAAATTAATAATGAATTTGGCAGTTTTAAAAGTAATGCCTTGTGAGTTTTCCCACAAATTTGAATTGTTCCGATTATAAGTATTGGCATCATTATGTCTGGGGAAAAAGAAATGATGGGCATGAAAAGCTCTGAAATTTCCACTTTGACTTTTGTCCAACTGAAAAAGACAGATAAATAAATAAAAAAGGTTCAGCGCAGTGAGCTCCTCTAGTTTTGAACTGATCACATTATTTGCAACATTGAATAGTTTGTGATATTTTATAATATATTTTTGTTTTCTCAGTTATGGACGTTTGCTGTGGTGATGGGAGAATTATTCACTGATAGTGAAATCCATGCTAGGAAGCGTGTTTGTTTGTTTGTATAGCAGCACATGACAAAAGCAATTATTTTAACACCATGTAATTCTTAATTAGCAATTTGGAGACTGACCCACTTACATCCTGGGTCAGTTGAGATCTGGTGGCCAACCTTTCAGTATCTGTGAGAGGCATTTAGAGGTCCTTGCATTGGGCTGACATACCTACACACAGCCCTGAAGCGATCAACTGACCTAAAGCAAAATCAATTTCATCGCACTGATAAAATCAATCACTCAACTCATGAAACACACTTATAACACAACAGCATAGGCGGTACGTGAGCTTCATCGCTGCAACATCAACAAACCCCACGTTCATGAATGCAACACAGAAGCGATCAGATCATTAAAAAAAGAAAAAGAAAAAAACAGAAAAAGAAAAAAAAAACATACTGTGCAAATGCTAAACTTACACAACGCGACTATGTCAAAGAAACTGATAACCAGAAAAGTAATTCAACTTACATTTCATCACCTGCTTCTGGTTCTTGATCCTTAGGCTGAGGGAGAGATGTTGATGCTTTCTCCACCATGTGAAAACAGAAGAACGGTCTTGCTGCTTTCCTGGTTTAATTGGGAACAGGCTGGAGTTTATGCTAATGAGCGCTGACATCAGTTCTAGTAGCCCCCCACTCCATAAAGGAGGAGAGCAAAAGGGCCAAAGTCGCGCCTCTTTTCCCAGGCAATTCCGTCGGTCAAGTTCAAGCACAGCGGTTGTCATTTAGAAAATGTGACTGCGCAGATAAAAATTAGGGGAGGGGGGTAGAGAGAGAAATGTGAATCTTGGATTGCAACAAAACCCCTTATAATAAAAGAAAACACAACAACAACAACAATAACAAACCCACTAGATTCAGCAACGTGACTTCCTGGTAGATTTATTTAATTTTTTTCCTAAATGAAAAAAACTATACATTTTTGCCTGTTTGACATTTTTCCTAGTGTACCAACAAATTTGAGTGATAATGTTTCACAATGAGCATGTGAGTTTGGACATTTCTTTCCAAGAGTAAGAAGGTGCGTCCAGGTAACTCTTGATATTCTTCGGATTTATGGAATTTATACCGAGTACATGATGTAGTAGTAGAGTAGAGTAGTGGATGAGAAAACTGAGCTGCTGAAGGTTCATCTTTGGTTAATTTAGTGTAACTGTCGTTTCCTCTGGCAAAGAGAGGTTAAAAAATACTTCAAGCACCAGCTTTCTCGTGTTTTTTTTTTTTTTTTGCGTGTACTTGTTCATCACTCATCTGTGCATGCGGGCGAGTGGATGATCCATGGGATCATCTATGCTGCCGGAAACACAAGCACTCGGTGAAACAGAATTAGCGTCGTACATTTGCGTAATTACAATCTAAAGTGTGCAATCATTCATGTCGCCCAAATCCAGAAATTGTGTGAGGAGACGCCAGCGCAACAGCTTAACGCATCGCAGCAGAATCAAGCTGAGCCTATTCTCCCGTGTTTGTCTCTGAATCTGAAAACAGACGGCCATGATAGGTCAGTGAATACGCAGATGTAAGGCCAATACTTATCTCAAAGGCTTCATTTGTGGGTGAGACACAACAGGTGTGGGACTACAGTTTGTTTTTATTATAGCATGTAAGCTTTTACAAAGAGCACTCATTAAATGGTTTTGGTCAGTAATTTCTCTTAGATTTTCTTTTTCTTCCTCCAATCAGCCTCCTTCACAGACACGTTTTGCCAAATAACGGCAGGAAAAAGAGGCACAGGTGTGCATAATAATATTAATGATCTGAGTTATATTTGGTCCTGAGCTGGTGCATGTTGGTAGTCTCGCTGCTGCATTCAAGCACAGAGCCATTTTGAATGCAACATCTGTGCTTCTCCTGTTGCAGCGATACTAAGTTCCTTGAGGCTGGTTCAAAGAAATGCATTTTTTTCTTATTAATGGAGAGTGATCAGAAATGTACATGATAAATAAAAGCTATTTGATCACTCTGAAAGGAAATAACCAACCAGACTGTTATATTTGACACCTATGACAGTGTTTGGCTTGTATACACTGTAGAAACTGATGTGGGATCAGGTTTTTTAAAAAGATAATGCCTCAGCAGTGAATCGCCTTAACAGATGCAGTGTAACCTTCCTTATAATATATGCCTGGTAATTAACAATCATGACTCTCACTACTCTTTTAAATAAATCCATGTGACAAAGCAGATCTGGCCCTCCGTAGCTGGTTCCCACACAGCAGAGGAGGCAGCAGTTAGGAAAAGAGACAAAAAGGAAAAGAGCGGGGAAAATGAAGGGAGACGAGAGAGGTGGTGGGGGGAGTGTTTCCTTTGACGGGGCACCATTGCAACATTTGCATATATTCAAATCAGGTGATGAATGTCATGCATGAGGGTGAACAAAGACAAGCCAATGGGAGGGCTGCGTCTCTGCTGCAGGCTCAGAAGCAGCCGCCGGTATCCCAGCAGCACCCTGGGAGAAACACGGGGAAGTGGTGTGGGAACCAAGAGGCCCCCCGATCTGAGCAGAGGGAGGGGAGCCACTTGTAGTCTGTGGTGAATTTGCATTTTATTTGTGTCCATTTTCCTCAGTAATTTCTGCCCCAGCACTTCAACCACAGATGGCTAACACAGGAAGAAGGATTTGCATTTGTGTCAAAGATGATAATGATGGACGTGTTTTCCACCCAGACAGAGACATTCCTTCTCTTGGTCTGAATTACATTTTAATGTCTCAAAAAATATACAAAATATTTAAGAAATTACTATTTCCTTTTGTTTGTGATCAATGCCAGATGTAGGCATCGGAAAAGTCAGAGTTTGCACAATGTCAGGATGATCTATGAATGTTGTGCTATCCACAAAAGACAAAGCCAGAAATGACTCAGTGTGTATTTCATAACCCAGCAGCATCAAGAGATGGCTTAACAAATACCTCTATGTCTTAAAAGCTGATATGCAAAAGTGAAATTCTAATTAAAACTCTCACTAATCTCACAAACGCATTGCCTGAAGGTGGAGGCTGGAGGTGGATCATAAACATCAGTCACGCATGCAGAGCTTGATATTGAGTTAAACCACTAATTTCACTTGATTTATGTTTGCAGATGCTTGCCTGATGGTTCATACATGCCCACGAGAGATGCTGTTGCTTCACTGCACAAAGCTCCATTTGATCAAATTCACAGCCCCCATTGAAGCGCCATGCTCTCGCACCCAAATTCACAGGGCGAAGGATCAGGCACATCTTCAGTAGAAGGGCTGCCACCAATTAGCAGAAAGTGGAAATTCAATCAGCTTCAGGAGACCAGCCAAATAACATGAACACACATGCTAAACACAGATTTAAATGCTGTGAATGGGTCTCAGAAAAAGATCTTTAGAGGGCATGCTGCTGGAAATACTTGGCACTGTTGGAGGCTTTAGATGGGATGAGCTGACATTATAATGCATGTTCAGGCCACGCGTGGATGTGTTTCTGGGTGTACGATCATTTGGAACTTCAGTGACAAACTATACCACCCATGAAGGATGCACCGAGCTGTTTCCTGCACTGTCTCAGGTCCCAAACAACTCATTGTTTACTGTATTCCGATGCCTGCAGATTGTGTTAAAACACTGTCAAATTGCAAAGACATACAGTTTTTCTTCAGGTTTGAAGATAACTGTGTTGGTATCATAAAGTTTCTTTTACCCATCAAAATGGGAAAATAATACTTTAATATCATGATAGCATCAGAAAGTGTGCTCTCTTCTTCTTTACTCATTCCCTGGTGTTTAGTGTTTTAATACCAAATCAGAGAGTAACAGGAGCATATCTGAGACTTTAAGCTTCACAATCTGCATAATGTTTGTTTTTATCCAATGAAATGCTAAGATGCATGGTGGTAGAAGCATGAAACCTGGAGATTATCATTAGAAGGATCACACAGAGGCATTAAGGGGCACTGAAGAATAACAAGAAAAGATGAAGGGTACAATTTTACATTTAATTAGAGATGAGAAGTAAAAGCAAAACCTCTTTACAAGTTTCCTTATTGCTTGTCATTTTTATACTGCAGAATATGTATTAATTAACAGACATTTTCACACTATTATTTTTTGTATGTTCCAATCGTAAAACTGGGGGAAATGATGCAATCATTTTCAATCATATTTTCAATCATATTTTTACTATCACAGTGGCATTTTTTTTCTCTATCAGGGGACTAAGAGCCAATAAAAGCAATGTTATTCTGATGCCTTCATAAAAATCGGAAATGTTCACGTGAACGAGTATGGCTGTTGTGCTATTTTGATTTCAGTAAAGTTGCGAAAGTGAAATACTGTGCCCAAAGTGCTTATAAACAAAATCCAAAAAATTCATATTTTAATATTTGTAATTGAAAATGTTAAAGAGGTAAAAAGGAAGGGGCAGGAGTACGAGTAGTATAAATTGTATTTTTGTGTACCTATACTGTTCTTCTTTCTCAAGTGTTCTCACCTTTCAGTTCTTATACCGATTGCCCGCAGTAGGTTGAGAAACATATTTAACTACAGTACTTTAATCACACTGATGTGGCTCGGCTGCAACTTGTTTTTTTTTACCTAGGTGTTCAGGCTCAGTGACTCTTTAGATAAAAAGAAAATCTTTCAACATTAGCAATTTGAATGTGTGACTATGAAAACAGTGGTTTATTTTCTCTGAAAGTTAACCAATTAAGAAAAAATAAATAAAAATTAGTAGAAAATACACTTTTACCTCCAGATTGACTTTCACCTCAGAGGCATATGGGGATTCATATTTTAGATTTATGATTCTTTCCCGCAGCACCTGAAGGCATCTCCCGTCTCCACGACTGCATCCGGGACATTTAACAGCTCCACATGTCAGCAGGTTCAGTTCAGATGCCAAAGACTTTCTTGCATGATAAGAAGCTGCTTTAGTTACTCTCGTTTTAACGACGCCGTTTGGAAGAAGAGATGGTAACTCCATTTATAGTCTTATATATAAAAAAGCTTCTTACAGAGTGCTGGGTAGCCCACTGACGAGCTCTTTTTAGGTGTTCCGGAGGCAGTTAGAGCTAGTTTGCTAATGCTAACCAGCTGTACTGACAGGTGGTGGACCTCCAGTTAAATTTAGCACGATAGCCATTTGCTCAGTTTCATTCATTTTGCAGCGGCTTCCATCGTATCGTGTTCTTAGTGCTGTTGAACGTAACCTCTTCCTGCTATTATCTCTTTAATGTCCTACGTGAGTTAGCGTCTGCCACAGACTGTTATATGTAAACAAACCGTGATGTAGCCAGCTCTACAAACTTTGCTGCGGAGTCCTTATTGTTGTAGACAAGGCGCTCTTGCTCTCTACATCATTATATACAAAATGACGTTATGCACTCAAGTGCGTGTGTTTAATTTGACAGGCGCTGATGGGAGTTCAGCTTGTGGTCAGCTTACTGGCCGCCTGCATAATGCAGAGGATGGCTCCACATTGCTCATTTGCACGCTGGCTCCTCTGCAACGGCAGGTACTGTCAGGTATATAATCAGGTTTTACGTTATTCACACAGTGCACTAAACTGCTTTAACACATGTGCTTGTTGTTTGTTCCAGTTTGTTGCGATTCAAACACCCTTCAGAGGGAGAGCTGTGTGCCCTGGCAGGAAAGCAGATGCCCAAACAAAACAGGAGAGACAGGTGGGAAATGGAGGGCTGTGCTTCATGCTGCAGGACCACTGCGTGCTATAGCATGAAGTTATAGTTATAGTGTGCTTCTCATCTATCCTTTTCCGTTTCTTCATGCTTCAGGCTTGCATTGTTATTTTTTTTCCCCATCCTTTATTTGCTCATAGGCGGCAGAATGGGGAGAATAAACCGCTCACTGTGCCCAAAGACATTGACCTTCACCTGGAGAAAGCACCAGTCAACGTCATTGACGCTCTCGGTAAAACAAATACTTCTTCGTCCACATCACAGTAATGTTGTGCAAGAGTAAATATTACTTGAAGCCCAGCTTTGACTGTTAAGTCCCACCGGTGGTTTGCAGCATATTACACTGCATGGAAACTTTATTGAAATTCTCATTTTGATTGTGTTTTTGGTTTTTTTTTTGTTCTTGTTTCTACTTTCAGTGCTGCGCTTTTTCCTGGAGTACCAGTGGCTTGTAGATTTTGCAGTCTATGCAACCGGAGTTTTCCTCTTCACTGAGTGTTACTATAGTGTGGTAGATGCCAGCAAAGAGGTTAATATTGGAGCCATCTGGTGTGTCCTGACTGTTCTCTTCTGTCTGTATCCTTGAAATGTAAAACAGACACACTCTCCAGATTAGAAAGAATATATCTGGACCCAGATTAGTTTGTGATGTTTTCCTGAATCAAGATCCTGATATGTCCACCACATTCTTGGCAGCTGTTATACCATAAAGATGAGTTGGTAAATATCTATAGTACTGAATGAACCTAAAATCATAATAATCTCTTTCTACAGCTAATGTTTAATCTCTAATTAGGAATACAAGCACTACTAGTGTTAAACTAATATAAAAACATTAAAAATGTCTTACAAATTGGAAGTCTTATCCATGTTTAACTAAAGGTAAATATCACTAAAATATATAATATATATATATAGCTCTTTTTTTTCTTTTTTTTTTTCTTTTTTTTTTTTTACACCTCTCATTTGGTTTCCTTTACCATCTGACCCACAGAAAGACCCTTCACACCCTAATGAGCCACTACTTCCGCTCTGAGGAGGGTGGTGAGCGCTCAGTGTGCCTTGCCTTTGGTTTTCTGTGTCTGCTTGTGGCCATGTTAGTGTTGGTTGTCAGAGAGGACTACCTGGAGTTCGGCCTAGAGCCGGGTTTTTCCAGCCTCTTTGACAACTTGGAAATCTTTGTCAAAGAGCAGGGCTACGCTGACTGGTCGTACGTATCTCCATGAAAAGATTACTTCTGGTTGAAATATTGACCTGTTGTCCTTAAAGAAATGCTTGTTGCTGTAAAATTGATTGACTTTAAATCTCATACGAGTTGAGTCATCTTTCAGTTGGCACAGGAATGAGCCAGACTGTATTTGATATCTGTGCTGGAAGTAGCCCTCCTTAAATATTGGTGTCACTTACTGTTAGTGGTTGCTTTAAACTCAGAATCCCAGTGACTAAGCTGACAGTGAAGCTTGGTTTGGCTGCTGTCTGTGCCTACATCGGAGCTCTCTTGGCCTTCCCTGGACTGCGGCTGGCTCAAACTCACCTAGATGCGGTACAGATGAACTCAGACCGTCCTCTCATCCAGTAAGAATTGTTATATGAAAAACAGCATGTGCTTCATGTCTTTTATTGTTACAGCTCTACTCTGCTCTTACAGTTGTGTCCCTAATGTTTCCTGACAGGATTCTGCTGCATATGGGTTTTCTGTCTCCAGTCATTGTGTTGGTTTTGTGGGTGAAACCCATTGCAAGAGACTTCCTGGCCAATGCACCTATGGGAAAGACTTCTGTTACTCTGTGAGTGCTCATTTCTGATTGATTGGCTACGAGAAGCTAGAACTAACAATCAGGAAATAGAAGAATTCTTCTAGGCAGCGCTTAGTGGACACCTGGCTAATCTCTGACAACTTCACTCTTTGCAGAGTATCCAGTGAAGCATTTGACAGCATGCGTCTTTGGATCATCGTGGTGTCGTGTGTGCTGCGGCTGGGTCTCACCCGTTATCACCTCCAGGCCTACCTCAACCTAGCTCAAAAATGGGTAGAGCAGATGAAAAAGGAGGCAGGACGTATTGCTGCAATTGACATCCAACGAAAGGTCAAATGCAGTTTTAAACTTTCTCAGTATTGCATGCTTTTATCGTATAAACAGACAAATTGAGAGTTTTTAATAAAAAAACAACTTTAAAAAAACTGTTTAAATATTTAAGGATAATTCTTAATAAAAACTTAATAAGTGCCTGTGTCGAGTAAAGTTTCTGTGCCCTCTTCCAGGTTACACGTGTGTTTTGCTACCTGACAGTAGTTAGTCTTCAGTATCTGATTCCAATTCTGCTCATCCTATTCTCAACACTGTCACTTAAGGCACTGGGTAAGTAAAATGCTCACTGAAACTCACATCTTGATATTTGAACTTTTTCTCAACCATGCACATGTAGACTTTCACAGGCCTGAAGTTCTCTGGAAATTAGTCAGACATTAATCCATTTTTAAATTGACTGCTCCTTATGTCAGATTGTGCCAATTTGCTAAGAGCACTAGTGAGCGAGGGCCGTGTGTGCTGGATCCTGAAGCTCCATCCAGGCAGTTTTGTCGCATAAACCAAAGTGAATGTTTCTGATAGTTTCAGCATGTCTGAAGTGGATAGTTTGTATCCATAAATACTGGCAGCCAAATATTTTTGATGAACAAGAGGTTCACGGATTTCTCTTAAAGTTAACTTCAAAAATACCAGCAGTCCTGGAGTCATGCTATAGAGTGGAGCATTTTTGCATTCATAGATAATCATTGGCATTGGACAAGAAGGCACTAATGGAATTGGAATTAATTAGCTATTAGCTTTTATGTCACTTGTTATTTTATGTGGTAAAAGTGACGGTGCTTGATATAAATGGAAAGCTGCAAATTTTGCCTCGGTTGTCACATTTGATCTTGTTCCTTATAACGATAAAAATGAGGTTTAATTGGAAATTAGTTCGCATCAGAGTGCAATCAATGAAAAATTAGCCAGCCAAAAACCAGATCCAAAAATAGACTTTTGTAGGTGACAATTCAGCTCACAGCGTGAGCAGGCCACCATACACCACCAGGCTGAATGCGGCGGCTCAGGTTAGACACCGACCTGCAGCCTTTTCCTGTGTGTCTTCCCCCACTATCTTTCCCTCCTGTCTATTATTAATTTTTACCCTAATAAAGTAGAAAAGCCCCCCCCCCCTGAAATAAATTAGACTTTTACTATATTCCGCCCTGGAAATGTACAATTTAATTTGTGTGCTACGAGTAAGTGGACTAATTTTAGCTGGTTCTAGTCAGGAAATGGCAAACCTACTGCTGCCAGTCGCTAGGGATAAGAATTTTAGTATTGGAAGTTTTCTGGTTTCCATCAATCAGGTTTTGGCTGCATGCAGATAACTGTTCCACGTGGAGAGCAAAAAAGAAAAGAATTTGTTGATGAGTTAGGTCATTATTGCCAATCATCTGACAAAGATTACCTTTTCATTAGGTTAGGTTTATTAATCAGGAATTGTAAGCAAGCGACTGATAAAAATGACAGATTTTTTTTTGGCCTGGATATTCCCAAAAACTGTCTGTTGTCCCCAGAAGCAAAATTAGCAAAGTAGCTTGATTCCAAGGCTGTCTGACCAGCAAGCTGGGCATTTATTGGACAGGTTAAGCAGTCTGAATGTTAGTGAAACATAACAACCAGTTATTTGTTGCAGGGGACTTCTCCTGGAGTACAGGTGCCCAGGATACCCCTGGTGTGACACCAGCAATCATCATGCCCACAGCTGCACCTGTCCTGTCTGGAGCTCTAGATGAAGATGAAGAAGGGATGGAGGACATGGAGGAAGACATCCAAGCTACAGTAGCTCGACTGTCAGAGACTTTCACAGCGCTGCGATCTGTCCTCACACCGCTTTTCTACAGAGGGTTTTTTGCCTTTCTCACCTGGTGGGTGGCTGCCTGCCAGGTCATAAGCTCTCTGTTTGGCATCTACTTCCATCAGTACCTTATGCAAAACTAACTAAGGAAAATGGAGTGCCATACTTCTATACATCCAGCAATCAGCTCACATTATGCTGTTGCACAGGATGCCTGCAGACAGCAGAGGGGACATTTCATTAAAATAGAACTACAGCTGGATTGCACCATCTTTCTGGTTGTAACTGATCAAGGTTGGATGCTGTCTGTTGCAATATTTACTACTTTTTGACCTTGTAACTTTTTGAGACCAGCAGGACTCTGGCATTAGTAACACACAAATATACAGAAAGAAACTGAGTGGGGTCTGCATCACAAACCGCCTTAACATGTATCACAATGCTAATTCTAAATTGGCTCAGTAAAATCTGGGTTTAATTGGCCCAGAAGGTGGCACCATATACCGATACTGATGATAGCTGTGATAATTCAAATGAAGAAAATTATATTGCATTAAAAAAATATGTCAGCGCAGGTGTTATTACAGCCTTATAGTGCAGTGTTTCTACACACTGGTTAACGCAAAAGTAGTTGTCAGACATTGGGGCAGTCCCTGCTGGTGGGGTGCAGAGCCACTGCAGGTGGGGCGCATACGACAAAGTGAAAAATATGAAGTGAAACTTAACGCCATTTTTTTTTTTTTTTTTTTTTTTTTTTTGTACTATTTGCGTTAGAAGGGTCAACAGTACAGTCTTTTTAGGTGTGTAGCGTCTATTACGCACACTACTGGTGTTGTGAGATTCTGGTAGCGTTTAGTCTAACTTGATATGCAGTAGTAACCACCTTTCATCCACCTTGTTCACACTGCTGCCAAACCAAACTTTGTTATCCACAAAAATTAAGGATACGTTTGACTGAGTTTATAGTCAGTTGATATCACATTATTCTTACAGTGAATTTAATGCAGGCCGTGATAGTCTTGTGATGAAATATGACAGTGTTCACATTCAGGTTCAAAACATTCATCAGCAAGTTAATTTGGATATTGCATTGATAAAACCTGGAATTCTGCAGGAATTGCCTCTAGATTTTGAAAGATCAACAAAAACAAATCTGATCTATTTATCTGACCAAAATAGTGCATTTGCTTTAACTGTTAATAACTGGTGCCTGTAACCGTATGCTTACTTGACATGCAGCTATAATTGCCTCACCCTGGATGAGAGTAAGACAAACTGGTATACGAATTGTTTATTAAAACTTTTGTTTTAAATGCAAAGTGCTCAGTAATTGTCAGAATACTGAAGAAATACAGAGTCCCAGTTTTTATTTTGTTTTCTCTTTTCCCAGAAAGACTTGTTAAAGTCTGTTTTCCTGAAAGGTAACCCTGCCTGAAGCAGGTTAATCATGCAGTGTTGGTTACCATTGTTATTTACTGAGGCTAAAATTGAACCAGCTTTGTGATGATGTTAAACCAGAGTTAATCCCAAATGCTGCTGGATTACCTACGGAGCTCTCTTTGTGATACAGACCCCAGTGTTATCTCATAACTTCTTTAATAGAACATTTTTCTGCAACTTCTCACATGTATCTATGCCAGTGTTACTGAGTTTTGGTTTTTTTTTTGTTTGTTTATTTTTTTTAAAATTTCAAAGGAACACTGTTAAATGCTGCATTTATGATATTTGGAGGTACCAGGACAAGTATGAATATTTTAATGCCTGAGTAATAAGACATATTTTTGTGAGGGACTCTTTGCAGTCCTTAAAGAACCGATTCACGAGTGCTACGTTTTTTTTGTTTTTGTTTTGTTTTTTTTTTTTGATTTTGAGTTTTATTTTTTGGGGAGGATTTTATTTTGGGTTTTGTGTTGTTTTGATTTTGTGTGTACGTGTGCATCCGTGTCTTTTTCTGCTTTTTCCTGTTTTTCTGTGTGGGCGTAATTTTCAGATCGAGCCTACTGAGTGTAATGCAGCGTGGCTGTGTATTCGTGTTTGAAAGCCAAACACCGAGGAGCTGTTGCTCTTTATCTTGAAGTGCCTGGGAGCTCAGGGATTTTGAGTGTTTTGAAATCTCCTTCCTCCCTGTTCATGTGTATTTAGAACAAGCTGATATTCTGCAGTGAACACTGCAGGTACATTTGTTTTACCCATTAATTTTCAAACACTACCCACGAACAACATGCTAGTTGCAGTGTCTTTATCGCCTCCTTTACTTCGTAGGTTTTGTTGTTGCTGCCAATCAGCCATGTATATGTCGGCCTAATCAAAACCTTCTCTGAATCAGTCTTCATCAGTGTGTTTTATTTATTTTATTTATGATACATTGATTAACTCTGTGGATGGTTTTGATCATTAGTATGTTTCCTTTAGATGGCGTATTTGAATGCTCTGATATCATTATACTGTGAAGTTGATATGAAATGTTCCTTTAGGAGATTTTCTGAATGCATGTTGTGCAACACTTTGGCTGTAACCTGATTTTTTTTTTTTTTTTTCTTCCATGTGTGGTCCTAATAAAATGATTTGCTGTTTTCATGTCATTTTGACTTTCTCCTTTAATTCCTCCTTCCACCACGGAGCGTGGGAGATGTTACAGATAGAACATTTCCTTTTAAAGAACTGGTACTCCATTGACAAAAGACATGGATGACAATGGAGCGTCTAGTCGCTGTGCAGGGTGCTGATCTCTGACCCCAACCTCCTGAGAAGATCGTTCTTTAATCACTGGTAATTATTATGAACCTAATGCCCTCTGGACTCTGGGAAGAAATGTTTGCGGTGGATGAGCTTGGCTGTAGCAACAAAATAATCCAGTTAATGGACATATTTTATGCAGTGAACTGCTTTTATAATCTGTTTGACAGTTCAGTTTAAATCATTCACATGTATTTTGTGACATCAAAACCTTCAAAATCACATGGCAGTCAATTGTCACGTCAGCTTTTTCCAATAATGAGGAGAGAGTGGCTCCTTGTTTAAAAGCTGACATAATTTAAATTCTTCCTCCAGTCAAACGTTGTGAGCATCCTTCAGTAAAAGAAGCGACATGCTCCTCACCTCACTGTCTTTTTATATGGACAACTGAAAGACATTAACAGTCGCAAAGCCACTGAGAAGCAAACAAATTTGAGAGCACACCAGTTAGCAAATCCTACATCTCAGTATGAGTGCAGAAAAATTTCTAGGACAATGTTTTTGTTGCTGTGGAACATCGGTTTAATTTGAGTCATGTAAGCAGTATCTTCATCTACGATGAGCGGTCAAGCTCATCCTTCTCTCTGGTGGGCCTGTAAGAATGCCTGGCCTCATGAACTGAATGGTGATATTACTTTTACGCATCTGTGCTGGAGGCCTCGGGCCCCTTCAGTCTGCTCTATGGACTGCAACAAGGCAAGTCAGACAGCCATGGCCGGCTGTGGTTGCTATAGAGGCTAGAATGTATGTCTGTGTGTGTGTGTATATACATAGGACCCAGACATGCCTTACAGACTGGGCCTGGTCTAGTCTCATCAGATCAGACATGACCCCAGTGAAAGTCTCGTCATTTAAGGTGGAGAGACGACAGCTCAATACTGTGTGTGCGTCTGTGTGTGTGCCCACTGTGGAAAGGCAGGTAAATTCTCCATAGAGGCAGCATAGGAACATTTTGGCATGGTTACTATGAAACAACACTGTAAAATGTAATATTGTGTTTAATTAAAAATATTAAATAGGCTGAGCTCAATTTTTATCAATTTGTTATTAGAACTCAATTTAAATAACTTACCAGTACTTTTTATGCAAAAATGCTGATAAACTCGATTAATTTGAGCTGTCCTAACTTAGAAAAACTAAGTAAGCTGGAAGTTTTGCTTCTCTGGGCGGAAGGATGAAAGATGTGTTTTGAAAATGCCACGTGACTACCGTCCTCCTCCCTCCCGGATCAGTCCGCATGTTCATGGCGCCAGCATTTGTTATGGAATATATTGAGCAAACCTGGAGATATTATTGTTGTCATTGCTGTGGATCTTTACCTGATACACTGACTTGGTGAGTAAATGTTTACTCTTATTCAAACTGATTTTGTGGCTTCTCTTAGTTTAGCACCAGGTTTATAATCTTGCTAGCTAGTTAGTGTTAGCCTAGCGTTGCTGCTGCCGCTGTGCTCATGTTACTTAAAAATTAACACCACAGCCTTAAAAACCTTACATAAAACTATGTCGGTGAATTTTTTTGTTGATTGTTTGAAATAAATAAGTGAGATAAGAGCCCAGACAAAATTCTTTGGGAGGTGCAGCCGTTAGGGGTGGGGTGGGTGTGGGGGGTGGATAACGGAGCTCTCCGAAAACGTGGAAGCACTTTTGCAAATATGTGATATTTTGATAAATCAAGTAGATATTTGAGCATTACTCAGCTACATTCTCGCCTGAAAATATCTTAAAAGGTTATTTTGTGACCCAGAAAGGGTAGTCTGGGGAAAAGGAGGATCGCATTTGTCGGCCATGGTTGTCGGAGCCTGTGCGCACTTGTAAGCGCGGCAATGGCGGAGGAGCGTGGCTAAAAAACTTATTACTTTTTCTGGGTCACAAAATAAACTTTTAAGATATTTTCAGGCGAGAATGTAGCTGTGTGAATTTCAAATATCTGCTCGATTTATCAAGACATCACATATTTGCAAAAATGCTCCGACGTTTTCGGAGACGTCTATTTTTTCATGCTTTGTGGCAGCTTTAGAACATCTGTGGCATCTATTAATGCCAAATCTAGCCTTTATTTAACAAAATAAGCAAACTCTATGTTACAATGATTGCACAACCATTAAGGATCAAATCAGTTTCTGAAAAATGTTCTGTTTTTTCTCCCTCTGCTTGCTTCTTACTGTCTTTGAGGCTCGGGACCAGCACTCCTGTTGTTGGACAGAAAGACATCAACTCAGTGGTAAGTATTTTGGTTTTCCAATATATTAGCAACTGTCAGTGACATTTATATTAATCAGGCTGAACTTTAATCATACTTTAGATCAGCCTGTTTTACTTATTGTTTTGTTTGTGCTTTGGTTTGGGGAAGTTGTTTCTTTACTGATCTTTTCCTGTCTTCTGTTATTAGACTTGAGATATGACTGCACTGTGCTGTTGCTGTGACTCCAGTTAATTCTACAAGACATGCTGTGTAAGTAAACAAACAACAACAGTTTGGTCTGCATTTCTTCAAACTTAGTTTAGAGGGTCTACACTGTATATAGTGAAGTCTGCAAGTTTTCTAACAGCAAAATTTGTTTTGTGCCCAAATCATTTTGCACATCATTAGAATGAAAGTTATTGCCCATGTTTGCATAGCCCTTTTTAAAATGATGCTTTCATGACAATATTGTGTGTTGCGTGGTGGTCACGGCTATCTAGACTGACAATTTGGGACATTGAATGTCACCTCTCCGGCGGGGAGGGAGCCTGAGATTGTCTAAATTGGAGTCTGTTTTATACCAAATGCAGAAAAAAATGTTTTAAGAAAGAAATTAAGTTCATGTTCCAAAAAATATGATTGTTTGCTTGCAGGACACCAGGAGAGATGAGTCCTTCATCACAGATGGTGTGGTCAGTGAAGGTGGTCACCTGCAGGTTCAAGCTCATTGCATCTCCAACCCACATCCACTGCCACTGTACTTAAGGGAAGTTAAAGACTTTCTTCTGCACCTACATTTGGATCACCTCGATCCATGACAGTCATTCAGGCAGTAATACCTGGACTGGAAACAAGCCATCCTTAAAATATTACAACATTCCAGCTCATGTGTTGGAATGAAAAACGAATGTGTTGTTTAAATTAGAGACTGCACTTGTGACAGAACAACAAATATTTTATTTTGATTATATAAGTGAGTACAAAACAAACTTGTGGTAGGCCTAAACTTATTTTCAGAATAATTACATCTGAGACTTTGTTTCATTGTAAGATTATAACAGTGATGGCAACATAATTTTTATTCAGCAGAACAGTGTCCAGTATGTTGGCTGTTGTACTTTGTTGTGTTTGAAAATAAAAGTTGTGCTCATTTTAACATCATTACAAAAAGTGTTGTTAATTATTTTTAGTCATAATCAGGTTACCACAAATTGTTTTTTCATTTAGTTGAACTTGAAATGTTTGTCAGTAGGTAAACAATTAGTATTGTACAGTCAGAAATATCAAGTTATTCTTAATACTGCAGACTTGCAATGTATAAGTTGTCCTAACAGTCATCCTAAGTAAGCTTTACTTAGTTTTTTTGAGGCAACGAGTTTCCATAATTTTTTTGAGTTCTGGGAACTAACACGGCTGTGTACATTTTGAGTACAGTGTACTCAAAATGAGTAAGTTGCCCTAACTTGGTCATCTTACGCAAACTTGATCCAATTTTTTTGAGTTCTAGGAACAAATGAGCTTGTACAGAGTACTCAAAATAAATACGTTGTCCTAACTTAGTCATTTTTAGCTAAGCTTTACTCAATTTTTTTGAGGCAACGAGTTTCCATAATTTTTTTGAGTTCTGGGAACTAATTAGATTTTACAGTGAACCAGCTATGGAAATGACCCTATTTGTGCCCCTTTTTTCTTGTTTGGAAGACATAAAGGTTTCCAGGCTTTTGCGTGGTCTATTTTTGTTCCTCTCGTTTGGTGGGTGCATGGTGAGCTGCCTGACAGGGCCCTGACATGATAATGAGGGAGTGTGTGTGTGTATTCAAAAGATGGAATGTAGGTGAATAAAATGAAATAAATGGACACATGAAAGCTACACAGTGAAAGGCATTTTACCTGCTTTCAGAATTAATGTACATAAAAACAGAGGGAAATGATTCCCTTTTATGCCATTAATTTATTATTTATTAATTAATTAATTATGACATTTTTTCATCTGAGAAAAATGATAAACTGAATGTCCTAAAATAAAATAAAAAACTCAGACTGGGGCAAACACACAAAGTAAACAGTCTTTATTTTAAAATGATTCACAAAAAATGTCAAAAAATGCCTCTGTTTTGTTAGTGAAGCATCCAGCAAATATGTATATATATATGTATTTAAAAAATCAACCAGAAACATCAGAATACTGACAACTTGGCTTTTCATGTTTCATGCTAATATTAACCCACAAAAATCCACATATGAAAAGAGAGATAAATCGACAGTGGAACTTATATTTCAAAACCTCCACAAGCTGCTTAATTTAGGAGCTTAATTTAATGAGCCAATTAACCGATTTATTAGATAAAGAATTACCTGTTAAGGGCTGGTCTTCACTGCTCTGCACTTTAACCAGTCTCAGTCAGATTAAAAGTGTGAAATAAGACGACCCCTTGTGGACAGTGAATGAAAATTATCTCCTTTTTAAAATTTTTTTTTATTTTTTTGTCATTTGAAGATCAGAAACTGAAAACGCAAAACTAAAAGACATAGAGGTATCCAGTGCACAAGATTAAAAAGTAAATGTATACATAAATGAAACCCGGATAATAAACAGACAAATGAATGGATATTTGGACTCATCTAGTACAGCTTGTCTCGTGTTTTAACACATCATAAACGCAGGAATATCTACACTAAACACTTACTACACAAAGCCCTTCAGGAAGAGTAAGCACATGATTGCTGCTTTTTAGAAAAAATCGACCAAATAAAGACAAATACATCATTTTTGGGCTGTTGCAGTATTTGTGTGCAATGCAGAGGGACAATAATTAAACACTTTGGTCTTAGCAGACTGCTGTGAGTGTTTCTGACAACATAAAATAATCACATTACAACAATACTAAAGATTAAAAAAACATTAAAAAAAACCACTTGATAAAGAAAACCATTTTTACATCCCAAAGAGCTCATCGACCTAATCTCTGACACAGACTGATGCCCAGAATCTTAAAAGGGTGGGTTCACATTTTTTCAACTCTTTTTTTTTTAGACGATACTGCTGCAAAATGTCCCTCCAGTTCTGCAAATATCTTCTTTTGTTGTGAATCATTTGTATGAGATGGGGGGCCAAGACACAGGAAGACAATCTGAGGCTACAGCAGTCTGATTTAAGTTGGGATATTTTCAGAGCGAAACTTCCTTTTTCTTTGTTTCTCTACAAAGGATGCTTTTGCTTTAACATGAGAAGGTGCTTTGTAAAGCAACAGCAATAAAACACTGTCTGGACAAAACAAATAATTCAGACAGAAGAAACCTCCTGTTAGCTGAATTTTATGTGTTGTTAAAGAAAAAATAGACAGTGGCTTTCATACCTAGATTTCTCTCATTAAAATTCCATTACGAAGGTATTTCCACATTTGAAAGGAGAAAAAGGAAACTGTGATAACTAAAAAAAACTTTTATTTTAAGAATGTATCCAATTAAATGCCCTGTTGTGTAACCTTATCACATAAAACCCCAGTCAAGCTACTTTTTTAGTACCTCCTAATTTTTTTTTTTTTTTTTTTGGCTTTGAAAGCTGAATATGTATGGACGTTTTTTTTTTTTTTCATATGTGCACTTCAGAGAAATTCAGTTGGTCCCACACTGCTGCTGTAGCCAACTTCAACAAAGTCACAAGAAAACAATCACATTTCCAACTTGTACTTTTGATTCACATTAGCTCCACACAGAAAACTAACCCTAACCAAACAAAAAGCAAAAGTCTGTATGCATCTATCTCCTCATGGGATCAAGCAAGTGATGCAGAGAAGAATTCTCCACTGCCCAGGAGAGACCAGCTCTGTTTGAGGAGACAAAGAGAGGCATACGTCGACCCTTTATGGTTTTGTCTGAAGACAGATGTTGACTGAGAGTGGGTTGTAGAGCGGAGCAGCTGGCTATCTCTGCCAGCCGTCGCTCATCTCTAACTGCCGGAGCGACTGCCCTCCTTCCTCTTGGTCTTGTGGGTAGCTGGTTTTGGCAAACTCTTTTGTGCCATTGGCTGGATGGGTATCTGGAGGGGTATGACGAGCTGAATCGGGGTTGCTCATTGGAGAATGCTGCCTGAGGTGGTGCAGAGGAGGGGAGGTAGGTGAGGCCATGTGCTCAGGAGAGCTACGCTCCGATTTGATGCTGAGGTTGAGGGACGGCAGATGCGGAGAGGTTGGAGTGCAGGACTGAGAGGAGAAAGAGCATCCCCCGCTGGACCCTCTGAAAACAACAAGAGGGAGGAGGAAATGAATTTGGATTGAAACACGTCATCGGTCCTGGAGTTACAGCTAAGGGGCGCTAGAAGTAGCTTGAAGATAATTTAAAGACAGTCAAAACTGCTTGTGAACATGGCATTTAAGAGTCAACTATCACTAATGGTTCAAAATTATATATACAGTGGATTTGCTGTATTATGTCTAGAACAATATATGATATGCTCACACAGGATTTATATGAGGCCCATGAGGCTCCTGAGGTGGCTGCGCCGCTTGCCAGGGGTTTACTGTTCCTCGTTGTAAACTGACTGAGTGATAAAAACCAGGCTGGCTGTACTCTGCAAAGAAAGAATAGATATACATAGATTTGGAGAGGACAGGGGGGGGGAAACAGGAGAAATGATACATTTTAATAAAATGGTTTCATTTTAAGACAAGATACACTTCACAGCAAGGCTGGTTTGACATTGTGGGAAATACCCTTTGTAGTTTTTATCGATGAGCACAAGATAAGAAGACTGTAACCTCCCATCACTCATGTCTGTACACTAGAGATGAAGTTAGAGTCAGAAGATGTTCTGCTTAATTTGGAACAGTGTAAAAAAACCCTAACAAAATTTCCCTTTCTTTTTCTTCTTCTTATTTATTTAATTATTTATTTTTGCCTTCTGTGGAACTATTTCCTGGCTGGGTTTAGCAAGAAAGGCAATGTTTTCTCATGATAAATTCACCAGAAAACCACCTGAAACTCTCCAAGCTCCTGGTCCTGCACAAACTCCAAACCTTTTTTTACACAGATCAGAATGAGAAAAGGTCTGTGCACTAATAATGAGGTTCTAGAGTGAACTGCACCACAGTGAGTCAGTATCCTTGCTTTGCAGTTGTTATCCTAAGCTATGCTGAGAGAGTATATGTGTGGTAGGTTTAGTTTTACCATACAGACATGAGAGTGGCATTAACAATCTGATATAACCTGTTAACATGTCAAGCTATTGCTGTATGACTACTTTGTTAGTTGCCATATATTTTTCATATATTTCTTTTTTCTTTCTTTCTATAGTAACAGAACACAGATGACATACCAGAGGCTCCAGGGGAGGGGAGACCATATCCTCCCAAACTGTGACTCAGCAGCCCTGCCTTCCCCATAGCCACCATGGAGCTGCTGCTGTGCAGGCCCTGGTATAAAAGACCCCTCTGATGATCAGAGAAAGGGAAACAGTCATACTGGAAATCTTGAGTTTGTACTGATGTAGTGAAGTCAGTGTATGAACACTATGAAACTTGTGAACATTATAATTGTGAGAGGTGTGAATGAGTCAAAAAACCTGTGAAGTTTCTTGTCCAAGTTTGCAGAACTATTTATGTGTTTTGGTATTTAATTAAGAACTTTAGTTTTTAGAAGCAGTACGACATCTATTAGAGGCACTGACACCTATTTGTTTTGATCACACTGGATAGCACAGCTACTTACAGCGGAGTTGTGGTTAGCACGTGTGGCCCCCATGGCCTGATTAGCACCATCTGCCCGCAGGTTTTCAGTGCCCACGTTCAGAGGAGGAGGGCTTTTCATGTCCAGAGCTCGATTGAGGTTGCCATGGGAAAACACAGAGTAGCCGATACCTAAACAGTGAAAAAAAGGAGCAGGAAGTGAAAAGCGATCTAAGCCCGTTCCACTACTGTCATTTATTCTTTGTGATACAATCATCACCTCCCTCTGTTGCGGTATACAAGTGTGATTTTGAAAAAAAGAACTTCTTCTTTTCCTTTAACCTTTGAATGAGCATCAAGCCTTCGTGAGACACCAGGCAGGTCTGAATACTTATAATATGTGCAACTGTACTGAATATACTGTAACTCATGTGACAGAATCCATTGCGAACGCAATGTAAACCAACAATCACTGTCAAATCTTAGATAAAACAGAGCATTTCATTTAGAATCACTAAAAATGTCAGTGATCAGTATTTAATGACATCCCAGTGCATCCAAATAGTTAGAGACTGTATGATGGCTGACATGATAGGCAGGTGTGATGCATTCTGAATAGAAACCACAGAGCTGGTTGTAGCTGCAGTTACACTGGTGGAGGGCCAGTTTCACATAACAGACCGACTGCGCACACACACACACACACATACACACACAAACACACACACTTCCTGTGAGTTCACAGCCAGCTGCACAGATGGTTGACAGTACACATGAATTTTACAGAAAGCATTTAACAAGAAGTTAGAAGAGTGGCTCATGGATTTTCATGTGAAAAGCTATGACTCTGTTTAAAGGTAGAATAATACTGGTAGATTATTTGTAGTGGTAGATTACATTTTAAAAAATCATTTAGACTTTGGTTTCATCATGGAAGTGTTAAAAAAACACAAATAACTCACAAATGAGCCTGAATGAGCCTGACAAAGGCCCAAAATTCGTCAAAAGCGATACATAGATGCAATAGAAACTGACTAAATTTTTCAAACACAAGACATACACAAATAGATACTACCCTTAGTAGTTATGATGATTCTGGTATAGGACTTAATGAGACTAACCCGAGTGTGGAGACATGAATGCAGTGTGTGCGTGGGGTGCAGCAGGATTGGCCGAGCTGGATCTGGAGTTTAGAGATTTAAAGCTCGGGGGTCTGTGGGAGGCCATGCTGGATCCGGACGAATTGGGAAAACCATTCTCGCAACCTGCAGACACGAGAAACTGTGCCTCTGGCGAGAGCAGAGAGGGACCCTGAAGAGCGAAACACATAACGTGTAATTTTGACAACAGTATGGATTAAAGATCAGTTAATTAAAGATGATTTTATAAAACAGAATTCTAATTAGAAGTCAGTTTGTCTGTGTTTGGTCTGCGCGTGTTGAATGTAAGTACGGAGTAAGGAGTAAGTATGTGGTCACTAACATAGAAGCGCTGGCGAGCCACAGAGAGATCCATGCCCTCACTTAGAGGATACTTGTCTGTCGCCACCTGCATGCTCTCCTCACTGTCAAGCTCTGAGCCATCAAGTCCGAGTCCTTTCCTACGCAGGGTCTGATGCAGAAGAGAAAGTGCACATGGAAAATTACTGGCAACAATAGCACAATGGTTTCGAACCACAACAATGTCACGAGAAAGGGTTTTCACTCAAAATACAACACCTGTTTTTCCAATTATTTTTTTTTTACAATATTCTTCCAGAGACTTTTTATCTAATAATTGCATGTTCTGTTAAAAATTGGTTTACGTTCCAGATCAGCTGCGTATGAGAAGCTTTCACATACTTCTTTTTAAAAAGCTCCTAAAATAGTACCTCCAGTATGTCCGTGTTGGTGCGACTCTCGTGTGGCTCGCTGTACTCGGTGTATTTTAGCAGAACTTTATCCATGTCTGTGCTGGCGTACTGGAACAGACGGTTCGTGCTGTTGAAGATGATGAGAGCGATCTCGCAGTCACAGAGCACGCTCAGCTCGTAAGCTTTCTTCATCAGGCCAAATTTACGTTTGGTGAAGGTCACCTATGACAGAAGACAAACAGGTTTGCATTTTTAACTCCCTCCAGTTAACTTTGCAAAGTCGTGACAATGACGAATTAAGGAAGTTGGATAATTAAAAATAAAATAAAATAAAATAAAATAAAATAAAATAAAATAAAATAAAATAAAATAAAATAAAATAAAATTAAATTAAATTTAATTAAATTATTTATCCCAGAGAGACTTTACAGTGCAGAACACGTTCAATCACCAGACACTTCATTCAGATACACAAACCTTATCACCACAACACTTTCAGTCGAAAAGATCAGATATGAGAAATAAATTGTGTTTATCAGCATTCTGAAAACAGTTAAATAAGAGCGCTGGCTGTGTACACAAACTCACTATGCATATCATGTGTTTTTCCTAACACAGCTAAAACTTTAAATAATATTTAGGGCGTTTCATGGAATTGTAGTATTTGAACAGATATTAATGCATGAATAGGCTATAAATATGATGCAAGCATTTTTGTTCATGCCGCAGTATTGTACAAATGATAATATCTGTCTGTGGTATTGCAGAGCGGTGTAACTCCTGTGCCATAAGTTGATGTAAGTACTATGTTGTATATGTAATCGGTGCTGTCAGATTGATTTTGCACCAAACCGATAAACAGTTCCTCTTCTGTTTAATGGTGTGTTTTCTTATTAGTTCTTAAACTTTTAATAATATTTCCTCAATCTAGTGTCGACTGTCGGCACGCCCACATCCTTTTTTTTGTTCAGTGTGAAAGATTGTCTTTTTGTCAAATAAAAAAATCTCACTTTAACTGGTGTTAAGGCTTTTGATAAATTCACAGCTTTAGGTTATTGTATCACTTACGTCTAAAATATTTGCTATTACCACCGTTGGGTAGAAAATAATGAATGCTAGTGATGTTGTAAACTGCACGATTTTAATGTTTAATGTTTCACACTAGTATAAATATCATAATTTGATATTTCATTAATAGTCATCCTTGCATGCCTTTGCATTTGCATTTCAATCAGTGAACCTATCGTGATATGTTTTAAATATTTGCAGTGCAATGCTGGACAACAAACAACCACAGCGTCGGCTACAAAATATGCACATTTGCATGAAACATGTACCGCTATTTTTGCAACTCAGTGCTTGCAGCTTAAGTGACGCTTAATTACGGAGTCTAAAACATATCTGGAAGAGGAAAATGTTAAAAATTTGCCTGATACATTTCCTGAGATATCAGCAGGATGTCTTTAAATGTCTTGGATTGATATACAATTTTTACACTAAAGAAAAGGCCCACACGTTCACACTGTAGTAATATTTGACACTTAAAAAACAAGAAAATGTATTCTGATTGTTCAAATAATCTGGATTAAGTTTTTATTCTTCCTGCCGTTAACTATAATTCTAGTAGGACTGGTTAATATTTACTGAGAAATTTTTTTTTAAACACCATATGTATGTGTGTGTGAGTGTGTGTGTGTGTGTGTGTGGAACATGAAACGATGTGTGCTCACCTGTCTATTTCTCTGGTCAAGAATACGAGAAATTTGTATTTTCTTTCTTCCCATTTTCTCTTCTCTTCTTAGTCTGACACCTGTCAAAGAAAGTGAAAATCAGTCATATAGTAGAATAAAACAGCATACTTAAACATTTGCAGTGATGTGTGACCTAAAATGACCTAAAACATTAAAAGAACCTTTACTCTCGAAGGTCACAAAAAAATTTACCTCGATACTTAAGCTTGCATTTGTAAGCAGATGAACTAATTATTAATTACTGTAACGAATTTGAGGTGATATGATCACATATTATAATAAGAATAGAATAAATGTTCAGTCATTAATACAATTCTGATGGGAAAATGTCATCCCTTTACTTTAAGTGACTCAAGTCCTTTCCCCTCAGTAGGGTGAGGGTGTTTATTTTTACCACCATGAAGCGATGCGGTCTAAAGTTAGCGTGGCTCTTGTGGGGCTAGCAGTCCACACAGAATGACACCCTGACAGTCTGGGTTACCCCCGGGCCAACAGCACAGTGCTTGACTGCACCAAGCGGCCCCAAGAGACAGGGTTAAAAATACAGTCCATAGCTCTTTTTAAAGGTTCAGCAGGCAATAGCTGAAACCAAACAGTAGAAGGAAAACGGTGTGTTCTTGAAAGATGGCTAATGCTAAAAGCCACCCACTCTTCTCTCATGCACAGCCAGGTCAGAAAAAAACAAAACAGGATTTTCAGGGGCAGATAGCAAAGATGTGGCTGGCTTGAGAATGTCCATTTTTGAAACTCACACCCGTGGTTTTTCTGTTTTTGTTGGGCTTGAAAACAATGCTCCCATCCCTGCTGTATAGAAACAAAAACAAAGCTGAAAAACGTGGAACTGAATGTTTAATTTCACTGACGCTTTAAGAGATGGCTTTGCTGAAAATACAACATTAAATCAAATGTATCCATAAATTTGCTCCCTGTATGAGCTGTCTCTCCGTTTGATGCTCACTATCAGTAAAACAACTGTGTTAAGTGGTGGTCTGCCTCTTATGACTGGGCCATACAGTATTTCTCCAAAGCCCAGAGGAGTTTTCACTGGTTTTCCCCCCTAATTCTAGACGTCGTGACTTCTCTATATTTAGTTGCTTGCCCCTCCTGATGGTGCCTGAGCGGATATGAAGCCCGTGTTCCCACGACCCCTAAAGTGCCCGCTGTCCTTCAACATAAGCTTGGCACACAGAAATTTCGGGCATGTCTGGAAGAGTCCACCTCGTTGCCCTTACAATTACCTTATAAAGTCTTGCGTTATTTGCTTCGTTGAATATGTTGCAGAGCCAAGACAAACCTCAAAAGTAACAGCTGCAGACAAACTCATCCTTGCCAATGTCTGTATGGTAAAACAAAGTGCACAACAGAAAAATAGAACCACAAAACCAGCATTGGTCTGTCTAACTAAGAACTCAACTACCACAAAGAATTCACACCAGGCCAAGCTGTTCTGGTTTTTTTTGGACCAGAAGTGAGACAATTTCACCTCATATCAAGGCATGTTAATGTAGAGAAGAGAGGGAAGTGGGACATATGTTCTAAAAAAGGCTGAAAGATGTTTATCACAGGGTTTTACCGAAGGTTCCGCTCCTCTCAAATATAACCAAATGTCAACTATTAGAGCTGCTGACAGCTCTGTTAAAACCTATGGCTAGCTGGGTATATATAGCTGCCCCTCCAGCAAACCGGCGTGGAGTTAGCTATAGAAAATCTATGTGGTTTGGTAGGTTTGTCAAAGGCCTAAAGGCCGAGACGGGCAGGAAAAGCCTGGCTGTGCCTCACAGCTAAATCTGGATACTTTCCCATTTGACAACTGCCATTTGAGGTCTGCACATTCACAGAAACAAAAAAACAGCATGCACCTACTGCCTGTGACATTTCATCTCCATGGTCAACTACTGAACATCTCGGAGAAAAGGTGGACATGAAACGGGATGAGCAAATCTTCCTTTTTGTCTCATTTGCCATCAAATGGACATGAATGAAAAACAGAATCGCCGTCTATCCTGTCATCGTCCAATAGTTCAGCACATGCACACCTTCCCCAGAGCCTCAGGCTTCTAGGGAAGGACAGTGCCTTTGGCAGATACCTTCCCAAAGGTGAGACAGTGGAAAACACTGAGCACAGACACATACAAGGGCAGCAGGAGCTTTGCTTTATGACATACCCCGGGATCGTCTGACTAATCACCGGGGAACTACCTGGGACAACAGTGCACATGTACAGAAAACCCTGCGCATCAAGGTAATTTTAATTGGTCTTATTAGCACTGCTGATGTTGCTCATTAACAATATGTATTGCGCGACATGTTTTCTTGCTGCAGTGAACTGTATGCATGAATGAGAAGGGGGAAAAAGTAGGGCATTTGTAGAGTATTGGGGGTTCTGCTTCAATGGTTTCCTTTCCATGAGTCATTCAGAGCATGGTGGCTTCAAATGTTTCAAAAACATGGTAAACACTTGTAAGCATATTAGCCAGGGAGGTTAATGGTTTCTTCTATGGTGAAAAAGCAGATTGCCCTGCTCTCTACGCAGTACTGAATGTTAAATATGACAAGATATATAATGGTAGTGTTAAAATACTGATAGTTAAAGATGGTTTGAGAAAAAGGTTTTGCTTTTGCTCTAAACTATTTTTTTCATGTTTTGCTCTGCGAATGCATTAGTTACACAATTATGGTGATCACAAGAGAAGCAACACCTAGAATGTCTACCGTACTATATGGGTATAATGTGCTTTAACTGTTGCAAGCAGTGTGTGAATCAAATCTAACAGGGTTGTTGTTTTCACTGTTTTAGTCATTTTATCAGCTTGTGAATGTCATATCAAAGGCCAGTGTTATGTGGGCCGATGTCTGTCTTCACCCATTCCCTCTCTGTATGTATTAGAGCATATACATACATCCTTCTGAACTAAAGTTAAAAAAGGTGAAGGCCAAATCTTGAAAAATTTGAAGTCTTAGTGACAGCCTCACTTATTCAAATCAAAACAGAAGCATACTCATAAAATAAAGGCCCCAGGGGAACACTTTGCTTCTTAGTCTTTATAGTTCTCGACAAAGCTTTGCATAGCTAGCATGGTAACCAAAAGAGGTCTTTTTATTATTTTTATCTTGTAGTATACCTAGCTGTATATGTCTCTGTTTGCCACCTTTGGGGTCAAATGGTTCATGTGCTCATCGGGCCTTTGCAGTGCAATAGCGAGGAAATATTTGTCTAATTTTAACTGGGGATAATTGAATTGCCTTGATATTTTTTCATAGAGCCAGAGTAGCAATGTTGCATGCAGGCATGTGCTGAACATTTGATCTTTCCATAAATAGAGAAAAAAGGGTTTTTTTTTAGGTCATCCAAAAGGTTAGAAAGTCTGACATCCTCTCAAACTATCTGTGAAGATGAGCCACACCTCGCACTAAAAGAGGAAAACCTCTTTGAGGGCATTAAAAATGGAAAAAGATAAATGTCCAATACAAAGGAATGTCAGAAGATTAAAGACATCAGAATCAATAATGCTTGCTTTAAATTAGACTAAGGACAACAGGTAAAGGGATGAAAGAGCTATCTATCTGTCTGTCTAGATATCTATCTATAGCTGTTTCTAATAAGAGCAAAGTTAGTCGAAATTCTTCTTAAAAGTTGAACCAGTCTACTTAGAATGGACTCATGGGAGTCATGGGATGTGCTTGTTTTCAAAGGACTCTGATTCATTTTTCACAGTGAGCAAGCCAAGCAAGAATTAAGTAATAATAATAATAATTATTATTATTATAATGATAATAATAATCATGAAAGTTAAAAAGAAGTAGAAATACATTGCTTAAACCCGTTTATGGGCAATTATTCCCAATAACTTGCTGACGTCATTTCAAATAGACAGTTTAAGAATAGCCTGTCTGTCCCCGAGTTGCCAAGCACTCCTGTCTATTATAGCCTCATCTCAATAACACAGCAACAGGTACTTTACTCACAGCTGTGTCATGCAATGCTCTACACAGGAAACCCCAGGAAGCTTCGCTCATTTGCCTTAAAAACCGAAATAAGAAGATAAAAAAGAAACTCAACACGTGCTTAAAAATAAAAATAGAGCATCTGATCTCACCTGTTCCTCGATCTTCTTTTTCTCTGTTTACTTCTTAGTTTCACCCACTCGATCAGGACCAGTCAAACAGGAATAGTTGCTGATAGGAAACATAAATGACTAAATGAGCGTCGAGAGTCTTGTTGTGCGTTCTGGTCTTGTGCAGATGCAGAAATATTCACCTGATGCAGAAGCTGCGGATGATTCGGGAGCGCTGCTTTCCAACAGCTGGCTGCTGCAGCCCGCCTCTCTCTCTGTTTGTGTGTGTCACCGCACACCGCCTCCTCGGCCATGCTATTGGACACACTCTTCCACCTCCCCTCGCGTATAAACGCATTCGTCACTATAAGGTGTCAGCAAAAGTTGCGTAAAGTCCTTTATGGACTTTATGCCTTCAAGATTTGCATTATGAAGCAATTTAGTTCTAATGTTATCTTTTAAAATGTATCTTTGTACAATTTAATTACAGGAAGGGTGGGGGAGGTGACAATGGACAGTGGAAAATGTTGTTTTGTGATTAATAATTTGCATATATATATATATATATATATATATATATATATATATATATATATATATAGTTAAAGGGCATTTTTGCTTGTGATTCATTCACGTACCACAAAATATTACAAGGTTTTTGCAGGACATTACTCAAAAACAAAAATATATTAATTTTTAAATAAAATTTTATAAACTAAATTTAAGGGATGACTTGAATTAATCTCTTTAATGGGATTCTGCAAAACTTAAATTGAGGGGTGAGTCACATGAATTTGATATACTGTGCAAATGGGAGTGCTATGGCTGACTTTAAAGTACATCAACTCTGAAAATGTGACAATGATAAGATTTATTTACTTTTAAACAAAGTTACAAGCATTTGAACGCAAAGCAGAAGGAAGCAGAAGAGCATGGAGCATAGCTGAGGTGTATGGCGGTTCTTCCCCAATTACAATGCAAGGCACAACATTAGGTGTGAGATTCTGTTACTAAATGTACTGCACACAATAGGAATAGGCATATGTTATGTTTCTACAGTAGATATGGTAGGTATTTGTTATGATATTTGCTATTATTTTGTTAAAAAAATCCCCTTAAATGTAAATCCTGCTTTGCCTTAAAAAGTAGAAGATACTTTGTGCTTTTTAAAATCAGCCCCTAGCAGAGTCAGTGAACCTAAAGAATTACAGTCTGATCCAAAAGTCATTCAGCATCAATGAGAATAGAGCAAAACTATTCTGAGGAACACTCTTCTAGAGTTCACGGTCATTTTGATAAAAATAACTAAACATTTTGGCCTCTTTGGTTCGAAGGAATTTCTCGTTTTTTTAGTAATGACATAACAATTTTATTGTGACTGATGAATTAAAGACTTCGTTATTGGAGGTTGACTATGGTGTTTCGCTGCTGTTATGGGAAAAGGAAACATCAGTAAATATTAACTGTTTATCGGGATACACATATCTCTTTGCATTAAAGTCAATTTGCACCGTACCAACTGAAACGCTGCTTTATGCTCAGCAAACCTGAACACTGGCCACAGGCCATTGCTCAATACCAGAGTCTGTGGTGGCCTGTCATTAGTTAAACCTTTACACATTTCTCTGCCATAGAAACAGTGACAACCTAATCACACATTTACACCAATAATAGCCTAAACACAACATAATTGCAATAGCCAATTCTAAAACTACAAAATGAGTTATTTAAGATTAAGAGTCTTTTTAGTGTTTGTGCCTGTTTGTCCGTACATCAAGTAATTTAAAAATCAAGCATTCAGGCAGTAAATATGTATAAATAGGTGTGGAAATAAAAAGTAAATACAAAATACTGGATGAAAAGTCAAAATTTGGAACGACGAGGGCATAGTTAACATTATCAGCGCTCAAAGCAATGTCTGCTTTCAAGTTGAGAGCAGCTCAGAGTGATTTCCTCATTTTAGTCTAGCCTGAATATTTGAGGCACAAGGAGCTATGCAAAAATAAACAAATCACTTAAAAAAGGCAAAGAAAGCGGAAAAGGACAGAAAATAAATGTAACTTACGTTGTTTTATTTCCTGTTTCCTACCCAGATAAAACTCAACACCCTTCTTTATGATGCTGTACATCAAGAGCTTGGAAACTATTGGCCTAAAAACATACAACCGATGTTAAAAATACTTCTTTAATTACAGCAGCACGTCATGATTTAATAGCAATGCTATAAGATTTTTCTTGAGGCTTCATTTGAATTTTGATGCGCTTAACCACAAGATCTAATTACTTAACTCAGCAATATTCTGGAAGCAAATGTCTGTGAATACTGGCTCAAAAACATCAGAAGAGGCCTCATATTGACAGGCATTAACTACACTGATATACCCTTTCGCACATCTCTGAATATTAGTCAATAGTCTCAAATGTTCCCACTTTCTCCATATCATCAGTAAATGATAGATCCCGGTGACACCTAACTGTGACATCTAATACTTATTTATAACTAGCAAACACTGAAACTAACTTTATCCGTGCTGTTATTTTGTAAATGCTTTACTCATAAGTTGTTCATTCCCCTTTGCCAAATCAACCATGGCACATAAAATCGTTCAGTCAGAATTCCATAAGTGCCATGTGCACTGTAGCCCATGCAGAGATGATGTTATTGGATATATGTTCATCAGCTAACCTGGGTAGTATTGATAGAAAGTAAATGGGGTGTAAAAAGGAGAGGAAAATGACAGAGAATGATCAAAGCAAAGAAAAAAACTAACAGAAAGCAGACATGCTGTCAGCTTAATAGGTCTATTTAGAGTTAATAACTGAATCACTGCATGAGCTGCATTATTAACTATTTTGGGGTTGTTACACAATGTACTAAATATAATATGGTGGCAATTTATTAGCACAGATCATCTCTGTAAGTGCGGATAACAACTCTATTTTCTCTCACGCAAAGACAAACACATCAACACAGACATGGAGATGCAGTGACACAAGCACACATGCACAGTCTGAGATCCCAAGAGATAGCTTAAACTGTGCATCTGATGCAATACTCAGTAACATCCCTGCAGGCTACCACAGTCTTCACCTCCAGGATTCATTTGTGTGGGGCCCAATCGTGCTAACGGCGAATACAACAAATCCCCATCTGTAAATAAAGCAAGCTGATCACCTGCAGCAAAGGGGAAATTATATCTTTGCTATGCGCTGTGTTTGTGAAAGTGCATTCTTCTTTTAAACACAGCGAGAGCTTTGCCGTCGGTGTAGGCACTGAAGGTGGAATCTGAACTGTGTTCACATTCACACAGTCAGAATTACTGATAAATGTCTAAGACAAGAGAAGTTGAGAGAAGCAGCAGAAAGATAAAGGTGCCTTTGCCCTTTGAGAACTTTCCGTATCAAGTCCATTTTTTTTCATTTTCCTGAAACTTCTCACTTCTGCTTTCGACAAGATCAGCCGCGACCCTTTTAGAGCATGTGGTGAGGCTGTCGAATTCAGAAATAGCCTTCATGGTCAGTCTACATGTGTGAGAGCAATTGTTCACATTGAGTACCTTTATAGCTACAGTCTTATCTGCATCTCAACAGAATAAGGGTTACACCTTTACCTCCCCACCACTCCCCACCAACCCCCAACCTCTAACAGAACAATAAGGCCTCTGTAACTCAAGTCACGGACTTAAAAGTATGTCAGGGTGCTTGTGGTCCAGCAGCGTGTGAATGAAGTGTGTGAATATTCAATATTAATTCGATCAAATTCTGGAGATGTAATTTATTTTTATACAAGGCAAAAAAAGTGGGCGTAAAAGTGGAAAGGCAGATGAGAGTTTAGGCACATCTCTGTCAAGCTGTGCATACTTCCAAAGCTACTTGTGAAAAGTTAATTAGATTCATCCTCTGCAGAGCTGAACTAAGAGTGGCAAGAATATTTTGCATTAAACAGAGGTTATCTAAGGTGGTTATCCTTTTTCAAATTCCCCCAAACCTGCCATGGTCTCATTTAGCATGCCCAGGAATAACTTTAGACAAGTTTTTTTTTCCTCCTTCATTTGTTTTAATATTATTATTTGTATAATTTATTTTAACTTACTGCATATCTTTTTATTTTATTTCTGTGTCTTGTTTATGACAATCAATTGCCTGTTTAAAAGACATACAGTAATCCTTTAATCACTTTATGAGGACAGGAGGCTTCAGCAGAAGTAGGTTAATCTAAAAAGAGACACAGCCCTGTTATCATCATATCTACACTGCCTACATTTAAATATCAAGAAATAAACTTGATTAGAATATTTATTTATTTATTTTTAAAAAGCATACATTTTTGTGCACACCTTAAGTTTAAAACCTGTTTTAATGGTTAATAATGGGATAACAGGAAATATGTCTTTACTCTCTCGGGGTGTTTTGTCTTTATTTAGTGAGCTCGGCGTCTCCCTTGAGCACGTCGAGGCATTGTTTCTGTTGATCCAAGAGGGAAAAAAAGTCCATTGTTGTTGCGAACTTTTTAATCTGGGGATTTAAAGCCCATCACATGCTCAGACCGGACTGCGGAGCACTCCACGAAACACAACAGGCAAACTATTGCCGAAGTGCAAAGAAAGGCGTTTTTTATCCTCACACCGCAATGCAAGCGCACTTTTCTGGACTTTAGGATCGCTGGGGGATTGTGTTTAAGAGCTAAGAACCGAGAAACCCTTTTCCCCCTTTTCCAGGAGAAATCTGACCACCAACGTTTAAAGATAAACATGACGCAAAAGTACAGCCAGCGGTCTTTAATTGTTCTGTCTTTACTGGGGATTTTATCGGCCATCATGTCGGTTTTATCGGTGATTTTGATTTTCCAGCTGCAGTCACAGCAGACGGCGGTGAAGGAATCACCCCCGTCCACCTCCTCGGTCATACCCGCTCATGTCTGGGCCGTCCTGCTGCCAGTGGCCACAGTGCTCTCCGCTCTGTCCCTCACTCTCAACTTGAGCTCTGTGGTTGTGTGTCTCCTCCACAGCTATTTTTCAACCGAGGTCTGCAGAGGAGAACAGGATACAGAAAGGTATTTGTTCTTGCGCGTTAAGGCATTTCTTTTCGACCACCTGTTAGACAGCACCTGCAGCTGTGGTAGCACTCAAAGACACTGTGCTCATTTCCATTTTTTTTCTTCCTAATCTCGATCCGTTTTTTTCAAACAGGCAGTTCCGGTCAGTTGTGACACACCTTTGACAGTTAAGAAAACCACTATTTACCCAGAAAGGCGACCTCTGAAGCAGCACTGCGCGTTTTTTGCCCCCTCACCCCTAGGCCTTGTTAAAGTAGTCGAGTACTGCTCGCAAAGCAAGGTTCAGAGTTCAAGGTTCTTTATTCGTCACATGCATAGTTATACAAGTATAACACACAGTGAAATGTAACCTGACACGCTCCTCGACTTCGGCAAAAGGGGGGGGGGGGGGAACATTATATATAATATATACATTAGGTGAAAGTTCAGTAGTAGCATGTTTGCAGCAAGCAGGTGAATTCTGTACATTAAGTGAATTAAATAATAGACAATCTCACTATTTTACAAAATACACATTATGAACATATTTAAAATTAAAGGAATTTGAAATGTACATTGTGCCGGTGGGTTTAGAGTGTCTAGAAGAGAGTCCTGTCTCTGATTTGTTACTAAATAAATGGCAATAAGAGTAAAAAACGAAAAACAAAAAAACCCTTAAATGCATGCCAAATAAATCCAATACTATACAACACACCATGACTAAACTTCATTTTCCTCTTTGTTTTTTGCAGGGTGTAAGAGATCTCAGTTTAACTTTGTCCAAGGTTTTGAGGCTGCAGTTTATTTCAGCTTTTACTTTCATTCTCCTTTACACATGCAAAGTGTAAAACTAACATGACGACATATATTTTAATAAGACGCAAAGCACTACACTTACTCTAAGTATGGAATTAAGATCAGCTGCTTCAAAAAGCTTAACATTTCAGGTGCGGTAACTTATTATGAGACTGCTGCTTTGCACAACATCCTATATGGGTTCCTATTTTGAGGATAGTGCACTGTCGAGGTGCTCATGTCACACTTCTCCTTGTGCCCACATGTTTTTCAATTGTTAACCCTGCAAACCACAGTCCTATCTTGAATAGTAAATGTACCAATTAGGTTTCGTGCAAAGAAAACATAGTTTCAAAAGGATAAAATGGGTGTCCTGTGCAAGAGTGCAGAGGCCCACATTGCAGTGCTGTTGGTCCCCCACCCACCCCCACCTCTCTAACCCTTTATGAATCCCAGCTAAACAATGGATTTCCTCTCATTATGTACCCAACACACAGCCTCTAGCTGGCCCTTTCCCACGTCGGTTTACAAATCTAACGGCATACCACAGCACCTCCCTACTGACAATGGAGACATTCCTAGAAATTTTGAATCCATGGCACAAATGACCAAGCATTTATAAAAATAAACAATAAACAAATAGCCCTAAACATGCAAGACAAAAAGTTATTACTTTATTATATAGCAAAGAAAATGAAGATATCAAAAACAAAACAAAATATATTGTTGTTATTTTAAGTAATGCAATGTACTTGTGCACTAAACAGATCTGATTTCTTTCAACAGAGCAGATTGGTTCCTTCTGGACAGCAGAGCTGTACGACATGTGGCTATTGGACTCTTCTGTCTGGGGGTTTCCGTCTATTTAATAGGTAAGCCTGAGCAAAAAAAAAAAAGTATCTGTATTTTTGTATAAGCATATGTTGTACCATCTGGCAAAATGTTAAACAGAACAAACACATAAAAAAAGAACTAATTTTAAAAACATTGGCTGTGCAGTGGACTTTCAACAGCAGTGGCAAAACAGCAGTGCTGCTCTCTCCCTGAACCGACCAGTGAGTCCAAGAGAACAATGCATTCTTTGAGCAGCCATGACTTAAGTGTTTTTAATGCTGGACCTAGCAGCGCTGGTATGCTCTGTTCCACTGAGAGGCTTGTACGGGGGGTGGCGGGGGTGTCAGTGTAGGCAGCCACTCTATTGTGATGAGGAGGTGTTGCCCTTCTGAACCCACTTCAGCCACAGTCAACAGGTAGCAGGGCAAGACTTTAAAGGCAACTCCACCAACTTAGGAAGTCGCATCACATCCCAGAGCTGTGCTTTTCTCCCACCTCCTTCAGCATGCCTGAGTCCATTGTCCTTTTCCTGCAGACAAACATAGGAAACTGTAATATAAACTGTAACACTTATTGTGTTCTGCTTTAAGTTATTTGGCCCAGTAGAGGTGCAACTTGTTAGCTGATTACAGAGAAAAGCACTTGGTGTTTCTGCACATACAAATTCTAATTTTTTTCCCTGCTACTCTCTTTCTTGGCAGCCATGTCCATTTTTATGCTCCTAATATTTGAGATGGAGACTGGAATCGCAAGTGCTTGTGTACTTTCCTCTGGGATCCTGATCCTGCTGGTGGCTGTAATACACGCTCTTGTTAAAGCTTCCCATACTGGGAAGCACTATCACAGCGACCATCTTGACACCCTGTATCGTAACGACCACGGAAGTAGCAGCGCACCAGTTTCTCGGCCCTGCGAGTTGAAAATTGGAGTGGACAAACCGCGGATCCTTCGCAGCCAGTCTCACCTCCAGCATCAGATCGCCTTCACTCAATGTGGCGACCCGAGACAGCGAGAACAATATCTGCAGCAGCAGTACTCCCCTACAGGAGGTTCACAGGGCCACTCTAGTGAAAAAGATGCTTACAGCAGTGGTGGCAGCTATCCCCGAATGCACAGGACACTGTCTACTGAATCTGGTTTGCTACAGGCCCAGGTTAAACCCTGGAATGGGGTCAACAATGAGATGAGGAGTGTCCTTGCACGAAAGTCAGGGATTTGTGCAAAAGACTCTACTCTCGTGTGACATAAAATACGATTAGCAGTTTGTATCAGTGGCTAGAAAAGACTAATGACCTACAAGTACTATATGGGGACAACAGTAAGTGAAATTTCAGTGCAGATGTAAGACTGTCAACATTCGACAAGTTTATCCAGAATGACCGCAGACAAAAGAAGAAAGAAGAAGGAAGAAAAAAAAAAAAAGTATCTTTAGCAACTTTTTTCTCCATTTCTCCAACACAGGTTACAAAAGTATTATTAACCTGGTGGGGAAAAAAAATGTAGTGCTTCACGTTAATGAATTTGATCTAAATTTCTAAATTATGCACACCAATGCCATCCATATATCAAGCTGATGAATTTATTGCTCATATTATAATCATGTAAATATTTTATTCTGCTGTATATAGCTGCTTTTTGCCAAATATGTGCACAATGTGCAGAGGTGTTTTGTTATGTGCTTTGTAAAATTATTTCACATAAATATTAAATAAATTGATTCTAGAAGTATATATAATTCAAATAAGAACTTTTTGAACACACAAGCCTGTTATCTGAAAAGCTAATTTTGCTCATTTCAGATACTAATAATGTAACGTCTGAAGGAACTACTAACCTTGGACACCTCTGTCTGTCATGAGGAAGTGGATGGGGCATGTGGAGCAGTGACAATGGGGCTGGGACAGGGACTCACATCATTTAAGCTGCATGCAGTTGTCAGTGTGGGAGGGAAAAAAGGTGGAAAATAAAATAAAAAACAACACAGACAAATCAAACAGAAAGTATGACGCTTCTAGTAACTACAAAGTATTCAGAAATGTCTGGATTACGATTTTGAAGTTACAGGAGAAACAAACTTTAATGAAAAGCAATATATTAAATGATATATTACATTAGATGAAGGATACAATAAAATAAATAAAAATAAAAAAATAAATAAAAACAAAAACAAATGATGAACGGTATGATGTAGTGCAAAAACATAACGTAAATTGTAAATGGACTGGCACTTGCATAGTACCTTACAGTTCAATTTGAACACTGAAAGTGCTTTCTACTCCAAGTCTCATCACCCAACCACACACATATTCATACAGTGCTTTTATTTTTACTTAAGTGCTTTTAACTAACACACTGTAGGAGCCGTGGATGGATCCACCACCTTTCCATTTTGTAGCTAATCATCTGACACCAGCTCTACCACCAGAGCCATGGTCACCCCAAATACGTAAAAAGAATGATCCTTTAGATATTGAGGGAGTAAAAATGTGAACATATAAAGACCCACAAGTATATTTTTTATAGCCTTAAGGACGTTGGAGAGCTTATCAAAAAAGTAATATTCTATAATTTTTGTGGCTTTACGTATTTACATTAAGTACTGATAACAATAATTGTTCAGTGACTATCTCGCATTTTAAAAAATGTGAGAAGTGCATACTGACATAAGCATAAGACAAAGCAAAAAACTTTGTTATATTACCTAGATATTTGAGTGATAAAGATGATAAAAAGCATATTATACAGATCTGCATTTTAGCAAAGGTGTGTATGATAATGGCTGTCATAACTAGTCAAGCTTTCCTGTCCCTTATAGGCTCTGCATTTGAATAAAAGTTTCTGAATTTGAAACAAAAAAATAGATTGAGTCAGGTTATGTCCATGTAACATGTTTCTAGAGGTAAAGCACAACTAAAAAATGAGAGGGAAAACTGCTACTAACGAGAAGATTAAAGCCACTTTGTAGCATTCAGTGTGATCAAAACAACGTTGTGCTTTTTCACCACCATGTCTCAGTGAACACATTCACTGCCGCCTCCTACCTGCGCCCTTGAGAATTATTAATCTGTTCCTTCATGCTGATGGCTTGACGGAGAAGACTGTCAATGTTTTTGAAATATAAGCTGCTGTTGTTCATGCTCTTCACGGCACTGCAAAAGCCAGCAGATCAATACAAGTGTTAACAGTCAGGGCAGGTGGATGGTGAGCTACTTTTATGAAAGCTTTTAAATATGTGTGATCTCACCTGCATGCGTACTCTACAGTGTAGATGGCTCCTTGACTTTGTTCCTCCCAGCTCTGCATATCTGTCTGTGCGAGAAATGAAACCCATTAAAAATTCAGTAGAAGGAGAGAGAGAGTGAGAGAGAGAGCGAGCGAGTAATGACATTATGATACATGTGAGGTTTGTGTTTCATTACAGTAAACTCCCAGAAAGTTGGTTCTGTCAGCTCTCTGGGATTTTCTTACCTGGGTTATTGAGCATACATCAAAACATTATGGGAAACTGTTCATATCATCAACATGTTTTTCCAGGAAAAAGAGCAGAACAAAGGATATGTTTTACCAACAACACAAAATAAATATTACTCAGTTTTAACTGAAGCAATGCCAGTTACATTTTTTCCATGAATCTAAGTATGTATCCAAGTCATGAACAAAACAAGTCTGAGACACAGTGCTTGTTTTTAAATGCATTTAAAATTAAAAGAAAAATATGTTCTACTGTTATTTCTGATCGCACACAACACAGCAACACCTAGGCCAAGAATTTATATAGGGTATTTTAAAGGTTCACCTAGCTTTAAAATAGTTTATTTGGATTATTATGTTATTATATTAGAATTATATCAATGAAATAACACAGTCTTTTGATGTATAATTTTCTTTTTTTCCCCAGCTTCTCCCTTTAAGGGTTGGCATAGATGATCACCTGCCTCCATTGCACCATATCGCTACCATACTCCTGTCACACCAACCCCCTGCATGTCCTCCTTCACGACATCCACGAACCACCTCTGAGGTCTTCCTCTTTTACTTCTTTCCATATTCAATACCCATTGTTCAGTATATTCACTCTCTATCCGCTACACACATCCATCCATTTCATCCTTGCTTCCTGAATTGCTCAACCTGAGTTGTTTCTCGGATCTACTCATTTCTAATCCTCTCAGTAAAAATCTTAATATCTGCCTTTTTGTCACTGCCACCATATCCAAACCATACAACATAGTAGTACTTAGTACCCTTTCACTTTTGCTGCTATTCTTTGCCACAAATCATCCATGACACTCATCTCAACCCTCTTCTACAACTCTCTTGTGCACTGTCCATTGCTTTGGATAGTTGGCCCGAGGTATTTACACTCAGCCACCTTCACTACCTTTACTCTTTGCAGCTTTACTTTTTACATATATGAAAACATTCTTTAATTTGTTATTTACGGGACAATATATTTTGCAATGCAAGTCACTGTGACAGGCTTTCTTCATTATCAAAGTGGGTGACAGTTTCACAGAAAGGCCTCTGAGGCTTCAGTAAAAAAGGGTAGATAGTAAATTTGGAAATGAATATTTAATTGTGCAGGTGCAAATAAAAGAGGGGTCCAACCTGTAATAACCTGGTATACCTAATAAAGTGTCTGGTGAGGGTATATACCTAAAGAATATCACTTATCCCAAAGAATACGTTTCAAAATCGGGTGTTATTCAGCCTTTAATGACTAAATACAAATGCCATTTTTTTTTCTTCCTGAGAAAAGAACGTAAACACCCCGACATCTGATCTGTTGACGTCGTCAGTTAGGTTTTTCAGTAAAGACTGCCGCTTGTTTCCAAACATAAAGTTTCCTGGCAGAGGTCGTTTCCCCTTCATTCACTTAGATGTGTTACAAGCAGAGTCAATGCGATGTCACCGAGAGGATAAACGATACCTTGTGCTGGACTAGTTCTGGCAACGACCTCCTGACGTGCTCCTGCAGCCTGTAGAGAGCCACCGACGGCTCGTTAGCCAGGACGTACATGCTCTCCGTGAACTTGTCAGTCACTGTAGTGTAAACGAAGTGAAGACAATTGCATAAAACACATGGCATGTGTTTGAAAGCTAAAACAAAATGATGAAAACAGCCAAAATCATAGCACTGCGACTCTATACTGGAAATGCATTAGCTTAGTGGCTAGGTGAAGCTAACAGCTTCGAGGGGGCAGCAGTGGATCAAGGCAACAATGAGCTATGCTGCACGCGAGTTTATTTTTTGCTAATTTATTTATTTTTACCCCTTCTGACTTTCAGTTGCATCTCCTGGTCCTCCATAATGCAGTCTGGTTTTTACTGTCAGAACTACAACTCAGCTGTACGCGAGTGGTGTCACCTGATTCCCACCTCTTCCGTATTATTGTTGTAGTGTGTCACACGACAATATTCCGGATAGAAATATGGGCTGTGAAAAAATAAAGAAAACATTTCTCCCTTGAAATTGTGCCAGATGCGGTGATACGTTACACGGGCTGAATCAAACGTGTTTTCAGTGCCCGTTTTGAAAATAACGGGATTATTAAGTAGCTAATCAGCTGAACGACGGCTAATGTACTATCGGAACACATCGAAGACTAGCAGGATCCATTATGTGATATGAACTTATTTACTTTCAGTTTTCCTTAAAGGAAGTTAGCGCAATTAGACTGGAAGGCTAAATGTGGTGAGTGGCTTTACGAACTGCCTAATTTTTAAAAAACTTTTTCTGCATGGCTAAACCAGATTATTTGTTTTTATTGCAGCGATCATGGAGGGCAGAGGTGATGATGAGGCTGCAGATGGCCAACGTGTTCAGCCATCTAACGCTAATGCATGTCCCTCCCTATCAGGAGATGAAAAAGCCAATGGTACTTTATCCTGCTCTGTGTAACAGCTGAATTCGCCTGATTTCTAGGTTCTTGCTATAATCAGTTGAACAGTAAATGTCTTGCTTCCACTCACATGGCTGTGGTTCATCTGATTATATCTCTAGAGAGCATGGAGGTGGATGATGATTTGTTCAAACACTCCACCACTCTCACCAACAAACAGCGTGGGAATGAGGTTACAGTACGCCCGGCAACATTAGACTGTAAGATCTGATAAAGATACTCAGGTGTTAGGGAAACATTTGTACTTATTTTATTTTTTACCATGTTCATTTATTGAGATTTTTCTACCCCCATCAGCTCTGTCCATACATCAGCTGGCAGCTCAAGGTGAGGTTTCACAAGTAGCTGCACACCTGAGCAAAGGTGAGAAATCTCTAACAAGCTTTTTTTTTTTATTACCAGTATAAAACTAAACAAATATCCTACCTGAGGACTCCAATCCTTTTTTCTTTCTTTCTTTTTGTTTTGTCTCACAGACAGCTCATTGCTTAGCAGTCAGGATGAGCGAGGCTTTACACCCCTCATGTGGGCAGCAGCATTTGGAGAGAAAGCAGTGGTGGACTTTCTCTTGGAAAAGGTTAGAAATAAGGCGTGCGAATAGTTACTTAAGAACACAAAAGTTATAAGTTACTGAAGGGCAGCTGGGCGGCCCAATGGTGTGGTGTTAGTGCTGTTGCTTCACAGCAAGAGGGTCCTGGAGTATTTTTGCAAGGCGTTTGTATATTCTCCATATGTCTGCGTGGGTTTTTTCTGGGTACTCCAGCTTCCCTCCCAGGCCAAAAACATGCATGTTTGGTTAATTAATGACTCTAGATTGGCCATATATAGGATGTATTTCTCGCTGCAACAGACTGATGACATGTGAATAAGAAGATGAATGAGAGGCAGTGGTTTTAAAAAAAAAAACTTTTATTAATTAGAAAGAAAATGAACTTATTCTAAAATGTGTCCGTTAGAAGCCAAATTATCATACTGATGATAAAAAGTGTTAACAAAAATGGTCACTGTTTTCAAATCTCAAAATGAATCATATTGTCTTTCAGCCTTACCTCTCTAACTTTGTTAAAGACAAAATTAGAGGGTGAAGACTTATATAGTTTAGACATGTGCAGAGGAGGGATAGTGGATATATTGGACAACGATGTTGAATATGGAGCTGCCAGGCAGGAAGAAAAGACGACCACCTCAGAGGAGGTTCATGGATGTAGTGAGGGACAACATGCAGAGGGATGGCCGTTAGGGACAGGTTAAGATTTCCTTAAAGGGAACAGCCAAAAGAAGAAATGGTATCGTGCTTTATTGTTAATGCATTTTTTTTCCTTCCAGGGTGCAGACCCCAAAACAATTGCGAGGGAGCGAGAAAGCGCCCTGACACTGGCCAGCTCTGGAGGATATGTGGACATCGTTGAAGCCCTCCTCAGACATGGAGTGGACATTAACACTTATGACTGGGTATAGTTATGAATTTATGTCTTTCCATCATAAAATCCATCATTTTTAAGGAGCAAGAAATCTAAATACAAATGCTCTGACTATATTTTTAACATTTTTATTTTACTGCACACTGTATATTATTCTCAGAATGGTGGAACTCCTCTTCTTTATGCTGTACGAGGGAACCATATCAAATGTGTAGAGGCATTGCTAGGTACAGTGCATGTCTTTAAGTTATTATATATTCTAGAAATTTTTTTTAAATTGCGTCACTAATTTCCTGTCGCTCTTTAATTTAGCCAGAGGAGCAGATATGACCATAGAGTCTGACTCTGGGTACAGTCCAATGGCGCTGGCAGTTGCCCTTGGGCATAAGAAAAGTAGGTATACAATGCACATTTTCTTTTTTGAAAAACTAAGATAAAAATGTATTGCTAAGGTAAGATTTTTACTTCCTTTCTCCTATAGTCCAGAAAGTGTTGGAGGACCACATCTTGAAACTCTACAAGCCATCAACATGACACTTATTAAAATACATTAATGGAGTTGCCAGTGTGACAGTCAGCTGATCTTAAACCTTCGTTAGTTTTCACAAAAATGTCTGTCACAAGCTAAGGTCATAACGGATCATTGCATACACAAACATTTACCAGATAAACAGCGATTTTTAACCTGTTTATTCCATTTATATGCATTGCAATGTTCAAAACGTTTTACAAACAAGGACTGAAATGTGACAGTTGTGCAGCTGAATTATTTTGCTTGGCTGAAGAATGACCAAAAAAAAAAAATTCTAATAAATTATTTTCATACTGGAATGGCGCTTTAATTTTGAAGGCACAGTAAAGGTATAAAAAGCAGATTACAAGTGCACAATCAAAATGTGCAAAGGGTCACTGTATGACAGGTCATCGAAGCTTTCATACCAAAAAAGGCCACATTCACAAGAGTTCATGAGGTGGCAACACAGATGACATGTTTCCCAAGTGCCACCACACCATCCTACATCCTGTACTTTCACTCAGGGGTCACTTCCTCTCTCTCATGAGAGGACTGAAAAATGGTCAGGAGGCTTTTTCCCCCAGGACATCCAAGGAATAAACAATAATTCTCCCAAAAAAGTCAGCACTATTCTCAAACATTATTTTTACTTTGTCCACTACAGGGGCCTCCTGTATGGGAAAGCTGTGGGTGTGGAGTTAAGAACAAGATAAGCGTATTAATGACGAAAAGCATGTCCAGGAAAATATTATCCAATGCTTTTTATGAAGCAGGAAACGCACCATGCTCCTGTAGTGACAGGTACAGCTTTGAGCTGTTGTTGGCATGCACCAAGACTGATGTTTTATAACAGAATTACGTTTAATTAAAGGAACACCATCAACTACTTGATAGATTAAGCTGAGCTTAAATATTTTTAATGGCATACAGTATCAGTGGCTGTGAACAATATTTTTTGCACAAATTAAATAGTTAAATATAACATTTATAGCTACTTCAGCAGTAACTGCTAATTTGGAGTATAGAAAAGAACAATGGCTCCCCACTTTACTGATAATTTAAGGAAAAGATTGGTCTAAGTTGTGCAGCAGAAGCCCCATATGCAATCAAATCTCCTTGTGAAAATTCAGTATAGTGAGAAAAAGGATATCTGAAGAGAGTTGTTATCCTCTGGGTAAAAATGGCTGAGCACTGTGAAGTCTTTATCTTTTAGGCAACCTGCAGAAAGCACAAGTGGAAAAGTAATTTACATTATCTCATTATTCCTGCTTGAATTTGAAGTGAAACATTTTAATCAGGAAGTCTTTTTTTTTTATATTATCTTCAGGATTTACCTTCCAGTCTGCACGTTTTTGCCGAGAATCCTCCCTGGAATTGGACCTTTAACTCTGACACTCTGACAGAGTTGGGGAACTCCAGGGACACCCACTGACATTCACCCTGTCAGAAAAATAATACTCATAATGACACTGAGATGTGTACAGAATAACATCCATTTGCCTGTGAAAAACAGGATGCCGAGAATAACTGTCTCTGTCGCCAAGAGTATGGGAACTTAGTCGTTCTTTAATCAGATCCCCACTAACTGTGGCCACAGCAACAACTATCCTTCCTGGGGTCCACAATGCTGTACGTGTAAGCAGATTATAATTATTAATAACCTTTATTTAACCAGAAAAAAAATAACTTGAGATCTGAATCTTTTTTACAAGAGTGTCTTGGTGTCTTTTTTTTTTTTTTACTATAAATTCAACATGCTTTGGGCTTTTTCCTACACAAAACACAACATGTATTGACAAAGTGGGCATTTAATCATTTTATAGACAAAAGCATTTAAATAAGAAATATAAGAACATAGAAAGTTGGGAAATTCATCAAAAGTCAAGATAAAAATGATCATTTTGTAATTATGTTAAGTGTGCTGAATTGGAAATAATGCTGTGCAACACAAAATTTGGTATCGATCGGTTACCAAGTAAGTATAGGACCAGTACTGCTGATACCAATTACAATACACATAATCTATAAAGACAGGTTATGTAGGGGAGAGCAGTGTGTGTCATAATTTATAAGATGAATCATCATCAAGTTGCCAAATTCTGAACAAGTTTTAATGATCACTAAATCACTGGGATTTTTACTTACCACAATAATGAGTTAACACAATAAAACACAATGTTCATGATTTTGACCAAGAAGCCAGATTGTTTGAAAGAAGTACAAGAGCCCATTTATGTCCACTGTAAACAAACCATCACTGAACAGAGGTGGTGGCTTATGACACCAGCTGTCAGTCATCTGCAATATAGCCTTGAGATCCCTTCTCACATGAAAGGGTGGGGAAAGGTCTCACAGTGGTTTCACCCAAAACTTCTGGCGGTAATGACCCATGCCTTTTTTTTCGCACCTTTGCTCATGTGATGATGCACATGAATAACAGTGGGTCAACGACCACCTCCTAAGGGACAACTACTACTAGGATTTAAATACCAGGGACTCTCCACCCTTTCATTTTAAAACTAAAGAAAGCTCTTGATGAGAGGTGAAATGTCTTCAATAAACTTAAAGTCCGATTGCTTTCTTTTTTAACTCCAAAAACAAATATGATCTGGATGACTGAGAATCTACACACATACTATTAGTTAAAAAATTAGCATATCTCAGCATGGTGTGCAGTGTATCAAAATGTTGGGGAAACTGAACAAGTGGAGGACAAAATAAGAAGCCACAGACCTAAAGAGCCATTTATGGCAGGCCAAAAGTATCTGAAAGTCAAATCTTCAATAGGAAAAAAATCCAGCAAAGACCTCGACCTTCCAGTCTGCATGGACCTGAGAGATCCATTTGCTTTTCGCCTAACCCTTATCAGAAAGAGAAAAAAAATCCTTGGCAACGGGTCTTCTAAGCAATGAATTTAAAATGTATGACAAAAGTCAGGAGAGAGTTACTACAGTGAGTGTCTACACTCATCCATGCTGTGTGCAATCCTCCCAGTGGATTTGGGGTCTTGTTAAACTTGATGGAATTATAAACACAAAAACGTATCGTCAGATCAGATTTTGATCCACCCTGCATTTCTCTGCATGACAATGATCCCCAAAAAACACTACTACACAACTTTGGATATCCTTGAAACCTGGAGAATTCCTGGAAAACTAAAAAACTTCAATCAGAGAGTGCAGGCTGTTTTTGCCTGCATTTGTATTTATGTTTGCACATATTTTAATAAATCCCTGCCCCTTGTCCCCCCATTTTCCAAGCAAAATATAAACAACTGGGGATAGCTTATCAATTTTAACCAGTATCATACCACTGTGCAGATCATGTAGTACAGTTAGTTAGTTGTAGTACAGTTACTAACTGTACTACATGATGAGTACTAGATGACCCGTGCAAGATCTGGTAAAATGTTTTGCCCTCTTTGTTAAATTGGTCTGATCTTGTTCTTCTTCTTATTATTATCATTATCAATAATAATAATAATAATAATAATGTTATTATAATTATAAAACTATAAGGGTAGACAGACATACACTCAGAAACACAAAGGCATAAAACATGAATAAAATGAATGAAAGACCAGAGATAAAACGCATAATAGAATCACTTAAAAGCAAGTCTATAAACATAATTTTCTCAGGCAGGTCATTCTAAAGTCGAAATGGCCCTGATGGCAAAAAACAGTCACCTTTTCAATTTAAATCTTGATTTTCAAAGCAGCCTGTAGGGCCCCACCTGAGGATCACAAGCTGCGAGCAGGCTTATATGGGGTCAATAGCTCTGCTATGTAGCTTGAGGACAGACCCAGGAAAGCTTGGAAAGTAATCAGTAAAATCTTAAAATTCTGAGCATGTTGAAGGTGAGAGTTTAACTTTTCATTAATGCCAGGGGAGAGAATTGCAGAAGTCCAGTCTTGAGAAAATAATCATGTGACATAAACCCATATTTTGAGCTCTGGCTCAGAGAAGATGGCAGTTATGTGGATAGTGTTCACATATGGCTGCTTCTTTGCATGATCAAGCTTTAACCTGTATTTGTGGATTACATGATGAAGTTGTTTGCACAGTGATTTCTGAGCCCATACAGTTATTTCCATGACAGAATCATGTCTGCATTTAATGCAACGCCACCTGAGAGCCCAAAGACCAAGGGCATCCAATAATGATTTTTGGCCTTATACTCCTTGACATTTTCCCTGATTCTCGGAATTTTTCGATGACATTATGTACTGTAGATGATGACCATATATTCACACTAGTCTCTGAAATTAATTGTTCCACAACATATAGATGATTATTTGTCCATCTTTACTTCTGAGAAACGTCCTCTCTAAGATGCTGTTTTTATAGCTAGCCATGTTAGTGACCTGTTGCCAATTAACTAGTTTCATGTTCTTTTTTTTTTTTTTTTTTTTGAAGTACCACTTACATTTGGCCCAGCTTTTTAGAGACATGTTGCTGTCACCAAATTAAAAATGAGCTATTATTCTTAATGAAACAGTAAAATAGGGTTTCGGTTTAAACATCTGGTGTTTTTCTGTTCTATAGAAAATAAGATATAGAACTGTGAACTTTGCAAAGCATTGCATTTTGTTTGTATCTACATCTTACACAGTCTTCCAGCAACTCAAAACTAAAGGGCAGACTAAACTAACCTTTCTTTAGGTTTCTGGTAACAGTTTTAGCAATAAGTTGTGAGGAACGGGTTTATTGCTATATTTATATTTACCTGGTCTGAGTTCCAGCATGTCTCCTCATTGCAGTCAAACATGTACTTCTTTCCATACTGCTTAACATCTCTGTTTAGCACTGAACTCACTCTGAAATGAGAATAGAAACACAACATTCACGACTCAAGGATCGATAACAGACTGCCGTCCAAACACGTACAACAGCCAAGTACATTATCTATGCACTGGTGAGTACATTTCTCTCATTTCATTCTCTGGTTTTGCTTTTTCTCTACCTGCTTTGTGTTTCGCTGCAAAGCAACGAGGAAGCCATGTCAAAACTTCAAATCACAACGTGCCGTAAAGCGCTGGAACCTCGCTGTGTTGTTTTTACGACTGTGACGTTCTGGCATGACCGCTTTTCTTTCCTGCCACCAGGTGGAAGTCTCGCTCCGTCAAAAATATTTAGACGACAGTCTTTCGCTATACGGAGCTGGAGGTTAAGTCTCTTAATCTTCATCTGAGGTCCCGGGAGCTCATAATTAATAATTAAACGCAGAAAAAAATAAAGTTGATCCCGGTCTTCGTGGCCTGTGAGAGGCTGCACTGCTCTTCATCTTCTTTTTTGTCCCCCCAGGTCTCGTTGCTGTCCTCCCAGGCGAGACGCAAAAGGTCAGAGAAATGAGAATCGATTGGGACGGGGGGCATTGATCAGCAAACCGAGTTCAACCTTCAGATGAGGCATAGATGCTAAAAATGGCCTACACTTAAATATAGAGCTGCCGCCAGTATTAACCCGGGGTTGAGATTTTTCTCCCAAGGACGTCAGGAAACGGGCAAAGATGTTACATGTGTGTTAAGATGAAGGTGTGTTTGGGTGATGGGATAATCCTATAAAAGAACCAATATCGGCCTCTCAGTGCTTTTATTAGCGAGCATATCCCCACATCTCAGTTTCATAACCTGGGAACCAATAACACAGGAGAGCAAATCTCCCTCTCCCCCCTCTTTGTGTGTGTGTGTGAGTGTGTGTGTGAGTGAGTGTGAGTGAAGGAGGGAGCCTGTTTTTGGCACATGGTCCATTGCAGATGGAGAACTCCTGCTGAGGTTTTGTCACAGTGCCCCCCCCCCTTCACAGCACATAATCAATAGGTCTAAAATACAAAAACTGATGAAACCCAGCCTCCGTGAAAATTGTGCAGGGGGCTGGGGAGAGGGACTGTATTATAAGGTTTGGACCCCCTCCTCCACCACTACCACCACCCTTACCCTCTGCACAACCAGCAGCATGCTCGCTCACACTTTGACTTTGTGAGCCTTACGTTACAGCCCTGGTTTGTGCTGCAGCTCCTGCAGCACCCTGTCGAGTATTTGAGATTGAGAATAAATTGTGATTTCAAGCTGCAGTAATATATTTCCCATCCATATATGAATGTGCAATATATCTTTGGAGTTTTTGTAAAGCTGTTAATCAGAAACACTGCCTGAATTAATTTGGCAGGTGCTCATATTTTTCCACATCAAAACTAATTTTCTGGCCCGTAGCCATTCTGGAAGCCCACCTGGCCGGCAGTCGCTCGCTGGGTGAGTGATGAGATGGCATTGACCCATAAACTTGTGCCCACGTTGGCTGCTAATAATGCCAAGGTGGACTGCAAGTGGCCAGTCATCCTCAGAACCCGCAGGAGCTCTTTTTGTATCCATTAAAAAGCATAGTTAGAGACTGTGACATTGCCAGGAAGTCAGTGTGCCCAGACAGAATTCTCAAACACCCACAACCTGTCATTTCTACACTTAAGGTATTATACAAATAAGAAAAGTATACCTGTAGGCTTATTTGTTTGTTTAACATTCTCCCCCCTTTTTCTTTTTACTATAAGCTAAACTGAGTGGCTCCTGGTTACAGTCACATTTAACGGATGGACATATGTTAGATCCCTTCATCTAACTATCAACATAAAAGCTTAATGAATATAATGAAAAAGTGCATTTGTTCCCACCTGACAGTGACTGTGGCCTAGAGGTGGGGTGAAAAAGGGGAGACCTGTTATTGTTGTCGCAGCTGTTCTGACTGCTTATCTCTAAAAATATTCATTGATTTTTTTTCCCCCCGCTTGTGGATAATCAGCTTTTGTTCGTGTCTCCGTTCTAACATCTCAGTATTTTTTTTTTCACAGTGAAACATTTCTGGCCCCTGAACTTATAGGATTATCTTCACCTCATGTCACTGATACGACTTAAATCCTTGTGTTCCCTCCCTCAGCCATCCTTGCTTTCTCTTTCACCTCAGCGGCTGATGTTGCTCTCTGACTTTTTGTCGCCTCTGTTTCTGGGTTATGTCCCACGAGGCAGGATTAGTGGCTAGCAAACTAACTTTGGGCTTAACCCTGGCTGGCTTTGTGGTCTCACTGCAGTGACTCACTTTTCACTCTGTGTGTATCACCATGGTAACTTAGGCAGCTCCCATAACCTGCAGGCTATCAGATCCAACTATGTAAAAGTCTGACTCCTCACCCATCAGTGATACTAGAGAATAGCACTGATATTTTTCAAGGTTTCTGGTGACAGAGAAACACAGATTTTAAAAAGGTTCCTTTTGCATTAAAATACCAAAGTATACATCTATTAACAAAACACCTTTATGTTGTTATTATCCCCCCCCCCCGTTTCTCTCCCGTTAATGCTTCTTTGGGTGAACACAAGGTCGTTCACACGAGCAGAAAATCTTCCCTTAGCCTCAATATGACCAGTAAATATTAGTTTTTCAGTTGTGCTTGAAAGCTGAAGCAGAGACATGTTTTTTTCATTGGAAATGATGAACATTTAGGCTACACTATCTGCAGTTCGCCTCCAGCAGTCTTGTCTAGGTTTCGCAATAGAATCGGCTTAAACCTCGATACATATATTGCTCATTTTTTATTCATTATAATAGTTTGATCTTGTTGAGAAAAGATCATCGGCATTTGGGGGGGGGAAAAATCCATTGCTTTACCATATTTACCATGTTTGCCATTTCAGTACAATTTCTTAACTCAACAATGTTAGTGAAAAATAAGATTTTCTTGTAGTGTTCACCTGCCGAAAAACAGTGTGTCACTTGGGTGATTTAACACTAAAGACAAACTAATAAACTTTAGGGTTCATTAAACGACCCACTCACCGGTGCTGCATTTTGCCAGCAGTAAAGCGGACATGATTTTGAATGACTTTTGTGAAATAAGTTTAAACTGTGAATAAGAATGATGGATATCAGACGTCATAACACCCTGTCAAGTGATAGGGTTGAATAGGTGGTCGACCGTTTTGAGGTAAATAAACTGATACTCTAGGAGGTAAAAGAATCACTATGGTCTATTCCAGACTTTATGAGCTGTGGGCACTCGCGCAGATTGTCTTAATGAGTTGGATGATTAATGCTTGTGCTGCTGTCAGCCGAGGGACACAGCATCCGTGCTGGGGCAGAATTTGCAGTGTATGGAGCTCTGCCTGTTTGGTTCAGATGACCGTCTGCACTGATGGACCTTCTGGACTTCTGCTTAGAAAGTTAAAATTTTCTGGGGAGATGGGATAATCAGCTGGTCAGAAAACTCCTTGTGTATACTGAAGATGTTTTAAACGTATCAGGAACTTCAAAAGGATCTACTCAATTTCTCTTTTCAGTTCAGCAGTTGATGACACCTGTAGTTGATGATTTAAGAAGCTCAGCTGCCTAAAAGCTGAAGAAACCAGGCAGAGTATGTTGGAAATTAGAGTGACACGATGGTGCTTAGTGCTCGTAAATCATTTAGTTTAGGGAGACAACATTTGGCATTCTTTGGGGTCCAGCTAATTTTAATAAAGCAGAAAATGGGCAGAAGCGTGAGGCACATCTGTCGACTGCTGCAGCAATTAACAGGATCTTGAGTCATGGTGCTGTTTTCTGGCAGGGCTTCTCACTCATCTCCATGCTGAAATTTTCTGCTCCAGTTTGAGCGAGGTTCTCTAATTAAGTCATTAAAAAGCAGAGCATTTGCACAATATGCTCCGCTGCCTTCATTACAAAGCACAATCAGCTGTGATTTATTCAATCACACTATGAGGCAGTATTGAATTTCATTCGGGGTTGGAGATGAGTTCGTATAAACACATGGAGAGAGCTCACTTTCTTCTTTGTCTTGTGTTACTCTTCCAGGCAGTGTACAGGTGGCCATTCATGTTTTCACAGCTTAAAATTGCTGAGAGATTGCGAGATGGCTGGAGCATAGTTGAGTTCTGGTATCACAAGAGATTTAAAACACTTTACTAGCAGTACTGTAAAGAGAATGTAATGTAATTTCATATTTGAGGACACAAGCAATACAAAGTGACAAGCAAGTAAACACCATACACTTCAGATTACTCAGAAAATGTTTGCTTAAGGCAAGATATAGCAACATAATATTCATACTGCCTGAAGACAAAACACTATAATACAGGTGTATAGCTCGTATATTGTATAGCTGGGCACCACTGTGCTTTCTTCCTCCCAGGCCATCTAACCCGTTTCTAACCCATGATAGGCGGGATTTATGAAGTGTGACTTCTTCTGCTTCACACATCAGCAGTCAGAATCCCTGTTTGCTCGTGATGTGGTTGGAAGACCACGGGACATGCCTTGCTCGTTCCTACTCCGGTCTCACCAAAACCACAACCGCACAATTGGTCTCTTGTATCTGAGCAAGGAGATGGGCCTGTATAATGGCTGGAGCACTATCTGGCAGTGTGAAGAGAGGCAATAGAGTGTATCATTTCATGGTGAGGTCATGGGGATTTGTCCTGAGGAATAGCTGGGGCTCTTATAGTTCAGGGAATTTCACTTGAATGTACAGGTTCACGTTATAGTGTGAAAACAGAACAAGAAAAGTGAAATTAGGTGGATTTGAAAGCTGTGAGACTCTGTTGTTTTTGGAAGGTGCTGGTGTATTTTGCAATTACACACCGTCTACAAAGCACTGACATTTAAGACTGTACAATTGGTGCTTGTTTTCTGTTCTTTGAAGTCAAACACATGGCTGTTTTCACCTCTCCTTGGCTCAAGCTGTCTAGACAAGGAGGAGAACTAATCCTCATACTCTGTATTCCAGCGGGCTTGCCCCACTGCATACAAGACCCAACCTCCCATCCTCTTAATCTCTTTGTCTCACTTTATTCACAGCAACACACCTTGTGAGCATGAGCAGCCAAGCATCAGAGCGGTACTTCACAGTCCTCCTCCCCGTTCTCTCAAGGTAAGAGGAGGCAATGTACTACATCATCAGAGATCACTCTGCACTATTTGTCAGCTGTTGTTGTCATCATTGGAGGTTGGTATGAAGCAATGGTATTTGAGTTCTTAAGTACTTGGTGTCAGATAAAGCTAAAAACTTGCAAGTACAGATCCTTTAGCTTTATTTGCCTACTGGTGCTGACAGTGATGTTCTGCAGCTATAGTAATCTAAGTTTACCACCTTGAGAAGCTTAATCAGTCTCTGTGGATAATGAATAGCAATATACTTGCCTTGGCAACAGCCTGATGTAGATGCCTTTCATTTCTGCCGCAACTGCTTTTTCCTAGAAATTATTTTATAGTGGATGGAAAGTATCAAAAAGAGGTCACAGGGGGAAACATGGAAACAGTGTGTGTGATTAAAAAGAGAGAAACAGAATCACAGTCACAACATCACAACATCACAATAACAAAAAAAAGTAAAGGCTGTTTTACAGCTGCTGCAAATCCCCTGAGGCTGGGTGTTCGAGCAGCGGTATATTCAGCAGTAGCTCACTTCATGACAGGGAGAATCAGTGCTACTTTGCTGTGTTGGTTATACTGTGACAATCCTGAAGTAATGTTGTACACACTGACATCGTCGTATGCAAAATTATTATCTTAAATGTTATGCTAATGTCTTAAAAAAAAGAAAAAAGAGTACACCTACAAAGACTCTCAGGAATTTATTTTGTGAAGTAAGAAGGCCCACACTCTATTGTGCTCACTCCTGTCCTGCAGCTTTAATAACAGGTATTAGTATTACAATCAGATGTGCACGTCGAAAAGCTTTGCTTTACCCAGCTGGGCTGTTCCATTCTGCACTGTGAAATCTTTTGGGTTTTATTGCACATTAAGGGTGGGCGATATAGCCTCAAAATTACATGACAATATTTCAAGGAAATTTGCAATAGTAAGACGGTGAGTAAAAAAAATATTGAAGAGTGTTTTATCAGTGGTTGCAGCTTACAGACAGCAGCATTTATTAGTGCAAATGAAATGAAAGGCATTTTCCATCCCTCTTTTCCAATGAGCTGCTGTCATTGATGACAGACTACCTAATTCAAAGTGTGAATCTATTGCACTGGGTGCCAGCAGCAGCAGCATTATAGTGCAATGGCAGTGACACAGCATAAGTCAAATGTCAGCACAAAAGTAGCCAATGTTTTTTTTTAAAATAAAAGCATGATATAACTGTGTAACACTTTAGCTAACAATGACCAAAGTAACTTCGGCTTGTAGCTCTTCAGGAGCTGCACAATATTGTCTCACAATAAAGCTGAAATGGAATATTTTCTACCTGGGATCTTGTATCATTGATTTCCTTCCACTGTTTGCTCTTCTTGTTATATGAAGCGCATCTAGTGAGTGCTCCAGCAATGTTTGGATAAATTGTTTGCTGGTTTACACATGATCAGCTGGTAGCATCTCATTGCAACTCTTCATACCTGGTTGTACTCAAAGGTGTGTTTTGCCTCAAGTGGTGAAACAAATTTGTTGTTTCTACCTATAGTGCTAACAGGGCTCTATTTCCAGGAATAGAGCCCTTTTAACAAACTCTGAGTTTAAAAATAAACCCTGAGTTGGTTAACTCTAAGATTGGCAATTCTGAGCTTTTGTTTCCAGAACAGCAGAATAAGTTTAATCAGTTCACAGTTTGTTAAGCACGTATGTATAAGAGAAAGGAAGCGGTCATCAGTGGCACTCTGATACCACGATTCACCATGGCAGCAGATATTTAAAGAGCAGAGGCAACATTTTAATCCAGTGGACCCAGGAATATGAACTGAAACAATGAATATGAAGGAGGAAAAGTAATTATAATTAGCTTGGTCCACTCTGTCACCATCATTGACAGAATAAGTTTGATTTAAAAAATACATTCAATTTCTGTTTTTCAGTTTTATTTATATAAAGTAAATCACGACAACAGTTGCCTCAAGATGCTTTATATTGTAAGGTAAAGGGCGCTACTTAACCAGTAATGATAAATATGTTGGGAGACATGTCATAACTTTTATAGGTTTTAAATATTTCAGTATAGTTTCTGGAGAATCATTTTGAATAAATAATACAAACTGCGAGGAAATTTCAACATAAAATGATCAGAACACAGATTGTCTGGAGGCTGCATTTCAAAACTCTCTTTAAATAAACATATAGTTCTTTTTAGAGTCATAAAGTCATTTCAGCTTTATCTTCATTTAAAGAGTCAAAGCTGTGTTAAATTTTTCCATCAGTGCAACTGATTGCAACATATAATTAATTATTGATCAGTGTGTTGTGTGTCAAAAACTTTATATAGAGAAGTTTGATTTAAACAGTGTTTGCTAAAATAATAAATACCCAGAAGCAAGCTAGTATCTAACTGGGATTTAATCTAAGGAGCTTGGAAAGAAAAGCATCTGGACATCTTTAAGTTGCTTGAAGATGTTTCACCTCTCATCCGAGAAGCTTCTTCAGTTCTGAACTGAAGACTACGATGACTACGATGACCTGGATGACTGAGAACCTTCACAGACAACTGGGATTTATGTTTTTGTAAACTGTACATTTCTGAAGATGTATTTGCTTTGCTATGCTTTTTGATAGCAATATTATAAAAGGAAACAGATCACTTTACGGATCCCTTTCTGCCTCCCCAGTCGAGCCCCCATGTCTGTCTGGCTTCCCTGTGCTGTCTGTTTTCTCTTTTTTGTCAAGTTTGTATACGTTAGTCACAGTCTCTTTGTCACTTCCTATTTTATTTTGATAGTCACTCATCTTAGGTGCATTATTTTTAGTTTTTCTTTCCTTGTCTCCTTGGTCAGATTCTGTTCAGCTGTGTTCCCCAGGTGTGCCTAACTTCCCTCTTCTGTGTAAACTGTCTGCATCTCCCTCTGAGTTTTTGTTGTGTGTGTAGCTTCACACTTCATGCTGTGTGTAACTTCTATTTGTCATCACCTGTTTACCAGACAATTCCTACCCAGTTCTGTTATTGTTTTTGTCACCTTTTTGCCAGCCCATAAATGCTGTGATTTTGAGTTCAATCCATCTGTTGAGTCCTGCATCTAGTTCCACTCTCCGCCAGCCACACACCTTAGTTCATGATGTAACCAATGAAAATTATGTTATTGTGGGCGGTATGATATGGAACAGCCACACTGCTTATTACTTAACTCTTTCTTCACTGTTGTCTTCAAACAACCAAGGCAACTATACACTACTAGGGATGGGTATCGTTTAGGTTTTATCCGATACCGGTGCCAAACCGGTACTTTTGAAACGGTGCTGGTGCTTAAAGAGTGCTCAAACCAGTGCTTAAAGAATGGAGAACACAAACTTTGTCCAAAAACCTCTTATGTTTTTATTTTTAGCAGTCTCTTTTATTCTGCAAAATGATAACCAAGTTAGGCTTTTCTGTTGATACAACATACCTCCTTTGGTTGGAACCGGTGCTACACTGGCAGGGCTAGGGCCAGGACTCTCCTTTTCGGGTTCTTGGGGAATGTTGCTAACTCCGGGTCCGATAACAGGCACCACACCCGCAGTAGATGTGCTCGGTGTGAGGTCTTGCAGCAAGCTATCAAATACGGTGCATTTCTCGGCTTTTAGAAAAACGCTATGCGTCGTCAGGTGTTTCATCAGATTCGAGGTGTTACCTCCTTTGCACAGTATCACTTTAAAGCACTTGTTGCAGGCTGCTGAGTTTGCATCTTTTGCTGTGAAGTACAGCCACTCTTTGACCGCTTCGCCTTGGGCATTTTTAACCTGTAGCTCTGCTCTCAAAGAACGTACATACCTGGGCCCGCCTATTATCCTTGGAAAGGTAAAATGATTGGCTAGAATCCAAAGTGTATGACATCTCAGGAAAAAAAAAAGCACCGAAATAAAGCACCGAAACTGCTTTTCGGTCTGGTTACTACCGTTTAAGTCAGAACTACCCAACAGATAAGCATTTATTTTTTAATAGACATCAAATATATTACATTTCATTTTATACCCTTCTAATTTGTCATAATTTGTCCGACAGTTTTTTACTACATTCTTCTGTCCTCTTATTTTTGGTTGAAGCACGAGTTCACTGTTCACATAACAGATGAGTAAATGATAGGAGCACAAAAAAAAGACTTACAGTAAACTGAGAGAATATTAACTAGCCCACTTGAGGACCTTCAATCGAACAAAGGTTAGATACATGAGCTGAAAAAACAAAGCAAAAAACATTCAGGCAGATGTGACTGCACTCCTACACCATCAGGACCACATAGTTTAACCCTGTTAAATTGTTTCCACAACAATTAAGAAAAATTGCACCTTCAATTAGGAGCTCTCCTTGTCATTACAGCTTGTTGTTTCCTCCTGAAGGTGACAGACAACAGCAGCAAAGACATGCTGGGTGCTGTGAGGGAGTTGTGCGTAGGCGTGTGTACAGTTGATAATGTCGAGGTGTTGGGCTGACAGATGTGTGTTTATGTCAGGTAAATTGTTATGCCATGCAGTCAGGGGCTATACAAATGTTTGTGTGAGAGTGTGTGTGTGTGTGTGTGTGAGTTGATGGGGTTATATGTTTTGCTTGCACAGCACTGTTCGCATGTTGGTGTGTTTGCGTATGTTAAAGTGTTTAGCTGCTGTCAGATGGGCTTCGTCTTTAATCTGTGCAGACAGCTTTGTAATTGGAGCACTGCATGAAGAACAGCTCATAGTGTGAAAGATCAAGAAATAATTGAGGGGGAGGATGGGTGCATGTGCAGGGGTGTATGGCAGGGTGGTTGGTTGGGGTTGAGAGCCCAGGGACTGGTGGCAGTATTCCCGGGGCTGAGGGGGTTCTTGGTTTGTCACCGGGGCAACAGCATCATTGTCTGGGTCAATTCACTCGATCCCCACCTGTGTGCCCCCTCAATCTGGTCAAAACCAATTGAGTGCTTGTATGAATGGATTCCAAAGGCAGCAGTAAGAGCCTGCCCAATTTTCATTTCAATGCATTTCAGACACATTACAGTTTCACTTTCAATTCTCCCCCATCACAGGGCCCCAACATAATGCGGTCCTCTCCTCTGGTTCCAGCCTCCTCCCCCAAGTACACCCACTGCACAGGAGCACAGGAGATGAACTCACCAGACAGGTGCCATACTGCTCACCAGAATGACAATTTGCCTTTTGGAAATCAGCCTCTGGCTCCATTGTGTTCCCTGAAATTGAGTTAGCCCATCAGCAGACACTCAACAGCTCCCTCCTGTCCCCTCCCCCTCCCTCCCTCCACCTCCCTTTCTCTCTGTTTCTGTCAGTCCCTTTAATGTTAAAGCTAGCTGAGGAGAGTGCTTTCATCGGAACGTCTTCACAATAGAAGCATATTTTAAATTGGAAAAGTATTGCATATTATGCAACTGCTAGGGAGCTGTCTAGCATAAAAGTTGTAATAAAAAACTGGTCCGTATGCAGGTGAGCGGCAGCAGGTATTCATTTCATCTGCACAAATTGTATCACTGCAGTCATATTGCTTATTTTTATGTGACATAAAATAGGAAGGTAGGCCTAAAAATGCAATACTTCTATCAAGCAAAAAAGAGAAGACACCGTTTTTAAGATAATAAAGTCCCAGCACTCCTGTGTCATGAAAAGAATACCCTATAGTACTTTTTTTTTTTTTTTCGCCTGTCCCGTTTGGTTCTTTTGCCATCAGAATACCCTATAGTACTTTAAAACAAGCACCTAGTTCCTATATTCATTAGAGCCCAATATCAGCAACTCTGGAGACATTATAGATAATCAGGGCAGGCAGTATGTAGAAAGATATTGGCTGACTAACAGGGTCCTTGGTCAAGCCTAATTAGCTGCTGTATCCAAAATCAAATCTGTTATCCATCAGGAGAAATGGTTTAGAGCTTCATCCATCTCTGGTGTTCCTGCAGAACATGCAGTCAGACGTTTTAATTAATCTGTATTGCACAGGTAGCAGAACTAACCTAGTTACTGTTGCAATAAGGCTTAGGTGGTGCGGTAATGGTAGGAAGGCGAAACTGAAAATGCAAAGATGTGCTCCATTCACTTAATTGGATGGTCATATGTAACTGTTGTGAAGCTGAATTATTTGCAACCACTAAGAGCTTTTATATTATTTGTGGTACCTCGTAAAGCACTTGTCTCTTGCCAAACAGTGACAACAAACAACGTGAAGTTAATGTGGCTAATAGATGTCACATTAAAGGCTTTGTAAATTGTTTTATTAAGACAGGTCATTTTTTTAACTGAATTTTTCTGCTGTCATTCATTACCAGGGAGAACAGAGAATTTATTTGGTTGTTTAATCTGTGATCACACTAATGCACACCTCATTTACAGAATATACTGATAAGCCACGGTCTTTGTGACAGTACTGAGACAGTTATTTTTGAGGAAACAGAATGCTTGCTTTGGTTTCGATCACCTTAGGTAATGTATAACTAAAGAGTTGGTTGCTTTAACTGGCTGTACTGCTAGATAGCAGATATTTTTCTCTTCAGCTAATACAAGTGTTTATATATTTGGATTATTTATTTAAATAGTCTGGCAACAGTATCACCTGGCAAGCATTTTATTGTACTATCAGACGATGTAAATTCTTACATCACTACCTGCAACAACTACTTGCCGTAAAGCATATAGAAATTTGCATTATGAGTTAAGTATTGTTATTGTAGGCGCTAAAATAATATATCAGGTGACAAAGAATAATGCAAATTTTATGCAAATGCTTTAACGGCAGTCTGCTAGAGGACAGAAGGGAATTTGGGCTGTAAAGAAAGATTAATTAAACCTACACAGTCTTGACTGGAAAATTGTCAAGGTTGTTTTTTTAGAAAAGATAGAAAACAGGTCATAGTACCAGACCGTTCTTTAGGTTTCTATGAATACAAGCATGCACTATTTAATAATAAAATTCTACTATTGATCTAGTGTTAGGTGGCCATGCAGGATTTTTGATTTTGTGTACTTCTGTTCCTCTTTGTAAGTGATGTGGGGTTTTTTTCTTTTTTTTTAATTAAAGCCAAGTTTCTAAATGATGTTGGAAGAGGATTTATACGTTCTGACCACAAAAAGGTTTGGACTGAAAAGCTGTCTTATAGAAAGTGAGTGTGAGTGCTTGTCTTCTGCTCTTACCATTGTGCCTGTGTGCATGTGTTTGTGTGCGGTGCCTCTGCTTTGTGTTGAGTCCAGATGGCTTTGTGCTTTCCTTAAGGGGGTGGTGTCAAGAGCGCTTGCTTTGTTTCTCAGGAAAAAAAAAAAAATCTGAACATTGACCCTTATTGACAGATCTAACGGACAAAAACATCTGTGAAAACCGTGTGTGCAAATGTTCCTATGTCAGTTTGTTCTTACTCTTACATACACATTTAGAACTGCCTCATGCAGAACATGCATGTGAACAAATGATGAAGACCTGGAAGTAGTCAAAAAAATTACACAGCTTTAAACTCAATACTACTACTAAAAATTATAATACTAATAATAAATGAATACTAAAAATAGTAATAATACTAATACTACTAATACTACTACTATATTATTAGTGGTATTATCAATTTTATTATTATTATTATTATTATTATTATTATTATTATTATTTCTTACTTGTGATTATTTACAGTTTTCCCAAGATAATTTGAATTGAACACATAAGATATTAAATTATATAAAAAGGGCTAACTAGTGTAGACTTTAAACTTTGTAAAACATATTGTTATAGGCATTATTATTATTCCCACAAATGCTGGAGGATCTGGATGTTTATTGTTGCAGTGAGTTTCTTATCTCAAGGTAGTCTCCACCTGTCTTCTCTCTTTTTTATATTGTCAAGGATTTTTGTTTTACTTGAGCCATCATGAGTGCAAAGGATATTCAGAATCCCTGTTGTTTCACTGTTATTTTTTAACCATCTTGACTCCTGTGAAACACTTTTGAAAGGTGCATATTTTCTGGCCTCCTCGGACACTATTGCTTTAGTTTCTTCAGGCTTCATTCTGTCTTTCTCTCTGTGTTTTTCTCTTAGTGATACAGGCTTCTCTCTTACAACACCTCTTTCTCCACTTCACCTAAAGGCAAATATTTTTGCTTGTATAGAGAAATCTGGGTGTGGGCATATGCAGACTGCAGATAGTGAGCATGAGCTGGTTGATATAGAATGATTTTGATTCACTAACATGTGCACAGTAGTACAAACAAAACTGACTGGTACACTGGTGCACATTTCATGATTCTGATTTTGCAGACACACTTACAAACATTTTTGCACACATATTAGTGAGTCAATCCCAATTTTTTGTTTAGATCACACATCTTTACCTGTTTGCTCCTATTCCTAACATAATAAAGCAGTTTTGTTGACGCTTTACGAACTTCATGAGGGTTCTCCATTTCTTTTAAGGCAGCATTTGCCCCCACAAGGGAAACCTTCTGTCATTGGGAGCTTTACCTGTGACACATGTTACTGTCTAAGACATTGTTATAGTATATATATAACCCCTTGGGAGTATTTTCAAATTTGAATACTGCTGATTTGTTTACATTTCAACTTTTTCTTCCAGTATACAGAACCTGGAATCTCAATGCAGTTAATGGGGAATGGTCTTGACCAAAGTAATACATCAATGTCAAGTAGGTCTGAGATCAGTATAAATAAGTTCCCATAACTCCATTAAATGAAAATAAACGGCTGTATTTGCCAGCCAAAGCCCACTTACCTTATGGTGGATGCAGATGGTGGATACATGGAAAAAAAAGGAAATAACTGTATATATATTATTTCTACACGAAATAGCAAAAATATGCTTTGTCCACAAAAAAGGGATGGAAATTACAGATGGATTTTGAACTTCAGAACTCCACATTCTTTACTCATAAATAAGATTATAAAGAGAAATCAGGTTTACAATTTCATTTCTCGAGAGGCTGAGCATCATGCTGTAGTTCAGAGAAAAGCATTATGAAAAAAAGCGGGTTATGAATCTGTTTTCAAATTGAGGCCACCTCACCAACACTTAAACTCTTTTAAGGTGGAAAAAACAGAGTGAATGAAAGAACCATTCAGCTTTCTTGCCATTTCCACTCTTTTTTTCTTATACTGTGCGTCACATTAAACACCTTCAGCAAAATGCTGTAAAATAATAACTGTTACTGCAGGCAATGTAATCTGTTGATGTTCAGTGAACATTGTCAAGTAATAGAAGCTTAAAGGGACGTAATGGCCATTTCTCTTTGCAGCTTTTTGGCTCAGTGTCACCCACCTCTTCTCCATATCACCTTGGCCATAGGCTATTTTCCTCTGTACAGGCTGTAAAAACCTTACAAGGGCTAGCAACCTGAATGACATTCACTTAAATGAGACAGTACAAATCGCTTTTGAGGACAACAGTCTTCATACGAGTGTACTCGTGCTTGTCCTTGTCTGGGTTGATTTCAATTTCCACCTGTCATTATGCTGTTTCATCAAATTTCTTTTTTGTAATGCTGAACAACACCTTGAAAATATGTTATGTCCTTCCAAAAACAGCTATCTATTTTCTGTAATAAACTAAAGATTGAATATTAACAACTCTTTGTGCATGGTAGGCAAAGTGTGATACAAAACCAATGTTGACAGACAAATTATTCAGGGATATTTTTGTTAGATAATATACACAGAAAATGAGAAAATAGAGTTCTATTTTGCTGAAATCAGCCTTGAGCATTTGTCATAAGTCCTAGTCATAGAGTGAATATTACAAATGGATATAGCCATTGTGACATTACCCACTGGTTAATGAAGTCTTTTGTGTGGCTTTGAGCTCAACTTTTCTTGGTTTTTGAAATGACACATCATGAGTGAGGGACACTGAAAAGGATGCTGCATGCCCATATTGAAACTACTTATCAATTGCAAGGTAAGACTAGCCTGATCTTGCCCTCCTTTAGTGTCCTTTTTACTCTAATATATAGTATCATGATATTGTATCACACAGGCCTAGAGTCAGGAACTCCCTAGCAACCTCCAGTCTGTAGAGAAAAATGTGTATTCTCCAATCAGTTGGCAAATAGTCACTAGAGGTTGTTGGCTGCCACTCAGTGAAATCAGTTACTAGCATATTGCTACAGTTACACATAGTTTATGTACGACACCAACTTGTCTACGAACATCAGCTAATGTCAGCTAATTCCACAGTGGAATTTGAAAATCTGTAGAAGAAACATGAAACACACAGTAAAAGTTGGGCCTTACCACTGCAAACAGCATGTTTCAAGAAGTTTCAAACACTTTACTTTGAAGAGAAACAGTTTCCTTTCTTGTTTGCATCATACTTTTCACCCTTTCACTTCTGCTTCTGCAAACTGTAGGTGAATGTGGCAACCTGCAAGTAAGCAAAGCAGTCACAGGGAGGTTTTCAGTGCACCATGTTGTGATCTATTTCCTCTAGGGATTGGCAGGAACTATAAACAGTCAGAAAATACACATTTTTCCTGGCAACTAAAGATTGCAAGGGGATTGCCAACTGGTATTTTGACATGTGTTACTGGAAATTACATTATTAAATAAAAGTAAAGCAAAGAAGAAGAGTCTTACATTTGAGAAGCTAAAACAATTAAATGTTTTTGTATTTGACTTGATGAATAACTTCTACACATTAGTTTTCATTTTCTCTTTTTATCTGGTGTTGGTTGAATTTAGACTTGTCTGTCATACAAAAATTGTTCACTGTACTAGCATGTGTGGAACTTTGTACTGCAGGGCTGTTTCTATAGCAGCAGGGGTTAAAGAGGGCATGGAAAAGCACTCTAAGCTTTCTTTGTTGGTTTTTTCTCTATTTATTTCTCTTCATCTAAGTTGTTCCCTTCCTCACAGAATGTGAGGCTCAGCTTGTTTGTGGCCCTAGAAATAACATATTCTAAGATGAATTGTATCTGTGCATTTGATATTCACAGTACGTCTTATTTAGAATTTTGAAATTATGTTTTATGAATAAAATGTTGAAGAGATACATACAGAACATGTGAATTTGTTCAAATTCTGCTCAGGGTTGTTTCATGAAAAGTAAATTAGATGTAATACTGGCAGTAATAATACTTGTAATGCTAAAGTGATCAAAAAAGAACACTTTGGTTAATGAAATACACCCTGCTAGAGCTTATGTGTCTTTTTGTATTTCTACAAAAAGAAACCTAACCCAACTTATGTAATTATATTTTTTTAAATTATTATAACTTAATGCTGTGATCACATAAAAAATGTGACTCATAGTCACTCAAATGCCCTTATTACCAGCTCTTTGGGTTCTTTTCTGTCCTTTAGTCTGTTATATAATTTTTTATACGCGTAAAAGTCCACTCTAAATTGAGCGTCTCTGTCCTGCATAAAAATGTTGCCAAACTGCCTAAAATGCTATATTTATAGTCCAGACTAGAGCAGGGCGATATGACCAAAAATATTTATCACGATATATATTTGAAAATTTGCGATAACGATATAACTGACAATATAATTGACGCGAGACAAAATACAACTCCACAACTTTACTAGCGCAAAAAAACTCCATCCATTTATTTTACTTAAACAAGCAGCTGTTTTTTATGTGCATTAAAGCTATATAAAAATTTAACAGTGCAAATGCAAATTCCTTGCTGAAAGTTTAACCAAAAGGCATTTCTAGTAGAAATGGGCTGACATATCCTGAGCATAACCATGTATAATATCCACTGAAGTTAAAAAAAGGTGCTTTGCTACATTAAATTGCAGTGTGCCAAATAAAAAAGTCAAACACATATTTTTCGGACCATAAGGTGCACGGGATTATAAGGCACATTAAGCGAAACAAAGCAGTCAGATAAATCAAACTATTCAACTCATACTTCTTGCTTCCTCCACTTCTGTACCATTGATTCATTAATGCTGTATTCTATCACAGCTGCTCTATTCCCGCGTTGTTGCAGTATATTATTGACTAACCTCATATTGTGGATGGATTATCTCAGTTGTTAGGACCAAACTTTACAGGATGCTGTAAAGTTTGGTCCGTTTACAGCATCCTGCCATGCGATTGCATTTGTCTCTAACCATCAGGAACCTTCACGTTAACTTTTATCGAGTGGAAAAGTGTTAGGTTCATCCTCCAGCTTCACTGTTTATGTTATGCTAACATAGCTGTGTCGCTAGCGATCACGTAGCACATCATTATAAGCCAGCTAGCCCAGCTTCAGTAACCTTACAAACGTCACTGCTGTTTAGTTTCCTGTCTTCATTTATTTTGGAAGTGATAGCAGAGCTGTACATTTGAATGTTTTCAGAAATCTCTCAGTCAGAACATGCTATATCATGCTTAGGTAACTTCCTGAGCTAACTTCCTTCTAGCTTCTAACTCCGTTAAGTGTAATAAATTCTGTTCTCATGGATGCCTGGATGTTAAACTTCATAGTTACACCTGGTAAAGCAGCAATGCTGATAGTTTTATTAATGACAGTTTTCATAAAGATGAAAGAATTTAGACCGTTTTTAACTCTCAGTGATGCTGCAGTGTTCGTTTGACTTTGGGACCTGAAGGGGACGGAGTTTAGGACCCAGATTACTCCCAGATTTACGAGCGCCTTAGTCCGGCAAATACGGCAATAACGACAGCCCGCTTGCATGATCTACAACAAAATGTGCTTTGTTGTGTATCTGACGGACAAACACCAAACCAGTTCCACATCACTGAAGTGGCACCATTTTTACAAACTAATTCTGGTTCATCCGTTTCACTCAACGATCCGCTTTCTCTCTTCTCATTCTCCGTTGCTGCTATGCTTTTTCGGCCATGTGCGTATGAAAACAAAGGCACTGCGCATGCGCGTGTTACCCATATTATATCGCGATATTTCATTTTCTTATCGTTGCCTAACATTGTACCGGTATTACCGTGAACGGTATAATATGGCCCAGCCCTAGTCCAGACTTTTCTTGTGTTACTTATTTATGTTCCAATTTAAAACACTGACACAAATGAACAGCCCTTTCAGTTAATCCAGATGGAGCAAACTGACAGTCTTCATGCACTCCCTGCATTTTAAGATTTCACTTATTTTCAACTCAATTTATATACAGCGCCAATCACAGCAACATCGCCTCAAAGTTTTTAATAATGTAAGGTTAAGATCCTACAATAATACAGATAAACCCCAACAATCAGATGACCCCCTTATGAGCAATCCCTTTGGCGACAGTGGGAAGGAAAAACTCCTTTTTAACAGGAAGAAACCTCAGACAGAACCAGGCTCAGGGAGAAGCTCTGGGAAAAACTCCCAGTGAGTAGAGCCTACATTTCTTTTTCCTATTAACAAAGCGCTATATAAGAATCAGTCCATTTACCATTTCCCATGCTCCAGCCAGCACACCTGTTTTTTCTGTTTTGTTTTTATCAGTCTAATCACCTGCCTGCATATAAGGTCCGGCTCTATCAATCTTCACCAGATTGTGTCCTGCGTGGCTGCAATTCTTCCAGACTCACTTACCTGATTCCATCAAACCGATCCATGTCTTCTGGAAATCTCAGGTCAAGAACTCATCTCTTGGATCTACCTATGTAAGACCTACCTGTCTCTACCTTTTCCAAAAACATGACCAGTGGCTTTGCCCGCTGTTTACTTCAAGTGTCTCCAAAGTGAGAATACCTACCTGCATTCAGAAACTGCCTCTGAAATCTCTAGACACCTCAACCCTTGTGTCAGCCAAGTCTAACTCTTGTCTCCTCTCTTTCCCAGGGTTGCTGCTGCAAATTGTCCCACCTACCAACTCTCCCTGTTGCACAATCCATTCGTGAATTTCCTCCTTGTGTTAATAAAACTGCTGACTCCTGGGTGCTGCTTTAGACTGAAACTGGTTTCACCTATTGAGACTACGACATGGCATCTCAGTGTTTATTGCAAATCTAAACATATTGCAATATAAAAACAAACAAAATAATAAATGACCTCTAAATGAAGTTATGCATTTTCTAAATTAATAGAACTCAACACCAATGGTGCATCATGCTGTTAAAGTCACCAATATAGCTTGAGTTTGCCATTTAGCAAATTTTTTGCTGAATTAATAAATTATAGCATTACCTGACATTTTCCATGTTCAATAGTAATGATTTTGTTACTCTGTGGTCTTTTAGTAGAAAAAGCAATGGAAAATGTCATCAGTCAAAATGCACTGAAAATGTGCTTTGTTATCAAATCGAATGAGATACAGTATCCAGACACCGTCATCCTAGCTGTGCTTGTCTTTTATCTTCCTCGAAGGCACAGCATTACTTTAGATGTCTGTTAGAAATTCAGTGTATTAAAGCGCTTGACTTACAAGGGTTTGATCATGAATGTATATATGCAGTTTGATGTGAGTAGTGTATATGGTGCAGTGTCTCTTTTCTTGGTCCAAAGCATGCATATCACATTGTTGAGATCAGCGGTTGTGTTTCCAGCAATGATTAGTCATGACACTGCCTCTGATACTGTCTGCTCACAGACTCATTTATAAATTCTTATATGTTTTGACAGGTACGAAATATGTTTGGACAGCTGAAACACATCAGACTGTATATTCTAGTGTCAAACACCATTTTAGTAACTGTTCTGAAATCTGCAGTGTTAAGACTGGCTGCGTGGTAGGTATATGTGTTTCAACAGAGGATAATGAGCGACAGATACAAAGTGAGAGCGAGGAAATAAAAGACAAGAGAAAGCAGATTTTATACATCCTTAATTGTCTTCCTCTGCCAACATCAAACAGAACAGTATGTGGTGTGTGGCATCTTGAAAGAGACTTCATCCATAATTTTGAATGCAGCTCCACAATGTGCTGTGTACTTGCATAAATAAAAAAAAATACACATAACATGCAGAGGAAACATGATAGGAAGACAGAGAAGGAAAAGTTATGAGGCACTGCTGAAGAGTGGCCTCAACTGCTCACAGCTAGCAGAGCAGAACAAACCGTCACCAAAAGGTAAACTAATGATGAATGGAAGTGGTCGATCTTATTTTCTAACCTTAAACTGTACTCTAAAATTTAGTGAAGGAACATTATGCAGCACTGTATGATGCAATAACTCAGATATGGCATTGCTCCATTCTCACTTACCCAATGGAAATTCTTTTTTCAAAGAAATAATTTGTTTAATTACCCCCAGCGGTGGAGCCAATTAAGAATATAAACTCAATTAAGTCTTAAGTGTGAATTTTTACTTGGAAGTCAGATAATGAAGTGAAACAGACAGGAGCCTCTGTGATAAGTACAGTCATTCATAAAGAGGATTGTTTACGTGTGTAATTACTCTCCATGGCTTTTCTACCATGACAGACTTGCCTTGAACAGACTTTTTCTATGTGTAAACCTTCTGTGAATGTGTTGGTGAGTGAAAGTGACTTTCAGATCCATGTTACTGATGATGGCTGGACCTCTGAACCTGCTGTCATTGAGTTTGAAAAGTCTGCCAAGATCTGCTGAGATTTTATAGATGTATTAAGTAGCTGATTTTCAACAACTCTTTTATTTATAAATTATACAAATCGATGCTACCACATTGCTGCAGCTAGAGACAATATTTCCCTGCCAATAACGGAGAATTTGTTTTTCCGCTTGTGCAAGACTAATGGACGTCTGGCAACTTCCCTCTTGGGTTGCTGCCAGTGTGGTTATATAGATGATAATAATGAGCCTCTTTTAATTTGGTACCATGTCTTTTTTTTTAACTTCTTATTTAGTACTACTGCAATAAAAAAAAGCAGTTGGTGTATTGAACAGAATATTTCATTCTTGGACTATATTGTCCCAAATGTCCATAGTCATTTTAGTTACAGAAAGGTAGTGAGATGTAAATTAATTGCTCCCACTTTTGTAAAAAGACATCTCTTAGCAAGAAAGTGATTCTCTCCATCATAAATATTTCCATCTCTGAGTCCACCCATTGTTTAAGATTTGGAGTTCTTTGTAATTGCTTTGGGGTTTTTTCTTTCCGTTAGCAGTAATGAGTTTTAACAACGTTCTCTTTTTATTACCCCAAGGTACAATATCATGACATCTTGGGAATTTCATTTCATCAACGGTTTTGGTGCACATTGACATGACAGCATCTCACAGTTGCTGCAGATTCGTCAGCTACACAGCCATTGTGCGAATCTCTCATTGCACCACATCCCAAAGGTGCTCTATTTTATTGAGATTTTATGGCTGTAGAGGCCATTTGAATACAGAGAACCAATTGTAAAGTTCAGAAAACCAGTTTGAGATTATTTGAGCTTTGTGATAAAGTGCATTGTCCTGTTGGAAGCAGCCATCAGGAAATGGGTACACTTGTCGTAAAAGGATGAACATTTTCAGAAGCAATCCTCAGCTGGGCTGTGGCATATAAATGATCCTTAGTTTGTACGAATGGGCCTAAAGTGTACCCAGAAAATATTCCTCATACCATTATACCACCAGCAACCTGAACCGTTGAGATGAGGCAAGATGTATCCATTCTTTTATGTTGTTTACACCAAATTCTTACCATACCATCTAAATGTTACAGCACAAATTGGGACTCGTGAGACCAGACAGTGTTTTTCTGGTACTATGTTATTGAGTTTTGGTGAGCCAGTGTAGACTATAGCCTTAGTTTCCTGTTCTTGGCTGTTGCTCCAAATGAGTCTTCTGCTGCTGTAGCCCATCTGCTCCAAAGTTCGATGTGTTGTGCATTCAGAGATGCTCTTCTACATACTTTGGTTATAACAAGTTACTTTTGCCTTCCTATCAGTTTGAAGTAGTCTGGCCATTCTCCTCTGACCTCTGGTATCAACAAGCCATTAATTTTCTGATTGATTCTCTTTAAGCCCTAGAGATAGTTTAGTTGGGAAATGCTAGTAGATTATTCTCAGAGAAGTCTATTTGATCTTTCTTCTCCATTCTGATGCTCGGTTTGAACTTTAATAGGTTTTCTTGACCATGTCTACATGCCTAAATGCACTGAATTTCTCTTATGTGATTGGTTGATTAGATATCTGTGTTACCAGTAGTTGAAAAGGTACATCTAACAAAGTACCCAGTGAGTGTGTCCACACTGTCTCCAGTATGGCTGCTGTGACTAGAATTGTTTAATTTTCATGTAAAAATGTAATTTAAAAATAAAAAAATACAAAAATTTGATAAAAAAAATAAAAAATTCCAGCCAAATTCTCTCCACTTGCATGAGCTAGTACATGTGAGTGTATTACCAACATGGAGTGACAATCTTCTTCAGCTATTTCTTTATTTAGTTCTTTTTCCATTTTCTTTTGACACATCTAGTTTTATTTGCACATGTATCTGTTTCTGTAGATACTGGTGTAATTTAGAGATGGTTTTCATATTAGTGTGTTTATGTGGTTCAATCAAAATGTGTACCATCTTTAATTGACAGCAGTTTATCTACAAGAAAAAATCTAAAAGGCAGTTTATTTAAAAACTAATTTTAATATATTGTATTAGGTAAACATGTCTAAATATAAAGATGAAAGAGAAATCAATTTAAGACTGAAAGCAAGCCAGCCTCCCTTCAACATCTACTACAAGTAGGAAAACAGGAAAATATAACTTCTAAACGATCACATTTTGAAAACCTAAAGTTAACCACTACTACCAGTTTAAAAAAATGTTACATTAAAAACTCATGGTAAGTGCCGTCTGTAAGGATATGTAGAGCTTTTCACCTGGAAAACTCTGAAGTCCTTGTTTTATTACCTGCCACTTTCTATACTGTTTATAACCTGAAGGGTGTAAAAAAATTGGTTATAATATTGGTTGTATTATATTAATTTGGTGTGTTTTTAATTAATATCTGATGTTCAGATAAAAGCCCCGAGACTTAAACTGTGATGTAAAGACATAAAATAATAAAATAATCTTAACCTCATTCTAATTCTCCCTGACAAGCACCTCATGCCAGACGGCTCTCCTGATTACTAGGCGATGCCAAAATGAGGTGTAACACAGTGCGAGGAGAGGGCTCTGCATGCAAGATTAAAGCTATGTTGATTTTGTCAGCAAGCAGAGGTTGTCTGGAGTTTAACAAATCAGGGAAATTCACACTCACACTCACAAGACTGGGGCTTTTTCAGGACAGGGCAATAAAGAATAATTTTGTTTCCCAATGGACCTGCAGTGTGGATTCCCCTCTGCCATTACTGTATCACTTCCTCTTTGCCTTTTACCTCCCTTTCGCCCCCTCTACTTCTCCAAACCAAGTCCCCTGGCACATAGCCTCTTACTCATCTTCTGTCTTGTTTTTTATGCCATTTCTTTTCTCTTCACCTACTATTCTTAGCCAGAGGCATTTTGTTTTTTCTCCTTTTTGCCCTCTCAGCCTCCCTCGAGCCTTCTGTCTCCTTATCTGTCTCTGTCCATCTAGTCTTTTGAGTCACAAATAAAATTTTCTGTCTTCCATAGATGGTAGAGGAAGGAAAAACCAGTCTCAATAAGGTGATGGGCCGACACATGCCACCAGAACACTAATTCATTGTGGCATTGATTCTCCAAGTGGTTCGGACTCTACTGGAAGGATGGAAGACTATTCTCCCAAATATATGCCCTTACTTGGTGTTTTGATGATGGCAATGATTCAGTTCAGTGACTGCACCTGCCTTATGGATGACGTATTGTAATCCCAAAAGAAAGTGACCCTATTAGTTGTCTTTTTATAGGATAAAGGAAGGACTTTGCACTAATTTTGCAGTGATCCTTCCTTCTTATACAGCAGTCACAATGGCAAAGTGCACCCAACTACTTTGTTGCAGAGTTGCCGTGGAAGTGATGGTCTAGTTTTCACCAAACTCTTCTTTTGTGTATATCTACGACCATGAAAGCATAGGATTGGTTAATGCTTTATCATGTCACTGTAGAGCCAAAAAATATATATAATAATGAGATCAGCCTATATAGAAGTAATCCCTGTGATCAACAACCTGAGCTTTCAGTTTGCTTTAACTATGTTGCAGAGAATTTCTACGCTCTGCATGATGTCATAGAGACCAGACCAGTTTGCAAATAGAGAAACCCCACCTACCTTCAGATCTTTTTTTTGCCAGTGGCAGATAGTCATTGTAAAGTTAGCTTGAGGAGGCTTAAAAGAGTCCAAGAATAGAGTGGAAAATGAGCAAAATCCCACACTTTACCACTGTTATTACCTGAAGCAGATTTAAAAGTGTGTTCAAATGTATAGGACATTTGGTCACCCAGGGACAATATAACAATGCTATCAGAATGACATTTATTACTCCAGGCACACAGTAATGATATATATCATCCTCCCTTTCATAATACTCTTGCAACCAGCAGTGTCAGTAACAGAAATGTTATTCCCAACACACTCACACCTTTATATATAAGACACATAGGATCAAGATCAGGAAGTTTCAAAGGCTATTTGTAAGGAAACCGACAGGCGAACAAAAGCCTTGTGAAGATAACGCACAAAAAGGAAAATGTCACTTCTGAGAATGTGGGGGAGCACATGTATGTAAATAGAGTGTATTTACATACTGGGCATGTTTGTACATGTGTGTGAATGCAAGGAAGAAAAAAGACGCCACAGCCTAACTGAAAAGACATTTTAGCCACAGACAAAAAGCACATCTGAAGCGTATTAAGATTTCTCCTTAAAGCAGAGATGTTTTGCAAAGTGAGTTTCTTTAAAAATGTCATCTCCTGCTTAGATAAATGGTTTAGACCTTCTTTGCTGCCTATTGAGCCGTCATAGTTCCATTGTGTTGTAAAAAGAAGAGTATACTCAGCTCTATATAAAAAAAACTTGCTCCCAGCAAATGTCTGCAAATCCTGATATTTATTCTTCAGCAAGATCATTACAGAGGAACTGGAGGCAACCATATGGACACAAATGCTGCTCAGCTCAGTCCATTATTTAAATACAGATCTTGGTAGACACCACCAGTAGGCTTTCTCCATCTGCTGGCACAAACACATACCTAGGATGCAAGGCAGTAACTTGAACAAAATGAGTTATGGAAAATGTCCCTGTTCAGATGGTTTATTTTAAGTTGAGTTTTATTTCAATACTGAAAGTAAAAGTAAGACATCATATTGGGAGCTGATAGACAATGACAGGTAATACTGTTGAAATCCAGAACAGTCAGCTTTATGAGAAATGTCTCGAACAGACAGTTGTATCTGAAAGTCAGCAAAATTGTTGCAAATTTCCCCTGAAACCGTTTTAACACACATCCAAGCAGTTCATAGTCTCATGATTCTGTTTGAATCATTAACCCGTATGAATGCTTAGAAATTACATGATTTGTTTTTGCAAAACAAATGTGAGCAAATGTTTTAGCTTTTAAAATTCAACATTTACACAGATGTATATGATAGCTGACATTATACATTACTGTAGCAACACGATCACAGTTTCTTTTACGACATCACCATAATGAAGGCACTAAACAGCAGCTTGGCTGCTCTTTTGTTTCATTTGACTCCAGAAGACAAGAGAAAGATCAACATGAAAAAGAAGCAAATTCATATTGCCCCCGGCGTGCTTTTCCATGCTAAAATATGCATCAGAGGCTGTGATTATTATGCCTGCCTCTTTCTATGGAAACTAGTGGAGCAAGATTATTTGGTTCTAGATAAAATGCAGCTGAGGATGCCTAATATAAGAGTAGTTCTGCTGCTGTATAAAGTTTTTTATAAGTTAAGGTAGATGAGTATGTGAAATTCTTGATGGTTTATGACATAGTTGATTGTTTATTTTTCACTATTCAAGTAGCCATCACATCACAGATATATAACATTTTGTGGTTGGCAGTGTGGCTATTAGGGAATTTATGTAGTACAATGTAAGGCACTCAACATGCTTAAATTAGCAGCAGGAATTGCAGGAGGTTGGAGAAAAGAAAAAAAGGTGTCATGCAAGAAAAGTGTAAAAAGAGGGCTGGAGTTAAATGATATGCACGAGATAATTAGAGATTGTGAAGTGACGAGATGAAAAGAACCAAGTGCCTCAATATTCCAAATACATGAGGGACCCTGCAGGTGGACACCAGGCCTTTAGGCTGAAATATATACACTCATTTTCTTGCCACCAATTGTACAAATTGTTCTCTGCGCTGGTCTATCTACACATGCTGTCTTTTCAGATAAAGCCAAGCCAAGGGAGCCGGAACGGCATGCTGTGTTTGGAGGCTTGATTATGCAGAGTGGCAGACTGAGAGAGGCGTTTGGAAACGCTTCAGCAGACAGATCACTGCTGGGCCTCTACGCGGTGTGTGTTTGCTGTCCAGTAGCCGAGCTTCACAGATAGTACTGCTTCCCTGTTGACTGGCAACTCTTTAAAGGCCCCCCTGGACTGAATGAGCTCTGTGGGAAGAATGAGAGGAAAATGGGTGAAGAGACCACTCAGGACAAACAAATTTAGAAGAAACAGGGAAAAGTGTACCTTTAGAGAAAGGGATAACTACAAGAACTTATTACAGATGCTGTATGAATTGTATTGTAATGAATTTTGAGAAGCCCAGAAACATGTTTGATTTTACTTCTCATTGGGGTCCGATGTATTACTTTCAGTGTAGTGAGCAATATTAAATACTGCCGACTGTGACTTCCGTACCTCAGCCGTTTATCAGATTGTTTCTGTCATCGCTTTCCTGCCCTCCACCTCATCAGAGACACTGGAGTGTCCGTAGATGAGACTTCTGCAGTGAAAAAACAGTTGGAGGCATCGTCTCTCTGGTTCCCTGCACTGACACTTGCGATTTGTAGAAGTCACACACTACAGTGATTGCAAATAATGATGAGCTGGTGAAGAAAGGCTGAGGGAGAGATGAGGTGGTGATTGCTGTTGCTCTGTGTAAGTCAATAATGGAGAATATATGTCATCTGCCATTATGTATCTTACAGTGCCCCCGTAACCCATATGCTAATTAATGCTGATTTATGCCTCATTATGTTGATTTATAACATGGCTACCAGAGTGCTGTTGACTGACTGCAGGAAAAAACCCCAGTTTGAAACATGTTAGCATCACTCTCGCGTGGTCTTCGGGATGGCTCGGTGAAGCTGTGTCTCGTTGTTTTAAAAAAAAATCTCACTTAGAATAATTTTTTGAGCGATCATGATAAATCTATGTCATAAAAATTTTTTATACTGCACCATTAAAGGGCCAAAACTGTAGCTCTGTGTGATTCAGTCCATTAACTGCAAATCATGTACACTTTGCATTACTGATGGCCATTTTCCAAACCATAACTTTGATTTCCTACGTTCGAGTCACTCATTCATTTGCCTCATTTCAATAAAATACATACATCAACTTGCTGAGACTTGAAGCTTACTCGAAATAGGCAATCCATCATAGCTTTTACTGTATACATGGCAACTCATTTAAAATTTTTAAAATATGGAGTGGCGGTGCTTTTATAGCAGCCTATGACATTCAAGTTTTCATTGTTACCTAGCCAAAGCATTTTGTACTAATTAGCTATGTTAGAAAAAAAAAATCTCCGACCAAAACATGAGATGGAAGGCTGTTATTTTTTCTTTCTACTAAACTCTACACAAAGTAGCAGTACAAAAAGCCAGAAACACAAAACTGATCTACTATCACTTCATAAAAAGTCATAGCAAACAAGTTTTAACCAAAAGTTGCTCATTTTCACATTTGTCAGACATGTAGCAACATTAGCATTATTTTGACTTATAGTTCAGGCCAAGTGATGGAAATAATTCCAGAATTCACTCTCATTTTAGCTTTGTTTATGTCCCGAGGACAAGAGATATATGAAATATGTTAATGACAGAGCTGAGTTTGATCAGAAACAATAAAACTGTGGACCATAAATCAAAACCAGAGGAATGGAAGATGTTTAACAACATTGCAGAGCTGAGAAAAACTGAAGGATACCATTATTTGTATCTTCAACAGAGCATAATATTACACTTTATTATTTGATTGATTATTAATATGTAAATTTAAATCAGAGGAGCTTTAAGGAACTATTTTTTATGACCAAGTTTTATGCAAGTTGGCACGATGGGGTCCATTAATCTATATTGCATGGATGAAAAAATCTAAGGCCTCCAAATATCAAAAAATCAATGGCAATAATGTGAAATACACTGGCCACTTCATTAGATACACCTTACTAGTATTGGGTCCAATGAGTCCACTTGCTTTAATTCTTTGTTTCATAGATTCAACAAGATGCTGGAAACATTCTTTTGAGATTACCGTCGATATTGATGTGATAGCATCATACGGTTCCTACAGATTTGCTACCCATCATGTGAATCTCCCATTCCACCATATCCTAAAGGTGCTCTGTTGGACTGAGCTCTGGTGACTGTGGAGCTCATTTGAGTACAGAGAGCTCATTATCATGTTAAAGAAACCAGTTTTAGGTGATCTGAGCTTATCCTCCTGGAAGCATCCATCACAAGATGACTACAGCATGATCGTCAAGAGATGAACATCATCAGCAACAGTCCTCAAGTAGGTTGTATAAATGATCCTCAGTTGGTACTAAGGGGCCCAAAGTGTACCCAGAATATTTTCCCCCTACCATTACACCACCACCACCAACCTGAACTTTTAATACAAGGCAGGTTGGATCCATAGTTTCATGATGTTTACCCCAGACTCTCACACTACCATCCAAATATTGTAGCAGACCAGAAAACATCTGTGATTATCCAATTTTAATGAACCCATGCAAATGTTATCCTCAGTTTCCTGATTTTAGCAGACAGGAGTGACACCTGGTATGGTCTTCTGCTGCTGTAGCCCATATGCTTCAAGATTTGATGTTTGTGTATTTAGAAATGTACTTCTGCATACCTTGTTTAGAACATATTCTGATCTCTGACATCAACAAGGCATTTCCCCCCCACAGAACTGGTGATCACTGGATGTTTTCTGCTTTGTGGACCATTCTCTGTAAACCCCAGAGATGGTGGTGCAAGAAAATCCCAACAGATCAGCAGTTTCTGAAATACTCGGATCTGCTCGTCTGACACACCAACGATGCCACGTTCATAGCCACTTAAATCATCTCTCTTCCCTATTCTATTCTTGATATGAACTTCAACAGTTCTCTTGGACATTTCTATTGGACATGCTTAAATGCACTGATTTGCTGGTGCGTGATTGGCTGATTGGTGTTTGCACTAACAAGGTGTACCTAATGAAGTGGCTGGTAAGTTTCTAGATAATGGGCTAAAATATGGAAAATTATCAGTAAGTGCTTGTGAACACTTCACTAAATGCTAGAAAATGCTGATTGATTATACATATATTCAATTCTACCTTCTATTTCAGGCAGCAGGTTCAGAGTGGCCAAGTATACTGATATTTGTAAAGAAACTATAAAACTGGCATTTGACCTACCTACTGTTTTTGTGCATGCTCCCTGGATTTAAAGCTTGTGTTTCATCTCAGCCTTCTGGACCATGGCAGACACATTTACTTCAGGCTTTTTCACCAAACAGTCATCTCTACAGTCAGTCAGTCAGTTTTCAAAACCGTACAGCATGTCGGCAGTGCAGAAGTTCTGCTCCCTTTTTGGTTGCTTGCTTGGATGACATGGCACCTTTTCAAGAGGAAGTGATAGCATAGGTTCTAGATGTACAAAGAAATGAAGAAGACTAAAGATATTGTGTTCTCTAGAGAAGAAAAAGTCACTGGTATCAGTGCTGATGGTGCTGTTGAAGCTTAGTGGCTCCCATATAAGTTTGTAATTCGGTCCCAGGATACAGTCTTTGGTCAAATCATGCAGTTGTTTGAAATTGTTTCTGAAGCAGTGTGCCAGAATGTCAGTAAAGAAAACAGAGTTTTGGCCACACTTGACTGAGCCTTTTACTTAGAAGCACTCACATGATGAGGGAAATGCATTCTTGATCATTTTGTTTTAATGGAAATGTTACAATTATGCATCATCAATATGCTGTTAGGCCTCATTGACAAAGGTTTAGAATAATATCAGCTCACCCCACTGTAATGCAAAATATGAAGAAAATCTGTATGGCAGTGTCTCGTGTTTGAGTTAATTTTATTTGTAGTATAATATTTATATACACGATGTGATTTTCTTTGATCACACTCCTTTGATCAGAAGGGGGAGAACTGTCAGCAGATTGGAGAAGGGCTGGCGGTAGAAACACAGCTAAAATATGATTTCACAAATAATGCTGTTCAAATGGAGTTCACATGCCTTACTTTTTGAATTTGACAAAAACAAATCTGGTAAACTGGTTTGCTGATGAAACATCCCAAAACATAACATTTCCATAATTCACAACTGTCAAAAAAAGGTTAGGACGCAAATGGAGGAAGTTAAAGGCTGATTGACTTAAACAAAAAAGCTTTAATGCTGAAGTAAATCCAATTTAAACAAAGTCTAAACATGAAAACAGAACTCTATAAATACTAAAGGCAAAAGAAATTACAGTGCTGAACATAAGGAGAAAAAACAGGAAACGAGACGAAGGTCCAGTCCACAGTTAAAAGTTTAGCCTTACTGCCTGATTCTGGCCTCCAGGCAAAGGCATTTTAACTTAATATCTCATGGTCATGATGTCCTTCTTATAAAAGCCTATTTCATGAACATAACATACAGGAACACACTCAAAGTCGATACATTGCGCAATTGTCATTCGCGACCTCCATGACCATATCTGTGTGACAAGACAATCCCAAGGGCCAAAACTAAAACAGCTATACCAAAAGCTGATATCATGAAACAGACACTAGAAAAGAATATTTCAGTATGTCGTGCACATGGATGGCATGTTGCCTGGGTCCAGACATTTGAATCAGTCCACTCCACTGAGTTGTCTGATTCATATGGGACGGGGAGATAAAAGGTGAATGTAGTCACTGTGACCTCACCCGTTGGTCTGTGTACTTCAGTTTTAAAGCTTAGGTTTCTTTAGATTTAATCTCAGTATCTTGATTTTTTTGAAGAAGAAAAACAGCAAGGAATAGGTCTGATGGGAACCCAGAAACAGATGGAGGACAAAGCATACCCTTCTATATCGTCTATTTTACCCTCAGTGTGACCATTATTTATAGAATAAAAAATATCCTGTAATGAAGAAGGCTTGAAATTACCAACTGAGACCATAAACTCATTAGGAAAATGTTTACTGAGGTAATAAATCAAGAAGTAGAAGAAAAGTAGGGCCTTTGCTCATAGGTTTCTATACAAGTCGACGTATTTTTGCAAGCAGAGGAGTTGGCCCCTGCTGGTTATGATATTTGCAGGTTTAATGCTGAAGGGGCAGTCTTCATGGACCACATGCTGCTATGTTTAATCTGATTTTTTTGGATTTGAGTTGTAAACTGATAGGGCTTATACACTTTGTGTTTACTGTATTTTTACTATAGCCAGCAATGCCAGCTGTTAGTAAAGAGACAAAAGCAGATATTGAACAAACAAAAATTGAGTAATATACAAGGTCAGTAAAAATAAAACCTGTGTAGGATGGCTCAGATATGTTTGTTTTAACCCTGCAGTGAAATTTGAAACTGTACATAATGGTTTTTAATCCCAGTTCTTATTGATTTTAGTATGTTGACACTTTGCCTTTATTATGTCCTCCCTGCCATGACCCTACAAAAACAGATACTGATAAAATACATTAGCAGGAAAATGCTAGATTCTGGCTGCAAAAAAGCACATGCATTCTTTGTGTTATGCCTATACTGGCAACATCATTAAACATCAAACCAAACCTTTCTTGCTCCCTGCCTTCCATCAGGGTCAGTCAGAGAGTCTCTGATTGGCTGTCTGTTTATAATAGGCTAAGCAAAGCCCAGCTAACAGCCTCTTGTCTCCTCCCCTCTCACCTTCATTTATTATAGATCACCTGCCCCCACCTGCATGGCTTCATTACTCCCTCATTTACAGCTTCTCTGGTCTGCTGACTCTTCTTTTTTTCCTCGGTGCCTAACAGCTCTCCTGGTGCTGCTGTTTCAAACCCCGCCAGCATCACCCCTCTCTTTGTCTGTCTTCCCTCTCCTCGTCCTATCCCTTTCTCTCGACCATCCTGAGTTCTCATTTTCATCCATTAGGTAATTTAAACCATCATGCAGGCAGTCGTTCGCAATGATGGCAAATGACTGAGTGCAGTTTGCTGATAGCCTTTTAGTGCTAGTGTCATTCATTTCTGGGTCAGTAAGTTGCAGGACCTGGATTGGCACCAATGGTGACCCTGACATATGACACACACAAATATCCCTCTCTATTTGTCAGACACACATGCACTGTTACTCCCTCCCTCTATTTAGCCGCTTACCGATGAGCCTATCTAGAAAGCTGTCTAATGACTTGACAAAGCCAAATAAACAAAGCAGAACAAAGATTTATTGGCAGCTGGGCCTGGGAACCTTTTGCTGCCTTCTTATTTCTCTATTCTCTAGTATTGATTTGATTGGCATTTACTAACCTTGCTATACCGGATTTTTACCTGCGTGTGCTCCCTTTATTTGTATGTTTAGGCTCGAGTTGCTTTCTCTCTTACCTTGTTTGGCCCTCAGGAGACAAGCTATCCTGAAAAAACAAAACAAACAAGCACAAACGTAAAATAAGCTTAAGGCCAAATCACTATTGCTACCTGTGTACTGTTGCTAGTCTGTGTATGTGTGTGTGTATTTTGAGTTAAAGGAAGAATAAGGTTTTAGAAATCTTGAAATGTTTGAATTTGTTGATGGAAAATTATTTAATGTGGAATGCACTCAGCATCAAGTCTTTTCATGCTCTCTCTTACATATACAGATGCCTTGAAACACAATAAAACCCACTGCTGCCTCCTCCACTTTTCACTTGGTTGTTTACTCAGGCTGGATGTGCATCACTTTCAGCTTTCTTTAAATGAAGGCAGCTGGTGGGAGTTTGTGTATTACAATTCTAAAGATTAACATCAGTTTGTCAGGAAGCTTATGTAACTTATTAAATTTGTTTTCCATCACTATGACCATTTAAATGTGAGGATTTCTCTGAGTAATTGGGAGCAGGAAAATGCCAAGGTTGGCTGCGCAAAACGTTTGTGTTCTGTTAAACAAGTTTAAACTCAATGCAACAAAACCATTGGGGATTAATTGTGATTTGTTACCACGCTAGCTGTGGGACACTAAAATGTTGTTACAGCAGGGAGAACACAACCTGCTGACCTTGGTAATTCCCTAATTTGGTCTGTGCAGTCACCAACTTTACTTGGACACACAGGTGTTAAAACTATGGCCCATAGGCCAAAATCAGCCTCCCAAATGAGTCAATCTAGACCATTTATGCAACAGTATTTTTGCACTTAACACTGTATTTTGTATAGAGAGACGCTGTGTTGCAAGATGCTTAGAATGAATAATGAGAGCAGCTGTCTGACCTAATACATTTATGGTAAGAAATTTACATTCATCATGGGCATTAATGTCTTAGTAATTTGGGGCTTCAAAAGATTTCTTTAAACTTTTCTTTTTCTAGGATGGAATGATTGTACAGCATACATCTTTAGTGACTAGTGACAAGTAGGGGCTTCTTTCTTGGTGAGCACCCTCTCAGTTCATGGTGATAAAAACTGGCTTCACTGTGGACAGTGGTGCTGGTATTCCAGCAGTTTCCAATTTATGACAGGCTTCAACCTTGGGGGTTCCTGGGTTCTTGAACATCAGAACCAAATTTCCCCTCATCTAAAGGTAACAGTTTGGGCCATCTTCCAGACCTTGGCAAAGTGGTAACACACCCAAATAACTTGTACTCATGTATAATTGTTGAAGTTATGATTCTGGAATTATTATTTAGAAATCACTCCAACAGACCCAATTTGTGTAAAATGTAGAATCTCCTTAGAACTTCACTTAGGCCCTTGGACTTGCCTGTCGTTCGTAGTATTGGTCAATCCAATGAGTGCTGTCAAACAAATCCTTTTTATGGTGGCAAAGTGAAATTACCAGTTGCAGTCAATAAGGATCATGAAAAAGAGGTTAACAGGCCTTTGGTCAGATGTGTGCTGTAAAGTCATTCCAACTTGGAAAAAGAACAGTTCAAAGAAATCATTAAAAGCCCAGAATTACCACCACATTCATGCTCCTGATGACTGTATATACATTTTTGATCACAACTGTAGATTATTCTGGCCTAAGTGTATAGTAGACTGAATGTGGAAAATCTGAGACATTGAAACTGCATGATTTTCTTATGACATCTCATTCTTTTCTGAATGTAGTTCTTGACACCAAAATAAAGGACATTTGTTTTATTGTGTTTTACTGGTTTTAATAAAATTATGTTAGTCTGACTCACTTGAAATCACATGTCTATGATCTAAAATGAACACGTTCAGGATGGATTGGCTTATCTTGTACAGATATTTACGATACCCTGATGTGGTCACGGGACCGAACAGACTCAAGCGCAGACCGGGTTTCTTTCAAAATGAAAGTCAACAGTTTATTGGTGTTGTATTGTATGTTGCATTGGTGTCACCCCTAAGAATTGTGCTGTATTGGACATGCCTTTTTCAGACCATAAATTAGTTGTATTCAATGCTAGTTTCCCACTATACAAAAATAAACAAAACTGCTGAATTACTTTTAGAAATATTAGGGGCATTGATCTATCAGCTCTTTCCCATGGCATTAATAATTTACCTACCATTGATGCCTCAGCTTCCATAGACGACCTGGTATCTCACTATAACAATGAACTTATCAACCTCTTAGATACCTTGGCTCCCCAAAAAACTCAAACTGTTTCTTTCTCTCGCTCTGCGCCATGGTACTCATCTGAACTTCGCCAACTTAAAGCTACTGGACGCCTATCTGCATTTTTTGTCCTTCTCAGCTATCATCCTCTCTATCCAATTTTGAACTTCCCACAATAACTCAGCTATCTTCCATAATTACTAACTTAAAGTCATCATCATGTAAACTTGATCCACTGCCGACAAATCTTGTTAAACTCTCATTCCCATCTCTTGCCCCACTGATTGCTAATATCGTACACTCCTCTCTTATATCTGGTTCTGTTCCTTCTTCTCTTAAAACTGCAATAATAACTCCAATACTGAAAAAGAATGGTTCAGATCCCTCCAATATAAATAATTTCAGGCCAATTTCAAATCTCCCTTTCCTAGCAAAAATTCTTGAAAAGATAGTGGCTGCACAGGTTCATCATCATCTCATTGGAAATAACTTGTACGAACAGTTTCAGTCCGGCTTCCGTTCATGTCACAGTACAGAAACAGCCCTAGTAAAAATCACCAATGATCTTTTGCTTGCAGCTGATTCTGGACTTATAGCCATCCTCATTCTCGTTGACCTTACAGCAGCTTTTGATACTATCTCCCACTGCATCCTCCTTCACAGATTAGCATCTATTGCCATTATTGGTACAGTACTCGCCTGGTTTACTTCTTATATCTCTGGCCGCTCACAGTTTGTTCAATTACTCCCTCACAGATCAGTATCTACTCCAGTTAATTCCGGTGTACCCCAAGGCTCTGTCCTGGGTCCTTTACTTTTGAATCATCTATCTCCTACCCCTAGGTAATATTTTTAGGAAGCATAACATCCAGTTTCACTGCTACGCAGATGACACCCAGCTCTACCTATCCTCCAAACCCACAGCTACTCTCCCACCCACATCCATTTCTGACTGTTTAAGTGAAATCAAGGTCTGGTTTACTCACAACTTTCTTAAACTTAATGGCAATAAAACAGAATTCATTTTAATAGGCACCAGATCAAAACTGACTACAGTTCCAACCAGTCTTTCGTTATCAATTGATAACTCTGTTGTCACACCCTCCTCTCACGTTAAGAGTCTTGGTGTCATCCTTGATAGCACTCTTTCCTTCACAGCACATATAAATAATATCACTCGGTCTTCCTACTTTCATCTCCGTAATATTAACCGTCTTCATCCCTCACTCACACCACACAGTACCGCCATACTTGTCAATGCTCTTGTCACATCTCGTCTGGATTACTGTAATTCTCTTCTCTATGGTTTACCTCATAAATCCCTCCATAAACTGCAGTTGGTTCAAAATACAGCTGCTCGTATTATTTCCAGAACTAGATCCACTGAACATATAACACCTGTTCTTAAACAGCTCCATTGGCTCCCAATTCACCTCTGTGTCAATTTCAAGATCCTGCTTCTCACTTTCAAAGTGCTTCATAACCTAGCTCCTCCACATCTATCCGATATTCTCCATACATACTTAACCCTTCGTACACTCCGCTCTTCTTCTGCTTCCCTTCTGTCAGTTCCACCTGACTACCATGGGACTCAGAGCCTTTAATTGTTCTGCCCCGAGACTTTGGAATGCACTTCCACTTGCTCTACGGACCACACACTGTCTCACCACTTTTAAATCACTACTCAAAACTCATCTGTTTAGAATTTCATACACCTGATCTGTCTTAGGCCATTTTTACCTTGCTCAGTTTTTATATTTGCTTTTATACTTTTATGACTGTTTATGTCTAAATTTTATCTACCATGTTTGCTATATATACACATTTCTTATGTTTTTTATGGTATTGTTTACATGTTACTGTAAGGTGACCTTGAGGGTCTGAAAGGCACCTATAAATAAAATGTATTATTATTATTATTATTATTTATTTTTTATATTTTATTATTATTATTATTATTATTTATTTATTTATTTTTTTTTTATGTGCAGGGGTCGGGGCTTCCAGGGATCCGTGGGGAGGAAGGGAAAAGGTCCCCACACACACGCAACACTCATCTTCAGTCACCTCGCCACTCAGCCACTCTCAGTTAATCCAGGGACAGGAAAATGGAACAGGTCCAGAGGAATCTAAATACAGGGGAACATGATCAGAAGCAAGCTAGAGATTCGCACAGGATAAACAGGTTTGCCGGAGCTGTGCTAACACGGGTTACTCAACAATCCAGCAACAAGAGGCACTGAATCACCATCTTAAATAGTGGCCAGGTTATCAGGGAGATCAGCAGCAGGTGAGTAATCAGGCCAGGTGGGTGGGCAAAAGGCGGAGCCCGAGATGAGCTCCGCCCAGGCGGACCGAGGACAGAAGAGAGGACATCTGGCACCATAAAGTTGACTTTTGTGGTTTTTCATGAATTGTTTGGAAAAATATTTGATGTGACCATACTGGCAGTCTAACCAGGGTGCAGGGTTTCTAAAACAACAGTTGATGGGATGAACTAAAGCCTCCCAGCAACCTGCATTTAATAAGTGGTTAAAAAAAAAAAATGAATGGATGGATTTGATGTTCCCATCATGAATTAAAACAACTTTAATGAATCATTAACTTAATGTCCAGTGCCACCTTCAGATGAAGATGTCCTTTTGGATTTGCTTTTATTTTTCTTCAATTTCTTCTGTGTTCAGAGCTGGTTGTTACAATGCTAACACTTTGGCTTCACATGTTGAGCATGGTACACATTATACTAGTTACCATGCAGTATGATTTGTATCCTAATGTCACAATGGCCACAGGCCGATAGCTAAACTGGACTCAAACGCAGATAACCACAACAGAGACGGCTCTTACGTTTTACAGTGTTTATTTATTAGGTCAACAGGTGAATTCGTGGCAAAGTGTTGCTAATGGTGTGGCCGTGGGTCAGTGGGGTGAACGGGGAATTGGCAGGTAGCGACGGGGACGGAGCGGGTGCGTCTGGGAAGAAAGGAGAACGGGGTAAAGAAGGCGGCAGGCGCAGGGTATTTAGCGGAGGTGGTTATGACTGATAATGCTTACGGATAATTAGGGTGAACTTGGCTTTGAGGGAGAGGCGGTGAGAATCCAGGTGAGTAGTTGCAAAGGCTGGCTGACCTGAGTTCCGCTGTGTCCGAGGTGGTGATAGGTGGCCGGAGGGCAGGCAGGTGAGGTCCTTTGTATTGTTCCAGAATGCAAGGATAATCCGGGGCGAGCTGGGGTTGAAGGCAGTGGCAAAGAAGGTCCAGGAAAATTGTAGCACAGGAAATCAGAATAAACGACAAAACCAATAGCAAGCGCGTGGGGAAAAAAAACCTTAGAGCCGAAACCAACGTGAGACCGTTGACGAACTGGCAGCGAAGGAGAGTTTGAGTGGAGCTTAAATCCTCAACCTGATTACCCAGAATCAGCCTCAGGTGTGCAGGACTGCAGGAGAGCTAATGGCTCCGCCCGGGGGGGACGACCAAGGAACTCAGGTGCCTGATGGAACTTTCCAGTCAAACCTCCAGATCCTGACACCTAATGTTAGTTTTTTTGTTTTTAAGCAAAAACTCCTATGTACTTCATTGCAATACTATTAATGTTGATTTGTGAAATTAAGGGCATAGTGAGTAATGACATAAAAGATGGTTTTGGTTGGGGGGGGGGGGTGGGGGTGTTGTGGATTGTTGCCTTTATATATTATATAATATAAATGCTACAGTTTATTTTGTATAGGTAGCATGGCCAGGTTTATCTTATAAAGGGGATTTTAATCTCATTGGGACTTAATGTTAAATATATGTAAAATGGTAGCTGTTAGTGTTAGCTGTAGTAAAGCTGACTGAATGCAAAAAGAGATATAGAGTGTAACAGACCTGTGATTTATAGCCAGATGGAGTCACTGATGCATTCAAGTAACTGTTTTAAAGATGAGGGTAGCTCACTGGGTAATCTTGCACTCTGGGTCAGAGTTTAAACACACATTTGTTGTGTCTGATTGAGACTACAGAGAGGACAGATTATTTAAGATGGGAAAACAACAATGAGCACAAAGCTTCAACAGCAGAAGTCTGTCTGGGCGTCTGCATGTCTGCTGACCTTTTTCCTGATTTCCTCTCCCTCAGTGGCAGAAAAACAAGCTTCAATCAGTTTGTTTTAATTGCTAAACAAATATACGTTCTGTTAATTAAAACTGAAATACGATGGCTTTTCTTTGTGTTGACTTCACTCAAGATACTCACCCACATACAGTACCGTGAGATGTTTTCAACGAGCTTCTGGGGATGGAAAATGCAGTGTTGTTGTCATTAAAACTGATTTGTGCTTCTTGATTGTTACGCCTCTCAGAGTTAAGTCTGTGTGCAAACAAAAGCCCAGTTCCTGTCAAAGACTAGGGGGTAAACTTTATCCCAGAATCCTCTCAGGGACGAACGCATTTCTCTGCTCTGTCTAATTATTCCTTTGGGTTTCAGGGGTGGCTGGACAATGTTTTAAGAAGCCAGTTCTCCAGGGATTAATTTCTCTCATGCTTTGCCTAATTAAGGTATTAACAAAATGTAATAAACTCTTGCCAGAGGATGCTTCAAAGCAGTGCATTGCTCATTGCTTCAGTTGCCCCATCAAATATGTATTTAATCTAAGTATAATGTAGTGGCTACAGAAGATAAACACATTTACCCACAGCTATAAAGCCTAGGGATCGATATAAACCATTTCTTTGTTTACTCTCTTGTTTGTAGTTTGATTGCCTTCAGGGAAAAGAGAAGCAGGAAAAGCAGAGAGGCAAAGATTAAAACAAAAAACAGGGAGTAAGAAAGCACTGTCTCTGTAGTCTTTGTCATCATCTCAATCATCACCACCATCATCAGAACTCTTCAAAGGATCTTGCCCTTTTGAAAAGTCTGGATATGAGGAGATCTGATAAGCATGGGCTCAGGGTGGTGCTGCAGTCCTTTTGGTGTCAAACTCACTGGAGAGTCTGCCTGGCTTCAACCATTCTTTAAAGCTGAGGACAGTCTCAAGCACTTAGCCAGCATTAGCTGAAGAGCAGTGCTTTGAACAGGACAAAGATTTCAGCCATCCCCACAGTACAGCCATTATGCCATCAGCAACCTGTCTGTAAACATCAGATGATTTGCTCTAAGTGATGAGTTGTTTAAGTCTTTTTCTGCCAGTGATCATTAAAGTTGCTTCTCATGTTTTTTCATCAACTCTGAAATCCAATGATATTCCCAATATGCCTGCAAATAAAATCTGCCGTATGCCTGTTTAAATGTAAGTTGAGAGCAAATAAAAATAATTTCAAGAAAAAGAATGATATTGATTGTAAGGCTCATTTTATAGTGAGCAAGCTAACTTTGATGCACAGAAACAAGGCTTATGAAATTCATGAGGTATCTTACAGTTTGTGATCCCTATTTGAATTATGAAAATTACATCATCATAATCAAAAATATTTTTTAATTCTAATTTGAGCATTTCTCTCACAGTCACTTTATAACTTCCTAATTCTTGATTAACTGTCTTTTTCTGGTCTCTCCTTCAAACCTGCAGCATTACAATTGGCCAAAAGAAGATAATACATGATATACTTTCCAAAGTCTCACTCTTGGCTTTTATTTTATAATATATTTTATGATATGCTTTATGATACTGCTCAATTTTTAATTACTCAGGGGGCTAGCTCCCAAATATATAACACTTGTGGTTATTGGATAAGTCTTGTCTGCATCTTTATGTTCTCTGGCCTTTTTGTTGCTCCCTTGGCTAGGACTAACACTTGTGTTGAGGCAAGTTGTAGTTTCATGGCCCTTTCCTCTAAAGCAGCCATCCAAAAGACCTGGAGGCATTTGAACCTGCTGACAGCTCCACAGAATTTCAAGTTATACTTTGTCAACAAAGTATTTACATAATGGCAAACAGCAGCTGGGGTCAGCCTGAAGTATTTTTAAGTACCATCGAAGAATTGCTTTTCTTATTACCTTTACTCTGTCTTCTTATGCTTCTGCTATAATTAATAATTTAATGCCTATTTTTTTTTTCTTTTAAATGTGTGCTGAAAGTACTATGGAGATGGTTTAGACCACATTTAACCATTGACCTTCTGATTTGGGAGATAGCCAACTCTTCCTCCTGAGGCACAGCTACCCAATGATGAAAAATAAAATAACTAAGAAATGGTAAAAGTAATGTGTAATCGTAAAAATAGAATTTAACAATAAATCAAAGATTTCTTTTGCTTATGTTCGTTCACACTTAACATTAACTATAGGAACAGACAGCTGTAATGGTCTGCTGTAAAAGGAAAGACCTTATTTTTGGCTGTGTCTGATGAGATTAAATATAAAGTCTGTTTCATGATTTATTGATCATCGTGTGATGATTTTAAGAGCTGAACTTCAAGGTGTCTTTTTTGGGAGATGTGCGACTAGAATGGGAGAAAAAAAGTGAGCCATGGAGAAACCTTTTAAAGATTTTCTTTTTCTTGTTTTGTTGTAAAAAGATATTGATTTAAGTCTTCCCAACTTAGAAAAACATTTTAAAGCAAAGACGATAGACATCATTTCGCTATGCATTTCATATTTGTGGCATGACAATGATTTATAAGTGCCAGCTCTTTGGCGAGCAGACATGCAATCATGCTTTGGTAATGCCAATGATTTAATATTATGTCATTAAATCTAAGCAGCAGCCTAAACCATACCCCCGCCATGCATCCTTTCCACAGATGCAACCAGCAAACAGTGTATTGATTAGCACGAGGATAGCAGGATAAACAAAATGTAATTTGTGACATTTATATGTATCGTACTTATTACACAAGACAGACTCAAACAGACTCAAACTTTATCTCATTCTTGTGTTTCAGTAAAAGCAACCGTCATTCAATACTTACTACCTTCAGGTCCAACATGAGCTGCTCACGTTCACTTGAGAAGGCAGAGTGAAGGCAGACACAGGGCACAAGTATAAACGGAAACAAAGTCCCTCCAGTTGTGGGGATTTAACGCAGTGCTATTCACACTTTATGCCACTCAAAAGCTTCAGCACCACGGACAGCTCCTTTAGTCTAGAAGCTGTGTGGTCTCCATTAGCGACCCTTTTTACAGTAGCCAAGAATACTGGAGGCATATGGTAAAAACGCACTCTGCCTATAGAAAAAAAATATATATACATGTAAAATCAACAGAAATGCAAGCTGCCCCAGTTATGCGTAAATTATACAACTCTGTTGAGCAATGCCTTAATCTTCCTGCCCGCACGGGTCTCACGGGGGATCATTATTCTTTAACAAAGCAGTGGGTCTTTCAAACTGCCCGTGAATGTATACAAGCGCCACTTTTGCAAACTCTTTCAAATGACCGTTTTTATTTTTATTATTTCACAAGCACCACAGTAATTATGCTAATGTTAAACTCCCACCGCGCAGACTTTATACAGTGCAGGGTAGAAAGCCAGTAAGCCTCGCTATATGTCCATGTCAGATTCGCTCTTATGTGAAAAATGTTGATTCAACGTTTGCCGCTTAGGCCTGCCAACTAAATCCTTGGCAATTTGGGCATTAATCCAATTTGATAGCCTAAGCTCGCTCCATTGCAAGTAAATCTCAGGTTGAGGTCACTGCTACGCTGCCAAACAAGGTAATTCTTTCCCTAAGGTCATTAATTACAGCGCTCAGACAAAGGCCAAACGGGATTGTGGGGGCCTACAGCAGGACAGAGATGCCAAATCACGTCTTAAACTAAACCCTCTCCCTCCCCGCCTGTCATAAATTCCTTGAACAGATAATGACTAATGGATTTGTGATTGTTGTGTGCCTGGGTTTATTACAAGCTACCACACGTCTTGTCAGGCGGTCTACATGCATTACATTAGATGGTTTTCAAGAGATGCTCGAAGTACAAACTTGTGATCTTTATATCAACCTTAACACTAAAGGCTCCCCCTCCTCTGCCCCCCCCCCCCCCCAACACTCTTACACACACTCACACATCATCCTCCTCCCCTTCGTTCCGCACACCCCACCACCAGCACCCCCCAATCTTCGTTCATCCCTCTCTCCTGCTATTTGAATAGAGAGCCTGCGGAGCACTCTTTTGTTCAGTAGCGCTCAGCTGCTGGAGAGGTGAGCACCACTCTGGCTGGCGCTCATCCACTCATCGCGGCTGCTGATTCGACAAGTCCCCGAAAGACGCAAGGACACGTTTCTGCATCCAGGCGCACTGCACACGAAACGACACAGACCCTGTCTCCCTGTCTGACAGAAATTCCTCGGACTCGCGGGGCTTTTACGCGTCTCTTGGATGGTTCAGCTTCCCTGACTGTGGCGCTACCACCTGCACTGTATCACACAGACGCTCCTCTAAAGCTGCGGCATCGCTCTACATTCCTGTAGACGGGACCTGACTTGATCTGAAAGGTGAAGGCGAGTAGTCTTGTGTGTTGTTGTATATCTATTTATTTATGCAACTGGCTGACTGTATTATAAAATTAAGTCAATTTAACATTATTTTAATTCCACGAAACGAAAAGGGTGTTTCACGAATTTTGTTCACTTAAAGTCGATCATCATTTGGAAATGTCCTTGTCGGTACTATTCAAAGACAAAGATATGTGGCCGTTATCAAAAAGAAATGTGCTTTATATCGCAAAAGTGTGTAGTCTTTGCAAGCATGCGATTCACTGCTTGAAGCTAGTTACTGCCTCCATAAGGGTATTTTTCAATAAATCTTTTTAGGTTTTGCTGTGTTGGTGATTTAGTTTGAATAAGACTCCAAAATGCACTTTGACAAAAGTTAAGCGATTTTGCTGTTTTCTGTCTGTTTGAATTATGTCGTAATTGTCCAATTATGCAGCATCTGTTGAAAAGTAATAAATGTAGCAAAGCGTCGTTCCCTCTTGTTTTCTCCTTTGAGGCTGCTTATGTTCAAAAGGATGTTTGACAGCGCCGGTTACTGTACGATTTGGATCTGTATGACCATGAGCTCACTTCTTTGTAGTGAAAATCCCATTTTCTTCTCCTTTGGTAAGCCTTCAGGTGAGGCAGATGGGGACAGAGGGAGCTTTTGGAGTGGGTGTAAGTCGATAGGCAGCGCAGGCAGGGCTGTCAGCGCTGTCAGCGAAGCAAAGGAGGGAAACCTGAGACATTATCTTGGATGGCACTTGTACTCCACCTAAAGGGTCTCTCAATTATTTCTATTGAAGAAAGGCTGGCATCTAGCAGAAGGAGCTCTAGGTCACAAACTCATTGAAAAGGAGGAGGTCCGAGCCTAGCCTGCATGCCACAGTTCAGTCCTGTGTGGCAACATGGCTTTCATTTGACTGTGTAGCAGTGAGGAGTGTTTTTTGTGGATGAAAAAGAAAGTTTTGTTTCATTTTTCATGTTTGTCAGAGAATGGCAATGGAGCTGGAGTGGAGTTGCTCATGACCCCCTGGGAAATTAAGCAGAAATTCAGCCAAACTGTTTGTGAAATGATTACTAGCCTCCCTCTCTCCCTTTTCTCACTCTCCCTGGGTTCCTATTCTGTCTTATAATTGTGTGTCTCAGGTATTTGCATACATGTGCACACATTCACTCAGCCAGCCAACCAAGAATTTGTCTAAGCAGTCTTCAGCCAAACAGATTATGCACCGTTTTTCTCTGATATTCCATCCTTCCAAATCTCCTGCAATTACACAAATCTTTTGAATCTGTGTTTGGGCTTAACATTGGCAATGTGATCCTTGATGCTCCAGGTCTACAAACTGACCAGCCTCATTTTCATTCTGTGACTGATTGTAGATAAAACATTCTCCTCTCACTGGTTGGGCAGCCATGTGTAGGTCTTTGTCTATCTCATATTGTGTGTGTGTGTGTGTGTGTGTGTGTGCGTGGTGTTGGTGGTGGTGGTCTATTGTTTGTACATTTATGGCCACCTATGCTTCAAGTTCCTGAATTTTGTTGTTGGATGATGTGGGCATCATCAGCTCCTGTTGCACTATTAGTATCTGGCTGCACATTAAACTGCTGTTTAAGTCCCTCTGCTTCTTTCTGCCTTGTGCACTCATGCATATTGCAGAAGGTTTCTGTGTTTGTCTTTGTCTCTCTTTCTCTTGCCCTGCACTGTTTGGACTCTCACTCATCACTCTTGCACTGGATCGCAGGCTCTACTGTTAGCGCTATTGTTCTCAGAAGAGGTATTCTTTTTCTGTGGCATTGCCAGTTCACTGCCCCCATTTTCACATTTTCTGTGTGATGAGGCATTACAATGGATGAACAATATTCCTTTAGAGAGTGGTTCATCGCTTCTTAGTGGCTCCTCTCCAACTGTGGTCAAGGCCAAAAGCAGTTCGGAAATGTTGTCATCACATCTCATGAGCATGGACAGAAAAGCAAGACAGAACGAAAGAGGAAAGAAAGAAAGAAAGAAAGAAAGAAAGAAAGAAAGAAAGAAAGAAAGAAAGAAAGAGAATGAAGAAGGGATGTAACAGACTGTGGGAGTTTTACAGCATTATCTGCTCTTTGCATGAGGTTGCGTTGTCACATATTTCAATAATGTGTCTTTTCTGGCTGGCTGCGCTCAGCTTAGTGCAGACACTTGTAGCGGAAGACGTGAATGGGCCAGAATTCAATTTTGCACTTGAGTAGTGTCCAAGCAAGTAAATTGGAAACTGTGAATTTTTACAGAGATTTCGCAAATGTAAGACATTAATATTCCTACAATGAACCTTCTGCTATGCTTAAAACAAACAAAGCCGCCCTGGCACAGGATGAAACAAGGGAAAGCTGCCAAGCAACTGCACAATATCAGTACAGAAGATCTCTGGGCTTGAGTTAGGCTGTTTGACTGGCAAAGGCCTCCAGCTTGAAATCCTGTAGTTGGAAGAGTGTGGTGCTATGAATCAGCTGTGATCCTGCTGTGTGTAATTTTACAGTGGGAAGGAACATTTATTAATATGTTTTTCTTTTGTGTGTTTTCGATAAAGGTTCAGAGCTGTAGGCTCACGACGTATGTTACAAATGGGTGTAGTTTTTTTCCCCCCATGGTGGGAGAAGGGCCAGGAGGGATACTGGAAGACTCCTGCAGTGAGAGACTAATTTACACACTTACAGTAGATAACCTGGATCCAATTAGGCAGTGAAAACACCAACAGCAGCCTACGCACATATTCAATTCTGTTTGTATAAATGATCATGAGAGTGTGCGCTTGCTATTGTCTGTTCAAGTTACACGTGTGTCGCAGCAGAACCCTGAGCACACACGACCATAGATCACATTTTAGGCCAGGATCCACTTGGCACCTCTGTTCCCCCAGCCCCAGGGTCATTTCATTGGTTTAATGAATGCTGTACCTTTGCTCGCTGGACGACGTCAGTCTCCTTGATAGACAGCTCTGGGTCCCTCCATTCCTCCAACCTGACACCACCAAGCAGATGGAGCGGAGCCTAAGTGGGCTGCTGCTAGCTTTGCCTTGGCTAATAATATAATAGCCTGGCATTAACCATGTTGAACTAGCCACTGTGCGTAGCGCCAAGCAAATGAGCAGCGCAGCTGGGCCATCATGGCAAGTGGCAGAGCAGACAAAGCCCAGGAGGCACAGAGGCAGAAAAAAAGGTAGTTTAGCACAATCCCTCCAGACGCAGCTTGTGAATATTCATCAGTCAACCCCTCCATCCCCACCTCCCCAAATCCAGCGCTCTCACCAAATGTATTATTCAAAAGAAGCATTTTCACTATTAAATACTATAAATAAGTAATGACATCTGGTAACAGTTTTTGTCTGCTGAATTAATGACAGGAGCACAGTAGAGTATCTTCCAGTGATTGGAGAAATTATTCCTGAAGATGGATTTCTTTTGAGCTACCTTTCCCCTTTGTCTTTCCAGTTCAGTGTGTTGCCTCCTTTGTTAAACTCATTTGGCACATCAGTAAATCTGAATTGGTCCATATCTCTATCATTCACCTTCTAAAACACCCAAGAGGAGAAGCAAATACTACGAAGCTACTTATTTTACCATTATGTCTGCGTTTCCTTGCCTGAGCTAATCTTCGGAAAATGAAAAGCTCCCTGTTGGCTCTTTATGTGGTTTCAGCACTGGACAGCGCCTGAAGAATTGCCTGTTTTGTCTACCTCATTGTTTTTCTTTCCTGCCTAACAAAAACTCAACAGGGTTCCCACATCTTCACGCACATAGTGTACAACTGAAAGACGTCTTACTGAAGGATATCAGCTATAAAATGCTGGAATTATTGTTGTACAGACTGTATCTCTCAGACTCTGATGAGATGGTAAACAGGGAGTGCTTGGAAAGCCTACAGATGGTCAATGTTTTCCACTCATGTGTGCTCCATTTCCCAAAGGAGAAACACACATTTTTGTTGTATGTGACTAAGTGTTCAATTTTAATCTGTAGCGGTACAGAGGACTCCCCTGGATCTGCTCGTTGATTTCCAGACAGGAAGATCATAACTAAAGCTTGAGAAACACAAGACATAAGTGGGGAGAACAATAAGAAGGAAGTCTTGTTACCAAGAATGATTTCTGTCTGTCTTCCTCTACTTTAGCCTGCCGCCTGGATTCTACACAGCGGGGCTATTTATGACGCCGAGGCACCAGTATGATACTTATAAAGCCCTCCTCGCTAATCACAAATCTAGCTCTGGGGTTCCTGAAACCAATCACAGGGATTTATGGGAGAGAATTGGAAAGTAGTAAAATTAATTTTATTCAGAACCTTTGCACCCAGGTTAAGCTTATCCATGCACACTGCTGCCAGGTGGGGAGCACATTATTTTAGTTCTGCAGCTGTTGATATTGGTTAGCACTTTTGAGCCACAGAAAATAAGACACAATGTGATTTTCCCTGCTTTGTGTTATTCAGGCAAATGTTGAATGGCAAATGTTGAAAAACCATTATGTTCAGTAGTCCTTAATGCATGATTTCTGGAAAATTTTTTGGCTTCAGAAGGTTTCTTGTTGGTTTATTTTGTCATTTTAAACATAATAATAAATCAGTTCCACTTTTTATTCTGTACCCCATCCAGGAAAAAATAGGTTTCTGTAACCCTCCTGTCTGTCTCCCTGGAGGCAAAGAACTGTGAATCATATTTTATTCTTAAAGGTTTTTATTGTTGTGGTAATATTGGCTTTTACTCTTGTTCTCAGTTCTTCTGATGAAGCAGCGCTGCTCATTTTAATGAATCCAGACGCTCTCACAAATTAGATTAAAATAGATTAAAATATAACCGTCTTGGACTATGACAATCACATAAAAGTCACTCTAAAAATATAGTCTAAACTTTAATATGTAAATCTACTCTGACAGAAAGACCAAACCAAGCCTTCTTATGTTGTATTTTATAGGGTGTGATCAAAAATTCAGAGAACAGGTCCATAAAAGTCAAAAGCCTTACCTGATTTAAAGTTGTCCGATTTGAGATTCAAGGTCATCTTTTTCAGGCATGTCCAGGGAGCCTTGAGTGTGGCTGCTATCATTAGCGTCTTACTGGAAGTCCTGTTCTGAGCACTTGCACTGTGCACTCTGCAATTTCTCTACAGACCTCCACAGAGATTAAACGTCATCTTCTGCTTCAAACTAACCCACATTTTGTGTGGAGGATCATGCTGGTAATGAGACCTGGGTTTCCATCCATGAACAAGCAGTTCTAAGTGAAAGACTCTATGCTTTCCAAGCCAGAGGGCATGTGTGTCATGTGTGACATGACAACCTCTCTGTTTTTCAACCGTTGTCATAGTGTTTATCATGAATTATCATGATAACACTGTTAACATGGAGTTCTGATCTAATGTTTTGAGGTGTCTGAGGGAGAATGTTCAACTTAAAAATAAAAAATGTCTCTTTCTAGAGAATGTCCTGGTCCTGCCCTGGTCCCAGATAGTTATTAACCTAATGTGTTTTGCACTTGTGGGGAAAACCAGAGATTAAACCATTTAAGAAAAGCATAAGAAGTGCTCCAAACAGAGAGCACTTTTGCCTCACAGCAAAAAGATCCTTGATTCCAATGTGTTAATCACTGAATTGCTTCAAAAGAAATTTTTGAAGATATGTGAAGGGCTACATTCAAGGTCACATTTAAATCAGGTAATCGCCTTCAAAAAGTATTTTCATTAACTTCATATGTTATGTCATATAAGTAAGATGAGACAGAAAAACCCTGCTGACACAAATATGTTTATAAGATTTGTATGTATATACACACTTGATCTTATCTATGTTTCAAACCAATAACGTTCTTCTCACAAGCTCTGGCCACCAAAGTTAACTTCAGGTTGGTGCGATTAGAGGCTTATCAAAGTCAGTAGGATTGTTTTAAAGGGAACATAAATTTCCACACAATATGTTATAATTCATGTAATAGATGCTGAGATATCTAAGTCTCAACCAAACTGGTGTATGCTAAAATCAGCATTCACCTGCTGAGTGGCTAAAACCTGCAAAGATTTGTGTGCACCAGTTGGCTCGTACTCTTTAAAAACTAAAACTAAAACTATCAAGGAACATTCAGAGAGATATGAGACAGACGGAGATATAGATACAGATAAATGGGGAAACAGGCAGCGTGAGCAGCAGCAGCTGGCCAACTTCCAGCCCTCACCAGGTGGATTTAGTCAATTGTGTCCAAAGTCAGCCTTCAGGTGACTCTTGGATTTGTCGTCCATGACGGTTTACCCACCGACATGAGCAAATCTGCTCCTGGAGAGGTTTGGACCTGTCTGTATTGCAGCTGTATCCAAGCACTTCTATGTGTGTGTGTGTGTGTGTGTGTGTGTGTGTGTGTGTGTGTGTGTGTGTGTGTGCACATAGGTCAGTGGGATCCATGGGTATGCTGAGCTAAACAGAATGTGCCAGAGGATTAGAAAGTAGGTGAAAAGGTCAAACCAAGAGCTACCTTCATGTGGTCAGGGTTCATCTTTGTGGCATTCACCACAACACATCTATTCTGCTAATTTGTTTGTTATCTGTTTTTACAAGTTATCTCATAATCATATATGATAGTAAAATTATTACATCTAAGGTGAGAGGAGGATGTTAGTGAAGCTAATGTCCATTATGGACAGCACCTCTCACTCCCTTGCAGGAGACTGTGGAGGCACCGAGCAGCTCCATCAGCAGTAGGCCGTTACAACCAGAGTGTAGGACAGCACGCCATCGCAGGTCCTTCATCACGACAGCAGTCACACTGTACAGTGCACACAAGTGTACAGAAACCTGCTATAATTTACCTGTATATATTATCATTTTCACTGCACTTTAAGTAAATATGAAAAATTCTCTGTAATTGGATTTACTGCATAAAGCAACAATTTGTAAATAATACTAATGACTCTTTTTTATTTGTACACTATTTTTCAAATCTATTTGTTTTTCTAGTTTTTATTTTTCTAATATATCTCTAATTCACTTCCTCTTGCTGACCCTTGTGCTGCTGTAATATTGTGTGAATTTCCCCAGGGTGGGATTAATAAAGTCTTTGTCTATGTCTAAGTCAGTGTCTGATTCCAGGGTGATATTTCACATCTCCTCTGTTTCTTTCGTTGGTGCTGAACGAAATGCTGGAGACACCAACCTAATATTGAATTTGCAATGCAGATAACGGGTCAGATGTCCTGCCAGTAGAGTTCGTAGTTATTTGGCAGTTCTTAATAAGATTGCCAATGCTCCACCAAAGTGGCTTTTACACTGAGCTATGACGCATGCTGCCTTCAAAGCCCTGAGGTATTAGAGTCGATGGTAGAAGTGATGGTGGGGGTAGCGGCAACTGTGCATGTGCATGTGTGTGGGTAAGGAAGTAAGGGGGTTAAACCTTTGGTCAAGGACTGTGGCTAATAGAAGTGGACAATACAGTGTCAAAATTATATCATGATATTTCAAATAAATATGTAGAAAGAATTACTAAATAAAGTTTTATCAGCAATTGCAGCCCGCAGGATTTAGTAGTGCAAGCAAAATGAATGGCGTTTTCCATCCTATAGTGCAATAGTAGTGACACAGCATAAGTCATATGTAAGTAAAAAGCAGCTTAGGTAGTGCTTTCCCTGGAAATTTTATGTATGCACTATATTGTGACATCATAACATTGAATTTGAAAAATATTTTCTACCTGGGATGCAGCAGTTACTTAAAGCCCTCCTTTTCCCACCATGTAACCCTATTTAGTAATTTTGCATCTACCATTTGCTCTTCTTCTAATATGAAACTCGGTTGAGTCATTCGCTTACTTTTTGGTTGCACATCATCTGCTGCTCATATCTCCTCCTTCACAGCTTGGTTGTAATTGATGATGTTTGGGTTTTTTTTGCCTGTGTGGTGAAACAGATTAGTTTCCACTTTTAACAGTTTCCTTCATATTTTGCAAAGTATCAAACTTTGATGGAGGTCTGACCTCTTGTATCCCAGCCACTTCCTGTTATTGAAGTAGCTCTCTTTTTTAGGTACTTGGATTTTAGGTAATTGGATGCTGAAATGCTGGACTCGCTCTTAGGCATGTTTGGGCTTGTGTTGTTGTTGTGGATATTAGGCAACATAACGCATGGCATTACTATATCACTGAAAGCATAATACTGTTTATACAGTAAGTGTACGGTCTGAGGAGGTGGCATTTAGACTCCTGGTTTAGAGGAACTGATTTAATCAATTTTTTGGGAAGAGAAGAACTCATTTTTCCAGTGTTCATGGGATTGGTAGCAAGATCACAGCTTGTTTAAAGAACAATTTTCAATTCAAATAGCTTTTCCTGTTTATTTTTCCAAAGCACTGATCAAACAAAGAAATAAAATCTCTGTTGTCTGCTCATGACGAAACCAAGTTACTCACCGGGTCATCCAATTTGTCACACTACATGTGGAGGTCCATTTTTGTGGTTGCACATTTTAATGTACAAGGCTGTTAAACAATTACCGTGTTGCGGCTTTGCCCAGACTCTCTGCAGGCCAATTCCCCTCAGTGCTTAGAGTAGCTTTTCAGTTCTGCTCTGGCAAATTCAAAATGAGCTGCTGGGGTGCATACCAGTACTGTTTTGTAATTAACTGTCACACTGCTAAATTAATAGAGAAGAAAATAAAGCATGGAAAATGCAGAAAATGAAGAGCCCTTGCTGCAGTCACTCAATCTTTAGTCAGACAGGAATTACATTAATCAGCCATTTTTCTTTATGTCAAAGTGTAAATCTTCAACCCCAACATCTGGTTTCTCTGTCATTGAGGCTTCCTGCATCCCTACCTCTTGCATCCAACAAAAGGCCACATTTAGTTTGTGCCCCTTATGTTCTCTCCCCAGCCACTCTTTCTGGGATTTTTCCCCACAGCTGTAATTAAAGGGGCTGTCTCTCTGACTTTCTAACTGTCCTAATAATTACACATTGGTGCAGAAGTGCTGGAGCCCTCCGGTTTGCTCCTGGACCTCTTTGATAAATTTGGCAACTGCTCCCAGAGCTGTTGCTGGGGCACCTCTAGTGACTGTGAATGCCCGTGACTTGGTGGATCTGTGTGTGATAGAAAGATTGGTGTGAGATCACTGCCACTGTATCCCCAAGCGTTTGGTTCTCTGCAGAGATTGATTGGGGGTTGCTGTTTGTGATGGACCCTTCTGTGTGCACTCTTGTTTGCACTGCAAAGGGGTTGCTGCAGCTGCACTGAGGACTGTGTGTGATTATGTGCACACATTCATTACCGGATCATCCGCATTTTACTCTGACTCTTCTTATCTGTTTTGACTTGCTCCAGCCGTTACATTAGAGTCCATTGGCTTTGTGGAGAGCAGCCAGGAAAACGGTGCATAATAATTGTAGTAAAATGTCTCTTCTCACTGGTGTCCTCTTTTTGCTTTAATGTGTGTTGGGACATATGGTTTCATAATGCTCGACTATCCAAATGCCTGCTGCTTTTTTTCCCCCCCTGTGGACAGAAGCACACATGCAAACCCTCTAGACAAAGAAAAACACAGAGATTCTCTTTGCTCACTTCAGGTATTTGAGGCCAAGCTCTAATTGGACCTTGTCTTAGTCTGACCTTCATTGTTTTCACAGAGAAAAGATCGCAGAGAGACATTCCTCTCCTCTCCATGTCAAACTATCAGGCTCAACAGTAAGGAGGCATGTTAAAGCAACCTTTAGCTGCCACCCAAAGCTTCTCCAAAAGGGTCAGCGCTGTCTGAAGCTTTGGAGTTTATTTCTTAGCACTCTCCTCGGTAGGTAGTCAGAGTGTGTGTGTGTGTGTGTGTGTGTGTGTGCCTTTTGATTGTTATATGCACATTTTGTGTGTGTCTTGGCTGTGGCTGCAACAAGACAAGCACTCAAGAATTGCAAGTTTCAAATAGTGAGTCGGCTTTAGAGTTCGTGATGTGATTTACCACTGAGCCATTAGCAGTCAAGCTGGGTATGCTTCAGGTGTTCTCAGAGGGAATGGGAAAAGAAATACTCCCCACTGCACTGCACACTGATTTTAAAAGCTCCCTTGTGATTTATTAGGAAAACATTTCTTCAGACCACCCGCAATCCCTTCACTGCCTTAGAACGTATAGATGCAGAGTGTGCACACAATCGCAAGCTCGCATGCTGAAGTAGCAGGAGAGCAATTTGGGGCGGATTTTAAGTGGCCATTGGAGATTCACAGTAAATCACTACATTTTCTCTTCTCTGAGCTCTAAATGTCCTGTCATCGTAGTGCTTTGGTAGGTGCTTTACAGAGCTGCTTGTGCCAATATCTACATGTCTTTGCTGTCTACTCCCACTTGGGGTACAGCAATATATCATTTAACCTTTAATGTGGGCTACTCTTGTTTTCGTTTGTGCTCCCCCGTCGATCCTTTAGCTTTTGCTGTGCTGTGGAGAAGACAGATGTCTTAATGTTCATTAATTTCTTTGCAGTGGTGTGAAACTGAAAAGTCAAAATTGTCCACTGTTTCTGCTTTTCATTCATGCCACAATAATCTTTCTGTTGTTGTTTCTTTTATCTTCTTTGTCTTTATTGTTACTCCTGCTATGATTGTTCCCTTTCCAAGTTTTAGACCAACTGCCATTTCAGCCAGTGGCTAGCATCATCACTGCTGGGTAATACTCCAAGCACATGTCTGTTAAGATGCTACCAGAACCAATTCTTACAATAACTTTTTTCTAAATTTCAGCATTCAGCATTGTTTTTTTAATTACAGTTTTTTTGTACTGTAGGTGACATTAGCAGTGTACGTACCAAGTCTGCAATTCTTCCAGAGCTGTTGGGGGCAGCATATGCTTACAGGTGTTCTTGTCTGACTTTACATCCTGAAGAAGAAGGAAATTTGCAAATCAGGGATAAGCTGGATTGGCTTGTGTTACTGCAAAATTGGGCTGACTGAATACCAAGTAAATACAGGGTCAGTATCATAGATACCCCCCCCCCCCCCCCCCCCCCAAAAAAAAAAACAACTTTTAATTTCTAAAGACAGCCTATGTAAGAGAGAGTGGTGTGTCTGCTGCAAAAATAACAATAACAATAACTAGGTTTAACACAAAAGGGTTATTATATTTGGATATCTTCATACTTCATGTTTATGTATGGTTTTCAGTTCCAATAAAATAATTCATTTAACAAATGTCAGTGCGCTAAATATATTATGTGAATTTCTGAATGTGTTTTATAATCAGTGTGCTGAAGTACCAATTATGATGACTAATAACACTTTGTAAATTACCTTTGATTAATGCAGATCTGACATGAGTCATGACTGAATCATCATTTTCACCACTATATGAGCTACCTGGTTATTCTTTGCTTCTCGGGTCGACCTGGGTTTATCTGAAAGATTTCCTCAGATTTTCTTCGCTCCATCAAAAAAAAAAAAAAAAAGAAAGAAAAAAAAAATTCCAAAGTTTCCACATTTTTTCGTATATTTCTATAAATTGGTTTTGCTGCCTCAGTAGAGAATTTCTTTCTGCATCGTTTGGGAAATTTTCTTGTACAGCTGCAACATATCTCCACGTGATGCTCCTTTTTTTCACTAACTGAAGCTTGCATCTGTCTGCTTTGTGCAACTGAATCACATGGAAATAGCAAAACACAGCCGAGGACTGGAGGACGGGGAAGGGTGCTTGCATAAGGGAAGTTTGCACAGACATGTGTACTGTTTGATGAAATGGGAACAACGTACTGAACGTAGCTGAGAGAAACAAATGAAAGTATTGATCCTATCGTGCTAGCATCAATCTGACACCAGTTCAATGTTGGTATTGAGACTATCAGAAAAACTACACATGGACTATCAGAATAGCTCTGCCTAGATGTCATTCTTATCCCAAAATGCAAGTTACCATTTCATTGGAGGCAGAGGGCATTGCCATTGTGAAATCATGTATGATTCCTAAGTTAAAAAGTTTTTAATGGATAATGTTTTATCAACCAATGGAAACCTATCCAGGAACCATGTAATGTTAACATTTTATGGCTTTCCATCACCGTCTCATAGATTTTGAATGGTTAAACATTTAAAACTTTTTACTAAAGGAGTTTATCAAAGTCAAAGTAAACTTTATTGTCATCTCTGCTATATACAGTACAGTATATAGAGAGACGAGACGACAAGGCTCCGGTTCCATTCAGTGCAAAAAACAACAATAAATATAGGAAGAGTAAGAAATAAATATACTCTTTAAGACTAAGGTAAGGGGAGTAAATATACACTTAAACTAAAAAGGATCAATCACAGTCTAGCTTTACAATTTACAACTGAGATTTAAAGTGACCTTGAAGTGGTTTAAAGAACATGGGATAATATGATTCTTTATATTTCATTCTGGTAAAAAATTGGTTATTGATTAATGTGTAATTCTACTTGTATGAGTATCAGCTTCCAAATTTCTGGTATCATTCCCAGTCTTTGTAGTCTCTACACTGCTAACACTTTATTACAGGCATTGTAAATTAAATAAATAATAAGGCTTTTTTTAAACTGTTGACACATAATGAAATTATAATTAATAATGTTTACTGATTTGCTTATGACATAAGCTTGACTCATGCTTAGTATTTATAATAATTATCATTTGATTGTTTACAAATGAAAGAAGTCTTATATAAACTTATATTTTATTAACTATCAATGAATAATTTATGAACAATAGTTGTTATAAACTGCTACTGATTTCCCATAATCCTTTCCACATAGATGGAGAGCTAATGGATATCGTAAAGAATGTGTCTAACTGATTATGCATAATGTGTGTTGTGTTTAGTACCACTACTACAAACATATTACATCTCTACACAAGGAAATCATTGATTCTTTCTTCCTCCTCCTTTTTTTTGCATCTCGCTGAATCAAGGTCACATTTGAACTTTAGCACGTTTAAGAGGCCAATCCTGCAATCACGCTTCCTGATTGGGGTGTTTATTCTCAATCAAGATCTCAGGAAGGCCAACATCTTCAACAGCCCATCATCACACCTCACAGCAATCACAGCATTTGTCATTTCTTGTCTATTACTACAAACACCCTTAATTGGCTGCTGTATCTCCCTGGACCACGCTGCCGCTGCCGCTGCTGCTGACGAAGTCACTCAGGATTAATAGCACTTTTTCATAATGCAGACTGAAATTAGCTCTGTAAATGAATTCTCAAGATTATGGCTTGGCTGCAGATTTTTTTTTTTTTTTTTAATTATGTTTTTTTAAAAGGTCTTGCTCCAGTTCATTCTGGGTTTTATGTTCCCCCTGACCTGGCTGACCTTAAGCTTTGGCTGAGCCCTGTTTTAAAGTGCTTGCCTGTGTGCTGTCCAACACCAGTGTATGTCCGAGCAGCTTTGCCTTTTCCTAAAGTCAGGAGCTCGGGCTGCTCATCTTGTCACTACCGTGGATCCAACTGCCAGCTCCTCAGGCCCCCAGCGACATCTGCTCTTTGCATTTGGCTGCCAGATAAATGAGGTGTTTGCTTTTCTTTGGCACATCAGTACCTTTTGGAAGGTCAGTGAGGGTGATTTCACTAGGGAAAGTGAACACTGTTGATATTAAAGGACCAGTAGTTCTGAATGTGTTAGCCCATTAAGCACAAATCATATACGCTATAGGTTACTGCCAGCCATTTCCCAAAGGCGACTAAGTATTTACATAAATTTCTTTGCTTTACCTATCCCACAGCAGAGTAAATATTTCTTGACGTTAGTAATCCATCAGGGTGAGCATTAAGTTCATGAAACCTCTTTGTGTCCAACCTCTTTTGGTCTATTTGTTGAAGGTTGCAGGCTGTAGATTTTGTAGCTACTGAAAACTACCAGAAATACAGTATAATTCTCAATCCTCTCAAATTTACCAGAATGATTAATCCCCTACCCCTCTCACAAGTTTGTAGTCCCTCCCACATGCGGTTTAACAGTAAAGTGAAGTTTTCAGGATTGAAAGAGCTTCTCTTGCAGACTTCAGTTAAAAGAGAGGAAATGGAAAGCTTCTTTGATATCTGACCATTACTTTAAGTAACATGAAGTATTCACATTTCTCACCAGGCATCAAGACCCGGCATCAGCAGCAGTTTGTTCATTCTGTCCCATTTAGGAAATGCTTTTACTGGTGAAAAAATTATACCCACAAACAGGAGCAGTCTAGTATTACCATTTTTGTGAATGTGTCAACGTTACACTCAAAACGCAGCTGATGAACAGCCTTGCAGAGCTGCTAGTATTTTAGAAAAGTATGTGCTTTTTGTTGTTTTTATATGACTGGGAAATGCATGATAGCAAGCTCTGACAGTCATACAAGCAAAGCCATGGCAAAGCACAGGGTGTATTTGTTTAGGAAGAAGTTTAATTTTAAGAGTCTTAAAAGAAAAAAAAAATCAGGAAAGGATTCAAGATAGTTACCTTGATGTCTGATGAATGTCTTACAGACCAAAACATTTATTATATTATGTATTATATTATTACAGTTATTACGGATTGTTATAGATAATGTGAATCTGTAATTCACGTAAAAAAAACCTGTGAACTAGTTCAAGCAGAGAACTTGAGCAACCCCAGACAAAGGTAGCATGTCTAAGTCTCCTTATGTACACAAAACATATCAAATTTAAAGCTGCAAATTTCCCATCTCTCCCTTTGACATGCCAGCGCTGCTACCATCCATTGTTGGCTGCTGTTTCAGCTCCTCTACCACCTCAACATCCACTCAGGCTCCACGTGAATAATTACTCATCATTCCCCAATTTTATATGTAACATATTTGCAGTAACACGCTTGGCACCTAGATGCCAAACTCTAATTATGTTCCTCTGCTGTAATCATTTCAACTGTAAGATGTCTGTCTAAACTATGCTTTTTGCTTTCTTTTGCTCATGTACTGCAGTTAGCTGGCATGCAGCATTGGTCTCTGGCTTCAGAAGTCAGATTCAAAGCTCCCAGAAAATTGAAAAGGAAAAGAAATGTGATATACAAAACCACAAACATGTTTAGATGATATCTTTTCTGTTAATGGGTCAGACTGGTCGAAGCCCAGTGTATCCAGCTCACGAATCTGTCTCAAGGAATACACTAAATCTCTTTATTATGCCAGTGCCTTCTGCCTGCACATCTTTCTCAGTAGGCAAATGTTTTATATTCTTTTACTTCTCTCTACCGCACCGATCCTCCACTCATCCATTTATAGACAGCTCTGTATTTGCCCTCCCTCTTCTGATTCTTTCAAGTAAATCCTCCCATGATCATTTACTTAACATAGCTCCTACTCAGACCCCCCATCACTTCACCCAGCCTCTGCATGGAAATGTGCTTTGAATTAGCGCCAAGTGTTTGTTTTTCCTCTTTCAGTAAACATTGTTTGATGAGATAAATTAGCTTTGCCATGCCTTCTTCTTTAGAGCAAAGGTACACCACAGGAACAAGAGTGCGTCACACACACCCATGAAGCTTTAAATTCCCTCATACAGATCACCGTCACCTTTGATTAGCTTTGAATTTTCTCTTGTGTCTCATTTAGGACTGCTCTTTCTTCAGTGCTTTCTGTGGCCACTGTGTAACATGTAAATCTTTCTTCCTTGATCTCAAACCTCGGTTTGCAGCCAGCTTCCAGTATGACTCATTTTGCTGGAGTGCCTACTTTTATGTTCACTGTCATTAATTATACAGTACCTACGTAAGTACCGTGCGTAATTATCTCACAGCCTCAACATGGAAATGTCTTGTTGCTGTTCCTGCTCCATATGGGAGTTATTTGTTAAGATGCAAAACAAAATGTTATAAAGAAAGACACTTGTGTTATTTACCTCTTATATACTATAAATGAATGAAATTACACAAGAAAATGATGTAGTAAAAATAGTTCCTTAACTTCAAAAGACACTTTTCCCAAAATCTAAATATTTTTCATTCTTTTAGACCTTATTTCTCTATAAATATTATTGTTGCAACATATATTGCATCTTTCCACTAGTTTTCACAATCTTTTACCACCGTCTATAATTCAGACAAGTAGTATTTTCATTGCCCGACAGCATGGCACATCCCACCTCTTTGACTTTTTCTGTTGTCAGGTTATAGAGATTCATCTTGTAGCTGTCAGAATGAATGAGGCGAAACACATGTTTGAGGTAGAAAATGTCCAGTCTGTATCTGGACAATCTTTTTCATATAAATATTATATTTAAAAGATGAAAAAAATATTGCTCTGCAAGTTTTACTTAGGGAGTAAGAGAAACATCAAAAGAAATAACTGCCAAAAGAGTCCTGAGTCCAGGGCATCACTACAAATTCACTTAACATGCTTAGTATAGTTAAAGGACTAGGACAAAGTTGTACTAAGTTACTTAACTGAATGTTATTTCACCTCTAATTGCAAGCTTCTAAATTTCATTTAGGACTTCAAGTTCTGTCTAAACAAATGAAGCATGGGGACTTTGAAATGCTAAATTAATTTTTTAGCTCTTACAACCATAGTGGCTTAAACTTGGGTGGCCAAGAGAACTTGGACTGCAAAGGGACTGCATGTGGGAACTGGAAAGCTTCAGGTGTCTCCACATATCTAGTGTAGCCATATGTTTAATCTGTTTATAATGATTAAACTAAATATGATTCAACCCAAGGATACTGATGATTGACATGAGCAGGTGGTAAATACATTAGAGGGTTACCCAGGCAACTGTAGCCTGGAATGCCCACTAGCTATAAGTGGTCAGCAACAAAATAATGGGCATAGAGCAAATCCCACATATATTAAATTTTCTTTAACTCTTCGGATTGAGCCGGAATACGTTTTTATTTCTGTCTCCTGACAAATACAGGTTAGTAGGAAACACCCTCAAAGAGCAGCATGAAATTACATGTATCCAACAATAATGGCTCATATGATGCAATTCGTGCATAATTTACATTTGTACTGTGCTTATTTCATGGTTACAACATCCACCTGCTTCCCAGAGTTACTCTTTTTGAGAGAAATTCATCCACCTATGAAACACGATTTCTGTTCTGACACTACTCTGATGGGATTAGTGCTGTTCAAATGTGCAAAATACACAATTTATCAAGAAGCCAACAACTGGGAATTATGTGAAATTAGATGCTGTCTCTCATATAAACCTGTACCAAATAAAGACTTGGATCTCTTTCTGCAAATAGGGTGCATAAAGACCTAGCCACTATTTGAGCATTTACAGTATTTATGGGGCACATGTAGTATAAGATACATAAACCATGTGAGTGAAATTCTGAAGATGTTATAGTCTTCCTTTTCATTTGTTGCACAAGCCTATTGGCATCACACTTTCTTCTCTTCCTTCCACCTGTGCCTCTCAACATTGCAACACTTTGGCTTTCTCTCTGTCAGCTGTTATGATATGTTGTGACACTTTCTCCTCAAGTAATTGTGTGTGAAGGAGATGGCGCTGAACTTGAACTGCTATCACAGCCATATTACTCCCACCAAAGGCAGAAGAATGCAGTAACTTTGTTTCTTTGTAACTTTACCTCCCCTTTGAGTTCATCTTTTCACCACTTTTCATACACCTGCTATCATTCACCAGGCGGTGGGTCAAAACCATCAACGGAGAAGTAAAAAAAAAAAGAAAAAGAAAAAAGGGAACAAAAAGGAGGGAAATGGTTATTTGCAACGAGATTTTGAGGAACTGCTGAGTTCACCCCACAATCAAATATAAATGTTTTCCCTCTGAGTGGTAGTGCCAGATTTACATTTAGATTGTTTTAGCGTGAATTGTACAGCATTGGAGATATCGTCTTTTTAAATGTTGGTGCTCCCACTGATATGTAGTAGCGCTAACTGGCAGCAATGTCAGTGCACCAAAAGTCATGTTTTGTGTTCCTCAAAAAAAGAAAAAAAATCCACAAATGTTGTTATGTTAGCTTCATGAACTATTTTCTCTATTTTCAAACGACACCCATGAATCGCATTAATACAGAAGAAAGTGTGAAAAGAAGCTCATGCTAACACAAGCGTGACAATGCTAAACTTCTGCAGAGACAGAAGACAATGTTGCTGAGCTTTTAATTTTTGGGTACTCTGAGCAACACAAAGCAAGGGGACTTAGTTTCATTATAATCAAGGCAAGGCAAGAGACCTCTATAGCTGAGAATCCAAAAACTGGGCAATACACATCAATACAGGTGAATAGAAAATACATACATTTCATTTTCAGTTATTGGAAAAAAAATCATGTTAGAGAATAATTATAGAATAATTGAAGATGTGGAGCAGCTATTAAAATCAAATGTGTCCCTAAGCTGCCAGTGCTGTATCCTGAGGAAGACAGGTAATGGGCGGCGGTCGGGGGGATGAGAGGCAACCGCTGCTTGAACAGTTGGCTGCACTGACAGGACAGCATCCATCAGGGCTTCGTGGATGACAGCAAGTTACCAGGTACGAGCCCAGGGAGAGTGAAAGAGCTGGCCGGATTGATAAACACACATTCACAAATCTTATCCCAATATTTACCCACCATTGCTTGTGAAATATGAAATGTGGGTTGTTTATCCTGAAGGTAATAACCAACCATGTCCGTAATTTGCCTCAGTTGGTGTAGAGGGAACTATTATTTGATGCATGACTCCACCTCGGAATTGCAGATCATGCCTATGAAGTCCCACTACAGTGGTAATGCAGGAGGACAGCTGAGAGCCTGTGGCTGTGTGTGGTCATGATGAGATGTGTAATTATCCAAAGCAGCCTGACAAAGTGCTGCAGGTGCATGAGAGATGAAAGGAAATGAGCCAGGAGAGAGGTCAGGCAAAGAGGAGAGGAGAGTAGAAGTTATTGTAGCCTGCAAAATTCAAGGTTGATCCAGTTTGGTGAAGTCATGCAATGATATATTGTTTTTTAGTCTCTATGTCAGTGAATTCAATACTCTCTTGCTACGTGCTCGAGTCAAAGCATTTCTCATTCAGTCTGGAAATACAGTGCTTTGATAACAACTGCTGAGGATGAATATCAAGGCTACAGTATGAATCAGGTACTTTGTTTGCACTGCCAAGAGTCCAGGTGGAAGAGGTGGAGGTTAACATCACCGATCAGGGTAATTAATTGCTCCAATTTAGTCATTAAGTGTTGAGCTGGAACCGATAGCTGACACCTGCAGGGTCTCTGAGAGAGTCACAAAGAGAAATGATAGGGGGAACTGGAACAGTGGGATGGAGAGACAGGAGAAAGCTAGCGACTGTATCGTTTTAAAAATAAAGGGAAGTATATAAGCTAAAAATGAATGCAAATTACCTATTCTTGTAAACTGAGTGATATTACTACAAGAAAACTGTATTGATTTGTTATGTAGCTCATTTTGTCTGCAGTTTAAAATTCAGTGGCAGTTCATAGGTGGTTACTGTATGTGTGCATGTGTGCGTGTGTGTGTGTGCGTGTGTGTGTGTGTGTGTGTGTGTGTGTGTGTGTGTGTGTGTGTGTGTGTGTGTGTGTGTGTGTGTGGGTGGGTGTGTGTGTGTGTGACAGGCCCCTGGAGTGACACCTTCACTGGTTCTGCTTCTGCCAAGACACTCATCAGTGATCCCACGGAGAGGGAGGAACAGAGCAGAAAATTAGAAGGCAAGAGAGATAGAAAAAAGTTAGAGGAGAGACAGAATTGTGTACAAAAGAAAATCTAGGCAAAGAGAACAAATGGCATAAAGTTGAAAAAAAAAAAAGATGGCGTAGCTGTTAATCTGCAGAAAGATTTTTAGAATAGCACAAAAAATACATATAATTTTAGGCTTCTGAAAAAGCGCAATTATAAAATGAGACTTTCCTGATTGGAATCTTGATTTAAATTCAGCTCCTCGAGTAAAGAAAAATACTTAATCTCTGTAAAATCTGCTTCCCAGATAGTTATAAAAATTTCCAGTATAGAAACTGTTATGTTACATAAAGCCACAATAGAGGCCACATAACATTTCCCGTAATTTTAACTAGGTCATTGTGGTTAAACTGTACATAAACAAAAGGTGGCAAAGACTGAAATTCTCACATAAAATCCACTGAACTCTAATAAAGGTTTTGTTGTAAGCACATCTAAACGGAGACGTTTCAATAAGATAACCACACTTTGTGGCTTAAGCTCATTTGGATGTTCTCATTAAATTGTAAGAAACAAAAGCAATAATTTCCCACAAATTCAGACTATTTTTTGAGTCGTTGCGTAAAGCATTTGGGTAAAGAAATACAGATAGAGAAAGAGCAATGGGAATTAAGCACCCAGTGAGTGAGGTGTCATCCAGAAAAAGGCTTTCCATCCCTGTCTGTTCTGTACAAGTAGGTTTTTGTGTAACAGATGGTCCAAGCAAAGCTGGCCAGGTGAAAAAAAAAAAGTTTCTGCTAACTTTTTACCTCAACTTTTAAATAATTTCTCACTCTTACAGTCTTTTCCTCTACTTCCCAAGTTGTCTTGACCTTACTTCATCTCTTTCTTATTCCTCCCTCGCTTTCAAAATGCTCCTAGAGCTCCTTCACCTGCTTTCATTGTCTTCAGCAGTGCCTGCTCTGTAAATCCAGTGTTTCTTCTTGGGTTCCAGTGCTGAGCAATTACAGCACAGGCTGGAGGAGGTTACGTTTGCCACACCAGCACTCTTTTTCTCTGATATTCAAATGAGCTTTTGCGTCCTCATTTGTCATCTGTTCGATGTTGCGTGCACGCGCGCGTGCTTATATGTTTGTGTACGTTGCATCTCATCTCTTATTTAGTGTATCCCACGGGAGCGTCGGTGAGGTGAGAAATTAGAAACGGGGCTGATTAATTCCTGGAAAAAAGGAATTAAAGGGTTCTTCCCTGCCATCCTCTTTGTCGAGGCACTGGGATTTACCTGCAGTGTGATTGAAGGTGGCTGCTCTGCGCTGCCACTGTCATTAATAATCACCAGCCTTCAGAAAGATTCATGCTGCCATGTGCTAGTTGGTTCAAAACACTTAGCCATTACACATGACACTGAGGGCTTGATAAATGACAGGCTAATAGCTCTCCATTCCAGCACCAAAGCTGTGGGACAACAATAAGAACCATTAAGCTTTTATCAAAAAGATTACAAGAACAGGTTACAATTCAACAAAAGTGGCAGCTTGTCAGAAAGCTGAACAAAAATGAGTGACTGTAATGGAAAATTAGTACAGCTTGGTTTATTCACTATTTGTTTGGCTGGTATTGTAATAAATTTAAAAAAAAATCAGAGGCTGTGCATTTCTCGTTTGGGGCCTGTGTGCTTGGAATGAATATTACTGGGGAGAACACAGGCGCTGTTGACTCATAAGCAAGAAGCATCTTTCTGATGGAATGGCTTTGCTTTTGTGATGCTCTCATTTAGTCAGCTCACAGAGTAAAACCTTTAAAACCCCCCTACTCCACCTCTTCTTCTCATGTACAGGGAAAAATATAATAAATGTGATCAAATTTACAGGTTGCTAACAGTGTTCTCTCCTGTAAAGCAGGTTAATTTGTCTCCAATAAAGAAGCAGTCGAAGCAAAATCACTTTATTACTTTAGATTCAGGCTGGAGTGCCTTAGCTTCTTTTCTTTCTTTTTTTTCTTGACTTTTTTCTGAAGGTGTATTCAGCGGAGATGAATAAGCACTTCATGGCTGGCTCTAATTTTCCCTGGTCAAGTGTTAGGCTGCAGGTACTAATCGGTTTCATTACACTAACTCAGGTGATAAGGCCTCTTGGGAAATTGGAAAAGGAGTGTTTAGTGCTGCAGCACAGCCTTTTACCTAGCCTGAAATTCTTCATGCGTTGCATGCAAAATGAAAAAGCAACACAAATGACAGCATGTTACACTTTTAAAAAAATACATATTCTTTGAAGTAACGGCCTCAAGGACATAACTGAAACAACCACCTGTTGTGTAAGAGCAATACAATGGCACTTATATATTGGAGGGCATAAAGTATTTCCATGCTTAAATTTTGCAGGTTGCACGGGAAGCTTTTGGGATCCAAAGTCTGTCAATTACTGACAGAAACGTGATAGAACTGAACTGATCAAAGGCTGTCCTGATGTAGTCTGGCCTCTTTGTTCCTTTCTCAAGGGATGGGGGAAGGGGTTGTATTGATGCTCTGCTGCAACTGGTTCACATTCAAAAGGCTTCTCTCCAGATCAGAAAGCAAACAGAAATTCAATGCACATGGCTGAAGACCAACGCACATGCACAGTCACAGGCATACAGTATTCATACAGATTGACTCACCCGAGCATGAGAATGGCTAGCGACAATTTGTCACATCAGAGCTACGTGCCTGTGCAGGTGCACGGTACGCCTCAAACTGCGTAAGAATGATATCATATGTTTTCCTGTCGCCCTCCCAGAGAGACCTGCCTGACCAGAAAGATGATCACCGCGCCTGAGATTAATTCTGGTTTTTGCTGCTAATTATTTTATGCCTCCGTTTGAACTGTCTGATGAAATCCAATTATCAGGCAGTCTGTGTAGCTTACAAGATTGGGGCGGTGACGAGGGGAGGGGAAAAATTGGAGGGCTGGGAGAGAAACAGGGACAGGGGAAACACTGTCTGCTTGTGAGATATGAAGAACCTCACAGAGAAATCCTTTATATAAGATGCTTTTAAACGCTTGTTTACTTTGAAATGGTGACTGTGTTTCTTTTTGCATTTCAAATTACCAAATAAAGGCAAAAGGCTTCAAGCAATAGTTTGTCTGCCTGGAGCTGGTTAGCTTGGATTAGCTTAGCCTCTGTAATTGGGGTGAAACACTAGCATGGGATCTGTTTAACAACATCAAATATCCATCTACTAACACCTCTAAAGGTCACTAATTAAGACATTGTGTCTTTTTTACACAAAGACTGAGGAATAGCACCAGCAGCCCCACAGATTAAGTAACAAGCTAACAAATTAAGGCTTTGGAGATTTTTGTAGTATAAATTTAGAACTATTTCTTGAGGGAAAAAAGGTACACAAGAGAAAAGATGGAGTCAAATGGTCAGGAAGTCTCCAGATATCTTCATTGTTGAGGAAGAACTTAAATGACGACAGGGTGTAATTTAAGGAGTATCAACTTTGCAGCAGGGAGTGACATGTTGCTCATGTTAAAATCGACTTGTCTGTATACAGGTTAAGTGAGCCTAACAACATTAGAAAAATAGCCTAAAACTAACAATCAAGTGAACCTTAAATTGAACTACACACCTCTGAGAAATGTCAATTTGTGTTGCCTACCTGGTTCTGCTTTATGCAGCTCATGGGTTAAATCTGTGTTCTGCTGCATGCTCAGTGTGCTGCTCTTTCACATCCACTCACATGTTCTGAAATTGGTTGTCATGCCTGGACGTGGAGGGCTGCTGGTAGCCCCAGCAGGTAGCCACTTTATTCCAAGACAGCCAGGAGCAGGGCTAGAGCAGACACCAGATAAATAGGTAAATAAACCTCTGCCTTAGGCAGGTCTCATCAATTTTGATTCTCCCAAATGAGTGTGCCTGAGAATCGATATACCTAGGGGATCCTGGTCCATCTCCATCTCAAACCGAGAACTCGTGCTTGGACTGAGACCGCGCAGTGGCACTTTGCAATAAAGCCTGAAATAAGCCAGACTGCACCATGAAACCCCTGCCATCGCCTCTTGCTCTCTATCACTCTTTTCCATCCTCAGTCGTTCCTGTTATCTACTTTTTTACAGAGTTGCCCAAACTTTCCATTCTTCTCTTCATCTCCCATGGCTTCACTCCCATCAGTGCCTCACACCTTCCTCACCCTGCTTGTTTACACGTTAACAGCACTTTTACTCCTTTGCCACGCTTAAAGAAAGACGGGAAACATCTGTACATTTTTACAACTCATTAACCCTTCTGCATGTGACTTTTTAATGCATTTAAGCGCAGTGAAGCTACTCCTACCATTATGTGCCTACTTTCTTTTCACCTTGCATTTTACACCCCACCCCCCACACAGTATTTCCTTTCTTAGTGCTTTGAGTATTTGATTTTTTTTCCCCTTTCTATTCTCACACTTCGATTCTTCCGCCTCACACAGTTATCACAGCTCAGTGTCTTTCTCCTTCATGCTGTTTCTTTTCTTACACTCTCTGTCTACCCTGTCAAAATCAGGTTCCCTTCATGGCCCGAGTATGCTCCAATTCCAATTTCTGCTCAATTTATTCACTGTACTTTTCATCTTGTCTTGGTCTCTCAGTTTTTTTTTTAAACCTCCATTTTTTTTCCAGTTTCTTTCCATGTTATTTCCTATATATCCGCTATCTGGTACAATTTGTCAGAGCTGATTCATTGTCAGAATCTTATCAGCAATCTCATTGTCACTCTTCTATATTTCAGTTGCCTGTAAGACTTCATACTTGTTTAATCAGCCCTGTTTCTTTCAGTCGCACTTCAATTTTAGACTGCGATTAACACAACTTCACGTTTCTAGTCCTGAACATTTTCAGTCACTCACTGCTCTTATTAACTGTACTCATTTATTATTTGTCTAAAAAATTAAGAATTTTCTTCTAGGGGCTATAGCTTTTAGAACAGAGTTGTAGAATGTGGATGTATTTTTAGTGCAGATTTTACTGCAAACTCTTAAAACTGATGATGAACAAAACCCACTTTATTGCATTTTATTTTAAGAAGCACCACAAAAAGATTAAATTGGATCGTCGGTATGCTGTTTCATTCAGCAGTCACAGACATTACTCATTAATGATTCACAAATGGTGGGTGTATTCTTAAACACACAATCTTTTTTATGTTTTTGCAGCTCATTAGCTTCACGTCCTTGTTTTTGCCTGAATGTAGTGTTTTAATAGTTTCAGTTTGTCGTCAGTCCTGCCATGATATTTTCTGTTTTCCATTTCTCATGTGGCATACTTTCTCAATGCCCGACTTCCTCTAGTGATGCCATAACATCAAAGGTATGGTTTAAATTCAAATTTTCTGTCACAAACACTTAGTGTCCACCTCAGGAAGAAGAATATTTATATTTTAATATTTTACAAAGCCCTTGTATATCTGCTACACTGTCAGACCAAATAATGTTATCTTCTGGATTAGCAAAGAATGATGCTAACGCTCACGCTCTAAAAGTAGAGCTGCACTCTTCAACTGGGCGGGGACCAGAATTGGCCAATTTTCAGTGTTCTTAACCATGACTGGCAAGTCTGCATCATACGTTTTATCCATGTGCAAACCAAGCAAATAGTTGCATATGCAATCACAGCTACGTGGTAAAAGCTCATTAGTGTGGAAGCTTTTCACTGTGGGCAAAGACACAAAGGTAGCCATGAAAACATTCTTAACAAGAAACCTAATCAGACACTTAAATCACATTTTAAAAGGCTTAAAGAGGAGAAATGGCTAAAGCTATAGATATCCAGCTCAGAGCCCACTGTACGCCAGTGTCAAGGTGACGCTGTGTGGCAGGCAGGATGTGGACCCAAACGCAAGACTCAAGACGAAGGAATAAACTCAAAACGGCAGCTTTATTGCTGGAAAAACTTCACGTCAAGTACAAAACTAAACTAGGAACTGGAATCAAGAAACTCAAACACTAGGAAATAAACCAGGATCTGAGAACTAGGAATTAACTAGGAACACGGCAGGGGGAAATACAACATAGTCAGAGTACAACACGACAATGGACAGAGGAAAACACAGGGCTAAAATATACCAGTGAGTAATGAGGGAATGGAAAACAGGAGGAAAGCACAGACATAACGAGACAAAGGAAACAAAGCAGAATACACTAACATAGGACACAGACTGTCAAAGTAAAACAGGAAGCACAAGGCATTCACAAAGATGCAGACTAGACAGAGACATGGAAACATGACAGACTCTGGAACAGAAGGAACACAAAGCAAAGAGACGAAAGTAACAAGACATGGGACACAGTGAAGAGAATAAATAAGCTGGAGAAAAAACAAATGTCAGATACTTACATTATTGTTACTTACACTGTTTTGTTATATAAATCTGTCTAAAAGTGGATGCACAGCAGCTCATTTTCAGTTAATTACGTGTACCTTCTTTCTAATAGCAGAGCAATTTTCAATTATTTAAATGAGAGATGATCTTTAACTTACTACAAAATATTATTGTGAGTTAAAAAAAACATTTATATTTGCTCGTGTAGGATCTTAAAAAAAAGAAAAAGCTCTTAAAAAGTCTGACTAGCTTATCCTAAAAAATCTAATATATAATAACTGCTATTGCTGTTATCCCATAGATTCAGTTCTTTCAGTGATGCGTCTCTCTCTCTCTCTCTTATAACTTCTATGGTTTGACCGTCAGTCAGCCAGAAACTGTGACACCAAAGGTCACAGTCCAATCCAGTTCCCGCTCAGGGGGCTGCAGTGTTAGCTGAGCCATACACACAAACATCCAACCCCTGTGAACATGATACAAACACACCATCTGTCCATCTGCATCCTGGTGACTTCACGGTTAAGTTTGTGTATGTGTGTTTCAGATGGATGTCTGTGTCTGGCAGTTGCAGCAATCGTGATGAGATGTAGACTGATTTAATTGCACATCAAAGCAGCAATTTACCCCTGCCACAGGGCTTGTGCATGCTTCTGTGTGTGTGTGTGTGTGTGTGTGTGTGTGTGTGTGTGTGTGTGTGTGTGTGTGTGTGTGTGTGTGTGAGAGAGAGAGAGAGAGAGAGAGACCACCTATGCATAGTCTTCTCAGTGTGTTAATTGTGATATGGTTTAATGAAAAATATAAAAGTGGATTATATGGATCTCGCGTACACACACACGTACACCGATTTTGTGTCATAGTGGGGTGTTTCTATATAAATATTTCTCTTATTTTGGTCAACCCTCCCAGGATAGCTTCTCAGCTTCCTTTTGAAAATACAAGGGACAATTAGATAAGTCCCTAAACGACAGGCAGCTCTCATCCCTCTGTTAATTAGTCTGCTCTCTCTGTGTGGCTGACTTGCATGATGAGGGAGGTGGAGGAATGAAGGAAGGAGAAGAAGCATGTGTATCACCAAGGGAGGAAGGATGGAGTATTCAAACTCATCCATCATAGACAACTGAAACAACTGTGATGGCAGTACTGGGTTTAGTTCATTAAAATCCTAAACTTTAATAAATGTGTATCACAGGAGTAATTATCAGAGTATTGATATGAATATTGATCAGATGAGAAAATCACATCTAAAATGATCTAATTTGTTCTCAGTACAGCTAATTTTGCTCCACAACTCTTCATATGCATTGCATACTTTTGCAGATTTGATAGCATTACATCATGTCACAATACTAAAAATAGAGGAGAATACACCAGCCACCCTTTTCTGTAACCCATCATGCCTGTGGTGTGGTGGTTGAAAAGCAAAACTCGACTCAACTCATGCTACTGTACAAACTGTATGATCGCACTGATCTGTAGACTGCTGCTCTATTTATTCTAATGGGGGAATCTGGTGCACAGTTGATAGTGCTGGTTTACTGACCAGCTCCTTGGCCTTTGCCTCAGCATGATTTAGTGCCGCTGCTCCACTGACATTGATTAACTGAGGAGTCTTTACAACCTGCAGTCAACATCCTGGATTTACTGTATCCCATTCGTCCCTGGATCCTGAAAACAGACCAAAAAAGGGACAAATTGAGAGAGGAAACACAAAGACATACGAGCTGGAGTCAGATGACAGAGAAGAAACAATGTAGAAAAGAGAGAATAAGAGAGTGAAAGAGGTAAAGAGAGGAAAAATCTTGGCAGCTTTCCCAGAGAAGTATGTCCTTCTCCAAGACCTGCTGTAATAAACTGATAACATCCTTTCAGCACCGCCATGTACAGTGGTATACAAAATATGTTTGAGCCTGTGTTTAGTGGCTATATTGAGAGGATGATGGTTTTTTATATATATATATATATATATATATATAGAGAGAGAGAGAGAGAGAGAGAGAGAGAGAGAGAGAGAGAGAGAGAGAGAGAGAGAATTTAAATAATAGTTTTTTTCGGAGAAAATCCCACATTTCAGTTTTCTGAGGGAAAACCTTCAGTCACAAACATGTCTCCAACACCAACTTTCTCTATTTTAGGTGATTTTACATCAACACATCCACACAAAAACTAAGACAGAGTTTTGTCTAAACGAGCCCTGACGGCAGATGCAACTTTGCCTCTTGTGTTCAAGGTGTTGAAACTATTTCTTTCCTGTACCCTGCCTCAAGCTACATTTACTATTCCAGGCGAAGACAAGCAGGCGGCCAAGGGGACCTTGATGTCACCAGAACAAGTTTAACATTTGCCACCATATAAAGTGGCTTTGCAGGCCGGCCAATGAGAAGCCTCAGACATTTGAAAATTGCCTGGCCACCCTTCCCACACATAAAAAGCTTTCTGTCACCTCATTTTTCAGGAGAATCTCTCACTCTGTTCCTCCCTCTCTCTGTTCGTTACCTTTTTCTTTCTATCGTTCACTCTTGCCCTTTTTTATTCACATGTAGGATGAGCTCGCCTTTTCTGGCCACAGAGAGCAAGGTAATATGTTTTAGAGAAAGTAATGGGAGATATTCCACTTCCAGCTGACTCTTTAACAGGAGCTCAGGTTGTGGTGGCTTGTGTGTGGGTGCGCTGTATGAATAAGGGACACCAGGGTGGCTTTCAGCTGTAAGTAATGGCTTTCTGTATGGTTCTGGGCAGCCCTGAAGCCTATTCCCACTCGGCACCATCAGGGTGCTCAGCAGTGTCAGCCCTGCTTTCTATAGCATAGAAGCTCTTTCTCTTTTTTTTAACCTGTCCTTTGCCACTCAGACCATCGTGTTTATTGAAAATTTGAGGAATCGCAGCAGAAAAGCATCTAAATGCAAACATTCAGACAGACAAATGGACTTGATAAAAACACCTATCTGGGTTTGGATAAGTGTGCGCACGCAGTTTTTGTGCAGTAAAACACAGTAATTGACAGCACTTTTCAGCTCTGAGGCACACAATGGTGGAGGAAGCGCAGTCTCATCCTTGCTTTTTATTCCCTCTTCCTTCATGGCTTTTATCCCTCTGTCCCTCTTGTCCCAACTCCTGATTAACTGCACCTTTTCATGTGAGTACGAGGAGCTCCTCATTCATGTCCTACAGAGCCTATTAAAAAATAATCTGCATTCGTGTGGGACCTTTAAATATAACAATTACAGAGTTCTTTGTAAAATAAAATGCCTCACTTGCAATATCAAAAGAAAAGCGAACAATAAGAAAAACAAAAGCATGAAACTCTTTTTTTTTTTTTTAAAAAAAGGCACAAATTATCTACAAAAAGCATTCAAGCATGTCCTGAGTTGAGATGTATGCACAGGTGTATGCACTAATGAGTTTATATCAAGTGCATGTCTGCATCCGAGTGCGTGCGAGCAAGCATCTGTTCATGCCATCCACACTTCATTCACACTCTTAGCACACAGGTATATCCACATTCCCATAGGTATTTTAAACATTACTTATTCAATGTTCATAATATTCCAGACTTCATTTTAATGCAGATCAGTTCTCCTCCCTCATAAACAGTGTCTTCTTCAGACTCTCAGGTTCTAAGGAAAATGTTATTGCCTGTATTTGCACTGTTGGCATGCATATGTGCATGTGTGTGTGTGAGAGAGAGAGAGAGAGATGGAATAAACCTGTCTCTGAGTTAACCTGTGTGTCTAAGCCCATATGGTGGTTTCTTAATCTCATGGCAACTTTTGCATTTTGGGAGTCTTGCCATATTCCCTCACCCTGGTCTATGAGCTTCTGTTCCCTTCCAAGCATATACAGAGAGTGCAGGCATAGCAAAGCATCAGGGGAAATTTATGACTGCTTAAGATTCAAGTTCCCCTCTCATCCACTCAGGCTTGGCATTTGAGTTGGACTGAAATAAGCCTTGGCTTTCTCTGTACCTTTTTTGTTTCTCTGTGCCTTTTCACACTTTGTTTACCTCACTTCCTTTTGCTTTTATTTCAGCTACCTGCCCCTTTTTCTTCCTCTCTCAATTTGGATGGTAATTGAGGAGTTATCAATGAGTCATCTCAATTGTCAGCTGTACAACTTGTTCTCTTCCAGCACACAGTATGTTCCTTTTTTCTTTCATTCTTTTTTTTGTCTGAACAGCCGTAGGGTCCTGCTGTTTTGCCTCATACAGGTTTTATAAGCTGGAATATAGCCACCCACTCAGCAATTGTTTTTATTTAGGTGTTTCATGCTGTAGCTCGCCAGCAACAAAAGAAACCCACCCAAGGATAACACATGCTTCAAGACAGGTGCAAACACAGAACAGTCCCCTTTTGTGCAGAAAATGTAAAATGCTAAAGCCATTTATGTATGACACAGCGTGACAGGTTGCTTGCTAAAACCTTGGTAATATCCTCCTGGAAGGAAAACAGCCCTTTGTCACTCGAAGGGTAGCCTCATTTTTCACTCTAAGGGACTTATACAGAGACACTGATGGGACTAACTCCCCCTGTGAAACCAGCATTAATGTGTGCGTGAATGTGTGTGCATGTGTGCTGCGGGAACAACAGAAGTGTGTGGCGATGGAGTGACAGGCAGTCTGAGTGATTAATGTGCCTCCTTAATAATGCAGCATGGTGAGGAAAGAGTGTTGCGACAATTTGATAAAAGCAAATAAACGAAGCAAGATCAAACTTGTGTGTGAGAAAAACACACACAAAAAAAGACTTCCTTGAGCCACGGGTACAGATGGTGGCAGACGTAGATTGGCAGCTAATTTTATCCAAATATAGATAGACAGAAAAAGGTAGAAGGTGAGATTAAGATGGAACGACAGATGGATTGAGCAAGTCATCATCCATGAAAGGCTGAGGTTGGACCAAGGTCTTTGGAACTGAAAGGAAAATGCGACAGCTTGGCTCTGGATCTTTCTTTCAGGATGTCTCTGTATTTTTGTCCGTCTGTCTGTAGCCATCTAGCTGTCTGTCTTATCTACAGTATCTGTGACAGGCATGGTAGGGAACAGGGCACATCTCTGACATGCTGAGATCTGGCTGAATCTTTCCGGCTGATATTACCACACAGCAGGAGAGATCATACTGACTTTCAGTTGCGATTAGTCAGCTTCGGTTGGAAGACTTTATAATAGCATTAATAAATCAAGGAATCTCTGTATGTTTTTCTGCCTTTATTTTCTTTGCATATCTCGTTAGCTATTCACCCGATCCGCTTCACACTTATATTATGGGGGACCTAGATAAGTGAAGTGTCAGCTTTGAGGCTGTATAGATGAGGGGCTGGGCGGTTAAGGTAGTATTTGTAGGTTCTTATGCTAGATTTATTACTTCCTGTCTGTGATCTCATATAACATATTCAAGTCACATAGTTCAAAAAATAAACCTTCATTGACTTGTTGTCATTTATTCTCCTTTTTTGCTAGGAAAAAATAATATTAAAAGTAGCTGAACTCTTTTAGTCTTTCAGTTTCTCAGCATCTCTTAACATGTACTCAGCACAAAATGATGTGACACAGCAATTGTAATCTTATTTTTCAGTTGGTGTCAACAAAGTGTCAACAAATTCCTTTATGAATGTTTTGACAATATTTTGGCACATCCTTACAATTTACTGCACAATGGAGCTTAATGTCAGCTGCACAGGATAGTTAACTGATTCTCATTTCTAGTCAGTTAGCAGTGACTTAAATAGAGACTTAAATAAAAGAAGTAGAATAGTAAAGAAGTAGAAGTAGAATAAAAGTAGACTTAAATAAAAATATTTTATTTTTTAAGAATATTTTATATAAACCATATAAGATCTACCAGATCTTATATGGTTTGCCTACTCTGATGTCAGTGGTAAGCATACTGAAGAGTCCATCCACAGCTGATACTTAAAAAGCACGTGCTACTGGTAGGATCAGAAAATTGGTACAAGATAAAAGACCTAAGCTGATCAAAAATCTACATCAACATGTATGGTATGATTCTTGTGAGGCAGAGCCAGTTAAATGGTATATTACGTTGCTGTATTATAGTTCATCAAAAATGAAGAGTGGAGCAGAACGTCTTTAATATTTAACTATCAGACCAGCTAATATTCAGGCTCCATACATAGTGAACTCTGCTGCACCTATTTAGTAATTAAACAGCCCTGATTCTGACTGGAATTTGCCTGAGTTCAGTATATAAATGTGGAGCCAAGAATGGAGCCAAATTCACATGGATCAGAATATTTTTCCTGCATCCTCCAAACTCCTGATGGAGAATTTACGCTGCTGAATTTAGACTCGATGTGGGAGTTTAATGTCAGGTCTGACTCAAGTGAGCTGATGTTTTGAAAGGACAGTCTCAGCATGTTGTCTGGAACATACTTTGTAGAATGCACTTATAATACAGATGTAGAGAACCGCTCTCACTTATACAACATTGCCCTAGAATTCTTGTAACAGCCAGAGTCCTATTGTGGATATACAAGAGATAACCTTGCATCACAAAAGAGGAGAGAGGAGGAGAAAGGAGGGCACAGAGGTTGATAGAGAGGTGTGACGTACCAACGCAAAGCATTACCGTTGTCCTGGAAGAGCTTTAACACACAATTTGCAGAAAAGGGCATACTAAGATAAAATGTTGTACTTTTTATTTACTATAGATTTGTGGAGGCCTTAAATTTAAAATGCAAAGGGGATGAAAAGAAAACACCATGAAAAAAGTGAAGGAACAATGGATAGTAGACTAAATGTAGAGATGATGGTTGGGTAAAATAAAAGGAAGCGATGAAATTGGTTGGTCACAGTAAACAAAACTGTGACCGGAGAGTGCACATGAGTAGCTGCTAATGATTAACAGCTTTGATAAACTGAGGAGGGAAAGACACAAGAAAGAGTCAAACCTAGCAACCAGTGAAGGAAAATAAAGCACAATATCAAACTATGATGAATATGGAGCTGCAAGACAGAAGGAACAGAGGTGGAAAGGAAGATTCATGAATGTACTGGAGGAAGATGTGGCTCAGTATACATGAAGAGGATGCAAGAGATAGGGTGAGATGGAGGCAGATGACCTGCTGTGGCAGAAGCTTAAACTGTGACTGTGTAATTACTTAAGTAATTTTGAAAACAATATGCTTTTATTTTAGAATTAAAAAATTTTCAGAATGTTAGAAAATATAACACCGAGCCAAAATAGCAATTAAGATAGACTTTTAATACATGCTGTTTGGACTTGCAGAGTCTTCTGTGTATATTCTCATGAAAGTTGAAATTAAATACCTGATACTGATCTAGCGTTTCTAAAAAAAAACAAAAAACAAGAAAAAACAGATCAGTTAAATTGAACTTGTATTGTGATGTCATGCCTGTCCTGCACATAATTAAGGCTGCATTACAGGCTTTTAATAATTACTTTCAGAGAGTTTTGTAAAATAGCTGCATTTATTTGCCTTAACCATTTGTTATTAAGCAGGATTTTAAAAAGGTTCAGCTTCAAAAATGTTCTTTTTGCAAACTTGCTGTTTTGACGTGTGCTGCCACCGTGGACATTGAGCTGTTGCAGAGCATATGTATTTGGTATGAGGTCAGTGTTTTTGTCCTTGGCTGTAACATTGAGATTGAGTCAGAGAGACCAGCGCTGCCGTAACTGACACTGGTTATCTATGTCCTGCATCTCTGCGACCAGCCGCTAAATCCTCCTCCATCCCTCCCACCCAGCTCCTCTCCTGCCCTCAGGCCCTGCTCGGCCTGTCATGTCTCCAGAGATGCCATACTCATTATTTACACCCGGGACCCAACAGCAGGAGGCCGACTTACCTCATTTGGTCTCCATCCCCTGGCTTTTGTGACTTAAAGACATTATGTTATAGTCACATATACATAAATAAATGCTCAGATAATAGTGTTACTTCAGCCTTGTTTGTATGGTCGTCCATCTCTTGTTTGCTTGTTGGCTGCTGTAAACTCTCGGACAACTACGATGAAAAATACAAAAGGTTGCAAAGATCTTGGCAAGAAAGAAAAAATATTCAGTCCTGTGATGTACACTGGCATTGGGTAATCATTATCAGCATGTTTTTTTTCCTATACTCCTTGAATTTTAAAGTGAAAGCTAAGCCAGCATCGGTGTAAGTCACAAATATCCCTAGTTATTTAAAAAAATGTTTTCCAGATAAACTTATACAGACATACCATAGACACCTCCTGTCAACCTACCTCTCAAATACATAGCTTTTTTTGTTGAATGTGGCAGACTCGATCCTGCTTTGATTCAGCAGAGTTTTCAGCAGGCAGTGTGCAACAAGCGAACCCAGAGGTCCATCATGTTAGATTTGGCTCTAGTACCCTTATCTATCTATTTTTATTCTTGAAATGCATCAGCATCTCTTCCTCTTCTTCAGCATTTTTCCCAAAAAGTCTCTTTTGCTTTTTTCCCCCTCCATTAAACCTTTGAACAGCTTGCTATATCAAGCAAGCCATTAGACACATTATATAGTTAATATTTTTTACCAGAATTTTCATCTCATCTATTGCCAGTTGGTTGATGGCTTAGTGCGCAAAGATGGTATGGCATGGTTTTTGAGAGCTTGGATATAAGGTGAAAAATTTATGCCATGAAATATTCTGAGAAAGGAGCACATATTGGGATAGATTTAAAGATAAAAGGTAAATCTCAGCCTGTACATTTAATTCTGAGCAATAGCTATTTGTGAAGTGTAAAGATAATCGTCTATTTCTTTATTGTACTTCAAAAGGATTAAGCACAATGGTCACATCAAGTCGAGGTATTTATTACATAGCCTTTAAAAGCCTTTAATCACCATTGTCTGAAAAGGCTTCAGAAGACTTTATCCCACCCACATTACGAAACAGCAAATTAAACTGAAGAATGAACTACTGTATGTGTGTCCTAAGGCCTTCACTGAGCAACAGGGGGGAAAAAAATCCCTTGAAAAGGAATTATTAATGATGACTCATCCAAGCTTGTCTTGTGTATTAGAAGAACTTCACAAGGGCAATGTGTTGATTACAGTTTCCTTTGTGTACTCACATTCCCTCCCTCTCTCTTCATCTCTGTCTCCAGGTGCAGCAGGATGCAGGGCTTACTGCCTGTTTGTGGACTGCAGCTCCTGCTGGCCCTCCTTCTGCTTCAAACTGCGGTCTGGGGTGAGTCCTCATTAAACTGTGGGCAGTCCCCATCGTCTGACCTAGAGTGCATGTAATACAGAACTTTCTGATAACCATCTGCGCACAAAGCCATTAAACCAGTGTCTCTGAAATCTTCCCAGTCAGCTAAAGTTTCTACAAATTTTCTCTTACGTGTATGATTCTACAGTGTGCAGTTATTAGATTAATTATAAACAATTAAATCACAAGATTTAGGTTCTCTGATACACAGACCACAGGCCAATCTTGCCTCACTTTTCTGATCCAGAAGTTATGTCCAAGTTTTATATCTTTTGTTTCTTAGCAGTAGCTGATAATGGCTAACTGTGCCAACTAAGGATAATATAATATGGATAATAGCTATAGTCATTTAGATGTGGCCAATTTGTGAAATATTGCGTGTTGTGAGCGGCAGCCCTCCGCAGCTATCTTCAAGGAGATTAAAAAACCACATCTCTTTACATTTCTCATTAGCTCTTCTCGGTCGTGCTGACATTTTCTTTGTCAGTGTGTCCATTTCCCTCTAATTCCGTAGCTGCGCTCACGATGTGAATGCTTGGCAGACCTTCACCACCAGCCCACTTACTTTCATTTCATCTGCTCGTAATTACCCCAATGGCTCATTCAAGAGGAGCTTGAAAGGATGAGAAGTACAACAGAAATCACATCTGAGATCTCCAAAGCTCGCTTTCACCCTCTCAGCCATTTTAGAGAGACTAAAATGATTTTGATTGAGATTTGATAAGTCTCTGAGATATTTATTTCTAATATAAATTTGCAGAGCTCATTAAACTTTTCTTTGATTGGGCTCAAAAGCTGGACTTTACGATCCTAATCCTCTCATTATGTGTCAGCGAGTTATCCAAACTTTTGAATGTTTGTTTTACTGACTTACTAAACCTTTGATTTGGATGAGAAAAGGACATCGTGACAGAGAAACATGTAATTGGGTGTATGAAAAGAAATCATCCATACAGTTAAGACGAAACTCTAAGTCTTGTCAGCCTGTATGCCTAATCTGGTTAACTGCTATCTTATCTGTCTGTTTAGTAGTGTTATCTGTCCATTACAAGGACACAGTATGCAATACAAGGATCTACAACCCACGGTCCTTCTTTGCCCTCTCTAAACTCTCCTTGTACACTCCTGCTGTGTATCTGTGTGTATCTGCATGTGCTGGTGTGTATGTAGGACAGACTGCACGCCCCCTCACTGCTCTCAGTGGCCTCCCCGACCGTCTGCTCAGTGTATTGCATTGTTTCTGCCTTCTGTGCAAGAAAAAAAAATCTACTGTCCTGGCAGCAGGGCCTTTCTGTGACTCAGGGCTCCGATTCCACAGCAGAGAGATGATGAAAATGCAGCCAACTCTTCTGTCTTTCTCTGTGTGTATTTGTTTGTGTGAAAGCCTCAGGTTACATCTGCCAGGTAGTTGCAGCCAACTTACAGAGAACTGTAGCCCGCACACACACAGAGCATCTCCAAGGAGTCTGATAACACACTCGTGCCAATTCAGAGTGTGTATGTCATGCGAGAAGACACTCCCTGCTTCTGTTTTGGAGTTTTGGAGGAGTTTTTGAGGCCATCAACATCGCCTGTTCTTGCTTTCTTTTTTTCCTCCTTGCATTTTGTGCTTTTTTCCACTTGAGTGGCTCTGGAAATAGTCAATGGTAGGGGACTACTGGGAGAGGTGGCACTAAAGCTCACCCTGTGACACTTTGCTTGACAGCCCTGAAATGGAAAGATGGTGGGGAAGGAACAGATTAGGTGTGAGCTTTTCGCACATGTGTCTGTCTGTGTGTTGGCGATAGTGTGAGCTTGCCTTGCACTCCTGTACAAACGCTGATATACTTGTATATATGGATGTTTATGAATTTTAAAATGTCGGCAGTGTGCCAAGCAAGATAAAGGTATCATTATGCCTCAGAAGGTTCAAAATTAGTCATGGCAGCAGCCTCAGGGAAGTTAGTGTGAAGCCTGACATGGCCTGGTAGGAGTCAGCTCAGGCACAGAGAGCTACAGTGAGAGGGTTAATAACTGTCACCTAGGAAGGCGGAGGAGACAAAGCATGTAGTCAGATTTAAAGAGGATTTGAGGCATGATTTAAGATTACAGTAGGCATGGTAGAATATACCTGAACACAAAATACCCAGGGAGTTGGTAACGAGGGTCATTTACTTTAATCACCCACTTAAATTGATTTGTTTGATTTGATTGTTGCTTGCTGGCATCATGACTTGTGCAATAAGTTGAGCTGTTGCTTTCATGGTAAGGCAAGGCATGGGAGAGAGTATCTGGCACTGTCAAGTCCTGCATTGCATGAGCGCTAGAGGATGGCACTGGTTCAGATGGTAAGAACAATTTGTGGAGTGACACAGTTTGCTGTGTATGATAGTCTTTTTCAATGTTGGACATTAAACAGCCAAAATGCCTCCACATTCCCATATTCCGTCTTTTCTACAGTGCCCTCTTTTGAGACATGTGAGCCTTGAGCTGCGTGAATTGCGGTGCCATGTTTGGTAACATTGTTTTTGTATTTTATCTCGCTCACACTCCTAATGTACTGGTGTACATTAACATTAGTAGAAGTGGTACTCTTGCAGGCTGTGCCTCAAACCTACCCTCACGTGGCTTTAACTGTAGTAAATAGCAGCAGCTCTATAAGCAGTCCAGAATTGCATATGAAGGTTGCCTTGAAGAAGCGATTGACCACATTTAGATCATATATGTTTTTTGCCTTTTATGATTATGCTTCTTGTACTGAAAAAAACTTGCCTGGCTCTAACCAGGTCAATAAGCACTGTGTTAATTTATCAAGGCTTAATTATAACAGACGTGCATTAGATAAATTTCCACCCTGCAAATTTCACAGCACAAAATAAATCCATCTTTAATCCAAACTCTGGCTGTTTGAACACAATTATAGTTTAGAACACAAGTCACGGTTATTCTTTCTCACTTGATCTGATTGTTGCAAACTCTGCTTTCCACTGCAGTGTGATCATTCAGAAGGCTGACTTGCTCAACAAAGCACCGACTGGCTGCTTTTAGTTACAAGCAGATAAAATATCTGTTAAGATTCACGTAGAAAGATTTCTACAGGTGACATTTAGAGGAAGGAATAAATGTCTGAGACGCAACGTCAGTCGGCCATTCATTTCAGCCAGTATATCAAACTGAACATAATCTTAACTTTACTGTATAGCCACATTGTATATTCCTGTTACATAGCACAGCATCACTTCAGTCTAAATATCAGAAATGTTTTCCTGATTTGTCTCATCTGTTCTGTCTTGTTTTCGCTAAGACTGTGGATTCGCTCTATCTTCCGTCTGTAAATCTTTTTTCCTTTGCACAACTGGTAACATTAGCACACATCTCTGGCAGAGACATAAAGCAGCTAAAATGCAAAATGCTGCTCATTAGTGCGACATGTCAAGTGGCAGAAACAGTTTGTGAAAAAGAAATCCTTTCGCAGAGGATACATTTTACAAATCAGGAACATAACAAAATACATGTCTGCATATGGCTGCTGTTAATTAAGTAAGACAGGAAAATTTGTAATTAGTGCATGTGTACATTCTCCTGTCTGTCACATTAGGTTTTGTTTCCAAAGGCTACTTTTCATTAGTTTTAGTCTAGCTTTGAAATAGGATTAGGATTTATATAAAGGAAAGCCAAACTGAGAAAAATGAGGAGGAGGCGTTAAGAGAGAAAGAAGTCGGTTAGACAGAAAAGCATAGGTGGTATATAATAAGAGCACAAAATACACCAATGGATGGAGAAGAAAGACGAGAGCACAATAGGAAAGAAAACATCAAGAAGCTGAGGAGGACTCCTGGAAATAAGTGGGAGTTGAAGGGATGTTTTGGTGGAAGATATCATGAGAGAGAATGTCAGCAAGAAGACATTAATTCCAAACCCTGCATGATGTCCGCCTGGCAGATCTGGTGTGCTTAGAGAGGTGACATGAATGTGCATGGACACAGACACACACACATACACACAGACACAGAAAACTTAGTGTGTCTTTGAATGTCTTTGGTTTAGAAGATCCAACTGTTTGTGTAACTTTGTATCTTTACAGTGTGCGTCTCTGCAGATGAGACTGTCTGCTTCCTGTAGGGGTAGTGCAGCTGCACTGCAGTGAAACACACACCACTGATCAAACACGATGGAAAAATGAGGAAACCAGCCCTTCATTTAATTTACATTATACAGTACATAGCATCAGATCTGTTCTTTGAGGAGGCCACCCACAACGCACACAGTTAAAGTGTGCATGCATGTGTGAGCGCGCGTGTGAGTGTGCTTTTAATCAGAAGCTTCTTCCCGCCTTTTTTTGCACTTGTGGCGCCTCTGTTGCCATGGTTATGGTTTCTTGGCTTGGACAGGGCAGCATCAGCCTCAGCGTCTTTTACTGTGCTCTTCGTAAACGATAACGTGGCAGTGCTTAAGGATCAGCCATTGCCGTTTTCATGTTATTCGTCTTGTTCTCTCCATTTGTCTTTGTGCATCATCCAAGGTCTTTTTCAAAGGATGCATTTCTTCACAACCCACAAAGAAAACCCCAAAACAATAAAGATAGCAAACGAAATGCTCTCAGAAAAACAAAACTAACCCCCACTTACCACCATTGCCCTTGACGTGTCTTATTCACACAGAAGGCAAAACTTATACAGCTTCCACTTGCTCTAAAAAGTTCGACTTTACCCTCTTTCTTTAGTTTTCCCCGTTTACCAAAGAAACTTACCACAGTAAAATACATATAAATATTTCTCCTTGTGTGTTAATTTGACACCGGGTTTTGAATAATTTCTTGTGAAAAAATTTAAATGCAACTATAACCTCATACCAGGGTTTTGGGAAAGCAGCTACATAGGTTGCCCAGTCAGTTTTGAGGTCCACTTTGAGGTCTAACGATTTTTAACTTTAAACAGGAGTACCTGTTTTTTTTTGTTAGTTTGTTTTTTTTAACTTGCAAAGCATATGGTTAATAAATAATATTTAATCTGATTATTATTAATTAAACAACTGAGCAGTATTTGAGTATGCAGAGCGGTAATGTGCATCTAAAGTAAACAGCATCATTAAAACACCTGTCATGTGCATTAAGTGCATTTTATCGGATGTCTTTGAACACAGAACTTTCATTTCTGGCAGATTATTTAACCCAGTTCTGTGTTTTTTAGTGAGGTATTAGAGCACCTCTTCAATTGTCTGCTGGAAAAGACTCATTTGATACTCATCTTAGGAAAAGTTAGAATTCCAGTTTATGTAACAAGTACACATAAGGTCAGTTAAACATACAAAACTGTTACAGTCTACAAATAATTAGAAAATGCAATCTAACTGTATCATAAATAAATACTTGAGTAAAAGTGCAACAGAAAATTTCTTAGGAACTCAACAGTTGCAAATCTGTTTATTTTTACACAATTATTGTTCTGATAATCCTATATGAATTATTAGTAAGGTATTTACCTATTGCAGTTAAATAAATATAAACCGCTTCCTGTGAACTGTCTCTGTATGTGGCACCTCCCAGGTGAAAGCAAAGTCTCAGAAGTACAAAAAGAGTTCAAGCCAAGCCTGCTGCTGTGCAGTTGTATGTGTTGTATCGACTGTCATTTCTTAACACAGTAATCAACAAATAGCGGCGTTACTCTGTCAGACAGCTCGTCTGTCATGATTTATGACCTGCACACACTTGTCCACACACACACACACACACTTACACAAACATATAATCAGCTGGCATGCAGGCAGCAGAAGTGGAGTGGCGACGACTGCAGAGGGATATACTCGATCAGTCCCGGGAGCTCTTGACTGGCAGGTTGGCAGCTGTGATGTTGGCAAATTGAAGACAATGCTGCCTTTATCTTTGGAAAACCCATTGCAAGCCCCATGGAAAGAAAGAAAAGGAGGAAGAATAAGAAAGAGAGGGTGAGAACAAGGAATGATGTTCTCAATTGTGTTCCTATTACAGTGAAAATGCCATTACCGCCCACCCTGTGTCTGTGTGCACCTCCGTGCCAGCTACATAAAGGCTCTCCGACTGTTTAATAATTCGAGAGCACCTCTAATGGAAAGACAGATGGGTCAGTGGTGACGATCACGCAGATGCCTCTGTGAACCAACAGAGAGAAAATGGGAAAATCTAAGCTCTACCTGCAGGCTGCTGGAAGTGGATCTTCCAGGAAAAGTTGCAAGATGTGTCCTGTTACACCTTACCCTTCTCGTACCCATGCAGGCAAAGACACAAGATGCGGTCAGTAAAAGATCACCCGGTGACATTTAGAAGAGTCCTCCATAGCACCTTGGGTTTTGCTATCCAATGTTGCCAGTGGACAAGTTTTACTGAGCACATGCTCCCTTTTTGAGCACTTTTCTGCTTTGTATTGACATTCAGGATTTCCTCTTGTCTTTTTTCACCTCACAGCCAGCCAAGCCTTGTTTAGAAAAAAGAATGACAATGAGAAATATGAAACAAGGATAGATAACCAAACAAAAGAGCCTTGTGTGGGTTATGCCTGTGACAACATTTCCATCTAAATGCAGATTTCAGATAGAGGTGGCACTGGAGCCCTTGCTTGTTTACATTCATTACCATGGAGGAAGAGAGCAATGTTGTTGTTTGTCTTGTTTTTTTTCTTTCAAAATTCCCCCAGTCCCCTTCAAGATGTAATTTGGGCTTTTCAAAAAGTGAATCTGCAATTTATTTTATTTAATTTCTCTGAGCAAATTGCAGCACTGGCCGTGTAACAAAGATAAGCATTTGTCCAAATAAAGTGGACAGAAAGAGTGAAGAGTGGGCGGGAGATTGTGAATGAGATTTTGATTGTGAAGCTTGGTTGGCTACATTTAAAGCTTTGTATCGCTATTGGCAACATTGGGGTTGTTACCCGAATGGCGCTTACGCAGGTGGAACTTGGCAAGAAAATGGCAGGCCAATTAAAAGAATAAATTTGCCTATTTTTGTTCTGTGCACGCTTTAGGCAAGGAAGTTTGTAGGTTGATTGTCTTCTGGGAGTGCGTTTCACTCTATTTGTGTGTGTTCGGGCATGTGTGTTGGGTGGAGGGGCACGTGCATGAGTGTGTGACAATCAAAGACGAGTGCCACATCCTCAAGGGGGATAAAGCAAAGAGCGTGACAGCAGGGAGTGGAATCTGATAGCCTCTCTTCTGAAAGATGTGTTCTTTAAGTGAGCCTCTGTTTGTGTTTGTGTTTGTGTGTATGAGCATGAATGTCTCACTTTGTCAATCTTTACACATCTCCTGCTGAATCATAACAGTGCATGTCTACTTTTTCCATCATCTCCTCTTGACTTTCTTTCCACATCACATCACTTCAATTTTCCTGTTACACATACCCCCTGTTTCTTTTTTCCTTTTCTTTCTGTTCGTTTGGATATTGGGTTTGTTTCTCTCCCATTCCTTACCTCCTTCCAAACTCATCATCCTGGACTCTGTCATGATTGAGTCAGTTGTGTATCTTTTGCATTACTTCTGCCAGTTCTTCTATCAATGCAAAATGATATTGTTGCTGCCATCAAGTAAAACAGAAGTCAGAAGTAAATTATTTCCTGCACGTCTACTCCTATCATACCAGAGAGCTCAAGTATTTTCTGTGCTGTTATTGACAAAATTAATATGAATAATTTATTAGAAATTATAAGCATCCCAATATACAGGACACCTGGTAACCTTGATGCTTTGATAAACTTAAACCTTCCACTGAGTCAACATTCAGCTGATGTGAGCTGCTCATTATATAAAAACATTGCTTAGTAATCAGGACTAGTGAAAGTGCCTGAAGTCATTTCATTATTATTCGCAAAAAGGGACTTTCTCAGTGTCACAGCTTGCCTTGACTGAAGGTGTCTAAAATGTGTGGCACTCTAAAACACTTTGCAAAAACTTAATCAGATGCATTCCCTGTGCAGCTAAGCAGACCAAAAGTGACCACATGAGCTGCCAGGCAGGAGGAAAAGAGGAAGACCACAGAAGAGATTTATGGAAGTAGTGAAGGAAGACATGCAGAGGGGTGGTGTGACAAAGGAGGATGGTAGAGATGGGATGAGCAGAAAGTTAGATGAATAGAAGAGAGAATGACATCACAGTCCAATAAACCCTCAACAAACATGGTCGTGGGAATACGCTTACTGCTGCAAGATAAAAAAATAAAAAAAACCTCCAAGCACAACACAACAATTTCTAAAAATACACACATAAAAAGAAAAACAAGAATGTCATGAACTTTTCTACAAAATCACCTGACATAAACCCCAATGGGAGCATTAAATACTGAGAAAGTCAAGCATTCATTACATGGCAAGAGGCTATTTGGAACAGCCATGCTGGCAAAACAGTGGTATCCATGGTTTACATGGACTTGTGGTGTCTGTGCAGCTGAGGTGTATGGTTACATATATATGTTTTATATTTTGATAATAAAATCAATATTGTTATTGATTGAGCCTAACAACGCAGGAACTCCAGCAACACTTAAAGCTAAAGAGGAACAACTTTTGCTGCTATTTACTGATTGAGCCACCAGAAAATAAATATGAGCATTCATCTAACTAAAAAGACATTTTTTTTAATACATAGGCGAGAAAAAACAGTAATCAGAAAAAGCTGTCTTCTCTAGGTAGCCACTGGTAACAACCCGCACTGCTTTGCTTATTTATTCCTCACCTCCCCTTCTTGTCTTATCATTCTGCTTTCGAAAGCTTCATGCATTTTGTTTCACAGGTCACCTCACTCGACGGGCTGAACGCCTCTCGAGTGCAAAACGAGAGGCCATTTCAGAGCACAAATGCTGTTTGATGTTGCCATGCCAAGCAACACAGATCTGTCGGTGAGGGAGTTAAACAAGTAGCATTTGTCTAAGGCGATGTCACTGGGAGAAGCAGAGAAGTGGGTATTAATGTGTGTTTATGCGTCTGTGGGGAGGTGAAAATGTGATGGGAGGGCTGATGTTAAGCTATCAGGGAAGAGGCACTCATCCTCTTAGCTTGAGCAACTGCAACAGGATAAGGGCTACAGGAATGAGCAATGACAGCTAATCATGCACATTTTTTATGTGTGTTCAAAGGCACATTAACAATCTAGTAAGGGATGAAATGTGGCAGCAAGGTTTGTGTGTTATGTGTGTGTGTCTGTGTGCAGAGCAGAGAGTGTGCACTTGATGTTCCATGAATAGTAAATAAGAGATAAGATTTTTTTTTTTCACTTGCAAGTACACACACACACGCACATCATATTCCCCTGTTGGAAGCATTCAGTGGCTGTCAAAGATAAGGCAACTAATTCAAAGTTGAGTCAGAATGGTGGAATAAGTGAATTTTTACAGAAGGGCTAAGGAGGATCAAGTCCTGAAAACAATAATAAAAAAAAAATAGTATATCTTTACACATAGGTGGAATAAAAATACAATTTCCAGATGAAAAAATAAGAAAACGTGAGTTGAAAAGCTCATCTGAAAGCTGGCAGGTGGTTGTACTGCAGGGGACGAAGAGGGAAAAGAGAATGGCAGGAGATGGGGAGAAAAATGACAAGGATGGGAGAAGGACGGAGGGGTTGAGCAGCTCACGCAGCGATGCGTCTGTGATCACTGGAAAAGCACTGTTCCAGAAATATGCCATTTAATTACAGGCAGGACAGGCTGACCTTATAGCGTGTAGTACTTTGACATGGATTCAGACAAATAGGAATGGAGCACGACAGCAGAAACCGACACTAATAAAAGAAATCGGGTAGGCTCATTTTCTCCACCTCACTGTCTGTTTCACAATCCTTGGCTGTGCTAAATTCTTTATTTGTTTGTTCTCTCTACTTGTCTTTTGTCACTCATTCTTATCAGCAGCTTTACCTGTTTGATATAGATCTTCAACTTCTCTGCAGGTCAAATTGTGTTTCTAATTATTTTCTGACTGACTGACACTACAGGCCAGTTTTAAAACATGTTTTATTCATAAAGTAACTTTCTGTGGACCCTGGTCTGTTCCCAGTTGCTGAAGAGTTTTTGAAGTCTCAGTTTCTTATTTATTTTTAGGTACTCTCTGTTTCTTTGCTTTAAGGTTTCTTTTATTCTTAGTATATTGTTGTTTAGTGCTGAGGTTTTATTTTCAATTATTCCTGACCATTATAATGCTTGTTATCTTTTAGCAATAGATACTGTTTACATTCATGGAATTTATTAATCCCTCTGTGTCTTTCCTCATGTTAAATTAAACTGGTGTTTATATAGTGCTTTGCTATTCCAATAATTTTAGTAGTACAAGCCTTATTAATGCATTCACATTCATACAACCAGTTTTATCTATGCCTAAGGACTTTTAACCTAACATTCACACGCTCACACTCTGATGGATGCATCAGGGGCAACTCAGGCTTCTCTGTCTCACTCGGGAACACTTTAACATGTTTTATTTTTATAGTTACTTATCTCTTCTGTCTTGATTGTCCTCACAAGTGACTCAAGTGACTCACACTTGTGTCTCAGCTGTTTCCACTTCCCTGATTACCCCATCTGTATAAATAGTCCCATCTTCTCCTCAGCCTTTGTCTCACTATCTTTTTAGCACCCCATGTTAAGTTCTCGTGTGGCCTGAAGGATCTTGGATTCTGTATGGGACTTCTGTCAGTTTGCTTTTGGACTGTGCTTTTTGTTTTTTTGGTTTACCAAAGACAGACAGCAGCATTAAAGATTTAAATGCAACTCGTGTGAGATAGTTTTACAGTTTAGGGTTAGAGGGCAGAGCAGGGTGATAGTGAACAGAGTTCAGTCTTCTAACATCCTGGTGAATGAAGCTGTTTATCAGTCTAGCAGAGCGAGCCCGGATGCTCTAGAAATCTCCTTCCCGAAGGCAAGAAGCTGAAAAGGGAGTGTGAAGGGTGGAAGAAATGGGTGTTGAAAATGTCCATGAGGAAGGGCAGGAGGGCACAAATAATCTTGTTGGCTGCACTCACTATGGCTTGCCGGGTCTTCTGGTCAGCCGGTCTTCTGGCAGGAGGTTGTGCAGCCTCGGTTCCACACAGCAGCCAGCGAGGACACTCTCAATGGTGCCCTGGTAGAATGAATACATGATAACAATTGCTAATGACAAAAACCAATTACAAGAGCAGAAAGCTAATCGGGGTATTCCATATGTATTTTTCCAGCAACTAACAAAACTTTAGTGAGCCTAATTGTTTCCTGTTCTTCTTGGGGAATCCAGAGACACTGCTGGGCCAGATAGATATCACCCCTGAAGTTCCAGGTCTACCCTGAGGTCTTCAAGGGAAGTTTCCCTGGAGGAATCCTGATTAGAGACCTGCACCACATCGTATGGCTTCTCTTTGACACAAGGGAGCAGCAGCTCTATATTTCTAAAACTATTCCCTGCCAGCCTACGGAGGAAATTAATTCATCCAAATGTATCTGCAGTCTAATTCTTTTGGTCACTACCCAAAGCTCATGACCATAAGTAATAAATCAAAGGATTTTCTTTCTTGCGCAGCTCTTTCTTCACCATAAGTCTGCTACACAACCCTCATCACTTGTAGCCCTACACTAACCCACCTGTCCATCTCACAGTCATGACTTCAGATTTGGAGGTAACAATTCTCTTCAATTAAACAAACAAAAAATACAATGAACCTTTCATGTAAGAATTGCTTGCCCAAAAGATTGAACCCTCCTGGAGTCATGGAGCTCAGCCAGGCATGGCTGCAAGAAATATCATTAAGCCACCCATCAGCTGCTGCATATACACAACTGTACATTGAAAATGAATGTGTTGCTTGGCTGTTTCTTGTCTTTGGGGCAAATTAGATAAGACAGCAACATTTTTTATCAGCATTCTTAGAAATAAGAGAAAGGAAGTAGTGACTGATAAGCGAACTATAAAAAAGTGAGATGAGGGGAAAGCGTTTACAGGTAAACCTCATTCATACACTGTGCACAAGAGAAACAAAGAAGTGGATAAAGCTCAGAAGTGATAAACTGCATTACTGTGTTGTTTTGTTTCTCTCTACAATGTAAATGAGCTACCTATATCTTTTCTGTGAAGGTGGCACAGGATTAGAGTATAAAGATAATGTATGATGTGTATTAAAAACTCTACCATTGTAAAAAGAGTTTTACACTGGTTGAAAACAAATATCAATAACAGAACTTTGCAGGATTTTGCTCAACACACTACCTTTTCTTAAAGTCATCCATTTTAATAATATCCTGTCCCTGCATTTAGAATAAAATATTTTTATTTTTATGGTGGGGATGGTGGTGACTTAAACTGCAAAAAGAGGTGTGTAATATTGATCCTATAATTCATATCCACATTTGATGTATGGTTCATGAAAGCACTTTTGAAATCTTTTATATATATGCCTCCCAGTGTTAGATATCAAGCTAATGGTCTGTTGGATCAATGACGGATAATCAATAATCATAGAGACACAATGAGCTTGTGTTTTTTCCCTTCTACTCTACTACAAGAAAGATCTGATGGGGTAACGGAACTCAGAGGGAAAGCACATGCTTGACTCTCAAAGAAGCAACTAAGAGAAATCTGTTTAATGAGACAAAACATTTTGTTATTTCATTTACAAATGAAAAGCACTGATTTATTTCTCCTCTCCTCTCCTCTTCTCAGGCTTAACCAGTGCAGATACAGTGGTGAATATGCGGAAGGTTACCCATCAGACCATAAGTGAGGAGCTTTCTAAAACAGTTCTGCTCCCTTGCCTCTTCACCCTCCGCCCCAGTGCTGGTTCATTCCATGAGCCGCCCAGAATCAAGTGGACTAAGGTTTGGGGCCAAAGAGGTTCTGATGGCCTGCAAAAGGAACAGTCGGTCCTGGTGGCCAAAGACAATGTGGTCAAGGTACAGTAAACACATTTACCGCTAGTAAATGCTTGACTCACCTGTAATTTAGCTATTTCTCTCAAACATTTTTTTTTTCACTATTTTTCTCACTCTCTGCTCCTCAGGTGAAGAAGGCCTTCCAGGGTCGTGTCACACTGCCTGGTTATAATAAGAACCGCTACAATGCCAGTCTCGCTCTGACTGGGCTACGCTCTAGCGACTCTGGTCTATATCGGTGTGAGGTAGTGGTGGGCATTAATGATGAGCAGGACACAGTTCCTCTGGAGGTCACAGGTGAATAAAATGTAAACTTTTCTTTCACTGTGATAGTTATTTTAAATTTAAGGTAAAGTTTTCAACATTTCACCTACTTTTAAATTACTGCTGGTAAAATATAGTTAGTGGTCACACTAGCATCACCCGCTCCTCACCCTACCTCTAAGGCAGAAAACCCCAGAAGTGGAAGATTTAGAGCTCGATAACCTCATCCACAAACTAGTAGGAAGAAAACTAGGCGGTCTCCTGGAGCCAAGCATTTGGTGGCCAGATCTGTAACCATGATGCTTGGTCAATTACAGTGGGAAGAAATAACATGAACCCCTGTCTAGCAAAGTCCATGTATCTACCCCATCCTGTGGATGCACCACCTGCAGGGATAGGCATTGATCAGTTCAGTGTGAGCTGGGAGGTAGGCAAAAGTAGGCTCCAGGGTCTTTTTTTAAGCAGTTGCAAAATAAATATATCTGCAGTGCTGAATTACAATACAACAACAGTATAATATTTGTGACTGGATGACTGATTCTACTTTTTTAAAATTGCTCCAGTTTCATTTCAAAATGATCCCAGTCACGGTCCAGTTGATTTGAAAAATTATTTTAAAGCTTATACTTCATTATTTAGTAGTGTGTACAATATCTGTGCAACTGATTCAGGATGTAGTATCTGTTATATAAAGAAACAACTTGGAATACAACGCAATTTAAAATTACTACTAGTTCATCTGGTTAGATGTAGCATCATTAGGAGTGCAGACAGAATTACCAGTAATAAAAAAAATCAAGAACTAAACTAATAAAAAGATATAAAAACTCAAACAGCATATTTGGGGTAATCTTCATTAATTATTTGTGCTATTATTGTAGTGTTCAGTTATACCACTTCCTCCTCTCATCCTAATCAGAGCTTGTACATGTAACAAACTTAGGACGTGACCAGGTTTTATTTTAATTTGATAGCTATAAGACGAATTATTAACACTATTTTCAATGTTTTGTAAGAAAAAGAAAAAAGGTAGAAAGCAGGAAGTATCTTCATAAAAACTGATTATTTCTATTCAGTATGTGTTGATGTACACGATTACATTATGTATGCGTTATGTGTGTTTAACCAACACAAAGAACTGTCTCAGCAAATAACTGCCGCACTGGTTGTGTATAGCTCCATTGTAGCTCTCAAGGTCTGCCACTATGAATAATAATGACCCTGTTTCCGTGTCAGGCTACTACAATCATTACAGCAAGGGTTGTTTACTGTTTATGTAGAATGTATGATGATAGGGAAAAGGTGAAGGAACTCAAACACATTAAACATCATTGACCTGGGCCATTCAGGTGCTTTTCATGCACTGAAAGCCTAATGAAGCCAATAAGGTAGAAACCCAGCAGTGCACAGTGTTGTCAAATAGCATTGCACCGAGAGCTCTGTGTGGCTCTAGGTGGCTTAACTAAATAGGCAAACCATTTGCTCTGTCCAGGAAACCGATATTTGTGGAATACCACGCTACTTGGAGGTATCTCGCTGTAGTGGAACCATTATTACTGTGTCAGGGTGTTTTATCTGTAAAGCTATCATAGGTTTTTGTCGGGTCACTCACTATTTTTAATAATAACCTACTATCATAATGACTGCGGGGGACAGATTGATGCATTAGGCACTGTACACCAAGCCACCACTTACTACGAAGCCATGCTACTGCTAACATAACCAACAGCAGCTGTAAAGGTTCAGAGGACTTTTGGCTCCATTTTCACTCTTCATAGTAATAGAGACAGACTGCACTCAGTTTCTGCATATGGTTCAAATGTGAACATGTGCAAGCGTGTTAATGTCTGTTGGGAAATTTGTGTGTGCCTGTTTGTAAAGACCACTATGCCTAATGCCTAATCTCAGTACTTCAGCAAGGATGCCATCTGGTTTTGTCAAGTATGAGGAACACCTAATAGGTGCTCATAGAATATTACATTTAGTAAGAGAGACCCCTGCCACTATGCTTGGGAGACCCAGTGTCCTCCCATTCTTGGCCAATTGATTAATACACCATGAAAACCACTCCTTCAGAGACAAGCCAATTACGTAGCTGGCGAGGAGTAGCCTTCTCCAGGGCTTAGTCTTAATTGGAAGTCACGGTACATGGCAGACCACAGCCGTCCTCACGCTAATTCTACCAACTGCTCAACATGTTAATTAGCAGGTATTGATACTGCTCAGCTGTATTAATATCATATTAATCCACACCACTCTTCTTATAGAGTAATTTGTGTGTTCCCTGATGTCCTCCTCTTCTGCCATTTGTTTTTTTTATTTCTCCCTTGTTCCCTCTGCCTTTCTTCCTCCTTGTTTTGTCTCCATCGTCTTCCTTTCTCCTGGCACATATTGACTGACCAATTGGCTGTGTCCCACCAATTACAACGCAGTGCTATTGATTGTGTTTGTCAGACTTTCTCTGTGGTGACATATGGCAGCTCACTGCTGTAAGAGCAGTGCATAGTGTATCTGCACTGACTATTGTTAATGTAACCTCTGAATGGAAGGACACTACTTGAATGGCCAGATCATGTCAGCTATAAGACGATCATCTAGAAAAGCTGATATCAACTCTGCAAGTTTCTGAAAGTTTAATGGAGAGATTGAAGTTGCTTTCTTTTTTCCAAAAGTTTGTTTTGTTTTGTTTTTTTCTTATTTTGTGGATGATGATTGTAGTGCGTCGAACAGCAGTGTCTAACACGCTAGTCTAAAATGTCACTGCATTAAAGCGTTTCCTCATATAGCACTTGTGTAACTTACAGGTCAGCACTGCCACTGTTTAATTTTACTTTATGTTCTGTTTTTTCCTTTGTCACCTTTTCTGCGTTGTCACAAATTACAAATTAAAGTGTGGTTTAGAAATCATACTCTGAACTTAAAATACACCGTTTGCAGAAAGATGATACAACCAAGAGGTGGGAGTAAACTATCTTTAGACTTGTAATGCATTGCTCAGTTCGTTAACTTCATTGTGACACATTCATTATTTACATGTTGTGCCTTTAATCCAATTGCTTGCAGTTCAGACATATGTTTAAGTGATATGTAAATATCACTTGGCCCAATGTAGTAGAGTTACTGTTGCTCCTTTCGGAATGGCACAAAATGTTCAAATGCTGTCAGACTAGCTGTTTCTGGATTTGCTGTGTTTATATTGTCAGACTTGAAAGTGGTTCTCTGATCCATGGCCAGAAAGCAAGTAAGTGATTGTATTTTCAAAAAAATTAGCACTTTGAAACAGCTCTTACCGCTCTGTAATTTAAACAAAAAGGTTGATCATTTACTCAAAATTGCCTCATTGTATTTGTTGGGTTAAATAAAGAAAAATAATTGTACATTTTTATACACTAAAGCACATTGCGCCATATAATAATTCAAGTGTCAAGAGACACCAGCTCCTGATTAGTGTAGCAACAAGGGCATCATATGGTGGCTTTCTACTTTTCCCTTAGGAGACTGTGTGGGGATGTACAAAGATGCATCGTGGCAAAAATAGATGAGATGAGGTACTGTGCATTCCCTGTGGAAAGGCACTGGGTTTCCCATGCTGAGAGGAAACCCATTTATCTCTCTGGTGAATGTGTTAGCCAGCAAGCTACAGTAGCATCTATGTTTGGACAAAATCCCGCAGCCTCAAAAGAGAAAGGATGGAAGCTGAGAAATTAGGAGAAGAAAAAAGAAACAAAACATTTCTTCTGCCCATTTCAACAAGAAAAATAAGAACGCAACAGCAGATGCACTGCTGGTGCTGTGGGAACTCTCTCTGTCTACAAATGGCCCTGCTTACTCTCTGCGCTAAAGCCTGGAGTGCTAATGCTCAAATTGTCACAAGGGCCTACGTCTCACATAGGAATATCTGTCACTCTCCCAGACAATGCCAGCGAAGATAAAGGCGATGTATTAGTTGCCAAACAGCCACTAGCTTTCATGTCGCTGGATGCACATCAGGGGCACAGTATTGTGTGAAAGGCAACCAGAGGTGTGAACTGAAGGATAAACACTTGAACTTGGATAGACCTTCTGATGCAGTTCTATTCCAGGTTCGATGGAATATACTGTGCACTGATCAGCTACAGATTTGTGTGTGTGTGTGTGTGTGGGGGGGGGGGGGGTTCATGTCTTTCTACTTCAAAGTTTTTAACCAAAGTTTTCATATTCTCCGCCTATTTTTCTTTTCACTTTGGTTTAATGCACACATGGTTTTCTTTTTCTTTGTCTGTCTTCCTTGTCATTCCATCATGAGTTCAGAGGCAGGCGGCGTGCAGCAGGGTGACACTGTGTTTGTACTGTTAAATCAGTAAAATAAACATCAGCACTGTTTGTCAATCTCTGTATCCAAGGGCAACATCTCTTTTCTCGAATAAGCCAACCGACTATCCGATGCAAATGAGACTCACGTACAGAGGTTCCTGAACCGGAATCCTGTAGTTTCATATCGCACAGATGGAACAATGTCAACACCTGATGAGGATGTCGAGGGGGCTTTGTGCACATATGCCTGCGAGCATGTACATGCTCATGTTTCGATGGTGCAAGGTTATAGTTCATAAATACTTTGGTGAAATGAAGGTTGCATGTTATGTATTCGTGTTTTTTGAGCTTCCTCTTTATTTCTTATCACAATTTCTTTGCTCCAGGTGTGGTATTCCACTACCGGGCCCCTCATGACCGCTATGCCCTGTCCTTTGCTGATGCCAAGAGGGTGTGCATGGAGAACTCAGCGGCCATTGCAACACCTGGTCAGCTGCAGGCTACCTTTGCTGATGGCTATGACAACTGTGATGCTGGCTGGCTTTCTGACCAGACTGTACGGTGAGGCTTTTAAAGCTGGGTACAAGAGCTATTTGGGTTTTGTTGAAATAAAATTCAAGAATACATTATTCAATATGACTAGTTAATATAGTGACACTGGCTGAATTACTACATTCTAGAAACTGTATATAAACAATGTAAATAGCTTCCAGGTCTTAAAAAAATTAATCCAGTTTTGAAGTGCATTAAATCTGCGTTCTTTCTCCTCTGCCATTACTTGCTTATGATGTGATCGGCCAAATCACTGGTTTCAAGTTATTTATTCAATATGTCCGTTTTTTAAAATTCTGGCACAACGTAGAGTGGCCTGGCTAACCGCCCACCTCACGGCTGCTAAATTTAGATGTTTTTTGCTTCTATCATTAATTACCCTTTTATTTACCCCAAATCAGTCAAATCAAGATGGTTATAGACAGTTCACAAACCCAAGTGACTCCTCAGTCTTTTTGTGGAATCTGTGCAACAAACCCCCATTAAATAAAGGGTATCATCAGCAAATTCAGGAGAAAAATTGTGAAAAAAAAAGACATATTTTCCCTCTGGCTAGAAATGGCAACAAATAAGCTGTGTGACTCTGAAGTCTTGTACTGTATGTCTGTAAATTTTCTCCCCAACAAACACAACAATGTCGACGAAACGTCGTCACCTGCAGTTGCCTTTGGTTTCATTCTACGATACTGGACTTATTTTTCTACAAGGTTTGAACTTTGAGAGTGTTTAAACAAGAGAGAAAAGTGTGAAATGTTCATGCCTGTCTGAGAAAAGTGTATAAAGTGTGTAGTGAGGGGTTTTACAGCCTTAAAACATCTATAATAATTGTAAAAAATAAAGTTGGCTAATTCGCAGATTTCACCTATTGCGGGTTATTTTTAGAAGGTAACTCCCGTGAAAAACGAGGGACCTCTGTAATGGGAAATGGCATGGGTTCATACATAGTTTCATAACATGTGTAAGAATTGGTAAACTCAATTTATTTGAATTGTTTTCTGCTAATCCAATTGAGAAAACCTGGGGTAAATTTTAAAAGGTCATTAATGATAGCTGAAAAGAAAAAACAGCGGTGAGCAGTTAGGCAGGACGCTATGGGATAATGATCTAATAGTGCCAAAAATCAAAATCACTTTCCGTAAGCTCTGTCTTTTCACTTTCATAAGACTTTGTCTGAAGTTCATCTATGTCACTTGATTGGTGCCTTTCATTGGCTGTGACTTAAGAACACACATGAGTCATTTAAAAAATCCACAATAACATTTGACTGAAGGCATTTTTGGGGAGGAGGTTTTCAAAAAATCCATTACTTTGGTGATTTTGTATGGTGGAAATTGACCTTGTAACATGCTTTGAACACTTTGCTTGATCCTTTTTGAATCCTTATTTATGTGGTTTAAAAGATATATGCACAAAAATACTTTCAGCAATCCCAACCCCATTGGTTGGGATTGCTATGCTCGAGCAGAGGTGTAGTCATGAGGTTCGGTGAAAAATATCAGTCAGTGTGCCAAATTTCAAGTTTTAGAGAATCTGTGAGGAAACTGTCTTCAGTTACAGGCAACACATTATTTATCCTATAGACACTGACTGACTCGTAGATTGCAGCTGAACTTGACTTTTAAATAAGTTATCTATCTAGTTCTCATACTAACACGGTTTGCTGAAGAGGGTTATTGTATAAAACCTCTTTCAAGCAGTAGATAAGACTAAAATTTCTGATTGCTTTCCTCACTATCAAACATTATAACAAAAGACAATCTCCAAATAATACGTCTACAAAAACACAAGTTAATGAACTATCTATAAGTATAAAGTATCAAAGTTTGAAAGTCATTGTGATATTTTGGGGGTTTTCATAGACGATACTGTGCAACATAATTGGACCTAATAGCTTGTTTGTACACTGGAAAGGCAGTTTAACTACATCAGCCCCCTCTGAGCTGTCTGTCAGCCATGTACTTCAGCTTGCCACTTTCTGTTAAGTCCCTTTTTACATTACCAGTCAGAGCCTGCCTCTCCACATTGTTTTCCATATCAGCATTTTAATTTCAAATTGTCGTTGCTCCACTTGGCAAGCAGACTGACTGTTGTCTGCATGACAGTTTTTCACAGACTTCCTGCGGCACGACTTCCTTGCCTTTTTCTTTCTCGCCTTCCATCCCGCACTCCTGTTGTTTTCACTCGGGAGCTATCTAATTGGTCCAGATCCAGGAGGCTCTGACTGCACATCAGCCAGGAGGAAAGTGTCCAATTAATACTTGGTGAAAAAATATAGACATCAACCGCCATTTCATCAGACACCAAGCAAAAAGAAAGTAGCTGCGGCCTGAGACACTAAAAGATTTTGTTCTCTTCTTATATCGCAAGCATGTCTGTCTTCTCCATGTATATTTGATTGCGCATCTTTTCCAAGTGCTTCATAAAGTCCCTGTATGCCCAGCATAATCTTTTAATCAGCCTCTTTGTTTGCGCTGTGGTGCTGCAGGAAACAATGTTCTTGTGGAATAATTGCTCAGTTGGAGCCCAAATATAGATTGTTGTTGTTGTTTTTTTCTTTTTCTTTTTAGCCCCACAGGCATGCCAAGCCACCACAGAAATTCCTGATTCTTTTAACCTCTTCTTGACTTTCTATCTCTCTTTCTTTCTCTTTCTAAAAGCTTGAGCATTGACAGTCTTATACTGCAAGAGCACTAAATGCATTTTCAAATGATTTAAAATGAAACGATTTGGTTGTGAAACTCACACCAAGGCCAGAACAATTAAAACAAACAAGATAGTGTATCCATTGAAGTGCTTGCCAATTATTTTCCTGCGGTTGTTGTCGCATATTGTGAATGTTACTATATTTCTTGCTTCCAACCAGATTCAAGGGAGGACAGCTCTGTGTTTATTTTTCATTAGTATTTGGGAAATATATTTTGGTCATCTCTGAGAGGAAGATATGTTTAAACTTATTGTATTCAGGGCAGGCAATGATAAAAGTGTACCTTTTATCTTATTTTGTATGCGTGTGAACACAGACTCATCCCAGGGGAGCCAAGTCTCTGGCTGCTTTTTTCATGGCCAGGCTATATTAATCTCACTCTCTTTTCTTCTCTCACTCTCTCTGTCATTGTCCCTATCTCTTGGGTTCCTCTGCAGGTATCCCATCCAGTCACCACGGCCAGGTTGCTATGGTGATCGTGAGGACTCACCTGGAGTTCGTAACTACGGCAATAGGTCCCCTGATGAGCTGTTTGATGTCTACTGTTTTGCTAAGCGTCTTCAAGGTAGGAGTCAGGAGCTTCTACCATAAATTTGAGTTTAGTCATGCATGGGTCCACTAAGCTGAGGGTTCGCAGTGCCAGAAGGCTGTGACCAGGCCTTAATACTCTGTTAGCACAGTCTAGAGAAGAGCAGTGGGAGAGGAAAGGGAGGAGAATTTGTTCAACTGAGGGAAATGCAGAGGCCTGGAGGCAGAAGCTAAGTGGGTCAGTAGTGTTATCATAAAAGTTTGCTCTGATTTGCAGCGCCACAAGAAGAGGTGGCACTGGGCACATCTTATGTGTCCAAAATCTTATTTACCCCATCCCCAATTGCTGCATGTTGTAAACTCAATAGCTTACACAATAAAACCGGGAAATCTATAGATTTGATGTCATGCTTATTCAATTTTTATCATTTTAATCTTTATTGTGAGATTGTTACAAGGATGTAATAAAGATGTCATGGACATGTGTGTCAAAGATCGACTGTGTGGGAGTCGAAGGTGGACTGCAATAGAAAAAGCAAAACAACCTTAATCCTGTCTTGCAAAATGTAAACAATGCCTAAAAACAGGGCCATAAAATACAAATAAAAGACAACAAGGAACAAAGGAACACAAAGCAATGAGGGACGACGTGGCAAACAACAAGGCGACTCAGACGACATATACTCACACGATAACAAGGTGGAGAGGTAACAGGTGAGAACACAGCTGAGGATAACTTAACATAATGACTCAAAAGGAATAAAAAAATAAAAATGGGAACAAAACAGAGAATAAACAAGCCATGAAAACACAAGGGAGGCAGGAACACACAGGAACTCAGTGACTTAAATACCGAATTTGAAGTAAAAGTAAAACCAGAAAATATAAATATAAAGAAACCGACCAGGAAATGCTATTACAAGAAAAATGTCAAAACAAATGATTCTCAAAGCCAATAGAATAATATTTTACAGAAAACTCAGAACCCTGACAGCACACTTATAACTGCAAAAAGGTAGGTGAAAGTTCTCTTTACACATTAGAGACCTAATATAGATTTACTTGCAAGTTAAGGGGCATATCCTGATTTCATAAAGTGTTGCTCCACCTTCAAGTTGTTCTCCATGGATGAGTAACTGCAAGTTGGCTGACTTTTTGCCTATAGCCTAAATCTGTTAGCATCACATCATATAAAATATATAATAATTGAATGCATGTTTGAAGCATTTTTACAGAGTATTCTGTTCAATGCCAGTTAGCTGGAAGCATTGCAAGACAGATGGAGACACAGTTGGTTTTCATACATCAAAATCAGTGGTTGTTGGCTAGAAATTGGAGGCCTGCTTTGGTTTTCTTTCATGCAAAAAAAAGAAAAACACAGTTTCACAAATGTCCATAAATCTTGAATGATAGATCTGATAACTATGTCAGTGTTTACTGCATCACCTCAAAGCCTGACGACTATAGAAAGAGTAGCTGGTAGGCTGCACCTTATAAAGCTGCTACTGTACAAAATGAAAGTCCTCCAAATCTACAAAAACTTCAAACCATTTTTAAGGATTAGAGAAGAAAGATGGCCACATGATCAAGCTATTTAAACGTTATTTAAAGAAAACATTTGTACTTGCATCTTGAAATCAAATATTGCAGTGATGAAATAGTTTCTGTCATTGTCTGACTTTTTCTTTTTGACTGAATGACAGAAAAATCTGACGGCCGTCCATCATTTTTGACAGATTAGAAGAATGATGGTGACCTGCCATTAGATCAAATAATTCATATGCAATAGTGACAATAATTGTGCTCACAGCATTGGCGACTTCTCTTTTTCTAAACATAACATCAAACATTATATAGCAATATCCTCCCTCAAGGTCTTGGGGTGCATCTGTGACCACTGCAGGTCACAGATGGATTCTGTTGCACCCTGATACAGAAGAAACACATGTGGTCTTATGTAAAAACAGTATTGCTGACCTCTGATCGCCTCCCTGGGGGCAGTGTTTCTAGACTCGTCCATCCCATCCCATCCATTCTCTTCAGCTATAATAGAGCAAGAGGCGGGGTGCACCCTGGACAGGTCGCCAATATTCAGTATATGAGGTTACGATGAGGGTTATTATATGATTACTGACAGTGGCCCCATCAGTTATCTTATTTTATCAAGTGAGCATCCTGTTTTCGTCACATTTGGTTGTTTAATAACAATGGCTGGAGTATTTTAGTGTCACTTTGAGTAAAAAATTACGTGCTACTTGTGGTGTTGACATGAGAAGTGATCCCAAGGTCAGTGAAACTGTCTGTCCTTTCCTGACAAATGCATGTTCTCTTCTCTGTATTAAAGAGTGACTGAGTTGTTTCTTTATTATCTTTTTTATTGAATATATTTCTTTATCAGGATAAATTAAAATTAAAATGACTGGTAATAATAGATTATGATGGACATTTTATGACCCTGTCTGTCACAATGACAGATGATGCAACCTCAGCTTGAAAGACATCAAGTCAGCCAGTGACCTTTATGATGCTTATTCCTCTTAAAGACTCTTTGATGTGCTTTGAGATTTGCCTGCTTTCTTCTCAAACATCTCAGTTACATTTTTAGCCCTCTATTCTTTAATCTCAACATTGGATACACAGTATTTGTTGCCATCTTGATGAGGACTGAGCAGCGGCTAAACACCAGGAGGAATTATGGATATAAATCAATTAAACTAGTTGATAAGTTTTTTATTGTTTTTAGGTCAAATTAACAAACATATCTAGCATTTTGCTCCTCCAGTTTGATTTAATTGGTGACTGAAGACTCTCCACTCCTTACAGATATATCTTAGATAGATGACAGCTGTGCAAGTGTGCTCAGGCATCACAAGTTCACTACCGCTCACACTACATGACAAGCTCTAGGAGTGCAATTTACCATACGTCCAGTGTATCCTTTGTGTAACGCAGTATATTTAAGCTGTCAGAGCTCTGATTGCTCTCTTGTTGCCACACTGCTATGAAAGCCATTCTTTCAAGTGTTAGAGCTGTTTTTAGAGAATATTAGATCACCTCCAAAAATCCAACTGTAGATTGTAAGTATGTGTTCCTCAAGGGGGAAAGTGATTATCATCTCTCTCTCCTCCCTGCTGTGCTGAGTGTGGTGTTTCCTCTAGGGGAATGATGGGCTCAGTGCTGAAATGGCAAATATTAACACTGCATATATTCGTCATTCACACCATAATCACATCTATGCCTGACTGAAATTAAGTATTTGTCATACTTTAACCTCGTGCAAATTCCAAAGCGCAATTATAATAACCGGCATCCGTTTTTCTAATAATTTTAACACCGCATTCTGACCTGCAACAGGGGTTACTTTATCTAGGTCTCTCAGTATGAGGTGTGCAACTGTCATTAAGCATCATAGTAGTAAGAAAGCCATTCCACTATTTAAAGACAATATTAACACCTAGTATGGAACTGATGTGCTGAGAAGAGAAAATTGTACGACCATCTCTAGACTTTATATCCTGCAGTTAAGAATGTTGTTCAGTGGAATTAACAACCTGATTGAAGTAATCAGCAAATAATTGTCTGCAGTCAAAGCGAAATTCCTGGGTGATACATAGCTGGTGTTTCATTCATTAATAAGAAAACAACAAAAATAAAAACTAAAAGATGAATTAATAAAGTCATCAACAGACCTTTCTCTACATGACAAAAGCTCAGCTGGGCTTGATTTGCACAAAAAAATGACAGTATATAGGTCTTTCGCTGATTTATCAATCTTTTCTAATTTAATCTGCAATCTATAAAAATTAGCACATTTTCAGCACCTTTTAAATGCCTATTTAAGCGTCTTCTAACTTTAGTTCTGACAAATAACACCTCATATATCCCCTTTCTGGCTCTTTCCCATTTTATTTTGCTTGGATCTTGACCTTTTTAACTGTTCAGAAAAACTGAAGTGACATTCTTCTTTCTTGACAGAAATCTCCTAGATCCTCGTATCAAATGTGCTCTTCTGTTGTCTGCTCCTCATTCTTACTGTCCAACCCTCCAGCTTATATATTTTTCATCACCACACCCTGAGCTGCCAGCGATCATATAAATGCATTTGTGCTATGTTCTTCTTGAGCACTCTCTGTCTTGCCTGTTTTTGAATTTCTTTTTTATCAGCATCAACAGCACCATTCTTCAGCCTCTTTTTTCTTCTTTTCTTTTATTCGCTGTCTGTGTACTTAGATCTTTTTTTTTTAAAATGTCTTTGATTGCAAACAATTTCCTTTAGTCAATACTTTGAATTACTGATTTCCTTTTATTATTGCAGGCAACAATAAATGCCTTCTGCTTCCTCACTTCTAGTCTACACCTCTTATTTTTTTTACAGTTCACAAAGGAGAAAGAGAAAATGTCTAGAACTGATTGCCGTTATAGCACCTTAAAAGAAAATACTAATACGATTCAACCAAGAAGAGACAGACACAAACTCAAATTCACTTAACATCAGTTTGCAATATAAAACGATCCAAGAATCAACCAGCACTCAAAACCCTGCAACTGCCAACCAACTAAACAAAAATTTTCTCAAGGCTGAAGTGCTTTTGCTCTGTAATACAACTCAACTCTTCTTTCTCCACCTTCCAGGTGAGGTTTTTCACTCCACATTGCCAGAGAAGCTGAGCCTTGCCACCGCCTCCACTCACTGCCATTCCCTGGGAGCCCAGCTGGCTACTGTTGGGCAGCTCTTCCTCGCCTGGCAGGCTGGTCTTGACCAGTGTGATCCTGGCTGGCTCGCTGATGGCAGCGTTCGCTATCCCATCAACGTCCCGCGGAAGAACTGCGGCGGAGACGAGCCTGGGGTACGGACTGTCTACAACAACCCGAACCGGACTGGGTTTCCTGACACCGCAGCTCTGTTTGATGCCTACTGCTACCGAGGTACTAAGCCCTCTGCGATAATGAAGGTGATGCAGTTACATTGTGGTAATTGCCATGGTAACGAGCATTGTATCTGGGGAATTGTTTCCCCTTCTGATTTTTAATTAACATGAGATGTTGGTGTCACACATGAAGGAGTTGTGAAGAGACTGTGCGACATTTGCTTCCCCTCAATGGATATCAGGGCTTGTATGTTGTGGGTTGCTGCGCTTGCAAGACAGAATGGAAATATGGATCAAATAAGAGTGAGAGCATGACTAAAGCAAGTCTAGCTGGGGTCTGCAGTGACTGTGTCTGGCCTTGTCCTCTTATCTGCTGACACACGAATAAGTTGGGCTCATCTTCAAACCGAATGAACTATTTTGTTCACTGTTTGTAGCCAACTTCTGCCATCAACACACACACACACACACACACACACACACACACACACACACACACACACACACACACACAGAATAAGAACTGATATTATGAGAAGACTACAAATTAATATTTAGGTAGGAAAAAAAGAAAGAATGACAATTCCATCTTTCACATTGTCAGCCCATGAAAATGTAACTGAAGTGAAACATCTGCATAACCCAGTAATTTTAAAGTAAACAAGAACAGCGTGAGAGCAGAGCAGCAGTGAATCTGTCAAAACAAACAGCTGACAGATGAACCTCTTCATAGCACCAACAATGCTGAATGCAGATTTACATGAATAATGTCTTTCAGATAGCTAAAAGTAGATAAAAATGGTAATGGATTTTGTTTATTAACATAGATATGGTTCGTGTGAATAATATTGTGGATACAGTCACATTTGTATATTTGCTGATTTCAAATGGTTGTATTTTTTTGTAGAAAACAGATCTACTTGTGATATCTGTAACACATGTGTCCTACTCTGGATTTAATCTTCTTAAAAATAAGGAATGTGAGGTTTTTGGCTGTGTTGTAACATAGAAGACAAAACAAGTCAATTGATGTGTGATTGTGTGTTGCAGCCCACCAGCCAGCAGGGGTGCAGGCTGCGGAGCCACAGCCTTTGTATCAGACACCTCACCCAGCAGCAGAGGCCATGTCCTTATTATCTGAAGCCCAGGATAGTGCCTCTATTCCTAAGACTTCCACCTGGACTGGCCTTGTTGACTTAGATGAAGTACGAGTCCCCTCCATTGCTGGAATCAACAACTCATCTGAGATCTCCGAAGAGCATGTGATCATCCACTTAAGGCCTGAGGAGGGTTGGGATGAAACTCAGGATGGACCTGGAACGCCAGAACCCAGCCAGAATGAGTCACACAGCTTAAAGAACAGCAATACTTTGGGCGTTTCTGACTTTGAAACCTTCGAGAAGCATGGAGGCTCTGCCCATGAGGAAGAAGATGGAAGCTACTTTGGATCTGAGACCCCAACATTATCCTCAATTTCTACTTCCACGCCCCAAGTTCAAACCAGTAATAGTATTCTGACTGATTTTGTTAACACTCTTATGAGGCCCTTTAGATACTGGACTCAGAGTGAGGAAGGTGATGATACAGAGAAAACACCCATGGTGCCAGACGAAAAGACAACAAATAACCAAACACAGGGGGAAGCGCCCAGCAGGAACCCAAGTTTTCCAAAATCCAGTGGGAAAAAGGGCAGCATAGATAATGCCATTATGGAGCACAGAAGTGGCACTTTTTCTTTCAGGAGTCCGGCGACTGAGCTGCAGGACTCAGAAGAAGGTCTTTCCAGTGAAGAGAAAGAGGTGATGCCATTGATTCAGTTAGTACCTGCAGTCCAAAGCACAGAGGCAAGTGGTACGAGCAGCCCTGCAGGAGAGAGAACAACGAGCCCCATCGCTGACCACCCTCAAACTGCTGTTAAAGGTATGAGTTCAGCTTTTAATTTGTATGTATATTTCTATCTACAATTCAACTTTACCCTTTAAAACAAATAACTACACGTGAAATTGAAACAGAAATGAGCCTAAATTGAAGCTGTTTTGTTTCAAATGGAGGCGGGGTGCATTTGAATGTCTCTGGTAAATATAGAATCTGTTTGTGTCATGCTTTTTAAATAGTCTCTGCCTCTCCATTCCACTCTATCTTCTTTCCCCTCGAGTATGCTATAATATATTCCTCCGCAGGGCAATTTGAAGTATCGCTGTAAATTTAATTAAACAGTAATTGCAAACAAACAAAGGGGGCACAGCACATACAGTAATGCGGGGTGTTGGAATGTTCTGCCTTCATTCTCATATTTATTGAAAAAGCGCTTTGTTTACATTGCAGGCTGTAAGAGTAACAGCTATGCTTATTTTTTTAAACCTATTTGAATGTGATGAAATGGGTTTTTTGCCTTTTGTATTTTTGTTTAAAAGAGGACAACTTACAGCCTGTTTTTTTAGGAAATGGAGCTATATTAGACTATATTAGTGGGAATAACTGTGGATAATATTATAATATAGAATAATATAGAAACATTTCAAAATCCATCTTTCATAGTGATTAACAAGGATACAAAAAAACCCAAACATACAAGTCATAAAATCCTGAGGTTTAAAGGAAGATATGAGAATCTGGAGTGCAAAGTCTGATATATAATACTGTGCTAAAGTCTTGAGCCCCTCATTTCTTTTTGCTTTGATTCCAAGGAGCCAGATTTTCTTGTGATTGTTTTAAAGTGGCGTTGGGCTATAGTTCTCTCAGCTTTCTGAAGGTCTTTCAAAGTTTCTCTTTGGTCATTGGCCGTTCTTTCACACATTTTCCATCCAGTCCCTGTATGTGGCCATTTTGAATGGAATGCCTCTTCGCTTGTTAAGCCACCTAAGAGTGACCTTCGAATCCTTCAAGCATAAAAAGGGCACCTAACTCAAGGGACGAGCCAGCGTTGTGTCCACACATAACAGACAACTTAGCAAAGGACAAATTTTAAACTGTTTCTTTAGCTAGCCTTATAATAGCAGCCTGTTGTAAAAGCACGTCATTTGTTGCTATTTCTTCTGTTGAATCTACAGAAATGCCAAAAATAACACAGTTTGATTGGCATAAAATAGTGTTTGTGGTAAAATAAAGGAATTTTCAAAGAGTTATTAGCCAAAAACAGGCATTTTTAGCATGGTTTGCTGTGTGTCCTTAAAAGTTTTGAGGAAACAGGACAAACAGAGGACAAAAGAAGAAATGGCAGGTCTAAAAAAAAAAACTATCTGCAGCAGAAGAGCAGTATCCAGCAAAGACCTGACAGAGGACTTGAGAGAAGCAGCTGGCCCTTCAGTTGATTCATCATCCGTTCACTGAAGCCTTGTCGGAAATGGTCTCTATGGAAGTGTAGCTGTCAAGGAGCCATTCTCGGATGGAAAACAGCAAGAAAAGCCTGACAACTGCCAAATTACACAAGAGCTGGGCTGAAAATCAGTGGCAACAGGTCTGATGGAGTGATGGCTCCAAATCTGAAATTTTTGGTTAAAACCGTGATCAACAAGTGTGGAGCAAGTCAGGAGAGAGGCACAACAGTGAGTGTCTACAGCCATCTGTAAGACATGGTGGAGGCTCTGTCATGGTTTGGGGCCACATTTTAGCGAGTGGTGTTGAAAATCTTGTCAAAATTGATGGAATTATGAATGCAGAGAAGTACCATCAGATTTTGATCCACCATACAATACCATCTTTAAAGTATTTGATTAGTAAATTAGTTAATTGATTAGGTCAGTGCAGTACGAGCATACCTGGATGGAAAAACACAATGGAACACTATGAGTCATGGATTGGCTTCCCCAGAGCAACACTCCTGAAGCAACACTGCCTCATCTTGACAAAGAAAAGAACAAAAAGGTAGCCAACATCCAAAGAAGAGCTTTGAATGTCCTTCAGGAAGAATGGAGAACTATTCCTGAAGAATAGTAAAAGGAATTACAAGAAAGCTGTCTAAGAGAGTCCAGGCTGTGTTAAAAAAAAAAATATGGTGTTACCAAATACTGACTTTAAAGCTCATCAAAATTGTACACATCAACTGTTTTGCCTTATATAGTGTATTCTACTATAATACTAAATTAGAGCACATCAGAAAGAGGTAAACAAGCAAGGCTAAAAAGAAAGTGTATTACAACCTTGGGTTGATGGAAGCAGGAAGCTTTTCTTCAATGGCCGCCACAAATAACACATCCATGGCGCCAGCTAAATAGGAAAGATTCAAAGTAAGACAAACATTCACACCAGCAGCCAAAAGAATGATTCAATAAAGGTGCAAGGCTTTTCTCACCTAGCGATTGCTGGCTTTATTAATATAAATACTCACTGCTGTGCTACCTGAAATCCCATAGCAACCCAATCCCAAGGTATTAATGAAAATCCATCCTTTAGTCCGCATGCATTATTCACAACCTTATCCAATTAACATGGAGGCTGGGCTGCAATGCCGTTCACTCTAACCCCCATCCATGTCTCTGCCAATTAGACCCCAGCTCTTTGAAGGTAGGCAGTAATGATCACTACAATGTGGGTGAGCAACACACGAGGAGCGTGAGTATAGGAAGGGAGAAGCAAACAAAGGGAAAGATGGAGGAAGGAGTGTGAGGTGTAGTTTTTTTTTTTTTTCTTTAATGTTGCTGTGATGGAAAGCTGCCCAGCTCAAGTCTAGTAGAACCAATGAGCTAAATTAGCTGTTGTTGTGCATCAAGGGCTCAACACTTGATAGCGATTAACATTGCTGTTTTGTCTCTTTGACTGAGGGGGAGGAAAACATTTGTTAAGATGGGAATTTATATAATGATCACATTTATTTCACATGCTTAAAAATTCTTTGCATCAAGAGCATTCAGTTAAATTATTTGCCAAGAAAATATGAGTAGTTTGAACATTTTAATAAACTGAAACAGCATGTTAACAAATTATATTCAGGTCAAGAATCACAGCTGAGGAAATATTTGCCAGCTTCATACCAGTCTTAGAAGACAGTGAGGTCTTCACACCCTCACTCAGTGTGGATGCTCCTGACATGATTCACCTGGCCATGCAATAACTTTGCCTCAGTCTTTTTTTATTAGATGCCATATCTGTAGATGGAATGAGCTGGCATTAGTACCATCTTCTGTCTCATGCTCCTTCTCTTTCTATTGTTGTCAGTCTCCTCGCTCACAATTTAATATCATGTCTGCCTGACCTGCAGGGATTCTTTCAGCCCGTTTACTCCACTAAAGTGGAGTCAACACAGCAGAACCACTCAGTGGAAGCACACAATTACTGTCTGAATGAGGTTCATTATAAGTTTATTTTGCAGCATTTTTGCTCTGAGTTCTGGCCATTTCCACCAAGCCCTCCACCAGCAGATTTACAGCAGCTGAGCTGAACTCTAACCATGCTCTAAATAGCGCCATGAAATCACCCAAACCTATGCCTAATTGTCTCATTTTATTTATTACATGGGTCATTACATAGATGATCAAACCAGATTAATGTGTTTAATTATTCTCACTTCCATCAGTGTGTGTAGTAAAAGTATGTAATTAGCTATTTGGATTATTAATAGGACAATTACGCCAGGCTACATGGCTCTTATGGAAATGAACCTCAGGCTCGTAAACCTCACTTAGGCATACGGCAACAGCGAACCTTCTGAATAATTTACATACACTTTAATATTTTATGCATAGACATATTTGTGCATGTTGTCCATCTTGAGGTAATTTGTTGTGCTGTATTGCTATACTTTTCTGACATGTTAACTGAACTGAGGGTAGCCAAACTAGGCTGAATGATTATAAAGGTGGGATCACTAACTAGACCTCTCAGTAATGTGACTGCACCACTGTCCTAAAAAAAAAAAATCCCCACGAACATCATCCATGAGTTACACATGCAGACAGAATGAATTATTGATGGTGTAGACAGAGTCTGGTTTAAAGCTGTAAGCTGATAACATACAGTGGAACACTTCATCTAAATAAACAGATCGAGATGGAGCTTGTTGTGGAGCCAGTCATTTGCTTATCGTGCTGCAAGTGCGCCTGCATTTTTCCACATGGCTTCTCTCACTACAGGCAACTGTATACCAGCGGGAACTTGTTTTAGGTAAAAGAATCCACAGGGAGTGGAGAAACAGGGACAGAGAAGTGTGAAATTACATTTGAATACATCCTCCCATCCTTTTGGTGTGAGTTTATTCGTGGGCATGTGTGCATATACTCCAGAAGAGGAGGTTCCCCATTTTTGTCTACAAATTCCAGCAACTTTAATACCCACACTGATCAGCTCCAGTGGTGCAGAAAAATATCCAAAACATCCAGCTTATAGTAAATGGCAGTTAACTGCTTCTTTTAGTTTGCCAAAATTATCATTTGACTACAGCTTCAAGGAACACAGAAGAAAAATTGAACCTACATCTCAGGTACACTGTGTCCGTAGTAAACGTGTAAAAGCACAGTTAAGATTTTAAAGACATTTTAATACACTTTAGGTTGGGGAATTTTGTTGCAGTAGTGCATAAAAATGTAGAAAATATAGTTTTATGGAAATAATAGAAAAACATGGCATGGCTAAACTACAATTGTTCTCTGCAGGTGATTGCGTTACAAACCAAGACTAAGAAGAGTAAATTCTACTCAAGAATGCAGCTTTGAGGGAAAATGGGCTCCATAGGCAATAAACACATCTGAGAGAACTCTAGATTGTTTACTTTGTTTGATCTTGGTTAATATAATTCATTCTGAAATAATGTGTTTAAATTATTAACAAATTTAGTTTATTACATGATAAATATGATGAACAAAAACTGTACTTTCCAAGCTCAATTGGAAAGCGCGGTGTTGGATATTTCTGTGCTCCGGTCAAGCGCGAGGAACATTTTGCTGTTTTTTGGGGGGGGGTTGCATCCTGTGTGAATGAAATCAGTTTGAAACCATAGCCACTCAGCCTGATTGATCAAGCAACCAAGAATTATTGTTTGTTTATTTAACTCCTTATTTAAAAAAAAGAGCAAACAAAAAAACAGGGATATTACTGATGGAGATTATGGAATTGTTGCTTGTGTAATCAGGAATCAAATGATACAGAAAGGCATAAAAGGAATGACTTCATGGCATTCCAACCTGCACTGTTTCATGGTGAACTCCCTCTTCATTATTTACATGCATTTTTACACACTTGATTATTTTTACACATTTGGACCTGATTATTTGAGTGTTTCTCTCACCAAGACTTAACTAGGACTGGCTGGCTGTGCAAGCCCTTTCTGACTTGTGTTTCCCTACTGGCAGGCTGACATCCACTGTATCTAAAATCCTCCATTGGATAGATTCCAACTCCAACTCCACTGTCTTGTGTTGCATCTAATGATGGTATTCTTTGCTTTTAAAGTTCACTGTTGGTCTCTAACCAAATGCTGTGCAGTGCAGAACAAGGACCACTGTTCCTAACTGCTCTCTAAGGGCATGAGGTTGCTCATTGCTCTGTGGTTTATTTGTCGTAAAGTAGGGCAACTTTTATTTGCAGAGTTGCATCGTTTATGTCGTGTTATTTATTCGTTCTTGATCAGTGGGTGGGTGAGTGGTTGCACCAACCGATGAACCTACCTCATTCTTCAATATCCACCCTTTCCATTACCGCAAATTGAATCCAATTCCAATTCGGTTGGGAAAAAAGCAGAATTCTATTATCTCATAACTGCGTAAAATGTGGGTGCGGGAAAAAAGGAAATATGCAAATACTATGAATGAAATCAGATACAGTTAACACACACCATTTCCAGCTCAGAGCACTGGCCACAGCAAATCTGTGTTCTTGCTGTTATCATTCATTTTTTAACTATGTTCCCTGAACAGTCTCCATGGGGTTGATGTAGTCTGTGTTTGGTTTTAAATTGCTAATTCTAGATCCATAACATCCCCTGATGCTGTGCTTAATTAGTCGGTTCTGTCTCTGTATTTTCTATAGAAACCCCTGAATCGGATCCCACTGAGAGCTCACCACCCAGTGAACATGTCAACTTCTCCAGTCTTCAGGGTCTCAGGCGACACCCTACCTTTGTTCCTGCTCCCAGCTCCCAGTTTCAGTGGGCCATCAAATCAATGCGCATTCCCAAACTAGGCCTTCCTAAAAATGTGGGCTATGTGGGTAAAAAACCCACCTGGGAGCCAATGGAAGCTAAAGCAGGACCCATTGAGATGATGACCCTGCCCACCTTCCTTCGACAGGACTACACAGATAATTATTCAGGTGAAGGCAAGGAACAGGATACAGAGAATGTCAATACTCCAACTGCCAGAAGCGCATCAGGAGAAGAGAAAGAGATAGAGGGTAGTGGAGAAGGGAGCAACGCGCAGGCTGGATTTGGAATGAAAGACAACAATTTGGACAGCAGTGGCATCAAAGTGATTACTGAGTCGAAATCTTCACTCAGCCAGAGTGATTTTGCCACTGTGGCTGAGCGCACAACTCTGTCCCACTGGCAGCTGGTGGAACAGCCCACAACCCCACCTCAGGTCTCCCAGGAAACAGAGTCAGCAGAGGAGGCTAGGGGCGAGATCTTCTACATTCACAGGCCTACTGACAAGCTCTCATCTACCTCCTCACACAGCGAGGAAGTTAGTTCAAACTCCGGATTCACCCCAATTTATAGAAAAGACAGTAAAGTTACAAGCACTGATGAGGTGATGATTACCACACATGAGGCTTTGATAGAGATGCTGACAACTTCTGAAATGACGACGGCAGAGCTTCTGGCCAGAGATGCACAGACAGTGGATCCTGCTACCACAGCAGCCACTATAGAAAATAGATCTTATACAGAGGAGCCATCTATTTCCATTTCATGGGCTCAGGAAGACAAGGAGAAAGCTACAAGTTTACCCAACGTGCAGGGCCTCTCATCGACTCCTGCACCCGAGGGAGCATCCACAACCACTTCTGGGGTCATTCACTTGACTACTGCCGTATCAGACATCAAGGTTGCTGCTACAGAAATGGAATCCAGATCTGCCGTTTCTGAGTCTTTTGTTGTGGGAAGCCATTGGACGCCATTCAAGGGCTTAAAGTCAGAGGAACATAAAACCCCGCCAACAACAGAAGATACTGGTACAAAGAATCCTTTTGGCATTCTTGTACCCAGCTGGGAATTTGGGCTCATCCCATCAGGTAGGTTAGCTTCATGTTGTTCCCAGTGAATTAACTGTCATTATTGTCTTCATCATTGTGATTGTCTAATCAGCAGAGATTTATTTAATTATGTATGCAGATTAGTTGAAGACAAAAGCATCAGTACCCTCCACCTTAAAACTAACTCAGATATAAAACATATACTCCCAACTTGGTCTGTCTGTCACTTGTTGTTTCATTCTACATCTTGTTTCTGTCTCCTGCTTTGACATATATCATGCATTCTTAATCCAGCCTCGTTTGCCCTTTGTGCCTTCACATTTACTTTCATTCCTTGTCCCACCCTCCCACACTGGTATGGAGACAACTTTAGACAGAGAAGTAGTGCAGTGAGATGAGACCAGCTAGGTCTTAGTGAAGTAATTAGCGGGTCACAGTGAGTGCAATTAGGTGAGCTGGGAACAGGCAGAGATCCGAGTCCCCAACAAATCAATGTAGACACAAACTACAAGATGGAACTCGTAATAGACTGTGGTCTCTTCTTCTGTCTCATTTTCTTTTGTGTTCATGTGTATTTGACTCGATCTTCCATTTTTGGCTCAACTATGTTTTCTTATACACTCACAATAATTGCAATGTCTGTGCTCTTTGTCTCACCACAATCACATTGATTTCTTTTGATACTTAATGCACCTGCTACTTGTGGCAGAAAACCTCAAAGTAAATGAACACGGCAAATGCTGCATGCTGTATAAGTCTACTCAGGTCTCTGAAATTTGTCTGGTTTTAACAACCAAAATGTGTTTGCTCAATGTTTAATGAATCTATGTGGAAGGATTGCAATATTTATTGCATGATCCTCCTTAACTAATGCCTTATATTCATCCTCAGATCTGTGCTTCTAGGTTTTGAAAATGCATTTTTAAAATCATGATTTGGATTATGAGTCATCCTGCTCAGTAAAGTGCATTTCTAAAAGTTTTATGTCATCACGTGGAGCTGGTGCTGTTGGGAATCACATTGCACGTGGCCCACCTACTGTACAGTTTTTTATATATATATATATGTATATGTAGATAGATAGATAGATAGATAGATAGATAGATAGATTTACACTACCAGTCAAAAGTTTGGACGCACCTTCTTATTTAATGGTTATTCTTTATTTTCATGACTATTTACATTGTAGATTCTCACTGAAGACATCAAAACTATGAATGAACACATATGGAAAAAAGTGTGAAATAACTCAAGACATGTTTTATATTTTAGATTCTTCAAAGTAGCCACCCTTTGCTTTGATTAGTGCTTTGCACACTCTTGGCATCCTCTCAATGAGCTTCATGAGGTTGTCATCTGCAATGGTTTTCCAACAGTCTTGAAGGAGTTCCCACAGATGCTGAGCAGTTGTTGGCTCTTTTGCCTTCCCTCTCATCTCATCTCATCTCATCTCATCCCAAACCATCTCGATTGAGTTTAGGTCTGCTGACTGTGGAGGTCAGGCCATCAGGCACAGCACTCCATGACTCTCCTACTTGGAGAAATAGCCCTTACACAACCTGGAGGTGTGTTTGGGGTCATTGTCCTGTTGGAAAATAAACGATGGTCCAACTAAACACAAACCGGATGGGATGGGATGTCGCTGCAGGATGCTGTGGTTGCCATGTTTGAATAAATCCCCAACAGTGTCACCAGCAAAGCACCCCCACACCATCACACTTCCTCCATGCTTTTCTGCGCCACACAAAGACGCAGCGGGTGGAACCAAAGATCTCAAATCTGAACTCATCAGACCAAAGCACAGATTTCCACTGCTCTAATGTCCACTCCTTGTGTTTCTTGGCCCCAAAAAATCTCTTATGCTTGTTGCTTTTCCTTAGTCATGGTTTCTTAGCAGCTATTTGACCATAAAGGCCTGATTCGCGCAGTCTCCTCTGAACAGTTGATGAAGAGATGTGTCTTTTACTGGAACTCTGTGTGGCATTTATCTGGGCTCTAATCTGAGGTGCAATTTCTGAGGCTGGTGACTTGGATGGATTTATCCTCAGCAGCAGAGGTGACTCTTGGTCTTCCTTTCCTGGGGCGGTCCTCATGTGAACCAGTTTCATCGTAGCACTTGATGGTTTTTGCGACTGCACTTGGGCACACATTCAAAGTTTTAGCAATTTTCTCGACTGACCGACCTTCAGTTCTTAAAGTAATGATGGACCGTTGTTTCTCTTTACTTAGCTGATTGGTTCTTACCACAATATGAATTCTAACAGTTGTCAAATAGGGCTGTCAGCTGTGTACCAAACTGACTTCTGCACAACACAACTGATGGTCCCCACACCATTAAGAGTTCAAGAAATTCCACAAATGAACCCTGACAAGGCCCACCTGTGTAGTAAAAACTATTTCAGGTGATTACATCATGAAGCTCATTGAGAAAAGGCCAAGGGTTTGCAGTGCTGTCAACAAAACAAAGGGTGGCTACTTTGAGGAATCTAAACTATAAGCCAAATTTAGAGTTATTTATCATTTTTGTCTTTGCTACACAATTCCATATATCTTGTTTTAATATATTTGATGTCTTCAGTATGAAGACATTGAGAAGGTGTGTCCAAACTTTTGACTGGTATATGCATTTAAAAATTATTATATATATTACAATAAAAAGTCTGAATATATCGAATGAAGTCATCCCCACAGGAGAAATCAGATTTGGTCGAGTGATGTTTTCTAGTTTACAGGGAGCTGTAAAGCAGGAGATGAGCTTTCATCCATTTAATAACAACAGGAGGAGGAGATAGATTTTGATTTCAGTCGAATGCACCCCAGCAAACCAATAACGTAGGCTCAACTCTGTCTTGTTTGCTTGAGGTGCATGCATTCAATATATTTCACATTTTATGAATGCTTTCCATGGAGCATGACCATGACCCATTATGCAATCATTTAATTTAGTGAACGTGTAAATCCTGCCAAATTATTTTATTCAGAGAAGGAAAAAACTGTTTATATAACTGCAGCTCAGGGGCATTTAAAAAAAATGTAAACACTATATTCTCTGTGTCCAGCTGTTTATTACATCAGAAAAATAAAAGAAAACAGTCAGTAGTAGAGGACATTTTGTCTTTATCATGGTGATATTTGAATGGACTGAGTGGCCCTGCTCTTGTTGAGTGATTAGAAGCATGAGACCACTTCCTCTGTGTGACCTTTTATAGTTGTCAGTTTTTAGTACAGAGGAAATTACAGCAATGGTTGTCTGCCCATTACTTCAGAGAGATAGAGACAGAGAGAAGGGAAAGGGCAGGAGGATGGACAGCCCTGGGAAGTAAGAATAGGGGGCGGGAGGGTTGAGGCAGAGCTGGAGAGAGGTGAGCGTGTCCTCCACAATGCTGTGGGTAGGAGAACATAAAGCTCTTTAATCAATGATCAGAGACTACACTAACCATAGTCCTGTGGGCATCCAGAGAGCACATTGTTCCTCCCCATGTTTTCTTTTTCCTCTCCTCCTTTTTATTTTTTTTATTTTTTTTTACATGTCTGTGCTTCCTTCCGATCTTCATTCATCGCTGTCTGATCAGGCTCAGCCCCTCTGTGTCCTGTTTGGCTATATATCTCTGTGATAAGACAATGGTATATAACGAAACACCCAGCTTTTCCAATCCCTTGTCACTCTGGCCTCCAGCTAAACCCACACAGATGGGTGGACACACACACTCAAACACAAACACATACATAAGGGAAAAAAGATATGTGAAGAAGCACCAGCATGCAGAGCTCACTCTGAGGTAAACCTCTCTAATCCAACCCACATGTCACACCATCATATACAAACACACACACAGGATATGTGCTAATCCCTCTCTGTGAACACTGTGAAAAGTAGAGACATTTATTTTCTTTTTAAAATTTATTTTATCTTAATTTCCATATTGTATAATCCTAAAGACGGCATTTGTTGAAGTTTGCAACTACGAAAAGTTACAAAAATTGATTTCCAATCCAACGTGTCTCAACAAGCATGGAAATTTACCGACTGCTTCAGAGCACTGGCATCCAGCCCTTTGGGGTGATGAAGCAAGGCAGGTGCATACAGTAATATTGGCTGTCTATCCAACCTTTAAATTACCAATGCTAGTCTGATACTCTGGCAAACAGGGAGCAGGATGCCTCTGAGTTATAGCCATTTTGACTGAAGCCTTGTCCCAGGCTCTAGATGGATCAGACCTCTGGCAACATCAATAACATGGCAGCCAGCCCTCTACCAAATTAGAGTGTTAAATTTGGAGGAGAAAAGCCAGTAGGTTGAAGTGTGTGCATGTGTGCGTGCGTGTGTATGTGTTTATGGGAGGGGGAGACGGAGATAAATGGAGACAGGGACAGACTGGGGTGGCATATTATCAGTGTGGGTCTGTGGATAGATGTTCAGTTTGTCTGCTGGCTGTTGGAGTCCTTGGATAGGCTGTCTGGAGCAGCGAGAGGGCACATTCTCAATGCTGCATATAGAAGTGTATTGATTTTCCTGCCTCTCGCTCCCTGTGTCTTCCATCTTTTTTTTTTTCTTGACTATCCTTCTTTCCCTCTGCCTTACTAGCTTTTCTCATCTCCCTCCTTACCCATCTCCCTGACTTTATGTCTTTTATTACTCTGCTGGTCATTGTTATGACTCTCCCTGGCATAATGTTTTGATAGCCTCTTGAACTCCAACATGATACAACACAAGGCAGTCAATTGCTGTCTAACTGTATCTGTCCCCTGTAGGATCCTCTGCCTCAGCAAAATCACTTGCGTTTAAAAAAGAAGTCACCTCACTTTAAATCCATTCATTGCCTAATCAGTCATCCTCCCCTCTACTTTCCATCTCCAAGTTTCTCTTCTTTCTTTTCATGGTGTAATTCCACCATTTTTCCATATCAAACACTCCTGCCGAATCGAATCCAGTGCCACTGGCTGCTGCTTATTAAATGAATGGGCTTTGTTAAAGAGGAGCCTTAAGGGACTTTTGGTTCCATCATGGTGTGGGATGAAATGGTGTTACATACCGCTCTGTGCTGACTGAGCATAGGCCCTTTGTATCCCGTTAACCAGGGAAATAACAGCACTACCAAAGTGTTGAAAATGAGCTCAGATCAACTGTGCTGAGGAATCACACTGAGCCTTTTGTGTACATCATTAACTGTTAATGATATTAATGCAGACCAGTCGTAAATCCACTGAATTTCCATCAAATCCTACTGTCAGTTTCTCTGTAAACAGATGTATAACTTTGAGGATATCTCAGTGATTAGTCTCAGGTGAAGTCTACTAAGGAGAGGATGTCATTCATTGAGGAAATAATCATGCCGGGACCCAAATACAGAAACCACAGAGGCAAAATGGAAATTTACAAAAAAATAACTCCTTTATTGTCAGCACACAGGTATGACTGAACAAAAGTTCATTCAATACAAGTCTATTTTTCAAAAACAAACACTAAAAGTCCTAATCAAAACAACCAAATGTAGTAAATTATCCTGAGATCACAAATGAATTATATGCAGAAACAGGAGGGCTTTGTGACAGCAACCTGACGAATACGGAGGGAGAAAATGCATACTAAATAAATACACCAGGGAGAAGGGTAAGAAGGTGCAGGTGAATTCAATTAAGACAATAATGAGGACGGGAGAAGGAAAAAAAGAGGACAGTAAGATGCAGAAATTAGCATGAAGAACTAACCTACAAAATGATTACTGATTACTACAGCTATAAAAAAAAAAAAAAAGTCAGTTATTTGCCCCTCAGGGATAGGAGAGCAGAGACAAACAGAAACAAACAAATCCATTGCTTTACTGACAAACTAGTCTTTTCTTCATTCTTGCATTCTTGCTACAGTTACTTGTTGTGTTGTCAGTTTGTATTTCCTGAATGTTCAGACACAGTGTTACCACCCTGAGATTAGCCTTTAGGTCTGTATCCTCAGATAAACAAGATGGTCTCAATTTCCAGTCAACTGAAAGATCTCTTACAAGTGTGAATCGATAACCCCTGTTTTACCCCCAAATCACAGTTTACAAGAGGATGTTGGCCAGCAGGACTATCAGTACAGCTGGTTTTAAAACCTTCTTTCATTTGATCTTACAGAACAGAAGAAAACTACATCAGTGCTATCACACTGTTAGTCATAGACTAAACCCATCCATATGGCATTAACTCCAGCAAACTATAGACTGTACATCTATGATGGATGTAGCCCTTTTTTAAACTCTATATTGCTCAGCCAGCTATACGTGCAACTTAGGTGCAGTTTTTTTTTTTTATTAATTATGGTTGGATCTGCCCCTTAATGCATCTCCTCATACTGTGTTTCATTTTTACTCATAGTAAGAATGAAACACTCCATTATGCAAGAGCATAATTCATTAATGTGAACTTGGAAGACTTTTCATTTTTTTTGTCTTGTTCCTTTGAAAATTGATAATATGGAATATACCATAAAGTACAGAGTGAATAACATATACCAAGTACATAAGAAGAAGAGTAAAGACTAAAGAGAGCAATAAATCAAAAGCAGCCTTGATGAAGTACAGAGAGCTCAGTCAAACACGATTAACCTTTAGCAAGTCAAGCTGAGCTTTACTTGCTGAGCAACGTCCAAGAAGTGGGTAAGCACAAGGGCCAGTGATACAAACGTTGTGCCTGGCAAGGTCATCATCTAACATTACACTGAGCAGTGATATAAAAACAAATTCTTGCTCCTTTGCAAAGCACTGTTGGTTTTCAATGAATAAACACAAACCCATCCTGAGTAAATTTCACCAGGGAATTTTTATTTTCATGCTCCTTATGCAATTTTTATTTTACATCAGCCAAAACGCTCCAGCAAAAATATCTGTTATCAGTGTTAACTGTCTTCTGGGAATGGAGAGTATTCTTTAAACATGTAAAAGTCAATGACATGCCACTTAAGTTGGTAAAGCTAATACTCTGTGAAAATTTTGGTTTAATATTCTGCAGCAAGCTTGGAAAAGCATAGAAAAGTCTTGAATAGGCGTTTTTATGGCATCATAAAAATGCTTTATTATGTTTGCTGCCACAACAAAACCTGGTGATTATTCAGCCTCTAGGAGCCCCATCACAGGCAGCTGTATTTTATTTTTTAGATTGTATGACCCAGAGCTCCCATTATGGCAGATGAATGACTGCATCTCTTGACTGTTCCTGGTAGCAAATCCGCAACAGAATTGATAAACAAGTTTTGTTGTTGTTTTTATGAATATTTTCTCATCTCAAAGCCCTCTAAAGATCAGTTGGGAGGCAGACAAAAGTGCAGCGTTAACTCTAGTAATGCAGTAACAATCAATACTAAACTTCAGGTTTTTTGTGTCCCTGGGCACAACATATGCCTTCTAATCATGCATTTCTCTTTTTATTACTCAGCTTTATACTCACATATGCACAAAGCCCCTTTGTGTGACCATTTGTGGTCTTTTCCCCCATTCAGCTCTCAGTAACTTTGCATTTTTGTATTGCAAGTTTACGATAATTGATCCTACTCCCATATCAGCCAAAATATGGCAAACATTTGCTCCTGTTGCCTTTATGAATGAGTCACATTCAAACCAGCTGACTCAATGAGGAGTAAAACAACTAAAAGTAAAATCTCACAGCAGATACAGCCATCAGCTGCTTGGTGGAGCATTCAGGCATCCTCATCTCTGCCTGTTTTATTGTACTCATTTTCATTTTGAAGCTACTCAAAAGAAGATGAATGAAGACCCCTCCCGGGTCATATGTCACCCTATTTAAAAAAAAAAAAAAAAAAAAAAAAAACAAGAACAAAAACCAGAGAGCATTTCACTCAGGGATTTTTTTTTCTGACCCAATGAAAAACTGAGTGTTTGTTGTCAGGCACAGACTTTGGGATCCCGCTGGTTTGTAGAGTTTCAGTGAAGCAAAGAACAACATCACCTCTGTGTGCCACCAATTGTGAGGTGATAGGGGCGATGGATGGAGACAGAGAGCTTGACGTGGTGCTGTCAGACAGAATAAAATCCTTTATGTGGAGTCATTGTGTGACTGTGCAGAGTAGAAAACACTCACCTGGTTGCATGATGTAGGTTACAGTGGAGCATTCAAGTGCCATCAGATTAGATGTCAGGAATCAGCTTCCTTCTGCTGAAAGAGACAAGTATGTAACAGTTCTGTCCTCTCCGAGGTCAGAGAAATGAGACAAAATATCAGCTACTTTTATTACAACCAAATGCGGAGCATCTAGGCATTCATTTTATGGTAACAGGTCACTAGGCAGAGCGTAAAAACAATGGCTGCCAAACATGATTTGAATACCAGCATCCTTGCGTGTTCCTCTCACGTTTTCGCTCTCCATTTGCAGTCAGACACATGCGCGCAAACCTGTCAGGATCTCAGCAAGTGACACATGCGTGCACTTGCCGTCAAAAATGGAGCTGCCTGCCATCAAGGTTAACAGCGAAATGTATGATTTCGAATTGAGGTATTTTCTAGCTACAGAGGAGTGGCAGCAGAGAGGATGAGTGCACCCAGCTGGGGGTTTTGAGTTGCCAGATTGCCTGACTGACTTTGTTCCTTCTCTGTGGTGCTAAAGGCAGAGCAGAGCAGTGGCAGCGGTGTTTGGCTCCCAGCATCAGTCACAACGCATCATGTAGCAGCCAGCCCACAGCGGGTGCAAGGGCTGAGCGGTCTCTTCATGTAGGGCATGTCAGACACACCCACGGATCTGTCCCAGCGAGAAGGATTCAGAGACGAGGAAAAATTACAAGTCACAAGAGGGGGAAGGTCTCTAAATGGGTAGAGGATATGAAGGTGTAAATTATACAATTTTCTGAGTTTCTGCTGGCAAGCAGCACTCTGGGGTCATCTAAAGTAGTTCTTCTTTGTTGAGTTTTAAATATTTCTACAGGCAAACCCTCCTGCCCACAGCTTGCTTGTAGTAATAGTGCTGCAATGCTGTCAGAACAACTTCCTCATGGTAACCACAGTGGGATAGAGACATACACACAAGGGAAGATGAGATTCCTAACCACACACACATGTGTGTGTGTGTGTGTGTGTGTGTGTGTGTGTGTGTGTGTGTGTGTGTGTGTGTGTGTGTACGGGTTCGTACTATCCTGGTGGGGACCAAAATCTGACTTTTACTATCCTGGTGGGGACTTTCTGCACCGTGGGGACCAAAATCCAGGTCCCCTCGGGGTTGAAAGCAATTTTCACACTCAAAATGCAGTTTTACTGTCAGGGTTACAATTAGGTTATGGTTAGGTTTAGGGTAAGGGTTAGGGTTAGGCATTCATTTTTAATGGTTAGGGTTAGGGTAAGGGGCTAGGGAAAGCATTATGTCAATGGGATGTCCCCACGAGGATAGCAAACCAGACGTGTGTGTGTGTGTGTGTGTGTGTGTGTGTGTGTGTGTGTGTGTGTGTGTGTGTGTGTGTGTGTGTGTGTGTGTGTGTACGGGTTCGTACTATCCTGGTGGGGACCAAAATCTGACTTTTACTATCCTGGTGGGGACTTTCTGCACCGTGGGGACCAAAATCCAGGTCCCCTCGGGGTTGAAAGCAATTTTCACACTCAAAATGCAGTTTTACTGTCAGGGTTACAATTAGGTTATGGTTAGGTTTAGGGTAAGGGTTAGGGTTAGGCATTCATTTTTAATGGTTAGGGTTAGGGTAAGGGGCTAGGGAAAGCATTATGTCAATGGGATGTCCCCACGAGGATAGCAAACCAGACATGTGTGTGTGTGTGTGTGTGTGTGTGTGTGTGTGTGTGTGTGTGTGTGTGTGTGTGTGTGTGTGTGTGTGTGTGTGTGTGTGTGTACGGGTTCGTACTATCCTGGTGGGGACCAAAATCTGACTTTTACTATCCTGGTGGGGACTTTCTGCACCGTGGGGACCAAAATCCAGGTCCCCTCGGGGTTGAAAGCAATTTTCACACTCAAAATGCGGTTTTACTGTCAGGGTTACAATTAGGTTATGGTTAGGTTTAGGGTAAGGGTTAGGGTTAGGCATTCATTTTTAATGGTTAGGGTTAGGGTAAGGGGCTAGGGAAAGCATTATGTCAATGGGATGTCCCCACGAGGATAGCAAACCAGACATGTGTGTGTGTGTGTGTGTGTGTGTGTGTGTGTGTGTGTGTGTGTGTGTGTTCCCTTCTATTACCAATTTTCTGACCTAAATCCATTTAGATAGTCACATTGTAGAGACCTGACTAGATTTCAGGGACAAAAAACAAGTCCCTAAAGTTTAACTCATTCAATATAAGGTTAGGCAAGAAGTAGTTATCCTTAGGGTTTAGAACTCTGAAACGGATAAAAGTGTAATGTCCTCTAAAGGAATGGAAATAGAACTCTGTTTCCAAGCATGCTTGGCATATTTGTAGATTTTTGCAGAAAAGATTTGAGAGAAATAGAATAGAAACTGAAGTATTTTGGAGATTAATCATTGCCTTCTCAGCCAGTGTCAGCATTGGCCTCATCTCTTTTAAGCATATGTGTCAATCACAGTGAGGAAATGGCTCGTCATTTTCAAGTAAAGAGTGGAAATAAGCTTCACCAAGCAAGAAAGTATTTTTGTTTTTGATCCAGTTTAACAAGACACAAATGTACACCATCGCACTGTGTTTCCAAGGGAGGTTGTTCCTTTTAAAATTTCATTTACATTCTTGAGTACACTGAAATTCTAGTGTGTCTCAGTGATGTGCACCTAGTGCTTAGTTCCATGATTTCTAACAATCACAGTTAGAAATACAGTGTCTTGTAGGTGTGAAATGTTTCTGATCTATACACCCACCAAGAGTTATATCCAACACATGCCAAGCTGGTTATTGTTTGTTCATTGCATTGCCAAAGTAACCACAATGGTTCATTGTGTAAATTGGTAGTGGGGGCTTTCCTACAGTCTACAAGCAGCATTTGATGACATATAACAGAAACATAAATTATAATTTGTATTACAGCTTATTTGAAACAATGTTTAACAAATCATCAAAAGAATTTTTTCTTGCTGAAACCTCCTTATTATTCTGAAAATGCCAAAACTCACATATTTCACTCATTTTCCAACCTCTCGCTTCTGATTTGCATGGAATTCCTTTGTAAATCTTTTGCACCACATGTGCTGCAAGGGCATAAAAATATCAGAGGAGGACTGTGGATTTCAAGGTCAAAACATACCATCATGTTCCCTGCACTTCATGTGGCACATTTTGCAGTGCAGCTTACTGAATACTGAAAATATGAAACAGCATACTGCACTCATTGCACACTTAATTTGACAGCATATTTTTCATTCATCGTGCATCTTGATGGAATTGTGCAATCACTTCATGTGTAACGCTGCAAATTCTTTAAGTCAAAATATAAATAATTCATGATCATTGGCAGTGTTTAAGCCCCTTTTTAGTTCTGTGGGTATATAAAATGTTATTGGACAGTTAAAAATGGGAGGATGTGGTTGATTCAATATTCTTATTTCACAAAGCTCTGAAAATGAAAGCAAAGACAAATTGAAGAGAAGGGGGAAGAAACCCAAAGTGGATCGAATGTGTTTGTGATGATAAGCCAGGATGGATTATTTTGCTGCCACTCTGACAGTCCAGATAATGCAATTTATTTAGCACGATCGGAGACGCTACAAGTGCTGCTCTTGTAACAATGGACCCTCAATTTGTTCGTCAGTCTCGCTTTACAGGGCTGTGGAATTGGGTTGTGTTGAATCCCTGGTATGTTACTCCTCCCCGGTCCTATCCAGGCTGATTCAGTGTGACGCTCGGCCCACAAGGTGCTCACTAAGAGTGCATCGGCTGCTTTCTGCTGTCTCAGGCTGCTGGTGCTGTAGCTAATCGCAAGTGTCATGCTTTTTCATATTTTGTGTTGTTGTGTGTGCGTGCTTGTGTGTGTGTGTGTGTGTGTGTGTGTGTGTGTGTGTGTGTGTTTGCTTGGAGAAAAAAAATTTAATATAGTTAAAAAGAGATGAAGTTGAAAATGGAAAGTTTATTTAAAATTGCAATGGACCAAAAGCCAGATTGGGCTAAACTAGATTTGTAAACTTTCATCAACTTCAGCTTTTTGTATATATATTTTTTTTTCTTGTATTGTGAAGTGCAAGTTTGTTTGAATTAATTGTTTTTTCTGTAACGCATCTGCGCCTGTTTGCGTCTCTTTTTGTTTTGGGTTTATTTTTGTGTTATATTTTGAAAATTTAAAATAAAATTATCAAAAAAATAAAATTGCAATGGACTCTCGGGCTCTCTTGCTATCTACGCAAAGAAAAATTAATAAATAACTCTAAATATGCTTTATATCTTAGATTTCTGAGAGTAGCCACCCTTTGCTGCTTTATTGACAGCACTGCAAACCCTTGGCCTTTTCTCAATGAGCTTCATGATGTAATCACCTGAAATAGTTTTCACCTCACAGGTGTGCCTTGTCAGGGTTCATTTGTGGAATTTCTTGAACTCTTAATGGTGTGGGGACCATCAGTTGTGTTGTGCAGAAGTCAGTTTGGTACACAGCTGACAGCCCTATTTGACAACTGTTAGAATTCATATTGTGGTAAGAACCAATCAGCTAAGTAAAGAGAAACAACGGTCCATCATTACTTTAAGAACTGAAGGTCGGTCAGTCGAGAAAATTGCTAAAACTTCGAACGTGTGCCCAAGTGCAGTCGCAAAAATCATCAAGTGCTACGATGAAACTGGTTCACATGAGGACCGCCCCAGGAAAGGAAGACCAAGAGTCACCTCTGCTGCTGAGGATAAATCCATCCAAGTCACCAGCCTCAGAAATTGCACCTCAGATTAGAGCCCAGATAAATGCCACACAGAGTTCCAGTAGAAGACACATCTCTTCATCAACTGTTCAGAGGAGACTGCGCGAATCAGGCCTTTATGGTCAAATAGCTGCTAAGAAACCATGACTAAGGAAAAGCAACAAGCACAAGAGATTTTTTTGGGCCAAGAAACACAAGGAGTGGACATTAGAGCAGTGGAAATCTGTGCTTTGGTCTGATGAGTTCAGATTTGAGATCTTTGGTTCCACCTGCTGTGTCTTTGTGTGGCGCAGAAAAGGATGGTCTCTACATGCATGGTTCCCATTGTGAAGCGTGGAGGAGGAGATGTGATGGTGTGGGGGTGCTTTGCTGGTGACACTGATGGGGATCTATTCAAAACTGAAGGCCACAGCATCCTGCAGTGACATCCCATCCGGTTTGTGTTTAGTTGGACCATCGTTTATTTTTCAATAGGATAATGATCCCAAACACACCTCCAGGTTGTGTAAAGGCTATTTGACCAAGTAAGAGAGCCATGGAGTGCTGTGCCTGATGGCCTGTCCTCCACAGTCAGCAGACCTAAACTCAGTCGAGATGGTTTAGGATGAGATGGACCACAGGGGGAAGGCAAAAGAGCCCTCAGTGCTCAGCATCCTCATGAAGCACATCGAGAGAATGCCAAGGGTGTGCAAAGCAGTAATCAAAGCAAAGGGTGGCTTTAAAAACTATTAAATGAGAAGGTGTGTCCAAACTTTTGACTCGTGTATATATATGGTCTTGTTTTTCATTTTTATTTGGTAATACATGTTATTTGGGCTTATTTCCTTTATGCGTCTCCACAGCTCTGTCTGTTTTGTGTCACATACACCAGCAGGGTTAACTTACCCCATTGAAATATGACTGAAATTGATCCGAGCACGATTTAAATAAATAATACTTTGGAACAGTTTAATATATTGGCAAGGTAGTAGGAGTCATTTGAGTAATCCAGTGTTGATTGCAACTTTAAGCAGTCTTATTAATAATTAATGGAGCATTGTTATTGGTTTCATGTGGAATGGCTGAGCAGTGTGTTTGACATCTAGAACTACAGTTTACATCCAGTGTTGCTTTCACCCCTTTTCACCTCTGGACACACTCTCTCTCTCACAGACACACACAGGTGTGTAACTGCAACTAGACAAAGGACATCATATGTAGTCAGATGGACAGAAAAAGCTCCTCCCTCCCCTGCAGTGCTCATAAATCCTATTTTGTCAGACTCAGGCTCGGTACAGTAATCACATCACTACACCTGCTCCATGAACAACCTTGCCTCTAAGATATGAACACATTCCCAAAGGGTGCAGGCTTCTGTCTGCAGCTTTTGAAGTGCATCAGGTGTTCTGATCATCCAATCAGCTCCTGACGAGATCAGTAGTCAGGAGACTGATCAATAGAATTACAAATGACTTCACACTGTTTGTAGTTTTTTGGCCTTTACATTCACCTACCCTAATCAGTTGTACCACTACACTGACAATGTGACTTTGCACAGAGAACTTTGCGGTATTTTATAGATTAACGCTGACAATTGAAACCTTTGACTACACACCCTTTGAGACAAAAAACAGATTTAGATGTACATTTACAAGCCATTCAATAATGACATTAAATCATAGAGAACACACTTCTGAGGCAGCTGCTCCTAGACTTCTTTTTTTTTTTTTTTTTTGCAGAATTTGCCTGATTGCTATCCCTTGGTCTTCCAGTTAAATGCAGACTGTGTAATTTCCACCCCTAGGGGTTTCTCAATAAAACTGATAATAAAAAAGGTAATTTGACAGCGTTGTGAAGGAGGATGAGGTTATAGAAGTTGTTGTCTTACTACCATTGCCGCAAAAGTCTAGTGTGAGTAAAACTTTTTAATATAAAACCTCATGGTATCTTTCAGGGAAACAGGGGTAAGACGATAACATCCGTCAGTGAATATTATTTTAACTTGAAACACGATATCTTGATGTTGGTAAGATGATATTTCAAATAAGCCAACCCTATCCCAAAACGCTATCTCCAGATGAACAGATTCAACCTTTTGGGATTTACTTACCTGGATGATTGAGCATGCATCAAGACAATCTAACCCTATCAATTCATTCTAATGAAATATGTAACTTTAGCTAAGATAATGTTATTTTCTTACCTTCCCACTAAACATTGGCTGTCGGATAGACGTACAGATCATTTTTTTATTGGATCTGTCGGTCCATGACCAATTCTGGACATCTATACTATGTTCAAACTAGGTCTACAATAAAGACATCCAACCATGACCCAACTTGGAGGTCAATATGATGTTCAACAAATTTACATGATAAATAAATAAAATATTTTGTTATTTACAAATATCAACATTGTTGTTTGAAAAATAACACAAAAGAATAGATTATTTATAAAAAAAAAAACCAAAAAAAAAACCCAATTTATTCCGTGTTGGCCAATTTATTTATTCAGCACATGTATTTTTTGTGCTTATTTTACATTTTCTTGTTTTTCCTTAACTGGTTTATTTATTTGAATAAATCAACTTAATTGTTTGTAACCAGGCTAAAACTTTATTAAAATGTGTTGAAAGATTAAAAATGTTGAGATCCATGTTAAAATGTAAAACAATAATAGTATTTAGTATTTAGAAAAACTTTTTGAAATTCCTTTTAGAAGGAGTACAATGTGTTTACTAAGTTTAAAAGAGCTTTTGCATTATATATGGTTATTTTTTATGAGTACCCTGTTTTATTGTGAAGAGCTTTGAAAGAGGAAGTGAATGTTGTTATGATCGGTAGCAGGACTGAGAGAAGTTGCGATGGAGTTTATACAAGTGTATGTATGAACTGGACTATCTGCTCGACGGTCTTTGTCGATGTGCACATTTTGCAAACTGTCTGTGAGAAGCTGGGGACATATCTGGTCGAAATCCACCATGCAGCTGCTCACTTTTGTTTTAGCTTAAGAGCCCACAAAATCTTGGAGATGTCCACTGATCACTGCATTCCTTCACACATAACTTTTTGTGTACAGGAAACATGCCCTCCACTCTTTGGACACATGGGACTACAGAGCCTTCAGAAGCAGTATAAAAACAATCTCTATAATGAGTCGAAGTTTGCCATTGAAAAAACGTCCACAACAACCACATTTTGGCCCGTACCTGGAGGTCATATGGACAACAACACTAGACGTTCAGGAGACATTGAAAAAAGACGTTGCCTGGTGTTACAAAACAAACCCTTCAGTAGCCGAAAATTGCACGTCCATAGTTGCATATGCAACTATCCATAATTAACATTTAGCTGATTGTCCCTTCAAGGTCATTTTTTTGTGTATGTTCAAGCAGCTTACTAAGCAGCTTCTGTTGTTAGGTTTGCCACTGGCAGTCCTGCTATATTGCCTTGCACCAGTTATGGTGTATTACACTGAATCTGTTCTGTACACTGAAATGTCTTCTGTTTATCACCTTTGCCTCTCCGTGTGGGATGCACTGGGGGCATTTGCCTCCCAGGTAGACACTAAGCAGAAGTTGTTGGTATGATCAAAAAATGATGGTATATGCAGCAGGTCAGGTTTTTTCTGCTGAATGTTCCCCATCAAAGGCCACAGGATGTTACACGAGAAGTCAGTTTTGATACTCTCACCGAGGGACAAATTGGAGGTGCACAACATCTTGAAAGTTAAAAAATAGCGAAGAATGGTCCTGGTCCCAGCCCTTGACCTGACACATCACTCTAAGTTTTGAAAAAAGTAGAATTTTGAAGCAAAAGCTGCTGTTTGGTTTCTGAGTCATAGCTGGAGATCCAGCATTTTTTTTACCACCAATGATCCTCCACACAAAAGTCGGGCCATTTTAAAACAAAATTGGTATTTGAGCTTGGGGTCGGTGGTAAAATCACACAAGTACATAGGATCAGAACAGGTCTACCAGGGAATGTTTTGAAAATAGTTGTATGCAATAGCTTGGTAGCTGGCAAGAGTAAAGTGCAAAATTTGCATTGTTCAGTTTTTAGCACAGATGTAACCGACTTTTCGTTAAAACCATGAGATTATATTTTTAAATCCCCACTTGTTTTAATAGAGTAACCAATAGTAAAGTGAAAATATTGCAATTATATAGCATTTCACCAAGAAAGAGGAAGTACAAAGATTATTTTTAAAACCTGAAAACCACAGTTGTGATAGCCTCCAGCTCCCTAATGACCCTTAACTGGATAAATACAAGAGGATGGATGGATGGATGGATGGATGGATGGATGGATGGATGGATGGATGGATGGATGGATTGCATTCAGTTAAACCATATTTCATTTTCTTCTAAAATGCTACCAGTCTTCACACGTATCTTGTGTACCACTGCTTTAGACTGGTAAAGGGAGAGCAGGAAGCAGCTTTGTCCCAGGGAGTTGAGACTGGCTGTTGTGTACATGATCCCTTAACTTGTAGGCCTGAGAAGTTTAGTGTAATGCTCCAGACTGCAGACTGACAGCTCATGGGCGCATTAAATTGACGGTTGGGGCACCGACATCAGTAAGAGGCGAGAGCTGCACTACCCACAAGTAAACTTAACCTCTGTCTCACTCTATCTCTTCTTCTGCCCTTTTCCACCTTCTTCCCTTCCCTTCCCACCTTTGTGTAGCTCACCTCTGTAAATCAATCACTTTGAAGTAATCTAAGACTGCATTGGGGTCTGCATCTCTGTGCTAGAGAGACGTGTTATCTATATTTCAACACAAAGCGGTTTTATATTTCCCCAGTGTGTATTCAGCTTGCAGTGGCAGTAATTGTGGCTGATCTGCACTGAGTGACTTTCCTGCCCAGGGGACACTGATACATGGCTAATGTTCAGACATGTGAGTCTCTATGTCATTCCTGTCAGAGGCGAGATGGAAATTTGAAGTCATATAGGTCATACGGATTATTGACTGAACCGTAGACTGTGGCAGAGCAGACAGTAGAGCCAACTTTTTACAGTGGGTGTATTTTTCATCATGGAAAGTCATGCCGCACCTAATTATCTTAAAGAGCACTTCTAGTTTTATACAATCTGGCCTAGTACTCAATGCTGAGCTGTGCAAACACTAGAAGTATTAAGGAGAAGATAAGAATGATTAGAACTTAGGTGTGAGATCCCTAAAAGTTAAATGGGCTTTCATTGCTTTCTCATTTCCTGTGTGTCTGTATACCATAAAAGGTGTGACTATGAAGTTCAGCAAGTCTGCACCTAAAAATTAAAAACATTGTTTTTAATTTTTTGACGTGCACATCGTTTCTGAAACATCCCCAGAAAGTCACGTTTTGCCCTCTTCTTCTTGTGTGTCCGCAGCATTGTTTCAACATTTCTAGTTTTTTGCGTATTTTACTCTATTTTAAATTTGTCTAGACTCCCCAAGTGTGGGGAATTCTTGGAGTTATACAGCACCAATGTTGCCACTTTCATATACAAAAAATGAACTTGTGATAAAATATATGTTCACGGTGGCCATTGAACAAGTGACTATATAAATATTTCACACTGCGCACACAGATGAGCTGCCACAGTGACGACAACAACTCTAGTGAAGCCCATACTTTGCAGTTTAGCCCTGGCATTCATATGGCTCTAACATTTCTGTGTGCTTCAGTACCTTTTCGGGATGTATTGTAGCATTAAATTTTTACGGGCCAGCTCTTGCTTGGGCCTAGGTGATGGCTTATCACGCTCAGAGAGGGGGAACACTTGAACAGGCTGAGGTATGATCTGTGTCTCAGCAAAGCTATTACAAGGTTCACTGAGTCCAAGCACAGCTAAATGGTGGGTGATAAGCAGGTGTATATACAGTAAATGTAAGTGCATATGTGTGCAGTTTTGCCACGTGTGGGTGTGCGTGTCACACATTTATTCATGCAGACTTCAGTGTTTCTGTCAGCACAACCTTTTCAGCAGGCTTCCATTCAGATGAATTTGCTAACCACTCAGCCTCAGACTTCATAGGACTTGAGACATTTCCCCGAGTGCAATCCTCTTTTATGGTCCATTCTAAATCCTGTGTGTGTACGAGCACACATCGAGGAGTAGCTTCCCAAATATGCCACAACGCTAAGATAATCTCTCTCCTGAGAGGCTTAGAAAAAAACTAAAGATGACCCAATGGAGCAGTAAAATGTCACCCAGCAGAACATATTTCATAAAACTCTGCAGAGGAATGAAGAGATGTTGCAATATCTGCTCATTGTCAGGGATGAAGACTTTACATTATCTGTTTTGTGAGTATGAATTTGTGTCACACCGCAGACCTTAGCCCTGGAAGTTGAAACCCTGCAAGGCTGAAAATGTCTCTCTTTTGCTATATCTGCCTATTTCTGTGTGTCTATGTCAGGGACAAGTTTCTCTATCTTTCCCCTTGTCTTTTTTCGGACTCTAGCCTCCTATCTTTGTTCTTCGGTCTTCGGCACAGAAAGAGAAAGACACACAGAAAGGATAGAAGGAGCGACCTATTTAAAGACCAGTGTGTAATTAATCATAAGCTAGCAGCATTAAGAGAGGAAGAAATGTATGATAGTTCTCTCTGTGGCTTTCTGTCCCTCTCTAGTTGGCATTTTCTCATACTTGTGCTTCTCTTTAATAAATGTGAATTTGTATCATCTCCTCCCATCTGTGTCACGGACCAGGGGCTTTATCTCCTCCCTCTCATACTTTTTAAAAACTGTTTTCCACTTATATAATAACTTGCAGTTAATATACGTGTACAGACATGCCCACAAGTACTAGATGCAATGGGCTGGCTTTGTGTCTTCTTAAACATTCAAGCAGAACCTTGATGTGTACTGAAACTTTCCTGTACTCACACAATCCATACCTATGATTTCAGCACCAAGTCTGCAGGCTATTGTTTGTGGACAGATGGTGAAGAACACGGTCTCATTTGTGTGTAATAAGTCGTTACTAATTGTCTGCAGATTGGATCAATGTTCTATTCTGCTACAGCTCAGCTCCTTGTCTGTGTATTACCATAGATGGCACTGCCACCATTTATCACTGCTGGTAGAGGAAAAGTCCGTTTAAACTCATTATTAAGGCAATTTTGCTAGAACTACTTTAATTATAGCAAGAAATCATATCTTTTGTGGCGAAAATTGAACCAATAGGAATTCATTTATGAGGTTTTTAAGGCATAAATGCATACATTCCCACATACATGAATAAACACAGCTGCCACACACAAGCTTTGCTCTAATTTTTTCTATCAGCTGGCAATGCCATTCACTGATATCTTAAAGAGCTTATGGATTACTTTTGAAGATCTGTCACTCTAATTTTTCACGATTGCAAAGAAGAGCCTTGTGCGACATTAATTCCAACAGCACCACAAGCCAAAGCTATAGTGATACTCTCTGTGGTTTGACTGAATGGGGGTATAGTCATAAGGAGTTTGCCTTTTGGGTTCTGAAGCCTTTTTCACCGATAACCTGGTCCTCAGCTGCCAGTTACTTTGTGTGCATCGCTGCCTTTTCTACAGCACCAGTCAAGACTTGAGACATTTGTGTAACTGATTGAATGCCCAAAACCTGACAGAGATAATCAAATGTCAGACTTACCTTTGGCAGTATGTGGTAACGTTTGAGTAAGTGTGACTCAAGCAGTTTATTAAAGTGGGAAAGAGACCATTGGTTTATTTCATTGCAACTTAAATGTAAACATTTAAAAGATAACATGTAGAGGTTTGTCGAAGAAGCCATATAGATATTTAAAACTCCAACATATTAGACAATGTCTTTTTTTCTTTCAAACATATGAAACATAAACAGATTTCCCTAACATTTGTCTTGCATATTTATTTTTCCATTAATACTCGGCCAATCTCTGCTGGGATCCGCTAGTCGTTGTTTTTTGAGGCGTTCCAAACTGTGTTACCAAAAGGGAAATTGCAGAAAGTCTCTACCTTCAAACTATGGAACATCAGCACTAACAATAGTTTAAGGATGTGTCTTGTCTCTTCTTTACTTTTTCAATTTTTGCTTTATCAGCAATTATAGATGCTGATACTGAAAGGCATTTACTAACAACATATAGCCAATATGGGCCAACCAGTAAATTGTTGGTGCTCTAATATAAAGTTGTATATTTGAAGTCTTGCTTCAGCCAGGTTGATCTCTACCTTAGCATATAAATTTGGTTTTAATATGAGCAGACGATACTTTTTATGGGGAATTAGACAATTATTTTTATTAGCTCTATTATATTTGAAGTGCATACCATAAGGGTATCTCGCTGATACTGATACCTTCAAACACTGCACAACAACATTGCGAAGGACATTTTCTTCACCCCCAATTCCAGTTAATGGTTTTATTTATATTATACAATGTAAAATGTAAAAAAGTACATTTTACAATGAATTACTTTTATTTTTTTAAATTAAATGTGGATTTATAAGATTTGCAAATCATTGCATTCTGTTTAAATTTTACAAAACATCCTAACTTAATTGGAATTGGGTTGAGCTAATATTAGCGTTGAGGCACTATGACTTCTCTCTATTGCTAAACCCTGCCTAGTTGTCCTAGTCTGCATCTGAGTTCAAGAGAATAAAGTTCAATAGAATCTGTGCCGAGCTGAAATAAAAACATTATCGTCACTACTATTCATCACTGATTATTTATCCCTAATTTTCCATTAAAAAGAGTTCTATGCATTTCTCTTTGAAGTATGAAACATTATTGACTTTCAAGTCACTCACTGTGAAGCTAAATGCATGTGTGTTACATGTGCACTGGCATTTACAGTATGGCGGCTAAATAACAACTCAGAAGGTGTCTGTCCTTCACCTCTTTCCTTCATTTCCGCAATTTTTTCTTTACCCGTCATTTTCAAACCCAACCAAGCCTTCAAATTGACCATATCCTAAGTGTGTTTTCACTTTGTCATAAGCTACTAGTACTTAGCGATTTCACCATTTCCATCAGCACGTTATTAACCTTTAAGCAATGTATGTTTTCAAATCACGTACAGTGTTGCTTTTTCCTCCCCACTGCTGAATTAAGAAATGAGCCTGTCTCTAATGGTTTTTCTCATTCGGCGAATCACTTTTATGTATTTTCAAAGCCAGCATTTCCATCATTGCCCCTGCCCGCTGTATCAACAGCAGCCCCTCTGCAACAGCAGGAGTTTATCACCATGTTTCACAGAAAATTGAACATGCGGCCACATTAAATCTCATGTGCATGCAATGAGTCAGGGTCAGAGAAACATCCAGATATTCGCACACATATGCTTTCAGATGTGCACATGTATAAAGACAGTAACGCACCCACCAATGCAAGTGTTCCCACACTTTTAGACCAAGTGTACTCTGTGTTGTGCACAGCATCTCTATGCTCATACATCATTAAGTGAGTCTGGGTGTTATTATGGAGAAGATGCAGTGTATTAGATGCCCTGACAGATTGTGTCAGGGCCTGCAATCCTATCAGGATTGGATAATAAAAAGACACTTAATCTAGGCAGTTCCCTACAGTCCTTCGCACACAGAATAAAAATTCCTGATGATCATTCTGTGCTCTAACTGTCCTTGTCAAATTTTTCTCCTCCCTCTGTCCCATACTAAAATATAAGTTCAATAATTACAAGTTAATCTCAATCTCCACCGTTCATCTGCCAAAACATTTCCCATGAAAAGGCACAGAGTTATAGCCTACCAACGTAAAATGCGTTTATTACCTTCTCTGCAACTCACTAATGGGCCATAGAAATAGGTTCCTGCATCAGTATGGATGACTGGAGTATGATCAGCTAATTTATGAGGACCTTGTCTCATCAGTAAGACCTGAGATGTGGGACAGTCAACTTAGCATGTTGTCCTTCTGGTGTGCCCCTGTTTACTATCAGTCATGATAAATAGGGGCATGACAGACACAACAACAGCCAATCCGTCACCTTGTTGAAAGTCATAGAGTCTGAGACAGCTCTACATACTGTCTGCCTATGCTCTTCTTCTGTCCCTGCCAGAGAGGAGCCAAAAAATGAGCTCTGTAAGGGTAATGACAGAGGCATAATGCGGGCACATTGCCTGTTATAGTTTGTGAAGACACTTTTATAATGCTCTCTATCTATAGAAAGATACCTGATAAATTCAGTTAACTTCTCCCTCGTCTTGTTTTCTTTCCTGACAGTGGAGAGTAATCCATGCCAGACCAATCCTTGCCTCCATGGTGGAAGCTGCCTGCAGGAAGGGGATGGTTACAGTTGCTACTGTCCTCAGGGGTTCTCTGGAGAGAGCTGTGAGATCGGTGAGTCACTGCCAGGTCAGGTATGAGTGAGGGAACCTCAGAGGTCAGCAGCTGCTGTGTCCCTGAAGCATAGGGGGAAATAATGACAGGCATATTCTGACTTAACATTTAACATATGCAGTCTACTGTGAGGTGAATTCATGAGGAAATGGCAGATTGCCTCTGTGGGCCTTGTTTCCATATTATGTGTTTGAATAACTCTGATTACAATCTCAGCGGCTTCACTGTCAGGTCCGGGAGGCCTGGGTCAAGCTCCCTGACTGAAAATGAACATGGAATCTCCATATGCTGCAAGTCGGCCGTTTGTGCCAGAGGCTGTTCAAGATGAAGTATAGAGTATGTGCCTCAACTGTGTGTGTGTGTGTGTGTGTGTGTGTGTGTGTGTGTGTTTTCACCTTCTGCCCTGAGAGCAGTGGGCAGCTCATGTTTCCACTCAGCTATGTGATGTGAGAATGTGTCTGTCAGAAAATGGCAGTGCAGTGATTTAGGTGAATGAGGCTGTGTGTGTGACACAAGGACATATAGGCCACAGAGGAGCTCTGAGCTCACTGAGCAGTGGAGCAGCTGATTAAAGTATTGTCGAAGCAGTGCACGCCGCAGTGGATGAGGGAAAATACAGGAAAGAAAAGGAAGATGTGGCAGTAGTAGAAAATATCAAAGTGACTTTACTACTTTGAATGGCACTTTAAAAACTGAGAAACACTCAGTGGCAGACTTTGACTGAGCTTAAACACATCACCTTTGATGCAAAGTTGTTGACAGCATTCAGTCTGACATTGATTCTGGGTCCTGGCCAAATTTCTGTGGGAAGACTACAGTAAATGTTAGCTTGTGCACAAGAGTTACACTATGTTGCAGTATGTGCATATCAAGCCATGTCCTGTTTTTGTGTTGTTCTTGCTGTAACAGCTCCAACAGATGAATTACAAACATCTCCAGTTGTGGTTCCGTCGTCCATGGTCTGATGTCTATGGTCTGGTGGTCTTTTTCAGTTTTTCACAGTCATCCATACAAAGACATTCGGCCACGCTGTGGTTTTAATGATCAATACTTATGGAAAGGAGTCACAGATCAGGGGTGAATATATTGACCTGGCTCTGATTATTCAATGCCTTTTAATGCTTTGACTCAAAGGTACCTATTATACAACATTTAGGCATGCCTCTGCATGAATGTCATTGAAGATCAATCAACACTCTGTTGGATCAATGAAAATTGATGCCAAATGAATGTATAACATCCACGAATGCACTTTGTAATGATTTTTAGCCATTGGATTTGGTTAAGGCTGCATAAAGCTTGATGGTTTATAGAAGCAGCTAGAATAAATTGTGATATTTTAGCTAAAATTTTTGGGCAGAAAAGCACTAAAAAGTCTATTGGTTATTTACTTATTACTTCTTCATTTCTGTGTCTCTCTTTGGCTTTCTTTTCTTTGAAGTTGTCGTTTCCCAATGTAACTAAATTGCTGTGATGGCAATTAGAACAGCTGCATATCTGATGTGTTTTACTATTACTTACCGCTAAAGGCAAAAAAGGTTAGCTACCTATAACAGAACATGCTTGACTACAATTTAAATATGTACTATTTTGAAGAGGGAGTAGAAAGTCAGCTTTAATAACTGTATTTCATTTCACATGTGTAGCCTCAGTGTCCTTAATCAGTCACTGATGGCCAGCTTATTAAAGAGCTTCCATCTTTTTTCTTCTGGTTCAAATTGATTTTAGACAGCCAATACAATCCTATTATAGCCATAAAATCCAATAAACCAGTATTCCATCCATCGCCCCTGCTCCATACAAGGTGATTATTTAGGCAAAATGATGCAATGTCATCCTTAGGGACTGTCTCTGGAACTTTTGGGAATTCTTTGGGAAAAAGTATTTTAAAGAACTGGTGTCTTCATGCTTTTTGTTTCCTCTGTGAGTTTGTAGTTAGTATTTATGGAGGTGTGACAGTGTAAAAATTATCTTTGGACATTTCATTGTTTACTTTCCAACTCCACTCTAACTTCTATTCAGGGCTCTAACTTTATCTAAACCCACAGAAGGCTGTCAGTAAGACATATGAGCAGTAATAAATCTAAAGATATTAACAATCTTGTTTGAAGTTGTGGTATCCCACTGATCATGAGAACCAATTTTTAGAATGCTGCAATAGAAAAAGTGGTTGATGAGGCACATCAAAGCCTCTAAGTTTGATGGCCATGAGTTGATACACAGTAATTAATTATATTATCCATATCCCACAGCTGGAATGATTTGGAGATACAGCATAATTTAATAAAAATTTACTGCACAAATAAAATAGTTGAAGGACTTGTTGAAAAAGTAACATATCTCTATCATCGTCTGTCATTATCTTTAATCATTCTTGTTGTAACAATGAAGTGTGTGGATTGCAATGTTAAGGTAAGGAGGCAAAGTTGACAGTTAACAGAAAGCTTTTAAATGCTATCCAAACAAATGCAACTTGAGTGGGGACAAACAAGAGCTCGTGGAAGGTAGGACACAACAGGTCCGTTCACAGAAAGCCTGACAAAGAGGGCAGAACTATTTATACACTGGGGGCTAACTGAAAACTAGAAAAAAGAAGCACATTCTGAGATGCATTACAAACCTAATAACTAACACAGTCCACTATACAGCACACTTAACCCTGGAGAACCCATGGGGTCAGATCCGACCCCATTGGTTTTCTAGGGAAACCATGGGGTCAGATTTGACCCCATGGGTTATTATTGAGTGATGACTGATTATTCAGCCCATGGATGGCCTAACAAATATGTAATACTCAAAGACATTACTGTCATAATATTATTTTTTCTTGCAGGTGTTTCATCAAAAAGGCTTGTTGAGAAATGATAGGTATGTGTGGGCGCGAAATGCTGGGTGCTTTTAATTTAAAAAATGAAAGGACTTAAGTTTGTGTGAGCCAAACAACTTTAACAAGAGCACAGCAGCACAACAAGCATCAACGTCGTACATCTACTTTTCAAAACAGAGAATTGCCAGCCTTCTACAGCTGAGGTTAATAAGTCCCATTTACTTTTTTATGAAAAAACACACAAACCAGATGCAGTGCCCCCAGGCATTAGTGTATCCTAAGTAACCATGATAATAAATATTAAATAGTGTTTAAAAATCTTTCTTCTTATTATTAATACTGGAATCTCTAAATTTCACACACACTATGACTTTATCTGCCAGCTGTAAACACCGATTGAATCCTAATGGAACAGACCTGAGGGGTGTACTATGAAGTGAGATTAGTGTCTTAACTATGCTAAGCTTAAAATCAGAGGGGGTTTTTTGTATTATGAAATGGCTCCTTTCTCACCTGGCTAAGTCATAGTGGTAACTTTAACATTTCATTTACAGCATGTTTTACAGTAAGTGCATTATAGATTCTCTGTTGGGCAAATCTGTTTTATATGTGGAAGTTGTTAAGCCATACCTTACTAAAACCACCACCAAATGAAGTGCACACCACATTATCACAGGAAGGTGCATAACATTAATTTAGTGATGCCAAAAATGTATAAATGCCATTATAACTGATCCTAATCTGCTGCTAAGTCTATTTTACACTGCTGGAATTGCAGCTACTAGAAGACAGAACACACACCAATATTACCTGTTCAGTGAATGAAAGTAATTTCACTTTGATCTGTTGACAAACTAAAATTTCCATGTCTCCTTTATTGGGCTATGGGACAGTAACCTTTAATGTTCAAACGTATCCAGTTTAAAGTTTCAGAAGTCTCATGTGCAGCCAACACCGTAGAAACAGACAGCAGTGCTGAGAGCGCACTCAGCAATAAAATGATTAACTCGCATTGAAATTGTTTATTTTACTGCTCTGTGCGCTAAAGCACCAGATTAATGATTTTCTGAAGCATTAATCTCGTCTCTTATTTGCGACAGTTACATTTTATTCATCATCTGATAATGTCTCTGCTTGGAATAAGCAGCACTCACAGATATTATTTTGTGTGGAAGAAATGTCATGTGACCCACCAATGGCCCATTTTTATGTGAGTGTGCACAGAGCCAGAAGCACGAAGCTCTGCTTAAGAAAGTTAACCACGACTGTGATACAAGTCAATGGGGTTTTAAAATTTTGTGAAATCCTTCCTCTACAAAACTAGTATTAGTACACCTCTCTGGTCTGACTTTACTTGACTGGACTCTCATAATCAACTTGAGAGTGTCTCCACTTTACAATGACACTTAAATGCATGGAGTAAACTAGATCATTAACTTTTCTCAGTGTTAATTTTTCAACAATACATGTGTAATACTATTAACCAACAGTTTAAATGCAAAACCTGAAACCAGATGCATATGATAGTCCACAAACCATCCAGTGTCTATAAAAGAATTAGGTAGTAGTGAGAATTTGTGCAAGTCATGGACATACATGACATGCACACGCAGTTTCCTAGATCTCAGTGATAACTATCCTTTCATTTTATCATCAAGTATGAAGTACTTTATGAGATCTTTTAAAGTGCGAGCGCTACAAATGTTTTACATTAATGGTACAGCTTCTATGAATATCCACAGCCATATGTAGCAGTTGTTAGCATAGTGACAAATGCTCTGGTGCTTTTGGAGGGTTTTGCCCATGTGACACAATGTGTTCATTGCCATCCATTCTGTTAAAAGGTCTATTAAGTATTAACTGCACTGCAAACTAATATATTTATGCCCATTTCAATCTAACTGGAGAGGGAAAAACAGCCTTATGCACATAAATTCATACAGCAAAGTCAAGTACATGTTTAGTTTTATCTCATAATATTTTTTTGTCCGTGTATGTTCACAGTGTCACTCGTGGTCTTTTTGTAGTTTTGTGTGGTATCTTTCCTGTACTCCTATGTTTTGTAAAAGGAATGCTCCCACATTCATCACAGAAAACACCACGATTACATTTTAGTTAGAGTGATTTTGTTTGTTCATGACCTTGAAAATGGCAGCAGCCATACACTTCATTCTTCAGTACTTCCTGCCTGTATCGCACATTCTGGCAAATCCAGCAGGTTTATTTTATTCAGTTGTTGTGTTAAATTTAAATCAACATGGATGAGAAGTCAGAGTTCAGGACCCTGTGGCTTCTAATCAAATGTACTCTGCAGTCTGTATACAGTATATTTAAAAAAAACAACAAAAAAAAACAACAACAACTCCTGCCATGCAACACCAACAGGGTTATAATGGTGCAACATTTGTAGTTCTTTTGATTTAGAATCTGCAACCAGAGCAATAAATCACAAATTTAATAGATTCCTCCAAGATCGTTGTTTGTCTTTATTTATAGTATAAAAACAAAATCCAACTCTTTCTGACAGAAGCAGCTTTTTCTGTTTTGTTCAAATGTGGCTTGTCGAGAAGGAAATGCATTAACCTATCTCCATCTATCTCTAAAGACTGGCCAACAAATCACAGTGATTCTAGGCAGACCAGGAATTATGCAAATTATTTCAGGTCAACTGCTATTTGCTTTGCCAGAAGATCTCAATCACTCCATCAGTCCGTCAATCAGGACAAAAAAGGGAGCAGGCAGGTAAGCAATTTCAGGCTGTAAATCACTCATATGCATCTGGATTAACAACAACACACTGTTATTACTGACAACACATAGAAGTCTGAGAGAAAATCAAAGCTAAAAGCTAGTAAATGAACTGTGATTTTTGGATTTCATATTCAGCGTGTGTTTTAGGGTGAAGAAGGTAAATGGTGGTGTTATAAGTGGGAAATTACTCTGGTCATCCTATTCTCACTTCCTGTGTTTCAACGCCTGTCTCACTTCATCTCTGTCCATCTTTCTCATGGCCTGGTGTGGATTCCCCTCCTCCATTTTCTCTGTCATTTGCATGATGAATTGGAGGAGATAATAGTACCTGTGCTGCTTCATAAAGTTCAACAGTTTGGTCAAACTGACATGGTCACGGCTGCCTTGTAAGGACAAGCTTCCATTCTCATAAAGTGCAACTAATAATCTGAGTAACTGCTACACAAATACTGATCATCGAAACTGACGACTATAATTGGCACATACAGTAATAGAATATTGGTAAATAAGACTCACACACTGTGTATTAAAATATATGTATTGTTTGTTTGTTGAATTGTCACATTGTCACAGGCGTGATACAGGGCAGGGTTGTTCCACTTGACTGTAAAACATATTGTGTGATTTATTGTTTGCTAGACGCCAGTTAAATAAAAAAGGCTCATGCTAACATAAGCCAGTAAAGGCTGTATATTTTAATTCATCTACTGAAGAAACTTAACTCCCAGGGTGTTCAGGCAAAATAGTTCTTTGGTCGCAAGAATACCTTTTATTAATTCTGGGAGGACAACATCAAGTGGGTTTTAGGTAGCAGGGTCTTTGGTTTTACTGGTTAGATGTACAATTGGAGTCAAAGCTTTATATATATATTTATTATGGGCATTAATGTCATGGTAAGTCTGGGCTTTTAATGATTTCTTTAAACTGTTCTTTTTCCAGGGTAAAATTATATTACAGCATACATCTTTAATGACTTTAAAAAATTAGAAATGCACAAGTTTGAATTTATTTTGGATTTTCTCTAATCCACACAGGGTCAAAAGAATGCATACACTCCCACTAATATTTGGTTAGCAAGTTGCACCTCAACCAGCCACCTCACCTTTTGATAGTCATCAACACGCGTCTGGTATAGTTCTGAATGGATTCTGAATTCCCTACTGAATTAGTAGGGTTCATTTAAATTGGTTACCTGACGAGGACCAGGCTCTGAAACAAAGTTTCAGTAGGGTTGAGGTTGGGGGTAGGAAGGCCATTCCAGAAGCTTAATGTTAGGCTGCTTTATGCATTCCAAAACCATTTGCAATGTGCTTGGGCTCATCATCCTGTTGGAACACCCAACTCTGTCCAAGTTTTAACCATGCAGCTGTTGATTTCATCAAAAGTGTCTGGTTAAGTTTTCCCTTGCTAAGGGACATTTATCATTAATATCCATGGATTCAGTCGGATGTAAACTTTTAACTACAACTGTATGTATTTATTGATTGCTGTTTATTTGTATTTATTGGGCAATGGTGGTTTGTTAATGTGGATGGAGATTTTAAATAATTTAGGAAAGGGTTTTATGTGTGTATAAGAAGTCTCTTTGAATCTGCTTATAGTACACATCCAGTAGTATTTAAGCAGAGGCCCACTTAGTGTGTCAGTTGTTGTTATTGATGGGATTGACTTGTGTTGTGTTTGAACTGGTGTTGGGATCTGTCTGTGGAGAGTGCTAGCCAGAATTGTTTCTTATGTCGTCTGGTGGAACAAAAAAATGAGTTTCATTTTTCAAAACTCCTCTTGGAGTTGTGATTTCCTCTTTCTGCCTCTTGGGTCACTTGACCAATTTCACATGCCTCATAAACTCATCTTATTTCTTATCCTTAATCAGCCTTGCTCATTTCTTCTCAGCTTTCCAAAAATATCTCAAGTAAATCAGTCAAAAACAACATCACGTCAAATAGGCATAAACATCTATCCAGTTCCTTTTCAATTTAACAGAGCACATTTGCTCAGACTTACAGGTGGTTTAAAGAACTTCCTGGTCAATTTCAGTAAAATAAATTGAAAAGCGACATCTTTTGCGGTATCTTTGCACATAGCAGAGTCCTCAGGTTGGTTTTCTGCTTGACAGGAAACACTCGTTTTTTTATTTGCACCTCACCACACACTCTGCTCTTCCAACTTTCCCAATCATGGTGATTAGATCGGAGTTATTTCCCCCAGTTCCTTCCTCTCTCCCTTGCTTGCTCTTTACTGTTTATCAAATATGTTTTTTCTTTTTCTTACATTTTTCACTTTGACCGCATCTTCATGTCTTCACCTCATTTGCCGCTCTTTCACGCTCCATCTCCTTATTTTCTTTCCTAGTTCCCAATTCCTGTATTTTTCTTCTCCTTCTGTCGTTCTTTTGCACTCGTTTCTTCCCTCTCTTCTGCTCAGACCATCATTTTTCCTTCATCCTTCCTCCCTTCCTTGACCCCTCCAGAACATTGCTCTTTGGCAAAGCCTGCAGTGTAGGGCTGCATTGAAATCGCACTGCAGTGCAGAGATTGGGGTGAACACAAACCCTCCACCCCACACTACCACCTCCATTTCTCCCAAATAACACATTTCATTTCCTGCCACACTTCCTCACTCTCTCGCAACCCCGAACCTCTCCCCCCACTTCTCTCTCTGTGGCTCCATGCCTTTTTTTCTCCTCTCTTGCTCAGTATTTTTCTGTCAAAGGCCAATACAATTATTCATACCGAAATGTCTCTGTACTCATGCATAAAATGAAACTTATTCAAGCTCACACGCTCACTCACCTGCATACTCGAATTGCCAAATATGCTCACAAGGGCGTGTGCAAAATGTATTCTCCTTTTTATGTCCATTTTTTTCTCCACACAGATCTGACCTCCCCCCCACACACTCACCTGTTTGTACCTGTCTTATGTTAAACTAATATGTACTCAAGACTATATGAAGAGCTAATGCACAACTCTTGTTTAAATGCCTCCACTGGTTGATGTATTAACTAATTCATCCTCTAGGGCCAACTCCTTTCACATCAGCTCATATGATTGAGCCTGAAAGATTCATGAGGTTGAGGCTATTAATATCAGCGGCCCATACCCACTTCACCAAAGGTCCATAGATCTAAGCGATGAGGTCAAAGACGATTGTGAAAGTGGAAAGCACAGACTGTAGCTGAACATGGTGGATGTTCTATGGCAGATACACACAGGCTGTTCAGATATTTGTCAGCAGATTCTCTCAAGATTAACAAAGTGTGAAGCTAACGTTGGTATTCTTAGAGCTAGAGGTGATTTATGCAGTAAAGCAAAGAGTTATAATCAGAAGTGTAAAAAAGTAAGAAAGAAATGTGCAGATCGATAGATCCTAGGCGAGTTGTTAGGTTACATATAGGAAGATAGATGGAAGGAGCAGGAGCTGCCGTGCTGCTCCCCTCAGGACATCTCATTCATTCCATCATTAATGATGCAATGGATTTATGTGTTTGGCTCCAAATCCTTCTAGTTCTAGAGGTTAGGCCCATATGTTATAGAGTTTCTAGTGCTTTTTCTTTGCTTCTATTTTTCCTGCAATAGTAGGACAATCACCACCAGGTAGGAAAAGGTGATATTAAGAAAAGGTCATTCATATACCACCAACAACTCTGACAAACTCAACCATGGGAAAATACAGTCCTGGTCTTTAATGATCCTGGATTTTTTTTAATCAGATGTTTTTTAACTCAAACAAGATGCTTTTAAGAGCAATCTTTGCTGAAAAATATGGGGTGGTGATGCATTTTGTGGTTAAAATAAGACTTTTTTTGGTGAATTATTTTGGTTTGAAGGTGGTATAACAACAAATGACTCAGCATTGTGACTCAAAATGAACAATCCATGAACTACCATGTGATGGCAAGTGTGCGAATGGCAGAGAACGTCTCTTTTGTGTGACTGATGACCGGCAGTTTTTCACAGTTTGTCAGCAGCTGACGAGTTCTTAAAGGGCCATGATTGGCTGGCTCAGCCAGTACCCCATGCCTCATTAATTCCTCCACATCGCTGGATTCCTCAATCAGCATTATGATTGGCTGTACCCCCGCTGCCACTACCATGCATACTCTTACCCCAACACCACCAAGAATGCCAAAAAAAAGCCTGTAGTGCTGATTGACGCTGCTGCGCCTGCAGCTGACTCAGTTGGTGGTGCATCCCTTAGACACATTCAAAAAAACGCCACAAAAAAAAAACATTAATAAAAAAAAACCCAAGCATCTGCAGAGGGGTACTGTAGTGTAGGCAAACTCTGTTCACAGAAGACATAAGATAGGTGATGGCATAATTTCTCAGTTTTCAATCACCATGGACACTCCCTCCTCTCCAACCTCCTCAGGACAATGAGAAACAAAGGACACACTGGCTGCAGAGTTGAATAAGAATGAGCTACAGGGCTCATAATGTGCGTGCGTCCATGTGTGAATACATGTGAGTGCAGCACGCCGTATCTCTTTGGTGTGAACACATCTGCAGATTAATGAGCTCCTGGCCAAGTTGCCAGGATTCACCTCTCTCTTTTTATCTCTTTTTCACTCTCTCACCAGCTCACACATACACACCACCTTGAGTTGACTCATCTTTTCTGCCACTCTTTGTAATTCACTTGTCAGCTGGAGTGCCGAATATGCATAGAAATTGAATGAATATGCATGTATGTGGCTGATATGCGTTTGATTTAGCTCAGTGAATATGTGTGTGTTGTGTTGGATGGAGGGAGGCGATGGCGCTGTATACATTGGGTGACAGCTGTGGGAGGAAGTGAAGCATATAAAGGCTGGCCACGTAGAAAGCGGGACAAATTGATTTCCCATGAAGACCGCAAACTGGGTTTTACACGGGAGGGTCTTATCAGTGTTCCAGAAACACTCACACAATGACACTCAAGTACAGACACACAAGCACCTGCAGACTGAGACTCAAACTTATGTCAAGTGTAAATATGAATTAAATACTTCTTCAACACAGTGCGCTCATGCAAGAAAATAAAAAACATAAGGCATGGTTTAGACAGAAACTGTATATATAAGATGGACTTAGCCAGTATGACATCATCGACTGGTTTTGACTTCACAGTTTGAAGCTGTTATCATTTAGCTGCCACCGTGTTGGCATGTTGGCTCTATGGAGACAGTTATTACCATATTTGAATGAAAGTGATTTCATTAATTAAAGAAATTAATTTGTTGGTGGAGCCAACAAATGTAGCAATGCACTTAAAAAGACAAATATGTAGTAGTTAACAGACATAAGACATTTTTACACATGTAGTCTGAACAATGCCCACTTCTGTGCTGTTAATTCACTTACCATTAGTATCCATGGATTCAGACTTTGTTCTATGTGCTAGAATGTAAAGTCCATTTAATGTCTGATTCATGCATCTGCATTCACCACCTGGTAATGACTAGATTAGTTTTGGAGGTGCATGTGTAAGAACAAATATAAGTATAAACACTGTATACTTTGCATATATTTGACATTTTTAATGAGGAATAAAATGCAAGAAACACTGTACTAAAATGTATGAGCAAATGCATTACTGTACACCTTGTGGTGGTCCAACAGTGCAAAGGATTTTTTTTGTTATATCTCCATAGCAGCAACCCAGAGGGGGGAAAATAACCAAAGAGATGAATGAGGCAGAGTGAGATGGAGCAAGAAAGCATGAAAGAGAAAAAGACAGAGCGAAGATGACTGAGGGGATAAAGTCCTTCGCTAGGCTCTTGTCTGAATGACTGTCAGATCTACACTAGCTGAAAAATAGTAAATAATTCCTTCTTAGTATTTACCAGAGGGCAGTTTTTTTTGATTTTCATTCAATTTCCTTACCAGAAATAGATTTAAGAATTCAACATCAGAGCTCTCACCACTCCGGAAAACATCCTTATATAATTTTACTGTCAGTGATTAATTGATTCTGACAGGACAAAGGGAAAAATAGATAATTTTAGTCTACTATTTCCTCTTTAACTATGTCAGAAATAACGACAGGAGGCAAAGAATAGCCTGTCACTCACCCCTCTAGGGAACTGCTCTACTTAAAGTTATTGTATTTTTTAAGTGTGCGCACTCATAGAGGTAAGGACCAAAAGACAAGGAGGTGAGAAAGGATGGAAAAGCGTGCAAGGAAGGAAGCACAAAAATGAAAAAAATATAACAAAGTATGCACGAAAAGGAGGAATACAGATGGAAGATGGAGGACTGGAAAAAGCTTCAAGGAACCAAGTGGAGAAAAGTGATATCACAAGCAATCCATTGTAAGATTTAGACATGTGGCTCCTTTAAGCTGTGATAAGACGTGTTAATGATAACACCTGGCACCCTGGGTGTTACGGGCAGACAGAGCTGTCAGAGAACAGACCTTACACTACACAGCCTTGAGGGACACCACCACTGCTAACACCAGGAACCCTAAAGGGACACCTGTAAACCTTGTAGACTCAAAGGAAATCAGCCTGGTAAGAGCCACAGGGTGAACGAGGATAAACTTGCCATTAAAAGATCTCCAGAGGGAGAGAGAGAAAATAGAAGGTGAAGAGACTCGGAAGTGACTAATATAACAGTAGTAGCGAAGACAACGAGGGAGGAGAAATAGAAAGGAGAGGAAGAGGATTCTTTGGATCTGTTCTGCATGTTCTGTCACTTTACAGTCCTGAATATCTCCAGTTTCCTTCTCTCGACTTCTGTGGCGAGACAAAAATAGCGTGAGGCTGTAAGATACTGGTGGCATTGTGGCAGCTTGCTTGGCTTCTCCTGTCCCTGGCTTCCATTTCTTGGCCATTGGCCCCCTCCCACACAAAATATAAACAGACCCTGAAGATAAAACCAGTGAATACACACAAACACACACACACAGCATTGGGGAGCGGAGTCAGACTGTCAGAAGTGAAGGCTAGCAGAGCGATTTGAGATGTTGTGACACTTTAGCTCATTACATTTTCCCAGGCTGTTATGAATGTTGCAACAGTGCTGTCAACCAAAGCGAAGACCTGTCTGAAACATACTGTGGGCACACACATTCACAGACACGCCACTGACGCAGCCTGCGCATTGCCACATCCACATTGCAGGCCTTGAATTAAGATGAATCTTTTGCTGTTTTTATTCTCAACGTTGCAGATTTTGGACGGGAAATGTCTACAAGGCGGGCTTTAGGCTCACTTTGCTCACTTTCCTTTGACGCACAAGAAAATCTGGTAACCCCTGACGAGCCGGATCCCTGCATGCATGAAGCTCTTAGTACATCATCTGGGCTCCCACATGATGTACTGGTGAAGTAATGTATTCCTGTTCAACTTAAAATCTTAGCCAAATAAAAGGGGTGAAATACTTTTCTCTATTTCTAACCAGAAATGCACAGGAAAAGAGATTGTGTTATCGTCAGATCCTCTGATCAGCTGATCAGCATTGGCCCGAGCACGCCCTCTTGAGAGCAGCACAGAGCCTTGGGCAGTACCAGAGCTGCTGTGTAGTCTCCTCTTCTCCCTGCTGATCCTGATCCGTTTGTAATTCACTGCACCTAAAGACAGCTTAAGGCCCAGGACTCTACTGTGTACTGCTGGTACACACACACATGCACACACAAAATTCGTATCTCACATACAATCATACACGTCCATGAGCTAAACACATTTTTACACTGATTGCAGCTATTTTGTCTCCTGTCTGTCTATATTTCACTGGCCTCCAGGAGACCTACGAGTACTAACCGTCAAATTTGTTTTTGTGTTTTTCCCTTAAGTCAACATGCCGCAACCAAAAATTTTAGCTGTGATATATGACATATGACAGGTATTATTATTATTATTATTATTATTATATTTATGTCTGCCTCACCCTTAAAGGTGCAACCTAAGAACATGGATAGATATTTCTCAACTGTATAAATAGACAATGTCACACTAACAACTGTTTTTACATTTGAGGCTTGAGGTTGCTGTTCCCTCAACATAGTCCGCTGAATGGTTAATGTGGCTGTACTAAATTCAGCCCATGGTGAAATTGGGTTACACTATTATTGTAAGCTACATTTGCAAGAGAAAAACCACTAGGCAGAATTTTGTGACACTTGGTGTAGTGGTGGTTCACAGGCAACAGAAATTGTTACGTTTTGGTGCAGACTGGGACGACTTTGAAATGTTGGAAATAGGGAATTTGCACTTGCATCAGCAGTGGCAGTGACAGTGGTGGAGGACTGTGCTCTGAGATGTCCCCTTTCGTGTTAGCATGGCATACACGTTAGCTAAATTTGTTGCATTTAATGATGTCTGATAAATGTCAATGAATTAGTGTTATTGCTATTTTTAGCTGCTGAAGACACTTCTATGTTCAACAGTTTGTTACCAATTTTGTCTGTTTCTGTTGGACAATGTAGAGCACTGGTGATCTAAAAAAAATCACAATGTCGTGTTGAAGTTATTTTTAGGAAATTAATTCAAAAAGGATCATTTTATTCTCCTTTACCACAAATTACTGCTCCATGTGGCGCGACATGGAGAGAAGCAGCTTGCAGCAGGCTGAGATGTTACTGAAGCCTAGCAGTGTTGGTCAAGTTACTTGAAAAAAGTAATCAGTTCCTAATATTACTAATTAGCAAAAAAAAATCTGCATATTCCAACATATAAAACAAAGTAATGTTTTGTGTTTACACTTACTCTTTCAAATAGATGCAAGTAAAAAAAAAAAAAAAAAAGCAAAAGCTAAATAGAATAGTGCTGTCAGCGTGGGGCTGCATAGCGCTAACCATGCTAACGCGTTGACGTCATGCAGCCCCACGCACGGGGCGATCCGCATTAACTTGCTAACGGAGATTTGCCACGTTAATGCGGTTATGGCGTTAACGTCATTTTAACGAGATTAACGCTGACAGCACTAAAATAAAATCTAAGATTCAGTGGCACTAAGTCCTGTCACGCTTAAATCTATTGTCACCTGTTTAGCAGGAGTGGGGCGGGTGGAGGTTTGCCCAGTGCCGCAGTGGTCTTGTCAGTGGGGCGATCCTGGGGTTTCTCTCTTAATTTCACATTCCCGTGGCGGCTTGCTAGGTGCTTGCTCAGATTTGAATTTCAATTTTTCACTGTGGAAAGAAGTTTTCTTCCCACGCAGAGTGTACAGAGGACGCTAATGTTTTTGTCACTTTTTACGGAATAAAACTTAAAGTAATGTAAGTACGTTCAAGCTTTAAACACTGCATGGTCGTACTCTCTCCTGCACTCCATATTGTCCATTGTTGATCTACACAGGTCTGTCGCTGCCACGTGTGTCGCACGCGCTTACGTCATTGTCATGAGACACTCTCACAAACAAAATCACAACAGTTCAGTTATGCAGTAACGCAGCATGCTTACGGGAAAATAACAGTAATCTAATTACCTTTTTGCAATAGTAATCCCTTACATTACTCGTTACTTTAAAAAAGTAATTGGATTACAAACTGCTCATCTCTGAAGCCCAGATTGCTTTGATAGCAGCCTTCACATTCTCTAGTTTTGCGTTAAGTGTTTCTCATCTTCTTCTTGATAATACGGTCATGTTGACTGGTCAGTCAAGAGCAGTAATAACATGGTCAGTAAATCATTTGATAGTAGCTTTGGCACTGTGCTTCTGGAAAAAGAAATGGTCTCCATTTGTCTGCAGATGGATGCAAGTGCTCTAAAGTCAGTTTCCTAGTAGACAACTGCAGTTTGAATTTGGTAAAACACAGCGTACCAAACAACACCAACACCAGAAGATGGCACAACAAATCATCACCGAGTGCAGAGACTTCATACTGGAGAATAAACACCTTAGATTTTGTGCCTCTCCACTCGTCCTTTCACTTGGAACTTCCAAATGAAATGAAAAACTTCCTTTCATCTGAAAAGAGAATTTTGGAAGTCCAATTCTTTTCCTCTTTAGCACAAGTAAGACACTTGTGATGTTGTTTCTGTTTCAGGAGTGGTTTGATATGAGAAATGTGACAGTGATTTTTGTGTGTCATAGTTCTTCATGCACTGACACCAGCCTCAGTGCACTCCTTGTGATTCTCTCCCAAGTTTTTGAATCGACGTTTCTTGACAGTTCTCTGTAGACTTTGTTCAACCCTGTGGCTTGTGCACCTTTTCCCACCACACTTTTCCCTTGCAGTCATTTTTACACAAACATGCTTGAATACAGCACTCTGTGAACAGTCAGCCTTTTCAACAGTGACCTTATCCTGTCAGTGATATGCACAACTGTCAAGTCAGCAATTTCCCCCACGATTGTTGTGTGCATTTCACTTTACATGAAATAAATACAGAATATATGAACGTTTACATTTTTGTGTGAAATTATGAAAAAAAAATCAAACAAAATGTAACATTATGTATTAGAACAGTGGACGTATCTGAGCTGACTTGTGATGCTGGAAATTATGTTATGATGATTTATGATTTGCAAGTTGAAACTGGATTAAATGATAAAAGCAGTATGCAAAAAATTAATAAATAAAACAAAAAAATGAACCAAAATAGTTAGCTGAATGACACTAAAACCCTTTCTGTTCAGTGAAACTGAAGAGCCGGGTGATAGTTCTCTTATATTCACATATAATAAGGAAGACATCTTTTTATCCATTTTTAAATATAAAAATGGTAATTAGTGCTGCCAAAAATGCAAGAGAAAAGGGCTCTTGCTCAAAACAAAAGCGGGAGAATAGAGATCCATTTAGGCATCTTGGCACTAACACATACTGAAACACAAGTACATCGGGGCTCTGGCTGCAGCTGCAGATATGCAGTCTATAAACACACAAAACCATATAATTGTTTTCTCCTACACATTCATACACAGCCGTTAAACACACATTCACAAAAACATAACAAAATTCATTTTATGCTCATTAATGTCGCTGTACACACACACACACAGCACTCACCTACATTATGGTTATTGACACAAAGCAACATGGTCCATTGTGTGCTGTTTGGACGAACGGGCGTTCAATAGAAAGGTATCCTTCTTTGTAGAAGGGCATGGAAATGTCAATGCCCCTCAGCAAGCTAAAGGAAGCCAGTCTCCTAGGGTCTATTAATATGAAAGACGACAAACACAAAAAAAACCTTTTAGCAAAAAACCCTTTTTGTCATAAACATTTCAATGTCAAAGCCTCCATTTTGCAGGATCGCATGTCAGTTTATTTTTGGATAATGTCAGTTGTCGTTCTTAGGCAATTAGAAGAATGTGTTTGTATATAGGTGTCTGAGAGCGATAGCGTCATTAGGAGTGTGTTATGGTTAATGTGCATTAAGTGTATTTTTCTGCATGTTACCCTCCCTCTGTGGTAATAATACTGTCCCTTCATCCCTTCTATGCCACACTGTCAGGTTTAGAAGTCCTCGGATGGCATTTAGTGGTTCAAAGGTTCGCTGTGTAATTGATCAGACTGCTACTTGATCTGTACAGCTGGCATTTAGTCCACACAGAAAAATGTCCTTTTCCAGCTCTGTTAGGATAAACTTGCTTTCAAATGTCAGTGCCTGCCACCGACAGAAGTTTGACATGGATGAATTGTATACAGAGCATAATGAGATTTCAGTTTCTCACCTTCCATCGCTTGCTTTTGTGGGCATACAGGTATTTACATAATGAGTCAACACAATTATAATAGATGCGCCATATGGCAAATATATGCTCACTAATGGCTTTATTTTGTTATCTGAATGTTTCAAATTTTCTCTGTTGCTTTATTCTTTGTTTGTTTCTTCTTCTTTTTTATCATGTTCATTTAACAAAGCTCTTTTTGGAAGGGCTATTTATTTTTGACCAAAGCAGTTACACCATTTTGCAAAAACGGCACTGTTTCTTTGTCAGAATTTTCCCTTAAATGTTAAATAGGTTTAAAAAGAAGTCAGCTGCAGCACTAAATTTCACAGCTCCTACTGCTCTTTCAAACAGTCATTATGTTGACAGGTAAATGGCTGCAATCTTGACCCTCTCAATAGGTGTTTGTAGTGGTTTTGGGCAATCAGAATGGGCACCCAGCAGCTTTACTCCCTTCTCACTCCTCTCAAGCTACAAAGCAAACCCCAGATGCAGGATCATTAAAATCATTTCTGAGTGAAATTTTTAGAAGTTGATCAGAGGGAATTGTTACTATTTTTATATCAAAGCCCACAAAAAGTTTTAAAAAAGTCTTAAATGCTTCTCTTTTTGACGTTTGCTATCATTTGATGTGGTAGGTGAATATTTATGAGCGTTTGAAGTAGAGATCGGGACATTTGCAAAAAATCAGACCATGCAATCAAAAAAGATGACCAAAAAGGACACAGTCACCCTTCAGTTAATTTTAATGAGAGGGGACAGATAAGAATATACACATTTCAAGCACTGTCTTTCATCTGTGGAATGAAAAGGGCTTCCTCTGTGCAAGTAAATGCTTTTATAAGTAACATCATGTTCCTTGCATCTAGAACGTTCTGAGGAATGGACCTGTAACTGAATTTTCAAATGTTTTTTTAAAAATTCATGAAAAAAGAGGAAATATATGTAGACAAAATAATTTGGAATATTCAAATAACAAAAATGGGGCTAATTTCATGCAATAAATATAAGACCTAGTATTTATTTCCAAATTGGTTTTATGTCTTCAAACAGTCTTTAAACACAAAGTCCTGTACCAGGAAGCAGGATTTGGGCTTATTCAGGTAACTTCAGGGTAATCCTGTACAACACAGGTGGATTACTTCTTACTGTGGTGCATTGCCACACTAATGGTAGACCTAAGTTGCTCCAGAGCAGGTTATGTTCCAGATTAGAGATCAACAGGTTAAAAAACAAAATCACCTTTCTCACCTAGCAATTCTCCAGAAGTATAAAGTTTTAAACATCATTTGAAGGCTTCGTCTTTCGCTGATGGGCCTCAGCAAATACTGATGTTAAGATATAGCTCTATTACTGTAAAGAATTTTACAACTGCATTAATGTATGTATAAAATATGACACCTAATTGTTCTTGCTGACCTTATCAAATGCATATACACTAAGCCTATGTTTAAACTAATTTATTATTTACACAGAACCATTAAAAACCACTGGACCTGCAGCTGGAAGAATTAATATTAAAACTGTTTTTTGGATATGAATTTAATGAAGTACTTGATTATAATCTGTCAGTAATGATAATCAAAGCTGTGATATTGATAAGTCTGATAATTCGCACATTTACTGTCATTGTCTTTGTCATGTGTGTTCAGTCTGATCTTATAAGTTATGTAATAATCTCTGGATTGTCTTATACTCCTGGTATATGATTTGATATGAAGCCATTAAAATCTTCAGCTGCTCTTTGTTCAGATCTTACCTAATTATTATCAGAGCCTATCCTCATTATAATTAAATTATAAAAACAGACTTTATTTAATGTCATTTCTCGTGTTAGACTAAAGAGTTTAATAGAAGGATAGTTCCAATCTTATAACCGTGGTATATATTTTATAGCATAGTTACTAGACCGCTAAAATAATATACTATGTTTTAATGCATAGTCCTTTGCTGAAATATTGATTTCTTTCTCAAAGCCTTTATTGCCCCCTAAGTGGACTGCCTCTTTGCTGTACTCTTCCTATTTTATCCCGATTCATAGCCATTAAATAATGATTGTTTTTCAAGTCTTGTTTCTATAAAAATAAATAAAAGAAAAAGAGCTTTATACTTTGTATTTGGCCTCAGTATTCTTAAACACCCAGGCTGGGGCAAGTGTTAAAAGTGTAATTCTCTCTGCTTGAAAGTAGAAAAAGACCCTCTGGAAGCACAAGCATGTCAGATAGGTCGACCGAGTGATGGAGTTGAACTTTAGCGTCACAATGCTCTGGATGAGTAAGCAGCTAATAGGAATTTAATCTGATCTATTGAACTGAGAGATAATCCAGAAAAGGAAATGGGGGAAAGGCTGGACCACGTTATTCTCCCACCCATTTTCTGTTGACTCCCACTCTTATTCTCTCTCTGTATCTCTCTGTTTCTTTCTCTGTCCCTTTTCAATTATTCATACTATGGTTTTGACACATGCCTGCAGTAAGCCTCCAGATATTCTGTCAAGTGACACCACCCCCAGTTTGTCTGGCTGCTCTCTCACTATCCTCCCCCATATTCCTCTCTCTATTTCCCCTTCCTCCATCCTCATAACTCACCAGCTCTCCTCAGCTACACACAGGAAGATGAGGATAAACAACAAGAGGAGGTCAAATTTTCATCTTGCAATCAGAAACAGCCCCATTCAAATTATGTAGTTAAACCTCAATTTGATATTTTTCATCACAGTAACTTATCAAGTTTTTGCATTCATTTGCTTCCTCCCGATTCAATTTAAAATACTGGCTCAAATAAAAGCTAGTAGGGTCACGAGTTTGTAAGCAACACACAGAAATTACCACAGTGGCTGGCACCTGTTTATTCCTCCATCCATTTCTCTGCCAGTAGATAAGTGGAGCACTGCTCTCCTCAACTCCCTGGAGACTGTACTAGTGCCCAGGCCTGATTTGGTTGTGCTGGGGAATGAGCCAGAGAGTGTGGACACACATACAAATTCTCAAATCCAGTCTCACACACACACTGCCACCTGCTTAAGTTGGATGGTCCTCTCATTAAGTCAGCCGGGAAGAGTGGACATCGAGTGGATAGTCCTACCGCACTTTGGCCCTCATCACACTGTTTAAGGAGAGGAACAGTGTTTTCATGGCTCTATAGAGCACAATGGTAATATTATATTTTTTCAGCAGTTTTAGATTTAGCATCAAAAGTTAACCTGAATGTTTGACCTTTACTGTGCTGAATGATGTATATAGTTCGGACTGCTGCAGGTACAAGGTTTAGCATTGTTTTGTGACAAGACAAGCAGCTTGGAAACCAGTGATGGGCAAGTAGGCAATTCCCACAAGTATACTGTGCAAACCTAGCCTCCAGCTTTCATTCACTGTGAATGGACTAGGAGGTAAAGGGCAGCCACTTAAACTTGCTAAATAACCACTGCACATTCATACAGCCCTTCTTTTGAATAAGTAAGAAGATAAAGTAACACCTACTCAATATAGTTTAAAAAATGAACTATGTAATTAAACTTTTATACCAATGAAAATGTAGTTAGCAAACCATTTTAGTTGGACTTATTCTTTGGGTTTTTACTGAAGTCCTGTGATACCCACACAGTGATTATTATACTTTTAAGGAGCACATTAACATTTTTACAAATGATCCCTCATTTTTTAATGACTAATAGGTGTATGTGGGAAATTTTACTCTTACTCGGTGGACAAGGTGATAGCAAATGCATTTTAGGTGGGGTTTTTTTCTTTATGCTTTTAATGTAGCGTTTCTCAAATGCCTGATTTCCCAAAATGTTTGATTGATAACCGTTTTATTTAAATAAAGGCTGTGCAAAGTCTTACTTGGTTATTTTCCCTATAGATATATATATTACTTTAGTTTCACTTCATATTTGTCAATTCGTTTTCCATGCCTCCAGGGGCTCTGCACTTGAGAAATACTCGCTTAATCCAAAGTGACAGCAAATTTGAGTGAAGCCTACATGTATACCTGCTCTATTAGGTCTTCAGCTGCTGCTCCAAAGCTCTGTGTCATCAAGGTCACAGAAGTCTGAGAAAAATCTAGTCAAAAGACTAGTGTGCTTTTCCCCAAGGCTATTAAATTGGTTAAAAGAAGATGAAATTACCTCTTCAGAAACTACACAGGTTGTTAACTCATGTTTATAGTGGAATTTTGTCATTTCTTTTACAGTGCTTCAAATATTACCTCAGCATTACCCGAGTTAAGCACATATTCACAGACAGACAGGTTGGTCAAAGTATGAAGCTACAGATGAGGATTTACTTATCCTTTTTCAGTCATCATTCACAAGTGTGAATCCATCTAGTCTATCGTTTTCACAAAAGAGCTAGGACTTCATTAAAGACTAGATACTCAGGTATGAAGTAAGAAATATATATATATTTTTAAGTATTTTCTTCCATATTTTTAGGCCAAAATTAATTCATGTGTGTGCACTTTTCTCTACTGTGAAAAAGGAAAGGAAAGGAAAAGGAAACCCACTTTCTACATAATTTTTTGTTTCTTTTATTTGGTCTGACTGAGATCCACTCTTGGTAATTGTACAGTGATAGTCCACTGCTAATACAGAATACGCTGTCTCTCTCTCTCTCTCGCTCTCTCTCTCTCTCTCTCTCTCCCTTTGTGTGTGGGTGTGTGTGTGTCCCTCAAAAAAGAAAAGAGGTTAATCAGAATACTGCCATATCCATAAATCCCATTAGAAATGCAGAGACACTTGCACTTTCAATTTAATTCCCTAAAAGTGTAGCTTTTTAATTAATACTTGACTCTTTCTGGTCAATAGGTGCATATATTTTTGTGAACATGTCATCAGAGGAAACCGTATCTACAGTGGTGGTTTTGTAAAAATAATAAAACAATTAAACAGGGTGATACAGAAAAATACCTATACTGAATGACTTGTACCAGTGGATTACAAACACTTTATTATTATGTTTCTTTACTTGAACATCAAGTTTGTCTGCTTATTTAGTTAGACACTTTGTTAGGTGCACCCATTCAGCTGCTTGTTAACTTGAATCTCTAATCAGCCAGTCATTTGACAGCAACTCAGTGTTTTAAGTGCATTAATCTGAAGTTCAAACTGAACATCAGAGTGTGGAAGAAAGGTGATTTGAGTGACTTTGAGCATGGCATGCTTTGTTGGTGCCATATGGACTATTCTGAGCATTTCAGAGGCTGGTATTCTACTGGGATGCATTGTCTCAAAACTGGACACATCAAAGGTGAAGTTAGTATGTGAAGAGATCTGTGAAAAGATCATCAGTGGATTAAATATCAGGATATTATATGCATATTTCATAGATGATTATCCAAAGTCAAGGATATTGTCAGTATCTGTGACAAATACACAGATACCAATTCACTGCCTAGATAGTACCATAGTTTAGTGCTTTTATTCCAATGATGTTAGCCATCTCTATAGTTTATCATTTTCGGAGAAAATATGCAGTGAGTAGCAGTTCTCTGGTTGAAAATGGCTTGTTGGTGACAGAGGTCAGAGGAAAATAGCCAGATTGTTTGTAGCTGGCCTCAGCACCATAAATCAACGCTTGAAGCAGATGGACTGCAGCAGCAGAAGACCACACTGCGTACCACTCAGATGCGACCAGAACCTGAGGATATAATTCAGCTCACCAAAACTGGACAACAGAAAATTGGAAAAAAAATTGCCTGGTCTTATGATCTTTGTTGCAACATTTAGGTTTTATGGTTTAGAATTTGGTGTAAGCGACATGAAAACACAGATCCATCCTGCCGTGCATCAACAGTTCAGGCTGGTGGTGTAATGATACGGCATATCCTACCTGAATATAGTTGCTGGCAGTCCAACCCATTATGACCACAGTGTACTCATTTTCCCGCATTTCCAACAGGAAAACCAGAGGTGGGGAGCAATGAAGTTCAAGTATTTTACTTGAGTATTTATTTTTCTGACAACTTTTTATTGTACTCCCTACATTTTTAAACAAATATCTGTACTTTGTACTCTTTGGATTTTCAAAACAGGCTTGTTACTTTAGGTTAATTTACGTCTTTTATACCCAATTGGCCGGAGGGAGTGCAGGTGCCCGCCGTATGTTGTGTTCGTGCTACTTCAGCATCTAGCTAGCACTACTGAGGAGGACAAAGCATGAAGCGAGTGCCATTTTTTAAGTGGCATGTAATTTCAAATTCAACGTTTTTATCAGCTGAACAAACATCAGAAAACACACAAACTGTTTGTGTGGAGTTTGCCGCACAGTTTGCTGCTAGCTAAAGGTCCAGCTGCTGGATTCACAGGGAGAGAAGAGAATGAGAGCTAACTTCGCTCTGAGGTGGAGAAAGATGTAGGAAGACAGACAGAGAGGAAGAAGAGTGGTGAGATTTAAAGGTAAAGACTGCTCACTGATAAACTGCAGATTTAAAGCTTATATGTCATTTTAATCACATATTGAATTTGTGTATTTATGAATTATGTTTTTTTCATTTTGTGAAACTTCCTGCTAAACAAAGAAAGCTATACTAGTTGTGTGTTATTCAAATGTTTGAATGAAAATTCTGGGTAGTTATGTGAAGGATAAACAGGTTAGTTTGCAGTACTGTGGTGAATTCACAATAAAGCATGTTGGACTGGCGAACAGTGGGTTGCATTAAGTGCAGCAGATATGAATTTGTATTTAAGATGATGATGCTTAGATTCATTCACTGAATTCCAACTTCATACCAACTGTATAGGTCTAGTATAAAGATAGTATAAAGGGTATAGTGTCAGTATAGGGGGTGGACATCGGACTTTGATACTAGCTTTAAAACATCTGATGACATCTTGTTGGATAAATCCACAAAGAGCAGAAGGTTAGCTGATCACAGCCAGTACACTACAAAAACCTACTGAGGCTCACATTAGAAACTGTGAGATGTTATTCTTTTCCGTGCACTGAGCCACTAAACAGATATTAGTATTCCCCACCTGCTGAATCCCACTGTAACCTTTGACTAGACTAATTTTACTGTTTAGGTGTATGTGTTTGCCACCTCTGAGGATAACACAGTATATCTCAGACTTTTTTCTTGTCCATGATTGTTAGTTCACTCTAGTCAAATGAGCTCCACAGTCAGCATTTTGTTGAATTCATGCCAGAAGAATTAAGGCAGTTCTGAAGGCAAAATGGGGACCAACCAGGTACTGGCAAGATGTACCTAATGAATCGTCCAGTGAGTGTATATACAGTAAAAGCATTTTGTCCTTAAATTTCTTCAGATTTCTGTGAACCTGACAACATGAAGCTATTAATATCCACTGTGCTCTTGGCTCTCAACTGAGAAAATATCTGCCGTCTACTGTGGCCCCACTAATAGCTCATGTTCAGAGCTGTACTTTATTGACCCTGTTGCTCCTAAAATCCAAGGGGTGCCTTGAGTCTTCGGCTTAGCTCTCTTCTGCAGTGCTTAATGAGACCAGATGCTGGCTCATATTAGGGTTCTGTTTTTTTTCTTTGAACAGCTGTACTGGCAACCTGCTCATCTGTTGGTTCAGCGTGGCTGTGGAAGGAGAGAAATTTTCTGGAGTTTCTGAGAGATTCGTTCAGATGATCATTTTTTGGTGCAAATACATTTTATGTTTGCATTCAGCTACACTGAAGATACTTAAACTCACGTTTTTCAATTAAACAGTTTTCAGTTCTGTGTAACCATATTTAGCCTTAGACATGTTTCGGTGTTTATGATACCAGTCTCCAGCTGGTAAAGTCAGACTAGGTATCAAAATATTCAGTGCTGCTTTAGAGATCATATGTGTACTATATCTTATAGGTTAACTTTTAACTGTCTCACTCTTTTCTCTCGATGTCTCACTTAGATACAAGCTAAATTTCACCTGCTAATCTTGGTAGCGTATTACTAACCTTTACTTTTGGGCGTTATATTGTAGTGATGAAGGAAAAGGCACAGAGATACTGCTGTATCATTTCTTTCATTCTGCCTGTATTTTCTCTTATGATACAGAAAATGATACAGCTTTTGAATTTCTGTTGCACTGAAATATCTTGATGCATGCTCAATCATCCAGGTAATGAAATCCAAGGAAGCTTATTCTGTTCATCTGGATGTAGCGTTGGAAGAAACGTTTGTCACTCATCCAGGTGACTTAAATGAGTGATCCAGTGTTGATCGTGTTCATCTAGATGAACAGAATCAACTTTCTGAGTGTTACACTGAGAGTTGGCCCTGTCTACTTTATGACTGATTTCACTAACTTAATCACCACTGTGCCGTTCACAATGCCTGAGGCCTTGTGCGTATTGCTATCTCATACAGCGAAAGCAAAGAGAGAGCTGCTGACTTTTTGTTTGTCTGTTTAACTCACATTTACAATAATGTGCAAAAGTCTTGAATCACCCCTCATTTATTAATATTTTGGCTTCTAAGGAGACAGCGTTAATTTTTAAAATGTGGTTTTGAACAATAGTTCTCTGGGCTTTTCCAAGCATTCCTTTGGACTTTGGTCACTTTTTCACTCATCTTCAGTCCAGTCCTTCACTTTAGTCCAGGGGCAAACCAAATGTCAGCGAGAACACAGTTTTACAGACATACTGTTAAATTGTAAGATAATTCCCAAAGAGCTAATAGCTTTAAAACTTACCATATCTCAGTACACTGTGCAGTGTGTTCTTAAAAAATCAGAGGAAACTGGACACTTGGAAACTGGAGGACAAAAAAGAAAAAAGATGTGGCAAGCCTAAAAAAAGAAAAATCTGCAACAGATAAACAGTATTTGAAAGCCCAAAAAATCCAATTGAGACCTGACACAGGCTGAAGATATAAATCTGGTGCTTTAGTTGATCCAGCTAGTGTTCAATGAAGCCTCATCAGAAATGGTCTCAGTGGAAGGGTGGCTGTCAAGAAGCCATTCTTCAGATTTTGATCCACCATGAATTCAACAGCTTTATTTTTCAGCAGTCATCCCAAACACACTGCCAATGCAGTAAAAGCAAGCCAGATATAAATAAACTTTTTTTTTTAGTAGAGGACTATACAGTAATATTTTATCATTGTACTTTGAGGCTTTCATTATAGTATCTTATTGTATATCATCATTTCTCTGAAGCATATGTGGCTGTGGGTACTTGCTGTTAATTTTAACTTTATTGATTTCACATTAGGTTATTTGACAGCTAATAACTTACATAGGTTGCATTGCTAGTCCAGTACTTCACATGACATTCGGGTTATTAGTATTGATCCGCCCTATCCTGTTTAGCAGTTTATAAAGCATTTAACAGTCCTGCTGCAGTCTCCAGCTGTTTAGTGTTGCACTTTCTAAAGACTGTGAGAGTCATAAAAGACAGATTCAAACCAAAAACGGTGAAGATGAGCGATAATAGTATAGTTTGATTACTGGCACAGTAAAATCAATTGTATAATAACTAACTCTGATAACTCTTTGCAATACTTCACCAGGAATCATGTGATGTCATTGTATGTCTCCATATCCCATAGATGTCTTTTTTTAGTTGTGTAGCTACCCCGTTGGTTTTCGCTTTCCCATATATGGAACTATAATCCAGTGACACTGGTGTGTTTTTTGTTTGTTTGTTTGTTTTAAAAGATCAAACCTCCAATTTGAATGAAATTTGAGCAAAAAAGTTGAGCCAAGACAACTCTGTTGACATCACTGTGACATCAGTTTTTTATTTCAATGAAATTTGCCCTCATATGCACTTATAATAACCTTTTACATATCACACTTCTTGATAAGTTCCTGAGCTTTAGGATAAAAAAATAAATAAACGATGTGCTGCTTTAAAGCCAAAGAATGATAAAGCCTTTCCATTCACTGCCCCTTAAAATTAGGACCAGCCACCCACTTATAATGTCAGATTATCTGTGCCAGACCTAAAGCTCATTTTAATGGTGTGGGAAGTGTTTACTCTCTGCGTATCTCTGCTTTGTTATTTTGTTTCTTCGTGTACTTTCTTTTTCCACCCTGTCGTGACTCAGACAGACAGAGGCAGTTGTACACGGATTTCCAGTGATACACTAAACCAAGCATCTCATTCCGGCTCCTCTGGCTGGGTCTCTACCTCCTGCATCAAATTCAGCTTTTGATATCAGCCAGCCCAAAGCGGGGCACCAGCAATGAAGCTGTCATGCTGTTTTATCCAAACAGACTCTTCCGCCCCAAACAGTGTCTGCCTGCAAAGCCGCTGTAATCCAACCCTGAAACTTGCCAACTTCCCAGACTCACAGAATCGTATCACCTCTCCCATGGCTTTCTCCACCCATCCTTGTTTTCATCACCTCTCCTTCCTAACTCTGCTCCTCTCCATGTTTGTCAGTATTTCTTTATCCTCTCATCTTCCCTCAGTCTTCTGTCTTTCCACTGCCTCCATCCTCTCCCTTCACCTTTCCTCCCCTCCTGTGACCTCTTGCCAAAGCTCCAGGGATTCACTCAGTTGTTGTGATGGCAGAGGATTGTGGGATACCAGCTGCAGTTTTAATGATTTTGCCCCCAGGCACAGATCAGCCAGAGAAATACAGCTACCATTTTTCAACAGAATGGGAACTCTCACCCGGGCAACGCCTCTGTGAAATATGTGTGCATTTGGATATGCGTGTGCACAAACATCTAAACTTGTTTTAATATCACATCTAAGCGATCGCTTCGGCATTTTGTTTCTGGTCACTTTAAGAAATTTTAAATTGCATTATTATACATGTTTTCATAGCTGCTAGCGAGATAGCTTTTGAGTGGGAGCAGTGTTGTTGCTGAAGTTGGAAGTTCATTTTAACAGTTTTTCTCCGTTTTCCTCCATGCCGCTTTGTCTCTCTTCATAGCTTCCACCGTACTCTCCCTCTCTCTCTTGGCTCAAGTTTGACAGCAGAACTGCAGCACGTCCTGCAAACACATTGCAATTAGCATCATGCGCTTCAGTGCATCCCAAACCGCTCGCTGATGAAGTTCAATCAATTCGCTTTAATTATAACTTTCTCAGAAACACCTCTAATCTCTGCAAAAGTTTGATCTCTCAGGGGTTTTTTTCAATAACAAGCTGTGGCAGGTAGTTTAGAAAAGTAGCCATTTGGAAAGTGTTGTTTGTACGTCTATGTTTCTGTCTAACCTCACTCACCTCCTCATGTTCTCTCTCTCCCTGCAGACATTGATGACTGCCAGTCGAATCCATGTCAGAACGGAGGAACCTGCATCGATGAGATCAACTCTTTTGTGTGTCTTTGTCTGCCCAGCTATGGTGGCGCTACTTGCGAAAAAGGTAAAGTGGCAAATGGGACTGCTTCCCCTTTTACTCATTAGTTCATTTTAGTAAACGCTGCATGTGTTGAGCAGTGGCAGAGACTGGAGAAGGAAAGACCTAGTCTGTATATTTTTAAAATTAAATGTACTTTTGGGATAATATGGGAGCCTGATGTCTTTCAGACATGGTGCGGCCTGATCATTCCGGACTTTGTACTTCAGGCAAAGAATTTTAAACTTAATTCTGCCTTTAACAGGGATGAAATACATTCCCTCTTTCTAATTTCTGTTAGTTCTTAGCTTACCTTAATTTTTGGATCAACCGGAAACTTTAAAAGGGGCTTCTGGGACAACCTGATTATAAAAAATTACAGTAGTAAAAATGATAAAGGGAGTTTTTCAGCATTATTTCAAGACAGCATATTCCTAATGTTAGTAATATTGTGCTGTTGAAAGTAGCTACTCCAGGATGAGGATAATGCAAAATAAATACAGAAGAAAAACAGGGCTGTGAAGGACCAAAAGGAAGAGATGATGAAGGTGGAGAAGCAAGTTAACAAGTGAGGATAATAAAAAAAAGAAGACTGGGTATTCCTCTGTGTATGTGCAAAAGAGAATAAGAAGATGGTTTAAGACCAATATGTGGAGACAAAGGTAGATTTAGGAAGATGGAGTTAATGAGTTATGTGTCAGTGAAGACAGAGGAGATAGAGGAAATGGAGAAGGAGGGCGTGAATATAGACAAAGAAGCCGAGGAGGGGGAGACAGGGAAGCCCTGTGGCATAATGTATTGGGTTTATAGAGAACACCTGCGTCCAGCTGGTTTTGTTTCTCATTATGGGAATTCCCATGTGAGAAAAGGGGCATTTCATGGAAACATGGCCTACATGTCACTGCAGAATACCACTGAGGGGTACTTACAGCTACTGTTTGCATTAGGGTTTGCTTTGAACAGATTTTTACCCAGATTCTATGACAGACGTATTATTGGATATTTTCTAATGTAAGAACCGTCCAATCAATGCAGTCTAAAGAAAAGAAGGTCACATAACGCTGACAGTTGAGATTGAAAATGAAACCAAAATTGAAGATAAAAATGGAGAAGAAATGTGTACGACCCTCACCATGTCTCAGGTTAAAAACAAAGTACAGTTATTGCATAAGTACCTTTGTAGTCTCTCAGGCAGATGCTTGGCTAAATAAACAAATGCTGATTTTCTTAGAAATCATTAGAAAGACATCCCAATTAACTTTCCTGAGAATCATGATAAATTTCATGGTTTCTTAAGCATCAAAATAACCCAGTATTAGTTGTCTCTGTATACTCCATAGAGTGCAACCAGGGATTTCTCATAGGTAAGTTGGTTCATTTGTGATGATGTAATAACTTGGGATGTCAATTTGCCACGAGTATTAACAAACATTGGCAAAGAAAACACATTTGAGATATTGAGGGGGGCAATAACTGCGTAATGCAAACTGTGAATCTCCTAAAATATGAGCCTTAAGATAGCACAATTACATTTAAAAAGTGAATACCAAGGAAGACAGCTGAGCTGAAGAGTTTTAGGTAGAGGGACAGTTAGAAATTTGTGCCTAATTAAAAGCAATCAAGCTAAGTTCCTTCCCATTCAGGCTGACCTTTGACCTTATCTCAGAATAAGAGTTGTGTCTCTGAAGATGTGTCTTTTCTTTTAATGCAAGTTTGGCTTCTGGTCTCTTTTGCTTTTTACTACTCTTTTCTGATCTGGGACTTTGAGGGAACAACAATCGATGCTGCGCATAGAGTGGGAAGAGAATGAAGCACAATGGACATTTTAAATGTTGAAAACTTCAGTTTTGGTTTTGGCAGGTTGCAAAAAGAAAAGTAATGACATGTAAGCAGAACAAAAACACAAAGCTCCAAATTAGCTCTGCTCTTTGACAGCGTGCAGGTTCGTTTCCACAGCAGTTTGACACACTAGTCCTCACTGACAGATATTGACTACTGTATACTGACTTATACTGTAACATTTCTGCTCATGAATTAGCTCTTTCTTTTCTTATGTAGGTGCTTTTCTGTACATCAAAAGTAAGACTTAAAGTCTACACTGGTGTTTATCTATTAAACTCTTAGTCCCTTTTCTTTTCTGCACTGAGATAATTATTAAAAGAAAACAAATGCATTACATTACTTAATTACTCCCGAGAGACAGTAATTTGTTACGCTTCATGTGACATTATTTGTGCGTCACTCTTTAACATAACCTAAAGCGCACTATCATATTATTACAAGTTAACAATGTAAGCCTACAGCCACATGCCGAATCAAATGCCTATCCCAATGAGAACATGCTTACAATCTTTCTTTTAGTGTTTAAGTTTGAATATAAAAGAAAGTTGAAAACCAGCCCAAAGAGATTTCAATTTAACTTTCAATTCAATTTCAATTTATTTATTTATACAGCGCCAAATCACAAAAACAGTCACCTCAAGGCGCTTTATATTGTAAGGTAGACCCTACAGTAATACATACACAGAAAAACCCAACAATCATATGACCCCCTATGAGCAAATGGGTGTGGGAATTTTGATGTGGCAAAGTTGTTGCCACAGCAATTCTACAGTTGAACTATGTAAAGGTAAAAATGGAGGCTGCAATGTGGTGGCTGTGTCAAAATCACTCACCACCAGTGTTGGGTAAGTTACTTTGAAAAAGTAATTCAATTATAGTTACTAGTTACTTCTTCAAAAAAGTAACTGAGTTAGTAACTGAGTTACAATATTCTAAAAGTAATTAATTACTTGGAAAAGTAACTATTGCGTTACTTACAACAAAAAAAACCAAAGAACGTTTAACCCTCTGGGGTCCAGGGTATAATTGGCCATTTTTTTACTGCTCTTGATTTTCCCTCTACATTTTACCTTTAAAAACTATTTACTTTGCCTTGTTTGGTATCATTCTTTTTAGCACAACCTCGCATGCCTGAATTTACAGTTATGTTCTCATTTTGTCATACTGTATAACCAGAATTGATCTAAAATCAGACAAAAACCATAAAATCAGAGTAGAAAAAGTTATTTTTTTACTGTAACAACCATAAACATGTTTAATGAATCATATTTCATAACTTCAAATGCAAATATTAATTGTCAATTTTAAAATCCTCTGCACAAGTTTTGCAAACAACAAATTTATTTGCATCCATTTACCTTGATTTTTTAAATAACCATTTCAAACTATTTACAGAACAATCAGCTGTGATGCCACACAAATTATTTGTGCCACTCCAAAAAAATATTTTGTGTCCACTACAAAGGAGAACATCACAGCCTGATACCTGCAGATCTGACAGCAGCAGGTGTATCACTGCTGTTTCTACCTGGAGACAGCAGTCGCCTCATTGTTCTAACACACAACACAAAACTATCCACAACACTACACACTAACTACACAAGACAATACATTAACTACACACTCCAAACACGCTAAACGTCACAAATCTCACATCTCAAAAACTCGCTCTCTCTCTTTTTCTGCTCTCTCTCTCCCTCTCTCTCTCTCTCTCTCTCCCTCTCTCTCTCTTTCTTTCTGCTCTCTCTCTCTCTCTCTCTCTCTCTTTTTCTGCTCTCTCTCTCCCTCTCTCTCTCTCTCTCTCTCTCTCCCTCTCTCTCTCTTTCTTTCTGCTCTCTCTCTCTCTCTCTCTCTCTCTTTTTCTGCTCTCTCTCTCCCTCTCTCTCTCTCTCTCTCTCTCTCTCTCTTTCTCTTTCTGCTCTCTCTCTCTCTCGCCGTCACTCCTAAAACTTCCCGTTTTGTTTTGGTTTTTTGCTCATAAGCAGAGCGTACTTGCTAGCGCTAACGTGGCGAAACTATTGAGGAAAAAACGCCGCGTATATCTTGTTTATCATGACTCTGGTTTTACGTGGCCTATCGACACAATTTAAAAACTGGTATATGTCACCTTGTTGCTTTGTCTTTAAGTGGTCATGTGATTGACTTACCACGACTACTTTATTCTTCCTCAGTCAAACAGCAGCACTCATGTGATTGTTTTGCCCCCTGAGCTCCAGGTGTTGTGCTAGACAGTGATCGTGATTGCCGTCCGCAGGAGCGCGCGCAGCTGCTTAAAGCTGTAGCACCCAGATTACTTACAGCTACTTCCGTGCAACTGATATAAGATGCGGTAAGCTGAACACAGCTTCAACCGTCTGTTTGTTGAAAAATAGTAACGGACCGCGTTTCCTTGTTAGTAACTGTAACGGCGTTGTAACGATAGGAATAGTAATTAGTTAGATTACTCGTTACTGAAAAAAGTAACGCCGTTAGTAACGCCGTTACTTGTAACGCCGTTATTCCCATCACTGCTCACCACTGACTTTGTTACCTGTTGAAAATCGGGCTGTGGCCGCTGTGCTCGGGTCTGCATACAGACAGACTAAACATCACTCTGGGTTCTTCACCTACTGTAATAGTATTCTGTCTGTGCAGATGTTTGCAATGAGTCCATTTTGTGTTAGTATAATGCAGCTGTTTACAATAACACTCGTCCTTTTGTGGAATAAAAATAAATGTACTTTCCATATCTGTGCTCCTGAGAAGTCATAGACTGTTCTACCATGTTCCTTCTTCTTTCACACAAACTGAAACCAGCTGATTTTAGTGTAATTGTGCAGAGAGAAAAAGGCACCTTTGACATTTTTATTTTTTATTTTTTGCTATCCACCTATCATGCAGACAACTGAAGATCATTTGTAATGAATATTGGCATAATTGTAACAGAAATGTGATTAATGAATTTAGTACAGTAACACGTTACTTTGTAAAGCAGTCCACCCAGGATTTAAAATCTTATTATAGTTTTTATCTTTTTGAAAAAGCACACACAACATAATTGAAAGCAATGCAACACACACTACAGAACATTATTGAGCTTAGCATTATCTCAGAGCAACACAGATGTAAACAATAATGGAGACTTTGGTGCCACAGCTTGCTGCAGTAAGAAACAGTGAAATCACAAGGCTGAAGTTTGGATGAAAGTGGTTGGAAGGATGCAGCTTTAGTGAGAAGTGATGCTGTGACTTTGTGGAGTTATACAGGTCATTCTCAAAAAATTAGCATATTGTGATAAAGTTCATTATTTCCTGTAATGTACTGATAAACATTAGACTTTCATATATTTTAGATTCATTACACACAACTGAAGTAGTTCAAGCCTTTCATTGTTTTAATATTGATGATTTTGCCATACATAACTCATGAAAATCCAAAATTCCTGTCTCAAAAAATTAGCATATCATGAAAAGGTTCTCTAAACGAGCTATTAACCTAACCATCTGAATCAATGAATTAACTCTAAACACCTGCAAAAGATTCCTGAGGCTTTTAAAAACTCCCAGCCTGGTTCATTACTCAAAACCGCAATCATGGGTAAGACTGCCGACCTGACTGCTGTCCAGAAGGCCATCATTGACACCCTCAAGCAAGAGGGTAAGACAGAGAAAGAAATTTCTGAATGAATAGGCTGTTCCCAGAGTTCTGTATCAAGGCACCTCAGTGGGAAGTCAGTGGGAAGTCTGTGGGAAGGAAAAAGTGTGGCAGAAAACGCTGCACAACGAGAAGAGGTGACTGTACCCTGAGGAAGATTGTGGAGAAGAACCGATTCCAGACCCTGGGGACCTGCGGAAGAAGTGGACTGAGTCTGGAGTAGAAACATCCAGAGCCACCGTGTACAGGCGTGTGCAGGAAATGGGCTACAGGTGCCGCATTCCCCAGGTCAAGCCACTTTTGAACCAGAAACAGCGGCAGAAGCGCCTGACCTGGGCTACAGAGAAGCAGCACTGGACTGTTGCTCAGTGATCCAAAGTACTTTTTTCGGATGAAAGCAACTTTTGCATGTCATTCGGAAATCAAGGTGCCAGAGTCTGGAGGAAGACTGGGGAGAGGGAAATGCCAAAATGCCTGAAGTCCAGTGTCAAGTACCCACAGTCAGTGATGGTCTGGGGTGCCATGTCAGCTGCCGGTGTTGGTCCACTGTGTTTTATCAAGGGCAGGGTCAATGCAGCTAGCTATCAGGAGATTTTGGAGCACTTCATGCTTCCATCTGAAGAGCTTTATGGAGATGAAGATTTCATTTTTCAGCACGACCTGGCACCTGCTCACAGTGCCAAAACCACTGGTAAATGGTTTACTGACCATGGTATTACTGTGCTCAATTGGCCTGCCAACTCTCCTGACCTGAACCCCATAGAGAATCTGTGGGATATTGTGGAGAGAAAGTTGAGAGACGCAAGACCCAACACTCTGGATGAGCTTAAGGCCGCTATTGAAGCATCCTGGGCCTCCATAACACCTCAGCAGTGCCACAGGCTGATTGCCTCCATGCCACGCCGCATTGAAGCAGTCATTTCTGCAAAAGGATTCCCGACCAAGTATTGAGTGCATAACTGAACATAATTATTTGAAGGTTGACTTTTTTTGTATTAAAAACACTGTTCTTTTATTGGTCGGATGAAATATGCTAATTTTTTGAGACATGAATTTTGGGTTTTCATGAGTTATGTATGCCAAAATCATCAATATTAAAACAATGAAAGGCTTGAACTACTTCAGTTGTGTGTAATGAATCTAAAATATATGAAAGTCTAATGTTTATCAGTACATTACAGGAAATAATGAACTTTGTCACAATATGCTAATTTTTTGAGAAGGACCTGTAGTTGTCAAAAATAAGTATGTTAGCTAACACTAGTCTAAGCATCAGCTGTTCCAGGACTGGCATTGTACATAAAGTCATATTTGTTGTGTACTAAAAAGCTTTTACTCCATTTCAGCTGTCCAGTGCACCCGTACAGTAGCTTGTTGTTTTACAGTCACTATTTCAAGTGCTTTCTCATTCACTTCTGTCTGCTTTTAGACTGAAAGTGCTGATTTAACTATTACCATGCTGTCATATTGCAGATTTTAATAAATGTCACAGATGTTTGATGTTATTGAGATGGCCCTGTTCAGTCCTTGATTATTTTGGAAGGTTTCAAATGAGTTTTGTAAACCCTTTACAATACCATATTAGGGCATTTTGACTTGAATATATTTCTTGAAAGTCCAGCAATGTTATTCACAGGCAGTGTTAAATCTTCTAAATGCTGCCTTTAATCTCACTGGTCCCTGTATTTTCATTAGTTCTCATCTGCCTCTTTTTGATTTTTAACCAGAGCAAATGTTACTTTGGTCACAGCATTTTGTAATTTTCCCTGAGCTTATGATTGTCTCTTTAATATTCATTCACTTCCTGTGGTGCACATCATGAATAAACAAACAAAAGAAAAACATTTAGGCATCGTTTAAAAGTCCCATAAAAATGCAGAGCTTCTTCAAATCAGGGTTGGTTATTAAATGCTTGATTGATCTCACGAATTAGACTTCGATATCCTTCAATATTGCATCTACAAGACATATAAGAAAAAGTGTAGTTTTTTCTTTGCATTTTCTCTTTGCCAAACAGAATACCTGAGTGCGCCTGTCGTTTGACATGCACAGGAACTCTGCGTACGTTTCCTCTCCTGCTGCGTTGCTGCCTTCATGGCTGATTGGGAGCAGCAGGTCTGATTGTGTAAATCTAAAGTCTCTGTTTTCCTGTCGCTTTTATCTCTCGCTGCTCTGCACTCGCAGAAATGTGGGATTCAGCTGTGAAAAGTGCGATTCGCAACAGGCGTCGCTCTGCCATTTCAGCGTGATCTCAGTTTGATATCCAGAGGGAGGTCTGAACTGCGACAGAAACGGCAGAAATGAACTCATTTGTTCCGCCGAAGCTTCCATCCATTTAAATGTCATCCAATTGGTCCCCGTCTCACTAAAGTGGTCCACTATTTTTTTCTGTCTCATTGGTTGTGTGTACTTGAGTGCAAGTGTGCGTACGTGTGTATCTGTGCTTCTACACGTTCAGGTCTATGTGTTGTGAGCTCACAGCCTTGGATGCAGGGTAGATCCAGTCAGCTGCTGGCTTCCTCCGGCCTGTTACCATGGTGATCCGATCTGAGAGTCAATAATAGTAAGTTGACAGGGCTGAAATCCTCCAGTGAATGTGCCGAGAGAGAAGGAGAAGGCTTGTTACCGTGCAATTTTAGCAATTATATTTACATTTGACATTTTATTTCTTTTTCTTGAAACAAATTGTAGAGCTTTAGATTTCAGAGACATTGTTGATAATCTTGTCATTCGTAAAGCCTCTAGCAGTATTTGCTGTGTATTAACTTAACAATCCATACTTATGTAGATTTTTTGTTGTTGCCAGCAATGAAAGGAGATTTGATAAAAAGAATAGGAGGTTTGCGCTTAGCTTAACAAAGACACCAGTCAGTTGTTTCACTTGCGTTGCGCTGTTGAGTCTGTCCCGCTGTAATTTGGCTCACTGCCTAATCAGCGGAGGCAGAAACCACATCTTGCTTGGCCTGACTGAAGTGAAAAGTGACGGGCAGAGAATTAACTCCCATCAGCTTCTTTCCTGCTGTCTGCTTTTTTATTCACTCCACAGTTCTTTTCCCTACATCTTTCTAGGGAGAAAAACGACATAATGTGTACAGCTGAGAGTGTGGATTTGTTTCTTTACTATTCCACTACAGTACACACCTGTGTTTCATGTCAGCTTCATTTTTGTTCTTTCCTCTCCCTACCTTTCTGCTGTCACTCCCTGCGATTCTGGCATCCTTTTGCGCCTCTCATCTCCGGTGCACCACAGGAGTCTTTGTTACACTCTGCGAGTGTGTGTTTGTGTTTTTGCCTGTGTGAGCGCATCTTTGTCAGTGTGTCTGTTTGGGTGCATCTGCTGTTTTGTGTATGTGTGTGTGAAGTTTCACAGAGCTGTGAAGTTACAGATCTTTCAGCTAAACTACCTTTACTCAGCCACCAAACACTCACATGTGCTAGCGTTTCTTCTTGTGAGGATCCTCGTTGACATTATCCAGAATTCACACTCCCTTAACATGAGCCAGAACTTCAGAATCAGAATACTTTATTGATCCCTAGGGGAAATTCCTTTTCATTACAGTGCTCCATTATAAACAACCATTAACAAAGACAGACAATACACTAACTAAGAATAGCACAATATATACAGGCATATATATACATAAAGGTCACTTATTAATAAATAGCTGAAAAAGGAAGAACATGTGCAAAAAGGGTGTAGCTGTTGCCGTAAACAGTGTGTTAAGTGGATATGTTGTACAGGGAGATGGCCACAGGCAGGAATGATTTCCTGTGTCGTTCAGTGGTGCTTTTCGGTAATCTCAGTCTCTCACTGAACGTGCTCCTGTGACTGACCAGTATGTCATGGAGTGGCCACCAACAGGCCTCTGAAGAGAATGAGGACCAAAAATGGTCATCTCTTTGCATATCAAAAAAACAAATTACATCAATCCTCAAAAAGAAAAAAGGCACAAAAGTATAAATGACCTCAGATTCACTCTTTTTTTCTGTTTGTTGCTTTCATTGTTGACATGCTGACCAAGACTGAGGCTGCAAAATGAAGCCAAAGTGCTAAAAAAAACACTGCAATTTCACACATAGCCACTTGAAACTGTTCCCTAATTGAGTGTATATAAAAGACTGGTGTAGCCACAGTGATGGCACCCACTAGTTAGTGGGGTTCTGTTTTGAAGCCATCCATTCCCAAAGCAACTCAATCATTACTGACTCCCAGCTTTGAAGCTGAAAAAAATATCTGAACAATGGATGATATTTTCATAACTCACCAATTAAAACTTTATGAAGGACTGAAATTACGCAATATTACTGGCAGGTCACTTAGTGTGACATATGGGTGCCAATTACAGTCTACTAGGTTTCACGTGATAGATCATTGGACTCAATTAAGCATGCTAGCATTACATGTAGCTGCTCTCTTACTCCAGACAAAATACAAATGGCAAATGGCTTCCTACACTTGAAGCCTTAAAAATGAAGTCCACAAACCGATGGGTGCTATCACACTGTTATTTTTTTTTTGCCATATTTTTACATTTTCCAGGCCCAGGGAGCAGACACAGACCACAGCTAGGAGGATTAAAAGATTTATTGACAGAACTGAAGGAGTTAACTATGGACAGGTGGACTGTTGAACTAAGAACAGTGTTGTCAGGAAATGTTGGAGGTTTCTGTAGGCAGGGAAACAGGCAGTTAGCGAGGACCAGGGGACTATAACAGTTACTGAAGACTAAAAGTGATTAGTCCTGTGACCTTTTGTGAAGATGTAAGCAGGTGGTGTTGGGAGGCTTATAAGCAAGCAGTCAAGTTTTCAAGTGACTGAAGGTGAATTTGCTGGAGAGTGGACAGGTAGTTGACAAAAAGTTTGATTCCACTGTGGAACGAATTCCAGCATGGATGGAGGTACGTAACCTGCTGCATTGTATTCTGCACTTCTTACTGGAATGTGGGAAACAACTCCATTGAACCTGCATACACATTTCAGGTAACTGGAAAACAGGCATGGAGAAAGCGTTACATGCTAGAAAAATGCAAGTGCAAAGACTAAACTAAGAGAACCAATATCCCACCACTGTGGAGAGGACAATCTTGAGGAGTAGCTACAGTCAGTGCTTAAAAACACGAAGTTTGATTAGGGAATGCGTTGCAAGTGAGCGACCGGATTGCTCCACCTGTAGGCAGAGCACAGATGGACCCACCTCTCCACTTGAGAACACAGAGTCAGAAAAAGGTAAAGAGAGGAAAGAGGAAGGAAAATGAAAAAAAAAAACAAAAACAGTGCATACCTGGATCCTGACAACAGTCTATGAACGTGTACATACATCCCAAAACAGCCAAAACACTTTACCTATCCATGAATCCATCTAAATGCAATGTTTTCCTGCATGTCTATTTATTAAATGGCTGCTTAGATTGCAGCTGAACACTTTCATTCAGGCAGTGAAGTCAGTGTGACACATAACAAAGTTACAAAACCAACAGCTTAATAAGTTTAAAATCCAATCCACCGGAAATAAGTTCTGACTCCCCCTCTCAGTGTTCCTTTATAGAACAATAATCTACAAATTAGAAATAAAAGCCTGTCTTAAAAGGATTGTGTTGCTAATTAATCCCAAGATGTCTGGTTGCTGCTTGGTTATCTTTGAGAAATGTGTTTGCTGCCACCCTAAACACACAGAGTGCCGGCAAGGAGTGGCTCACATGTCATCCATCTTCTCTGACACCCCTTTCTGTTCCTCGTACGCCAAATCATTAATATTTATTGTGTTGTTTTTGGAAGGACGTGCTACAACTTAGTAGGCTGCACAGCTGTTAGCGGAAAGCGTGACCAGTAACTGCTGGTTGAGCACAGAAACGAGCATGCCAGAAGTTTCTCCCAGAGGTGTGTTGGTGATGATTGCAGCCACCAGAAAGTGCAGCAAAAACATCACATGCCACAACCATTCATTGAAATCCAATATAAATTCAGTGGAAGTCAAATTGTTCCAGACAGGCTGGCTCACCTTTTCGACTGACATACACATTGTCAAACACACACAAGCATACATTACATATACGAGCATAGACCTGAAATACTAAGTTGCTTCTGACAGGAAAACAAAAACTCAGAGCATTATAGGGAAGGGGAAGCAAAGTAGAGCACAACCCTCCCAAAGAGGATGCCAGGTGAATCTGGGACAGAGAGCTATGAAGACTTTTGAATATGTCAATTCCAACAGCAACACCAGTGCTGTAGATTGGAAGCAGACAATCTAGTGAAGCCTACACACTGTGGCTAATGAGGAGCAGAGCAGTCTGAGTCGACTAATAGTAGGAAGTGTCTCAGAACGCACCAGATGCAGTCCTCCTGTCAATCTGTCACTGCTGAAGTTTTTAAATCACTTCCTCACGCTAACTAATTTCCTCTTATACCAGTTTACCTTTTTCTCTTGCTTACACTGAAACAGATTTTCTTGTAATTTTGAGTTAGGAGAGATAATTATTTGTGCACTTTTTTACAAGGATTGTGGGGGGAATATTTTTCCTCTGTCGTCCCAAAAAAACCTACCCACATTCTGCACCTAATGATTTAGGTCCACTGTCACCGCACCACCTCACTAACCTCAGTGGCCTAACCCATTCTCTTGTTAATTTGCCTTAAGCACAATCTATTCATAATTTCATGCAACTTCATACATTAGTCTGTCTATGGGTTTTTGGAGAGTATTACTACAAGAAAGTATTTTTTTTAGAAGTATAGAAAACAAAATTGGGCTAAATTGAAAATGACTAATATTCTGATGGTCTCGAGATAACAGAGGAGAACTTTGCTCCTCATCTTGGTTGCTGCATTAGTTATTACCCAGTTTTTACACTTGTACTGCATCCCTAAACTAAAAATCTGAATTTCCCAGTGGAGCTGTATGTGAGTGCGTAAAATGTGTAATCTGAATCTGGGAGACTGATGATTAAACTGTCTTTTATCCAGTGAATTCCTAGGGAGCGAGTGGCCTGCTTTATGCACACTGTGACCAAGCAGCAATTTCACATAAAAAGTAGTTCCAGTAGTGATAAAGTATCAGATGCAGAAAACCTCTTTCTGTGTGTTACATGTACAAAAGGTCAACAACTGTACAAACATTATCCTAAGTTTATGGCGGGGGGGGGATCAGAATATTTGTCAGAAATATTTAAATCAGTGTAGAAAACTGGTATACAAAACTCAGTTTTCAAGGTCTTTCTTTCAGATTTATTGTATGAAAAGTGTAATCAAAAACAGGATTTTAATGTATTTCTCAATAGCTTGTTCTGCATAATAATAAGTAAAGCTTTAAAATAAATAACATAAAGTACAAAGTGCAGTAACTGTGTTTTACTGTGTGGAGTAAAAGCAGGAGCAGCATAAGATGGAAATAAAGTAAAAGTATGTTAAACTTAAATAAAGTACTTGAGTGAATGTATTCAGTTACATTCCTATTGGTCTAATAGCTTTGATGCTTCCCATATCTCCACCCCAAACACCTTCCTGCATTTAAATTGAATTATGTAGGTGCAAATTGTTGAGAAGACCAATGAATGCATGGAACTTAAAAGCCAGTATCTCAGATTTTATTTTATTTTTCTTTAATAGTGCTCCCTGAAATATATAGAATTTTCTAAGTTGAAAATCAAGGAGGCTGCTTTGTATGATGAAGAGGTCAGACATGGTTGCAAAAGTCAATCAAACAAATAATCACAGGGAAGTGACAGTTTGGTTCAGTGGCTAGCAAGCAGCAGGCCTGGGTTCAAGGCTCGAATCTTAACTTGGGGAAGGAAAAAAATGAGGCACTTATAGATTTTTTTTCTCTTTTAAGGAGATGTACTACAATAATACAAAATCTATAAATGTATTCACGCATTCAGATTTCTACTGAGTCAGATTCGGCCAGTTCGTCCTCACCACGTCATCGCTTCTTGGCAAGATGATTCCGTTCCGGAAATTCTGTAGGTCAATTTAGATGTTTTCTATACTATTATAACACTAAAGTGCAGTGTTGCTGTGTATTTTTACAGCGTCTGAGACAAACAAATAGAGACAATGACTAAATGTACTCTACAGTGTCTTGGTGTAATTCGTGGTGGAGCTGCAGCCTTTCTTCTCTGACTGAGACAGGCAGAGTGTACTGAAAGTTTACAGCTACACTTGTTACTGTAAGTGCAATCATCACAACCTTTGAGAGTGAAAACCCAGATCCAAATGTTCATCCAGATGGTGATGAACTGTATTTTTAATACACAAATGAACTACTTTGCCATCCACTCCACTTCATTTATGTGACAGGCATAAATGTAATGGACTTTATGCAAATAATAACTTTATTTACCCTTCTAAACAAGTACTTAATGTCTTCTTTTTATTGTATGAGCTTACATTGTTTGCCTAACAGACTGGTCTGTGTGAACAAGTTCAAGCTGGCCAGTAGCAACAGCATCTCCTCCAGTCCCATAATGGTCACAAAACATTGCCTTGCACTTACGTGTTTCAAAAAGATCACAAGGTTAAAGCAAACTGTTAAAATACGATCTAAAATGAAAGCTGCCTGTGTGTGACTAAACTGCCAGCTCAGTTTGTCACTTATCTTCAAATTTTCTAAATTGTTTTAAACTTAGCTCCAGGCTAAAACAGCAGCCACCCCCTCTCATTCTTCAGCTGCATTAGGCGGGTGCTTGCTACATGAGCTGCAGAGGGAGGGGGAAGAAATGAGTGATAGTGACTGATGTCTGTCTTCATCATTCCTTCTAAACTTCAGTGAACTTCATGTCAGAAATATGATTTAGTTTTCTGACATTTTGCATTTGTTTCTGGTGAGTTATTTTGTGACTTTGAGGGTTGCCCTAAACTGCTCTGGAAACTTTTACTGGTTCTTTTCGTTATTCAGAGTATTAAAAAAAAAAAAAAGACAAATTTAGGGGGATCACTAAAGTAAAGATAATATTATATTTGTACTTACACCTGGTTAATAGTGTATCCTTGACTATATTAAAGCAGAGAACCACTGCCATCTTCAACCTGCATTTTCAGAGCCTAAGCCCTCCAGAAACTCGGAGAATATTTGTCTCTACAGTCTTGGTCTGCCACTGTACCCTCAGTACTTTGGCTAGACGTGTGGTAAACAAGCCCTGGTTTGCTGTTTAAGGTCAGCCTCTTCTTGTTTAGGTGAGAAAGGATAAGTCTGAATGGACACAGCGTTGTTTTGATTCTGACAATACTGCTGCTGTCTAAACTGGCGAAAAGCTTGACTCATAATTAAATTTTGTGCATCCTGTGGGTCTTTAGAGGCTGTTACCGCTAATGAAGATCCAAGCGTTCAAATAACATGTCGACCAAGACATGTGCAAGACTGAGAAGTGAGGGAGCTGAAGCTTCTTGGATTACCTCGCCCACAGCAATCTCCTGAAGGAAAATGCGCGCACAGCGAGAAAGTCAGGTGAACGCACACAGAGGCAGGTATTCACATAGAATATCCCTGAGGTTTTGCCTAAGCCTGGCAGAGACTTTTCAAATTGAGCAATAGCAAGGCTTGCTCTCACTCCATATGCTAGTGTGTTCAACACTTGCCAGTTCTCTCTCCAAGCAGTAAACCTTGAGAGATGAGAGGTAATTTTTTTCTCATTCAGGGTGCTTAATTAAACAATGTTCCTGAAGCAACTGTCATCCTCCTCCCCAAATGAAAGAAAGTTCAGGCTGAAGAGAAAGAAAATGTGGAGAAGAGAGCAGAAACAGAAAGGAAGCATCTGTACAGGTGCTAAGAAAAGATGAAAAGAGAGGAAGTATGTTCCAGTGGTGTGCATTAATGAACATTTCGGATGGAAGGTTGTAAAAAGTAATACTTTGAGGTGCGCTGGAGGTTTACCACGATTCTCTTCTTCTTCTTTCTGATATTCCCAAGAAAATTGTACTCTGATATTGAAGTTCTGAAGCCTGCCTTGCAGTATTACAATCCTTTTTGTCTTTCATTTGTTGTTATCTCAGAGTTCATTTTCAGCACAGAAAGTTTTCCACAGGAATTTACCCTGAATTTCAACCACAGGTGCAGGTTCCAGGTTTGTTCCTGCGACAAGGTACCTCTTCACGCAGCATTACCTTTGAGTAATAACACAGAACCAGTCACTTGGTGGTATTACTTTCAAGTAATATGCATTTTATTAACTAATTTGGTTTTAATGGGGAAATAATTATTTGATCCCCTGCTGAATTTGTAAGTTTTCTCTCTTATAATGTAATTAACAATCATATTTTATCATAGTTACATTTTAATTAAAAGAGAATTCATCTCTGTGCTTCACTGTGTTCTCTGGGTCAAACTCAGCATTTTTCTTCCTCCAAACACGATGAGTCGAGTTGATGCTAAAGAGTTAGATTATAGTTTTATCTTTTCCCCAAGCCTCTCTGAACCAATTCGATGTTCACTGGCAAACTTAACACAGACAGGAGGACCTTGCGGATGTTGCAAGATTTCCATTACGGTGTAGTGTGCTACCAATGGTGTTCTTGGTAACTGTGATGCCAAATGCCTACAGATCTTTTACAAGCTCCTCCCATGTAGTTCTGGGCTTGTCCACCACCTTTCTCATGCTCATTCTTACCCTATGGTCATTTATGCTTCTTCCACTTACAAATAATTGACAGCTGTCACCTTCTCACCCAACCTTCCTGCTGATTGTCTTGTAGCCCATTCCATCTTTGAGCAAGTCTTCAATCGCATCCTTTCACAGCTCTTTGGTCTTGCCCATGTTGCTGGAGAAATTGGAATGGGAGAAACTGATATTATGGACAGGTGTGTTTTTAGAAACATAGGCTGAGATCAGCTGTATTTGTAATCAATGGATTTATTGATTTCTGGCTGGGTTGTAGGGGATAAAATACTTATGTGCACTCCTTGATGTGCAAATAATGTTATCACTTTTATCTAATGTGGGTTTTTTCCTAGATTTTTAGTTGATATTCTTGTAAGTGAGCAAGCTTAAAAATTCAGCAGGAAATCAATTATTTCCCCGCACTGTAAAAGCAATCATCAGATCTTTGTTTTGATAGAGCCAGGTGGGTGCTTTTCAGTGTGAACATAATGGCAAGTCTCTTCCCCTACTTCAGTGCAAACATCTGACAGTCACTGTGTTCCTGTGTGGTACGCAATAATAACCAATCTGTTGTTTGTTTAGTTTTTTTATTGGTCTAATTTCCCAAAATGTTTTTTGTGGTTTTTCAGATGGTAGTTGAAACACAAATGTGCTGAAGTCATAATTCAGTTGTTGAGTTTTATTTTTCTGGCTGTGTGATTCCTGGCAATTCTCTTAAACTCTTTTTTGTTCATTTGAGGCTGATTAACAAATGATTAGCAAACAGATGCCTGTTTATACATCCAGCTGACACGGCTAATGGTTTTGGGACACTTCATTAAAAATACCCAGTGGCCACTGTACAGGCTCTCCACGGTTTCCAATATCTGTCTCTTTAGGAGAGATTCTCCGGTACTAATTTTCCAGTGCTAATTTTCTCTGTCTAAGACAAAGGGCAACTTCAAGAGCTAATTTTAAAAAAGTTGCAAAAACTGCAGTTCCTCCAAGTGCCACTGGAGGTTCACTCCAAACAGTAGCCGCTTAAGTTAAAATGTTCTGCTTTGCAGCACTGAAAAAAACATATTTACACTCTGGTACAAGAAAGGCTTTGGGTTCTATTAAACAAAATTATAACTCATTCACCTGGATACTAGAGGCCGCGTCGATTGGCACATCTTATCTTCACTAATTGGAGTCACTGAAGTGGACGTAACTATTTTGACTGTAGAGTTATATGTATATCTGTACTTTGTACCTAAACAGTTTATGAATGCAGCTGGCTAATCAAACTTGTTAGTAATGTCTGATGAACTAATTCTAGCTTTTTATAAGATAACTTCTGGCTCTAGAAAAAGAAGCCTTGAAGCTTTAAAAAGGCAGAGTCCAAAACCAGTCAATGACATCACGTTGGCTACGTCAATGTTTTATTCTTTCTCTAGTCTAAACACTGGGTTTGGATGAGCTTTTTGCTTCCTACTACTGGAAATACTGCTGACTAGAATATTGAATTTCAACTACAAGTCTAAGCACAGCTGATCTGCCAGTGGTAAGTTGACCAGCAGCTTTTAGAAGTCTCTGACATTCTGAAGTGATCCTCTCCTCAAGATGAGGTCATCTACCTTAATAATAGTACTCAGATCTTGATTAAAACATACCATTTCTAATTAATATCCTAAACTTTTAAGATTATCTTTGTGTGTACAATTTGAATCACTGTTAGTTATTCAGGTTTTCCCAGTGGATTACTTTTTTTTAATTTTTTATTCTTTTAAGCTGTGTCTTTAACATTTTCGTTTTGCTAATATGTTTAATCAGTGATTTAGTTTGGAGTGCTTAAAAAGGACTTTTCCATTGGAACCTACTCGGATTGAGTCACCACCACTCAACTCGAATCGACTGGTTTTCCATTACAGTTTAGTATTTCCTAATGGTCATTGTCATAGCAACACGGATGAGCATCCCGCAACGTAATTAATATACAACTCAAACACTACAACAAAGGTGGACGTAAAAGCAAGAATATAATTTCCCTCATTGCCGGATTTCAGAAATGGCAGTTTTGATTTTCATGAACAAGACACTCATGACTCATCTAGTGACTCTACTGACTAACCAATCAGTGGCATGCAGTCTGTCACATTTTAGTACCTGTTTGGATCACTTGAAGCCCCGGCCAAGCAGGTACTAAAAAAGTACCTGCTACCAGGTACTATGACCTAATTTAAAAACCCTGAAAACTGTAGCGAACTGTGCTGAGTCGATTCGAATCGGTAGTAATGGAAAAGAAGCTATACTGTGAAGCACTGTTGTTGACATTTGCTATAGAGGTAACTAACTGACATGATTTAACAACTAGTCAGGTAGCAATTTTCATAACTTAAACAACTAGAAAAACCTTAGATCGGGGTGGTAATTCTCTAGTGATTTAGTTGCAAATAACTTCTTTCATTTAAACATTGACATGTGTCCATTGTTTATTTGAATACTAACGTCTGATTTAGACTTCTGAGGTAAATCTCTCTGTATAACATAACCTACATAAGTGGTTGATATTGTTGCCAACAGTAGAAACACAGAGGGAACTTAAGCTGCTACTAAAAGTAACAAAAACATTAACTAAAACAGGATGCAAAAGTGAAACTCCTGACCATTTTAAACATAAGGTAAAAGAGGAGTCAGTGACTCAAACGTTTTACAGAGAATTAAGCTTACAGTCTAGCAGAATAAAGAAATCAAAACCCAACAAACACAGAATTGAAACGCTTGGAATAACTATATAACCTCAACAGAAGCCCAAACTCACTTATATTCTCAAGGAATTCAAAACCCCAAAACGATACACTTTGTTAATTAATGCATGCGGGTGCCAGTTTAATTCACTGGTTAACCCTCTCAGGTTCAAATTAAGTTTTTGTTGCTAATGCACAACCAAGTTCTGCAGTGGTACTTCTGAGTAAAGAAAACTCATAAAATATGTATGTGGGGTAATCAGGTTGTTAGTTTTTAACTGTTGCAAATCGGCAACGCCTGCCTCGAGAGGGTTAAGCAGGCAACCAGTTGCGATGCAGCAGCCTGGGCAGGCAAAAATGTAAAAATCAAGTACATACTTTTTTTTTAAGTGTATTATACAGTAATAAAATGTGACCTGTCACCTGCTGTAGGTGTGTTTACCTTCCTTAAGCTTTACATTAGCTGCAAACCTTTAAAGCCATTATCAGCCTACTCCTCTTAGAATAACACTGGCAAAGATGCAGACAATGGATGTACACCAATATATTAACATCATATGCTAAGTACACACGGTGCCCACCCGTATAAAACGGACCAGCTGTGTGCCTGCTGTGTGAATTGTTGCCTTTTCCGTCTAAAGGCTCCTGCTGCCCTCTCTTTTACCTCAGCCTCCTACATCAGCATCAATCTGCAAAGACACATCTATGGGATAATTATGCAGAATGAGCGCTCAGACTGGCATCAGTCATTCATGTTGCACTCTGAAGCTTTTTTTACGGTAACATCCATTACTGCTAATTGTGAGAATCACACTATTAGAATGTTCCATTAATCAATGCAGGACTCATAATAACCATTATTAATTCCTCAGCCAGTGGCACATTCTTGTCACATTCTCACCTTTATCAGCAGATTCTCGCTGTCTCTCTCACTCATTTCCTCTCTCTCTGGACTTCTGTCATCTGCCCTCTTGCAAATGGCAACACTGGCCTGTCAGCCTTCAAAGTCTCAAACGGGGAGAACACAAAATGGCAGCACACGCAAACACGCACAAACGTGAGCACATGGCGTTTCATCATTCAGGAGATCTAAAAAAGGCGAGGAGCAGCAGAAATATCACTTGGTGATGTGGATAAACGACCCAATCAGTCAACTGGAAGTGTATGGCCTTTTATTTCCTAACTGCTGTTCACTAAAGTCTGTGGGAATATTAATCGCTGAAATGTACCCCCTACGTCTCCCTCCTCCTGACAGAGGGAAAACGGGAAAAAGAAGACGACTTGAATAATGTCTAAATATTTGAAGAGGTTGATGTGATGTCTGGCTTTGAGCCTCACTGTCAGCGAGTGGGAGAAGAAATCAGCAGAGACTAGGTTGAAGATCTGAGGGGGAGAAAACATGCCTGTTTATTTTTGATCTCTCCTTTTTCTTTCTCTCTGTCTTGCTTTACTTTCACTTTCTTTTTCTGTCTCTCTCTTCTCTGCCCTCCCACACTGTAGCTCACTGCTTTCTTAGCTCCCGTTTTTTGTTTTCCTCAGACTCCACTTTTTTCTCAAGCCTATGTAGAAGCCTATGAAAAGCCCCTGTTTACAGTTCACAGCCCCTGTTCTAAAATGACTGGTTAATGCCTAATTGGGAGCAACGGTATCCTTAAATACTCACTGACTCCCACTGTGGACCCCATAGCAGAATGTGTGTGAGTCAGTCAGTCAGTGTGTGCGTGTGTGTGTGTGTGTGTGTGTGTGTGTGTGTGTGTGTGTGTGTGTGTGTGTGTTTCGTCTCTCTCTTTGTGACACCTACCCTGATTCTCCTGTCCCTGTTCCTGTAGATAACAACCCTTTCTCCACTTCCATGAGCCAAACTGGACTCACTCCCGATTGTAATACAATGTACCAGCTGCCATGTGGGTAAACACTTTGTGCAGGTAGCTAGCGGATGTGATGACAGAGTGAAAGAGTGTGTTTGCAGTCAGCAGAGGAAATGACAGCAGCAGTGACTGATTTTTGGTCCCAGAAGACCAAAGATAACACTGTGCCTGCAAATGCTAATCAACTTTGTGTGTTCAGAAGTGTACTATCTACACGAAGGACGGCTGGAAAACTCAGCACGTCCCCTGCGAAGCATCCCTAATTCATCCCTTTCCTTCCTTAGGGCTCATCATAGACTGTATATAAAATACTGCATCAAACATTCATATAGTAAGCTTTATGCCACCAAAATACTGCATAGTCAGTCATGTGAAAGCTCTGTGACAGCATTTTGCAACTTTTTGGAACTTTTTTATCTTTTGGTCCCACCCACGTGGTAAGAAATATAGATACAGTTACAAAGTAATGCACCAGGGATGTGCGCCTGCATGGATTTGGCTGATTATAGATGATACTGGGTTGCACTGCAGAAAAAGTTGAGCCAGGTTCAACTTATTCAACTGTGTTGTTTGGCTGGAGCCCAAGGGTGCTGCATCAACAGAATAGCCATATCCAAACAAATGAAAAAGCTGTTTTTTTCCACACAGGCCTTCTGTTGGTTGAGCAGTCTGTTCTTTTTCTTTTGAAGATTATTTAAGCAAGCATTAAGGGGGGAAAAAGGCTATTGGCGTCCTATCACTAATAAACATGCAGGCTTAGGGAACCAAGAATTAAAGACAAATTTTTTGTTTGTCTGGGGTATTTTGCTGTTTCTTTTTTTCTTTTTCTGTTTTTACTGTATGATCTTGCTGGAGTTCAGTGAGCTTCATAATACTTAATGAAACTTTTTATGAGTCATGAAAAAAATAAAAACTACCACATTAGTCATCCTTATTTTGAATGAAAGTAAAAGACACAGAGATAGCTTTATATTTTATATACAGACAGATTTATGAACACTTTCAACTGGTCTGTGCAAATCAACAAGTTATTTTTGCCTCTACCAGCCAATGCTTTTTCATGCTCTGTAACAAGAAGAGTGCTGTTAATGGACTTCAGTTCTCTCACCTTTATCTCCTTGCCTTTGCTCTCTGTTGCAGTCATTAGTGATTGTTAATATTTCTGTTCTCGAGAGCTTTAAAATGGATTTAACTCAAAGATGCCTCAAAAACCATTAGATTCTTATTTTTTCATCAGTGATAGCCAGGAAGTTATATTTTTAGGTTAAGTAGTGTTTCTTAGAGTGTCAGCTGAGCTTACATGTGAGGGTTTTCACTTGTTAAGACAAAACCATTTTTACCATCTTTTTTATTTAAAATTTGAATCATAAAACACATATTCTTCAAATTCAAACTGTAAAGGAAAAGAACCAGCAGCACTAAGTCCCCATAATGTGAAAGCAACTTCATTCTAAAATGAGCAACAACCTCCACATAAATCCAAACGTGATGTTAAAGCCAGGCTCATCTTGTTCTGAAGCAGCGGGGCGGACCAGAGAGCCAGTGAGCTGCCCAGAGGAGGCTGAAACTGTTAAAATGGCTAATTGGGTTTCATGTCATTAGCGCGTTTTGAGGTCATCAGATTAATTCCCCAGACTACCAAGAGACATTTGAGCAGGAAAAGAAATGAAGTGATACTCCACATTTACATCATTTACAATACAGTAGTAGCCAAATGTGTGCTCATCTTACACCACTGCCCAGAAGACAGTGTTATATCAAACAAAACCAGGGTAATCTGGAAAGCAGTCCTCTTGATGATTTTAATAAACTGGCCATGCTTTATGAGTAAGTCATCACAAGACGATAAACCTGATCAGACATTTGATGGAAGCTTTTGGGCTCTGACGCATCCAGAGATACTATAGACCAGCGGTCCCCAACCTTTTTTGTACCACGGGGGGCGGTTGATGTCCGAAAATATTTTTACAGACCGGCCTTTAAGGTGTCACGAATAAAAACAACAAAATAAAACCAGTACCGGAACCAGAAAAAAAGAAGATGTATTCATGACACACAGGAAAAGACCCAGTGAAACTGAGTTAACGATAAAAAAAAATAATGATAACAACCGATAAAAACCCTGAAAACCATAAATTTAACACCCGAGCCTCAACTCTCATGGCCCGTTACCAAACGACTCACGGACCGGTACCAGTCTGTGGCCCGGGGATTGGGGACCGCTGCTATAGATCCGCGTCTTGTGTGTGTGTGGGGGGGAGGTTGTGCTTTTGCAGCTGTGAATATATCTTTCTGTGGACAGATTTAATCAATGCTTTGCCAACAAAACAGTCACAATACTTTAAAGTTGTACATTTGAAAAAAAATGGAACAAGTGGTTGAGTTTGAAGATGGTAATGCTAAAACCCATAAATAGTAAAAAGAAGCTGCAAAAATGTGACAAGGAGGCCATTTTTATCTCAAATATAGGATAAATCATCAAGTATCTAAATTATACTCTCCCAGCAAGTACTCAAGTAAAACAGTGGTTTGAAGATTCACTGCTGTACTTTTTGTGACTAAACTGTATTTACATATAGATGTTTTGTATGTTAATGATTCACATCAAACAGCTGACATTTTAAACCTCATTTCATATGTAAGGAAGTGCTAAATCTTCTCATTTTAAAAAATATCAGTTGATCCATGTCTTGTGGATGCACAAATCTCTCTTCCTTTAGTCAGTCTTCCTTAAAGATAATCTGCTGCGGGTTAGGCATTAGTCATCCTGCCCAGTGTTTAAACCCATGTGTGCTTTGCTGTGACAAGATTTTGAATGGTTTTTTTATTTTTTTCGTAATTGCCTTAACCAACATATTAGACTTTGAAATAAGAACAAAGTGGGTCGGCTTTTTCAAATGATGAATATTTAAAAACATCAGCCTTGCCCATATGAAATCCTTTAAAAAACCGACCATGTTTTATTAGTAAGTCAACACAACACGATAAACCTGATCAGACATTTGATGGAAGCTTTTGGGCTCTGACGCCATTTTATACTCAGCCCAGTAAAAACATATTGTTAGCAGCCCAGATGTATGTCTGACCTTCGTGTGACTACAGCTCATTTTAGAGAATGGACTTCTTGTTTATGTAGGAACCGATTTTCTTCAGGCCTCCTGTAAGGGGTTGAATGAATGCATGTCAAAGAGGTCAGTGGATGTATGTTGAATTTCAAATAGTGGAGAGTGCCACCAGGGCTTTAACGAGTGAGATAATTGGACAGGCACTTGCCATGACAAATTTCACTGACATACTGTGTGCAAACATTATTGTCATTAATCATTTCCCACATCCTCTTTCTGGCCCCACGTGCACATGCATTCAGCCAACATGATCATCTGTCTAATTTTTAAATGACATAGCAATGCTCTATGTTTATTGTTTGAGACACGATAAAGAAATGATCTTCTAAGCCTAAAGTTCAAATATCCAGTAATCTGCTGTTGCATAGTGAGTAGACTGTAGGAGTTTGCAGATTGTGCAGCCGTTTTATACTTTGCTCATTATTGTGGCTGACTGACAATAAGTTTGTCACTCTAACACTCAAAAGAGATACTTGTCATCTTCTGAGTCAGCTAATGCATTAAGCAGCAAAAAAGAAACAATGGTTCTGTATTTCATGAGTTTGGACTTTTATATTAATTCAAGGAGAGTTTTTCCAAACTTCACTTTCAGACAAAAAATGTAGCTCTACCTGAGGAGGCGGTGTTACGGTGACCCAGTGCAGTGCATTTTGTGAACTTGCGTCATTGCACTTCACAGCAGAGTACCTCAATGTCCCTGAACACTCTGAAAGGAGGAGAGCTTAACAGTATAAAAGGCAAAGGTTTGGAAGCCCTTCTTTAATATTCCTGTAAAGAAAAGCTTTCATTATGGACTCCTTTCCTCTTGTCTTCTCTCTTCTCCTCTGCTCTCCCTCTTCTTTCCATGGCCAAGACAGCATCTCTCTGCATACTAAGCAGGGCCCCATACGGCCCAATTTGCACTGCCCAATTTACTGGTGTCGCTTCACATTTGTTGGGGGAGAAGCTGAGGCCATTTCCCTGATCCCCACAAAGAGGGAGGGGGCGCGAGAGATGGTGAGGATGAGGGAAACCTGGAGGTGGCTCAACTGACAGATCAAGCCTGAACCACATCAACTATGACATTTAAACTTATACACGTATATTCACAGACACACATGCTCACAGACACTTACATCTGTGCACACATACACAGTCCAAAGCATAAAATGAGAAGCCAAACACACACCGCATTACAACTCACAGTTGCACAGCTAACCCCCAGAGAGATGAGGAGAGAATAGATGGGAAAGATGAAGGGAAAGAAGGAGGAAGGGTTTGGGGGGTGGGGATAAGAGGGAGGGACAGACACTGTGCTGACAGGACTGTGACAGGGCTTAATTACCAAGCGAGCACTGCACACTGGAAGCAATTTCTAAGGATTGTTGTCATTTGAATAGATTAAAACGCCCTTTCACTGGACTAAGCTGTCTCACCAGTGACTTGCCTCTGCTGTAGATGAAAAGTCCGAGGCAAATCAAAGAGGAGAAGACACCAGCAGAGCCAGAAATGGAGGGAAGGAGGCAGAGAGGGGTGTCACAGAGGGCACTAACAGCAACATCATGTAGGGTTTTTTTGTTTGTTTGTTTTTTGCTGCAGAACAGGAACATGTTGTGTGTGGATGCAAACATAAACACTAAATTAATGATGGTCTCCCTCTCTTAATGCCCAAATCCTCCTACCTCTTTCCCATGCAGCACCATGTGGGTGTTTTAACAATTAAAAAAATCTCACTTGTCTTCCCATGTGGATTTAAATTGACTAATAACTGTCTTTTTCAATTATCTTCCCCTTCTCTTTCACTACCCTCCTACATACCCGCAGACACCGAAGGCTGTGAGCACACATGGAGGAAGTTTCATGGCCACTGCTACAGATATTTCACACGCAGACACACCTGGGAGGACGCTGAGAAAGACTGCAGGGAGCACAATGGCCACCTGGCCAGTATCCACAGTGTGGCTGAGCAGAACTTCATCAGAGGTGAGTAAGGAGAAACGGGACAATAGCAGATTTGGCACAGAGCGCAGCTCTTTCTGATGTTGTTACTCTGCAGAAAAACTAAAGTTACGATGGCGAATTTGGACATTCACGGGCCAGTAAGTCTTGCTATTTTTCTGCAATGTTAGATGACAGCTCACTTGTGCATGCCCGAGGTTAGGTGGACATAAAATCTCCAAGTTGAAACCTCAGTTAATGAGACTCTAGCAACTTTGACACAGCCATTCTAGGAGCTAAATGCTAACAACAGCATAGTAACAGCAGCACCATGCTGATGCCACCTCCCTAGTGTTTCCGCCTCATGTTTACCATGTTCATTGTCAGGAGCTGAGGCCTATGTGCAGTTCTGTTTGCAGCATAGCCGTCCACTTAGTTTATGATTGTTTATGATACCCACATCCATTCATCCATCCATTTTCTGCCACACTCTGGGTCACAGGGACAGAGATGCCAAGACCTACTTCTCCCTAGGCATCCCCTCCAAGGGGACAGTGAGGTGTTTCCAAGCCAGCCAAAACATATAATTTCTTCAGTTTATCCTCTGTATGCCTCCTTATAGTAGAACATGCAGGAAGCATTTTAGCTAAGGGGCATCCAGGAGGTGCCCAGGAAGTACATCCTATTCAGATGTCCAAACCAACTGAACTAATGCAGAGGAGTCGTAGCTCTCTGCTGATTTCCTCCCAAATAACCAAGCTCTTCATCGTATCTCTAAGGCTGAGCCCAGACACCCTTTGGCCGAAGCTCATTTCCACTGTTTGTATCTGCAATCTTGTTCTTTTGGTCACTAACCAGAGCTCATGGCCATAGAGGAAGGTAGGAATATAAATCGATAGCTCGCTTTCTGTCTTCACCACAATCAACAGTTTTTGAGTCACTGCCACACCAGTCCGTCTGTCAATCATCCACTCTACACCTTCCGCATTTGTGAACAAGATGCTGAGATACTTAAACTCGTCCACTTGTGGTAACATCAACATAATATGCTTACATTTTTCAACTGAAGATTCTTATGTTTCAGTGTTGAGGACATCTGAAGATTTAGATAGAATAGAATAGAATAGCTTTTTATTGTCACTGTTACAAGAACAGTGAAAGGCAGTTTGGCATCTCTCCATGTGTGTGGAGTACACAATAGCGTAAGTATTTACACAATAACAGACAAATTTACATTTACACAACAAAGATATGTACCTCATATAGGCATAGGCATCCTCAGATAGATATTCACGCTTTCTATTTTACGTCGCTATATGTCAGAAATGTCTGGTGACACTTGTAATCACCAGTCACGTTTAAAGAAGACATTGCTCCGTTTAAATGATAGTACTGATTTAGTAATAATAGCCTAACCTGCTGTCACTTGGATGGCTGCCTTTGCCTCCTGCACAAAGCTTTTAGAGGCCAATGAGTGATATCTACTCTCTATAATTCAGCTGTGGACGGACCTTAAAGGACTTGATTTTGCTGCCATTGAAAACAGCCTTAAGGAGCAAAGTCTGAGCTAAATAAATCTATATCACCATTTGTTGCAGTGAGATGACCCTGCAGGCCCTGATATAAGTGTCTGTACAGTAAGTGATATTGATAGTGCTATATTCTTTCTGCAAATGTTATTTTTTTCAACTTTTGTGGTAGCTTCACCAAAGCAAATGAATCCATAACCTGAAACTTAATAGGAAAAAACTGGATAAAAATTGATTTAATTACAATTATTAGGACTTCTGAGTTTTACGTATGTGAAACAGGCACATGCCTTGGAAAGGTTTATGACTACTTGAGTATGATCCATATCTTTTAACATAAAGATTTGAATTTTAGGTGGTAGGGGGCATTAAGTTACATGAATGGCATACAAAAAAGGTGTGTGACATCACCAAAATATCATCATACATCTCTTTTCATGGGCACTTATCTATTCAAGGTCATCTCCTCATGCACCTCCAGTTAGCTTCCAGCATAGCTGCTATTTTTAGAACACTTAAACAAGGTCCATTCTGACTAATCAGGTATATAGATCTGAGTTTTCATCAACCTACTGGGACAGCAAACATAACCTTGTGTGACGGAGTGACTTTTGTGTTAAGGATCATCCCTGTTGATTAGCTCTGTATCTCAGTGTACAATCCAGAGGCCAAGCAACAGCTTTTTGGGTTAGAATCTGCAGCGTCCAAAATAGACATTCACAGTTTTGTCCACTGAAGACTGCGAAGGCTGAGGTCGTAATGGAGGATGTGTGTATTGAGGTGCATGCCATTACTTCCCAGAATTGGCTTCTAGTCATGTGTCAGTCGCGAACGAAATGACTCTTAGAGCCGACTCTTTGAAGTGAACGACGCGAGCCGGCTCCTTATTGGGAGCTGTGGTTTGTTTGTTTGTTTTCTTTCTCTCACCCTCTCTCTCGCACTTTTTTTCCGCTTCACTCCGCACGCGAGCCTTGTGCTTGTGCTGGGCAGAGGGGGGAGGGGCGGTAGTTACACTCGCTGTAGCACAGGAACAGAGCGGGAGGGAAAGAGAGAGAAAGAGAGCCAGGGACAACAACGTCACATTAGAAAGGTATAGTAATCATCCACAACCATTTTCAGAAAATTTATGCATGCAGGCCTATATGACAGAGAATGTGCATCTTCTTTTTGTTTTCCATATTTTAATTTATATTTAATTGTGTTGTGGTTTGCATTGTTTTGTGTTGTTTCACTTTAAATTTGTTTAATAGGAAAAAGCTGAAAATTTAAATTGTTAAAAGTTGAAATGTAAATAGTTGGTTTTTGTATTATATGATTTATTTATTACATTTTATGTGGAGTGAATAAATAAAAGTATATTTATGGTGGCCCCTAGAGACAAAACATGTACAAATTCTGAAGCACGTACAAACTGCAAAACACGTACAAACTCCAAAACACGTACAAACTCCAAAACACGTACAAAACACAACGGAAGTGCTCCAGGATGCTAGGGGCAGTGTTGAGCTTTTGTTACCTAGTGGCTACACAAGCCACGAAGTACCAACGGCCAGATTTGGTGTGTGGTAGTAACAGGTAAATCCATCCCATTATCCAGTGCACATGACAGACCCACACGTGCAGGTGGTCAGCTGAGAAGTTAATGATCATGCTCTTTATTTGTAATATGAACAGAGAACCCGAGTGCTGTGGTTGTTTTAGTATGTAATTATGGTGTTTGGTGTCCTTTCCTGTTGTCCTGAATTGTTTGCAAATCCTATTTTAAATTAAGCCAAACAGTTGAAGAGCTAAATACTGTTATGCTTGTGGTTTAATGTGAGCTCCTTGGCTCTTCCACTCATGTTCATTGTGGACTTAAATATTTGGCCACAGAGAGCAGTTTAATTAGTGCCAGTCAGCATTACCATGCTATTATCCATTCAGTTTTTCTTTGGTGCCCCATAAAGCTTCATCTCTTCATTCTTAAGTTTTTGCCCTCTGGCAAGCTCCACAGCCACTTGTGTTGTAATAAGACCTGATCAGCAGCAGCAAGCTATTCTGGATCAGCCGTCTGTCCCGAGCAGATGCCAAGAAAGGACAGTACCATCCACCTAGAACTGATCTTTCTCCTATTTGCTCACCGTTACCAAAAAGTGTGTTTAATTGCCTCGAAAATGGACGTCTCCACCCCTGCAATAAGAGGATCACAGCCATTAGGAAGATTAATGGGCCTGGTAATGATGTTAATCAGATACACCATGATTGAAATTCCATTACATACAGTATGTGCAAGCACATGCACATGGCTGGCCTACTGCGCACAGAGACACCCCCACACACACAAATGAGATTAACCCAAAACACCATTAGGGAAATATCCTTTCACACAAACAAAAATCTCATCACACGTATACCGCAGACAGAACTAATATATCTCTATTAATGGTCATCATTCATCTGAGGTCAGCCAGCTCCAGGACTGTCAAGCTTGAGTTAAGCTCATGTGTGAAACCTGCACTAAGAAGAATAAGAGTACCCTGAGTTATACTACAAAGCCCTCCACTGTTTTACACCAAGGGCAGGGCTGGACTGGGACAAAAAATCGGCCCGGGCATTTTGACTAGAGACCAGCCCACCAGGTATTATCAGAAAAGCCATAAAGCCTTTGAATGAAAACAAACACTGTTGTGACAGTGACGTACACTGCCTTGTTGGTATATGTATGATTTCTATAGATTTTACATCAGATACAAACTTGGGTTGTAAGATTCAGATAATTATTTATTAAAAACTAGATATTTTAAATGAGAATAAGAAAGAAAAGTATTTCTTTGTGCCCCGCTTTCCCTGTTAATGCCCTACCTGGCCCCCTGGCAAAACTTTGCTAGTCCCGCCCCTGCACAGTTACCAGCTGTCAGCTACACAGAAAAGGATCCTGGTGTTATTTGTCTCTCAGAAACAGTTCATAACTTCCCTTCAACTCATTCATGTCACCTAAAAGGTAAACCTGTTTCTCCATCACCTGTTCAGCTCTGATGATTCAGTAAGGACATCTCCTGGTTTCATCTGCATGTTTCCCTCTCACCACATATCCAAACCGATATCATGACCCGCAGCTTTTACAGCTGTAGCTCCAGCAAACAGCAGCTGATAATAGAAATTAATATTAAATAAATTCTAACAACAGCTGATCAAGCTTAAACATGCTGCTGTTGTTTAACGCGACCTCCGCTGGTTTCCTCTTTCTGGCGCAAAGTGAGCGATAAACAAACAAGAGAGACGGGACATGCGTCAGAAAAGCTGATCAGCTGATCATTGATCAGTTTCATGATTGAAGTTGCAACAGGAGAGGGAGGGGGAGGGAATGAGAAAAAAGAGGCAGCTGTGCAGCGTAATAATGCAGAATAACTCCAGCTTTGTGTCTTTTTCCATTCTAGCTGAAGCCCGGGACAAACTGTTCCTTTTCAGTTCAATACGAAACGCGTAATATTTTCTCTGAATACGGGACGATTCCGTTTTTTATGGGACGGTTGGCAACTCTACTAACTAACCTTATGAATAAAATAAAGTTCACTATCATTAACATCATAGCACCCACCTAGCTGTATAGAAACTCCGTCATGCTAGCTAGTATGCAGTATGAGTAATTGTGACTGACTATAACAATTTAGCACATCGAAAATAAACTACACCTAAACTTGGTTTATATCTGACCCAGATAGACTGCAGGTCATAACTTCTTACCTGAAGTTCAGTTCACCTGACACTCGGACCGGCGGCCGCCTCGGGTCTCTGCTCCTCCTGCCTCCCCTTTCCCTCATCCACCTGCTGGCCTCTGTGGAAGCTCCGCCATAGCCACCACCAAACAACTAAGTTATTTTTACACATTGACCAGCATCTGGCCAATCCAACAGCTTTCAAAACAAAAACAAAAAAAAACACCCATCAGCCCATAAAAACGAAAAATCACCATCGGCCCACGGGGCAAATGCCCGGTATGCCCGATGGCCAGTCCAGCTCTGACCAAGGGTCAGTTTACGGGCCAGAGTGTAGCACTGCCAAACTCACGAAACAGTTGTTTTGATCCTTACTCTGGAGGAGCTTTGTGAAGTTTTTGAGGGTCAACATGAACTATTCATGATGAGATGTATTTTTTTTTGGTGGGGGGGAGTGTTTGGAAACTGTTAAACTGTGAAACTGTTACCGGCTGGGAGTGTGGAAAGGAGAAGCAGCAGCCACATTTGGATCCTGACCTATACTACAGCATGATCTCATAATCATTTAAACTAAGGCCCCGGTGAGGCATATTTCTAATGCAATAAACACAGTCTATTCAGTACAGTTCAGTTTTATTTATATAGCGTCAACTCATGACAGCAGTTGCTCCACTGTCCTTAATAATTTAAGTTAGAAACCCTACAAAAATCCACAGCTCAATATTGCAAAAACTTTATATAGCTGTAGTTTTCATCTCTTTTAGCGTGATACCTCTGACCAGTGGTTTTAAAACTCTTTATGCCCAAGGCACAGCAGAGGGAGAGCCAGATTTTCAAGGAACACCTGTATTTATATCAGCACAAAATACCCTCTGTGCTATCCACTTGTATTGTCAGATTAAGGCACTTTTGGCTTCCCGTTTGCAACATCTGGACCAAACCTAGCACGTTTTTTTTGGTTGTGTGTTTGTTTTGTTTTTGAAAGAGTGTTGCAACACCAAAAGCATATGGCTTCCCTCACCAGACACTTTCACACTATCCAATGAACAGTCTGCCTTTATATAAGATCCAGCTTATTTGGTACAAACTTTCTCCAGCAGGTAATGTCCTCAGAATGAGGCCAGTGCAGATAAAGTCATATGACGAGTAGTTGGCAATAGTCTCTCTTCTTTAGGTGCTGGATTTTCAGCACTGGTGATTAGGTGTTTTGTTGCTCCACACAACAAAGTGATCAGTTTCCCACCTGAATCAGGGTTTGTGATGTGTCACAGCCTCATGACAAATGTTTTTAAAGGATTTTTTGGGAGAAATGAGTGTGTATCATGTACTCATACAGTAAACTATAGAACAACAATTCATTCCTAACAATTTCTTTGTACTATGTTGTAATAATTATCTATAGATGTCAAGAAATACATTGAATTGCCCCATATATGTCTTTATTGTTTATTTGTAGGTGTGGATACTGTATGTAGTGCTCTACTGTTTTCTGTATTCATTTTTTTTGTTTGCAATTTCTTACTCAGGTCTAAGCCATGACAACACCTGGATTGGACTAAATGATCGGACAGTAGAAGATGATTTTCAGTGGACTGACAAGATGGACCTGGTGAGGATCCAGCTGTTATTGTTTTGTTTTGTAGTCAGCTGCTGATCCCAGCGTACTTAAAGCTCCTGGAGTTGCAGAGTAAATTTTGATGTGCTCATTGTAGCAGCAGTCGTGATTCCCAACAAAATGTGTTCTCCACTGCCTGTAGAAAAAGTAGCACTTTTTGCTCAGGTTTGTTTCTTTAACCTTCCCTGCTTGTGTATGTGTGCAGCAATATGAGAACTGGCGTGAAAACCAGCCAGACAACTTCTTTGCTGGAGGAGAAGACTGCGTGGTGATGATTGCTCATGAGAATGGCAAATGGAATGACGTGCCCTGCAACTACAATCTGCCCTACGTCTGCAAGAAGGGAACAGGTGAGAACAACACAGGGGGAAGAAGAGGAGAGGAGAGTTTTCTGCAACTGAAACAGTTGATAAAGATGACTGAGAAAAGAGCAAGCAAAGAGCAGCAAGATGTAAATTGGAAAAAGAGGAAGAGGTTGCAAAGAGTGAGAGATGTCAGATCTGAAGTGCGAGGCAGCAAGGGATCGGACTGAAGAAGGCAGAGACAGATTGAGGATGTACAGCTCACCGCGCTTTGCTGTCAGCTCTTTAGTTTCAAATCCTGTACAGCCTTTAAAATAGAATCACAAAATAGAAAGGTGATGAAAAGTTCTTGAGACTGTGTTTTTTTATGTAAAGTAGCTCGAAAATGCTGCACACGGTCTCTATCAAAGCACAGAGACTGACAGCGCACGTACCTTCAGGTGATTCTGAATATCCTGACTGTGTCATACTTTACATTACACACATCTTTGTGCGGTGCAAGAGATTAAGACCAAGCCTCTTCAGTCACTCTGCATACCTTAGAGTCACACTGCTTGCGTCTTACAAGCCCTCTCTTTCTGATGTCCTGTCATCCTCCAGCATCAACTTTAACAAGTTTTCCACACACGGCTCATGTCCTGACTCGATTTTTTCTTTACCCATGTGCTGTTTTAGTTATCATTGTATACGCTGCTACCTCTTTTTTATGTCTCCTGTTTCAGCTGTCCCATCTAGGGGTGGGTTTTTATAATCGATTTATCGATTAAAATCGATTCTGGCTTGGATAACGTGAAATCAATTCATTAAAATCCTGAATCGATTTTTTAATATATATTTATTTTTCCCGAAATGCCAGAATCTCAGGTGAAACGTCAGAAAATTTCAACAACCACCAAATAGTTAAGACAGTAAATGAGAGCAGGAACACGGATTCTGCACAAAGACGTAAACACACAGCGCGGACCCGTGGATCAGAATCAGTGAGATGTCGCCTTTCTCACCTGACGGCACGGACACGGTCGGGGCTGAAAGCCGACAGCTCGCTGATTCTGATCTGTCGGCGGGTCCGCGCTTTGTGTTCACGCCCTTTTTGCGCTGATTCTAAAGCTGTTAGTTTTATCTCTCTCCAAACAATATTGACCGAACCAGCAGCAAAAGAAGATCCAAACTACGCTTCACATAAACATCGTCATGAATTTCCTCTGACTTTTACTGTTTTGCTTCCACCACGATAAAATCACACTTCATGCACAGCTCTCTCTCTCTCTCTCTCTCTCTCTCTCTCTCTCTCTCTCTCTCTCTCTGTACTTCAAGAACAGTTTCCCGTCTAAAAATCTGTTTTCTGCATTATTCGCTTGCTTGTTACGCACAAGTCTACTGTTGTTTACAGCGCTGTCGGCCGCTTTTTTTTTCGTTTTACATACTTCCGAAAAGAAAGCCTCATTTCTGCCGTTCAATACTGAACAAATTTTAATTTTTTAAAATTATGCAAAATGCAAAACGCTTAGCCGTGTCTCTAATAAAACTGCTGTAACGTCAGAGGTAATGTTCATATGTTGATTAATGGTTTTCTTTCGTTTTTGATGTACTGCAGAATATTTTTATAAAATCCCAGGCCAGGAAAAATCACCTTCATGTTTTTCTGTGTTTTATCTTCAGCTACTTTGACACAAAGGCATCTGCTGTGACGCTTACACCTTTGATAAAGTCTTGCGTGTGTCAGCTTCCTTTTTATAGATACAAAAATATGTAAATGTACTGATCTGAATTATAATATTTCTGACTGTCAAAATTTCCCAGATTCAAATCGAATTGAATCGAATCGAATGGAATCGAATTGAATCGAATCGTGGATCAAATCGATTTGGGACCTTGTGAATCGGAAACGAATCGATTCTAGAAATCAACCCAGCCCTAGTCCCATCTAAGTGTAGGCTTCTACGTGTTCCTCTGAGAGCATATTAGAGCTTATTTTTTCATACAGGTCAAACTTATGATCAAAGGCGGGAGGCTTGACATATAAATAGGTAAGCTAGGCTGGTTTTGAGCAATACTGGGGCACAAGAAGACACTGGCGGCTGCATTTGAAAAAAAAATTATCCTGGAGGTTTTTGCAAATGGTCTGCATTTACCGAACATTTATGTGACTTGAAGATTTAAAATGTAAATAGAGCTCTTTTTTACCTTTTTCACATTGACTATTAAAGTTACATCATGGGTTAAAGATGACTGCAGTACTGAGACAGTAGTAAACACCGAGGTGGTTCTGCAAAATTTTATAAATCATGATAGGCGATAGTCTTTTTTTTTTATTAAACACTTTAGAGTTAAGAGTTTCTCCTTTCCCTTTCAGATAGTGTTAATAGACTGATAATATTAGTACTTCTTATATGTTTGCAAATCATTGATATGTTGGCTTGCTCTTTATTTCAGGTGTTAATTGCCTCTCAATCTCAGGCAATGCTTACGCTTTGCTTTAAGAAAGCATAAAGGTGTCTTGTTGATTGTGCTTTTTTTAATCACACTTGATTTACTTCTAAGTTGCATTGTTACAACATTTAAAGCATTCTGGTCTTCTCTGTTAGAAGCGCAGGTATCGTATGGTTTTTATCATGTCCCTGCGTTTCTTTTGGAGTTTTACACCTGGATTCTCTGGCCAATTTTTTTTCTTTCCCTGCTTGCCTCTGTTAGATCCTGTCACCTGCTCTTCCTACAGGCTGACTTTAAACTGAAAAACCTAACATGAAAACCTCGTTGATGGTCATCATATCAAATTAACCTAACTATTTGTGCTTATTTGTACCAGGTATAGAGAATTTAATATTTGTAGCCTTGTGAAGAGTGTCATCATTTATCTTACAAATACTAAATGCAAAACCAGTGTGTGAAAAGTCTTCCTGATTCAACAGCTAGTAGAACCAATTCAATAGCTGGTAAGGACCAGATTGTTCTATTATTTCCTCATAGAATTGAAAGCAGGTGTACTTTCTTTTTCTCTTGATTATATGTGTTTTTTGATGGATAGACAGTTCTTTGGTTAATCTGTTCCCCGGTACATGATGTGCTGCTATCTGATTGAAATGTTAAGGAATAAATGAAAAAGTGCAAAAGTGATAATTACAAAGTTGTGGCACTTCAAAAGAAAACATTTTTGTCACATTTAATTGCTTTTGGTTGAAACTTCATGTCTGTGACTGATCCTCATACTCAACAGTCTTTTTCTGTATTGTCCTTTACTCTGAGGCCTATGCAAAGGCTCTCTTACCTCTCTTACCTTAGATTTAGTTTATTTTTGTTCTTGGTTTAACTGCTGGCTTTGCTGTAGTAGAAAAAGGCATTCTGAAAACAACATTCATTTCCGTAAGAGCACTATTACTTCAAAGGTTTTATGTCTCAACCACTGTTTGCCACCTGCCCTTTTTTCTGCTCTGTGATTTCAATTTTGTGCAAATCATCCGTCTCACTGTCCCCCCTGTCATCTTTTTTCCCATCATGGAGTTGAGTATTATAAGTTTGAGTATTCATATATGACCGTGGGAGTCTGCGGTCTTCTCAGGAGTTGGATTGAGTTGCTCTTTTCAAGTCTTTATGTGTGTTTTTGGAAAATAGGATCAGCAGATGTTGGATCAGCCAGTTGATCGTGGAGGCGCGTACAGAAAACGGGCCACTGCTATATTGGTGTATCAAAGGAGAGCTGTTTCCCTTGTGAGCAAGGTGTTGCAGCACCTCTGCTGCACACTGTCACAAGTCCCAGGCATACAGCCCACCTCTGACCTTAATCAGTCACTTACAATCACCAGCATCTTTTCATCTTTTCCCTGCTTCCCTGTCATCCTCTTTTTCACTCACTCAAGTAACCCCCATGTACTGTCTGATCGTATCAGTGGAGTTCTCAGCTCCATGCTGAGACTCATTTCTAATTACCCCAGCTCATGTGATCTGATTGTCTTCTCATCACACGAGCCAATCGGGCATCTTGATCAGCTGCTTGGGGGGTCAGTTAGGGTGGCGTGTTTTACAGATGGTGATGATTTCTTTTATTTAAGCAAAAAGACCTGATGCAGTCATCTCATAAGACAGTACAGTATTAGTGCTTTGACTCTACTCATTTTACTGTACTCTATTTTTGAATTTGGGTTGGAATAATATTTCTCATGTACTAATATTTTTTACATTTTTATAGAGGAACGTTCAGTTACCTTTTTGTCCTTCAAGGACTACTTTTTACTTTCTTACTTTGGGGGCATTTCAGAGCCTGTACTTTCCCACTTTTACTTGAGTAAAGAAGTTGCTTGAGTATTTTTAACACACTTACCTTACTACTTAGCTACTTAACTAAAGAAAGTCTGTACTTTTGCCACCTCTGTAGAAGGATATATATATCTATATCTATATAGCTCTGGCCTTTTTTACTAAAAGTGATGCTCTTTGTAGGATTGATTAAACTTGTTTCAACATTCAGATGTAATATTTGATTGCTGGATCAACGTTATCCAAGTAAGGGATAAAGAAAAAATGGAAAAAAGCAAAACTGATTGAGTTCAACATTTACATTTGGATTACGGTGACAAGAATGTGACACAGTCATCTGCCTCTGAGCTCTTCTAGCAAGGATGAGAAGAAATTTACCTACAACAAGACATGTAAGTATTATAAAATTATTCAGTTTTTTTATGGCTTATTACAGAGGGGGGAAATCTAATTTTGCATGACATACAGACACTGTGAGCGCTTTGGGAAATAATAGGTTGATGTCAGTGCCTTCAGCAGTTCATGTGTCCACTGGGGTGTAATATAGCCACTGTGTAATACACACAAACCTGCTATTTCTGAATTCTATTTTGTATTTGCAAGAGAAGCTTTACCAGCTTCTACCTTAGTGTGAGACCTACAAGCCTTTCAAATAATTCAAAGGAACAGATATTTATGAATTTTGCTGGAAAATAGTGCACATATTTCCAGTGTAATAATATTTATTTCATTTGTTTGGTCTGATGATGACTCTAGCCATTCAGAGAGAAAATAGAAGGTAAGAAGAAGATAGCTCTCCTCGCCAACCCTTCCTGACCAGGCACAAACTTCCCTCAAGCTCCCCACATATTCTCCACAGGGACATGCCTGTAGGAACACAGCAGAAGGTCAAGGCCTGCAAGCGGCCCTCCAAGGAAACGCTGTCTGACCAAGCCAGACTGCTTACCAGCTCAAAGCTATAAGCTACTTTTTTCAAATAGTCTCCTTTTAATTTAAATCAAAATGGAGAAAAAAAAATCCTACTTGCAGTTTTGTGTTATTTGCTTCTTAATATCTGTATGTTTGGGATGCACAGACTCGATTAAAACACACATTATCTGCAGCTTTTTCTCCTACACAACACTAATGAACCCTCTGCTTACACTTTTATTCTCTTTTGTGTGCTTTTGCAGCTTTTTTCTATTTCCTGGTGTTTTCTTAAGTTGCAGTGCATTTGACCTCTCAGAGTTGGGCATGCTCGAAACATCTCACTTAGGAGAAATTAACCTCCTAAGACCCGAACTCTTTCATGGCATGCATTTTTAATTTCTCTATTCTATTCTATTTGGGCTGATTGGGACCTGATGAATGTAAAAACAAAGAATTGTCTGATTTTTCTTTCTGAGAAAAATGAGATCCACATATGAGGACATTCGTTTTAAATTTCGATAGAACAGTGGAAATATAATGTCCTCGTAAGTGGATATCAGGCCCTTGTAGAGCAACATTTAGTATTTTGGTCTAGACAACCCAAAATGTGATGTCTACATATGTGGACGCCAGGAGGTTAAGGATGCATCCTAGTCAGAGGTCACTCCCAAAGCTTGCAGCCATAGGTGAGGGGAGGAATCGACACATAGATCGACTGGTAAAAGATAATTTTCGCTCAGCTTTGTCTTTGCCACAGCAGACTAGATACTGCATCCATATTATTGCACACATTGCATCAGTCAATCTCCAATCTACTTCCTTTACTCATGAAGATCCCAAGATACTTGAATTTTCCATTAGAGGCAACAACTCTTTCCCAACCCAAAACAGTCACCCTTTTCCAACAGAGGCTGACTGCAAAAAGCAAGGAGAAGATCCTGCAACCACCAAACCTGACATTCTTCACTCCTTGGCTGTGTGTGCCTAGAAATTCTAAACATAATCTGTGGCAAAGCGTAGTCCTCGTAAAGTCCAGCCATCACTTATTGCCATTGTGGTTCTACAGGTATTGAATAGCCTGTACCACTGGGCCTAATACTCCCAAAAGGCCCCCCCACACAGGACACCCTGAAGGACGCAGTCAAATGCCTTCTCCGAGGCCACAGGTTATAAATCTAAGTGGACTTTGACTGAGATTTGTTACCTGTGGTGTATTTCTGTTTAGTGAACAACAAAACAAAACCATTATCTCAGTTGATCTGAGCAGCTGTCAGTGTTCACACAAACAGACTTTCTTAATAAACAAAACTGAGTTTGAACATAACTCTGTGTGAGACGTGCTCCCATAGTGTTGTGCAGAGAATACACACACACATTTGCACATCTCTCTGATTTGTTTTCACATGATTGCCAGTAGGTGTGCGGATGTTTTGAGGCCATAAAGGAACCAACTAGAGGAACCCAGCAGCTGTCTGCAGCTTTCCGCATGACTCACACTGACTACCCCCCTGCAACACAAGAAAAACGGCAAAGAAAATAACTCTAGATATTTTCACAACACACATGCAGATATACTGCATAACTTCTTAACTTCCAGTGTTGACTTAGAACAGGGATCTCGAACCTGTGGCTCTGGAAACATCCGGCTCTTTTATTGATAAATATGAATATGAATAATGGTGATTTTACATATAGTTTTATTCATGCTGATAAGGGGAAAATAGAGAATGTAACGCTTATTGAAAAGATTTGTTTGCTTTGATTGGAAATGCTGTTAAAAACATGATCAACACAGGTCAGAGATCTGTTTATTTGATATATTATAGTTTATTTCTATTTGAACTGTTTTAAAGCTATTAGGCTTCTTTATGTTCTATTTATAATCAAAGTAGCCTCCTCTAAATTTGATATACTTGCACGAACAGCACTCAAAGAATGCACAGCGGTCTCTACATAAAAGATTTTTTTCCCCTTCATCTCACAGCTGTTCTGTTTTATCTGTAATAAGAATCATTTAAAAAGTAAATAATTTTCATTCTGTTTTATCTGTAATTTCAAAAATACAGCAAAAACATGGCATTATTTTAATGGAAATGCAAAGTTAAAGAGCCAAAATCACTGCAGCTTTTAATTATTTACACCCATGAGTAATGTTGTTAGGCTAATTAATAATTAATAGGCTTCCGCAGTGATATTATTTGGGAGAAAACCTGCGTTTGATAATAAAAGGTTACTCATCCTAACCTTGAATTAGTGCTATGTAGTTGTATGAGCCGTCAGACCAACCAGTCAGGTGGCAGTTTTTACATCTATCCATATTTAGTGAAGACACTGAGCAAAGTGTATTTTAGATGTTGCAATGACAAACAATGCTTCAAATATGATTCATTGTCATGCAAGCAACGATGAGTCTTTTACCAATCACACGTCCTAAAAGACTGAAGAGGTGCTTTTGGTGTTTTTTATAGGTTTTTTTGATGGGCTTTTCTAAGACCCAGCTTCCTTTCATTTGCAGCCCTCTACTCTTCACTATAAAAAAAAACCCACCTTTTCCAGCTCCATTTCCCTTTTCTGAGTTTTTTGACGTTTTATTTTATACCTACTTCAGTGCAATCTCACTTAGCTTGTCTGCACTTTGAGAAATCTTTCAACAGCGTACATAGGTGACGACTAATGGAAAGCTACCTTTTAGCCTTTCATTTGTGTCAAGACAGTAATAGTCTCAAGTGAGGGGGAAGTGCTTATTGCCCCTTCCATCCACAGTGTATTAAACTGTAAATGTGACGTTAAACCCTTCATCAGAGTTAATGGCATTGCTTTCCCTTATTAAGAATTTAAGAGGTATTAGGACACAGACAAGGGAATTAAGGACTGTAAACATTTTCTGATTGCTGATTAAGTCCTCTCCTGACTGGTTTGTTGCTGAACTGTGCAAATGGCATACAAGGATGAAGTCAGGGGCCATCAAAGCTGACTTTAAGTTTCCTGTCTGAAAGGACCTCAAGCTGGGTTTCAACTCCGGGACGAAGGCAGGTTGACATAGTGGGGACTGATAGTACCAGTAATATCAGTTGGGGGTTCGAAATGGTGCTGCACTTTAGTTTATATTTAACGTTTTTTTTTTCATTAGTTATCATAGAAATTATTAAATTTCCCCAGTGGTAAATGGAAAAGTTTAAAACTACAGCCTGTCTATATTTTATCTAGTTCATTTAATAATTTACATAATGGATCAGATGGAGTTAATGACTAAAACCTAACCATAGTTTTTCCATTATTTTGTTGCGCATTGTGTTGAAAGATAGGACTGAAGTCAGCCCCGACCACTGCAGACTGACACCCCGACGGGAGAGCTAAAAAAAAAAAAATGGTGAAGTTGTTTGAGTGCCTCCCTGAGGCTTGTCCATCCTGTCAGTCTCTGACCAGAGTGTCAGTTCTCTGTCTGTCTCAGCTTGAGTAAACAATTTTCTGATTCTGCCTCCTCTCTTTTATGTGTCTAAAATGCTGTGTTACTTTGAATCCCACCCACTCACTCGCTGACAGACTTGGACAGACACCCTGTCCTACAGACGCTAAATCCACAGATTGAAGCGGTTTTCAAAAAAATGTTTTAGCCAAGTCATAGTCCCGCCGTGTGTGGAATGTGTCCTTAAAATCTAAATGTAAACACCATTTGGAACCCTGAAATGTTTAAGTGAAGCACACTAATGGGGTGAATCCAGGTTAAAGTCATTACTGTTTAAAGACGAGTTATTATGGTCAGTTCCAGATCCATGTTCTTCGTCTCTACTGCTTCACAGTTCCGAATAAACAAATAAAATAAAATGTTTTAACTTCTTTTCCCTCCATTTGAGGCAACTTTCTTTTGATTGAACTTCCTCTTAAAAATAAGGATTGAATCGCAGGTAGGGGGTTTCTGTGATCCCACTCAGAGCTGTGTGCCTAAGAGGAACGTATTAAGGATATCTCTTCTCACTGGTGTCATACAGAGCCAAGGGAATAAAAATAGCCTGAAACCGAACATTCGGAGGACTCTGAAACCTGAGATTGTTGCTCGTAGGGATCACTTGAGCTGATCACATCAGGGAATAACAAGGAAAACAATGATAAGAACCTTTTAAGAATCTTATTTGATTAATAAATACTAATGACACAGCAAGAATTGTAAGTAATTACAGTAAAACTAACTAACCTCATTAATATTCTGTATTTCTCTGTCTCTACAGTGCTTTGCGGGGCCCCTCCAACTGTGGATAATGCCTTCCTGATTGGTCGGAAGCGTACCCACTATGACATCCACTCAGTAGTGCGTTACCAGTGCGCCGATGGCTTCCTGCAGCGGCACGTGCCCACTGCTAAGTGTCGTGCTAACGGCAAGTGGGACCGACCTAAAATCATCTGCATAAAATGTGAGTGTTAACAGAGAGAATATGGCTGCTTGGTAAACAGCAAGAATTTTTTAGGTCATTTTCACATTTCTGTTTTGTTTTTTTAATCATTATTAATATTTTTAGCATACACACCAAAAAAGACTGAACCCCAAACATCAACAGCCCCCAGGAGCTGCTGTCACTTTGTGTATTCTCGGGCTTTCCATCCCCACTCTCATTATTGATAATTGCAGTTTTTAGTCCCTTGGGCTTGCTTAGAAGTCGCAGGGTGTCCTTTGAAGTGTTTTGTGCTCGAGGTGTTTTTTTCCACTTTTCCTTTGTAGGCTTTTTCAAAACTAATTCTAACAACAGGTTGAAGCTTCATGTAATACAACACACGTGCAAGAAAGAAAGAAAGGTCCAGTGATTTACTGAAAGATCTGCAAACAAATACAGGAAACGCAGTATATGATGCAAAAATAGCGGTTATGCAGTTTTAATGTGTTTGAGTCAATATTTGGTGTAACCACCTTTATTCTTCAACACAGCCTGAACTCTATTAGCCAGCTTTCTTGTAATTTCTTTAAATAGCAATAACTGTCCAGGATTCTTGAAGGACATTTAAAGCTCCTTTTTGGATGTTGGCTGCTTTTTGTTCCGTTCTCTGTCGAGTTGATCCCACACTGCTTCACTAATAATCTGGGGAAGCCAATTCAAGGCCGATAGGTTTCCATTGTTTTTCGGCCCACATATATTTTTACTGCATTGGCAGTGTGTTTGGGAACTCAGGGTACTTTTCCTGTTCATAATTCCATCAATTTTGACAAGATCTCCAACACAACTGGCTGAAATACCAGTGTGTCGTTTCCTTAAGAAAGACTTCTTATTCTTCCTATTTCTTAAGGACCTGGCCTTCATATACTGTTGTTTCACAATTTTTAGACGTGAGACTTTTTCTTTGTATTCCACTTGTTTAATTTCCTCAACTTTTTAAGAACATACTGACAGGTTTCCAGCTAAAACTCTTCGAAAGTCACTTTGTTGGTCCAACAAAACTTGAATTTTTATTTTTGGCATTTTATGTAGATTAAACTAAAGAAATAGGGACAGGTTACATGCCGCTTGTAACAAAGTGTGTCTGAAGATGTAATTTAAAATTGGATCTTTGTTAAATTGCCTGTTGTGTGCAGACACATCACTGATTCATCCCTTGAATTAAGTGTCTTTTTCTGCTTAAATGATTAATAGGTCAGTGTTAAGTGGTTTGATAAACAAAAGCACAGTCCTCTAAAAATGGTCAGGTACAAGACAATACTGAAAATGAAAGAAAATACAGTCAGTATCTAAAGAAAATTTTTCGTAGACGTTCATTAAGCGCTGAAAATTACAGCTACAACTTTAAAACGGCTCAACTGGCTCAAAACTTTTCCACAGTACTGTTGTTTTGCACATGTAAAACATCTGCACAAAATAATCCTGCACAGATGGTGATAGTGATGACATTGTGGTGATATCGCACTTGCTGCCGGGTATTTCTAAAACAGCACAGAAAATCAGTTTCTTTCACTGAATACCTTATCTTCTTTAAAATAAACTTTACTTTTATCGATTTTTAAACTGCTCACACTAACTGCGACAGAGTATACCGAATTGATGTCATAACTTTTCACCATAATTTTCTCTTCCTCATAGGCCGGTTGATCTATATGAAATATTCAACAAACTGAGCCTTGTATTTCACTTCACTTTGCTCACAGTGTGACAGTAATGATGAAATACTGAAATAATGTAGCTTCTGTTCAAAGCGATAAAGATTCCTTTGCTTATGACTCTTTATCTTTGGACAGAGTTGTTTTTATGGCCCAGAGTTATAATGTTGTTATCATTCATTGCAGACGACATTTCTTTGTTGGCAAACCCAGAAAGGGACGGAGCAATCTAATTTGGCAGTACACACCAGGAACAAGCTTATACCGAGGCAGTGAGTGGGTGGCTAGCTCATTGTGCCCTTGCTAAAGGCGCCCAGTCTACTCAATGAGAGATAAAACAGATTCCCTCAGTGTGGTGGAAACAGTTAAACCATCTGCACATTTTGACCTTCCTGCGTTTTGATCCGTTCTCTTGCATCTTACCTGGTTTCGAAACTTCTGATGCTTGCCAGTGATTCATCTCCCGCTTGCATCAGTTTTCTACCCTTCACTTTCATCTCATTACATACTGAAATACTCCTTTAATACTTACTTCTCTCTTCCGCTTTGGTTGCTCCTCCAGCCCGGCGAGCTCACCGTTACCGGCGCCACCACCACAAGACCAGGAGAGAGCGCAGAAAGCACAAGAGGCACAGCCACAGAGAGGGAGGCCACCACGGCGGAGAGGGAGGCCAGGGTCACAACCACGCCCGCTTCTGAACCAAAAAAAAACCCATCATCCCCTCCCCTTTTCTCCTCTGCTGCCAGCTGCAGTTTGCCTGTCTCCCTGTCGTCCCCATTTCCCCAAACAGTTCTTCACAATAACAGCCCAAAACTCTCTGACCAAGCCACCTCCCTCCGGCCTCGTCCCGCACTGCATTGTCCTGCCCTTCACTCTCCAAGTCAGCCTGTATCATAGTCAACTGCAAGGCCTGGCAAAGTGTTGCCAGGCCTCATCAACAGGACAATAATAAATCCCTTTGTACTCTTTTTACTTTCCTTTCTCGGTCCGACGTTCTGGTCATACCCTTGCTGTCTTTTACCTACCTTCTTTCTTGACCCACTTACTCTCCCCTCGAGCTCAACGATGACCTGAAACATGGGGCTACGCTGACCTGTTTTTCAAAAAAAAAAAAAAAACCCTTTGAGAGCCACACTGAACATTCTTCAGAGAGAAGTTCCTAAATAGGGATTACATCATTGAATTTGCTGTATCAAAATCAGAGGAGTCAAGGAAGACATTGTGTTGTTGACTTGAGCCTTTTGTCTGTTGAACACATAGTTATTTTTTACAAATACTCAGTGTTTATTTCTTGACTCTGCTGCTTTTGATTCGCTCTTTGTAAGGCATTGTACTTGACTTAATGCGACGCTGAGTTGTTCCGAAACAGATTTAATTGATTTTCTTTCATTCAGAAGCAGTTGTAATTGAATTATTTTAATTGTTAGCGTTGTATCTTCTTGTCAGTGTAAGACCATTACTTTAGATCAGATGCTTAACCCCAGAGGAAAATGGAAATCACATCCCTTCCCATTGCAGTTTCAGCACATCACATCACACATCAGTCACTTTTCAGAAGTGTTGAACAATATCAAACACCTCCTGCTGCGTCATACATCCACACCTGTCATTGTAGAGGGGTAATCTGAACGTTTGATGTCAGTTTGTCTCAACTCAGTTCAACAGTCCCGCATTTGCTTCGTCTTTTTTCACAATTTGAGCTGCTGTGGGAATGTGTGCTGTGAATTAATCAAGGTGATGCAGCAGGGTGAAGAGCCTCTCACATATCTGCTTCGCCTTTATTTTGAAGGTTTACTGCTGCTTTTACTACATTGTGTATTCAACAAGAGTATGGGTACATTCATATTGGGGTGTGTCAGGCCAAGGACTGCATTAGCTAGGTGCATAAGTATTATTCAGTCCCTCTCCAAGCAATATTGTTCTATTATTCAATTTTGCTAACAATTCATTTTATGTAGACTTGCAAATGATTAGCAAACATGGCAGTGAGATCACACTTTTATATATCACAAAAACACGGTGCACAGAAGATCAGAGTGGACTGATTCATTTCCCACCTCTGAAAACTGATTCATTTTCACCATCAATCTGTTTTTGACTAACATTTATTTATTTAAATCTTCTTCGTAAATCTGCCAATGTGCATCCTGATCAAGCTCATCAGGACAACAGGTCAAGAAAAGTAAAACGCTGATTTGGACTACACTTACAAATAACCAGTTTTGCCATTAATACATGGGTAGTTTATAACACATGATTTAAAACCATCCACTTTTTTAACTGTTTGTCCAGCTTATGCTACAGTCACACTGGGGAAAACAGGGTCAACAAAATTATTGCGACAGTTTACAATTAACTTGCAACCTCGTTGCCTTTGAAACGGTTGTTTCGAAGACTGAAATCTGGCCCGTGACCATTTGCACTCAGTTGCCATCTTCAAAGCAACTTTCGTTTGACAAGACAGAGATAAACTGGAAATAAGCTTATCCCAGGTGTTATATGGGTAGAGCCGGGGTACTCCAAGCACATGTCCCATCAAAGGGCTAACACAGAGACACAGACAACCACACCCTCTCCCATCCACACCAGTTTGGAAAACCCTCAGAGGCACAGGGAGAACATCCAAACTGCACGTAGACACCCCCGCTCACCATGAGGTTCAAATCAAGAGCCATATTGCAGTGAGACAACAGTGTAACCACTGTGCCACAACTTTTTCATGGCAAGTCCATTGGTAACAGTTCAGGATTTGTTTGTCTCAATTTTTAAACATCCAGCCTTTGTAGGGCATCATTAGCAGTGAGTAGTTAAAAGTTACGTGTCAAGCAAAACAACATGTCTGTCTGCCTGCTAGATTTGTATCATTTCATTAGTTTTTTTATTTTTTTAATTATTATTATTTTACTGAAAACAGCCAGTTGCTGCTTGTGGAAAGAGTGCCGATGAGACTGAACCAAAAAGTAAAGTTAGGGGCTACAAAGATTCAATCTCTCAGATGCTCTGAAAATATTAGTGATTTTTGTCTGTGTTTGTCACTGAAATCATCATTTGATCCGTTGTCATAACACCGACATTCAGAACAAGGTTTAAAAGATTAAAGGACTGAAGATGTATATTTTTGTAGTGTAGTCTTCAGCCTTAACCAGCCCTCTGAAGCAGGAAGAATTGAGCAAGTAGTGGGAAACAAGCACGACAACAAGCTGAGATTGTTGTGTCATGAATCAGAGCTTTGTGCAGGGTATGAGGATGAATATGATGCAGAGGAGACAGAGACAACAAGCTCTTGCTCATCTCGTGTCTGTGTATGTGGATGCCGCATGTGTGCGTTATGGCTGAAGACGCCGACAATGGCTGAGGTCCCAGTGGATGACGATATAAAGGATCAGCAGAGATTAAGGCTTGCCATTTCTGGAGTCTCGCAGCTGTTCACACCTGAGCTCGCCCCTGTCGTGTCTCCTCTTTTAAAGAGGGGATTGAGATGGATAGAACAAGCACTTTGCTCCCTTTTTCTTCCCCTTTACTGCCGGGTTAAATTGCTGTTTTTTAAAGCCAGCACTTGGGGTTAGAGCTTCTGGGATTACACCCCAGCACTTTTATCCCTCGTTTCTCCATCTCGTTATACTTTTATCATCACCACCTATACACTTTAGTACCTTTCATCTTTGTCGGGAAGTGGACAATAAGCACACCTAAATTCAGTTTAACTTGTTTTTTTAGTGGAGAAAGCGTACACTCAGGGTTTTCAGCAGCCTCTCACGCATCTTATGAAAACACTAAACCAGGATTGGGTTATATAAAGTCACTTGAGGTAAGAAAATCTATCCTGCGCACATAAATCCCCCCCCCCCCGCCTTTGTTTATCTCCCCTCACCTTGGCAATGACAACGCTCCTCCACATGGAGAAGAATAGTGATCGTAGATCCCTGTATCAGTTTAATTAATCTGCTGCATGCCTAATTAACAAGTTGCATTATCTGCAAAACCACAGAGCAGCCATGACAAGGGGAGGGTTTTGTTGACGGACAGCGAGTGGAAAGTAAAGAGTGACAGACAGGAAGCCCAAAGAACTGTCATAGCTGTCAAACAGCTGTCACTCGACGATGTCAGGCTGACACAAACTTCTTTTTTTCTGTCTTTCCTATAAAATAGACTGATAAAAGAAAGCGGATGAATAAAAGGGCAGACCGAAGACCTAATTCAAATCAGAGTTGACACACTGGGACGGTTTAATTACAGCTGCGTAAAGGTTGAGCTGTGTGACAGGACTAAATTTTAATGTGATAAAGTGATAAGGAAATGAATACAAGCTAGCTTCTAGTGGTTGATAAGACTAGACGTTTGTGTTTAAGGAGAGTCTGACGTCTGTCAATTTTTCATTGCCTCTGCAGAGATTTTTAGGCCTTCCAAACAAGATGCAGAAAATATATTTAAATCTTCTATCCCACATGAGTTGATAGGTTGATATGTGTGGAATTTCTACTGATAATGTTCCATTTTTTATTTAAAAAAAGAGAGAAGTCAAAAGTATAATAGACAGCACATAAAAGATCCGTTTGAATTTAACGGAGAGCTTCGCCCTCTGGACTGAGGGTAATGAACAATTTAGCTTTTGCACATCCGCTGGGACTGAGCTGGTCTTTTAAAGGTGGTTAACCTTTCTCACCGGCAGAGAGGAGAAAAAAAATCTTTCAATGAATTCAAACAGCCACACTTTTCCTCTTGAAATTTCAAACAGTGTCAGTCTCTCTTTGCTTTTGACTCCTCCTTTTAATCTCCTCCACTCACACTCCTCTCCTCTTCCCTCTTCGGGCTTTCTAGTCAGAGCCCCGAGGGCAGGCAAACAGAAAGCGACAAACTCTTATAATTGTGAGTGTTAATTATGAAGATGAATGAGTTAACAGCGGTCTCTGCCAGCTGTCTCTTGGCTCAGCACCACGCCTCGGGGGGGAAAGCAGCGGGCAAACCGCTGAATGTCTTCGCAGCCAGAAGGCGTCTTCTCAGGCGTAGCCACCTATCATAATTGTTACCCACTTACTGAGTTCCGCATACATGAGATAAGAATTGGATTGATGGGAGTGCATTGGCATCTTCTTGTGCTTGTAGCTGTGACTGTCTGATTGCCCCCTGTCTGAATGTTGACAGCGGGAGCGCAGCTCGGTTAAATTTGTTGTACATGTTTTTGACGAAGCACGTGCCTAGTTGGAAGAGTGTGACCGAGGCGGGTGCAGCAGCCTTCATAAACACCAATGTAATTTCCAGTGTACGTGGAGGGAAAAAAAATCTAATATCCAAGCATGAAATTGCAGATAATAAAACAACGTTACAAGAGAAAAGCTTTCTAGGATGACGACTTGAAGGCATAGTTCACCCCATTATCAAATATACATGTTTTTCCACTATCCTTCTCAGATTGCATATGGTGAGACTTACCCAGTTCTGTCGTTATCTGCAATTGAGAGATGGCTGCCTTCTCTCTCTAGAATTAAATGGAACTTGTAATGACAAACTATGCATTTGAGGCAGCAATGTATTTTGTTTGCAGAAGTCACCACCTATTAATTACTTAAAAGAAACACATCCTGTATCAGTTTGTCTGCCAAACTATACCTCTAAATTAAAGGAAGCTGCATTAGTATTCAGCTGAAGGATCATTAATGTTTACATCCTGTCACAGTGTCATGGGTACAACCTCTTGTCACAGATATATGTGTGCTTCTTTTTGCACAGTGATACTGCTGGCAAGGCTATCTTGGTTATAGAAAACAAATTTCTGAGGAAAAGACATTGAAGCTTAGTTTTTCAAGGTGCTTCAAGTGCTACAAAACCAACGCCATCGTAGTTCTGTTATAGTCGAGAAAACAAAAACAACTGTTTAAGAGTTTAACATCTGTAAAATTGGGCAACTCATACCAAAAGAGTGTAAATGGAAAGTATCAGTCACTTTGCACATACCTCGAGGATTGATCAGTTAAATGCCTAATAGTACTGTGATGCCTGTTAATGTTTTAAAAGAATTTTCTGAGGAATGATCAGAGCTATTAATGCAGTAATCATATTGCAGCGATTTTCACTTAAAGCGCTTTGTGCAACAGGCTGCTTTCACCCATTCAAACACACATTTATAAAGTGCTTATTCCATACATAAAGCATTCACACATCTGCACTCACACACTAGCGAGACTACGGCTAGGACACCCTGACCTGCAGACTAGAGCAGCCAGAGGTCAAAGTCAAGTCTACTGCCTGTTTGCAATGACAAAGAGCATATGTTTGTGGGGATGAAGGAAACCAAGAACTCTTCTTTCCCGCATGTATTGTAACATCTTTCTGTGACTCTGGACCTGATGCATTTGAACAGGACACTCATCAGTCATGACGGCCTGATAAGAGCATTAGAGGCTGTTGTCCTTCCTCAATCACACGCAGACAGACTATTGATTTCGTGATTAGGCTGTCTGTCCTGGGTTCTTATTAAGTCCGTCGATGGCATCGGCGGTACAATTGCATTGACTGACTGCTGAGCGTTTTTTAAATGACAGGAAAACAGACTGGTGTAGCTTATAGCACTCCTATGTGTCCATAAGACACTCCAGGTAGTATCCTGTCCCATATGCATACTACTACTCTCATAACTCAATCTCATAACCATCTCATGAGGATTTTTTTTTTAAACTTTCGCCTCCCTCCTGAGGACTGCTGCATCACTTAGCTAACATAGTGGAAACCACACTGCTGGTATTTGTATAACATCGCAGCTCTGTCTGATGCTGAGTTGAGACAATTTATCACTGTAAAGAAAATGGTTGGGATGGATGGATGAATGGAGATATGTTACAGTGGGATTATGACAAATGTGAGTGACAAACGCAAAGCAGGAAGCAGTGAAAATGCTCCCTTTTCTCCTCTGTGATATAAATACTCAAAGTTTTTTGTTAGAACAATCCATTTAAACTCTGGGTGTGTTTGTTGCTTAGCCTCTCTGGGCCATATTCACACAGCCTCTGTGGATGAAAAACCCATCGCCTGCTTTCTGTTCCTCTCGTCGGCTCACACGCTGCTGGTTTATACCGCTGCAACAGAAAAACAAGAGGCGCTCGGTCAACAGGAGAGATGGAAGCGAAGTAATAGTTTGCCAAACTGACAAACATCACTTCTTTGGCTCCGTTCCCTGCAACACTTCAGTCTGTGTGTGTTCGTGTCGACTGTGAGCACAGACACAATATCGCTGACGCTGGACTCATCTACAGCTGTGTGAATGTGGTCCACAAGTATTTATCCATATTTATTGATGTATGTTCTTATGAATTCCAGTCCTGTCCCTGTATTATATTCTTTACAAGACAAATGATCATTAAAGGAAACCCTTGTTTGGATCCGTTAACTTCTTGCTCAGAGTGGTTATTTGTGTTTGAATTACTTAAAAACAGTATGCACCTTATTTTGCATTGAATTAAGCTTTTCTTTATTATCATTATTATTATTATTAGCATGTTGTCAATTATTTGCAGTACACTGTTCATCACTGCAAGTTACTAAAGTCGAATCTTTCCAAGCCACCTTGGTGTGCTGAAAGAGGATTTAATACAAATTATATTAATCACTTTGTTTGTATAATCATTACTAATCAAAATAAAAAGTAAAACATAAGGTGATAAATAAGATTTTTTTAAAAACTGTAAATCCATTTTTAAAAACTAAGAAATATTAAAGGAAAAAGCCTTTGAAGGCAGATGTGGCAGATGAGCCATCCAGCCCTAAAACATATATGTTTATTAAAAAATAGTTTGTCGTTTGGTGAATGAAGCAGCTATAAACTGGCTGGCTTAGGTAAGCATAAATACTGGAAAAAGGGGAGAGAGCTAAATGGCTATATATAAATGTAAAAAGCCAGAATCTTGTTTTGGTGGGCTTGTTTTTATCCATGATGACACATATACCTACCAGTTAAAGCTTGAAAAAGCTTGTAGTTAGGGCTAGATCAGGTGACCCTGAATCATCCCTTGGCGATGATCCCAGGAGCAAAAAGCTCAGACTGCTGCAGAACTTGAGGTGATATACGGCGATACGACAAGCATGTCTTGTCCACTCACCTCTTTTGACTCTCCAGGTGTTCGCATACCACTGCAGCATGTCAAATTTTGTCTTTTCTCTCCAGTTGTTTGTGCTTTTCTCCTGTCTCTCTGTGCTTTCCTTTTTCTTTTCTCTTCTCTCTCCCTTCACCGTCCAACCAGTCGCAGCAGATGGCGCTCATCCCTGAACGTGGTTCTGATGGAGACGTCTTCCTGTTGAAAGGGAGTTTTTCCTTCCCACTGTCGCATTCATGTGCAGTAATGTGCAAAAGTCTTGAGTAACCCTTTATTTCTTTGTTATTTTGCTAGGAAAATAAGGAGTACGTGAGGTAAGTTATTGAAATATCTGCTAACGTAAATGGAAATGCAGTTTATATAAGACAGAGTTTGTGAAGTTCTGAGGAGCTCAACAGAACTCCTCTTTTAATGTTCACTGCCTTTTGTTACGTTCTCTCTCAACATGATCTCAAACTGCTTCACTGGGGAGGTCAATCCATGACTGATAGTATTCAATTGGTTTTTTTTTCTATATCCATGTATACTTTTACTGTACTGGGTGTTTGACATTATTGCCAAGACTAACAAGTAGAACCAAAATGTTCCACACCATGCTGAGATGTGCCAAGGTTTTACTATTAGCTCTTTGGAAATCACATTGTTGATACAAAAATACTATTTTATTTCTGTCAAACTATGCTATCTTTGTCTATTTTCTTTTCTTTGTAGAGTCAGCTAATGTTTCAAAAGATGAACGTCATTTGTGTTAGGTGCTTTTTTATGATTGAATGATTCAGTTTTAAGTGCTTTACCAAGAAAACTAAAACAAAACAAAAAAAACATTGCTCTGAAATTTTGAGGTATAAAGATCCACTGAAAACAAATGGAAAAAATAGCCAATGTCCAAAGAAGACATTTGAAAATCCTCCAACAAGCCTGGAGAACTGTGGCTCAAGACCACTTTAAATAATTGCAAATACTAATAAAGAAATGAGGGGTGGCTCCTGATTTTTCCAGAATTTCATTTACAAAAATTGGACCATAGATTTTCTGGATAGGCCATTAAGTAAATTATGGTATCTCTCATATAATTATTCTCTCATATAATTATTCATTCTCCAAAAGGCAGCTCCTTGACACACAAGGATGGTTTCAGTTGTTCAGTCAGGCTTGCAATAGGTTGTGCTTGTTAACAATCGGAGACTGCATGATATGAGATGAGGTTTTACTTCGTTACTGAGTCACAGGTCAACAGCAGAGAAGGTGAATGCTTAGTAGATGATGCTGTCCTTTAAAAATAGAAATGTGAGTGTTTTTAAGCTTTTTCAGTCCAAAACCTGTGCTGATGTAAAAGCCTTCTGTAAGAAATAATTAAGTGCTGAAAAACTAATGTAACCAATGGCTGTAACCTCGGTTTTTTGTCGAATGATTTTATAGACCACAGTCTCAACAATGTCCCGCTCATTCCTGGAAAAACCAAATGGACCATTTTTGCCTGTGTGTCATCAGAGTGTGTCCTCTCCAGTTACCATTGTGTTCTTTTATATGTGAGAGATTCAGTTTTGCTCTAAGCTCCATCTGCTCCTCGCTGACCACAATGTGCTCAGGACATCCTTTCCAAATATCTTTAGATGAGACGAAATATTTTCCTCACATCCAAGACACAAATAAAACTAATACAATTTTGGCCTCATTTTTTTTTCTTAATATTCCAACTCAGTTCTGGCTGAGGCAACAGAGTAGGCTGCCAAGGGCGAATCCCTCAGTGGCACAAGTGAAAAAGCGTAGGAGGAAAAGACGAAAAGAAGGAGGAGACAGACAAGTGAGGAGGATCAAAGGTAGGAGGAAGGAAGGAAGAAGGTGAAAGGGGAATTCGAATGAGTGGGAGGGATTTTGTTTTGGAAGCAGTTTGTGAATACTTCTACTGTTGCACCATCTAACCTCGGAGACCTTCACTTCACCTGAACTTCCTCTGATGAGTGCTCTCCTATCAATGCATGGTTTCATTGCCTCACAACACTGTTTTGTGTAAGAAGCCAATCTCATCTTCACTCCCTCGCTCTCTTTCTCTGTATTTCTTCCTGCATTGCTCTTCTCATTTTTCTCAACTCTTTTGATATGTGACTCACTCATTTCATTATTATTCCGAAACACCGGAAGAATCCACACTGCTGGGTTCAGTTTCCCGACGACAATCAGTCACTTTGAATGTAGCGTCTCTTTTACGCTCCCTGCTCAGGCGTGTTCGCTGATGTTTTTCACTCAGCTCGAGTTCCAAGGACAGTGCTCATTAAGAGTGCTTACCGGGAATTTCTCTTAAATTCAAAGCTGAAAATGACCTTCAGCTCTCCTCTGTTGCTGTGCAGTAGTGAGAGATTTGTTACAGGCACTTGGAGCAGCGCTCCAAAAAAATCGCTTAAATTTCATCCAAAGCCCTCATTTGATTGGCTCCGAGGAACAGTATGCACCTACACACTCTGAGCCGAGTGTCCATAAGGCTTATAAAAGCATACAGAGGGTCCTACAAGCAGATTTTTTCTCTGAAAAGACATTAAAATGCATTATTTTTAGGTCAGATTTGTGCTATTTCTTGCAATACAACTTGGTTTTGAGATGAACAGATAAATTAGAGGCATGAAAAGACTTCTCATCCTAACCTTGTTCTTGGGTCGATATTGGCCTCATCTGGCAGGCATGGCGAATCGATGAGGATCTCTGGCATTATCTTGCATTATCGCTTAATGACACTGCCAAAGTTCAAGAAGATTATGAAAAGCAACAAGGGGTTTAGCATCATCTCAGGCCTGACAGTCTCTTACTCCGTCTCCACTCCGCCTCTCCCATAATTACTGTCTGTTTTTATCTTACACATTAACATAAAAGGCTCCAGGCAAGAACACACATATACATGAACACCGAACTGCTTATCCAAATCAAAAAAAGATTAATGTGCATCTTAACCCTGTTTATCTTCCTCATCTTTATTGCGGCCAGGTTGTTGAATAGCTTTGCTCATGAATCTGCGTTCAGGCCCGTCTTAATGATGGCGCGCCGCAGATGGCGGCCTGTCAGCTCTCTAACAGCTTCTTTTACAGTTGTGTGTGTGCAATTGTGTGTTTGTGTGTGTACGTAAGTCAGGGCGGAGGAGCAATGCCAGCAAAATCATCAGTCTGAGCCAGGTCTTTCATACACCGGCGACCACGCATTCTGCTCTACCAGCTGTGTATACGCTGTGCGGTGTTTTGTTATATGACCCCATCTGATGATCAGGAAATCTGGCTTGATTAAGCTTGTTTTAGCACATCTCAACTCTCATCAAACATGGGAAGCAACTAAGTGCGTGTTCTCTAATGTAATGTTGCTCATTATATTTCTCTGACAGCTATTAGCTGCAAATTAAGACCATGGAAAAGTATAATAGATAGGCATAGCTACTGTGACATCACCCGCTGGGTCTGTAGCCTCGAGACGAGCCTTTTCACTGTCACTTTCAAAGTCTTGTTGTTTTGACTGTAAACCACACCACTCATGCACTCATCACCTCTCAGTCTTGAATCATTGACCAGTGAGCATATCCTGGATAATCCTCCTTTCTGACACCTAGAAAAGCCCATAAAGTCAGCAGGAAAGAGTTCTGGGCAGAGGGCTGTTTGTCCCCTGCATTTCTGCAGGACTTCGATTGTTTTTGCAGCCACAGTTATCACCTCCTGGTGGCTTTTGAAAAAACTGCAGGTTTAGTGCACTTCCAGTTGGCTTTATTTTTCAGACCCAGAAGCTATATCCATATTTTATATTGTCTATGATTCAGAGTGAATATTCAAAACTTAATCTCTCTACGCATAATATAAGAGTGATCTGATACCTTCTCTTTATGGTTAATATTCAGCAAGTTAGTTTGGTATTTGTAGTTATAGTACTTTTAAAAAAATACTCCATTACAAGTGAAAGTCCTGCAGTAATGCTCTAGTCAATGTACTTGTGTACGGAAATGTGTGCCAAAAACGGCAACATTATAACAGTCCATAATATTTAATTATCACTACAAAGCAAAGTTTATGTATTTTCCTCTCTAATTTTCTAATTAACGAAATGTCTATTCCACTGTCGGGTTGGTTAATCTGTAACTTTGCACATGTTTTGTTTGGTCTTACAGTCCTCATTTGTAAAGAAGCCTATAACTAATAAGCAGAAAAATGCAGTGACAGTTGCAAAAGCAGTGTCTGGTGGACTGTAGACATGTAAACAGTGAAAGCCAATTTTCAGCACAAGTGTTTTAATGGGTATTAATGGGTTGAGCTCTCATTAACATTCACTTACTGCATTACTGTTTAAAATCAATATTGTATGACTGTATAATTGTGTAACTCAAAGAAGCCAGAACCTATAATAAAATCCATGAAAATGAATCAAATCACAAAATAGTTAAACATCAACTTAAATATGCTCTATGACCGAGTGCTGGCCGCAACCCTCTGTTAGCAGGATGCATAAATGGATGGATGACCTGAAATGCTCATAACTAATTTCTGTTGCTCAGTTCTGATCAATATAGTAAAGTTTGCTTTCTGTTGCTAACCATTTTCTCCCTAGAGCTTGTTGTGTTGGTTGCAGGCTATATTTGTTATAAAAGCGCATCTGGTGCCTTCATTTGTATTCTTTTTCTTTCTTTCTTTCTTTTTTGATAAGCATGACACATTCACTGAAGGGGCCACCTACTACTAGCATGACTAACGTGTGTAGGTTTTGTTATGCTTCATCTCTGTAACATTCGAGTTGGTAAAGTTGCAGTTGAGACTCTTTAGAACAGGTTTAATAACATCTGCGTCAGTCTTTATTGTTGATGTTAAATCTTTACAACTGATGGAAGCGCACCCACTTCACACATTAGGGTGTTTTAAAGTTTTTTGTAAGCTGTACTCTCACGGTTACTTCTCAAACTTTGATAAACTGCCTCATGGGATGCCACTTGGCACAGCTGGTTGAATAAAAGAGAGTTTACCAGACTTTACTGACCTCTGCTTAAGGTGTTGTGGAGATAAATTGAAGGGCACACAGCTAGTTTGTCTTTGCAAGGAGTTCAAACAACAGTACAGAGTACAACAGAAGTGTGCATGGTTTTTGACCATGTAAACCTGGAATATTTGAAGAGACTTGTGATCTGCCATGGTCACAGAATTCCATTATAACACTATAACTCGTACATCAGCATGCGGTATATCTGAAAGATTACATGTAGACAAAGTAAGACAGTATGAAGCCTTTCATTCAGTAAGGTCAGCTTGACAGAAAAGTAGCAGTCTTACAATTTTTCATTACAAAGGCTAGCCAAGGCCTGCAGTTACAGCTACTGCCATAAGCAGTACTATAAGGTGTTAAACAAAAAAGACAACCCAACCTTTGAAGTCTGACATGATTAGCCATTTCTGGGTCCAAAATCCTCTTCAGTTCCCAAATTGAAACAAACACTGCGGCATCACTGAGAGTTAAAAACTCTTTCATCTTTAATAAAATGATCAGTGTGGCTGCTCTACCAGGTGTAACAATTAAGTTTAACATCCGAGCATTCATGAAAAGCAGGATTTATGAAGTTTAACACGAGTAGAAGTTAGCAGGGAGTTAGCTTGCTAGTTTTATCTAAAGATGATACACCATATTCTGACTGAGGGATTTCTGAAACATTAACACGTACATCTCTGCTGTCACTTCGGACATAAATGAAGACAAAAAGCTAAACAGCAGCGACAGCTTTAAAATGTGCTGCAGATGAATAGCGATAATAAAAACCCAGAGAGACCAGCAGTGCTCACCGACTATTTTTCAGGGCTTGTTCATTAAAACTCGCTAAAAACCAAGAGCCTTAATAAACGCAGTGTAGTTTGGACCCGGAGCAGGGTTCATATGTCATTGCTTCATATTTCTGGTTGCCAGCCTGTCACAGGCCTAACACAGCGAAACAGACAGCCATTCACATCTATAGACACTTTAGAATCAGCAGTTAACCTAACCCCACTAACTGCACCTATGCCAAACGATATTTAACAAAACTTAAGTTTTAGTCATGTCTCTCCAGCTTTTAGCTCAGAAGTTTGGGTTCTTTGTGCCTCTTTAGGAAAGTCACTTAAAGTTTCTGTGAAAGATCAAAGTGCACGCAGGCCTTCGGGTGAATACTAGGTGTCATCATGACTAAGGCTGAGCAGTTTGTGTACTTCTGGATCCATTCAATTCCTTCTCTCTCAGGCAGGACCACAATAGCTCACTGGCTAGCCAATTTCTGCATGCCACTGCAAGGCCAGATACCCGAATCTTCCTGCATTCCCCATCACTCTGCATTCCAAACGTTTTTCAGCCTCTCCTTCCTTTTCCTCTTATCTGTCTTTTTTCTTTCTTTCATTTCATTCCCAACAAACTTTTTTTTTCTCCCACCTATCTCTCTTCCACACCTCTTATTCTCTCTGTTGCCATTCACGCTGTCATTTCTTCTGACTTTGTGTTTCTGCTGAGGCTGTCTCCTTTCTGTCATCTCTTCCAAACAGACCCACAAACTAACACCACGCCTCTGTCCATCTATACACACACACAAACAGAAACACACACACAAACACACACACACACACATTCACTGTGTCTGTTTCATTACCCTCCTGCTATTTTCTTTCGACCCAATCCTGGATAGCTGAAAGGACCCAGCAAGTAAATCAGCATGACTCTCGCTTCTTGATGACTAAGCCTGACAGCTCACTACCACAGAGAACAGCCAATGTAAAGTTGAAGGCTGGACTGTGGTAAAACTAAAATCCACTAGCTTTAGTAGCATCTATAGATGTCAGGGTAAACTCTCCCTTTCATTAGCCGCAGTGCACTCCATTAGATGGTTAACACTTTCATTAAACTGAACACTGCTGCCTGTTAAAAATGCCCCTCACTCTCGAGGAAAAGCACTCACAATTTAGCCAATTAACCATCTCCAAAAACCAAGTGTTTCTGATGCATAATATGTATCACCAGCATTCTCCTGCCGAATTACACACAGAATGCACAAGGCGCTATGAGAGACTGTTCAGAAGGATTGGGTAATTTCTAAATCTATTTCCCATGGGCTCATGTTGCATGAATATGGGGTCATGTTGGTTTAAATCATATAAATGTTGAGAAGTGATAAATAAAAAATATAACTAACACCTAAGGGGATCGTCTCAAGGGCATTGCATCAGTTTAATCTTTGCTTGTAATGTCAAAGGTCAATAAATGAATGGTGTCTTTACACATTTGTAGAAAATTTCTGATACTAGTTTCCCTCTAATCATGGAATATATTACGAAAGCATTAATAAGCTTCCAAAGAGAGTAGAGGTTTCTTTATTATTTATTGTGACACTGGCACAGCGCATGCTGAGAAAACAGGGCAGAATTGTAGTTTCTTTGGAATATGAGAGCCAGCAGCAGAAGGGTCAAGTTTTCCCTTCAGCAAGTCATTTTCAGGGACATAACCACACTATCTGTATTCCACAGAGCCCCAGTGATGACATGCTATCAGTAGTAAAATATTATAATCTGGCTATAAGATTAGTAATTACAGTAGTTATGAATGGGAATGAAGGTTATTATGGACAATTAAGTTGTGGCCTTAAGTTGATAAGCCTTGAGTTAATAAGCTATGGCCATATTATAACTAAATTATGCCTATATCTTTATATTGCATATTTACTGAGCACACTGGGTTAGATCTGCACAGTTATTATGAAAGATGAGGCCCGGATAAATTTCAAAAATGGTGTAGAGAAGAAGAGTTGAACAATTAGAAAAAAAAGCTGCATTCAAACTGTAAAAACTGGCAAGTAAGCACAAGTTCTAATATTCATATTGATTGCTTCTATTTATTATTATTATTATTATTATTATTATTATTATTATTATTATTGTTGCAGTCATTTGTAAATCTCATAAACCCATATTTTGTTGACAGTACAACATAGAAAGCAGAGACTAAGTATGTTAGCTGATTTTTGGATTTGATGGCAAAACATTTCAAATGATTGAAACTGGGGAAACAAAAGTCTGGAAAAGTTAGTGATGCTAACAAGAAACAGCTGAGGGAAGATTTGTTCTGTGGTCAGACAAATGTGGACATCCCATCGTCCAGAAAGAGAAAAGGGATGGTACTGCTTGTCATTAGCTCTCAGTTCAAAAGCCCACATTTCTCATGGTATGGGTGGGCATTAGTGCCTATAGAATGGGCAGTTTACACTTCTGGAAATGCACCATCAGTAAAATATATACAGGTTTTGTGACATCTTTCTCATAGAAGGCCTTTCATATTTCAGCAAGACGCTGCTAATTCAGATAGTACATCTATTCCAACAGCATAGCTTCATCTAGTCCAGCTGCACAACTGACCTGCCTGTGGTCCAGACCTTTCACCAAATTAAAATATTTGGAGTATCATGACATCATTACAAATAAGACTGTTAAAAGAAGACAGGATGCTACACAGTGGTAAACATGGCCCTGTTACTGCCATCAAATTCAAAGTGACCTTATTTTTTTCTTTTGCATTTTAAACATTTAATATGTTTTATGTCTTATTGAGAATAAAACATTGCATTCTTTTTACAGCTTGGGAATTTGGGTTGTAACTTAAACTGATTTTTCTTCATGACATCAGTAACATGACTAACACTGTCTCTAGTACATCCATGAACATTTGCTTATATGCGTATTTGTCTGCTGATTTTTGATGGTTATTGTGGTTCTTAATTTTTTTCTTTATCGTGACAACTTTTTGACATGATCCCTAAGGTGGGTTGTTTTGGATTGTGTGTTGTTTTGAGAGTTGGATTCTTGTGTGATCTTATTTTGGATCCCTGGCTCAGTCTCATTATTCCTGCATTGCTGTTCAGTTTTTGTGATGTCATTACCGCTGGTTTCTCTCTTGAGTTTATTTTCCTTTGCTTTGTACTTTCAGATCTTTTTCTCATCTGTTCAATTCTAACATCTGGCACCTGTAGGCTGTGTGGAGGGTTTTTTTAGGTATACTCTTTCACAGCCCTGACCTGCCAAAATAACACAGTTTCTGTGTTGAAGTTCCTCAGGATTGCACTGCATAGCTTAAAGTCTGTGTCAAGCTGAAGCCTCGTGTAAAGACTTCAATAACTGTATGTTAGAATAATCTCACAACATGATAACTATTCAAAGATCTCATTAAAACTCCTGCCAGTGTTAAATAAAAGTTGATTAAATCTTCTATTTATCCTTTGTGTAATAAAAGCTTTATGAAGCCTGTCCTGTGTGGTCAGTAAACAACAGATTTTATTTGTGGTCTACCATTATTAGGATCCTAATTTAGTTATCACTTTCCCACATCTTATGAACTTGCAGCCATGGAATATTATTATTTTCACCCATGTCATGGTGGAGCTCTGTAGATAGTAGATAATGTGTGATAATTTTCCACACAATATCTTGTTGAAGAGGAAGCTAGGTTGAAAAATGTGACCACCATAACCAAGGAGGAAGTATAAAGGATAGATAGAGAGTGTATCAAAAGGCTTTTTTTTAATAATTCACATAGAAACTAGGTGTAAAAATAAAAAAACAAACATAAATATATAGTTTTACATCAAAAACCTACAGTTTGCACAAGTGTTAAAGGGTTAGTACTTGTTATTAATCTCTGGCTCTCTCCAGCAGATGGCCCCGCCCCTCCCTGAGCCTGGTTCTGCAGGAGGCTTCTTCCTGTTAAAAGGGAGTTTTTCCTTCCCACTGTCGCCAAACTGCTTGCTCATAGGGGGTCATATGATTGTTGGATTTTTCTCTGTATGTATTATTGTAGGGTTTACCTTACAATTTAAAGCACTTTGAGGCGACTGTTGTTGTGATTTGGCACTGTATAAATAAAAATGAATTAAATTAAACTAAATGTGTTTCATCTCATCCCATATTTTTACATGCCAACTGTTTTTTACTGTTATTATGCTTCCTACCGGCAACCACATGAAATACACAAATCTCGTCTTTCTAACAGCACGTAGTGTGTTTCAGTCGTTACCCCTTTAAAGCACTTTGTGATTCTTTTTGAAACACCCTGTATTAACAAAGGTAGTGTCCAATATTTTGTTATGACCTGAGTTTGTACTGATGAACTTGTACTTTCATGTTTAAACGGGATTGGATACCAAAAATTCTTGAGATGAGTCCATCACAGTGTGCCAATGAAGCAGACCACAAGATGGTGCTAATTTGAGAGGAAAATAGTGGGGACAGGTAGTTTATATACAGGTAAGTGATATAGACATAGATGAGCCTGATCAAGTGCGATGTAACTGACCTATGGAGTGCACTGGGTCTGTTATAAAGCAGCTTGTAAGCCAGCAGGTCTGATCTCACAAATGAAGACTTAAATTGAAATACCTGGCTTTGGTTCAGATTGATGCTGCCTAAATAAAAAAAAAGATAACACACAAAACCCAGAAAAAGTCTTACATTTCCCGTTTGTTCACCTCATAAACTTCAGGAGCTGTATAAGTCTTTGTTAAGGTCCATCTTCATTTGTAATGAACCACATACCAAAGTGGCCACTAGTGATTAAAGTGTGCTGAAGTATGAACCAACTGATATTATATAAGTTAGGTGTTAGTTACTTTCTTAAACCACAAAACTCTGAGTCAATACAGCACCAACATGCATAAACCCAGGACCTCCGATAAGAACACTGCAGCCACCATTAATACACCTTTCAATCATGTGGAAAGTCAAGTGTGAAAAAAGGTAGGGTCACCAACGTCCTCAGTGCAGGTGAAATCAATCCCTCAGTACAATATGGTATTTACACTGTAACATTTAGTGTTTGTGACTCACTGACATTTCTGTCAAATAGTCAATTTTACTACCAGGTCACTTCATTCAGAATCAAGTGACTCAATATCTGTGCAGCAGTGACAATGCGAGACAGTGAAATTCTCACTGTATGAAAGTAAGAGGAAAAAGCTTCAGTGCTTCTTTTATTACCCTTCTTTATGAGAGGAAAGGTGATAATACCTTCCTACAACTGAAAGTGACACAGCAGCAGATGATTCTGGAAAACAAACGATTGATGTAATTGGATTTCTATTTCATGCCACAACCTGCTGATATGTAACCCACAGGTGAGCTATGAACATCATGCTGCTGTGATAAATTCTGCTTCTTATCAAGCTGCTGCCCAGCATGAACATTTTATTTTAAAAAGCTCTATAAATAAAGATTATGAGCTATATTGGATCATCAGTGTTAATTTATTGTAATGTTTAAAATAATTCAATTTGTGTCATTTGTGTCTTCAGTTTAAGAACTGCTGCACTGCCAGTCTTTAGGTTTATGAATAATGAATTTAACTTCAGTCACAGAAAGCTTTAATAAAGGGAGGAGTTACAATGGATCATCTCTCCAGCTGGAAAAAGAGATATCAGTGGACAAGATGAGCAATTAATCTCAATGTGACAAGCTTTTCTTATTACCCTATATGTCTTTTAATAAAATCCAAACTTGGTAATAAAGTCTTATCATTATTACTATTATTGTTGTTTATATACTGTAGCCTGTATGAAATATCATCGTAAGTATCTAAAATGTGCTTATGAAATCCTTATAACATCTGTCACACCATTCATTTACCTCATGATGTGTAAGAAATGTGATTAGAAAAAGATACAGGTCATCTTTTTTTATTACCATTTTTACATTTTATGCACTCACTGGACACATTTAACATGTTGGAAACCCTCTTTCCTCAGGGATTTTGCTCCATGTTGTCACTATAGCATCACACAGTTGCTGCAAATTTGTCAGCTGCACATCCATCATGCAAATCTCCACCACATCACAAAGGTGCTCTAATGGATGGAGATCTGGTGACTGTGGAGGCCATTTGAGTACAGTTCAAAAAAACAGTTTGAGATGATCTGAGTTTTGTGGAATGGCATATTATCCTGTCGGAAGCAGCCATCAGAAGAAGGGTACACTCTGGGCATAAATGGATGGACATGGTCATAAGAAATATTCAGGTAGGCTCTGCTGTTTAATTGATGCTTAATTAATACTAAGGGGTCCAAAGTGTGCCAAGAAAATATCACACATACTGTTACACAACCAACAGCAGCTTGACTTGTTGATACAAGGCCAGCTGGAGCCATGCTTTCATGCTGTTTATGCCAAATTCTGACACTCCAATATCAATGTTGCAACAATAATCAAGACTCATCAATTTTCCAATCTTTGGGGTCCAATTTTGGTGAGCCCAAGTAAACTGTAGCCTTAATTCTTAGATGACAGGAATTACACTCGGCATGACTGTTGTAACCCATCTGTATCACAGTTTGACGTGTTTTTCGTAAAGCGATGCTCTTCTGGTTAATTGAGTTGCGCGGAGGGAGGGGGGCTGGAGCTATCATAATCACAACGTGAGAGGCAGGATACACCCCGGACAGATTGCTAGTCTGTCGCAAGGCTAACACGAAGAGACTGTTTATACTCACATTCACACCACCTATGGGGAATTTAGAATCACCAGTTAACCTAGCCATGCTAATTGCACGTCTTTGAACTGTGGAAAGAAGCCAGAGTACCCAGAGAGATCTCACACAAACACGAGGAGGACATTCAAACACACACAGAGAAAGGCCCCGGCCAGATTGTGAAGTCAAAGTCAGGACCTTCTTGCTGCAAGGCAACAGTGCTAACAACCGCACCACCATGCATTATACATTTAAAGTCACTTGAATCAACTTTATGCTTCATATCTACATGCTTAAATGCATTACACTCCTGCCATGTGAGTAGTTGATTAGATGTGTATGTAAACGAGCACCTGAACAGGTGGAGAGAATGAAGAAGTTAGCAAGTGTATATTTACACAGAGCAAACAGAGATGTAATTAAGAATATTAACTGGCTGCACTTCAGGGCTGAGGAATTTTGCGTGCCTGCCCACTCAAATGTAAACGAGCTATTGTTTATGGTGCTTTGTGGCCCCTGCATCACTAGTGAAAGGGAACATCTGATGCAATGGCCTAAAGAAATGGTAAAGGTCTAAAACGTCTGAGGTGGAAGATGTCTGTGTATGTCTGTGTAGGGAAAAGTGTAATCGGGCTTACAAGTAAACACCCGTGAGGTGCATGTGTCAGTAATATCAGTGCACGTCAGCTATATTGTTTCATTTTGTTTCTCGTGTTTCTTTTCTGTCACTTGACCCCTCCCTTCTGCTTCTATCTCAGAGCTGTTCGGAGGCCCTGACCTCTGTCACAGGCTGATAAATGAGAGCCAGCACCAGCTCGTTCCTCTGTATTCACTGTGTGGCAGTTCTGTTGTTACAGGGTCACCTAATTTCATTTCATGCTCAAAAGAAAAGGCGGTGATAGGACCTTATGAAATGAAAACAGTACGACGGTCATACTCTGAGCAAACCGGTTCAAAAATTTGAGTAGGGGTTTTTTTCTGGTTTGCTTTCAAAGCTCACTTCTGTTCAATCTTTCATTTTAAATAAAGGGATTCTAAAAAAGCTTTGCCATTTTGTCTTGTCAAACTTTCACCTGCCTGGCCTGTAGTGTCTGTAGATTGTGCTGGTGTCACAAAATTGGTTTGATTGGTGGCTACAGTTACTGCTATTATGTTCACAAAAGCATACTGTGCACATTTCATTTCAGAGTTGGCAGTCAGAGTCTAAAATATTGCCTCTTATTTACAGTGACCTCACTCTTACATAATCGAGATGCTGTTTAAATGCCATCCACTGTAAATATCAAATGGCTTACCGTCACAATCCTGAGCACAATAAAAAAACAGCTGAATTACTTCATTACTGATGTGCAGAATACGCAATCCTTCATAAATTATAAATGCCACAGTTAATCAAGTAGGACTTTGCTCATTAATTTAGTGGCTCTGCCTAATGTCACAAAGTAGAACAAACTAATGGGACTGGGTAAAGTGCTCAGCAAATCATTAAAATCTTCACCTTTGATGATTGACGTCATCTCAAAGGAAAAAAAACGGCACAAAGACGTCAATATGTAGCAAACAGATGTGATTATGTTTTTTACACCCCCAGTTTGTCACTGACAGCATTTATTTCATGGTGCTGGACTTGTCATGAATTTGACTTAATTACAAGCTGCCTGTTGCTATGACGATGACATGGTTTGTTCTGCTGTGTTGGTGCAGTGCCAACATGCTTCCGCTCAGAGCTGTGTTTGCTGCTCAGCAGCTTCTGTCATTGGCAAACAATCAAACATGCGAGGAAGACAAAAGCACAAAAAACATTAGTGTGACACCTACCCACAAAATTGATTATGAACACAAAAGTAAAAATGTTGCAAAGGCCATAAGGTGTCTTAGGTCTCACGTGAGACTGAAAACTGAAAAGTTGGGTGGAAATTTAATGGTATGAACTTTGCTCCTCTGGTTTTTCTTCCACCACCACTATCAGGTTTATTTTTCTTTGTTTAGTCTTGATGGCAGACAGAACACACAGTGCCAAAAGTATTCAATCAGCCACCCAAATCATTGAATCCAGGTGTTCCAATGACTTTCATATCCACAGGTGTTCAAAATTAAGCATCTAGGAATGTGACCACTTCTACAAACATTTGTAAAGACTGGGAACTCTCAGGAGCTCAGTGAATTCCAGTGCGGTACCATGATAGGATGCCACCTGTGCAACAAGTCCAGTCATGAAATTTCCTCATTACAAAATATTCCACAGTAAGCTATTAGTGGTGTGGAAGCGACTGGGAATGGCAGTATCTAGCTACAAACAGAAGGCCATGTAAATTCACAGAGCAGGGTCAGCAGATGCTGAGCCACATAGTGCGTAAGATCACCAACTTTCCAAGGAGTCAATCGCTACCAACCTCCAAACTTTATTTGGCCTTCAGGTTAGTATCCTTGGTATGGGTTTCCAGGGCTGAGCAACATTTACATCACCAAGTGCAATGCGTTGGATGCAGTGATGTCCACCACCACTGGGATCTAGAGCAATGGACATGTGCTCTCTGGAGCAACAAGTCACGCTTCTCTGTCTGGCAATCAAATGAATGACGAATCTGCAGAACGGTACTTGTCTGACTGCGTTGTGCTAAGTGTAAAGTTTAGTGCAGGGGGGATTATGGTGTGGGGTTGGTTTTTCAGGAAAGAAACTCTTAATGCTTCAGCATATTTTTGGATACATTTTTGACAATTTCATGCTTCTAACTTTGTGGGAACAGTTTGGGGACAGCTCCTTCCTGTCCCATCAAGACAGCACACCAGTACACAAAGCAAGGTTCATAAAGACATGGGTGAGCAAGTTTGGTGTGGAAGAACTTGACTGGCCTACAAAGGGTCCTGACATGAAGCTGATAAAAACACCTTTGTGATTAATTAGAGCAGAGACTGAGAGCCAGGCCTTCTCATCCAACATCAGTGTGCGACCTCACAAATGCACCTCTGGAACAAAAATTCCCATAAACACACTCCACCTTGTGGAAAGCCTTCTCAGAATAGTTGAAGCTGTGAAGACACATAAAACTATATTACGTCTAATAAATGTCAATATGGGAAAAATGTAGCTGTGAACATGTTTTTCACTATCATGGCTATTAAGCAATGTTTTAAATGACTTTATTCCATACTTATGCCTGGGTCTGTTATTTTGAGTTGTAAACTCAAGTATGTTACACCGGCAGGTATGACTGCATGTAATGTAGATTTTAGTGCCAATTCTAGGTAGCTAGTTAACAGCAGCAGACTTTTTTCGGGCATCAGCATTGTTGTCTGTTTTGCTATTGTCTGGTATTCATGCGTGGCAACTGTCACCCTCGCTATAGAAGAGGTTTTTAATGTGTGGCTAAAACTGCAAGAAGCTGTAAGTATAAAAGCAAAATACAGCAGCAAGTTCGACAACCATGTTCAAATTTTGACATCTTCCTTTCTGGTGAACGCACAACTTTTGAAATTTTAAGACACTACTGCCCTGCTGAGTATCACACACTACTCAACTAAGCACTCTACATGTACAGTGTTTACTACATTGCTTCTGTCTGAAAGTATTTCATTTTAGTTTTCACCCAAATTCAGAAAGATTTCATCATTAAGGGAAAGAAGTGCACCGACACAAGTTCAAACCGAGACTCTCAAAACTTTTATTTTCTTCTTGAATATCCATTCATTCAGTAGTTGCAAACATCCTCAGTTATAAAGATCACTGCATGTAGCAATGACAGTGCAATCGGTGGCTCTGTGCAGTCAACAGCAATTACTGTAGCTTGTGTTCATGTTAATTCAGCCCTGTGATCTACTCGCAGCCAAACAATACATGCTTGCTTAGGTTTTAGTTAAGGTGCTGCCTTAAGTAAAGGACTATGTGTTTAAAGTGCAATTATTCTAGTTCAGCATTTACTACTTGTTCTTCAGCTCTGAGGATGAGATTGTGAGGTCTTAATGACATTGTGCAGAGGGTTTCTCACCAAGCAACCAATCAGATATAGGCAGGTACAATAAAAACTGTGAATCTTGGATATTTTTTTTTTTCTGCCTGCCATGCAGCTCATCCCATTTCTCTCTCAGTAATGAATATTTTCACCCTGGCATCAGGATCACAGCGGGGTCCAAAGCATGATTCACTCACACATGTAAACAAGATCATTTATGTTAGACTCTCTGATCTGAGTGATGATCAAGCCGCTATTAATTCTTACAGTTTTCCGGGTACAGATGTGCTAACAGTCACTCGTGATAGCTGAATGACTCAAAACGAAAGGGAAATCACCCTTATAAAGATGTCACCCTTAATTTTACACAGCCTTGTTATTCTCTCTGGCAATTCTGCAAATGAGTGCATCTTGTCTCTGAGTGTTTTTTGGGGGGGGTTAAATGCGATGAATGAAATCTGGCTGCTAGGCGACAGTCAAACCCGAAATTGCATCCGCCTCCTGCTCTCAGTCTTCCTACTTTAAATCACCTTTGTGGCGTTCATGGGGATGCTGTTGCTGCTCTTCCTCCTTGTCAAACTCTCTATAGCGCTTTTTGTCTTCCCAGTTCCACCCGCTGCTTCATCCTTGTTTTCACGAAAACAGTAGACTCCGTAGAGGCGGAATTTTTTATCAGGGAAGCCAAGGTTTCGGACTCCTGGCTGGGATCCTCCACAGCGAGAACGGGGGTTGACTATGGGGTACCGAATGCTGCCATCCTCAAGCCAGCCTGCTTCACAGCGGTCCAGGAGTTGAAACTTCCACGCTGCATAAAGCTGACCCACTTTGGCCGCCACTGAACCGTCTCGAATGCACGCCTTAATCGCCTCCGCATAGTTCACCTTCTTGAAGCGCTTGAGGAAATACACTTTGCCTAAGGCGGAAAAAAAAGAGAGAGGCGAAGGAAAGTTGTTTGTTGTAAGAACATGTTAAAAGGTGAAGGAAAACAGAGTCAGTGCATTGTTCAGGGGGGCAGAAGAGAAGCGAATGAGAGAAGGAAGCCCCAGAGACAAGCTAAGCCCTGAGGGTAGATATTCACAGTTTTCCTGGCCTCTCTGCCTGATTGTGTTCAGAATATCAAATCATTCCAACAACCGTCTGGGCTGCTGCTCAAAAAATCGAAAGGCAATACTGTATCAGCGGGCAGAACTCTAAAATTACTCTTAAAATGCTTCAATTTTTGCTTTCATCATACCTCTGAGGAGACTTTTCGCCTGGCAGTATATTAAAGAAATCGGTATCCTGATAAGCTAACTAGTTTGAACTGAGCTGAATCACAAGGTACCTTCACCTAAGAAAGCAGCACAGAATAAACAATCTAACCAAGAATAAACGTCTGCTGGTTTCTAAAGCCAACTGTTTATGAAAATCATCTCAGCGAGCACAGCTTTGCAGTTGGCTCAGTTATTGATTTTATGCTTGTTTATGTGACTGGTGGCTATTAGAGAGGCAGAATATTGTCTCATATTTCCCCAGTGGACTTTCAGTAAATGCATTTCAGCTGGACCGAGACACAGCATCGGTCACAACCACTGCTCAAACCTCCTGCCCACAACAGACTGTCCACAGTAATTAACACACAAGGGAAGCCATGAGCAATTGTTTAAGGTTTCTGTCAAACCACCTTTTTCTCACTAAGGAAAGGCAGTGGTTATTTTAAAACAGTTTGTGATTCAATAAAATCATTTTTAACTGTTTTTAAAACTTCCTAAACAAAGATGCAGACTCAAACCACAGCAGTGGAATAGTTCAACAAGCCGAACTTCTTCTCACTAAGAGTTAAATGTGAAGCTCGGTATCTATAACTCTTTAGGGGCTACATACCAGCATAAACTCTAGAAAGTTGTACTATTCCTTGGCAGGTACATTTAACTTCTAGTCTTTCTGTCTGCCTGTTCCCCCAACAAGAAATATTTTGCCAGTTGCAAATTTGAGTATAGCAGTTTATTCTTATAATAATCAACGTGGGGTTTTTATATACTGTCTACTCTGAGCCAAGGTGTCTTTCTGGAATAACTTTTGACTGACCCGGGACTACACATACCTTTCCTCCAGTAAAACTCTTTTACTTTTCTTTTTTTTTCTTTTTTGTTTAGGCTTGTGAACGTGAAGGTAGCATGTGCAGACTCTCTGTGGGAATGTGATGTAAATCAAAGAACAGGGAGATGAAAGGCAAGGCTTTGAACCCAGAGGACACTGTGGCCCTAGCAGGGCTGAATCAACATACCCTGATTTAAAACCAATGGCCTAAGGCCTCGAAGATCACAGGGAGGGATCAGAGATCTCATTTCCCCCTGGTCTACCACTCATGAAACATCCTATTTTTAAAAGTAGCAGCATGACAAAGTAGCACTTGAAAGCTTTTGTTCTTTCTTAATACCATGTCACAGATACTGGATAGCACTGCTTATTTGTTGTATTGTCATTTAGAGGTGCTACGAATAGCCACCAAACTATGTATCTCCGTCTCTCACCGTTGAGCTTGGAAGTGAAGCAGAAAGCATCATAACGCTCATCTTCTTTGTGCCTATAGCCGTAGTTTCGAACACCAGCTGGGGTGTCCTTACGTCCGCACTCGTCCCTGGGATGAGAGATAGGGTATTGAACTGAGCCGTCCTCCAGCCATCCAGCATTACACCAGTCTAGTCCCTCCAGCCATGCCTGCAGAAGAAGATAATGTAGGTCAGTGGGTCAAACTAAAGGATTAAAGAAATTATAAAGAGGGGAATAAATTCAGTTTATCTCTTGTGACATAACTCCATTGCACTTGACTTTACTCCATAAAGCCTCTAAGAGTTGGAGGACTGACCTGCAGTAAAATTCCTGATCTCCATATTCTTAATTCCAGACTTACTACTGCTCTAAAAAGTTAATGACACCAGTAAGTAAGCATATTGTAATAACTAAAAAAGTACCTGTAGACTAATGTACTATGGATGGTGTGACCTCTATGCATCCTAACTAGCAATACCTTCTCAGTATGAGATACCGTCCATGTTTAATTCAATTAAAGTATGTGTATTCACCTTGTGCAGTTGAGAATGAGAAGCTAGAATGGCATCCTGCTTTTTGCAAGCATCCTCAGCCTGGTAGTAGTTGAGCTTGTAGCGCCCCTCACGGGGATAGTAGGGAAAGACCACTCCTACAGGCGACAGAATCGAAGTAGGAAGCTGTAAATGTCTTTCGTTTTTCAGAATTTCATACAGACATTAAAATTATAAGATTTATTTTAGGTATTTAGTTATTCCAAAGTTAACAAATTCCTTTGCCGCAGCAATTAAAATTAAATTAAACACCACAGACATATAGAGTCATGTGAAGAAATGAATAATGAAGAGAGAAAGTGAAGAGATATGTGCTGTCCTGGAAAACACAAGGTGCACCCTTTATGCTTTCATGGGAATTAAAAGCCAAAGTTGCAGCCAGGTGCACTTGATTAACGGATCGTGAGAAAGCGTGAGGACCTCTATAAAAATATAGGTGTTGGCAGTTTGCTGTACTGGTGCATTCAGGTGTGTGTTAACACACTGGGAACAGAAGCGATTGTTACTGTCCATCAGTCTTGAAAGGATAATAACGCCATTTCTAAGCAATTTAAAGTCCATGAGTGCACAGTGAGAAAGTAAAATGTATAGATCAATCAAATAAAATGTAATATGACAGTTAACTTAATAAGATAAAAACAAATTTGAAATCATAAATACAATAAAATAAGTATACTTTTAAATAACAGTATTTAATAATAATATCATTATATAACAGAACAAAAATCTTCATCTTCAAATTCAACAAAGCAAACTAAAAAATAATTTAAAATGACTTTAAAAAGAGTACATACATATAAGATAGCATTAAAGTCTCACAGTATAACAGTGTGCAATGTAGTGAATTCAAATAAACTGAACATTTCAACAAAATCTACAAATGGCCCAGAGCCTGACCTTCTAAGTCAAGGTTGACAAATCCTGTATCGTCTTCCATGTCGTTAGTGACCTCACACTCGTAGCGTCCATAGTCCTCCAGCGTGACATTTTGGATGATCACCGATGCGTCACCTGGTCCCGCTTGCTCCAGAAACACACGACCACGATACGATCCAAACACACGCTGCTGCCTGGAGAGATTTGAAAGACACTCATTGTCCCCAAAACAGCTGCTGTTAGCAAAATGATTCAAAAATGCTCCAACCTGAGAAAATACTTGGAAGATAAACTGTGTGGCAGAGTTTATTATGTCAGTGCATCTTATCTAAAATAAAATATAAAGTAGCGAAACTAAAGCAAATTTTGAAAAAGGAAATCATGAAATCATAATTAGTTAAAACAAAAGTGCAAGATGAGTCAACTGGGAATAACAATGCAGAATTTACTTTCCCAGTGCTACAAAGACGTCCTCAAACTGCAGCGTGTCTGTCACTTTGGTCCATTTAATCCTGATGCGAGCAGGATCGACGTTCTCCGGCTCATGATGGAATCTGCAGGGCAAAGTGATGGAGCCACCCCGATGTGTCACCACTTTACCAGGAGCAGTCTGCACAATCACGGCTCCAGTGTCATCCTCTGAAAGGAAAGAAGAAGCAGGGAAAATTGGCTCAGTTTATTTCACTGCTACTGATGGAAGATTTATAGTAATATATTCTTTTATTCAGGTTTGTGGCTAATATTTCTTTTCCTTAATGCTACCCAGAAGTCTATTTTGGGAAATATGCGACCGATACTTGTAACTCTATCATGAAATTCAGTCTCTGAATCTATTTGTGAGGCTTATCTCTCTAAGATGCCTGCAAAAATTGAATCAGCATCAGCTAATAAACCGTGTGCTGTTTACTTGTGCCATCACATTACTGCCCCGGTAATTGAGCATATCAACAGAGGAGAACGTTTTTTTTCCTATCGAAGGGTCCAGCAAGCAGCACACTCATCTTTCTGTCTGCCTCTATCACGACATTACTCACTCTACAATTTTAACTTCCACTTCTGCAGAGAGCGATTCACCAAAATGACCCAAGACTAATGGTAACCACAGTCCTCTTCATCCAAATGGACAATAACAAGACCTGTTTAGCATTTTTGGCAGACATTTGTTCAGACGCTCTGTGTGCACGCGCACCTAGGCAACCAAAGACTCACAACATGTGTGGGGTAAACATTTAAAATGTTTAATGAGCAGCTGCAAAAGGTTTTCTGCTATGTTGTGACCAGATAAAGGCACCTACAATTATCCATGCCAGCCGGCAATTAGTCCTGTCACTACTTACTGGTCTCTGCAAAGTTGTTTATCACCATCAGAAATGAAAGCATCAAGTGATGTTTAATCAAAACTTTAAGCGCATTATTTCTCAGCGGTGGAGGTTATGTTGTGACATACTTATGTTAAGCCAAATAACACAATGTTAATATTTTTATTAGGTTTTAAAAATTTCCAGCAGTGATAGTGTTTTCAGATCCAAGGGGTTCATCAGTCACTTTAAAAAAGGGGTCACACTGTTTACTCTGGGGATCTGCAAATGTTTTAACCCTCCTGCTGTTTCATCTTCACTTCACCTTTTTTTGAATTAACATTTTTTGGCTACTTTATGCTTCTAAATCATAATATTAAATCATAATTTAATGCGGACTTTCATTCAAGTCAGTTTTATTTAAATAGTGGCAAATCACAACACTTGCCTCAAGGCGCTTTGTATTGTAAGGTAAAGAGCCTACAATAATACAGAGAAAACCACAGCAGTCAGATGACCCACTATTAGCAAGCACTTGGGAAGGAAAAACTCGCTTTTAACAGGAAGAATAGGCAGAACCAGCCATGAAAGCATGGCTTTTCATCTGTTGAAATTTTCTTCAATCTGTTGGGGATGAGGGAAAGGAGACAGTACAGGCAATACTGTGGAAGAGAGCCAGAAATTAATAATGACAAATGATTAATTGCAAAGTGTTTTATAAACATACACAGAGTGAAAAGAGGTGAGTGAGGAAAAAACAGTGCATCATGGGAAGCCCCCAGCAGCCTAGGCCTATTGCACCATAACTAAGGGAGGGTTCAGGGTCACCTGATGCAGCCTTAACTATTTGTTTTATCAAAAAGGAAAGTATTAGGCCTACTCTATAAAAAGTGGTGAGGGTGTCTGTCTCCTGAATCCAAATTGGGAGCTGGTTCCACAGAAAGTTGAAGGCTGTGCCTCCCATTCTACTTCTAATTACAGAGGAATCACAAGAAAACTCACAATCTGAGAGCAAAGTGCTCTGATGGAGTGATATGGTACCGTGAGGTCTTTAAGATAAGATGATTATTGATCATTCAACACCCTGTATGTGAGGAGAAGGATTTAACAGAGAGCCAATGAAGAGGCTAATATGGAAGAAATATGCTATCTCTTTCTAGTCATGTCAGTACTCACTGCAATATTTTGGCTAAAGTGAAGGTCTTTCAATGATTTTTTAAGGACAGCCTGATAATAGTAAATTACAAAAGTACAGCCTAGAAATAAATAAATTCATGAACTAGTTTCAGCATCACCTCGAGAAAAGTTTTTAATCTTAGAGACACTGTGCAAACGCAAAAGCAGTCCTACACATCCTGGTCAGAAACAACTCCATGGTTACTGACAGTGCTACAGCAGACCAAGGTAATGCCATCCAGAGTAAGCATCTAGTTAGACACCATGTTTCTAAGTTTTTTGGGGATGAGTTTATAACCTAAGTTTCATCTGAATTCAGAAGCAGGAAACAGGTCACCCAGATCTTTAAATATTTAGGACTTTTTTGTAGTTTAATGATTTGCTTTGTGTAGTATGGCTTCATGGATAGATAAAGCTGAGTATTATCTGCATAACAATGAAAATGTATGCTATGCCTTTGAATGATACTTTCTAAGGGAAGCATGTTTAATGAAAATAGAATTGATTCCAGTACAGAATCCTGTGGAAGTACATAATTACACCTTTAACACGTAACCTCTAATACCTGTAAAATATTGTGGTCAGTGATGTGGTGAGTGATACCTGCACTGAGGTCTAACAGGAAAAGCACAGAGATGAGTCCACTGTCAGAGGCCATAAGAAGATCATTTGTAAACTTCACTAATGCTGTTTCTGTGCTGTGATGAACTGAAAAAGCCTGACTGAAATTCTTCAAATAAACCACTCCTCTGGAGATGATCAGATTTTAGGCCTACAGAGGATTTCAACATTAACTATTTAATTTATCTTCTAGTCTAAACACAGTGTAGAAAAAGAGTAGAAAGCACGTGTGTGACTCAAGTGAGCCAGTACCCGACTGACTTAAGTTTTCCATCATGTTTTAAAATGTCCAGTCTAGAAACAACCTAAAAGGAATAGGAACTGATGAAACATAAAGTACGTCATATTTCAGTTTTAGGATTTTGCATGTCAGTACAGAAAAAAAGAAACATTTTGTCCTTAACAGGGCTAAAGATTATATAAATAAAACCTCAGATGAACAACTATATTGCATTTAAAAATAGTCATTATTCATTTGTTTGTTTGTTTAAATGCAAAAGCAATGTGTGAAAAACTATTCACCGTTACTGCTTCCATGGGAACTGAGCAGGAAAGTCACAACCAGGTGCTGCTAATAAAATGCACTTGATTAAATGGTCATCAAAACGTTTGAGCATCTCTATAAAATCAAATCTTGGCAGCTTGCTAGTCTGGAACATTCAGGTGTCTGTTAACAAAATGCCAAGAACGAAAGAAAGAGAAGCAATTGTTACCACCTATCAGTCGGGGAAGAATAATAAGGCCATTGCCAAGCAATTTGAAGTCCATCATTCTGCAGTGACAAAGATTATTCAGAAGTAGAAAACAATCAAGCCAGTTGCCAATTTTCCCAGGAGTGGACATCCCAGCAAATTCACCCCAAAGTCAGAATGTGCAAAACAAAAGACGCATCTCAAACTCTACAGGCTTCAGTTTGCATGTCAAATGTAAAATTTCTGTAAGGGCAATTACTAAATGAACAGAACTGAACAGTTATAGCCTATTTGGAAGGTTTGCAAGGGGAAAGCCACTTTGCTCTAAAAAGAGCATTGCATCATGGCTTAGGTTTGCAGGGCTGCATATGAACAGACTGCAAGAACAATGTCCTTTGAACAGACAAGACCAAAGTGGAGATGTCTGGCCGTAATCCACAGTGCCACACTTGGTGAAAACGAGAGTATCAAAGTGTTTTAGGGCAACACAGTGGTTAGCACCCCCACCTCACAGCAAGAAAGGTCGCCAGTGGTCTTTCTGTGTGGATCTCTCTGAGGGGGTTCTCTTCAGGTACTCTGGCTTCCTCCCACAATCCAAGGACATGCTTGTTAGGTTAATTTGTGATTTTATTTTGGCCGTAGGTATCAGTGTGAGCCTCAATGATTGTCCGCAATTCTGTGTTAGCACTGCAACAGACAGCAACCTTTTCAGGGTGTACCCTCACTTTCACCCTATGACTGCTGTCATGAACTGAGAGTGAGTGTGCTTTCTTTTTCACATACCTGTACCTATTTGTATCTAGAAGCTGATAAATTCATGAAGTATCGGCATGTCTGTAACACATAAACTGGATGATTTTAAAAAATTATAAACATTATGTTGAACAACAGCAAGAATTCAATTGTCTAAGGAGCTTGGAAAGAAAAGCGTCTGGACTTCTTTAAGTTGCTTGAAGACGTTTCACCTCTCATCCGAGAAGCTTCTTCAGTTCTAAGGGTCAAATGGTGGAGAGTCCCAGATTTAAACCCAGTGGGAGTATCCCCCTGATGATCCTCTACCTAATCACATGAGCCAAGGTGTGAAAACAGGTGTAGGTCACAATCAGCCAGGGTTTCGGGTGAGCTCATTGTGAAACCTAGCCCCACCCTATCATGTGATTTCCTGAGGTCAGATGGCCCAGGGTGTGAGTGGGCATTAAGGCGTCTGGGAAGGGATCTCAAAACTGGATTATAGATGGCAGACGGTTGATGTCGTAAGCCACCGCCTCTGTTCAAAGATGGTCGCTCACATTGGACATAAATGGCTTCTTTCACTCCTCTTTCAAACCATATGTCTACTCTGTCCAAAATGTGAACATTGGCATCCTTGAGAGAGTGACCAAGAATTCAATTATTTTAAACTGTTTTACTTCAAGAGAAAATATATCTTTTTTGCTTTTACTCTGAAGGTAATATAGACAACCAGAAGTACTGCAGTCAATAGTTTAATCTTTGACATTCTCTATTTTTCTGACTAGACAAACGTTTATCTCAGTCCTCAGGTGGGCAGTGTTTAATTGGGTGCTCACAGTTCTGATAATGAACAAAAGTGAAGGCTTTGGTTGTGAAGATTATCATTGTTACAAAATGGCCAAGGCGGTTTTATCTGCACAGCCCAATGTCACAGAAATGAATGAATAAAATCGCAATTGCCAAGAAATTCTGCACAAAATACTGTGGGATGTGGAATATATTATATATTAATGTGAATACAGGTACACTGAGTTTGGAGAGTTAGTGGAGAGCTCTGGATCCCAAAGCCCATAAAAAGTTAAAGAAGTCTATTTTGCTTGGACTCTAAGATAACCCAGCTGAGGTTAATAAAGCTGTTCAAATTTTTTCCAGTAACTTTTCCACCAACTTTTTATTACTATCTTAGTAAAAAAAAAAAAAAATCCTGAAGAAACTCTACATATCATTCATGTTATTGAGCAGATAAATGCAAATAAAGATCTCCTCACCTTGGAGAAGTGTAATTGTTCATACAAATGAAAGTGTTAACTGGTCTTACCAAGAACATGCACCACTTTTCTCCTTCCTTTCTCTATGTCAGCAGGCGAGGAAGATACCGAGAGAGCAGAAGTCAGGATAAATGCCACAAAGATCAGAGGCTGGAGCTGTTTTGAGAACTGCAAGAAAGGACAGATCATACATGACAACCAGTGCAATCAGAAACAACTTAGTACAACTTGCTGGCAGTGCCTTGTAGTAGTTGAGCTTGACAGTGTCAACTTTGATACATCCTAAACAAGTAGGATAAAATCGACATTTCCTAGCACTTTTCAGCAATGATAAAACTCAACCAGAAAATGCATATATTGACTGTTTAAATGCTCTGTACTAAAGCTGGAAACCAAATGGCTGAAAACAGACAATCAATTATATTAATCAATTTTTTAGCTCACAGTCACAGCATAAAAGAGAAAGTTCTCACAGCATAGTTTAAACTTATAGCTTGTTTGCTATTTTGTTTGCTATTTTTTATCTGCACTGCCATGTGTCTCAATTAAGAACTGGAAGTATTTTAAAGATTTTGGGGGGGGGGGGTGAAAAGTCCTGGAGCTAGTAGAACTAGCTCCTCCAGCTAGTAAACAAAAGACTACACACAGGAACAACACAAAAATCATGGCAGCTACTGAAGAAAAACATAAATGTGGTATTTTTTGTTGTTATCATACACATTAGACATAAGAACTGTTGTCTGGCAGGTACCACAAAAGGGTTACTTTGCTAAAAAATAAACACAGTTCTCCCTGAATGCTATTGTTGCACAGGAGAGTGTGTAATGTATGGACAGAGCCAGCATGTGACACCAGTGTTTCTGCTGCATCAATATATCCATGATTGGTCGAGGGGATGGTGCAATGCAAAACACTCTGCATATGCAGAGGTCAGAGTTTCACTTCATTGTGTATGGAATAAAATCATTATAATAGTCATCTTAAAGGGGTCAAGGCAAATGCTGCCACTGCATGCACTGCTAGAGGTCTGCAATGTCAGCGTCACCTGTGAATAATCACTTCCTATGAAACAGCTCTGGTGCACCACATAAATTCTGAACATGAATTCAGGCCTCAGTGAAGCAGAGTAACTAAAGCAGCTATTTTACATGCACATTGCACACTATAAACAGCCCTGCTGCATCATTTCTCTCAAGGTTAGTCCAATGATCATCCCTGCAGCTGCACGGTAACGTAGCACACAGAACTGCCGAGCAGAGCCATACTATCTGAGCATAGAAGTGTATGAACTTACCATGGCTATCACAACAGGATTAATGCCTGGATGATGAAGATGTGATGCTGTGAAGCGTTTAACTCCTCAGCAAGGCTAAACGCTGATCTGCAGCAGCACTCACCTCTCTCTTGCACCCCCCACCCCCCACCTTTCTCTCTGTTTCCAGTCCCATTGCTGTTCTCTCACTCTGCAGGGGAACCACCAGTGTTTGTGGGTCGTTCCCGCAGTCCTCCGATGACGCAGCACATATTTGATTGTGCACTGTGCGTGGATACGTTTTCTCTGCATTATAAAGCCAATTAGAGTGTCACTTATTGGACTGTCACATTGTTTCAGTTAATGTGGTGAAAGCTTATTTACTTTCAGGCAAACCAATGTTTATTTTCAAGATCAATATCAATAATAGAAACTGTTTGCATGAAATGCTGACTGAGAATTAAGATTGATTGTTGTATTCAAGACAAATCAAATTCACTTAGATAACTTTATGGCTGAGTAAGACAAAGGTAATAAAGACCGCACTTTGAGCTCAAGTTGTTGGGGTTTTTATTCTTGTTGCATTGAAGGTCCAGTAATTAACATGAATGACATACCATTACAAAAGGAATGTGAATTTTTCTTACAAAATTCAGAGCATATCATGAAATATAATTCAAATATGGCTCCATTTATTTGAAGGTGGATCTTGGCATCATTAGTTTAAAAACTTTTACAGAGATAGTTGATTATAGTGCAAATAAAAGATCGTGTGGGTTCAAAGACCAGGCCCACAGGTAAAAGCTTTAGGCCTCTCTAAAATTACTGTGCATGATCAAAAGACAAAATTGCAACGAATCAGATGATGGTATAAAACTTCACTTGAAAGCAAAGTTTTTGCCTTTGCTGTCCATTGACTGAATTTTTGTTGATGTGAAGGTTATCAGACTGAGCTGCAAAGAAGAAGTTTTGTCCCTCAGACTTGCATGAATTTTCTGTTCATCCAGTGGGATAAATTGGTTAAGAACAGAAGTGCATAAGTCTGTCATAGGAAGCTCTGTTCTCTCATATTCTCTCCACATATTCTCTGTCAAATTCAAAATTTCAGTATCACCAATTAAGTCCAATTCCGTGTCTCTGTAAGCTAATTCTTTATATTGATTGTAATCGGTGACTGTCCCTTTTAGACCGTCTGCTGAGTAAGCCTCCCCCCTTCTCATGTCCACCCCATCCAAGTTTTCCAAGGGATCTCATCCAAAGTCTTCAGCTTTCTGCTTACTATGCTCAATCACCATCTCGCGTGTCTTGACTCTAGGGGGTCCAGTCAATGTCTCCTGCCTTCATCTGGGATTCTACTCTATGATGTAGCTTCTCATCACAGTCAAACCACCAAAAATACATCAATTCTTAATGTTCCGAGTTTTGTTATAAATGTGTCTCTTTTCTTCCAAAATGACCTCGCCTTATTGGAATCAGGGATTTTTCAAGTCTTTTTTAAGCGTGACTTGTGCCCACGAGCTCTCTGAAGTATCAAAACCGCATCAGTATAAGATGCAAAAAAAACAAAAAACAAAAAAAAAATTAAGGAAAGGGGAAATTTGTACACAAACAGCTAAATAATGATTTATTGGGAAAATTGAAGGTTGACAGCATTAACACTGACAGCTTGCTTTCAGGCCATGAGCCAACAGCTGGCTGTTACCAAAAAGCATTAACAGGCTGTTTGATGCATTTTTTTAACCTGCTCTTTAATGATGTATTATCCTCAAATGAACAAAATATTCTCTGCCCTGTATCCATGGAATTTTAAAAAGGTTTTTGCATGCAAGTTATTCGTTTTTGGGGACCTCAGAGCAGAGAAGAGAAAAATGATCCTCCTACAAATCTATTAAAATCTGGAAAATACACTCCAGGCATTCTTTCTCTGGTACTGTTAAAACACTAAGGGTTTTGTCTAAGATTAACTGTTACCTAGAGGGGAGGTAATTTTCTCTAATGAAAATGAACAACCATTGGCCAAAAATGTCCATCAGCATTGATTCAGTGACTTAGATTTTGTGGATTTAAAACCTACTTTCTGAAACCAATTTCAAGAAAATCAGTACTATCAAAGTCAGGGGTCACCTGTTTTCTTTGCACCTAGTATGGCAGGAATGGCTATGGCAGATATCGCTAAGTTAAAATTCAAGTTCATAGTCAAAGCATATGTTAGTTAACTGATGCCTTTTCATGTATGCAGCATGTTACCTACCACTGTCTCATAAATAGTCAGAGAGCTTTAGTCTTGAGAACAAATAGAGCCTATTTGTTTGTGTTCATATTAAATGCATGAACCAAATAACAAGTGGACCATGTTCAGATTAGGGAAACACATGCTGATCATGTACTTGATGTGTTTTGACTCAGCATGGTAATATTTGTGTAGCTCTATGTAAACTGTGAAACTTTCCTTTTATCATAAGCCATGCATTAATTGGTTATTTAACTTAAGTTGTGCCATGCATTCATGAAATCATATACATTTATATTTTTTTTTCACGATACCTCACTGGAAGTCCTTCCACCCCTGCAGTGTGGATTGCTTAGTTGTATTTTTCACTGCTCCACACCTCTCCTGGGTCTCCTGCACAGCCGAGCAGACATCTGCAGCAAAGATCCCCTGTGACGCCCATCATGGGATTAGAGAGCTGTTTGGAGTATCCGCATTTGATTTAAAGCCTGTGTCATACACACAGAATGCACCGAATGTGCAAGCAGGAACGATGCCACACTTCAGCATGTAAAAAAGCTGCTGAGCGAGAGCGAATTAAATGAGTTTGCCTCTCTCCCTATCTGCTGGCCTATTGCTTAGCAAAGTACGAGGGATAATTACTTGTGAGTGGGCTACAGTTATTGATGGGGTGGGAATGGAAAGAAAGGTTACACTGCTGTTTCAAAAAGCTTTATCTAGCCACATAAATAACTCCTTCATCTCTGTCAAGAAACACTGTTCATTGTGCTCATGTGACTGAACTGCATTCAAAGCATCGAGTTATTGAAAATATTTGGCAGATAGATTTGTGAATTCCATTACATGCTGAAGCGATAATTATTCTTAAGCCTCTCATTCTGAGAACCCCCAGTTATAACACTGGCAGGGATCTCAACAATGGTCTTTCTTCTAATTAAATGTCAGCAAACCTCCTCCAGTGAGCCCGGTGGTCACTGAAGTGTGTTTGTTTCCCCTAAACAAAAACAACACAAATCATAAGTCATTCATTTGATGTCTTTGTAAAAGACAATGATGAGAGTAGACTATTTACTGAGCCGCCCACACACTTCCAACACACAGCAGCATCAATCAGCAGAAAGGAAACAAAGGGGATCAAGGAACATAAACAGATATGGAATGAAAAGCTGGCAATTTGGGCACCGAGGATCAGACAGAATGCAGAACAGTAGAGGCATGTCTCGTGTTCCTGCTATTCTGAGAGAACGAATGTCTTTTTAAAACTAGTTGTGTATATTCACCAGAGTGACTGAGTGACAACAGCTGTCGGCATATCCTTGCCACTCAGTCCCTGAGTAATGATCTGCCCTGGCTCCAGTGATGCTGGGTGGGAAAAGGTGAGCATATAGAGTCTCAGTTATATAGCATACTGCAAGATGTCAGTTAGCTCAGTGTGACATCTCACTTTTGTGCGAAAATATAATAAAAAGTTTTTCCATACTTTGAAACATGTATAAAGTTGATCAGATCATCAGTTGATCTCATAAAAGAGCCAAACTGCCAAATATGAGTTAAATTAATGATGCAGTCTTCTTTTCACCATAATGGTTTTATTTAGATTCAGTCCGCACAAATAGGTATCACTGCTCTCCTTGTTTGTACCCTGTATTTATTTGTATTTTAGCATCTGTGACAAAATAAAAATATGAGTTAGTTCTTAGCAGCCCCTACATGTAAAGAGAAGTACCATATGGAATACTTGGAACTTGAAAAATACTATAAAATATTATTCTTATACAAGTTTTGAAACTTCTCTCTTCTCTGATATCTTAAGCAGATTTAAGGCTTTGTATTTGTGAGGGAATATGGTATGTTCAGGAAATGTAAGTCTTTTTTATTTACATGTTTTCTGTTTGTTAAGATTGGACTGTGTTATGACTCAGTCCATTGCCTCAGCTCTGTACCTTGCTGAAGAGTCGGCTGTTTTTCTTTGAGCGTTGTCCTGCTGCATGTCTGTATCTTTTACAGGTCATAGCATGTCATTTTTTTAATGACAAAAATGCCATCCAGAACAATGAGTAAAATCATCAGGTGCAGCAAATATTTAATTCTTCATCTCCCAATTGTAACTTTAAAACTACCCACACGGTGCTTGGAGTGAAACTGTGCTTGAAATTGCAACACACCGGCAAACCTTAAAAAAGTACTCTGCCAGTAAAGAAATAGGTATGTCGGTTATTCTGTGCAGAGCAGACAGTGAATCTGTCAAATTGAATCTATGTAAACAGATGTAATATGATACTGAATCTCTGCATTGATTCAGACTTACTCTCACACCAACCAGCCCCTTCCTGAGCCTGGTTCTGCTGGAGGTTTCTTCTGGTTAAAAGGGAGTTTTTCCTTCCCACTGTTGCCAAAGTGCTTGCTCATAGGAGGTCATATGATTGTTGGGTTTTTCTCTGTATTTATTATTGTAGTATTGTCTACCTTACAATATAAAATGCCTTGAGGCGACTGTTGCTGTGATTTTGGCACTGTATAAATAAATTGAATTGAACTGAATTGCAAATCAAATTAGTTTTCTACAAAAGCTAATTTTCAAAGAACCAGCCAAATATAAGTGAACAGAGGGCACAGCTTGTTGTCAAAGTTAATATTTTATGTTATTTCTAGTTTATAAACTAGAAACTATTTCAGAGAAAGACGTCCATAGAAGCTGGGCTGATGTAGTGCACTGATCTTGTGGACCCTGTACATTTTTAATGAACTGGCTTTTTTTTTTTTTTTGGAGAAAAACTTGAATGATTGCCATTACCGATTATTTTCATCCTTTTGAGGCCATGGATATCCGTACCTAATTTTGTGTAATTCAGCAAACTGAATAAAGCTTTAGTTCAAGCAGGCCACTGTTGTAGTTAAGCTCAGCCCACAGGCTGATCTCAGTGACAGTTCAAATCAGCTGATGGCTCATTTGATACCTTTCTATGCACCAGCTGCCACATCACATTCAGTAACTGACAGAACATTGAAGTTTTGCTCTACTCTCCACTTTATTTTACTCTATGCAATATTTGTCAACACAAGAAGAATAGTCTTGAAATCACCAAGTCACTGCAATTCATCATGTGGGCACATTATCTTAATTAAATTCAACCTGTTACTTACTTAAATATTTTACTATAAACTAAAAGGGTTAACCCCTATTATGGCACTCCAAAAAAGTGAGCTGTTGAGTTGTCTCAGTATACATCCAAGTGGCTCTAAATACTCCTGCTTTTCCTATGCATCCTTTCTGCTGCCATGGTTATGTATAGATGATGGTATTGACATTGACCGATTTGTGGTTTTACTGTTTATGCATATAACATGAGAAAAAGATGCTGAAAGCAAAGAAATAACCAATAAATCCACAGACATTCAGCAAAATAAGCTGTATTTTGGCATTTTGAAACATGGTCTTTCAAAGAAAACAGTTCTTCATGAATCATCAGATAAGTAATTACCTCCAAAGGTCAGAGAAGATTAAAAATGATCATTTCAGTTTATACTTGGTGTCTTTCTCTTCGCTGATTGGTAAACCTGTTTGCCCAGGGAAGGGAGCAATTTTTAGGAAGAAATAGGGGTTGCTGTAGACCCGCAGGGCCACAAGGATGGGTGTGGCTGCATAGACCAAGTTAGCTGCCAGCACCAACCAGAAAGCATCACTTGGAATGCGATACGGCGCTGTGGTGCGAGGGTGGAGGAATCCCCCGATGTGGGACCACTGGCACTGAAAGGAGAAAGAGAAAGAAAGAGGTCAAACTGTTTGCATATAGGAGGACATTACTTTACATATCAGCTTTTACTCCTCTCTTACTCTCTCTGCACACCGATGACAGATAACTTGATGCCTCAGTATTTCTTTCCAAAAATTATACATTATTTTTTCCACTGTTATTAGTCTATTAAAATACACAAGATAAAGCTACTAACAAAAAAGATAAATGACATCTGAAAATGTCATCTTTATGTCTAACTGGGAGTTGGCTTAGAAGACAGAGAGTGTGCAAAAAGACTTTAATCAAGTAGTTTCTCTTCTCATGGCTCCAATCTTTCTGTCAGAGCAATATGGAGAGAAAGCACCACCAGCGTGTTTGTTACAGAGAATATGCTTCAAAGGATAAATGTAGTCCAGGTCATTTTTAGAAAGATGAAAGCTCACTAGATGGAGTTAATTGCCCTGACATGTGTTGGACCTCTTCTTATTTAACATAAACGGCAGATGGAAAACTGTAATAGGTCAGAGGCAGCAATTATCGCAGCAGCTTCCAGTGCAGAAAACTGTCAGTGAATCTCGCATCAGTATGCAAAGACCTGTAACTTAAACTATGTATTCATAGCAATTTTCTTTATTTACAGTCTGTCCTCTGGTGGCGTTACCTGGATCATAGCTCCGGCAAGAAAGATGGTCCAGTCCGGCATCCATGTGCACCCAGGCTTGAGGAGACCATAAACAAAAGCACCCAGCAGGGGTAGTGCATAAAAGAACAGGTGCAGCATCTAGGGTAAAAAAAAGCTTACACCATTAGTCTAATAATATGAAGATTGTTTCATATCATATCTCACAATACTAAAAATGTATCTTTCTCACAGTAGGTAGTCTCTCTCTATAATATCTTGTATATTCCAGGATATATTGCTCAGGATATGGTTGGACGTGCCCAACAGAGCTGAAAGATTCTTCCATCACTGTCAGTCAGTGTTGTTGTTGAGCCCTGACCAACAGTCCAGCAGACAATTAATACAGTACATCCTCAGTCTCCACTGGCCCACATCACACTTCAGCTACTCACAGTGAATACAGAAGAGGGCTGCTTAAGCCTCAAAATGCAAACACAGAGCGCCCTTTAATTTGCTGCGGAAAAATAGCACTAATTGAAATAAAACCTAAGAGAATTAGTATTGGCAGGTATCACAATTAAAATACTCTGCTTTGTCCCTTCCAGTTATATCCTGGGGGTTAATTTAACCTTTTATCCCACAGTTGAACTGCATACATTGGATGAATGTACAATTAATTCAATAATTAAAATGAAGAGACAAAAATAATCAAAAGAAAATACTAAAATCATTAAAATCATTAACTTTAGCACTGCAGTATTTTGCTGCTTGTCAGCTATGCATGCTCTCTAACACAAATTTGCACCCTCAGCACAAATTACCATTTCCACACAAGGGTCGTTACAGAGAGAGTCTTGACCTTCAACTTAAAATATTTGGTGCATGAAAGCCTGTTTCCCACTTTATAAAAGCCTCAAATTATACCAGTGAACGGTTTCCTTTCATTCTCGGTCTTAGGTCCAGATGAATTCTAATGAGTTGAGCTCAGGGCCTGAAAGCCAATCATATATGCCCTTCAGTCTTTTGTTGAAATGCCTTCTTAGTGCAGCCACAGTAATCTGTCGCATATCATTCATCATCATCAATGAATAAAGAGGTCGGTTAGTTCAGAAACTGAGCAGGATTGCCCAGTAAGCCAAACTTCATTTGATTTCTTTGCACATGCCCACGAAGCCTTGGCAGTAACACACAAACACAGATCTGCAAACATTGCTAAACAAGACGCACTTCCACATGCTGCACACGCATCTTCCTCCCGCCCAGCGAGATGCTGATGGGAGGCTTTGGGCAGGGATTACCTTATCAAGTTCTCAGCATGCGGTTCATCTGTCTGATCATTGACTCTCAATTGTGCCTGGACTGCAGTCCAGACAAGGTCTTTGGATAACCTATTGACAAAGCCATGTATGCCAAACAAAACACAACAAAACCCACGGCTACACAGGGTCAGAGGAAGAAAATAAAAAGACAGCAGACCAATGCCCGTCAAAGTAATAATGTGTTATCCATCTTAACCAAATGAAAGACAGACACAAAGATCCGCTGGCCTCTCAACCCACGCTCGTTATTGCTGTAATGATGAAAAAGGGCCTTGTAATCAGCTGTGAGTTGAAAGAGTGGGGGAGATAAGGGCAAGCTTCCAGCACGCTCATAGTGAGATCCATGAAAGCAGAGGTCCATTATGTGGCTTGTTATTTAAAATAGACTGGAGAAGAGCTTTCAAGTGTTCCAGCAACGGCAGGTAGAAAGGCTGAGTGTGGTGACAAAATAAAACACCCACCATAACTCTAGGGTAGCCCACAGGATCCTTCAGGTAAGGTTCATACTGCTTCAGGTATATGGAACAGGCTTCAAGTGGAGAGTCCAGAGCCACCTACAGAGAGCAAACAACATGATAGAAAAACCTTACAATGTAGTTCAGTTTAAGAGAACAGCGGCGTAAAATACCAATGTGTAGATCTGAACGATTCTCTTCCCTTGTCAAAATAACAAAATGAACATCCAGAGAAGATTTGTCAATGTGACTAAGCAGAATAACACACTGAGCATGGTTAAAGGAATTGTTTGACATTTTGGAAAACATGTTTATTCACTGTATACTGATGGGTTCGTGAGTTTCTGCCTGCACGGTGTCACACCCTCTCTAAATCTCTCACTCTCTTGTCTACCCTCTTTTTAAGTCTGTCTGTCTTCCAGGAGTGCAGAAGCTGTCAGAGTTGTTTGACTGCACCTTGAGCAGGAGTGTCCAAAAAAATATAAAATAGGGAATATCCCAGGAGTCAGCCTGCATTCAAACAGTCAATTTTGTTTAGAAAGTTTCCCAACTGAGTGAAGTGACCTGGAAGTATCGACATCGCAGTAATAATAAGAGCTGGTCGACTTCTATAAATGTTACTATGCCTACTTTTTTAGAGCTTTTAGCATAAAATAAACTGGACTCTCGGTTATGTGAAGGAGGAAATGTGATCAGTGTCAATTAATGTGGATTTACATAGGTAGTTGCTGTATTGCCAGGCTTAAGGAGTATGATTGCTATTTTAAGTCAGTCACAGAAAAGACCAATAAAGAAACGAGATACACTGAATCCAGGGGAAAAGATCATATGACTAGATGTGGCCTGACAAGCACTTCATAACCTACATATTATATATGTCTTATAAAATACTATTATTTTAACTCCAGCTTTTCTAATAAGATGATGCTTCTTATCACTTGTTGTCTTTTTTCACTTTCTTTTAAAACTACAGTTGTAGTCTTTCATTAAAATCTCTTTAGAATTTTATATGTGACATACTAACCAAGCCTCTCAGGATGGTGAAGGCCATGGCAGCTAACAGGAGAACCAGCAGAATGATGTCCAAAGGACGCCAGATCAGCTTCAGGCTCTGAGCATGCTGGGCCTGTGGAATGTTAAGAATTTGTCGATACGTGAAGAGGACTCAAAACAAATATATTCACTTGCTTCTCCTTCACTATGAAAAGTATTGATTGCAGGTGCTTTAAATTAAAGACATGTCTAAGGTCAGCCTAACTTGAACTGAAATGAAGACCACAACAAGTTATAGCTCAAATACAACTTCCCCCTGGCTAAGACATAAATGTGCAATCAAACAATCATGGCTCAGGTGTCTAAATGTTGAGTTTCATCTATGTTTTTTTTATCAGCTCTGACTGTGAGTTTGGAGCATGGAAGCAGAAAGCTGAGTTAAAGGAACGGTGCCGGTGAGTTAAAATGGCTCATTTCAGAGAAGGAATGCACTGGGGATCAGAATAAGAAGCATTATTTTAACTGTGAGTTGTGCAAGGTAATTCTAGTACAGTCCAAAAATGAGAACATTGAACTGGAAATCTGCAGAACTGAGGCCCTTTAAGACTCAACTGGAACAAAATACTAGATAATATGATAGAAAAAGCAAGAAGCTGAGATTTAATAGTTGTTTTTAAAACACTAACAGATTCAGCAAGCACACCACTCTAACTACACTAACAGTCGCACAGATTTTTCATTGTTTGGATCACATTCACCTGAGCAACAATGCACCTCTAAACCTCTCCACAATCATATAAATGTCTAATTATTCATGTTCTGGACTTACATTGTATCCACCAATGAGCGGTCTATCTTTCGGCCGAGTGAATAGAACGATTGCTCCCAACACAGGCATCAAAAGAAAGAGAAAATTGAGCCAGAAGGCTGGATGGATCTCTGACCCATATTTACCTGCCACAAAGAGAAAGATAGACACTTATTGTCAGCATGCACTTAACCATACAAACACCGCCTGTAAACATCTTAATGTAAATGAGTAATTAAGCTTTCCATTAAAACCTCAATTGTGAAACTCGAGGCAAAAGAGAGATGTGCAGCGTATCAATGCTAACATAACAGAGCAAACATCACGTTGCCTCCAGACAAGTCTGGGCTTCTGACGCTTATGTATGCAGTTTGAAATGCCAACAACAGATGCTTTAAGTCTGTTTGCTGCTTTGTTCTGTGAGGTTGTGATGGCAGGCGAGACACGGGGCATGTGTGTTTAGTTGGCAGGCTGAACTGTGACACTGATGGTACAAGGCAGGGCAGATGTTTGCCTGATTAAAGCTTGTCATCGTGGGACAGACAGAAAGCGGATTGAAGATGCGGCTCACCTGCCACTATCCCGACAATAAACACACTCATGTTGGCACACAAAGAGCCAGCCCAGAACAGGCCCAGTGTGCGGTAGGCTTTCCTGTGAGAGAAACAGAAAAAATACAGAAAAAAAGACCAAAGAGATCAAATGAGATGGAAAGTTATATGTTAAATTTCAAGGCTGGGTAAGTTTAAATAAATGATATTTGAGAACTTCTTATATCCATCCTACAGATAACACAATGCCTAGCTCACTTTCTAAAGTGACAAAAGGCTGATATTGTTTAAAAGAGGATTTAATATCCATGATAGCGCCATCCCCAAGGCAGTGCTCCCCCTGAACTCTTGAACTCACTGGCTGCACTTTATGACTAACTCACTCAAGAGGAGGCTTTCTTTTTTTTTTCTTTTTTTTTTTTTAAATCTTTTTTTCTCGAGCCGTTGTCTGGGATTTATGTGATAAATCCACCCATGAATTCCTAAAGTGAAACACATCATTGGCTCAGCTACTATTTCTTTAGAAAAAGCTCAAATACAGGAAAAAGATAAGCCTGAAGCTTGACATATGCTGTAAAAGAAAAGTTTATCTTTGCACTGAAATGCATTCCTACTGCTTTTAGACTGTATACACAGGCAGTTTTCATACCATCCTGTGTGTGTTTTCTCATTTTGAAAGGGACCCTACCCTGTAGATCTCTCTCTATTGTCATTTAATGCAGACATTATGTGATGTGACTTTAGCATCATCCACCTGTCTGTTATTCTGCTGATCATCATCAGGTACATGATAAAGTGTGCTATTCCATCCCAGTAACACATCATGATGCCATACGACGTTCCCAGATAGGGCTCTCCCTGAAACACAGAATATGTATATAAGTACATACCTCACAGCATGCATTGCAAATGTCATATGCATTATCATATTTGCTTAACATGGTTATTTGTGCTTTGATCAGTATTTGTTGGGTGTTTTTTTTTAGAATTTCAGAGTTTTAAATGTTAATAAATAATAATAATTTTTTAAAAAAAACCTACCGTCTTCTGGTAAAACTCCATAAAGCCAGAAATAATACCATCATATTCCAGAGCACTTGTCAGGTCAATGATACACGTGAAAGAAAACTCAGCAAAAACTGTGGGGAAAAAATGATTTAATGGATATTTAAAAGGCTAACCTGTGTGCTTCATACCAGAAGCCCTGTTATTTCAGCTCTGTGCCTGGGTATGTGTGTAGGTGATAATTGGTAGTGTACAATATCTTTAGAACCTAGAAAAACTCGGAAGGTTAAGCAGCTTTGCTCGCTTTGAAGGCACTATAATTTTAAAAAGTTACTCTTTTTGCATATTCTGACACCTGAATTCTTCTATAAATTACAGTATATTAGAACATGACATCAAATCTTTCTAGATTTTCTGAGCCTTTTTCATTGTTTTTTTGTTTAAAAGGTTTTCCTTCAAATGGCAGGTGATTGATTAATGGAACAGCTTGGGGAGAAAATTAAGTCTTGAGCAAAGAGGTAGACTGGAGGCGTGCTTAAATCGAGTCCATGGTGAACAGACTTCTGTCCTTACGTTAAGGACCCAGGAGAACTGAAAGGTCACGTCTAGCAAACAATATTTAAGAATGAAGCCACACATACACATTATTGGCATGGAGGGCTTACTATTAATATAAACTGTAACAATAACGCTGTTGTTATGAACTATTATTAATACTGCAGTTTACATTCTATCCAAGCTCTCTTTGAGAAATTGCAGAGTCTGAAGTGTTGCTTTAGACCCATATTGCAGCACTAAAATAACAGAATGCAATGTGCCCTTCAGTATCATTTGCATACAGTATGTTTCATTATAAAACAATTGACCAGCAACTCCCTTTCCAGATGTCCAGATTTTATCTTAGGTGTGATCTAATTGGCTTGGAAATGATGTGATTGTGAATGCCACTGAGCAGCAGCATGACTTTTGGTAGACCATCTGGTAGAGTTATCATGACAGAATAAATGATTGCTATTTTACAGCACAGCATAGCAATTATTATACAATACAACAGCCAACTTCTACCCATTGCAAACTGCTGTTTGTGCATACTGTACTGCTGATTAGATTGCTACTTCCATTTATGCATTGTGCATTGTTGCAAGTGTTAGTACTTTTGCACAACAGCAAGAAGCTTGTGGGTTTGAGTCTGCTGATCAACTAGAGCCTTTCTGTGTGGATTTTCCAAATTTTCTGTGTTTGTGTGGTTATTCTCCAGGTTCTCAAACATCTATGAACAGCCTCAAGTTTATTGGGTTTTTTGTTGGTTTTCTACTTTATTTTATTGTTTCATTGTAAGTTAGCTGACTATCTGGATCACAGTTACAAACTTCCATGTTGCCCAGTACTAATATGTGCAGGCTACAGCCCCCTGTACAGGATAAAGTGGGTATAATCGTTGATATATAGAAAAAATACATGTCTGCATTTTAAGTCAATTAAAAGAGAACACCTGTGAAAGCCATTACAATGATCTACCACCTGGGCACTGCAGAATCTGTGTTTCTATACAGAAACCACTGTTTCACATATTGTCTCCCTCATGTAATCCTGAGGAGCTCTACCAGGTTTATCTCTGAGATCTAAGAGGTGATATAGCGGAGAGATTGTGGCCCTCTAGCAATGAGAAAAGCCTCCCACTTCTTTTCCCTTAATGTTTTGGCTCTTATAGACAACACCAGCACTGCCTTGAGCCACTACTGCCAATAGTTTAAGATTTCCGCCCAAATAGCCTAGCCCCTAGCATCTGCTGCAGGGATCTATTTGAGGGGGGAACCCTGGGGTAGAGAGGAAGCTCAGTTTGACTGGTCACACTAATTCACATTACAGCACAAAATATTTTAGAATTCTTTAAACTTGCATGAAAAGTGCACAAGCTGCTATTGTTATATGACTAAAGTGATTACAAAGGTCCTCAAATTATTCAGAATGAGTCAGTAGGGCAATCCAGATTCTACTATACAGGAGCAACGACCGTGTCCTGTATTACGAAATAGCTGTGACCTTTTTTTCTTAAGAAGCAATCAAGAACTCAGTTTCAAAAGAATAGCTGAAAGGTTAAGTAAGTGCAAGAGCTGTGAGGGTTGTCAGTCTGCAGGGAGCGTTTGGGTCAGTCACGCTTTAGAAAAGCCTGGTAAACCTTTGCTCTGAGCCTAATCAGTCTAAGCTGCTTTCAACATATCAGGTGAAATCACACTGAATACAATTCATGTTTTCACGCTTCTGTAAATCCTTTTGTGGGAGTTGGAACAATGCATAGCAGTCATTAAAATTTCATAGTGTATTTGGAAATGCAATGCAAGTAAGTTGGGAAATGCACATATTTGCGTTGATTACCAAAGAATAAGAAGTCTTTAGGTGCGTTGCCACGAGTGATGAGGAAGTAGAACAGAAACACAATCACCAGCACAGCAACACCAATCTCCAGAATCACATAAGGCCTGTGGAAACAGAGAAATGTCACTTTTACGTAAGAAAATATCCAAATTTTTAACACAATCTCACTGCTGATACTTTTAGATAGCAAGCTATCTTTGATTTTCTGTTTCAATAACCCATTTCTCCTTTGGAAGTTCTGACAGTCTCCTCTGCAGTGTTAAATTAGTAAACGATAAAGAATGAAAAGACAGGGCGAATAATAATCATCCAACACCCATAGTAACCACTGGAAATTCTGTTGCTTGCATCCAGAAAGCGCAAGGGCACTGCTGGTGTGGTAGTTTGTGTATGAGATGAAATGAGATGGTAGTGTCACGTTGGATTTATTCATGTGCAAAGTACAAGTAGAACTTTTATTGTTAATCTCAGAGCTTTTGAAATATATTGATGAATATGAGGTATTACAGTCAACTGACATTTGGCAAGAAAACTGTAGTTCTGTGTTGTAGCTAATAATCTTGCTGTGCAATACACACATATATATATATATACATATATATATATATATATATATATATATACATATACATATATATATATATATATATACATATATATATATATATATATATATATATATATATATATATATATACGTACGTACTTTCCCACAGTCAGTATTCATCTGCTATATCCCATCTCTCTTGGTGTAGTAACTAAAAGCACATCTTTACAAACTTTAATCAATCATAGGCAGAGGTGTGGGATGCAGCAAGCTAAGGCCATGTTAGTTCAGCATTGCCCTCCATGTTTACTGGTCAAAGGTACCTCTGCCTTACACTGGAAAAGATTAATGTGCTCAAGGTATCTCCTAGTAAACAACATTGCATCCTCGCAAAACTCACAGTGTGTGCTCACAGAAGGAAAACAAATGCTATGAGAGCAAAGGCAAGCTCCCTAGCTACCCCTCCAATTCAACAGTACAGGAAGATTTATGCACACAATACCGTTTGTTTGTGGAGTGGAAGAGCACAAGGCATATTGTATGTCAAGAGTAATTTATCAAACTCTTCTGTGCAGTCCATATTGACTGTCAGTGTCCACATGGGCAAATAAATAAATAAATGTCTGTGTGGAGACATATTCACATAGGAAGAATAAAAAAATCTGCTGAAATGCCTTGTGGGTGAGGGAAGACTAAAACATGCATTTTATCACCATCTTTGTTTATTCAGTCTAAAGCATTATAATGTTTATCCATCAGCTGCTGACAATCTTATAAAGACAGTATCCTAATAAACAGGCAAAACAGATACGCCTTGAATGAGAACGTGATTCCTTAGAGCTTAGAAAAGCAATTACCCCCATCATCATATCAGTCATATCATTATGCCCACAAACTCTGCCTTCTATTTGCTCCCTTTTAATTTCTCCTTTCCCTTCAAGAAATGTTAGCTTTAAAGAGTTTGCACAACTAGCATATACACTCTTTAAACTGATGTCATAGAATGTACGGGGTTGAATATGGTCAAGGATTCCTCAGCTTGTTATACATACTGTATAACACAGTCACCAGTACTAATGCAGTTTGAGTTTTAAGCTTACAGAGTCCTCTAGTGGTAGAAAAGTATACCAGCTGTCACCCAGTGATACTGGAAGGATTTCTAACATTATTGTATATTAACAATTATTCTCATAGTTAAAAAATGCATGTGTTGTGAGTGAATAATATATAACGTTTTACAATGATTTCATGGGAAAGACTGTATGTATTAAGGTGATAAGAAATCAGTAAATTTAATAACTTACTCTTGAAGCTCAGAGATGGTGTTCATGGCATAGAGGATGCCAAGGGCAGAAAATGAGAATAGAAAGACAAAAATCTCCATCTCTTCAATAGCTGTTCAGCGCCCTCCCTGCAGGATTCACACTAAGGATGAAAATATAATGCAATTATAAGTGAATAGCATTCTCATCCAGCAATAAAAACAAATCAATTAGTTGAGCCAATATTAATAACATCAGTACATTATTAACTTGAAAACTGAAATTAAATGGCATTAAGCAAAATTAGATGAATGAGTTCCACGAAGTATCATTTAAAATGAAACCTCTAATAGTGAAATAAATGAAAAAGAAGGAGAGCAGGGTCTTACCGTCTGGCTACCGTTTGGTGAATTAATCAAATTACTGCTGGCCGGAGGCAGACATGGCATTTACTGGGGAAAGAATGAGTGGTAACAAAGAAGCTTTTGGGGGGAAAGTTGGGCAATTTGGTTTTGTCAGAGATTTACATAAGTCGTATTAGAGAATAGGCCTACATTCCATTTTAGGCCATGCAACGTTTTCAGCTTACGTATACTGATTATGTGAGGCATTTAATGCTTAGTTATATGAAATATGCCTTCTCTATACTCAGACATACAATACAACAGTGTTGAATTGATAAGATATAAAGCGCCTTGAGGCGACAGTTGTTGTGATTTGGCGCTATATAAATAAAATTGAATTGAATTGAATTGAATTGAATTGAATTGAATACGAACAAACGCTAAATCACAATTTGATTTCAATTATTAACCCTTTACACTCTAAAGTTATGAAAATGTCCACATATCAAACAGCATTTAAAAACTTGTGCAAACTTCCCACAAGAAAATAGACCCTAATTGTGAGGTTTGTATCTTCTGCGCATTTGATTCTAACATTATTCTAACATCATATCAGATACGAAGTGACATTCACGTTTCTGCTGAAACAGGACTGCATACACCGTGCTCTATTTAAGTAAGTCATCTGCTTTCAACGAGTTGCAAATTTTTCCAAAAAAAAAAAACAAAAACCCAAAAAACAGAAAATAGCCGTAGCATTCCTATAGTCCTGTCAAAAGAAGGATTGCTGCAGACCGTTAATCTGTGACATACAGTCAAGACTGTAGACAGGAAATGTTTCCGCAGTTCTTTTTCTACTAATTATCAGAATTTCTCAACAGAGCCAAATCCTCACTATGCCTGTGTGCCGTGGCCTGGTTTTATGTGTTTTTGCACAAGGGCTTGGGCTTTTGAGGTCTCGAACTTTATAATCTTACTTTATAAATTTATAATAAGCATTGTCAGAAAAATTCCACTAGGGTGAGCCAAACGCTAAAAAAAATAAAAATAAAAAAGAAATCCTACTATGTTGATGTGCAAATAAACTCTGAGAAACTACAGTTAATTTTGAACTTTGACATAGAGCAGATTTTTATTAATGATGCACACGTTAGTCAGCATTTGCTCAGAGTATTGTGGCAGAAACTGGGACTTTGCAGTTATTGTTACTGGACAGTGAATCAGCTGAGGAATGAGTAACTGTCTTAAGTGGAAACACCTTCACAGATGAGCCAAAGTACTGTAAAACTGCAACTAGAATGCATCATGATGGTTTTATTTTGCTTTCACATACTGTATCATCAACCACCACCTCACTAACACAAGAGAGAACAAGAATACTTAACAGAAAGAAAAGAGCACCACCCTGCCAGTATCTTTCCAACAGAAAAGAAAAGAAGAGTGAATTTGAATACAAACAAATGTACACACACATACACATTGCCCTTTGCTTCCCACCAACCTCTATTGTTGGGAATAGGAGGAAGGCAGTTTTACCAGGAAGGCCGTGGCAATGTGTGTTTGCTGGAAACAACTGGATCTCTTCCAGCTCCGTTGTTCAATATCGCAGGATGGACAGGCTGATACCAAAATGAAAGAGTGACCTGCAGGAGGAAGAAGAGCATGTACTCCATTTCACATCTTAAATGAAACATGCTTTTATAGAATAACTGTCCATGGTAAAGTAGTCTGATAGATTTGCTGAAATGAAAGTGAAGTGACATCATGGTTGATATGCCACTGCCAGCCAGTCAGGTTGCAATTTATGTCTGTCCAGGCTCATATGAAGTGATACCTTTGTTTGATTGTAATAAAAAGGTTATTTAAAGGTTATGCTAGATTAATAAAGGTGATTCTGATAGAACACAAACACATAGGAATGACAATGCATGAGTAGTCAGTGCATGACTAAAGGCTAAAAGCGTGTTATGTGAAGTGATGCTGACGCTGACCTTTCAGCTGCATTTGCCTAGACCTTATTTCATAGTTAAAAACAAAAGAGCAACAAAGAGATGAGTTAAAAGCAAAATATATGCACACTATGACAAAATAAACTAAACAGAATAATTTAGCCTACAGTCTAAGTGAAACAAAGAGAATAAAAGTGGCTGGACTGCAGGTATTTAGCCTAGATGATATTGCATAAATGTTTTAACAACACATGGACACTGTTTAAATATTGTACTCTATGATGGTTATGTCCTGGGGGAGAAAAAGGATGAAGGTGTTGTCAGAGCTCCAACTTTCTGATGACCTTTCCCTTGCCCTCTTTTTCCGGGAAGAGTTTACCTCTGTTAAATGGAGTAACCGGCAACCAAGTATTTATACTGCCCATCACCCAGTTTACTGGATTTCTACACTTAGAGCAAAGCTCAGGAGCCAAACAATAAAGTGGTGAAAGCTGTTGTGATGAATGGTGAGGTAGAACCTGAGCAAGAGTACCTGTGACAGCCTGAACTTTTCCAGTTGTCTTAGGCAGTACATACACTTTTACCTTGCGTACCAAAATCTAATCAGGCAGTGTTACATTACAAACAAAAGTTTGTGCTAAATTTCAAGAAATTCCTTCAAGGCATTCCTGATTTATCATTTTTACCTGCGCCAAGGAGTTTAAGTTTTTGGTAGTATCTGTGTGCATCCATTCTGTCATTCTCTGTTAAGAAGACAGCTTTAAAAGCTTTCAATTAATTCAGCTCAAGCTTTATAGCTGTGTACAGTTGTATTAACAGTTCATTAAAATTTCCCTTATACCCAAGAAGGTCTTCATGGTCAACTTAATAATTTATTGGTCCAAAATTGACAAAAAGCCTTATAACTTAAGAAAACTATGTTTCTTATAAGTGTTGTGTGTATTGTCAACACAATACACACCTTTACCCACATCACACACATTGTTGAAGTGTATTATTCTGAGCATGATGAAGTACCCATTTCTTAAAAGCTCTAAATGTTGCTGAAAAATGACAATAGGTTTTCAGACTGAAAAGAATGGTTTGGCATAGGATAATTTCGAGTACAGTTTATTGATTTTATTATGAATCTGTTAATTTACAGAAAGAGGTTATAACTGTTAAAATACATAACAATTTGAATAGATGTACGATGTTGCTGAATACATTTTGTTTTGTTTTTTAGGAAACAAAATAAACTTCTGATCAAAACCTTTTGTTCATTAAAAAAATTATTACTAAACATTTTAACTAATTTTACTAAAAAATGAAATAAATGCTATACACCTGCACATAAACCTGCACTTTGCACTGTTTTTTGCAGTTTTTACTACAGATTTTTAAAAAAAACAAAACATTTTTCACTACAGGCTTATTAAAGTAAAATAAACAAAGAAAACAAAATGAATTAATATAATTAATATAATATATAAAACATGTCTATAAAAATATAATACTATTTCCCTAAAAGTGAATACTGTCCAGTGACCTGGCTGCTGTGGAAGAGGTTTTTTGCTTTTGGAGTGCTTTTTCTTATTAATTTTATTTATTAAACCTTTATTTAATCAGGAGTAACATCAAAACACATCAAACAAAATAAAACAAGTCAGAGTCAAAATAACACAAATACAAGGTCCGGCTTATAAATAGCAGTTACACTCTCTGGTTACAGAAGTCTTTAAGAGAGCTCTGAACTCTCCCACGGAGATAAAAACATTCAACTTTAATGTGTGCTGAAGGTTATTTCATGACAAAGATGCTAAATTAGAGCGTGTTTGTAGAAACTCAACGGCTGGATCAATAACCTCACAAAAAGAATGAAAAAACAGAGACATATACACCCTACATATAAGCATATGAATATCAAAAAACAAGTGCATAAAAACATAGCAATAAATCATAATTTTCTTACATTTATGATTATCAGCAGTTGCAGGAGTAATACTTGAAACTGCAAGAGTAGCAGTAGGGATTGTGCACAAAATGTTGGTCCATGGAAAGGAAAAACTGTAAAATAGGTTAATTAATTAATATATGAAAATGAAGAATCTGATTAAACCTAGTTCTTAAAACTGTAGCTGAAACAAAACAAATGCACATAGCACCTAACAAGACCGTTTAAAGTGGCATACTTTAAGAATTCAGTTTTATTTATATAGCACCAAATCACACGAGTCACCTGAAGGCGTTTTATACTGTGTGGTAAAGACAATACAGTAACATAGAGAAAACCCCAGCAATCACACAGCCCCCAATGAGCAAGCACTTGGCAACAGTGGGAAGGAAAAACTCCCTTTTAACAAAAAAATCCTCTTAAAGATCCAGGCTCAAGGAGGGTCAGCCCTCGGCCATCAATCGGTTGGGAGTGAGATGGGGTAGACATGACAAAAAGCACAATGTGGACCAGAGAATGAGATTAATAATGACTAATGATTAAATGCAGAGTGGGTACAACCACAGAAAGTGAAAAGAGGTGACTGAAAAAGAAACCCTCAGTGCATCATGGAACGCCTCCAGCAACCTGGGCCTCTTGCACCACTAAAGTGGGGTTTGGGGTTACCTGATCCAGTCCTAACTATAAGCTATATCAAAAAGAAAAGTTTTAAGTCAAATCTTAAAAACAGAGAAGGTGTCTGTCTCCAAAAAGGGAGCTGGTTCAACAGAATAAAAGGCCTAAAACTGCAGCCTGAGCACGAAGTGCTCTGTTGGGGTGATGTAGCACTACAAGGTTTAACCTCTAAACTTTTATAACCTAATGCACACTTACATTAAGTTGCATATTGTTTAAACCAGTGAAAACTTTGTTTGTCGGTATTATTTATTTATTTATTTATATTGGTTTATTGTAGACTTACACTTGTTTTTAAAACTATGAAATATTTTATTTATTTATCAGATAGTCTGAATTTCAGGCATCTGCATACCTTTGACTGAGCTGCTTGTTATTATTAGGGTATTAGTATTTATTGCTTGGCCAGCTGTTTATTAACTTAGCTATAACTGCTGAGCGCTCATTTGTCACCGCTTTATATATTTTGTCTAACTTGACACATTGTCTCAGGTGGGCCAAACACTTAACTATTTCTGTGCTCTTCTGTTTTCTGTTCTCGATCAACAAGCAGAGTCCTCGAGGGATCTGAACGAGCGGCTCTGTGTGTGACGACAACGGCGGAAATATTTTTTCGCTGTTCAAAATGGCAGCGTCTCAATCAGGAAGTGGAGAAAACAACTACGAAGAATAAGTTGGATAAAATTCCCTATTTCTGTTACTTTGACGCGAGTCTTCGATCAAAATCAGGCCGTGAGCTCGGGGTTTGGTTTGAGAATAGGAAACACATCAACGGTAAGTGTACTTCGATTATATTGGGGAAATGCGAGCGACACATCGGCAGTAGCCTTATAACAAGATGCGTTCAGGGCAGCCTCTCCTAGGCGCGCACGTTTTTGACGACGGGCTACGCCGGCTCTTCGGCGCCTGGACTGGATTAAACGTATGGGACGTTATCGATATACATGTAATGTTATGAAACCCATGGAAGTTAGGAGCAAATAAAACACATAGCGCGGTTAATTACTTCGTTATGCTGTGTTCGAGAAAGTCCTGTGGCTGTCTTAGCTAGCGTGTTACGGAGTTACACGCTATCGCTTTAATATTAGCCAACCAGCAAGTAATTTGGGTCAATAAAAATTTCCATGCTATCTTTATCATTTAAAGAGAAACAGGTAGCAGTTGCTACAAAAACCATTTTAACACAAATCTGGACAAACTGATATTTTCTGTACTAAACTAGAGCGTATTCTCTCTCCAATAACATACAAGTGCCAGGTATGTTAGTGCAAAACGAACATACCCAAAGTCGGAAAAAGGCTATGAGCTATGCTACCAGAGCTAGCACAATGAGCTATACAAAGTATGGTTGATTTTAGTGAAGTAAAACCAGGTACACTTTGCCTAATTGTTGTTTTCTTGACCAGCAGTCGTACGCGATTTTTCGGCAAGAAAACGAAGCATATTAATTAGAAATATTCAGAAGCCAGTGTTGGTTTGTTTGTTACTCCGTAATAGATACGTCGTTTGTCGTTCACCAAGCTAACAGTAGTGGCAGTGATACTGTACGCAGAGCTTTGGCTGTTTTCCTTTGTGCTGTTTGAAACCAGTGCGTCCACTTTTATCAATACAAGCTGTATTTTCAGCTTATTTAAAAATGCTGCTTACTTTCATCGCGTAGGCGTACACACTAACTTTAGCTGAATTACAGGAGAGGGAACAACGCCATTTAGTACAATCTCAAAGCAAGTGGAGTTAGTTGAAAAGTACTGTTGTTCTCGGAGACCTTGGGGAGATGTTGCCCCAGTTTGTGCATCTAATGTATTAATTAACAAATGAGACAGAAGAAAGGCTGAAAGTTGTAAGCGTACTTGGTAACAATAAACTTTGTGCGTGTAATACATGTTTCCGCACACTTCTTTCTCATTATATGATTATGACGTGTATGTACCACTGTTAGGAATGCTGTGTTTGTCAAAGAGGTGGCTAAAGTATGCGAGTATTCTGTGCCAGGGTGCTTTAACTTATTATAGTAGAAGAGTTCGGATTAAACACGCCACTGGTCATGTCTTCCACGAATTTAAGCTATATGTTTAATACAGAAAAAAAATCAGATTGATGTGGCTGAAACCAAACACATTGGAGCGTTTGGATTTGACTCATAAGGAAATGAAAATGGCTCCCACATAGCTGTCCCCCCCAGTTCTTTCCTGCAATTTTCGCTATTTGGTTTCCACTGTGTCTCTCGCCTGCAGCAAAGGCTAGTCGAGCCCTATGCAAGCCTTGACACAGTAGGTTGCCATGGTGCCTGGCTATTTTTCTAATTATGTCATTCTCCTTTTGTTGATGGATAGTATTTGGTGGCTGCGAAATAAATAACATGCTAGGCTTTTGTCGCAGTTTTAGTCAAAAATACCTAAACCCCTGTGATGAGGTCAATGGACTTGGTGTTGTTTGTTGTAAAATCCCTCTTGCAGCCAAATCTCTCCCACTCTCCTGAACTTAAATGGAAACAGACAGGGTTTTTTAAAAAACTTATTATGTCACCTACCCAGCAACTTAAGTACTACACTAGAATATAATGCTTTTACAGATACCCATACATAGAAAAAAGTGGCTTTGAATTTAAGGGAAGTTTTGTTGGTTTGGTTAAAACAAATAAAGTACCAGTTAATCACTCATGTAATAATAGCTACTTTTGGTAACCATGCATACCAGGCTGTATTTTAAGTGCGTGTATTAAAAAAAAGAGGTTTGCATGAGCAATAACAGTGGTTGAGCTCCACTTCTATTTCTATGTGTGTTTATGCTGAACAGCTCCCCTTTTCTAATTTTCCTCTGTGCCAGACAATTGATGGCTGTCTGCCCTGCAGGGACTCTGAGGGTCACTGCACACTAGATCTGTTGGCACCATGTTTAGAGCCTGCAGGAACTACAAAGATGACACACAGAGAACATGTGGGTGTTTCACATAGCAGGATTAGCAAGTTGGATATGCTTTAAAAGTGTTAAGACATGTCCTCTGAAATGTTTACTTATTTTTAAATAGTAATGTATGTTCAGGCTTTGTTTAACGCAAGAGTATTAAACATGCAGTACAAGTGTTGCTAAAAGGTCCAGTAACATCCACCGGATGACGTTGGAAAGTTGTTGGAAAGAGTATTTTGAATGTAGATCAAGACAAGCTGTTTAAATCATAAAATACAAAAGCTCTACATGTGAAGATTTTATCTGTAAAAGCATTATATTCTAGTGTAGTACAGTGATTGTGCAAAAACTGTATATTGTAATTTATCTGAAGACATAACAGTCTGCTTATTGTCTGGTTTGTAAATGAAGTGCTCATTGAATGACAAAAACTGAATTGAAAGTAGACCTTCTGATGTCAGGAAAAAAATTTAGGGGAGAGCAGTAAGGGATGTTTTTCACTAATTGCCTATGGTTTCCGCTTTTAGAAAAACTTACCTATGACGCGGGTAAAAGTTTTCAGAATGTACTTTACGTTTACATGGTGAGGAATATTTGGCAGGGTTATTTTCATGTAGATTATGGTTTTAAAATACTTTCTGACTTGAGATGAGATTGGGAAATTAGTTACTCCTGGTCTTATTGGTTTGGGGAGCTCAAACAGCTGTGTTGCACTACTAAGCAATGGCTCATGCCCCCCACTGTTTGTGATTTGGCCTCCATTCTCCTTCAGTCCTTGTCTTTGCTAGCTTGTTCCCCCTTTCTCCAATTGGTGCCAGTGATAAATCTCATTTATAGCCTTTGGGTTGATTAGAGCGAGAGTGAAAAATGTGAAGTGGAGGAGGGGTATCGGCCCTAGGTAATTCGTTTGATTCAGTTCCTGCTTTCCTGGAATCTGGGCTTCATTAGATAATAGTTCGTGTACTAAAAAAAATATGTTTGGTGAGAGGAGAGTGAAAGCACAAGTAGCAGTTGTTATGAATATGTGGCAATGGGGCTCACCTCTTACACTGTATTATGAAACAGCCTTTTTTTATATGCTGTCTGAGTATCCCCTGTCCCCTTTCCAGACCTGGAGCCCATGTGGATCTCTCCCAAGCCACATCAGAGGTTGGTAAGACATGACTGAAACGCAGGAGAGCATACCACACTCTGGCATGCCTCGTTGCTTTGCTTTATGATTTTCTGTGGAAAAAGTGTGTCAGAATACTTCTAAGAAACTCAGACAATGATTTCAAACTGGGACTCACCCAGGAATTAGATACAAGAGGAATGTTAGTCTTCACATAGATTGATAAACGAATACAGTGTGTGTACGTGTTTCAGTTATCAGACTAGATCCATATCTAGCTCCACATGGTAACTAGGGAAGAATAAGAAGAGTGGTTAATTAAATGCCAACATACAACCTAGTTTGTGTTTTTTTTTTAAATGCATGAAAGGAGATTTGAGGTGTAATTATTTTTTTAAATGAACAATTTAAAATAATGTGTTTTTATGTCTGCTGTTGACCCTTGTTAAACGAGCACCCTACTGTGTTTCCCTGACATGGATTAAACCTAGTCCTAGATTAAAAAAACTTGTTCAGTCGTGTACAACTAGGATTAGTTCATGTCTTGGAAACTGAGCCATAGAGTTTAGACATTTTAATTGTAAGTATAGTAGTTTCAAGTGAATTTAAGATAAAGTTCATATTGAAATTAAACATTAATGCACAGCTTCTTTGCAAGTATTTAGAGGTCAACTGATACTGGCTTTTTGGATCTGTTGCAGAGAATGATTGTGGGAATAAAAAATAATAATAGATAATAATAATAATAGTAACCGGTATTGTATGTCAGGGATGCATCCTGAAAGTCGAGGACTCAAACCATCAGTCAAAGATTGCTGAATATACTTAGTGGACCATTCGTTGACAACATGCTGCATTGCGGTTGAACGTTAAGAGAAGTTGAAATTGAAGGTGAAGTGAAACTCTTTTACCTGCAGAGGCTTTCCTTTTAGGTAACTTGTCTGACGTTAAGTTTAGTGTTATGGGAAGTTTGAAACCTGTGTGTGTGTGTGTGTGTGTGTGTGTGTGTGTGTGTGTGTGTGTGTGTGTGTGTGTGTGTGTGTGTGTGTGCATGAGTGGGTGAGTGCAAAAGAGAGAGAGGAATTAACGTTACCAGTAGCCATAGATACTTTGAAGTTTATGCCAACAGCAGTGATTAATTACTATAATCCACCATAAAGTTTCTAGATATGTAATAGTGTCAGCGAAACCTTCAGTTATGTGTTGTATACTAGTTTTTTCTGTCCCATAAGAATGGAAATAACAGGCTCTGTCATGCAACTTTATGATGCTGTTTCTCTTCCTGCCCCTCATTACTGCAAAGTTGTTCCAAACATTTAAAGTTACCAGCTAGTAAACCAGACTACAGACACAGTAGCATTTCAAACCTTAAAAGAGTTTAGTGGAAGAGCTCACATGGCGAACAAGTGTTTGGTGCCTTTGTGCTTAAAAGTTAGCTTCTTTACAAATATATTTGATCCCAAGGTCTAAGGTTTCCCAAAGTTGTCAGTGTGAGTAAATATTTGTCCTTCCGTAGTAGAGTGACACTGAATTTCCAAGAATATATAATGGGTCTAACAATGAAGGGGGGAGAAAGAAAGACTTGTCAGTCTGTGTGGGTCAGCTTACTCTGATGCATAGCTCAGCCACTTCAGTTTCATGTAAACCCTGAACCAAATCTTAACCTGCTTCATCCTGCGGTAAGTGTATTTGTACTGTTGGCAGTAACTTAATTACCCTTGTCCTTAAAAAATGGCTCAGTTAATGTCACTTGACATCATCCAGTTTGATTCATGTGTATGTGAATGCGTGTCTTTGTTTTTGTTTTTTTAAGTGAGGCAAGTTAGTGTTTTCCTTGTTTTTAACATATCTGTCACATTTTATGAAGTAGTGGCAATGGTGGAGATGGAATTTGTGAAAAGACTGAATGGATTTGGAGTTATAAAAAGAATGGATTATGGTAAACATTACTACTTACTAAAGTAACATATTGCAGTACTTTACTGGAACTGCAATTGAATATTGTCTAAGTAATGACATAATACAAGTTTTTGAAATTTTTCTTTTATTGAGGCATTGTGATAAAGATGGCAGTTTTTTGTTTATTCAACTTTTCTTCAAAGTTCCCCCAACCAAAACATCCATGACATGTTAGCTTTTTCTGACAGAATTTCTCTTTTCTCATTACCCAGCCAGTTTCAGTAGATGACTGCAATTCCCGGAGTCTTGGTCTGCTGAAGATCTGTTCCTGTTATAAGGGAGTTCTTCTTTTCCACTGTCGCTGAGTGCTAATTGTTTGGGTTCCCTCTGTAGTATTGTAGGGCCTTTACCTAACATTATAAAGTATGACACATAGGGTTTCTGGATGGGATTACTTTACCATTTTATTCTACTTCAGAATAGTGTAATGCATGGTGACACTTTAAATTTAGATATATATTGTTGCTTTTTCACCTTACTGTCACCCTACGTTTACACAGCAGATCAAAGTGGCTCTGTGCAGTCTCTGCTGCTATCTGAAACACCTGAGCACAATGTGTTATAAGGTGTTTCATGTTCCTCATATAATCTTTCTGTAAATCTCATAACAGTGTATGCTCTTTGACAAGCTGTTCATCAAAATAATCTGTAGTAATTAAATAAAGAGCTTATTGTGTGATGGGGCCACCAAATTGCAACTTTAATTCTGACTGCCTCATCTGGGACTTGTCATATCATACAGTAGGCACTTGTTCTTTGTAATTATTTTCAATTTACAGTAATTTGGTCTTCTGATCACAATGATATAATTTTTTGAACATGCATTGCCTGTCTGATTTATTTTCAGCATGGCTTGTTGGTTTCAAGTAGTGTTGTTCTAGAGTATGAAAGCAGCCTAGTCAGTGAGCCAGCTCCTATGTGAAATAAAAAGGATGAACTGAAGTTCGCAAAGCGACATAGACAGCCAAAGATAAACTCCTGTGAGCTGTGCAAATGGTGCAATATTTTCATGCCTGCCAGATAACTGAGGTCAGTTTGAGTGGAGCAGAGAGTACTGTCTGAACTTGAACGGTGTTAGGGCACAGTTCACAGTCCAGACTATTTAGTTTCCCTGTGCTGCGTTGTTTGCTTGTGAACCATGCATCTGGTAGCTTTTGCTGGATGTTATGACTGACTCTCTGAATAACCATGGCTGAGAGGGGTGGTTATGGGGGTGGAGATTCAGACGCATTGAGCCAGCTGCCTCCAATCAGCAGCCAAATCTCTTTGGGGTTCAGACTGGGTGAGAGGCAATAGCTAACGCCACTGGCTTCCATGCACAGGAGGGAGGTGGAAAGAGGAATGGACGTAAGGGAAACTGGGACATGGAGGTATATACACCATATACTGGGTTGCCACACAGCAAGAGGAACTGTAGTGGAAAAAGGAAAACAACAGGGCATTGCTAGAAAGAAAGGAGTTAGGCATAGTGCAATAATCATAATATATTATTTTCATATTGAAATGCAACATTAACTGAGAGGAAAATTTCCTACAACAGTACATATCATAAATGACTTTAAAATGGCGCAAGGAACAATATTTTAAATCAGCTAAGACACATACATGATGAAAAAGTACACTGGCTTTGCTTATATAGGTGTGAGTAAAAATCCTTAAGAAATATCACAAGAAGCAGAGCTTTTTTTTTTTTGCTTTTTTTTTAAATTGGTTTAATATTTTTTTTGTGGGGGAGTAAAATAAGCTGTTGTCTATTCACCTAAAAAGTTTAACCAGAGTAGTCGAGGCAAAAAAACTGTGCAACACTAGCATACGCTATCATCCTTCTATTCTGAGGAAATTAGATGACAGAGGAAAACGGGGCAAAGAGGCAGCTAAGTGGATCGTTCTCTCTTTGATCAAGTCAGCCTTTGATCTATTTCTGGTGAGCTGGTGGTAGAAGTAGAGGGATTTGCTCCTAAATGAGTGCCATCAGGCAACTGTAAAGCATTGTTTTACTCCTTTTTTGCTCTTTTGCTCTTCTTATTATTATCCAAATTGTTTTTGCCCTCACCTTTTTTTTCTCTCCGTTCTCTCCCTGTTCTCCGTTATCGCTCCTTGTTCTTATTTACCACAACAAAGCCATCCTCTCACCCACAAGAGCTCGATTAAGTTCTCGCTTTAAGGATAAATTACTTTAATGTCTCATTCAGCTTGTGTTTGTGGCCACAAAGATATTCATCATCCCGGCAAAATGGTGCTGAATAACCATTTGGAGTTGGTTGATGAAGATGTAATTAGGATTAATTGGTATTCACTTGCAAGCAGCGAAATCTGTGAACCCAGCCTTTCATTTAGAGCAGACCATTCAAATAAATGCCCATTTGTTTTATCAAGGTGTTCCTGTGTGCTGTCCCAGTCCGTAGAGGCTCTTTGATAAATATTTGAACAAGAGAAATGCAGTAACAACAGACTCCTAAAACCAAATTTGTTTCCATTTCCCGACTTTGATAAGACAGCTGATTCAGTTACACCGTCATTCGATCATTATTCTCTATCCAGTGTCCTACTCAGTTACTGGGCTGTTAACAGTCCCTTTACGGCAATACTGAATGGAATTTCCTTTCTGGCAGTGGGAACCGGGAAAGATAGGTAGCTAATGTCTGTGCCCTTCCATGTATGTGCTTAAGGGTTTGCGTCATGTCTGTGCATGTGCACACCGTGTCAAGTATGGACCCTTTGTGTTGAAAAAGGTGCTGATTAATAATGTAGGCTGTTTTGAATGATGGCATCCCGCGTTTCCCTGGGAAGTAACTTGTTCCTTTTATGAATATTTCATCACAGCAACTAATGAATCCAGCCAGTCAAGCCAATCATAACCAGCCAACAGCCCCCTTGCTGCTATGGTGTAGTGTAGCTGGGCCCTAATCATTTCTAACCTGATTACTGGTGATGCTGATGGACTCAGATGGGTCATGAGTAAGTGGTGTACATTGAATTGAATGTTTGTTGTTATCCAGCTTGTTAGTAGTAAAGACAGAGACATACTACAACAGTATACAGAGTGACAGATGCCAACAGAGGGCTGTCTACATATTTCTACAGTACCTGCAATAAATGTGCAGTTACGTTTTTTTTCATGAATCCATTTTTTTACACACCTACCGTTTAGTCAAATAAGCCCCTGGGCTTCACCTAAAAGGTATTGCTGCAAGAAACATAAAAGGGCTATAAAGAGATGCAAAATGACTACAGGACATGCTAAAACCCCAAAGAAACCTGTCCCTATGTCCTAGGGACTGTGTAATGTCCCTATAAGTCCCTAGGACATATAGGGACACCACATGACAACTGTGATGTGGTACTAGATGGGAAAAGTAGGGGACTTTCACAAGTATTTGCCAAGGTGCTTGTTGTCTCATGTAATGTCCATGGTAACTTTGGGAAAAACAGACTCATGTGAAATAATTTTAATTCCTTTTTCCTGGCATTTCCACTCATAGATTTGTCCACACTGGTACTGCAGTGACCTCAGAGGTTCAGCTGCACAATAGCATCAGCTGTGTCTCATCCAGACTGGTTCATCTAGTACTTTTATGCACCTTACTGAGTGCATAGAGCACTTAACAAAACATCTAATAAATATATAGCACGTACAAAGGCATTGAAAAAATTGGTTGACATAATGAGGTTTTGACACCTTGTGAGCCGCAAGGAGCTGATTATGCAAATGTGGTTAATGAATGAAGCACAGCTAAACTTCTGAATATTTCCCATAACCCTACAGAAAAGAAAAGATGATATTAGTATGATTTGAAGTAAAGGAATGCATATTAATGCTACAATACAGGGGATTAACTATGGTGGGTAAACTGCATAACATGGGATATCATTTATTTACTTTTTGCACTGGTCTTGGTCTTGAAAACATGATATGGCGCATCTGAGATATCCTGTTTTCATAAAGGAAGATATTTATATATTACTAGACGTAAAAATGTATTAAGATAATGTCTACAAAGTTACTTCATGTAAAGCATAGAGCATTATTTCATTATGAGTCAGGAAGAGAAAAAATCACTGTTTGTGAAATTCTGATTGTCAGTATCAACACTCCACATGTGAGTTTTCATTTGTTAAGTGAGGTGGCACACGCGCTAGGCAGGGTGGTGCTTCTCCTCGTGAGTGTTAATCGTGATTTACCAGCTTAAGGAAGTCACACTTCCCTGGATGATCTCCATGTGCTCTGGCAGCCACAAGGCCACCAGCAGTCAGTCAGCTAGTTCAGTATATACCAGACTGCCTTTTCACTCTCATTATTGGTACTTGCAAGCTGATAGTGGATGGTGTAACAGGGTGGTGGTGCAAACAGGCAGGCACATATCATGTCTTGGAAATATTGTTTCTGAAAATGACACTAAATGTCCACATTTGTGAAAGGGCTGTTTGCTTATGGCAAAAAACATGCCTATGAGTTTTTCTGTCAATTCTGTGATAACAGTTATGAGTAACAAGATAACTAAGAAAAATCATGCTTTTGCTAAACTTTTTAAATGGCCAAGCAGCAGCAAGCACACATGTCTCAGGAAAGCTGCACAGAACCCACCAAGAAGATAGAGTGCCCCTACAGGTTCTCCTTTGGAAATATTGTTATGACTTTTACTTCCTTTATCTATATCTTGTTGATTAAAGGCTTTTTTTGAATTATCTTGGGTGAAACAGTGAGTGAGTTGGACTTTTAGGGAATTGCCAAAGTGCACAACTGTAAAGAAAAAATGGTAACTACATTTATTACATAAAGCAAAATGCAAATTTATGGTTAAACAATAATCGTATATGAGATGTCTTGTTTTTACAATTATTAGAAGCCAAAATTATATTTAAAGAAAAATCACATCTTTCTAGTTTGTAGTCCCTTAAGTTAATAGTGTGGATTTGTTTCAGGTTTTAAGGATTTTGCAAATGCTGCAGATGAAATGGCCTAATTTGTTTTTAGTGAGCTCTTGCATCAGACCACCCAGGAAGAGGGAGGGAGATGGACTAGGAGACTCACATGGGAGAGGGCTGCACAAAAACCAGCAGTAACCTCTGACTTAATTAACAGATTTAAGAGATTACACTGCAGAGTGCTTGCTTTCACTTGCTCTGTTACATTTTTTGTAGGACATTAACCTTTTTTTTTCTTTTTTGCAGCACCCTGTATCTTAAAAAAAGAACTGCATGAATTGTGTATGTTAAGGAAACTCCTTGTGCCCCTTGCATTACAGTGGACATTTTTTGTTTTCAGCCCTCTTCCTTCTGCAGGTAGCCCTCTTCATCACACCCCTCTTCCTCTCTGCAGGAGTTAGGAGTAGTAGGGGAGGTTTCTGTTTTCCGGTAATGAGAGACCTTACAGGAAGGGCAGATCTGGGACCACAGTTACAATGATCAGTATCGATTATCCTCTGGAGCTCTCTGGAGGGGGAAGGGGGGACGAGAGACATTTTCTGTTGCTAAGAGACAGTAACTGGCGTGGCACTAGTGGGTGACGTGGGTTTAGGTGGTAGGGGGGACAAGAGACAGGGCATTATGGGAAGCAATTCTGCCTTTTAAATCAATGAGAAAATGCATTGGTGGGCTTAGGCTAGTATTTGAAGATGAAGAGGGCTATGGAACGATGGAGCTCCTGTCTGCTAAGGCTAATGAGGAAGACTGAGTGGTTTTAGCTATCACAATTCTCGACTTAGATCAGTGTGCTAGCTAACAAACATCTTCTATACTATGATGTTAGTAAGGAATTACATAAATGCAGTAACTGTAGTTTCATGGACATCATTTCAGAACAGCAGAATTCTAAGTGCTACATTGTCTGACATCTAATGGTTAAAAGCAATAAAAACTGCTCCAACCATTCGCCCTGCTTCTCGTGTGTGCTTTTTTGAACTTTGGTTCTTTGTGGAGAACGCTGCTGTTGTTTTACTTGTGTTTAGAAAAACTTTACATCCCATCAGTACTGGATTTTTAAGGACTCTTGTGTTTCTATATCATCTGTGTTAGTCTCTTTATCTGCTAGCCAAAAACCTATGCAAATGGACACCAGTGCAGTACCATAAGGCCCGCATGTTTCAGCAGAACGTTGGTATCGGCTATGTTAACTGATACTATCAGCAATTAAAATGACATCATTGTAAGCAGGCGATGTTTATGTGTTGTGTTACATCCATTTTTTGGTTGGCTAAAAGTAGGGTAATGAAGGGCTGAAAGAGCTTAAAACTGTGTTTTTATAATAAAGATTTATTTGTTTCCCTGCAACCAAAAGGGGATAAAATAAGAACAAAAATAAAGAAATAAATACTTCAGTATTGGGCATTGGCCAAACATGATGGAGCCATAATGTCACAGCTGAGTTAGTGATGCCGAATTGGTTAGAAAATGGAATGGTGCACAACAACTGCAAGCAAAACCAAAGCGTGGCGTGCACTAGGAGCTGTGATGACACTTTTGGCGTGCATTTGCAAAGCACTGTCCTTACGTTGCTACACTAAGTAGATTTATGCAACACCAGCATGTCCTCACAAGGCTCCCAGTACACAGTCCCTGACTCCCTTGCCTTGCTTTTGTCTCCCTGCTTTGAGCTGCACTTTCTAGGGTGAAATCCGGCCATACATATTCAAAAAATATCTAATTTCCTTTTGTTTCAGACCTCCTGCCTAGGAAATTTGCCAGTTGGTTCTTTGCATTGGGCTCCCCCCCCATTTGTTTCACCTTTATCCAGACAGTATCACACAGGCAGCCCGAAGTGGAAAATGGCCTCCCTTTGTGTGTATTGGCTCTGCTAGTGGTGACTATGTTGGGCCAGGCCTCTGTCTATGTCACACACACTGACTTGCACACACTCGGACACACAAAGTCCTCCTTATTTAGACCCTCATGAACTCTATTAGGATTTATTACCTCAGCTTTGTCCCCAGTGAACATGTCTGGTCTGTGTTCCAGATTGGGGGCAAACTGGAGGAGGGAATGAAGGAAGGACAAGGGGAAGGAGGGTAGCAGTTTGAGTAGTAGTGTTTCTAATGTAACACAGACATGCTTTGTAAAGTGCTAAAACATTGGATCCCATCTGGTGAGATTCATTAGAGATTTGTTAGGCTTGTGGACTTTAAGTAGCAAAAAACTGAGTTTAGTTTGATATATTGTTTATGTAATCTAGTTGGAAATCGCAGTTTATGGGTTTTGATCCCATATGAGAGAAAAGAGGTACATCTGTTCTCTAAAATATACAGAGATGTTATACTTGATATTAAATAATTTACATGTATAATGTATAATAACAATTATTGTGCCGTATTCAGTTTTGCAATCGCTCAGATGCTTTTCCATTCAGGTTTTCCCTTTGTTTATTTTTGTTGCTCTGTGTGTTTAAGATTGACAGTCTTAAGTTATAGGCTTTATAGCATTTTAGGAATCTGTCTGTCAAGACGGATATACCTGTCATTATGCTGCACATCTACGAGTTGAGTTGTAAGATACACATATTTTACGACATGAAAGGTCTTGTGAGTACACACTATTGGTGGTTTTACTGGCTGGAATTTGGCTTTGGGGGTTACTGAATGTGTAAGCACTGGTCCTCATACAGCAGTCAGTCTGACACTCAGCGGCAGAAAGCTGTGCCATTTTCTGTTAATTCTGAACATTTGTTATACAATAATAAATCAAACCAATAAACACAACTGGTTTAAACATAATTTATTATAATTGATTTTCTTTTATTTATTTTGGACCACCAAAAACCATGTCTGTATTAAATACTATTATGTTATGTTTGTTATTTAGCTTGTGCTCCTTATAAGTTTTCATTATAGTTTTATCCAGCGCAGTGCACACTGCCGTGAACCTCTGGCCATGATTTTAATTGGTTCTGTAATGAATGTGGAATCTTCAGTGATGTTGGATGACAACCAGCTAATGAGGACTGTCCATCAATAAATATCTGCTCAAACTCTGCATTATGAATAAGATTTGAATTCAGTTTGTGTTCTGACAAATGTAGCAGCCCTAAAGTGGAAGGCCAATTGCTTTTTAATTTATCTTCATATTACCATTTTATCATATTTTGTAAATCATTTTAGTGCTTTATGACATATTTGAATTTCTCTCTATTTTTCTCATAAACTGGACTCTGTTTATATGGCTATGCCAGACATAATAGTCTTTCTAAAACATATTTTTAATGACATGGTTTTATGCATGGCGTTTGTTGAATAAAAAGAACAAAACTAAAATTACAAAACATGTATAACTGTCAGATTATATAAAATGGGGTTTCCATTATAGGCTAGTCTAAGAGCCTTTTCTCTGTGTATCCATCACTGCAGTTCCACATGGACCAAATACTTCAGTTTGAGATTTTCAGCTTTTTTATTGCTAAATCTGACTTTAAATAAGCCATTAAGCCCACAGTTTCTGCTGATTTTCATGGCTTATTTATCTTTAGACCATCTTCCTTGATTTTATTAATTACCATATTTGCAGCGAAACTGCTGGACAGCTTTTTTCTTGTTGCTGTCCTCTTCATTTCCTATGTGTCTCATCCATTCCTACTCTCTTTTTCAGGTCATGGACTGCATTTGCCCTTGTTAAAAGCCCTATTTCACACACAGCCAGCACGTGAGTGGTGGTCGGAAAGTCCATAGTTTAAGTCGGCTGGTGGTCATGAGTGAAGCTGTGGTCTGATGCCCACCCTCACCTCAGCGATGGCCATGGACGGGGAGAACTACCTGCATCCAGAAGGCCCTCAGCTGGACAACAGCTTGTTCTCTGTAACCCCCTCTAGCATGGAGGTGTGTTTGCATTTTTATATATAGGCCTATTTGCATAACCTCCATGGTTTTTCTTCTTTTATGTTTCACTTCTTTAATATTTTTCAAAAAGGCAAAATAGATAAATAAAAGAGCATGTTGGTACTATTTGGAAATGTGTGGCATTTTGCTGCAAATGTAGTTGGATAATCACTTGAATTTTGCTGATCATCTTAACAGATCCAGAAGATTGTGCTTAAATACATAATCAAACAATCACATTTTCTAATGGTGTATTGTGTACAGAAAACTAAATGATTCCATTAAAAAGTGATGAAAGCAGGCTTCCACCCTTTATGGCTGTGATGGGATTATGATTGCTATTCCTGAGAATTTCTTTAAAAAACAACAAAAAAAAACACCATACGTGAAACTGAAACTTTCCACCTCTCTAGATTACACTAAGGGTGAATGTTATTGAGTGCTGTTGAAATCACCTATTAATGGATTGCGCAACTACAGTGAAACATTTTGAAGTCATTCCCAGGCATTCTTTGCCATCAGCTGCAGTATTCACTTCTTGGTGGGGTAAAGATGGGATTTATCTAAACAAAGTATTTTGTTTTTAGTATAACACATAGCAAAGTGCTGTTAATAGTATTGACTTATATTAAATTTGGACCAAGAGGAGAACCTTTCCTGTGTGTGAAAGTCCTAATGCTGCTTTAAATGATAAGTCTTTTTTTTATCTTTCTTTTTAGAGTTCAATATTTCCCACCCCCACTGCCTGGCCCCTCTCTTCTCACCAGAGTGGATACAGCATACACTGCCCTATGCAGTCTGGAAATCAGTAAGTTACAAGCACAGTTTACAGTATCTTCAAAGTGAATGCTCCATCACAATTACCATATTCAGTAGGGGTGTAGTAGCACATGTATTTCTCTTGAACTGTTCAGAAAGCAGGGTTGGGTATGAAATGCTCTTTGTTTAATGTTCCCTAGGAGCCTAACAGTTATTGCCAGAAGACTATTTATATCAAGCAAAGTCTACCCAGCACCTTTTGTTGATGCTCTAGATGTCTTTTTGGGTTTACTAGTTTATCTGAGTTAATTATGAATATGTTTTATTCTTTTTAATTGAAACATTTTTGATAATTGAATAATGATTTATTCACATTCTCAATGAAAAAAAAGATATATACTTGACAGTTAGTAGCACTCTAAGCACAGAATGCAGCATCTGAGTGCTGAATGCAGTCTGAAACCAAAGTTCAGACCAAACCCTGAATTTCAAATGCTGTTACACCCCTAATGTTAAGCATTCAAAACAGGCAGTTTCCTGGTTTCCAAGTTTCACACATGAACTAAAAAAATGCACTAGCAGTCTAGGGACTTAAATTATTATAAGTTTTTCCTCATGTCGGTGTATTTGATCAATGCATGCGTCCCTGAGACAGTGACATCCACATAACACACAATCACTTCCACACATTTAAATGTGGTCAGTCAGTCAGAATGACATTTATATTTGTGTATCCTACAGCAATACATATAAATATAAAAAGAGCAAAAATTGTGAAAGATTTTTTTAGAATTGGTCAAATATAACTAGGTAAGTGTATGATGGTGCTTAAACTCAGTTATGTATGATTTACTATTAATCGGGTAAACTTGAGGGAAATATTTGTATATATTTGATAAATATAAACCTTTAGGCCCACCTTAACATGAAATTATCATTTAGATGCATGTGAAAGTGTCTCAATGGGCACATAACTTTTGAAACCTCCAAAGCTGATTGATTTATTTATTTATTTATTTTTTTCACAGCTGATCACATTCTCATTCTAACACTCAACCACCAGCTCAGACCACTGGGCAGGTCTTCTTTATCAAATCTCTTTCATTTCCCGTAGTGAGTGGCCCAGTGTCAGCCTTAACTGCAGGATCTCTCAGTGCTAAATGAACGTTTTCTCCTAAGTTGTGCATGTATAAAGTTAAAGTGGAATCAAAAGGCTGCGTAACATCTTGTTTTTGTTGGCAGAAAGCGCCACAGTCGTTATCACTGACTGCACTCCATGCATTTAGCCACAGCTGTGCACTCAGGAACATTTTGACATTTTAATCTGTTAAAGATCAGGTGCACTTTGTATAAGCACTCTGATATAAAAGGTCATATGTACCGTTTATACATCTGTGCAGTATGGGTTAGCATTTTTTTTAAGCAGAATTGTTTAATTCTATGATACGTGCTAAATATTAGAGCAGTCATTATGGTTCTTTCTTGCATCATAAAAACTGTCTATGATAACTATCAGGGTCTTGCAAGTGATATCGTCATTAGGCTTTTGCTTTAACCAGTCCAAACTTAAAAACTGTGTACATTAAATCTGAGAATTGAGTGGGCTTGTATACAGTATCTATTTTGTGATTCAGTGGATAGTGACTTGTTATTTTAAAGATGAATTTAGTCATCACCAAGATTGTGTCATATTGAAGATAACTGAAGAAGTCTTTGTTAAAGAAGTGGTGTTTTCTATTGTTATTGCTGTCAGTGCAGTGCATCTTTGAAAGTTCAAGTGCCAGATGACGTTGAAAGCAGGGTCTGTGGTTTTCAAGTTCACTCAAAGTGGAATTTTCTGACATCAAGCTGCGTTTACAACACTCTTATCTCACTCTCTGTTTTACAATGTACAATACAATCAAATTCACAAGGGGTCTGTGGTTTATTGCAAGATTGGTTTGATTGAATTTCAACCAGTTCTTCAGTACTGTGTTTTAAGGACCCCTCATTTGAGGAAGTCTTTGTGTACTCTCAGTTTTGTTTTAGAGTGAAGTGGCTGACTGGTTTTTAGAAGAACCAAGTGTTTGATCAAGAGATTTAATTCATGTTAATCATTCCTGCTGGAGCACTTCAAAAATTATTCAGTCCTGCTCCTAGTTTATTTAATGGCTCAGTATCACTAAAATAAAAATAGACAAAGAAAAAAAAGTCACTAAGAAAAGTTAGTGGTTGCTTGATTATTACATTTAATTTTTCTTTCAGATTTGGTGACCAGTTTTAAGTAGTTGCAGCATTCAAGGTTGCTCAGTGTGCCTTCACCCTCAACCTGTGGGCGACCACTTTAAATTGCAAAGCAATTACTCAATTCCCTTTGTGGGAGGAAACATGTCTAAAACAATTGTAGTCCAACTCAGATTGAATGCAGTCACTCTTAACAAATTGGCGACGGTTTGAAAATAATTTCCATCGAATTCATTAATGCAGATGAATTCATTAATTGCCTACAAATTGCACTCAGTCTGCGCTGATCAGTGCATGTGATGTGCAATATGTGTGTCTCTTTGCAATAGGGAACTTGGCTTACCTGGTTGTATTCTGATGCAAGGTTGTAGAGTTTCTGTCTCCTTTTACAGTTAAATTACTGTCCTACATTAAGCAATGTCACTACTCCACTATCTGCGGAGGAATTCCCTTATTTCCATTTCAGATCACTTGGGTTCTGACTGGACTCTTAATGTAAATAGTTTCTGTAATTTCTCTGTAGATGGAGCCAGAATTGCATAAGATTACAAAAGATTGATGATTTTCTTTTGCCAATTTATCACAGTTCATCGCTGTATTATCACAAACTGCTGCATGTAATTGCCAGCTTGACCCCATTCAATCTCAAACTGACTGCAGGCTGGCTCTGTATTATTGCTGTGTTATTGCTGCCTTCCCACACCAAAGTTACTTTGAAGATGGTAACTGACTGCGAACAGTCACAGTCGTGGTTCTCTGTCTTTAAAGCAACCATTTCAAAGGCAACACGAGTTTCCCAAGTTTGAATGTGGCATGAGTAAACAGGACAGAGGACTTAACCTCCAGTTTCTGCATCTCTACATTACCCTGCTAATTTTTGATGTTCAGTGTGGCACGACCCTGTGTGTGTTGCTTCTTTTGAAGGATCCTCAGGTTACAGAGCAGGCTGCAGCTGAGTATGATTGACTTGCTCTCCACAGTCAGGATGAAACTGATTGGTGTCGAAAGCCCTCAGCTGTCCACTCACATTGCTACTGGGCACAAGCTGAGAAGTGAATAGCTCACATGACCCCATTGAGGAAAAATGTGAATGGACCAGTGCTCTGTTTACACAGATTGATGGACTGGCTGACTGATTCTGCCCCTGCGCAGCAGAAATGATCCTTATAAAGAGTGATAAAAACATCACCTAGCTTCTAGTGACAGTTACAGCAGGAGGAAGTTCATTTTAGTATTAGAGCTTACTAAAGCATACATCTCATTATAGTAGCTCTGGAGATGAGTTTTATATGAAATGTGGAGCACTTGAGAATATGTGAATTGTCTGTGATTAATCTGTGTGCTTTGGGTTGTAGAAAAACCAAGGCACTTTCTCACCCATTGGGAATATAATAAAATCCAGAATAATAGGAGTGTGTTTGATTTAGGGCTCCGTTTTGGCACATGCTCATCACTGGTGAACAAGCATTTTTTGTGTGTGTGTGTGTGTGTGTGTGTGTGTGTGTGTGTGTGGGGGGGGGGGGGGGGGGGGGGGTAAAAGGGGTACTGTAAAGGTTATGCGCTCACTTGCACCATTACCTACTTTGTATCTTGGTGATTTGTTATTCACTTAACTTAGTGGAAAGTTGCAGTACAGCATGTACTTTGCAAATTAAGCAGCATATTGCAGTGAGTTTTCCTGATAGGGCTTGCTGTCCACCTACTTGAAGCAGGTTAACAGCTCAGCAATTCTCTGTTCTGTAATATTGTTCAAGCTGGTTGCCAGCAGAGACATTGAGGTACAGGCATAAGCTACTAGCTGCAATAGAATAGCAAGAATCACTCCGCTAATAATGCTGTATTTCTCAATTTATCATTATCTGGCCTAAACATGTATAATTAAATTATAAAGACAAGAAAAGGATAAATTAAGAGTTGTGTGTGAGTTCATAGCTTACCAAATAGAAGGCAACAGGTCATTCTCTCAACTTAAGTTAATTATATCTACTGTCCAGCTGCAATTTCACAGAACTACTTCACTGTCTCTTAATTTTATCTATTAATTTATTTACTGATGGAACCAGCTACAGACTCACAGCATAGGTTATATGAACAAAACACTGACCTGTTAAAATTTACCTTTTTATTAACACACAGTGATAGCAGTCTTACCTGGGTATCTTTGTTCAGAAGAACCATGTTCTTTGTCACAGCAGGTTGAAATTTTGGAGGGGGCGGTTTGCATTTGCATGTAAAGCTGTGAAATATGAAATGAACATTAGCAAAAACATTATCTTCTCTTGACAGTTTGTTGCACTGTGGTTTTCATATTTACAACTCTGCATGTCCCAGACAATGAAGAAACTTATTTGTCTGTCCCCACCCTGTATCCTGCTGTGTTATTTTTAGTCATATTGGTATCAACATCACTCTATCTGGCACTAAAGTCTAGGTTACAGAGACAGAGACAACTGAATATTTGTCTTCTCTAGTTATGTGAAGATGGCACATCGTCAAGGCTAAAAATCAAATTCATAAATCCAATTTAAAAAGATCCAAACACTGAAAATATTTCAGCAGTTGCTGCATAGAGATTGCATGGTATGTGTTAGCTTATGCAAAAAAATAAAAATACAGTACAGTCTTTTTGGAGAGACTGTAATTCAGGTGATATTATAGTTATGATTTACAAATTCAAAATGTGTCATATGGCCAATCTTAAACTTTCTGTTTTTAATAGAGACACTCCCTAAGTGTGTCTGTGCATGTGTATGTGTGTGTGTGTACCACAGGCAGATTGTGGGTTGCAACTTCGTCATGATCAGCTCATCCAAACAGCATGAGTGACTGATTGATATCTTTATCACAGGAAACCAAAGATGAAAAATAAAAAACATAACAACATAACACTTATAGTGCATACTTGTCCAGCTTTTAAATAATTTGAGTAATACCATTTGTATATGTTTGAACACTCAGTTTTTCACACATCTTCAAAGCCCTGTTTAGGACTTTAAATACTTTAAATACATTCTTTACTTTGTTTTAGAGTTAAAGTTAGGTTAAGGTTTAGGTTTAGTGTAGGTTTAGAGTAAGTTGACTGTTATTCTTGGTGGTAGAACCTGGCGGTCGAGGTTCAGTAATGCATATATCTTAGTCAATGTCCTCACAAAGATGTGATTAAAGTGCCCCACACACATACTCACATAGCAGGTAGTCACTGTAAGGGAAAAACTGGAAACTGAGAACCAATTTTAGAATGAAAGACTCCATTTGATTTTTAAACAGAAGTAGAAACTAATTTTCCGCTCAGTTAAATATTTTCAAGTGATTTAATTACCAGTTTATTGCAGGAATAATGGTTAGGTCTGCCCACACAGCTGCTTTTCCTGCTTTACACAACATATCAGCAATGTACTGTTAGAACACCACAGCCTCTTCATGTTTTATGGATTCATTCATGTAGTGAAAGGATTTTTGATATTTACTTCAAAATTAGCTTTGACCTGCTGCCTGTCTTCTCTGCATTATTTAGCATCTTTAGCACAGTACTACCTAGAGTCACACTGAAGTGTTTCCCAGTGCTATGAGCCAAAGTTCACTGCGGGAGATAAATTTAGAATAGAAATATAGATTAGACTAGAATTGTCCTTTATTGTCCCTTGTTGGAGAAATTTGCGTGTTCCAGCAGCGAAGTGACAGGCAGATGGAGCATGTAGATTTACACTATATTAAAGAATATACAATAAAAAAACAAGAAATAAGAGACTGTATAACATAAGAAAAAAGAATACACTACCGTTATTAAAAATAGCATACTCAGATTCAAAGAAATGTGCTTCCGAGTAGGATCCTTTTTGTTGCTTTACTTCGTGAGATACTCCTAGGAATCAGAGCAGTTGCATGTCTTTGTTTACTCTGTAATCTTGGGCATCCCGTAAATGTTGATAATGATCTCAGATTTTTCTATGGAAGAAGCCGAAAACACTTTAACATCATTGTAAAGTGCTCATGTTTGCTCACAGTAAACAGTTCATGACTACTCCTGAATTGGGCAAAATGTGACAAACTTACCTTTATCTACAATCACTTTCATGGAATCTTACATGAACATTAAATTCCTGTGTTTATTCCCTGTTAGCATAGCTTTAAATATTTATTTATTTATTTTTATTTCAGGATTAATTTTCAAAGTTACTGCAAGTTCCGCACCTCCATAGGAGTTTGCTTTAAGGATGATGTCTTAATCCTGAGGGTATCAGCACTATAGTGAACCACTTTGAAGCTGAAACACATTCTAATGTTTAAATTAAAGAGTGTAGAAAATGACTATAGACTTTTGTACAGTCATTGTTTGAAATGCACATCAGGTCTCATCCTTTAAAGACCCTAATTATGAACTTCTCAATAAGTAAGGGGCGCAGGATGCCAGGAAGTAATTTATCTGAAAACCTAACAATAAACATAATTCTAACAAACTTGTAAAATCGCAATAATTGAAAGACAGTTGAGATAACTGCACACTAGAACAGAAAACCAAGGTGTGCGGAAAAGCAAAGTTATAGATATTACTATCTATACACAGCTTCAGGCTATGTATGATGAGATAAACAGTAAGTCATTCAGCTACTTTAGCTGAGAGACCCTCACTAGCTTTGTGTTATTGGAAGGCAGCTTATGCTGTCCTGCCAAGACTTCTGTTGTAATAATATCACACTCATATCACTGTTTGCTAAGGGGATTTCCAGTGTGGATGGTTGTTACTATTCACGGTGTTTTCTGAGAACTAACCATGTTCTTTACCTTTTTTTTCTCATTTATATTTATCGCCATGATTAATCTGTCTTTTTCCATTGTGTAGGCAAACTACTTGTTCTCACACTAACTCCCCATTTACTTGATTGAGGAAAAATAAGTTTAACAAAGACCTCATTGTTGTCTTGTTTTGTTTTTTTAAGTTAACCTACTTATCAGCCAGACACCCCTTTCTTACGCAAAAATTCAAATGAAAAATCGATGGCTGCGTAAGTAACCAAGTGAGAGAATTGGTTATATAAAACAATAAACAAGATAAAGATAACATATTCTCAGCAAATACTGAATGTGTGACCACGTACAATCTCAAATATTGAATATTTGGCAACATGTCGTTTTGTTGTTCATTAATAAATCAGAGGAACCATGTGTCCATAGTTTTGTTTCCTTATACTGGCTTAGGGCTGCCCTTTCATCCCCTTGGTGGGTTTTGAACTTAAATCAATCAGGCCTGCTGATCTCTGGCTTGTAGAGCCAAATCCTTTGAATAGATTTGGACGTCTCCAATCCTTCAGTTCTGAGCCCTGGAACATGATTGGGTGAGAGGAATATGGGACGGTCCTTTTATAGTTCCACCTTTACAAGGGTTTAGTTTTGCTTTCATTTTGACTGAGCTTTTACCACTCATAGACTAGTAAGCTTGTTGCGTTATGATGACTTGTACTCAGGAAGAAACTGAAAATATCTCAGGAGTTCTATTGGACAGTTTCAGATATTAGCACAAGGGACAAAGTGAAGGTTGTTATTCGGGAGAAATGGATCTTTGAAACGGGTAGGAGCTGCTCTTATTCTCTGTACTTAGACTTTCTGTTGATAGCTCTCGCTTACCCTCTGGGTTTTTCTAATCTTGTCTATCTCTGCCTGTCTGTCCCGAGATACATGTTTAGCTTGTTTCTTTTAATACCTGGTGCCTGTTTTTTGTTATTATTTATTTACTAAGACAAAGATTTCAAGAGTTACAAGAGACTAGATTGGGCTTAAAACTAGCTTGAAAATGCCATAAGGGAACAAACTGAAAGTGTTACGCCTTCACCTGTTAGGCGTGTCTGGAATTTTAAAAAATGTTTTGTAACGCAGTATTATAATTTTAGACCATTAACTTTTAGTTAGACAATACTAAATAACAAACAGTACCCGGCACGCTTGTCTTGGAGTACTTTGGTGTACTACTTAAATGTCAGCTTCACATGTCTGCTACTTACTGTACAGGTATAAAAGCCTGTGAACTTTGGCAGCTTTAAGGTGTTTGTAGCTGAATGAGTATAAACCTTGTTATTATTTGAAAAAGCTATGTGTAACAGTTAAACAGACTAAACTTTGTCTTTCTTTCTAGGCAGTACCACTTAAACGGCAGAGCTTTCACCAACATTCCAGATATGCAAGTGGATATGTACCCGGGAATCTCTGACATGGACTTTCCCAGCCTCAACTTCTCTAGGAATGGAGAGTTCACCCAGGTTGGTTTTTATTTAGCAGTTGTACATGCTGACCTACAGATGGTCTCACCGGAACAGTTTTTATTTCACAAGTCTTTGGAAATCTACTGAAGAAAGGGTGGACGATTTTTCCAAAAGATGTTCCCTCATTTGCTGGATTTGTGATGATATTGGAATGGCTTCAAGAATCAGCATGAAGATAGTCTTATAAATACAGAAAGATGTATTTGTCTTGCAGTTTTGTTTTGAGTTTTTTCGTTTATTTGTTTTGTCTACCACTCTCATTTACTCGCTCATCATAGGGAAGGACCATACCTCCCACTCACCCCTTTCATCTTGCCTTTCATGTGTATTAAGTTGAGCCTTAATTTACCGTAGGGAAACCTTATTAAAGCCTGGTGTTGTCTAGACGACTGCAGCAGCACCTGCCCAATTCCTGTCAAGGCATGTCATTAATAGGAAGCTATAATTGTGTGATCGTCTCTTCTATGGTTCTGTGCCTTTAGAAGTCGGCGTTTTAGTCATGCTTCAAATCATTTTACACATATTAAGCATCTTAGAAAGTCCTGGAAGTTTTTTCATCTACTGTGAATTATTTCAGTGCCTGTGAGACTATGCTTAACTTGGACATTCATTCAAAAATGGGAAATACTTAAACAGGGGCATTGAAGACACAGACTTCTACCCATACCCATTACTTTGCATCATTTGCATTTTCTATTTCTAAGTACTTTTGTGTCCATTCAGCCAGTTCTTTATAGCTAGTATTGTATGAACAGGAGCCATTGTAATTGCACAGACCAGTAAATTTCTAATCTGAATCCATTTTGAGTTTATGAGTGTCATTATGGAACCACAATAAAACACAATATGCTATGATGATGAGTTTTAAAGAAGAGAGCCACTAACTAGAGAAGGCATAGCTGTCAGGGCTTTCCTTAGTCCAGCATAAAGCCAAAGCAGCCACAGTGGTGGCTCAAGATAAGGGATCTTTGCTTTGCATATGCATTTTTTCTATAACGTATTTCCTCATTATGTCCCTACGAGGCTTTACCTCTTTAAACAGTAGTTCTAATAAAAATGTAGAAAATGCAGATTGTAAAAAATAATAATGTTTTTCAATCCTGGTGCATAAAATACACTTCTGGACATAACTGTAATTAATTGGACAAACCTATCTTTTGTCAGAAGAGATGCTAGAACAGCTCCTTGCAGTAGCAAATTGACAGCATAGCCTGGCCAGTGAACAATGTATTGTCTTTAGATAAAACCATGCATTTACATTCTATGATAAAGAAATCATAGAATAAAAAATTCAACTCAAATAAAAAAATTCTAATATAGCTTTTGCTCAGATGTTTTGCATCAACCAGAAAAACTTAAAGATCCTAAGTACATTTAATGAATGTGCACATTATAGGTACGTTATGACAAAGCTGCAAGGATAATTCAGAGTTTTTTGTTGTTGATATCCAGTTTCCAGACACATCATTTGTAGTCCATTATTACTAGCAGTTTCAAATGAAGCACAAGCAGACACAGAATCTATACGCAAGAGTTTCACTTCATGTTTGGCTCCAGATGTTTGAATGAGTCTAATAATTCTCTCTCTTTTTTTTCTTTTTTCTTTTTTTTAAAAAGGCAAAGTTTTATTGGTTTGTAAGACTGGTGGGAGGGGTTTAAAATCAAAAGCTACACATGTCATATATTATACAAAAGAAAGTGACGTGTCATGCGCGTGTATTGTAGTGCTTACATGGATTGTGTGATTCATGTGGGGTTTCCCTAGTTTTCCAAATGCATGTTTTAGCCTGTCTGGATTGAGCTTTCTTCTGTAAAGTAATCATACAGGGCTCCTGAGTGTATGTCTAATTATCTGTAGGTACATAATTAGAAAACAGTTGTTGTGAGATTTAGTTTAGATTACCTCTTTTCACAAGCAGTAAGTAGTGGAGATTTGTTTTCGTGGTGTCAAAAATATGTGATGTTAGAATGCTTGCTTGTGCCTGTTTGCGGCAGCGAGATCTTTTGTGCTTATATTGTGCTTTCTCAGCTCTTCTTTCTGGTTTTAGACACTCCCTGCCATGTGAGGCATGGGGGAGAAAATGTAAGTCATGGGGTCATCATGACTAATCTGCCAACTCACACTCAGCTCACTTCATCCTCCATTTCATTCCCCCATTCCGTGGTGATCCTGCCATGTTTTTCCTCTGTCCATCTACAATCAGAAAGCGGAATTTCTTGTTTTTTCCCCCGCACTGTTGATTCATGACAATACAGAAAACATTTAGGCATATTTGACTAGGCAGGGTTTTTGATGGGATCGTTTGGTTTTGTCAAGTGACTGCCGTGTTTACCTCAGCAATTTCTTTGTTTCAGTTACAGCTGTAGGGTCATTAGGAAAATGTCTTTTGGTTTGCTGTCTTCCCACAATGTTACAGTTTGTTTATGCAGCTAACCAGCATATGACCAGGAAGTGTAACTCTGGATTGCTGTAATTCTGAAAACAGTTGATTATTTGTGTTAGAATCAGTAGACTTCCTGTTTATATTCCCGTTAATATTATTTTTATATGACTTTTCTCTAAGTTACTAACAAATAAAATGGACATGTGGCCACTGTATTGTGAACAGGATAAGGTTGTTGAAACATCATAACCAGAATCCCCTAAAAGTACACAATGCACATCATAAGTAATTAGGACATATTAAATGTGAGAGATTTAAACAACGGCTGAATAAAATTACTTCACGTTATATGAGCGGAAGCTTTGCCAATATGTGCTGTCTTTCCCTGGAAACTTCCCCCAGAAATAACAGTTGGCATAAAATACCTTTTCTGGGACTTATAGTACCACCAAGAAGCTATAAACTAAGGCATTCTCAAAACAGTCGGCTTGGACACAGTAAAACTGTGATAAACAGTGGAAAAACCATATTGAGGCTAACTTGTATGTACTGGTTTTTATTAACCTCAAGAATTTTAATGCCATTTTTCTTTAGTAGATTCAAACTTGCAACATATTTCCATTCTGCTGACTCTGCTCACTATAATTAGAAAAAAAGAGAGCTGCAACTTTGACAAAAGCGCAACCACGTTTTGAAAGAAAGCTATACCCTTTGTCACAGTGATACATGCATACCTACCAAGCCCAAGTTGTGTAATCTATGGACCTTAAACACGTGAGTCTATGTGACGAAAATCACAATGACAACAGGATTTACTGGAAGACAATAAAGACAAAACTAACCACTCTGGCTAACCTCAAGGAGTGCACATCACGTCAGAAGCAGACCATACTATCATACATACTATATCCTCTATATATACAGTATACCTGCTGTATGTGCACATGTACACACATTGGAGCACATTTAGGCACACTCCTGGTCTTAGTCTCTTACTACATACTCTTGTTCTGTCACTCTGTGTAGTTGCTCTCACTTTTACACACTCATAATACTGCCAAGTACATTTCTAGGAAGTGTGCATTTGCATTGAGTCTTCTTAGTTTTGCTTTTTGTGGAACTGAAAATTTCTTATTGCTAAATAAGTCACACTCAAAATTCCAAACGTGAGTAAGTCTTTAGCCAGCTGTTGGCAATTACCTGTAGAAAGATCAGTGTCTTTGTCTAAGGTGATATAAACACACTATATATGTAGCTAAAATGTGATAACCTCAAAATATCTATATGGGCAGGCAAAGAAAAGTAAAAAGCAAAGAGAAAGATCCTGTTTAGTCTAAGACCCAGCTGAAAAAATGTTAAGGCCCCTTGGTTCCTGAAAGGCATGCTTTTTTTTTTTAAACCTGTGCAACTCTGCAGACCATGAACTGTATCATCACTAAGCTTATATTTTTTGCACACAGGCGTAGTTTAAACCTCTCTGTTGCATTTAAGACTCTCATTTTGTGAATTAAAAAGTGTGTGCAATGCATATAGAAATACCCAGCTAATAGAATTATTTTCATTTGTTTTAAAATATTTGATGATTTTGGTGAATTTGAAAGTTCTCAGGGTGTTTTTGTTGTTTTTCTTGGAGGGGGGCGGAGGGGGGGGGGAGATATGGTGTGGGGTAAGAGGACGATCTTGTTTGTCTTGACTTTCTTTTTTTCTGTGGCAAACCTGTCATGATATAAATCAGTTGGTATTTCTCGGTTACTTCCTTATAAGACACTCCAGCACAGTCATTTGACTGGCCTAGTTTCCGAAGGAGGAAGTCAAAGGTGTTAATTTAAAGGGTTGTTAATAGGTGCACTGTTTTCCGTGAGGACTGTGTGCCTTAATATTAGGTTCGGATAGTTTAACTTCTACTCTCATTTGTTTAGGAACTGAGTATTTCTTAAAAAAAAAAAATTATTGCAAAAGTCAAGTTTTGACTTGCACCTGTGTCTACCTTGCCAGTTAGAGATGATATCATCACAGTGAATGGAAAAATACAATTGTTGGTCCTGTTTGATAAGGGTCATCAAATGATTCAAAGTCATTAAGGGCTAGAATCAAAATCAGATTTGGAAATCAAACCAGCTTTGCTTGTTTGTGGTCTCAGTTAGCACCATTTCACATAGCTTCACATTGGCACTTAGTTTTTGTAAAGCACTGAAAGCAGCTGTGCGCATATGACAATAAGACTATATCCTGATGTTTTGTATGTAAAGTCAGGAATGCATTCATTTGTGTATTTGAAAGGGTCAGCATAAGACTTACAGGCGGCTATCGACATATTTTTGGATTATGTTATTAAATGGCACTTGTTCATATAAGTCATTTAAATGCAAAGTTGATGCACTTCACATTCACCAAGAAGACATAGCTTCTCGTAAACCTTTTATGAGCATGATATGTTTATAGGGTATGTAAACTGTTTAGCCTTATGGGTTAACATTACATCATTAAGCTGTGATACATAGTAGGCTTTGATATTGGCTTGATATTGCCACAACAGTAATATAACTGTTTCATGACTATGTACTTGATCCCGACTGCAAGAGTACAATTTGGAAACTGTAGTTATATAACCCAAACTATTAGTTAATGTCAAGTTGTCATAAAAATGACATTTTTAACTGAGTGACACTTGATGACAGCAGTGATAAACGTTTGAAAAGATTCCACGTTTATGATGGTGTACTTACCTTTCAAATAAAGTGGTACTTCTTTAGGTTGTGATGCAGCAAGGTGTGTTTGTGTGTTTAGGAGTTCTAAAGAAGTACATCAATGATTAATTTCTCCCCAGTGGCCCTCCATGTGAAACGAAACACACGCACACACCCAGACTCACATACATACACAAATTATTCAGAGGATTCCCAGTCATACAATGATGACACCATGGACAGGCGCCACTCTGTCTCTGAGAGCCTGACTCCCCTTCAATTCAGCAAAGATGGACATTACAGTACCTCTCCATGCTTGATATCATGTATTCCTGGAAGCTGGGTGTACAAATAGGCCCCCTGTGTTTCACATAAATCACATTATTTCTCTTTTTAAATACCACAATGTTTTCCTTTATGATGGACTGTTGGACAGTTAACATTGCTCTTGTTTTAGAAAAACTGGCACATTGCTGCCTTTGATAAGCAGTCAGATTCCCAGAATATTGTTTTTTTTTTTGTTGTTGTTTGCATTTTACAATCACACCCCTAGTTCCAGTAAGCAGTAATAACTTTTTATGAATAGGTGTGCAGATAGGCTAATCTTTGAAAGACCCTGTGAGATTGAAAACACGCACTTTTAACAATCTCTGCTGTTTTTTCTTTTTTTCATAAAATCTCTTTAATGGTTTTAGAAGAAGCTCTCTTGATCGAAAACTATATCCTATTCTGTGCTGTTATATCTGAAAAAAGGTGTCCTGTCACCCACACCCTTCCCAGAAAGCTTATTTGACAACTTGTTGCATCTGCCTTTGTTAGCTTTTGTGTGTATTAATATTTACCTTATATTAATCAGCAGTTACTAAAAGAATAGTGACTGGCCTAAAAATGAATATTTCTAGATAAAGAGTCACAAAAAAAAGAGTATGAAGTAAGACAGCAAGCCAGGCAGGGAGTTGGCCTCTAAATATAATAATGATTAAATAGTGGCCGAGTCCCATTAAACATAGCAGTAAGCAGCAGGGTGTGAGGAGAGGCCAGGTCCAGAGCGCAATACTGTTTACACTACAAATGCGGTTGAGTTACACCATGTACAGTAAAATGGGCCCTACTGCCAGTAACTCTAGTCACTTACCAACAAAAGCATCATTTCCTGAAAGCTCCTCCCCTCCTCCCTCCCTCTTCTCCCCACCTCTCCCCTCCCCTCCTCCTCTGTTCTCACTCGCTCTCCAACCACCTTTTTGAGCTCAGAGGAACTAGTCCACAATCACTATGACTAAACCCCTTATGCAAATACCTGACAGTCCTGGTGAAGCAGGAAGTATGTTTTAGAGTTGCTTGTATCTCTGTTTGTGAGAGGTTGTAGGTGTGAGCTCATTGCCCACAGCAGATCTGTGGTAGAGGCAGATGTGTGCTCTGAACCATAGAGGAACTGTGAAGGGGCTAGTGAGAGTCCTGTGCTGGGTGGGAGCGCACCAGCTGTAAAGTGATTACCAACACTTTGACCAACACATGGAAGAGACTGTCCAGTTCAGGGATTCAAGGTGAAGCAGGAGCGTATGTGTGTGTGTATTTTACTCCCCCAAACTGCAGCTGTTGGATCCATGTCTCTCATGCAGTTCTGGACTAAATTTTATGCTCAGCTGGGAAAACCGCTACCAAAGGTACTGTTTGCATCTTGTTGTCATGTATTTTAAGTTGAATGAAGAGTGTTGATTTAAGCGCTCGCCGTTTTTATTTTCTAATGTCACGGTCAGCCCTTGAATACTATGAATAGATAAGTCTTGTGACTAACTGTAGGCTGTTATTGTGAAGAGTTTTTATTGTCCCTGTCATGGAACTTGATAACAGTTCGTTACCCAGCCATTGTTGTATTTTTAATTTCAACTTCCTTGAATTAATTTTATAAACGCTTCCTTTAAACACAGCGCTGAAGGAGACAGACCTATGTTGTTTCTTTTATTGCAGTACAGGATTTTTTATATGGGCTTGGCCTTCTTTGGATTTGATCTGTTTGTAAAGTAACTGTATTGAGACACTTCTGACAGCTGACAAATTAAGAGCTGTATTAAGATGTATTTTAAAAACTTCTTAAATTAGTTTGTGGTAACGCTTACAAACGCTGGTTTCCTGAGCAAGATTGAGATATGTCTCTGATTATGCCCCACACCAAGACTGAAATTGGTGTAGAGCACGAATATGATTAATTCTATTGAAAGAAAGAAGGTTACCTCATCTTTGTTCATTATATCTTTAAGATTTTTGCTTCCCTATTTAACTGTCTAATTATTAGAGTAAATGATTATGATTCAGTGAAAGATGGTCTGTTAGTTTTTAGGTCAGTTTATGAATTTATTTGCCCACAGACCAGTCTACCAGCCAATCATCTGCTGCACACGACCACAAACTCTGACAAATTATTACGTGCCACACTCCACGCTGTCTTCCACTAAGTGCTAGAACCTGATATCTTGTCAGGCTAAATGGCAGTCTTGCCAGTATTGTGGATGACTATTAAATTTGGCCATTGTTGTGCTGGACTGTAAATAGACCATTGTTATTTTTTGAATTATGATTCATTAGACTGCACGGTGTCGGTGAAAATGTGGCAAATATCCGTTTAATGACTTGATTGGGGCAAGGCTTGCTGAGCCCATTACCAGTGAATTTCTGATTAAGTCAGTTGACTAATCCCATGCCAGCATTTCTTCTTTCAGCAAAAAATTGAAAAACAGTCCAGTCATGAGTTCCAAGGAATTTACACATTTTAATCATATTAAAAAAGAGATACAAACGTCATGCATGGATATTATCAGTGCATGAAAAAATCTTAGGCACACAGTATTTAATCAGTTTCCTAACACAAAAGTCAGCTGCACATCTGCGCATTATTTGCTGTGATCATCCCTCCAAAACACAGTGACGATATAGAGAGTCAGAGTTTAGCATACTAAACTGTGGCCACCTGTTTGACCAAATTCAAACTTGAACGCATTGAGAAATCTGTAGTAAAAGTTTATCCAAACCTAGAACCTCTTGTTCTAGAGCTTGTTTCTTACTTAAGGTACTAATTACTGTTACTTTGCAAGACTGTGAACCTGTCATTTAAGGTGTTGTGTGCAGCAGGGAAGCCTCTCGGTGGGCACATGTTGTCAGTTTCCTGGTATTACGTTCAACCTCAAGTGTGACCCCAGGCGTGTACTTGACGGGAAGTGAATAAACAATGATGGTGAGATTAAGTGAGTGCTTCGGGGAGTGTGTGCGTGTGTGTGTGTGTGTGTGTGTGTGTGTGTGTGTGTGTGTGTGTGTGTGTGTGTGTGTGTGTGTGTGTGTGTGTGTGTGGGGAGGGGGGTACTGGGTCACTGATAAAAGAAGACAAAGGTTGGTTGCAAGATGTGCAGTTTTCTTAGGCTGCAGGTTGGTGCCTCGCTTCACATGCATGCTGTCTTTTTACCGGTATGTAGCAGTGCATAAATGGGTTTGATTGAAAGCAGCATTATATCGAAAAAAAATCACATTTCACTGCCAGTTATAATCGCAGTATTTTAGAGTGGTGCTAGGTGAACAGACAACTTAACCAGGGGACATTCAAGCTAATTATTTCTGGCTGGTAATGTTTCTACTACGACACAGGATACAAGATTCAAAAACTACGACAGCATACGGAAAGGAAGACAGCCGTTGGAACAACATGACTGTCTTTATAGTAATACTAAAATGAGAAAACTTAGCACATTATTTTTTAGAGTCCTAAAACTGTGTCGCCAAAATGAAGTTAATAGTATTTTTTATGAAACACAATTAAATAGAATAGACTAATGAACATGTATAGCTATTTTGTGATCATTCGTTCCATTCAAGAGCTTTTGCATTTCCCGGACCTTTTGCCTGTTACAGCAAGGCATAATTAAAAGTCCTCCGGTACAAACTTGAATAAAATACTATGTAATCAAACTTAATGTGAGAAACTTGTTTCAAACATATTTGGAAACTCTTTTAACTTTTTGTAAAATGCCCCAGTGGGGCATGCTTATTACGAGGCTAGTTTAGGATTTATTATCAGGTTATTGTATTATAGCAGCACTGTTATATCATAGGAAGGATTCGGTTTTTTGGCATTGTGGACCTGTCTACCCTTGATCTTGTCTGTTGGCTGTTATTGTCTGAACTAACAGTAAGTAAATCAGAAATGGTTAGGCGATGGCTGAGATACTCTTTTTACATGCTCAGGAAAATTGTTAGAATATGGTTGATATAGAAGTGCTGGGTCAGTTTCTTTTAAATAAATAAAGGGATTTGAACAGCACTAAACGTTTTTAATTGTTTTGGCTTCATGTAGGATGAAAATTGCTAAGGGTTTCTGTGTCCCTTACCAGATGTGTTAAGTGTGAAAGTGACATATTGGACATATTGTTTTATAGAAAGTTCTGATTTCGTTGGATAGTCAGGAGAAAAAATGCTTAAGTGTTGCAGGTGTTCCTTGATCAGGTACAAAATCAAAGTCAGTACCTTACAGGCTCATTGTGCATAAGGTACTCAACTGACAAAAGGTGTCAAAGTGTGGGTGTGTGTCATGTACAAGACGAGAGGAAGGTTATTTGAAGTACATTTTTGATTTCATACAGCTGCAGACTTCCTTTCTTCTTAAGAGAAAATCTTTTCCTAGACTGTGCTTTGAATATTAGCTTAGGCTATACTTTATAATACCAATAATATTTTACCTTCTAAAGCAGTAACTTACCATATGCATCTAGTATAGATTATTCCCCTATAACAAGTTTTAAAACAATTTTAAATACTCTCTATTTTGAATGTGACTGTTTCAAATCAGAGGATTTACCTCTGTTGCAAGTGCTTCGTGGTATGCTGTGTTGAAATTTCTGCATAACTGAGACGTCATCTTGCGTCAACACTCCCCTTACATCCACTTTTCTCAGCTCTGAGCACGCAGGCCCACATAGAACACAAAAACAGACACACAGTGTGATTGTGAGTGAGTCACTTTAATGTGCTTTTTTTCACCGGTTTTTGTTTTTTCTGTCTCACAAGCATGTTCAGAATCTTGTCTTGCTTTGAGTTGGATAGTGTTGTACAAAAGTTTCATTTCTTATCTATGAACCCTTACAATCAACGATGTAGCTCGCTGGTCCCATATTCGTGCTGCAGCATGACAGCAAGCCTAAGTATGTAGCCACGATCATGACGATCTGTCTTCAGTGACCTGAATAATAAGGAGTCCCTGCAGCATATTGTGTCCCCCATAGATCCCTGATCTCAACATTATAGAGTCCGTCTTAGACAAAGAGATAGTGGACTCTTAGACAGCTTAAATCTACAGAAGAATTGTTTAAAAATGTTTAGAAAATGTACTGAGAAGAGTAGGCTCTGTAAATACTATTGACCCCACCCCCGTTTCCCTATTTTTTTTTTTCGTTGACTACAATTTGCTTTGTGTCAGCTCACCCTCATGGCACCCATCTGTGGATGACTTCCTGTCTTCTCATTCTTATCTTTAACTACTTTGCCTTTACTTGATTTTATTGGAGAGATTTCGCAGGTCTTTCCTCCCCACTGCTGTCAGACTCCACAACAAAGACTTTAACTGATCAAACACACACATCCACAAATGTGCAATAACACTAAGTGCAATAATCTTTTCTGGCATCGTTGTATTTTTACTCAGTTGTATATAGCATTTTTATCTTATTGTATATTTTATTCTATTTTATTCTAGTGTATATAGTATTCTATTTTATTCTATTCTGTACAGTTGTGTACTGTATTTATTCTTATTTTATTTTATTCTAATTTTTGCTTCATAACTTTTGCACTGTCCACTTCCTGCTGTGACAAAACAAATTTCCCACGTGTGGGACTAATAAAGGTTATCTTATCTTATCTTATCTTATCTTATCTTGCTAGGAAAGTAATTAGTTTTTTAGATAGACTGATTTTGCTAAAATTTACCCCTTTTAGTTTCTAGTACCCAGCTCCATGTGAACTTTAGTCTCCCCTACAGGCAGAAGAACCGTCCAGCTGGGGACACTAGACACGGCATCCTTTTATTTTCCAGAACATGTGAAGACACTAAAAAATTCCAGGCTTGTAAGCAACAAGCTGGCTTTCTTGAGTCAGACTTTGCACAACATGAAGGCCTGCCTGTCAGGAGGTATTTGGACTGAATATGCCCCTTTGATTAGCATAGGTTAGTCTGGTGCAGACTAGACCAGACTGTCTGTGGGCTAAACAAGGAAACAATTGCTCTGACCTTTAACCTTTAAAAATGAATATAGGACGGAAATAGCTGATTACTAATCAGACTTATCACCTTAAAATAGAAAATGTACTTTCAGTTCTGTCAGAGAAAGTCGCCTGGGTCAGGTATTCTTTATTAGCACTGATTAATGAAATGTGGTCAAAGGTCGACTTCCACTTAGAGAGGATCCTGAGGAGAGCTCTTTGTGAGCTGTGAAGCTGCTGAACTTGTATGCTTTTTGTTGACAGTGGCTGACATTTAAAAGTGTTTGAATATATTTTCTTTGGTTGGGAGGTTGTGTGACTAAAGGGTCTTATAGACCAGAACAGATGTAAAACTTTCCATGTGTACGGAAATAAAGTGGCTTTTTGACAAATTGGCTCCTTGATCAAAGCTCTGTTTCTGGTTAAGCTGATTTATGTCTGCATGTCAAAAGACAGAACCTTCTGTCCACAAATTCATTTAATGCTAAAATCAAAGAAGCCCTTTCTCAACAGCAAGTTAATCAAAGAACTTGATTTTTTTTTTAAAGTCAGCATCAACCTTAAGCTGTATGGGGTCAAGGAAAAGGAAAAGCTTATAGCCGTGCTATTAAAGTCACAGTCCGGTAGATATGTCAGGGCCGTCTGACATGCAGACAGTTTGGCATAACATAATCCACAGAGAATGAGAGACACCAGTAGTGGCTTTTCAGTTACTGGCCCCAGACCCACATCTTAAGAAGGCACACAAACATCATCAGTCAGGTTCTGTTGACTGCATGGATAAGGTGAACAACTAACCCCAGTGAGATCAGTCTCGGGTTGTTTCAGTCAGCTGATCATAGGGGTGCTGTGGATTATATGAAAACTCTATCCCATCACTGCATCCACATAAACACACCACGGAATCTGACAGATAAGATTTCAGTACACCTACTTGGCTTGTTGACAGGGTCATGCTGGCTTACACAGTCATTTTACACTACTGACATTACCAAGAACTTGGCATTTTATTAGCTTTTACAACTATCAGTCTCCAGAGTGTGGTGTGACTCTCACACGTCTAACCCTCCCACTACTACTGTTACTAATATTGGTACACCAGTATTTTCATGATCTTAAAGCATTCTGTAGGATATTAAGACAGGGCTGAAAAGGGGCTGTGCTTAATCCAGAGACAGTTGAGCTTGAGCTACATCCATATCAATCAGTCATGTGTTGGATTATACAGACAATCTTCTTGCAGCTGAGTTTTTGCTGGAAAACAAAACTAAACATTGAAGAGATGCCCAAAGGGGCAGAGAGACAAAGTTGCCAGGGATGGGAAACAAGGGGGATGGACATTTAGAGCTTGGGATAGTGAATAAGCAGGAGATGACAGAAATGTAGGTTGTGTTCGTGAGGTTATTTGAGGTGTGCATGTGTGTTTGTGTACATGTGTGGGTGTGTAGGGTAAGTGGGAGGCCAGGGTGACTTGTTTCCTGGCCTTGGAAAATTTAGCCAAGCTGGCAGTGTGTAGGAGGGGAAAGCCCTGGGCCTGGCCTGGCTGAGGCTTCAGCGTGGCCTTGTATTGAGAGGTTATTGAGTTTAGCAGGACGTGGCCTGGGACAGTATACAGTAGCTCTTACGTTAAGGTTGTGTTTTGGTAGCGGGGTAAAGCTGTGGTACGTATTACATTACTAAATGCAGATGATTAATTTTTTTCAATAAATTACTGCTTTTACTAGCTTGAAATCGGTAATAATATTTCTCCTTTTTATTGCACTATTGTCGGGATATCAACTGTTGTCAGCACTTCCCACATGCCAAAGAAAACACCAGTGAAAAGAGACAGCTGACAACACCCTGTGTGTCACGGGAGGCATGTGGCTGTCCTTGGATAACATTAGACTTAGTAATGAAAACAACAACAAAACAGAGGAACTGACCATTCCAAACTAAACAGGAAAATAAACAAATAAAAATAGACACCTTGTGTAAAAACGGTTTACGATGTCATGACTGGAAATACTGGCAGCATCCTTTAAAATATTATTTTAATGATGTGTTTGAGAAGGGTTTGTGTCTGATAATCCTTAGTATTCCAAAAGGGCGTTTTCATTTAAAAGGAAGAGAAACATTTGTAAATTGATATGCTCATAAAGCTAAGTAAAAGACAGGGCTGCTAGAGTCCTCTGTATGACACTGCATGAGTTTATCATCAGGGCTAATTATTGTCAGTGTGGTCATTATATTAGAAACGGCTGTTCCTTCCTTCTGTCATGGCAACTGTAGTGTGTGTGTGTGTGTGTGTGTGTGTGTGTGTGTAGGACAGATAAATACTTCTCCTTACCGTAATATGTTGGCTAATATTTATTCTAGCCTAAATTTTGTTTTCAAATCTTACTATTATGGACTCACTGGGATTTTTTTGTAAGGGCAGGAGATTGTGTGAAACTGTTTAAGGTTACTCGTCATGCAATAAATGCATCAACTTTAGCAGGTTAGGGAAATAAAGAAGCTAAGCTGCTGGTGGGCGGTTTATGTTTAGAAGTGTATTTTTCCAGTTCTGATTCTTAGAGCTGATAACCACCATCTTCAACCACAAACACCAACTTCTACTGCTCTGCAGGCATCTCGTGTGCTGGAAAGGCTCTTTGAGGTTGTTTTTCAGTGCCATGTGCCTACATTAATCATCAACAGACAGATAACTGTTATTATCCAGATACTCAAGTACAATTTACTGCTGTGGATACATGATGTTCAGTGTCCGTGTTCATATGTGCCGGTAGCTTCCATACAAAGCTTCTCGTAGTAAGGTAATTGGGAGTCATTGTTGCAGGCATTTGGTCAAATGGATGCCTGCATGTGTTGAGGGTTTCAACTTTACTGTAAAGGGAGGATATAATACTGGCTTCACAATTCACAGCAGAGAAGAAGCTGAAGTGAAAGAGGAACATGTGAAAAGCAAAAAACAGGATGGTGGACAGATGATGTGAAAAAGCATGTGCATGGACTTTCACGTGTTTCGCTGTTGTACAGACAGTTTTTTCCCACCTATTCCATGAAATTAAAATAAAATATGTAATTTGGCCACACAATAACACACACACAGATATTTGTTTTATTGCGCAACAGATACAAAGAGTGCAAAGGAGAAAGTGTGAGGCAGGATTAGCAGTTATATGATTGTAAGGCTGTGAGCTGTGGAAGGAGCCAGATTACCATCAGAGCAGTTGGAATTCAAGCCTTATCTCTGCTTGGCAGGGCCCACTGTTAGGAGCAGTAGATGGAGTAGCCCTGGGTACGGGCCTGCCGGGGGACAAACACTGCTGCCTCTGTTACGCTCTGCTTAACAACTCGATTAGCATGGTTCTGAGGTTGGACATGTCTGGGTTAGCACCCACCAGACTGCCGCAGTTTTCTGTGATTCCTCTGTATCATTTTGGTTGTCTTAATATAACAACACTGCAATAGCAAAGCACATATTGTCACATGGTTTTACAAGATGCAGAAAACCGAGAAGTCTCATCATAATGTGGTGCTAAGCAATGAACAGCTGGCATACAAATCAGCCATTTTTGTAGAATAAATTAAATTAGCGCTTGTTTTCTTTTCAAGCTTGATTGAATTCATGGTGATGTGCAAAATAAGAATCGTTAAGGTTTTGAGAGTTTCATAACCCTAACCGGCTTTATGAGGAAAGCTAATATGACAGCTGTAGGTGTAACTCAGATTAGATTATATTTAGGGGGTTTTCTTTTGTGTTGTTTGTTCATCAGATCTGTATTTGTATCTAAACTCATCTTGTAATATTTTATCAAATTTGTGGTTAAGTGTGTTGTAAGAAAGACAGGCAATACTTAATCATTTTTTTGGTGAAATACGTGTGTCTGCGCTTATGCGTGTGTTTCCGCAATTATGCCTCAGTGGAACGATGCCTCTGGTGACACTGTGTCCTTTTTCCAAGCCGTGTTGTTTATTCATTTATCCCAAGTCAGAAGTGCACAGAATGGAGGGAGCAGGGAAGGGAATTAGGACACCGAATAGCATGAGGTAGAAAGTCACACAGTTGATAAAATAGAGAAACAAACTAGCAAACGGATACATGATATAAAAGTGATATAAAGTGACCAAGTTGCGTGTTTGGGAGTGGTAGTATAGGACACCCACTCTTATCTACAACTCTTTCTCCATACAAAAGCCAGTTGTTCCAGTCAGCTGTCCGTAGGCTAGAAGAACTTTGGAGAGTCTGATTGCAGAGCTCATGCCTGATCTTGCCCTCAGGAAGCGCACACATACACAAACATGAGGAGGAAAGGAAAGAGAAAGGAACAGGGAGGGAGCTGAAGAGCATAAAGTGAGCAGTAAACACTGATAAGCTTAGTGCACTTTACAATCCACAAACATCCACATAATAGGTTAATAAGTTGCTTTGTTTCTCTAATGTCACAAAGACAAAATACACAAATATGTATGTAAGCAAATGTGGGGCTGAGCCACTTTTTCTCTGTTTGCTGTTTATAGTCCTTCCTGTTCACCATTCCTACGTGATGTTGTCATGTTAACACTTTGAGCTCTACGTCTAGTCCTCTCATGCTTGTGAAACATTTTCTGTTGAACTGTGAGTAATGGCTAACAGACAGCCATGACAGAAGTTCCTGCAGCTTCTCAGTATTAATCAGTACCATCAGATTGTTAGGACTGAGTCAGCAGCTCAGCTAATGATTCTGCATGATTATGGACTTTTGTTCTTACTTTTGTTCTGTAAGCATAGTATTGTTCTTCCCACAAAGCCATCTTCAGTCCTTAGAGCTTATTGTGTTTTAACAGAGATCACTTGTGGCCATATTGTGGGTGGGGGGTATCAACATTTGGAGAAATGTTGAAATTTTCCCAAATTTCCAAATAAGCACGTTAGTCTCTTTGGGGAAGTATTCACGGTTGCCTCGTGGTCCCCTAGTGGGTGTATGGGGAACAGTGTGTTGTGGGAATCTCCACACATTGCCCAGAGTGTATTTATACACAGGCTCATTTATGGATGTCACAAAGAGATCACAAAGAGATTTCTCCTCTGTTGAGTTTCTTGTTGTCATTCAATTCCTATCTCTCCAAATACATGTTTATAAGTCTCAGGGGGCCTAGGGGTGCCTGTGAGGGGCTAGTTAAGGAACATGGCATGCTAATGGTTTGGAAACGATATGAATAGAGGCGCGACTGGAAGGCAGCCATAGCTGAAATGACAAACATACACACAAGCAGCCTTATTGTGCCTTCCCCTCACGTTCTACTTCACGTGCTCATTCTCACACATCTGTGTGTAATTATATTTTGTTTGGGCTACTCGTGTTACACCCAAATAAATGTAACTTGGCTAAAATCCAGAATGAATACGGCTCCTTTATTATCCAAACATCACTCCCATTCATCCTCATGCCACACCTTTTTTCTTTTGCTGTTTGGTATTGGTGCTGTGTCTGTTACATTTTTAAAAAAAAGCTTTTGTTGCGCTCCCTTTATGTTGCATAAAGCTCGATGGTGAGGGACCGTGTCTGGATGTGGGTATAAATATTGTTTCTTTATTTAGAGAGCTACTGAACTCTCTGCCCTAAATTTTGTCCCGTTTTAGAGTTTACCTTTAACACCTCGTCCCGTTTTTTCTTTGCCTGCAGGACCTGCCCTGCCTTGATGACATCTCCACAAACTCTCTGTTCTCCTCTCCGACTGACTCACTGTCGGAGTATGCTGATACCCAGTCCTTCATCAATGCAGAGAACCTGGACACAGTGCCCACAATCTGGGACGTCAGCACTAGTACCACCACACCAGCACAGAGCCAGCTAGAGGTCAGTAACAAGCACTTGCTCACATGTCATTACCAGAAAAACTGGTTACCACACCTTTACCTCTTACAGATAGAATATGCAACAGCCTTGTTTGCCTCAGCATACGTATGTCTTTACTGGGGGAAGTTGGCATCGAATAACAAACAGTAACTAAGGGTTATATTGTCCATTGTATCCCGTAAACACTAGTGCTTTCCTGCCTCACGACTGCGTCTGCAGCCTGGCGGTGAAGTGGTTAGCACTGTCACCTCCGGTTTCCTCCCACATTCCAAAGACATCCATGTGAGGTTAATTGGTGAGTCTAAATTGGCTGGAGCTGTGGATGTGAGATAGATAAAGCGCTGTTTTAATGGGTGAATGTGGCTTGTAGTGTAAAGTAGTGTGGAGCATGATATAATGTTGATTTAATGTTCCACTCTAAGTTGGAATTTTCATGTTGTGGCTGTGCACAAGTCCATTCTTATGAAGTATAAGCTGTGAATTAAAAACTTATAAGCAGCAGACACAGCTCTCATATAGTAACTGTGCAGCATATCTTTTGGTGCATATCTACTGTCTTTCTTATCTAATATCATTATCATCTTTCTGTGCTGTTAGCACACCATTTTACCACCTACCTAGCTACCAGTACATTTGTTAATGTGTAGTTTTTTGCGTTTTATTCATTGTACAGTGAAACCTTCAACTATGCACCGATGTGATGGTATTTAATCTCACATATTTAAGCTGTTAAACCTCTCAGCACGGGTGGAAATGACACAGTTATTTTATTCATATTGAATTCTTTTTACATATAGCAGGAGAGTCATTTGGTGCTGAGGTTGAACAATAGTTTTCCCAGTTGCTTTTACGGTTTACGCTTTTGCTGATTGCAATGACCAGTGTCTCGTCTTTTCATTCAGGAATTATGTTTGTATCCATTAGATAAAATTTGTTGTTGTTAAACATTTCTCTTTGGTCATTACATTTTTAACTGTTTTCTCTGTTGTAGACAAATTAGGGGTATGCATGCACTTTCATGCTCTCTAAATCAGTGTCCCGAGGAAAGCAACTTTGTTTTTAATAGTTGTTCCTCTAGCCTGCAGTTTCATTCCTGTTAAGCTCTCTTTGAATTAGATGGGTCCGTGGATATCTTTTTGATATGATCAGAGTACATTTATTTTCCCTGCTTTCTGAAAGCCTTTTTATTTTTTTCCTTTTCATTCTGCCCTCATTTCATCCATTATGTTTCCCAGACTATATTTCCCATGCCTTTATCTTCCTTTCGTTGTTGTTGTTGTCATTGCTGGCTTTTCACTGCCAGTCAAATAAAATGCATTTTGTTTAGTGCAGCTTTAGGAGAGTGCCCCATCGCTCTCGTGCACATGCATATAGACACAAATGCACAGGCAGATTACTCTCGTCTTTCTTTGCTTTAATCCTTCTTAGGCACAGTGTTTTATTTGAGTTTGTATTTCTTTATTTTATGTTTTTTTGACAGCAGAATGGCACCAGCAGGTTTCAAGGCTTGGCAAGTTTGGAGGATATATCTGCTATTATCAGCACCCCACCTTTAGGAGGATTCCAGGTAGTCACGTTAACCTCTCCAGTCTGATGTTAAAGTTAAACTCCTTGAGCTTACTGATCAGTAATCATATATGGGAATCATATATAAAATATAGATTATGTTTTAGGTCTTATTTGCAGCAGCTGCAACAGTACACTCAAAAAAATATGCCCAAAATCCTGTCTTGAAGTAATTTGATTTCCATGTAATTGTGTTATATGAGTTCAATGTAAAACACTAAATTTAATGGAATCTGGTCCAATTAAATTTAATTGATTGGTATATGTTTAGTTAATACCCAGCATATTTCCCTTGCTGATTCATTATTTGAATAAATAAACATTTGATTTTTATATATTTCAGTTGCATTTTATTCAAAATTACTGCTTCATGTTTAGGAGGGCAATTACGTTTTTTTGAGTGCATCTTTTAGATGTTTTACACTGAAAACATAACATGGCTCTCATCTTGGGGTCCCGTTGAATTTAGCAAAACTTTAATAAGATAAATTGTAATGCTCCTGCTTTTTGTGGCAAGTCTTACCATCTGTATTACCACGGGTGAGAAAAGCATGGTGGCATATTGTACATTCCACAAATGTACATTGCATAAAAAACAGAGATTACTTTGACAGGAAAAGAGGCATTGTAATATTCAGGTGACTGTCAAAAAGAGGTCCTCTCCATTTCCACCCTCTCTCTCTCTTTTGTCTGTAGTTGCTTGACTATGTTTTTCAAATCACCCAATTCAATCTCCTTTAATTGGCTTCATGCATTTTATTCACTTGTTATTTTGCTAATTTTCTTGTTAATATTCCTTCTTAAGGAACTTTTCCGGTGTGCATTATCTTCATACTAACTGCTCACCTACTTCTAAATTTCAGCAGTTTTCTCTCTCCTAACTTCTCTTCACCTAAGCTGAAACAACAAAATATTATTCCCAAATGCAACGCTTGCTGTTGTGATTACATTACTGAAGTCTCTGTGGTGCTTCCAGCCTCAGACAACCCAGGCAGCAACAGAAGAGGAAGAGGAGGCTGAGGAAGAAGAAGCAGAGGAACTGGGACATGTAGACACATACGCTGAGTACAAACCTTCCAAATGTAGGCCACTTGAATGAACTTCAACATCAGTTCACCCATTAATTCGTCTGCCTTTTTTCCCCCTAATACAACATGACACTCAGTTTATGGTTAACATGTTTTTTTCCCCTTCTCTTCAGCCACTATAGGAATTTCTCATCCTGACATAGTGGTGGAAACAAACACTCTATCCAGTGTCCCTCCTCCTGACATCACATACACTCTGTCCATCCCCGAGTCAACTATTAAAAATGGTCTGCTGTCTGCTCTGCAGCTAGAGGCTATCATATACGCCTGCCAGGTACACATACCAGCACACAATACATGAAGCACTTTTAATGGTGTGACTCTGGAGGCATATTGATCATGCATTCGTTCCTTATGCACCCTCAGCAACATGAAGTGATCCTCCAGAACAAGCAAAGGGCAGGCTTCCTGATCGGAGATGGGGCAGGGGTCGGAAAGGGACGCACTGTGGCAGGAATCATCCTGGAGAACTACCTTAAGGGAAGAAAAAAAGCACTATGGTAAGAGTGATAAACATGCTGTAAGAGATGGGCCAGTAAGAGGCCTCTCTGCATAGTCTGCCGTTTTAATTAAAGCACTCTTAGCAATTTTCAGACAACGGAAAGACTACGTGAGTTATTTGGTGACCTTTTTTGACTTCTTCATTACACAATCACATGAACAGTTTTGGTAAAGTCATAGGGCATTTGAAATCGGCCTACGGAAAATATTTATAATGTGAGCTTGATGTAATTTCAAAACTATATAAGGGAGTTCAGAAGGTTAAACTGGAGACAGAAATTACTTTCATTTGGATTCCTAGATTCAGTTTCTACCAATATTAAGACCAAACATCTCCTTTTATCAGCTTCTAGAAAAGCAATTGCAAAGTAGGATTTGTATGAAACTAGAGAATGTAAAGAGTCACCTGTTCCATGAGGCCTGAAAAGGTTAGAGTCAAGAAAAACACTTCTGAGGAGAAAAAAGGACATGACTAAAATAGATAGAGGGCTATGATTTAATAAATAGATAGATTTTCTGATTGGGATTTTTGTCCACCTGCATGATATATCCTGTAGATTTACTTTATGTCAAAGTCGGCTAATTTTCCCTGTCTTTTCCCTCAGGTTCAGCATATCCAATGACCTGAAATTTGATGCAGAGAGAGATCTCAAAGACATAGATGCACCGACTATTCCTGTGCATGCTTTAAACAAGGTGAGTTCAGGTGGAATTTGTGGGTCGAACTGAGAAAATTAGAACAGTTGTTATGTGTGCATGAGCGCAATCGGTGAAATAGAGCAAAGCACTATTGTGACTTGTTTAATGTTTGTTCTGTTCTAACAGATAAAGTACGGTGACACAGCTACCTCAGAAGGAGTCTTGTTTGCAACTTACTCTGCACTGATTGGAGAAAGCCAAGCAGGAGGGCAGCTTCGGACGAGGATCAAACAGATCCTGGATTGGTGCAAACCAGAATTTGATGGAGTTGTATCCTTTAATTTTAATGCCATATTCTTTGTCAATCTAACATAAGCTGTCCTTCGATATGTTGTTCCACATGATTTTCTGACTTAATTTGAACAACCACACATTCAGCAGTGGTTTTTGGTATTTTTTGTCCTTGACTTTGAAATATAGATTATTTTTGATGAATGCCACAAAGCCAAGAATGCCACATCTACAAAGATGGGCAAAGCAGTTCTTGACCTGCAAAGCAAGCTGCCGCATGCCAGGGTGGTGTATGCCAGTGCCACAGGTAAACTAACACACAAATAAACATTCTCGGGCAGGAGAAAAAATACAATAGTAGACTTTAAATCATCGATTTCTGTCATGTCTGTTCCAGGTGCCTCTGAGCCAAAGAACATGATTTATATGAGCCGACTTGGAATTTGGGGTGAGGGCACACCCTTCCGAACCTTTGATGACTTCCTGCATTCCATTGAGAAGAGGTTTGTAGGATGAATTTCAATCTGAAGTATTTATGTTTTTCAATCATGTGGATCTGTATCTTCAAATTACTGGAACATTCCTTACAGTCAGATTGTGGGAACGGCTGTTGACCAATGATTAAGTTATGTTGAATAATTTATTTGTGTACAGAGGTGTCGGGGCCATGGAGATTGTGGCCATGGACATGAAAGTGAGTGGGATGTACATTGCCAGACAGCTGAGCTTCTCTGGGGTGTCTTTCCGCATTGAAGAGATCGGGCTGGACAGTGACTTCAAAGAGGTCTATAATAAAGCTGCCAAACTGGTGAGGAAATTCAGTGACTGCATCTGCTGTATTTATATGTTCTTATCTTATTTGAGAAAACTGACAAAAATTTAAACTGAGAATTCGCGTCTGGAATCTGTTTCTAGTGGGCCGAGGCGTTGAAAACGTTCATGCAGGCAGCTGATGAGCTGGGCATGGTCAGCAGGAAGTCTCTTTGGGGGCAGTTCTGGTCGTCTCACCAGCGATTCTTCAAATATCTCTGTATCGCTGCCAAGGTCCGCTCCTTGGTGGAGCTGGCCCAGAAAGAGCTGGAGGCTGGAAAGGTGAGCATAGCACACTGTTGAACTTTGAGTGCATAGACTGTATACGTAAGAGTGCTAATTTGAAACATAGTTTTGGCAGTTGTGTGGGGGGTTTCAGTTCCCTGTGAACAAGCTGGTTTGATTTTGCTTTAGTTGTTCAGGAATTCCACATGGATTTTTGTAATATTTTCCATGGTGATTAGCAGAAGTGAGTCCTAGTAGAAGTTTACTTTAGGTAACACCGCTGGGTCATTGATGTGCGTTTGTGTGTTCTCCACTGCAGTGCATCGTTATTGGACTCCAGTCTACCGGAGAATCACGCACCAGAGAAGTCTTGGATGAAAATGACGGGCATCTGGACAGATTTGTTTCCGCAGCTGAGTAAGCAAGTATTTTGTCTATTCGCTTCTGTGTTTCTGTGGTGATGGCTACATATGAAAAAAAAGACTGCCTGTATCTGAGTTGCAGCTCTTTTAAAACTGAATGCCGAGCCATAGGTGATAACTTTGACACTATTTGAAAGAGTGATTTTCTGCTTGCTGAAAACTATAGTCACAGGTGTCTTCTGTTTCGTTTTCTTGATACACCAAGCTGTCAAATAACAAGAAAGTTTCGAGAAGGAATGTGTCATGAGTACATATAGTCATACAGTTAAAAGTATTCAGGTCATTCTTCCCCAGTCAAAGCAGAGAGCCTTTTATTAGCTGCTAATTGACCAATGACTCATTTGTGAAAAAGAAGAAAAGGAAGTTATAAGGACTTGAACTTGGTTGACCTTAGGTCTGTCGCAGTAGACATGCCTTAAAGTCTGAGTGTATACGTTTTCATCTGCCTATCAATACCTGGCACTCATAATTAGGCCAGATCAGGAATACTTGGAATGTCTAATTGCAGCAACAGCCCTTCTGTGTTGTGGTTGCTTTGCTGTCAGTTTTAAAGTCTGTTTTTCTGCTCTTCTTTGCTCCAGGGGAGTATTCCAGTCTCTTGTAACAAAGCATTTCCCTTCAGAGAAGCAAACCAGGGAAAAAGCTCCGAGTAACAAGAGAAAACGTAAGTGAATATGAAGATTTAATACAACACTGTAGGATGTTCACCCCTAAATGCTGTCTTTTACAATTATTTCATGTACCAAGTGTTCAGTGGACATTTCTATAGTTTGTGTAGCAGTAAAATTGCTCATTTTATGTATTTATAAGTGTATTTGGTGTATTTGACCTAGCAGCTGGCACTATTTATTCTCAGTTAAAGACATATTTTTTAATCCTATGTCTATTTCTGGCCTCTTTTGTGTCGCTTTTGCTAACTCCAATATCATGCGGTTTAACTAACAATCAGGGAAACCCAGAGGTCGCCAGCCCAAAGTACCCAAGCACAGTATGGACAACACCGGTGTGATCAACATCACCGATGACAGCAGTAGTGACTCCGATGGCATAGACACAGACTCCAACTCTTCACCAGACTCCCTGCTAGATAATGACGATGTCATCTTTGTGAACCAGACTAGCTACCAGACAGGTAGGCACCATTTCTTTTTTTGTCCTTCAGCTTGTGTTGTCAGTAACAGTGATACACTGGAAGGTGCTTGTCAGTCAAACAGATGCACATCTACTTGATAGCTGCCACTGTAGCCTCACATACCCTGCTATTTTTATAACTCAACCAGCAAGGGTTATATTGTTAATATCTTCCTCTGATTTGTATTTGCAGCCAGAATAGAGGAAATGAAGCAGGACCTCCTCAACAAAATAGCAGAACTGGGAAAAGAACTACCTCTCAACACATTGGATGAGCTCATTGACAAGTTTGGTGGACCAGATAAAGTCTCTGAGGTATGACCCTCAACTACAAGCTAACCAGCAGCATCACCTGTCACCCTGACATGTGCAGCTAATGTATATTAACCCCTTTTCTCTCCAGATGACTGGTCGTAAGGGTCGTGTGGTGCGACGGCCTGACGGCACCGTGCGTTATGAGTCACGAGCTGAGCAAGGGCTTACGATTGACCACATTAATCTCAAGGAGAAAGATCGCTTCATGAGTGGAGAGAAGGTTAGATATTTTACAGTACAAAAAAATAAAAAATGAATCACTGTTTTCATGACTTGAAGGGCTTCAGATCAGAGTTCACAAAACAGTGAAATGCTTTAAAAACATTGTTCAATAAGACCTTTCTCCACCAATAAACAAAAACCTGTTTCCTGTAGTTGGTGGCCATCATCTCAGAAGCAGCGAGCTCTGGGATTTCCCTGCAGGCAGACAAGAGAGTGAAAAACCAGAGACGCAGGGTTCACATGACCCTGGAGCTGCCTTGGAGTGCAGACAGGGCTATTCAGCAGTTCGGTAAGTCAGGAAATGTAATCTAACAAAGAGCCTTTAAAAGTTAAAGAGGAGTACATGATTAGAAATAAAATAAAAGGGCATTGTTTGTGTTATTAACTTACATAAGGATGTCGGGAACCTTTTTTAGACTGAATTTTTGACCTGTCAGTATAGTCTGTCTGGTTAAGTTTGTGTCAGACTTCACATAATGGTTTGAATAAAGTTTTTCATCAGTGGTTAACTTTGCCAATGACATAAGTTGTTTTTTTTGAGTGATGTAACCAGTTAAAGGCTGGAAGGCACACTGGACTTTTTTTTCTCTTCATCGTAGTTACATCAGCTTTCTATTCCTTACTTCCTTTTAAATTTACCCCTGTGACAAGCAGCAGCATTGAGGTGAAAGGTTGAAAGAGCTTTAGAAGAAAGAGAAGAAATGTGAAGAAGTGTTTTATCTGTTATTTTCATATTGTGATATTCAAATTGAGACAAATGTCTCGCTGAAGGTTTGTTGGTAGATAGAAGCTGTGGTTTCTTTCAGTTACTCTACTTGTGTGGGCTGAACATTTGACCTTTAAAGGTGTTACAGCTGCGAATCTATTTGTAATTAATACCACAAACCCGATCAGTATTTGATTTTTTTATATATGTACATGCCATAACAGAGCACTAAACTAAATAATGTCATTAATTTTCTGCTTAAACCACGTCAGTGATTCTTCAGGCGGACTAAGTTTCTCATACCGAGAAGCTTAGTCTGACACTTACATATACACACACACACATACTGTACAAACACAGACTTGCTTATTTCCTCATAAGAGGTTCTATGGAAGTTGAAGGGACTTCCTTAGAACAATCTTGTGTAAAGAGTTTTTGTTTTCATTTTTAAGTGGGAGGATCTGAGTGTCAAGATCAGATTTCAGTCATATGACTGGAGATCTTATCATGGCACCAGAAATGTCCTCTTCATACTTTTCAGTTTCTAATTTATTGTTTCTGATTGCACCTCACTAGTGTACTGTGCTAACGTGTAACTTGTGTGTCTGTTATTTTATTTACATTTATGGGTGTTTCATAGTTGAGAATGGCACAGCCTGTAACATAAAAATGAGCTGCTGTAAACCAAATGTCATCACAAAAATGTACAATACCTGATTTCTCCTACACATTGCAACATATCTTGCCTGTTTTATTTATCTGTACAAAGGTTTTACAGGATGTCCATTAGCAGTACAACGCTTATCTGTAAAGTTAAAGATTTCAGATTGAAGGATTTAACAGTCAGACAGTAGTCTTAATATCTTTAAATGTTTTGCATATACAAAAAATGTCTTATTGCTATTTTATTCTCATCGTTCCAGGTCGAACTCATCGGTCCAATCAGGTGACAGCCCCTGAGTACATCTTTCTCATCTCAGAGTTGGCTGGGGAGAGACGTTTTGCCTCCATTGTGGCTAAGAGACTAGAGAGTCTGGTAAATATCAACAGTCTTTCAGTTGTGTGTGGGTTGGTGTTGCATTTGCTGTTGTTATTTTGCACAATTATCTTGAAGTCTCTCTCAGGGGGAAATAGCTGTTTATATGTTGTTGTCTTATGGAGTGTGAGAAGAACTGTTTCAGTGTAAACAGAGACGATCTGAGTTATGTGTTTATCGATCGGAGTGCTCCGGGCTGTTCGTGACTCCGCCGTTCATTTCTTAAACCTGCCCTCACCCTCTGTCCTTCCTGTTGTGTGGGATATTCCCTAGTCTTAAAGCGCTCCATAGTCTTCTTTATTGTTGGTTCCCTTGATGTTATATCAACTTTTCTCCACAAACCTCAAGAGATTCTGGGTCTTTCCCTTCTCCAGCTCAGTAACGGAAAACTGAACAAGCAGAAAAAGCAAAAAGAGGTTGTCTGGATCATTTATAAGTGTAGCTATTTTCCGTAATTATCGATGCATTTCTGCACTAGCAGCCATTTATTTCCATAGTGACACAGCATGACGGTTCTTTTGGGAAAAGGGCAGAGAGGGTGCAAGGGGATGGCGGTTACAGGAAGTCATTCCTGCATTTGCCAGCTATGTGTGGTAAATCTGTATCAAGAATATGTCACGTGGTCTGCCTGCCTGCCTGCCTGCTTGAACTTGATACAACTCCAGTGCACACATTTCAGTCGAACTGAACAGCTGAACACCTTTGCAACAGTCTGACTCCAGATCAGCAGTCAAATCATATTTGGCTAAAACATTCATTTGTTTTGGTATCTTAAGGTTTTTGTCTGTGTGAGCAGAGCTAGCAGCTGGCTTTAAGGCTGATCCACTGTTGACTTTGTCTAAATTTTCTGTTAACTTTGTTGCCTACTTCCATCACACGTTGGACTCATTGCACACTCGGTCTCTTTGCAAAATGTTGTTTGAAGATTAACTGAACCACAATATCATGTCAGCACGTAGCACATAGAAAACGTTTGTTTTCACACCTGAACCTCGTGGGTTTCCTTTGACACGTTTGGGCCAAGAGCAGGCTCTGCATCCTCATGCATTTACACTAGTGTGTGTGTGTGTCCTTGTTTCAGTGTTTTTGGGGTTTGTTTGGGTATTTTTTTCCATGTTGTATGCTCCACACCCATCACTGGTGCATTGTAGAATTGCATCACCTTTTAACTATATATTAACTGAATTGATGGATATGTCAGATAAGCAACAACTGGGTATTTTTATAGTTTGTTTTATTTTTTCAAATTTTTCAAGTTACTACAACAGCTGAGCTTTGAAATCAGACATTTTTGGCTTAAAAGACTACAAATCCAGAGTAAATTGAAATTGCAAGGCATTATTTTCCAATATTATTTCTGCACAGTAGAATTGCACTAAGTAGTGAAGCCAGATTTCATTTCTTCCTCTGACAGTTTCACACCAGCAGCACTGACTCTGGTTCTGTTAGTGTGACTGCTGATGATGTAAATGTAATATTTTAATAATAGTAATAATAGTGATATTGATTTGATATTGATTACTGTTTGTAATCCACTGTGCAGGGTGCATTAACCCATGGAGACAGAAGAGCCACAGAATCCAGAGACCTGAGCAGATACAACTTTGAGAACAAGGTATGCAAACCTAAGAAGCTTTTAAAATTGTACCCAACCTTTGAATCTAAAATGTTTTGTGCTCTTAATTTAAGGTGCATTGAGTTTGTCTTGCTTTTAGCATTTTATAGCATATTTTATGTAAACACTTAATCTGCAGTGCTGAAAAAGCCTTATGAGATCATCTGTCTTTACTAATTTCACCTTACTTCTTTTTTGCAGTACGGTACCAAGGCTCTGGATAAAATTACCAAAGCAATTCTTGGCTTCATAGATAACAAGGTGCCCCCTCCCAAAGGCTACCCAGGGGGTGATGCCATGTTCTTCAGAGGTATGTTCATATTTTGGTTCAGTGTAAGCAGAGAATATCATCAGCAAATGAAAGTTTAGTGCAGCTGTAGAAAAACTGTTCTGATTTTTGTTTTTCACTTCCAGACATGAAAGCTGGAATGGTTGATGTTGGGATTTTATGTAAGGAGCCCCGCATTGGAAACAACAATGAGAAAGGTAGAGTATACGGACAGATTTCTTTCTCTGCATTTGGTATTTGAGATGAATAACATAATTTGTCAGTCAATTGCTTGTTTGTTTTTCTCAGACTGCAGCATTACAAAGTTCCTAAATCGCATTCTGGGTCTGGAGGTCCACAAACAGAACCATCTCTTCCAATACTTCACTGACAACTTTGACTATCTCATTGAGAAGGATAAAAAGGAGGGCAAATATGACATGGGAATCCTAGGTATGGAGATCAAGTGTAACTCTAAAATAGAAGGATGTCAATGCATTCATTCAGCAGCTGCAAATGTTCATCACTTTCTTCTACTCTGTCCCTGACAGACCTTGCCCCAGGTAACGATGAGATTTATGAGGAGACACAGGAAACTTTCTTGACAGCTGGAAATCCTCAGGATGGCCAGGTTGTTCTGTATAAGGTAGGCTTGCATAACTTGATCTCAGGTCTATAAGTATACATTTCTTTGGAATAGAGCATATGCAATGTTAAATGTACTGATGACAGTGAAGTTACATACAGCAGGATTAGAAAAGTATTTACTTCCTGCAGATAACCGATGCCACAGCAGTACAGTGGCTTATTTGTGAACGGCCAGGCAGAAGTGTTGTTTGATATGGCATTATCAGTAACATATTCAAAACAGTGATGTGCGTGCAATATTTGCAAAGTAACAGCAAACTATATAAAACATGTAAACTATGACTACACAGGAGAAGGCAAAGGCCTAGCTATGTAATATATATTAGGCCTATGTTAGGTACTGTTGCCCACAATGGCAATGCTATGCTATGCTACTTATCTTTTTCATGTTCTTGCAATTTAATGATAATTTATTGTATGTATTAATATCAAAGTTTCACCCATAGAGCACCAGACCTTACAATTTTTCAAATAATATTATTAAATTGCAAACACAGATTACATTATAAATATCACTGAGTAATAATAATAATAATAATAATGGATTGCATTTATATAGCGCTTTTCGAGACCCTCAAAGCGCTTTACAATTCCACTATTCATTCACTCTCACATTCACACACTGGTAGAGGCAAGCTACAGTTGTAGCCACAGCTGCCCTGGGGCAGACTGACAGAGTGTCAGTTCATTTAGATTTTTTTGACAATACTTGAACGGGTACTTCAATTAAATAAGTTCCTCATAACGTGCAGTCCTCCAGGTAACTCAAGCAGCTACCTCTGTAGTTAAGAGCTTGGATTGATGTCATAGTGCCAGCGGTAAGACTGTGATCACACAGGTTTGGCCCTGGAGCTATGGAGCCTATGTAGATACTAGCAGGTGGAACAGGATAATTACTGGTATCCTCTGCTTTTAGCTTTTGGCTGCAGGCTAACCTACAGTTGACGTTTCAAAGTTGGCAGCCACTCAGGACTCCTGCACAAGAGGACCAGTTTACCCAGTATAGAGGGCGTATTTCATACATGCATTAAAGTGGTTGTATTCGCTCATGTATCGATAGATATTAATAGTTTCTGAAGTCATACCAGCAGTGTGTAGGTGTGTGGCAGTTTGACTCCCTCTCTTTCACAGCACATGCTTTAGACTCTGATCTTTTTCCTCCTACAGATCAGTGTGGACAGGGGCATGCCCTGGGATGAGGCCTACAAGAAATCACTGAACCTCAGCGGGCATGATGAGGGATTCTACCTGTCTATGAAGGTGAGTCCACGTTATGATAAACAGTTTAACTAACTTTGTCTCTTTGACAGTTCAAAAAAAAAAAAAACACTCTCTGTGGCCTCTGTTCACAGCTTCGAGGTAACTATCCATGTGTGCTGCTAGCTGAGCAAGGAAGAGGGAAGAACTTTGTGGTCTATAAGCCCAACATCGGCAAGCAGACTCACCCTGAGAGTTTGGAAAAACTGCACCAAAAGTACAGGAAGGTAAGAGCTTCACAGTTTATTAGTTCTGTCTTTGTATTGGTTTTGTGTTACATTTGAGTCTTTTGATTCCCCCCCCCCCCCCCCCCCCCCCAATTTGGCATTAAAATGCATCTTTTTTCATTTCTGAAAATGGGGAACATTGGGAAAACACAAAGTCGGACATTTTCTGGACTAAGTGTTCCTCTGTCATTGCTCCGGCGTATATTCGGTCTCTGCTGCCACCTTGTGGACATTTAGGTGTGCTGACCAGATAAGGCTTAATGCTCTCCAAAGACAAAGTGTGGCAACATTTTACAGACTTAAAACCTTTAATATTATAAATTAATAGTAAATTTAAAGAGTGAGCTCTTATTTTCTTTATAATTCTGTTGTTTATTAAGGCTATAGCTGTTTCCCTTCCCTGCTTTAAAACTGCTAATCATTGACCTTTCACCATAAGCCCATTGAACATAACTTGTTTTTCCCCTTTGACACAATTATTGTTTTAAATGAGAAAAGGGTGTAGTTTGAGCTTTGGTTTGAACTTGAAAATCTCACTTCTGCATTGGTAAAAATATGTAATGAGTGACTACTTGGCTGACTTTTAGGCTTTTGCATTTCTTCCTTTTTTTAGGTGACCCCTGAGGAAGCCAGGGACTGCTGGGAGAACCAGTTCACCTTCTCCTTCAAGAAATGCAGTCACGCTAACTGGTAAGCAGGAATCCACAATGTCCCTTAGGATTAATGAATCCTATCAGGCTGGTAATTATTAGGATTCAGTCAATGGTTTTTAAATCAAATGCCATTCCCAAGGGTTTGTAGATCACCTGAGAGCTAGCCACGAAGAAATTACCTCCAAATCTCACATCTTGTACCTCAGCTTGCCATACAGTCGCACTAAAAGAGTGATTTATGATGTGTTTTCACCATTTCTTCTTTGCTCTCTCTCTGCAGGAATGGGAAGTGTAAGAAAATTGAGGAAGGCCAGGAGTGTCTGCAGGGCATGCGCCTCCGTCAGTATCACATGCTGTGTGGAGCTCTGTTACGAGTGTGGAAGCGTGTCTCTGATGTGGTGTCTGACATCACCAACAGCAGCATCCTGCAGATTGTCCGCCTTAAAACAAAGCAGCATAACAAACAAGTCGGTTAGTATCTCTGACTGCCTGAAGTGAAGTGCAGTTTGAGGACAGCTTCTTCACTGTTTTTTTAATCCCTAAACATCTAGCTCAGAATTTAAAATGTGAATTTTATTGACCCCGATGTTGTTTTGATGGTAAGATGTGGTGCTGCTGTCCAAGTGCTGACACATCATTATCTAAAATTGAGGAAATGAAAAAGTTCCATATTTTCCTTATTCGTTTCCGCTGAGCTCCTGTGCGCATTACGTTAACACTGACCCCCACAGGACGTGTCGCAATTCACCTCAAGATCCATGAAAACACACTCGTGATTATTGACTCTCTGCACCGCACATATATCAGACAAAGAAATATAAAGCTCATAGGCTGTCGATATTAAGTTTTTATAATCTTCCTTTTTCTGGCATACACACTGTTTCCTGCTGTCTCTGGTGGTAGCGCTATTCGGTGAGTGCGTGTGCACATGTGCAGGTTTAGTTTCTAAGTTGTTCCTGTCTGATTTTTCTTATTTGGCCATTCATTTGAAGAAAATGAATAGCATAACGTTATAATCAGCTGCCTGTGTCATGTCACATATGGACTTGGACTGCAGCTGGAAGTTTTTGTTCTGCTCTGCAACCGTGGCAAGCTCAGCCTACTAGCAGATGCAGTAGTTCTCTCTCTGCTGCAGCTTTTCTGCTTAGTAGTGTGGAAGCAATGAATGCACATTAAAGTACACATTACCTTTATGCTGTCTTATCTACTATACTTAGTGATGCATGTGCTGTGATATCCAGCCATCTGACTTCTCAACCATCCAGGTGACAGTGGGCATAAGAGTCGTCAGTCAATCACAGGACTGATGCATAGAAATGGACAATCATTCTCATTAATTAATACAGATTAATTAATGTCCTGTTGTTATTAGGGCAGGGCCATATCATACGGTTCACGGTAATACCAGTATAATGTTGGGCAACGATAAGAAAATGAAATATCGTGATAGAATATGGGTAAAACGCACATGCGCAGTGCCTTTGTTTTCATACGCACATGGCAGAAAAAGCATGGCGGCGACGGAGAATGAGAAGGGCGAAAGCGGATCGTTGAATGAAACAGATGAACCAGAATTGGTTTGTAAAAATGCTGCAACTTCAGTGGTGTGGAACTGGTTTAGCTTTCGTCCGTCAGATACACAATAAAGCACTATTTTTGGTAGAGCATGCTAGCGGGCCGTCGTTATTACTGTGTTGTTTGGAAAATACGGCACACTTAAAATCAATCCTTTGATTTTTCTGAAAATCGACAGTGCCCCTTATAATCCTGTGTCCCTCATGTGTGAATTCTGGTTGTGTTTACTGACCTCGAAACGATTTTATGTGGTACACGGCGCTCGAAAATCTGTCAAATGTTTTATTACGACTTTGCTAAGCTACGAACCCGCACCGCTTCATGGATTGTTGGAGGATTATGGCTATCGTAGGCAGGAGCCCCGCGGAGTGATACGTACTGTGCTTCAACATAATATTACCGTATTGTGTGTGTTTAACCTCTTTTTAAGTTTTGTGGATATTATACATGGTTATGCTGAGGATATGTCGGCCAAGTTCCACTGGAAATGCCTTTTGGTTAAACTGTCAGCAAGAAATTTGCATTTGCACTATTACATTTTTATATAACTTTAATGCACATAAAAAAACAGCTGCTTGTTTAAGTGAAAATACATTGATTTTTTTTGCACTAATAAAAGTGTGGAGTTGTAAAGTATTTTGTCTAGTGTCAATTATATCGTCAGTTATATCGTTATCGCAAATTTTCAAATGTATATCGTGATAAATATTTTTGGTCATATCGCCCTGCTCTAGTTGTTATTGTAAAGCTGATAAAAGATTAAGGATTTATCTTACTGATAACTATGTCATCTCTCTCAGGTATCAAGATCCCAGAGAACTGCGTTCCTCGCGTACGGGACGAGCTGCTGCAGATGGATGACGAGGTGAAGAAGAGGCGAAAAGAGAAAGAGCAGGCTGCTGAGAATGAGCGCAAGCGCAAGATTGAGTACCTGCAGGGGCACAGACAGCTCGTGGAAAATCTAACCAACCACAAAACCATGCATACTCAGTCCCTCACTCAGCCTTTCGACCCCAGATTCCCACTCCAACACAGAATGCATCCCCAAGCCCAGCCCACCTTACCACACCTCAGTTCAGCCCTCTTGACCTTACCGATAAATTCTAGCCAAACCCAGCAAAGGACCCATAACAGCTGGTCCAACAATTCGAGTTCCTTCTCCAACACCAACCAGAGCTCTCTGAACAGCTCAGTTAGCCTCAATCTCTCACAGTTTTACCCATCCGCCTACATGAACACTTTTCAACAAACGAAGAACCTGCCTCCTTCACTCCATCAGACCAAGCAGCCTTCCAGTTTGTCTTCCAAAAGTCCTTTCGACGATATCTTAGACCTTACCATGAGCTCTCCGTCTCCCTCTCCAGACACCACAGAGGGCGCACTCAATCTGGACACTCTGACAAGCAACTCTACACCGTTTGCAGATGATTTTAATCTAGAGTCTCTCATCTCTCAGACTGCACCAAACGCCCAGCATGCTGCGCAAGTACAGCTGCCTCTCATGCTGCAGCAGCCTCTTCAGGCCTCGCAGCAGCAACAGCAGCAGCAGAACCACAACTTGCTGGCCACTAACCACCATGACTTATTAGATTATTTTGACATATCCCTTTCCCCTCAGATGCCCACACAGAAAGCCAGCCCTTCGTCTTCTACCTCCTCCTGCTCTTCCTCCACGTCCTCCACGTCTTCTGTGTCAAACAACATGGGTTCTCTCTTCTCCAACCCGTCGCCCAACTCTTTGTTTTCCAGCTCTTCCTCTCACTTCCCCCCAGCCTATCTCCTCTCTTCATCAGACTCTGGTCCCTTACCCAACGGCAACTGCAGCTCCGGCGCTCTTGACGTCCGCGAGGCTTTGAACAGCATGCTACAGGCGGGACCGGACCGCAAATCTGTCATTCAGTACAGGCCGCAAGAGTGAGAGCTCAACGGGCTCATCTGGACTTTATGTTTAGTTTTTTTCTTGTTGTTTTGTTTTTGTTATGTCTCTTAGAGCAGATGGCGTCTTGTTTGCTGCTGTCTTTGATCGCAACCTTGGACCTACTCCCTCTCCCCTCAGGGCCTATAGTCAAGTCACTGCCTGTCCTGCGTTGGGCTCACCCTTCTCTTTATCCATGTGTAGCGTTCACTTGCTTTAGGCTGTTGAGGTAACGACGGGCTCGATCAATATTCGATTTCTGCACCAAAGTGTGTCCTCCACGGTAAAAGGCAGCTGTTTAAAAATAAAAGGAGATGGGTGGGGGGGAGAAGGGGAAAAAAAGAGGACGGGATAACTTTATTGAACATACGAGCTGCTGAGGTGCGGAAATCTCTAATAAACCTCCTGCTGCTGATTTTTCTCGAGGTATGATTGGTGAGTTGCTGGAAGCTCTAAATGCCTTTCACTAGTTAAAACCGCATCTTTAAACTTTGCTTTACTGTTACTACATTCACGGCTGTATGCAAGGCTTTGGTTTGAGTGAAACATGAGGTAGTCGAACTGGAAGACGCATGAAATCTTTTAGCTGATTAGCCATGAAATGCCTCAGATTTCCTTTTTTTTTTTTTTTCCTTTCCCTTCTACGCACTCCCTCTTGTTTGTCTCCCTGCTTGTATGAACACTAGTGTGAGGAAAAAAGGGAGAGGAAGAGCAGCCTGCTGTTGCAAACAGTGCCTTTGGAAAAAGTCTTTAAATGCAGTCTTTAAAATCCATGTAGCCTAATGTATAGATTTGTACTCTTGAGCGTTGGTTTCAATTTTAATTTAATACGGTGTATTTGTATGAAACTTTTGGGGCCCATGGTGAGTCAGGCAGTCATCGTTTGTGTTACACTATGCTGGTGTTGGGTTTCAGGAAGACGCCTCCTTTGAGCCTGCATGTGCTTGTGTGATTGTCTGTGTAGCTGTCCACAAACTTTTATCTACACCCCTTTCTCCCCCTTTAATTTCACGTGACGCCCATTTTTGTTTTGGAAATCCTCAGGAAAATCTTGTGTATTTTTTTTATCTTTCTGTGTGGATGTGTCATTTTTTGACCAACACTGATACCCGAACCTGTTCACGGTCTCTAATTCTAAAGGATCACAAAGAATTTCTATTGTTCTGAAAAGAAAGCGCCCCCGTCTCTTTGCTAATATCAGAGTAATTTATTGTTTCCTCTTGAGCACTGTTTTTCACATGAATTCAACCTATACTAAAAAATAAAACATCCGATTTCCATTTGAGGCTCTAAAAAGCTTTTGAAAGATGTGTGTACATGTGTATGATAGTACATATTTAAAAACCTGTGAGGTCTGGCCATGTTTGTGTGATGCACTGTAGTTGGTTTGTGACAAAATGCGCGGAGGAGTTAAAGCGATCAAAAAGCAATAAAAACCATGTTATATGTTCGTTATGAAACAGAAACGCTTCAGTACTGTTTACGCTCAACAGGCAAAGCTTTTTGGTTACCTTTGCATGGTATGAATCGTCTTTATTTCTATTATGCTTTGAAATCTTTTAGTTAAATACATTTTAAATTCATTGTTATTAAAAAAAGTTATTTGTTATTTATATTTAAGGGATATTTAGATTTTAGATACATTATCTTGCTTATTATAATAGTTAAGGACATGTTTGGTCAGGGAAGTTACTCATTTTCAAGATTGCTATAAAACAAATTCTATTATTACCTGCCACCAAATAACATTGCACTGTTCTGTACTGCTGTACAGCGTCTGGATTTATTTCTGCTCGTTTTACTTTTGCTTTTCTCAAACACAATTGTTTCTCCCACTCGTAGAGCTTTTTTTTCTCTTGTCAGGCCTTCAGTTTGCAGAGAGATACCAAAGTATTCCACAGGCACCCCTAAAGTTACTGGCTCTAAGATATCAGACATTTTATCAATCTCAGGAAGAAACCTACAGGAGGCGTAACGTCGGGGCGTTAGCAGAAATATATCAGTTCCCCTTTTAACGATGATGAAACTAATGAGTATTTGTGCTATTTTTTCTTAACTCTGTGCTGTGACTCTTGCTGTATTTATGTTTTAGACTTAATGTGATGGGTTTGTTGTTTGTCCTTGTGAAAATGTCAGTGGTTCTAAATATTTATGCCTTCTTAGGGCAAAGATCAAAGGCTGTTTCTTTTGAAGAAACATTATTTTTCTGTGGACAGTTTTGTTTTTTTTCTTCAAACCATGTTAACGCTGACCCGTTCTCGCGTCACCTGGGTTATACTAAAACGTGCAATTAACCTGTCCAAGCCTTCGCCCCTCCCCGCTTCTGTGTTTAGGGTTTAGGATGACTGATTCGTTGTGTTTTTTCTGTGTGCAGAATAGTACTGCAGCTACCCTTCGTTTCACTTTTAATAATATTCGTCAGGCACATTCCCAGACACCAGTCTGCAAACGTTTTGCCTTTGATTTTGTTTTTATAGTCACGGAAATAAAGCTTTATGCATTTGAGGGATATGGACAGCAGTTTTTAGGAAAAATAATTCTTCATTCGTTTAGTTAGGCCTGTAATCATTTTTATCATTTTGCACTAAGAATGGCATAATCAAGTTACTGTTCTCCTGTTGGTTTTGATTGAGCGTCGCACGCTTGATGTGTTTCTGTTCTTCAGTGGATTGCTCTGTGTATACTGTAACCATCTTTCTTGTTTCTCCCACCAGTTGCATATATATAAATGTTATCACCTTCAAATAATTTATTGCTAACAAAAAACAAAATGAAACAAAAAAACATGCTACTGATTGTATGTATTTTTAAACAAAGCCTATTTTTCCTGTAAAAACAAAACTGTGTTCAGCACTTTTATTCTGGGTTGTGCTTTTGTTTTCTATATATTTATAATTTAGATCCAAATGTATATATTGTAAAATTTGTGCCTTTCAACTAATTCTTAAAAAAAAATAAAAGTTTTCTACTTATTAAAGGAAGGACGATATAAAATTGCGGTCTTTGAAAACAGATTAAAAACTTGAAGATTGCTCAAACTGAGTCTCGTTTGTTCATTCGGTTTGTCGCCCGCAGGCTTGTTGTACAGTTTTTGCGCGGCATTGCTCCCCATTTTAAAAACATAGAGCTAAAAAAGGGAGCAGATTAACTCTGCAAATGTTTGTGTTCAGCAGGGGACCCCCCCCCCCCTTTCACTAAATATTAATATGATATTTTCTGCCAGTGGTGTGCAGCGGTATCATCAAACACGAGAATAATTGGATAAATGAATCACAACACACCAGATAACAGCCTCTGTGTAAACGCACCTCGTATTTCTTTCTGGGGAGAAATGGAGGACACTGTCTACTTTAAGCACCTTCTAATAAAACAACATTTGTTGTCACGGGGAGGGCAGGTCTTGAAATGTGCAGGCCAAGGTTGCAATAATAGACTAAACTACAACTGGGGAAAATGTATTATTGAAATCTTGCTCTGAAAAAATTGAAGGAAACGCTTGATCATCACAGTATCGTGGAAACTCAGCCCAACAGTGGGCAGTTTAGTTTCAGTCATTTAGTGTGTTTGATCAAACTTTCAACACAACCAGCACGAGCAGCATTTTGTATTTGTTTTTAATTATTTATTCCTACATAACTTTCATAAAAATATTGATCAAATTTTAGAAAGCAGCACCTTCTGGACTCTTCCAATGCTTCCCCTGACAAAAGTCGATATTGTAACGAGAAACAACTGAAATAGAAAATTTCTAAAGAAGAAAAACTAAACTGAAACGAGCAATCACACCCTGGAAAGCAACTGAAACTCGATGGAACTCAAAAGAAAGACTCGAAACCAAAAGTAAATTTGAATGACACATAAAGATTCAGAATCTTTTGTCATTTTTATGCTTCATGTAAACACAAAATCGCGTTTCGCACATCCACCAGTCAGCAGTGTTAATACTATAAACACAAAAATCACAAATACAGTAAAATACAGGTTCCAACATGATTACATAAAAGATGGCTAACTGGAGCTTATGAGCAGGGGCCCAAACATCAAAAATTTATACAGTGAATGCACATAATTTCCAACAGACACTTCCACACTAACCTATAAATATCCCACAATTACCCCAGGAATCCTAACATAACAATAACACTGATCCAATACAGCACATAGACATCACACTATAAACCTCATATAGAGAGTTGCAAGTTTTGAAACATCTTTGCCATACAGGGTTCAAAATACTTGAGTACTTTTTAAACATAACTAAAGAAGATACAGTAAGAGGAAATAAGTGTTTGAAAAACAAAAAAACAAAACAGGAGTTCTCAGGTTTCCCAGTCGAATAGTCCTTCATTGATACTTTTGCATCTCTGCCCAGACCGAAGAAGCCATGAGAGCGGTGAGTGGAGTCCTTTAAACTCATGGCTCAGCTGAAGATGTAGCAGCGAGGCACGGATGATCTTCTCTTCTCGGTTCAGTTCAGGCCTTTCCCCTGTAAGTAAGTAGGAACGCTCCCAGCTGGGCCTTTGCATATGTTCACGGCTGGGATGGAAAAGTCCAGCAGTTCCACCTGAGAACCACAGATGGTCACTTGGAACCAGACCTCCTGAAGTCAGCTTTCATCTTCTTGGTGTTATCGGTGTCTAGGGCCACACCTGGGTGTCAGCTGCTCCATCTCTTTTCAGTGGGCTTACATCTGCGGTATCTTTGGAAAACTTTATGATGTCATTAGTACTGACAGTATCAGAGCAGTCACATGTGAGTGAAGACAATGAGGTGCTCGGCACACACCCTTGCGGTGAACCAGATTGTACCTGCTGACTGCCTGTCGTTTATCTCTATCACAACCTGAACACAGCTCGGCTTTATTATTCAAGTCCATGCAGTGATTTCCATGCCAACGCATGAACTTCCCCCTTTAAGAAGCTCCAGGGGAAATACAGTTTCAGGAAGTAAACTGGTGCCCGTAAAAGACATTTTATTGGTTTTCTCAGATCAACTTTAAACTTCAGATCAATTTTTTTTTAAATTTTGATTTCCTGCACCCGAAAAAATTAAACCGAGATTAAGACGGTGACTAACATAATTGCGTAAAGCACACGCCCAAAGCAAACAGGGAGGAGGTTTCACTTCCTGACAGACGCTGCTCCCGGCGTGATGACGTTTTTCACCTGTACGTTGAACAGTTAACGCCACGCCTCCTGCTTACACCTGTTTTCAGGAAGATTTGTAGGAGAAACTTTTAGAAGTAGCGTTACAGCCAAGGCGAGCAGGTGAGACCTTAACGAGGACTACTGTTTATTTGGACGAAAGCGGTCTGACAGTGAAGGAAGAAGCCTTGAAGCTACGAAGAGCACGTTTACAGGTGAGTTAGCGTCGTGTTTCCTTCCTCCTGCACAGGTAATCAAACCATCTCAGCTCAGCCTGTGGAGTGAAAGGTGAAGCTGAAGGATCATGTGTGACATAACTCTGAATCAAAAAAGTTTTTTTCTGTGGTTTTTCTCACTATAGGTGAAGTTAGTCGGATGTTTACAGGACTGAAAGCTTTGTCGCTGCTTGACTGCAGTCCTCACAGGCCTGTGTGACAGCTGTGGTTTTCTTCTCAGTCATTTTGTGTGTTTTTGTTGGAGTTCCCTCACAGTTTAACGTGCTTTCCTTGATTTGTGTGCTTGTTTGTGTTGCTGGGATGCTGACTGTCAGCTGTAAACTCCACTTTCTTATTCCTCACCTTACTGGTTCGGCAACACATACAAGTTTCTACCTGTCCGGAACTGGAGTTTCACACTAGTTTCGACTGCATTCCCAACCTGCTGCGTCCTCCTCTCCTCAGTCGGGATATTTACACACTCATTGTTTGATTTGGGACTAACACAGTCGCTTAAGACTGCTGTTCTCGTAAGTTCCCTACTGCGCATGAGGTGCTTTTAAGATTGTGGCCCGTCCTTTCTGGATTTTTAAAAGTTAATCCAGGTTTTAATGTTTAGATGTGCTGAAGGTTTCTGTCATCGCTTAGTTCAATTCAAATAAAAGGAGGTAAAGGTTTAGTCTGCTGATTTTATTCCAGTAAAATACATACATGTGTGGCGTCCATTTCCCAGAATGTGGACGTGTACACTTAAAGATATTAACCCTCAAGTAATGTAGATTTTATCAGCTAAAATAGCAGAGTGTGGTCATTTATGATCACACTATTTTTAAACAGGGAAACACCCACAGGCATCTGACAACAATGGCCACAACATCCCTGATACAGCTCTTTTAATGCTGTATCAGGGCTGAATATACAAATGTAAGGAAGAAGGAAAGACAGTGCAAAACGCATACTGCGTATTTGTTTTTCCCATTGAGAAAGTGCTGGTACATTATCCCAGATATATCAGATATGTGGAGTTTCTTATAGTAAAGAAGTCTCAGTCTCTCCAGAAGTGATGGTGTTTGCTGTAGTATTTTCACTGCTGTAGTATTAACTTTTTTGCAGTCATCATTCAAACAGGGTTTCAAACTTCATCAAAGAGGTGCTCACTCCAAGGATGGCTGTAAATGTGTCTGGCTCCCAGCTCTTTGAAAAATACAGGGGTACTTTGTGGTACTGCTTGAGTTTATCAGACGTTATCTATTACCCATTTTCTAAACTTGTGCACTTGTGTGTACAAGAAACATTACATTTCTTACAAACCAAAACTTTTTTCTTTCCTACGACAGAAAAAAAAAATGCAAATAAAAACTAAAGGTTTTATACCAGATAAGCTGTGTAACTTTAACAACAATTATTATTATTATTATTATTATAAAGATATTATAATATCCAACAAAGAATCGAACTAGAGGTCATATATCTCAGTTTATTGGTTTCTCTTCTCTGGCTGCCTATAAAATCTAGAATTTGAATTCAAAATCCTTCTCCTTATTTAGAAAAAAAAAAGTATTGAATGATGAGAATATCATAGTAGTATCATATCCTCCCCAGTTTACTCTCACAATGCTGACTTGCTTGGCATTCCTAGAATTTCCAAAATTAGAACTGGAGGCGGAGCCTTTAGCTTTCAGGCAAGTCTCCAGTTTGGATTCGGGAGATAGATACCTTCTCTACTTTTGTAAATGTTGCTTTTTGAGAACCCTTATCATGAGCTGACCCTGAACCATCCCTTGGTCATGCTCCTTAGGCTACTTTTTTTCTCCACTCACCTCTCACTTGCCCATGTGTTTATATGCTGCTACTGCATGTTGTTACCTTTGTCTTCTCTCCCACAGGCTGTTTGTCCTCGCCTCTCGTCTTCTCCTTTTCCCTCCCCTTTCTTTCTCAGGAGTTTTCTTCATGTTAAAGATGAATTTTTCCTTCCCGCTGTCATCAAGTGCTTGCTTATAGGTTGTTGTCTGATCTTTACCTCACAATATAAAGCATCTTGAAGTGACTGCTGTGACACTTTATAATAAAAATTTAATTGAACAGTCAGGTTTTGTTTTGCTTCTGGTTTTGTTTTGCTTCTGGTTAAAACAAAACATAAAGTAGCATTTTATTTGTATATGTGTAATATATAAAGTGTGTTTTGTGTAAAAAGGGTTAAAATATCTAGCTCTGAAATATCTGGCATTTTTAACTTTTACAATGAGTTGGAATAATTTACATCTTGCACTGCTGCCACTGATGTACATAGGTTAAATTTTTATATACATTTTATATACATACTTTTTATATTTCTTATATATTTTTTATATATGAGATGAGAGAGAAACTGTCTTTCTCTTTGTCAGTATGACATGTACAAAAAAATCTGGGAGTCTTTGAATCTTGAATCTAATTGCTAGCAAATATCACTAAAATCATCGTGTTTAAATCCTAATTTTTTTAAAGATGCCATATTATATAATCCCAGTTCTAAATGACTATATTTAAATACAGCTGGGGTCATAAGTGACGCCTCTCAGTCTTGACTTGAAGGTTAAAGAGAAAACACCTCTCGTAGCATATCTTACTTAACGTGTGAGGTATTATGCAACATCCCACATCGTCATCTCCACCGCCGTCCAGCAGTGCAGGACTTTAGCAGTCATGCATATAATTCCAGTGATGCCACCAGCATTGCTCACATTTCACATTTTTCCGTCTTTAACGGGAAAACTGAAGGAACTTCCTTTTTCTTTCCAATTTTGGCTTCCATGATAAAATCAAGCAGCACAGGCCTCTTCTTCTCTCTTTTTTTCTAAACCACTTATTTGCTTTGAGCTTGGTTCGAGGAAACTTACTGAAGCACTCCAATGGACGTCTTCGTTAAATAATCATGACCTCAATAGTTTTTGCTGTGATGGCGCAACCATCCACCATACACGTGTGACCATTTGCATCCTCATGCATAAGGGGCTGAGCATGTGTGGTATAACTCATGTTATGGCGCTGGGATAGCTGTAAAGTGTGTGTTTGCAGTACTACACACGACAACATAAGTAAGTCCACTGAGTGTGGAAGCCACAAAGCCCTGGCCTGTGTAATTACAGCCTCTTTGCTGATTGTGTAAACCTCTGTATTTGTTCCACGAAGCTCTATATTTACACAAGGAGGCTTTGCTTTTCCACATTCCCCAACGAACTCGTGTACTGGAGCCTTCTAGCCTCCGTCAGTTGGTGTTTGTTAGTTTGTTTCAATGATGCACCGTTGAAGAATTTTAGTTATGCTCAACACTTAAAGCAGGCCTCTGCATTCATAGTGAAACTCAAGCACAGCAAGGTGACCTGGAATCGATAGTCAGTAGTTTGCATATTGAATAGCCAACAGGAGTGGCCTGTCTATGAAAGCAAAACAAACAGAATATCCTGCTGCCGAGCACACTGCAGTCCTCGGCGTGAATGAGTGAATATTTACCTACTATGAATGGTTTCACCTTTGCTACCTGTTTGTTTTTTTAGCAACCGTAGAAGTCTGTTTATTAAGATCAATTAATAATTCACACCTGGTGCTCTCGCTGACCTCATGCCGGCTATTCCACCTGGCTGAACCCAAGTTTGCATCTAACATCTGTTTTGTTTCTCAAGTCTTATAATACAGACACTGATCTGTGGATGAGGGATTTAGGAAGTAATAAGCTGTTGGTTAGTGTTTTCTAGTAGCTTCACCTCCTCTTTGTCCCTCTTCCTCCTCAATGATTTGGGTACATGTCACACTGAACACTAAAAAAAAAAAGGGGGGAAAAAGGCTACAACACGCCCATGCTGTGGGGCATATGTAAATGTTAACCATGGAACAGAGATAACATCGGTCTCTCTGTTGCCATTTCCTGATCCCGGGAAACAGCCTGTGTAGGCACATCAGGACACTTACACGAAGCTGGAAGATCCATAGTGCTGCAAACACCCCGTCAATTATTAACAGGCCAGTGTTCTCATTCCTCCGATGTAACCATGGCACCGAGCGGACAGAAACTCAGCCAGTAGCCTGGGATCTGCTCCTGCCTTGTGGGAAAGTAAGACGCACACATACCACTGACAGCGGGAGCAAGTGGACCTGTTTGACTTTATGAGCCTGTCACGAAGGAAACTATTGGGCAGACGGACCTATGGAGCGATCTTCACATGACTTCTCCATTGGAAGCAGAGGGATGACAGTTGCTACTTTTATTTATTTTTAATTTTAAACTTCTGTTTTTCTTAGTTTTATTTTCTTTTTATGGCAAATTAATGTTTGTCGTGAAGAGGCTTGCAGACCTGCATCAGTGACCATGTGTGACTGAGACACAGACACAGGATTATTAACAGATTTGCAGACAGCTGGAGATTTTGGTGTCTGTGAATGAGTGGGTCAGCACTGTTATCATTATGAAGTTGACAGAGCGACTCAAACGACTGAAGCACTTGGGCTCTGTGCCTCCGGAGCCTCCGCCACTGCTGGTGGTGCCCGTAAGTGAATGGATAGTAGTTATTTTATTAGTCTGTAGTTCCTTTTTCTATCACAGTAACCAAGCAGCTTTACATTAACATCAGCTTTAAGAGAACTCCACTCTTCCAGTGCTCTCTGTTAAATATCATGCTTTATTTGAACCCACAGAATTTTATTTTTATTTCTTTATTTTTGTTGAACAGTTAGTTGAAAGGTTTCAATTTACAGTTAAAGAAAAGGTTTGTGAAGTGTTTTAAATCAGAATTTCTTCATGTCTTGCTCATCAAATGTGTCAAAGTTGTGGAAAATTTATTCTTTATTGAACACACTGACTCAGTGACAGTTCAACTTGGCAAAAAGTAAGTGAGCTTGTTAATTTAGTGACTTGTAAAACCTTTGTTTATCTACGTGTGCTCCATAGCAGGCTTTTTTCCACAGTTCGGTGTAAGAAGGAATTAATTTTCACTTCAAAGAATCTGGGATATATTTATAGAACGGGCCTCGTTAGGTCATCTCAGTAAGGTCAAAGATTCTGAACATTAAAGCATCGTTTTTCTTCTACTTTAATCCCTCTGTCGCTGATTTCCTTGTGACACAATTTTTTTTGCTCCTTCACCAAGCCCACCCCAAAGGTATAAAAAGAAGGCCTGAACCCTGAGGCTCCTTCTGTTATTCTTCACAGTTTGGAGGGGAAAAAAAGCTGCTCTTTATTAGGGCTTTTCTTGTAGTGGACAAACTGAACATTGGTTCTGATGTGCTTTTTATCATTGTGCTCTCTTTCGCCTCTTTCAGAAGTACGCGTCATGCTCTTGGTATGATCTTCTCAGGAAGCTTACTCCTAAGGGACCTCCTTAAATTTCTTCCTGTTTTATTGTGGACAGATTAACATGGAGAGGGTTAGAAATGTAGATAGCCACCATCATATCATACGAATCTATGATTCTTCCCATACAATCCTGTGAAAGCTGCTGTGATAGAGCCATAACTGACAGAACAGACTTGTCATGTCATTGTTTATTTTTATTTATGAGGAGGAGTCCTTTTTGTAACACACATTTACAATTTTGTGTCTTAATTGGAACGTCTGACCACAAGTAGCTTTTAGAGACATATTTTTCCCCCTTTAACTGTTTGTATTTAGACCTTTTCTTATAATTAGTTTAAACCTCTTAAGGTCTTTTGATTTTGAAACTAAGCCTAAACCTTACAGTAGTATTAATATATTTTAGTCTCAGTCGTCCACCAGCATCTAAAATAATTATTTTGTAAAAAGAGAATAGGAAGATTGTTTGTTCCTGGATCCAGAGATATGACGTGTTGAGGGAGACGTGTCTAAAACTTTGCATAAAATATGCAGAGATTTGAATTGCAAAATTCTACTGAAACAAGGTTTTTCCCACATAGAGGAATTAATTTTTTTTTTACTGCCCTGAGAAGTGGTTTGTGAAAACAAACAAACTCTTTCTTAATTTCAGTCTAATTTATTTAACCATAATTGATATTTTAGATGAAATAATAGACTGATTTCAATTACTGTATGTGCAATAACATTAACAGTCATGTGAACACACCCTTAAAAACTCCCGACCAATCAGTGACTGTCTCTTATTTAGAGCTAAATTATATTTTGAAATGAAAAAACTTTGAGCTTTCTAGTTCTTAGCCTGAATGTTCAAAGCTATACAAAAACGCAAGGGAGTGATTCCCCTACCTGACATATTTAAGGTGCTTCCCAGTTCTCCCCAGTTCTGGTGGGTTTAAGGCAGGGCAGATCCACCTTAAAAGCCATGTTTATTAAAGGACACTAGAGAATGACTCTAGAGTGGGCAAAGACCCAAAGGGGAGGAGCGCTTTCCAGGTGAGGTCTTTCAGTCTCTCTGCCTGGTGTGAGAGAATCACCCCAGCTGGTCATATTACAACCAATTTCAGCACGAGGATCTAGTTTCAGCCACCATCCATGCAGAGCTCACTGGCGGGCGAAGTAACCTGAGATTACTGGATCTGTGATTGTTTTTCTGTTGCCGGCTCCATATGGGATATAAAGAGCTGGCTGTTCGCTGAGCGCTGGAGGCAGCAGGTGTTTTGTTCAGGGTAGAAATCCCAGTAGGAAATGGAAGTCAGGTTCAAAGATCACATGGTAAGTGCAGAGGAAAAAAAAGAAGAAGCATTTATGGACTTAGTTATGCTTCCCTTTAGTGTGAAAAAGCATAACTGTTAAAGATTTACAGAAATGTAAGGACACAAGTCATTAGTGATGTGCATCAGCTCCCTTAGATTAATGTTGTTTGAAGCTGGAAAAATGATGACCTGAAGATGGAGGAGTGTCCTAAAGGAGTGCAGCTGCAGGCTCGGCAGTCTTGGATCAGGCGTTTATTAGCAGATAGCAAATCACTGTCGGCTGTCGTTTGTTTTTGTAAATAATCAATTTTCTTTTGGAATATGGACGATGCTCATATTTACATCTCTTCTTTCTCTGATCTATAACGATGAAAACATCATAAAAGTAATCTTTATCTGCAGTTTCACATGCATCTCATTGCTCCGACATCGTGACCTAAATCCAAAGTTAAATTTTAACTGGTTGTAAAGTCAGTGAGCTGTAAATGAGCTCTGTGAGCGTAGACCTTCCCGGCAGCTCAGTGTCCTTCTACATTAAGTTGTTTTGTATACTTTGTTACTGGTGTGATTTCCATAAAGGCATATACTCCCAACTACTCATCAAGCCTATTCAAGGACTTCTCACAAAAAAGCTGCCTTGTTTGAAAACTGGCACACTTAAGTGACCTTTCTGTGTTGCTTACAGCTTTAAATCTATAAATGCAACAAATCTACAGCAGATTTAAAAAAGAAAAAAAAACATAACTACTTAAGCTGCTGTTTCAGTCTACCTTATCATCAAATCAGAAAAAGTCATGACCAGCTTTTGTTTGAATACTAATGTCAGTACTTGTATTTTGTTTTGTTTTTTTACCTTCTCCAGTTTATGATTAACCAAGTCAAACAAGAGGCCTGCTGTTCCCAGGTTAGACATTGTACACCTGCAAGTTTAAGGTTTTCGTGGTGATCATTTGTGAGATTTTATTTTTGTAGTTGTTTTTTTTGTGTAACCTAATTTGAAAAACTAAACAGTCAGAGTCAGCAAATTGAGGTTGTATAATTAGGTTATGTGTTTGGGTGTGACTGGACGTTGGGTATTCGACTGATGTTGCTGTACTTCAAGCACTAATGTGCATCAGGGCCTTGTACTTGTTGTGTGCCCTGTTCAGTGTTTAAACAAACTCTAAGTCTAAGCAACACTACACCACTGTGTGTCTGACTTGAGTATCAGGCTTTACTCGTTCTGGCTGTAGCTTAGCAAGCATCTTCCTCGGTGTGTGAAATATAGTCCACGGCCAGGCTGCAGTGTTGGCTTGTTTTTCCAAAAAAATGTAAATCACGTTAGGCATGTTACCATGTTCCTGTAAGTCAAAGGTCGTCTTTTGTCACTGATATAAATCCCTCCCAGAAGAATCTAATAGTTCCTTGTCACCAGTTGCTCTACAGTTTCGTTCATCCCCAGGTACTCGGCCAAACAGCCATGTCTGCCACTTGTTCCTTATCTCAGATGCCAGGATGGAAAGCTCTTCTTTGAAACAATAAGCTAAATATTGTAACTTGATAATGTCAGCATGGACTGTGTTAAAGGATCCCATTGCATTTTGCTCAATTCTTATAGTTATATATTAATTTTTCCAATTGTTGGTTGTAGTCTGTGGTGTAAAGGTGGTAAAAACATGCACACACATACCAAGTAGCCCCTCCTCCATACTGGTCAGGCAGGATTGCGACAGGTGAGAGCATGTTGAGATCAGGTTCACTTATTGGCACATTCTGTCTTCCACTCAGGCTCAGCTGTCCTCTCTGTAAGGACCTGGACTATATGTCGATTATATGAGTTAATTAATCATGATTTAATATTGTCAAATTGAAATTGTCAATTGCTATAAAAAAGATTATTTTTCTTATTGTATTTTTCCCCCCCAGAAACCAGGCATGGAGGAGATAACAATATGGGAGCAACATACAATAACACTAAACAAAGTAAGTGATTTTTTTGTTTGTTTGTTTGTTTTGTTTTTTAATTGAATACTTGAGAGATATATATGTGAGGTGTTACGGTGAAACTGCTAGTGTGTTTTACTTTTCCAGTTGTTTAATCAACATGAAATAATCAGTAGGCTAAATTAAGTTTAACATGGAGATTCTAGTGTGTGGCTAAACAAATACACATGTGGAAAATGTGTTTCGTTGTGGTTTCTGAGGGACTGTGTTCAAGTCCTCTTAGTTTCACAGCACAGGCTCCGTCAGGAATTCAATGACACACCCTGCTGCACCCCACGGCACCAGCCAGCTCTTCGCTGTCCTGCCTCATTGTTGGCGACACTGGAATGTGTTCTTTCCTCCTCCTATCTCTCTACTGTATCTCCCACTCATGCTCATCCACCCACCTACTTCCCTGCACTCTTTACTGACCATCATTTTTCTCTCAGTCTCAGTTTTTTTCTTGTTCTTTCAAAATGGCAGGATTCCAAACTAGGATTTGGTTTTGCAATATCAGGAGGCAGGGACAAGCCGCAGCCCGATGGGGACACGTCAATTCTGGTGTCAGATGTGCTGCCAAATGGACCAGCCATGGGACGACTGTTGTAAGTTGGAGGCCTTTTTCTTTTAATGAGTGTAGAGACCTCTTTAAGATTTGACTGTTGAATGAACACCTGGCTGCCTGTGTATACTTGTACTTCTGCAGCACCAAAGACCAAATTGTCATGGTCAATGGAGAACCTATGGACAACGTCCATTCTAACTACACCATTCAGACCCTGAAGTCTTGCGGCAAGACTGCAAACATAGTAAGTGTGCACCGAGCCTTATTTAATTTGTGCCAAGTGGCTTCCAATCTTGGGTTTCTTTCTGATGGGCTGTCTTCTGCGTCTTTCCCAGACAGTGAAACGTCCTCGTAAGATCCAGATCCCAGCACCCTCATCCACCAGACCGACTCGGGCAGCCTCGCACTCCAACCTGCTGGATGCGGACCCTCCGAGACGGCAACGACGCCACTCTGATGGGAGTGACAACATGGACTCCAGCCGCTACCGTGACGATGACCGCTATCGTGCTGATGACCGTTATCGCACCGACCGTTACACACGCCGAAGCCCCACACCCGAACGCAACGGGCTTGCAAACGCGGCGCCATTGATTTCATCAGGGTACAAGAGGCTGCCGCTCAAAAATGTTTCAGAAAAACCCATCAGAACTACTTTGATTAAAAAGAAAACCACAGATGGTAAGATTTCAGGAATGAGAGCGAAGGGAAACCTTTTATGTTTGTGAAGAAGCAAAGCTTTTTAGACAAAAATAATCTGCTCAGCTCATCTTTTTTAAAGTGCTTATTTCAGTATTTCTGGCTTTATTTTTCTGCAGAGTATGGACTGAAACTGGGCAGTCAGATCTTTATCAAGCACATGACAGAAACTGGCCTAGCTGCAAGGGAAGGCACCCTGCAGGAGGGTGACCTCATTCTCAAGGTAATATTTCACTTGTCTTGGAGTATTTTTAAGCTACAACTATTCTACAGGACTGGAATATTTCATTATTAATCTTCAGTTTGTCTTAATCAAATTTTTATCTGTGAGCAGATCAATGGCATGACAACAGAGAACCTATCCCTGCTGGAGACCAAGCACCTGGTAGAGAAGAGTAGAGGCAAACTGACCATGATGGTCCTCAGGGATGACCGTAGATTCCTGGTCAGCATCCCAGAGGTGGAGGACAGCCCCCAGAACAGCGATTATGAACGTCGCAAAGACAGCAGCTCAGAGCTGGATGGTAAGGGAATCAAACAGAGGGGAAAGGTGGAGAAATCAAAACGGTGAAGCAGCTTCTGGTTGATGCTGGATGATGTCAAATTGCTACTACTCATTTCATGGGTGAAATCAAAGTCCTGTAAAGTCGGTCTAATCCTGTAATGTCCCTCATGCTTGCTACAGTCAAATCCCTTTAAATGTAGAACTTTTTTGGGCTACAGGCTCAGATTAATTAATTCAAGACTATCTTGCAAACACCCCCTATATAACTTGAAAAGTAGGTTATCCTGTTAATAAATTTTCTGTTACTGTGTCCCATCAGAAATTTCAGACATTGATGAGGACGTTCCAGCCCACAGGTCACGTCCAACCGCCAAGGAGAGGCGGACACGCAGGTACAGACTTTACCCTGTCACCCCGCCTAGTAAAAACCAAGTCCATCGACGTAATGCACAAAAAAACGTTAATCCTCTATTGGATTTGATCTAAAAGCACTGAAGAAATCTTTTATTTCTCACACAGAACAAAAGCTGAACCTCCACTGCCAAAGTCTCGGGATCAATCGCCTGTGCGCTCCACCTTATCCCGGCCACCTGTAAAAGCCTACGCTCCTCGCCGAGGTCAGTCCTGCAGAGAATTACTTTATTTTATTTTATTTATTTTTTTGTGCAGAAGCACAAAGATGCTTGTACTCAAACCAGCACTGATTTGCTGGTTTTCTTGGAAAAAAATATTTATAGCCAAAGTCCTATAATTAGTTTTCTAACTGTTGATTATTGTTTATTCAGCTCCGTCTGAATCTGAGTCCGACCACAGTGCATCTCCTCCTCCTCCAGTCAGGAGAGAGAGGGACAGGGACAGCCTGGACCAAACCAACAAATACAAGTCAGTTCACACGGATGATATGATTTATTTGGTTTCATTAAAATGACCTAGGTTTATTTTTTTAAAGTATATCTACATATGTTACTACATATTAAATGCAGTTAAAACTGTATGAGACATTATTTTTGCTTTTACTCTTTGAGCAGATCTCTGTCAGGAGTCTCCACCCTCCCCAACCCCAAATCCTCTCCTGTTGCTCACAACTGGACTGCACCCGCCTCTGCCTCCTCCACTTCCTCACGCCCTCGCAGGCCGGTGTCGGAGTCAGACTCTGACCCCGAAGGTTCCCCACCCCCACGTAGAGATGGCCCTCGTCTGGACAGTAGATACAAGTACGGACATTTCTTTATCCAGTTCCAGGAATAAACAACAAAAGCACCAAGATCACTTGCACAGAAATATTCAAAAACAGAAGCCATAATTTGCACCAGCATCATCAGTTATTTTGGTAAACAATTATTCATTCATGCCCCCAACCCTTTCTTGTCTCTGCAGAGTTCTGCCTGATCGTTACACAGGCCGGGTATCTTCCCCCATCGTTGTTCGCCAAGATCCACCAAGGAGGGTCAACTCACCTGTGAGAGGCCCGCCTCCAGGTCTGCACAAAAACAAGCAAACAATCCAGTCTCCTTGTGATGTACACGTCCCGGACTTTGTCTCACACCTCCTTGAAAATATTTACTTGATCTTTAAATGTTTGCTTATGACCACGTGTCAGCAGTCAGGTGAAGCTAAGGCCAGAGCAGAATATGAAAGATGCACATGAAAACATAAGATGGCTTGTAAGTGAATGAATGTAGAAGAAGTAAAGTAAGTAAGAGTAAAAGAGGATTAATCCAGCAGTGCACGTGTGAATGCATGTAACACTGCAGAGGCTGAGGGATGATTATTGCAATACACTTAAAATATAGAATAAAATGATGGCTAAAAAATAATATTCATGTAAATATTTTTGAAAGCATTATTTATAAGTAAGTAGATCAAAGCATAAAGGTAAAAAACATTATGTATAACTCTTCATTCAATCGTCTCATTGAGATCAAAACATTTTCCAAGAAAGGAGAGACAACAGTTGCAATAATCATAAATAATGTTGGGTAATAAAGAAACTGTAGTATCTGAAAACAGTTGTACAAATGTTATTCCACACATGAGCATTAAAGATACTGGATTTTGAATTGTGGAGATTTGAGGAACTTAAACACACAATGGAAATGCTGCAGATTAATCAGAAGTAAATATGTTGTTTACTGTTTAAATTTTAAAAATAAAATTAATAAAATTAATCTATAAACACTTTTCTTTCTCCTCAGATTCTGACTCCGAGTCGGATGGCTTCTCTGAGCCTCCTCAGAGGCGTAGCACCACATACAGTCAGGACTCTCTCAGCAGATACAGGTACACATGAAACCCCCACACCTACCTGAAACCCAACAAGATCTCACGGACTGGAAACTGAGCAGACTCTGTGGCTCTCTGGTTGTTAAACTTAGTTAATCATATATATTTTTATTTTTAATCTTAAACTACCTAACCTTTGCTCTTTGAGTTGTTTTAAATTTGATTTTCATTTTGTGCTTTGTCTCATTTTGAAATTTCTTTTTATTTTGTCTGATTTTCTGTTTTTGACTGTGTACAGAATCTGTGCTTTAATTTTGTTGACCAATAAAATAAAACTGAACATGTCCTCTCCTATATGTGGCTGAAGTGTTGATTAAACATAGGACACTCGTTGCTGAAGCAACAACAATCATCTGTAGAATAATTCCCTAAGACTCAAATCAAGTCTTTCAAATTTTTGCGTAGTGTGCATGTGTTATACAGCATGTTTGAATCTCACAGTGAGCATCACAATCAAGTAGCTAATAGCTAAACTTAATAGAGTGGTTAATTTCAATCAGTCACAAAGCAGTTTACCGCCAAAGAGAGAGCTTCCCTCAAACAGAATAAGGTGAATATTCAATATTTTAGTCTCATCCTCTCATCAATAATCGTCATATTAGCCACTGGTCCCCCTCGCCAAACGTAACTGAGATTTGTTGTCTTCCTCCTCCCTCACTCCCACCTCCCTCTCTTCTCTTCCAGGGTCCTGCCAGATGTTTCCCTGCAGCCAGAGGTGGAACCACCAAAATGGATCACTGCCAGCAATCCACCACAGAAAGGTGTGTGTGTGTGTGTGTGTGTGTGTGTGTGTGTGTGTGTGTGTGTGTGTGTTTTGTAGTGAGCAGTGGGAGTTCATATTTGGTGCCTGGAATCTAAAAGGACGCATGAGTCATCTAACAAATAATAAAACTTTCCATAATGACAGTCTTGACTTATTGATCTCCACAGCGAATTCCGACTCTGAATCAGAGGCCAGTTATGCGCCAGTCCCCAGGAGGGAATCCACCGGCAGTAAAAACTCAGCAGTCAGAAATAGATACAGGTGAGAGACCCCTTCCACTTTGACCATCTCATCAAACGCATTGAGTCGTGCCTCAAGTGCTTCATGCTTCAACACCTATTTTTTTTTTTTTTTATATCCACCCTCTTTTGATTATAATGGAACTTAATGCCGTTTGCCTTGTTTTGCTCAACATGGCAAAAGATGCACTTGAAAAACTTCCCAGAAATCATCATCTGGTTACTCACAAAAAGGAAAAAGAAGATCAGATCAATTTCATATAGGAACTGATTTCTCTCTAAGGGAGCTACACCCACTGACCACATCACTGTGTCAGAAGGAAGCACGCATGATGAGGGGATCGTGCTTTAATGTCATTAATGTCACTTCCTTCGGTACCTACAGCTTCCCTTGTTTTTCAGAAGGAAAATGGTTCCTACATGAAACCACTCAGTTTAATAAACTGGGTCATTGCTTCTAAAAATAAACACTGCAGCCGACTCTTTACAAATTAATATTATTTTATTTTGTTTGTTTACTATCCTAATATAAAACACCACACATGTCTGTTTGAGTATGAACTCCTACGTGATCAGGAATTCTGCAACCAAACTCGACATACAGGTATGTCTTAGGCCCCTGAAGCTTATCTGTACCAGATATTTCTTCATGTTGCTAAGCAACCACATATCAACAGAAGCATTGTTAGCATTGATGCACCTCTGACAACATTTTAATATAATAATATTTATATTCACAAAAGTTGAATATGATGATTAACGCCGCTATATTGTGCAAAAGTCTTGAGCTTTCTATTTGTAGTTTTTTAAGCAGTCTTGAGCGCTTCTCTAGTCTTTCTGAAGATTTTTCAGTCCAGTCCTTGTACCTGACCATTTTCAGAGGAAGGTTTTGATTTGTTAAGCCACTTAACACTGACCTATGAAGCATCCAGAGCTAGTGCAATGCAAAGAACCAATTTTCAAATTTTTGCCTTATTTACTGTATTTCCATGTATGTTTGCACATTTCAGTAAATTACCTCAACCATTTTCCAAGAAAAATGTCATGAAATGAGGGGTGATACGAGACTTTTGCACAGGCTAGAAATAATTTAAAGCTGCAACTGTAGAAAGAGAAAGTAAAAATATGAGAAATGCAAGTTACAGCTTCACTGTGAACTGTGGGAAATCACACTGAGAGGATGTCCGACAGGTTTTTATGCTTACCACAAACACAACTGTTGCCTGATAGTAACGTGCTTTGTGCACACGGGGGCTCATTACATGACTTCCTGCAGTGATTGCATCACACAATATTCAAACTGCCGAGTTAGAAAACCACATGAGATTTCGATATAACTAACATGCACTAACTTGACCGTCAATTTATGGCTTTTGCATTTCTCATCGTATGTTTAGGGAACATTTAACAAGATGACGGCTGAAATTTAATTCAGTTTTCCCCCATTCTTCTCTCAGAGTGCCTACTTCAGTGCCTGTAAAGCAGGAGCCTCCTCATCGAGCCCCGTCGCCCACTAGACCGCCTCCAGATGGTCAGCTGATTACTTTTTTGCTTCATCTTCAACCTCTCCTCTCTGTTTTAGATAAAAGCATTAGAGCACCACAACCAAAGAAAATCCTCACAAACTGAAGTCTCCCTGCTTAAAGTTTTTCATTTTTTTTTTAAAACCAGATTCCTCTGAGTCAGATGAGCTTTCACATCTTAGGAGGTCTGGCAGCTCTGAGCGGGGGAACAGTCACCGCAGGTACATCAGGAATTAATTCATTAAAATATGGCAGCCCGTAATGTGTTTTCTCTTAACTAACCAATATTACTGATTTCTGTTTTCTCCACCTCAAAGTGCTCCTCGTGCTGCAAATGGAAACGGCACCATCAGGTCTGGGATTTCAGTCAAGAACAACCCGCCCGTCTACTGTAAGGCTCAGGATGTTTAGCATGATTATCATAAATAAGTTTTCAATCTGTGGGTTGAAATAAACAAACCTTTTTTGGGCATTAAGATATTTTTGTGCTTTTCTTCTATTTTATTTTTTTGACATCTTATGAGTTGACATCTTTTAGGCGTCTAACCATCTCTGCATTTCTTCCAGCCAAACCTGAAGAAGAGCCCCTCTATTCCCTGCCTCCAGATTCATACCCATCATCTATTCCAGGGTGAGTGCCGCATTTGCTTAAAGCGTTGCCCCGTGTCTTAGCGTCATAGCAACAGTAATCTGATTCCTTCGGTTTCCCCTCAGGTACAGCTCAGATGTGAAGACAGTGTCATTTATAAAGGAGAGCAGTTTGGGTGTTAGACTCGTGGGAGGCAACGATGTTGGGATCTTTGTAGGTGGAGTCCAGCCACACAGCCCTGCGTATGAACACGGGATGAAGGAGGGAGACCAGATCATGCAGGTGACCTTTGTTTGCACACCTTATATTGAAGTGGTTATGGCGGCATAGATTAACAGCGTCTTGTCCAGTTTAGAAAAACTCTTTAGCTTAAATGAGATGTTTATGCTCATTTGCATTTCTTTATTAGTTTTTTTTTGTTTTTGTTTTTTTGTTTTTTTTGGACTGTTGTTGTTGTATTATTATTATTATTATTATTAGTAGTAGTAGTATCCATGTCATATGTACCGAGTAAAAATTACCATAATATGTACCACTGTCCAAAACCTTATGCTCCTAGATGTACATTTACATCTAGGAGCATTTACATCTGTCCATTTTTTAAAATATTTTAAATATGACAGAAAAAGACCAATCAGAGTCCAAGTTCATCCCTGTTCTTCTTCTTTTTTTTTTTCAGGTTAATAAAGTTGATTTTGGCCATTTCACACGAGAAGAAGCTGCCAACTTCCTCCTTGAGCTCAGGACAGGAGAACGGGTGGAAATCTCCACCCAGCATAAGATGGACAGTAAGTGAAGAGCAAAACCTTAATATGACACCGAGATTACTTCTGTTGAGTTGTGTCACAAGTCACAAAATCTTATTTCATCTATCTTCAGTTTACAAAAAGATTCTCAAGTCCAACCTGGGAGACAACTTCTACATCCGTACACATTTTGACCATGACCCCGATAACCCCATTGGTCTGGGCTTCACCAGAGGAGAGGTGTTCAGAGTGGTGGACACAATGCATCGTGGCAAGATAGGCAACTGGTTGGCTATCCGCATGGGGAATGACCTGCACGAGATGGACAAGGGCACTATCCCAAATCAGATCAAGTAAGGAGAAAGGAGACGATGAGCAGATGAAGATCTCTTTGCTTCCATGAGGACTGTTTCAGTTTTTGCATCTGCCGTCTTTTCCTGCAGGGCAGAGAAGATGGCCAGCATCGAGAAGGCACAGCGGGCGACCGGAGAGAGGCAGGCATCCGGACCGAGAGCCGAATTCTGGAAACTACGGGGGCTCCGAGGGAATAAGAAGAACGAGAAGAATATGCGACGGAGTCGCGAAGACCTGCTGCAGCTCACCATTCAGGGCAAATTCCCAGCTTATGAGAGAGTCCTGCTCAGAGAAGGTTGGCATTTATTTTTTTTCCTCATATGCTCACACAGATACTTTGTTTCATGCATAAAGGTCCAGGTTTAACAACGTTTACTGGTTTTTCTCCAGCTAATTTCAAGCGGCCTATTGTTATTCTGGGACCTCTTAATGACATTGCCATGGAGAAGCTGGCACGAGAGATGCCTGATGATTATGAAGTGGCAGGTTGGTTTGTTTTGCGCAGTTTTGATACCCCTATTTTATTCTTCAGTATTATTTCCCTCCTTTTTCACTTATTCTCCTCATCTTCTATTTATATTAAATATTTTGGGGGTGTTGTTATATTTCTACAGAGATGGTTCCTCGCAGTGGAAGTGCAGATGGCGGCTCCACAGTTATTAAATTGGACACTGTGAGGAGAATAGCAGAGAAGGTGAGCAGTAACATTAAATTTATGTTTACAGTCCTGTTTTCTGTGTCTGTTTGGTATTTCCTCTTTGATTTTTTTTTCCCTCTCTCTTCCCAGGATAAGCACCCTCTGCTGGATATCACTCCCACTGCAGTGGAAAGGCTCAACTACATCCAGTACCACCCGATGGTTTTGTTCTTAGACCCTCACAACCGCAAGGATGTCAAGACCATGAGGCAGAGGTACAGCCCCAACTCCAGCAAGAGCTCCAGACGCCTTTACTCACAGGCCATCAAAATGAGAAAACACTGCAGCCACCTTTTCTCAGGTAATTTTAACACTTAAAGCTTTTTCCAGTACATCTATGAGGAAATTAATTTTTCTCTGTCTGCTGGTACAAGTTTAAAATGTTTACTTCTTTTGATTTATTTTTTTGTTTATCCCCCTTCAGCTCGAGTGGACCTGGATCCCAGCTCCCACTCTTGGTATGAAAGTCTAAAGAATAAGATTCGCCATGAGCAGACCAAACCCGTCTGGGTGTCTGAAGTCACGGTACAACACACAGCTTCTCTTCACTCACACATCTGTACACTAAAGCGATTATGAGATATTATTTTATATACAGATCAATGTGGTGTTTTTTGGGTTGTTTTTTTTTTTCTTAATTTATTGCTTTAATTCTGATATAGTTGCCTTTCTCTTTCTGCAGCTGACAAAAAGCTAAACCTAGTAAACACACCTGAATATTTTGCATTTAACCTTTTTATATAAACTTTATAACAATCTAATGAGAACACCGACTCTCATGATGTAGTTTTACATCTTTCTGTTTATTAATCCAAGTGCTGTGTGGCTCAAATGATCCATAAACCTGATTATTAGTTAATTTACACGGATATTAAGCCACAAGAAACAGAGTAGTTTGAACTACAGTTCGTTATTGACCAAAAACTGAGCCAACGTGAAATTCTAGAAATCTGCAAAAAGAAAAACAAAAATTGCACCTTTAATTTAAAAAAAAAAAAAAAAAAAAAAAGCTTATGATGATGAGTTTGTGATGCTGGTGTGATTGAACCAGCTTTAAAAAAATTCTCTGCTACAAAAACAAATATAATGCAACACAAATGAAGCATAGCACTCTGCGTGGTCCCAAAGACTGTACATAAAAGATGGACAGACCATCTTTGCTGGGGTACACAAGCTGCAAAAAGACATGCAGTTCTATTGAACTCTGTGAGAAAATTACCATCTGGCTTCTCTGACTGCTAACCTGTGTAAACACTTTCCTCATGAGTTTATGGTCTGTAGTTTTATGCCTTTTTCTGAAGTTCACTTCTTACTTTACGGTTTCGTTAGAGTCAAAAATTAGAATAAAGCAGGTTATGGTATCATATGAGCACCCGCAGTTTCTCCCCTTTTTATCTTGTCACATTTCAAAATGCCTCAGAAAGATGACAAAAGTGAAAACTCTCCTGTTGGCAGCTGAAGAGTAAATCTTTAATACAGAGTTGCACATAGTGGTGATATATTTTATGGGCGATCGTGGCTCAAGAGTTGGGAGTTCGCCTTGTAATCGGAAGGTTGCCGGTTCGAGCCCCGGCTTGGACAGTCTCGGTCGTTGTGTCCTTGGGCAAGACACTTCACCCGTTGCCTACTGGTGGTGGTCAGAGGGCCCGGTGGCGCCAGTGTCCGGCAGCCTCGCCTCTGTCAGTGCGCCCCAGGGCAGCTGTGGCATACAATGTAGCTTGCCACCAATGTGTGTGAATGGGTGGATGACTGGTTGTGTAAAGTGCTTTGGGGTCCTTAGAGACTAGTAAAGCGCTATACAAATACAGGCCATTTACCATATTTTACAAAGCAAACTGTTTTTATTAATATTTTTTCCATTGATTATTTATTGTAAAGTTAGTTAAACACTAAAGCTGTTTGATTTCTCTGTCTGCACAGTTGGAGAGTGGTGGAGAACAAGATTTGGATGCTTTGGACCAGAACCAGACTGACTACCTCAGTGCTGCTAGTGACCTGGAGGACACCGATGGAGAGGGCTTCACAGACGACGCCTACACTGACAACGAGGAACTCGAGGAGGCTTACCCTGGTCAGAATACAGCCAAGGTCCCTGGGGGCTCCAGGGTAGCTGGAGCTGCTTTAGCTCGATCATCCGAGCCAGCGTTTGAACACCACAGCCCCTCTATAGAACCCGAGGAAAGCGATGACGCGTACAGAGTCAGAGAAGTCCCGCCAATAATGCACGTACCTGAACCCAGGTCACCTCGTCAGGCGAATTACAGCCCGCCGCAGAGCGATGCCGAGGAGGAAGATGCCTCTCATCGCAGTTTTACAGACTCAGATTTCAGCGCTCTTGATGTAGCTTCACACGCCGCTCCGTCTGAAGGACCGCCAGATTTTAGAGCCCCTGACCCCACAAGTCAGTACTCAGTGAACGAGCCTTCATACACAGAGGAGGAGCCGGAGAGCTCCCAACACGCCAGCCTGTCTGCTATCGAAGACCGATTAGAGCAGGTTTGTGCCCTCATTAAAACAGTTACTGGATACCAGTTCTTTTTTTTTTTTAATCCTTTTATTTAAAACCAGCTGTGTTTCAGTCCTTCACTTAACAACAAACAGTTTTGATAACAAAAGATTAATTTAATTTTTGAAACAATAAAACAAAATTAAGTATTACTTCTAGCTTTTACTCGAGTTTAACTTGAATTTAAAATGAGGGGCATTTAAGGACGTCAACTAAGACTAGACCGATTTAGTTTTAAAAAGTCATTAATTAAAAAAACAAAACAAACAAACATCATCCAGAGTGTGCCAATGTTTTATTTTGTTTTGGATTTTTTTGTTCCTAAGAATGTGTCTTGGGATTTATTAAATTGTGCAATGTATATTAATACATCTGAGTAATACAGTATTCAGACAAGTTCAGAGGATAAAAGGAAATAATAATAATACAGGCCTGGTCAGATGACATGCTGTGGTGAATGATGAATTTCCAGAGCTGAGCATTTGTTTCCTTTAAATAATCTGTAATCGATTACAAAATTCCCTCAGGTTTTCTTAACTGAAGGTGTTGCATCCTTTAAAAAACCCAAAAAACTCAAGGTTCATTGGTTTTTCTTGTTTGTCTACTTCTTGTTTAAAAGAACGTGACTATATTTAGTTGACACAAACGACTCAAAGTTCTGGAGGTGTTTTCAAGGAGAAAGTTATGAAAATTTGTAGTCTGTTTTATTTCCAACTTTTTAAATGCAAAGCTCCTAAATTAAATTCACACCTTTTTAATAATTTTCTTTTTTTCCCCCTCATTTTTGGAACCTTATCAAAAATTCTTCCTGGCTATGGAGGCGGTGCCGAATTGGCACACATATAACAACCTCATTTTAAATTCAGTATAAAGATATATAAGTGTGGTTACTGTTTTTCAAGAGGTTTACAGCCTATTTATCATCATGAATACAGAGACTAGGAAAAATCCTCAGTGTATTAACTGGTTTGGAAAGGCTTATGTGGATTTTAAAATCCATCTCTTAAGACTAAATAATTGTGAGAAGTCACTGTTTTATATCCTCTGTTACAGGCTCGCTCGGGAGAGGAAGAGCCCAGAGATGAGGAAAAGAAAGCCCCACAATTCATCGTGTAAGTCTTCTTGAGCCGTCTGCGGGTTTGTGGGGTTCATGGAGTAACGCCAGACCGAGGCTGTGCGCTGATTTTTGACCCGTCTGTTCTTCTCCCGTACAGGCTCGCTCATCACCACCAAGCAGTCCAGTTCAGACGCACACAGATCCAGGGCAGCGACAGCTCTGAGGATGAATTTGACGATGCGGACGATATGGAATGGGGTCCCGCAACTGAGCTTTAGAGGCCGAGAGGACTGATGCGGCTTTTCCTTGTGATCTACAAAGGACGTGGAAATGATTTCATTCCCGCACTGAACTCTGTTATCTTGGATAGTATTGCCATAGTGTTTTTAAATTAATGTAAAGGGAGCCTCGTTCAGGTGTCACTGTAGCCTTTAATGACAACTGCAAGTTTTAAAGTCACCAAAAATGCTCTCAGATGAATATTGAGATCAAAGTGCCTGATTTTTTTTTTCCAAGTGTTGTTTTTTTTGTATTTATAAAAAACAAAACAAAAACAAAACTCTTCGTGAAACGAATCAATTTCAAATATATGTTTTATCAGAAATCCTATCAAATACGCATCATTTTAGGAATAGCAAGGACATTTATACTTTAGATTTTTCTACATTAAACTGTTTTTTTCTTCTGATTTTAAAAATGGGTTTGTTTGATGATGCAGGACGACAAAAACGTACTTGTTCAGCTTCATTTTACCAAGCTGTCACTTAAGATCACTCATATTAACGTAAGTGAAACTGTGAATATTACATGTGTTACTATGGACATTCACTGGATAGTAAGAGTAAAAGATTGGCACACTGTTTAAGTTACCACTGACTGTCAGAGGCGCAAAGGACCCAGATTCACTTTGTTGTTATTGCTTTTTTTATATATATATAAATATTAAAAAAAAATGGTAATATTAGCATCTAAAGTGCAATTAAAACTGAAGTTTGAGATATTTTCTCCCAATCTTTGGCATTCATTTTTTTAGTAACCTTTAGTATAGTGGTGTTTACTGTAAACGAAGGATTGTACCAGGAAGTGCATCCAGCACAAAACATGCAGAGCTACCCGCTGGTTTGACTACTTTCTTAAATAAATAAAGGTTCTGTGGTTAGGGGTCCATATCGTTATTGAAACTGTTTTAATTGCCTTTAATGTACAAACACATGAATATGTGCTGTAATATTTGTGTGTCACTCCTCGGTGATTAGTATTAATATGTCTGCACAAGAGGTGGACATGCAGATTCACACATCTGCAAAAAGAAACTGTGGAAGCAAAAGGAATGTCAATTAAACAAAACAAATACAAAAATAATTAGAATTTTCTAGATAGCTATTGTTGACACGGTTTCATTTTTCCCCTTTTTGAAATTCCCAGAAAGTAAATTTAGATTAGTTTAGCAGGATCCTCTTCTTAAAATGCGGGAGTCTGAATTAATCCTGTTTTTGTATGACTTTAACTTGATATAGTGGATCTCAAACCACGTCAACTCAACTATTGAAATAAAACACATGAACTGATACAGATTCGGTACTTGCTGTGATCAAATGCTATAAATTGATGTTACTTGGGATCTATTTTGCTTCTATACAATTCATTTAACATTATGATCGGATGTAGTTTAATAATTTCTCCGCTTTCCTTCTGATAGTGAAAAAATTAAACAAACCTCGGTCTAAAGCGGTTTCGGGGCGCATGAACACCTCGGGGTTTTAATTCTGTGGCCAGAGCAGGTGCACAAAGGGGCGGAAGGTTACCGTCAAAAGCGTCGGGTGTTTCAGATGTTGGGAACACACGTGTGTCAGGATGGACTGATTGCTGCTGTGAACGTGAACGAGGCAACAAGTTGTTGCTTGTGTTCGCTGCTTCTGACTTCACCAGGAGAGACGCAGTCGGGACCGCATTTCCCCGCGTGCACCTCAACCTGAATTAATCCTCGCGAAGCTCGGTGGACAACAAAGGTGCGAGTCACCCGTGCGTCTTTTCTCCTCCTCCCCCCCGAGGAAACTGAAACGCGCGCGCACAGCGGATGCCGGGTGCGCACTGACGGTTTGCGGTGAGTTTCTCTGTCAGTGAGCCTGCGCGGCTCGATGAGTGACACCAGGAGGAGGAAGACAGACAGACAGTTATCGTGGCTCAAACTCGACCTGGATGGCACCCAGCTCCCGCTGAGCTCGAGCGGCAGAGCACCCAAGTGGCGAGTCGGGGGGTGGGTGGGGGGGCTGTACGTGAAGCTTAAAGAAGTCGGGATGGACGGCAAAGGCACCCTGAAGATGTTCAGGAAGAAACGGGAACTAATCAAGACACCGTCTATCTCGAAGAAGAGTCGAGCAGGAAGCCCTGGGCCACAGAGCAGCGCCCCGTCTGTGAGTAGCGCATCACTTCTGGTTTCTGCTGCTGATGTTTAACTGTGTGTGTCAGATGACCATCATCTGGAGTGGACAAGTTTCTGAGAGGGCTCATTACCAGGGGTGCTTTTGTTTGTGTGTGTGTTTGTGTGAGGCTCTGTAAGTTTTGTTTGGTCTTTTTTGGGGGGGGGATCTTTTCTGCTGCTGTAGCTGGTGCGATCAGGGGTGTGAAAACTGTCCTCTGGCAGAAACCAGTCATTATAATGCAGTGTCACAGAGCTGAGTGCTGAGATGGGTACCTGACTGTAAGCTGACTCATATCTGGTTATGTGGCGCATAGGAAGTATGTCTCCTGTGGGTTTTTTGCGTGTGTGAGTGAGCAAATGAGTGAATCCGTTTTGAGAATTTGTGATTACAATGGGGACAAAAGTCTAGAAGGCAAGGAGCATGCTGAAACGTGGTGGCAAAAATAGTTACAACCCTTACTCTACAAGTCAGAGAGTTAAAAAAGCTGAGTCGAAAGGCAAGGACAGACTGGACATACTGCCCAACAAGCACAACGTATGGCTGAAACAGGTACGTTTGTCGTGTACGCACAAGTCTCCAATATGAACAGAAAATATGCACTGATGCTTTTTTTTTTTTTTTTTTGGTTTCCTGTAAAGTATTTAAAATTTTCGGGCTGCTTTTGTTTGGTTGAGATGCAATTGTCGAGCCCTAAATCTACAGGCCGCTGACTTTAGTTGAAGTTTTCTGTTGAGTACCAACAGGCCAAAAAAAATAGAAACTTCTCCGTGAGTTGTGCGTTTTTGTTTATTTATTTTATTTTTTTCTAGGTGATGTATAAAGTTATTTGACTTTCTGCTGAGTTTGCCACACCCGTTAACAGCTTGGAGTCAGGAAGTATTGCACAACGCAGCGCAGGATCTTGTGAAAGTCTGCATATGATTGTTTACTAATAACAACAGTGCTGCCGGCCCCAGAGGCAAAGAAAAGTCACCTTGTTAGCCGTAATGCTGAAAGGGACGAGCCACATTGCAGTCTTGACCTTCTCTGTTTTCCTGTCCTCTCTCAGCTCTCCATTCTCCAGGAGCAGCCTCGCAGAGATGCAGTCGACATCACACTCTTCTGTTCCCCCTCATCTTCCTCCTCCTCGTCTTCGACACTTACTCCAACTTCCGCCGGGCTCCAGGATCCCTCTGCGTCCTGCCCGGGCACCCCGAGCACTCAGCACAATAAATTGGGAATGATGCAGGGGGTGGGCTGCCCGTCTCCTGTGGCCACTCTCAAGAGACCGACCGCACTGAGCCGACACGCCAGCGCTGCAGGTCTGCTCCATCACTTAATTATAGTCTTGCTCCTGCTTGCTGAGCGTGGCCCATCACAAACAGAATCTGGTCAAAACACCATTTATGATCTGTAACTGAAACATTTATGTGGCGTTATCACCTTTTAAACATTTAACGTGAGTGAAGTTGAAAAGTTTGAGATTATCGACTTGGATTTCAAAGCCTAGAAGCTGTGAAACTGAGGAGTTCTTTAACTAGTGATTGCTCTTTAAATAGATTTCTCACACTGTTAAATGCAAGAAGGAAAATCTTGACCAGAAATTGCCATTCTACAACTTCTGACCAAGACCGAGCCCCCCCCCCCCCCCCCCAAAAAAATGCTCTAATGTAAAGGAATAGTTAAATGTTTTGGGTAGATGCGAAGGGCCCCCTCTAATGTCACACTGTAAATGTAATTCCACTGGGACTAGTGAGCATATAAGCTTGAAACTGTTGCACATTTGCAGAAAACCAAATGATACAGATTCCTACGTTTTTTTTTTTAAATTTCATTACAGTTTGATTGTATTCTCTAAAATCTTGAATCATTCCATTATTATTATTATTATTATTATTATTATTATTATTATTATTCTTTTTTGTGATAATTCATTAAGATGTTTCAGTAATAATTTAAATTCTCTCATGAAGACTAAATGCGTGTTTGTTGAGTGATATTTCTGTCTCCTCAGGGTTCCCGCTCCAGTCGTGGGTTTTCACTAGAGGTCAGGGAAAAGGGGCTATAACCCCGACGACTCCATCTGACAGTCCAGAGAGCGCGGCCATCGAGGTGGAGGACATCCCGGCCCTGCTGAGGGATGTCGCGCGTTTTGCGGAGGCTGTGGAGAAACTGAAGGATGTTGTTCTGGCTGAGGGTGAGAGCTGTGACAGGTTTAAGCTTTGTCTTGTACATCTCCAACACAAACCTGCGTGAGAAGCCCCCAAATACATCCTGTCAGACAGGCTTTTGTTTGGTCTTGTTTGCAGCTGCAGTCTTCCCCGCCAAACTCTGACTTACAGAAACATGTTTGGTTGCATGTGCTGTGTCTAGATTTGTTTTGAACAAAGCACTCTGGGAGTCCCTCAGAGCTGAGCATATTAAAAATATCACTTGTTTTCCCCACTGTCAGGGCAGCACACACATTTCTGTTGACACGAAGCCATGTAAGGTTTTGGTTAGTCGCCCTCCATTCAGTAGTTTTGGAGAAACAACAATACTGTTTGCACTGTCTCTTCCCTTTTGTGTCACTCCATTTTGACAAGCGCTTACACAGAGAGGACATGAGGGATCCAATCTTACATCCGCCGTGTTCAGCAACACATGTGCGTGGTGTGCAAGGGGGGAGGAGGAGTATGTTATGGGTGGAGCATCTCTGCACAAGCAAGCTTTACAAGAGGCTCTGAGCTTCCTCTCTCCAAATGAAGGCAGCGCGCTCACAAAGACAACCACATGCTTGTCTCCAGCAGGAAACCAGTTTTTTTTGTTTACTGCAGACATGTTCTTGTGCTCCACGTGCATGATGCAGTGAAGCTTTAAAAAAGGGCCATATCACAGGGGTTTTAATAAAACAAAGAAAACCCACCTGCTGAATGCTCAAACTGTGTTGTCTTCTCTAGTTTCTGTCTTGTTTTGGCTAGTTTAGCTCACTTGTCTTTTATCTGGCTCTGTTCTGTCATGTTCTCCACCCACAGAGAGCTTTCTAAACAGGAAGCCATGATGGATTGTCTCTGACAGAAAGGCCTCGTCCACACTTCCTCGTCTGATAGTCTGGCTGCGTTGCAGTGATGCGACACTGATCACTTTCAGAATCAAAAATACAATTGCGGTGTTGAGGTGCTCTTAATCTAAAGCAAAACCTCTTTTGACATTAAAAACTGTTCTCAGAAACTTCAAAAAGAACATTTGAGCCACAGGGAAAAAAAAATGTTGCAGAACACCACAGTTGGTTTGTAGTGTTGCAAAACAATAGAAGGGACCACATCCTCTCTGGCACTGTGTTTAGGTCACTCTGTTCTTGTAGTGTGCTGCTGCTAGTCTGATACTCTGACACACATTTCAAGACGAGGGTGATGGACCAGCTGCCCTCTGCTCTCCTCCGCCAGCGTGATTAGATGACGCGATGGAAGAATGCGAGGTTGCAACATTAAAGGGTTGACAAAACTGGTGTGTGGAGGAAAGGAGGCTAGAAATGTGTCACCAGTGACATTAAAGCTGACAATGTTTATCTGGAGCTGACCTGTCTGACACTTGCCCTATTATCAGTGTCCTTATGGTTGGTTTCCAACTGTCAGTCTCCATCTGCTGTTCCCCTGGGAAGAAAGACTTGGAGACTTTCAGGAATGTTATTTCAGGGAAGAGCTAATGTATCAATAGCACTCAGTTTCTTGCTAGCCTTGCTCTAGCCAAACTTTTTTAAAAATTCCACCTGTAAGCACCTACATTTCTTTAATGAACACAGACTTGGCTATGTGAGGATTAAAATCAGCAAGTTCTTAGTGTTTCTTGCGGAAAGGAAGCAAAGATTCTGTTTAAACTGTACCTCTGGTGGTGCCACAAACCAGCAATTTCACAACGATTGCAGCTGCCTTTGCCAGAGAGAATGCAACGCACAAAATAAAGTCAGCAAAATGTTCACGTTCATAGTGCATCAAGAACGAGACAAGTTGCTGCGCGCCAGCACCGATTTTACACAGTAGATAGCTTATTGTTGGCAAGTCAACACATCCTAAACCTCAAGCGTGATCTTTTTTTGAAGCTTGTTCCGCTGTTTTTCCTCTTGGTTCTTGTTTCACCTACCACGACTCTATCTCACCCAGGTAAGGAGAGTCAGCGGCCCGTGGCCCACGAGTGTTTAGGGGAGGTGCTTCGGATTTTGCGCCAGGTCATCAACACTTATCCTCTGCTCAACACCGTCGAGATCCTCACTGCTGCCGGCAAACTCATATCCAAGGTCAAAGGTAGACAGACTCTTCTGTTTTTTAGATGCATGTCTTTGAAAATCTCGATGTAAATCTGAGTTTTACAATGACGGTAAAACCCAGCATCACTCTGTAACTACTCTTGACCACGACTGAAACCTGAACACATGTACGATTTTCCAGGTTTCCACTATGAGTCTTCTAACGAGGCTGATAAAAAGGACTTTGAGAAGGCAATTGAAACCATTGCTGTCGCTTTTAGTAGCAAGTAAGTATCTAAACCAGCTTTTTATTAATATATAAAAGTAAAACGCTGTCAAAAGCTGCTTCTGTTGCTTATCAGTAGCTTCTAAGAATGTATTTCCGTGGCAGTGAAGCCCTAGTGGTGTCCAGTAGGCCATTGTTCACACACAGGCAGTTCAGGTGTTGTGTAATTGTAGATATTAATACGAACAAAGTAGTCTGCTGTTGGGAATGAGAGAGAGAGAGAAGTGCAGTGATGGTGACACATTTGCATGAGACAAAGCTGAAAACAGGAAGTGGGTTTTCTTCTACCGTATGACACAAAACCAAAAGTAGAAAATGCTGTTGACTACCTGCCTGCTAAATGAACAGATTGCAGACCAAAGAGATAATACATCGTGGGAACACTCGGTTGATTTGAGCTACCTGAGAATAGTTGAGATCAAAGGAACTGGCCTTTAAATTTGCTTTTGTTTTCCTGTAACTTTTTGTATTTTTTTTGTTCTAATAGTAATGTAAAATGAATATATATATTTTTTTTAATGGCAAAGGAAAAATACTAAAAGCTGAAGTATAATTGTGGCGTATTGTACCAGGATTTTATCGCATGCCTGTCTGTGCCATTTCAGGGTTTACACAACTGTCAAACAGCTTCAGGAGGAAGTGAGCTGGCAGAGACAGTTGAAATCTGCCATATGAGTCTGTTTCCTCATTCTCTTCTCTAGCCTTCCTCTGTATGACTCGATTTCTGACATGAATGCAAAGACGGAAAAATCTAGTGTTGTTGTTTGGCCTGCATTTCAGCACACAGGATGGTTGCAAGAAAATAAAAATGACTGCTACCAAATTACATGATTTTGGGGGGAGTGAAGGAAAGCTGGTAGACTAACAAAAACTGGCACGAAACTTGCTTATCACTTTCAATCTGCAGTGTACCTGTGGAGGTTTCGTAGAAGGCCTGGCCCTCTTCCTCTCTACTGCTTTCTCTTTTGAAATCCATTTTACGCTTTTTCTCTCTCTGCAATTCAACAAAGATTTTACGTTTGTGTGAAGGAGGCTCTGTGTTTCTCTTTAGTGTGTCTGAACTGCTGATGGGAGAGGTGGACAGCAGCACGTTGCTCTCCTTGCTGCCTACAGAGAAGAGCAGAGTGAGTTTGTCACCTATATTTCACACGTGCCAACCAAAAAGAAAAGTTACTTAATGTGGTGGTTATGCAAAAAGCTCCTTGATTAAATTAAACGTCACTGCCCACAAAATGATTCCCACCCCCAAATTTCTGCTGAGTGTAAGGGGGGGGGAAAAAAAAAGACAAATATCCTCCAATTCTAGCGAGTAAAGCTTCGTGTTTATGCCGTTTTAGTCCATGGAGAACTTGTACACTGGTTCTGGCCATGGAGGAGATGGTGGACATTACAGGAGCGACCTGCAGGACATGGGTAAGCATAAAGGCCCTGTACAGCTTTTGCTTTCAGTTAATCACAGGTGCTGCTTTGCATAACAGTGTAACCTCCTCCTTTCCATTCATCTCATTTGACTCCATATGTAAACGTTATAGTGGACATTTTCCTGTTTTCTATATTTTGATGTGACGGTGCATACTTTCAAACCGCCAACGTCACTGTAGTAATCTTAATGTTATTCCTGTATTCATGTGAGAGATTTTATTTCATGTATAGTAGGTCTCCCCCTGCTGATGAATATCCTGCAGTGCTCAGATGTTGTCGCAGTTAGTTTGTTGGAAAGCCACAATCACAGGGAAAGTTTTTAGCAGAGAGAAATTACAGATTTAAGTACTGACCACAGCAAAAGACACTAAAAATAAGCTTCCAAATCAAACCCACTCGCATACCCGATGCAAACAATCGTCCTGTTTTCTATCGTATCAACATACGTTTCCTGCACAGTGACCTGTGTTGGTGTGTTGATGTGTAGGTAGAGCTGAGGAAGTGGATGTCATCCTACAGCACAGCGAGGGAGGAGTGGACTCTGCTCTGCTCTACGCCAAAACCATTTCCAAGTACATGAAGGACCTGATGTGCTACGTGGAAAAGAGAACTTCACTTGGTTAGTGGGAGTGACGAAACTAATGAAACTATGTGAGAGTGATTGTAGAAAGTCAGACCAACTATCAACTATGATTTCAGACACTAAACTAGACTTGAGCTTCTTGTCACTGACATGTTTTGGGGGTTTTTTTGTTTTGTTTTGTTTTGTTTTTTGAGTCAGAAGTGACTATTTTTAGATGAGAGTACAATGTAGCAGGTTATCAGTGAACTGATGAGCTTACTCAAACTTGTATGGGGAAAATCCACCCATTTAGCTGTCACATGGGAGGAAATTGGTTTTAAAAAAACACTACAGACTGGAGACAGTTATTTCTTATGTACATTTGGGGGGTTTTTAACCCGGGAGTCCGTGAGGATTGAGGCATCTTTGAAGACAGCTTCAAGTGGCCATTCAAGTTTATTCTATCTTATTAAAAAAATAGTGAATTCTTTGGGGTGATTAAATTTTTATTAGTGCACGTTGTCCTAGAAGTTGCTCAAGCTTTTGACCATAATTTTAATAGTCTCTGTTTTTGTTTTGTCTTCCCCAGAGACCGAGTTCTCCAAAGGCCTCCAGAGATTATACCAGTCTTCCAAACACAGTATTACACATGTAAACCCCATTCACTTTCACCTCTAAAGATTAAAAAACATGAGCTGTAATTCCTTTATTGTTCAAGTCATCGTCATCTTTTTGCTTGCTCTCTTCCTCTAGCCCCACATGCCCCTTTTCTCCATCTACTCTCTGGCTCTGGAGCAGGATCAGGAGCAGAGTGTGGGCCTGCAGCAGGCCAACAACACCCTGCACAACCAAACCTTCATTCAGGTACATTTCTGAGTTATTGGTTACTATTCTACTAAATGAAGCACAAACCACATTGGTGGTGAGTCACTTGCAATTTCTCACCTCTCATATTTAATGTGTATCCTGCAGCCTCTGATGCAGCGTAAACAGGAGCATGAAAAGAGACGTAAGGAGATCAAGGAACACTGGATTCGAGCTAAAAGAAAATTGGTATGGCCTTATGATATTTTATTAATCAACAGCCCTGCTTTATCCTTTTACTGTGACAAGAAAATCAGGCAATAACTGAGAATACCACAAACCATTTTATTTATTTATTTTTTGTTTTGTTCCTCCTCGTTTAGATGGAGTGTGAGGCAAACCTGCGGAAGGCCAAGCAAGCCTACATAGCACGCTGCGAGGAGTACGACAAGGCTAAAACTGCAGCCTGCCGAGCTGAAGAGGAGGGAGGGGGATCCACAGCGAAGTCTGTGGAGAAGAAGAAACGAGTGGAAGAAGAGGCTCGCAACAAGGTTCTTCTCGATAACTTTGTTTTGCTGATGTTGTTTTGTCTCTGCAGGAAGAAAGACGATTAAATTTTAGTTGCATAAAACTTAGATCAGCTGAAAACCTTTGGTCACAACTCTGACCGTCACATGAGCCAAAGATGTTGTGTGAGGACACAAAGAAGGAAATAGTTTATCTGATACTTGCTAGTTTAGGCTGAGTGAACAGTTCTAGCGTTACATAGGGCTTGTGAAAACCACTGCTGGATTTTTAGATCTTTCCCACTATTGGATGAATTCATGATTTTTAAAAAATAGGTTAGAAAATGAAGAATTATGTACCTTCACTGCCCACCAGGGGGCCGCACCCGACGCTTCAAGAATAACTAAGCTTGCCCATTCTGTTCTTTCCCACTGTGTGAAATGTTTCATCAACACTTTTCTGTCTGAGAACTAATCTGGCAGATATAAACGGCAAAAGAAAAACCAAAAGTAAACTGAAACTGTTTGTGTGTGTGTGTGTGCGCGCACAGGCAGATGAGGCGGAGGCCACCTACAAGACTTGCATAGCAGACGCCGCCACTCAGCAGCAGGAGCTTGAGCACACGAAGGTCACAGTGCTGAGGCAGCTGCAGGACATCATCAAACAGAGTGATCAGACCATTCGCTCGGTGAGAACAAAGGCCACACAAGCCATCGCGTCCCGCCAAGAAGAAAAGCTACAAATGCTCACCATCTAATCTTTTCACTTCCAGGCGACCATCTCCTACTACCAGCTCATGCACATGCAGACAGTAGCCCTGCCTGTGCACTACCAGACTCTGTGCGAGAGCAGCAAGCTGTACGACCCCGGCCAGCAGTACGCCGCTCACGTGCGAGACCTGCAGCTGCCAGAGCAGCCGACCATCCAGTACGCGTTTGAGTCCTACTCCCCCTCCAACTCATCATCGCAGTAAGAACTTCAAACGCATCCTCATTTAGTTTCTCAATGAAACCGTTCATATGCAGCTCAGGATGGGGGTTGTTACAGTTTGGGGGCCACATATGCCTACAGCAGAGAGAATTTAGCAAGGATCCACTCATATCTGATTACTCGTTCCTAAATGTATTCTCTCTTTAACCAAATATCTTCACAGACTTGACGCAATGTATCAAAACCACATTGTTTCTGTTTCCCAAATATAACCTGGGTTAGACTATTTTAGGAGTTGATTGACTACATACAACAATAGAATACTCTATATACAGTGTTATACCACTGATGCTGTAATTTGTACTAAAATGCCATATCACACCTGCTACACACAACCCTGTAGCCAGGCGTAGGACTAGACTCTCTACATGCATATCTCTACACACCACTGCACATGCACTTAATAACAAAATAATGCGTTTCAATAATATACCTCAATTACTGTTGTTGTTGTTGTTTTTTGACTGTTCAATGTCTCCACACCTTTTTAATTTTCATTTTTATTTATTTATTTTTTTTATAATACTTTTTAATTTTTGAATTTTCAGTTTAGTTTTATTCACTTATCTGGTTGGGAATTGCAATAAACATGTCACTGCATGTTGTAATGTGTATGATTGTGTATGTGACAAATGAAATTTGAATAAAAGAAACCCACTTTTAATGCATTTGCAATCTGAAAATCCCAAATTGTTGCAGCCATGGTCACAGACCGAGGAATGACAGCTTCAACACAGACACGCAAACGAGTCAAACAGACAGTCCTGCCATCAGCGTGGAGACGACAGCTGGAGACAGCCGAGAGTCAGAAGTCCAGCGCAAGAGTAAGTGCATCTGATGCCTGCCGCTGCTAAAGATTTTACAGAAATCTTAACAATTCCTCAGACTTGTGACCTGTTACTAAGCTGATGTCTGTAGTTAACAGAATTGGCAATGTAAAAATGTGACTGGCTCATGTTATTGTCCCTTTTGTTATCACAGGACAGGGGCACAAGTCATGGGGCTCAACAGTGAGCGATGACAGCGTTGTAGGAGATGGAGGCCTGGATTCTCCAACTGCCAGCACAAGTGAGTGTAGACACGTCTTTTGTTAGAGTTTCACACTAATCCGTACCAAAAACCTGCTCCAGAGATGGCAGTATGCATTATAAACGCTCTCAAACTCACTTATTTTAGGTGACATCGCTAAGATTGTTCGGACTTCATCGACTGGAACGATGTCGTCCAATGAGGATGCAGATGAAAAAGATGGAAATGTGTCCTCATTTGAAACTCCAAGTAAGATTTTCAGATTATACATGTTAAACCTGGCTATCGGTTGAGTTTGGATTTTGCGGAGTGTGTGATGGAGGTTATTCTGTGCAGATATTAACGGCATGGATCCAGACGTGGTGGTGTCCACCGGACCTTTCCGTAATATCGGCCTGTCTAAAGCAGCCCTGACCCACCGACTGAGGAAGCTTCGGACTCCTTCCAAGTGCCGCGAATGTGACAGCTACGTTTATTTCCAGGGAGCTGAGTGCGAGGAGGTGAGTTCTTCATCACTTCACCAGGCTAACATGTTTTGAGGCTCACGCTCTGAGTTGCACACTGAAACTTACACTTAAAGCCTTCCAGCTGTGGTTAGATCAGCTCAGTGTGTTGCTGATGCATGCTACATTTTAATGATAGTAGTGAGCATATGCATAAATGAGTCTGTATTTTAAAAAAAACAACAATTACAGGCGATAAAATCTAAATAAAAGTGTTGATTAAACTAATCTAGTGGCGATTTTCCACAGGCAAAATGTCAAAGTAAAATATTTTGTATTCTTAAAATAATTAACTTTTTATGTTGAACCCCACAAAATAGCAAATGGTCTGAGAAAAATGCATAAGTGCTTAGATAAATATGTTCAGTGTGGATACTTGTAAATTACAGTATGTAATGATAAACACTAAAAATGAACATTTCAGACTTTCTGTAAGGATGGACTTCCCTGAGAAGTAAAGCCAATGTGGAAATTGCATTGTTTCTAATGGTTGGAGGGGGAAGTGCAAAAAAACTGTGTAAAATGGACCTCAGCTGTCAGTCCACACCTTGCTCGTCCCTTCTGGTTGGAAAATTTAGCAAAGTTCAATATGCCCATCGCAAGACTTTATTAAAAAGAAGGTGATGTAACTGTTACAATCTTGTATGTTTATAGCACTAATAAGGAACTAAGTAGCATAAACTGTAAAGCATGACTCAAAGCAAATGAGGGGAGAAAAAAATTTTCCTAAGAAAGAATTTTTTATTTTTTTTTTAAATTAGTTGAAAGAAGCTACAACAGATGGTACCGTTTCTGTTTTTAGGACAGGAAACTGGAATTTCCACAATGTTCCAAGAAAACATCAAGAACTGCAAACAAAGAGACAATAAAACCACAACAAACAACTGTAACAGGACTATGTAATGATAGAGAAATTTCATCTTTATACCATTTTTTTCCCACCATCTTTTCTATTGAATCGGGGGTTCTCCTTCCAATAGGCGTAATAAATTCAGTGAAAATACCTTTTTTTAAAAAAATATATATATATATATATATATTTTAAACCTTGTAGTAAGGCAATTGTGATGCCACTGTGTCACCCCTTATTAATGCCCAAGTAATCTAATTTTATTTCATCAGGTGATATTTTTTAAATTTTATTTATTTGTGCACACTCTTTTATTAACCAAGCATGTGTACACATACAAGAAATGTGACTCTGGTTGTTTCTTTGTTCTAAGTGTACATAACAGAGTAGACAACAGTCATTACTGACAATAACAGCACATATAGCATATTTGTGGTGCAATGGTGCAGATGTTGGAATAATTAAGGGATGGAACGTGTGTGTGTGTGCGTGCGTGCGTATACATGAGGATTGACTATAAATACATATAGACATGTACAACATTCAGCTGGCTGTCACGTGGCTGTCACTTGCTGATAATTGAGATTCACAGCAAGATTAACCGTACTCATTTGAATACTGTTGATTGTAACAAGCAGCCTTACTTTGCATTGCAAATGTGAAACACCTGTAGTTCAGTTTTTGACAGTGAAATTGAACATAGGTTCGGTAGAGGTTCCCAAAAAGTTGATTCTGTTCATCTAGACATCGAGTTTTCAGTGGGAGAAACATTTTGTATGACTAAAACTACGCATTATGCATAGTTTATTTATGTTACCTACACTATTGAAATTGCACATTACACCTTTTGTAATCGTTTATTTTTTTTGTTTTTTTTTTAACGTTCTTCCTAATTAGATGTCACAAGTTTTTCTACCTAGTCACAAGTTACAGCTGTTCCCAGGCTACGATGGTTAAGATGATAGTCATCATGTTAACTGTTTTCTCAGTGTTTCCTGGCGTGCCACAAGCGCTGTCTGGAAACTCTGGCGATCCAGTGTGGTCATAAGAAGCTGCAGGGCCGTCTGCAGCTGTTTGGCAGAGATTTCACTCAGGTAGCCAGCTGTGCCAGTGACGGTATTCCCTTCATCATCACCAAGTGCATCTCTGAGATCGAGAGACGGGCACTGAAGATGAAGGTGAGAAAAAGCACGTATGCTGTGTTTTGAAGGGGTGGTCGATTTCTGATTGTTTGCCTTTGAACCGTTGGGTTTAAATCTCCTTTCTCCTCTTTTCAGGGCATCTACAGGGTGAATGGAGTGAAGACCCGTGTGGAGAAACTGTGTCAGGCCTTTGAGAATGGAAAAGAGCTGGTCGAGTTGTCTCAGTGTTCGCCACATGACATAAGCAACGTGCTCAAGCTTTACCTCAGACAGGTAACTGAGGTTACACTGATGTGTAGCAGCTAGTAAAGACTGAACCTGAAGCTCAAGTCAATCATTATATGTTTGCTGTTTCTAATTGACCGTTTTGTTTTTCCTTTACCCCCAGCTGCCTGAGCCCATCATGCCTTTCCATCTGTACAACAAGCTGATGGGTTTGGCAAAGGAGAGTCTGCATAATGAAGGAGACACACCGGAGGGGGAGGACTCCGAGTCGAGCAGCACTCACCCGGCAGTGAGCAGGGGGCCAGAGCTGGTGGATCTGGGCCCAGACACAGACCCAGAGGTCCTGGTCCTGGTGGACAGTCTGAGGGAACTTTTAAAGGAGCTGCCCAAGCCCAACATCGCCACGCTGCGCTACATCGTTCGCCACCTTCGAAGGTGAGTTAGTCATGCAAGTCATATTAATTTTTTCTTTTCTTTTTTTTTTTAAAGCAAAGATTCTGTTAACCTCACCATCCTTTCTTGCTCCATCTTTCTCATTCCAGGATCGCAGAGCTGGAAGAAGATAACAAGATGAGCCCCAGCAACCTGGGCATCGTGTTTGGGCCCTCTCTGATGCGGCCCCGTCCAACCGGGGCTACGATATCCCTGTCCTCTTTGGTTGATTATCCCCATCAGGCTCGCATTGTGGAGGCCTTCATAGTCTTCTACTCTTCCATCTTCCAGTCCAAAACTTCTCAGACCCACAAAACCTCCCGTGCTGCCTCCACGCAGCAGGTAGGACTCCAGTACACGGTGCACATTAGTATTTACTTACTGCTGAGCCTTTTTGTGAGACATTTTTAGAAATTAAATACCACTGCACAAAATATTAGCTCTGTTTTTACACATACTCTAAAGCATTGGAACAGGAAACCTGCTTTAACAAAGTCTAAAGAGTTAAAGGTTGCAAACAGCCCGGTATTAACGAGCAATACCAAAACTGGTCATAATCAGTCTGGCTAATAGAGACACCCGATTTGCATTTTTCTGTTGATTGAAAATAAATTCATGTTGTGAAGCTGTTACACTGTCCCTCCTGGTTTCAGGAAAATGTTACACAAGACAAAATGGCGAGCCCTGTTGATGCAGAAGAGGATGTGAGCAGAGAGGAGCAGGCTAAACCCGAGGTTGACAAGACAGAGGAGGGATGTGGTGAGTTTTAAAGGCCAAGTTGTGTAATTTTATAGTAAATGATTTGCTTTTGAAAATGTCATATACATTTATCACTTATTTATCTGCATTCAGGAAGCTCTTTGGGGTCATTGGGCTCCAGTGAGCAGCTCCCAGACTCTGACTCTGAGCTGGACGAGAGGCACTCCCACAGCCTTACGAAGCAGGAGAGCGTGAGCATAGACGATGACCAGCTGAGCTACAGGGACAGTTTGGACCTGTCCAGTCAGTCTGCAATCCACATTGAGCCTGAACAAGATCTGGATCAGGATCAGGAAAACCCAGAGGGAGAAGAACCCCCCGCTTTGCCAGACAGCGGCCCCCCAGAAGAAGGTGCTGGAGAAGAGCAGGATCTGAGTGCTTCTCTGGCCGAGCTCAACGTGAATCAGTCCAACAATAACAACAATTACCACCCGTGCTCCCCCACACTGAGCCTGTCGGGCCTTCCACTGGCACGTCTCTGTGGAAAGAAATTACCACTGACGAGAAATCGAGACAGCGAGCCAGAGTTCGTCTAATATTGTCAATCGTGTCTGTTCGTCTTTAAATTTGAAGTTAATGAAAGCCTAACGGTCTGCCGTGTAAATAGGTCAAATTAAATTTTAAACTGTAGATGTATGTTACTGTACTAATCTTTGCTGCCAGTGAAACCTCTGCACGCTTGCTGCTCTTGGGATTACTGGCATTTCAAGATATTTGATTTGTTTGTATTTTAAAGCGTTTGTTTTGTTTTTTTTTTTCTCTCGTCTGCTCTCACACCGTGAGGAAGGGTAAGCTGCATCAGAATGTGTGAGGCGTGCAAACTTTTCAAGCAGATTCCACTGCTGGTTATTTCAGCTCGAAAATTGAAATACATGTAAACATTCTTATAAATGTTGCCTTTTGTGTCTTATGTCAGTTTTAATAAAGGTTCTTGTTTTAAATTTGTAGTTTTTGATTTTTGGCATTTTGTGCAAATTACCAAGAGGGAGAAATTAAACCAAATGAGCACAGTTGCAACCTATTTCCTAGTATGGGGAACATGGTGGGGAATAGGCTGTCTTTAATGTATTCATTTTGTCACTCCTGGCCCTCCATGGGGCGAGGGCACTGGAGGAAGTGTTGAATACAGTAGGCGGTAACCTCTGAGGCTCAGTTAGCAGAGACTGGTATCAAAAGTAGGTCTACGATAGCAGCAGCAGCAACAAGAGTAACATGGCATTCAAGAGGAAAAAAAAGGTAAGCAAGCATCTTAATCACACATAAATGGAAAACGGCACATTTCAATTTTGAATCATTTATTTTACAAAATCAGTAATTCAAGTCAAAGATACAAGCAGGGTGATAATTCAACAATGAATAGCCAAAGGTGTCGTGCTGAGATTCCTTCACTGGTCCTTAAACGTTGATCAGGGAGAATGACTAGAAAACAGAACAAAGAAAATTCACAGCATTATTCAAGTTTATTTTGAATGTTTAGACCGGAGATGCACAGAAAGCATTTGAATTGTGTGTTTGTATGTTTTGGTTTAATACTTCCTCATTCTCAGAAAACACACAAAACTCAAGAACATTAAAACTTCAGCAGCTGCTACGCACTTTTTATCGCTTAGTTTCTTTTTCAGCTGTTATGTAAAAAGAGACACATACCTGTCATTGGACCAGTCTGTATGTGATGTACCGCCCAGCTGTTTCACTGGGTCTGATGATCTTCACTACCTGGAACAGCAGATACAAAATGGCAGCTTTTTTTTTTTTTTGATTGTCACAGCGCTGTCTCTATCGTTGTGATGAAAAAAAGTGATAAAAATAGTGCTGTCTCATCCTTAATGAATGAATCGCTCTCATGCTTTTAAAAGAAGACATATTGTTTTTGTGTTTGCATAAAGGGATCATTCAAATAATTTAAAACCCCAAATGTCAAAGCGGTTTCATGTTGATCACGAGTCTCGCAGGTTTCAGAACAAACCCCACACATAGTTTCAAAACATTTCTTGCAAAAAGTAAAACCTAATAACTTTTTTTCATCTCTTTAGTCACATTTTCTTGCATTCTGTCAGTTATAATAGTTTCTAAGATTTCTTACCTGTCCTCTTTTCAAGCCAAAGTAACGAGCCACAGGGTCCCCGGCCTGAATCCTTGGCAGCTGGCTTTCTTTTAATTTACTGAGGTAATATTGTTAAGGGCAACGAGTGTACAAACCTCAACGCTTCTAAACTAATTTACTGTCATGCAGTGCAAAGTGCAAGGATACTATCTTGCCAGAAGTTCAGTCACTTCCTCTTTTGTCATGACGATGTGCTCTGGTACAAGCTGAAAGATAGGAGAGAAATGCAAATAAAGAAATGTACAACACGCTGCAGGCTTACTTGAAAATAAAGATTTTAATGTAGAGGACAGTATGATGCTTACCTCGTGCTCTGTGATGTTAATCAGCAGCTCCTGTTGTAGAAACTGCTCCAGTATATATTTGGGTGCCATGTCAACTAGAGACTGTGAGGGATTTGTATATTTACAATCACTGCAGCATCCATTTCAAGAGACATACCGTTCCCTTTTTATCACGTTTGCATTAAACTGATGTTTACCTGTTTTGCTGAGGGTGTCATGCCCATCTGAACAACAATGATTGCCCGTGTGATGTTCTCCTCTTGCATCCTCTGACAGTACATCTTAATTGTCTTGATACCAACTTTGGGCTCCTCTGAAAAGAAATTGAAAAAAAAGGAGATTTTATGAAATTATATACCTACAAGTGACATACAAACATAAACAAACATGCTCATAAACATACATATTTTTACACATGTAAATTAGTGCAGGTGTCATTAAACAGCTTTACTGCTAATCCCTTCAAAGTCTTCTCTTTATGAAGCGCTGCACGATTCCCAGCACTCCTGTTATTCTGATCAATTATTGGAGTGTGTTAAAATTTCCCCATTAGGTGAGAAAACATTAAGTTATGTGTCAAACTGACTCAAACGTCATGTGGAGAGTCATTCCTAAATTTGGTTTACAAATTAGAGATGAAACAGCCCTCTTCAATGATAGAACCTGCACAGAGCACAATCATTGCTCCTCACCTGACTTACTTCTCAGATTTGGCTCTCTGTGACTTTGGTCTCTTCCCCAAGTGAAAAATTAAGTTGAGGCATTGATGCTTTTGAGGAGGAGATCTGTTGTGCTGGACTGAACTTTAAAAGTCTTTAAAAGACTTCAAGTTATTTTAAAGTGCTGGACTTGTGATGAACTTGTACTCAATGGAACTCTTAATATGTTCGATGCAAGTGAAGAGAGTAAACTGAATATAAATAAATAAATAAATAAAACCATCGGAGCAACAATAAAAACTTTAGGACTGGCCAACTCAGAAACACCACAACGCCTTAGAGAATAAAAGCGACAATTAAAGTGATATGATATTAGACTAATTTCCATGGAAATGAGTGGATGTAAATACAGAGGATTTACAACAAGCTGTGAACCACTGGTTACACTTAAAAACATAAGGCTATAATTCTCAAACATAGGTCAGAAATACTTTTGTAAAACCTTTAATTAAATCTGAAAGTCTGCACTTCGATCACACCCTGACCTACTTTTAAAACCACTAAAGAGTTGTGGAGAAGCAAAACTACAACTATATTATTCTCCAAGTACCTATGGACTTAATTGTTGGTCTGGCAAACAAAACAAAATAAATAAAGCCCCCACCCCCCAAAAAAATTATCAAAAAAATGTCTTTATTGCAGTTTGGTGGGTTTCTTTTGTTGGAATGAGAAAAGCTCTTTAGGCAGCACAGATTTTACAGTTTTCAAGGACAAAAAAACAAACAAGGTGTGGTTTTGGCTTTTTTAAGGACTGGACTCATGACAAACTATAATATTAGAAATACGCCTACCGGGAAAGAAAACAAACATCTGGTCTGTGGGATCATCATTGTGTGCCACCAGGACGGTGAGATCTGTACGTCGGGGACGCCCCTCACTGGGCTTGTCTCCAAACTGACTCTTGAACTCTTCCAGTGTCTGGTCCAACTCATCCTGTGTCACCAGATATCCTCTATCATGGCAGAGCTGTGGGTGTAAAGGAAAATATTAAAAAGGCAAATTAAAAACAAACTAACAAAAAATCTAACCTAGAAGTTTTGAGAAGACTGTGGGTTTTTCTCATGACATAAGGTAAAACAGGCCCTCAGGGCAGCCAATGCTAGGAAGGCCATTGGCCTGGATGAGATCTTACCCGGCCTTCAACCCAGATCAGTATGCATACAGAGACAACAGATCTACGGAAGATGCCAGATCTTCATGATCATAAAATCTGCTGACGACACAACTGTTTTGGGACTAATGTCAAATGGGAACGAGGTCGCCTATAGAGATGAAGTGCAGAGCCTGTTATTACAACCTCTCCACGAACATTAAAAAAAACAAAGGAAATCATCACTGGTTTCAGGCAACAGAGAGGGGCACTCAGACCACTGGAATTAGGGGGTGAGGAGGTAAAGAGAGTATCTTACTTTAACCTCCTAGAACCTGGCGTCCACATATGTGGACATCACATTTTGGGTTATTTAGACCTAAATACTCAATTTTGCTCTACAAGGGCCTGATATCCACTGACGAGGACATTATACTGCTACTGTTCTATCAAAATTTTAAACAAATATCCTCATATGTGGCTCTTATTTTTCTTAAAAACAAAAATAAAGTAAAAAAAAAAAAAAAATCTGGTAACTCTTTGTTTTTACATTCATTGGGCCCCAATCCGCCCAAATATCAAAGAGAAATTGAAAATGCATGTCGTGGAAGAGTTGGGGTCTTAGGAGGTTAAACTTCTGGGAATACCATCAATGAGGACTCTGAATGGACAACAAACACTGCTGCTATTATAAAAAAGGCACAACAGAGACTATTTCCTCAGAATACTGAAGAAGGCCCACCTGTCTGTGAATCTGTTTCTGTAAATCCATTAGTCTTTCTACCGCTGCAGCATCTTAGATCAAGTGAATGCTTTTCAGGGAGTTTATATGACATCCTGACAACAAATAGCAGTAGTCCAGCGTTAACTAGTTTTTCAGCACCACTATGAGACAGGATGTTTCTGATTTTAGAGATATTGCACACACGAAAGAAAGCAGTCCTTCGTGTTTGTTTAATATACACATTTAAGGACATATTCTGGACAAAAAAAAGACTAAGATTCATCACAGTGTCACTGGAGGCCAAGGCAATGCCATCCAGAGTAAGAATCTGTTTAGATACTGCATTTCTGAGACTTTTAGGGCAGAGTATAGTAACCTCACTTAAATTAGAGGTCATCCAGGTCAAATCATGCCAAGAAGGCAAATATATGTTCCTTTTTTAACTCCTAAAGAAATAAATTAAAGATCACCAACTGTGTGATGAAACTGTCACAACCCACGCCGACAATGTTCTCCTCATATGATGGAGACGAGGAGAAGAGGCTTCCAAAAACAACGCTATGATGATGTAGTTTAGAAACCCATCATGTTGCACTGAGACTGCTTTAAAATGACGGCTGACGTATGAGGAACAGATCCGCTTAGTATCTCAGGTGGGAGGGAATGAAATACAAAGAGAGGATGTACAAACTGAACTCGGAAAAGGGTTTATAAACCAAACCTCGATCTTTTCCGAAACGTTTCCAAAATTACATAAACAAACTGTGACCGAAAACTGAAAATACAATGCAACAAGCTAAAGGGGAAAATACTAAATACGCCTCTGACGCTCATTAGTACTGTCATTAAACTGTAATAATACCAGAACCGCGAATTATGAGCTCCACAGCAGCATCATTTTACTGTGCTTGGCCGGAATCGATGATGCTCTGCTCTCCTTGGCTATTCTAATGTGCTTAGTAAGTCAGTAAACAAGGCTACCTTCCTGAAGTGAGCCGCTGATTTCGAATCGCAAGTTAAAGAAAGCTAAATGCTAAGCTAATAACAAACAAACACACAAATGTAACCTACCTGCATGATTGTTTTGCGGATTTTCCAAAGCCTGTACGTTTCCTCCTCATCATCCATCTCGTCTCAAACCGTGTGTATACTCTAGATTTAATTTAAATTTATTATTCTTTAATAAACGTCCCACTCTTAGGCACAGCCATACACGACGCACGCTTTCGTCTTCCGATACAGGCTAGTGACGTAGGCTGGGCGCCTTGGGATGACGCACGGCAATCGAGGTTTTTTTTTTTTTTTGGTTTGTTTGTTTTTTGTTACAAAACTTTTACACATAACTAGTCTCCTACAGTTTGCCGAAGGGAAGATCTTTCACATAGAAAAGGGATTTATACTTTTGAACTTGAAGCCTTTGATAATAGACGAGCGCCATTTAACGGAACACTATAGTTCCATTATATTGTCATATTGGACTTTTGATGAAAAACAGAAACAACCTCCTTAGTTAATAATAATAATAATAATAATAATAATAATAATAATAATAATAATAATAGTGTCCCTTCGCCCTCCTCTGGTCTCTGAGGCCACCGCCCTCCGCTGTTTCACAACACGCTGCAGGGCGGAGTCTGCAGCTGAGGTTCACGGTGGTAAATTTGTCCTCATTTTAAAAGAAAATGAGGCCATTTTATGTTATTTTAGCAACTGGGGCTGTAGCGAGCTCTGGGGCACTACTGGCGATGGTGTTGTACTTTGTATTAACCACAACGGTAACGTAAACCTCAACCATTTGATCTGCATGCTTTTGAGTGATGTCTGTGATTTCCACTGTGTGTAACACAATTTCATCTAACACGCATTTTTTTTACTGCTGTAATAATATCGTTAATCCATTTTTCACGTAAACAACGATGGCTGTTACCTAAGATGCTCTGCGTGTTTGTGGTGGGCTTTGATTAACACACGTGACACGGACGGACGCCCACAAAGTTCGCAAATCCTTCCCTCCCTCTGCTTTTTCCCGCACAGTTAGACACATACCTTTCCACTGAATTTAGAGGGAGGAAAAACAAAAAGAAAAAAATACATTACGTATAAGTGCTGTTTGTGACACCGGATGTTTGTGCTCCCACTCTGGCTGCTGGTGTCAGCTGATAGGCTTATCATCAGGGACAGACAGAGAGGCACTTCTGGATCGACACAACACCCGGCCATGTTTTTTATTGTAGCTGATGTTTTATGATTAAAGAATAAAGGTTTGCTTTCAGCATCAGTTTATATTAGTGGTGGAGAAAAAGTGGAGAAAGAACAGAGTTCATCTTCTTCTTCTTATTATTATTATTATTATTACATTTTATTTGACTGTTATTATTCTCTGTTTTCAGTGTAATTATGAGTTAGCTTCCACATTGGATTTGCTACTTTCAGTTTAGTTTTCAAGAGTTTTGGTGTTTTACTCTTCATCAGGGCAAGATTTAGAAAAGCTAAAAGAGGAATTACAATTCAAGGCTAAACACTTAACCTCCTGGGACCTGGCGTCCACATATGGGGGCATCACATTTTGGGTTGTCTAGACCACAGTACTAAATTTTGCTCTTTCAGATGGCTTTCAAAGGAGCCATATTGCTCAAACGGGAACAGTTGTTCTTTCTCATTTTGTTTTTGTACTCAGGAAAAATGCTGCTGTGTTCAGACACCAAATAAAGAGTTTTGCACATCATTACTCAATTGTGACTTTATAGTGTTCTATAGAACACTATAAAGTCACAGTTGCAAAGAGAAATTAAAAATGCATGCCATGAAAGAGTTTGATCTTAGGAGGTTAATGAAACTTGTTTACTGAGGTCATGTAGACCTCCTGAGTTGTAATAAAGAAATGCACCCAAGCCTCATCAGTCCAAACTGACAAAAACTAAAACTTTATGACTACACACTATTTCTTAAATGAAACACTGTAGTTTAAATTTGATCAAGAGCTGGATTTCCTGCACACTTGCCTGGACAAAATAATCTTTACTACTGAAAATCAGAGGAAAATGTTGCTTCATCTCTTATTTTGTGGCGCAATGTTCTGCTTAGCTCTTCCACTCCAGCTCACAAAACATAATCGCCAGTTTTGTAACAATTCTGCTCTTGTTGTCTGAGATTATGATTATTTGGTAGAATGATTTTTTTTCCCAGCATAAAGTTTCAAGTATGCTTATAAACTTTGTGGTGGGAAAAAGCAGGCTCTCATGTAATGACATAGTTAGCATTGTTGAATGGGTGCATTTAAACCATAATCTTGTCTAAGCCTAATGCAAATGTGAAAATATCAGAACAAAGAAAAGAAGGTTTTTTTGCCAAACTCATTTCTTTTGAATGTTTTTGTCAAAGGTCTGTATGCTTAGCTCGTGTAGCCGTTTTGTAATGGCTCATGGACCATTGGACCCTTACAAAACAGGCAAGATAACTGTTTTCAACCCTTTTATTTCAAAATAGGCACATTAGTTGTTGTGTTTAATTGCTTTGGATTAACAGTACTGGCAATTATATTATATTACAAAATATTGAGACATTGATGCACAAAATAATTCTCCATAAAACTTGGTTTCTAATTTCATGCTAGAATATAAAGAGCTTGTGTAACATCTGCACAGTGACTCAAAGCAACCTGTGCTACACACGTAAACAGGTAAAACTCAGAAACTGTTATTCAATCGGGATAATCACTGTTACTGTTATTTTTTTTGTTGTTGTTGTAAAATGTATATTTTTGGTACTCTTTGCATACTGAGATAAAAAGCAGCTGTGATTGAAGCAGCTGGCTCTGATTCCTCTTCACATCTCCCATTCAAAATGTGAAATGTGTAATAATCTTAAAGCTGATTGATGTAAATTCAAAATTGTAAAATGTGTTTTTTCTCATTACAATAGAAAGAGAGAAATCCAGCCTTTTTAGGGTAATGTAGAAGTTTATATCTGCTGCAAATCACCAGTTTTTCACTCAGATACTAAACAATGCATAATGAGCTTTGGTTTTTCTTCTGACCGTTGCTCTTTGCTCTACACGGACTAAGTTGTGAACTGTGGACTGCAGCACACATGCTTTTCTGATCAGGCTTTACTGAATCAGCAGCACAGAGGGAGGTACTGGACAATCACAGCCTATCAGTTTAGTTAATGATCACCTGGTTTCCCTTTACAAAAGCACTGTAGAACATGAGTTTTCTCAGTACAGGGACAGAAGTTCAGCGGTGATACTTTTAGAGACCGAGGAGCTAAGTAGGGCAGCCATGCGCCTGATAGGGTGCACAGTGCTCCTCTCTGTCCTGCTGCCGGCTATGGTAAGAAACAACGGGATTAAGACTGAAACATTACTTTTGCGTTTGAGGGCTAACCTTTGCTTTTGCTTTTGCTCTCCTTAGATTTATGTTTATTTTCATGTTTTATTGGATGTATTGCTTTTTTTTAATTTTCATTACATTTTCTTTTTAAAATTAATTCTTCACATCTGATAGGCTGTTGAGTTTTGGAAATAACACAGTGTTCTAACTACTTATTGTTTTGGGTTTTTTTCCTTCCAAAACAGTCTACCCCATTAGAGGAATGGCAGAGGGCAACATCCATTTATAACTTTTCAGCAACGGATATCGATGGCAACGTGGTTTCCCTTGAAAAATACAGGTAAATTTCTCTGTCATTTTGTTAAAACCTCCGATTACAATTATAAACTTCTTATCACTAAACAAATGTGTGTGCACGTGTGTGTGTGTATTCAGGGGGAATGTTGTCATCATCACCAACGTAGCCTCTAAATGAGGTAAAACCCCAGTAAACTACTCTCAGTTTACTCAGTTGCACGCCAAGTACGCTGAGAGAGGTTTAAGCATCCTTGCCTTCCCTTCCAACCAGTTTGGGAACCAGGTATGTAAAACATTAGTTGTTTTTTTTTTATTGCAACATTTAATGAGATTTGTTTGTGTAAGTTATCAGTTATCCAGGTCATGGATAACTGGAGATCTGTAAAGACATTTCACCTCTCACCCGAGGTTACTTCAGGTCTAAAAACAAATGGTGGAAAGTCCCAGGTATTTACCCCTCATGGGGTTTTACCCTTAACCCCCAGTGATGGTAATGGCCTGCACCTTTATTTACACCATAGCTCACATGATCAATAGGGGGTCAATACCCTCAGAACCATCTCCAGTAATGACAGCCCCCATTAGGGGACTCCAGGTCTTGTTTTTAGACCTGAAGAAGCCTCTTGGATGAGACGGGAAATGTCCTCCAAACTTAAACAAGTTCCGTTGTCTTGTTTTTTCAAGCTCTCAAGATGGAGAAGATAGTGTTTTTATAAACACTAAAACCAAATATAAATGGAAAAACGAATTATAATAATGAGAGGCACTGCAAGTGAATGGGTAATTTAAAAATGTCCCCAGATGACTGGTTAAAGTTAGTTTTCATATTACTGTGTTTTTATGTTTTATGCAAATTAGGTGTTATCTCTTTAAATATGGAGACTTTATGGACTTGTACTTCTCCAGAACACAAATGTGATACATGTTACGGTTTTCACACATGCTTTTACTGTTTATTGTGCCATAAAGCAATCAATTTTTAACAGATGGACAATAACTTTTTTAATGTTTTACAGAAAAAAAGCATTAAAAAAAATTACCCCTCTGAAAAATCTTTGGAGTATAAATAGGAACATGACTGGAAGGCTTGATGGATGTTGGTGCTACCGGAGAATAGATTTGTACACAGTTTTGAAAAAATTTAGAGAAAATAAAATGTGAAAAATGTGTAAGTGAAATGTTAGGCAGCGTGAAACCTTTATAGTTTTTTGTATAAGTCTCCTAACATGTTTTTTTAAATATCTAAAGCATTCATAATTTCATTAAGTGTTTAATCATGTGCATAAATTGTAGTTGCATAAACACTGCAATGGATAATTTGGCAATTTTCTCACTACTAGTCTGAAACATGGCTTGTTTTGAAAGAAACTAGGCCAAGTTTTAAGATTATGTCAAATTCAAGAAGCTGCTGTTTTAAGTCGACTATTTTTCTTTTTTTAATTGAATGACATTTGGTGCCCAGTATATGTAATTTGTCATATGCAGGTCACTGAGAGCAGTTAGAGACTTTAATACTTTTAATACTATTTACTTTTAGGAGCCGGGCAATGAAACTCAAATCAAGCAGTTTGCAGACACGTTCCAGGCTCGGTTTGATATGTTCAGCAAGATCGAGGTGAATGGGCAAAACGCTCATCCTCTGTGGAAGTGGCTGAAGGAACAGCCTAACGGGAAGGGCTTGTTTGGAAAGTAAGTTGTGAATGAATTAATCTGGGTCACAGTCATATGGTCACAAAGTATCTTAAAAGCTTGTTTGGATCAGACATAATGCGTACAGTCATCTGTTTAAAATGTGTACAACTGAATTTGAACAATAATCAGTCATATCATTTAAATCAGTTATTGATTAACAGCATTTTTTATTCCAATGCTGACTGAATGAGAGCGATTAGTGGTTTTCTAACACATTTTTGTGTTTATTTCTGCAGTAGCATCAAGTGGAATTTCACTAAGGTACGTTTTTATTATGGTTTATTTTTAAAACATTTTTATGTCAACAGGGCTAAAATATTATAAAATATAAAACGCTGAATATTTGAAAAACAGTATAAAGGATCATTTTAGAGAGTATGGAACAATAAATGGAACAAGCTTTTATATGCAAAAAAATGTGTTATAATTATTCATTTATTTTCTTTTGTGTTTAGTTTTTGATCAATAGAGAGGGTCAGGTGGTGAAGAGATATGGACCCTTGGATGATCCAAGTGTACGTACAAAATCTTTGGTTATTCTGTCAGATGTTCATTGCTCATGTGTCTGTGTGATTATTGCTCACCCCGTGATGAGCTCTGCTGTGTTTTCACTAACAACAAGAGATGTTTGTAGTACGTGTAATTTTATCACCCCTGTGTATAGACATGCAGCTGAAGTCCATGCAACTCTCGCTTTCTTTCCAGGTGGTGGAAAAGGATCTTCCCAAATACCTTTAAACCTCTAAGAGATGCCTGAAACCATGCTTACTTACATCCACTTAATTTTGCGTTTCCAATGCTCTTTTTTCCCACATTTCTCTGCCTCTCCAAGCACCGGTGGATATAGTTTGAGTCCATCCCAGACCAGTGACGGTCTGTTCATCAACCTGCATCGCAGGCAGGGCAGACCTGATGTAAATGGCGTGCAAACCTGCTGGGAAGGCGACCGAGCTTATATTCATAGAGTTCTATGGAGAGAACGACAGGGAACCCATTAATAGAGCATCATTCAGCACCTTAATGTTGGGCATTGTTTTCATCATAAAATATACTAAGATTTGTTCCTGTTATATTTTTGTGTGTGACATTTATTGTCTGTGATTAAAGCAAAAGTGTTGGGGTTTTTATGGGGTTTTGAGGTGTTGGTACTGAGGAACAGATACATCTTGATCATTCATGCACAAGGATCTTTTCTTTTGTGTCACAGGAGCAAATAAAAAGGACTTCAGCTGAAAATGTATTCATTTCTTTGTCAGAAACTCTTTAAGAAGTGAGCACAAGAGCTTGAAATTGTTCAACACAGTGTTGTTCAGAAAGTGTGGACATAGCAGTTTACCCTATAGGGTGTCCTAAAAATAACAATGATGACATATAGAACAAATAAAGAACTCGGAAAATGTTGAATCTTGACAGTAGCCCGGATCATTAATTCCTTATATCGATGTTGGCGCTATTTGTAGGGGAGCAGGGGAAACAAGAACATTATTACACCACACAAAAAATATCATTACTATTTTTCTTTCTCTGTGTTTTTCTGATATTTTTAAAAATTGTTTCTATATAACCTGATAATATCATTGTGATCTAATTCTGTGTAATAATAAGTGAAAATCTTACATCTTGACACACAGTAAGTTCATCCTTGCAAAAACCTAAAAAACGTCACCCAGATTTTATTTAAAAGACTGTTAACTTATTTATTTCTAAGCTTCTCTGAGATTCTTTATTATTAAGTATCGTCTTCTACTCACTGCAGCAGATAATCTGCTTCTCACCCTATTCCTAGCACCTTCCTCCTTCACTACATCCAATGAATTTTTTCTGTGGTCTTCCTCTTTTCCTCTTTCATAGCAGCTTCATATTCAACATGCTTCATCCAACATATCCATTATCTGTCTTTTGAACATGCCCAAACCATCTCAGCCTTTCCTCTACAACTTTGTCTCTTACAGCTCAACCTGATATATCCTTCTGATGTGTTCATTATTAATCTTATAAATTCATACATTATAAATGTATTACTTCTACTCCTTGCAAAGGTACCCATTTGTCACTCCTACCAGTCCTAGATCCACAAAGACACATTACCTTGTGACCTTCTCTCCATCAACACTCTCAAAGCAATTCTCACATCTGTATTGCTTTCACAAATCTTCATGGTATGGCTCATTATCTTTATCCCTGTGTAATTACTAAAACTGTACAAATCAACCCTGTTCTTGAAAATCTGCACCAGTACACTTGTTCTCCATTTCTCAGGCATTATCTGACTCTCTAAGGTTAAAAACTCCTGGATGTTTCCATACGTCCACAAAGTATGTCATCTGGATAAGTAAATGAAATAAGTTAAACGTATAACAGAAACATACTGAGCCCCATAAAAAAACACAAGAGCCCTGAAATGTTATGCAACTGCTCAGCTAAATCTCCTGCTTGCAGTTCACTGAGAGTCCTGCAGAGGGAGTCACAGGGCCCATCAGTACAAAACCAGGCGGCAGCGGCTCAGCAGCAGCAGCAAGTGCAGTGCAGAGGAGCTGGAAGAGGCAGACTGTGTGCTGCTGTCGTGAGGAAACACTGCACAGATGAAGGGACCGTCGCGGATAGCTGTCGTATATTCCTCCGTTTGATTACTGTTACACATCAAACGACCCGATCCTCTTTCCCTCCACCGGGATCGCGCCGTCGCTGTGGGTCTTTCATTCGGAGGGACTCGCCTGTTTTTTCCTCCGGGAGGCTGAATGGAAGCAGCAGCCGAGGGAGCGGTCGGGCTGTCGGAGGCCAGGGAAGGGAGCCCGCTGTCCGGGGCCGCAGCATCCGATGATGCGGACACGGTTGTGGGAGTTAGCTACGGGATGGACGCCGCAGACATGGGTATTTTTCCACATATCTCATAAGCCATTCTCATCGTCCCTCCATCCATTTTCCCTCGCGGCTTTACTGCTGCTACCTTAACCAGAAAGTCCCGACTCATCTCTGCTAGCAAGGAATTAGTAAGCTAGGCTAGTGGCTAACTAAGCTGAATGGATGGGGCTCAGGTGAAGTTAAGTGCTGTAACGCAAACTGTGTAGGGTACATTTATATAAGTACAACTATGAGCAGCCAGCACACGGACAAATACAAGCTGTTAATATTTTTGGTTTATAAAAGCAGACAGGTGTGAAGTCAATGTTTCTCATCACTTCTTCATTTCATTTATTGATTTTTATTTATTGCTCTTTAAAAAACTATGAATGTTTTTTAAACATTCATAGCTTTGGGCACCTAAACATTAAAGCCTCAATTTGCTTATTTGTCACCATCTTGGCACTTATTGGAACCAGTAATTTGTTAAGGAGAAGGAAGGTTGAGCAAACTGGAGCCACTACAGTTGACTAACAGGCTAGACACCAGTTAAAGGGTGTAAAAGCCTTGCAATAGTGCACCAGTGTTTGAGGAAGTCCCGATAATGCATCAATAATATGAAGCAACTAAATGCAATCAGACCACCACTGATTTGGTCGGTTAGACCTGTGGTGGTCCTGCAATGACACCTCAATATTTCTTCTATTAAAAAAAGGCCCATTGGCAGTAAGTTTATAGATATAATTAATATTTAATTATTATTAGATTTAAACTGTCCAGGGAACTATAAATATCAGCTGATAGAATTTAAGCCTATGTGTAACAATAATAACACTTTTTTGGGGTCAGAAATTTCAGCATAGAACTCTAAAGACATGTGACCTTCAAACCATCCAGAAGTTTGCAAATTGTTGCATTCTGCAAATACAATATCCAGTTATATATGCTCTTATCAACAACCTTGTCTATGCTAAAATGTCAGCACCCTGCCATATATAGCACAGTATTATATTCAGAAAGAAATATATTATCTTTGTGATGTAAAGAACAGCTGGGTAGTTTCCAGAGTCACCTCACTACAGCCAGGTTTCTCAGCCCCAGCTGTACTGTTGCACACTTGTGCCGTAGCGGTGTCATGGTGGAATTTTCCATATGTGCACTCTAGCTGCAGTGAAAATCACACCAACAGCCCCCCTGCAGTTGATCACTACAATACCCCCACAACTGAGGAAAAGGGTTGGTGGTGTAAGGACTCTTTTCAGAACGGGTGTATTAAAGCAGTTGCTACTTTCTTTACACCATTTGTGGTTGACTTTTAGGGGATTTGTTACATGCGTATAAGTGAAAAGCAGGCGTTCTTAGATCTCTGTTTTGTCCAATATGTGTCCAACATATTGACATATTAGAGTCACACCTTTATGAGTCATAATGGTGCTACTTATTATATAAATGAGGGTAAAGTGAACAAATATTAACCAGTTTGCAGTGAAGGAAGTGGCAGACAGTGGGGAGAGCTAAACAGAGTTAACAAACTTGCAAAACTGAATAATAAAGGGACACACACAGACACCACAAAACATAGTTCATCCTTTTTAATAGTGTTCATTCAAGCTGATGTTTTCTCTGCATGTTCAGGATTAATCATTTCCATTATAAAATCTTCTTTGCGACCATGTAAAACTGCTTTTAGCTGTGTGTTCAGCCCTTGTGCCTAACAGCCACCAGTCATGTTGCATTCACTGGTCTTGCACACTGTACACCACAGTTCTGGGGGGGGGGTTTCTTCTCATTGATGAGAAAGGTGCTGACTTTGACAAGAGTTCAGCACCTCCACAGAGAATAGGCTTGTGAATCAAAGAGACTGTCTGCTGAGGGTTAGTAGTCGAGCTTAACTTTATCAGAAGAGGAAAATGGAATCCAGGTGCCCCCGACTGCAGATGGTGTGTGTTTCATTTACTCTGTTCTGCTCAGTTACTGGCTACTCGCATGCATTGGGAAAAAATAAGGTTTACAAAGGCCTTGTGCGCATTAATAGTGTTTAGGAGATATTTAACAGAGCTCTGCCCTGCTGAATATTTCATAGTTGACAGTTTGGCATTCACCTGTCTGTGCTTTCTTGCGGGGAACTTCTTGACCTTTAAATAACCAGGAAAACGATATTATTTTTGCTGACATACTGTAGGGCGTATAGACTTGATCTCACTCTTTGCTTGCATAGGAATATCACCATCCGTGAAGAGTGCAGGCGGGGTGGAGTGGATGGAGACGAGTGTCAGGGATGATTTGTGACAGAAAAGCAGCAAGAGTGAAAGGGAAGGTTGACAAGATGGTAGCGAGATCTGCTGTGATGTATGGTTTGGAGACGGTGGCACTGAGAAAAAGACAGGAGGCCGAGCTAGAAGCGACAGAGTTGAAGACCAGAATGGACAGGATTAGAAATGAGTATGTCAGAGAGGCAGCTCGGGTTCAGTAGTACACAAGACCAAAGAGGAGATTCATGGCCATGGTGAAGAAGGACATGCAGAGGGTTGGTGTAAAAGAGAAGGATGCTGGAGAAAGGTAGGACAGAAACACAGGAAAAGTGATTTTTCTGCTTTGAGCACGAATTAAATAAAAGGAAATCCCACATTTCCCAGAACACCTAAATTCTGTGCAGTGGTTCAGTAAGCACACCTAATCTGTCATTTGATAAATGGTTCCAAAATTATTAAGTGCAGCAGCAAAGCAAACAAATAGACCACTACTGCACGCTCACTCAGTGTTATTGGTCATCCCTCAGAGTCGTGGAGCCTTGCGTGTAAAAATGCGATTATTTTCCCCTCAGTTCTCTTGTTTTTATAACATCGTGTATAATGTTAATCCATTTCTTGCAACCTAAAATTTAATGTGTGCACTGATACAAAGCGAAGCTGGCTAAAGCCCTGCAACAGGGAGGGGTAGGTGCTGATCACACTTTGACTTCCTTGCAACATCTGACAATTGAGTGGGTCTAAAATCGAAAGTCCATTAAAGACAAGTCATGTGCAATAACAATTTCAGATGACCCTCACAGCGGGGTGTTATGTTTTTTTAGTGGATATTCACAGCAGAAACGATTCAGTTCACATAAGTAATGATTAATTGAAATGTCAGTTGTAAAGGTTCAGCTTGATTCTGATTGGCTCTTTATGTTGTTGGATGCTGATCAACGTGAGCTCTCTCGGTTTACGTCAGATCCTGCAAATGCGTAATTGCAGGTTGCTCTGCAATGTGTGAATACAGCGTTGTGTGGGAGTCACAGCTGGCTGTTAAATAGCTGTCTGAGCATTTATTCCCATTTAAAGCATCATGTCTTCTGGCCGTTGTAATTTGTCCCCGTAGTCTACTTTCATCACAATGGCAGCATTCGTCTCACTTATCTTCTCCTCGCACTCGGCTTCATCCTCAGAGACAGTCTCCTCTCCTTCCTCTCTTCTCCAGAGTGAGCCACAGCTCATCTACCTCCTCTGTGATTCCCTCACCTCAGCTCAGCCACTCATTTGCCACTATCCATCAGTCCTCGCCCCGTCTGTTTTTCTCTGTTCGCTTCAGGCACGGCCTGTCAGAACTGCTGACGGTAGCACAAAGGGTGGGTTACCTCCTGTGGAATTTACCATCCATCTGCTTCCCCTCTTATTCCTACGGCAAGGTCTCTCGCTTTCCCCCTTCTTCTTTATCCTTCTGAAGCTATGCAGGAAAGGATCAGTTTGTATCCCTGTAGCTCATTCGAGGAGCCTGTGTAGGGTTTTTGACCCTCTGCCAGGTTTTTTGATGTCGTTATTTTACGCAGATGATGACGCAGTCCAGTTACATCTCTGATTTTGCGTTCATGTGGGGGATGTGTGCTATAGTAGATATTTTGAGCTGGCACCACAGCAAGGCTGGAGTATTGTGTTTGCTGCTGTCTGTCCTTGTGCCTTGTCAGGGTTTTTCACTCTCCTAGGGATACCCGCTGGACAGTTGACAATAAGGGCAGGGCAGGCATCTTTTTTCTTTTTCTTTTTTTTTCTGTTGTGGTGACTTTGCAGGTGTGAAAGCTGCCGGAGGAGGCTCCGACTCGCTTTCACTCTTACATGGCTGCAGTGTCATGCTGTAATGGCTTCACTCAGTGGGGAAATAAGGCAAAGACCTACTGTTTTCAATTAAGCGAGTTACTGAGCCCCTAATGCAGGCTATTATTATTTCATAAGCAGCACCTGGAGCATGAATGCAGTGAGACAGGAACACTGTCAAACTAATGCAAACCACCCACATAGAATTAGTAGCATTTATTTTCAGCCAAAAAAACAAAACAACATTGGATGGTGTCTTCTCAGGGTTTTATTTCTCCAGATTGGCAGCATGGCCTGTACAGTTTGTACTACATCTCACCCAGTGAATGTCTACCTAAGTCCCCGATAAGTGTTTTGAAGAATTGATTAGGATTATTAATCAGTACAATTTGATTTCTTTGAAGCTGTTCATCTGCTTTATTGTAGGGTCTTTACCCTACAATAGGTACAATGGGGCAGGGATAGCTCAGTAGGTAGAGTGGTGGCCCCATGATCGGAAGGTCGGGGGTTCGATTCCCCTGAACAGCTACCCTGAGGTACCCCTGAGCAAGGTACCGTCCCTACACACTGCTCCCCGGGCGCCCAATGGCTGCCCACTGCTTCACTGAGTGAATGGGGTAAATGCAGAGAGGAATTTCCCCACGGGGCTCAATAAAGTACACTTTCTTCTACAGTATAAAGCACCTTGAGGCAACTGTTGTTGTGATTTGGCACTATATAAATAAAATTGAATTTAATCTATATCCATTTAAGCATTCAATTTCCTTTTTTCCGCCAAAAACTCTTAAAAAAATTTTCTGCAATTGGACCTTCTTTTAGCAATAGATGAAAAGACATTGTTGACATTGTTAAGCCAGAAGCCACTTCCATCTGTATAATTAAAGCAAAAATGCAAATGTTAACAGTTGCAACTTCTTATAAGATAAGATAGCCTTTGTTGGTCAAGGTCTGGCTGGGTGACAGGCAGGATGAGGACCCAAGTGCAGGAGACAAAACTTGAGCAGCTTTATTGCTGAGAAATACAAACTAAAATACAAAACACTAAACTCTTGGCCTGGTAGGGCTTGAACCTGGTAGTAGAGAGCAAAACATGGAGCACGAAGAAGAGGGGGGAGGATAATGAGTAGGATAATGAGAGGGCACACCTGGGAAACACTGCTGGGCATGATCTAACTGACAAGACAGGGGAAGCAAAACTGATGCGAAGTACATGAGACAGGGACTATCAAAATAAAACAGGAAACACACTGAGATGCAAGCAGACAAGACAGAGCTCAGGAAGAAGGAGAGACAAAGACAGAGGAGAGATAAACAGAGACTGGGGAAACAAGATAAATAAACACAACACACAGGACAAGACTGACTCTCACAGGACACACGGGGATGAGACAAAGACACAAAAGGAACCTTACAACAACAAACAAGAATCCATGAACCAGAAATAAAGAAACTCAGAGACACAAAAAAGAACTAAACTCAGGACTGCACTGTACAAACCTAAAATTCAAATCATCTCTTACAGCAAAGGAAACAATCATGAATCCATAACAAAACCCAAAACACTGGGTGAAAACCCAGCACCATGACATCATTAGTCTCAGTTGGGAAATGTACATTGTGAACAGCAGCAGAGTAGACAGGACAGGAATATAAAAATCGAAGAAAATACATACACAACACAAAGTAGAAGAAATATTCAAATAGCTATTCTGAATTTTAAAAATTCTGCTAAATCTTTCAGTTATTTGCTATCTGAGTCTGCTGAAAGTGCCTGAGCCTGACAAAGTGGAAGACCAAGATGCTGCAGGGTTTATTCAAGTTTAATAGGGCCTGAGCCGTGAGAAAATATATTCATTCATTAAACAGTGTGGGCCTAGTTGGCAAGTTCAGTCTGACCCTGGTATAAGCATTACTCCCAGCTCGTGTGATGGTGAATTTGCTTTGGGCCCCGAGAGAAGAGATAAAATAACCAAGGCTGCTTTTTCCAGTCTCTATCAGCCACAGCACAGATCGTTTCTTAGCGCTCTTGAATTACTTCTCCGATTGGTCAGATTAGTCTCTCTGGGCAAAAGACTTGCTATGCTTTTCTATCCTGGTTTCTGGTGACTTCTTTACCTATTTTAATCATGTACATATTTATTAGGCAGATACTGATGTGGAAACAGCTCACTTGTCAGCATATGGTAACTGTCACTTAACTTTTCCTAGTTCATTTAAGGAGCATTGTGCAAGTAAATAAGAGAAAATGTGATTGTTTGATTAGCTGCTATGTTGAAAAAGATGAAGCAAGTTTGTGTCGGAACAATGTAGGAACCCAACAGGTAGTATATTGACTTGACCTCTCAGGACGACGGCTAGTATTTCCAGGCTTCAGTAGATTTCATGTTTATAGAGGCTCCATAGTTTAGTGGTTAACATGTAAAAGATGCCTGGTTTAAGATTCTGAGGAGACACAAATCCTTGGGTCGTTTGGTCTGGTGTAATAATCTGTGTGAAATTACTTGGAACATCCCTATTGTCCATAGTATTGTTTTAACTTTGGAATATTTAATTTAACTTTGTACTTTTGCTAATTTTCTATAGAGTTTACACTTTCTGTTTTTCATATTTATATTTTAAGCGAGCGTCAAATACTCAAATTCATCGACTGTGGTGACCCCTTTCCAATAACAGAGCAGACAAAAGAAGAAGCCTTTATTTTGTTTTGTTTTTTTGTTCTGCCGGAGGTTTCTTCCTGTTAAAGGGGAGTTTTTCCTTCCCACTGTCGCCAAAGTGCTTGTTCATAGGGGATCATATGATTGTTGGGTTTTTCTCTGTATTTATTGTAGGGTCTACCTTACAATCTAAAGCACCTTGAGGCAACTGTTGTTGTGTTTTGGCATTGTATAAATAAAACTGAATTGAATTGAATTATGAGATTGTTGATCTGAGTATAGGTTTAGCCATAAATCAACAGGATTTCCATTAATCTGTTAAGTCTAATGGGCAGCCTGGCCTAAGATGACCCCCTGTAAACTGTTAAATTATCTGACATATCCTGTTAGACAACAGCTATTAGTTTTACACATATAAAGAGAACCCAAAAGCACTATGAAAAAGTTTAAAAATTATGAAAGAACCAGGCAGATATTATAACTTAATATCTTTTTAGTTGGCTACTTACAAATCACAATAGACTAAATAATTTCTTAATTATTAAATATAAACAGCATTAATCATGCTTTTTATGAGTATAGGCTGTGAAATAACACCAGTTTGTCTCTGTCTCGTCACTTGCTGCGTATGCAGAGATGCACTTAGGCCAACACAGCTCCACTCTCTAGTCTGTGCTTCACAGTTAGCATTAAAGATTAAGATACTTGATTTGCCGTTGTAGAGATATACAATGAAATTTTGCTTGGTGACTCTATCGACCAGCAGCAAGGGATGAAAGCAGCTTTTTTTTTTTTTTTTTAAAAAGACATAAAAATAGTACAAACAAAGACAACTATAGAAAAGCAATAAAAAGAAAAATATACAACACACAAACAACAAGTAAGGTGTAAAGCGATTTTCTGTTTATTTACCTCAGTGCAAAGATTATGCAATATTGTGTATTTGCACAGATATTAAATCAGACCCAGTAATTATTATTATTATTATAGCAAACTGCATTAATCAAATGCAGCCATAACAAAACATTCTTCACTCCTCTGCAGATTTTCTCCACAGGTGTTTTTCTCTTTTCTCCATGTTTTGACGTTCTGTGGGTAACCCTGAGAAAAAGACTCATTATCTGTACTGTTTTGTGCTACATTGGTAGCTAAGGAATGTGTTGTCTACCACATTGTAAATTATAAACGCTGTAGCTTGTGAGTACTTTATAAGCATTCATCTGCATGTCCAGTAGTGTCAAAAAAGGCTTTAAAACCACACGTGGTGCAGGGCTAAAAACATGTCTTGGTGTTGGTAAAATGGTAAATGGTAGCGCATGACAAGTGTATATATGACGCTGAAACACATACCAGTTCTGCTATGTCCTCTGCACTCTGTGTTTTCATGTAGGTGGCCGTTTGTAGGGGTAGTGTGTGTGTGTGGTGCAGGATTGCCAGTAAGGTCACGCAGGATAAATGCAATGCACCAGAGCATATAGATGAAAGACTGAAGTACATGGGAAATATGCAGAAATGGGATTATAGGCAAAAGTTGCCATTTTTGATATATTTTAAAAGCCTGCTCTCTTGTGAGAAATTTGCTCAACAGTTCCTTAATCGTAACATAATCTAATACAAATATGTGACTAGTAGCTGTGCAGGAAAAACAGCTTCCCCACATCGTTTTGTATTGTAAGACTCACAGTGTCACATTACTAAATACAGCAATAGTTTGATCTGAGGGCTGTTTTTCTTTTCGTCTCTGCACCTAACCAAGATGAGGCATAAAATAACAGGTCTCTGTAGATTATTTATTGCATGTGTGACAATACCGACTGAGACATTGTTGTGCAGCTCTGTTAGAGGAGATTACCTTCTATTGAGTCACCGCTGCCTGCAAAGATGCTGCTCTCAGCAATAACACAGCAGCACACAGTAGTCAGACTGATCACCTCCGTGTTTATTCCGACTATCTCTCCTCTCCTCTCCTCTCCTCTCCTCTCCTCTCCTTTCCTCTCGAGTCCATAAAAGGACTTCTTTCTCTTGGCTGACAGCTTTCATTGCATTTTGAGGATCAGCAAGGATCACTAAGCTCAGTTCTGATCTGGCAGCTCGGTAATGAAAAACAGACTGAAATTACATAAGAGTTTGAGCACTTGAGTGTGTCATTTTGCCAGCAGGACTTAGCTGTTTTTAGCTCTGCCCAAGAACAGAGTTCTGCAACTCAACCCTGTCTGTTTTTGCAGGAAAGCGAGACCTCCCTGTGGGAGTGTAGGACATGGCCACTCTCGACGTGTAAATCCAATGATATTAAAACAGTTAAACCATTCTCACTTGCAGACATACAGAAATGCATGGTAACTGAGCCTCTCCACATTGAAATAGTAGTTATCAAAACTTCTCATTTGTGTTTGCACTGACTCCATCTGCATAGTGACTTGTGCACTGTGAGCGGGCGTCACATTCCCACAGACACACAGGTAGGCGTAGGGCTGTTCGATATAACGATATATATCGGATGACGATATAAAAACGTCTATCGTTTCATTTTACGCTATCGTTTGTTTCGTGGTGTCGCAAAATAAACTGTTTATGGCAATATTTTTTCATTATTTTGATGGTCACTGTAGTGGCTATATTAATTTCTTAAAGTTCTCTCTTTCTCTTATATTTAATATAACCACACTACAGACAGACAAGCGCTTGTTTTAATGCGTTGTCGTTAGCAACAACGACGGTAAAACCACCGCATGTCCGCTTGTTCCACATAAACCTTTCACAATAAAGCTCAAGATCCTGTTGAGACTTTTCAAAATAAACTGAATCACGTGAAAGATGCAGAGTGTTTACGGATGAGAAGCAAAAAAGAGCCGCCAGGTGCTAAAAAATAAACCTTACTCGAACGTTAGAACAGGCTTTTCCCCGCAGCACGCTGTGTAATAAATACTCATAAAGAAAACGGCGGCCGTTACAACTTATGTCTAAAAATGTACGCGACACCCAGCTGGAAACACTTCACGCAAGTCGAGCTGCCCGAGATTCACAGAATTTACATAAAATGTTACATTTTTGTGATTTATATCGTTATCGGACGATAGATGTCTTAATATCGGGATATGAGATTTTGGTCATATCGCACAGCCCTAGGTAGGCGTCTGAATAGCTGACTGTCAGGAGCTGTTGTTTAATTGACTTTTCATGCTGTATGAAGTGTGTGTCCTTGATATGTGTTTAAAACCTGCCTGCTATCACTAGACTTGGCCCAGCTTTAATATAAGCAGCTCTCCATGCATCCCCTCACCTCTGATTTCCATTTCAAAGTCCACTGAGCTTTCACGCTTCTCTGAGGAAAAATTACACTTTCATGCCCACCTGTTCCATTAGTCCAGTCTACAGTTTGAAATTAAGATGCAACTGGTGAAATTTAGAATGGAGCTGATATAACTGCCCAGCCATCATTTCAGCCACTTTTCACTCTTGTTTTGAATATAAAAGACATCGGTATGGATGCAAATAATGGCAGACAGGTCTTTTAGTGAAGATTGCATCTCTGATGATATCTGAGACGTATGTAATCATCCATCCATCCATCCATTCGCTTCCGCTTATCCTTTTCAGGGTCGCGGGGGGCGCTGGAGCCTATCCCAGCTGTCATAGGGCGAGAGGCGGGGTAAACCCTGGACAGGTCGCCAGTCTGTCGCAGGGCTAACACACAGGAACAGAAAACCATTCGCGCTCACATTCACACCTATGGGCAATTTGGATTAACCAATTAACCTATCCCCACTAACTGCATGTCTTTGGATGTTGGGAGGAAGCCAGAGTACCCGGAGGGAACCCACGCAAACATGGGGAAAACATGTAAACTCCACACAGAAAGACCCCGGCCTGATGGTGGAATTGAACTCAGGACCTTCTTGTTGTGCGGCAACAGTGCTAACCACTGTGCCACTGTGCTGCCTACGTATGTAATCATTTATCCATAAATACAGTCTTACAGTAATCAGTGAGCATCAGTTTTAACAGTTGGCCTGATGCAGAAGGATCCAGTAACCCAGAAAAACAGACAGACGGGTTTCTGCTCCCACCTGTCCCTGCATTAGTACCATCTTATCCTGATAATCCTGACAGTTAGCCTTATGGCCTGGGGAGAATGGTATTGGGATTAGGGATAGTGAAGTAATAATGACCATGACTTGGCTGGCTTTTTCTTTGGGATGTTGTCTGTCTGCAACACCAACAATACCTCCGACTGGCTGCGGTCAGTCGTGTCTGTACGAAGTGATCACGCTGCAACAGTAAAGAAAAGTCCAGAGCAGCAAATATTCCATTTCCAAAAGGGTTGGGATTGTGTGAAGTGTAAAAACAAACAAACAAACATTTGAACCAGAACCTCAATTTTCCTGATCGTGCAAATAACTGCCACATTTTAAATAATCAACGATAAAGGTCTGTGACTTTCCTTTTGAATAACTACTTAATTAATCCTTTAGCTGGCTAAGCTATTTTTGCCAGGAGTTTGGAGAACTTTCTCATAAAGGTTCCATAAGTAAATATTTAGTTTTTTATATCTGTGTGTATTTATCTGTCTATTGCTCATCATCCAGCTCCAGGCTATGTGCCTCAAAGGATCCATTTTTGAGCCAGCTGCGGGCAGGAAGCTTTTCATTAATCCTACTTGCTTGCTATTGATCATAATGGATGACTTGGCATAGTAAAAAGCTGTCCTCTCCTTTCGTGTTCTCACTGTATTTCACAAAGTGGATGATGTGTGCTGACAACAGAGGACATAGAAACTTTCCCCTTGTGTGTGCTCCCCATTGTTCAGTAAATCTAAGGAATCCTGAGGGAAAATACTTTGCAAAGAGAACATTGTGGATGTGTGCTGGCATCATAGTTCTACGTTAAATCACGGTAACATGTTTAGAGATTGTTTAAACCGTATTTCCTGCTGAAGTTTGTAAGCAGGGTGTATTTGTCTCCCTATGCCAGCTTCTCTCCGTGTGTGTTTACATGCAGAAGCAGTGAGGATAAGCTGTAAGGCTATTATTCTGCCAGGGTGCCATAATTGCAAAGAACATTTAAAGCCTCTTTGTGTAGCTTAGCATTAGGAAGTTGATGACTCCCTAATTATAAATAACACCATAAAAAGTAGCTGATTAATAAGGAATAGGCAACTGAAAGGAAATATTGACAATGTATGTTACCAGGCTTGTCTTTGATAGATAAGCACGCTGGAGTGCTGTGACAGAAACCAGCTTGTCAATGCTTCTAATCACTGTCTCTGCCACTAGCACTGGTTTCTTTGATCTGAGTCACATTAGGGCTGGAAATGTGGGTGCTAATGTGGAGAGTAAATAAAAATATGATTACAAATGAATGGGTCTATTCAAAACAAGTTAATTAACTCCACAGATCTTGTTTTTCAGACAGGATCATGCCTGCTGTTCGTCCTCCTTTTAGTTTTAGTATTATATTTAATAAAGCCACTACATTTAAACCACCTGCCGAATCCCCTTCGTGCTGCCAGAACAGCACTGACCCGTGATGATGTGAGCTCCACATGACCACTGAAGATGTCCTGTGGTATCTGGCAACAAGAGCTTAGCAGCACAAGTATTATAAGATGAGAAGAGGGACCTATTCATTATTTATTTATTATTTAATTACTATTTATTAGTTTTCAGATCAGGGGGATTAGTCAACACCTTGATCTCCTTTGAATGTTTCTTAATTTATTCCTGATTATTAAATGCAAAAGGACAGTGTTGCTGTTAAGGATGCAGCAGGGTTTAGGTTGATTATATATGTCAAAAGTAACAACATAGGAGGAGGCCAGGTTTCCCATCAGAACTTTCCCCAGGCAGGGCATCACACGGTTTCTGCCGTCTCCATAAAGAAACCACCTCATTCAATTGCTTTATGTTCCAGTTCTGATGCTCATTTGCCCACTCAAGAAGCTTTCATCGGTAGACAGGGGTGCACTATGTGCTTTTGTCAACACTGCCCAGATCTCTACAGGTATCAGTTTTTTGCTTAAAGTGACTGTTTATGCACTAACTGTTAATATATCCCACCCCTTATCAGCTCCCATTGCTACACATAGTCATTGTTTCGCATCTTTTGCCAGTGAATTTAATGTCATGGCTCGTCTGTGTATGTGAGGGAAGTTACACTTGGATAACTAATGAAAAGGTTAAATGCTTAAGTGAACATTTTACTTGTTACTTTTCTATTGAAGGTGATTTTTGACCAGAAAGTGTTTATTAGAGATCTGTGAAGATGAAAATGGTGCTCAGAAATCAGGAGATCATCACATGTATCTGCTAAGTAAAGAGCATCATTTAAAAAATCATCAGACGACACATAGCACTAATGTACATCAGTAAACTATCACTAAGGTGTTATTACTGTTTCCTGGGCTTCATTCTGGACCAAAACCAGATGGAGGAGCGAGGACCACACGAGCTGGCTGGTGTGGTCATGGAAAAGTACACAGCCTGATGGATACTGAGCTCAAGGGCTCAAGGTTAGAAAGGCTTGATAACAAAGATTTAGGATCAGTTTTCCCTGTCTCAGTCTAAAGAGAAGCTGCAGTTGCAGTATTGGTTTTTTGTGGAGTGAAGTTTATATTAACCATCTTCTTAACAAAAAACAAGGAGAACCTGAGGGTATTCTGTCTTTCTGAACATCTGCACCATTCAGGACCTCGCCACTATTGTCAGATTCTCAGAGATAATATTACATTATATCATCTAGCGTTGTTCACCAAAATACTGTCATACGAATTGGCTCTACTTTATGATGCTGAGTACAGACTAGGCTGCTGTGTTGATTTTTTTTCTGCCTTTAAATACTGACAGAATGATGGATTTCTGCTTTCTGTGGGTCAGACGCACTTTGACACGACTATCAAAAGCTGCTTTGTTGTGGCATGAAAAATTAACACCCAATCAATTGCTGGACCACCATCAGTGAGTCTCTGCCAAGATAATAAGCAATCATCTCAGAGAAGCCTCTTACTTAGCTCATCCTCAGGGAGAACCAGTATTGATCCCATCTGGGCCAGACATTGCCGTCAGTAAGACACAAGGCTGTCTACAGTGTGTGTGATGTGAAGAATTACGCAAACACGCGAGTTGTTTCGTCTTTGTGAGTCATTTTGTTGTTTAGATTCACTAAAGAAGAATCTACTACATAAAGTAGTTCTGAGGATTTTTAGGTATTTGATCTAAATGTGAACTCTAAAGTAGAAGGTTTTCAACCCGTCAGCAGGGAGAGTATCTGCTTCTTTGTGAAAGGAGAAGGGGACCTCCAGCAGGGCCCTGGTGTGAATACCTCTGGCCAGACAATCAGAAACACACGTCATGAGGGTGGCCTGAGAGCAAAATGTCTTCGGTTGGGCCCTGTGTTCACTGCCCGGCACCATGTAGCCTGATTGGCAGTTGCCATATAATACCACAATTGGTAGGTCCACCACTAATGCCCTGTTCTGGGAGATCCCCCAGGACACCATTCATGCCCTGATATTGTAAGGGATGCATACAAACACATGGGGGCCATACAAACTACAGAGTACCATTTTTAATTACTTCAGTAAAATTTCTGAAAAATGGACCAGCCTGCTGGTGATACGAGAAGGGAGCGGGAGATCGACAGACGGATTGGTGCAGCGGCTGCAGTGATGCGGACGCTGTACCGGTCTGTTGTGGTGAAGAGAGAGCTGAGTGTAAAAGCGAAGCTCTCAATTTACCGGTCGATCTACGCCCCTACCCTCACCTATGGTCACGAGCTGTGGGTAGTGACATACAATCGGCGGAAATGGGCTTCCTCCGAAGGGTGGCTGGCCTCTCCCTTAGAGATAGGGTGAGTAGTTCGGCCATTCGGGAGGGGCTCAGAGTAGAGCCGCTGCTCCTCCACATTGAAAGGAGCCAGTTGAGGTGGTTCGTGCACCTGGGCGCGTGCACCTGGGCGCCTCCTGCGCGAGGTTTTCCATGCATGTCTTACCGGGAGGAGGCCCCGGGGCAGACCCAGGACACGCTGAAGAGATTATATCTCTTGGCTCGCCTGGGAACGCCTTGGTGTTCCCTGGATAAGCTGGAGGAGGAGGCTGGGGAGAGGGAGGTCTGGGCTTCTCTGCTTGGGCTGCTGCCCCCGTGACCCGACCCCGGATAAGCGGAAGAAAATGGATGGATGGATGATTGGATGGACGGACCAGCCTGCTGGATCGTTTTTTCACTTTCATTTTCAAGGTGTCTTTTAATTCATCAGTAATTTGATAACTTTGATTTAATTCAGACAATGTGGGATCTTTCACTCTTAACACATTATCCAGTTCATGCCAGTATAGATTTCCAGCGTTTTCCAGTATTTGATGATGGAAGTGGTTTTGCTTCCTGACTTTTAATTGTTTTGCCCCTTTGTAATGCTACAAACATGTTTATTACATTGCCAGAAGTGGGCATTTTAACCTAAGAGTCTATGAGGATTGAGTCAAAGTCAGTGTCAAGTGGCCACTGTGGGGAACTGCAGTTTTTGGCACCCCTGCACTTGCTTCATTTTTTCAGCCCTGGAGGTTGGCACTTGGTTTTATTTAGCTTATCTTTTCTTTTTTTTCACCCTGTTTGCACGTGTATGTGTTTGCATTATATCATATACTGCTGTGTGGCTGCATCAATGCCCTATTTAACAGCAGGATGAGAGGACATGTGGAAGGCAGCATCTGTCTGTTGATTCCAGGCACACGTGAGTTAGTCATAAAAATGCCGGCTGACCTCAATAGGGGCACCATGGAAACAAGAAGGAGAAAAAGTGTGTGTGTGTGTGTGTGTGTGTGTGTGTGTGTGTGTGTTGTTCAGGTCCACATCATAGAAAGCAAAGAGTGATTGTACCAGCTCAGTGTCAAAGATGTTTGATTAACCTGAAAGATTTCAATAAATATGGGAACGTTTCTAATGAGTCATTTAGGCAGAGATCAAGAAAAATAGAATTTCCTGTTTGGATCTTAGCAATCCGTGTGTTTTTTTCCCCCAGTGAAGCGTTTCAATTTGCAGTATCCTGCACATTATAAAGCAAGTTTGGACAAGAATAAATTTTATGTGTGTGTTGGTATGTCTCAGGTTATTTTATCTCTTAGTATTGTAGACTTTTGTGGGGCTTTGAGGATTTTATCACACCTATTTTACATTATGGGACTCGTGGAAACCCCAGTTCATACATTTCTGGAAAAGCATCCATTATCCAGCAGGGTTATTCCCTACATAAAGTTTTATGTGATCAGCTGTTTGCTAACATGCTTTCCTGCATATTGATAGACATTGGATGCTTTGATTCATCATTAGGCATAATTATCTAAGCTCTGTTGAGCAAATGTACAAGGTTTAATCTATAGTTTAGCAGAGATATGCATGGATGGTCTTTCAGGAATTGGAAAACAACCAACTAGTAAAATATGAACATAATCATATAAGCGCAGGGGTTTTCAGAATGATGTACAGTCTGTCTCATTTCACCTCGCGTGAATATTAGCAGCCAGTAATTGACGACTCTCTTAAGGGTTATGAGAACAAGTCATAAACCAACAAATCGCCATTTAGATAGGAAACAGATTCAGCTAGGAGCTGTTTATTTGGAAGGGTCTATTTGTTGTTCCATCCCCTGAAGAACTCTACAGCCTGCTGCCATATAATGGTGGATTGAGAACAATTTTTCCATTATCTCCTCGTTCTGCGGCTTCGCAACACTGAACAAGAAGGGTAAATATGTTAAAGGTAAATGCAGAGATACCACAAACATGTTATCAAATAAGACTCCTGTATTCATGGTCAAGGCATATAAATATACTATTGTTTTCACATTTTTTGTAGGTACATAAGCTTATTACTCTGTTTTTTCTTTATTGACTTTAACATGCTCTTATCAGCTTCCTGCTTGTGTGTTTTTGTTAATATATGTGGCAGGAATTACATGAACAGCTGCAAGGCATTGTGATTTCAAGTCTTGCACTTCACGCACACACCCCACTTCACACCTCTGCCAGGGCTGAAAAATTCTCTCCACATCATGCATCAACGGACTTCCTGCATTCAGAAAATATCCTTGGATTGTGATGTTTTCTTGAGGACATTCATTTCTCTTAACTTATATTTGTGAACATATGATCCGACTCTAAGGGGTAATCACTGTTTAGTTAGGCCTGACCCAACCTTTGGTAACATTTTAATCCAAATTTATGTTGGACTTTTTAAGTAACCCTGCTAATAAACAAACAGACAGGCAACCTGAATCCATCAAATAACCTCCCCGTTGGAGTTAATTACGTGCTTGTAATCATAATATACAGTGATTGCATTTCAGGCTGACAGAAGCATTAGTTTAAAGGCTGAAATTTTTAATATAGTTTTGGCTCCTGTGTAATATTTCCTCTTCCCTAACCTATTTCCTTCTTTCCATAATTTAAAGTAATTTAATAATGGCTCGTCTGGGTTTACTTAATGTTGGCAATGACCTGGAGGAAGGATGGATTCTTTGAGTGAATACAACAAGATACATTTAGACTTAGATTTAAAAAAGCCTTGTAAGTATCTTACACTCAAACTGCTGCTTAATGCAATGCCTGTGCAGACTACCGATATCTTACAGGAGCTTGTCAGAAGGCAGCCATCCAGCTGCAGTGTATGGACCCAATGTATGGTCTGCTGTTACTTTGACTCACACACCTAATCTTGTGTATTCCCAGTCACTGCATAATCCCACATACCTTTGCGTGCATACACACTCTTGGGGCTGTCTTGACAGGTGCAGGCATGTGGAAAAGAAGAGCTGTAGAGACAGTTAGTTAGATTCCTTTGCATACAAACACATGCAACACATTTGGAGCAGACACTCTGAAGTGACTGGAGAGATGTGGAAGAAGCACAAAAATCCAGCCAACCGCATGCATGTGCACACAGGCAAAATGAATAGTAAGCACACTGAAAGCAGTAGTGTCTTTCTGCACTGCAAACATTCCTCCATTGGCTTTTCTTTGTTTTACCCATATTTTTATTACTGGTTGTTCCACCTTGCAGGAAGCTGTCGTAGCACGCTTGTTTGTGCATCCCAGTGTGAATATGTGTGTGGAAGAGGGAGCAAGTAAGAGAGACGGAGCAGGAGGAGGGGTGGCAAACTGGCTACTGTGAGGCTCAGTCACATGGGCATGCACGAGAGGCAGGCAGGCAGACTGTGCACAGAAAGAGAGACTAAGAGAGGCTGGCTATCATTTGAGCTGCAAGCACCAAGTCAAGCTGTGAGGATGCTCTCCCACTCCTGTACAACCCTGGCTTATAGGTATTAGCTGTTAGTGTCTCAGCTGGCGAGAGACAGTGAATCATAGTGTGCTGGTTAGAAGAGGAAGTCTCCGCAGAGTCCAGGCTGAAAGTCGTGTTCAGTCTCCTCTTGTTCTCATTTAGCCTGTTGTGAATTGTTCACAGTAATGCGCACTCTGAAAATTGCTTCCTCGGGAGGAGCAGAGCCAACCCATTTTAAACCATCAAAAGCTTGTGCACATTCAGACGCTGGGATCTGGTAACATTTGCTGCATGAAAAACAAAATGAGCTTCCCTTTTACATTTCCTTCCACCACCTGAGATGTTTTCACACTTGCTCTGCAGCTTTTCCAGACATTGTCCATTAATTGTGCCTAATAAAGCAATCACACTTGCTTCTGGAAAACAGTAGAAAGTGATCCCAAGGTAATTCTCCTGAAATTGTTTGCAACTCAATCCAACTTGTACTTGATGGCTGATTCTGTGTCACCTTTTACAAGAAGGTACACCCTCTTTCAGTTCTAAGCTTTTATGTATCAGGACATAATGAAAATAATGTGGTGGACTATTTTACCAAAAAAAGTGCAGAAGCGGTGCATGAAAAATTAAGCGTACCCTGTGATTTAGTAGTTTGTAGAATCACCTTTAGCAGCAGTAATTTAAAATCATTGTTTCCTGTATGACTTTATCAGCCGTTCACATCATTGTCAATCAGTTTTGGCCCACTCTTCTTTAAAGTGTTGCTTCCATTCATTAAACCAGAGCAGTTCAATCTTGCTAATGTATAGATCATTGCAGCACCTTGATTCATTTCTTTTTCTTTAAGTCTATTTCTAACTCTAGAGCGCAGGTGTTGACTCCAGGCCTCGAGGGCCGGTGTCCCTGCAGGTTTTAGATGTGTCCTTGATCCACCACAGCTGATGTAAATGGATAAATGACCTTCTCAACATGTCTTGAAGTTCTCCAGGGGTCTGGTAATGAACTAATCATGTGATTCAGGTATGTTGACCCAGGGTGAGATCTAAAACCGTGGACTGGGATTGGGGACCCCTGGTTTACAGTTTCTTCAAGCGTTGCATGGTTAGATCTTGGGTTGAATTTACTGGAAGGTTCACTCTTGGGAAGATTGGAAGCTGTCTTGAATGTTTTTCACTAAATAATCTCACCGTAGAACGATGAACTTCACACTGTTTGGAAATGTTCTTATAACCCTTCATAGATTGATGGGGGGCAACATTTTCTTCTCTAAATCATTGCTGTCGTCTTTCCTCCTTGGCATCATGTTAACACACTCCTGAATTCTCCAAAAACCTCACACCTGCCCGTAATCCATTCATGAGTTTATTTGATTAGTGGTACCTGGCTGCTCCTAAACCTCTTTATTCCCATGTAAGCAGTAAGGATGTACTTTTTAATACACTGTTTCTCCATTTTGGTTAAATTTGTGGTAGATAAACAATTCAAGATTAATTATATTTACATAATAGGTAAACACCAGATGATTTTTTTGAAAGAGGGTGTACTTTCTTTCACTATGACTGAATATTAATTGAAATGGCTGAATGGGCTTTCACCCAGCTGCTCCCCTTTTGTCCTTACAGCAGGGTTGCATGTTTCTAGGCGTGCAGCAGTGAGATTTGAAAGCAATATCTTCTCCAACAAAATCAGGCCTATCACCTTGTCATAAGCAATAAGGAACCTGCTGCTTTCCTCAGCGGTACGGGATGTGTTGTAACCTTACTGACACATTGCCACAAGAAAATCTTTCAAACATTGCCGCTCCATCTGTTTCCCAAAAGTGAAAAGTAATCACATAAGCAAAACTGGTGTCCTCACCAAAGTGTGTCATCAGTTGTATTCATATCATCATTTATTTATTCCCAACTGTCAGGCTGTGTTGCTGCAGTTTCTCTATAAATTCCACCATCTGGGCTGCTGAGTGTGATAGCAGTTATGATGATAACAGTAACAGAGTGAGGCTGATTAATTCCCTCTCTGTCTGAAGCCATCTCTGAACCACCCTCTTCATCGCTTTCCACTCTTTCTTTTGCTCATTTTCCATTCTCCCTTTCCTGCCTTCCTACCCTTCTCTCCATTATTATACTGAGTGTTATATATGTCTATAATTATGTCTATTTCAGGCCTTCCTGGTGGAAACAGGCCTCTGATTGCCTTTCTCTACTGTTTACATCCTGTTATTAGGCTGGAAATGATCATAACATGGCAGATACTGCTTTACTTCATATATTTACTGGTATGATTAGTATTTATTAGTGTAGCACGTTGTCACCATACTAGAACTGTTTATCTAATATGTTTGAGCTTGTCTGATGATATGAGGCTGTGGTGGGGCGTGGTCTGTGGTGCCGTGCGGACGCACCTGCACGGCATCTGCAGATCACGTCCGCGGTGTTAAAACACGGGGACTCAGGGGTTGTTGTTGTGGTGTGATGTGCGGTTGGCAGCTTGGGAGCTGCAGCCAGTGTAAATAAATGGCTCAAAACACGGATCTGTGGTCCCGCCGTGCCTTATTCACGCCACAGAGGCATATTGAGTTAGTTAGTTCATTAAGAGAGCTTGCAGTCACACATGTATCTGTGAACCTGTACTTGGGCTGGGGTGGGTGGACTGTAAATGTCTGAATAAACCTATTGGCATTGGAACAAATAAATAAGATACATTTTGGTGCACAGTCTAGCCAACAGCAGAAATATCAGTTGTAGTCCATGAGGTTTTCTAAAGGACTTCGTGCCCTTGATGTTACTGTTTCCTGCAGTCACTCAGTCAGGCCCCTGCTTGTGTTTGACACTGTCATTACATAATGTTAGGCTGCTGCATCCACCCTGTGGGATTCATCTTTGTCACGGAAAGGACTAATGATGCTGAGTAATGGAGCCTCTCTGTCACAGAGCGACTTACAGCCAGTGCTTTGTCTCTTCTTGTCCCCTCTCTTACAGATGCAGCTGCTAAGAAAGCCTTCATCACAGAGGTGAGCCACCACCTGCACCTGTCTCTCTGTCTTTTACTTTGTTTTTGATTTTTGCTTTTTGTCCCATACTATCCCACTATAATGGTTCATTTGAGGCTTTTAATTGGTGCTTGAAAACTGCCTGCAATGTCACTACAAACAGCACAAAATATTTACAAGCATTATAAAAGCATTAGTGATTTTTGTTCTTGTCTGTATTTATAGGACACAACATTTTATCAGCATGTATTCTTGCTCTATATATACATATATATACAGCTACATTTAAACTATCCTGAGTTTCAATAAGTAATCGTTAATGAGGCAAAAGCTCACTCCTTCTCTAAAAACATGGTTTATGGCCCTTTTTTATTCTTCTGTTCTCTCCAGTGTCAGCGAGAGCAGATATGATCATCAGCACAGAGCCCTGCCTGCACATTGTTCAAATTTTTTTGTTCGGGAGGGGCACCCAATTAGAATAAAGGGATGTTTTCCTTAAGACAGTGGAAGAAGTGAGGCGTTGCACTAAAGCCCAGTATGAGATAAACGGGAATTATTCTGAGCCGCGACTCAAACTCAAAGCTGGAAATAAGCATAATAAGTCTTCTTTAATCCTCCTAATTTGATCAATCCCTTTTATATACAGCGCATTTTAGCAAGCCCTAAAGTACTGCCCAATTTGTTTAATAGGAGTGTGCAGATTATTTAAATCTACTTAAATACCAGTTTAAACCAAAAGCCCAGTGACCATTATGTACAGTGGCTCTAGAATTATTTGCAGTGGATAAGATCCTAAAATCATTACATCAGCTCCATTACATTAGTTGAGCTACAGTCTGTATATCGCTTCAAAATGAAAAACATCAGACGTTGAAATTGCTGCCATTCAATGATTCTCTGTCACTTCCCACTCTTTAATATTTATGTGGTCTCCGTTCATAAAGAAGTGCAAGTATTGCTGAGTGGATTATAATAGTCTGCTTCTCTCTTCTTCTTATCAGATGGCCTCATCCTCAGGCCAGCCTGGTCAAGGAAAGAAGATTGGCCACAGAGGGGTGGACGCATCAGGGGAGACTACTTATAAGAAGGTGCTATACTATACAGTTTCTGTTTCTAAGAGTGACCTTTGATATGCTATTAAAGAATAGTGCTATGTCTCTAGGTGTTATAAAATGAGTTTTCCTGCCCTGTTACACCCAAAAAAGGTTTTAGAGGCCAGAGGAAAATAAAGAGATTTTTCTTTCAGTCGGTTTTATTATCAGAGGTTAATTTATCTAAGAAATATATACATTTTCTGTTTGTCTGGTGATCAGAAATATGAAATGACATGACGCAGACTCATTGCCTTTGTACACTTTATAGATGATACCATTAGATTCTACTGAAACATTTCTAAAGAGCAATCTCAGACTGTCCTGTGAGGTTTAGAAGAAGCTGAAGAATTTCATTTTTGCCTCCTCCACTTCCTCTTTTGCAGACCACATCATCAGCCTTGAAAGGTGCCATCCAGCTGGGCATCGGTTACACAGTGGGTAACCTGAGCTCCAAGCCTGAGAGAGATGTGTTAATGCAGGACTTTTACGTGGTGGAGAGCATCTTTTTCCCCAGGTTTCTGTTACACCCAAACACCCACTAAAGCCCTCTAGTGCACTAATAAGTGGAATTTTTTAAATTTATTGACTGGATGTTGTTATCCTAAACTTTTAGTGAAGGAAGCAACCTTACTCCAGCCCATCATTTCCCGGATTTCCGCTTTAAAACGTACGCTCCTGTGGCCTTCCGCTACTTCAGAGAACTGTTTGGCATCAGGCCGGATGACTACCTGGTAAGAGTTCACTCGTCTTTGTCTCTAAATATGAATACATTCATTGGATTAGATCCAGACTACGTTTAAGGTAATTGAAAACACTTGAGTGGTAGCAGACCAGTCAAGGTTGGTAGCAGACTTTCCTTTATTGGTTAAAGCACTCCTCAAGTTTGATTTCAATCTACACACACCTTATCAATAAAAAATTTTTATATCCTTCCAATGTCCTGAAAGGACGATTTTTGACATTTCACCTTTTCTCTAATTTTAGATATAAATAAACTTCTTTTTAACGGCCAATAGTGGCCAAACCGATTTGACACAGAAAAAAGCATCACTGCAACTTGTTGGGGTGGAGTTGTAAACAACAGAATTAGAAGACAAAAACTCTTGATAAAAAGTGGGATCTTAGTAGAGAGCTAAGTGAAAAGGAATGTGGACAATAAGCCATGAGACAGCATCTGAGAGGGCAGAGAGAAGAGGAGAACAAGGTTGGAGAAAGAGAAGGCAGGTCTGGAGCTTGTCTCTCTTCCTCAGTCTGGGGAACCCGGAGGCTGCATGATTCAACGCTCTGCATATACATACACTGATTAGTCAGTGTTTTTGCATGCTCCATGTGCACTTGTCTTCAATGCATTGGTACTCCAAACACGTGGAAACACAGCATTGTGCCGGCTTTTCTCCCTTTTCTCTCTCAGCCAGCCTGTGGTCGCTCATCACCATATGTCCAAACAAGTCATCTGGAGACATTTCACCACTGACTGGCTGTACTCATTATTCAGGTTTTAGGTCACACTGAAATTCAGTTTATCAGAGCTGCATGAACTCAAAATTATAATATGAATCTAGAGTCCATATTCTCTTTTATTTCTTTTTTAAGCATTTCCTTAAGCACTGGATAGTGGATAGATAAACCTGTGAAAGAGGTTTCATAATGAGGAGCATCTTTAAAAGCACTTCAATGTGTTCTTAGAGAGAAATGGCGCTCAGCAAATCCTGAATTGAAATTTATAGAAAACGCAGCAGCAGCAGAGGAAGTGGTATACAGTGGCTCCTCGCTATAACGCGGTTCACCTTTCGCTTTGTTTGGGGGTTTTTTTGTTTTGTTTTTTGTTTTTTTTTTAGAGCGTATTGTGTTCTGATTGGCTACAATCTCAATCTCGTGCCGTGTCTCCTGTACACTACAAAATCCGTTCAGCTTGTCAAATTTATATAAATCTTCGATTGCTAGCAGTGTGATTCCATAGTGCTGCACTGTATGTTTGTAAGTTTTCTCCCCAATAAACACAACAATGTTGATGAAAGATTTTGCACCATCAAAGGCAACCGCAGGTGCCTTTGGTTTCATTCTATAATACTGGACTTATTTTTCTACGAAGGTTTGAACTTTGAGAATGTTTAAACAAGAGAGAAGGGTGTGAAAATGTTCATGCCTGTCTGAGAAAAGTGTATAAAGTGTGTAGTGAGGGGTTTTACAGCCTACAGCATCTATAATAATAGTAAAAAATAAAGTTGGCTCCTTTGCGGATTTCACCTATCGCGGGTTATTTTTAGGACTTAACTCCTGCGATAAACGAGGGACCATTGTAAACCTCACTAACCTAAGGGGTCAACACTTTAATTTGGGACATAGTCAGCAAAACGTTCAATGATTTTTAAAATCAGATATCACTGATATTTCTGTACTTGCACACTTACGCACTGACGACCACTGAAATTAATTTAGACAATGCTTCAAAAGTAATGCCAAAGTAAGATTACATTACATGATCGCTGGTTGTTGGTTAGACTTGCTTCAGGAAAGACTTAATGTTCATGTTTAGTGTTCAGTCTGCTGTGGATTTTTGGTTGTAAGTTAAAAAAAACCTTTCACTTCAACTGCAAGGCTAAAATTTATGGGCATAAAGTGCTATAATAATAATAATGATGATGATGATGATACATGCTATTTCTATAGCATCTTTCTAAACCACAGTTACAAGGTACTAAAATAGCAGCATGGAAACATTTCAGAATGCATAAAAACAGAGGAAAAAAGACAAAATGACAACAGAAATCATTAGGAAGACATTATAAAACATTATGAACAAGCCAGGTGCCGTTATAAAAGCAGATAAGTGACGGATAAGAGTCAAACTTGAAGCTGCGCGTGCATTAAAAGCTCAAGTTTTAATCTAGAACATAATTATTCTGTGACTTACGAACTGAAATGTAGTCTCACTATAAAAAATTACTGTATATGAGCCATTTCTGTTCACAGGTAGCTGATGTTGTTAGAGTTCATTAGTGGTGGATGTTAAAAAGTAATTTGTTACAGTAGAAAATTGCTGCCATTAAAAGGTAATTTGGAGGGTTAACGGCTTTTTGCATTACCAGAACACTTTGGTCGTATTTCCTCTGTCTCGTAACCAGCAATAAGCTTGTTAGTGTTGCTACGAGTGACAGCTTCAGCCATTGCTGTTGTGGGGCTGTAGCACTGGCACCATCTAATCCAGCCTTTCTAACAAGTCACTCTGCTATGTGTTACCACCAACAAGTTATTCATAGACAAATCATTAGGGCCTGGCAGAAGAGATAATATGTTGTTGACACATTTGTGGCGGCAGCTACTGATTTTTGTTATTTCCTGTGGACCTGCCAATTATGGGCCTTTCTGTTTTGTCAGTAAATAGTGATAAAGAGATGTTAGATTTTCTCACACCCAAAAAGACAAAGAAACGCTTAAATAGTCTCTGCAGCAGTTCGTTTCACTGAAGGTTTGATGCTGTTTTATCACATCCCTAAAGAGACTTTCTCATCTGATAAATTAGACATCTTAGTGTGAAGATGAGCCTCCCAACTGTTTGCTTATTGCTATTCCTAGTCAGCTTCACATTCTTATCCTCCCGTCCTGCTGAGGTGTGTTTTAAAATGTTGGGATTGATTCAGGAGAATGTTCAAATGTGAGTAATTAGCGGAATTTAGATGGGGCGGGGTAGGAGTGTTTGTATAAAAAAGGTTACAAAGTTGGAATTTTAAAAGCATGTTCTTTCAGCTTTGTGTTTGTTTCCATTGTAATTCTGTAAAATATATATTTATTCTATGTCCTTATATGTGTGCCTTTTGTGTTTCATTAATATTCAAACTTGGGCTCTGTGTCTCAGCATGCTGATGTTTGTGTTTGATTTCCAGTGTTTATGTTTATTATCAGCACTGCAGGCAACTCCTAATTTATAGATTTGATCCCCAGAGAGCCAGAGAGTTCTAGTCAGCGTGGTATTCTTCATTAATGTGTTGTTAACAGGGAGGTATCAGAGGAGATGTATAATGAAGTGCCATAATTATTTTTCTGTGCTTTTTTGTTTTCCACTGGTAGCGTTTGCATGGATTGCAGTAATCTAAAAGAACCAGATGGGAAGGGTTAAGGGGGATCTATGCGGGGAGAGGTGAAAAGGATTCGGTCCACTCAGCCAATTCCACGTTTATGGCAGCAGCAGCGGCTGTGATACAGACCTTATGGAAGCAATTAAAGTACTTGGGCGAACTCTTCTGAGTCATGGCTCAGTCAAATCTGAACACACCGTTAACAATTTACTGACTCAGTGTGACTCACACTGACTGAAGAAATGATCATGTTCCATGACTTTGTCGAATACACTGCAACATATTTCCTGTAACTTGTGTACGAAGTAGTACAATTTGTGCATCTTGCAGACAAGTACTACTAACAGCTAATTCAGTGTACTTTTACTTAGTACTATATCCTCTATGTAAACAATTGTAAGGTCAAATTAGGTCAATATTCTTTCTCATCTATTTAAAGTTTTATTTATAGTTGGTTTGTTTAACTTTTTCATAACATTGGTCATTTTTCTGTGTGTAACCCTGCAGTACTCCCTGTGCAACGAGCCTCTGATCGAGCTGTCCAATCCTGGAGCGAGTGGCTCAGTCTTCTACCTTACCAAGGATGATGAGTTCATCATCAAGACTGTGATGCACAAGGAGGCTGAATTCTTACAGAAACTGCTGCCTGGATACTACATGGTAAGCAGATTGTGTGCATGACAGCGTACCTAAAATGTATATAATTTTGTGCTCAAATGGGCGTGTCCCACCAAAGAGAAGTTCAAATGAGCTGCCACAGCAGCTGTTCTTCCATGTTTTATTTATTTTCTCACTGGGATTTGGCAACTCTTTTCAGGTTTATGTTAAGTAACGCACACTAATTTCTTGTCGTCAAGACACACAGATTCATGAGCACTGGATAAAAAGGCACGGAACCCTTTGTGTAGTTATGCATGTTTGTTTGAAGACACCACACTTTTTAACAAATCCATATTTTAATAGAGATGCTTTGCATGAGTCGTAGTTCAAAAAATAATCCTTATTTATCTTATGCCAGGCTTTAGTGCAGCCTCTATCTGAAACAAGCTATTTAGCTCCCGTTTGTCTTTCTTTAAGGCCATCCTGTATTTAAGGAAACTTTTATCTGATTGGCTACCCTTTTCACAGCTACAACTGACCATATTAGGGATATCTGTTCTTAATGACATCATAAAAGGCCAAGAGTAGAACGATTTGTCTGTTTAGAGCAGTCTGAAACTGACCTCATCATTTTAAATCTTGGCTATGTTCTACCACTGTAATAAGGCATATATGGAAGAAAATAAGAAAATCGTGAATAAATAATAGGTGTTATTTCATTTAAATACTAACTTCTATCCCTACATTTTTTTTAAGCTCTCAGGTTTATGTAAGACTCTGGAAATGTTTCCTCCAAGCACAAACCTTCAAATAAAGCAGACTTAACAGCTTTTATCTTCTGTGACTGAAACCTCAGGCCATAGGATTTCATAAGAGACTGGCCGGTGTTTTTCAGTAGCCGGATGTACTGTACTTAAGCCTAACAGAGCATGACTTCCACCAACAGTAGCCCACTCCCACCCCCTCCAAAACTTCACAGCCTCTTTCTGAAAGAAGTCAACCAGCAACAGCTCCATGTATGTCCATGCTGCTAATCCAGCCTCACAGGTTCATAGCCCTCGCCCTTGTGTTTATTAATGCACCGACAGCTGCGGGCAAAGTACACTGCAGGAATTTGTTTAATCATTTAAGGAAGTTGAAGTCTCAGCGCATTTACTGTGACCTTTTCCATCGTTTTGGTCGTGCTCTGAAACATTTTCACAGGTGTAATTGGTCTTAAGCGAGTGGTTTAATAAAAGCGGAGAGATTCGGGCTGTAGCCCGAGGCAAGAGAAAGGGGAGCGAGGTTTTAAAGACTCTCAGAAACACGACACAGGAAAAAAATGTATGTTTGGACATTGAGAAGTAGTTTGAGTATTGTAGACTTATCTGTATTTTAGGCAAACACATAACAGACAGCGTACAAGCAGTCATTGATGGAGCTCCACGTCTTCAACAGCTGACTGGCTCATGGTTGTGGGCTGGCTGAAGACTCTGGCTCTGGGCAGCATGCAGACCACAGTGATGTAACTGACTTCGTGCTGCCACTTCTCTCCCCTCTGTTTATTCACCCTTCTATTATATGGCTTGTCTTTCGTGTTTTAATGTCTTGTCACTCTCCAAAGAGAGCCTCCTGCTGCTGTGGCTCTCTCAGCATGATTTATTTTTCTTGATTTCCCCCTCTCGCTCTGTCTTTGTGTTTAAATCCTTCCTCTCGTTTTTCTTCTCCATCCCTCTCCTCTGCTCCCGTGCCTCACGTGTCCGTGTTGTTGGCTCGTCACCGCTCAGCCCTTGTAACGCTGACAGAAGGGTTGTGTGTGGCTGAGGGCTGAGGATGCTCTTTCTCTCTTTGCTGCTCTTTGTAGAAGCTTTTCTCATCTGAAGGTCATTCACCAAGTACCTAGTCTTTTCAGCCACATTTTTCTAGTCATCCTTCATCTCTCTGGAGTCTGTTCCTCTTTCTCTCTCCTCTTGCAGTCATTTTTACCCCTGATTGCTGTGTGTTACCACTATATGGAGCAGCAGTCTGTTTCTCGCACTTCTCTCATCTTTCTAATGGGACTGAGCTGGCCCAAGTCCCAAGGTCAAAGCAGGTTTATAACTGAGGAACCAGCCAAACTAAACTAATTTGTTTACATTGATTCTTGAAATATTTGGCATAACCTGTGATACAGAGGAAAGTACTTGCTAAAGAACTTTTTAAAACGTCCTTGTGTGCCTTCATCTTGTTATTGCATTTGGCTTAGCCAAAAATGATCTAAAGTGCTTTGTGTCTTTTCATTTCTGTTCAGTGATAATAGTTTGACTGTGACTTTGCACAAAAAATGTAAAAAACAGTCAGATATGAATTCAGCCGATTACCCCTTGTAGCCGGACTCCTCAGGCATCGCTGCTCTCCTTCCACAGCTGTTATTTTTAGATCGCTCTGTGTAAGTCCCCTTCTCATCACTTGCACGTGAGCATCTGCAGTGCCCGCTGGATCTCCTCCAATGTATCAAAATAGTGATTCTTCAACTTGACTTCCATTTCTGGGAAATGGAAGAATAGCAGGAAGCCAAATCTGGCAATCAGGTTGATTAGTAAACCAAAACTGAGTTGGAGTGGCTTCAGCTCCAGACTTTTAAGTGTGTTATTTATTGGCATACATCGCAACTCAGGTTGTTTATGCTGAATATTCTCCCTCAGGTGCCTCAGCACATTACAAATTCACAGTGAATAACCTTGTAAATATTGGAAAAAAGAAAAAAAGCAGCAAGAAACCACCTGGGTGTGCACACCCACGACCTTTACGCTGAAAACTCCTGTTTGGTCTTTAAGTCCTAGCCAGAGACCCAGCTCTCGCTATGACATATGTTCTTTGAGATGAGAGTCAAGTCAGTTTGATGCAATACATTCAGCTCAATTCAGTTTTATTTATATAGTGCAAAATCACAGCAACAGTCACCTCAAGCCGGTTTATATTGTAAGGTAAAGACATTAAAATAATACAGAGAAAACCCCAGCAATCAGATGACCCACTATGAGCAAGTGCTTGACAACAGTGGGAAGGAAAAACTCCCTTGTAAAAGGAAGAAACCTATAGCAGAACTAGGATGAAATATTACATATTTTAATTTTTATCTACAAACCTACAACATTTCATGATTGCATCTCATCTTATAACTGCTGTTGAGGCATGAATCCCAAACTGAATATTAGTTTTTAGAGTCTTTTGTAGAACTGTAACCATTAATTATTTGCTTTATTTTTAATAAGTAAATCAAGTAAAACATGTAAACAAAATCACAACATAAAAATGCACATCATTGCACAGAGAATGGTCAAAAACCTGTCAGTCATACTTTCATTCTGACTGTGTGCACAGGTAGCTCTGGTGGAGTATCAAAGGTTTTTGTTCTTACAGTAAATTTAAAAGCTTAAATTCCGCTTTGATAAGACTCTTTCCCGAGTCGTGCTTTTTAAGTATGATTTTCTTCTCCTGTGGCTACAGAAATACAATCCCCAGTAACCACTTTGATATACATGACATGGTACTGTGAGAAAAACCTTCATTTCTGTTGGCTCTCTCTGTTATGTAATGGATCCTGGTGCGATCAGGTGGTGAATGTGTAACCGTAGCCAAAGTGTGTGTACACTGAGAATCATGTGTTGTTTGTCAGTTAACTGTTTGCGTAACATGTATCAGCTATCCTATTGCTCGTGTATGTTTCATTCCCTCACGTTCCCATGAGGAGAAAAATGCCTCTTTGTGTTCAGTGGCGTTCCTTTTTGTGCTGTTTTGAAGCTTTTATTTAAACCGAAATGGATATCATTAATCAAAAGCAACAATTTCTGTTCAAGTGTCAGAAACACTGCCTGAGGTCATACAACTTCTAAAAGATATGTTTTTTTTCATGTGAGCTAACTTTACCTCACACATATTGTATTTCGGCTCAATCCCTCACAGCGTCTCCTAATGGTGTTCATTTCTCATTTCCTCCCTCTCTTTTCTTCTCATCTCCAGAACTTGAATCAGAACCCTCGCACTTTGCTGCCCAAGTTTTTCGGCCTCTACTGTGTCCAGTCAGGTGGCAAGAACATCCGTGTGGTTGTTATGAACAATGTCCTCCCCCGCGTGGTGCGCATGCACCTCAAGTACGACCTGAAGGGATCCACCTACAAGAGGCGAGCGTCCAAGAAGGAGAGGGAGAAGGCCAGGCCCACCTTCAAAGACCTGGACTTCATGCAAGACTTGCAGGATGGCCTGATGATGGACCAGGACACTTACAATGCCCTGACCAAGACCCTGCAGAGAGACTGCCTGGTGAGGAATATGAATATACAGCTAAATGCAAATACTAGTTTTAGCTTTTTTACTTATGTTTTCTGTTGAGACAGACAGGAGGGGAGGAGATGGTGAAGTTGGTTTGCTTGTTGTGATGCAGGATCCGTTAAATGGCTCATAAAGAGTAATGGTAGATGAAGAAGCATATAAAAAGTCTTTAAAAGGAAGAGTGGGGAAGCCCATGATACTCATGGTGCCCTGATCAATAAAAGAGGATGGATGAGAGTAGACAGGGGAGCTGGAACGGAAGAAAAACTTTTCTTGAGGTTATGATGTTTGGCATTCCCAGGACCCCTTTCTATAAATTAGAGCTGTGTTACGAGTACAAGGTTTAACGAGGTGTCTGGTCTGGTAGCTGGCTGGCTTTTTCTCTTGTAAATCACTGTCTCCTGTTTCCATTTACAGTACTCGGAAAGCAGTGTGTGTGCACTCACTGGCAGTCAAATACATTGTTTATCAGTGTGGGCATGCCCATGCACCACTCTGTCTTGTGTATAGCATTAACATCTCCACGGTTATTGGTTTTATATCCCTCTTGGGGACATGTTAAAATAATAAAAAATAAAAGCTTTCAGTCAGGATTTAGAAGCTGCGTGTCTCATAGGCACTGCACACTGACAACTATCTTTGCCTGTCCTGTGCTCAGGTGCTGGAAAGCTTTAAGATCATGGACTACAGCCTGCTGCTTGGGGTCCACAACATCGACCAAGCGGAGAGGGAGAGGCAGATGGAGGGCTCCCAGGGTGACAGCGATGAGAAAAGGCCCGTGGCCCAGCAGAAGGCTCTTTACTCCACAGCCATGGAGTCCATCCAGGGGGGAGCTGCCTGCGGAGGGTCTATTGACACAGACGACACGTGAGTTTGGCCAGAGAGGAGAACAGCAGAGGCTTTTGGGAGTGCATGTCTCCGACTTCCCGCATTTATACGAGCTAACAACCTGAAGGATAAATAACAATGTTAGAACTTATTCATTTACCTTTATCTCTTACTCTCCCTCCTAAAGTTATTCTGCTTTTAGTAGTTACGCTTCTTCTCTCTCTTCAGCTCTTTGTCCCCTTTTAATGCTCACACTTGATGCGACACTTTAGTTCCTTCAAATTTAATTTAAACCATTTCAGTGCTTCAATTTCAACTGCTTTCAGCCTGAAAAGATAATTGCATTTTTTGGTGCTGCCTCTTAGAGCTTAATATACACAACTTCAGAGAAATTCAAAAGAAATTGAAGAAAATGCAAACTTCAGATCTTGCCCGTAAAGCAATCAGCGGTTTTGTGTCAGAAGTCCAAATGTTGAGTTCAATGTAGATTAAAGGTTCAGCAGAGACTAAAACCCTGCTGACTTGCTAAGATGCAGTTAGCCTTAACAAATCTGAGTATTCATTAAAGTAGCCTAATACTCTATAGTCTTAGATTTAAGTAGAAAGAAACCAACATTTCCTGCCTTTATAGATAAATTCTTATAAGCCAAATTTCTGGTAGAAACATCATCTGACTCATTAAATCTCATTAAATCAGATTCTCTGTCACAAGTTTAAAAGGCACTGAAGGTACAGGGTATGAGTGTATTCACATTGCAGAGAAGCACTTATGGGATTATTTAGTCAAAGGTGAATGCCTGGATGCCTGCAGTTACCTGAATGAGCTGTAGGAATAGCAGAAGACTGCAAAGATGAACCAGACCCGATGCTGTCATCCTCTCCACAGCTGGGGTTCACATTTCTGTTCAGTTAAACCCAACCAAGAGTCGTACGGCTTTAAATCTAGATACATTTAATTTGAATAAGTGTTGTAGTTTGATATTAAATATTTTTTTATTCACAAAGAACACATCCTAAAGCTGACTAATGATGATAAGAAAGAGAAAAATAAATCAAATAAACTCTGTGGAGAAGCTGATGGCTGGAGATTAATGGCACTCAAACCTGCCACATTTCATTTTAGCTTTACTTCTCTTCTCCTTTTAGGATGGGCGGTATCCCCGCCGTTAACGGAAAAGGAGAAAGGCTTCTTCTCTTCATCGGACTCATCGACATCTTGCAGTCTTACAGGTGATCATCTTAGAAATCAGCCAAACGTCTGTATGATGCTGACATAAATAATGTGTACATGCTGTACACTACTGCCACAGTGTTTTGTACTAAAACACCTTTAAGTTTATTAGGTTTATTCATGTTTGCCATGCCAACTTTGTTTTTGCAGGTTAATCAAGAAACTGGAACACACGTGGAAGGCTTTGGTTCATGATGGGGTGAGTTTTATAGCTTTTGGGTTTCTTTCCTGAGCTTCGACATTGTAAGAGGTTTTATTGGCGCAAAATGTCAGTTCTCTGTCAGCTTACCTGCCTGTCTCATTATTTCTCCATCCACTTGGCTAAACCTGTAAATCCACACCTATCCCAGACTTTCCATCCATCTTTCCTTTTATCCAGTTTTGCTTAAAATGGTAAATGGCCTGTATTTATATAGCGCTTTAATAGTCCTAAGGACACCAAAGCGCTTTACATATCCAGTCATCCACCCATTCACACACACATTCACACACTGGTGATGGTAAGCTACATTGTAGCCACAGCCACCCTGGGGCGCACTGACAGAGGCGAGGCTGCCGGACACTGGCGCCACCGGGCCCTCTGACTACCACCAGTAGGCAACGGGTGAAGTGTCTTGCCCAAGGACACAACGACCGAAACTGTCCAAGCTGGGGCTCGAACCGGCAACCTTCCGATTACAAGGCGAACTCCCAACTCTTGAGCCACGATCGATTATTTTGAATAAAGCTTATTAAAGCTTTATTCAAAATAAGTCAGTTGCTATTTATTTTGAATACATAGAAAGAATTGCTTTTTTTAAATCTCACACTGTACCACCCGAGTACATGTTGAACTCATTTTAATTTTTTTAAATTATATTTTTTGATGTACTATCAACAAATCCTTATGCTAGTGTATATAATAACAGTATATCTCTGTATATCAACAGTTAATGGGCCTCACAGTCTCTTCATCTTTGAATTCAGGTGTTTTCAGTCTGTTTGCAACAGGTGTATAAAATCAATCAATCAGCCATTTGTGACGCAATGAAGCGTTGTATTGTAATTTGGATGCCACCGCTTCAACAAGTCAGTCAGTGAAGTTTCTTCCATCCTGAATATTCCGCAGCATACTTTAAGTAGTATTATTGCAAACTGGAAGCATTTAGGAACCACCGCAAAGTAGTAACAGTGTGGCGGACCCTATAAAGTTAGAGGGCAGTGTCACAGAGTGGTGAAGTTTTTTTTTTTATTTAACCTTTATTTAACCAGGAAGATCCTATTGAGATTAAAAACCTTTTTCAAGGGAGCCCTGGCCAAGATAGGCAGCAGCAAGTCTCTCACAGTTACTCAATTAAACACAGGCAGCAACAACACATGAAAAAATAAATGAAAAATTAAATAAAATAAAGATAGAATTAAATAAAATTCAGTTAAAATGACAAGCAATCTAATTGAAACTGTTGCATGTTATGGACTTGGCCTCAAGGACTCTTAGTTTTGCTTTAAAAGCACTAAATGAAATTAAATTAATTAAGTTATTTTCCAGTTCTGCAGTTCATTCCAAGTCAAGGGTGCTAAATGGACAAAAGCTCTTTTGTGCATAGAAGTCTCAAACATTCTGCTGATTCGATAACATTGAGTCAATACAGAGCTTCAAGCCTCCTCTGGCATTAACATCAGCACAAAAAATGTCCACAGGGAGCTTCATGGCATGTGTTTCCACAGCTGAGAAGCTCCTGTACTGTGTAGCTGACTTGTAGTTTTGTCCTTTGTCCTGTGCTCATGATAGATTATCCCACATATACTGTAGAGTTCACTTGTGCAGGCCATCCGAGTATATCTTAGCCTTTAGCACACATCCCAAGAACGACACCATGGAGTTACATCTTCAGTCCACTCATATTTTAAAAGTTCAGTAGCTCCATAATTTCAACATTAATCTGTTGTTTATTGTATGTAGTGTTATTTATTAATTTATTTATAAAACCACAGGTATATCTCTCCTCCACTACCACTACTAAAACAATGTAACTCTGAGGAAAACACTGTCTGTTGCTCATTCTGAAAAATATGTGGGCCTTAAAACTGTAATGCCGTAGAAACACTTTATTGTTAGCAAATTGCAACCACATTCATTTAAGTAGCGTTATTTCCATAAACAGAGCCATTAAGATCAGCAGCTGCCTACACACAGTATTTTATATTTTGTTCTGCCAAGTCTGATTTTACAGGGAATCTGATACAGTGCATCACTTGCTGACTTAAACTCAGAAAGATTTACAGCACAAAACAGAAAATCAGTCCCATCAATCTCCCCGCCTCCTTTCTTTACTCCAAGCTCCCACTCCGAAACACCCTCACAAGCGAGACGTGTGGGAGAGCAAACAGCGTCCTGTTCGTCACTGTTGCTGACGACAATGGATCCTCAGCACGACCTCCGAGCCACACGCAGCTGCTCAGTGCATTCAAAGACATTACATATTGAGCAACAGTGATGCTGAAACAAAAAAAAGCTAATAACTGAGATTCTCTCTCTTCATTGTTTTCCGCCACCCCTACTGTCCTCTGTCTCAAACCAAACACCAAGTGTCATCTGTCAGTCTGCTGGTGTTGTCTTATCTCCGTCTGCTGAAACATAAATAATGAAGAGTTGCGTCTGTAGCCTCGTCTGACTGTGTTTCTGCGTGTCTGTAGCAGGTGTCGTTCACTCGTGTGGTTTGGCCCAGAGAGAGGAATTACTGAAATGGGTCACCAAAGAACTCACAGACAGTTTTAATCTACTGCGAGCACCAGTTTGATCATTTTATTCATGCACCATTTGTCTCATTAATCTCTCTGTCTCTCCCTCAGGACACTGTATCGGTCCACCGGCCAGGATTCTATGCCGACAGATTCCTGAAGTTCATGAGCGCCACAGTTTTCAAGAAGAGCTCCTGTGAGTTTCATTTACATCAAGAATTTGCCATAGGTAGAGAGAAGGAGAGGTCCACACATCAGGGTTTTGTCGCTTTTAATGTCAAGTCTTGATAGGAAAATCAGAAACAGCAGCTGAAAGATTTTTTAGGTCATGTCATTTTAGGAAAATACATCTGTTGGATCTCTATTTGCACATTCACTGCTTTTAAGCATTTTGTAAAGAGTACACAGGGGTATGTGTATGAGATTTTTAGCCTTGGTTAGCTAAGGTTATATTTAAGCAGAGGAGGTTGTTAATCAGTTCTAGCTTCTTTGGTGTTAATAAAATGAAAAACAGGTGCACTGGAGGGGTAACAATGAGACGACCCCCAAAACAGGAATGGTTTTACAGGTGGACGCCCCTGACATTTTATGCCCCCCTAGTCTTTTCTGACTGTTTCTGACTCTTGGGCCTGAGAGCCCTGTGCTCACTGCCCGGCAATGTGCAGCCTGATTGGCATTTTCCTTTGAATACCAAAATTGGCAGGTCCACCCCTGGCATCCTGTGCTTTTCACAGATGAGAGCAGGTTCACCCTGAGCACATGTGACAGACGTGAAAGGGTCTGCAGAAGCCGTGGAGAATGTTAAACTGCCTGTTCGGGATGGATGACCTGTTTGGTGGTGGGTCAGTGATGGTCTGGGGAGGCATGTCCATGGAGGGAGATCCGTGATCCATGAGATCCGAGGAGATCTCCGTGGACACCATCCGTCACCTCATTAGGACCGTACTCTTAACACTGTCAGGCATGCATACAAGCACTTGAGGTCCATGGAAACTACTGAGTACCATTCTGAGTTGCTGCTATGAAATTTCACCAAAATGGACTGCGTCATTTTTGTCACTTTGATTTTTGAGATGTCTTTGAATTCAGCCCTATGTAGGTTGATCATTTTCATTGCCATCATAGAATGTCACATCATTTGGTGGCAACATTACCCAGTACCTATCAGTATAGATATCCAACAAGAATCTTTACCCCGCTGAAATATGATGTGTTTTCAGAGTGTTCCATATTTTTTAACAGTTTACATTCATTTATATATGATCAGAAATGGTGTATGTAGTCACGATGTTTACTTGAAACTAGAGCTGGGCGATAAAACGATAACGATATGTATTGCGAAATAACTTTTTCTCGATAGAAAAATTTAACTATTGCGATAGACCTCATCTCTCTCTTGCTCTCTTAAAAAAAAGAAAAGAAGAACAGCCAATCCAAATTAAGTAGCGCAGAGCCGAACCAATCACAGCCGCAGCGTCACGTCACGTGACTTGTTACGTACAGCACAAGTGCCAAGCCGCACATTATTATTATTATTATTAGTAGCAGTAGTATTTCGTAGTGATGTGTCGGTCGCGAACGAAATGGCTCTTAGAGCCGGATCTTTGACGTGAACGACGCGAGCCGGCTCCTTATCGCGACCCGTGGGGTTTTCTTTTCTTTCTTTCTCTCACCCTCTCTCTCTCTCTCTCGCACTTTTTTTCCGCTTCACTCCGCACACGAGCCTTGCGTTTTGCGCTGGGAAGAGGGGGGGAGGGGCGGTAGTTACACTCGCAGTAGCACAGGAACAGAGCGGGAGGGAGAGAGAGAGAAAGAGAGCCAGGGACAACAACGTCACATTAGAAAGGTATAGTAATCATCCACAACTATTTTCAGTTGCGGATGATAAAGGATTCAGAAAGTTCAGAAAGCTATACAACAAGGAGAGATTGAAAATTTCCTTTTAGTTCTCAGTTTATTTGATATTGACAAAAGTTAGTCAATTTTGTCTGTTCTTCTGTAAAACAAACTAAGATTTATTTTTAGAATTAATATTTTGTTTCTAAGTGGAATTGACAATTTAGTAGTCTGTTTTGTTTGTTCTATTTTGAAACTTAAACGCTTTAGCGGCTGCCTTTTGTGTACTTTGCAATATTTGCCTTTATTTATCTGAAAAAGTCTCATGTTCCTTAAGTACATCTACCCTGTTGAACTTATTATGGGAAATAAATAGTAAAATCAAGACAAGCTGCTGATTATTTCACATTTTACTTGTGAGCAACGGCACATTTAAATCTTACAAATATAGTTATTTGGCTTATATCGTGATATATATCGTTATCGCCTGAAATGAAAAAAACATATCGTGATATGAAAAAATCTTATATCGCCCAGCTCTACTTGAAACCCCAATTTCCTGTTTCCGCTAAAACCAAACAAATTCTTAACCTAAAAAATTCATTTCAGACTTTTATTCATATATAAAAAACACCCATCTCGCCCCTGCAGGCGGTTTATCCTTCAAGCTCGGGTCCTCCACCAGAGGCCTGGGAGCTTGAGGGTCCTGCGCAGTATCTTAGCTGTTCCCAGGACTGCGCTTTTCTGGACAGAGATCTCCGATGTTGTTCCCGGGATCTGCTGGAGCCACTCGCCTAGCTTGGGAGTCACTGCACCTAGTGCTCCGATTACCACGGGGACCACCGTTACCTTCACCCTCCACATCCTCTCGAGCTCTTCTCTGAGCCCTTGGTATTTCTCCAGCTTCTCGTGTTCCTTCTTCCTGACATTGCTGTCATTCGGAACCGCTACATCGATCACTACGGCCGTCTTCTCCTGTTTGTCTACCACCACTATGTCCGGTTGGTTAGCCACCACCATTTTGTCCGTCTGCATCTGGAAGTCCCACAGGATCTTAGCTCGGTCATTCTCCATCACCCTTGGGGGCATCTCCCATTTTGACCTCGGGACTTCCAGGTTATACTCGGCACAGATGTTCCTGTACACTATGCCGGCCACTTGGTTATGGCGTTCCATGTATGCCTTGCCTGCTAGCATCTTGCACCCTGCTGTTATGTGCTGGATTGTCTCTGGGGCATCTTTACACAGCCTGCACCTGGGGTCTTGCCTGGTGTGATAGACCCCAGCCTCTATGGATCTTGTACTCAGAGCTTGTTCTTGTGCTGCCATGATTAGTGCCTCTGTGCTGTCTTTCAGTCCAGCTTCGTCCAGCCACTGGTAGGATTTCTGGATATCAGCCACCTCCTCTATCTGCCGGTGGTACATACCGTGCAGGGGCCTGTCCTTCCATGATGGTTCCTCGCCTTCCTCCTCTTTCTTGGGTTTCTGCTGCCTGAGGTATTCACTGAGCACACTGTCAGTTGGGGCCATCTTCGTGATGTATTCGTGGATGTTTCTTGTCTCATCCTGGACTGTGGTGCTGACACTCACCAGTCCCCGGCCCCCTTCCTTCCGCTTAGCGTACAGCCTCAGGGTGCTGGACTTGGGGTGAAACCCTCCATGCATGGTCAGGAGCTTTCTTGTCTTTATGTCAGTGGCTTCTATCTCCTCCTTTGGCCAGCCTATTACCCCAGCAGGGTACCTGATCACGGGCAGGGCGTAGGTGTTGATGGCCCGGATCTTGTTCTTACCGTTCAGCTGACTCCTCAGGACTTGCCTGACCCTCTGCAGGTACTTGGTGGTTGCAGCTTTCCTAGCGGCCTCTTCATGGTTCCCATTCGCTTGCGGGATTCCCAGGTACTTGTAACTGTCCCTTTATGTCTGCAATGTTGCCTTCTGGTAGTTCAATCCCCTCAGTTCTGACTACCTTCCCTCTCTTTGTTACCATCCGACTACACTTCTCCAGTCCGAATGACATTCCAATGTCATTGCTGTATAGCCTGGTAGTGTGTATCAGTGAATCGATGTCTCGTTCACTCTTGGCATACAGCTTGATGTCATCCATGTACAGGAGGTGGCTGACAACCACTCCGTTCCGTAGTCGGTATCCGTAGCCAGTCTTGTTAATGATCTCACTGAGGGGGTTCAGGCCTATGCAGAACAGCAGTGGGGACAGAGCATCTCCTTGGTAGATCCCGCACTTGATGGTGACTTGTGCTATGGGCTTGGAGTTGGCCTCTAGTGTTGTACGCCACATCCCCATTGAGTTCCTGATGAAGGCTCTTAGGGTCCTGTTGATCTATATATATATATATATATATATGTATATGTATATATATATATATATATATATATATATATATATATATATATATATATATATATATATATGTGTATGTGTATATATATATATATATATGTGTGTGTGTGTGTGTGTGTGTTTATACTGTAAGCTAAATACCCCAAACTATTAACCCTCAACACAACACACAGGTTTATTACTGTAAATAAAAGCCTTATTGTAAATTATTCCTCAGCTTTGAAGTCCTCTCCGTCAAAGAAGGGTCGTGTGTCCTTGACGGTGCCCAAGTGTGGTGGTCCTGGTGCAGCTTGGTCAGCCAGCCAGCTGCCCTCTGAGAGAGACGAGAATATCTACGACCTGAGAGGAGCTCGCAGCTTCCCAACTCTGGAGGACGAGGGTAAATACACTGCATGCTGTGTGTTATGATAAAATTAACAAAGATGGAACATGGTATATAGTTTTACAACAGCATATTCCATCCATCCATCCTTTTTCTACCATGTATATGTGGCTGGGTTGCGGGGGCAGTAGCCTAACATAGAAACCCAAACTTCACTCTCCCCGAAAAAAACCTTCGACTCATCCGGGGGAACACTGAGGTATTCCCAGGCTAGCTGACAGATATAATCTCTCCAGCGTGTCCTGTCTTTGCCCTGGGGCCTCCTCACTGTAGAACATCCTCAGAACACCTCGCCCAGGAGGCGTCCAAGGAGGAAAATGCCAAAAAAAAAAAGATTGCTGACAGGTACCAGCTCTCTCCAAGATAAACTGTAATGACTGTACCTGTGTCTGTCCACCAGGGAGACCAGATCTTCTTCCATGTACTCCTCCATCATTCGAGGAGGCCACAACAGCATCAATTGCCACCACGCTCTCCTCCACCACCTCTTTGTCCATTCCTGAGAGATCTCCTTCTGACACGGCCGAACACCCCCGCTACAGGTACTAACACACACACACACACATCTTTTAAAACATTTATATATTAGATGGTCACAGGGAATCCATCTGTTCACTGCGCTTTTAATTATACATGAGCTTATAAATATTAAAGTTCATATATGGGACAGTTAACACTGTAATTAATGTCTTTGTTATGCTTTAGTCTGAAATATAACTGGTTTTATTTCCAAACTCTTATTTCTTAAACTTAAAGTTATGTTGTCAGAATTCACCAGGTTGAGCCTTACTGCATGTTGCTCTTACTGACTGTGTTTCCTCTGTCTTCAGGAGGCACACCCAGTCACTTAGCCATGATGGGAGGTGAGTCTGAATCCAGAGTCACAAAATGTATTAGGCAGGATCAGCTCAGCTTGTTCCACAAACACTCACTAGTTCTATGTTTTCATAGCATTAAACACTCCTGGGAGTGGTGGGTGGGTGGCAGAGAAAATCTAATGTCAGTGTGTTTATGACTGGACCCGTTTTTCCTCCTCGTGTGTGTTTTGGCGTTTCATTTCCTGTGCGTGTTTTTCTTTTTATATGAGGCTGCTTGTGTTTTCAGGACCCAGGAGGAGCTGCGTGTGCGTGAGGAGGATCAGCAGACCATCACAGTGGAGGTGGAGCTGAAGAGACACGACAGTGAGCCCACCATCTCTGTTCCTCAGCCCTCACCTGAAATCAGGTACTCCAACAACACAAGGATAAACACTGTGTAAACACTTGGGTAAGGTCTCAAGTCATCCTCAAACTTAGACTTAAAATCTGATGTTGGGGAGATGAATGCACTTCTTGTCAGTTGATTTACAAGAACAAAACATCAGAAACACATGTGTAACCAGTGTATTCACATAACACTGAGTTTAATTAAATATCTTAAACCTGTGCCAACATCGACTTTTACATTGTTGGTCAGCCAGCTGCAAAACATGTTTAAGATTTTTCGATAGATACCAGGAGGAACTTTTGGTGGCACGTTTTACACCACAGAGGTGCTAAAGGGAAAAGGAGCAAAAATGTGATTTACGTGACTCTGAACATGGCATGGTTGTTGCTGCTGGGATTTTCCCACACAAACATCTCTAAGGTTTGCAGAGAATGGTCCAAAATAAGGGGTGCTTAGTACTAACTGAGCATCGTTTATATACCAAAGTCTACTTTTGCATTCTTGCTGACCATGTCTATCTCTTTATGACCACAATGTGACCATCCTCTGATGGCTGCTTCAAGCATCGTGTCACAAAAATCATCTCGATCACCTTTTGAGAGAGGAAAAAAATAAAAAAAGAGAAAACAAGCAAAAAAAGAGAGCTCGAACCGGTTTCTTGAACATGTACTGTACTCAAATAGTCTCCACAGTAAACATATTTTGATGCGGTGGAACGGGAGATTTGCATCATGAACGTGCATCTGCAGCTATGGTGATGCTATCATGTCAATAGGGTTAGGGAATCATAAGGAGTGTTTCTAGCACCTTGTTAAATCTATGCCATGAAGAATTAGAGGAATTCTGAATTCAAAGGGTGTCCAATCCAGTCCTAGGAAGGCATATCTAACAATGTGGCCTTTAAGTATATTTACAGTAAACGACAGAAAGACGTGAAAGAAAGAGGCAGCTCTTATCATACATGTGACCCAAATACAGAAAGAGCTAGAACGAGGCTCCTCTATTACCGCAATACATCGACAGCATATGACTCAGTTTGACACCATACTATAAATAACCTGCTGCCTGTGTCTCAGCAGGACTTAGCCAGCTGTTAGGTAAACACACCTCACCTGTCTCACACACACACAAACACACACACACAGTGTGTAGCATGGAACACAGAGAAACACTGAAAGCAGCTTAACCCATTTGTTCATGAGGTCAGGGTTCTCTTGTTATGGGGAAATAAATGCTGCAGGTGATTTTAGGGGCATGCAGCTATAGTAATTAGGTTATGAGAGAGTGCCCACATGCATAAATTTGTACATAAGGAGTGTTTATCTCCTGTTTTTTAAATGGGAACATGGGGCAGACACTAAATCAAAAAACCCCAAACATGGGGGAAACAATTAGAAAAAGTAGGGTAGTGGGTCGGGAAGCTTTCACGCCTGAGGCTACCGCCCATAAAGCTGCGATTATCCCACACTTTGTATATTTTAAAATGTTTCTGATTAACTAGATTGGATTGCGTGTTAGTTTTAATTTCAAGGTGAAACAAAGAGAGTTAGAGCAACACTTTATGCGTCTCTGGATTTTGAAAACAAAAAGTAAAAAACTTTCATTTTTACAGATTTAAACAGATGTAAACACGCTGGAGTTCTCCTGGAGTCAGGTCAGTGGAGATTGGGGTGCGGTTGCCGAGGGAAGCCAACTGAATAATTGGGTTTGATGGTGAGAAGGCAGTGGCTAGACATAAGGCCTGGGGGTCTGGAAAGAGCTGGCGGGGAGGAAGGAAGGAAGGGGTGGCGAGAGCAGCCGAGACAGTGATAGGCGAATGGATTAACCGTCTCAACGCTCCTCTGAGCTGCTTCTAACACACCTGCAGCTTTGGAAATGGGTTGGATGGAGGTGAGAAGGCCGACATGAAGTGGAGAAATTGGATTTTTAATTAGAAGATGAAAAGAAAAGGTAAATATAAGGAGCAATTTGCGAAGAAGGCAGGCAGATAAAACAGTGTAGTGAAAAGATTTGTGTAAAAAAATAAATAAATAATAAAAAGAAAGAGGTGGGGTGAAATGGGCTGAGACGAACTGAGTAAAGGAGCATCTTTTTGCATGGCAACAACCATCCCGGCCCCCCTCGTTTGTTCAGCCATTCAGTTCTTTACTTGGAGATGCCAAGTCTCCTTTTTTGCTTGATTGGCCTGCTGCCGGGCTTTTCCTCTGGTGGAGCTAAGCTCAAACACAGAAGCTGAGAAAGCAATGTGGATGTGCCTAAATCCTTCCTAATAGTCGATGATCTGGCCAGGAACAATAAAGGATTGTGGCAGCACACAGCCAGCTGGCAAATCTTTAAGCTTAAGCATCTAAACCACAAACACCCCCACCGCACATATACGCACAGCTGTTGAATTTTCTCTAATAGCTTGGTCCTACTCTTCTGCCCTGCTGCTGGAAAGTGGCTTATGGCAAGTGACCCAATTAATGGCTCTTAACGGCTGTGGGTCTGTGTGTAGGTGGATGTGAAGGCAGATTTGTTTCTGCTCTTCTTAAAACACATTAATACATAAGGTGAGGTGAGGTGAATTGAACAGGTAAGACAGGATGCAACATTTTTATAAAAACAAGAAACTGCGTGCTGCACTTTGACCAATAGTTACGCTCTTCTTGAATCAAAGTATTCCAGTTGTGCTTGTCTGCATACATATAAAAGAACTATTAATAGCTAATTTAATGCTGCCAATTGGAGACCCTCTGCCTGCATTAATTTTCTAACAATACAAAATTTGTTTTTCCACAGTGACGTTCAGGAAGTAGCCGGCGCAGAGGCTCTAGACGGTGCCGCAGCAGAACCTTCAGGCTCTTCGTCAGCACCTGAATCTGCCTCCTCCGCATCCTCGTCTGCTCTAGCTGCTTCCTCCTCCCCGGGGCCACCCGAAGAGGCCACATATAGCCCAAAGGAGGCGGTGGCAGTGGAAGCAGACAGGGCCAGCCAGGTGTCCGGTTCAGGGTGCACCAGTCAGGCTTCGGTTGATGACGACGACGATGTGCCAATCACAGATATCTACTTTGTAAGTACAAACATACCCTCGGACATGTGCAACAAACACAAAGCAGCAGCTTTCATCACTTCTCTTATTTTTCAGTTTGGCTTTGTTTTTTTAGCCATCACATCATCACGTATATCTAGTCAGGGTCGGTGTATCTTAACTGAATAGACTGAGTTGTTTGATGCTGTCCTACAGATGCGCTAACACATGGACCACAGGAAAGGAGTGGAGGATCAGGCTGGTATGGGAAAAGGAGTGTGCGCAGCTCTTGTTTGCAGTGTGTGGTGCTTTCAGCTAATTGAAATGTTTTGGGAAACATTTTGCTTTCTTGCTGGAGGCAAGTTATAAGACTGATATCTGTTATCCTGTTTTTAATGCTCAGCTTAGTCTGTTGGCAGGTAGATTAGCGTTTAGATGTGAGAGTCGAGTCACTCTTCTCATCTACCTCTTAGCAAGAGGCATATTTCCCAAAATGTTTTCTTTAAACACAGGTGTGCGCTTCGGTTTGGAGTGTTTGCTGAGTGATGTTAGAGTGATGTATACCTTCACTTTGTTGCTCCTGTCTCAAATGATCTTGAGCCAACCTTGAGCCACACACACACTCACAGGATTTTTCTAAATAACATTTAAAGCTTTTTTCTTTTTTTTTCCATTTGCATCTCTCAGTCTCAGTACTGTCAGATAGTATTGTGCTAGCAGTGTACCCAAAAGCGTAGCTATAAATGAATGTATGAGCATCGGGTGAAGGAGAGCAGAGCTACTGATCACAGTTACAGATAGAAACGTTCTCACTTGGCCTGTCAGGAATTAAACACCTTCTAATGTGGCTTTGAGAAACTTTAATGACCAACAGGTTGGTCTGTGAGCTCCCTCAGTAATTTAACAGCCCTCTCATCTAACCGGCTGTGGCTGACGCCCATTTCAAGCTTCAAAAGCAGGAGATCCTCTCTCTGTGCACAGCAGCAGGGGGTCTGTAGCACTGCGTGACAAAAAGTGACACCACACACATCCTGAAGTGTAACTACAAAGAAGCATGCCACAGGCAGAGCGCTCAGAAGGGACTTCATGGAGTGGCAAAGAGCTTGTTGTTCTATTAGCTGCTGATAAAATGCCAACAACACAAACTACAGTATAAAAGGAATATGGGCAAGTGTGTTTAGACTGGATTTGTACCACAATACTCAGTTTAGCCTTTCGTCTTTTTGTGCTCTCCCCTCGCACCGAAGAATAAATTGGATTTCTGCATGATTGCCCAAACTGCTGGCTCCAATCTTAAACACTTCAGGTGCTGCTCCAGTTCATTCACACATGAAGAGCAAGACTCATGTTTCTGAAATTATTTCTCAGAAGTTTCAAATGAAATTATTAACATGCTACAATCTGGAGCAGTGTTTAAATGCCTAATGTCTAAAATTTATTTCTATAGAACATAATATTCCAAAAAAGTTGACCAAAGTGCTTCACAGTCGGTCAGAGCAATAGACAGAATAAAAAAACAGCTAAAAGGAGGGCAGGAAACAATATGGGTAAACAGCATAACTAGCCACGAAATAACAAACTAGTTTGCATCAAAAGCCAGACCAAAATAATACGTTTTAAGACGCAATTTAAAAGACTGGATGGATTCGGAGGAACAAATATAAGGAGGGAGGTTATTCCAGAGTCTGGGTGCTAAGATAACAAAGGCCCGATCACCTCTGGACTTCAGTTGAGACCTCGGTTGCGTCAGGAGCATTTGATTGGAAGATCTATGTCCTCTATTAAGAATATACAAATGGAGGAGTTCACATAGATAGCTGGGAGCCAAATTGTTTCAAATTTTAGAGGTAAATTGATACAATGCAAGTTGGCTAAAACTGGTGTGATGTGATCATAATTTCTAGTGCCAGTTAAGAGACGCGCAGCTGCATTTTGAACTAACTGGAGCCGGTGAATAGAAGAATATGGGAGGCCCGAGTAGAGAGAATTACAGTAGTCCAATTTGGAAGTGATAAAAGCATGAATGAGCTTTTCAAGATCCATCAAGGGAAGGTATGGCTTTGCTTTAGATAGATCAAGATCACACTCAGGTCTGTTGGGACTGCAGAAAATATCCGTTTACATCACTCCTATAAAAAATATCTCTTTAATCTGACTTTCTGCACATTTTGGTTTGCTTATTTTAACACCACCAAATTATGGGAACGTTTTTTACTAGAGAAAATCAATATGAATTAGATTTCAGTGCTTGTGAGATTTGTTCCATCATTTCTGCAAGGAGGAGCGAATTGTGATGCATAAAAACCCAGTTTATCATCCCAAGACTGTTTGATAGTCTATCAAGCTGCTGAAACAATTTAATGGTTTTAAATTGTAGATTTTTTAGAGATGGAAATTAAGTATATGTCTGAATTTTGAAGAGTTGTCAGCATTTAAGCTTGTGTATTTCCCCATTAAAAACATCACAGCTGTGAGACTGAAAAGAAGAGATTGATTGGGAGTTTAGTTTTTATGATTCACATCCGTACTCACATCATGTGTTTGTTTCTCTTCTTTTGCCCACTCTCATTTCTGTTGCCTCTCATGTCCACCCCATTGACCCGTTACACCTCCTCGCTCAAACGTTCAGTTTTTTGCCATTCCCTTTCCACCTCACATCCTTTGTTTACTCCCTCCATGCTCTCTCTCTTCTTTCACATGTTCTCATTATTGTGATTTTCTTCAGAAGCCATAATGAAAGTGCCGAGATGGTGGTGTTGTATGCAAGCGGGAAATGAAAACAGAGGCGGCAGCCAAACACGTGAATCTAGCTGTGACCACCGACTTATCCAGTGTATCCGTGCCTTTTCCATTTTCACCCCAGCATGCTTCCTTTTTTTTTTTTTTTTCAGTGTTTTATTTTGAGTTTTCCTCCTCGCCCCCATGTCCCCCTCCACCCTATTTTCAGCTTTTCATCTGTCTTTGTTTGTCCATCTGTCATGTACCTCTGCTGTTGTCAGTTTCCTGATGGGAGGACCTGGGTGGTCTCTCCTTTCCGACAACGGAGGAAATGCCAGTCTGGTCAGCCAGTAAGTGAGATATAAGTTAGACAGCCTTGTAACGGTAGCTGTTCCCGTTGTTAGGCTATATTTGATTGCAGTGTTGAGAGGAAACAAGGTTTTTGGGATTGTTGTGATTCTTGTGATTTGTCAACTGATTGTGTTGTTTTGTGATGATGTTGAAACTAAAGAACAAAACCTGTTCTCAGCAGGTTAAAAAAGTGACAGGAAGCTTCTTATTTGACAGTTTCTTTTATATTCATCTCCTTTTGAGTATTTGTTTCCTCACTCACTGACGGCTTGCTTTATTTCTCTTTGCACCTGTGTAGTTAGTGTGTTTACTGCAATGTGCTGAGCTTTGTGTGTGTGTAAATATACATGTGCAAGCGTGTGAGTGTGTGACATCCACCTCCATCCCTGTTACCTGTTACCGTGTTGCAGCGGCTTCCCTATCTTAAAGGGCTGGTACCCTGAGAATGATAATGGCGAGACTTTTTAGAGACCCTAAACAACACTGAGTTCAAACGAATAACAACACATAAAACAAAAGGCATGTTTGCTTGTTGGAAAAGGGGAAAAAGACATCTTGTTCCCTTGCTTTTCTTTTGACGAGGATGCTTTCTGTGTCTGTGTCTGACTGTCCTGGCATCCTGGCTACCCCCCCGCTCGCCATTCCCATCTCCTCCTTCTCGCTCCTCATACTTCCCGCTTGGTTGATTTAGCAACTCATCCCTTGCTTTGCTCCCCAGGACTTAGTCCAAATGTTACAAAACACCAAGACATGTGATTCAGGCACACATCACTAAGGTTCATCTTTATATTTACATGTTTACAGCATTTTTTTGGTTTGTTTTTGTATAAGATATTAACATCATGTTCAATTCAGGATGAACACATCCTTCCAAACACTTTCAACGTTCACACTCTCCAGTATGTCTCAACAACATTCCTCCTTAATGCATCCCTAATTTTCATTTCCTGTCTTGTCTTTTCTCCTGTGATCTCCTGTGTCTTTCTCTCCTGCCTGCCCCTGCTGCTTGTCTCTGTGCCTCTGGCCTTTCCTCTGTCCCTCTGGCCCCCTCTGCTGTGGTGGGTGTGTAAAAACAGCCTCCAGAGGACAGGACCTGGGTGTACTCTCCGCTACACTATGGCTCAGAGTCTAAGGCCCTGCCAGATGGGGATTGGGAAAGAGAGACAGTAAGTGAGATGCATCGGACTAAAATATGAAGCACAGAAAGTTCCCCCCAGAAGTTGAATAAAATTTGCTCGGGACCATGTTTGGGTTTGTTCAGGGAGGGAAGGATGAGTTGTAACGCTACACTCTGCACGAAGCTGCTACAGTAAATGTAGGCAAAGCTTCTCAGGTCCCAAAATTCATTACTATTTCAAGAGTACGCTTGGTCTGCGTCCAGAAACCCACTCCTACATTACAGCATTCATTGTTCATTGACAAACGGGTGGAAATGGTCATCGACTGCCTCCGTGATCATTTAGTCCACGACCAGCCATCCTGCGTCCCTCCAACAACAAGCTGCTCAGACTTTAACACACACATCCATCGGCTGCGTGAAGCCACTCATGTGTCACCAGACCGCCATGGCTCATTCTGCTTAAGCCGTTTAGACTAACCTGACAAGTTACAATTTATTGAACATCAAAACCCGGTTTCTAGTTATTCAGTCAGTCAGAGGCAATGTGATGAGTTCTTTTGAGTTTATGAGGTACGAGTTTATTTTCTGGTTTAAGTTTATATTTAAATACTACCGAATTTAACAGTTATGTAAATTAGACAAATAAGTCACTCAAACTTATGCAAATTTAAAGTCAGAATGGCGTTTAGGTCACTTTAGTTTGGGTTTGTTAACTTTACGAGGTGTTTGTGAGCCAGTCTACTTTGTTTATGTAGCAGCGTTTGCTCATACTGCAAAGGCGACATTAATCTTTTTTTTCCCCCAACTCATTTTGTTTTTCCATCTGCTTCTCACGCTAGACCTTTCTTTACTAGGTAGCCTCCCCCGACCCCCCAAAATGACAAAACATAAACAAATCTACTATTTTTTTAAAAAAAAGGCAGAAAACAAAAATCAACAGATCATACAATGCAGAGCTCCACTTTCTTATTGTACACGTGAGATGTCAGTATAATTTGTCCAATTACACTCCATCAGTGTGACATCATCATGTGACTAGAGTCATGTGACTGAAAATGCAGCATCATTGTCTAATGAAGAGCAGCAATGCTCGAATGACAGGTTTTGACCCCATCAGCTGCATATAAAGCCTCAGTCATACCTAGAGCCTAAAGACCAGTCAGCGAATCCCTGGCAACAAGCAGTCGCTAGGGAAAATTCAGCTCAGTTCAATTCAGTTTATTTATATAGCGCCAAATCACAACAACAGTCTGGCAAAAAAGTTTATCCCCAATCAGTTGGCGAGGGGTTGCTGAAGGTTGCTAGCACTAAGTGAAATACGGTGTTGCACTGAAAACTGTGTGATTGCGTTGATCGTTAGCAAATTGCAGCAATCACCTGCAGGCGTCTTCGATGCAGTTTGCATCGAAGACGCCGGCATGTGTGAAAACAGTCACCAACTGTTCACCGAGTGGTCGTGAAACTGTGAAAAGTGAGACTGTTTGCTGTCAAAGTAGCAATATGAAGCAATTTTTAAACTGAAGGCGAACGTTCTCCGTTTCTCATTTGGATCTCATTTTTTTCAAATTTCACTAGTGTTCAGCTTCACAATTTACATGCAAGCCAGCGTCTCCTATGCAAACTATGGGCAACCATGGCAATCTACTACCAACCACAGCAATCATAAGGAGGTTTTCAGTATCCTCTTCGCTGCAGATTTCACCTTCCAGCAGCCAGTCACCAACCGGTCATAATCATAATTATCCAGAAAGGTTATGTCATTGGTAAACAAACAAACTAACAAAAAAACGGCTGTTTCAAACTTTAAAACTTGTACGACAGCTGGTGAGGAACATGAGCCAAAGTGTAGAAAGTGTTCATAGTTTGATTGGGATTGTTTAGACAGTCCAGGTAAGAAAGTGTGGTTTCTCGAAGATACAAGAAATATTTACTATATGTGGGATTATTGCTGGAAAATCAGACTAATCAGACGGCCGTAGCCTGTAAAAACTTTTTTTTATTTTTTTTATACCTGCCTTTACCTGCTGTTAAGGAACTCTGCCTGAGCTCACTGTCCTGGCTTCCTGTTTGCTTTTCATCTGTAGCTGCACTTTGATGGCTCGGTGTTTATTTATCATTTCCTAGTAATTGATGAGAGTATACAGGCTGTACACCCAGGGGGGAAATGAAACATTTTCACTCTTCTGAATGCATTAACTCATTCTGTCTGTCTCCCACAGTAAATCCTGTTTTCTGGCAGACAGGAGTGAACGTCTCAGCGGAGAGGACTCATCAGTCTAAAGTCCAGACCTCAGTGGCAGCAGCGCGATCTCTGTCTGAACCAGGATTTAAAAACATGCATACAGAAACACACTGAGAGGAAAAAGTGACTGTACCAGAGTACCAGAGGGAGAAAACAAAAAACCCTGACAGTGATGATATCACTGGTTTGCAACCATCCCTGCCTTTCACCCTTTGACAAATGAAATTTATTACATCAGTTTAATAAATAATTGTATGTGTGACATAGTGCGCATAAGGCTGTATGTAGTCTTGTATGTTTGACACACCCAAAAGACCACGATAACCTACTTTTTGTTCTGTTTCACACTAACACAGCCCTCCAACCGACTCTTTCCCGCCGAATCTCTGAAAGACATTTTTATTCGTCATATCCTTTATGTTGCAAAGCAGATTTCTCTACAGGTCACACATACTAGCCAGCAGTCATCTCCTGGGTTCTGTGATCAAACAAAACCACGAGCAGCTCATTAAAACATTGCTCCATGACACAAATGCGGGTTAAAAAAATGCTAAATTGAGTGGATGCTCCTTATAGAAATGTACCTGTAAGTTTTAAAGTATTAAAGTTTTCCAATTTTAAGCAACTGTTCATCTTTTGTAGCGAGGCTTTAATGAAGTTATATTAGTGCTACTACTGCCTTCAGTTCTCAATAAAGAAAATGAATGGCACATCCAGAACTAGGAGCATATAAAGTATTTTCTCCCAGTAAGGAAACCTAATTTGAGGAAAAATGAAATTAAACTCGTTAATCTCAAAATTATCTCCAGTGCAATTACCTCAGACTGCAGCATATCAGTCATCCTGTGACTGCGCTGGCTGCTGTGTTTCCAACCAGTTTGAAGGAAATCTCCAGCTCAGTGGTAGTAATTGCTGCCAGTATGGTGCCCATTTCCACTATGCCGCTGGTGTTGAAGTTAATTAGCTGTGTCTGCTTTTCTATGATAATCTTACCAGAGGTCATCATCACAAAGTTCAGAACAGTTTGATGCTAAAAGATTTTTGCAAAACCAAGTGTGCAAAGTACGTCTTACTAGGCGGCCACCATAGCCTAACATAACTCTGATAAATAGGGCTTTTTCTTTTTTTTTTCTCGAGTCAGTGGATTACTCTTCTGTATCCCGTGATGTTGGAGGGCTCTGTGCTCGCAGAACAGGAGTTACAGTGAAAACCACTTTGAGCCAATCAAAGCAGAACATCCAGATATCTCTGTCATCCTTTCAAGTAGTGAAAATATGCAGTTTAACTTTAAAAAAAAAAAAAAAAAATCATCTACAGCATTATTAAAACTTAAGTCCTGTTGTTACATTTTCATTTCTAAACTTTTCTTCAGCTGTTTTTACTACTGTGAACTTTTATTTATTTGTCTGTTTGTATTTGATTGTAATATTCACGACTGGTACTTTTCACTCACAGTTTTTTTAAAATCTATTTGCATCCAAAGACTTAGTTTTTGTTTTGCTCATTTTCTTCACTGCGGTATTTTGCGGTATTTTGTTCTCTTTTTCATGTGTTGTCTAATTCAGTGTTGTTTTTCACTGCACCACATGTTGTTCCAATAGCTGAGGGTGATGACTCTTGCCTTCAAAATAGAAGGCGTCAATTTCAACACTAAGGCAGCAGACATTGTCATTACAGTAATTTTCATGTCTACACAATGTCTTCCAGTGTTGCCCTGCTTTTGGACCGACGCACAGGGATCATTTGTAACAGTAGAATCAGCATATCAGTTACTTTTTCTACATCACCTCCTCACGTCAAGAAATCGGGGAATCTTTCCAATGTTTGTAGATGTAGAGCACCAGTTGTAGTGTTTGCGGTCGATATCGTAGCTGTTACCTGTATATTCCAGTGAACGCAGTGCGTGTTGGCTTGGTGAGACACAGCAGTTTGTGAATGGGTTGAATGTCGTTTGCACTCATTAAAAGGACCTGAAGATGAACTAGTTGTAGAGGCCAAATAAACACTCGTCACATTATCCAGAAGTCATATTTTCGAGTTCTTAGATAAGAGTCTCTGCTCACACATGCTGATATTTGGACAGTATTTATTTTAGGATTGTGTGTGTGTGTGTGCACATGTGTCTTTGACATCAATCACAGTCATTGTACATTTAGTGTTTACTGTAGTCTCTCTGTGGCTGACATCTTAAAGACTTAAAGATTTGGGTTTTTTTTTTTTTTTAAACTAACTACAGGCAGTTTCTTCGGTTCGTTGGTACCTTTTTATGTGTGTTTGTGTGTAAGGGAGGACACATCAATGTCAGGTGTTGTAAAATAAGAATCGGTTTGTTCTCATGATGTGCAGTGGCCAGTTGTAATCAGTTTGCTGTTGTTCATCAGATGAAGACCATAGCAGCAATATTTTGTACAGTTTAGCTTTTACGTTAATTGCCTTATTAGGAAATTTTACATGTAGGTCTGTTGTTTATATTTTTTTTTCCACTTGTGCTGTAATATTTATTTTTCTTTCTCATAGTTGTGCTCCTGAGAATGTGTACATAAAACTATAAATACATATATAAAGATATACAAATATATTTTCCATTTGAATCGGGAAAATATTATTTTTATTTGGTTTCATTTTTGCTGCTGGGCAAGAAATGATTGCAATCTACATGATTTTACTGTACCATATTCTTCGGTGTGTTTATTGAGATGCAGCTGCTGTATATTTATGGTTTGCAAACCACGGCTGTGTCTTTGTATGATATCCAAAACCGAAAGATTTGTGGGGTTTAATGTACATGCAGATCAATAGGGATTCTTCCAACTGTTCAGCTGTGTTGTGTGTGTTTTCAAATCCCTGTGTGCCCTCATCCAATAGGGAGAGTCCTTTACAGAGACATAGCATGATTTCAAAATGAATATGCATATCAGAAATGTGTATTTATGTATATCTGTGTAAATTCATCTATTTATACATGAGGATAAATAGATGGCTGTGTGTGCGTGTGTTTGGACTCAATCAGAATGAATACAAAATAAAGCAGTTCTATGAATTGTTGTCCATGGAGATGATGTGTTTTAGTTGGTTCTTTGTTGGGTGGTTTTTCTTCTTTTGGCGGCTCTGTTTGACTACATTGGATCATCTAGCCTCCATGTCACCATAACCATAGCATCCACCTCTGTAACGCCAACCCTCTACATGTCCTCCTTCATCCGTGAAGCTTCTCTGAGGTCTTCCTCTTTTCCTCCTGCCGGTCAGCTCCATATTCAACGTCCTTCATCCAATATATCCACTATTGCACATGAACCATCTCAGCCTCGTCTCTCTAACTTTGTCTCCAAACACCTCAACCTGAGTTGTCCCTCTGATCTAATTTCTAATCCTGTCCATCCTGGTCCCTCCCAATAAAATCATGACATTTTTAGCTCTACCACCTCCAACACAGCCTCCTGTCTTTTGTCAGTGTCACCACCTCTGTCTACCATCTTGTAAACCTTCAATTTCACTCTGCTATCCTTCTGTCACAAATAAATCCTGACACTCATCTCCACCCTCCCTGCACACTTTTTTTCACTTCTCTGCTTTGGATGATTGACCCCAGGTATTTAAACTCAACTATCTACACTATCTCTACTCCTTGCATCTTCACTGTTACACCCATCTCCCTTATTTACATTTATTCTGTCTTGCTTCTACTGCCTTCCATTCCTCTTCAGAGCAAACATCCACCTTTCCTGACTCTCTTCCACCTCCTCTCTATTGTCACTGTCATCTACGAACTAGAGATGGACCGATCCGGTATTACGTATCGGTATCGGTCCGATACTGACGTAAATTACTGGATCGGATATCGGAGGGAAATAAAAAATGTAATCCGATCCATTAAATATCAAAAAAGCACCTCAAAAAACTTGCGACATGGCGTAACTCGGCTCATAACCGTAGCACGTCGGAGCAGTATGCCTCACGTGATAGAGCGGCTGCCTGTATTTGCCGCTAGCAATCCGGCATTTCATCTCCGAGGAAGTTATCCCAGAGAGAAGTAAAGCAAGTGTGTAAGTTCATCTCTGAATGTTTGTAAAGCATTCCCGCGTTAAGTTTAACAACCGATATATGGAGCGAGTGCCTCTCTCTCTCTCTCCCTCTCCTGCTGCTACTTCAATCGTGAAACTGATCAATGATCACCTGATCGGCTTTTCCGTCTCCAGTCCGTCTCTCTTTTTTGTTTATCGCCCACTTCGCGCCAGAAAGAGGAAACCAGCGGCTGAACAACAGCAGCACATTTAACCTTGATAAGCTGTTGTTAGGATTAATTTAATATTACTTTCTAGACCAGGATCCTTTTCTATGTAGCTGACACTGGTAACTGTGCAGGGGCGGATCTAGCAAAGTTTAGCCAGGGGGGCCGATAGGGCATTAACAGGGAAAAGGGGGGCACAAAGACATACTTTTCTTTCTTATTCTCATTTAAAATGTCTAGATTTTAATAAATAATTATCCGAATCTTACACCCAAAGTTTTAATCTGATGTAAAATGTATAGAAGTCCATTACTGTATATAGTAACTGTTAATTCTAATATACCCTAGTAAGCTATACTACTTTTTCCTTTGGGAAGGTACCATCTGTGCAGTCTGCAATTCTGTTGAAAAAAGATGTTGAATCTATTTGATTATTCTTGAAAAATAATTGATTTCTCTGCGTTTTTTTTTTCTCACTGCATCAAATTAAAGTTGATTACGTCAATTAAGCATCACGAGGTGGAGGGTGGGTGGTTCCCTATTTTTTTTTTTTTTTTGCTGGGAGTTTTAGAACCCTATTAGTTAGGTTGCTTACTCTTTAAAATACCAGAATAGGGAGGATGGAGTAGGTTTAAGTTTATTAGATTGATCAGTATTGCTGAACTATGAAATATTTTGGGTGCAGTGTATTTTTTGCATACAGGTATAACAGAATAGCTTTAGTGTTTTTGGGGTTTTTTTTAAACTTGAGTATAATCTTATACAAAAAGCAGCAAGATATTAAAAAAAAAACAGTTTTATTGATTAAAAAACACACTATATCGGATTCATATCGGTATCGGCAGATATCCAAATTTATGATATCGGTATCGGTATCGGACACAAAAAAGTGGTATCGTGCCATCTCTACTACGAACATCATCGTTCACAGAAACTCTTGCCTGACCTCATCTGTCAACTTGTCCATTGCCACCACAAACAAGAAGGGGCTCAGAACTGATCCCTGAAGTAATCCCACCCCCACCTGGAACCCATCTGTCATTCCTACCGTGCACCTCACCATGCCCTGCATTAGCTTCTCTGACAGTCCTGGCAAAATAATCGTGTGACATGGAAACAAAACTTTGAACATGGCCACTGGAGAAACTTACCACATAAACCTCTGTTTCTGACTCCACAAATCATTAGTAAGTAATAAAGTACTTCAGACTTAAGGAGTCAAAAACATTTTAATTCATGGGTCACATGCTGCCCAGTTTGATCTCCACGTAACTTTTATCTTAACCTATTTAAGAAACATGCCAAACTTGTCACTGAAAACAATATCCTGTGAACAGTCCATTTATATAAACTGATGATGAACAGCCTCTCTTAAGAAAAACATGTCTCAGCTTTACGACTGGAAACAGTGATGATTCAAAGAAATGCACTGGCATGACTCCCTGGCTTAAACACCATATTTCTGCTTGGTAGTAAAAAGACTATGGGTAATGTCTTTGTCAGTAACAAGGCGGTAAACCGAACAATGACTCAGACCTCTGGCTCAGATAAAACAGTTCCTAGCAGCACAATGTTTCCTTTGCAATATTTACATTGTAAAAAGTCATTCACCCGGCCAATGCAAATCCTTTAGTGGCTTGGTTCTGGTCAGTGGACAAAGTGTTTGAGAACTCCTGCATGAGGCCACAAAACATATAGGGAAACCTGAAATGTGACCCATCCAGCATCTAGAGTATTGTCTATGTCAGATTTCTTTACAACTTAAAGGCATTTCACCTCTCATCCGAATGGCCTCTTCAGTTCTAAAAGCTGAATGGAAGTCTCACATTATTAATTCTGTAAGCATGACAGGGGTTGTTGTTTTTGTAGAGTGCTATAAATATGGCCACTTGGTGGTGCCACTTCAAAGATTTATCAGAAGAAACAACCAAAATATGTTTTAAATAACTAAAGTAAATCTAAGAAGCTGATATTTTGCTCTGGATCACAATGGACAGACTAAGCTTTAACATCATTGAGATTGTTTTCCTAAGGTCATGAAAATGGCTGTAGGACTGCAGGAGAGGCTGTAAATTTGCACATGCAAAAGCAGAAAGCTAGGAAAGCCACATGATCTCATTCGAGATAATCCCTTTAACCTCTTTAGCCCAGCCCTTTAAATATAATGTATCAGTAGAACATTATCTCTGCCACAAGCAATGACCACAGACATACAGGCACACCTGAGTGTAATCTCAAATCTAGCTTTTTCTCTAATTGTAAGAACAAGAATAATTGCATCACCAGCTGCCTGCGTTGGCCTAGGCACATCCTCTCGGGTACAAATTACTACCGCAGAAGTAATCCGGTCATAATACAGTCATACATAATACATAATAACTTAGATCTTTTACTCAAGTTAAAATGAAAAAAAAAAACTTTCTCAACACTTACTGGTGGTAAAATATGCTTTAGCAATACTCAAAGTATTAAATCATTTCTGACAAGGGTACAATTATAGTGACGTAAATGAGAAAGGAAAAGGATAAAGATAGATAAAGATAAAATATGAACATAGTATAACAATAATAGGTGGTATATCCCACTTTTTCTAGTACAGTGTAGTATATTCTTTTCCTCTTGGTGTATATTGTGCAATACTTTTCACTTCCAACATTGAAAACAAGAAAAAATACCTCTCTCGTATGTGTGTGTGTGTGTGTGTGTGTGTGTGTGTGTGTGTGTGTGTGTGCATGTGTATAGGGGGTGGAGGGGGGGGGGGGGGGTACGTCGACGAGCTCTGAAGGCTCTGAGCATCCAAATTAGGAGAACAAAGGCTGCGATGGTAGTCGTGTTTTTCAAGGTACACGATGATTGGCCAGCATCTTCAAAGAACTCATATGATTGGTGGATTTGTCTGTCAATCAATGAGATTAACTTTTCAATTGGCCTAACTCGAAGTTGCTAAACTCACGTGCCTTTCCTCTTCCTAGAAGGCGGTGCCTGCTGGTTGTTACCTGCTGGTGGAGAAGCTTGTTGTTGTTATTGTTGTTGTTTGTGTTAAAGTTTAAAAAATAAGTCTTCTAAAATGGGAGCCCGAGACGATGAATACGACTACCTGTTCAAAGGTAAGTTTATCTCTGAAGGGGGATGAATGTCAGCAGCTCGGTCGTCTTTAATATGGCTCTCGGTAACAACAGGAGCAACTGAGGAAGTCAGTAATGCTAAAGTTAGCTCCACTGGTAGCAAAGTAGCAAACGATGAAACGATACCTGCTGAAAAAACTGACGCTGCTGCAGGTAGAGTTTGGAAATTCAGTGAACAAATGTGCATTTCCTAGCTTTAGGATACACCTTATCCCAGTGAGTGAGTTTAGACACGGCAGCTGTCAGGCTGTTTAAAGTGTGTTTAAGTAGCTAGCCGCTAACATCACAACGACGTTCCTTTGAAGTTAACTGAAACGAACCCATGTTCTGATTATATTTCATCTGTAAATCAAACGTAAATCAATTAGCTGGATAACTTGGTGATAACGACCTTGAATATGCCTAACAGGAATAATTAATGTAATTTTATTCTCTCTGACATCAAATTTGTTTGTCGTCACGTTAATATTAGACAAAATATGTCTTATATTAGTGAAGGTGGTGTGTATGAACCAAAGTGAAATTCTAGCGTAAAGTCAGTTTGAAAATGTCAGAGTTAAAAATATGCCTGATGAGCCACATCATTAAGAAAAGGGGAAGCGGTTGTGGAAACTAGGATAAGAACAAAGCTGATCATAAGTTAGCAGCGGTATTGCACTACAGATGTGATGCCTCCTTTGAAAAGTGTAGAGAAGGTCAGAGAGTGCTTCACTGTGTCTTTGTGGATCTAGAGAAAACAAACGATACAGAGGAACTGTGGTACTGTATGAGGAAGTCAGAGGTAGCAGGGAAGTATGTGAGGCTGGTGCAGGACATGTATGAGGGCAGTGAGCCGGTGGTGACACTGGGTTCACGGTGGGATCAGATCCTCTGATCATCTGATCCACCTGAGCCTCTTCTTGTTTGCAGTAGTGATGGACAGACTGACAGATAAGGCCAGGGAGGAGTCTCTGTGAACTGTCATGTTTGCAGACGATACTGTGATCTGTAGTAAGCGTACGAGGCAGGTGGGAGAGCCTGGATAGGTGACTGTATGAACTAAGAGAGAAGAGTAATGAAAGTGAGTAGAAGCAAGACAGAATACCTCTGTGAATGAGAGGGAGAAAGGTGAATAGGTAAGCATGCAAATAGCTGAGGTAGTGAAGGTAGAGAAGTTTTAATACCTGGGGTCAAGTCAGGGTAGAGTGGATTTGTGACAGAAAGACAGCAGCAAGAGTGGAAACAAAGATTTACAAGATGGTAGTGAGACCTACTGTGATGTATGGCTTGGAAATGGTGATAATGAGAAGTAGACAGGAGGTCGAGCTGGAGGAGGCAAAGCTGAAGACGCTAAAATTTTCATTGGGTGGGACCATAATGAACAAAATTAGAAATGAGGACATCACATGGATTTAGATATACAGCTTGGCAAGTCTGAGATTATTCGGATGTGCAGAGAAGAAATAGTGGATGTTGAGTATGGAGCTGCCAGAGGAGGTTGCAGAGGGTTGGTGTGACAGAGGAGGATGTTAGGGTTAGGGATATGGTGAGATGGAGGCAGGCAATCTGCTGTGGCGATTTTGACTGGCTTAAATAAACAGGGGTATAACAGGGGTGGGAAATGCTGCAGCCTTAAGTGAGCCACGGTAGACCGCTGACACAGCAGGTCTACTGTTTGCTTTGTTTTTTTATGTGTATGGTGTGTATTTTGATTCCAGTTGTACTAATTGGAGACTCTGGAGTGGGGAAGAGTAATCTGCTGTCCCGTTTCACAAGAAATGAGTTCAACTTGGAGAGCAAGAGCACCATCGGGGTGGAGTTCGCAACCCGCAGCATTCAGGTGGATGGCAAGACGATAAAAGCTCAAATCTGGGACACAGCTGGGCAGGAGCGCTACAGAGCCATCACCTCAGCGTGAGTTTGTTTTGTCATATGCATTACTTAAGATGTTACGTTATAGGGTAATGTTCACACGCTTAGACATGTATAATAAGATGTGTCTTTGCTAATAATTGTGGCTGAGTAGTGCGTGTTTGAACCCCTTAGGGTACCAGACCTGGTACCAGTTTTACATAAATTAATTGTCCAAATTCCTTTTGTTATCAGGAGGAATTAATCACCCAAGAGGAACCATTTTGTAACAGCTGTTTATGTAGTTGGTCTGGCCTGAAACTCTGATTGCCTTGTTCTCTACATTGTGTTGTGTGAATGATGAGAGGAGTCAACTCTCGCTTTGCCAGCTGGGGCAGGTTTATTCTCCCAAAACTGTTCAAAATGAAAACAACTCAGTACAGCAACTTCATTTGACTGGGCTTCTGCATGCACACCTCTCCTTAGCAGGGCCTCTAGGCGACTGAGGTGTGACATAATAACAAATTTCATCAACAAATTGAGCTACTAAAATACTCAATTTGGTATATATTTTTATTGATATATTTAAAATGCACTGCATCGTGACCATTTAGTAACAATTTCCTCGTTAACAAAATTATGCTTAGGGAGACCCCATTCACCAGTGGTAATTTTATATATTTTTTAGTTATATATATTTAACAATAGGCTGAAACAGTGAACGTGAATTACAAAAAGAATTACAAACCAACAAAATATATAACCAATATACATGACACAAAAATAAAAAGAGGGAGCTCACATACCTGTTCAAAATAAAAACAACTCAGTACAGCAAATTTGACTGGGCTTCTGCATGCACAGTTTTATGGGAGAGAGAAGAATAGCGGACCACATGAGAAATCACCTGCATGCTCCTGTGCCCTAACCTGGGATCGGCAAATTAGCATGTTACAATAAAGTGCTGTACTCGACAGGGAAATAACAGTTAACACTAAAACATCCAACAAAACCGTGAGACAAAATGCATAAAGGGAACAAGCAATCCTTGAATCACTTTTGTTTACTTTAACTGTGTTTAATCACTCTGTAACCGGGAACACTAGCGTACACTCACCTCTCTTCAGCAGGGCCTCTAGGTGACTGAGGAGAATAGCGAAGTGACTTCGTAGGAAGTCAGAGGTCACACAAACAAAATAAAAGCTCCAAAAATATAAATACGGAAAATAAATATACATACATATGTACATAAACGATACTGACAAAGCAAAAAATAAATGATTTTTTTTTAATACACCCCTTACATTTATATGTATAAAAAGTTGTGAAAATAGTACAAGGTATAAAATGCAATACAAGAAATCCTGCTGGAAATGCTGGAGTCTTGTGGTGTCAGATTGGTGGCACTATTCTTTTCAGCAAAAGCAGCAAGCCATTGCTCCATTGGATCATTGGGTCCCGTTCTGTTTTCTTTGTATTGTTTGTGTGTCCTCCTTATTTCTGTGGGGATGGAAATGATTGTGAACCTTAGTGTCTTTATATGAAACTGTTATTAGTCACCAATTATAATCAAAACAAGTGTAAAAGAAAATACATTTGGCTTGTAATTTCTATTTATGGTTTAAACTAATATTAAACCATGTTAATGTTAAAAAGTTAGTTGATAATGATGGCTTTATGGCCTCTATCTTCATCAGGTATTATCGGGGCGCAGTCGGGGCTCTCCTAGTTTATGATATTGCGAAGCACCTGACATACGAGAATGTGGACCGCTGGTTGAAGGAGCTGAGGGACCACGCTGACAACAACATCGTCATCATGCTGGTTGGAAACAAGAGCGACCTTCGACATCTCAGGGCCGTGCCCACTGATGAGGCCCGAGCATTTGCAGGTGGATTTTTGAGTGTTCTTTGTATTGCTTTGGAGCAGTCAAAGTAACTCCTTAACATTCAGTTCAATTGCTGTAAAATAAAAATCCTTTTTCTTTCTTTTTTTTAACCTTAGAAAAGAACACTCTTTCATTTATTGAAACTTCAGCCTTGGACTCCACTAACGTAGAAGAAGCATTCAAGAGCATTCTCACAGGTAAAAAATAAAAAGTGTGAACTCAACTCAGTAATCATCCAGGTACTCTACTTTTAGACCTCCTCTTATGCCATTGTTTTCTTTCCTAGAAATCTACCGTATCGTATCTCAGAAGCAAATATCAGACAGATCTGCACACGAAGATTCTCCAGGCAACAATGTAGTGGACATAAGTGTCCCCCCAACCATGGATGGGCAGAGGGGCAACAAACTCCCCTGCTGTCAAAGCCTGTGACCCTCCTTTTTTCTTTTTCTGGTTGACTTTGTGTCAGAGTTTTCTCTTTTCCCTTCTACTGTCAGATGCTGTCATCTTACCCTCATGGGTTCAGAAGTGTTTGACACAGAGACTCTTAGATTTGACATTCCTTTATGCTGTTTTCTTCCTTGTTTGTCTGAGTCCTGTGTCAAAACAACTTGTCTAAAATACAAAGACTGAGAAGAAAGACAATTGTTAAGCTGTTAACTACAATCTCTTTTTAATTCACTAGATGATGATCCTATTGACCCACTCCTGCTGAAGGAGTGGTGAGGGATCGGTAGGCCTGTTTATGAGTGCTCAGAGGTATTTTTACTCGGTTCCTTTTCTCAGCCTAATCTGCTATAGTGGAGTCTCATTTTCATGTCGGGCTGACCTGATTCTGCCTGTCTTGCAATGTGGGTGCAGAAGAGGAGATGAGAGGAAGGTTCGTTTGGAGTGCTGATGTGTGGTCTGTCAAGAGTTTCTGGTTGCCTCTTTAATTTTAATTTTCCTCTTTTGCGCTGTGTGCCCACTCTGGCATGAAATTAGCATGAGCTGGGGACCAGACTGGCTATGAATGACTGACTCATTATAGGCAAGCATGAAACACATGACACATTTTTGTTTGTTTGTGTGTGTGTGTGTGTGTGTGTGTGTGTGTGTGTGTGTGTGTGTGTGTGTGTGTGTGTGTGTGTGTGTGTGTGGGTGAATTTTAGTTTTGTACACAAACATACCAAAGGAAACATTCAGAATCAGTTTTGGGGAAGCTCATTTCACCGTGTTCAAGGATGTTACGATTGCAGGTGATTGCTAAAAGGTCCAGGCTATTTGCAACAAATGTGTAACGGTCCACAGGAGATGCATTGTTATAAGTTGTGGTGCATGATGTCAAACTTTAATTTCAGAATTAGATTGGGGGGTTTTTGCACTAGAGTCCAGTTATTTCAGTGGAACCTTATATTTCAAAATGGCATAAAATTTTCATCAGGTAGCATTTTGCTACCTGTAAGGAAAACAATGCTGACAGAAAAGGAAAAATGAAGTTGAAATTGTAACATTTCTGTACTGAATGAGCCATTGCTGTCATTAATCCTAACTGTTGAACAGGAATTGATAAAAGTTTGTAAACTCAGAACATTATCTGTGGAAAACCAATAAATAAATACTCCCCACATACTGCTTTCACTTCAGCAACATTAATGGGTTTTACTTGAAAAAATGGAAGTGAAAATCAGAAATGCAAATTTTGTTTTCATACTTGGGTGGAAAAAAATATTCCCACCCATCTGGTTGAGGTGCTGTCATGCATTAGGTGTTCATGAGAAAGCATCTCATACATTTCCTTAAATGTGAATTTAATCTGAGCAGATATAATCTTTTTTCCTACTTTTGCATTACACCAGAAAATACTGAATCATAACTAAAACCTACTTTTTTAGGTTGTATTCAAAATTATTAGAAATGTATAAGGTTAAAGCGATAAAATTAGGATGGTTTACTACATGTAACATCTCAGTGCACATTCAGGGCAGGCCTTTCTGTTTACAAAGCACATTTAAAACAAGAAGTGCCAATTCTGAGAATACACTACTATGAGAAAGCTGGTGGCAGGTGGCGTTGACGACAAGGTTTGTGAGCATTATAACTCGAGCGAGATGACATAAGGTTTTCAAATTCATCCTATGAGTACATCTGATAAAAATCTCAGACAAATTGGAATCTCAATGACCTTGACCTCAAGTACATAGGTCAACTTTTTGAAAAGCACCTAGGGTTTTCAGGTGCATCTGTGGGTGTTACTGGTGTAAAAGCTGTTGGATTTTAAATAAGGTGACTCACTTGGCCATTGCACCTCTATTATACAGTCATTGATCCAAACAGATACTATGATCATGAATTTGTTCTACTCCTGCGTGGGTTAATGACTTTGTCTTTAAACTAACATATGTAACCATAGTCTATTAATAGTTGTGGCTATTATAAACCACCATGTGTTGAATCACTATGCAATTTGGTGGGATGTATGTAATTTTAGGTGGGAAAAATATATTTTAAATGAAAATACTAGGCTAAAGAAAGAAAGCATCCAATGAGCTTCAGAGTCATTAATTGGCCACCTTCGTTCTTCAACACAGTGTGAACTCTGAGGCAAGCTTTCTTGTAGTTTCTTTAATTAAGTAGTCTTCAGACATAGTTCTACAGGCCACAGTCTATCAAATTCTGACACTGTTTTTCTAAGTGCATACATCTATTACCTTTGTGACATTTTTCTGTTCTCCACTTGTCCAGTTTCCTCAAAAAGTTCAAGGTTCAGTACGTACAGTACTGAGATGTGCTAATTTTTTGGCTAATAGAACTTTGAGGATCACCTTCTTGTTGCATAAATACTATTTTATATCTGTCAAATTGGTATCTTTGGGACTTTTTGTAGATTAAAATAGAATCTTAGTTGTTACTAAGAGCTTTAAATAGACTCTTAGTAACAACGTGTCTCAACATAAACTTAAAATTATTTATTTGCTAAGTTGTCATGTTACGTATAGACATGACACTGGTTCATCCCTTGAGTTTAAAGCATTTTTTTTTATGCGTGAATGTTATATAGGTCAGTTGTAAGCAGTTCACCTAGCAAAAAACACTCTTCTGAAAATGGGTGCAAGGTAGAGAAAAGGAAAAATAAGAGTTGCTCAAGATCACTTTAACAGTTTTCAATTTGACTTTATGGAAGCAAACATAAAGAAATGAAGGGCGAATCGAGATTTTTGCGCAGTATCATAAATGATGTGATTTAATTATTTGCATGTTTAAGGTTACATTTTCTCGCTGCACCATCTCGTGGTACAAACTGGTATTACACTAAAGTACAGCCAGGCCCAACTTTAGTACAGATCTCTTCAACACAGTACATAGATGTTTAGAGAGAGAGAAGTCACAGTGGATGTTTCTTCACATTCTGCTCACAGCTAAAGTTCAAACATAAATGAGGCCGTTTAAACTGTTATAAACTAAACAGAGGAAAGCCACTATGTCACTGACTGAAGCGAAACAAAACTTAAAGTGAAATAAAAACTGATTTAAAAATGCAGATGTGTTAAACAGTGTGGGTAAATGGTTTTGAATTGTGTTGAATTGTGAAGTGTTCCGGTCTCTTTGAGCCTGTCATGTTTCCTGTTGGGGCCCCTCCCTTTGGCACGCTGCTGTTTGCGGCCACATTTATAGCCGTCTTCGGGATTTGTTTGTGCTCTGAGACGCCCTGTTTCTTCACCGCAGACGCAGGCAGCTGATGATGATGATGACCCGCTGGGTTGTATTTAAAGCCCAGGGAAAGCGGAAGCCTGGCCTGACTGTTATCAGTTGAGAACTGCTAGCTGGTGTAGCCCTACACTGAGCAGCCTTCATCGTTAGCCGCCTGTGTTGTTCACTCATACATAGTTATTAAACATGAATAGAGAAGGAAATGCGAGCTTTTTCGGACAACAGGACTAAAAGATCACCAAGAAGAAAGAGAAGAAGAAGAAGTCACGGGTGAGTAGCTGTTAGCTTTTATTTGTTGCTTTTTTCCACCAGGCGGACGGCTAGCACTTCGCTGACAGCTAGCAAACAACACAGCTGCCGTGAAAGTGAAACTGATTAGAAAATGCTTCTTTATAACGACATTTTCACTGTGACGAAGTCGGATAGTAGTTATTCGTGTGTGTAAAGAACAGCAGAGATACACACAGCTAATTTGAGTTGCCGCGCAGTTGTACAGTATCATAATTCAACTCTGATCCAGACAATAGTCTGGTTCAAATTCCCACATCTGTCTGCAGCGGTTAGTTCCTGTAACAGAGCCACAGTGAAGGAAAATGTCCCAGTTCGAAAGCTAACTGCATATTAATGTATGAGGGCTTATCATTGTAAGAAACCCATCATTAATCATTCATTCAACGTGTAATTTTTGTTTGATCTTGACAAAATCCCTGTATTGATGTTCCCCAGCTGACGAATCCATACACACAGCTGATATTTAAAAGACTCGGAAAACAATAGCTTAATAGAATCAGCGGTTGCCTTAATTTGGGGGTTACCTCTTTGTTTATTTAGGTCAGGGATTGTACCTCTTAATCACCCCTGACGTACCCCCCAATCTCCGTATGCATAAACAATAACACCAAGCAGCAATAGGGGAAACATGAATCAGAATGGGATAACAGCTCTTCGGGTTCATAAAGCTGTTCATCATCTGGCTCTGTTAATTCAGGATTTAACAAATCAAAGTGCATAAGAGTGTGACTCAACTAAAATGAGCTATAAATAATCATAAAAGGGCTTTGTTGTCTAACTTCTATTTAAACAGTGAGATGCTTGACTTAAGTTGAATCATCTTTTCTCAGTTGCGAGGGTTAGAAACAGCATTCGTTGCCAGATGTTGTCTAAATTCTTGTTTTAATCACAGGGAGATTGAACAGCAAAATCTCATAAACAGACACAAACATTTCTGCACTGGCTGTCATGTCAAATCTCCTCTTGAAAAACAAGTGTTGGACATGGAAGAGTATACTGGTTTTGCGTATAAATGCTGTAGTTTACCAAGGGTTTGTACAGTGCTAAAGAGGTTTTATTATCAGCACTAGCCCAGTGTTAACCCACATAAACAATAGACTATTAGCTCAGTAGTTCTTTAAAAGTAAGTTGATAAGTATTTTCAGTGAATATTCCCCCCAAATCCCCATTAAAGTTCCATATATATCAGACATGCTACTTTGAAATTATTGTTTCTTATTTTATTGCTTGTAATCAGTGTATTTAAATTTTGCTTATTGTGTTCTAATTAATTTGTACAGAATAGGATACATTTTTGAGACAGCAAGAAAAAAATGTTCTTAAGGGTTATCTGGGTTAACACAACTGTTTATCAGGCTGCTGCACATCACACTCACTGTCACTGACCTCACACTTGGTTTTATAATGGATTAGCAGCTGCTTTTGGGCAAACTGGCCCACCTCCAAACGGACAGCTTTCTTCTAAAAGACGGAACGTCTTTTCTGGATAATTTTAGCCGTTCCCACGTGGAAGGAAATTAATCATTTGTGAAACAGACTACAGACATTTAAGTAACTCTGTCACAGTACTGCGGTGAGCCAAATGACGAACAAACTCTGGTCTACTATCACATTTTTATATATAAAAAATGCTATACGTCAGTGTCTGTTTGATCAGTTATCTGGTTAGTAACCCAGTCACCGACTTCCCTGACAGTGCTAGAAACATTAAGAGGGAAGTGGTGAGTTGGGTTATTGCAAAACTGTATTACCATGTTGTTTGCTAGTCATGAACATGAAGGTCAATAAAAACAGATGGACTGTAAGCATAATATAGCAAACATAAAATGACTTGTCATGATAGTGCAGGCATTGTACTGTAGCTGATTTCCATAAGTTCCTTCTCCAAACCCAGAACTTCCCTCCGACAAGCCTAATCTGGACACTAAAGTATTAATGGACAAGTGCACAATGTAGCACGCAAAAAAAACTTACTTAAAACATCACTCAAACTTGTCTCCTTGATCCATTTATTTAGTTTGAGCATTTGCAGAGTAAAATTGGGTTTCTCTAGTATATTAAGTTGGAGTAAAATTACTTGCTATCTCTCCACCACAGACATTTTTTAAAAACTATAATGCATTGTCTGTGTGTGTCTGTTTCACTGCAGAGCCACTAGAGAAAAACAGGAGCAGTTTGTGCCTGGCACTCCCCCAGCCTCCCCTCACCTCCAACCCTTCAAACCCTCCAGTCCATCCGTGCTGCCAGCGAATGGACCCTGTAACAATGACGACCGGCGGGTGCTGCCACCTCCCCGGCTCTCTGTGTGACTGTGCCAGCAGCACAGGCCTGTGGAAGAGCGTGGAGGAAGCGGGCGGTGACGGGTGCCAGGCGCTCTACGTCACCCAGGTCACAGCCATAGATGGACGGTTGCTGTCCTCTGTGCTCAAACCAATGAGTGCACAAAGGTACTTTAAGAATATTACTGTTATTGCTGTAAGATGTTCCACAGGTAAACTTTGAATGGGATTGTGTTGTCTGTATCAAATCTGCAACATGATCTCCTGATTGAAAAGCAGTCCTCACGAAACGCTCTCTCACCTGCAGAAAAAGCTTAAATGCGCATTGGAGTCTCTGTAGTTATCAACTGCAGCACTAAGCCGACTGCTTTGCATTTTCTGCATACACTTTGAATCTTTCAGGCTCAGTTCAGGCAGTTTGTGCTTGTGTTCTTGTTTCCTTGAAAAGTAAAGTAGTACGTTGCTACCTCTTAAACTGAACACTGCTGTGTGTCACTGCCAGTGATGGCAGCTTCTCCAGAGATAGGAAAAATATTAATTTTTTTTTCTTTAAATGAAAGAAGTTGCTAAACTTGTGATTATGCCTTGTATTAACACTAATTCAGACAACGAGCTTCTCCATTTTGCTTGTGGTTTTTTTTTTCCACTTTTCTTCACTACACACCCAGTGAATATTGTCATTATTCTCTTTGGGATAGAATGGTAAAACATTTTTGCTGTGTTTCATGCAGACAATCCCTGCCATTTAAAAAAATGTCTGTATATTTTTTATCTCAGTGATGGTCCCATTTGCCGTATTTGCCATGAAGGAGGCAGCAGCGAGGGTCTCCTGTCTCCATGTGACTGCACAGGCACTTTGGGTACAGTGCACAAGAGCTGCTTAGAGAAGTGGCTGTCGTCCTCCAACACCAGCTATTGTGAGCTTTGCCACACAGAGTTCAGCATCGAGCGCCGACCGAGGCCCCTCACAGAGGTAACAAAGGTCAATGCCCTTTGCCTTGTCTGCAACAATCCTTCTTCTCATCCTTTTTATTCATCGTGGTTGGGCTGCTGGTTGTGAATGAGTGTGTATGTATGAAAGTGTGATGGTGCTTTTTATCCTTCTTTTTCTTGTTTTACATCTCTCTGCTTGCTTGCTTCTTTGTTAATGCAGAATGTCTTTTCTCTTCATTAGCTTCTTTCTTTTTACCTGGTTTCTGTCACAGCCTGACTTTTTTCTGTTTTTCTTCCCTCCTACGTCTTACCCCACAGTGGCTGCGAGATCCCGGCCCCCGTAATGAGAAGAGAACACTGTTCTGTGACATGGTGTGCTTCCTGTTTATCACTCCTCTAGCAGCTATTTCTGGCTGGCTTTGCCTGAGGGGCGCTCAGGATCATCTTCAGCTGAGGAGTTGGCTGCAGGCTGTGGGCCTCATTGCCCTCACCATTGCCCTCTTCACCATCTACGTCCTTTGGACTTTGGTAAAAAAAAAAAAAAGAATTCCCATCCATTATTTCTGTAAAGCAGACATTTTCACTCGGAAAAGTTGATGTATAATGCTGCCCTTCGGTTTTCTTCAGGTATCATTCCGCTACCACTGTCAGCTGTACTCTGAGTGGAGGAGAACAAACCAGAAAGTACGTCTGCTCATTCCCGAAGCCAAGGAGTCGAACTCTTCCCAGCATTCCTTGCTCTCTAATAAACTGATGAAAAAATCGGCCAGTGAGAGCATAGTATGAGACCAAACGGAGGTAGTCGATGATTATTACATCTTTTATGTATGAGGGCTGATTCCCGATGCATCCTGCCCACAGTTTTGACTTTGAAGAAACACCTGTGGGGATTTTTTTTTGTGTGTGTCGCTTTTTTTTTCTTTGCACCATGGGCTCATATTTTTTCACATAGCATTTTATAATCCTCACATGGGTGCAGGAATTAGCACATTTTAAAGGAATCTGCCTGTCCTCGTGTCAGGTGTTGACCAAGTTTATGCAAAGGCACTGAGGAACGGTGAAGGTGGTGGAAGCATGCAGAAATGGAACCGAGCTGTCTCATCATCACAGATGTGACAACATGACTGGCTAAAACTGACAGCATAAAACAAGATGGATCGAGTAAACTTGTTAAAAAGGACTGTGAAATTCAATGATTGTCCTGCTTGGTTTAACAACCCATCGATGGTCAGGTATAGCACGTCTACTCATTGTGTATTGCGATGATAAAAGCAACTGCTACATACGCCTTTTAATCGTGTGTTACGTGGGCACGCACTTACCTGCTTGGGGCTTCTCTTCTCTGCCCACTGAGGATCTCATTGTATAATCACATATTAGTCTGTAGTGTGAAGATAAAAAGCTTTGATCTTTAATTTTTATTTCATAGTCACATCTGGATATGTCATCTGAGTGGAAACTTTTAACTCACAGCTTTTACATCATCTCATCCGAGACCAGGCGGCTGCATAACATTCGTAAAGCAGAGACTTGTGCAATAAAACACTGTGGACATCGAGGTTTTCGCAGTACACGAAGACAGTTCTACCAACGTGCACAGTTATGCATGCAAGCAGCACTGTTAATATTTTTTTTACTCTTATTGTATTCTAAAATCATTTTTTAAACCACTTAAGAACGAATGACTTTCCTATTCCTACTGAAGTAGGGTTTAACAGTGTCCTCATAGAGGTTCTTGTACTATCAATATGTAACAAGTAAGTATTTATATTTATATAGATGGATAGAAACTCCATCACGAGTATTGGTGTGGTGGCTGGGGCAGTCTACTAAAGCGTTATCGGTGTTGCTTGTTACTCATTTTTGGCGTTTTATTTTTCACATTGTCATGTGTCTTTCTTTTTTTTTTTTTCATGATCACAACAGTCAGAGAATTCCTGCTGTTCTTTAAGTTACGATTAAGCATTTGGTCTTATGTGATGAGAAACTTTCTTAATCTGGGATTTTTAGTGCTGGTAAACCCTAAAGGTAACCGCCAGCATTTTGATGTTACTGACCAGACTCGCCTGGGACTGGCTGTATTGGTAGAGTTGGGAGATAGCTGAAGTTGATTACAAACTACAGCGTGTGCCTGGTATTCAGATTTCCGGGTCATATGATGGTCCAGTTTTTGTAACGTGGAACATTGTTTCTTCTCTATGCTTAATTTAGGTTACAGGGAGATGTCTAATTGCTTTTTAACGCATGCTGTAGGCTGTCCACAGGGAGACAAGCTTGTAAATTAAAAAAACCCCTCCCAACATTACATGTACTACTAAAAAAAAATTGAATTCAGTGGATCTAATGAAGCCAATACAGCTTAGTATTGGTCTGAAATACTTTAATCATTTTAATTTATAGATTTGTCTTTTAATGAGTTGCAATTAAAAGAATTCCTCCCCTTAAAGGGGGTGTTTAAAGCGATATAAGTTTAAAACTAACCTGACGACGACCTGTTTGGTGGATTTTTGATTATAATTCCAAGAAAGGAATTGGTGATGCATGACGCCATCATGGTGATCAAACTGTGCGATGCCTTTTGATTTACTTTCTAGTAAGTTCCATTTAATGAATGCTTCTGCATTTAGTAAATGGACAAAATGTATCATTCTTGGTTAATTATTTAAATATTTACCTTTAAATCAATCAGGCTTGAATAGTAATTTATTAACATGATGTGGTGTGTGGTGATGTAGAATTTATAAGAGGGAAATGTGTTTTTAAAAAGGGCTTGTGGTAACATTCAGCAGACAAATCAGATCAGTGAAATTATTAGTTTCCAGTAAGCATCGTACATTTTCCCCTTCTGTCCTTTGTTAATGCTACATAAATGTGGTAAACCCGAAATGAGGTTACCAGTTAAGTAGGTGGTGAAGCATTAGTCATGTAAAGATGTCTGTTTTCAGGAGGAATGTTGACATATGCTTGTGTTTTCCTCCCTTTTCTCACAGTGCTGCATTACCAGTAACGAGTCATTTCCTTGTTTACATTACCAGTTCCCTTTGGTACATTTCACTCCTGCCCGTTTGATCTGCGTTCTGCCCCAGATAAATATTTGTTTGTGTTTTTAAGAACAAAGGATTACACCCTGCAGTACCGCGGTGCGCTCGTCTGCCTTACAGGCTTATGATTAATTTGGTCATCCGTGTGTTTACCCGAGAAAGTACTGGAATCTGTTTGTACGATGTAGTGCAAGAAATAACTGATTTTTTTGATGCAATGCAAACTTATTTCCTGTATTGGGAGTTTCTGCAGAGTTGCATCAAACTATGCAACACTTCTCCTTTTTTGGCTACTAAGAATTTCTGACAGTGTTATTAGAGAAACATAAAAAGAGAGTCTAAAATGTTTGTCCTAAAAGTGTCATGACACGTTTAAGACAAATTTGAGTCGGGAAAGCAAATATAGAAAGGGATTTTTATTTGATTTCTTTGTTGTTACTCACAGAAATGAACACGCAAATGTTAATAATGTTGCGTTATAACACATTTGTGAACTGGGCATGTTGGGTTTTTTTGTTTCATCTGCAATTTATGTTGCTATTCCTCAGTATTTTTTTTTTTAATATTTTTAAATACTACAATGTTTATGGTGTGCTGTGGGGTGAAGGGATGTCTTCATCAATGTACTGGTACCTGCAATCAGCCAAGAAATGTTTGCAAAGCAAATAAAACATAATCATAAATTATGTGATCATGAATTTGTCAGTGATAGTTTGTCTGCACTTGTGTAGTGTCGGTAAGGAATTGTCATATATGTTATATAGTGTAGTTATAATGGATGTTTACAAGTCCTTCTCCTAGTCCAGTGACGATGACATGTCATTAAGTCTGTTTTGAAACTCAGCTCAGTGAGCTTGCTAATCCTAATGGAAAAAAAAACAAACCGCTAATGTAAAGTCCTTCTATGGTATCCGTGGAGACTCGCTCAGTATCCGCTTCCTGTCCGCTGCATGCGGCATAAGCAGCTTAGAGTAACACAAGTTCAAAATATGCTGTTTTTGTGAAGAGGGTCTGCTCTCCAGGAAGGAAAAATGTTTTTCACAGGTTATTATTAGGAGTCAAAGCAATGTTCTCTTCTACTTTCCTACTTGCCTGTCTTGCTCTCGGTGACAGCAGTTGCATTCTAGAGATGTAAATCTTGGTGTACTGCTCCAAGAAAAATTATCTAGATGGTGACCAGATATGAAAGAGTTACAGAGGATTTTTACTCAGGTAAAAAATGGCAATGTATTTTTAAAATATTTGTGTTTATCTGCATTTAAAAGGGGACTTCTTTATATCCTGTCATATACGCTCTCTGGCCTCTTCATTAGGTACAAATCTTCAGCTGTCAGTCACATGTCATAAACTTAATGCATTTAGACATGGTCATAACTGCTGATGTTCAGACTGAAAATCAGAACGTGGAAGAAATTAGATTTAGGTGACTCTGAGTATGACGTAGTTGTTGGCGCCAGACAGGCTGGTCTGAGTGCTGATGTACTGGGGTTTTTCCCAAAGAAAGAATGGCATGAAAATGAGAAAATATCCAGTGAGCAGCAGTTCTCTGGGTAAAAATGTTTTGTTGATGCCAGAGGTCAGAGGAGAATGACCAGACTGCTCTGAGCTGATAGGAAGGAAACTGTAACTCAAACACTCCCTACAACCGAGGTATGCAGAAGAGGATAGTGGAAGGCACGGGAACCTTGAAGCTGGGGTACATCAGCAGAAGACCACACCAGGTGGCACGCCTGGCAACTGAAAACAGGAAACTGAGGCTACAATTCACATGGGCTCACCAAAATGGGACAATAGAAGATTAGAAAAATGTTGCCTGGTCCGATAAGGCTCCACTTCTGCTGTGACGCATGAGTGGTAGGGTGAAAATTTGGCACAAACAGCATGAAAGCATGGATTCATCCTGCCTTGTGCTGACAGATCAGATGACTGGTGGTGGTGAATATTTTCCTACAACAACCCACCGCTGACGATCTCCATGCTTATCACCGGCATACCAATCTTCTAATGCCTGCGTCCAACACCTTAGATCATCTCAAACAATAAGTTCACTACACTCGAATGGGCTATATAGTCACCACATCTCAATCCAATAGAGCACCTTTAAGATGTGGTGGAACAGGAGATATGGATGTATGGCCACAAATCTCTGAGGAAGAACTGCATTAACTTGTTGAATCTATGGCAGGAAGAATGAAAGCAGTTTTGAAGGTAAAGGTTCCTACCCAGTGCCCAGTAAGTGTATTTGCAGTGTTACACTGGTGGATGCTCATAGTAAAGATGACTAGTTTCAAGTTAAAAAAACAAAACAAAAACCCCTCAGTGAATGTACAAGTAATTTCTGTAAACCAAGCAGTTTTTTGCGTGTATTGATGATACCCCTAATGTAGTCATCAAGTGCACAAAGCTGGCTCTGAACAGAGGAGCCGACCTACCTGCTGTTCAGGTCTTTTGTTTGCAAGCGGTAGCCAGTCAGAAGGAAAAAGTATATGTATAGATGGATCCATTGTATAAATGGATAAGGAAAAGTTAAAACCTCCCTAAAAAGCCCATTTAGTTGATTCAGAATTCTGCAGCAAGCGAGCTGACGGGTAAGAAAGAGAGAGCATGTTTTTCCCACACTGCCTTCTCGTCATTAGCTCCCTGTTAAATCCAGAATCAAATATAAAATCCTTCACCTCACTTTAATCAGGCCCTCATGGTACCATATCACTCCAAAAGAGCACTTTGCTCTCAGACTGCTGGTTTACTTGTGGTTTCTAGAGTATTTAAAAGTGGAATGGGAGGCAGAGCCTTCAGTTTTCAAGCCCCTGTTCTGTGGAACCAGCTTCCAGTTTGGATTCTGGAGACAGACACACTCTCTACTTTTAAGATTAGGCTTAAAACTTTCCTTTTTGAAGCTTATAGCGAAGCCTGGATCAGGTGACCCTGAACCCACTCATAACTACGCTAGGCTGCTAGGGGGTTTCACATTGAGTGCTTCTTCTTCACTCACCTTTTCACACCACTCTGCATTTAATCATTAATCTCTTGCTCTCTTCCACAATATGTCTTTTATTTTGTTGCCTCAACCCCAAACAGTTGTGGTGGATGACCTCCCCTTACTGAGCTTAGCTCTACTGAATGTCTCTTTCTGTTAAAGTGGAGTTTTTCCTTCCCACTGTCGCTAAGTGCTTGCTCAAAGAGGGGGTTGTCTGATTGTAGGACCTTATAATATAAAGCACCCTGTTGATGCTATTTGGCAATATAAACTGAATTGTACTCTATCAGGGTCCAAGAACAAAACATAGTAATCAAATTTATGATCAAAGATTCGATTCGACTTAAATTTCTGTACTAGCAGCTGTATTTTCAGATTCGAAAACCCAGTTTTCTAACTTCAAAAAGGCATAATTCAAAGTTTTAAATATTTACATTAGTAGAGTTTAGTAGAATGAGACAATAACATGTAAGCAGTTATGGTCTCAGGAGGTTGAGCGGGTCATCTGCTTATTAGGCTACTTTGGTCAGATACTGAGATCCCAATTACTGGAAAGACGTCAGAGTGTGCCAGCTAAAAAGTGATTAAAAGCATGAAGTAAAGAAGTCAGAGAGGAAAAGCACTGTAAGTACCAGTCCATTTAACATTTTAATGTTTTTCACCTACCTTACACTTACACATGTAAAATAGTTATCTAAGTGACTTCAGAGCTAGAATTAAAATGACAATATTTCAGTTTATGTTTTTGTGTGGAATAGTTTAAAATTGTCCACGCAGTTCAGTACATTTCTGATGAGAAAAAACAAAAACAAAAAACACAAACAAACGAAAACCAAACAAGTCAGAGTATGTTAAATATCCATTTAACAAACTGCTTCAGTCAAGGATTTTATTGTAAATTTACACAGTTCTTAAACTGAAAGTAAAACAATGATGACTTCAGCCAAATCTTCTTCAATAAATACATAATGAGGATATTTTTTGGCATGATGTAAGAAGGATGTAAGAGCCACACTGTCAAATAGCACAATACTGCTTCACCTGGTTGGAGTAACTGTCTGTAGTTTATTTACACAGCACCATCTAGTGGTAACCATTGAAATGTATCTCACAACCTCCCTTTAGAGGACAGTGTTTCAGTTCAAACAACTTCACAGGCTTCAGTAAGACAGCAAAGACTGCCTTGCTCCTGGATAACAGGAACCTTCACGCAGACTGACTGAGTGACATAAAGGCTTCTGAAATGTTTCTTTCATGGCAGAAAAGAAGAGCACAAGTGACTTCAAAAGTACTTTATAAAACAAAAAAAAATTTAAAAAAAGAAAAGAGGCTAAAGTGGTGAGGGAGTTGGCCGTGAGCAGAGCTACGGGGGAAAAAGTGCACAGGTGATGTGATGTAGAGGTGAATGTGGAGGAGAGGATGAGTGTCATTGGACCGAGCGTCACAGGCTCTGGCAGCACTGGAGTTTGTTGCCCTTCTGCCCGTCAGTGGTTGGCGGGACACTTATATCTACGACATTGTTGCCTGGAGACTCGTCGTGTGCAGATCTGTCTGCTATCTGCTTCTGTGACACGATGCGATAGATTTCTGCAGACAAATTTGAGAAATATAAAGAAAAAAAAATTACACTTTTGCAATGTTCATCATTTAAATTTTAATGTTCTTATTTATTTAACTGGCTGTGCAGATTAAATATAAAAAGGTACTCGTGCATTTCCCAGAGGAGTTGCCACATGTTTTGATCTGGCACAGATTTTTATGCCAGATGCCCTTCCTGATGTAACCCTCCCATTTATCCGGGGATCAGCCCAAGGAATACACTAGTTTGTCACCCAGAGGTGGGGTTTGTTTCTCTCTCAGTCCTCCATTTTTAACCAGGGGGTGTAAAGAACGCTAAATGTGTTATAGCCTGTAAGTTACATTTACTGATCAAACTAATCTAAATATGAGGGCATTTAAAATGTACCAAATTTAAGTAAACATTAATTACAACCCATGCCTAAATCCCCAGAATTAATACATGTTAAAGTGTGTACAGTAGTTATATAAATGTAATGTCTTTTTTCCTGCTTCTATTTGGCATGCAACTAACATACATTACTGTCAGAAAAAAAGTCTTGATTCGCGATCATTTCTTTACATTTTACAAGGAAACTGACAGCACAGTCTTCAGGAATAGTTCTCCAGGCTTCCTGGAGAACATTAAAAGCTTTTCTTTAGATAATGGATGTCTTTTTTTCCATTCCCTGACAAGATGATCCCACACTCCTTCAGTAATGTTGTCTGAGCTCTCAGGAGGCCAATCCATGCCTTACAGTGTTCTGTTATGCGTTTTTCTTCTCAGGTATGCCTTTACTGGATTGACAGTGTGTTTGGGATCACTGACAAATGAAGCCGTTGCTCAGATTGGCTCATACAAAATCTAACCGTTCTTTTCCGTATTCATAATTTCATTAATTTTGACAAGATCTCCAGCACCCACTAGCTGAAATGCAGCTCCAAACCATGACAGAGCGTCCACCATGTTTTATAGATGGTTGTACCTCTCTCCCGAGTTCCTCCAGACAAATTGATGACAATATAAACCAAAAATTTTCAAATTTGGATTAATCACTCCATCAGGCCTGTTGGCATTATTTTTCAGTCCCATTCTTGTGTAACTTGGCAAACACCAGCCTTTTCTCTCTATTTATTCCCCCTTAAGAATGGCTTCTTGACAGCCATGACTTTAAGATACTAATAGACGTGCCACTTCTTATTTTGTCCTTCATTTGTCCAGTTTCCCCTGTTGTTTTAAGGATATGCTGCACAGCGTGCTAAGCTATGCCAAGTTTTCAGATAAAGCTCATTGAGAATCACCTTGTTGATGCAAAACACTACCATTGGCTTGAGCTGGGTGGCTTTTTTATGCTTCAATGATTCATAGGTCAGTGTTAGTGGCTTAACATTAACATTAATTCACTGCATTTACAGCAGTCAAATAATCAATTTTTCAGAAAAAAAAGCACACTGGGAAGCTATAATATAAAGTGCATCTACATGTCATCATACAGATGTTAACATGTATAATACTGCACATACAATGACTGGAACATTCAAGTTGTAAAAAAGTCCTTCACTAAGAATGAAACGAACTTACTAACCTTAAAAATCGCGGTCAAAATATTGAGCATAACATGACTTATTTTAACAATAGTTAATGTAATTACCCATACTTGTTTATCATCAACATATTCAACTAATAACAGACTCTGGGGACATCAAAAATAGTTTCACAGTGACAAAATCTATACTGAAACATTTGATGAAATTACATGAACTGGTCACTACCAGTATTATGATTTTGGTAGATGCCTTTTATCAGATTTCAAAATAAACATTCTGTGTGCATTCCTACCTGTTAAAATGTTCTTGAATGCCTCCTCTACATTCGTGGAGTCCAATGCTGACGTCTCAATAAATGAGAGTGTGTTCTTTTCTAATACGAGAAGAGACGTTCGACACTTGAGATATGCACAAAATCACACTGAGCGCAGACTGTTTGGCATAATTGTGTCTCAGTGCGATTTACCTGCGAATGCTCGGGCCTCATCAGTGGGCACGGCCCTGAGGTGTCGGAGGTCGCTCTTGTTTCCAACCAGCATTATGACAATGTTGTTATCAGCGTGGTCCCTCAGCTCCTTCAACCAACGTTCAACGTTCTCATATGTCAGGTGCTTTGCGATATCGTAGACAAGGAGAGCTCCGACCGCACCGCGATAATATCTAAGTGAACCAGCATAAACGGAACGATTAAAATACTGTCAATACAGCATGATCGTGGAAGCTAGTTTAGACAAACTGAAAATACTCACGCTGAGGTGATGGCTCTGTAGCGCTCCTGCCCAGCTGTGTCCCAGATCTGAGCCTTTATCGTTTTGCCGTCCACCTGAATGCTTCGGGTGGCGAACTCCACCCCGATGGTGCTCTTGCTCTCCAGGTTGAACTCATTTCTTGTGAAACGGGACAGCAGGTTACTTTTCCCTACTCCAGAGTCTCCGATTAGTACAACTAGAATCAAAATACAAAAATTATATTTAGACTTTAAATGAACAGCACTCAAGGAACTTGTATTTTTAATAGTGTCCCATAGGCGAGTCTGTGACCAGTGACTGGATTTCTACTTTGTTTTTACACTTAATTTAAACAGACTCATTTTTAGCTGCAGCATTACAGATTTTACTACAGAATTTACAGCCATGCTAAAAGTGCTGAACTGTTGCTTTCTATCTCTAGCTATCAGACTTTGCCCTTTTGGGAATGAGGCAGGAAGAAGTTGCCAATATCCTGCTCTATGGGAAATCTGACTCATCAGTTTCTCAAGGCCTCTTATTGCTGTGTCGTAACGAGTCATCAGTATCTTACAATCAGTATCCAACGGCTTCTCTAGACCGCCTTACTTTGATTTGATATTTTTAAGAGATAGCTACTTGGCCATTCATAGTGTTTCATCTCAGGTTAGTATCACAAGGGAGGAAATACGGATGCCACCTATTGTGGTCCCATCTGACAATGAAACCTAATCAACATAACTGTAATCCTAGGAGTAAATGGATCATATGATCAGGGACTTGGTATTTGTTTGGTATGAAAATATGCTGGCTTTTGTTGTTTGGAAAATACCTGGGAGCAAAACAAGGCTCTACTGGAGTTTCCTCCTCTTTGCTTTCACTGGGAGCGAGTTTCCTCTCTCAGGCTTTTTTTTTTTTTGGGGGGGGGGGACCACACAGAGGAATCCTGTTTTCTTAATCATTTCATCTGACTTTAGGAGACAGTCTCAAGAAAGCACACCATTGCTGGAGCCCCTGCTTAAATAGCAGACGTCTACGTGTGGCCACCACAAAGGAAAACTTCTCTTCCATGCCAGTAAAGTTTAATTAATGCAGAAGTAATGGCACCATCCGTCTGACTAGCCACTAGCTTGCAGCGCCACACGCCCTACTTTCTAGAAAAGCCCAAACTGCTAGCTGTAAACCTCGGTACAAAAGAAACAGCACCGCACCTAAAGTAACGGCAAATGTCGGTTTAATTAGAGGAAGCGACGCTTCAATTGTAAAATAAAATAAAATGTAAAAAAAAAAAAAAAAGGGGGGGGGGGATCTCGGGTTAGCTACAGTTAGCAGCCACCACCAGCTGATTTTCTACCCGGCGGTACCGCAGCTAGCATGCTAACTGACGCTGAACCCGTCCAGAAGCGGCAGCGGTTCCGCTTACCTTTAAACAAGAAGTCGTATTCATCGTCCCTGTTCCCCATCGTTTGATACTATCACCCTCCTTTTTGAGATTGCGGTGATGAGAGTAGGTAGGTTTCCCTGCCCAAACCAGGGTGGTGCGCCAAGATGACGAGAGACAATGTGCACGGAGCGGAGCCGCTGACACGGTCACGTGACTGCCCGCTACGCAGTTGCACGTACAGAGAGAAGGAGGTAATGCGGTTAGTACTGGGGAAAGTCTCCTTGTGGATACTTTATATTCATTTACCTTCTTTTATAATTCGACTTTTAATATTTTGTGTTTTTAAGGTTATAAATTATGTCATAGTTTTTGAGGTTTCCGACGTTTAATTTACAGACATCTGAAAATGAAAATGAAAAACCAAGTACATCCTTACCGCTTCCATAGGAATAAAGAGGGTAAGTAATAGGCAGGTGCCGGTAATCAAATGCAACAAGCCCTTCATTGTACAGAGAGATTATTCACAAGTTGAAAACATTCAAGACAGCTGCCAGCAAATTCACCCTTAAGTTACATGTTAAAGTTCATGATTGTACAAATAGAAAACAGCAAGAATGGCTTGTTTGGAAAGGAAGGAGAAACCCTCCTCTTACCAGAAATAACTGCCAGCACGGCTTATCTGCACCTGAACAAACCACAAGACTTCTGGAACAAAGTGGATATATTTCACCATGCACAATGAAAACAAAACACAGCATATCAGGAAAAACGCCTCATACCATAACTGTCAAACATGGTGGTAGAGGGGTGATGATTTAGGTTTGTTTCGCAGCCACTGGGACCTGGACCTAGACACATTACAGAAAATGAGTCGACCATGTACTCCTCTGTATACCAAAGTATTTTGGAGGCCATTTGTCTGACAGCTAGATGTTGGCTCATGCAATAAGAAAACAATCAAGGTGTTGTAATGGTCCAAAGTCCAGACCTGAACCCGACTGAAGTTCTGTCTCAAAAGCCTTAGGACAACTGTGCAATGCAAATGAATAAGAGTGGGCCAGAATTCTTCCAAAATAATTTGAGTGACTGATAAAGTCACACAGAAAACAAGTTATTGCTGCTAAAGGTGATTCCACATTTAGCAAGTTACTGATTATGGGATGTGCTTAGTTTTTCACAGGACTGCAGAGAGTCCCTTGAAGACTTAAAAAAAGTCACATACAAGTATTTTATTTGTGTTGCTTTAGTTTTCCATCCAAACAAGGAAAAAGAAAAATGGAAAAACACATAATACTGATGATGAAACTGAGTGCTAGCCATCCCACACTCTTACAAAGTTGGCAGTACTGATTTCTCCAGCTGCACTGTGCTGAGAAATGGTTAAACAGTTTTGTATATTAAAAAACTTGTTGTGTGTTTATTTTAAAGATCCAACAATTAAAAAAATTGGCCAAACAAAGGTGATAAACTGCTGCCCATGTTACAGTCTGTGGACGTCAGGCCAATCAAGCTGTAGTACAATAGTGGCCAAATGTTTTGGCACTACCAAAACTAAACTATGTATTTGTTAAATTTAATCTTTGAAACTTATGAGACCCTTGTGATTGTTCTTCACTGTATCATAGAAACTTCTTTGTGTAACTGCCAAAAGTGTAGGACAACAAGGCAACACCAGGGGACAGCAATGCTTTGGTCTGAACCAACTCTCTACTTGCTACTAATCTGACAAATCGATATCATCCAAGTCCATCCAAAACTTTTGAACAGTGGCCAAATGTAGAAAAGGCCCAAAACAGCTAAAGAAAGGAACCTGTGTGACCAACACTGGCAAGATATTTGAATCTCATCAGCTCTTGAAATGGTGATATTTATGCAGTGCTTAACTTCAACAAATGCATAAACTAATAAACTTAAGATGGCACACCTACAAAAAAACCCTACACCCTTCTCTTGTCAAATGAATGTACAATAAACTGTGCAGCCACTTACCAGAAATCAGAGAGATTTGCAGTGAGGGCGAGGACTCTTGGGTGCACTCGCTGTTGCTTCTTTTTTTTTTGGTTTCAACTTTTGTGTCCATCATCTAAACACCTTTCTGAACACAAGAATTCATAATCAACCACTATAAACAGTGATTCATGCTAAATGTGGTTTAAAAAAACACAACTAAAGTACAATACTCACTTTTATTTTTATTTGTCCTTTATTTATCCAGGTAAAAAATCTCATTGAGATTAAAATCTCATTTCCAAGAGAGACCTGGCATCATGACAACAAAAGTCAAAATACGCATACCACATAAATATACAACGTTCAAAACAAATACAATATCCCATAACAACATGTGCAAAATATACAACAGCAGATCAAACCAAGAGTACATTAAAAACAATCACACTGAGTAAAAGAGCCACTCTCTCGTTCCTTTAAAACAGACTTAAACTCTCCCAAAGTAACCAATTCCGATAATCTCAGTTCCTTCTGCAGATCATTCCAGGAAGCAGGGGCAGCGTATTTAAAAGCCTTCTAAAGGAACTCAAGTGGAGAGCTGTGGATTTGCAAATTTTAAAGACTTTGCAAAATTTATTCATGTTGTTAGGATGTGGATTCAGGCTTTGGTAACTAGTTAAAAACCAAAACACAAAAATCACAGAAGAAGAGCAGAGTTCGATGCCAGCTGGTTTATTGAACTTGCAAGTTCAACAAATACCAAGAAGAAATCAAAAAAGCTCCCCTAGGGTGTTCGCTATAAGCACATGCAGGTCAAGAGCCAGCAAAGGCAAACAATAACGCAGACCTTTGGGGGACTTCGGGGCCCTTTTTATTGACGACACCTCCACCTTTTGTTTATCTTAATAAATAAATTGAATACATTTTCAGATTTATTCAATCCCCATCTTACACTGTATGTTATTCCCCAACTGTGTCTGAATTTTTTCCTTAACAATTTCCTATTAGTTGTGTTTATTCATGTCTTACTTTGATCAGCATGTCAATTTACATCATTTTGGTCCTGCATGATATTTGACACTTGTGTTACATCACTGTCTGGGCACTCCACCCGGAGCTTATGATCTGTTCTCATTGTGGCTATTTTGACAGGTCTGTGCTGCGGTAGATACTCAATGATGATTGTTTTACTCGCTTTATAGTAAGGGATAGTCCATCCCATTTGGCAGTTCTATGACTTTGAAACCCCTGTTGCACTGCCAGGAGTAGACTGTAAATCTCAGCCTTTGGAGTTTGTACCACTTCAGCCCGTACAGGTAAAATAATGACCAGGTGCATCTTCAAATGGTCCTGATTCTACCAAATGTAAGGCACAAACCTGTAAAAGTTACGCATTATTCTAAATTTGGGTTAAAAAAAACAAACAAACAAACATTTCAGAGTATATATGTGATTTTTTTAAACACCCCACAGATCCACTGGGTGGTGGATCTTCAGGTAATAACTATAATATCTGTGTCTGTCTTTCTAACTGCCTCACACACTTTAGGGCCAACGTCAACAGACTGGAACAGATGATTTCACTAATACTGCGCTCTGAAAAGTGTGCTTCCGTGACAGATGGGCTGTAAATGACGATTTAAACTTGAAAACATTTGTGCATCCTTGCGGGTAATCGTCTTCACCAAGAAACCGGAAACTACACCGTAACCTTCCAGATAACATGACGTACACCTTCAAAGAAACGTAACTATGCGTCAGGTTGAGGCAGACTTCGGGGACTTCAGTGCCGTGGAAGTTATCCGCATGCGTCACTCAGCTCGCCTGAATCAAGATGGCACAGTGACATATTTCGCTGTTGCTCTCTGTTCAAAGCCTAAAAGTTGGATTGTTGGTGGTGCGTGACACCTGGTGTTACCAACAATTAATATCAAAGCCATTCCCCTTACAGTTCAAACAAAAGGGGGGAAACATACTTAAACGAAAGGGTTGCATTTTCTTCTCTGAAATTACTAAAAGAAATAATCTCCAAAAGTTGATTCTGTTCATCTGGACGTAGCGTTTTCAGTGGGAGAAACGTCTCGTCATTCATCCAAGTGACTTCTTCAGTCTTAGCTGACTGCAGGTAATGACTGAAACCAGCCCACTGAAGGAACAAAGGGCTGGGAGGTCAGTTCCTTCTTCATATCTCCAAAAAGTTGATTCTGTTCATCTGGACGTAGCGTTTTGTGGGAGAAACGTTTCGTCACTCATCCAAGTGACTTCTTCAGTCTCAGCTGACTGCAGGTTTCCCCAATCTTATAAACAGTACATTTGCATAATGGATGGATGATTGAGCATGCATCAAGACGTTCCTTCATCATAATTATGCCAATTCTCAATGCAAATGTACTGTTTATAAGATTGGGGAAACCTGCAGTCAGCTGAGACTGAAGAAGTCACTTGGATGAGTGACGAAACGTTTCTCACACTGAAAACGAAAACGCTACGTCCAGATGAACAGAATCAACTTTTGGAGATTTACTTACCTGGATGATTGAGAATGCATCAAGACATAAAAGAAATAATATTTAACATCTTGTTCCTGTAGAAATTGAGAGCTTATGATTTCAGTTTTCAGAATGGAGGCTGGCTTTATATGTACCGTTAAATGTAGAACAAATCTTTTCTTTTTTTCTTTTTACAAATGAACAATATACTTTCACCTAAAAACATATATTAACAGTAAAAATTAATTTTACATAGGTTAATGTTTTTTGATAAATTTTTTGTAATTGAACCTTAGACTGGATTGTTGATGTCAATGGCTTAGAATGAGTTACTATGTAAAGATCAAAGATCACACATTCACAGAGTAAACACTGGTAAGGTAACTTCAAGGCCCAACCTTAACGTAAATTCGGGCACTGCTATTTATTCTTATTGTTTTCCTGCATTACTTTGTGTTGTGTGTTTGCACAGTTATTTCAACACGAGGAACAGTCCTAAAATCGACAAAAACATGTTTTTGTCGGTGGCGCTAGCGTCTGAAAATGTGACTTCGTGTACTCAGTTCATTTTGTAGCAACAGAAAAAAAAAATACACGATTATTACTACATGATCTTTCATGCAACAACACTGAGCTCAGCAATGTTCTCATGGAATTAGATTACCAAAAAACTTTGACAAGATTGAACATAAGGTACAAGTTGACGGTTGTTTGTAAAAAAAAAATAAAAGCTTGTGTGTAAGCTTAATCTCAGGACCTGTTTCATGCTATCTGACAGAAGCCTGTGCTATTTTTACTAAAAACCGTGATGATATCAAGCTATGGCTCCTGATTAACCGAAAGATTAGGCGTGATACGTCAAGATGACGCCGTGACGTATCCCGCCATTGTTTCACTGGCTGTACCTTGGTAGTGGTGCACTCTGAACAGGTCGCCAGTTCGAGGCAGGGTTAACGAGAGCTAAAGAGAGACAGTCAAAATATTCGCACTTCATTTACACCTATGGGCAAAAATTTAGATTCACCAGTTAACCTGACGCCCTTAAGCGCATGCCTTTGTCCTGTGGGAGGAAGCCGAAATACCTGTAGAGAGCCCACGCAAATTTAAGCAGTGTGCAATTTCTTGGTTATTCAAAACAAACAATATTTCCCATCTTACAGCGTTAGTACACTAAGGAGCGCCAAATCACAAACAATCGCCGTTATGTTGTAAAGACCCTGCATACTATAAGTAATTTTAAACATGCCCAAGTTATAAACTTTAAAATAATTCAAAATGAATCAAAAAATTTTATATGGGGTATATTGTTTCCTCATAGTTCCATACTGTGTGGAGCTACCTGCAGCACGCGCAAAACAAAGATTACCTAAGCTAAGGCCAACTAAACATAAAACAAACTGAAAACAAATAGTGTACTTAGAATGTAGAGTAAGAAAAATAAGTGGGGTTTTATTCTTTGCCAGTTTCGTCAGATTATGTCAACACAACCTGCCCGGTGAGTTTTGGTGCAGATGTTTAATCAGAGTGCCCCAGATGACTAACCTTCATATTATAACTATTTAAAAAGGCCTAATCCTCAAACAATGAAGACTAAATTGAAATTAACAAACACAGTCTGGACTAAGCCCATTTAAAACCAAATAAAAATAATTATGATAAGAAAATCTAAAACAACTGTGCTTCAAAGCAGTGAATAATCTACAAACAAACTCTATTCAGAGGTTTGAAATAAGCTATGAATTCAGGTCAGAGTTTTTCTAAAGGCAGGTGTCTGGACAGAAATCTGGAAACTGTATACCTATGAAACAGGTAAACAAGTGAAATGGTTCTGGAGCAGACTTGTGAATGAGTAGCTGACTATTCAAAGTTAATGAAAATGTAAAAACAAAACAAAACCCACATGTACTAGTTATCACAGTGTGGCCATTGATGATGGCAGGTTTAAAAAGCTAAAGCTCCAGCTCAGCAGCTTTATGGTTTATGATAATTTGTTCCAAGTTGCAAAATAAAATAAAATAAAAGGTAGTTTCCGTGCTCAAGAAACACCCACCCACTTGGCTCTTTGACCACGCCCTCGGCCATGGGCGAGGGCGTGGTCAAAGGCCCAGAGGACTGAGTTGTTTTATAGTCAGGCAGCTGGGGCACTTTTCATACATTTGTAGGAGAATTGAGTTCGTATTCACAGTATAATCTGACTTATTCTGAACAACGACACTTGCTGTGATGGCAAAGCGAACAAGGCGACCGAGGGACCAGCTGCCAAACTGTTACTATGAAGGATACATGGAGAAGAGATCATTCAATGATGAGGTAAATAAGATTTTTGCTTGGCTGTTTGTGCAGATATTTGACCGTTGTATACTCACATTTACTGTAAACATGTCCTTATTTTCCATCGAGGCTTCAACTTTCAACTTTCAAACAGTTTAGTCAGTTTTTGAGTTTAAATTTCTCATAAATGATCAAGACCTGATGAAGCAAAGTCTTTACTGTCCAAAAGAATTTGCTCTTATATATAAGAGAGAGAAAAACCTCAAATCCTTACAACTGAAAAGTGCAAAAACGTGACCACTTTTGCTTGAAATGTTGTCAAATTCGTTTTCTTATTATAAAGCAATCAATTAGTCTGAAATAGGTTTTCTGTTGTTTTTGTGTGTGTGGTAAGAACAGAGGAACATGAATGGCTGACCTGCCAACCATGTGCAGAACATGCCATGAATGTTCTTAACAACTGCCAACCGTTAAATATTTTTATTTACTTATTAATTTTAGTCAGGGTCATTTAGTGACTTCAAAAAGAGGACTTCTATTCTTTTGGGGGCAATATTTCATCATATTTGTAGTTTTGTAGTTTTTTGTCCTGCACAAGCCCGTGCTTTATATAAACTGTACTTCAATGTAATATTTTTACTTAGTCTTTACAAGGTTATGCTTAAAATGATAAAACGGCACTGCTTTGGCATGGTTACTGCTCGGTTACCCTTTAAAATAGATGTAGGTAACAGGAAGGGAAAAAAAAATCCAGGTGAAGAGTTGTTTACTGTGGTAGAGAAGCTCCTCGTCATTTTCACATTTTTTTCTGCCTGTCAGACTGGTTTGACTTCTTTACTACTTTTGTCATAATCATTTGAGAAAACCAGGAACTAACACAAGATATGAACTGGAACATTAAGCTTTAGAGATCATAAATCCTGAGGGCTGTTCTGCCAAGGCGTTACTGATAAGACTGTGCACATGAGACTGAAGGGCAAAGGTGCCCTTACGTCTGTCCCAGTGTTGGAAAAAAAAAAAAAGAGCTTCATTTGGTTCTTTGCTTTCTCTGTAGACCAAAATAAGATGAAATTATACATGAAATGGCTCTGGATTTAGTCTTTCTCAGTCTAGGCAAAACAAGTCTGAGGAGGCATTGGTGTACCCGTTGACTGAAACTGACGTCTGCGTGACTTCATACAAAATATTTGCAATGTGTATTGTTCTGTTCTGAACTTCCTACAGTGTGACAGCTACACCATAGTAAAACCTTGCATAACAGACTAAAATGTAGAGTTAACAATAAAACTGATAAAATCAGAAACAAAGAAATCAATTGAGATCAAGCTGAAATAAAAACAAAAAATGTGAAAAAAAACAAACAAGCAAAATAAAAACTAATGGAAAACGATCATAACTTTGTTCATACACATACCGGGATTTGACACACTTTAGACGCCAACACATTTATTAATTTCAGTGACGCAGCGTCATGATTCCCCTCAGGTCCAAAGGAATCCAAACAAGCATGTAGAGCAGAGTTATTACTGTCATACACCTGTATCTGTTGCAGTTTCTTGGTTTCCTTTGGGGTAAAAGTCAGTTGACTCATCAGGTCTTTCCCAGAAATGTCATCAGCCTGGTTTTTGTTGATGTTGTTGTTTTTTCCCTTGTTGTGTAACTTTCCGTTGCTTTCTTCTTTACTTGGAAGGAAATAAATGAAATGGATAAAAGAAAACGGATGATTTTATTTTAAAAATATCTATCCACATGTCTGGATTCGTCACTTTTCTTGAGCCGTTTTTCTTTTTGTGTGCAGACATCTCGGAAACTGTGGACTGCCCTTTGTGGAAACACCCTTTTTTTCTTCAATGACAAAAAGGACTGCGATGTGAGTTGACTTAATGAAATTCACGAATTTGAATTATTCTTTATAAAAAAAACAAACAAAAACCCCCAAACTTTTCTTGATTAACCCTCTTTGACTGTGTGTGTTTCATCAGTACATAGAGAAACTGGATCTCAGTGGATTTATCTCAGTAACAGATGAGACCAGACAGGACCGTAACTTGGATGCAGCCAGATTCAATCTCCGACTGAAAGGCGGAAATATCAAATTCACTGTAAGGGAATATGTGGAATACATGCAACTGGTCTGATTTCTATCAAAGGAGGATGCTCTGTTTTTGACCTTTTCCCCCCCTCCTCTGTCACTTCTTTAGGTCCCAAATGCAGAAGTTCGTGAGTTTTGGAAGGGCTATATCCAAGCTGTGGCTGAGGTCTGTGGTATAAACCTTTATCTCACTTTATAGAAAAATAACAAGCTGTTGATGTAACGCAGAGTATTTAAAATTATTATTATGTATTCCTGTAGCTGGCTGTGCCCACCTCTCTGAATCTGCTGCCAGGTCAGATCCGCATGCTGATAGAGGCAGTACAAAAGGAAAAGGAGAGAAAACAGAACAGCCCTCCATCCACTGAGACCAGCTCCCCTTCTTATGTCACCCTACAAGCAGACATGCCAGCGTCAGTATCAAAGACACTCGTGACTTTTGCACTGTTGCTGACTATTTTTATGGCGAAGAGGTGTTGCTATAACTGTAAATGCATTAACTGGTATTTAACTGAATTATCTGCATTTTCATTCTCGGAAAAAAAAAGAAAAGCCAGACATATTGGAATTTTGTTTTCTTTGGAAAGAAGTCAAGATTGACTCTAATGCCAGAAACATTCTTTGCATATGGATTCCATTAGAATTTAATTATATACCGAGCTCAGCTGCTGATGAGTGATAAATTTGTGTCATTCCTATAGCTGTTACCACAATGTCTCCCGCCTGGAGGCTGAGCTGCTTCTTGAGAGAGAAGTCAAAAGAGGAAACCTGCTGCTGAGACCTGGAAGCGATGGGAGCTCCTTCGCTGTCAGCACCAGGCAGGACTTGGACAGGTACGCACACACATCTGACACAGATTTAAACATGTGCTCACTCATTCATATATAACACAAATAATATACAAACTTAATTCCAAAAAAGTTGTGATGCTGCGTAAAATGCTAATTAAAACAGAATGGAGTGATTTGAAAATCTCATAAACCCATCATTGTATATTCACAGTAGAACTCAGACAACGTATTAGGAAAAATATTATTAACATTTCATCTTTTATATGTTCTATTATGAATGAAATATGGATTTATTTATTCTGTTTTTACGTTACGCTTTGCACAGTGTCCTAACATCACTGATTGCAATAACTATGCTGGTATTTTATTCAGGTTTAAAGTTTATTCATTTTTTTTCTTGCAGCCCTTTAGTCAAACACTACCGCGTGATCCGAAAACACGACGGCGGCTTCATCATTGATGTGGAGCCTAAAGTGAGTATTAACACTAAAGCCCAATTCTGGGTTCAGTTGTACATGTGTGCCTCAAATAAAGGAGCAACTGAGTAATTTAAGTGGAATCTTTTATTCTCTATGCAGGTCTTGCCTTTTTTATTGCTTTACGAAATCTTCTGTGTGTAGCTTACACCCACATGGCAGTGACAAACAGTGCAACACACAAACCGCTGCCCTTGATAGAACTTTTTTTTTTCATGGTTTTATTGGCGATAGAGATCAAGTGTTATAAAGTGTTATGACCTCCTGGAAAACAATAAGGTGTTTAACAGTAAAGGCTGTGGTGGGAATAAAATTGTCATGGCAGCGGATGATTGTTTTAATCTGGCTGCTGTTTTCGTGACTCAGCCCTGATGTATGTGTGTGTGTGTGTGTGTGTGTGTGTGTGTGTGTGTGTGTGTGTGTGTGTTTTATTAGTTTGTGGGTACAACGCTGGGTTTGTGCTTGAAAATTGCATACATTTCCTTCTGCGCTCTCATGACACACCTCAGTCTGTAAAGGGAATTTCAGCAGTAGTGCTCAGTGCAGTTCCTGCAAGACATTTTATTGTTGCAGGTCCATAAATGACCAAGTCAACACACACACACACACCCTTGTTAACTTTGTGTATTTGATTATTCTCTCGGTGCAGGTCACCTGTGACACTCTGCACGATGTGATCAGCTATTTGGTGACATCAACTGACGGAGTTTTGATTCCCCTCATTATTGAAGAACCATATGAAAAGAAATTATGTATGTACAGAACCTGATATAGTCCACTCTCTATTTGTTCTTCTGTAATAATTATTCCATGACTAATATAAGCTATGGACTTTTTTTAACAGCTTATATTTCTTCTGATAATGAAAATGGAGAAAAGAGTGTTCAGCAGCCCTCGCAAAAAGGTCCTCCACCAAGCCTTCCTCCCAAACCAGGTATTTTCCATTAACACAAACTCATACATGAGTCTGTTTACTCTGCTTTGTAAGCCTCTTTGTTTTGGTGCTTCGACCTCAACAGTTGGGAGATTCCTCCTAGTGATTTAGCTTTAGTTTCTTCTTTTGGCTCTGGACTTTGAAATTAAATGCTAATTACCATTAAACTTAAACTGATGTGAATGTTAGGTTTTTACAGGTAGAACATAAAGTATGTAATTTAACCTCCTAAGACCCAAACTCTTCCACGACATGCATTTTTAATTTCTCTTTGATATTTGGTCACATTGGGGCCTAATGAATGTAAAAACAAAAAATTACCAGATTTTTTTTAACCTTATTTTTGTTTTTAAGAAAAATAAGAGTCACGTATGAGGATATTTGTTTAAAGTTTTGATAGAACAGTAGCAGTATAATGTCCTCGTAAGTGGATATCAGGCCCTTGTAGAGCAAAATTGAGTATTTTGGTCTAAATAACCCAAAATGTGATGTCCACATATGTGGACGCCAGGTTCTAGGAGGTAAAAAAAAAAAAAATCTGCACAAAATATCACAGTAAGCAATCGTTTGAAATTATAATGAATTCATTCCAGACTCCTGTGACTAAAACATATTACGTTAACCTTTATTTACCTGAACGTAATATGCCGTGTTTATTGTCTGCATATTTGTGGTTTCCCAAGGTTGCTGGTTGAAATAGTACCTGGTTTTTGTTTGTTTGTTTTTTTAAATCCGGTCATTTTATTTATTTATTTTTTATTAGGTGCTCCAATAATCAAAATCATGTCTTCTATTTTCCAGTCTGTAGAAAAACACCATCTCCTGAACCAGAGGAATTGCCAGTGGAAGAGTGCTTGTATTTGAATGAGAACTGTGAGTATCACCATTGTCACATGTGCCATCAATCAGCCCATCCATCATGAGTTTTTTGTTATGTTTCACAAGTGTAAACAGGTGTGACTTCATTTTTTCCAGTTACTGTTTCTAAGCAATGTCTGTGTTCAAACAGGGAATGAGGAAGCAGAAGAGACAGAAGATTCCTCAGTCAATCCGCTGCCACGTAAGTCGCTCTCGATCTCTATCTCGCTTTCTAATTTAAGAAACTATTGGAAAATATTCACTTTGACGCTGCATGGCTAATTCCCCCCTCTTGTATGTGTCTTTGTCTTCACTACAGAACCAGAAGGGAAAACCCAGAAAATTCCACTCATGCCTCCAACTCCTGCACCTCGCAAATTGCTTCCCTCCTCTGCATCAAGCACAAAACAAGATGTGAAGGTGAAAGCCATTACAGACCCCAATAATCAGAGTAGGTTCACTTTTAGGCTTTTACCTACCTCAGTGAAATCTGAATAACTGCAATCACATTTAATATTTTTCTAAATAGTCATTTTTACTTTTTTCTCATGTTAAACGTAATAATCTGTTTATGTTTTAGTTGCTCGCGCAACAATATCTGAGCTGAAACTTCGGCTGGAAAAAAACAAGGGAAAGTGCCAGTGACCTCTTGTGATGGGAGCCCCTGAGAGCCATCTCCATCTGTGACAATATGGCAAAGCTGCTGTGTCAGACCGTCCCTGCAAGATGAACCGACACATGGGAGCAGAAATGGACCGCTGATAACCTCCCCCTGCTCCGCAGTGTAGCTCGGCTCTGTCGGCAGCACAGAAGCAGCAAAGCCTCTCAGAAGATTAACGTGCTATTGATTTTTGCTTCTCTTGGACACTCATTAGCAAATTAATCAACTGTAAAGAGCAGTGCACGTCACATTATCTATACCTTTCTCTTGTACATTTTGCACATTTGCCAATGAAAGTGGCACTTTTTCCCCCCTTGTTCTATTGAATCACATTTACCAGTGTGTTTAGATTTATTTTTGTGTTTTTGTTTTTTTAAGATTTCCATAGCTACAATGGTTATATTCTGCCTTACAGGCAGGATGTTCATATTTGAACTATAGTGTATTACTGCCCACCTTTTTAGTGATGCAGCCCTATGAAGAAAAACAGAACTGCCAGACGAACTTTTGTTTTCTGTAAATTCATGTATTGCATATAATGTTTTTTTTTTTTTTTTTTTACTGAAGTAAAACTTGCTCTATCGCATCAGGTCATGTGATCAAGCAAATTCTAGTAGGTGCCATGCAGCAACAGGATAGGTTTTATGAAGGTCTGTGCCAGGTGTATTTCTGTTTTATGTATTATTCATACAGCTAAACCTTTTTGTCCTCCTTTGTTGATTTCCGTTTTGAGACAGACATCCATGGACAAACACAGTGCTCTCACTCCTTTATTACCTCAATGACTGATACATTATAGTGGAAAAAATTAAACTATTTACAATAAACTCTGACATCTGTCAGCATGTGAAACAAAGTCAACAGAACTCTCGCTTCTTCAAAGCATCGCAGGCTACATTACTCAGAACACACGTAGAGGGAGAAATGTGGCAAAGCAACACTGTTACCATGTGTTACATACAGCATGAGGTGGATGCTTCTCAGAGGTCAGGCGGTGCACAAAAACAGACTTTAGACTAAGTTTTCAGGGTTTATCGTTTTAGTTTCTCACCTGGGTGGCTCCATAAATGGCTAATCTTTATTATACGATTTATTAGCTCGAGCTACTGCCTAGCTATTTGTTATATTTAGGACGAAAAGCAGTCCACTACTCGTAATGGGAACTCTTTGCTGCAAAAGAAATGGTGCATATACAGGAACAAGCATTAGAGTGCAGTTATGTGAGTATACAGTACAATCATTTCAAAAATCCTGAAGCCACGTGAGCGCTCTGACTTCACTACAAGGAGTTAAAATGAAGGAAGTTGCCTCTGACTTTCAGTCTGTACGACAGACTCCTCCACAGTTAACACCATCTCTGATTTTAAACTAACAAAACCTCAGCAGGAGCCAAAAGAGCCCAAAGTGTGGGTCCTGGCTATTATATGAAATACAGTAGACACTGTTAAATGCACATGCCTTGGCAACAAAACAAATTCAGCATCCTAAATATGTTAATTTCTTGTATCTAAAAGCTGCTGGCAGCAATTCAGTGACTTCAGTAACTGTGTGTAGGTGCAGGTTGTTATTTGGGTTATAGACCGTATGTTGGTTGCTGGCTGGTTAGGTAATAACCGCTAACCCAAAATTTTCTGACATAGTTTTAAATTGGAACAGAAAGCTTATTAGCGTACCCGATTTCATCTTTTTGGAAATGAGCAGGAAGGCACAGGGAGAGAGAGCAGACAGGACAGAGCGTAACCCTGAACCGGCAGCTGGCTGCACAACAGTTCGGCTGACAGAAGGATGGACAGCGGCCAGCGCTAAATCAGTGCTCTAGCAGCAGTGGTGCTAAATGGATGTGCAGAGACAGGAAACCTAGCAAGCCTACACCTACTGTATCCCCAGCATTCACAACAGCCAGAGTCATACATCTGAAGAATTCTGTCACTGAGGGAGCAGCAGACCCACCTCTTCCCACCTAATGTTTGTCTCTATGCAACACAGACACTGCATGTGGAACAGGCTAAACCGTCATACTCCAGTGATTTAACTCTTCTGCGATATGGCTTCGACCGCCGTCAGGGCAGAGGAGATGATCTGCGGCGCTGACCAAGGCTGGGTGGAGGTGGGAGGAGTCCAGTTGGCTAGGTGGATGGATGGGTCTAGTTGAGGCTGGCGTTGGAGCTGCTGGTGCCGCTGTTCTTCCTCTGGCCGCTCTGCACCACGCTAGGAACCTGCAGGCCAGTCACTACAGAGAAACTCCCGTTCCACACCTGCAGGGGGCAGCACATGACAGCCAGTTTATTAAAAAAAAAAAATCAGCAGGTGGTGCAAAGGTTTCAGACAAAAATAGGCTTGAATTTCCTCACCATGAACGCTGGGATAACTGGCTGCTGAAACTTAGTTTTAAAAGTGTGCATCAGCTGCTTAGTTTTGGCGTTGTAAAAAGACAGAATACCTGGAGGGAAACACAAAGGCAAACATACTTAATGGTTTATTTTATAAAGATTTGCTTTTTAAAATGTGTGGAAGTTAAAGTAGCCTTATTCTTGCTTCACTTTAATCCACAAATAACGCTAAACAGTCTTTTTCTTTTATTGCATTTTGTTAAAGTTACCAAATTGTGGCTGAGGCATACTAAATCTTTGAGTTCACCCACTGATCTGTTTGGATCCTACCTTCATCGTAGTTGATATAGACTCCGATGCTGTTTGGGATGGGACAGTCGAGGGTTCGAGCCTTGTTGTTGTGCTTGGCTGTGAGGCTCTGCTGCAACCAGTTGTTCAGGTGGATGCACCAGGAAGCGCTGCTTTTCCCCAACTGGTCGAATCGGCCGAGGCTCCGCAGGGCTACGCCCACGGCGAAGGCCTTGCTCTCCTTGTCGAAACGCACCTCCCAGTACTGCTGGCCAGCGTCAATCATAGTGTCAGCTGTCACGACACATAAGGCCAGCGTCAAAACAATCGCCACTGTCTTTACGCATGCTGACAGCTGTGGTTATGTAACAACTGCCTTGCTAAGAGATGGAAATCTGATTTGAAAAGTTATGTGGAAATGATTTAGGTTGAAAATATCCAAAACTGTAAAAAGTGCAGTAATTAAAAAAACAACAACAAAAAAACCTTTGGTTTAAATCTGGATCATTTCTTCTTGTGTAAAGCCTTCATTACACCAACTAACTAGTTCACCTTGGGCGGTAAGGAAGATCAGATTACTTTATTGTGTAACTTTCTAACATTGTATCTTACAATCTATAATCTGGGGCGGTTTTGTAATGCACACACAAGTTTCTGTCTGTCCTTCCTTATTTTTTTGCTGCACGTATTCTTACCCAGCACTGTGTACGACTCTGCTGTAAACCTGTCTCTGCCGGGCCGGGCGGTCGGTGCTCTCTTAGGAGACATCAGGGCTGACCTGATTACAGAAAAGACACGAGCTAGAAACATTCAATATTTCTGAGCTTTATTCATAATGAGAGTTAGCACATGAAATCAGCAGCTTACAAACCTGGCTGGGGAGTGCATTGGTGAGTTGGTTCGGTTCTTGTCTTTTCGGATGTCCTGTATTTTTCCTCCGCTGCTGTCCCACTCAACGCTCAAGTCCTCCACCTTCAGGTTCTGATGAGCTGAAGCAGCATCCAGCTTGAAAGTGAAAGCTGGAAATGGGAAAGAAGTAAGGTTTTTCTTTTAGTGTACAGAAAACTGAAAAGCCCCACATCTTTTGTCAGTCAGAGTAAAATAAGAGCAGCCAGATCCAAGTATTCTTACCATGGGTTTCTAGTGTAACCGGCTCAGAGAACTCTCCCGCCACGGCCTTGTTACACGCTCTCACTCTGAACGTCAAGTACCGGGTGTCAAAGCGCAGACCTTGGAATTAGGGAAGTTTTCTAGGTTAGCAAATCTACTCAGTTTAACTATAAATGCCAAACATCACCTCACAGTCCTCTTCCTACCCGTGAGAGTGTGCTCCATCTCTCGTATCCCCTCCACCACCATCCAGGGGTAGTCCTCTCGGATGCGAGGTGGACCCTCGTGATTTGTGCGCCGGTGTTCTAGTATGTAGTGGTCTATCTTGCTATCAGGCTCTGGTAAACTCCAAACTACAGTCACCGTATTGTCGCACACCTGGCATTCTGACACCTGGATCTCAGGAGTAGCAGGAACTGAAGACAAAGAGTTTTTACCTGTTACAGATTGTGTCCAACATCAACTTTCACTACTCTTTAAGTCTTGTTTCATTTAAAAAAGGTACTTAAATAGTCAAGAAGTGTAACAATTCAATATTAAAGCTACATTTAATACCACAAGGGGGCAGTATTTTCCCAAAAGAAGTCTGACATGACCTTGTGGCAAAATGTAAATATTTATTTGAATTTCTTTTCTTTCTTTATTTTACATGCACTTGATAAAAAAGTCGACCTTCTCTGTGCCCAACTACAGTCTTCACTCACATTCATCTGATAAACTTTCACCTTTTCCATTTACTGTATCCTGTTTAACCAGCAGTGTGTCTTAGCTCTGTGTGTCTTAGCTTTACAGCTAAAAGCAGGCGATTCAGATCAGATTGAGACCCACACTACATATGTAGGCTGTCAAACCGCAACGGTGCAATAACGAGGTTAGGAGGTCTCGCACAGCTGTGGAGTGATACTTCTCTGTGGTTTTATTGCTGTATGTAACTCCCCGTCACATCACATGTATTCATTTGACTCATTAATATAAAAAATGCTGGTAAGTGGAACATACTCCAGGAAGTTTAACACACAGCAAGCATCGACCCTTTCTTTTGTTCTGGTTGAAAAAACACAAAAATGCCTACACTGCGTTTAACAACACCTTCAGGGTGACAGCTTATACTTTATCTACCAAACGCAGCCTGACCAGAATCTCTTAAGTATTTTTTTTGAACTCTTAACTTCATTGTGTTGTGAAATTAAGTGTAATGTGTAGTGACTCATTTCGGGTTGTTTTATCTAGATTACATCGTCTTACTTTTGAAATTCACTGAGGTGAAGTTAGACTACATGTACTGTGTAGCAGTTCGAGGTGTAACAGTACAAAAACTCAAATCTTAAAACAGTTTTCACACATGAACTCAGGTGGGAACGTTTTCCCACATGCAGCACACCGGATCACGCAGCCTGCTTCCAAAACACTGTTTAGTTTAGGAAAGCCCGCTGCCTGAACAGACGCACATCCTGCCTAGCTGCTGTAAACTCTCCTCATATTTTATGTGCTCTACTATATGACCTAGTGAAAAACTACCTGGACTTTGTACTAGGGAGCAGGCAGGTTACAGATTGTTTACCTTCTGATGCAATTGAGACAGTTGTGCCCTCACATGCAACTCTGCTGATCAGAGAAACAACTGAAACCCATTAAATTGGTTGGCACTCGACAAGAGCCGACAATGACATGACTAGATGGAGATTTTATACAAAAAAAAAAGAGTAATTTTTCAGACAAAAATTGTAAAGTAATTGTATAAAATAAAATAATTATAAAAATAATTATAGTAAAATACTACAGATGTAATTTATAATTTATCATAAAGTAATTAGTAACTACAGCTGTGAAAGAGAACCTCATTTTCAGCTCCATATTTAAATTCTCAGACTAGCTTAGCATGATTCAGAGTTCAAAATAATCCTTACTTATCTTATTCTCAGCTGTACTACAGCCCCTAGTTTTAGGGGGCTGCAGTACTAAAACTAAATAAATTAAACATTCCTGAAGACTGATGCTACACAACATTTACACAGCAGGAACCTATCTTCCAGAGATTAACTATTTCCAAAAGCATGACAAGAAAAGGTACATTTTCAGTTTAGATTTAACGACTGTCACAGGCAATGCTCATCTGATTGCAAAAACAGCAGAGGCAAACATCCCCCTTTTCAGAAAGCATCAATCAGAGGGATGATCAGGAGTGGCAGACCATCTACCACATATGCAGGTGCAAGACCATTTAAGGCTTTAAACACAAACAGTTCTCCTTTATATTGGATTCTGTAGTGCACAGGGAGCCAGTGCATGGCTGCTAACACGAGACTAATGTGATCTCGCTTTTTTTTGTCCCAGTCAGTGAACTAACTCTAAATAATCAACAAGTAATTGACCAACTCGTGTATGCAGTGCATTACAAGAGTCGAGTATAGATGTAACAAAGTGTGCATGTGTAACTTTCTTATCATTGGTTATCCCTTTTAAACAGAAGCTTTAAACAATCAACCTGGTGTGTAAAATTAAATAGAAGTAGAGTCAGAGTGCTGCTTTAATGTTGTGCAAGTCAGCAACTCCTTTGTTTCAGACCTGGGAGAAATTTGAGTCCTTGCAACATCTCCCTCTCCTGGCTGAAATCCACCATCAAGTGACTCATGTTGTCACTGGCTTTAGCCTTCAGGGAGAGGCGAAAGGCTGGAGCCATTGTGACGCTGCGGAGAAAGAGACACACAAAAAACACACAAAGACGTGGGGTGGAAACAAGTGCGGGTCTATTATTGAACTGAACCAGAGGGCGACAAAGAAGAAACAGGTGATTCTAGTACTGCTCACTAAGAAAAGACCACTAACTACATTTCTGACATACTAATGCTGAACTCATCACCCTAATTCAAAAAGCGGAGCTAGAGAGGGAGCAGCATTCATCCAGGGAGGGGCTGACACAGGATGGCACAGACTCGAGATGAGAGTGGGGAAACACAGAGACAAAAGAGTGGAAAGCTTCCATCGTGCTTACTGTCTATGAAATGGGTGCGGTGGCTACAGGTTTGAATGCATGCACGCTACATTCATTAGATGGCTCACTGGTTACAGGAGGCTATGACAAAAGGAAAGCAATGGATTGCTGAGTACTATACCTATCCTTAATGTCTTTGGCCGCCTGGAGAGGAGAAGCACAGAGAGGGAAAGGAAAAAAAGAGGAGAGACACGGAGCGAAGAGAGAACTGAGTTGGAGCCCATCATGTTGTCAATTAACACAAAAAGCTGCCGGTGGCTGTGTTAAAATCACTGCTAGTATGACAGCACAAGGAGGACAGATTAAATCGTATGTGGACACTGAAATTCAAATCATTGCGGGGGGGGGGGGGGCGCAGCAGCATGACTGTCAGTTACCTGAGTAAAACCGTCCGTCTCAGAGGAGCAGAGCGTCTGATTGGCCATCTCCAGAAGCTCCTCTGAACTCTCCAGGGCTTTGGAGCAGGCGCTCAGCTGACTCTGAGAAAAGACCAACTTACAGTCAAATGGAGCGCATCTGCAAACTCCCACAGGTTATTCGTCTGTATAATAAGTCGATTGTGTTGCCAGCAGAAGCCATGGAGCTAGCTGCATCATTTGAGAGTCATCGCTCAGTCCTGAGGCTACAGAGGTTTTTGAATTATTGGTATTTTGACCTGAGATGAATGAAAACAAATATCAGCCTTCATTCATGCAGCTAGTTTGGAATAAATGTTGCAAAGAAAGAGAGTAAAAAAGCAAAAAATGCAAACTTGAGATGAGTCATTTTCACCTCCTCTCTGCAGCATTTCAGCAGGTACCTCCGGCTCCACAGCTGCAAGTTCCTGGCCTTACCTTGTTTATTGTTACACAATATGAACAAAAGTATCGGACCACGCCTCGTAATCTTTGAATTCAGGTGTATGAAAATCAAGCATGCAGTCTGCCTTTACAGACTGCATGGCTCACTGAATTCGATGGTGCTGTAATAGGATGCCTCTGTTGAAATCTCTTGTAAGAGGCTTGTTGCAACATGGAAGTGTTTAGGAACCATGCTAACTCAGCCATGAAGCGGCAGACAACATAAAGTTACAGAGCGGGGTCGCCGAGTGCATAAAACTCGCCGACGCTCTGCTGACTCAGTAACTGCAGAGTTCCAAACTTAACACCAGCACAAAAACTGTGTGCCGGGAGCTTCACTGCATGGGTTTCCATGGTCGAACAGCTCCTGCAGGTGTAATGTGGAGATGGCTCAGTAGTTTTGAGGCATATAGCGTATATTTCTCTTCTCTCTATGGTCTTCTTTCTCACTTCATTTTTTAAAGCACTTTAACAAGCTAAAGCAACGTAAAGACAAAAAAAGTAAAAAACAGTGTTGCTATGGTGGAAATCACTGAAATCTGATTGGAGCAGAAGTCACCTGATTCTGTACACACCACTTAAAAACAATCACATACAGACACTTTCAGTCTCCTTGCATCTTTGGGGCAATTTTGGCGGAACCATTTGGGGAGCCTGTTTGCCGCTCGTGTTCAGGAGGTTCATGGTTCGAGGAATAAATGACAGTTTGGACCTTTTTTTTGCAAACAAAGGGGAACAACAGCACCGTGCAGATGGTAGTAGTTTAAAGGAAGTTGCAAGTAGATGCCTCACATCATTCACAATATTATTTGTCTTGCTCCATAGTCCCCTATAAATCTTTCTAAGCTTGGCAATGCAATTCCCAACATACTACTAGCTATTGTTACTGTCTTCCTAATGCCTCAGAGGCATTTCCAAACCAACAAATGACACATTAAGTCAACACACTTTCAACAGAAGTACAACCGAACATGTGAAGCATTTTATAATTCAGCTTGAAGGATAAAAGCTTCTCACCAATATTATAAATTACAGTGGCATTAAAAAACATAAAAAAAACCCTTAAGACAAACACGACGATGCTCCACTTAAACCTGTTATCTGTAATTTTGTGGTTTGTATTCTGTACAGTTACAGTATTTTTTAACAGATCGTGTTAAAGTACGTTGCATTCTGCTTGCTGTTCACTTAGAAAAGTTTAGATTTTAGTCTGACTTAAAGGTCAGGAGGCTCCGGTTTTATCCTGTGAACCGCCTTACTCAATCAGTGATCAAGAGATGAGTATGGGATGTACAACAACAAAGAATGAAACAACGTCCCCACAAGCACTGATGCAACACCAGCTTTCGTATGCAGACATGTAATAAGTCTAAGGCTACGTTCACACTGCAGGCGAAAGCGCATCAAATCCGACTTTTTTGACCCTATGCGACCCATATCCGATCATGGTATGACAGTGTGAACGGCACAAATCCGATATTTTCAAATCCGATCTGGGTCACTTTCGTATGTGGTACTGAATCCGATACATATCTGATGTTTTAGAAAGCGACTGCTGTTTGAATGGTCATGTCACATTAAATCCATCTTTTACGTCACTGACACAAGACAGATGCCAGTTATCAGCGCCGGAGAAGACAACGTGAACGCTTCATGGCCATCCAGTGAAACTGTTGGGAAGACAACGTTGGAGAAACGTGAACATTTTATTTGTACTGTATAATCTGCAGATTCTGACAGAAATCTGCAACTATCCTTTGAAGCACTGCTCCTCTCTAAAACAGTCCGAAACAAGTCTTTATATTAATGTCCATCAGTCAAACAATACTGTTTGGTCTGGGTCTAAACAGAGCGCGTGGTGTGTGACGTCTTCTTTTGCGCATGCGGGCCACTTTGAGGGTTCACACTAGAGCGCGTTTGCTGTCGCATTTCATTTGTAGTGTGAACAACCAGACAAAAAAAATCGGATTTGATCAAAAAATCGGAATTGAGCATTAAGACCTGGAGTGTGAACGTAGCCTAAGACATGTAATGATGCCCCCCCCCCCCGATTAAAAGGATCTAGACTTTTCAAATGGACTGAGAAACAATAACAGCTACCTGCAGCTCATAGGTACGGCTTGCTCGCTCCTGTTTGATACGGGTCAGCATGTTTTCTTTCATTTCATCCAGAACAGCATGGAGGGAGCTGAATTCAGACTCCAGGTCCTCCTGCACCCGGTTGGAGTTCGCCTGGTGTTGCAACAGAAAAAAACAGTTCAGGGTATCATTTGAGATCAAATTTAACTTGAGCCCTTCGCGTTACTGTACCTCCAAGTTGTCCAGACTCTGCTTGAGAGTGCAGATGAAGTTGGAAATCTCCTCATTCTTCATGGCCAGTGTGTGGGTGATCTTCTGCAGAGATTCCTGACGAAAAGGACACAAATTTTCCTTCAGTGAATTCAGTTTCTTCTTAATATTTCTGCTTTAAACTCGCACACAAGCTGACCCTTCCAGGCAGGCTCAGGATCCCTGTATTAGCGCACAGGAGAGCCTCCTTTGTGGATAAGATGTGTTAATCAGCCCTTGTCTGATGAGTGGACACATAAAGCTTTAGGCTTTGAGCTCCCTTTTAAACAGATGGGATCAGAGAGGGACCTACCCTCGGTGCACAGGGAGGGCGGAAGGATGCGCATTTATAATTTAATAATGCAGCTCCGCAATCGTTACGCAGGCGACTTCAAAGACCGGACACACAATATTACACAGAAAAACCCACACTTTTGATATGCTGCCACTCCTGCTGCACTGCTCCGACGCCACAGTGAAAAAGCCCATTCATACAGAAGAACTGTGCAATGTTTGTTGATGGAAGAGGAGCTACGCCAAGGCCCCCTTCCCCACGTCCCCGACTGCTACACCGATACTTATCGATAAGAAAGTGGTCGATAGCGAGCACAGAAACGACCCCACATCCACCCGAACAAACACCGAGTACAAAAACAAGACGACTGAGAAATTCAAGCCCGTGCTGCATCCACAAACTCCCTCATATCGCCGCGTCTCCCCCTCCTTCCTTTGTACACTACGCCCTGAAACGGTTTCCCCCATCAGAGACACCTGTTCCCCCGGCTCCGGCTCACCTTCTGGTCTCCCATCTTGCAGTCAGGTGCACCGGCGCGGTCGCAGCTCCACACACCGCCTGTATGTCTCCTCCGTCCCCCGGGGTTTGGTGTATTAGCACGGCGGAGCTGGTACTGATGCTGCCGGAGAGCAACGCATCTTCGGACGGACACCAACCACCAACGCCTTTGGGCCGTAGTAAGCGGGGCGCATGCGGCACGGGAGGATTCTGGGTAGTGATGTTCTGGTGGCGCGGGTGAGAGATGCTGCTTTCAGGTGCTGTCAGAGAAAGGACAACGCGATAGATAGATAGATAGATAGATAGATAGATAGATAGATAGATAGATAGATAGATAGATAGATAGATAGATAGATAGATAGATAGATAGATAGGCTATTTAATTAATAGCCTATATAACACAATACAGAGCCATTTGGGGTCCCAATAAAAAAATCTTCTTGGATATGGTTTTAGGTTTTCCTGTTATTTATAAAATCTCTGTATCTACTTTAGCTACTAAAAAGACAAAACTCTGTGTCTGCTTCCTTCTTTCCTTTTTCTTTGTAGAGGACACAAATGAATGTCTTCTAAATAATGCAGGAGAAGGCTCCACCTGAAATCTACATCTATATTATCAGATAAGTCGCCACAGCAGTATGAGTGCTGGAGTCTATATCTCCCTAAATACTGATTTATTTATTCAGCATCTCTAATCTGAGATGTAAAACTGAGCGCATGGTTGGTAATAGTATGGTGAACCATATTATGAATTTGGATGATCTTGTGGTCTCTAGCCGTGGTAGTGCTGGTCTCTATTAGCTTCTTCACATATGTTGTGGATTTAAAAAAAAAAATCATATACAGTGTCTGTAAGAGCGATGTTATTATTTATAGAACCAAGGAAGACAAACATTTAAGATTTTATAGAATTCATATTGTCATACAATAACGTTACTGTGTATGTAATAGGGTCGGATATCTTGGACAGAGCAAAAAACAAAAACAAAAAACAACAATAACAAAAACAAAAACACGTGATGATGATATTTGTAGGCAACGTGCGATAATGTATATACCAGCATATTTAATGCATGCACAGACGGAGGGAGGGTCTTCATTTAGATCACTATGTAGAGCAAGGTGCTTTTCTTTCCTTTAGTTTGTGCATACTGTACAGCTCTAGCACATATGTGTACAGGAAAATGAGTTTACCGAAACTAAATGTAGCTTTTAATGACGTCATGAGGGTGACGATGGCTCAGTGCGTGTAAGATGTTTGTAACTACTGGAGCCAGCATATTTAAAACTTTATTGGGTATAAGTATATTTGTAGGCTTAATATGAAATCACTACGGGCTAAATGCAAATGATGTTTAACACTAGACATTACCAGTATTAATTCTAGAGACATTGGTATCCTCTCTTTGTTGGATGGTGCTTTGCAACTGAAATAAAGATTGATTGAATGAATAATCTGCCCATTAAGGTGTTGTTAGAAATATGGAAATAAATAAAACTTTTGCTCAAGTATTGCGCTTGTTTTGATGTAACTGTATCATATATGTCACCACCTCATATCAGAGCTTGATGTTGGCCTTTTTTCTATTCATTTAAATTCAGACTGAAAATTTGATATGAGAGATGCAAGATGCCACCCACCACACCACTGGGCCCCCCTCTGTTAAAAGTGCTGTGTGGTTAACACTATCAGCTCACAGTAAGAAAGCACTGACTTTGAATTTAACTGTCGGCTCGCGTAAGTTTGCATTTTCTCTTTGTGTCTGCATTTGTTCTTACAGGTGCTTTGACTTTCTCTCTCCATCATCGTCCTCTCAAACACATGCATGTTAGGTCAGCGAGTGATTATAAATTGCCCAGAAGTGTAAATGTGAGCACGTATTTGAGTATGTCTATTTGACCAGGGCCTACCACAACTCTTCCTCTCTTGGCCTCTTGCCTTATGAGAAAAATAAAGAAAATAACTATGTGTTGTGCATGTGTATTGTGTCACGGAGACCATTCATAACCTTTAAAACTGTTAAAATTGATGACAATGTGATTTTCAAACAAAGTAAAAAAGCATATGTGACCTTTGTACTCACAATTTTAGTTTGGACACATTTGGACAACTCTCTTTTTTCTATTTCTATGTCCTCAGAATGGGTCACATCACCGTGACCGCAGACTTGCATACTTCTGATGAAGGAAAACAACAATGAAAGGACCATTGGCCAATGAGTGTAACTCAAAACAAAGGAATTAAAATAACCAACAGAGACTCCTAACTTAAGAGATGCAGCTTCCTGTCTGCTCAGCAGCAAACAAAAGACCCACTCTAACTTAGCTGCACTGGTTCTCTAAATAGAAAGAAACAAAAACCTTTTAAGTATCGCCCCCCTAAAACCTAAATGTTGTTAACGTTTCTTGATTCTGATCAGTATACTAAGTAAAATTTGCATTATGTTTGATTAAAAAAACAACAACCCTGCAGCTGTTTCAAAACGCAACATTTTTTACAGTAATTTTTGTTTTTTTTCTTTTGCTTTTATGCATCGACATGTGTTTCTTATCAAAAACCACACCAGTAATTAGAAAATGGTCTGAATTTTATTATCATTTCATATATAACAGCATAAAAGATGAAGTGCATTGTGTTCACAGAGTCCTACTAAATAAATGATTTTAAGATTCTTTCTTTTCTTGCATTACAGACAGGACCTACTTTCAGTGAAAAAAAAAAGATCATAGGGTTGAGGTTTCAGAAGCTATACACCCCCTGCAACCTTCAGATGTCTCTTCTTGTGGCCTTTTTTCTTTACTCTTCACTGTCAGGAACAAATAATACACTGACACCTGCTATAATGTTAGTGAATTAAAGATTAGTTTTCAGAGCAAATCAATGCAGCACGGCTTTACACTTTAAACACCTGAATGCAAAATGCCACCCACACTGTTGTGTTCTTAAAGCCTCTTGTTGTGTTCACTTTATAAAACAACAATGCAAGAAAATTAATATATGCAATATATATAAGTTGAATCTCTTTCTTTTCGTCAAGATTGTGGTTGGAGACTGGATCAGAAAGTTCATCAAGCCATTTTGCTTAGTTGTGTCTTGTCACAGGAAGCCAGATGTTACTTTTCTAGTAAGACGGTGTGGAGACGAGACGAGTAGAGTTTTAGCACCCTTGCACTTAAAACCCACAGGGGTTTCACAACCCCTTCACATCATCCTCATGTTTTTTATATTTGGTGACAGCAAGAAAGTCAGCAAATGTACATTTATATCACTGAGGAATTCACAAGGCGCAGAGCAATGCAGAGTACACTTTCTTTTTTTTCTTTTTTCTTTTTTAGAAAGGGGTAAAAGTAGTAGTCAGGTGTGATTTCTGATGACTAAAACTGTTAGGTATAAAAAATGAGTTGGTGTTTCTGGTCAATAATTCTGTCTTTCTCTTTCTCCACTTTCTTTAGAAAACCTACGTCAGTTTCCATCTTCATTTGCCGTTTCTGCCTAAATCTCCTATAGTAAAAGTAACTGACTGACACTGAACAGTATTAGAAAAAAAAAACAAAAAACCTACTCCTCCCTCCCACCAACCCAACCGCCCACACATCAGTTCTACGTCTGGCTTTGTCAGATGTGCAGAAAGGCAGGCTGCTAAGACAGGATGACAGTGACGATTAGAAGACCACTGCTCACACGATAAGATGGAAATGTCGCTGAAGCAGTTGATTCTGATGCTACTTACAGGTAAGACTCCTGACTTTATATTTAACAGACTAAAAAGACTAGGCACAGTTGTATAAATAAACAAAAACGTGTCATGCTAAATGCAACGTGCACATATTTCCTGAAGAATCAAACACGTCTGCCTGTCTGTAGTTTTTGATTAGATTAGATAGATTTTTTAAAACTTAAGATTCAAAAGCCTAAAATTATTTTTCCCTGTCTACAGTGACAGCAACCGCCATGATGATACCAGGTCAAACTGCTATATGTCTGGATAACCAACAGAAAACAAAGGAAGTTCCATCTGGGTCCAACCTGATTTTAAATTGCTGTTTGAACACTGAGCAATATGAGAGATATCGAATTACCTGGTATTTTAACCACCATGGGCCTTCGATGACCAACTCAAGCAAACTAATAAGCAAGATCACTAACAAATCTCAAAATTCTTCCAAGGAAGAGCATCAAGACAACAGGACACATACTTTGTCTAATGTTAATGGAAACCACAGTGGATGGTACTTTTGCAAAGTCACAATAGAGATTCCCAATTTAACAGAAAACTGCAGCAGTGGAACAGAAGTAAATGTTTGTAAGTATCAATTCTAGCTTATAAAACTGGTAATTTATGACTTTAAGTCTCTTGCATAACTTTTTTGAGCAGTATACAAACATTTAATAAATGCTGTATAATACACTAAAATGTAGCAGTACAGTAGTACAGTAGTACACAGATAAAATGCACTTTACCTTTTATCAGGTAATCTATATTTGTCAAAAATTTCCTCTGTTAGTATGGATACATCATTTTTATCATAATAAATACAACAGCATCCACTTCAACCCACCTTTAACATTAATGTGTTATAAACCATTACATGTTTATATGCCGCTTACAAACATCTTAACACCTGCTTTTTTGTCATGAATGAATGCATAACTAATTTAAATGTCCTGGCTTGCAATGAATGTTTCTCATATAATTTTGTTTCCTCCACGACAGCGGACAGTGAAGTTACAACGTACCCGTCAAATGTGACGAATATTGAAGGTGTGTGCATGTATGTGCGTGTGCATGTGAGAGAGAGCGTGTGTATGCAGTTCTCAAAAGGCATAGGACATTTTCAGGACCCAGGAGATACTGAGCTGCGTAGATTTTCCATTCAGTGTCGCTCTGCGTGGGTGTCATTTGTCCACTTACACAGGGGATAAAAGCTCTAGATGATGAGTCAAAACTGTTTCACATTCGTCCTGTCAGATGCGTACTGCTCACAGGAAGTGCGTGGACCTTTACATAAAAAGGGCTGACTTAACGACTACATATCTTTTAAAGTGATCACATAAAGCAACACTTCATTTTATTGTATCCATGGTGTAACTTGAGAGTTACTAGTAAGTTAAATGCGTTCACATTTCAGGGCAAACTTTTCCTCCCGCAGACCCTTCTGCCCTGAGCGACAACTGGTGGATATGGGTGGTGTTGGGGGCGTCCTCTTTCATCCTCTTCATCCTGACGGTCACATGTGTCCTGCTCTCAAGAAGACAAGAAAATAGAGGTAGCGCTATTTCTTTTCATTGTGAAGGTTTAGATAATAATCGACAGTCTATACAGATTGCAGATAAGCTGTGCTTCAGCTGTATGCAACAGAAGCTGCTAGCCTGAGATAAAAGTTGCTCTATAAGAAAAAGAGGTCAGACGACAAAAAAGCAAATTATCACACAAGATAACTTCACAAGATCTACAGTCGCTCCAAATCTACACCGCATACAGTACAGGCTGATTCATTTCATTGCAAATATTTGCATTTAAAAGAAGAAAACCTCTCATTTTTTTATATGAGAGAAGAGGTTTTTATGATAGTAGAAATCTTCCCAAGTAGTGGCTGATGGACGCAAACTGAGCAAGAAAGTGGTTAGTGTGGTTTGACAGCACACCGTGAGACAAACTTTGCTGTCACTAATAGATGTCTTCTCCTCCTGTGCGGTTTCACTTAAGAAAAAGATTTTAATTTCTAGCAGACATCAGAGACAAGGACCGCAGTTTATTTTGTGAAGCAGAGCTCGAGGTAAGCACCTTGAGATCTGATTGTAGACAGGTGATCAGCACTGTTATTAATATCAGATATCTGCAGAAATAAAACACAGGCAAAGCTGAAAAAGCCCGTCCACATCTGCATCAACCAGCACTTTTACTACTTACAGATAGCTTTCTGTAGTGTCTATATTTGACAGGCAAAATAAACTGAGCTGTTTCATGATTATTGAAGCCCTTACAAGTGGTTTGACTATGAAACTGGTATTATTATGATTGGAAAACTATTTTCTTTCTAAAACTCAAATTTTCTGTCCATTAACTGACAAAGAATTAAGTTTAAAACTTGATTAGTTCTGACTTCAGTCCCACTCGTCATCATAATATTGTATTTAGCTCACAGATTTAAGTCATCGACACATTTTGTAAACTAACTTTAAACCACAGAGGACAAAGCAGTTCTTTATGTAGGTAACCAGCAGCTCATGCAAGTACATGTGGTTGTTTGGCCACCATTGATGGCCACAGAGGAAGGAGAAAAAACAGATGTAGAGTGAAGCTTTGAAAGTACTGCCAAGCAGCTGTAAAATCACACGTATGAGCCAGGCAAAGTGGTTTCTGACTGACACAAATTGTTGTTTGGAGAACTGTGTTACTGAGAAAATGTATTAAAGTATACTTGAAAAAAAGCGAGGAGAATGAGGAAAAAAGAGAGTTACCGGCAATAAAAAGCAAACCTCTGCTTTAGAAAAAGGTATTGAAACGATATCATATACAATAAAAATATAAAGGAAATTAATTTTAGTTCAGTATTTTGTAAGTTTGGCCACATTTGTCAATATAACCAGCACAAGGAGACACGAGTGCTTATGCCTATTGAGACTCGGGTACCCCTCGGGTATCGCTGTACCATTCTGAACTTAAATCTTTTAATATGACAAAGAGCACCTGCAACATAACAATAAGAGCTAATATTAACGTTGAAATGAATAAAAATGAGGTGAAAGTTTACATTTTAAAACAACAAAAACTAACAACCAAAATGACTTTTGAAGCTAAACTGAACTGAAAACAGAAAAGTAAAAATAAATATAAAAATAAATAAAACAAAACCTAAAAAACGTATAATCTTAGTTATTTTATAGTTATGACTAGCACATCTGTGTCGGAGTGAGAAATTAAATAAAGAAATTCCAGGGGACTTTGGTACTGGCTCTGTTTCTTTGACATTTAACTATCTTGACTGTAAGTGAACTTTAACTTGAAAGGCTTTGATGTATTAATTTGATGAATCTTTTTACTTTTGAATCATAGTCAACTGATTTCACTGAGTCAACACTTGTGTTTTTGCAGTACAAATGAATGTTTGCACTGCAAAATGTTTTGCCTTTCAGTAAAAAATGATGTCAAGATTAAATTTACAGTGACAGCATTTTTGTTTTGAAAAGCGCGAGAAAAACTTACACGTGGTTCCAAATGTATAGTTTTCAGGGCAGAAAGGATATTCTGTTAAAATAGAAATGAATTACAATTAAAAATAAATATTTGACATTTGAATAATTCACATCTTAAAATATTTTTTTCTGTTGTTAGGAAACTTTCAAGTTTACATCTCCTGATCAATTTTTAAATTGCAAAACCACTTTAGTATTAAGTTGATAATTAAAATATGTGAATCATTTGTAGTAAAAAGATGTATATTGACTCTTAATACTATGTATATTCAAAAGATTTGATGCGATATAAAGATTTGGAAGGACAACATCTTATGTGACTTGCAGTCTTTCTCTAAAAATCAAATTATCAGTGTAGATAATTGATGCTGACATACTACAAATGAAAAATAAGGTCATGTTATTTAGTTACTTGCAAAGAAATCAGTCTTTATTGTAAATCACTGTATTTCATCACTGAATAGACTAGAAGAGAATGCCTTTATTGTCACTATACAGATGTACAACGACATACAGAGCATCTCCTACTCAGTGCAAACATGTTTGAGAAGAAAGGAGGGGTGGGGTGCACAGTTTCTGCAGCACTGCATACATATGAAAAGTATTTAGAAAAAAAGATATATATATCTATATCTATATCTGTCTATCTATCTATCTATCTATCTATACATGTATATATATATATATATATATATATATATATATATATATATATATATATATATATATATACATATATATATATACACACACACAAATATACAAATCCGGAAAAAAGGAAATAAATACGTAAATAAATAGTGTTATGTGTTTACACTGTATTTCATCACTGTTTTCATTGGGGTTGGGGATTTAAATAGCTTCCTTTGCAGTGTGTAACAATTAGTCAACTGCACAATAATCAAAATTAGCTAATTCAACTAATAAAACTAAATAAGGACATTTTTTAGGGTAAAACTGTATTTTTTTTCCTACATTTTGGTTTGGTCTCAGTGATGTTTGATTACTACTTTAAAGTCTAATCAGCCAAATGATAAGCAATAATAATAATAAAAAATCCCTCTGAGCTTTTGTTCTACAGATTGTCCTACAGCTCAAATGCAGATATACATTAATTACATTACAGCAATTAAATGATATGCCACTGATTCTGTATTTGCCTTTCGTCCACCAGAAGAGCCCATCTATGCAAACACCCCCAACAAACAGCCTTCACCTCGGCCGTCCATGAGCGCAGCAGCGGTCAGCCTGAAGGCAGCTTCTTCCTTTCAAGACCTGCGGGCCCCGAGTCCCGCCAGCAGATACGACGAAGGCAAACGGAGATATAGACACTGAACAAGTCACGGACCTCACAAACTAATGCCACCAAAAGTCCTCAAAGCTAATTTCACCGGGACACTGAAAGAAACTTTCCCCTTTCATTATTGTCGGATCTACATTTTGTTCATCTGGACTTCTGGTTTAGGGTTTTTTCATTCAAACTGTACGTTTTTTAAAATGTATTCATGCGCAGGTGTAGTAGCTTTTATGAGCCACTAGATGGCAGATGATGAATGCGGTGTGAATGTGTAAATTCACGGTTTGGTTCCCTTAATTTTTGTATTGTATTACTTGATATTGAATATGATGAATACTGAATATTTGGAAATGTTTTCAAAAGCTTTTGAATGGAGTATGGAGAAGATTTATACACACATATGTATATTTTTGTATTTTTTTTTAGAGGAGGCTAAAACGTTAATTTCTTATATTTCGACTGCGTCCTTCTTTTTATTTTCAAAATAAACGTGGCTTTCTGTCGTGCTTAGGCTAACACTTTAATACGCCCTCTGATAAAATACCTATTAAGTCGACTTAACATTTCCAAACAAACCAAAAGTCCACACTTAGGAACATTAACAGGATTTTGCCGTTGCTATCTGCTCGGTCGCGAAGCCCCAGCGGCTCCTATATAAGTAAAGGTGCGATCAAACACGTGACGTGATCAGGCGCTGCCTACCGCTGAGAGCTGTCTGTCGGATAATCACTCCCTGCAGGAATTAGACGTGGAGTGAACGTTACAGGTGGAGCAGTGAAAAAAAGAGCGGAGCTGGATTCGAGACGGGAAAGACATCGGCACTCTGAGCGGTTTAATATTAAAACTAACTACTGGTAAGTGCGAGTTAGCCCGCTGACTTGTTTTTTTCTTTCCTTTTTTGTTTTTGGTGCATGTTTGTCCCATTGGGCGTGTTATTTTTCCACTGCGCTCGGGCTTGTTGTGGGAATTGGATTGCCAACCTGAGGGGTGGAGAGGTTGCAGAGACGGCGCACTGCAAATTCTCTGACTTACCTTAAGATTATAGGATATCTTATCTAATAATAGCAGCGGGGCGTTAGAGTAAGCAGTAGTAGGATATACTTACAAACTCTTGCACCAGCAGCAGCACGGATAGTGTTACACTGAGAGAGACGCGCTCATCAAACTTGGAGGGGTCGCGCGTTCCCTGCAGCCCTCAGGATTAGATATAGCAGTGCTACGGGAGCGAGTGTGTGGCTGGATCCGGAGGAGAAAACGCTTTGAATCGCGAGCCAAGCTGTTTTATAAAGCTTAAGCACACATATATTTTTTTTCCTCCGCTGGAAACCAAGCATATAATTCACAGACTTCAGAGACATGAATCAGTTCTTAAATACAGTGCGCAGAAGGAAGCATCAGCATGTTTAATCTTTTGGAAACGTTTCTCTGCGCACACACAGCTACAAAAAAGAAAAATCAATACTGCTGCATCAATAATGCACACATTTTCAAATAATTTATTAAAAAGCAGTAAATTTTCATTGTATGCACATTATCACTGAACCGAAGTTGATGTTAAATGGGGGTGAAGCGGATATTTGAGGGCATTTGTGGTGGAGGTTTAGTGATGGTGAGAATTGTACCAGCATGAGTGTGTGTGGCTCAGTGAGCAGACGATAGACGAAGTGAAAGGCTGTCAGTTCACTTGCTCTGGGGATTGCCCGATTGTAGCTGTCACACTGCAGCTACATTAAGTTGGTTCATGGCTGCACACTGATAATAGCACTTACATTGCTCTAAGCTGGAGATGATGCAGATTGTGTCTGTTTCACTGTGATTGCATATATATGATTCATCTCCAAAAGAACTTTGGAGTTTATTTGACAGATAACTTCTTATAGTTCACAATCAGATTCTCATGAACTGCGGTTCTCAAACCTATCCTAGCATGACTTCCCCCCCAATCAGTAGGTGACTCAGATTTGTTATCAATCATTAACAATAACAAGGACAAAAAAGAAAGCTAGTTAATTTTTTAGTGAAGGTCAGCAGGACAGCGTCAGCAAACCCTTGTTTTCCCAACATGCTCTTTCTTTGCATATTCATCATGGGATTACCCCCACCCGTCTTCTTTTAAGTCTGTGCCCCCAGTTTGAAAACCACTGCTTTCGACTCAGACAGTCAGCAAAGTGGCTTTCAGAGATTAGATAAGTCTTGGAAACCAAAACAGGAAAAACATCTTTATGGTTGTCACATCGTAACTGGCTGGCACCAGGTTTTTAAGGTCTAAGCTTAGGAAGCATATTGGACATAGCAGTTTATTAACACGATAGTTCTTGGATTTAAAATTAAATGAGTAATAACATTGTAATGGCAGTAAGTGAAGGTTTACAATAACATCAAGATTCTCTTGCCATCCCAGTAAGAATACACCTTAGTGTTTCTAAGAAAGCTGAAAGAACTCATTCAGTGATAATTAAAATAAAGTGAGACATGAATTCTTTGTACTTTGCTCCCCTTTGTCCTCTGTAATGTTTTATGGTATTATAATCTAAATTATCTTCTGGTTTTTGATGGCTGGTTGGCCAAAGTGAAACACTGAGCTGATAGCACTGGTTTAAAAAAACACACCTTTTTTCTAAAAAACAGTGTAAGAGTTGTGAAGCAAATTCTTGGTGTTGATTTTTAAATCTAAAGAGTGGAGCGCCCCACACTTTACGACCTGCACAGACTTGCCTGGGTGTGTGCGTGTTTTTCTGCGTGCGTGCATGCGTTCATGCGTGCATTTTGACTCAGGCACTCTTGTCTCATCAGTAACAAGTGATATGTCAAAACAAAAGTGAGTATCTTATTAAACAGGCTTTTGTGTTTGTTATTGTGTTGCTCAGTTGTCACTTTCATTCTAGTTAATGATATTGTCAGTTGTCCTCTGGCGCAGTTCCATTGATTTGGGCCGCAGCTCAAAAACTGTACACGCTGCATGTTTTTGAAGTATTACTCTCAGCTAATTACAATCCTCCTGCATGTCAAAACAAAAGGTGGGAAGCTACTGTCAATGTGATAAAAGAAGGGGGGCTTTTTCTTTTTTAAGCAAATGTGAGCTTGCAAAAATATAACCCAGTGCTGAACTGGGGTGTGTTTTCCAGTGAATAACAACAGTCTGTGACACACGGGGTGTCAAAGGTGAAAACCCTCCCACTGGCGCTTTCCTGTTTAGGCTGGTGTGCTGTTGAAATACTGTATCACAGCCAGCTCACCAGCTGGCCTGCCAGTGGACAGCTCAGCTTACGCCCAAATGGCAACAAGACGTAGAAAGAGGCAGTAGATGACCAACCAGTGACTCAACCAGAATCAAACCTGAATAACAGTTTGTCAGGCCAGAGGTAAATCAGTTACTGCCGAAGGGGACCTCACCCATAGGGCTCAGCGTAGTGCCGTCATTTAAGGCGTACACCAAAGCCTGTGCCTACGCAGTCATGGCTCACTCCAGCTGTTGGACTGACTGCTTTTTGAATGTATTATGACTCACAGGGATGACAACAGCATGCAAGTCTGAGCACGTCTCAGACGCTGCTGCACGAGGTTTTTACTTTGTTATCAGCATGCAGTTGTGTTGAGAATCCATTGTAGAGGTTTTTGGAGATGGTGTGGAGGCTCCTAAAGAGGCTATAAATATCCCCATGCTTCAAGTGGTTCCAGTGTCTTGAGATACTGCCGCGAGGCTTCTTCTGTGTATTGAACTCGTTCATGTGCAGCTTTTGAACCCGCAGTTGTTCGTGTTGTACCGATTGATGAGTAAAAACCCACCTGGAGTCCCTGTGCTAACCTTTTTAGAATGTTGCTTGGTAGGAAGGTACATGCTGACATTTACATCTAGATGTATGGAGATGCAAGGGAACAGTTTTAGTCACAATCTTGTTAATTCTGTGAGTACCGTTTGACCTCAGATCAGACTTTAAATGTCAGTGATTTTAAACAGAAGCAAAAGAAGTCCGGAGATTAGAAAGTGTTGTTCATTGCATGCAGGTCCTGTATACTGTCTGTATGAGCAGTATTAGTCAGTGAGTGAATACTATAGATGTGCTCTATAGTCTGACACAAAGGGAATATCAAGTTTTTCAGAGCTGCATAATGAAGCTGCGTGCTCAGTGACGGGTCCGTGAGCAGGTTTTGCTGGCCGTACTGGAATTTTCATTGTGCCCTTATGAAAAAATAATAATACACTAGCCTTCCATGACATAGCTTTTGCTTCAGTGAAGAGCACACCCACGCTGATGGCGGTTTATTTTTGTTTTTGTCACTAAGGTGTCAAATAAACAAGAGGAAATCAAAACATGCTGGGGTTCACTGTACAAAAGGTCAAATCCTTTAATGTTAATAAATGGTTCACCATTTAAAATGTAGTGTTAAAACATCTTAGGTCCAATTTTACTTACCAGAACTAATAAAGGTGTGCTACTGATAAAAGGCCACTGTGTAATAAGCCATAAAGTCTTAGGGGCTGTATTGCTAGTAAGGCATTATGTAGAGCAGAGGTGTTGTGCAACCATGTGCATGACAAAAAAGGTCAAACAGTCCATTGGTGTGTCTTTCCTGATTAAAAATAAAAAAAGCATTCTAAAGAAATCCTTCACACGAATCTGAAATGTAAAATTAATGTTCGTTTCCAAGGAAAAATAAATCCTGAAAGGTACGGCACCTTTTAAAAATAAATTAAATCTTTACTTCCTTCTTCCCTTATTTTTTTGATTTCTTATGTAAATAATAGCTGGATACAACTCGTATCTCCTGTTCGACTGCGATTGTTTTTTCCAAGCTACTCGCAGTGTCACAAACCCTGCTCGTATGCAGCGAACAAAATCAGATTTTTCTTTTTGGTAAGATCAGAGAAGCTTTCAGCACATTTTCTAATGTCAAACTCTGAACATGCATCAGGGTGCGCTCACATGCAAGAGAAGCAATGACCAAAGAAATGAACAAAACTCATTTTTATATCAAAATATTAAAAGCTGCACTTCTAACGGGCTATCTACTGCTGGTAATGTAAGAGGTGTTGTTTCTAGTTATAAATAAACAAAAACTGACAACAAATTTTCATTTTTCTACGCTCTTTGTTTTGTTAGCCTGCAGTCAAACACTGATTTTATCTGTAGCAAGGTATAGGTTTTTGTTTTTGTTTTTTGCGGAGGTACACGTTTAATAAATAAACTGCGTGTGCTTCTCGGGGATCACTAAATGGATACAGACAACATTATCTTAGTGACTAGCTAATGAAGATGCAATTTCAGCTTGTTCTCCTGCCTTAGGAGGCAAATTAATGCGATAAATAACTAATTAATGCGTTTAGATTAATAACTTACAATCCACTGATAAAGCAGTGGAGCCTTTTTACTTTCAAATTCTCAGACTTTTAGGATTTATATAATTTTTGTCAATTCATTAAGCGACTTCCAGACTAAACATAACCTAAGGGCCCCATTGCGAATGGAAATCTGCATCATATGTGCTGTAAATCCCTCAGCAGTGCACTGTCACAGCTTACGCTATGTTAAGTGTGGGAGAGCCAGAGGAAAGGACAACTGTTGAGTGTTGTATTGTTATTGTGGCCATGCCTACCTGTCTGCGCCATCATGACCTATCTGCCAAAATCTCTGAAAAACAACCTTCAGTTATTCCGTTCAGCTGTGGCGCTTAACCCACGGTACCCTCAGCCCCCAACAGGCTGTGGTAAAAAGCATGCAACATGTCACCTCTTTGACAACACAGGAGCAGTCCCGTACATGCAGCAGCTCGTCCCACTGTGTCAGCTTACAACAGGGTGGGAGCACAGCAGGTTAGCTGCAAAATGCACATCCCCAAAAAAACAAAAAACAAACCCAGACTGCTCAAAGACGCAGGGGAGTTAACGCTTAGCTGTCTCTCAAGGAAATACAGATACTGTCATTTTTTTTATTTCTGTCAAGCAGGCGAGGACTGTACGGTGTTTCAAAAGATGCATCTTTACTTTTTACTTTTACTTAAATCTGAATAGCACATACAAAGCAGCTGTGTACTGCACACTCCATTTTATTTATTTCTTCTTCTTCGTTTTTTACCTTGCGAATCTGGTCTCGAATATGCTTTGTGTGTTATTCTGAGTTAAAGTGCCTTGATGAATTTTGAATGAGGCTGCATCGCTCAGTTTGTCAAAACACAGAGAGTGAATCTCGCCAAAGAAGTGGTAAGTCTCGATTCCACATGAATCCCAGGGTAGGGATGGAGCTCTCGAGCGGTGAATTACCGTGATCTGCATGCATGCCCAAACCTGAACTGATCCCCGCTGCTGCTTGAACCCTGCTGAGTCCAGAGGAAGCAGGTTCTTATCAGGGAGGAGGACAGGAAGATACAGAGAGTGCAGGAGGAAGAGAGAGAGTGGGGGTGGGTGGGCAGTATATGGCACTCTGCAGAATTTCACTTAACATCAGCTTCCTTTGTGAAGTTTACTGTTATGAGTTGTCATAGCTTTAGCTGTAAGTGATGCTAGACATCTCTGGTAGAAAAACACGGTTATATTTGTCTCTGTTTAGCATACTGTCTGGGTTTTCAGAATTTAACGGTCAGCAAACAGAACATGTTCATTTATAACACTTTTCCCCACCTTGGTATTTTCACTACTATCTTTAACTTGAAAGGTGTTGATTATTTTTAATCTGGCTCTTTTGAGCAACCCAAATTAATTTAAAAAAAAGAAGGAAAGAAAGAAGGAAGTTCTCCAGGAAATGAACAAAATGTTCATCTTAAGTGGTCCTCTTTTTCCCAGTCTTGCTTGCTGTCACTTAGATAAACTTAGATATACAAGGGGGGCTAAAGTGCTTGTTTCAGGCAGTAGATGAACTGGGGGGCTACATGAGGACCCAGTATAATGTAAAATAAAAAGGATTATTTTGAATTGTGAGCCATGCAGAGTGACTCTTGTAGAGGCCATAAGTCCATATAAATGAGAAGAATAGGTAGCAAGGGCATAATAGTAGGGGTATTTTAAATTTATATTGCCCTGCATAAAAATCATCAAGCATAACAGAGATAAAATGAAAAGAAATAAAGTGTTGGAGGAAAACCAGCTTGCATTGAAAATTTTCAAGGGAATGTAGCCATCTTTTAATGTATGTAATATTTCCCAGTTTGGTATTAAAGTCAGGTTTTCTATTTCATGGGTCTCTTTGATTATTTCATAGATGTTTTCATATCTCTTCCAGAAGTGGGCTGCCGTGAAAATGATCTCCTCCAGCATCCCTCACCACTAGCTGAGCAGTATGGCTTCTGCTCCTCCTTCCAGAGAGGACACCAGCAGCTCGTTAGCACTGCGCTGGAGGCTAACACCGACATAGATTTCCAGCAAGTAGCTGCGCTCGACGTTCCCGGTTAAACATCTGAACGATTCACCTTTAGAGGGTCTCTGTAAGCAAATATGATGACTCGTGCCAGAGTGGCACATGTCCAGGGCCGTGACATCACCACAGTTTAACAACATCTGGACTGACACTTTGGACCATGATCTTTCTCTGATTTCGTGCTTTGGTGGCGGAGCTGGATCTTGCAGCTCTTCCACACTTAGACAAACCCGGACTCTGAGCCATGTCTCTTCTTTTAGCTCTGGGCATCATCTGTGGATTGATGCTCCATGTTTGTTTTAGTGCCGTCAATACTGACTATTGTGTGCCACGAAAGACCGTGCCCTACCAGAGTGAGTCAGAGATTCTCTCACCCTCTCCAGTAATATGTCGTAGAATTATTCTTAGCATATTTTTTCTTCTTGTGGGCTGAATCAGAAGTAGAAGCTAGAGCAGTTTTGAATATTTTTACTGTGATTTATGACCCAGTAGTGCAACTTTAACATCTCTTTTTCTGCTGGCTGGGACAAGTTTATTAGTTTTCAGTAAATTAGCATTTTGCTTTTTGCTGTGGGGGCATTTTTCCTACTGCATGGAGTCACAGTAGCTAACATGTGGGAGGTAAATAAAGCAAAGAAACAGTGTATGATGCAGATTTCTCTGTGCAGATGAACTGAAGTTGTTCAGGGAAGAGGGGATCTACAATTACTCCACGATGCTGATGAGAGAAGACCTGGGTGTGATGCTGCTGGGGGCAAGAGAGGCCATCTATGCTTTGAATATGAGTGACATCTCAGTTAAAAATGCTACGGTAAGAACATGAGGAGTCTGTACACTCTGAGCAGAGCTGTCAGATAATGTACATATAAAATACACATGCTGGTGCTGCCATGTTGCTTATTTTGTTTGATGAAATAGTAATTAGTTAACTTTTTTATCACTGTGGATTAAAAATGGAAGATTTATTAAACATTTATGATGTTTTACCACAGCGCTGAAGCCATTTCCTCAAATAATCAGTAGCCCTGTCAAAGCTGGACTTATCATGCCTAGATGTGATTTGTATTCATGGTTCTTAACTTTCTTCTAGGTTATGCTGTGATAGCATTGGCTTAACACAGTGAAATACTTCAGTACTTTACAAAGAAAATGAAAAAAATTAAACAGCATTTTGTTTCTCGCTGGTTTGCAGTATAGCAATAGCTGATAATAGCTAATAATAGAGGTTGTTAATCAATAGTTAGTCAACAGCTAGGCTGGTATACAGTACTGATTTATTGCATACACTTACCGGCAATTCTGTTAGGTGTATCTGTTCAAGTGCAATGGCAATATCTGATCAGCCAGTCACATGGCAACTGTTCAGTGCATTTAGGCATGTAGACAAGTTCAAACCCAGCATCAGAATGGGGAAGAAAGGAGATTTAAGTGACTTGGAAGGTGGCACGGTTGTTGGTGTCAGATGGGCTGCTCTGAGTATTTCCGAAAGTCTCAGATATCATTCACAGCATATTAAATATCTTCCCTAAAATCCACTGTGTCAGGTTTGTCGTATAAAGAGAAGAAACATTTCATATTTGCACATCTTTCAGATGCTGTGAATTATGGCCAAATGTTAGGTCACATTACGTACAGTGTTTTCTCACACATCATTTCATTCTGCATGACTACTGCACATTTGCATGAGATATTTCAATAATAATGGTTCTGTTGGACTCTGTTGTTTGTTCATAGCTGTAGATACATATCTAACAGTCAGAGGCGAGGAGTGCTTTGCCAGCTAACAGGTTCATGCTTTTAGAGCACGCTGACAGGTCTCAAAAAAACAATAAATTGTGAAAGCTGTAACTGGACTACTACTGTGTGGTTGCAACACTATTCCTGCATGCTTTGACAAGACTCTTTTGTTTTGTTGGTGCAGGTGTATTGGCGGGTGACTGAGGATAAGCAGAGGGACTGCACGTACAAGGGAAAAAATGCAGAGGTTTGTGTAAAGTCGTTCAAAACAAAAGCTTTGCGCTAGACAACTTCTACTTTGGGAGCATTGCTGCAGCTGTAAAAGATGACCACTGATTGAAAGTTGTTTACTCCCCCCTCACATTTTATCTTAGCACATGTGTAAATCATTTATATGAGAATGATTTTTTTCCCTTTTCATGTCTTTACATGGAATTCTCTTTGAAGTGCTTTGCTTATATCTTTGTGCTGAGAGTCCAAATAAAGGCACAGGAAGAAAACGCATGTGCACAGCCCTGACCTTTTGGTCACCGCGAGCTCCGGACAGCATGTGCAGTCACTATATGTATGCGGTATGTTTGTGTTTTTGCGGCTGAACTAACAAAGCTCTGACCTTGGCATTCTCTCTGCTGGATCTTGTTGCAGGTGGAATGCCGCAACTACATTCGAACCCTGCACAGAGTCAATGACTCTACAATGTATGTGTGTGGTACAAATGCGTTTAGCCCGACCTGTGATTATCTGGTAAGTGTGGCTTTAAGAGTTTAGTTTATTGCCTCCTTGTAAACTGATGCTAGTAACACTTGCATGAGATCCATAAAGGAGATCCACATGAAAAGCTCCTTCCTACTGAAGATGTAGAAGTTAATTTTTTTTCTTTTTTGTAACTCAGTGACTCCACAAACCAGTTAGATGTTTTTTTTATATCCAAATATATGTGTACTCAGTACTACAGTGTAGAAGGGACTGCCTTAAAATAAAGTACAGTACTTACTATAATGAATGAAAACTGTGGCATAGATTTCCTCATTTATGTATGTGTGTTTGGATGCACATTTTTGTTTTTATCCTTTCCCATGTTGATTTGTTTGCAATGAAAATTATATCACTTGTCTTTCCTTAAAGGGAACCTGTAATACTCTTTTCCAACTTCATAATTTATTCTTGGCCTGTACTAGTGCAGCTCTGGATGACCTTATCTTACACTGTTCCTTGATGCGAGTTTGTTAGTTCAACCAACTCTTAAACCAGCTCCTCTCCCTTTAAACCAGCTTTCTTCTCATTTGCTGCCCCTCACAAACAAACAATGTGAACAGCTGGTATGTGGTACTGCTGTGCTCACAGGTAGTGCGGTGTGTCTTAGATGACCATATTCAGAAAATCTGCTCTCACTGTTTGAAATGTAGGGTTATTGAGCAGCCAGTAGCCTACTTGTAGATATGCTGAACTTGCATCCACCACTGAAAGATTATAGACATAACAGAGCAGAAGGAAGTGGAGGGTCCACTTTAATTCAAGCAGTAATAATTGGGATTGAATTCTGTTACGCTTTATGCTGAAGTGTTGTTAATGGGCACGCTTTGAGACATTTCTCTCCTGTCATCGTCAGCTAAATTTCCTTCCCCTGTTGTTGGTGTCTTGGAAAACTGTTTATTTTGGCAAGACGCTCAAATTTCAGAGGACTGAGCAGCCTCAGCTGCATCACAATGGGGTGTTAAACTGTTGCTATGTGAACCTGCAGCACTATGAAAATAACAAACGAAATAAATAAAGGCAGACAATATGCTCATTATGTATCCTCAGACTCTGGAAGAAGATTTTAAGAGAAACAATTAAAGTGATTCCGGATATGAGTTTTGAAAACCCATGTAAAACCCTTTGTTTCGTTTGGACACTTTAGCGAGTTATTATGCAAATGTATGCAAGTTTAGTTAACTGCTTAAGCATGTGAACAAACGGTAAGCTTCCAGTTCCAGTCCTCAGTCTCAATATTGTGTCTGAATAAAACACAGCTTTCTCAACTTCTCCCTCTTTGCTTTATCTCTTTCTTTGTTTCTGACAGACGTTTGCTAAAGGACAGCTGACGCTGCAGGGAAAGCCGGAGGAGGGGAAGGGCAAGTGTCCTTTCGATCCCTTTCAGAGATACTCCTCCCTCATGGTTGGTGAGTGTCTGAGGCAGACACAGAATGAAGATTTGATAGTTGTGTGCAGATTTCACTTCACACGCTAAATAAATAAGACAAATACCGCTCCGAGTATATTTGCTAGAGCTACCTGCTCATTCAGCATTCTTTGTACGATTTGTCGAAATGCCAAATTTTTCTGTATATAAATGTGATGTTGTTACAATTTAAAGTGAATAATGGATTTCCAGGAATTTTCACTCACCTCTTTTTCCTGTCTCACAGGAAACGATTTGTATTCTGCCACATCCATCAACTTCTTGGGCTCTGAGCCTGTTGTTCTGCGCAGCTCAAACTTGGCTCTTCGTACCGAGTTTAAAAGCTCCTGGCTCAATGGTGACTTCCTCTCCCTTCTTTTAAAAATTTCATAGTACCCCATGAACATTTTAGCGTTTGTGGTGCTGTTGACTTCTATTTTTTCTTTGCCTGTGTTCAATTCAATTTGTTCAATTCAATTCAATTTGTGATTTCAGAGCCAAACTTTGTCTACATGGACTTTGTGGATGAGAGTTTTGATAGTCCCGATGGTGACGACGACAAGGTGTACTTGTTCTTCAGTGAAACTGCCATAGAGTACGACTTCTACAGAAAAGTTTCAGTGTCACGAGTGGCCCGTGTCTGCAAGGTAATGAACACAGTCTGTTCGAAAGCCTTGGCCTGTCTGACACAGGTCTGGTTGTTGTTAAAGGCAATACGCACACACATCACAGAGTGCTCCGTATCTGTGTTAAAGGGGGATATGGGCGGCCAGCGGACACTGCAGAGGAAATGGACGTCGTTCCTGAAAGCTCGCCTGGATTGTTCCCTGTCTGAACCCAGCCTGCCCTCCATTGTCCAGGATGTCTTCCTTCTCAGACACAAGGACTGGAGGAAGAGTGTCTTCTATGCTGTCTTCACTCCACAGTCGTAAGTGTTTGCTGACAAATCCAGTGGCTCTTATTGCTCATGGCGGGTGTTGGCTTTGAGGAATGTTAGGAGTATCCTGAGCTTTTAGTTAACACACACAAAAAAACTACCAAGTCTGTTGCAACTAGTATTTTGTTGAGACTCAGCTGATATGAACTTGTCTCAGTGTGTTGTTTGAATTTCACCTAAACTTGTTATTTTGCGTTTCCAGGAGCTTATCCCAGAAGTCAGCTGTTTGTGCATACAGCGTATCTGCTATTAGAGATATTTTCAATGAGGGAAAGTTTAAAACCCCTGTTGCTGTGGAGACGTCTCATATTAAATGGGTGATGTACACCGGTGAGGTGCCGGTCCCCAGACCAGGAGCGGTGCGTTTACAGACTTTTGTTGCATGCAGAAATTAAATTGAAAAACCAGATAAACGCAAATAGATGTGGAAGAAAAAAAAAATCTAAATTTTTTGTGTTTGTGTTTCAGTGCGTCAATAATATGGTGCGTAAAATGGGGATGAATCGCTCTCTGGACCTTCCAGACAAAACGCTCCAGTTCATCAGGGATCGTCCTCTAATGGATGAAGCAATTCGGCCACTGACAGGAGGCCCGCTGCTGATCACGGAGGGAGCTCTGCTGACTCGGATTGTAGTGGACAGCGTGCAGGGCCTGGACGGAGAGAAATATAATGTCATGTTTATTGGCACAGGTAAAAAAAAAGAGCTGTGTTTTTCAGATAGGGCACTAGTGCCCCTAAGGGCCCTTTGGAGTACTGCGGGAGTTACTTGAGTTTTATTTTTAATGTTAAACATGTCACTCACATAAAATTCTTAAACTAGTTAAAGTTTAATATTCAATATGGCAGTTTTAAATGAATTCATAACCCTTTAAATGTCTTTAAAACTTCACAGAAGGAGAAAAGTAACAAAATCGGATATATCAGAACAGCAAATATAGAAACTGGATTTTGTTTCTGGGTGAAGCTTAGCAGCTGAAAAAACATACAGAAGTGATCCACATAAATTTTGTCTGAGGATTCAAATTTTCCTAATTATGCTGATTAAAAATAGATAAGTTTACCGTACTTGGGAAAGAGTTTGAGCACTGCAAATGGCTCCCCGACACAGAATTACAAATATCCTCAGTGAAGCGTATGATTGTGTTTCTCACTAAATCTGATCAGAACTTATCAGAAAGACTGAATTACGCAACTTTAACGCAACTATATTGTCGTTATAATGTAACTAAAGGAGGTGAACATATTAGTTTCCATTAATTTAGCAATAGATTTTAACAATATGACATTTTAAGTGTTTTCTAGTTATAAGCTTACCATTAAAAACTGATGGCACAGTTTTGCCCCTTTATAAAGGCATCACCTGCACAACACCTGGTTGGGCAGGTGACCTATATGCTGAAGGTGGCTGCAGGTGCCTGAGTTTGAGTCCACCTCACACCATTTCCTGTGTGTCTTTTCTATTGTCCCTATTTTTTGTAATATCTTGGCTAAAAAAATGCCCAAAGTAAATCTAAATCTGTTGCAAAAGCAGAGACCAAAGTAAAGGCTTTTAAAGCAATAAATATAACTTGGTTAATCATTAGCTTTTTATGATTTGTTCTAAGTAGCAGGGTCATCAAATGATATGGGTAAATACACTTGTGTAAGTTACGGGCTCTGCTTTTTGTCTTTGTAACAGGAAACGGTTATGTTCAGAAGGCTGTGAACTATGACGGAGAGATGTTCATCATCGAGGAGGTTCAGCTGTATGAAAACCATGAGCCCATCTCTATCTTGCGCCTCTCATCCACTGAGGTAATGTATAATAAGAAGTCCATTATACATGTTTTCATCATCATCACAGTTTATGGTTGTTTGCTGGGGTTTTGGTTGGGAGATACTGTTTAATATCTTAGTTTGAATATGTCATCACCTAATTGCCACACAATAAAGAGGCTTCAGTTGTGCTAAAGGTGAAACACTTTTAGTCTTTTGATATTTATGAGTCTTTATGGTTGTGCAATTATAGGGCCAAGTGTATGCTGGTTCAACTTCTGGTGCAGTCCAGATGCCGGTCAGTAACTGCAGCCGCTATGAGACTTGTGTGGACTGCATCCTTGCAAGAGATCCGTACTGCGCCTGGGATTTATCCACCAAGCAGTGCTCCTCCGTCAACACTTTGTCCCCCTCCCCACATACAATACAGAGTCTCAAGAAGGGAGATGTGTCACAGTGTCCTCCACTAGGTACTTTAAATTCAGTTGTTTTTATTTAGTGTTAAATCAGAACCCAAGAAAGCACAAGGGTTGTTAGATTGTAGAGATAACAATATTAAAGAGAGAAACCCACTGAGACCTTTTGATCAAGCGTGTGCTGACATCACTGGGAGTGGCAGCAGTTTTATGAGCATGAAGTTGGATTAACCTTGCGTTTGTGTGTTTTTAGATCCAGTGACAGCTGTCGAATTGGTCCTCATTCCAGAGAACAATATCCAGCTGCCTTGCCAACTTCACTCTAACTTGGCTGTGGCCGACTGGCGATTCGGTAACCACACACTTCACTCCAACAACAAATACTACATCTACAGTGGTGGACTCCTCATCCTGAGTGCTTCTGAAACAGACGCTGGCCAGTATATTTGCGACTCAGTAGAGGAGATAAACGGACAAAAATACAACCAGACTGTGGCGGTTTATCATTTACAGCTCTACTCTGACCCGACAACGGGGATCATCCCCACCTTTGGCACAGAGGTGCCAAGTACCACAGAAGCTATTCACAAAACAATACATTTGACACCAGGGCCAGTGCCAAGCCTTAACATTGACAAACCGTTGTCTCCTGCGAGTCAAAACGACAGTGGCAGGATAACTCATCTACAGGTGGCTGTGGCCATGCTGTCCCTGATTTGCCTCTCTCTGATGGGAGTCATATTTTGGATCTGGAGCCGTGGGCACTGGGAGTGCCTAAAATTTGTACAGCGGCCCAGTGAAAGCGAGACGAGAAAGCAGTCAACCGAGTACAGGCAGATCCCGAACAGAACTTCAGAGGTAAAGCTCCTGGGGCCTGAATCCGGGAGACCTTGCAGTGCCAATAATAATCACCCTGCTGTTGACTTCAAAGGGAATGGGGAGCATCACTTCCCACCTATGGCCAACATTTCAAGTCTGGACGGTCTGGGATACATAAATGATGAGTCAGAGATTTGACTCTGCTGAGGTGTAGAATTCAGTCTGAGGCAGCACTCGTGCACTAATTATCTTCCTATAGGTGTACTTCCACTGAGATTCGGTTCCTATAAAGGTTTTCACATTATAAATTCTTTTGATTGGTGTCCTGTTTCCTACACTGACTATCATTTCCATATTCTTACCAGGCAGCTCATGTCCTCTAAAAAGATATTTAACTGGTGGTTAATGTTTTTATATGTATTTTTTTTGTATAATGATAAATTGTGAATAAGCTTTGTGCAATAGATTGTGTACAGCCAACACCTTTTCTTTTTGGACTATTTATTTTAAGCAGGTGAATTTTTTAAGTCTTGTAAATATAGTATAAAAACACTGGACATGTAGCATTTTGATCATATTTTTAATGATTTTCAGTAATTGATCAGTTGTCTGTATCACTATTTTATTTCCTGGTGGCCGTAAAAGAATCTTCTACATACATACCTCTATTTTTAAGCATAACCCCCCCCCACACTAATATAGCAGGTGAATCAATGTTGTACCTCTGTCTTCAATAAGAAAAAAAAGAATTTTTATATTTAGGGTGAACTGGGGTAATTCTTTTCTTTTTTTGGGTGTGTAGCTACATTTCTGATTCCAAGCATACTGTACACTTTATAAGAAACAGACAAAAATGTCATTGTAATGTCGAGGGTGGGGGTGTACATTTCTGTCAGTGAAACAACTCAGAGGTGCAGCGTATCCAAGAGTTTCGGTGTCAAACTTTGAAACATGCTGCCTTGCTCATGAAAGGAACTTTGAGAGTCTTGTCATGCACTTATGAATCAGTAAGTCAGTAATGTCTCACACAGCTGGGAAATGTATTTGAAGGCAACGCACAAAGTCACTGCTTCCAATATTAATGTTTCCAAAAGTTTCATATGGTTTGCAGGGGAGGAAAACATCATCATTAACACCACATGCTGAGTTCGTAATTATTACAGTTTGTTTTGGACAAAAAGTCAATTGCAGTGATGCTCCCCGAATCTTCTCTGTGGTTTTCAGTTTCTGTCATTAACGCCATTGCGCAGAGTCACTTTTATGTTTCATCAAGTACTGTAGAACTGTCTGTATGAGAGTTGAAATGGGTCTCTGCTGAATTATTAAACAGTGCAGAATTGTATATGGATGTACAATATCAGTAGTACAAAGTAATCATTCAAACATTACCTGTGCATTCGAATATTATTTTTTTTTTAAAAAGGGTACAATTTGTGTTGTTTTTTTTTTAAAAACCACTGAAAATCATCCAAGCTATAACACTGCCAACTACTGTTTTACATTTTATAACAATAAAGCTACAGGACTTAAACGAAATTGTTTACATCTTTCAGAAATGGCTTTTAGCTGACCTCTCTCAGGCCTAATTTTCCTCCCAACATTTAAATAAGGCTTCTTCTCTTACATTTGGCTTTGAGTTATTGTGTGATGCATATGGCATACATTTATTTGCCTTTGTGAAATGCATTGTAATACTGTCCTTTGGTCACAGTGGTGCAGTGGTTAGCACCATTATTTCACAGCAAGAATTTCCTAAAGGTGCTCATGTGGGTTCCCTCCCACTTCCTCCCACAGTCCACTAGGTTAATTATCAATTCTAAGTTGGTCATAGGTGCAAATAATTGTCTCTCTTGTGTTAGTCAAGCAACAGACTACTGACTTTCTAGGTGTTTAAGTTATTAAAATTAGACCCCGACCTATTTATTGGCAAACTGATAATATTTGCTGATAGATATTTGCTAATCTGTTGGTATCTATTAATGATGGCCAAAAAAAATGAAAGTTAAAAAAGAAGACACGGGAGTTGTTATGAGTGTTGACATTGCCCCCTGGTGGGCAAACTATGTAAAGTGCAACTTCCTGTTGGCAACCAATGTCTTCAGAATTTACAAATACAACAATCTGATCTAAGCAGTGGGAGCGTAAACGAGTAAATTCATGTGACAAACGTTGGCAAAATCTCTTTTTTTATGCATCTGAAAGAAAAAGGAAATCAGCTAATGTATCCAAATATTGGTATTAGTTTTAAACATCCTGTATTGGGCTCTATTTGAAAAGCTAAAGGATAATAGTGTTGCTGAAATGAATTCATCAGCAGTAAAACTGTGAGGTGAAAAATCATCAATTTTCAGGGTCTTCTTGTGAAGTAATAGCTGCTACTTCTGTATGAGGAAATTCAGATTAGTTGAATTTAAGAATAGTAGGATTGCAACATGATGAGCTTTACTGGAGCAGATTTCATCCGGAATTTTAGGATGTCAAGAGATACTTTTATTCATACCCCGAAGCATTTCACTAGTCTCTCACAGCAAGAGAGTGAAGTCAGGCAAGAAATGTACAAGCTGCACAAACTGACAGGACTGCTTGCAAAAAAAAAAAAAAAAAATCAGACTGGCATCTGGTTCAAATCACAGCTGAAAAGCTCATTCTCTATGATTTTTGGTGTTCAGACTATCAAAACAGAACTGAGATACATGAGTTTGCTTGCAGTTTAAAGACAGCATAAAAACTATATATAAAACTCAAGTAAAAAGATTTAAACTCACTCTATATTAAAGTAGCTGTGGCAGAACGGACTCATTTTTAAGACTTTCAACATAAATCCAACAATTACATGTACTTTTATGATAAGCAGGGACAGGACACAATGTGAATAAGAAGATTTATTGAAATGCTGCAACAGTGTTAGTTTAACATATCCATTTTATCAGTCACTTATCAAATATCAGAAAAATCAAAGTATTAAATTTGGCAGTTGGCCATAAAGGGCACTTCAGTATGTTGAAAAGAAAAAAAATAGTTGTGTATCTATGAGGGAGCAACCTTTCTCTAAGACAACGCTTTTACTTCAAACAAGCTTTATCTGGATCAACGGTGTTGCATTACCAGCATATATACACATTTCTTTAAAAAAAGAAATGCAATAATTTTTCAGTCATGTCTGATATTAGACTAAGTTTAAACAATTTGTTACCACATCTGCATGCATTAGTTCACTCAGCCAGCGGTTTGTACCCGTCTCTACTGTTTACATGACATCAGTTCATTTGTAATAAGAGAATTCAGAATTCATTCAGAATCCCACAGCAGGCTGCATGCAACACACTGTAGACCCCAGATGCAATAATTCAGTCTATCTGGGAGAAAAGTGAAAGTTGCTGGAAGTTTGACAACAGCTGATAAGGTGCTGTCACTGCAGGGCACTGACCACTAAAAGCAAACAGTGTAGCTTTGAAACAACAGGAATTGTGAAATGCTGAGGTGGAGACAACCCCCCCGTCGTAAGAGTGGAAAGTGTTTTGGCTCAATGATAACTCGCACAGGAGAGTTGCTTCACTGAAGCATCCAGTTTTACAAAAAAAATAACAAAACAATTAAAGAGTGTTTGTTAAGGCAAAAATCAGGTGTTCAGGCTTTTTTTTTTTTTTTTAAACATGCAAAAATCTGCACACAACAGTAAGGCGCATTTCAATACATCACAGGCAAGCGTGGACATATCAAGCAGACTATCAAAAATAAGCTCAATTTATGCCCAAATACATAACAAAAAAAAAAAAAATCACCAGTTTGCACACTGTCTTCTTGCAAAAAAGAAAAAAAAAACCCCTGCTCTTCAGCATACCACTATTTCTAGCATGCAATTCTGGCAATATACAAAAACAATCCTATTATAGAGGTCTATAAGGCACACATCTCTCACACACTCTTGAAAGTGTTCACTCTTTTTCCAATTGAGTCATTCATTTTAAGGACTAGATGTAAACAAAGCTGAAATGGAATGGTATAATCTAAGGATAGTCCTCTACCACATGTGTAGAGGCTTTCTGATAAAACTCTGTCCTCTCATAAAACACACCTGTATACTTTGAAATGTAAGGGTTAAATAAATGGCGTTTTTGAAGTGCTTTCTTGAACATTGGTTAAACTGCCAGTTATCTGTCTCCCCCTAGAGGCGATTCTTAGCCATCACCAGTGACTATTGTCAGGATAGCTGGGCACCGCCGTAGGGTACTGTGGCAAACTTGGGCCTTGGGCAGTCTGAGCGACTGCGTTAAGCCCCGCTTCCCTCACCGGTGCACTCTTCCACATCCCGGTGCTCCACTCTTCCTGAGCTCGCTGCATACTACCGCCACCACCACGGTACATTCTGTGCACCTGGAGAGAGTGGGTGTGTTAGGTAGTTGTTAGTGTGCTTTGGTGTCTGCAAGGAACTGTGTGCACGTCGACCCACACAAAGGTAAAGGTAAGTGTGTGTGCATTTTCAGCATAGGCGTTCACTCACCTTAATGAGAACCAGTGCCATTAAAGCAGTCACCAGAGTGAAGAGCAGAGTTGTGATAAGCATCACTATAGCGGAGCCCACATTTGTGCTGAAAAACGTCACTGTTGCAATCCAGCCGCTTTGTTGTGTTGGTGAGGGTGAGATGGAGTTTTATGGGTTAGTGTATCAGACCGTATGCACTTAGCAAAGTGGATTTAATACAAATGCAATTTAAAGTTTTATTTAAAAAAAAAAAAGAGCCACGAAGCAGTGAGAACTGAGGCGTAGCGACAAACAGCACAGCAATGTTCAGCTAACACATCGACCAAAAGTCTTATTATTACTTCATACATTTTTAAAGATGTTCTGGCCTGGTTCTTATATGGAGTGTTTCTTTTTACTGAAGCATTCAAGGCGCGTTACACAGCTTGCCTCATTCACCCATTCATACAGACATTTTTCTACATGCAAGTGTTTTCTAACATTCACACTATGAAGAACGCATCAGAGAGCAACATGGGGGTCGGTATTTTGCCCAAGGATACTTTGGCATACAGATTGGAGCAACCAGCGATCAACCACCAATCCTCCAATTAGTAGATGACTTGCTGAGGTTTAGCCACCCGTTTTCATGTTTTATGTTAACGAGAAAGAAAGAAAGAAAGAAAGACAGAAAGAAAGAAAGAAAGACAGAAAGAAAGAAAGAAAGAAAGAAAGAAAGAAAGAAAGACAGAAAGAAAGACAGAAAGAAAGACAGAAAGAAAGACAGAAAGACAGAAAGAAAGAAAGAAAGAAAGAAAGAAAGACAGAAAGACAGAAAGAAAGACAGAAAGAAAGACAGAAAGAAAGACAGAAAGAAATAAATAAATAAATAAACTACTTGACCTACACTTACTGGCCACCTTCATGGACATTAGGTACACCTTACCAGTACCAGGTTAGATCTTGTTTTGCTGTCATAACTGCCTTAATTCTAGGTGACAGATACAACAACGCCCTGGAAACTTTTCATTTCATAATCGCATGATATCGTCACACAGTTGCTGTAGATTTCTCTGCTGACCAACCATGATGAGACTCATTCCACAACATCTCAAAGTTGCTCTATTGGATTGAAATCTGGTGACTGTGGAGGCCATTTGAGCACAGTGAATTCACTGTCATTTTCTTACATGCCGTCATGCCAAATTCTGACTCCACGATCCAAATGTTGCAGTAAAAATTAAGACTCATCAGACAAGGCAACATTTTTTCAATCTTCAGTTGTCCAGTTTTGAGAAGCTTGTGTGAATTATGGCCTCAGGTTTCCTGTTCTTAGCTGGCAGGAGTTTTCCCTACAGTGGTCTTGCTATATCCCTTCATTTTAACGAGTGGTTACTTTTCCTTTCTATCAGCTCAAATCAGTGTGGTCATTCTCCTCTGTCATCAACAAGGTATTTTGATTCAAAGAACTGCTGCTCCCTGGATATCTTTTTGGGACCAGTCTCTGTGATTCTAGAGTTTGTTGTGTGGGAAAATCCCCGTATATCAACGGTTTCTAAAATACTACGACCGGTTTGTGTGGCACCAACAACCATGCAACATTTAAATTTGGGGGCAATATAGCCTCAAAATTAAATCACTATATTTTTTAAGAAAATGTGCCACAATGTAATTATACTTTTGAAGCAGAAAAAAAAGACACTGAACACTAAAAATGGTAAAAGATTTTCTATCTGGGATGTTGTAATGTGGCTTGGTCTTTTTAACCATTTGCATAACAGCCTTCTTTTCCACCATTTAGACTGGTATCATGTACTTTGCCAAACAATATATTACCACGTCAATGATTTGCATCCATTTTCTGCTCTTCCAGTCTATACGCAGTTTAACTAGCTATGCACCAGTGATGTTTGGTTGAACCATTTGTTTACTTTTGGACTGTACACAGCTGCCAGCATCTCTCCTACTTGCCTGTCACCCTAGCCTGGTTGTACTCCACAGTGTGTTTTTGCCTCGAGTGTTGAAAAGAAGTTTGTTCCCTTCAGCTGGAACAGGTTTCTAGCATATTTTCCAAAAGTATTGCGCTATGTTGGGGGTTTTAGAGTAGCTCCCTTTTTACCAAATCTTCAGCAGCAGAAATACACTTCTCACTGTCAGATATGTCTCTTTGTTGAGACATATTGTTGCATGAGGGACATAAAGGCACAGTGTTGCTATAACGATGATATCACGAATGACCCCCCACCCGCCAAAATCAGCAGGTCATCTTGACCATGTCTAAATTAATTGAATGGCTGGCATGTGATTGGCTGATTAGATAAGTGCTTAACAAACAGTTGGACAGGTGTACCTAACAATGTGGCCAATGAGAGTATAACATCTCTAAAAACAGATCAATGTCAGTAATACAGGAAACCGGTTTAGAAACACTTCATAAAAACTTTGCGAAATTTAAAAAAAAAAAAAAAAAAAAAATCCACAAAATTTAAACCACATTGTTATTCTGCAGCTCAAACATATACAAAATAAATTTAAAAAAATCCACTTACATTGTGTATTTACATACAACTGGGTAGATAACAGACTAAAAATGGCAATTATTTTCAATTTTAAAACAGTTTGAAATGTTTCACCTCCTTATATGTTAACTTCATGATTTTTTTTATTGAACAGATGAGAAACAGCCATGTGTGGTGAAAAGCACATTTTCCAGCTGCCTTGATCATCAGAGAGAAACCTTCATGACCCAATCCGATAAAAAAAACCCAAACAACATAAAATAACTAAATAAATAAACTAGCAGCCAACATGTGCGGTGTTCAAAGCAGGTTTGGTTCAACTTACCATGTTCCCCAACCAGGGATGCCGATAGCCTGGATGAGGGCCAAGACACACTGAAAGAAGAAGATGAAGAAGAAGGCCATGAAGTTGAACGAGCTGTCAGCCCTATGAAGAAAATAAGAAAAGAAAATACAAAGATGATACAGTAGAAAAAAAGCCCGAAGGTTTTCCATTTCTGTTGCAAAGTTGCTTCTTCCTTCTTGTTGGCAAGATTTGAGTCAAACTACCACACATACTTGCAGAGAAACATGACTGAACAAGTCACAGAAAAGCTGGAAATGTTCTCAGTAAACTCAAAAGATGGATGCAATTTCAAATCAGAAAACAAGCAGCACAGTCAGAGCTGATCAAACTTTTTGGGGGCTTGTATTCAATTCAATTAATTTTATTTATACAGCACCAAATCACAACAACAGTCGCCTCAAGGCGCTTTATACTGTAAGGTAGACCCTACAATAATACATACAGAGAAAACCCCAACAATCATATGACCCCCTATGAACAAGCACTTTGGTGACAGTAGGAAGGAAAAACTCCCTTTTAACAGGAAGAAACCTCGAGCAGAACCAGGCTCAGGGAGGGGCGGGGCCATCTGCTGCGACCGGTTGGGTCGATTTCTGTCCGTTCTAAAGAGTTCATTCTATGAGTATTAGGGCTGCATAAGAAAAGAAATATTGCCGATACTTTTGAGAAGAAAGTTGAAATTTCAAGATTAAACCGAAAAACTATTTTGAGAAAAAATTCAAAATCTACTTCAAAGTTTTTCAATCTGACATCTTTTTAATGTCATTATCGCCACAATATGATTATGTGTTAAAAGAGAACGATTTTACTAACTCAGAGGGTATTGCAACTGTGGCAGTTTGTCTTGTAACGACAACTGTAATCTCCACGTTTCAATTATTTCCTCAAAATAGAATTGTGACCTTAATCTCAAAGTTTTGACTTTATTCTCAAAATTATGAATAATCTTTTTCTTTCAATTAGATTTGTTTTATTTCACTTTTAAATACCAAAAAAGCTCACCTTTTCCGCTTTTATTAACTCGTGTGAATTTGAAGACATTAAATTTAACAACCTTTAATTCCTCGCACAATTTAACCCAATGGCAAAAAAGTGCCAAAAGTGTAGTTCCTCTAATGGCCACAAGAGGCTGGTTCCAAAACCAAGTAAATCAACATTTACTTGATTGCAAGTTTAAATGTCCACCGTTATGGGCCAGTATCTAACTTATTTTTGTAACTCATCCTTTTAGATTTTCTTAAGGTTTACAACTAGGGACGTGGTCACTTTGACAGGCATCTGTAGCAGACTGCTATTTGCTAGTTTTTACCACTATAAATGTGAATCATTGAATTAGACTTCTCCATTATGCTGATACCTTTTAGAGCATGTTTAAGAAAATTATCTGACAAATAATGCACCCACAAAATTTATGGAGGCTTGCTGGCATTAGTGGTGACTTGGCATTTCACACTGATTTAATATGGTCATTTCTAGTTCCAGAAAAACTAGATTGAGATAGCTGTAAAGCTCAACTATAAGCTTTAAGCTATGGATGTTGTAATCCCATAACCTTAAATTCATGTGGATATAGTACACATGAAGCATTCATTTCACTGTTTAGTATTTTTTTTTAAAACTATTTGGTAATAAGTACCAATTGAAAAAGTCAATTCAAAAAGTATCCCATGCCAAGATGTTCTTGTCAGTCTGAAAACCGATTGTCATTTTAAATATCTCTATCTAGCCTTATTATTACTTTGACCTTCAGATGAATCTATTACCCTGAAGGAACGGTCAGAGATTAACTGTAACATGATATTATAAATCTTTATAGAGTATGTTCTATATGTTGACAACACACCCCACTTTAGCTTCTAAGTTAAAAGGCTTTTCGTCAATTTTCAACCAATAAATCCTTAAGATGATCTTGAAGACCTCGGTGGATGGAAGTAAAATTTTAATGGATTATTAAAATGACGCCACTCCACACTCTTAGAAAGTTTTACCATAATTTATGATTAACTTTTGAAGCCATCATGTTTACAGAGAGTGAGACATACATGCATGCACGCAAATGCTAACAAAAACATAAATGTCCCTGGTGGAGGCGATCATAAACTTCCTCTCTCTTCCTGAACATACTGACACAAAATTACACATGCAGATAGTAGTACGTAAACCCTTGAAACAGAGCTTTGAATCAGATATATAATCTTCAGGAAATACTTTTAGACCACTTTTCTTGACACGTGGTGCAAGCAGCTCTGTTAAGCTCACTCAACATCTAACTGATTAAAAAGCTATGACTTTTTTAAGAGACATAAAAAGACTAGATGTCTTCTAATTTAATGCTTCTAAATTAAGATTTATTAAGTTTATTTTACTTTAAAAAGCCTAGAAACACAGTGTTTAACCAGATACTTACTCTGAATGGCAATACCTTGGCAAAGGAATCTTGGAGTCATTTTTGACCAGGATATGTGCTTCAATGCGCATATTTACCAAATATGGCGCACTGCTTTCTTGCATTTGCGCAATATGTCTAAAATTAGAATCGTCATGTCTAAGAGTCATGGTGAAATAGTAGTTCATGCATCTTTATTTGTAGGCTCGAGTATTGTAATTCATTATTATTGGGTTATTCTAAAAGCACCCTGAAAAACCTTCAGTTGATCTTAAAACTCATATATAATGAGCCTATTGTTTACAATACTTTTAGTATTGCCCACTAGAGCTGGGCGATAGAACGATAACGATATGTATTGCGAAATAACTTTTTCTCGATAGAAAAATTAAACTATTGCGATAGACCTCATCTCTCTTGTCCTCTTAAAAAAAAGAAAAAAAAAGAACAGCCAATCCAAATTAAGTAGCGCAGAGCCTAACCAATCACAGCGGCAGCGTCACGTCACGTGACTTGTTACGTACAGCACAAGTGCCAAGGCGCACATGTGTATTTGTTTGGGAAGCAGCCAGCCGGGCTGCCCAGGTAATGGAGGAAATGAGTGTGCCGACTAGAGAAAAATCAACCGAGAGTGTGAGCGAAGGTTACCGAAGAAAAAAAACAGATGATGGTTCCAATGAGGGAGAGACTGTCGAACGGAAGGGCCATAGAAGCTATACAACAAGGAGAGATTGAGAATTTCCTTTTAGTTCTCAGTTTATTTGATATTGACAAAAGTTAGTCAATTTTGTCTGTTCTTCTGTAACACGAACTAAGATTTATTTTTAGAATTAATATTTTGTTTCTAAGTGGAATTGACAATTTAGTAGTTTGTTTTGTTTGTTCTATTTTGAAACTTAAACGCTTTAGCGGCTGCCTTTTGTGTAGTTTGCAATATTTGCCTTTATTTATCTGAAACTGAAGTCTCATGTTCCTTAAGTACATCTACCCTGTTGAACTTATTATGGGAAATAAATATTTAAATCAAAACAAGCTGCTGATTATTTCACATTTTACTTGTGAGCAACGGCACATTTAAATCTTACAAATATAGTTATTTGGCTTATATCGTGATATATATCGTTATCGCCTGAAATGAAAAAAAAAAAACATATCGTGATATGAAAAAATCTTATGTCGCCCAGCTCTATTGCCCACAGCAAAGGAAATACAAATAACAGGATATAATGCTGCATAGTCCATAGGTGTGATTGTTTTCCCCCCCTCATCAGTTTTGTTAACTGGGTTAATGCTTGTTTTTTTTTTTAACTGGGTCAGCAAACCAGGTCTCTGTGACAGGGGCCTAAATTACTTTAATTTATTTGTGTACAATGCTGAAAACTATTGGGTTTAAGAATTCATGCAGCCGCTAACAATTAACTGGAGCCCTGGAAAGATAACAGGGGTGTTCTTTAAAAAAAAAAAGAAAGAAAAAGTGAAGAGTAAAAGTAAAACCAGTAAAACCTGCACCTTTTGGCATAGCTCTGGAATAATGCAGCTAGATACAGATGAATTTTCATTTTCCCTTGATCTATATTATGTTTATTGCTGCTTTTTAAGCATTCCAGACTGGAAAACAAAACAGCTTTTGCCGTAGAGCCTTTGCTCGTTATAGTCTTCTTCTTTGGAACATGCTTGAAAGCCATTCGTTTTTCTCTGTGCCAGTTTTACTCCCTGGGTAAACATTTGTCTATAATAATGTGTCATCTGAGTTCGTTTTACATTTATAAGAACTTTTTAATGTATGCCTGATGTTATGCTAAAGTTGTAATGTATGCATGTGTGTAATCAGAAGCTGCTCATAAATTTGTGGCAATTACTAAATGATAACTGACCTGAAAGCTTTGTAGAGTGGTCTAAACCAGCAGGTGTAACTACAGGGGCAGAAGAGGATGAGCCAGAGCAGGGAAAAGCCAAAGTCTTTGCCACTTCCACCCCCGGCCCACCAAGCAATACATCCGATTAAATTTACGCACAGTGTTCCTGAATACACTGCAAAGAGGAGAAATAAGCGTGCGTGAAAAAAAAGAAAGGGAAATAAGTACTTTCTCAGCAAAAATGGAAGGAATCCATATGCTTCCTGTTCTGAAGAAACTGAAGACACTTACTCATCCAGAGGACATAGACTCTGCGCACCAGCAGCTGGTGGGGAGCAGGTATTTCCTCTTCAATATTTTGGTAAAAACATGGCTTTATTTTTACAAACTTGGGCAGGGGTGGAAAGTTATTGGCCCGCTCTGAAACAAGAAGCAAGATTACATCATCAGAGTACTGTCATAGTAATAGTTTTTATTTGAATATATCTGAATACAGTGCAGGGAGGGAGAGAGAGAAAATGAGGTATAGTGGAGTTGTACTTTAAATAAGAAGATTTCAAACATGAGGCTTGGAGGCCAAAACTGGCCTGCTAAAGGGGTCCAATATGGCCCACTGGAAGGTTTTTGCAGGGAGTAAAAATTGCATTCCAAGTACTTTGCAGCCCACCCCTTCTTTAGATAGAGAGATAGTGACAAACCTGCCATTTTGAAATTCCACGTCTTCCCTGAAAAAGAGGAATATACAAAAAAGAGACGTAAATCTCCACACATTTTAAAATTATATATTTAACTGCCATTAATTGTCTGCCAGTGCCAACCTTGATTTATACAAATTCACGCTAACCTTCGACCACTTGCAGGAACAGTAAACCCTCTAATTAGTTCTAACTGCAAATTTCAACTTTGCTCAAATTGTATATCGATTTCAATACGCCAACAGGAACACTTTCATGTTTTACCAATGCCAACGTGAAGTTATTAACTCTTTGCTTTATGTGAGACATTTTAGAGTTGATAGCAGCTGGGGCGTGTTTCTAAGCAGTTAGTTGTCGTACGGTAGCAGATATGAGCTCAGTGACTCTTTATCTCACGCTGCCGCTTCGTTTGAATAGCAATGGTCTGTAGTCGAAAAAGCGTGAAAAAGCACAGCAAAAGAACAGCAAATAAATGTCGGTTTTACCGGGGTAACAGAATATCCTCGCGGTTCAGTCGACGACCTGGAATCATTTAGGAATCGCATGCGCTTTTTCGACCCATCATCTGCGACTGCGCTACCCCGTTCACCACATGTAGTTCAAAACTGTTTATATTCGGCAAGTACAGGAGACCAGTAGAACTACACGTCCCAGCAGCCATTCGAGCGGTAAACGGAAAACGCGTGACTTCAACATGACATCGTTTCCACCCAGTCCCCTCTCTGTAAACAGTATAGGAGAGGCCTTTTTAATCTTAAAGTAGAGAAATGAAAACCTCATTAACACATTCATAAACATTTAGCCGCTTTCCTGACACAAAAAACACCGGGATAGTCGGGAGTTTATACCGGCCCATTCCTTTATTTCACACAACATGGCAACCATGACTTCAGAAAGTCAAACTCTTCTGCCAATCACAGAGCCCGAATCATCAGCTACACTGGGCGTTCTTTGGTTCACAGCATCAGGTGTCCCCTATGGAGTGGCTAGTGTTGGCATAATAAAGTTAAATTGGTTTTAGACCACTGAATGACATGACAGAATAGACTTTTATTGTTACAGTTCACATCTTAAATACTATCAGACAGTGTCTAGAACTCTCTTTCTACCAAGAATAAGTCACGTAGCTTTATAAAACGTGAACGGTAGCATAAACGTGCAGCGCAGCAGTACAAATCAAACAGCCCCTTGGCAGCCGGTAACTTCTTTTGGGCCAATCAGTGAGGAGCATTGATGGAAGTAACAGGCTCCCGCCAATTCCGACTCGGGAGCGCGAGGCAGGCAGCAGGGTAAACCAGGGGAGCATGTAGGAGCTGTAGGAAGGAGTATGTGTTATGTTTTATGTGAAATAAATTAGCTATACGTGTCGTTTGAATAGCAGCACAATATTGGTTTGCTACCGCGGTGTATTTTCGGGTGTTAACGTGAACCTTGAGGGTATTTTGAAGTCGCTTTGTCGGAGAACACAGCTAACGACAGAAGCCCCCGGGTTAGTGGTTGGGATGTTGGCGGCTGAAAACCCATCGGTGGAAGGACATTTGGCAGCATCGACTCCTCGTAGAAGAGGTAATGCTACGGCCCTGAATGCCATTAAAGCACACATATGTTTACATGTATATCATAGACAAAGTACAGTTTTGTCTTAACTACGTACAGAGTTGACAAACTGACAAAACTGTCATTTGCATACAATAAAGTTATCCAACGCTAAAAACTGTTTTATCTCGCGAGGCTATTTAATGCTAATGGGACGAGACACACACAGATTGTGTTTTGTTTTTTTTTGTTTTTTAAATGCGCCATTGTCTTGAGTCATTAAAGTCTGCTATGTGCAGCTAACCTGCTACTTTGCTGTTATAATGTCACTTAACGCCAATCCGGAAATTTTTAGCGTCGGATAACGTTTAAATTAGTTAAGCTAGGCTTCGGTTGGTCGGTATTTATATCCATCCAACTCTAACTGGCAATTAAAGGCCTTTAACCGAATGACAGTTGTATTTTTTGCTCTACTTTGCAACTCAAAGCTCTGCCTCAGGTGCTTAGCTAAATCTGCTAGGCTAGATGCTTAGCAGCAAACATGAAAGCCGGGTCACAGTTAACGCGTCAAAGCTGCTCCCTTCCCTTTAGCTTTACACACATTGACGTTTTGAAGCTGTTGTAACTGTGTCGTGTTGTTACGACCATCCTCAGTTGTTGTTTGGAGGGAGGTTTCAGCTCATCGCTTGGCAGGCAAAACGTATCCTGACAGACCCAAACTGAGGCGCTTGCCTGGTGGACTCTACCGGGCCTTGTGGCACTGATGCATACGCCGGTTGGCGGGAGAGCCAGCCAAACATAGCTACTATACTCGGTGTAATGTTGTTGTTGCAGCGTATTGTGCCGTTAATACAGCATATTCAAGCGCTACTTTTACTGTCAGATAAATGCATTTAATGCCAATCGATTAGTATTGGCTCTCGGACTGTTGTTATGACACTAGTCAGTAAATGCTATTTTACTACAAGCAGAGTCTGAACACTAAAAAGTGGTGTTGCCAGTGTTTTGTTTTGCTTTTTAAATGGATAAATATAATTTTTTTTGTGGGGGTATGGCTATTGATAAATATTTTATTGATGAATGCCAATATCGGTTCTGATAACGGGTCCACTTCTCCTAAAGTCTGATCACTCTGCTGGGAGTGGGGGAAGTAGGGGGGAAGTAGGCCTCAACAGGTTACCAGCATGAGTGTAACTGTTTTATTGTGTGTACATACGAAAAAACGTTAAACGCTGTGTTTTAAGTATTACTTGCAATAGCAGTCATTTTACAAAGACAGCTGGGATAGGCTCCAAGATGGATAATGATACTTGGAAGTTTAAAACCTGTTCAGTTTTTTTTTTCCAGTCCATCAAAACCATTTCAAGTGCCTTGATGTGACTGTTGTGAATTGGCACTGTATCAATACAACTGATTTGAATTGGGGCTCAGAAAGCAGTTTATTTGCTTCTAAAATGCACAGATGTTTCAAATATTCCAACTAATTACAATCACTTGTCTCGAAGCTTATTAATTACTTTTGCCATTGGTGACATGTTTTTACATCACAAAACAGTGCTTCTAAACTAATGTTTCCACAGAAATTCCCTTTCTCTACTTAAAGATTTATCAGAAATAAATAAGGAATTGATAAAGTATTGCTGAAGTAAGCATTAATATTTATAAAATCTTATTATATTATATTATATAGTATTTTTTTTCTTCTTCTTGAGCACTTTCACTGGCAGGTTATTTAAAACAAATTAATATCATGAAGTGAAATTTTACTTTAATTTTCTTTTAATGTGTCTGTTTTCATTTTTCAGGCATGGATTGTAAGTCAAGTAACAATGCCAGCAAGAAACTTGTACAAGGTAAATGCAATGTTTAATTTTTACTTCTACATTTTGGGAAACATATTACCCTTGACAATGAGAAATGAGACAATGCAGATTTCATAGTTTCTGTGCTGTCTACTGTAAAATTATACCTTGCACTAACAGTGCCTGTTACTTACTTCTAGACTTTCTGTATTACTTTTTCCCTCATCAATATATTGAATCAAAATTGTCTTTCATCATACACAGTGGTGCAGCTCCAAATAATCTGTATTTTCTTCTGTCTCCAGCCCGTCTTCCTTTCAAGCGCCTGAACCCTGAACCTAAAGAGAACCAGCCACCTAAGCGCCCCTGTGCCCATTCCTGCCCTGAACCTGAAGTTTCAGACAGGGAGAATGAGAATGCATCCTCTCCTCTTTCTGTGCGCAGTGGCCCACCTTTGGTTAACGGTCGTGGGCCACTTGATGGCTTCATAAGCCGTAGACGCGCCGCAACTTCAGATGAGAACATGATTATAGATCTGACTGAGGACAACACATCATCTCCTTTAAAGCCCCTTGCCTCATCTGCTTCAGCCTCTCCCTGCGTCCCAGCAAAAGATAAGCATCACTGCAAAGACACAACGGCTTCGCCCGAGAAGTCCTGCAGTGCTAATGGCGCTCCTAAAACGCAAACATTAGACTGTGTTGTAATCAACAATGATGATAAAGAGGAGGAAGAAGAAGAAGAAGAAGAGGAGGAGGAGGAGGAGGAAAAGAACAACACCGCATCCATCTCTCAGCTTGACACAACACAGGATTCTGACACTGAAGCAGAGGAGCTGAATGAGTCAGAAAATGTTTCTAGTTTGGGAAACCGGTCCATGCAGTCAGCTTCATCAGTCACCTCTCCGTCTGAAAGCTCGCCAGAAAAGTCCAAGACGGATGACCCTACACCCGCTACTACACCTACAGTATGTACAGCACTCTGTGGCCCTGCTTTTTGTTGCAGCCCACATTGGGCAGTATATTACTACAAACGTGACATAATCAGTGTTCAAAGAGTTTGTTTTATAAAGTATCTGCACATATCACACAAAAAACAAGATTTCTATTCAGTGTTTGCTTCCTATCATCAATAGATTGCTTTAATTTGATATTTACTCATGTAATGCATAACACTAAAGTACTAAACCATTAATAATTAACAGTGTTTTTTTTTTTGTTTTTGTTTTTTTTTTTGTAGGGGGTGTTAATCTTGGCTGTTAGTTCAGAAAAATGTCATTGTTGAAGTAATTCTAACATTGTTAATTGTTAACAGTGTTAATGTTAACAATTAACATTGTTAATATTTAAACATAGGAGCATTTGTGAAAGACAGGCAATGATCTTGAGCCATATTTCTTTTCTCTCACTAACAGGAGTCAAAGACCACCCCCAAGATACCAGCAGATCAAAAAAAGGTCAAAAGACGCTCATTGAAGGTAACCCCCCCCCCCCCCGATTGTTGCATTCAGTTTACTTTCATTTATTTATTTATTTTGTGAGTTTGTGAGCCTTTTATGTGTCAGATTTCTTCACCCACTTTATCAGTTTGTAGAAAAAGTGATAAATATTTGCCATTTAGAGTTTACAGGAACAAGACGAGAGACTCCGGCTGCGACAGGAGAAGGAACGGCAGAAGGAAGAGGCCAAAGCTGCAAAAGAGAAAAAGAAGGAAGAAGCTCGAAAACTAAAGGAGGAACGAGAAAGGGGAAAACGGGAGAAAAAGGAGAAGGATGAACGAGAAAAACGGGAGAAAAAAGAGAAGGAGGAGAGGGAAAAGGCAGAGAGGCTAAAAGCAAAAGAGGAGCTGCGGAAATCCAAAATGGAGTAAGTAATGGATTATTGTTTTACATTGTAGTTGTCCATACTTTTCGCCACACCTGCAGTCATTTGAGAGACTTGCAGGTCAGCTGATGGAGGAATCTGAACAGTGAAAACACTTTCATTGTTTCATATGGTTGGAAAGATTTCTGTGTCCATTGTGGCAGTGGAGCTGAAATGGAACGTGGTTTGGGTTATCCATATATTATTTATATTTCCCCCCACACTTGCAGTCATTTAAGCGACATATAGGGCAGCTGATAGAGGAATCCATATAGTCTATTCATTCAATCTGAATTAAGTTTTGTTTTTAAGTTTAGATTTGGTAAAATATTTTTGTTAACATCTGCCATAGGGCCAAGCTGGAAGAAAAACGAAAGAAAGAGGAAGAGAAGCGAATGAAAGAGGAGGAGAAACGGTTGAAAGAAGAAAAGGATGTAAGGTTTTTTTTTGTTTTTGTTTTTTTTGGACAGTTATGTGCTCAGCATCTTGTTCTACATTCAAAATGAACCATTTGACTGTTCTGTTTTGGTTACAGCGCCTCAAAGCTGAGAAAGCAGAAATTACGCGGTTTCTACAAAAACCGAAGATCCAGCAGGCTCCAAAGGTAAGTAGATTTACTAACCTGACAAGAAAATTGATGGATGTCACATTTGAACTCTGATCTCTCCTTCAAAATCCGTACAGTTTCATAAAATGTCTTTTCTTTAAAACTGCACCCACATTAAATATTTACAGCAAGTATTGTTAAGACAAAAAGTGAGCAATCTGCAGTGTATTTTTAACTAACTACTGTTACATTGTATAACAAGCTCAGTGTATTCACGTTCAGTTATTTAAAAATCTGTGCCCATTATCCATTATCTACTCCTACATAAGGTTTGTGTAATCAAAGCAAACCTCTTTCATACAGCTGCTCCCCGATTTTCACTGCACTGCAAACTTAAAGTATGTATTGTTAAAAATACAATACTAAAGGTAAATGCTGCTCAGAGAGTGAGCTGCCTTGGCGGAGGTTTGCATTCTTAGTGCTTCTCGTTTATATTGACTTCATGAACCTCCAGCAAAATAATTGCCATATGTTTTCTTCCCTTGTCATTTCAGACACTTGCAGCTGCGTGCGGGAAATTTGCTCCATTTGAGATCAAAGAAAACATGGCTCTGGCACCACTGTGCCGGGTTCAGTGTGAAGAGTCTGCTCTGGAGGAACTGGACCGATGTTTGTTGAATCCTGCTGATAACCCGAATGGACTGAAAGATTGGATTGGGCAAAAACCCAGACAGTCAGGACCCACAAAACCCAGACAGACCAACTCACTCAGGTGAGACTGGAAATGGTGGTAATCCCAATTTAACTTTTGTTTTGTAAATCTATATACAGCAGCAGTAATCCCTTGCTCAGACTCCTTGGGCCGAGGCAGTCACATGAACTTGGTTATTAACTGCTTAAGTTAACCCAGGGTTTGTCAGTTTAGTTACAAGCATGTTGATTTGAAAGAGGTGGCCCAGTTGCAAACGTGAACAGGCAGAACATCTAATTTTACAAAAGAAGTTAAAACTGTAATATTAGAAAAATATAAAAAAGTTAAATGCATAACACAGGCTGAAAGCAACACAGCTGCTTCTGAGCAGTACAAGTGTATTCGTAGTCAGGAAAAGTATTTTGAAGGCATTTTGGTCAGTTAGTCTGAGCAAGATCTACTATATCAAAGTCAGCTAAATTGGGCTGTAAAAAGTCAGGGGGAAAGGTGAAATGATAACTATGCAAGTTTCTTCGTTCACACAGTGTCAGTGCCACATCTCTATAATACACAAATGAATTTAATGAACTATTAAATTAGTATTTTCCTAACTGGCCCTAGGACGGTTACAGTTTCTATTCTGCATCACTGGTGATGTCCAATGGTCTGACAATAAAATATAAAAACAAACATAATTCAAATGTATGATCAAAGTTTAAAGTACAAATGGATTATATATTAATGCCTGTAGAACAATAAAATTGTTTTAAATTGGTTCTCATGTATCATTTTTATAAACTGAAAAAAAAAAAGATAATTAAAATAGTCCTTCCTGTTTTTGTTGTGGGATTTTTCTTCCACTCTCAGGGATTGTGTAGCAGTGGAAGGGCCAAAACCAGATAGTGTGCCGGACCGTAAACGTTATGGGCCCATGAAGCTTCTGCAGTTTCATGAGAATTACCGTCCAGCCTACTGGGGCACATGGAGCAAGAACAGTTCACACATCTCACCTCGTTGCCCCTTTAGACAAGACAAGGTGAAACCTTTATTTGTAATTTTATTAATGTCTTCTGTTCATGCACCACCCCAGCGGTGAATGTGCTTATGTGGGTTGCCAGTTTATGTGTAGCTGTAGTGATAGCAACTGTTCTCTACGACCATAGGGTTTACTTGACTATGAGGTGGACAGTGATGAAGAATGGGAGGAGGAAGAGCCAGGAGAGTCCCTGTCTCATAGTGAAGGGGTAAGTCTTTTTTTCTCTCCCCCCCCCCCCCCCCCCCCCCCATTTAATAACTGATTTAGACACATGCAGACATATAAACATATAGGTATTACTGTTCGTCAAACAACACGCCCACGTTTGTTTTTTCTTCTCTTTGAAATCATTGAAACGGACCCGTTTCAATCACTCATGATTTATTTAGAAATCACAGATTGTTGTCCCAAAGTCCTGGTGTGAAAACGACCATTGAGTTCATTTTGTGTGTGTGTGTGTGTGTGTGTGTGTGTGTGTGTAACTATGTGTGTGAAGTGAACTAAAAAGACCATCTTGTGATGTGATTGTTCAACCACGACACAATAAAATGTTGACTGTGAGCACTTGGACCACACCTAATGATTTTAAACTCAGTCATATGGTTTTTAATGTTTGTTTATCCATTGCCATTCTCATCAACCCCTACCAAAGTATTCAAATCCATCTTAAATTATAGTTGACATTACAGTATGCGTCTTCAGCCATGCCATTATGTATGAAATGACAGCTATGCACGTTTCTTTTTACAAGGTGAAAATGATACCGGTTATGCTTTGTGGCTGGTAACAACTGTGACAGTGATTATTTTACTAGTTAGAAAGCTGTGAACTCTTGATCACTTTTAGGAAGATGAGGAAGAAGGAGGAGAAGATGATGATGATGACGATGATGGATTCTTTGTTCCTCATGGCTACCTTTCAGAAGATGAAGGGGCACTGGAAGAAGAGGTATGAGTCGAACTACAGTATTAGTTCCCTCTGTCACCTTGCTGACAGAATTGTTTGACTCTTCTGGTTTCAAAATACTTTGGCAAAGTTTCTTTTGGCGGTTCGCACAACTGATAATGCCCAATAAACCTCCCAGGATGGTGGTGACCTGGAAAAGCAGAAACTCCGTCAGAAACTGAAAGCAAGGGAGTGGGATGAGCTTATGTCCAGCAAGAAGAAGATGAAGGTGCTGGAGCCAGTGGTGAGGGGCTGCATCTGGGAGGGAGAAGCACCTGGCTTTGAACTTTTACAGTTATATGCTGTGTGCTTGGTGGAGCCTTTACCCAAAGCAGACAACAGTCCCAGCCCAGAGGAGATGTCACTGAAGTCTCAGAGAGAAGAACAATGTAAGTGTCCGTCATATGTTTTGCTTGCATTCAAAGTTTGAGATTGAAGAGCTGCCTGCTCCTCTTGTGATTAATTATGGAGCAAGTAAAAAAACTTTAGAACGAGGCAACTTCAACGTACGTACATACATACAAGGCAGCTCACTTTACCATAAATTGTATGGGTGTGCATCTATCTGCATATTTAGCAAAAAATGTGCCATTTCTTCACTCAGTGAAGTGATCGTTAAGCTTCAGCAGCAGTTCTCAAGGTTCTTGCTGTGAAACTGTAACTGTTTAGCAGTGAACAGAAGTCCTGCCTGACTAAAAAGTCCCTCACAGGCTCCAGATGCAGGAAGAGCTGTATTGACTTTGAATGACAGTTTCTTGATGTGAGGAAAGCTATGCAATAGATCCATATTTCCAATGAATATACATGAAAGGTACATCTCCAGGTTCCCTGCTTCTGGCTTCCTGACCCCATGGATCTAAAGAAGTCATCTTCATCAGATATGCTACTGTTTGTACTGGCCTCATCCAACTCTGTGTCTAGGTGATGTCTGATGAAGTTGAGACCTGTGGAAAGATATATGGTTTTCAAAAGAATTAGGTCTGGGCATTATTGTGCTGTATAGGATGTTTGCCATGAAAATTTGATCACACTGGAGATGGTTTTTTTACTAACTACTAAAACAAAATCTTGTCATTCATAGCCAACACAAACAAGTTGCGATGAATTCCAGATTACATTCAAAATCAGAACTTATGCAAGGCTAAGCAGTGCTGGCAAATAGTCTCCTTCAAAAAAATGTTTAGCCTTCCTCTTAGTTATAAACTTCTACACCTCATAATCGAAGTTCATTGAAGGAGGAGTCAGGACAAAAAGTCACTTGTTGAGAAAAGAAAAATATTAAAACAGCTTAATTACCAATGTAGTTTCTAGCAGAGAAAGGGAGTGATTCTGGAAATGTGCATCATTTATTTTTTTTAAATCATTTAATTTTTAATGTGGCTCAAGACTGTGATCCTATAACCCACGGCTGTCAAGCTCCAGTCCTCGAGGGTCAGTGTCCTGAAACTATTAAACGTGTCCTTGCCGCTACACACCAGAATAAAATGATGTCATTTGCAAGACTCTATAGTACTTGACTCCATGCTGAGGTGGCAATTCAGCCGTTTAATTCATGTGTGTTGGAGTATGGACACATCAAAAAGTTGCAGTACACTGACCATCGAGGAATTGAGCTCAACACAGCTGCTGTAACATAAGGATGACATCCACCTAACCACAGCTAAAAAAACAAAATTTAGCATGCTTCCTCAGGTTAGATGTTGAGTTTTTGTTATGCTGGAATGTCGGTTTGTTTTGGCTCACACGGAAGACACCGCGTTATACAGCTGTCATTTTGTACTGCTTTTACGCGAAACATGCTTTGTACATGAGGGCAAGGGTGTTCATCCTCTTCAGTTCTAGCTACCTCTGCCATTTTTAAAAAATGTGTTTTATATCTGGTCATGTGACTGCATGGCTGCATCTGATTGGTGAAAGAGTTACAGGTAACTCCAGTGGCGGCATGATCCATTATTAGTAGTAGTAGTATCTAATGTTATTAGATATAATGTTGTTAGACTAGAAATTAATTATTTTTAAAAAGTAACAAGTCAAATATTGCCAAATATAGTGGAGTAAAAGTAGCAGTTCTTCTTCACAAATGTACTCAAGTAAAAAGTATGGTGTAATAAAGGTATTTTTGAAAGTACTTTTTTCCCCAAAACTTATTCAAGTTAATGTAACGGAGTAAATGTAACTTATTACTACCCATCTCTGTAACTGAGATCTCAAATTCTGACCATACAGTAACCAGCATGTTTACGAAATAAAATTTTTAGACTAGAGTTTCTAGAGTAAGCCTTCAAAATAAAAGCAGGAAAAATCGTCTGTTATCAATTATCTTCTCATGGATGGATGGTAAAACAGGAGGTGTAAAGTGTCTATATAAAGTCTTGCAAACTCTGGATCAACTTATTTTGGCAGCGGAATGGGTCATGGTTCTACGCTAGCCTAATATTGCTCAGCACTGTTGGCTTTCTTTTTTTTTCTTTCTTCAAGGAAATAAATCTTTTGATTTTTATGTGAAATGTATTTAAATTCTAATAAATGTATGTATTTATGACATCACAATGAATAACTCCCTAATATTCTCGTCTTGGACAGTACTCGGTAAGCTGCTGCCTCTTCTGCATGGCAATCTCAACAGTAGCAAAGTGATCATCAATGAGTTTCGGGAGTTTTGTCGCCAGGAGACCACCTCCTCATCTCCTCCTGTTCTGTCCAGCCCTCAGAACCCAGCAGAAAACATTCCCAGCAGGTAAAGCAATGGTTAGGGAACAGTAAATGTAATATTCAGTGTGGACGTTTATGTTTATATGGTGTAGTTGTATTGTCTTGAGATTTTTCCTTTCCCTCCTGCTTTGATCAGGATGCAGCTGCGACGCCTCATCAAGAACAATGCTGTTTATGAAAAGCGTTCAGCCCACAGGCGATGCTGCTGGTATGTGCACCAAGAGGTTCTGTCCCGTTTTAGTCAGGAGGCTCTTCCAGTGCCCTGCCAATGGACCTACCTCACCACGGGAGCTCGAGAAGAACCCCGTGAAGAACCCCAGGCAGCCACAGGCTCTCAGGGAAACTCTCCCACAACTCCCCAGAGCTGCTCCACCACCCCTTCATCCTCTAACAAAAGGAAGAGCACAGGCAGCATGTCAATCACCAAGTTTATGAAGAGATGTAATGATCCTGAGCAGGTAGGTAAAGGTGGATTGTGAGAGTTCTAATTTTTATTTATTTATTTTTTTAAAGCCCTGTTTGCAGGACTGGTCTACAATGAAATATCCACTTCACATTACCACTTTAAATATCATGTTACCAAACACGTGAAAGGATTTTCTTAAACTGACTGCAGCTTTTTACTGTTTACCAGACGGAAGCAATGGAGGCTGACGGTTTTCAAGCTGACACTGAGGATGATGATGAAGATGACTGTGTAATTATTTCTACCCAAAGTGGTAAGCTGCATAGGAAGATTTTTTTTTTTTAAACTTTACCTTTTAACTGTAATTTTCAACTTTAAGGTTTAAACCAAGATTCAACGAGTGTGTGAAAGTCATGAATGTAAACACTTTCACATTCGTGAAAAGTTCATTTTAAACATGGCTACAATCAAGTGAGGCCAGCATATATACGAGTAATTCCTGTGATGCAAAAGCTCAGAGTTCAGACTGCTGCAAATGCTCATTTTACTCTTAATTCTGTATAATGCCAATGAGAATGGCTCCTAACATAGTCATCTACTGTTCATACCTTTTTTTTGGAGTAGCAGTCAATCAGAAGAAGTTTTCCAGTAGTCTGTAGTTGGATTTTGATGGTAGTGATTGAGTTTAAAAACTGTGTAGTGAACTTTTATTTCAGCTTATGAAGTAGGGCATGTCAGAAAAGGTTTGAAAGTGGGTGAACTGAGGGGTACCACCAAGACCCAGTATAACATAAATGGGGATTGTTTTCAATTGTCAAGTATGGAAACTTACTGTGGAGTCAAAGAATAAAATTATGGAGCTAGAAATTAATAGCACAATAGAGCCACTTTGAGCCAAGCATTTAACCTAAGCTGTTTATTACAGTTTCCTATATATATTATTCAGTTTTAAAGTGTATGTATACATTTTAGACACCTAAATTAAATCTTATTACATTTGTACTTTTTTTTTTTTTTTCAGGCCCTACAAAAGAGACGTCCAGCGAGGGAGATGGTACAATGGAAATAACCCCCTCTGACACTGCTGCTCTCCCCACTGCAAGCTCTGCGTCTGCCCTTGACACTGTCTGAGTGCAGGACAGGCCGTCTTCACCCAGTCAGACTACCCCTTTTCCGCCTAGAAATTCCTGCTTGCTGGATCTGAACTCCACAGTGTGCCAGACAGAATCAAGTCTTCAAGTAAGATGAAGCACCTAAGATACGGGTAACTCGTAGCAGGTAAACTCTGCTCAGGATTGAGTTCCCTCTCAACTAATTCAGTTCAGTCAGCAGCCATCGGGCCGATAGCAGCTATCCCTAATATTGGTGACTGGTTTGAATAAGGACAGGCTTGACCAGTATTCCAGTATTCATTGATTATATCTGATATTTGTGTTTAACGTGGGCCTATAGAGGGGAAGGTGAATTTCTCCGGCACTGCTTTAGCTGCTGCTGCAGATTTGGGTTAAACAGGGAGAAAAGCAGAACACAAATGGCCTTTTTTTTTTTTTTTTCCCCCTCCCTCTACAAGAAGCATCCAAGACATCAAGAACATTATTTACGGTTTTTGAAATGTTCAATTCATCAAGTTGTGGATGTGATATTTTCTAATGTATATAGGTTACCAAAATGAGAAGCTTAAAGTCCATCTGTACATTTTCTTCTGATTTCCATAGGTTCATTTATTCTGCAACTTCTAAACCTGACAACTCACTGGAGTAGTTGCTAGATCTGTACTTGTACAGTTAGGTTCAGTGTCACAGTGTTTTATAAATATGTATTTTCTTTATTTTTCAAGAATACTTGAACAGGATAAATCCATTAAACATGAATAAAAGTACTGCACTTTTATATACAGTTTATTCCTTGTCTCTTTGGGATGTTTTGTTATTCTATTAGTTGTTAGTAGAGCTCGGTAAAAAACTGGCAGCTGAGTTGTTACATGGAACTAAATTCAGAAAATATTTGTCCCACAATGGGCAATTAAGTTTGACAGTTGATAAGTAATATATTAATGATGCACATGTGTTACCTGAATCTTCTGTTACACAACATCCCAGGTGATCTCCTGAATTGACATCTAATGACTTTAGAGGGCAATTGAGTACAGTAAACTGTCATGTTTAAGAAACCAGTGCCAGGTGATTTAGGCTCACGTGGCTTTATCCTGCTGGAAACGGTCATCACTGTTATACACTGTTGTCACAAAAGAATAAACATAGTCAGGAGTAATATTAATGTTTACGCCAAATTCTGACTCTACCCTCTGAATGTTGCACCAGAAATTCACTCATCAGACCAGGCAACAGTTTTCCAATCTTCTGTTGACCATTTTGGTGTGCGAACTGTAGCATCAGTTTTCTGTTGTTAGCTGACTTGAGTCATACCCGGAGAGCCATCTGCTTCAAGGTTAGACGTGCATTCAGAAATGCTCTTGCGCATATCTTGGTTGTAATGAGTTGCTATTTGAGCAATCAGGCCATTCTCTGACATGACATCATCAACATATTTGCTGCGCACTGGATATTTTCTTTTTCAGATCATTCTTGGTACAAGGTACAGATGTTTGTGCTGAAAAATCATGTAAAGTAGCGGTTTCTAAACTACTTGGAGCAACATCAGTAACATAAATTACCTTTTTTCTTAATACTGATACTGCAGTTCACCTTAGCCAATTTGAATTTATATGATAAGGGATAGAACACCAATCAGACTATGCCACACAGACAGCACTTGGTGACAGTGGGAGGGAAAAACTCACTTTTAACAGGAAGAGACCCCAAAAGCAGGCTCAAGGAGAGGAAACCATCTTCCTGGTTACAGCTGGCTAGGGGGGCTGAGGAGTATTAGCAGCTCTAATTTGGTTTAACCAGACTACATCATCTTATTAGACTTTTAATGGATGTGTTGGTGGGGAGTTTCCCTCCTCTCAACTGGTAAACCATGTTAGATAGTGCCTCAGTTTTGGGGTTTTTTTTTGTTGTTTTTAACTAAATAACAGCAAAATAAGTCAAAAACGGGTTACCATCTTTAAAGACACTTTGTATTTCATCTGATTAACCCTTTAAAGCTAGAACCATAAAATAATTGCCAGAAAATTCTAATTTTATGAAAATGGAGTGATTATTAAACTGTCTGCATATATGAATTTTAAGTTGTATCATATTTGTTACAACAGGTTCTTTTCTTTTTGCAATTTATTTTTTTCACAGGGAAAAAATCTGCAATAACGCATTAAATATCATACACTTGACTTTAAAGGGTCCAAATCTGAGAGTAGTAAATGGCTGGCTGCTAAACTAATTTCACATTTAAGGTATCAGCACGTCAAGATTTTGCACATATTATGAAGGCTTTGCAAATAAATACATGTCCAACACAAGAATAGAAAACATTTCTTATTCCAAAGACAACTTTTATTTATTTTTTTAAACAGACTTCTGTTTGTTAAAAGTTAAGAGGCTTTGCAAGCGATCGTTATTACAGGCAGCTTAAAAAGCAACAGAACACCACTCGGAAGGAAACATCTGGACAGATCACAACTGCTCACTTAATTTTTCATACTGTTATGGTGCTAATGAAAGATCTACATCCCTTTTATGCAATACCTGTGGACAAGCTTTAGACTGCAGAAATGTTTCTTTTGGCTGATTCAACCTGGGCTGTGCATGAAATAGTGGACATCAGTTTGTTTCCCCATCACCCAGTTCTAATTTGTGTGTGTTCAGTGTGCAACTGACCATTATTAGCAACATAAGAGGGGAAAAGACAGTATCCCCTAACCTTAGACTGATGTTACATAATTGTGTACATTTCCCTTGTGATGCATGGAAATGGTAAGAGGTAGGTTGTTGTCATTTAACCAACCACTACAAGGAGAAAGTAATTAGGTTTTAAAGTTCTACTTGGTAAATGCTCATTTACAGCAAAACCACAACCAAAATAAACGTATGCAGCTTGAATAAACTTTGAAACTTCAGTCTCTTTTGCAACTTGAGGTTATCACTGGATTCAGTTCGGACAGTTGGTGTTTTGAGGCGTTTCCATGTACTCAGACCCTTTTTATGTGGAGAAAAATAAAAGTGTTTGATGCAAACAAATACAAAAATAATTAACCATTTTCAATACAACAGAAATCCATGCTGCCAGAAATTTGGCCATCTCCATGCCAGGGTGGAGTTGGTTACATAAAGCTTCAACATAAAATTCAAACATTAATCATTTAAGTGTGAACAATGTAATATTAGAGGTGTTTAGGCCCCTCCCTACTCCCCAAAATATCCTTCATTGTTACAAACTTGCAAAATACTTGATTCCAGTACTAGAATTGCCTTCACATTGTCACCACATGGCTGACACAATTATAAAACTATATATATGGGCCTCATCTTTAAATTTTTTTTAAGTTACCCCTCTGTTTTATCTCAACATAAATTTCAAAATTATCCAAAATAAAAACTTTGATTTATGAATTCTAATTTAGGCTCATGCTCATACTGAAGCAACAACAAAAGACAGTCTGTGTTGTAACACCAAGAAGTGCAAGGCCGCTCCAGAGCAGAGGACAAAAGGGCAACAGAAGCTTATGTATGTTTTCAGCAATAAAGCCAGACTCGTATCACATCAAATCAGTTAACAGACTACACTGAGCTAATCTCGAACACCGCCAAACAAAGCACAGAGCATTTCAAGTCTGAAGTAAAGCCAGTGCACTGACACCCAGCAGCCTTAAAAAAAAAATCACAGGAGCCGCTGAAGGAGCTGAGATACTTAACGTGATTCAACAACAGTATCTTGAACTGTCTTTGCTATTTATTTTTTTCTAAAGGGGAGGAAGTGGTGACACAGTTAAAACAAGGTCTCAACATGCTTTGAAAACTCTACCTGACTGACTTGGGCAGAACAGGAAAGACTGCAGCTGCAGAGTCTGTTTACTACACAGCATGTACATTCAGGATGCAAAACCCCCCAAAACAACCATGTGCTCTTGCTTTGTACTTCCATCTGTCAGCAGTGCTTCCTTCAACATGTCCTGCTGAAACAGGCTGTGTTGTGACCTCATCCCCATGGGGAGATTATGCTCAGCCCAACAAATATATTAGGGTAACATTGCCCCTAATCTATCACTGCTACCGACTTAGGTTAGAGTTTGCAAAAATAAATGTGTCACTAGTAAAGGGCCGAATTCACCCCAGTAGTGTGAGAGGAAAGAGGGAGGTAGAGGGGAGGGTTCGGGAGAGAGTGCTCCTGCTCAGCTCAGGCTCCGAATGTTTTCCAGCAGTTCCGGTTTGAGGAGAGTGGGGCTCTTTCCACCTGCAGCTGCAATATCAGCCTGCACAGCTGCATCCCAGGCAAACGTGAGCAGCGCAGCAGGGACCTAAAATATAAGGGAAGTCAGTAGAATACAGATTATTTTCGTTTAAAAGGGAGAAAATTAGTCGTTGAAATGTAAATGTGATACTTTACCTCAACATCAATATTACCCGACTAAAAATGACCTCAAACATTCACTCTGTTCTAAAAATTTGCCACAAACTAAAACCTGAATTAAAACCCCTGCTCTGTGCTGTGGGTTTTAACATTGAAGTTTGTTTTCATTATCCCAGTGTCCACATTCATCAGAAAGAAATACTAAACACAGTGTTAAGTGTTAGGGCAACAATGGGACTGACAAAAAAATTAATCCACGGGCCGGTTTGCCAAGTAGATTCTGATTTCAACCCACCAAGTTGCACTCTGCGAGAGCGATGTCTTCAGATTCTTGTAGTTTTTGACCTCCAGGAGCAATCAGTTCAAAGGGCTGCCAACCGTCCACCAGAGACTCCCGCATGAATGAAAACAGCACAGGCATCCGGTCCCAGGCATAAAATGTTCCTGAGAGGGTCACAAATCATGAGCAGTTGTGTCGACAATGCCAACAAAACTACAATGTGTAGGATTTTTCAGAGTAAAATACTTTTTGCTTACTCAATTTGATTTAATCTTGAAGTAAATTTTAAATTGTGGCTTCACCTTGTAGCAGGTTTCCATCAGGTAGTCTCACCCTGAGCAGGGTGTAGTTGTATTTCCTCCTCTCCCTCTGTTCCTCTTTCTCCCTCATGGCTTTAGTGCGCAGCATGGCATTCTTCTCTACTAACTCACTCCTGTGAAACACACAAGGGACTCATTCGCTGATAGACAAACACTAGTAAACCAGAGAACCTTTTGTGGCTAGAGGCACATGACACACCCAGAGGCTATAAAAAGCACATTAGCATTAAATAATCCATTATTCTTGGGTGTGCTGTTAATAGTGGAAACCTAGAGTCAAATACTACCATACACCCAGAACAACTAAGAGTTAAAAAAAAGAATAATAATAATTTCAATGCTGCAGTCGTTTAAAAAAAGATGTTAGTTGTTCAACAGCTGTGACTCAGTTGTTTTCAACGCTCATCACTGTCCTCATCACATGTAACACAGTATGTGTGTGTTATGTAGTGAGCAAACCCTGGTGAAAAGTTAAGCTGCGCCTTCATGCTGAACTGCTGACTCATTTCTAAAATGCAAAGCTAGAAATTCACAATCCATGAGCCCAGAATTTATAACCTTACGCGTAAGCATTACATTATGACCAGTAACAGGTAAAGTGAATAACAGCAATTATGTCTTCATCTTGGACCACATCTATCAAAATAGGTCCAAGGAATGAACAGTGGTGAATCAGCAGCAGGGTCATAGACTCACTGATGCACATGGGGAGCAAAGGCCAGGCCATGAGGTGTTATCTAACAGATGAGAAACTATAGCTCAAATTGCTGAAAAGGTTAATGCTGGTTCTGATAGATGTACAGATACACAGTGCATCACAGTTTGTTGCATATAGTGCTGCATAGCTGCACACAGTCAGGGTGCCCATGCCGCACCTGTACACCATCGGAAGCATCAAAAAATGGGCAGGTGAGCATCAGAAGTGGACCACTGAGTAATGAAACAAAGTGACCTGGTCTGATGAATCAAATTTTCTTGAACAATGTTTTGCTGTGGAACCCTGGGTCCTGCCACCCATGTGGATGTTACTTTGACATGTACCATCTACCTAAGCATTGCTGCAGGCCATGTACACCCTTTCATGGAAACAGTATTCCCTGATGGCTGTGCCCTCTTGCCCCCATGTCTCAGTCTAATCGAGCATCTGTGGAATGTGCTGGACAAATAAGTCCGATCCATAGAGGACCCACCTCAGAATTTACAAGATCTAAAGGATCTGTCGCTTTACATCATGTTGCAAAGTTATGAGAACTAATGATCCATCGAGGGGTCACTGTCTACTGCACACATCCAGGAGACTGTCACTGTCTCCTCTGAATCTTCTTTACTTGGTTACTCAAACTTGGAAACCATGTGGAACAAATATAACCAAAACCTAGTTTGATCACAAGCATATTTAGGGGCAAACTGTTACTTGTGGTTCTTTTACAGCAGTCTTGTAGGATAAATTCAAACAGGGATGAAGTTTCTCTAACCACACTGTCACAGATAAATTGCAAATCCTATGAGCCAAATATTGATCTTTACTCCATTTCACTGGAACTGCTACCACAGCGAGTGAAATCAAGTAATTGATCTGACTGCACAGACAATTCATTAAAGAAAAGAGAGACAACATTTCTCTACCATCTAACTAGAATTTATAGCTGACTTGAATTAGATCAATTTTTTGGATTGAAAGTGAGTCTATACCTCTGCTGTTGCTCCCTTTTGAGCTCCTCCGCCGTCAGGTTGTAGAACTCTGGCGGCAGCTCAAAGCGTTGAGCGTTAGGAGACGGCCTGAAAGCTTGAGGCTGCCTGTCCAGCTGCGCTCTGACCGGCTCGCCTCTCTGAAGACGATCCCTCCTCTCCTTCATCAGCTCCAGCGCATCGGGGCTCTGTTCTGGCAAAACCAGGAACTCCTCTTCCTCCTCTGATCTCCATGAAAGGTGGGCACGCGTTAAAACAATGTAAAGACTGAATGATGCATAAATGAAAATCACTGGCAGGTGAGCAGACACATACTGCTCATAAATATCACTATTCATTTACCTTGGCCCTCTATGGGAAGCATCACACTTGTAAAGCCCAGAGCCTGCAGGAACTCCCTGCTGCCCTCCACAGACTTTACTTTCTCCTGAAATAACACAAGGAATCTTATAAGATATGCAAAATTATCTTGTTTTCTTATAGAAATCCCATAAAGTCTGCTACAAATAGTTAGTCTTGATCCAGTACGTGAGGAACGTTACACACCTGGAACACTTTGTTGCTGAGTTTAATTTTCCTGTATTTCTCTTCTGTGGGGTTCTTGCATATATTTTCAACATATCTGGAAACAAAACAATGACAACAAAAAAAACTTTTGATGTCTAGAACAGATATTCAAAATTTGTGACAACAGCATAAAACATTTACATATGCAATTAACATCACCATCAGTGTCTTACTTGCTTATGATGTCCACCGCAGCCTTCACTTTCTCTCTGTCTTTGTTAAATGTGTGCATCATCATAACCGACGCCTCGACTTCATCTTCCTCAAACCGCTGCAGGCAAAAATGGCATGTTTATCAAAAGCACCAATGAGAGTAGCATTCAGTCTGACTGCACACAAGTTATAACTGAACCAACATCCTCAGACATACCATTAAAATGGCCTCTTTAATGTGTACTTCCCTCTCGCTCTTGGTTAATGTGGCTCCAGTTAGTGGACAGATGAAATAGACGCCCGATACTGAGAGAAGGGTGGGATCTTTCACTGGCACTTTGGAGCCCTGGGAGGAAAATGTCATTAAGTGTTGTTAGATTCAGTGATGAAATTTTCATCCACACTAACAGTTTCAACAAGCATATAGGGTTTTTTATGCATATAAAAAAAGAATTGGTGCCAAAAAAAAAAAGAAAGTTCTGGCTTTTCAACTAAAGAAAACCACCAGGGTTGTGATAAAAACATTTTAGTACTGAACAGATTTCAGGTAAATAAGGGAAGATTAAAACAAAAGCCAGCTGTCTGGCTGGAGAAAGACACCTACTTTCCAATATTATGAAACTGACATTGAGATGAACAGCTGTCTGCACCTATGCTGCCCTTTTCAACACTGGACACTGTATGATAGGCTGTGTATAAACAGGAATGTTTACTTTAATCAGCCATGAAAACAGCTTATCAGGAATACTGTCTTCTTCAACGTGAAAAAAAAAATTGAAATATTATAAGAAGTTAAGCACAGTCGATGTGAACCAAAATTAGCATGAAAATTGTGTCACAATTCTGGTTTATGCAACACTTACCTCTGCTGCAGCTGCCTTTTCTTTTTCAGCAAGTGCAGCTGCCTCGGCCTCAAGTTCTCTTTTTACTGCAAGCACGTGTAGAAAACAACCGTTATAACCAGAATATTTTTTTAACAGTTAATAAATAATTTCTTTTAACCAAAACTGTTACCTCAAAATAAAAATCTTTGCTGTTTGCTTTATCAGTTTAAAACAGTATCTAATCATATCTACTTTCCATTGACTTCACAGGATCAGCATCTTAATATAAACATAAAGATTATGTACTTGATGCAAATCTTCCCATGAATACAAAAACAATGATTTTTTTTAAATAAATACTTCTTTGATCCAGGGACGAGTTGCTACCTCAAGTGGAGGAATTTAAATATCTGAGGGTTTATCTGAGGGGGGGAGAAAGGTCTGGGCTTCTCTGCTTAGGCTGCTGCCCTTACTAACCGGCCTCAGTTAAACAGCAGAAAATGAATGGGTGGGTGACTTCTTTGATTATGTGGTTTTTCAGAGGTAATAAACGTTTTTGGTGGCTGTTTCTTTCATATACTGGATATATTACAGTAGCAGACAACAAATTTAGAAGATATGATTTTTTTTTAAACCAGATCAACTATAATAATCCGTAGAGTGCTTCACAGTCCAAAACATGTTTTAATACCCACAACTGAATTATCTTAATACCCACAACTGAAACGAGGAGGCTGACGTTCATCTGTGTTTGATCTGAGACACCACCTGGTGTAATAACAGGGCTGCATGTCTCACCCTGGGTCCTAATGGCGTCCTGGGAGGTGTGAACCTTCGGCTTCTGATGCTGTTCAATCCTGGCCAAGGCTGCAGCTCCAGCCCTCTGGGCTCCTTCACTGGGGGCATGGCGATCGTGCTTGACACTGGATCTGCCCTGCACCACCTCAGGCTTGGCACTGTAGGTAGGGTTATTAGGAGAGAAACAGCACTATAAGAGGAGACGTGTTGTGGCTTCACAGTAGGAAGAAGAAAAGACAGTGCTAAGCTAAGTAGCAACGACAACAGTACAAAAAAGTCAGAATCACAACAACTCTGCTTCCTGTTGAGAAGCAGGTTTGCTTAGTTCTTTAACTAAACAAGCTTGTGCAGGGATTAACTGTTAGTCAGGTTACCCTGAAATTATACAGTCGCCTCCCGCCGTGCTCAAGATTATATAACAGTTAGCCGTTTGACGCACACCCGTGAGAAAAACACACACAAATTAGCACTGTTGTGGTTAGCTTCAATACATGGGGAGGCGGAAAAGCGGTACTCATTACTGACCAGCTGTCAGCTATGAGATTAAGCCCGTTTAGCCAATGTTAAATGGCTATCTGTGCGGCTAGCTCTGCTTAGCGCTGTAGCAGCTGAGAAAAGAAAAGTTTGTTATTTGCCTGGTGTCTTCCGTTAGTTTCTTCCCGGGTCCCGCGGATTTAAATTTGATGTCTTTCTTAAAGTCATCGAAAAACTTCTTCATTTTCTGTAGCTGCACAAAAATCTGACCACCAGGGAAAAACAAACAGATGGGCAGCACCCAGCCTGGTTTTAGCGAGGAAGAGGACCACAACAAAATTGTTTTAAATGAGAACAAACTGCTTCCGCCTCATCAGGAGAAACGGTCGCCCCCTCGTGGTTGAACTCAGAACTGAAAGTCCAACCATTCCAGATCAGTTGTTCGTGTTTTATAAGACAACTTTTTTATTATTATTATTTAACCTTTTTGTTTGTTTGTTTGTTTGTTTGTTTGATTACATGTACTTACATGTTTGCAGAAATTACCCTAGTATTGACTGGCTCAAAGGTCAGCACAGAAATTGGTTTGTGTTGATTATCTTTCTAAAATTAAATGTTTTAATCTTGCGGTTAGATTTAGAACTAGTCAATTAACAGACTATTATGGCTATTTTTTTCAGCTCAATGAACTGAATATGTTACTGATTTAATGAACAAATGAGTATACAGTAACAGCAGGGTGCTGCTGCTAATCATCCAGTCTGACACCTGACCTGATGGTATTATCAGAGCAGCCCCCTCTAACTCTTTCGGTGTCTGGTGATTCTGGATTTGGAGAAAAAAAATAACAGAGATTAGTAAACGAGTTTAAAACACACAAATAAAAAAACAATAATTTGTGTTTTTATTCTTTTTAGTTTAAGTGGAGATATGTACATTAGCTGGTTCATTGAAGCTGACTGCTCTGTCCTACCTGTCTGATGATTTACCTTTGATTACATTCATAAAGCTGTTTTAGACTATCAAAGACTGTTAAAAACAAGTACAAATACGGAAAGGTGATGACAAGTAGTATGACATAAAGCTTGCATGATTCGGCATGTCGGGAAATACAGATATATCAGAAAAAGAAGTGCATTTTCATCTCTTTATTAAAGAAATCAAAGAAACTGTCAACATATCTCTTTGGGCTCAGTAGATGAAGCCATAAAATTTATATAAATAGAATTTACAAAAATACAGTTAGTCGTTCATTTTCCTTCACATTTTCCAAAGCTGTCCAGAGGTGATAAGAGTCTTTGATGGTGTGGTGCAAAAAAACAAAAAACAAAAACCGATTAGCTATATTTAAAATGCTGTTCATGACTTGTTGCAATATAATCTGACAAGAAAATTTCAGACATGTTTCTCAAACATGATTTCAAGACAAAATAAAAGCTGTGATCAGTTTTTGGCAAGGGGACTTGTATATATCCTTCATTTATCCTGGTAAAAAGGGAAATTAACGTCAAAAATTTATTTTTTCAAGAAAGATGTGCCCAAGGGGGCAGCACAAATGGCAGAAAATGGTTATCTCAAGATATTTTAAGTGGCCAGAACAGACTGCTGTGATTATCAAACAGGTAGAATCAAGAAAGGTTCTTGCAAAACAGGCCATGTCTTTATTTTATATATAACCTTTTCAGAAATCCTATTGACTGCAGTCTATTTAAAAATATAAGCAAATATATTACACAGATAGAAAACAGTTTTTGGCACAAAATCAGACACATTCTGTCTCCCGTGCCTTTTTTCCTCCACACTCCTAGCATAGAGTGATTAAATTTACAGGTGGCACTTGAACACATCACTGACTTGGCTACACATACACACACGCACACTGATGCCACGTCAAATGTGACGTAGCAGGAGGTGTATTCCGGGAGGGAGGCGAATAGTGACCAGTGCGAGCGAATAGTCATCGATTGGCATTAATGATCTTACACCAGAGAGGAGTCTTTGTGAGAGGTAAGAGTTAAATATTTGGTTTACTTCTATCTGCTGTGTGTTCAGCGACCTGAGCGGTTTCCCGCTCCTCAGTCGGGCGGATATTTGCTAACATGTGCCCGGCTGTAGCTTGACTGATGCGCAGACCGCGGCTAACTATCATATACAGTGACTGAAAATGTGGTTCACTAAATCTATGCGCTTCTTAGCAACAGTCTGTGTTATTACATTGTGCTAACACTGGATTTATCTGTGCTCCGAGTCAACACAGCAGTCCCTGCTACCTCTTTACAGGCTCACCGTCACAGTCATGCTGGAGATGTGAAGTTTAAAAGTTTTATGAACACTTTAACTAAAAGTTATATATGAATATTGTGTATTACAGCTGTTGATAATTCAGGGTGTGTGGCTGTGGTGTTAGTCGTCAGCATCCCATTGAAAAGCTTACTTACAGAGGAGATTTCTTTGGCGTAAACCCTCTTAGAAAACATCGCGGGTTCGTAATATCGCGTTGTTACACAGCTATTATTGTACTGTTGTAATTATCAATCATAATAAGCAAACATAATGGGTATGAAAGAGTCAGTATTCACACTGTGGTATAACATGAAACTATCCTCGGCCTTATCCTATAGTGTTGTGATGACTTCCTGGTAAAAGTGGGTGTGGATTCAAACAAATAGGATAAGCATTCCAGCAGTGCTTGTTTTACCAACACTACAGCTAGCACAGGGCTATTAAATACTCTTATCATGTTTCCACTTTCCATCAGAAGAGCTTCAGTCACTTTAAGGACATTGGCTGTGTTATCAATTTTTTTTTTTACTCCTAAATTTGTTTTTATATACACATACAGTTTCTTGGGAGCTCAAAATGAGCTTTTAGTGGTGACTGTACTAATAATGATTGGTCCACATGAAACTATAGGAAAGCGTCTGTGTTACCTTATATAACAGATTTTATCTGTAATTTTTTTTTTTACCCATTTTACTTAAAAAAATATTTAAAGGTGAATAAATTAAACCACACTGTTAAAATAAAAAAGCTACAAGTATTTTTTAAAAAGTCCTTGCGGAAGGCCAGATCTATATGTGGGAAAAACCCTGCAAATGTTTGGATATTGTAGTGTGACCTTTCTCTTATCGACTCTTTTTTTATATTTACATAAAGGCCACGGCTTATACAAAAACAATGCAAGACCTGGGGCATTTTTTGCAGTTCTTTTTAAATAACATCATCTTTTTCCCCACAGTTAATTAAAAGCACAGGTGATCATGGACCCAAACATCAGCACACTCAGGCAGAAACTGGCTGACGCCGGCCAGTCTCACCTCCTGCAGTTCTGGAACGAGCTGAGCCCTGAAGAGCAGGCCGAGTTGACCCAAGAACTGGAGGGTATGGACTTTCAGGAGATCAACGGATTCTTCAAGAATGCCATGCAGACATCTAACAGCAGCAAACAAGGGAAGATGGACTGCCGCATGGAGCCCGTGCCCAGGGAGGTGCTGGGAAGTGTGACGAGAGACAGGGAGAGCGTCAAAGACTGGGAGCTGAGAGGTGAAGTATAGTCTCACCTATTTACTGCTTTTGACCTTTAAACTGTAGTTACTCAGTATGCTGAGTGTTTTAAGGAAACAGAAAGCATTGGAATTGGGAGTATTTAGTTTTAATGAGAATATGTAAGCTATTATCACTTGCCTAGTTACTGCAAGCACATTTAACACAATGAAATCTTGACAGTGATGACCTGCAGGTAAGAGAGGAAAGCTTAACCAGTATCAGACTGGGAAGCTTAAGTGGATTAAAACATCACATGGGTAACCCAGCTGGATGAATAGTTGTTCTCATGGCAATATTTTTAAGTATCCACACCCAGATGTTAGCTCACAGAACAACAGCCCATTAGATCAAAACTTTTGCAAAAGCTTATTACAAAGTTCCAGTCATGCTGCGTCAGAAGCTCCATGTTTATCCATTGTGTGTTTCTGTGCAAGGGTTGACATTTGAGTAAGTTGCTGGCATTATTCATTATGTTTTGCGCAATCCCTCATGCTTCATTCTTCCCGGGGCTGTGTGACAGTCTCGGTGGGCAGCAGAAACATCTGGTGTTGATTTGTGCTTGACGTAACTGGAGTTCCCTCTTGACCCTCAGTCATGAGCTAATTGTGATCTGTTGGGACCAAATCTGTGTTGCTGGGTGTGGGGCATGTGTCAAAGTTTATGGATTAACCCACTACATAAAACTTGCTTCCTGGCACCAACCAGTAGGAAGAGAGTTTCATATCGTGTCACGTTGCTGCAGTTTATGTAAGACAAACTGGAACCATTATAAACTATTGGTACATTGAACCACAGTAAAATCTTGAGTGGGGTTGTAAGATTTTAGCTCATATAATGTGTCACGTCCACAAGTACTCCAGAACCAGTCATAAAATGTTGCTAAACTGTTTGGATTAATGTTATCAGAACTGTTTTGTTAAGTTTATTATTATTCATCTACTAACCAGGCAATAAGAGGTCTGCAGAGATTAGATACTGTGCATTGTGTACCATCATATCAGTGTATAACACTAAATGCATGGCCCTGTCTTAAATAAACTACAGGACACATTTCTGCTACTATTTATGACCGTTGTGCTGTGTTGCCCTTTAGGTCTTCAGTGCATCTCTAAGAATAAAGTGGCAGTCTTACTGCTGGCAGGAGGCCAGGGAACCAGGCTGGGGGTCTCGTACCCCAAAGGCATGTACGACGTTGGGCTGCCGTCCCACAAAACCCTCTTTCAGATCCAGGCTGAGCGCATCTTGAAGCTGCAACAGCTGGCTGAGCAGACGCACAAAACCAAGTGCTGTATCCCCTGGTGAGACACGAGGTTCCCATGACTAAGGCATTTTAGTCGACTAAATCTACAGCTTGATTTGAGGAAAAATAAACAAGCTCAAGCAACCAAATAGTGCTATCCTATTTGTAATGTGAACTTCAGCTGTTTGTCCCAGTTATGTTTGCATGATGATTAACTGGGTCAAGTCACTGTGTGAATCAAAGGAAACTCAGTCAAGGAAGCTGTGTTGCTGGAAAAGCTTTAAGTCCCTGCAGAGCAGATCCAGCAGTTTATAGTTTTAAAATATGAATGATCGAGATAAAAAGCAGGAAGTAGAGTTGTGCTTGCCAGATTTAAGGTAGTTGAAGGACATGTAAGAAGTATCTTCATCAAGTTGTTACTTTTTATTGTCTGCTATAAACTTCAGTATTATACTGTTGGTTCAAGCTAACATCACCTTTGCTGTTAAGTTTTTGGAAGAGATGATGGAGATGTTTTCTGCAGCATTGCATGATTGTTAAATTGTTTAAAATGCGTAAGTGCTGCGTTCTTTCTGTGTTGCCTTCAGGTACATCATGACGAGCGGCAGGACAATGGAATCCACAAAGGATTTTTTCTCCAAACATAACTACTTTGGTTTGGACAAGAACAGCGTCGTCTTCTTTCAGCAGGGCATGCTGCCGGCCATGGACTACAACTGCAAGATCATCCTGGAGAGCAAAGGAAAGCTCTCCATGGCTCCCGGTATGTCCACACATATGCAGAAGTGACTTCTGGCTTAATTCACAGTGTTGCTCAGTGTGTGAGAAATGTGTCTGTGTTTGTGTTCTAGACGGTAATGGGGGTCTTTACAGAGCTCTCGGGAACCAGGGTATCCTGGATGACATGGAGAGGAGGGGGATTGAGTCCATCCATGTTTATTGTGTTGATAACATTTTGGTCAAAGTGGCTGACCCTGCCTTTGTTGGTTTCTGTGTGCAGAAGGGAGCGGACTGTGGAGCTAAGGTTGGTCATACCACCTATTTTTTTCCTTTTTTCTTCTTCTTCTTTCAGCTGCCTGCTCTAGGGGTCGCCACAGCAGCTCATCTGCCTCCATCTTTGGTGAATTACTTGTGGTAGCACCTTCCAAAGTTACTGACAAGGGCAGTAATTCCAAACTTTGGGTTCAACAAAGGTGTGGTGCGGTGCTGATGCCATCATTTGGGGAGTGACACTAATGTTTTTTCTGTGGGAATGTGTGGAACTGGGTCTAGACTGGACATGAGTAGTACTTATCCCCTTGAAGCCGAGTAAATCATATTTGATACATGAGTTTTTTTTAGTTTTTGAGACTTTACCCCCCCAAAACCAAAACAACTGACTTCTTTTTGCATTTATGTTATGCATCTCCTGAATCAGGCCACATAAAAAGGCACGACAAAACAAAAGATAAAGAACCGAGGAAGCAGTAAACATATTTTATTCCCCTCCTAAAGTTGCCTGAACACTGATAAGTCGCCTCAAAGGACTATAAAAGTAACACTGAATTGAATTCATAAATCCCAAAGTTGACCTTTATCAGACCTGTTAGTATCAGTGATTGCAAGGAGGCGTGCACACAAAGATTAAAACTCATTAAATAGGAATAGCACATACAGATGAGTCATGCAAATACTAAAGCGTGTAGTTGAGTTAGGTAATGTATATGCCAATAGTCGAGTCATGTTTGTAGTATTTGATCCAGTTAGTCTCGTTCTTCTTGAGCAACCATTTATCATGTACCGGTATGACAGTTTCATACATAACAAAAAAAGTAAACGAAAGAAATTTCTCCACATGACCCTGTGGGCTTAAATTATAAGAAACAAATGTGTAAAATTACCAAAACTGGACAGCTATCAATCTGTCAATCCTTTCCGTGTCCGGGCCGGGTGAGGTTTCCCGTGTTGTGTAGACTTTTCTTTTTTATGAAACAAAAAGTTTCTGTTAATTCACAGAAACTTCTTTTTTTATACTGTGGACCTGCTGTAAAAAACAGAAACCTATATAGTACAAAGTGAAAAAGAGGAAATTTGCTGTCACTTAATTATGTGTTACCCTGTGAGTAGGCACTGAGGAGGTCTTCATCAGCAGGAAAAACTGAAGACTTGTGAAAATATAGTCCCAAGTCCAAAATTTATGCCCTTCTTCACAGCTGCCCAGGGGGCCTAATTGGAGTCTTAGCCAGGCCGATTCTGGCCCTTGGACCTTATGTTTGAAAACCCTGTTCTAGAAGGTCCGAAGGGTGACATGTGGGGGATGTCATATATCGAAAGGTGGGGTCAGTTTAACCTGGCAGGTTCCAGATAGCTGCACCTTCTACAACTCACCACTGGGTGGAGTTGTAATCCACTTCTGCAATCTTCTTTTGCACTACACTTAGCTTTCTAGGAAATTTAGGAATGAGCCCAGAATCTTCTTTTACCTACTATTATGGTCTTAGTTGATAGTGTGATGTGAAAATGCCACTTTTCCCACATAGTTTGGAGCCTTCTTCTCCTGTGAAGTGTTAGTGATAACCACTGTTCCACTGTGCCACAAGTGTAAGTAATTAATTAGTAATGCGATTTACTATAAAAAGATAATCCCAAAGAAACTTAGTGTTGCAGAACTAAAGACATAAAGGAGTTCATCACTGAGCGAAAGACTGAGAAAATAGTTCACTGATTTATAAAATAATATTTTCACATATAGACTCGCAAAAGAATTTGAGCAGAATCTAGTTTGTGGTGATGTGAAAATTCAGTACTCACTGGCCAAGATCTGCTGCTGAGGAGGCTATGTTTGAGATAAAAAGTTTTACATTTATTCTTCACCATTATTCATTCTTTGAAGATCCTGCTGACCTTGGTGCAGAGATAGTTAGAGGGACATTTTTCTAAAATAACACCTACTGACGAGCTAAGCGATAAGAGTCCAGTACACCAGAAAGAGTGTAACCATCAGGAGACCTCTGTTTTTAGCTTTAACAGTAAAATATGACTGATATATGTGTGACTAAGCTTTGCTGGCAGATCTTACTAATTAATTTTTAAACAAACCACATACTACTTCCAATAAATCAAAGTATGAAGTCAAGATTTCACTTTTTTTAACTGTTTTTGCACAAATTTTGTGCTTCAGTGTGTGTTGGATAGCTAAAGAGTGCCTGAAGGATCCTGCTACTTTTTGATTTCCTCTAAGAAGTAGAAGCACTATGTATATTTTCCAGCTAACACAGAGCAGAGTGAACTAATTATTGTAATAAGATCACTCAGACCCTGCTTCTGTTTGAAATTATGAGATGTGGGGTGGAGCAGCGATGGAAGAATCAGATCAGAGCGGGGTACCACCCTCTCATCGTAAATTACTAAGCTCCGCTAACAGTTCATGTGGCTTCACCAACCCCCCCTGCCAAACCCCTACCAGTTTACCATCCCCCCCTCAGGACCCTGTCATTAGTAACCGACAGATAGGAAGGGGGGAAGGATTTTTCATTCAGTGCAGACTCGTAACTTACTGGTTGTAAAATGGAGTGCACCGATTGCTTCATAGCACTTTTATTTACTATTTTATTTCAGTTTAGACTATTTCTGACTGTAAATAATTTACAGATAATTTGACTCATAAGGGGACAACAGTGAAAATATTTTGTAGTTTTTATATGGAAAACATTGCTATTTCTAAATGTAGCACAATTAAAGTGTACCGATCTGTGGATTTTATTGTATAAATAGTTAAAGTAGAGAGTTATTAGCATTTTACAGTTGCTTATTTTTATTCTTTGACTTAACTAGAGTAGCTTTGCATGATTCATGTTAAAATAATCCTTTTAATATCATAACTTTTTTTGATACAGTCGATCAGTTCATCCTCTGTCTGAAACAAGCTTTTTTAGTTCCCTTCCTCCTCGCTTTAAACCAAAAATGTATGATTGGCTGTCTCTTGTGGACAAAATATTTGAACAGAACAATTGTGTGTGTCTGAGGTGACCATATTATGTTTGGGATATCTGCTTTTATCAACATCATACAGAACCAAGAGTAGAAGAAATTGACTGAAGCTGAGCATTCAGAGCAGTCTGAAGCCTGAGCTTTGGAGTTACAGCGATTACTTGGACATGTGCTGAACTTTTGATTTGAATCTTTGCTGATTTTTGATATGAGCATCCAGCAGTAACAGTTACATATGTGACAGTAAAAGGAAAAGCACAGTCCACTTTAAGTTGACTTAAGTAGTAATAGGAGGTTTTTAGTAAGGTCATTTTGTGACATTATTTCCCAGGTGGTGGAGAAAACAAACCCGACAGAAGCAGTAGGCGTTGTCTGCAAGGTGGATGGTCGTTACCAGGTGGTGGAGTACAGCGAGATCACCCTGGCAACTGCTGAGAAGCGGAGCACCGATGGTCGTCTGATGTTCAACGCAGGAAACGTGGCCAATCATTTCTTCAGCTTCTCCTTCCTCAGAGACATAGTGCAGTAAGGCAAAGCTATAAACACTGTTATCATTACGTTTCAGATTCTTTCAGCTTTACATCATCGTAATGAGACATTTTTTCCCCGTTTTCACATTAGGAAATACGAGCCCCAGCTGCAGCACCACGTGGCCCAGAAGAAGATCCCATATGTGGATGCTCAGGGTCAACTAATCAAACCAGAGAAACCAAACGGCATCAAAATGGAAAAGTTTGTCTTTGACATCTTCCAGTTTGCCAAGTGAGTGACGGTGCATTTTTTTCATATATGGCATAGAAAATATGAATGTGTGTGTGCATGCCAGTACCAGTTAGCTAAATCTTGCCTCATACTAACCCCACCTCCCCCTCCTTTTGAGAGGTGACCAGTTTGCATATATTTGGGGCCCTGGTTCTACTGGTCCTTGATTTTTTTCTTCCGTGCAAGGACTGTCTTTTTTTTTCCAGCCCTAATTTCTGCCCTCCAGTCATGCCATTTCTGCAAGGTCTGGTCCAGCAGACTAAGCTTGCCAAATTCTCCACAGGAGGATGGAAGTTTATGAGCGGTTCCACATCCTTTAGTGTTACATGACATCAGCTCTGAGTCACGTCACTACAAATAGAACTTTATATTTAATGAAAGTATTCCTGTAACAGTTAACTGATGGAAAATCAGGGACACCATATCAAGCTTACTTCAAAGTTTTTGAAGATGTATTTTTATCCTCCTAGGACCTGGCGTCCACATATGTGGACATCACATTTTGGGTTATTTAGACGAAAATTCTCAATTTTGCTCTGCAAGGGCTTGATATCCACTTACGAGGACATTATACTGCTACTGTTCTATCGAAATTTTAAACGAATATCCTCATATGTGGATCTCATTTTTCTTAGAAACAAAAATTAGGTAAAAAAAAAAATCTGGTAATTCTTTGTTTTTGCATTTATCGGGTCCCAATGAGCCCAAATATCAAAGAGAAATTAAAAATGCATGCCGTGGAAGAGTTCGGGTCTTAGGAGGCTAAAGTAAAGAAAAATCTATTTTTGATGCTGCTGAGGACATGGATTAGGAAAATCCGAATGCTTTGACTCAAGTCTTCAGTTTTTAATGTGGCCTGGTCTGTTGTCTTATGACCTGTCTTAGAGCCATTTGGTCCATAAAAATAAACAAAACTTAACTGATTTCAGTTTGCTGGATGTCCTCCGCAGAAGCATTTTTATGTGTTCCTCTGGACTATCTTCAGTGGGACTACTTTTTATGGCTATTTTTATATCGCTCCATGGAAGTCACGCACAATCTGAAAACACAGTGAAACCACTCCAAGCATAGAAAGAAGAATGACATTTTTGTTTTTATTTGTTGCGGTTTAATTTCCTGTTGAGTAACTAATTAACCTGCTAATTTTTCCAGCTCTGCAGTCCTACCAATCCCTGGCAGCTGCTCGGTTGTGATGCAAGTCTTCGGTTTGCCTGTGTGCTGATGGGATGCTCTGTGTTTCTAACAGGGCATTTTTTGTGTATGAGGTGCTCCGAGAGGACGAGTTCTCACCGCTGAAGAACGCAGACACTCAGGACGGAAAGGACACACCCACCACAGCCCGACACGCCATCATGTCCCTTCACCACCGCTGGGTGCTCAACGCTGGGGGACACTTCATTGACGAGAACGGCAGACGTGTACCCGCCATACCCAGGTGACCACAGCATGTCATGTCACTTTACAAAAAACATACATAATAATGAGATCTTTGTGGTTATTCCCATCTCCTCGACACTTTCCACACGGTGGACAAACTGTATGCGCTGACCTTTTTGTTTGTGTACAGACTGTATGCGCTGGACTTTTTGTTTGTTTTGTAGACATCGTATTCTTTTAGCTTCACACTCTCACTCCCCCTTCTCTCATGCTTGGTCTTGCTCCTGTGTGTCCCGTGCAATGTTTCCAGAGACGGAGCAGCAGGCAGTGTCACAGATGATGGCAAGAGAAAGTAATTATCCCTCTGCAGTACTGAGTGCATGGTGATGGGGTTTTGGCTTTCTTACCCTCTCGCTCAGACGTGTTAACACCGTGTAATATTACTTCTGATCCTTGACATCCCTTTCCTTCATTTCCACTGAGAGGAAAAGAGTCTGTAGAGGCCCTGCCAGTCGGCGGCCTTCTTTCAGTCTCTTTACAGTCAGTCGGGATGCAGGAAATGACATCAAGGATCAGTGAAGTCACCTGAAAACATGGTCTTCTTCCGCACCTTGGTTAAATGATCTACTATCATGTCGACCTGTGATATATTGCATGCTGGGTAAAGGGAGACAGTTACACTCTCTCTCAAAAATCAACTAGACTGCAGATGAGCACACACCTGTTGGTTTCTGTACCAAATAGTTATGTGGTCAGCTTCATTGCTTGCTATTTTGCCTTTAAGTTTAAATCCACCTGCTTGTTTTTCCAGACAGAATTAAATGAGCATGTGCTTCACAAACTCTTTCGGCACCACGAATGTTTCCAACACTCTTAAAGGGCGTGCTTCTTTCTCAGTCATTCAGCTTTTCCATCAGGCAGCTGCTCAGCAAAACACCTGAAACACCTGATGTCTGATTAGTGATTTTTTTTCCTCTGTAATCATCATCTAGAAATTAACACGTTGAGTGACGGCAGTCTCGCACAACGTTCCTGTCATTCGTCTGTTTTCTTCTAGCGGACTTCTATTACGAGTCAAAGGACTAATCACTTGTTGCGATGAAGCGCTGATTCTCTTTGTTCTCTAATCACAAGCTGCAGTAGAAGAACAGCTGTGTCAAGGAGTCCTGGCAGCTGTCTTTTCAGCTACAATTGCTTCTCTTCTTCCACGAGACAGTCACTCATTTGCTTTCTGTTTTTCTCCTGTGATCCTCTCTGAATTTGTCTTTCCACCACAGCCTGAAGGATGGAACGGACCTGCCGATCAAATGCGAGATCTCCCCACTGGTGTCGTACGGGGGAGAGGTAAGAACGCGTTGTACTAAATAAAACTCCAGATCTTATTCTTATCCATGAATACTCAGTAAAATACTAACATTGTCCTGATGGTGTCTATACTTCAAGGGTCTTGAGGAGCTGGTGAAGGGAAAAGAGTTTCAACCAACTCTGACGATCGATAAGGAGGGAGTCCACCAGCTGGTGAAGAATGGGGTGTAATGACTGAATGGGAGAATGGGTGGAAGGAAACAGCCCAACTTCCCTTTATCTCTCATTGTATGGGAAGAGAAACTGTGATGTCATGACTGTGCAATAACAAATATCACACACGTGTTCAAGAAAGAAGCTGTCCTGTCCAAAATGAATGAATGAACAACATGAAGTTTACTTTTTAGCACCAGGCTTTCCTTTGCTTTGTACCTTTTTTTTTCTTTTCTTCTTCTTCTTTTTTTTCTTTGAAGAAGACTTGAACACAGCAAGATATGAAGTATGAAAATCCTGTCATACTGACAGGTCGAGCAGTCTGCAGGTGCATCTATTTATTTTGCTTATGAGACTTATTTTTATATGTACTGATAGATTCTCTATAGGTGGAAATGGACATCTACTTGTTTTACCTGGTGATTTTTTATGCAACAGCTGATTCAGATGAAATGATCACACAGATGTTTCCTACAATCAAATACGGTACATGGCCTGGGCTGTGGGGGGTATTTATAATAATTGCTTCTTCTCTGCTTGTAATCAGTGAAGACTGGATGTTATTCAGCTTTAAGAGACGCTATGGCTCATCTTTATTAAATACATTTTCCTACTTGGAAAGCAATGTCTTTGTGTCTGTTTAATTATTCAAATGGTGTTAACATATTTTTTTGCTCACTGGTGTCTGTGAGGTGTGTTTTTTGCATTATAGCTCTTTGGTGTTGTGAATCACCATTTCCAGCAGATGGTTTATGTTCAAGATGGCTCCGAGGATGCAACGCTGCTGCAGCTATTCAGGGCATTTTTCTTTGTGGCTCCTTTCTGACTCACTTTCTTTCTCTCCCGCTCCATAACGGCGCTGTTAAGACTAAAGAAGGTCTCTTATAACGTCTATGGAAAGACAGCCTGACCTGTAGCTAAGCGGAAAAACTCTTTAATGGCATTTTAATCAGTACTTTAATCCTTTTACATATTTCATACACCTTACCTGTTCTAGTGAGAGTCCATAGTCAGCAGATAACAGATATGTGACGTTGTTACTGGGCACAACATGCTCATGATGCTAGTATTTACAAGTGTTCAAAGTTTGCTCAAAAAATCAAATTTTAACTATGAATATTAATATTCACAGTCAAACTTAGTAGTTTAAAAAAATCATGAATGAACCATTAATAGCTATTAAAATGAAACAATAAAAATAATACTTAAAAAATTATTTATTTAATATTTATATTTAAAACGGATAAAAAGATGCGAGGCAGAGCTGGAGGTGAGGAGCCGAAGATTTGTTCCTTGTTCCGACACACCTGAATCAAATGAATGGCTTGTTACAAAGCCTTTGCCAAACTTCATGGCATGCTGAAGAGGTAACCCAACCATCTGATTCAGCTGTGTTGGAGTAGGGATGCATCTAAAAGCTGCTGGACAGTAGCTCTCAAGGACTGGAGTTGGACACCCCTGATGTAAAGCTTTCATTAGGAGTGACCAGGATGGACAAGATTAGAAGTACACCACAGGGACAGCTCAGGTTGAGCGGTTTGGAGGCAAGACTGAGATGGTTTGGACATGTGCAGAGGACGGATAGTGGATATACTGAACAAAGGATGTTGAAGTTGGAGCTACCTGGCAAATGGAAGATAGAGTGTGTTCATGATGTAATGAAGAAGGAGATGCAGAGTGTTGGTGTGACAGGAGAGTGTTAGTGATAGTGTGAAATGGGGGCAGATGATCTCCTGTGGGGACCCCTAAAGGAAGTAGCTGAAAGAAGAAAAAGAAGTGACTTAAGCAGAACGTTTTTATCATCATCAGGGTTAACTTGTTGAAGGCCTATTTGCTGGCATATCAGACTGTAAAAGTCATGAGCCAAAGACCAAAGCCTCCTTTATCCTCTAATAACTGACTCCAATACTTACAATAATTTACAAAAGAATTTAATGTTCTCTTCCTAATGACTTAAAATACGAGACCGAGTACATAAACTCATGAGTGAGGTGTTTATTGAGGGCTGTTTTCCAACGCACCATCTGATATCCCCATGTTGGTGTTGTTCATGGATCATCAAAGCTAATGTTTGTCCAGGTTTAACACTGCAACAATATCCTAACTATAGCCCCGTAACCCTAACCCTAACCAAGATCACATGTTAGCCCTCAACCCGAACCTCTCCTTTTCTTGGATGTTTTCCTGAGTGGACATGGGCAACGTTTTTTTTTTTTTTTCCACATCGCAAAACTATGACACCATAACACTGTGATTGGTCACTTGTGATGCTGAACCTAGGTCAAAATGAATTATGATGATTCAGAAACAACACTAACACAGGGATATCAGATACACCTTTACACAACTGGAAATCTCTTTGTAACTATAGTCGTTGCCCCAGCAGGCCATTGGAAAGAACTGGAAAGCTTTAAGAGACTTGACAAATGCCTAAACAGAATATTAAACTGGGGAATACAGAGTAGGACAGTGGGAGCTGTGGTAAAACACTTGCAAAAGCAGCAGAAAAACATCTCCAAGCAAGTAAAAAGTAAAATCCTAGGGTTCCAATAAATTTCCACTGGCCATTGGTGTCACTTCACTGCAGGTTAATATGGCTTCCTCATCAGCAAAGCAAGCAGCTTTGCATGTAAATAAGTCAGAAAAGCTCTTAGTCACCATGTCTAACAGATGAAAACTTCATTGTTTTTATAGAGATCAGGTCATAGAGTTCAGACCACATCAGCAGCAAAACACACAGAGTACAACGTAATAAGAAGAAGACCTCTCTCTGACGCCTGACTCACACTTTTCATGGATCTGGTTTGACTATTGAGGTTGTGACAAACTGCTGTGTTAGTGCCACTGAGTTCAATAAAAGAGTAGCTTCTTTTGCAGTTTTTAAACCTAAAGTAAGCTTGTTTTTAAGGTTAATGATGAAACTATAAGTTATATGAATTTGACATAAAGCAAGTGACAGCGACACCACCGCAAATACTACCTTCAGTTATGGCTGCTTCTATGCTTTGTCCTGTAGCTGTCAAAAGAAAGGTTCCTTTCAGGAGGAAGAAAGCTTTTTGATTGAGCTTTGGATTTTTTGTGTGTGTCCTTAATTGAAACCTTATGTGTGGCATGTGGAATTCTGGGACGCTGGCAAACTCCCAGGAATCCACAGAATGTGATTTTTTTCCTGCCTCCCTCCCTCTCTCGCTCTCTCTCTCTTACTCTGTTTCTCTTCTCTCCCTCTTTTTCCCCCCCCTATTTGCAGGGGTGTCTTACATCAGCCCAGTGAGTCCTGGTGAAGGCAACTGACGGACAGAGAGTGAGCGAGCAACAGAGAGCAAGGTTCGGAGTGTTACATCCAGCCGCCTGCGTCTCACTGGAATAATCTAAAACCATCAGTGAACAAATGGTTTGAAATGAAAAAAAAACCCTCTTAGAAGTAAGTCACTCATTTCTTTTACTTTAAAAAAAAACTTTAACAAGCCTTCCTTTTTATTCTCTATGTTAGGACTGTTAAGACTGATCAGCTTTCTTGGATCTCTCCTTGAATTATTTCCTCTTGGGAGGCCCGTTTGCACACGCGATCCAGACTTCTGTGTACTTTTGTGACTGAAGCAGCTTCTGTTTGCATGGCAGACGAGAAGAGTGGACAGCAGAACAGGGCGATGCGGTGCTGCGTTCAGACTCCTGTCTGCTCTGCAGTGGATGCAGCTGTTTTCAACAGAAGCTATTACTTACCGATTGGCTTTGACTTCAAATGTGATTGAGGCCAATTCCTTCTTTTCACTCCTAAAAATCTTTTTATTTCTAATGGAAATTAAAATGGAAGGAAAGAATATAAATGATGTAAACTTCTCTTTGTAGGCTTAGATCTTCAGATGTGGAGTATTTTTTATTCTCTATGTGCTTACTTTAACTTTTAAACAATACACATGTCTACTGTTGACTGGCTTAAATATAATTCTGGAGTTTGTTGCGGTATTGACTTCATCATACAAACCCTTCTCTTCTGTGCAGAATGACTGTGCGTATTATTTTTACGGGCATAACTAATAAAAAAATGATGTGACCTCTTTTCTACTGCCGTGCATCAAGCTCACACATATTTTGTGTGTTTTTTTGTGGCCTGGAAGTTTTGGAAAACTAAAACAACTGACTCATTTCATGCTGCTTAGATCCTCTCTGTGGTCACCTGGTGAAATGTTGAAATCTGAAGTTGCAGCTTTCTAAAAAAACGCCTTTGTGTCACTGAGGTGATGTGTGTACTTCGGTGTAGGTGTTACGTAGGTGGTATGTAGGTATCATCCTGCGGTATGTGGGTAATAGATGTTCCAACAGAGGTCCCTTTTCTGCTTTGCCAAAGAGCGCAGGATATGGACTATGAGCTCAGAGCTTTGACATTTGAACCACGCTGCCCAGCTGAGGTGAACAGTCATGAGAGGTGGCTCTGATCAATGGAATAATTGTTAGAGGAAGGTCACGCTGATACTCAGTTATGCGTATGTAGTCTGGGTCTAATGGATGGATAGATTTCTTTTCTGGACAAGCACTTTCATTCCAGTAATGCAAAAACCTGATGCTGATCCCAGTGGCTTCATAATATCTGAAGTGATTTGACAAAAAAAATGCCCTATTTTAATAAAGCTGATTGCTGAGACACTGTTGATGGCACAAGGCTGTGACTTCTGTGCAGGACTGTAATTGCTTATGCTATCTCTGCTATGAGATCAGACACTTTCTCTGCGAGGACCAAATAAGTAATAGAGTAGGAACAGACAAAAGAAAGCAATAAGTCAGATTTCACAACATCACCGCAAATTAAGTCCAGGAATGTACTGATTACAACAAACTGGGGATTTATTGCAGTGTAAGAATATATGGGTGTGGCTTTTTCCTTTAAGCTCTCTTTGTTGTGTTCCTGCTTGGCGTATTATTGTGTTAATAGGAAACCATCTTTATCATAATAATTGAGTTCTTTGCCATAGCAGAATTAAAAGAAGTTATTTCCTATTACATTGAAACACTTGTGGTTGATGCAAGAGGGGAGTGGACCCATATATTTTATTTGCTCAGACTGTTGGTTTAAGCACATAGCATCACTCTGTTCTCCATATATGTCAGTATCTGATGAGCAGCTGTGTGCAGATGCATATAGGCGCACACCCAGATAGAGAGAATAAAAGAAGCAACAGGAGGAATTATGCATTTCTCCTGCACGCCCTTTCAATTAGCAACCCTTCTGTCTCGAGCTTTGACGCTGACTGACATCCTCAAATACAGACCCAAATCACACACCACAGCAAAGGTTGTATTTTCAACTACTTTCAAAACACTGCACTAGAGGCACCCGGTGCTTACTTAGCTTAGCAGTAACCCGACACTGACCTTGTTTGATTGGAAGTGTTTTCAAATCAATGCCTCTGGCAGGAGAAAACCAGCTGTGCGCTCGTTAGCTGAGGTGCATGCTGTAATTTGGCATAAATAGATCCATTTCAGGGAACATCATGGCTAAAATACTGCGCTGTTGACTTTGTAATCCCACATGTGCTTGAACTTTGACCCTGCTCAAACCACCACCCAGATCATCACCTTTCTTTTGAGGGGCATTACACAACGTGTAACCCAGAGAAGTCTACCTTTGTCCTTCTTATTTCTGAGTATGTCTAATTGGTGTTTCTCTGAAAACTATATGTTGATTTGTCTTCAGTCATGGAAAACATATATTTAATTTCCGCTGTAGAATAATTATTAAGCTCGCTGCTTTCGTCCAGAGAGAGCTTATTCTCGATGTGTATCATGAAAGCTAGGTAATTATAAAGGAGCCAAGCTAGAGGTGCTCATTAACACAAAGCAGTCAGAAATCCTCCTCTCTCTGTTTGCACATGTGTCCTCAGCTGTCCTCCTTCTCCTGTTTACATGTGGCAGTCTTTTCTTGTTTGTTTGTTTGTCTGATGCTCATTATCCATCTCTTCACCTCAGTTCTCTCATGCCTTCCCTAATTACAGAGTGTCAGGGACACTCTGAGGCAATATCTCAACATGAGAAAAACCTCATGACTCGCTGCAGCCTGCTGCTGCTGGGTACAAATGACAGTCTTGGCTTTGAATGAGTTGTCACTGCTGAGTTGTCACTGCATGGATAACGATGGCCTTTTTTTCTGGAACCACTGCTATCTGCTCTGCTGTATCGATTTGTTTTTATTTGATCCTGTTACAAAAATACAAAAGAATTTATTGAAATCATTCTGTTTTAATTAGTGACCTTTTGGACAAGAATGCGCTTTAAGTTTGAAAGTGGGTGGCAGTGAATGTATTTTATGTATATTATTCACTTCAGTTGCAGTCACTGATATTTGTGAGTCAGTGTGCTGTTTAAATTTAAGACAGCCCCAACTGCCACAGTCAAATGACTTTAATGCACAAGTGCTCTTGAGCTGGGCGCCGTGTGGCAGATAGAGCTCTGCTTTAACGGGGGAGATGGAAATTGGCGTGAGATGCTGTTTTTCCAATCTGACAGTGTAGCTGTAAAGTTCAGGGCCTGCATATTCAATCAAACTGGATCTCCACTCATAGATTTTGGGCTACTCTCCTTACATAACAAACACAGCCTGTAGCTGCACAATATTCACAATGAACAGTTTGTGCCTTTGTCGAAATATTTTGGTGGATTTTGCAGGTAAAACTCTGTGCCCGGTCTGCCTGAGGGTGCTAAAAATGACGCTTCAGTCTCTCCTGCAGGTTCTCACATTCTTTCTCGATTTTTACAGCCTTTTTTTTTTTTTTTTACAAGCACTTGTACACTGGCTTGAACAGTTCATGTCCTCAGGCAAGTTACAGTCCCCAGTGGCACCATCGCTGGCGTACTCCAACAGGTGTGCTCCTGGCTGAATGCATTGTACACAGCTGTAAAAGAAAAAACCCTTTGCTTTATTACATAGTGTATTGGTGGGCGAACCGCCTTACACAACCTTTAAGCCATCATGTCAGCAAGCAGTACGAAGACAGAATCCAGACAGTTTTTCTGTGTAGATTTTCAATCATCTGAATAACAGTAATGGACCGAAAAGAGATCTGGTTGCCTTATGCTTTGAACCACTTACTTCAGCTCTGTGGAGTTTGACTACTGGCCTTTTTTAAATAGAGAAATTTCTGTGAAGCATAAAATAAAGTGAAATATGACAGTATGTCACAAAGCTGTGTGTGATATGGTGTTTCTTCTACAGCGCTTTGTGACCGCTGTTCCAGGATACAAATAAATAAATAAAACAGCTTTGTGACTCAGTAATAAAGAAAAAACAAAAAAGACGCCCCGACACAAGATGTGACACATAATATTTCCCCTGCACAGCTTTTTAAAAGCAAAAGTAAACAACACAAAGGCAACAAAAAAGAGACCGTTTATGTGAAAAGATCCGGCAGAGGTTGTCTCCAACCAGTGAAGCAGTGAAGGACCTTTGCTTTTCAGCTTTGGGTTTCACGTTACTGTAAAACTATTGCTTAGGAAGCGGAATCTTATATTCATCCACAGTATCGCAGAGCAGCATTTAAAGTCTGCCGTGTCACATTTGCATACGTGGTGTAAGATATCCCACATTTAAGCATGTAACTAAGGACTTCTCCCCACATATCACAACATTTTATGTGGACAATAGAGGATTGTTTTCCGTGGCGTTTTTCTTTTCCAGTCACAATAATTTAATCGTGTGTGTGTGTGTGGGCCTTCTTCCATGCATGTCCCTGCTCCTCATTCTAAGATTTTACGGCTGTGTGTTTACATGGCTCCACCTGGGTCTGGTTGTGAAATACAATTCGGATTCCATACTTTCCTATAAAAATAAAATATCTGTGATGCTATATTACAGCCTTAAGGGAGAAACAAGAGGATATAATAGAAAGCACATGTGGATGGTTATGGTGCATAGCATATGGGTGTACTGAATAGCAATCAGACCTGTGCACATAAACACACTCACACTATTACATGTGCTCTATGCAGGGTGTGGCTCTCGGTGCAAAAGTGCTTCTTATTATCTTATTACCAATTTGGTACTCATGCTCATAATTTTTCTACCACGTGTCGTGGCATTAACACAGAAAACAAAAATGAGGGGAAAAATAATAGATAAGAAAAATAATGGTTGACTTTTAAGAATTTCTTATTTTCTGTCTTATATATTTATTAACTCATATTAAATCTGACCAAAGTTAATAATAGATAATGAGATCAGCATATCAGATCCTTATGAGCCCAAATCTTGGGAACTGAGCAGTGACAGTATAATGTGTTTACCCTGGAAATTAACCTGTCATGCAGTTATTTTTATTTTCTAAAAGCACTGTAGTTAAATTTCATATTTTAATCAACGTGAAGTCATACAGTTTGACAGAAATTATGGCCTGTGTTTTAGCGTTGTGATTATAAAACAGAAGATATAATTTTCTAAGTGCCTCCCTAGCCTCAGGCCTTTGTGCTTTCCTTCTCCCCCTCCTCTTCTGTCTGGCCACTGATATTGGCAGGACAGTTTTTGGTGCCTGGATGGTGAAATTCTCAGTCTTTCTCAACCGTGCCAGCCTCGTCTGGCTGCTTCCTGTCATGCGAGGGATCCTGTAAAACCTCAGATGTTGATGCTGCTGTGTGTTTGTGTTTGTATGTGAGAGAGGCAGGGAGTAGAGCCAGGTAAACCTGTGTGTTGACTTTACAGTTTTTCCCAGGCTGCAGGCCCTGGTGCACCAATGTTACTCTGTGTGCTTTGCCCGTTACTCCCGAGCAAATTAAATTATTTACACAAACATATAAAGCCTGGGAAAACAAAATAAAATCCCTGTGCATTTTTTTTTCCTTTGGCAATGTGAGTGCTCTGCAGTAGGACTTTGCAATCAGTGCATGAGCGCCTGTGAGACTACTAAACCGGTGTGCCTTGATATTTAGGTTGAATAGTTATTCCTCTGAATTGTCCAGACTCATCAGTTTACCTCAATGGTATTTAAGACGTCCTTCAGGTTAAAAAATGTGTGTGCTGTGCGTGTGTTTCTTTCTGCGGCCTTGTGGGTTTCTGAGTGGAATATCTGTCCTTCACCACTTCCTGAACTAGCCAAGAGAGACCTGATATCGACCCCAGAAACAGAAATTTGAGCAAACAGTTATTCCATTCAGGAACGTTCTGCTCCAGCTAGATAATAAACTTTGCTTGCTGCTGATCACCATTTGGTTTATAACAACCTGTTTTCAATCAAAGGCTAGAGTCCTATCACAGAGGCTGAAAGTCATTATTTCTAAAATACATAATGTCTGTTCTAACATGCAATAACTCTGAATAGCTTTGGCCATAGATGTTGTCCTGAGTGGGGGACTAGCCTCTAGCATGTAAGATTTTGTGTAAAATGTAAAGTAACCCAAAAACTCCCAGTGCGCGCAGGAACATTTAAAGCACGTTTTCTATCATATTTGAGTCTTGGTAAGACAGTATGTATAAATAGCTGTTATGCTGGACTGTATTATAAGTCAAGAGGAAAATAACAATTCATTATTGGTGCCAAAGTATTGCATTTGAATCTCTTTTGAGGACATCCAGCTCTTTTGTGGATTCATTTGGTGTTGGAATAATCGGGAAAAAAATGGTTCCCGGCTGGAAAAAGTTCACCAAAACACCCCCTCAAGTTGGAACAACAACTTTTCCAAGTTCTGCACATAATCTGCCGAGTTCTTGACGTCATAAAAGCACACACGCGAAATATGAAAGGAAATGTTTTGTTGGCTATAGCAACTTTTGGTCAATAGTGGAAATTCACATATTGCAGACCACTTTTATAGTATCATTTAATCTGTGGTACTGTATTAGATTGTAACTTTACTTGCCATCCATCTACACTGTCTGAGACTAGCTAGAAAGCTTATTATCAATGAATACATAAACAATTCAAGTAAAACAGTATTTTATTTATTATATGCAAGAAACGGTTCCTCATTGTAGCATCCATGTTATTTCCATTTTCTGACTTAAAGCACTTGAACACAACGTCAGAAGAATGACCTTCTGACTCTGGAAATTCATCCTTCTGGAGAACATGTGAACGCACAGTTCAGTAGGAATTTACTGCAAGTATCTACTTAGCTTAGCATATGATAAACACTCAAGACTGGGGAGTTAAATAACCTTTTTCTGGTCTGCTAGCACCCAATTTTCACACTTATAAAGACATCTATACAAATAAAAAAACAGAACAAGTTAGATTAGATTAAGCTAATATAACCAGTGGCTGACAGCAACTTTTTGTAAAGAGACACATAGGAGAAAAGTATTTATCATCTATTCTAAGTCTTTGCAGGAAGGGAAAATAACATGTCTCCCAACATGTCAAAGTATTCTTTTCTCCAGGAGGGCTAACTTATCAACCCATGAGGGGCTGAACATGCAAGCCTGGGTCTCAGCCGACCTGAGGGTGAGGCCCCTCACGGTCACAGTTTCCTGCACGGGGAATATGTATGTAAATTTAACTCTTGATGATTTGGAATTATAACAAGTTTCTTCATAAACAATCAGAGTTTCAAAATGACACTAATAATGACAGATGAGTTTAACCTCAGCTGAAAATTGAGTTCTTGCCTAATATTGTGACTGAAGATAGAGCACTCCATTATGACATTTAGCATATTATGTTTGCAGTCCTAGGGGAGGCACACAGATGTACTTAAAAGAAGAAATTTCCATGCTTTCTGTTTTTTATATGCTAAATAGTTATGTCTATGGCAGCATATGAAACCAGAAAAAGGCCATCCTCAGGGACTCTTCATCCCACCGATGGCTAAACATATTTCACTCAGGGAAAAAGGAAACTTTTGGAGTAGGAATACAGTAAATGAGGCCAATTTTCCTTTTGAGGTATTGCCTCGGCATTTATAACTTATAGTCTGGAGATACAGCTCGGTAAGGTGGAACTGATGTGAAACTCACCACTCTGTTATGTATCTTGTCACTCTTGACAATTATAAACTAGTGAAGTCATGTATTTGACTTTTTTTCCTAACTTTTGTGGCCTCTTTGGACTATATTTTTGTTATAGATTTGTATGCTTTTACAGAATAACCTGTAACAGGAAAGTTTCCCCGGACACATTGAAATGTGTCATGCCTGCTACTCTAAAGCCTTTTGTTTTGATTGCTTTATACACCTTCTGCTCAGGTTTATTTTTTGTTCTTTTTCTGAAAGCTTTTGGAAGTGTCCGTAGTTTATTTTCAGAAATGTGAACCTTTAGTGGGCCTTGCACCGGTATAGACTTTCCTGAAGGTTAGCTGTCTTAAAAGATAGGCGATCAGAGGTGTAGACTCTCTCATGTCCATGAATTTAAAACGTGAGGCTGTGTGAGGGTGCACACAGATACGTTGATATGCCTAAGTCAGCAATTTAACATGTTCAAAGGGAGAAAGTTATAAGGCAAGAAGGATGAGAAATACAGTACCAGACTACAAACTGTATATCAAAGATGTATGCTCCTTCCAAAAGTGTGAAAGTGTCTTAAACTTACCTTTTTGTGGCCATGTTGAGAAAATACACTGGATTATAGATCTAAGACAAATGGTTCTAGACCTTATTAAAAACATTTCTAACAAGTTTAACACTTCATAATAATAATTTCCTAAGAAAACAGCCCCTAATAGGGTAAAAAGGTATATCCAAAACCAGACCTTTGTATGTGGAGTCCACCTTGTGTTTGGCAAAGTGCATTACCCCTCAGTTTCCCAGTCAGACCCACCTCTCAGTCGTCAGTGTGGTTGCAACACCAAAATTGCAGCAAATTGGCAAAAATGATCAACCTGACAGTTCATAACAGGATTTCATTAACTAATGGGTGATGTAATGGTGGCTACATCCATCTTTTACATATAACCGATCCCAAAGCGAGGCCTCTGGACATCACTTTAAGAACTACACCATGACAACAACCGTAAAACACGCTCGTTATAATTCATCTCGCTTTCCTCCTTCCTCAGAGCTCTGTTTATGTGTTGACATGTCCTCTATGGAATCATAGCCCTTTTTCATCCAACACCTCTTTTGTGCTTCCATCCTCACCTCGTTTCTCCCCTCCCGTGGCTCTCAGTCTCGCTGTTTACACTGGATTGCATGTTGTGAAAAATGCAGGCCAAATTTGGACCCGGTTTACCTGGGCGCCATCGTCACAGTAGAGAGCAGACTTTACCTCAGACCAGTGATATCCAAACCAAACTCTGCCTGCTAGTGTTGAAGGATTGTTTAATTAGGAGGAAAATGGCAGACATATCGTACCTGGAAGGGGACACTATTTCCATTTTCACCTCAGTTAGAGAATTTGAATCCCGTGTGTGCTCCAGCAGGCTGAATAACAAAGGGCCTGGAGGTTGTTCTGCATATGTACAGGTGGGGGTGTCTGTGTGTACCCAGCTCTCCTAACTTTTTCCTGTGGTGTCTCTCTGGAGCTATCAGAATAAATTCACCTCTGAAGGGTTTGTGCAGCTGGTCTCCAGTTTCCCCATCTTTTACTTCACCATTGCTACTTGTGTAATGTATTTCATCATGAAATGAGACAGCTAATTTTCTCTTTATGGAAAATGTTAAATATACATAATATGATGAATAATAGTACACTTTAAAATTACTCACCAATTATAGTTTAATCATATTACATGGTTTAGTAATGGTTTAATGAGATACTTTCTGTTTTTTCTTTATTTTTTTCACATGAAAGTCTGAATTTTTTCTTTGGAAGTGCAAAGGAAAAATCCCTGGAAAGGATACCTTTTGAAACGGAGATAGGATATGAATAAGTTTTTCCTGCCGTGTTCCTGTAAGAGGAGAGCGGAGAGAACTTTCCAGAAATGTGGACCTGTGCTGGGTTCTCAGCACTGTGGACTGATCTGATGTTACTATAACAGGGAATAAAAGCTGTTTTATTAATACAGGTATGGAAAACACAGCTGGAAGTTGTGTAGCTGTATTCCGGGGAAGCAAACAACTCTTAAAAAACGGGTTTAATTTTTATAGATTAGACTTTATAGTTACATTTTTTTGCCTTCTAGATTTGAATTTGTCACAACATACGTAGTTTATCCAGGCTGCTGCTGAGCCGAGTCTTTAAACTCAGATGCCCGGTGTTCTTACCACAATTTGAGCTTTCACAGTAGACTTTATTACCATATTAAGCACTTTCCAAACCTCTGCAATTAAATCTTAAAGTAAATTATGTCGAGATCTGCGGTCGTTCAACACTTTCTAACTTTCTGAAGGTCCGTGTATTGGGAATTAGGATCCGTCTGCTGTAAAAACAGAGCTGGGGTTTTTATAACTGACTAAACAGTTATATGATTATTTGTGTTTCATTTTTGTTGTATCGCATTTGCAGAGTTAAGATCTAAGGAGTTTTAGGGGAAGTTCAGTTGTATCAAGTGAGTGATAAGGAAACTTATTGCCCAAATTCTCCAGAGCAGCAGAGTCCGAATGTATTCATTTTCAAATTGCAGTTTTGAAGCTGTTACTGATTAAACTTTGGAATATTTATATGAGGAAACCTTAAAAAATGATGTTTAAAGCTGAGAAAAAGTTAAAAACTTTAATAAATAATAGCCCATACATTTTCTTCTGCTTATCCATTCAGGGTTATGGTGGGACTGGAGTCTATCCTTGGTACATCAGGTACTCCTAGGTACACAAATGACCTGCACAGGTACACCCTGTGCCAGTCATTAGTCTTCTGAAAGGTTAACACAGAGATCCAGACAACCATACATACTCACATTCACACACAGGGCCAATTTAGAATCATCAGTTTACCTAACATGGATGTTTTTGAAGAAAACCCATGCAGACATGGAGCGAACATGCAAAATCCACACAGAAAGGCCTGGATTCAGTCCCAGGCCTTTCTTGCTGTGGGTGCGGACCACCACACTACAGTGCTGGCCCAAGATATAACAAGACCGATGGTCTAAATGTCCCCACACAACAAACAAATGAAAGCTAGACATTTTACTTTTGGCAAGAGAATAAAAAGCCATGATTATCTAAAACATGTTTTTCTTGGTGTTGTGGCCATTTAAAGACATTTCAGACTCACTTTTTGTGTTTGTCAAATGTACCCCGCCTTTATTTGTGTAAAACCTGCAGGTTTTTCAAGTTTGTCTTTATCCACAGGATCCATCTGTGATTACAGCGTGCTTTGCTCCCTTATTGAAAGTATATCTGATCATTAGTTTTAGAGATAGTGCTTTGGAGGTGTTTCAGAGGCTGGCCTTTTGATCTGTTGATTACAACTCAGGGGACCACCAATTATCAACAGGAGACATGGTCTGGGGATCCAGCCTCTCTGTGCTCAGTTTTGTCACTCCACATATTTAAGTTTAGATCTAAAGCGCTCCAGACTGTCTGATAGTTGGTGAGCAGTAATGTGAAATGTATGTTTGCACGCAAACACACCGGTATGGTCCTTTGAGAGTCTCCAAATGTATAACCAAAGGTCAGTTCTCCTCCTGGACATACAATACAGGCAGTCTTTACATAAATGTTCTCCAGCACATGGTAAACACATTTTTGACTGCCAAATACACGCAAGCCATCAGGTGTTTGTGTTTCATTAGCTACGAAACGCCAAGAGGAATTAAGCTTAGTAAAAGCGTCTCAGTGGGAAATGGCTGTAACATGAAGCTGCAGGAAATAGCAGTAAGAAAAGCAATGAGATTATGTGTGAAGGCACAATGAAAGAGGCAAGTCAGGGTGTAATAAGTGTTACAAAATGCACTGGGTGGACTCTCTGTTCTCTGTGCTCGAGCAATCAGAGAATTCATAACTAATGTACAACTAATGCTAAATCCAGCATTTCGATAGGATTTCGTTCTTAAATATAAGGCGCGATTCTAAACTTCTCGTAAAAAACAGTGTAAGCTCAGGGCTACAAAGCTATATTACACCCATAAACTTTGGAAAATGTTGAGAGAATCAAGCTTGAAAGAAGTTTTCATAACTCCTCATTTATCCTCAAAACTGAAAATACACTGTTTGATTTAGGTGACAGAGCTGAATGAAGGATGAAAAACGCAGGAGGAGTGCTTACTATCTTTGAATTTAACTTATCGTTACCTGCACATTTAATGTCCAATCTGAGTGTGCTGGGCACTTCTTGTTCCTGTGTGCGTCTTAGTCAGGTAATGTTTAGAAACACATGCTGCAGTGCAGGCGTATCTATAGATGGACAGATCCTGTACCGCATATATGTTTGATTTGGACAAACTGAAGTATCAGCAAATCTTGAAACAGATGACAGTAGATTGAACATGAAATAAAATGAACAGAGGCCTGCACTGTGGTGAAACTCTGTTTCATTGACCAGACTGCTGATCCTTTTGTTATTTCAGTGGGAGAATGTCAGGAATATGTTGTTTTTGGCCCGAGACGAAGAACAGGAAATGTTCGATACAGACACACACTGTGATGTTTCTTTATGAAAATTCCCACAATGTTCTCTTAGTTTTGCTTTGCATCATGTGTGTTTTAGTTTAGATAACCTTGCTTTATTGATTTCCTCTGCTACCAAACAGCTGAACAGCGTGTAGAGTATTCTACGCTGTAAAATGTTAAAGCAAAATTAGACTTCAGGTGTTAAGTTCTGATTTCTTCAAGCAGACACACAGTGATCAGGAATGTGCAAATTTAGTGCGGAAACACAAGTGGAAGCTTTTGCTAATGCTGGCGATGCTGTTCAGACTTTTAATAGTCCCCTTTAAAAAGATCAAGTATGCTGGCATTTCACTGATCTCTTTCATCATTTTTTGCACTTTTACATTTGCACAGTCACAGCATTTGTAACTGTAATCTAAAAAGTGCTACAAATAAAGACTGATTATGAATTGGATTTGGTGAGAAACTAGCTGAAACTAGGTGTTTCTCTCTGTTGTTGGATGGACTGGTCAGTTGGAGGCGGCTGGTTGGCTGTGCGGCCTTCCAGCTGAGGTCATGTCTGTGACTCAGTGCCTCAACGTCTCTTTCCCCCTCGCTTCATAATTTGTCCCTTCGTTTATTCGTTCCTCATTTCTTCCTATAATTAGTGTGCATTATGTAAAATCATAAAAAAACAACTTTAACTGAGACTATTTTGTCTTCTTTGGCTGAAATTTAAACATCCCTACAGTTAGATTTTAATAGCTCTTTCACAGAGTGATAAAGCTCTAAATAAAGGGAAATTCCAGTTTTCGGTGGCAGTTATTGTGTCTTTTATTGAGTGAAATAAAAACATGTTTCCAATTAAACTGCCATTTTCCTCTTATATATCTAAACAAATGTTTTGTTCCCATGAATACAGAGGAGTTAGTACAAAATGTAATCTGGTTATCCTGCAGGCACCAAAGAGTTCACAGTTTTATCCCGGGGTTTATGAAACTGTCTTTCAGACGTTTGCATAACCTGCTGTTTCCATCTTGTCTTTCAGGTTGGAAGTCTGTCTCTTTGCACGTGTTTGGGATGAAGCACCTGTGGGACATTCACTTCCTCCTGCTCATCCTTGTCTATTTGTTAGGAGGCGTCACGTCACAGGTCAACCCAGGTGTGTGCAAAATGAGATGACGTACTGTGTTGAGCTCCCATTTTTCTGTCCTTGGGTGTATGCGTTTAAGTCTGAGGGTGTAATAAGGTCATATTCAAGAGTTTGTGAATACTATAAAACCACTTTTGTGAGTTTTGAGTAGGGATTTTTGGGCTAAGTGCTGCAGTCCAACAGTCCAGACTGCAACTGATTCAGATTTTGGATAAGTGCTGCAATGTGAGATCCATGTGGTCCTCTCTTTCTGGTTTGGCCTCTTTGATCCCAGCATGCACGCCTTTCTCCAGCTCTCCCTTCAATGTATGTGTGGTTTTTGTGATGTCAATGAAAAGGGACCAATAATTTTTTTTTACAAGGAAATGGGGTAGCAACATTTAATGGGCAAAGATTGAGTCAAAAAGCAACCAAAGAGAGCTTTTTAGTTATTGTTGAAATTGTAGAAATGCAGCAGATATTTGCCAGTAAAAACCTCGAGCTGGCTACTGTTTATGATTTCAGTTTCAAAGCTTCTGTCATCAGGTTCAGTTTTCTTTATTGTTGAAAGAATAATGAATGACATATATGCCACAGTATTTCAGATCTAATAACAGTAATTAATAATGGTTTTGTCAGAAAAGTTCAAAACAGGGTTTACAGGTTATATCCCGACAGCTCTGCCAAGAAATGTTAAAAAAAACAACAGTGGAAAAAAAAGTGCCCCATCACTTCCACATCCTCCAGCCTTTCTCCACCCCACTTCCACTTTCAAAATAAAACTTTCTTACATGATGTTCTGCAGCATTTTAAGACTGTAAACCCAATTTTATTTTGAGAAAGTATGAAAGTAAAAGCAAACATGAGGTCATGATGACAGGCCTGGGGGTTTTCTGCTCTCTCAAATGGACACTGCTGAAGCAAAACTACAAACATTACATTTTTCAAACCCACCAAACCAAAGTATTTTTTTAAGAAACACAACTTTTCTTTTTCTTTTTTTTTTTTTAAACAACAGCTGTTTTCTACATCTGACTGAGAACCTTCACAGACATTTTCTACATCTTTCTTTCTCATTCTCACCACCGAGCTGCACAGGCAAACACAAATACTTACACAACCACATCACAGGTAAACGCGCATTTGAACCTGACTCACTCTGGCACTCATTTATTCTTCAATCCAAAGACAACAGAATAAATTCAGCCCGGTTGCAATTGAGATCAAAGGGTGTCAGGGAGTATAAGTAAAATAGTGCATGCATGCTGTGGTTACTTTCAAGCCTTTCCTTATACGTAGCTATTAATAGCTGCATTTCTGACCTATATAGCCATATGTGAGAGCCTTTTCAGGATTCAGTACTCAAACTTTCAAACATGTCTTATGAGACATCTTCTCAATTACACGTTGAGTGTTTGACTCTGTTAAAGCTTCTCCCTCTTGTCTGTCTTCTTTCCTTGTTTTTGTGAGTGAGTGAATGCATGTGTGCGTGTTTGTGCGCCTGCTTGCATGCATATACCCGCATGCACACGCATGCTGTGATCCAGCTATCCCACTGGAGTCTGTGGCTAATGCATACCAGACATTCTGACAGCAGGAAAGTCCATTGAAATAGGCTCTGTCTTTCTCCCCACCATTTCTGTGTTTGTGTGTGTGTCTGTGGGGTGTGCAATTCCCAGTATCTGACCACTTATAAGTCAAGGAAAAGACTGTTTGTGTATCTGATCGTTGTCAGCGTTCAACAAGTTCACCATTTAAGACATTTGATCTCATTTAAAATCTGATCCAAACCATTGTTTAAAGCATTCACCTCCGCTGTCACTGTCCTCCGCTAAAAACTCAAATCTCAACCTGCTGTAATAAATGGAAGCAGGACATATCCACCTATAATTCTGTTTAATGCTTTACTTCTGCTGCATTGAGAAGTGAGTCATTTTTTCACTGTGTGGAAATATTCACTGCTGAATTTAGTGGAGCTAAGATGCTGAGTGATGCCAACTTTCCCCTGTTTAAAATTCCCAAGCAATGGAGTTATACCATCCCTGTTTTTCCCATTTTAATCGTGAGTAGGCGAACTTTATTTCAATGTGGAGAGAGGAGGAGGGCGAGGAGGAAGTGTGGACACGAGCACAGGCCAGGGCAGAGCATCCAAATATTGGGCAGTACTATTATTGTGTGGGCTTCTTCTTTTGAGGATGTTTAGAGTAAGTCTTGAATGAATGAATGCAGTCGAATTTGAGAGCTTATAAAAGTGAATTTCACGACAATAAGAATATATATTATGTGAGGTGAAGAATTAACTAAATGCCAGTCTTTGTAAATTTGCTGCTGCAACCTTACTTGATGTCAAATATCAAGAAGCTTATAGTCAAATAACTTGGTTAATGGTTTATATTTACAGCCTGGACGCTAATAGTAAAAACAATGGCCGTATGCAGTCATACAGTGACCTAGAATACAGTGGGGCAATTAATTTTCCTAATGAGCCAAATGAGAAACTGGGACTAACTGAACTGAGTTCAGTGTATTGGTGCAAACTTCCACTAAAGCCCCAGTTTCTAATGTGTCCCCTTGGGAAAATTAATTGCCCACCTTTGGCCCAGAAGCTGCTAAAATGGTATTTACAGCAAACCTTATATATCACATGACATTTTTAATAGAAATATTGATTAATTCAGCTTTAAAGCAACTGACTTAGGTGACTGACTTGAGCCATAACCATGTAAATTCCCACTTGTGGCCACAGTGGCTGCTATAAGTTTACATGGTCATGGTCTCGGAGATACAATAAAGTAGACAGCTTATTTATAGGCAATGAAACCAAAACATGACTGACACATAAGGGGCAGGTATGTGAACATAAACTTTCATGACTGTGGTGTATGTGTGCGCGTGTGTCTGTGCAGTCAGTGTTTGAACTGCAAAAGCTAAAGAACAAGTCTGCCTTTCAGTGCAGGGTGCGGTAAAAATCAAGAGGTGAGGGAGAGGTTTAGTCCATTGCTTCTTCATCTCTCTCTCTCTTTATTTCTCCACCACACAAGGCAAGTATTTTTCCACCTTTTTTCACGGGTGATATTTTTAGATAGTGCAGTTTAATGTGAAGCCTGATGGGTTGTGGTGATGGTGGTGGTGGGTGCGCACATAAGGGGAGTGGGGTATGTGTCCATACATCCAAATGCACACACTGGACTGCCCCCACAACTCACCCCGGGGGTCACCTCTGAGTGGGTCGGGTAGATAAATAAACACAGCAAAAACCAACATTTGGAAGAGCGGTCACACATCCGGCAGGGCGTACTGAAACCCGCCTCTTTCTCGCTCTGACTCTCTCTAGGATGTGGTTAAAGGGTCTGATAATGGCTCCTGTTTCATTCGTTGTGTCTTGGGCAATTTCACCTCAAAATAGTCACTGAAAGTATTCTCTTAACTTTTGACTGTGTTTCATAGCAGAGACAGTTAAAGTAAATAACAAGAGCTGCTGTGCTTTGCTCACTCACTCTCCACCTCAGTGTCTGTTTACACTCTTCACCTCTGTGCGAACGAGGCTCTGCTGGCATTCAAAAGTGCGGGAGCGCCAACCACCTCAAACCCCTTAATCTAGCTGGACTGAGCTGCCACAAAAGAACAGATTTCAGCTACATGTCAGTCTGAAACCAGTGATTACTATTCATTGTTTGTTTTCAAACAGTGTAGTTCTTTGACTGGATTGGGATTCATGTATTACACATCTCTGCAGTTCATCTTGAAGGAGGTTTGATTATTTTTTCCCCTTTACTCCAGCTGTCATGTGATTTACATTGTGCACATAGCAAACTGTTCGAGCACCTGAAATTGTTTTGTAATTATGCATCTAAGGATACCACTAATTTACTTGGAACATGAGACGAGTAGGATGGTTTTGGTTGATGTGGTCTGTTTATTGCCACAGCGATCTGGTGCATGGAGAGAAATTGTAGGAGGGGAGGGATATAAACAGTAGGGGATAAATGATGCAGGATGGAGCGAGGAGGGCAGCAAAGGTTAGTGAGGACAAGATGAGAGGAGGTCAGAGGAGGTAAATGTAGACATCTGGAAGAGTTTTTGTTTGTGCTTCCTTCAAGTTGTCACCGTGTCACTGCCAAAACGAAGCTTTCATGCATGTTTGTGGTTTCATCTACTCTTGCTCTTTTGTGTATCTGATGTGCGCGTGCACGGACTGCGTATCTGATCATCGCTTCAACTTCTAAAACTTAAGGCGTCTCCCCATCTCGACTATTAAGCAAATATTTGGAGGAGATTAGGATCAGAGGAAGAAAGAATAACAGGGAGACATAAAGAGCAAGAGGAGGACACAGGAGGCCTTGGACCTCAAGCTCTTGTTGGCATCTTCTCAAAGGGTTTTTTTGTGAAACAAGGGGCCAGGCGAACTTGATCAGACTCCCTTTAACTTCCACCTCCAACCTAGCTAAAGGCTGCGACCTGATGCTATCACATATGCAGAAATCACATTTTTCAAAGGCTCTTTCATACATGGTTCAAAACAGGTTGCATGGTGGTCATATCCTATTAGGTGGAATCAGTCTAGGAGCCAAACATAGTATCTCTCCCAACCTGTCAAGAGTGCCCCTTTTTTGGCCTCTGAAAACACCCATAAATCGCTTAATTCATTCAGAGGCGTATAAAAGTTAATAGATGCCATGTTGGCTGGATCACGCTCAGTTAGCCTCTAGCCCACTGAGTCTTAATGAGATGAAGATTTTGTAAATCATGCTGTTAACTTTAATCTCTTTTAACCACTCAGATGGTCAGAGGAGAGCGAGGAGGGACCACACAGGATGGGACACAGGGGAGAGAGGAAAAAAGGAGCTTGAGGGGGTGGAGGGCCATGTAGGAAACGATGGGCATAATGGTTTTATTGACCGCACAGTGGGGGCATCAGTCACTTTGACCATAGACACACACACACACACACACACACACACACACACACACACACACACACACACACACACACACACACACACACACACACACACACACACACTCATACACATGCATAGAATAACTCAATCCTCATGTGCTTGATACCAGTGCTGTTTGCACTGGCAGAAACACCGAATGGGTACAGCTTATTATTTCAATAAGGAACCACAATTTGAGGGCACAGAGTGTGTAGTCGTGTGTGTATGCGCATGCATATGTGTGCAGTCCTCCCACAGCACTACCCCACCCCTTCGTCCAGCACTATCCATCAAGTTTTTCAGGTTTCTTGACAGAAGCTGGGAATGAAATATTTCTGTCTGGTGAATGTTTGAGTACGAGTTTGAATTTTCATCACTGTCGAGCACTGCGGAGGGTCTGGGGAGAGTTAGGGGAGAAGTTTGCTTAACAGTGTGATAACTGATTTAAGTACAGGAGGTGGACAGTCTCCTAGAAAATTCCTGCTTAAAAAGAAACACTTAAGTAGAAGTGGTCCTCTTATCAAGTTAAAAAATGCTGTGATGATATGTTGGTGCGACTGCAGGTTTAATAGAGGTGGAAAGAGTTAGAGTAGAAGACTGATACAATATTTACTGCTGTTTGTAAAGCCATGGCCAAGAGATGTTAAGCTTAGAGTCTCCTTAAAGTGGACCTATTATAGTTTCTCTTATTTCGATCATATATATTGTTAGTAAGCTTATGTACAAAAGCACATACTCTAGACTGAGTAAATTTAGCTCCTAATCAGTGGTTTTAAACGGATTTCTGCTCATTGAGAGTGGATGTCCTTAAAATCATTATTTCAGAAACACAGCTCTGGCTGTGAGCACAGAAGTGCCATAAACCTGCTTTTTTCTAACCTTCTGCTTGTGAGGGGCGGCCAATCAGTGGGTGAACTGACCAGCTATAGCAAAGACCATCATGGGGATTATTCTAAATGAGGATTATTCTAACTACAAGGAACCGCAACTAAATTCCAAGAATTCAAAAATAGCTGGGCTGAAAAACTCCTCATTTTTTAAACAAGAGGATATATTGAGGTTGAGCTAAACGTATTAGTGTTTTTAAAGCTAACTGTTTTTTTCAAAGGGCTGATAAAAATGGGTGACAAACAAAGAGAAAACAACCCAATAAAGAGTGTCTTACCAAGGTGGTGGGTGGCTCTACTGGAAGCTTGGAAAAACATTTTTCCATTTTCTGTCATGACAGTGCTGTTGGTGGTGGAAAGCACTGTCACTGGTCCACAGTCTCCTGTGGGTGTTCAGTTTGGTTAGGCTCTGATTACTGGAAAGGCCAGAGAGTGTGATTTACATTGTGCACATAGCAAACTGTTCAGTGACACCCTCGCACCCACTGGATGGGGACATCGTCATACTGGGAAAACCACTCACATCTGAGTTAGGATTAGCCAAGTAATATAGTCAAATATTACTCCACTGTGAAAACACAATTGTCTGAGTCAGTGTTTTAGTATTTTCTTTCATTAATGCATCAATATGTAGGCAGCTTCTTTATATATGTATCATTATGCTTTATATCTGATGTTGTCATTCTTTAAAATGTCATTCTGCTAAGTCACACATGTGGAATATGGATTAATTTTCAACATAAGCAGCGAGACCCAGGAACACAGAAGGCAAACACAAAGAGGACATTTAATGCTGATAGTCCATACCCAGTTATTCAGAAAGAGTAAATCCAGGGACTTCAAATATACAGAAAACCAAGCTCAGAGAATATACAGCTAAATATACAATGTGACAAAGGAAGGCTGAGACAATGCATACATATATACAGAAGAGGTAATGAGGGAAGAGAAAACAGTTGGGGAACTAAACAAAGCTGAAAACAATCAAGACAATGGGCAGGTGTAGTAAAACTAGACAAAATACAGAAAGCTAAACACTGACCAAAATAAAATGGGAAATAAAGACTAAACGAGAAAAAAACTAACTTGACACAGGAGATGACAAGGAAAACAGGAACACTGAAAGTAAAAGGGCAAACACAAAGTGATAGAGGGACAGAGAAGGAGCATAGAGGTGGCATTAATTTAAAAATAAATGCCACCAAAATCATCAGTAACAAAGACTCAACAAATAAAGGAACGCAAACAGACCTCAGTCTTAAACAGCAAAAGTAGGAAATAGACCATAAAGAGCCCATACAAAGCATCAGAAAATAAACAAGGCTTCTAAGCACAAGATAATTAAAAAAATACCTTAATGAATAGAAAGCTAAGTGCAAACTAGAACCTAGACGCACACACACACACACACAAACCCAATCAAAAAAGACAAACTAAAAAGCAAGACTCAAATGACAGGCTAAATGTAAAGTAGGACCACCAGGAAGGTATAATAAATAAAACACAAAGAATAATGACAAGCTAAATTTAAACAAAAATGAAGAACAAAACCCAAACAAAATATGAATCATGCTAGAAACAAAAGAAAACATGAGCTCACAAAAACTCAAAACCGATGACAAAAGAAACTGTAGCTAAAGACACAGAGCAACTTGAGTGGTGTTAAAAATACACAATTTCAGAGTAGATAAACACAATTACAAAAAACGTTCGACTGCAAACATTTCCTGACTAAAGTAGCTGAGTATATGTACTAAGTTACTTTCTGCAAGCTGTGTAATACTAACCAATCTGGTTGCCATTTTTCCCTCATCAGAATTTTTAATAGGCTGAAAAAAAGGAAACCGATGGAAAAATCATATTTTCCTGCTTGCGTCGTTACCAAAATGCTACTGTGTAACTCTGGCCTTTTCATAATTGCATAATCAAAAGTGGACTCACAGCAAGTTAAAAGAGAATTACTGCTTTCACAAGTGCTAGTAAAGAGAAAAAGCTTCTCATTGACAGCAGTACTTGTAATCAGCAACCCCATCCCCCCGCCACATGCACCCCACTGGCTCGGTGGTATTTATGGCTGAGAAAACATCAGGCTGCTTTGTCTGTCTGCTTGCATATTTGTGATTTCAATTGATGGATGTTGTGGTGTTTCAGGTGTGTGCCGGTATCCTCTGGGGATGTCAGGAGGACAGATACAGGATGAGGACATTTCTGCTTCTAGTCAGTGGTCTGAATCCACAGCTGCAAGATACGGCAGGTAGGTATCTCTCTACAAACTCTCACACACGTGTTTCATGGCATGTGTACCCTGATAATGAGTGAGTGTGTGTGTATATGTGTGGGTGGTTTATCCTGCAAGGTGCCTGTGCCTGTTTATTTGCAGTTAACCACAGACTAGGGTATCAGTTCTAACCTACAGCCGCATGATTGTGTGTCTCTGTGTGTGTCTGCTCTAGAACTTGGGTGGCCTTCAGTAAGTATCAGGATAATGATGTAATATACTTTCCCCATCCATCCTGGCTGTAGTTTCAGTCTTGCCCAGCACCGTCTTTCCTGTGCCAGGCCCCTGCCTGAAATTAACACTTTAAGATGAATTTACGACCCAGCCTTTCACCAAAGTGTTTTCATAGCAGGCTGCAGGAACTGAAATCCAACACTGAACTCACTTTTACTTTCCTCTCACCTTTTTCTTCTCTGTCACGTCCTAACTTTTTTGCTCCGTTGCTCCTTTTCCTGCTGTAATTCTAATGTGCACATCTACTATTATTTGTCCTTCTCTCTCCCTCCATTTATTTCTCCAGGTTGGACTTTGAGGAGGGCGATGGCGCGTGGTGTCCAGAGATAACAGTGGAGCCAGACAACCTGAAGGAGTTCCTCCAGATTGACCTGCGCTCCCTCCACTTTATCACGCTCGTGGGCACCCAAGGTCGTCACGCAGGAGGCATGGGTAATGAGTTCGCCCAGATGTACAAGATCAAGTACAGTCGTGATGGCAGTCGCTGGATCTCGTGGAGAAACAGACAGGGCAAGCAGGTAAATGCACCATAGAGTTTGTCCTCTGCAGTAAATCAGGTGAAACTACATCTTTTTCTGGTTTTGCAGTCATATCTATTTGGACCTTTACAGCAAATGATAACGCTGTACTGATTTTACCCTTTTAGTGCCTCTCATTTCTTGGACCTATTATGACTGCGTTTAAAGAGATGCAAGATAATGCGATAAACTGATTATTAATTTTATGGCTTTGCTATCTATAAACTCTGTGACTCTCAGTCATTAGTGTCTGCCATAACAGTGCGTTTGTTTGACCTCCAGGTGATCGAGGGAAACAGAAACGCCTACGACATTGTCCTCAAGGACCTCGAACCGCCCATAATTGCTCGCTATGTCCGCTTCATGCCAGTCACAGACCACTCCATGAATGTCTGCATGAGAGTGGAGCTCTATGGCTGTGAATGGCTGGGTAAGTTGTGGATCAGGTGGAAGGAAAAACCGTGCAGAGGGAAAAATGAGAAATGTAATGAATAATGTGCAAAGAACTGTAAAGGCAATTTAACAGCTGAGCTGAAGCAACAAATCCTCCTCACCTTTGAGCCCATAAAGATAGAGAGGATCAGCTGAGGATCTGTTGCTTTTTAATGACAGGCAGGGCAGTGTCTGAAAAACACTGGTGCCCTTAATGAGTATACGGCAAGGAAAATATTAAACATCTACTTTATAGGCACTTTAGTCCCTTTACGTGGTAACTTTTTTTATTAATTAGTGAAAAAAGAGCCAACGTGTACTTTTTAAAGCACTTTTTCTCTGTCTCTGCTCCCTTAAATAATTCATGTGTATAGCTAATGAATCAATAAAAAGCTGGTTAATTAATGACATTACTGAAACTCAAATGCACTTTCAGTTTTGATTAAATGCATTGAACTATAATATTGAATAAACCTTTGATGAATTTTACCATATTTTTTACACAGTCCCATGAAAAAGGTGCCTTTGTTGAAACATTTCCAGATTTTAGTGCATGAAATAATACTGCATGGCTGAATAGGTTTTGAATATGAAGTAGTGAAATGTTTGTGAAGCAGACTTTATTGGCAGATTGTTTTGCTCGCATGAGGAAGACAAAGAAAACAAGAAAGCAACTGCTTTTTAAAAGTCACTTTACCTCCAGCGTGTTAGAAGCTTTAAGGGGTTGTCTTAAAGTAAAAGTGCTATTCAGTGAGTTTTGTTCATTCCTTGTGCTTCCTTTAAGTCCTTCTTTTCTCAGCGTTGGCATAACAGTCCCGTTTCTCCCATACTGCTCCTAAACATCACATTTAAATTCTTTGTTTCCTTGTTCTGCCTCTTCATCGAGGACTATTACTGCTACCAAAGTGGAAAATTCCACCCGTCTCTTGTGACGCTTGACATTTTGGTAAAAATCTGAACTACAATGTAAAACAAACTTTGTGGTTTTAAACAAAGGCTTTCTGCATGACATGAATGATGGATCTCATAAAAGTCCATGGGATTGAGCAGACTGACTCATTTAAAAATAAAAGAGAAAAGAATCATTTTTCTTTGCTTTGCAGACGGCCTTGTTTCATACAACGCTCCAGTGGGAGAACAGATGAATTTGCCCGCTTATCCTGTTTATCTCAATGACTCTGTGTATGATGGAGCGATCATCTACAGGTGTGTGAGTGTTTAATGTATTGGGGGGTTTTTTGTTGTCATTTTCCTCCATCACACACCACCCTCTCACTTTACATCCTTCCTCTTACAATCCCCCCCTTTGCCATGTTGTTGTCCAGTTTCTATGGTGACAGCAGAGACAGACAGTGGTGAGTGGGCCATGGTGGTTTACTGTTAGGCAATACCTCATGGGAATAATTGAGTCAAGCCCGCTCACACAGTTACAAAACCAGATTGAACCAATCTGAGTATTTTGTTGACATTCATGTTTGGGTTATGGTAGGGTGAATAATCTCCTCCATGACACAAAACTTCTTTTCTCTGTCAAGGAAAAGGGCAGAGGGAAAAGAAAATGGACCATATTACAATATCAAAGCCAAAAGCCAAAGACGAACATTGCATGTTGCATTTATGCAATGCTGCCACCTAGTGCTGGATCAACATATGAAAGTGTTCCTACTAGGGCTAGTTAACCTTTCCAAAGTTTTTTTTTTTGCCCTTCAGATTTATATTGTGATATAATTTGTATTATCCAGTGCATAACAGTTCTCTCTTCAAAACAATGCCTGTAGCTTTTTGGCATTTGAAACATGATATTTTACTCTCAAGATTCATTGTTGTATTGTTTTTTATTTATTGAATTTAAATATAGTGATGTCCTTAGTTACAACCCAAACACAAATATCTCTGGATCAAGTGGAATTTCTTCTGAGTTAGTCACACCACATGTCACACTCTGATCTCTTCCCCAAATGTTTTAATCTCTCGGCTAAATGCAGTGAAAAGACATTTCTTCAACTTCTGTTTTAGTAACCAGTTGTAGTAACAGTTATTCTTCAGTATGAGGCTCCATAGAATTTAAGATCGGAGCATTAAGCATGCTCTACCTCTCTGTTTCTCAGTATGACAGAAGGCTTGGGCCAGCTGACTGATGGAGTGTGTGGCCTGGACGATTTTACAGTAAGTCATGAACGCAATGGATGGCCAGGATATGACTACGTGGGCTGGAACAATGAGAGCTTCCCGAGTGGATTTGTAGAAATAATGTTTGAGTTTGACCGCATACGAAACTTTACCACGATGAAGGTGAGGTTCATGATCAGAAAAGCTGAAATTCTCCATGACTGTTCAACTCCACACATCTCACCAGGTGGCTTTTTCCCCCGCTCAGGTCCACTGCAACAACATGTTCTCGAGACACGTCAAAGCCTTCCATCAGGTGGTTTGTTACTTCCGCTCTGACTCCGACTGGGAGGCCACGCCGCTCTCCTTCAGCCCAGCGGCGGATGAGAAGAATCCGACTGCCCGCTTCGTCATCGTCAACCTGACTAATCACATGGCCAGTGCCATCAAGTGCCAGTTCTATTTTGCTGATGCCTGGATGCTGTTCAGCGAGATCACCTTCCAGTCAGGTACACATTGGAGAGCTGTGTGATGCTCTCTGCTAGTCTGTTATATATTTAGAATAGGTTTACACTGTAAACCTATGCTCATTTGTGCTCATTTCAAACTCTGTGTTTTTCAGATGGTTAAAAAAATACTTATCCCATACTGGGATTTTATAGTGGGCTTTTGTGCTTCAATCCACTGTCTGAAACAAGTAGCTTTCACTCCTGCCTCATAAAAGCCTGCCTTCTTCTGATTGGCTGCCCCTCGTTTGACTTCTGCAAATAGCACCAGGTGCTTGAGGGCACCACTTCCTCTCTTTGCCAGTCTGGAATTGCTGAAAAAACACTAAATACTACTTTTTTCTCACTATGCTTTAATAAAAAGTTGACAAGCTCGGCTAATTTCTGATCAACTCTGTGCCATCTGCCCTTTCAGACACAGCCATGTACAACACAACGCTGGCTCCAACCGAGCAAACACCTAACACACCACCAGGTTAGTGCAATACTCACCTCACTTACACTAATAATACACCTATCAGTTACAAAATCTGTGGCAACACCCAACGACATTGGTCTGAGCATTTGGCAATGATAATGAATGCACCAACACAGCATGCAAACTATCAAGGGTTTAACTTATTGATGTCTCTTTGCTGTTTTCTTATTCCAATCAATGAAAAGCAATTGAGATTTTAATATTATTTGTTTATTTCCATGTTTTTTTTTTGCATTTTACAAACTGATTTAAGCAGGTTTTAGATATGCAGAAATGGACATTTTTATCAAATTAATGTTAACTAACCCTCAAAAGCAGGTCCATCCAGCTGTCATAGGGTGAAAGGCCTGGGCTGGTCTGCAAGAGCACACTCCCTTCAAAATCTTCAACTCTTGCCCCTCTCTCTGTTTCACTGCAGAAGATGACCCCACACACAAAGTAGATGACAGCAACACCCGCATTCTGATTGGCTGTTTAGTGGCCATCATCTTTATCCTTGTAGCCATTATTGTGATTATGCTGTGGAGGCAAGTGTGGCAGAAGATGCTGGAGAAGGTGAGCTCATGGTTTGTGCATTTCAGCTGAAGCTTTCTTCTGAGAAGCGGTCAGTACTGTTTCTTCACTTCTATATCTTTTATTTCAGGCCTCTCGTCAGATGCTGGATGACGAACTAACTACTAGTTTGTCAATACAGAGTGAAACACTGGGCTACCACACCCACAACCAGTCGAATACAACCAATGCACAGGAGTCTAATTCCACCTATGAGCACATCTTTCCTCTCGGTCCAGACTACCAGGAACCTTCGCGCCTCATAAGTAAGCTGCCGGAGTTTTCACAGAGAACAGAAGAGCCCAGTAAGCAGGCAAACACAGGTACTTACAAATTCAAATGTATTTATATTCATTTGCACTGATTTATAGTTACCATGTTGCCTTTCAGGTTCGACCAGCACTTCTGCTTCTAAATCCACTGCCTCTTTTGCAGTCCAAGATGGCGTCCCTCACTACGCAGAGGCAGATGTTGTAAACCTACAAGGTGTAACTGGAAGCAACACCTATGCCATCCCTGCAGTAACTATGGACCTGTTGTCAGGGAAGGATGTTGCTGTGGAGGAGTTCCCACGAAAACTGCTCACATTTAAAGAGAAGCTTGGAGAAGGCCAGTTTGGAGAGGTGCAGGTTACAGCTTTGGTTACAGCTTTGCATAAGATAAAACACAAGTCACGTTTTGAATCTCACTCTCCCCGCTCCCTCTTTCTCTTCTAGGTGCACCTGTGTGAGGCAGAAGGAATGCAGGAGTTTATGAATAAAGAGTTTTTGTTTGACATCACAGAAGATGAGCCCGTCTTGGTGGCTGTGAAGATGCTCCGTTCAGATGCCAATAAAAATGCCAGGTGTGCCGGTGCTTCTTGTACCCTTTAAATGAAATTAAATTGCAAGCGTACATGTGAAGTTTTTATTTTTCTCACCTTTAACTTGCAAATTGTTTTCCATTGGAAGGAATGACTTCCTTAAAGAAATAAAGATCATGTCACGTTTGAAGGACCCCAACATCATTCGCCTCCTAGCTGTGTGCATCCACAGCGACCCTTTCTGCATGATCACAGAGTACATGGAGAACGGAGATCTCAACCAGTTCTTGTCCCGCCACGAACCAGAGGGACATCTTGCTCTGCTTAGCAATGCACCTACTGTGAGGTAAGAAGGAGGCTAATATATGCAAACACATGTAAACATGATTTTCAAGCAAATTATTTGAATATTTATTCTCTCTCCTCCCCAGCTTCACTAATCTCTGCTACATGGCCACTCAGATAGCCTCGGGGATGAAATATCTATCCTCACTTAACTTTGTTCATCGAGACTTGGCCACACGAAACTGTCTGGTGGGCAAAAAGTACACAATAAAGATAGCTGACTTTGGCATGAGCAGAAACCTGTACAGTGGGGACTACTATCGCATCCAGGGCCGGGCAGTGCTGCCTATACGCTGGATGTCATGGGAAAGCATCCTGCTGGTGAGAACTTCCTGCAAAAACATCACTTTATTCAACTGTTACTGATAAATTGTAAATTGATATCTAATTAAACTTTAGTAAATAGTTAATTTAGTATAAAAGAAAACAATTACATGATAATTCATATACCATAGATTGTCAGTTATGTTTATGACATTACTTTATGTAATAAAAATATTTTATAGTAATGATATACTGTATTATTTTTCTACTGACACTGAAACAAAAAACATTTTAGTATTTGTTGATACATATTATTGTGATTGTTACTCATTAGTGTTGCCAATTTCAGCTGAAACCACAATCATGTGATTTACGCCACCAACACCTCATCTGTCTACTTATCTATCTATTGCTCTATTTATTTGTCTACTTGTAAAACAAGTATTTAACAGATAGCAGATAGCTTTCAAGTCAATTATTGATTAGTAAACATTATCCCTCATAAATGCTGTTGTTTGCTCACACTAAAAATTACCCATCGGCTTTTCAGCAGTGATTATTACAAAGTAGGAAAAAAAAACATGCTTGCAATCTTCTGCTTTGCAGGGGAAGTTCACCACAGCCAGCGATGTATGGGCCTTCGGGGTGACCCTGTGGGAGATACTAAACTTCTGCAAGGAACAGCCCTACTCTCAGCTCACTGATGAGCAGGTGATAGAAAACACGGGAGAGTTTTTCAGGGACCAGAAACGACAGGTGAGGGCGGACAGAAGCATTTTGTCATTGTTTTTTTTTTAATAAGAAAAATGTAGCTATTATCACCATTTTTGAAAAAACAAAAAAAACCAAGAAATGAAACAAACTGTTTTACAACAAAGAATTCAATTAAAATGGGAAGAACACAAATTAATGAATGAAAAGGTGTTAGCTGAAGCTTTATCCTATTCTAAAGGAAAATAAATTTCTCACTGGATTTCACCAAACAAACACCAAGTATTAAATACCCATACCTTCACTCAGTAGGTCATGTATGGAGATATTAGGGAATGATGATGTAAATGTACTAGTTTTGATATGAGATATATTTAGTTTGGTTTCAGATATTTATTTCCATATTGTTTTAATGAGCCTTCTAACAAAACGTTGTGCTCTCTTATTCACAAAAGGTAGCTACAGCAAATAGATCTATATATTCGATTTGGCATATTTTTACACCAGTTTGATACAATTCTTTCTAATTTCATAAATTTGACTTAATTTTTTTATTTGCCAGTGTCAATCAACACCTCCACAGTGTATTTCTTGTTAGCCATAAACTTCTATTAGTTCCATTATTACAGCCATTGAGGTGAATGTGTTTGCTCTGAACCCAAATTGTAAGTTATTTAATAAATTGTATTTTTCAATTAAAGGAAACAGCTAAACAGTCTAAAGTGCCAAAACAGTAAACTCTTTTGATTCCCTGAGTTAATATCTCATCCATATTGTGCAGATCTACCTGCCTCAACCTGTGCTGTGCCCAGACTCGCTCTACAAGATCATGCTGAGCTGCTGGAGGAGGAATGCAAAAGAACGGCCCTCCTTCCTGGAGATACACAGGGCCATCTTGGAAATACAATCTTAAGCCAGCGCAGTGTTAAAGACAGTGATTCCCAGTCTGCTCATCTCTGGAAGTAAATGAAAATATGGCAATAACAGCAGACATTATCCAGGTTTAAGCTTGTCTCTGTAGAGAAACAGGGTTGGGGGCACTATGTACTGCCCAAAAGAGTGAGTGTGTGTCAGTTATTAGCAAAAACAAGTTGGCTAAGATGTTTTATAGGCATACAAATATTCCTCAAAAAACCAGTGCTGTTTTATACTACGCTATTCTTCAAACATGCTTAAGAACATGACCTAAGGCTCTGACTCATGTCGATGAAGCCTAATTTAATGTAGCAAGTGACATTTGGCACTTTTGAAAATATATTTTAATTGCATTTGTTAATGTTGGTTTAAATTTCTTATGTTACAGCAATTTTCATATTGACAACAAAACTAATGCAACTGAACTCTCTAGTGTTTTCTCTTGGAAGACTGCTTGAATGTAGAGGAGAAAAGTCCAGAAAAACCATCACTGTTACAGTTCATCTTATCTCAAGTATCTAATCGCCACACATTTAGATTGACGAGAATAACAAGGAAATACCATCTTTTACATCTCCTTGACGTGGTTTCAACATAAAATGTATATGACTCTGTATTTTCAACAGATATGTCTAAATCTCAAATATCAATATTTTGTATTAGTATTTATATGTTAATATGTGTTTGTTCCGTTGGTTTTGTTTGTGCATTAATATGCTCTTTATTTGGAGTATTGTATTTGATTCAATGCAATAATTCTCTAGGTTACATTTTGGATTTCTACGTTATCTTTTATCCTGCTGCAAACTGTTGAGTTGATCATACACTAAGCTCTATACCATTGTGATTGATTATCGATGAGATATTGGAAGATGCTTATCAGCAATCCAGGCCGCGTTGGTTCAACAGTATGTGTTTACAGTCAGTGTCATTGGAAAGATGTTACTGAGAGTGCTGTGGATGTTGAACAAATGACAGAGAAAATAAGTCTTTTTTGAAAGCAGATTAAATGTAGGTATTCATCCTAAATGGTGTGTTAGACAAGAACCATAAGATGCCTATGAGTGAATGCTTTCACTGTAGTTTATATAAGCAAATGAAAAATAAATATCTGATGCGTCATCTACAGGTTTAGTTATCTGCAGTTTTTCTTTTGTATTATTTCCTCTTTGATTTGTTTCCATGTGGCGTAAGTCTGTGCGGCTTTTTTCTTAACAACAACAACTTTCTCTCTTTGTTTGAAGGTCACCCTGCACACCAGAGTTTCAGACAGTTTAACTGTGTTTGCAGGCTTTGCTTTTGCAGGTCTTTGTCCCTCTTTGTAAATCAAGAGAAAGCTCAGATCATTGCCCTTTCAACTTATCCCTATCTGGGCAAAGACATTCTACAAATGAAATCTGATATTTGGTTTAAAGACACATTTGTGAAGCTTGCAGATGTTCTCACAAGACAAAGAAAACATTTCATGACATTCTCCATCAGCTCAGTGCAGGCAGATGTTTAGCCCTATGAAGTCCTAATATGTTGAGATTCATTTCATCTTTGTGCTCAAATGTTTCAGTGAGAATATTTTATATATTTCTGTAAGGAAAAGTTGTTCATTAAATAAAAATTAAACTGGGAATTGTATCTGTTTGAGAGCTTTTGTCTTATTCATGAACAGAGCTGAATATTTCATGCTGCGTCTGAGTGGGCTGTCCCTAAAGATGATCAGCTGACAAGCATGTGGATCTTATTGGCAGAGTGCTGCTACAGTATCCAATCAGAACTCAGAGGTGGGGGCGAAAACTGTTACTTCACAGATCAGGAAATCATTCTTAGGACTTTGCACGGATCAATTGACTTAAAAGAACATTTGGCCGCAAATGTAGAATTTTCTATATTGGCAGTTTGAAGTTAACAGGATGAATAAGGTGATTTTGGTAACAGGAGCCAATAGGTAATCACTGTTTTTGTTTTTTAAATGATAACCTTCAAATCAGGAAACTTTCTATGTTCAGTGAACTTACTACTAGTTATATTTCAAAAATGTTTGATTAAATGTGATTTTTGCAGTGAATTTAATCCACAGTATTAAACAGTAATACTGTAGTAAAGTATTGTTGTAAGTAGTAGTAGTAGTAAATACTAGTAGTAATAGTAATATGGATTTCCCTGCAGTGGCATTGGCCTGGCACTGTGTGAGCGTCTCCTTTCAGTGGACATAGAGGGTCTCCAGCTTTGTCTGGCCTGCAGGAACATGCGCAGGGCTGAAGCTGCTCGCTCAGCTCTCCTCACCTCTCACCCCAAAGCCCAGGTGGCCCTGCTGCAGATGGACACCAGCAGCATCTCCTCCGTCATTAGTGCTGCACAGGAAGTCAAAATAAGGTGGGAAGATGAACTCAGAAACACAGAAATCAATCTGTACTTGATAAATCATCACTGACCACCAGTTACGCTGATAGTTATTTATGTGCTATAGACAACCATTGTTTGTTATCCACAGGTACGACCGGCTGGACTACCTTTACCTGAATGCAGGGATCATGCCAAATCCACAGTTTGATGTAAATGCCTTTTTCAAAGGCCTCTTCTCCAGGTAAACTAGTAATTCTAGATGTGCCTGAATCCTCTATTTTATCTACAGTGCATCACAGTTTCTTTATATTTCATCATCTTCAACTGTGTCCCATGCTGCATTACTTTTGCCTCAAATTTCTATAAACCTGTTTTGCAGAAATGTCATCACAATGTTTGCCACCGGTGAGGGGATTCTGACACAGCAGGATAGTGTTACCCCAGATGGCCTCCAGGAAGTTTTTATGACAAATCTCTTTGGTCACTTTCTTCTTGTGAGTCACTTTTGTAATTTGGTGTCTGAATAATCTTCATATTTTAGACAGATCTGCCCATGAAATATTGTACTGAGATGTGCTTTGTCATAGTTTTCTGAAGGAAGACTAATTGTTGGTCGGTTGTCCTTGATGAAACAAATATAGGTGATACTGGATCTGTCTGTCACTTAGCAACTATGCTCATTAAAAATTAACAGCACGTACTGCTCTAGCCATAAGGTCACAGCAGGTAATATTCTGCTCACTTTGCATTTTCGGCTAAATTCAGGCTGCCATCAAAGTAACCTTTTCAAAGTTCTTGTTTAAACTTTCAGCAATTACAAAACAGTCTTCAGTGCACTTAAGAAAACTGTTCACTCTCACTTTTAGACATTTTGGTGGAATCTTCTTAAAATGCTCACTCAGTTTCTTTAAAATCTACATAGATTAGCCACAACATTAAAACCACTGCCAGGCAAAGAGAATAAGGCTGATTTTGCGCTGGCATTTATGTGGAGGTTAGTTTGGCACATTCCTCCCATAGAAATGTTTTTGTAGACCAAACAGAGACAATAACGACACCCAAAAACAGAACTGGCCCTCCACCGTAGGACCGTGCACGTTGTCAAGCCCCCAAAACTGCTTTCGAATGCTTAAAAGAACAGAGTCCAAGGCCTTCAAGATCAATAACTAGAACAAGCCCAGTCGACAGAGGTCTGACCCTACAGCCCACTGGACCCTAGGTTCCATTGTCCATACTATTTTGTTAAAGTTACTTTGGTTGCTTATATAATATCAGCTGGCTAGTGTTATGTCAGATTGCTGTATAAGCATCCAGTTTAATAGACAGATGTGTTTAAGTACATGCAGTAATCTCATCTGTTCTCACACAGTTCACCCAGTTACCTTGAGTTTAGCTTCTTTTTTGGACAAACTGCAGTGGAAACAAGTTTTAATGTTATCTTTCTGTAATTTTGTGTTCTGCTTTTAATGATAAAGGTCAGGGAGCTGGAGTCAATGCTGTGCCTCGCAGGCCGGACCTCCCAGCTGGTCTGGACCTCCTCTAGTAATGCTCATCGTTCGGCCTTTAGTCTCGAAGACATTCAACATAAAAAAGGCACTCAGACTTACAGCTCTTCCAAATATGCCTCTGACCTGCTCAGCCTCGCACTCAATACACACTACAATAAACAGGTCAGCTCATGCACCTCACATGCCATGATTGACTCACTCCAGAAATTGCATTTCTTTTTTTAAGCTCCTAATATTTTGATGAAAGTGACCCTGGTGCTCGTAATTTTTTTAGGGTTTGTACTCATCTGTGATTTGTCCTGGTTTTGTGATGACCAATCTGACCTACAACATCCTGCCCTCCTTCCCAGCATTCCTCTGGACACTGTTTACGCCTATCTTCTGGCTTGTGAGTGACACAGTTGTTACAAATGCATAGTTGGGTGTTTGGCTCTATCTGAGATGTGTATTTCTTTCAAACTCACAGATAAGAATGTTCACAAACACTTTCACATTGACACCTTATAATGGAGCTGAAGCTCTGGTAAGTAAAATAGAAATTCACACTTCCAACACACAGTTCAGGAGAAATTCATGTTCTCAATTCTGTTCTTATTTTCAGTTTTGGTTGTTTAAGCAAAAGCCTGAATCACTGGACCCATATGCAAAGTATCACAGCTTAACATCTGGGCTAGGGAACAACTACACACAGCCCCGTAAGGTACGGCGAGTAAAAATTTACATTAAAAACTAATGTTGAGTCAAAACAGTCTGTAATGTAGTTCCACATATGTCTTCTGTGTCTCTTCACAGATGGACATTGACTTGGAGAAATCGGAGTCTTTGTATGAGAAATTACTGCAGCTAGAAAGAGAAGTAAGGAAGAAACTGAAGGACGAACAAAAGGAAAGCCCACCTTGATCCCCCAAATCCTGCATCGCCTTGATGCATATCACCCAGTTCTGGATGGAAAACATTTTATTCCCATCTCACAGGTCTCCTAGGAGGATTATGTGCTCTGGCTGTCAGAAAGATAACACATCTCTACCTGTCACAGCAACCCGCAAGCCTGAATTTTAAGTGGGAACTGATGAGTGTGGTGCATGTTGTGACAGCATACATTTTCATCTAACAATACAAATAAGCACTGCCTGTTCCGCTAATTCTTATTCAGAGACTTAACAAATTATCAGAACCTACTAACAGAGTTTTGGAGTCTAAATACACAGAAATAAATGTGATCACCACTATGCATTTTCTCCACTTTCTCCAATCTGGTTGTTAATCCCATGGTCCTCGCGGCAAAACGCAGTGCAGTCTGACAGCAGACTATCTGTGTCTTCCCAAAAGTTGATATAGGTACTTCGTGTGAGCCTCTCGGCGGTGTACGGAGGTGCCGGCAGGTGCGCACAAGCGCTCTCGAAATACCTCTCCGGAGGATCTGGGGCAGAAACCCAGCAGCCATCTCCGTGTTCCGTTTGGTCTCCAGTCTCGCACTCCTCCTCTGCTCCGCTCAGTTTCGGATTGCAAAAAGCCCAAACCATCCCGCAGAAATAGATGAAAAACGTGCCCATGACCATAATCATGAGCGCGTAGGACTCTATCATAGCTTTGGTGACTGCGGACGTCATTTTGCGCATATGCAGGAGTTACTGAACGGACTACCGAAAGTCTGGTCGCGAGGGGGAAGTCAGCAAAAGTGGCATCACCGTTCAAGCTGGACCACTCAGAAACGCGAGACAGATATAGGTAAAAAAAAAAAAAAAACCCGGACGATTTAAAGTCGACCATTATGGGAGTTTTAAAGATTCTCAAAATTTCGATATAAACAGTTACTGTTTTATTTTTTTTTTTTTAAGACTACCGAGAACCAGCAACAAAACATCAAGCTTCTGTTTAATGTGTGGTCTTGCTTTGTGTTCGGTTGTCTTTTCAACCAATCACAGTATTACATATGCCTATTTAATATTTGCTCATTGGCTACAGGGTATATATATATATATATATATATAATCATAAATGAAGTACAACCAAGTTTCCAACTAGCACGTGGCACTGCAAAAATATAAATGCACATAAAAGTGCAGGAATTTAGAGATCATTTAAAGCGTTTTGTTTAATGAAAATATTACAGACAAGACAATATATTAAATGCTGAAACTCGAGATTATTTTTTAAGGTATAGGTTGTTATTTTTAATTTAATCCCAGCAACACGTTAAATAAGACTGAGACTGGTGCATGTGTTTAGTCTTACATCATACTAAAACTCTAAATGTTTTCATTTTCTTGCATGATGCTCAACTACTTACTGTCTCCTTATTAATGTGCCCGTTTCTCAATTTCCAAGTAAACAAATACAATATATTAGAACCAGAAACATGGTGGTGAAAATAACTCATTCTGTGCTGTGGAACTGCTGATTAAAAGAAAATGTCACAGAAATGTTGCAGATCATCAAATGCATTTTAATATTAGACAAAGATAATCTCAGTGAATACAAAATGCTGTTTTTAAATGATGATTTCATTTATTAAGGGTTATCCAAACATTCCCGTGCCCGTGTGAAAAATTAATTAGTCTCCTTGTTAAATCATGAACTAACTTTCTTTAACCACATTTTTTGTAAAGCTGAGTTCATTTTCACCAACCACACCCAAGCTGGATTAATACCAGGCCTGTTGAATCACTTAAACAGAACCTGTCTGACAAAGTGAAGTAGGCTAAAAGATCTCAAAAAACAGCACAAAATACCATGAATTAAAGAAACTCAGGAACAGCTGAGAAACAAAGTCACTGACATCTATCAGTCTTGAAAGTCTTGCAAAACCATCTCTATGTCTTTGAGACTCCAACAAATCACAAAGGGACCCATTTTCCATAAATGGATACAACTTGGAACAGTGGTTACTTTTAAAATTGAGCTTTTCCTTCCCACTGTCACCAAGTGGTTACTCACAGGGGGTCATCTGATTGTTGGGGTTTTCTCTGTAATATTTTATTGTCTTACCTTACAACATGAAGTGCCTTGATGTGACTGTTGTTGTATTTTGGGTTTCTCTAAATAAAACTGAATTGAATTAGTGAACCTTCCCAGGAGCAGCTGGCTGCACTGACAACTCATCCAGGAGGTCACAAAAGAAGCCAGAACAACATCTAAATAACTGCAGACCTTACTTATCTCAGTTAAGGTCAGTGTTCAACAGTAAGAAACAGACTGGAGATGCCATCCATGAGAGAGTTTTACTATAAAGAATACAAAGACTCATCTCACATTTGCCAAAAACATTTCAGTGATCTCCAAGAGTTTTGGAAAAATATTCTGTGGACTGATGAGAGAAAAATTGACTTTTTGGAAGGTTTGTGTCCTGTCACATCAGGTGTAAAACAAACACAGCATTTCATAAAAAGAACATCATAATAAGAGTCAAATATGGTGGTAGTGTGATGGTCTGGAGCAACTTTCCTGCTTCTGGACCTGTATCACTTGTCCTAACTGATGGAATCATAAATGCTGCTCTCTACCAGACAGTCTTAAGGGAGAATGTCTGACCATCAGTTTATGTCCTGAAGCTCAAGAACATTTGGGTTATGCAGCAGAACAATCTGAAAACCATTAGCAAATATACTACTTGAATAGCTCAACTAAACAAGAACAAAATGAAGGTTTTGTCAAACTCTGGATTTAAATCTGATTACATTTTGTTTTGCCATGACCTTAACAACATACACATAAGGTCAGGCCATTTATGCCTGAAAACCCTCCAATGTGACTGAATCGAAACAATTCTGCAAAGAGGGTTGGGCCACATGTCCTCCACAGCGATCTGAAACACTTATTGCCAGTTATCACAAGCGCTTGATTTTGGTTCCTGCTGCAAAGGGTGGCACAACCAGTTATTAGGTCCAGGGGGTAATTACCTTTTCACACAGGACCAGGTTTATTTGCATAGCTTTCTTAGACTAATACAATAAAACATAATTTTAAACTGATTTTTATATTCACTTGTGTTATGTTTGTGTAATTTTTTTTGATGATCTGAAACATGCAAGTGTGACAAATATGCAAAAAAAAATAAGTGATCAGGAAGCAGAAAAATAATTTTTAAATGTAGCCCTGTGTTACAGTCTTAAACCACCACAATGCATTTTTGTATAGCACTGTTTGCAGGTTTCCTCACCTACATCAGGCAGTGCTGATAAAGCTATCTCTAAATACAAATGTGAAGTGCTGTTTATACTTGCAGTAGGCTACTTGCCAGCTTTAAATGGGGGCTAGACCCCGATGTCGTGCGAATGCTTGTTCTGAGCTGTACTAACATACCTACACTCTGTATAGTCACTCTACCGTAAACGTAAACTTTAACAATTTAAGTTAAATCTTTGACCACTTCCTTTTGTTTTCCAACACAACTATAGTGCCTCTATTAGGAGGAGCACCTGCTGTTTCCCTTCGAGATATGTGAGGCAATATATAATAAGCCTGACCAAATATTTGGGCCCTCATTAGTGTGGAAACCAGTCTGCAGTGCTTTTCAAGACAGTTTCGAGGACTGGGGACATTTCTGAAAAGTCAAAACAAGAGCACGCAGTGTAAATGAGGGCACTCATGCTTTATTTTACAGACTACACCGGATAGCAACACTAGCCCCTCTTGCATTGTGGGTAAACGAGTTTCTTCAATTGCCTATCAGTAACTCAGTCTAGTGCTTTGATCGTCCAAAGAAACTACACACCCCACCCGCGCCAACCCAGAGGTCCCGGATGTCTATCGCGCCGGAAGAGAAGACGGTCCTTTCCCAGCCATCTTGTGGCTTCACCTAGCGAAGTGCTCGCACCAAGCCTCGTAGAATCGGAGGAAAATCCTGCTGAAGGGGCGCCATCATGCCCGGACAAATGCAAGAAGGTTTTGGCTGTGCCATAACCAATCGGTTCGACCAGTTATTTGACGACGAGTCGGATCCGTTTGAGCTGCTGAAGCAAGCCGAAGTAAAGAAGAAGAAGGAGGCTTCTGCCCCTGGTGCCGCCAAGACTGCAGCCCAGGCTGCCAAGCAGCCCAAAAAGGAGTCTCAGAAAGAGAGAAAGACCCCCTTGGCTGATAAGAAGGAGGAGACCCAGGCCGTCCCGCTCAAGAAAGATGGTAAAATATAATTTTCACGTTTCGTGTCTCGCACAGTTAAAGCAGATGCTTAACATTGAGCTAACAGGCTAAGCTGCTTGATTACTAGCTAGCAATGGTTCTCAAGCCACCCTCCCCGTGACATGCGGTCCACATGGCTGCTGTGTGCCCCTGCTGGCTGTCATTTACCCGAACAATGACATTTAAACAAACGTGTTCTGCAGTGGGATCCGTTGGGCTTAAAAAATTTGCTGTCCGACGTGTTTTGGCTTGCCCTCCCCCCTCCAGTGGGCCTTGTTGAGCGGGTAGAACCTGAAAGCCTGACTGGCCGGGGGTGTATCTCCGGGTTTATACGTTTATACTTGCCACGATGGGCTTCCAGAGACCCCCACTTGTTGCTGAGCTGACCCAGAAAGCAGTTTTTAGGAAGCAGTTAATTATTTTAAAAATAAAATAAGAAAATATCTTTCTATATATTAATGTCAGGCGCTTTAAGGAGAAGGAAGTTTAGCACGTGCAATGATTGAAGTAACGTAAAATGAGTACATGTGTACGCTCGTGGCGGATCGGCAGGTGGATTGGACCTCGGAGCCTGCACTGCTCTCGCGCGGATGAACCTCGTGGTTGTAGTGTGGGGCGTGTTTAAAGCACAGGCTCTTAAACCGCCACTTCCCATTGGCGCATAATGCAGCCGCGATGCACGCGGTCGACGTACATTCACAGCGCTTATACCTCCGGTTTCCATTTCCCCCCAGATATTTAATTGTCATATATAACATCATGTATAGTTAACAAGTCATTCAATATATTTTTGTTTTACAACTTGTTTGTCTTAAAATTTCCAGCGTCAGGATTTGACCTAGTTCCAGGCGGTTAGTTTGCCATTATCTTCACTTCAGGCTGCCAAGTAGGCTCATATCTGTTTGCAAGAGAGAAGATGAGACAGGTGCGCTGACTATGGTGCAACCAGCTGCTCCTGTGTAGTGGTGGATGTCTATTTTGGTAGCTGGTGAGTTAAGCAATGGGTGGGTGGTGTTGTGTCACACTGGGTCAGTGGCAGTTAGATGTGCCATAGAGGGTTAAACACTGTGTAGGTGTTAATTCACATGGCTAGCCTGTGAAAGGAAGGAGTAATGAGTGATTAAGTTATCAGATGGCTTTCCAGGTTAGAAAACAAAAGTAGGTCAACTTCCTTTGCATGTTAATTGGAATTATTTGCTCCACTTAAACACAACAAACACATCTTCTTTGTCTTTTATCACACTCAGCATTTGGTCCCAATCTGTCACTTTCACTGCTAATGGTCATCTGATCCTCCTGTTGTGGTCAATCCTAGGTGCTGGAATGAGGAGGATGGGCCGGAAGCCGGAGGGTGAGGGGTCCAGACCCCAGGGCGGCCAGGGAGAAGGACGCCCCGCAACAGACAGACGGCCAGCGGACAGGCGGCCACCTCGCCGCTTCGAGAGGCCTGCTGGCGACTCTGGCGAGAAGCCTGAGGGTGGTGAATTTTCAGTGGAGAAGTGAGTTTATTTTCAGAGCAGACTAATTTCCAACAGGGTGTCTTCTGCTTTCACAAAATAGTTTTCATTATTGGGTGGGACTACAACAGTTTAGGCGTTTCTTACAATGATAAGAGACTGTAGTCTTGCCCAAACTGCGGCAGACGCATATCTTATTGTCACAAAAATCTATGTAGGAAACTGAAAAAAATAAAGTCATCAGCAGATCAACTTTTAAGTAGCTACTATCAGGATTTTTATAATCCTTTTTAAAAAATCAGTTGTATGTGCAGTCCCACTCAGTTGTATGGAGTCTTACAGGGAGCTTTAGGTTATTGCTCAGCTGATTGATTCACTTTCATATTCTCAGTTTTTGTTTACAGCAGGCAGCAGGAAAAGAAAAACAACAAAAAAAACCCCAAGCAAACAAAAAGCTTAGCACCAAGCAGTAGACACAGTGAGCTGTTCAGGACTCCCTCAGGAGTTTGTAGAAACCAAAACCAGAGATAAGAGTGTTATGTTGTAATGGTGAAAGCTTGTTTTTACTGCCCCCAACTGGACAATAAAAAAATGTTTTCCCCATTGGCTAAGGAAGCCTGTATCTTGGCCAGACTGTGATTGTAACAGTTGTTCTGCATTAATTTCTTTAGGCCCGTCAGCGACAGGCCAATGAGGGGACGCGGTGGCGCTAGGGGAGGCCGTGGAGGCAGGGGTCGCGGCATGGGTCGCAGCGATGGCTTTGATTCCCGAGGAAAACGTGAATTTGATCGGCACAGCGGCAGTGACAAATCGTAAGTAATATTTTTTTTTCTTCCTCTCACAGTTCTTACATATCGCTTCATTGAAATACCCTTAATGCATCTGGTCTTAAGACCTGTGTGTGTGTTGTGATGCAGTGATCATGTTATGATCCTGGCTAATCCAGATGTTGTTTCAGTAGTTTGAAAGGAGAAGAGAAGCGTGGTGGAAGTGGATCTCACAACTGGGGCACCGTTAAGGATGAACTGAAGTAAGTTCTTTCTTTAGGAACAGAAGAAACTTCTGTGATAGTTAAATAACACCTTTACGCTTTGATAGCGAGAACTCTCTCGTCTGCAAGTGATACATTGAATGATCTATTAGTATGCCATTCTTAGGTGACACGTGCTGTTCTGGGTAAAGCTTACTAAAATTGATGCATGCAGAGCAATCCTCATTTTCATGGCTTCCCTGCCCCCTCCTTGCAGTGAGCTTGACCAATCAAACGTCACTGAAGAAAACCCTGAAGGAGAGGAGCATCCAGCTGCTGACTCTGAGAACAAGTAATTTTTTTCACCTTGCTGTGTTCCTCAATGAGACTTCACTTTCACTGTGAAAAGATTCACAACTTTTGATGTGCATTTTGTAGCCACACACCCACATCCATAGTGAATCAGTTACACTGAAAGACAGTGTTATTAATTCTAACGGTTATCTGGGTGTGTTCATGTTGAAGGGAGAATGAGGTTGAAGAAGTGAAGGAAGAAGGCCCCAAGGAGATGACTCTGGATGAATGGAAGGCCATGCAGGACAAGGACCGCGCCAAGGTAGAATTTAACATCCGCAAGCCCAACGAGGGAGCTGATTGGAACAAAGGATTTGTGCTCCACAAGTCCAAGGCAGAAGTGAGTAAAAACAAAAGGTCTGCTCTCGGTTGGAGAAATTATTTATTGCTACATTTTAACAGGTATCCAGTACTCAAGGATTTATTTTTCTTCCAATGCAGTATGTTGACACTTCCAAAATAGGTGAGACAACAGCTTAGCCAGGAATTAGGGAAGATATTGGAAACTCCCATGTGTTGGAGGTTATGTTAAATATTCTTTCTCTGTGAGATGAAACTGACTTTAATAATGTTGCAAAAGGTTTTCATGGCTGCACTTCAAAGTCAGAACTTCAACATAGAACAGGAAGTAGTTCTACTTATCAGACAATGATGCAAGTTTTATTTTTGCAATATGCCTTAAAAAAAAAAAGTGAATTGGAGTGTTGTGCAAAATTGTATTAGGCAGTAAGTCAGTATTCACTTTCTAAGGCACTACTCCATCATAGCATTTTCAGTCAATGTGCAGAACATGTCACTAAAACTGGGTTTGACATTATAGGTGTGAGTCATAATTTTTTAACAGGACTCGACAGGATGTTTTTATATTAACTGTATTATCTTATTAAGAGATTTGAATTTGTTGGTGGAAGCACATTATTTTGATCAGTGTGTTAATGTTGGCTTGCGTCTTTGTACCTGTCCACTGCAGGATAAGAAGGGTGATCTGATTGAACCTGAGGTTGATGAGCAGAAGGTAAAATTTCTACAGTTGCATGTACTCTGAGTATATGAACTCCAATCATGCATGGTAGCAGAAAATTGATGTTGCAGATATGCCAAAACAATAAAACTTAATTTTTAACCCTTATTTTTGTAATTTAGGGAGATGATGAGCACCATTGCAGGAAGCCAGCCAATGACATTACGTCACAGCTGGAGATCAACTTTGGAGACCTGGGCCGTCCAGGCCGTGGACGTGGTGGACCACGTGGTGGCCGTGGAGGTGGAGGTGGTCGTGGCCGCGGCGAAGCCACCAGGCCAATGCGCGGTGGAAGGTCTGACAAGGTAAGGGACATTAAGCACAGCTTGATTGCCGTTATATCAGCAACAACCAGGTTTCTGCACAGGAAGTTTGGGATGCACAACACAAAATGTTTAAATTAGCAGTGATTCTGATATTTGCTCTTTTTGTCATTTAGAACATCTTTTTTTTAGAAGTGATACAGTCCTTCATATGAAAAGCAGATTGCCCTCTGCTGTTAAATCATTTTACGACTGATTGCAGTCAATTTATTTCTGTATTATTGCAGTGGACTATTTCCATTAATCAGTCTCATCTTTTCTAACTTGTACTTATTGTCCACCTTTTCTAACAGTCATCTACGTCTGTGCCAAACGTGGACGACCCAGAGGCCTTCCCAGCCCTGGCTTAAGCCATGGTTGCTAATCCTCAGGCCTACAGGAGCCTCCTGAGCACCTCCACTACGAGGCTTGCATGTTCCTGGATCCTTCAGCAGAGTGAACCAATGGAGAAGACTGTCATTTACTATGACACTCAATGCGAGGACTGAGTTTTACCCAATAAAAACAAAACGAAGATGGAAAAAAAAAACAGAAATTAACAAAAAAAAACAACAAAAAAATAAAAGGACTTCTTGCTACTCTGGAGCAACTTATTGGTAGAGGTTTTGTACTTGGAAACAAAGTAGCAGGGATGTTTTCATACAGTATTTTTTTCAGAGGTTATGCATTGTCCATTGATAAATTTTTGTAATTGCTGCTTGAAAATATGCATTTTGAAAGAGTATCTTTAGTGTGGTGTGTGCCATTGCTTTCTCGCTTTAAACTAGGCACTGTGGAGCTCCAACCCAAGCTCATAAGCTCTGACACACCAGGTATTTCAGATGACTTTACAGCTTCAGTCATTGAGATTTATGGATTTTTTTTTTCTTTAGCACTGGGATATTGTTTTATATTTTGTACAGGAGGTCTATTCTTGTATGATCTTCAGCCTGTAAATCGTAACTATTTTCATAGATTCTTTCAGAGACTGTATTTCACATGGTGCAAATAGGATGCACCTTGATCTTTGGTCAAAAGGTGCTACCTATCTTTGAATGCATTGATGAAATGGCGCCTAAATCTGAATTTAAGGTTCTTTTTGTACTGAAGATGTTTTGAAGGAGTAACATTAGGTCATTTTGGAGGAGCACGCTGGTGATGACTCTTAAATTTGCGCTGATCATGAAACATTGGTCAGGTGAATTTATTAGCAGCTCAAAGATATTTCACATTTTCTTGTTACTTGTTATTTGAAGTGCAATCCTCGGTCTAATGCATCTTCCTCCTTGCCCATTTCATCTTTGATCACTGGCCATGTGCGAGTCAATTAATGCCTTTCTTTTTACTTTAGAGCGATAAGGGGAGGAAGTGTTTTTACGCAGTTGAGATTTGACCCTCTCCCAACTGTTTACACACTCCACTCTGGTATCCTTTTACAGATGTAAACTCAGCCCAGCTTCAGTTTGTTTCTGCAGTCTGTTCTGTGCTGATATTTTCCTCCACTGTTGACTTGCCCTGTAGCTTCCACAGTGGCACCACTGCATAATTGCTCTGAAAGAAATACAGTTGTCCATTGTGTGGAACAACAGAAGTTCTCTACAAATGTGTGAATTCTAGCCCTGCTATTGGAGACCTCTGTCGGTAAATAAAGGTGGTCGATAAATTTTTTTGCATTGTCATTTCTTTTTTTTCTTTTGTCCTGCCTGCACAAAGGCATTATTATTTTACGCTTTTGCTGTACTTGTTTTTGCTTTTCTTTTTGACTGCATCACTTTTTAAATGTATGCTACCACTGTGTTCAATTGGGGACCTGTTATGATATCCAGCTGTTTTTTCACCTTGCCCTACTAGGCTAGCGTTGCATTATTATTCTAGTCATTTATTGACTTATGCTGGACCTTAGTGTAGCCCCTCAGTTTACTGAAACAACCTGTTTTAGCTTTCTTCCTTCCTTTAGGCCAGTTTTGTTATGAAGGTTGGCTTTTGCAAACAAAAGATGTGAACAAATTGGCTGCCTGTGCTCAGACCTAGCGTGGTGTCTGGGATAATCATATTTGATGCTAATTTGCTGAGATGAAGCCAGAAGTCCTTATAGTCTGAAACCAAACATGTAGATTAGTTTGCATCCTGTATTTTTGGCTCTGGAGTTACTATTACATACAGAAACATTTTTAAAACCCTGGCCATGTTTGAAATGAGTTTGTAGAGAGATATTTTAAATGTCCCTGAAGGGAAATTGTTGCTACTGCTTTTAAAGAATGCAGTTTGTTGGGGAAAGACAGCTTTTGTGTTTTTGCTGCAAATACAATACTCAGATATTTGAAAATGTTAATGATGTGCAGACTTTCAGCTTTAACTCGAGGAATTTATCAAAAGTCTTTCATTAACTGTTTTAATAAATAATAGGCATGTTTTTACATAACCCCTTTTTCAGAGGCTCAAAATTAGACTGCTTTAAATCAAATATATATATAAAAGAATAAACTTGGATAAGAAGAATAGAACCCATGGACTTCACTAAATGCTGGGATTCCTCCCTTTAGGGATTCTGCCAGCAGCTTCAGTTACTGCTTATGTGTGGGTTCTTCTGCATTTAGTAAGTGAAAGGCGTACTCTACAATAGAATGGAAAAGCCCTTTACTGTCATTGTCCATGTACAACAAAATTGTGAGTGCTCAACATCAGCCGTGCAGGTTTAAAATATAAATAGTAAGACAGCAAGAATAGATAACAAGAAAAATGTATACAAAATAAGAGGAAGGCTACATTAGAACAGGTTGCAAAGTGCTTGGTTTAAGATGAGATTCAATTCAGTTTTGTTTATATAGCAGCAAAGAACACGGAAAACCCCAACACTCATATAACCCACCTTATAAGCAAGCACGTTGGTGACAGAAAGAAAAACTCTGTTTTAAAAGGAAGAAACCCAGCAGAAGTAGGCTCAGGAAAGGGCAGCCAACTGCTGTGACGGCTTGGGGTCTGGACGAAAACTGGACCAAGACACGCTATGGAAAAGAGTCAGAGATGAATAATAAGCAGTGATTAAATGCAGAGAGGTGTATAAAGAACATCACCTGACGGAAGAAAAAAAAAAACCTCAGTGCATCATGAGACTAGATTACTGACTCAATGATTACTGATTACTTTATTTACCATGAGAAACTCGTGGCTTCTTTTTATTTTGACAGATTCATTTGGCTGAATCTGAGCAGAGATTTCAACCTTGTACGCTTCATTTGACCTTGACCTTCATTATTCAACCTTTATAGCTTTTAGAAGCCAAATATTGCTCCAATCATATGGGTAAAGATAGTAAAATACACCATTTCTGTATGTAATGCTTCAAGGTCCTAGATCAACGTTTAGGGTCACATGAATTAGGAAAAAGCTTTTAGTTTCCATTCCATCTCCAAACTTTAAAGCAATATACTGAATTAGTCTTTAGGGGACATAAACTCTTTATTTGAATTCTTTGAAACATTTTTTTCAATCCAACATTGTATGACTTCCTAATGACATAAAAAGATTAATATACTAAACTAGATTTTGATATTAACAATGCTGACGTCAGCACAAATGATCTAGAAAAACCGCTGATGTCATCATACTGTGATAAATATATGATTAACATCAGAGATGTGCTCTCTGGGTGTTCTTGTTACTAAACTAGGTTTGCTTTGTACGATTCTGGCACCACAATTATAATCTCTGGAGTCAGTGGACCATACGACATCCAGGAGAGAATAAAAACAAACATACAAAGTCTGAATGATGAACTCATTTATTGGTATTGACATCGAAGTAAATTAAGTATATATTTATGAGCTACGCCGATTCCCGTATAAAGACAGTCATAGTCAAAGGGTGCAAAATCATCAAAGAGGTCACTCAAAACACAAGATTGTTTTGAAAAACATAAAAGAATAGCACTGTACATTCATCAAATTTTTCTTTTTTTTTCTTTGCTATGCCAGCCCTGGAACAACAGAAAATATAAATGAATATATGAAATATGTCCACATCCAAATATATTCGCTTTGACTTTCTTTCACCCTGTCATGAAGTTCATGTTTGCGGCTTTAAAGACTTTATTGCTGATGGCATCTGTCACTTTTACATCTTTGCAAAATGTATCTGATTCAGCTGTACTTTGTGTTCAGCGGTAATTGTCATTTAAATTAAGATAGAACTGATAAATGTGGATGTTACAAGTATCCCTTTTTTGTTTCTGCCCCTTTTGATAGAAATGCATCACATAATTTTTATATTAATCAGATACATATTCTTGCTATTACTTGCCTGTTCTTAATGAGCCAGTAGTGTTCTACTGGATGTAGATCTGGGGACTGGGGAGGCCACTAAATTTATCATGTTAATTATACAATTAAAGGTAACTTTAACTGCTTTGTGACATGCTGAATTTAGCATTAAAAGTAGAAAATTGTGACCAGAAAAAGATGCACACCATAAAGTCCTGAGATGACTGCAGGGTCCAAAGTCACTACACAACTGTTGTCAGGTGTTAGACTCAAAGCAAGCTGGGAACATGAATCCTACAACTGTTGCCTCAGCAGATGTGAATAATCGTCAGGGCAGACTGTGTTTACCAGTGTTGGTGAGCCTGTGCTGACTGCAGATTTCTGTTTTCAGCTAACAGAATTGATTCCTGATGCGGAAATCCGACATGTCTAAGATGGTTTTCTGCTCAGTGCAGCTGGAAAGAGGGCTTATCAGAGATAAGATAAAGCTTTTCCCACGATTTTTTGGTATTAGAGTAAACTGAAAACCTGAAACAGAGAATCATGCTTGGTCTCAAAGATCATACTTTTCCTCATTCTGAAACTCCTGAATGTTTATCTGCAGGAGTGTATGCTGTACCAAGTTGACTGGCTGTTTCCATAACTGCACAAACAAGCAGATATACAGATATTCTAATGAAGTGTTTGTTGAGTGTAGTAATCATATTCTATAAACATCAGCATGTTTTACTGGCTTTGTGTTGTCAGGCTAATATTAGCTATTGTCTCTCAACACTGCTGGGCTGTTGGATTTGTCTCAAGTTAAAAAGTTGCAGTTAGTTCTAAATGGTCCAGTTTAACTTCCTCCTTTTGTAGATGAGCTAAGACTGAGGTAGGATAAATGCATATGCACGGGATAGTCAAGGCTATAACATAGTATGCATTTGGGATGATCTTTTACAAAAGAGAGGACATGTCTACATGTCATAGTAGGAAAAGCACAAACAGAAAAGCAGATTATGTCTGAAATCTATTTTTGCGTCAGGAACCAAGTTATCCCTCTGCTTCTCCTTCTATGACAAGTCTGATTGGGCTTTTGGAAATTTCTTCAGCCAGATCAGAAATGACAATATCTCTTGCAAGCCTGTCCTGTTAATTGTAGTCAAGCTATTAGTGTGTCCATTGCCGTTTTGAAGAGAAAACAATTGTAATGCATGACATGAAAAGAATACCCTTTAGGTTTAAAATTGTTACTGCATAACTGAAGCGCAGACTTAAGCAAAAGTTCTCTGGTTTCAGTGAGCATGGAGGTAGTTCATGCAGTTCTTTGTTTCTGGGCTGTTGGCTTATCAGCATTCTTCCTCTAAAAACAGGTTTCATTTGCTTTCAGTTTTACTAAGCGTTTTGAAAGAAGTCACTGCAGTCAATTTTCACTGCATCCAGAGTCAGCTTCCCTCCAAACACCAGCGGCTCTATGAAGATGTTGTGATTGGAGATGAAAGGCATGTCCAGAAACTCTCCACATTTCTCCTCATCATCTTCCTCGTCCAAATTTCCAGGCTCGTGTGATGAAATATAATCAACAGTTGTGTCCAGAGATGTGTGCGTGTGATCGGAGCTGTCTGAGTCGTGGGACAAACTCTTAATGTACGTGGTTGGAATGACAGACTCTGGCTCAGTCTCAGAGCTCAGCCTGGTTGAAGGAGACATACGCAAGATTGGTTTTCTAGATTCACTGTTCTGCTTGGGTAGCTCCTCCACATTCACCAGGATGAGCTTTTCTTCCTCCCTGGGTTCACTGGAGCTGCATGGTGGGAGCGGCAGGTTCATGTTGCCCTGTTTGGAACAGAGACACGTGCTCAAATGACGAACAATAAGAGATGCAGTCCAACCTGAATTCTTCTTAACTTTTATACGTTTACCTTGTCTTGGGTATACTCTTTGGCCCACTTGCTGTTTGCAGGATCTGGCACAACATCTAGCTTTAAGCACTGGAAAAGCTGACAAGACCTGAGGGAGAAGGAGAAAACTTTTTATGGCAACAAAATAATAAGGTGTAACTGCGTTATAGAGTTTATGTTGCACATGTACCTTTGCTTTACGGTTGAGTTCTGGCACAAACACACAAGAAACACCACAATCACAGGGCTGATAATAAATGCCGGTAGGAGGAACGCTTGGGTGTCATCTGCAACAGTGGCAACAAAATAAAAAGATGTAAGATCACGGAATACACCTTTATTTCCTCTGTTACAGCACATCTACGACGCTTAACTCTTTGCAGGTTCTTGCAACAGGACAGCAAATCTACAACAGAATGGCTGAAAAGTAAAAGCATTAGGTATTTCAAAGGCCCACAGTCCAGTTCTCCACCCAACTGATGCGGTGGAAGTACTTCAAGAAAGCTAAGTATAAATAAATGCCAAGTTTCAATGAACTGAAGCAACTTTAAAAAGAAGAGTCATACAGAAAATAGGTTTACTGCTGCTTATAATAGTTATGAGATACTAAGTCATTGTTTGGACTTATTTTCTCACAGGACTGCATAGAAGGCTGTGACTAATTTATTTTCCTCATTACTGTATATGTACATTTAAAAAAATATATATATACATCAGTATCAGGGACTATTTTAACGAAGATCACTTGGATTGAAAACCAAAAAGCAAACAGTCTGAGTTTTAAGTATACAGTGTGTTTTTAAACAGTTTCACTTAAAACAAAGCTTTAATGTGAAACTTTACAATTACTTGTATAAAATAAATTTAGTGATAATAAGTTATTTAATATTTTATTTTGTATTTATTTAATATTAACACAGTACTACAGGTGTGATAACTGACATGAACTTCTTACAGACCTGTTAAATTCAAGGCAACACTCAACAACCAGGTAGCTTAGCTTAGCTTAGCAAAATGATTGCATTGGAAATAGCTTGCATGGCATGCAGACCTCCTATTTTACCATGTCACTAGTGTAGTTTCATATTTACTCTACAAACCCAAGAGTGGGAATGAACTCCTCCCTGAAAGAAACTAAGTGTAAAAAAAGAGGCTGCTTACGTGCAATGAAGAACTTGATCTTTCGACCTGCAGGGCCTTCTCCTGCAGCTGTTGAAACACTCATCCACAGTCTGTACTCTGCTGGAGGCAGGTCTTTAATTATATACATCCTCTCTGATGCTGGTGTAGAGTCTGAAAATGTATAAACACATACAGCAGAGGCAGAACATTTTGTCAGTGTGCATAGTTTCTGTTAAATATGTTTCAGTCACTGACTGTATATAGAAGAGCTCGGTCATTTGAGAGGGACTCAGCATAAAGTTGCTTTTCCTCCACACTGAAACGATCCAGTTGGGGTGGTTTGGGAGTCTGGCTAAGGTGCTTCACAGGTGTGAGGTTTTGGGGCTTCCCAGCTTGTAGGAGGCCCTGATGTTGACCCAGGAGAGATTATATATTTCAGTTGGCTTGAGAACAGCTTGGCATCCCTCTTCAGAAGAGCTGGAGGAGGCGGCCGGGGTGAGGTTGGTCTGGTTGTCTATGCTTACACTGACCCGTTTAAGTAGCACAAACTGGGTAAATGTTACACTTTAAGGTGTGGCTGTCTTGTGATTCATAAGTCACAACTCTATAGATGCACATGCTATCTGTGGTTTCTTTGTGAGGCCCACCCATCACTCATTGTGTCCGGTTTCCAAACGGCATGCTGGCAACAGAAGAAATGCTGAACTTCACAAACTAATGGCTGATAAATCCTCTGTATGATCTGTATCCTTTTTAAATCATCTTTTCTCTTATGTTTCATTTGGTTACATCGCTTCACAAGAAAAATGCTTTAATGCCTGGAACCATACTGAAATAACAAGCTTTTGAATAAAATATTAATGTGGTCCCTTCGATTTAGCATTCTCATTTTCTTCACCTTGGCCTTTTCTGAAAATGTCAGTAAAATAAAACAACTGCAGTTTAACTCATCCTTACAGATTTTAGGGTTCCCCATGGTCTCCAAATAGATAGTATACTTGGTAATGCAACCCCTGCGCTGACTCCTGTCAAGCTCACTCCAGGTAATGTTCACGTTGTTTCTTCCCTCAACCTTCTCTTGGACACGTGGGGCGGCTTCTGGAACTGCAAACCACAAGCACAACCAAAAACACTGCTTAATATGATGACCATTAACAAAATATTTAATATTTAATAAGGAATATTGACTGTTTTGTATGTCTTACCTGACTCCAAAGTGGCAACACCTTTAAATTTCCAACTAATGGAACTCTCATTATAGAGCACATACACCGCTCCGTCATAGCACTCAAATGGCTGGACATCTGCAGAAAGAAGGACAGAACCACTTTAAGAGAAAAAAGAAATGGGCAAAATGTGTGTTTTAAAAAAGTGACAAATTGCTTATTAGAGGCTTTGCTTTTCTCCTGCTTCATCTTTCACTTCCTACCTGAAATGACAGCGTGGTTTTTGTTCTCGCCCAGCCTGACCCATCTGAGCTCCTCCAACTTGTTGCCATCTGGGTACCACTCCACTACATATGCGGTCGGTGATGGTGCAGTTTCAGGTTTTGTCCAGGAGATGGTGATATTGGAGTTGTTGGCTGTTACTTGTAAGTTGCTAGGGGATTTGGCTGAAGTGAAAACAAGGCAATCATGTAGTCACGTAATTCACAAATGAAGAGACCAGTGTTACTAATACATTTGTAACATTTTAATGAGAAGACTTAAAATTAAAAGAAAGGGAACCAGACTGTGGTTTTTTGTAACTCTCCTGACAAAGAAACAAGGCTGAATTACTATCTGGGAAAAGTTTTTCATTAGGCAGTTAGGAATTGTTTTATTTTTGCAACAAATAGTAAACTGCAACCTGAATTATTACATAAATAACTGCCCCTGTTTTGTGGAGGGCCTCAATATGTTGGTGTACACTGATAATGCACAACATTAAAACCACCTGGCCTAATACAAGCAGATCGAGCATGCCATCAACACAGATCTGACCCAGAAAACATACACTGTGTCATATCTTCCCTATGCGAAACTGAAAATTAATTCCTGGGAAAAAGGAACTAATGCCGTGAGAGTCACCTTCTACGCACTTCCCCCAAGTCACAAGTTGTCTTTGGTGTAGCTGGATTTAATTTTCTTGTGGTCCCACCCACCAAGTCACACCTTTTCTTTACTGTCTTAAAGAGCCGCTAAGTTAAAGCCAGACTTTAGAGAAGTATCTGTGTCCATGCTGAGCTTTGAAAACTAAAGGCAACGAAAATTTGGGACTTTGTTTTATTGTGTGAGACAAGGGAGGAGGAATAAAAAGCTTTACAGCCACAGACACCTGGACACTCTAGGCTTACTGCTTGGGCCGGACTTGTTTAGGTATATTGTATGGGTGCTCAGTAAGATTGGGATCTGGAGAGTTTGAATGCTAGGTCAACATTACAGACTCTTTATTACATTCCTCCAGCTGTTCGTGAGCAGCTTTCTCAGTGGCGAGGTGAGGACACTGTGGCCTGAATGCACTGTAACGAGACCATCAGTGCCATTCACTCAAACTGCAGGGGGGATTTTGCTTTAGTCGAATTTGGTCTAATTTTAGACCAGATCTGTCCTTGTGAAGCATATTCCAAATATGTTTTTGGTGAACCAGATAACTACAAACAAAGACATATCAGTGTTTCAGCAAAGAAGCTCTGGTTGCAGAACAGACAATGGAAAAAGAGATGCTGAATCATATGTCAAATGTCTTTGTTTTTTTACCTTCAGTACGACGGGTTGTTACTCTGGCAGGAGGGGACAGCCCTTTGGAGTTGCGAGCCCTCACTGTCACATCACAGCTGGCACAAAGTTCAACTAGATAACTCCTTTCATTGGCACTGACGTTGGTGATGACACTAGAGCTAGAAATGCTGAGTTCATAGCCTAGGATCTTCCCTCTAGAGACGGAAACGTTCGCCTCCTGAAATCAAAGAAATAAAAAAGTTAAGCATCACATCAATTTTTTTGATGACTGGAGGATGCAGACCAGACAAAGGAAATGATTACACAAGCCAGGGATTTAGATGCCGCTCAAAATCAACATCACAGCAAGATGAGTATGTAAGACACATCATTTCTGTTCAGCTCCTCTCTTTCTTGTAAACTGAAACTGTGGTATCTGCTGACAGGTTTCACTTGTCTCTCAGTGTCTTTATGTGACATTGAAAGTTTCTAGGTGTGTGCTTGTGTGTGTGTGTGTGTGCGTGTGTGTGTGTGTGTGTGTGTGTGTGTGTGTGTGTATGCATGTGTGTGCGTGCGTGTGTGTGTGTGTGTGTGTGTGTGCATGGTCCAGAGTGGTGATTGTGTGAGTGTGAATGTCACACCTCAGAGGTGGTCAGTTGTTGACATTTAGTCTGCAGAACGTAGTAAAGCACAAAGATCAGAAAGTGTTACTATGGTTACAATGCCACATGCCCACACAGACACACAGAACGGGGAGAGGGGAATACATGTAGACCTCAAACCCTCAGACTCAAGCACACACAGCAGCGCTATGTGCTGTGTGTCAAGTGCAGTGCAATTTCATGTAATTCACCTCTGCAGCAACCATGTTAAGGATGATAAACAGTGAAAACTGTATTAGTTTTCTTTCATAAGATTAAAAAAAAAGACTTACCTTCCAGTAAACTTTCATGTGTTTAAAATCAGATGCAAGCCACACATCCAGCTCTTTGGCAGGGGCTAAAATAAAAACAAACTGCAGTAAGTCACCAGGGCATATTAACTCAATTCATGCAAGAGAAGACAGTGAACTGGGTGGGCTTTCATTTCAGTAAATGAGTGCATCTGCATCAATGGTGTGATGGTTCCTTATCAGTGATGAAATGCTTTGAAATATTTTAAAAAGTGACAGACATCCATTGTGCAGCTCTGTTAAACTTTCCTTTCATCTTAACTCTGACAGTAATGAGTAGCAATTCCAAGAAACCCCATGTTATTTGAATCAAAGTCCTTATCTAATTAAAAAAAGAAAATAATGCACAAACAGTGTGGTTAAAAGGTCTGTTGGTGCAAACTATGGTTATTCATTATTAAAATTAATTTTAAGAGGCTTTATTCACAAACTCTGTGATGCTTTCTGAAAGTTCTGTCTAAACCAAACTTGCTAAAGTCTTACACAGGGGAGGGTGGTTTCCTCTACAGTAACTCTGGCAGCAGTGTGTGACCGTACATGAGATGTTGTAACCCAGTGAGGAAGAAAAGGTCACTTCACCCTGTCATTTGTGTACAAATGTAGGAAGATGTGGTAAAAAAAAATGTAAATGAGGTTAGAAGGAGTGCTTTGTACATTGCCTCCTAGAAGACGCATGTATGCTGGCTTCAACCCTATTCCAAAGTGCACTGCCAGTTATTACTTTCTTTCACTTCCAGTAATTTCTCAAAAGAAGGAAAATTTAAGTATTAATGATAACACTCACTGCAGTCACATTAGCCCAGGGGTGGGCAATCTCAGTCCACGAGGGCCGGTGTCCCTGCAGGTTTTAGATGTGTCCTCGAACCAACACAGCTGATTTAAATGGCTAAATTAGCTCCTCAACATGTCCTGAAGTTCTCCAGAGGCCTGGTAACGAACTAATCATGTGATTCAGGTGTGTTGACCCAAGGTGAGATCTAAAACCTGCAGGGACAACGGCCCTCGTGGACTGAGATTGCCCACCCCTGCATTAGCCTCTAGCAATGTTTTCCTGTTGATGAGTTCAAGTGCTGTTGTTAAAATGAGATTTCAGGGTCGGCCACTTGCAACATTTTAAATGCCAGTTTCAGTTGTTTCAATTCAGAGTGTTTATATTTTCCCCAAAACAGTTTGATACCAACCACAAAAAAGGATATCACAGCGCCTAGTGCAAAAATGAAAACACCCATGAAATGATCCACTTTCACAAGAAAAGGCAACATACTGGGTCATGTTTCTCTCTAAGCTGATTTTTGTTGTGCCTTTGAGGTCATGATATTTATCATCTGTGGTCATTTAATGTGTGGAGTCAAAATAGCTTTCTTCAGAGGTCCAGAGAGCACGTGGTTGTCCAGAAAAATGAGGAAGAAAGACAAACTGCAATTAGCGTGTTTGATGCACACACGCTCGAAGAAGGAGCGCAAGACACTCTTCACACAAACGTTGCTTCACCTTTCTGTCACACTTTGACGTTAATGGAAAATGATGATCTGTCACTGCTGTACATTCATAGTTTTACATATATGTACAGAGGCCTGCATATCTTCACACCATCAGTATTAAAAATATGCAGCGATATTTCCCATAAAGCATCACTGTCTTCTTCACAGCCTCACCTTTCTTCCCTGTGCCTCACTATTGAACTTGTGTATAATTACACTCAATAAATATTTCCTGAAGATATTTATTACATTAGCAATTTAAGAAAACTTGCATACATCGTATTGGAAGTAGCTGCTTTTGTTCTCAGCACAGTAAGACCCATTTCAGTGGCTCAGCCAGTGGTGAGCAGATAAGTGCCTCAGAAACCGAGAGGAAGCACCATTGTATTATCTGATGGCCTGCACAGATAAAGCTCCACAGATATACTGTATGTGTACCTTATTATCTGTCTCTAGACAGAATGTGTAGTGTCAGGAAGTGCTTTATAATACACAAAGGCAGACCTTAAAACAGCCTTCCGGAGCTGCAGGTTAACACATGAGTACTTACGTTCCTCTTGAGTCCATGCGCAAATGTTTGTGCTCCACTCACTCCACAGGCCGGTGCTGAATTTAGATCTGGCTCTGAAATGGTACAACCTATAGGGCTCCAGAGAAGAGATGGACCAGTGGGAGGAATTCATCTGCACAACCTGTAAGTTAATAATAAATACATATTTTTCAGTTATATAACCTCAGATTGCCATATAGATACGAGTTTTGCATGTGAAAGTGATCCATAAATTAACCCATTGTAAGGACACCTGAGAGAACATAAAAGGACAAATTCCAGCTTGTTTTTACGACTTGAGCATCATTGTCAATTCACTTATGCTCATATCAGTCCTGCTACTCATATATGCCTCTCGGTCTGAATCAGTAACAGACCTATTTGGTCTAACTGTATATCTTCAAAGGTTTAGGTAACATCCTGTGATATCTCTGACTTCTACTTTTCTCACTGAAAGTCCCTAAATTCTCAAACTCTGAAGAGTTAAAATGTCTTACTGAGTCCTGATAAGTTGTCCATGTCTGCTTTTCTGTCCTGTACTGGATCTCCAGGTGCTGAGTCCTTACAGACTGCTCCACTTTCATGATGCACTTCCGGGAGTAGCACTCTGGCTTGCCGAGAATGGGAGTCGGCGGCATCACTGTTCGGATCAACGCAAAGCGGTCACATAAATGACAAAAACAAACATTTTGTACAGCACTAAAACAAAACAGGTTCCTAATATTTGCCATATATGTATTGTCTTGATGCATGCTCAATCCAGCGTGTAAGGAAATCCATCTGGATGTTGCGTTTTCAGTGGGAAAGGTGTTTCATCCCTCATCCAAGTGACTTTGAAGAGGACTGAGAAGTCACTTTGAATGAGTGACGAAACGTTTCCCGAGCTAAAAACGTAACATCGGGGTGAGCAGAATCATCTTTCTGGGATTCCTCTGGATTATTATTGGCAGGATTTGGAAAAGAGGATGTGTGATCATCAGTAACCATAAACTTCAAGATTGAAGTATAGAACAGTTTCCACTGCAGAGTTGGCGTGAAATTCTACCCACAGCATCATTACGTTCTCATACCCTTCAGTCAACCTGAAAATCTTTTCTTGCTTTTTTTTTCTTTTTTTTCAGAAGTTTCATCTCTGGAGTCATTGGTCTCCAGTTGATGGTACCTTATGTGAGTCTTACCAATTTTACTGAGTGTGTAGTTAACGATGGACGATTGTGCAGAACCCAGTGGATTTTCGGTTTGAACCCACAATGAGATAAGCTCGACTGATCTGGAGACAGTGAAATTCACCGACAGCAACTCGGTTCCCTTATCGGAGACTTTGTATGGCGTTGATCCATCTGAGTGATTTCCAGAGACCCCCTTCACCCTGAAAGTTTCAGTTGACAGAATAAACTGTTATTGATGTGTTTTAAAGGCAAAATTGACAAGCAGAATATTTGTTTTTATAGCAGTATGGTGGTGACTCACCAAAGCGCTGAACTGTTTCGAAGATTAGTGTCCCGTCCTCTGTTCCAAATGCAGACCACAACTCCACTTTCATTCTTTACGATTTTGTAGATGCATGAAATGTTTTTAGGGCGATCTGGTAGGTCTGGAGATCAAAGAAGACAGAGAAAATACTCAACTGAGTACTGAGCGGAGAGCTAAAGCATAAACAATACTAAAAGTAGTAATTTGTCTTTTTATGTCAAGCTGCATGTGTCAGAAACTGCAACAACAACCAAAAATAGTTTATTTTCACACTTGAGTTAGCAAATCCTATATAGACTAAATAAGCAACTTATCATAGCTAACTTTGACACTTAGCTGTGCTCACTCCTTAACATGCAACCAGAGTGTACATTATGTAAAGACAAAAAAGCAGAACCAAATGACCTTTTGATAGCTTTTGTAACTTAGAAGTGCTAAACATACCCTAAAATAAAAAGGTCTCAAGCTGAAAGACAAGTCCTGCCCTGCAGAGCATCGCTCAGGACTTTTCAGTCTATTCAACATCAATCTGTTGGCTTTTTCTAATTAGAAATAGAGAGCCTTAAATCCATGAACCCGGGCTTAAAGTCTCAGTAGAGGGGACTTTCATGCTCACTGAATACTCACATCCAGCTGAGATGTCAAGTCCACAGGGGTCCAGATCTTTACGGTTCTCACAGTGACAGCTGTATGTCCTGTTCTCTGTTATGTTCACCACCTTAAAATTTATGATTGTAGAATTCAGTGCTTCGTGTTTCTGCTTTGTGGGACCTTGGCCACTGTACATGGAACCCGTACACTTCAGGTTAAAGATGCAGAACACCTCAAAATTGGAGCCTAGCTGCACTACAGATTGAGTACTGGATCTGATGACGCAGGATTTGTCACCTAAAAACAGAAAGAACAACTTACAGACTGTAATAACATGATCATATTATATATATGTGAAAAAAGTTATATCCCAGATGGCAGATACATTTGGGGTTAATCGGGGCTATGCCTGACACTTGGCCCATGTAAGATGGACCAGTCTGAGTCAATGTCTTTAGTCAAGGCCAAATTTGGCTCATAGGAACCTGCAGAAACAGCCAAACATTAACTGCTAATCTGGATTATGTGAAAATTTGATTTAACTATAATTTTAAGCAAACACGCAAATGTGAATCTTCACATTTGCACACAAAAACACTGTCCACATGCACACGTTCTTCTTCAAGGCATATTCTTCAGGATATCAGTTATCACATTAGTTATCATCTGTAAACTATCACGTAACCAGAAGGTTCACAAACGACAGACGATGGGAAAGATTCTAGATCACTACCTTTAAGACTTCTTTAAAAAAAACACACACCAAACAAACCCACTGATCGTGTTGCTGATATCGAACTTTTATCACCAACATATATAAAGAGAAAAAAAAACAGGATATGATAGAAAAATGAATCCACACATTTATCTAAGCTTACCAATGCAAAGCTGCACGGCCAGCACGGCAACGGCGACGAAGACCGACCATAACTGCAACATTGTTGCCACGAGTCATCAGCAACTTTACAGCAGCCTAAGTGTCTCTTCCATTGCCACGGGAGCTGCTTCGCCTTAAAAAGGAGAAGTAAAATAAATGCCTGCGATCTCTTATGCTTTCGATGCAGTGACTGTAGAGGTGGGAGGAATCAAAATAACATTATTGATTAGAAAAGTTCCCTTCATACATCCAATAAGGTCGTAACTTATAAAATGTATACATTTTGAGGCATGTACCAGTGTCAGTGTAATGACACGCATGGTTCAAGTGCAGCAGAGGACAGTATATAGTCAGTAGTAGTTTAAAAACAGGAGAAACGATCCTGAAAGTCAGCCAAATATCACATCTCAACATCAAATTTAACTTTTAGTTACCGTCTAAGCTGTTCGTAGCTCTAGCCGTCGGATCCTAAACATCTTCATTTAGAGATAGCGCGTCCACACTGCGGTGGTAACGTGAGAGCGGAGACTCCGTGTTGGCTGGCTGCCGCCCCTGATGTGAGGTAACTAACTCCTGAAACTGGTCTACCTTTACTTTAGAAATTATCACTGAAGCCAGATAACCACAGAGGCTTCTGTGCGCACCCAGGCTGCACATCAGCACTGCCTACTTGTCTATTTTACTAATACATGCATCCAAGATTTAGCGAATCATTCAATCACGATTTTTATTTTATTGCAGTTATTACCAAAAGTACTCATTAAAAAAATATACATTTTTTTGGGTGGGGCATTTTGTGGTGTTTAGCATATTCAGACGGATAGACAACACGTGACAATGATTGCATAAATGATTCAGCCAAACTTTATTATGCGATAAAAGGTGCAAAGACTGATTATTATCTTATGGGGGGGATCTCTTCGAGCTGCTGTTTAGATGATGCTTGGGAACCTCCTGAAAAGAAGGACCTGCAAAAGCACAACAAGCTCTCAGAATGAGTTACATTATCAGATTTTCCATGCAGCCCAAAGTCTTTCAGTCCCTCTGTTACATCTCCATGTGGTGCAATGGGGGACTTTCCAATGTGGCATCGCATTCTTCGGAAATACAATACAAGACTCAAGATGAATGGATATGCCCGTAGTGGTTAAATTAGCAAGAATAACGAGATATCTCTAACCTGGAGACTTCCTAAAAATGTAGTATGTCAGTAAAGGAGAGACTGTCGTGAAATGTTGACGATCTTTTAAGGAAGTGAGACGGCTCTCAGGAAGTGATAAAAACGGTATTGAACTGCAGGTGGTGCATGTATGAGTAGAAATGAAGGTTCACAAAACCCGACAGTGAGCCACCGACTGCAGAGGGAAAGCCCCAAAGGTTTAGCCTGGGTGTGTTTTGGAATAATTTCACACTCATTGCTTTTCTATTCACCAAGTGTGGTGCCAGCATTTAGAAACATGCAGGGGTCGCGCCCTAATGTGTGAGTTTGACCTGATACAAACATTTGGATTTTTCTGGATAAAGGCAAAGTTGATAACATTACTTTGTTTTTGCTTGATTAATTGGATGTGGTTTCATCTGTAGCTCTTTAGCAAGCACAGTTTGGTTTCCAGGCTCTTTTTTGTGATTGTCACATACTGTTGATAGTGGATGACCATGTAATTAATCAGGTCAATGTATGAGCAAGAAATTACTAAAAGCTTGCTCATAGGAAGTTTTTTTCTTCCTCTTGACTCTTTGTGATGCAATAGAGAACTGATATTGCGAATGAAGCTTATTCCTTCACTCTACATACTTTAAAATGCGCATCTCTCATTCTTCCTTGCAGCCACCTTTGTGCAACTTTGTCCATCTTCATCTCCACCACCATTGTCTAGACTCCTGAGTGGTCCTGCCCTAATCCCTATCACGGCTGGGATTCTTTTCTGCTGTGATGGACTGTCGGGGTCTAGCTGCTAAATACCTCAAACTGAATTCTGTACATCAATAAATCATGAGGTTAATGAGCACTGTTAGCTAAAAGCACTGTTAGCTAAAAGATCAGGCGACAGACTGCAGTAAGCAAAGCTTCACATATGCTTGTGAAACACTAGTCTATCAGTCTAAAGTCTAAAATCTGGACCCAGATTACAGTTTCTTTGGGTATTCTTTAACAAGCTTAATAATAAAAACGAGCTACACTAGCATCTCTGTGACGCTTTACTTACAAACAGTGTTTGAATGCTAATGCTAAATGCTAATGTCAGCCTGCAAATCCTCAACCATCTCCACCTCACAGATGTTATGGCAGGCACAAGAACATGAAATTCATGATGCTTATCGGAGGATCAACAAAATATTACAGTTCAATCCAGAGAAACCATGAATGTCTCTATAGTGACAGACCTTCCAGTGAGTGGGTGAGTTTTTAACTCATTCTTTAAGTAAGTGGGAAACATCTTGTCTACACCTTCAATGTGTTTTAGTTAACAACAATCTACCAGATAAATGTAAAGACTAAAAGATATGGCAACATCACTAAAAGATAAATATATGGATGGTGGAAATAGAGGAGATGCTATTTTTTGTAAAGTTACCTGGTTTAATTCTATTGGAAACATAAATAATTTTCTTAACAAATTAGATATTGCTGATTAAAAAAAATAACCCATGTGAATCACTAAATACTAAAATTATATTTTTGTGATGCTATTTACAAACAGCGCAGTGGTACAGTGGCTAGCACCATTGTTTAAATAGCAAGAAGGGTTTGGTTTCAAATCCAGGCTGGGGCCTTTCTGAGTGTGCGTTTTCTCTCCAGGTACTCTGGCTTCCTTTCAGAGTAGTGATTTTAAATCGACTCCTGGGATAACACGTCTCCATGCATTAGTCCTGGAACAAACCGATGATCCCATGAGTTCAAATTGCACGGAAGAAAGTTATTTATGTATGAGTGTGCACCACTGTTAGCATTTTTGGAGGGGTGGTGTAATATCTATTTATATATTCAGGAGACATTTTGGCCTCATGTGGCCATAACCACTCTGCCATCAGGTCACTCTGATGTTTGACATTCAGCAAACTTGATAAAGTTTTTTTTTGCTTTAAATTTATTTCATGAAGTTGTTTTTGACAACAATTTCAGACAGATTTTCATTCTGATCGCACAAAGTTACTGAAATCATCATTTCAAGCGATAAGGTGGTTTGATAATGCTTTCTTTGTAGTGCAGGTTTATCTTTTTTTCTTTGTGTCGTCTCCATCGTCCATGCTACAGTTTATCACTGCTGACAGCAGCAATCTGAGGGAAGTAACCGCCAAACAGTATTATCTCACCAGTACATTGAGACAAGCTGGGGTCTGCTGCATCAGGAGTCATAATCTCATCCTGTGGCAAGTCCAGAGATGGAGAGTCTGTTTCTACTTCATCCACAGTCCCTCTATGTTCTTGTAAGAACTGAAAGCCTCTAGATATTGTGCTTGGTTCAGGAGGTTTAGGCCTCAGACGATCATTGAAAAAGCCATGAGTACGTTCCCGAGATGAATAAGAAGAATTCACATCCACACTCAACAACAAGCCACTCAGTAATCCTTCAAACACACTTGAACAACTGCCATCCTCCCCATTTATTGGAGTGTCCATCTGCTTCTCCTCCACTTCATTCACCTCCTCTTCTTCTGAAGTCATCATACCAATCTGGGGTTTGTAGCCAACATGCTCGAGCCTTCTGTCAACAAGCATTTTCTCAGTATCTGACATCAGGAAAGGTGTTTTCACTGTGAGTGGTCCTGATCCAATCTGGGACTCTTCAACATGGATGTTGGGGTAGATTTCATCCCTCTCCTCCTGGGAGATGACAGTGATGGGGGACAGTGGAGGGTCACTGTGGGTGCACGAGAATGATGGTTCGACTCCGTCGTGCTGTGGACCACAAAACAAACAAATCAAATCCATACTTAGATCTAGAGAGATAAATAGAATGCAATTGTTTCAGAGTTATGTGTGTCATCAAGACAAAGTATCTAAATCTCTCAGAATGAAAGCAGGAAGTAGCATTGACTTCCTACAATAGTTCAGGCTAGCAATGTCTAGAAACTAATAGTAGGCTATTTTTAGTGTAGCTCAAAACTGGCAAACTGATTTCTTTGTTTTGCCTGCACTGGTGGAGTTGTTTCATTTGCTAGTGGTTTCTCTTTTGGTCATTATGCTGACAGTAAGATGTAGTCTCCTTGGCTGAAAAATGAAGCCAATACGTGCCAAGGGCCAACAACTGCAGTTCCTGGACTTGGGAGCATCCGCTAAGGCTGGCCTCAGAAGTGAGTTAACACTATTACACTTCAGTGCTACGTTACTTGGAACTAGGAATGGGAACAATGAAAAATGTGGAGATTCTAATTCCATTATCGATATCAGTTATCGATTTGATCACTTGTTGATTCTCATTGGCTTCACTTTGAGAGTCACCACAAATGCTAACAGCCTATCAAATGCATTCATGCAAATTGACTGCACGCTGTGTGAAATGTTTGTGTGTGTGGGAGGTATTTCCCCTCTTTGTTGTGATCAGTGTTGGGATTGTTACCTACTACAGCCCTACACACTAATACAAATCCCTATCCTAATGAAGATATGATCTTTCTATGATCTTTCTCTTAGCATTTAGCTAAGCCAAAAGCACAAAGCAAAGACAAAAAATGACACAAAGAGACTAAAGTGATCGCCACAGTAATTCTACTTTGGAAATGTTATATTTTAAAGCGTATCGTGATGCTTTAAAATGCAGACTTCGCAAACCAAAATGTCATGTTATAGTGGCTATATTCATCTTTTAGGTACAGTGTATGGTTGATGAGCATGAATGTCATCTCAGTGGACATGCTTGCTTTATTTACCTCCAATAGTCTGATGGCATTACTGTGTCCAGGTTTTGGCAAGTTTTCAACTAGCCAGGCAGGTCCCCAGGATACACATTTCTGTTTGATCCTAAGACAGAAAACAGTTAGATTTTCAGTTTTTGATTAAAACGCTACAACAAAACCTCCTTATTGCGCCTCTGAGGTACTAGACAATATAACTGATGCATGCGTGTATTACTACAGCTGTCTACTACTGCAAATCAAAATCAGTCTCTCCGCAGTTAAAACCACCAGATTGGGAAAGGGTGCTTTGACCACATTTAGTAGGCTACACGTGTTGGTTTAAGTTTCTCTTCGTGTTAAATCTGTGGCTTCTTGTTCATCTGTTCATGTTGCGGTGTGGCATTTTAATAAAGCCGACCACAATGGCATCCATCGCTGTTACTAGTAAAACAAAACTTAAGGTCCTGATGTGGTATCCTTAGAAATACTTTGGCTGTTAGGTTTTGTTTTGTGTCTGTCGGACAACAGTTGTTTCGAGCTTAATTGTTCATTTCGAGCATAAATGATTAATACCTTTCCCTCACGCATCTCCAGCACATCAGATTGGCTATGATCGCAATGAAGATGGTAATGATGGAAACGCACACAACCACCAGGCCAACTACAGGAGACAAGAAAAGAAAGACAACACTTTTTCTTTTAGCAGACAAGTTGTCAATCTTATTTTGATGTTAGATGTCCTCAAAATACAAAAGCAGAGTTAAAAGCCTAAATATCTTTTAGTATTTGTGGCAATAGAATATTGACCTGGAGGAGCTGCAGGCTCAGAGTAGATCTGGCCCCCTCGCGGTCCTTCTCCTGCTGAGTTGGATGCAGTCATTTGCAGAACCACAGTTCCTTCAGGACAGTTCAACCACTCCTGCCTTCGACCAGGTGCAGACACAGTCGCTGTGTAGAGAAGCAAATGAGAGATATTTCTTTTTTAAGCAAGCACAATATTTTTAAGGTAACCTTTAAAATATGCAGCCAAAGAAGAAGACTGGCATAATGCTGCTATTTGAACATCAACATGTCTTCTTTTGCATGAGATGGACCATCCCTCTGTTTCTTCACTACTTCTTTGGCCTCGTTCTCTTGTAAAGATAACATATCACTTGGGGGTTTTAGTCAGCGTCCTCCAGCCTACTGTCAACAAGCATGATCATAGGATGTGTGGCCTATGTGCTGCTTGAAACCTGCTTGGCTCTGCTGAACTAGTGAGGTTAAAAATGGTTGTGATGCACCAAAGCTTTCTGGGAAGCAGGTGTCTGTGGATTGCTGACTGTACACTTGTAACAATGGATACTGGTGAAAATAATTTCCTGGTTTTTGGGAAAAAATACACTTCTTATGAGAAAACATTTATTTCCAGGTTCAATCACTGATGGGGAATTTGCCACTCTAGCACTTTCAGTTCTGTTGAAACACCAGTTTTGATTAGTGGTCTAGCCAGACCTTGTGTACTAAACTGATGACGTCCCCATAAGTGTTGATTGCACATAAAAATAAATAGTAATAACCACATCATTAGTCCATAGTTGACTGGTAGGCCTGTAGCTATCTTAATTTGCCCAGCTGGAGATTGAATATATACAGCAGCTTTTTTTTTTTTTTAGTTTTTTTTTTTTTTTACAAACAACAGCACTATCAGTCATGATTTGGCCTTCCCATAACCCCAACTTTAACGTTGCTGAAGCAGTGCGGGATCATCTTGATAGAGAACAGAACAAAAGGCAGAAAACACTCAAAGAAGAGCTTTAAATGCCCTTCAAAACGCTTCAAGAACTGCACCCGAAGACTACTTGCCATAAAGTTCTCTAACAGAGTTCAGGCTGTGCTGAAGAATAAAGGCAGTCATACCAATTATACAAAATTTTTGCCTTCTATACTGCATTTCCATGTATGCTTGAACATGCTTTAATAAGCCACTGCACCTATTTCTCATTTTTCCAAGAAAAATAGAGAGAAATGAGTGTTGGCTCAAGACTTTTGCACATTACTGCAAAACAGAAAATGAAGAAAAAACAAGATAAATCTGTAACAAAGAGACTCTTTCACTTGTTAAAAAGGACTTCATTGGCCAAATGTCAATCTGATCCTTTTTCCTCTGTTAAAGCCACAATCCCATCAAACTTTTTCTAACCAGTATTTTTCCACTCATGTATTGATGTGTTTGTGCAGATCATTTGCAGTTAAAATGTTTCTACCAAACAGAGATAGTGAACATTGAGTCAGATCATGACTGTCTCTGAGTGCAAAGATCTCACCAGTTTCCACATGACTTTCTCTTGTAAGCTGCAACTTTTAGTGCAGTGTAAGAGGATTAACTACCAATAAAAGATTTTAGCATGATCTGATTGCAGGTTATATTTTGGCACAGCATATGAGTAATAGAGCAAAATGGCATAAGACAAAAGTAGATCACTGAAGTAATTATCTAAAATACCTCAAAGAACACTGATATTTAGTATCTGCACGTAGCACATTTGAGAGAGCAGAATGTGCGCTCTCAGGTGCTTTAAAGCTGACATTCCAAAAATAGTGCACAAAGCAGGCTGGTTTGTAACTGTGTTTACGGATGCATTTGTGCACATAGCCACATGGCTTCCTGTTTGTGGTCAAAGCCAGTTCTAGAAAACTCTGAAGACTCTGTGAAAATGACGACAAACAACTGTTTTTTCTTAGGTGAGATCTCAGCATACACAATCAATCACCAAGGTGATCTAAGATAGATACAAAATGCGTAGGACTTTAGAGAAAACTACCAAAAAGGTTTGTAACATTTCTAATGTCAGTAGAGCCACCGGCTCTCTTGTTGTGTTAGACAGTGATGCTGTCCCCTCCTTTTAGCTTTTTTGAAAAAGTACTTTAACATAATAGCTACATAATCCACATGCAGCAGTTTAGCGTTTCAAATTCACGACATTACTGGAAGCGAGAGGTGAAAAACCCTGCTGATGCACTGCATCTTTGTGGGAGGGGAGTATCGATGGAATCCTGGTTGCACACTTTCCATTTTGCAACACAAGTCTGCTGCTGAGACACAATTTATGCTTACATAAATTTACTATTGCATACATAAATTTCCCACACGTGTGCGCCCACAGGAGGACTTTGTCTGACCTAGGTGGAATACAGACACAAAACGTATGCCTACATGTGCCCCATAAAAGGCAGGGCTCGTGATGTAGAAGAACAGGAAACACAGCGCAAAGTTGTGGTTCCTCTAAACCTTCAGTGAAAATCAACATGTGTTTATACTGATCTGAAAAAGCAGCTGAAAAACATGTGTTACAAAAAAAAAAGACTTTTTCTTTAAAGCAACACCCTGCTCATATAACTAAACGTTTTCTGTCACACCAAAGGATGCAAGGTACTTATTTTGGACCTGCCTTAAAATAATAAATAAGGTGACTCTGAGATTTCTTCTGCCACCCGATAATGTTTATAGACAACCTACCAATTTTCACTTACAATAAATGTCTGTTTCTGTTTCTCAATTTATCAGTTAATATGATGTTTTTTCGTCGAACAGCTGATTGTGAAAAAATGCCCATCCCATTAATTGGCATATACAGTTTGATGCTCACTATTTAATTCTTTGTCTTTGGATCCCTGTGTTTTGCAATAGATGTTGTACTTTGTGATGAAACCCTTCTGCTGGTATACGGGCAGCTCCTCCCACTGGATCTGGATGTGTCTGGCCTTGTGGGCCAGCACAGAGAGGCTTGGACCAGAAAGTGGCTCTGAAACACACAGTGATGTAAAGACTACGTGTTGGGTACGGTAAGTGTTTCCTGAAGCCCAGGTATAGATTCACAAAATCTATCACATGCTTAAAAAATCTTCAAAAATGTAGAAATAAACTTCTCTTAAAAAAAATCTGAAGAAGTGTTACTCTGTTCTTTGGAGTAGAGCAGTATGGATGATGGAGCACTGACACCTCTGGTGGTCACAGCATACAGAGAGATGTTATACCTCACACCTGGAGTCAAACCTGAAGCAAAGCCAGAAAAAAATACATTATATTAAAATATATTATTTATTTTGAAAATATCAAGATTAGTTCACAAACACAGACCTAAGGTATATAAAGACCATCATCTGCATTGTGTACTTGTGCTGGTGTAATACAACAAATGGCCACAAGAGGCCACTGTTTTCTCTCATTTAAAGCCCTGGTGTTTTCCCAAATACAAATTTCATAGATTTAAATTTGTATTTATGTGATGCAATATTTTGCTGTTCGTATGTGGACAGCCAGATTCCCTAGTGGCTCAGTGGTGAGTCTACCTGTGATTGATGTGCTGTTTAGATCTTTGGCCAACTTTTGCCACCACAGCCCTTCTCCAGATACATTTGTCCTTTCTATCACGTAATACCGCAGTTCTCCCTCCTGTGTCGATGGGTAGTTTCCTGTTGTCCACGACCAGGAAACAAACACAGCACTGCCATCAGCAGTAGGGCTAAATTTGATCAGAAGAGATCCAGGGACACCTGAACAGTGAAGACATTTAGTGTTCATTTTCTCCATAACTTAACTGTACTTTTGTTTTAATCTTTTGTGTGCAGTATTGTTATACCTGATTGTCTGAGAATTACATCAGCTGGTGGTGACTTCCCATATGTGGTGACCGCACTGATGCTCAGGCTGCTAACCTCTGCTGGTAGCTGAACTGCACACTGGATGCACTCAGCAGCACAGGTTTTAAACTTCTGTCCATTATCCAGAAAGATGTCATACTCAATCACCTTGCCACTGAAATCCTCTCGTGGTAGAGGCTGGAAAAGAAATCCAGTCATCACTTAATATTTACATTTGTCATTTGCAGATTAAGCTCTTTAGGGTTGCGCATTATGTAAAATAATTTAGCTGCTGTCTGTAAAACCTCTAATCAGAGGATGGCATTTCCTGTTTGCAATTGTCCCTTGTTTAGCATTAGCCAAGAGGCTGTTATATTTCTTTGCACTTTGCTGTGATGGATAAAAAATTAGAACTGAAATGAAATTGAAATTCTGCCTGCACTCCTATATTACTCATTTTTAGTAATATAGTAATATAGTTTGCCAGTCTGAAATACAGTTACTTGCTTATTATCCAAAAGTTAAATTAGAGGTCTGACACCACTTTCATTTTACCGTATAAACTGAAATTACTGCTGCCAGAAGACAGGTTTTGTGTTAGATTATTCTGTGGTCAGGTATTGTGCAGGAAGTTGCTGTCAAGTGAAAGTTTTTTCTTTCATGTAAAATGCACAACAAAAAGATCTCAGCAGAAAATCAAATGGTTGCAATTTACAAAGTGATAAATTATTCCCTTTAACCAATCAGCAGTGAAGGCTTTCTGTGTTATAACCAAACTGATGCATTATAAAAAACATTTCTTGTATTTGATGGATGTTTGGGATTCATAATTGGCAGCATAACAACAAAAGCCAGGGCTAATGAGTGGCCATAACTTATTACCTTCCACAAAACAGTCACGTTCCTCTGGCCGTCTGTCCCCTGCCTCTCCACCTTCCTCCAAACTTGCAACTTCTGGGATGGACCTGAGGGGAGGGTAGACCATAAGTTGTGGGCTATGAATTAGAAACAACAAATTCTTATATCATCACATTTACATTGCATCTGTCTTATGATAAGCAAGAACAGTGAGCTTGCCTTTTCCAGGGCTTTTCTTCCTCACAGATGGGCTCCATTTGCTGCAAAGCAATGCTTTTCTGGCGGTAATACTACTTGCGTTGATACGTGTCAGCTCAGGCGCCGTGTTGCATATTTTCATCTGGAACTCATACTCAGTCAGATGTGTTAGATTATCTACCCGTATCAGATTCTTACCGAGTTCCACGCCCGCTCTCATTTCCTAAAAACATTAAGAGATTAGATCAACTTCATGCTGCCAGATAAAGGCTTTTGCTGTAAAAACCCCCCCACAGTGTTGTTGGAGGAGTATTAATAAAACTTTACCCATGAAGTGTTGTTTGTGCGCAGCTTGACATGAGGTCTGAGATGCACAGAGGATTCATTGCTTTTCCATTGCAATGTGGCTGCTACGGAATCGCTCTGAAACTTTATCTGCATAATAATAGGTGACTCGGGCATCACTGCAAGACAAAGGAAACCAAATATAGTGCACACAAATGATGGAGACAGAAACAGCTACATATTCTGTAATGGCACAGAAATTCTGGGCAATTAAAGTTTACTGAAATAGTGACAGAGCTCCTCCGAGGGCGTAGGCAAATTTCTCTTCAAAGAAGTATTACACAAACAGAAAAACAGTTTGCTGATAAGAAGGTCAAATTAGTCAAACTGTGACCATAAAAAAAAAAAACTTTCTAAAAATGATACATCAGGTGATGACACATTTCTCGAGAAACCATATGACTCTAATAAAAAAAAAGAAAGACAATGAAATTAACAAGTGAAAAAAAAAACATTCAATAGTATTCAAGTATTCAAATTCAAGATTTGTGTAAGTATTGCAGAAGCACATTTTTACCTATGTCCTTCACACGTAGGACGACTGGATCGGACTGTGATGTTCCCAAGTGGTTGGAAGCAGTGATAATGATCAGGTATGTAGTGTTTTCATCTAACATTCTTCGTGGTATGGTGATTTTGTCAGCATCCTGGATTTGAAATAGACGTATCTGACTCCCATTTTCCCTAAAAATAAAACATTAAAAAAAATCAAACCCTGAGATTTGGATAAACAAGAAAATACAAAACAAAATCATAACACCATACCTGTTTACAGAAATGTTGTAGAGGGTAGGGAGGTATGTTTCCTGCCCTCTCGTCCACGAGCAGTTTATTAAGGATGAGCTCCTTGCTGTTTCACATGTTATAGTGTCAGGTTTATCTGGAGGCACTTTAAAAGCGCACAATTGAAACAACAAAACAGACCTTAGTTTTTACATTTGCTGGAAAATGAAAACTAGTCATTTGCTTTCTGTGTCACTTCTAAAAACAAATTTCACAGTGTAAAATATTAGCGAATGCATATTTTCAATAATTTTATACTTTCTCCTTAAAAATTAATTTTAGTAACTAAAGTTTGAGCACGTCTGCTCCCATTCCTACAAGGTACCCATGGGTTTACCTTTCACTTTGCATTTTTATTTTTTATTTTGTACTGTTTGGTTAGCTTCTACAGGAAAAATTAATGTTCCAATAACCCAGCCTCCAAGTTCTGCTCAACATCAGCTGTAACAGACAGCAGTAAAAAACAAAAAACAACAATTGTGATTTATTTAGCTTGTTGCAAACCAAGTTTACCTACAACCCCACTGCATTTTCTTACCATTATGCCACTTTTATAGGCAGTGTTGTAAATTTGTGTTTTACTCTCTCTTTCTATTTTTGCATTTGCACACAAATTTTCTTTTGCAGCTGCTGTACATACGGCCAGCTCGTAGATCCAGTCCATTGACAACCCCATGCATCTGATTACTGCAGACCGCTGTAGACAGTGGTTTCCATATGCTGGGCAGATGGAATTTCACTGTAGTGCAGTTGATTCTCTCCCATTTATCCACAGGGCTGCGATTTAGCATCATGTATATCTTGAAACTGCATGTAAAAAAGAAAACGTTTAATTATCATTTCCTAACTGGTGGAGAGGGACAAGAAGTCTAAAAACTAATTTTCTGATATCAAATATGAGCCAATAAAGCTGATAGCTACAAACACAGCAGGGAGATTTTCATGCGTGGCAGAATACTGTGTAGCATTGTTCTGATTCCCACCTCGAATCACATTTATTGGTGTGGCAGTACACCGTCAGATTTGAGCCCATGAGAAAGAGTGGAGCTGGCTCTGCAATCAGGTACCCAGTAGTGATCGCTCGTTGGCAGCCAACAGGGAGAAGAGGGAAGTCTGTCCGAAAAAGACAAATGCATGAAGTTTTCCCCACAGCATTAGTCGAGAAAGTGAATTTTAGACCATGCCAATAAATACCTTCTGTATAGCAAACACATTTACTATAAATACCAAGTGGATCATTACTTTCATTGGCTGTAATGTGTGAGTGGGAGATCCAAAAAAATCCTCTTTGTGCAAGAAGGAATGCCAAGAGCAGACAAAGTAAAAGTGTTTTCCATGACTATGTACCTGCTAATTTAATTACTGAAACACTTGGGTTGGAGTTGTGGTAAGAGCCGAAGCAAGGGTTACAATTCAAAACCACAAGAGCTACCAAACTGTGATAAGGGATCTCAGTAAGCAGAAACAGAGTAATGGCGGTGTGTTTTTAAATAGCTGGAACCTGTAACACTCACAATTGATAGAAAAAGTAAGAAGTACAATAGTACATCTCGAAATGACTGAGGAGAGAGTCATCTCAGCTCATTTTTCTGGATCCTGAAGAACCCATTCAGCAGCTGTAAAATCAAAGAAAAGAGAAGAGAAGAAAAACAGGTTGTTTTTTTAGGAAAAAAAAAGAAGAAAAATGACAGATTTCTTACTTCTTATGAATCACTTAAAAGAAATTTCCTTTCACAAAATTATCTTCAAAGCCTACCTCAGTCATCTGCGTGCGGGAGCACTGGAGTGAGCTGCCTAACATGAGGCGGAGGAAGAGCTTTTAACTGAATGTCTCATCCTTTCCAGTGCAAGCTTGAAGCTGATAACATTAACAGAAGTACAAGCGTCATAACACCGTGGCAGATAAGAGAAAACACGTTGCTGTCAATGTTCTATCCTGCTGACACAACTGAGATGAACTGAGATTAAGTATTTCCTCACGTCAAGCATGTTAACCTTCAATTCTTTCGCTGCCAGCAGCCTGTTGGGACACGTTGGTTTTGGTCCCGTGGCTAACGAGCCTTATGGCTACTCACCTGCGGCACGCAGAACCTGAAAGACAGGACAGGAATAGGGAGAGAAATAAAAACTGCATTATCCCACAGGGAGAGTCTCCTAGTAATCAACGACTGTAACATGTTTCTCTGTATGTTTTTGTCTCTCAAAGACTGCACATACCATCACTTTCGACATATAGATGAAAGATTGAGACAACGCTCACCAGAACTTCATCCTGTCTGGGTTGTCTTATCAAGATACCATCCAAAAAGGCTTTTGCTGTGAATCGATCGTCAGACGACTTGCTGTGTGAGGAGCACCTGACTAAAGTGATCTCTTTCATGGGAGTGAAATGTCTTAAAGAGGCCAGTGACCTAGTTTTGTGGCATTCTGGCAAATGCAGAAACTTTGATCATTTTTTTTGAGTAGTTTGTTGCCCTACTTCTGTTGCCTGTTTTTCATCACCACAAAGATTCTGTTGACTTGAAACATCAGTGTTCTCAGCATCTGCTCTCATTAAACATGCTGCTGCTGGCACATAATCCAGTGGTCAACCGAGCAAGCGACACGGTGACATCAATCATTTTACTTTGAAAAGCACGCTGACAACTTGGTTATTTGAATTTGTACTTATCCTGACACAATAAGTCAAAATGTGCGGAAGGACAGACTTACATAATCAAGGTTATAAAGATTAAAAAAATGACATAAATTTGATCAAACTGTAACAGAAAACTGCTCCGTGACATGGAAATTAAACACATCCTGGATCTTAAATGTGTTTTAGAAAATTTTTAAAAGAAACTTACAGAGAACTCTTTAGAGAAATCGATTTACACTCGAACATCTTTTCTCACTGAGCCCGTTTGCTAGCGTTTGTAGTCCCGCAAAGTACTTCAGCCTCAACTGTTTAAAAGTCTCTAGCTATCTTGGCTTTTGTGATTTTCTTTCACAAGATATTTTCCATCTGTAACTTCAAACGGTTTACAGGGAAAACCCAGAAGTTTGACGGGGTGCATGTTCGTGAGATAAAAGTGGCTTGAGGTTTAAGGCAGTTTTCAGAATTAATACTCCTTCATGTTCATGGTTCAAATTCAGAAACTCTCTGAAAGTGTTACTTTTCATAAGTGACATGACAGAATTTGGTATTACAAATACTATAAATAAAAAATATACAAATTTTTAATTGATTCAATCTTTTATTGACATTTCATTTTCTTTCACATAAACTTTATGCTCCACAGAACTTTTTTAAAATCATCAAAGTTGACCTTAAACTACAGTGATTTTAATTGACAGAGAGCGACAGTAAAGAGCGACACGTTGAACTGTGTATTATTGAGTTTTTTTCCACCTTCCAAACCTCAGAATAAAACCACAGTGTGAAATTTAACAAATAGCGGTCTGAATGAGAAGCATGCAATTTATTCAAGCACGTCGCGTTTTAACTACAAAGACAATGTGCAGAGGAAGCGACTGCAGGAAATTGCATACCAGTGATTTCTTTTAAGGAGTTTGTTTTATTTATTTTTGCACACTTAAATATTTTAGATTGTTTTAATAAAGCCCCGCTGCCTGAAAAAAGCTATACCCTCAATTTTTAGATTGATAAAGATACATGCAAAGAAACATGGCAGTTTATGTGCTATTTATTGCTTTATCGTGGTACAGCACAGAGGCGATAAGGTTTGGGGGCCCGAGCTATTCCCAACTTGAACTCCAGACTGGGCTGCTCTCCAGCAGGTGCAGTGAATGAAAATCTCTGGAGGAGGGAGGTAAAGAACAGGAATAACTCCATCCTGGCCAGCTGTTCCCCAAGACACACGCGCTTACCTAAGAATACACCAGAAGTTGAGTGAGGTTTCATTCACAAAGACATTCACCTTAATTCACAGATTATTTTTGTAGTTCTGGAAAAACAAACCTATCTTTAAAAAAAACTATTTTCACACATGAAGTTTGTAAAATGTTAGGAAAAACATTTCATGACAGTGGCTAAACTTGCCCTATCTCATGTGTAGCACACAACAGGAAATGTGCTTTGGACACATTACTGGAAATACTCTGCTTGATTTAGATGACAGTGTTGCCTTGTTAGAGAATGCCAGCACATAAAATGCACACTTTTTGTAATAGGGACCTGGCAGGTTAAAGTTTAATGCTATGAAATTTGCGTACGCACTTGCACATCAATCAAGAAAGGTCTTGAACGGATCAAGATTGGAGTCTTTGTAGGAAAACTGATGTTTTGCTTCACATCTGAACCCTTTCTGGTGTCCCATGAAGCAAAGACAACTGCTAACATTGTCTTTGTCTTTAAACATTTTATAGTACCCTATAAAACACGTACCCCTAAAAAACATGTAACTGTGTTACAGGATCCCAACTGTCAAACAGAAAAAAAACAAACTAAAACCAGCAATAAACAACTTAAACATAAAAAACCACAAAGAAAGAACAATACAGTATCCACATCTGAACCAAAGAGTAAAACAGTGAAATGTGGATTATTAAACATTAGGTCTCTCTCTTCCAAGTCTCTGTTAGTACATGACTTAATAATTGATCAACAAATTGACTTACTCTCCCTTACAGAAACCTGGTTGCAGCAGGATGATTATGTTAGTTTAAATGAATCAACACCCCCGAGTCATTCTAACTACCAGAAATCTCGAAGCACAGGCCGAGGGGGCGGTGTGGCAATTTGTCGCAGCAGGCTATTAATCAACCAAAGACTAAGACAGACTTTTAAACATTTGAAAGCCTGATGCTTAGATTTGTCCACCCCAGCTGTAAAACTCAAAAACCAGTCTTACTTGTTATCATCTATCGTCCATCTGGGCCTTACACAGATTTCTGTCTGATTTCTCAGACTTTTTGTCTGATTTAGTGCTCAGCTCAGATAAAATAATTATTATGGGTGATTTTAACATCCATGTAGATGCTAAAAATGACAGCCTCAACATGGTATTTAATCTGTTATTAGACTCAACTGGCTTCTCTCAAAATGTAAAAGAACCCACCCACCACTTTAATCACACTCTAGATCTTGTTTTAACATATGGCATAGAAACTGAACATTTAACAGTGTTTCCTGAAAACCCTCTGCTGTCTGATCATTTCCTAATAACATTTACATTTACAATAATTGATTACACAGCAGTGGAGAGTAGACTTCATCACAGTAGATGTCTTTCTGAAAGTGCTGTAATTATGTTTAAGAATATAATCCACCCACTGTTATCCTCTTCAATGCCCTGTACCAACATAGAGCAGAGCAGTGACCCGGACGCTACTCCAACAGAGGCCGATTATCTTTTTAATAATTTTACCTCCTCACTACGTACAACTCTGGATACTGTAGCTCCTGTGAAAAATAAGGCCTCAAACCAGAAGTACCTGACTCCATGGTATAATTCTCAAACACGTAGCCTAAAGCAGATAACTCGTAAGCTGGAGAGGAAATGGCGTGTTACAAATTTAGAAGATCATCATTTAGCCTGGAGAAATAGTTTGTTGCTTTATAAGGAAGCCCCCCCATAAAGCTAGAACATCTTACTATTCATCACTGACTGAAGAAAATAAGAACAACCCCAGGTTTCTCTTCAGCACTGTAGACAGGCTGACAAAAAGTCAGAGCTCTACTGAGCCAACCATCCCTTTAATGTTAACTAGTAATGACTTCATGAAATTCTTCACAAATAAAATTTTAATCATTAGAGAAAAAATTACCAATAATCATCTCACAAATGTAATATTATCTACAGAAACCTTTAGTACCATTGATATTCATTTAGACTCTTTTTCTCCAATTGATCTTTCTGAGTTAACTTCAGTAATTACTTCCTCCAAACCATCAACATGTTCGGTGTCTTGTGTACTGTTTGTTTGTATATGTGTCTTTCTTGCTGCTGTTACACCCAAATTTCCCCTTGTGGGACAATTAAAGGATTCTTCTTCTTCTTCTTCTTAAATATTATCAACCTATCTCTAATAATCGGCTATGTGCCACAGGCCTTCAAGCTGGCTGTAGTTAAACCTTTACTTAAAAAGCCATCTCTAGACCCAGCTGTCTTAGCTAATTATAGGCCAATCTCCAACCTTCCTTTCATATCAAAAATCCTTGAAAGAGTAGTTGTCAAACAGCTAACAGATCATCTGCAGAGGAATGGCTTATTTGAGGATTTTCAGTCAGGTTTCAGAGCTCATCACAGCACAGAAACAGCTTTAGTGAAGGTTACAAATGATCTTCTTATGGCCTCTGACAGTGGACTCATCTCTGTGCTTGTCCTGCTAGACCTTAGTGCAGCGTTCGATACTGTTGACCATAATTGTCTATTAGCGCGATAAGAGCACGTTGTAGGTATTACAGGTACTGCGCTGCAGTGGTTTGTATCATATCTATCTAATAGGCTCTAATTTGTTCATGTAAATGGAGAGTCTTCTTCACATCCTGAGGTTACTTATGGAGTTCCACAGGGTTTAGTGCTAGGACCAATTCTGTTTACATTATACATGCTTCCCCTAGGCAGTATCATCAGAAGACATAGTATACATTTTCACTGCTATGCAGATGACACCCAGTTCTATCTGTCCATGAAGCCAGATAACACACACCAATGAGTTAAACTGCAGGAATGTCTTAAAGACATAAATACCTGGATGGCCGCTAACTTTCTGCTTCTTAATCCAGATAAAACTGAGGTTATTTTACTTGGCCCTGAAAATCTTAGAAATATGGTATCTATCCAGATTCTTACTCTGGATGGCATTACCTTGGCCTCCAGTAACACTGTGAGGAACCTTGGAGTCATTTTTGACCAAGACATGTCCTTCAACGCACATATTAAACAAATATGTAAAACTGCTCTCTTCCATTTGCACAACATCTCTAAAATTAAAAATATCCTGTCTCAGAGTGATGCTGAAAAACTAGTTCAAGCATTTATTACTTCCAGGCTGGACTACTGTAATTCATTATTATGAGGAAGTCCTAAAAACTCCCTGAAAAGCCTTCAGTTAATCCAAAATGCTGCAGCAAGAGTCCTGACAGGGACTAGAAAGAGAGAGCAGATTTCTCCTGTTTTGGCTTCCCTTCATTGGCTCCCTGTTAAACCCAGAATTGAATTCAAAATCCTGCTCCTCACATACAAGGTCTTAAATGATCAGGCCCCATCTTATCTTAATGACCTTGTAGTACCATATCACCCTATTAGAGCACTTCGCTCTTGCACTGCAGGCTTACTTGCTGTTCCTAGAGTAGAATGGGAGGGAGAGCCTTCAGTTTTCAGGCCCCTCTTCTGTGGAACCAGCTTCCAGTTTGGATTCAGGAGACAGACACTATCTCTACTTTTAAGATTAGGCTTAAAACTTTCCTTTTTGGTAAAGCATATAGTTAGGGCTGGATCGGGTGACCCTGAATTCTCCCTTTGTTATGCTGCAATAGGCATAGGCTGCCGGGGGATTCCCCTGATGCATTGAGATTTTCCTTTTCAGTCACCTTTTTCACTCACTATGTGTTAATAGACCTCTCTGAATTAAATTGTACTTGTTATTAATCTCTGGCTCTCTTCCACAGCATGTCTCCACACTGTCTTCCTTCTCTCACCCCAACCGGTCGCAGCAGATGGCCCCGCCCCTCCCTGAGCCTGGTTCTGCCAGAGGTTTCTTCCTGTTAAAAGGGAGTTTTTCCTTCCCACTGTCACCAAAGTGCTTGCTCATAGGGGGTCATTTGATTGTTGGGTTTTTCTCTGTATGTATTATTGTAGGGTCTACCTTACAATATAAAGTGCCTTGAGGCGACTGTTGTTGTGATTTGGTGCAATATAAAGAAAATTGAATTAAATTGAATTGAACAGGATATGTGGTGTAACTACTGACTAACCTGCAGCAAAAGGCATAAAGGCTTCTCTCTTCCTGAATTTACCATCCTGGTCCAGAAAATGTTGAGGGTTGAAGGTGTGTGGAGTTTCCCACATCGATTCATCACACAGGACCGAGTGCAGTAAAGTTATGATTATGGTACCCTGAAAAAATACCAGGATTAAATAAATTATTATTTAAACAGTTATTTAATGTCTTTTTTACTATTTGTACTAGTTTGTTTCTAATGCAAGTTTTGAAACAAAGTTTTGGACAGAATCAAGAATTCTCAAGAATTTAGAAATTTAAAAATGGAAAAAATAAAAAAAATTGCATTTTGTGTTCATTTGCTATTTGGTGGAAAATCAGCTGATGGAAGAAGCTAATTTCATATAACTAAAGTTAAATGGATTATTGTGTCACATTACACAATAATCCATCTATCCATCCATCCATAATCTCTACAGTCTGTCCTGGGTCTACCCTGAGGCCTCCTCCTGATAGGGCATGCCTGAGACACATCACTCAGTAGGAATCCTACTACAGATCCTACAGATGCCCGAACCACCTAAACTGGCTCCTTTTGACAGGGAGGAGTAGCAATCTACTCTGAGCCCTCCTCGAATGTTGGAACTTGTCATCCTGTGCTATAATAGAGTGACATCCCATCCTTAATCCATAGAGTTTAATATGATGTTGGCCCAACCTTTGCAGCTATAACAGCTTGGACACTTCTCAGAAAACTTTCCAGAGGGCTTAAAAGTTTGTTCATGGGAATTATTGACCATTCTTCCACAAGTACATTTGTGAGGTCAGACACTGATGTTGGACGAGAAGGCCTGCCCTGCCGTCTCTGCTCTAATTCATCCCAAAGGTTTTCTATCTATAGGTCAGACTGTGTGCAGGCCAGTCAAGTTCTTCCACACCAAACTTGCTCATCTGTGTCTTTATGGGCTTTGCTTTGTGCATTGGTGCACAGTCATGTTGCAACATGAAGGATCCATCCTCAAACTGTTCTCACAATGTTGGGAGCATGAAATTGTCTAAAATTTCTTGGTATGCTAGAGCATTAAGAGTTCCTTTGAATGGAACTAAGGGGCCGAGCTCAACTCCTGAAAAACAGCCCCACACCATAATCCCCCCCTCCACCAAACTTTACACTTGGCACAATGCTGGCACCGGACAAACCCAGGGAACACGTCTCCACTTCTTTGGAGTCCAGTGGCAGCGTGCGTTATGCAGCGTGCATCTGTTGGGCCTCCTTCGCTCTTGGTGATGTCAGGATTGCAGCTGCAGCTGGTTGGCCATAAAAATCTATTCCGTCAAGTTCTCTATCCGCTGCTCTTGAGCTAATCTGAAAGCCACGTGAAGTTTGGAGGTCTGTAGTGATTGATTGTTTGACTGTGCAGAAATTTGGCGACCTCTGTGCTCTATGCGTTTCAGCATCTGCTGACCCCCACTCTGTGATGGTGGTTGTGTTGCTGAAGATTTAGTAATGAGGAAACTTCATGACTGGACTTTATACACAAGCGGCATCCTATCGCGGTACCACACTGGAATGCTTGATTTTATACACCTGTGGCCGTGGAAGTGCCTGGAAGACCTTGCTTTAGTGATCTGGATGAGTAAGGGAATACTTTTGGCAATATAATGTATTTATGTCTGTGAAGGTTGTCAATCATCCAGGTCATGGTAAGGCGCTTGGAAAGAAAAGAGACTGGACTTCTTTAAGTTTCTTGAAGGGTCCTGCAACACCAGGCAGAAAACGTACCCTCCAAGAAAGAAAAGAAAGGAAAGGAACACACAGATGTAACGAAAGCTCTTAAAGCATGTGGTTATCAAATCAGCAAAGTAAAAAAGGTCAGACATCAACTAGAGAGAAACAGAAGGAAAACAGAACAGCATTGTCAGCATTGTCATCCCTTATCATCCCTTTATCAGAGAAACTCAGGAGAGTCTTCTCCAAGCAGGTAAGCCCAGTGTACTTCAGACCTTTGGCTCATGTGATTAGGCAGATGATCAATAGTGGGCCAGTGACCCTCTTAAGGGACAGTCCTAATAGGACTTAAATCTGGGACTCTCCACCAACTGAAGAAGCTTCTCAGATGAGAGGTGAAACATCTTCAAGAAACTTAAAGAAGTTCCTGAGATAATGTATTTATATATTTATACGCCCCTAGAGTTGGCGTATAAAGGAGGATTTCTAGTATTTTAAGTGAAATACCCAAATTCCCAGCATGTTTTCAGTTTTGATTATCATCATTACATTTAAACTGTCTAAAAACATTCTTAATTATCTGATAAAAGGATAGGTCATTTCAAAAACTGACAAAAATCTCACTTGGGAAACAACATATGGACTGTGTACCTTTGGGATTGCGTAGTTATCCAGTGTGGTGTCTTTGCTTGTCATGTGAGCCAAATTGAGGGGGATGATGTTGGCCATTCTCTGAATCTCATGAATGACAGCATCAGTATAGGGCATTTTTTCTCTGTCACTCATAGAGGGCTGTCTGGATGAACCAACCACAGCATCGATCTCAGCCTGGACTCTCTCTGTGCAGTGAAAACAGGAAACAATGTGAGTCTGTGTGCAGCATAGATGACTTACAGGGAAAATTACACATCCTACACCCATCCTCTCACAATACATATGGCCTCTTAGAGACCCCTGAGAATATAAAGAGATGGCAAATTGATTAGAAAATATGTAGTAAAGGTTCATGTGATTTATAAACACACCTTGTATGTCAGGGTAGTAGATCATGTAAAGCAGCCCCCAGTGTAAAGTAGTGGTTGTAGTTTCAGTTCCAGCACCAAAAAGATCCAGAGTGCAAAAACACAGATTTTGTAAATCAAAACCAGATTCTTTGTTCTCTTTCTATAAGTTTGAGAGAGGAGCAAAAATGTGTTACATGGCAGCAAGTCACACATTTTATTAGAAATGTAGACAACAGAGAAAGGGCACTTCACTCACCTCTCCCATTTCTATCAGAAAGGCATCAATGTAATCTCTTGGTGATGAAGGGTCAATATTTTCTTTGTGTTCATTGATCTTGACCTTTACAAACTCAATTAACTGCTGTACCAGAAATAATATTTCCTTGTGAGATCCAGGAATCCACTTCATCAGCCAGGGCATTGTGTTGTACATCTACAGAGTTCGAAGACAGTTTCAGGTACACCTGTTGACTACTGGCTTTTACACCAGATAACTCAAGAACTACAGATATTTGGAAACCCCTACTATACTTCAAATGTCATGAAATATTAGACCCAAAAACACAAGGAGATGTAAACAAGAACTGAGGTTGTTTTTCTTTTCTCTTAAGAAGTGAAGATATAAATTTTTTGACCTCCTTTCAGATTCCCCACACTAGTCCTTTAATGTATATTTTGTCCTCCCTTCAGTCACCCCCAACCGGTCACGGGAGATTTTGATTTTTGATGAAGCCTTTATTTGTCACTTGCAGTTGCCTGCAGTGAAATTGAACCCCTTTCAACCATACATACATTAAACAAAAATCAAATTGGGGAGACAGGTCAGAACAGCTAGCGTAAAGAAAAACAATGAAATGTAGAAGACAAAAGGGCAGTGGAGGAGAAAAAAGAGAACTCTACTCAGACTGAGCTCCTGATAGGGGATCAGTATGAGAACAGAAAACAAAAACTCCTCAGCACAGAAGCACATGAATCTTCACACCGTAAGACCATGAAAACACGTGACAAGCAACAGGGGTGCGTGAGTAGGTTTAGAGCAAGGCAATGTAAACAGGTGATGGCCCCTCCCTGGGCCTGGTTCTTTTTGAGATTTGTTTCTGTTAAAAGGGAATTTTTCCTTCCCACTGTTACCAAGTGCTTGCTCATAGGGGATCATCTGACTGTTGGGGGTTTTCTCTGTATTATTGTAGGGGTCTTTACCTCACAACATAAAGCACCTGGAGGCGACTGTTGATTTAGTGTTGTAAATAAAGCTGAATTTAATTGCCTAATCTAACTAAACATAAAGTAGTTAGAACTTCCCCTCAACTAGAAACAACAGTTTCATGTCATACAGAAATTTTTGGATTGGAAATAAAGCTACTGTTGGCTGCTTGTTGACTGATTTAGCTGATTTTTAAGTCAGATGTCCTTATTTATGCAACTTCAATGGGATTTATGTTTCAAACATAAAATAATCTTTTGCTTGTTTGGTGACTGTGTAAACTTTTACACTATGGATCCTACAATTGCAGCAAAAATACAACTGGTTAATTTTAACAATATCAGCAACATGGACAATTTTAGTGCCAGATCAGTACTTTTACCTTTGATTCATAAAATAGATTTCACACAATAATATTTGTGTACATTTACATGACTCGTAGTTTGAATACGGGGCTTTTAGTTTTAGTAGTCTAACATTACTGTATTCGTTTTCAATAAAATGTCTTTGGCAATGTTGCAAATTAAACACATTTTAGTTACAGAAGAAAATCCAGTTATGAATAAAATTATTGGATGTATTCTCACCTGTACTGACAAACTTCCCTGTAAATGCATAATCTTGTTGAATTTCTGGAGAATAGACTGAAACTCCTTGTCAGTGTAGTCGAATCGATTCCCAAACACCAAACAGCAGATGATGTTGGACACAGCGTTGTTTATCAGTGGCTGGCTATTAAAGGGCTTTCCTGTAAAATACAGAAAAAAGACTGAGGAACCCTTGCATCATGTCATAATAATAAAGAAAACTGGGACCCAAAACATCACAAACAAAACATCAAATATGATGAGTCACTGGACAAGTTGCATGAATCACATGCAACAGGTGTCATGATACAGTATCTAAGTACACAATGTATGTAGCTGTTGGTGCATGCTTGTGTCTTCAAAGTTGGAGGTTGTGTGAGTTAATTTTTTGTGCCTTGCTTATCTGCAAAAGCCTCTATGAGATACTGGCACTCTTGCTGGATGGATAAGTCCAGGGTCTTCTTGCCCAGACCAAAGTTTCTGAGAGTGTGAAGAGCAAATCTCCTCTGTTGCTTCCACGGATAACCATTTGACATCACAAGACCTTTTAGGAACATACACAAACATTAACTCCAAAATGGTGTAAATGGAGTCTGATGTTGCTCAACTTCATACTAGAAAACACAACCAACTCCACCTCTGTTTCCTGTTAGTTCAAATATGGGTATGACAGGACGATCAATTAAGTCTTCTCCTTTTTGTACCAAGGCTTCTTTCACAGACTCGTAGCCATTCACGACCACAATTCTTCCACCAAATAGTCGCAGGCTGAAAACGTTTCCATACTTCTCTGCAAACTGAACACAGGCATTGACATTGTGGTTGACCACTGAGTGGACATATTTTTTAAGAAGTCACTGTCATGTGATTGCCCATTTCAGTTTTAACCCCCATGTTTAACTGTTACTTATCAGCTGCTGAAGTCTATTTAAAAGTATCATTTCTAATGCTGGTTGGATTTTTCAGTTACCCTTTTTTAAAATCTGGAGGACAAATTACTTAATCAACAATATAAAATTAATAGCATGTATCAATATTGTCCCCCCCACCCCGACCTCCAGTAAAGAGAACAAAGGGGAATCTGGAATAGAGTTCAGTTTGGTTATCTTGCATTTAAGTTAATAATTTACTATTTACCTGACATGTTAAGGACTTTTTTTTAAAACTCACATTTACTGATTTACTTAAATCAATATGCAAAAAGTGCAGTGCGATATCTCTGGTTGTTGTTTACGCCTTTGACCCTTTATTTTCGACTACACAGCAATAAAGATATTTCCTTACCTCTGCGAACTGCAAGTGAAGCCTGGCAGGTTGGATACGCCAAAGATCACCAATGAAAGCAAGAGCCCACGGTCCAGGAGGAAAGTTTTTTGGCACTCTGTTCTTCAAAAAATCAGTCAGCAGCAGGAAAACACACACAAATAGTAAAATGCTCCTGCTGTCAATCCACTCCAGGCCCAGCACGCTGTATATTGTCTCCATAGCTTTACTCTGTTATGCAGAAGTAACTCAGTGTTTTCACTTTGACCCACTGGAAACAAAGTGCATTCAGCTACAGGGACAGAATATTATAAAACCCAATGCTCCAGAGTACATAACCCAGCCCAAAGTCCAGATAAAGCCCTGATTACACTCCTCGGTGTTAGAATCAAGGTTTTGGTTTGTTTTTCTCCTCTAAGTTGAGTGAAACGTCTAGTTCTGTGACTCAAATTAGCAGAACTGTGGTTTGTCATACAGTGACCGGATGTCTATGCCCATTATCCTTTTTTAAAAAAAATAATAAAAAATACAAAAACCCAACCAAGGAGATAAATAATGAAGTCAGTAAAATAAATATTTCTTGCAGTGATGATGCCTTCCCTTGGAGGTTGTCTTTGATTAAATGGGAGTGCTCTTGCCCCATCATAATAGCCACATATGGCCAGATTACACTCCAGGTTAATGGTCACACCATACATGGGCATTGTATAGTGCTGTAACTGTGTTGTTGCCAGGTAATGGCTGAGGAAAACAAAACTGTATTGGACAATACAAACATTGAGAAATGCCCAGGGCACCTCAGACTGGTAGCAGTGTGAACTTAAAAGAAAACAGACTAAGAAGGATTAGATCAATCAAAACTGGATTCAGTGAAAGATGAATATACATTACTCACACACACATTTTCACATCAGGCTATGTTTATTTGTTCAGCACATTTAAAACCACAGAAGGTGTTTCAAATTGCTTCACAGTCAGGGCACATGGATTATCACTCAACAATGAATCATTAAAAAGTGTGTAGTTTAATGTCAGAATCTTATATTTGTATACAGCATAATAGTGTATGTAATGTCTAAAGGTTTAATTAAACAGCATACTGACTCACAACATAATACAAATAGACAATGGTGAAACAGAAAATGCTTGACATGAAAAATGTAATGAAAGACAAATGTACACTGTAAGAAATAGACGTGTTCAGCTTATTCTTGATGGTTTAACGTGCCACAGCACAGAGGAGGTAAGGTTTGGGACAACGAGTGGTTCCCAGTCTAAATTCCAGGCTGGGCTGCTCTCCACTGCCAATAATGAAAACCTCTGAAGGAGGGAAGTGAAAAAACCCTCAAAGTTTTGTCCTGGGGTTGTCCTGCTAAAAAGTGCAGCAAAACCCCCCCCAAAGAGATGTCAAAAATCTCTTTCCAAAAGGCACCATAAACAGCAATGAAATGTCTAGTTCTGCTACCCAAATTAGCAGAACTGTGGTTTGTCATACAGTGACCGGCTGTCTATGCCCATTATCGTTTTTTGTTTTTTTTGTTTTTTTTTAAATACAAAAATCCAACCAAGGAGATAAATAATGAAGTCAGTAAAATGAATATTTTTTTGCAGCAATGATGTCTTCCCTCAGAGGTTGTCTTTGATTAAATGGGAGTGCTCTTGTCCCATCATGGTAGCCAAATATGGCCAGATTACACTCCAGGTTAATGAACACACCATACTGTTTGGGTAAGACAAATATATCTAGACAGGACCACAACATGTGTGACACTGACACTTTTGCAATACCACATTTGTCACACACGGGGGAGACAGTGTCAAATGTTTTGTTAAGTCTTGGACTAATGGAGCTTATGCAAGACTTTAAATTCAATCAACCTGGAATTGACAAAAAACCTTTGAATACTAGACAGGCTCTCTTTTGAAAGTTCATCTGAAATCACACTTCAGTTAATTGGTGAAGGCTTCACTAACATGGTTGTGCTAACTGGGATAGAGAAAACTGGAAGCTAAATGTTTGGGAGTTTGTGGCATTGAGAATAGGTCATAAAAAAGCATGACTTAATTTTAAAAAAAAGCATGAATTTGGGAACAGAGCCCCATCCAAAATGTCTGATTTGGAGGTAGTGATAAAAATATGACTGATGAAATGTGAATTATTAATCCAGTTGTTTTTTGTTTTTTTTGTTTTTAAATAAATGACACTGGTGGAAAAATGGATAAGATAAGAAAGAGTCATAAAGAGTTTGGGTTTCTAGGGAGTTTTAAGAACAAGGAACGTGAACAGCAGAAAAATCAGAAATGTACCCCCAAATCATCTATGTGTGGCATAAATTCACTTTTACTACAGCTGAATTTCCCGACAGCACGCTAAATGATTTGATACATTCCAGGAGATAGGGGACAAACACTGTTGGTTCAGACAAGCAAGTCATCAGCATACAAATTCACAAGACTTTCCATTCTTCCAGATTTTTACACCATGAATTCCTGGGTGACTTCTGTTAACCTATGTAGTTTTTCTGTGGACAACTTTGTGGTCACAACACCCATGAAAGTACATCAACGGCTTGCGTTAACCCTCTGACGACAAAATTTACAATGCCCAGACCCAAGCAGACACGTGGATGCTCGTGATGTGAAAGTACAATACTGGTGTGAATGTGCATGCGCATCTTTTTCTGTGTCAGGTCTGATGCCACAAAAGATAGCGGCATGAGAAACATTTAGCTACCACAGACCACAGAGCTGTTCAGGGTGTGGTACATGATCTGGGTCACTAGTTGCATGACTTAGCAGAAATCACACAAACAGGCAATGATGCATGTCTGGCAAAGGTCTAGGATTTAAAAGGTCCCTTTTCTTAACTGATGCACCCATACTAGCCTTTGTGATAATCATTAAGTCTTTCGTGCAATAAGCTGGGAAGGGATCCTCCTATAGGACCACGATGGACAAAGTAGGGAGGCTGCCACCTTAAAAGATACCAAAATAAGACATGCACAGATCAAAAAGGAGTGCTTGGCTGTGGTTTAGGCATATAGGGCGCTCCCAAAATAACTTTAGCCTGTACATTTCATTACCGAAATAGACCACAAGCTATTGTTTCCACACTTGAAAGGATACTGTTGCAATGGCTTTTTGTTAATGAGAATAGCAAATTTCAATGCACAGGCAAAGTATGTCTTTAAAAACTGCTTGAATTTGCTGACACACTCTCAAGGCACCTTTCAGCAATGCAGAGACCTTTAGATAATGGAAACTGTCAGATGACACACATCATATAGTCAATACTGGAAAAGGTTAGAGACCACAAAAAAACGATGAACCCTAAATGACGCTGATCTGCATGAATCAAATCATACTATGAAGTCAGATATTCTCTATTATCGTGCTGCAACTTGATCCTCGAAGAGTAGAACTACTACATCAGATTCACATGGGCATTTTATAGTGTTGTAACTGTGTTGTTGCCAGGTAATGGCTGAGGAATACAAAACTGTATTGGACAATACAAACATTGAGAAATGCCAAGGACATCTCAAACTGATAGCAGTGTGAACTTAAAAGAAAACAGACTGAATAAGAAGGATTAGGTCAATCAAAACTGGATTTAGTGAAAGATGAATATATATTACTCACGCACACATTTTCAAGTCAGGCCATGTTTATTTGTTCAGCACATTTAAAACCACTGCTTCACAGTGAGGACACAGATTATCACTCAACAATGAATCATTAAAAAGTGTGTAGTATAATGTCAGAATTTTATACAGTTTGTATACAGTGTATATGTAATTTCAGTATATATGTATGTAATTTCTAAAGGATTAATTAAACACCATACTGGCTCATAACATAATACAAATAGATAATGATGAAACAAAAACTGCTTGAAATTATAAAATGTAATGAAAGACAAATGTACACTGTAAGAAATAGACGTGTTTAGCTTATACTTGATGATTTAACGTGCCGCGGCACAGAGACGGTAAGGTTTGGGACAACGAGTGGTTCCCAGTCTGAACTCCAGACTGGGCTGCTCTCCAGCAGGTGCCGAGAATGAAAACCTCTGAAGGAGGGAGGTAAAAAACAGGAATAATTCCATTCGGGCAAGCTGCTCCCCGAGACACACACGCTTGCCTGATAATACACAATAAGAGTTTTAGTCACTATGCTTTCATCTCACAGAGATTATTACTACAGCTCTGAAACGCACAAAAGAGACACCGATCACCTGCAAACTCAGTGATGTAAGAAATTGTTTGTAGATATAAGTCGGTGCTCACGAACAGTTAACAGCAAGCAGAAACATGTAACACTTCTTTTACAATAGCTTGCTCAAACACTTCTCTTGTTGTTTGCCTACATATTCATTAACAGAATACATCTACCCTCTTGACATACCTGCAGAAAAAGGCATAAAGGCTTCTCTCTTCCTAAAGTTACCATCCTGATCCAAAAAGTGTTGAGGGTTGAAGGAATGTGGAGTTTCCCACATTGACTCATCATTGAGTACAGAGTGCAATAAAGGCAGGATCATGGTGCCCTGAGGAAACAGGTAAGTTAATTTGTGTTTGTTGAAAAATTATCTCAACATTTAAGAACAAAATAATTAAACAGGTTAGATGGAAAATCAGCTGATAGAGAAACGAATTACCATTACACATGTTAAGCAATTATTATTTTGATATTCCAAAAGAGCTACTAAATGGGTTGTATCGTATTATGAGTTGTAAAACACTTGTTAATTAACAACAGATGCACCAAAATGCAGTGGTTGTTTTTTATGTTTAACCATTTTCCCACTGCAAGTAATTAAGATATTTCCATCATAAGTATTGCAGAAAAACAGTCTTTCTGAGTTTATCTATGCTTTAAAGTGACTGAAAAAAACATTCTTGAATTTAATAAGTTATTCAGTAGGTATATGACCAGAAATCTGATTTGAAAAATGATAAGCAAAAGGCTTTGGTGAAATAATTCTTAGCATGTGGATTGTGTACCTTTGGGATTGTGTACTTATCCAATATTGTGTCCTTGTTTGTCATGTGTGACAAACTCAGTGGGAGGATGTTGCCCATTCTCTGGATCTCATGAATAACCGCATCGGTATAAGGCATGTTTTCTCTGTCACTCATAGAGGGCTGTCTGGATGAACCAATCACAGCATCGATCTCAGCCTGGACTTTTTCTGTACACAGTTAATAATGTGAGTCTACGTCAAGATTTTTAAAGTTGAGAAAACAATTCAAATCTAAGTAAATATATAAAATAGACTTGAGAGAAAACCCAATCCAGAGACAAAATTAAACAGAAATACACATTACAATGTCACATCAGAAACAATCAATTTTATATAAATGGCTGACCTAAAGGAGACCGTTGTCATTATAAAGTTGAGATACTTACAGAATATGTAGTCATAGTGACTATTACTCAATCACAAACCTTGAATGACAGGATAGTGGATCATATATAGAAGGCCCCAGTATAAAGTAGTGGTAGTAGTTTCAGTTCCAGCACCAAAGAGGTCCAGGGTGCAAGCATGCAAACTACTGAGATCAAAACTTGAATCATTGCCCTCGTTCTGTTAGAGGCAAAGATGAAAAAAATCTGATGACATTTCATTAAAAATGTAAAAAGAACAAAAACAGCAGAGATGCAGGACAACACTCACCTTTTCCATTTCTATGAGAAAGGAGTCAATGTAGTCTCTCGGAGATGATGGGTTAAAGTCTTCTTTGTGTTCATTGATCCTGTTTTCTATGAAATTATTTATATTCTTGATCAGAGTAAATGTCTTCTGATGAGGTCCGGGCACCCACTTCATCAGCCAGGGCATTGCGTTGTACATCTACAGCGCAGGAGGACAGTCACTAACTTGTCAGACAGCGTGGATATATCTATGACATTTCTATTTAGTTAATAAAAATGTACTAAATTAATTAGCTTTCAAAGAGAGACCCACATTACTGTATGTCCCTATGTGAAAAAGTAAAGAACTCTCTTGTTAAATCTTGTTAATCACATTTTTTGTAAAGACCTTTTAAATCACTTAAATAGAACCTGTCTGACAAAGTAAAGGAGGCTAAAAGATCTTAAAGCACCTGAGAACGGCTTATAAAGACATTTCTAAGTCGCTGGGACTCCACCAAAAATGGTCAGAGCCCTTATCCACAAATGAAGAAAACTTGGAACCGTAGTGAACCTTCACAGGAGTGGTCGGCCTACCAAAATGACTTAAAGAGTGCACCATTGATCATCCAGGAGGTCACTAAAGAACCCAGAAGAACACCTAAATAACTGCATGGGGGAATTTCACTGTCAAAACCACTGCTGCCCAAAAAGAACACAAAAGGCTTGTTTCACATTTGCCAACATCTTGATGATCCTCAAGACTTTTAGAAAAATATATATTGATGAGACAACATATGGCATAAAGCTAACACAGTATTTCCTAAAAGAACATTATACTAATAGTCAAACTTGATTAAAAAACAAAAACAAAAAACAACCTAATCAAAGCTGGACTCAAGTAAGATTTAGATGCTTTAAATCAGTGGTCTCTATGTATGATTGACAAACATACAAAACACTTGGACACAGAACAATTCAGGAAGGGAACAATTCAAGGAGAGCCTTTTATAATAATGTGATTCAAATAAATATGACAGATGCATTTGCATAAATCCTTTTAATTAGATTACTGAATCCTGGTTTAAAGGAGGCTCACCTGTGCCCACATGGTTACCTCCAAGTACAAAAGCTCATTGAAGTCCTGAAGAATAGACTGATGCTGCTCATCACTGTACTCAAATCGATTTGAAAACACCAAACAGCAGATGATGTTTGACACAGCGTTGTTTAGCAATGGCTGTGCATTAAAAGGCTTCCCTGTAGATAAAAATAAAGTGTGGATGAGACAGAAAACGGACTCCATGTCCAAAGAGAAGACAAACTTGCTTGATATTTACCAAAAAAGCGTGTATTATATAAGAAAAAATGAGCAATTTTCTATTTTATATATATAGCAGAAAATTAGATAAGGTCATAAGCAATTATCCAACATTTAAAATGTAAAAATTATCATCAAACAGTGTGCGTCTGTGAAGGTTCTCAGTCATCCAGGTCATCGTAGTCTAAGGAGCTTGGAAAGAAAAGCGTCTGGACGCTTTTCTTTCCAAGCTCCTTAGACTATCAAACAGTGTGATTTTTTTAATGCCTTGCTGGTCTGCAAAAGCCTCTGTGAGATACTGGCACTCCTGCTGGATGAATTCTGCCAACGTCGTCTTGCCCAGACCAAAGTTTCTGAGTGTCTGAAGAGTAAACCTCCTCCGCTGCTTCCATGGATAACCACTGGAAGCTACAATACCTTTGAAAAAACATATACAAATAGAAATACTTTGACTGGAAGAGAAACTAGGCATGTTGATCACCATCGTCACGCTAATAAATCTAACTTGGTGCCCATCTGATACTCCAATATTAAGTGTGTAATTAAAAGAAATGAAATCACCTTTATTTCCAAATACATCGTCAATCAGTGGAATTATGGGACGATCTGCAAAGTCTTCTCCTCGTTGGACCAGGGCTTCCTTTACAGACTTGTAGCCATTAATGATCACAACTCTATGACCAAACAGTTGAAGGCTGAAAATGTTTCCATATTTCTCTGAAAACTGAATCGACATTAGATTTAGCTTGTTATTCAACACTTGCATATTTTAGGATAAATTAAAAAGAAATACCTTTTCTGATACAGCTGACTTTTCCATTTTTATTCTCTTCACTGAACTGTTTCACTTCATAATGCAAAGAGAGACTTTTTCGAAGAGTCCAATGAAGGTAAATCAACAACACGTGACAGCAAGACAAAGAGCCGAACAGGAAGTAAGACTAAACCAAGACACGTGAGAATACCAACCTTCAAAGTAAAACAGGAAATAACCAAAAGAAAACTAAGACTGTAGCAGCTGTGATAAGTGCGACATGTGATACCAGGACAATTATGTCCTAAAAAATACAACAACCACAAACAAGCAAATAAAAACAAAAACAAGAACTGAAAGGGGCTAATAAAGTAAAACAGAAATGCTTGCTTACAAATATTTAATGTCTCTTTACGGGACACTCGGCAGCAAAAAGTAGATGCTGAAAGGACAATAGGAGCGACTTGAAATGCAGCTCACACTAAGCTTGTAGGCTCTTAGTTATGTTAACGAATGTCTAAAAAAACTGCTCTGCCCCATGTTGCCCAATCTAAGTCTAAATGATTACCAATAACGGAGGAATAAAGGGAACCTATAGCACCATTTTAGCTACCTATTTGCAGTAAACGAGTAGCCCCATTTTCTATATGAATATATTCTTCTTCTTCTTAACAACAACAATGATAATAATAATCGTTACTTTGTATCACACCTCTTCGAACTGCAGATGGAATCTGTTAGGTTGCAGGCGATGAAGATCACCAATAAAAGGGAGAGCCCACGGTCTGGGAGGAAAGTTTTTCGGCACTCTGTTCTTCAGAACATGAGCCAGCAGAAGAAAAAGACAGAAAAAAAATAAAACGCTCCTGCCGTCAACCCACTCCAAGCCGAGAGCGCTGTATAATGTCTCCATAGCTCCGCTCATTTGTGTCACTTTACTGTTTTAACTTCGATTTCACCACTAAACATAATGGTGCGTGATTATATAACCAAGTGAGTTCGATAGCTGGCCTTCAAAATAAAAGCATTTAATAAAAACATGAAATCAATAACAAGTATCTTTCTACGATGCCTGTTTATGTGTGTGTGTGTGTGCGTGTACCCTGTTTCCTTGTTAACTGATGGCCCAGTGTAAAGGAAACGTTGCATGTCACACATCATCACACATACAGAAATTATTAACATGTATAGCTTTAAATAAGCTTTATCTAACAGTTTTTATGATTTTCCTATATGTTATATTAATTCATCATACATCTGAAAATGATACATTCTGTTTGTTTCGCGTGTCACGTGTTTCGTGTACTTATTGTAATTTATTTGTCACTGATTTTTGTTTCAGTCAGCAGTGAAGGATGCGAAAAAGCATTAATCAAATTAAACAACCCAGCTGATTTGTAAAGAAAGAAATTTTCTGGGGGAGTTCCTCTACATTATTTAACAGTTGGGGTAGGGAGATTACAAGCTGTTAGTGATAGCTGTCAGTCCAGTCATTCATTGTATTACTGCCCTCTAAAGCTGACACCACTGACACAAGCTCATAATGAAAAAGGCAAGTGCATGCAGAAAATCAATTTATTTATGACATTGTGCATTTTATAACAAGCAGTGGTATGAAAAATAAAGTCACTCACACCAACTGAAATAAATTATTATGGTTATTAAGATCACCCTGTCACCACCTGGCTTGCCTGCATTCCTCTGATATCCAAATAAACATAAACCCATATACTTTTCAAAATAGTTTGTGAATTTAAAAGGCCCTTCTTGTTTAAGAGTGACATAAGATTGTTGGTAATCAACCCGCCCACTAGGTTATATCATAGAGAGTCTACTGTAGAATAACAACTGATTTCTTATGTTCTTTTAAAGAAATTGGTAAAGTCAAGATGAGGATTACCATGTTTAGCAGAACACCTTCAAAATACCATCAAAGCAAACAGAAAAAAATTATTTACTATTCTGATATATTTCCAGAATCTTAAAATACTTTAAACACATCATTGACGAGTGTTAGCTTCATTAACCAGGAGGTCACTGTTTCATGAGGGTCCGTCAGTGGCAACAAAACTGACTAACCACAGCGAGTGGTTTTGTGCAACACAAAGACAGAATCTAAGAGTAATCATCAAGCACAGTGGTGGAAAATTATAGAGTTGCATTCCTGCCTCAAGCACTGATCAACTTCAAAACACTGAATCAAATAAGCATCGTTTCATAGAGTACTTAAAGATTATGTGAAATCATCTTTTGGATAGTTGAACTGAAATAGGTTATTGATCCTAAACATACAAGTAAATCCACCAAGATATGGTGGGCTTTTGTTTTCAATGTAGACACTGACTCAAGTGTAGATTAAACTTAGTAAATTAAAGTTTGAATCCTATGTAAATATCTCTGCAGTACTACTCTTAAACGTTAAAAACAGAATATTGTTTTTTTTTTGTCCTGCTGTATTTATCTTATTGTCAAAACTTTACTGACGTCCTTGTAAATTTTTGCTTATGACAGTGATTATCATGCATATGCAGTGGAATGCAGTGATCTCTTAAAACATTGTAATTTAATATTGTAAACCTTTATACTTTTATTTGTTGAATACAGTGGATGGAATGGTTCTTTTAAAAGGTCTCCATGGTGAGAAGAATTTAACAGGTATAGATAATGCTTCATATGACAAATGTGATGGAGGACAGTGATTCGTCAAACTGAGAATCAGACATTTTCAGTTTTGTCATAGTTGATGGTTTAACGTAGTACAGCACAGAGGTGGTAAGGTTTGGGACAGCGTGCGGCTCCCAACTGAAACTCCAGACTGGGCTGCTCTCCAGCAGGTGGCGAAAGAGAAAACCTTTGAAGGAGGGAGGTGAAAAACAAAAACAACTCCATCCTGGCCAGCTGTTCTCCAAGACACACACGCTTGCCTGAGAATAAACAATAAGACATGAGTTTTATTCAAAAAATTTACAAGATATTCACTATATCATAGAGTTTACTACACTTCTGCAACAAACCAAGGATGCATGCCATTTTGCCTTGGCTAAAACAGTACAAGAGGCTTTAATGTACAACTAACCTGCAGAAAATGGAAGGAAAGCATCTCTCTTGCGAAATTTACCATCCTTGTCCAGAAAGTGTTGAGGGTTGAAAGAGTGTGGAGTTTCCCACACTGACTCATCATGTAGGACTGAGTCCAGGGTAGCCACGATCATGGTACCCTGCACAAAAAATACTATAAAAAGAACCAAAATACTAAAATTGAAATAAATAAAAAAAAAAAAAAATTGTTATTGAAATATATTGGTTTAATTTGCCATATAACAGAAGGTGAGCTGATGGAAAAAGGCAATGTAACATTGTCAAAATGTCCAAAAGAGCTTTTTAGTATGCAATTGTATCAAACTACAAAGTGTATAATGCCTGTTAATTAAGAACAAGGGACAAGTGCAATGGTTGTTTTAGATGTTTTAACCTTTAATCGTAGGTGTTAAAAAATTTATCTGTTTTCTCAAAATTTAGAATTTTTACAGGTGTATATTCTGGTGTCTATTCACATTAATTTCTCACTTTCAGTTATTGCTTTGAGTTAATGTGAGATTTGATTTGAAGTTGCATTGTCATTACATACAGTATTTCAGAGAAACTAGAGAGAAACCATGCTAAGTCATTGTTATTTTGATAAAATAGTGGCTGTATGATTTGACATCTACTCTAGCTGTCGCAGGACAAAAGGCAGTCTATGCAGGGCCATAAGAGTATCATTATGTGTAGTCAGGAATCACTGTAATACAGAGCACTGATGTAATACTAGTGTAATCCATTAGCACAGGTGTGCTACAGAGATCTATTCTTGGACCTCATGTATTTATTCTGCACATAACCACAGACTAAAAATGGACTCAGCCACTGTGTAGTTACAAAACTCTGCATTTTGATGGGTTAGCATTTTGGCTGCTGCCATGTTACTTTTTAGGAGTCAGAAGTTACCATATATTGTTGAGAAGTCTAAACAGGCATGGTACTGTGAATTATTTAAGCATTACATAAGCCATTTTAAGGACTGCATAATATCTGGATAATGTTGAGGAAGAAGAATATTTTCACCATCTTACATCACAAATACACTTTACTTTTGGTGTACATGTGGTATAATGGAGTGGATCAATCTTGCCTAGCAAAACATGACTTTACTTAAATTTACTTACAAGCCTATCTAAATTTACCACATTCCTAACTTTAAATCTTAAAAGCATTAACACACAGTTCAGTTGATACCAAAAGATTGATTCTGTTCGTTTTGTCGTAGCTTTTTCAGTGGGAGAAACGTTCAGATGAACAGAATCAGCCGTTTGGGATTACTTACCTGGATGATTGATCATACATCAAGAGAGTACAGTTGATAGTGAGTGTTACACTACCCACAGATATCAGAACTATTTTTATACCAATTTTAACTAATTTTAAAGCTGCTTCATTGGTTATTTTAAGTGTAACATCAGGATTGACTTTTCAAGTCAGCCTCAAGTTGCTAAATTGGTAGAAAAGGAATACTTTATTCCACAGCGAAACTGCCAGAAAGTATTATGGTTTGTGTACCTTTGGGATTGTGTATTTATCCACTGTAGTTTCATTGCTTGTCATATGAAGCACATTGAGAGGAATGATGTTGGCCATTCTCTGAATCTCATGAATGACAGCATCAGTATAGGGCATGTTTTCTCGGTCACTCACAGAGGGCTGTCTCGACGAACCGACCACAGCATCAATCTCAGCTTGAACTCTCTCTGCACAGTAAAAAAAGGATACAATCAGAGTCTGTTTGAAGGTTATTATATTTACTTAAGACTAAATGAAAAATTAAAATTGACTGTGAGAAACAATTTCAGGTTATTAATGTAAAAATAAAAACTTACTTAAGAAAAAACAATTACTACCAATACTGAAATATTAACTTCAGATCAAACATAATTAGAAACATAAACAGGAAATATATTTTCAGTTTTAGTATTTGCAAAGTTGTTAATATTTGTCAACACAACAAGCTACGAAACATTCAAACATATGTTTATTGAAAGGTGGAAAGTCTATATGAATTTCAATCGGCTATCTTCGCATATTGATTTTATATTGTCAGCTTCATGACCACATATGTGGTCTTCCTGTTTTCCGATAAATAATGCCAGGATCTACTCTGGAAACTAACTGAATCCCAACTAGAAATCAAAACATGCTAAAAAAATGCCCCTGAAATGATGAGACTATCATAAACTCTGTTTTCTGTATTATGTAGATGACTAACACAACCTGCATGCTTTTTCTCACAGTACAAGACCGACATGACAAAATACACAGTACTGTTGGGTATTACACACGCACCTTGTATATCAGGGTAGTAGATCATGTAAAGCAACCCCCAACGTAAAGTAGTTGTAGTAGTTTCAGTTCCAGCAAAAAACAGGTCCATGGTGCAAGAATGTAAGGTACTGAGAGAAAAACTTGAATCTTTTCCCTCGTTCTATCAATGGTCCAAGCAGCAGAAATTAAAATATCTTATATTTCAGGTTGCATTACAACACCAAAATGAACAAACATGATGGAGATCAAACACAACACTCACCTTTGCCATTTCTATAAGAAAGGCATCAATATAGTCTCTCGGTGACGCTGGGTTAAGGGTTTCTCTGTGGTCTTTGATCCTGATTTCTATGAAGTCCTTTACCTCCTGTGTCAGAGTGAACATTGTCTTATGAGGTCCAGGTAGCCGCTTCATCAGCCAGGGAATTATGTTGTACATCTAGAGAACAGGAAGCCAGATTAAACCATCTTTTCATGACTGGACATATCATGCTGTGCATTCAAAGAATTCTGAATTGAAATCTAACATACTTCTAACAGGAATTCCACAGTGGCAAAGCTGGCGGTAGAAATATAATTCCCAAGAGAAAAATATTTGAGGGCAATGTCAGCAAACATTTGTTTGTTTTTTGTTTTAATGAGAGAGATCCAGTTCATATTCCCCAGTGTCCACTGAAATTTAAGTTGATTTAGATAATCCTTCAAAATGAGGAGTTGTCATATGGATTAGAAGTTTCAAGACATGCTTCAAAAAGCACTTGAAGACACTTGACTCCACGTATTACCCGTTATAAGCTGATTGTTATAAAAAAAAATCTACTTGGGTACAAATACTACTTGTGAACACATGTATACAAATATGATGTCTATTGGGATCAAGGATCCTTTACTGTTATTCATCATGAAGAAAACGTGATAGAAAGAGATGCAGTTACTCAGGTCTCATCTCAGTACTAGTAACATTTAAAAATAATAAACATAACACACACACACACACACACACACACACACATATATATATATATATATGTGTGTGTAGATCTCTGTAGCACACCTGTGCTATGTCTATCACTACGGCTGTCTGCTGCTTCTGCTTGTCTTCCACTACTATGTCCGGTTGGTTAGCTACCACCAGTTTGTCTGTCTGTATCTGGAGAAATCTCTAAATGTCTGACATTTTGTTTATATCTGTGGACTTTGCATCTCCCAGGACTTGGTTACCTCCTCTCTGCCCTTTGGTGTGTTTTAAATCAGTCTTTGTTTTTGCTCCTTGTGATTAGAAACCCTGTAGGGAGACTGTGGTCGCTCAAATGTGACTTTTGCATTTTATATAAATTGTGATGTAATATGATTACTGCGTAATGTAGCATGGTGGAAGGAGATTCACCTGTATCGACATGCTTCCCTGTAAGCGCAAAATTTCATTGAAATTATGAAGAATGGACTGGTACTGCCGATCAGTGTACTCAAATCGACTCCCAAACACCAAACAGCAGATGATATTCGACACAGCATTATTTATCAGTAGCTGGACATTAAAGGGCTTTCCTGTAAATAAAGACAGAAAATATGGGGACAAGTACCCAGTGTCATAACAAAGCAAGCACGCTCTATTGAATGGTGCCAATCATGTCACCAAGATGTTTTTTATGCCTTGGTGTTCTGTGAAAGCCTCTGAGAGATACTGGCACTCCTGCTGGATGTATAACTCCAGAGTCTTCCTGCCCAGACCAAAGTTTCTGAGGGTATGAAGAGCAAATCTCCTCTGCTGCTTCCATGGATAACCATTTGAACCCACAAGACCTTTGAACACACAAATACACAATAATAGATTGAATAAGAAACACTACCTTACACCCCTGATTTGGTGTCTCAATTATGTTGTTCATTGTATTAAACACTAACTATATATTTTTTTAATGAAAAAGAGAAAAACAGAACCTTCATTCCCAAATAAATCTTCAAACAGTGGTACAGTGGGTCGATCTATGAAGTCGTCTCCTTGTTGGACCAGGGCTTCTTTCACAAACTTGTAGCTATTAATGACCACGGTTCTTCCACCAAAGAGTCTGATGGTGAAAATGTCTCCATATTTCTTTGCAAACTGAACAAAGACAGCAGGCAGATGTTGTGGTTCAACAGTGCTCAGAGAATTAATACTGCTTCTACATCCTTACTGCAGATACTATAAGATTGCAGAAATGTTGCCTCATTAATATTATATCTCTTAACAAGAACCCAAACTACAAACACATGAGAAAATATTTAAAAAGAGAATATGAGTAACCTAAAATGCAGCTCTGACTGAACCCTCTTGATGTGGTCTCCATAAACCAAACTCGAGCAACAAACCTTCTCTCTTGTGTGAATAAAGGCAACTGTGGATAAAGTTCACTGAGTTAATGATTGCCAGAGTTTTAAATGGGGACTTGCCTGAACTTGTTCTGTAGTACTTTAAAAAGGCAGAAGGTCCTTTTACTAACTATTACATCCATATTACAAATATTCTTCCACTGAGGATAAGCAATGGCCATTGAAAAAAGATGCTCCTTTAATTCTTGGATATTTTATTATTAACTCTTCAGAGGAGGTTATGTTTTTGGTAGCATTTATATCCATGCATGCCAGCATTTTGTTTGTAAACATGACAGCTCAATTATAAAATTTATTGTTATTTATTGTTTTTGTTGTTATGCAAATGCATTTGCATTTAAATATCTTGTCATATTTTGACCTCTTATGTCATTTTTACATTTCGCATCTGCCTTTCTTTCAGGTTGCCCCCAAGATGCGTTAAATTTTTATAGAAAGTTTTATTGAGAGAAAGAGAAAATTAGCTAGAAATATACTGTAGTATTATATTGTAAAATAAGCACAAGTTATACTATTATCCATTACCTACTACTATATAACATTTTTGTAATTAAAGTAAAGCTACCCTTATCTGATTTTTACTGCAGTACTAACATCTTAAAGTACTTTTAAGGAAAAAAGAAAGAAAAGAAAGATATTAAAAATAAAACTTAATAGTAAACACGAGTACCTCTCTGAACTGCAGGTGTATTCTGTCAGGTCTGATGCGATGAATGTCACCGAGAAACGGGAGAGCCCACGGTCCAGGTGGGAAGTTTTTCGGCACTCTGTTCTTCCAAATATCAGACAACAGCAGGAAAACACAGAGAAATATTAAAATGCTCCTTCCATCTATCCACTCAAAGCCAAGAACACTGTATAATGTCTCCATTTGAAGTTCTTAATGTCGAATGCTGGATTACTGTAGTGTTTTAACTGTGATGCTACCAAGAAACAAAGTGCGATCAGATAAATGGGTGGACTACCTAAAACACAAAGGTGAAGCTAAGACTAGTCTTCAAAATAAAAGCTGATAATGGTGGTGTTATTTTCAATATTTTTACACATAGGACATTATTACATGCAAAAAGGCTACACATAAAATTATGTATGAAGTACTGATTACTGTATCAGTAATATCGGTGATTGACATTGTGAGGGAAAAACAATTATTTCCTGCGTAAACAACGAATAACACACAGCCAACCCACCTCCTAAAGAAAAGAGAACAAAGACATGTATATGTATATGTATATGTAGATATGTAAACAGTGTCCAGTAACTTTATACCATTTCATAATGATGGAGAGGCCAAACTATTGAGTATTATTAACTGGCTGAATAAAACAGAGATATAGCTTCTAAGCAAACATCTTGTTTGTGTGCTTGGAAGAGTTTTTTTTTTCTTTTTCTTTTCACAATTTAAGTCCTTTCAATGGCAGTCAAGAATACGAACTACCAAGCTAACAATTAAGCATGTTTAATTCTAAAAAAAACATCCTTGACTCATGTAAGTAGAACACACGGAAAGAAGTTGCAAAGTGTCTAAATTCTTTCATCTTTAATCAGTGTGACCATTGTTCCCTCTAAGCTGCGCACGTGCGCAATTGCGCACTGTTGGCACGGTCTCTGCGCAAAGAAAATCTGTGTTGCGCACACACAAAAAAAAAATTCTAACCTGAATTGAAATTAAAGTAAATATGTGCCGACACCGGTGTTTTAGCTAGCAAAGCGGCGTGGCTGATGTGGAGTGAAGCCACATTAATGACAACGTGTACAACCATTGGAGATGTGAGCAGGACAGACGGAACAATTGACGGAAAAAGTGTGGACTTTATACCAGTTTTTAAATTGTGTTGATAGGCCACGTAAAACCAGAGTTATGATAAAAAAAAATATGCAATGTTTGGTTTTCTTCCTGAATACTATCGTTGTTCATATTTACTGCGGGAAGAAACGGTAAAAACGGCGTTTTATAAGGAAAACGCTCGAAAGCACTCTCCGCCTGTGAGCAAAGACGAAACCAAAACACCCCCCACCCTTTCCCATTGGTCGAAAAAAGTACCATGTCGACCAATCAAAACATGGCATTTAGTTGTTAAGAAACGGGAGGAAGTTTTAGGAGTGACGGCGGTGTTTTGAGACGTGAGAGATTTGCAACGTTTAGCGCAAATGTTGTGTAGTTAGTGTGTAGTGTAGTCAATAGTTTTGTTATGTGTGTCAGAACAATGAGGTGACTGCTGAATGTTACAGGTGTTACACATCTCCTGCTGTCAGGCCTGCAGGTATCAGGCTGTTGTTCTCCTTTATCTCATAGTGGACAGAAATTATTTTTTGGAGTGGCACAAATAATTTGTGTGGCATCAAATTTGATGCAGAACAGCTGATTGTTCTGTAAATAGTTTGAAATGTTTGTTTAAAAAATCGCCTTGGCTGCATTTTTAGGTAAACAGCTGCAAAAAACTTTGTTGTTTGCAAAACTCAATAACTTTTTTGAAGAAGTAACTATATAATTAATTGCCCAACATTGGTCATTATATGCTGTATTTTGCAGACAGAGAGCTACAGGAGTCAGAGCTTTATTTAAAAAAAGAAAGCTGTGTTTTCCAAATTGGAGTTCAAGTTATTTTTTACTTCCAATAGTGTTAAGATACTACACAGGTCATGAACAAGATTTTTTTTTTTTTTAAATTTTCATTGTAAATGGGCTAAAGCAGTTAATTAAACGTAGTCTAACAGAAATGTAAATGCTGGAATTTTATTATTTTAATAAACCATGTAACTTGGATGGATTCGACGCTGGCGTGACCACAGTGCACACATCTGATGTCGCTCACAGTGGTCCACGAGATCGCTCAGGGAGTTTGTGTGTTCGCTCAGACACATGAAAAATTAGAGGGAACATTGAGTGTGACTGCTCTACCAGGTAACAATTAAGTTTAACATCCAGGCATCCATGAAAACAGGATTAATAAAATTTATGGAGTTAGAAGTTAGCAGGGAGTTAGCTCGCTAGTTTCCACCTAAACATAATATACCAGGTTCTGACAGGGATTTCTGAAAAAAATTAAGATATACAGCTCTGCTATCACTGCGAACATTGAGGAAGACAGCAAGCTAAACAGTAGTGACGTTTGTAGGGTTACTGAAGTTAGACTAGCTGGTATATAATGATGTGCTACCTGATCGCTAGTGACACACCTGTGTTAGCATAATAGACTTTGACAGTTTTGAGGCCAGAGTGAGTCCAAAAGTCCGCAAAACTACAGATACCAAAGCAACTGCAGGGCGAAAACAATTAATCCTCCTGACAACTTTGTGGGGTTTACTGCCAGGGGTATGCTACTATATCCGTTAAGGAAGGGTTTTTCTCAGCCTTCGTCAACGGAGATGGGCAAAAAGAGTCCCAGGTCCACTCTCAGCCAGGCCAAGTTTGTTTACTATATTGCTTAAAGATGGGTGATGCATCACCTTCAGACAGCGAAGACGGGCAGACAGCCTCCCAGGTGGATCTTAGCAGGGCTGAGTTTATTTAACCCTTTCTTTGGACTTATCACCGTTGGCCATAACACAATCAAAGGTTACTTATTGATCCTAATTACTACATTTGAGACAGTATTGGTCAACATGTCCTCATACAACACTTCATTAATGTAATTGTAGATAATATTTGACCTAAATATGTGGGTCTTGTGATTTGAACATGTAGGTTAGATGCTTATCACAATGATTCCGTTATATAAAACACTCCAGTGTAGGTATATATATAGTGTACGCGAGTATATATGATTACATAGTATATATGTGAATATATATGTCATAAATTGTGGAATTCTTTTTTCTGGCACCCACATTTTGGACCAGCTGTAGTTTGTGTTTGGTTCAAGCAAATGTATAACAAATTACATTGATCAAACAAAGAGGAATTATAAGCATGGCGTGGAATATAGCTAGATTCCTTTGGATCAACCTGAGCTGAACTTAATAAGTCGCCTAAGCCAGATAGAGCAAGATTGGACTGAATTGACAGTGATGCTTATTTATGCTGAGGTTTTTACAATATTGGCCCACATTTATAAGCAAGGAGCCCAGCTATATATGAATAAGGTCAGTGTGCCATAGTCTACTTTACTTACATGAAGTAATTGTGCTCTTGTGATGTCACCAATGTCAGAAGGATTTAAGCACCTGGCAACCTAGAAGTGCTCCAGTTCCTGTGACCAGTTTATCCATTTCCTGCAAAGCTGACAGTAGTGCGGGATCCTCCAGTCTAAGCTCCTTTCTGGACAGCTTTTGCAAGAGTATCTTAACAAAGAGGACAACAGAACTCCAGATTCTTAAAGGAGAGTTAAAGTATTGTAAATTGAACTAAAAGAGAAACAATACCCCAGAGGTGCAGAGGTTTGGATGCCCAGTTGCAGCCCAAACACTCTCACAATGACAAGGAAGTCATGATCCAAATAAAGTACTTCATACCATGTATTCTATACTTTTTTGGTATTGCAACAATTATGCCACACCTCCTACTCATCTATTTTTACCTTTCAAATGATTACTTTTAGAAGTATTTCTAAAAGGATTTCAATGCTCTCTCTACTCTTGCCACCCTAGATTTTCTCATTTTCTCTTACTTGTCATTTTCTATCTCTAACTTCAAACACACTTCAGGTAAAACAAAAAACTTTGACTGTGTGTTAATGGTGTAAAGAGAAATGAAAAGTCAAGCTTGAGATTTTTTTTAATGGTAATTGTTCAGAATTAACATTCATTTCAGGTAAAGTAACAATTTAGAAGAAATTATTCTGTAAGCCTTCAAATAAAGTGAAAAGTTTTCTAACAGATTACTTTCATTGTCCTTAAAAGGGACAGAATCCACTTTACTTGTAAAAGCAATGAACCGGGCAGGTATCTCTGAAATCGTTAACCAGAACAGAGACTCAATCCTTTCACTTGCCTTAATGTCAGAAAAAAAAGGATAAACTAATCTTGGTTTTTTGGTGGTTTAACATTTTTAGTAATTTCTGTTAGAGTAGAATAGATTTATATTGTAAAAGTTTATGAAAAAGGTCTACTGGAGTACAAGAACAAAAACTAAACTGCATTAGATGATAAATATAATAAAGGAGTGATTTATTTTCAGTTTGCCATAGTTGATGGTTTAACGTGGTACAGCACAGAGGCGGTAAGGTTTGGGACAGCGTATGCCTCCCAACTGGAACTCCAGATTGGGCTGCTCTCCAGCAGGTGGCGAAAGAGAAAACCTTTGGAGGAGGGAAGTAAACAACAGGAATAACTCCATCCTGGCCAGCTGTTCTCCAAGACACACACGCTTACCTGAGAATAAACAGTGAGTCATGAGTTTTATTCAAAAATTTTTTTTACTACACTTCTGCAACAAACTAAGGATGCATGCCATTTGGCTAAAACAGTACAAGAAGCTTTAAAGTACAACAAACCTGTAGAAAATGGAAGGAAAGCATCTCTCTTACGAAATTTACCATCCTTGTCCAGAAAGTGTTGAGGATTGAAAGAGTGTGGAGTTTCCCACATTGACTCATCGTGTAGGACTGAGTCCAGGGTAGCCAGTATCATGGTACCCTGAACAAAAAAACCCCCAAAAAACCCACAAAATAATCTTAAGACCTGAGATACTGAAATTGGAAAACCAACAAGCAAACAAACAAACAAATCTAAATTGTTACTGAAAATTGGTTTAATTTGCCATATGACAGAATCCAAATCCAATTTATATAGCATTAAAAAAAAAACAGAAACGTCTTGATGCATGCTCATCCAGGTAAGTAAATCTCCAAAATTTGGTTCTTTTCATCTGGACGTAGCATTTTCAGTGGGAGAAACATTTCATCACTCATCCAAGTGACTTCTTCAGTCTCAGCTGACTGCAGGTTTCCCCAATCTTATAAACAGTACATTTGCATAATGACTGAAACCAGCCCAGTGAAGGAAAAATAGGCTGGGAGGTCAGTTGGGGAATGGCTGCAATCACAGCATTGTACGATGGCGAAAGATGTATCCTTAGGTCCCCTCCTCAATTCAGAGGTGGTCTTTCCCTTTTCACGTAAATGGCCTCCTTGACTCCGCGTTCAAACCAGTGTTTTCGCTTAGGCAGCAGTTGTCCTTCTCTCCAGGATCGGCTGGAGCTTTCTTTTGGTGCCTTCCCATCTTTGACAAAAGTCCAGCTGGGATAACCACATTTACTCAGGGACTTCTTGATGTGCTGTTCTTCTTCCTCCCTGGCCGCTGTGTCTGTGGGGATTGTGTTGTGTCTCTGTGTTGTAGCGTCCTGATGACACCCAGTTTATGCTCCAGTGGATGATGAGAATCAAACCTTAAATACCGATTCATATGTGTAGGTTTACAGTACAAATCAGCTTTTAGATGTCCCCCATTACTGATGGAAATCTCACAGTCTAAGAAGGCTAACCTGCCATTTTTCATATCCTCCCTGGTGAATTTGATGTGTCGGTCCACCGAGTTAACGTGATCCGTGAATTGTGGTACGTCCTGAGATTTGATTTTCACCCAGGTGTCATCCACATATCTGAACTAATGACTTGGTGGTGTTCCAGGGTAGGATAGCAAAGCCCACTTTTCCACTTCTTCCATGTATAAATTGGCCACGATGGGTGAAACTGGGGAACCCATGCAGACCCATGTTTCTGCCTGTAGAACTGACCCTTGTATGTGAAGTAGGCGGAATGAAGACACAGTTCCAAAAGCAAACACACTTGGTCGATGCTGAGAGTTGTCCTGTTGCTGAGGCTGGGGTCATCCTGTAATCTCTTACGAACTACCTCCAACGCTTCCGTGACTGGGATGCAAGTGAAGAGAGATGTAACATCGTACGAGACCATGGTTTCATCCGCCTCCATAATGACATCTCTCACCTTCTGAACAAAATCCAAATGCAAATGTACTGTTTATAAGATTGGGGAAACCTGCAGTCAGCAGAGACTGAAGACGTCACTTGGATGAGTGACGAAATGTTTCTCCCACTGAAAACGCTACATCCAAATGAACAGAATCAACTTTTAGGGTAAAAATCAGAAAGTTTGCCTAAAGTGCTGTACAAGAACAAAACAATAGATAAAACGAAGGATAAAACCATTCACATTAAAACACATAAAACATAAAAGCATAAAAAGCATATCAACTCACACCAGTCTAGATGGTATTGAATAAATGTGTTTTGAAAAGAGACTTAAACAGGAAGTGAAGATGCCTGTCTAACATTTAAAGGCAACATATTCCAAAGTTTGGGAGCCACAATTGAAAAAGCTTGTTCTCCTCTAAGTTTCAGCCTAGTTTTTGGGACAACCAAAATCATCTGGTTGTTGAAGTACATCAGAAAGGCATGGAAGAGCAAGACCGTTTAGGCATTTCTAAGTCAAGATTAGGACTTTGAAATTCATTCTGTGATAAACAGGAAGCCAATGAAGATGGGACAGGATAGGGAAGATATGTTCGTGCCTGTGTGTACCAGTTAAGAGACGGGCAGCAGCATTTTGAATAAGCTGAAGATGTGAGAGGGATGATTGGCTGACTCCAGCATAAAGTGCATTGCAATAGTCAAGCCGAGTTGAGATAAAGGCATGCATTATTTTCTCCAAGTCACGCCTTGACAAAACTGACTTAAGCTTTGCTATTTGCCTTAACTGGAAAAAGCTTTTTTCAAGACAGAGCTGATTTGTTTATTAAATTTAAAATCAGAGTCCATAATGACTCCCAGATTTGTGACATTCTATTTGATGTATGACCCAAGCCAACCATAATTAAGTGGGGTGCATGAGGTATTATTAGGCCTGAATACAATTAACTCTGTTTTGCTTTCAGTGAAGCTCAAAAGGTTGAGAGCCATCGAAGCCTTGAAATCTTTAAGGCAGTTTAAAAGAAGTTGGATGGAGCCTGGACTATTAGGTTCTAAAGGCAAGTAAGGTGAGCTGATGGAAAAAGGTCATGTAACATTGTCAAAAGATCCAAAAGAGCTATTTAAAACGGAAGTATTTTTATTTGGCCTAAATCGATTTTCCGACCCTCCAGATGTTGATTTCACTGTTTTGACCTCTTATTTGAAGAGTTCAATCGCAAATCTTTGAGTAAAGATCGATTCTGCACTTACCTTTGATGACCACGTGAATGGGGTGATAAAATCAGCATTCTACCACCTCAGACGTGTATCGAAGGTCAAGCCCTTTCCCTCCAAACGTAACTTAGAAATTGTAATTCATGCTTTTATTACTTCACGCCTGGATTACTGTAATTCCATCTTAATAGGGGCTGGACTGGGAACTTTGTCACACTTACAATTAGTGCATAATGCTGCGGCTCGATTTTTAACTGGTAGAGAGAAATTCGACCACATCACTCTGGTTTTGGCCTCTCTACATTGGCTTCCAACCGAATTTAGGATCCTTTTTAAAGTTCATTTATTGGTTTTTCAGAATCAGAATACTTTATTGATCCCTAGTGGAAATTATGTAAATCTTTTTTAAATCTTTAAATGGTTTGGCACCCATTTATTTGTCCGATTTGTTGAAGCCTTATGTTCCCACTCATTCCCTTCAGTCCCTAAGTCACGGCTGAAACTCAGAAGAGACTGGGCGTTCTCTATTGTGGCCCCGTTGCTTTGGAACAATCTTCCCCTTCATATTAGACAAGCTACATCAGTTGGTAGGATCAATTTTGCCTACCAAAACATGATTTTTAATTGAAATTTGCCATTTAAATTTTTTTCCCCATTTTTTCAGTGTTTCCTGTAGAAATCTGACTTGTTATCTCTTTGTTCTAGTGTGCCTATTTTTAAGTATTTGTCGGTAAATACAATTACATATTAATTTCAAGTAAAAATAATTAAAATTCAATTTTATTAAAGAGGACTTATGCCCTCAGTCATAGGCTATATTGCTTTTGAAGACCTTTGAAGCCAGCCTCAAGTGGTTGAATTGGTAGAAAAGGAATACTTTAGTCTACAGCTAGCTGCCAGAAATTATTATGGATTGTGTACCTTTGGGATTGTGTATTTATCCACTTTAGTTTCATTGCTTGTCATACGAAGCACATTGAGAGGAATGATGTTGGCCATTCTCTGAATCTCATGGATGACAGCATCAGTATAGGGCATGTTTTCTCGGTCACTCACAGAGGGCTGTCTGGACGAACCAACCACAGCATCGATCTCAGCTTGAACTCTCTCTGCACAGTGAAAACAGGATACAATCAGAGTCTGTATCAAGGTTATTACAGTTACCTAAGACTAAATGAAAAACTTAAAGTGAGTGTAAAAAAGACATTCCAAGTCATTAATACCAATACTGGATTACTGGGCTACTTAATAAACTATGAAATATAAACAGAAACATGAACAGGAAATATATTTTCAGTTTTAGCATTTGTGAATTAGTTAACCTTTGTCAACACAACAAGCAACAGGAGACATTCGAGCATATATCTATTAAAGAGTGAAAAGTCAATATAAATCTTAATCTGCCATCTTTACAAAATGCAGATTTTATATTGTCACACATATGCTGGACTTCTTGTTTCCTGATATATATACTGCTGTTTTATATTAAAAAAAAGAATACAATTGCACATTTTAGAGTAACAGAAACTAAAGTTAAAGAATTCGATCTTCTCTGGAAACTAACGGAATTATTACTCTCAAAACAAAAATTGACATGACAAAATACAAGGTACCGTTGAGTATTACATACATACCTTGTATATCAGGGTAGTAGATCATGTAAAGCAACCCCCAGCGTAAAGTAGTGGCAGTAGTTTCAGTTCCAGCAAAAAACAGGTCCATGGTGCAAGCATGTAAGGTACTGAGAGAAAAACTTGAATCTTTCTCCTCGTTCTATCAGCGGTCCAAACAACAGAAATTAAAATCTGTTCTCAAACTTCATTACAAGACCAAAACTAACAAACATAATAGAGATCGAGCACAACACTCACCTTTGCCATTTCTATAAGAAAGGCATCAATATAGTCTCTCGGTGACGCTGGGTTAAGGGTTTCTCTGTGTTCTTTGATCCTGATATCTATGAAGTCCTTTATCTCTTGTGTCAGAGTGAAAATTGTCTTATGAGGTCCAGGTAGCCACTTCATCAGCCAGGGAATTATGTTGTACATCTACACAATAGGAAGATAGATTAATCCATATTTAATGACTGGATAAATATTCATATGGCTGTGTGCTCCACATATGAGGCTATGCATTCGGAGAATTATGAATAAAAATCTGGCGGAGAATTCCACAGCAGCAGAAGTGGTGGTAGAAATATAATTCCCAATATTTGAGGGCAAATTCAGCAAACATTTTTTTTTGGTTTTTGTTTTAATGAGACAGGTTGAGGCCAGGAAGGCTGATTTTCCAAATGTCTGAGATTTTGTTTATCTCTGTGGGCTTTATATTTCCCAGGCCTTAGTTACCTCATCTCTGCCCTTTTGTGTGTTTTAAATCAGTCTTTGTTTTAGCTCCTCACAACTGATTTGTCATTAGAAACCCTATTAGGAGACCAGAAACATAACTCTGGGATGCACACTCCACCAAAACTGACAACGACTTAATAAAGATGTCATTTTATAGTCACGATATTAAATTACAGTTATTTAATTTGCACATTTTAGTTATTTAAGATGCTTAAATTTGGCTTGTGCATTTTCCATAAATCGTGATGTAATATGATTATTGCATGATGTAGTAAGAGGTTCACCTGTATTGAAATGCTTCCCTGTAAGCGCACAACTTCTTTGAAGTTATGAAGAATGGACTGGTACTGCCGATCATTGTACTCAAATCGATTTCCAAACACCAAACAGCAGATGATATTCGACACAGCATTATTTATCAGTAGCTGGACATTAAATGGCTTTCCTGTAAATGAAGACAGAAAATATAGTGTCATGGCTGGAATGGTTGATGTGTCTGCGGAGCGGACCCAAAAGCAGATACACAAGGGACAGGACTAAAATTTAACAAAAAGTGAGCCATTTAGTTTGGCTGATAACTACAACAAAAACAAAAGCACACGCAAACAAAGGTGAAAAACTACACAATAACTTAAACTGGGAAAAAAAACTAGCGCAGGACAAGGAAAAGCTCTAACTATAAATCTACAAATGAACATGAGAAACCCAAGACTAGAGAAACATGACATCCATGGACCATGAGGTGAGAATAACAGGCAACCTGAAACTAAACAAAGGGAGACAGAAGACTTAAATACACAGAAGGGTAATGAGGAACGTGGAAACACATGGGGAACACAGCTGACACAAATTAACATGACAGCACAGGGGAAGCAAAACTAAACACACTGAATATGGAAACACAAGACTTTCAAAAAAAAAAACAAACAGGAAACATGGGAAAACATAACCTGGGACACACAAGCTTGAGATGAGTGACAGAGAGAGAGCGAGGGAGGAAAGATGAGAGAGAGAGAGGGGGATTTGAACACAGGGGATACGGCAAGAGGGAACGAGACATGTTGGGCTGAAGAAACATACATGGACAAACATAACAGAGAGGAGAGACATGGAACAGAACACGAGGAGGCATGTAAACAGGAAGGGGAGATGAGACACCTTGCCCAGACAACATGGGAACAAATATGACAAAACATACAGCCAAAGCATAGAACTACTAAATAAGAGAAAACTAAAACTTTCCAAAACACATTGAATTCACAAAAGAACTAAGACCTCAAAATGCTGGGTCACAGACAAAGCCCCCTGACATATGGGGGACAAGTACCCATGTCATAACAGTAGGTAAACTCTACTGAATGGTGGCAATAAGCCTCATAACTTCAATTTATCGCAGAGAAAGGTGGTGATCTTTGGACTCTTTGGAAAAAAGCATAGATGTTTTTTTTTTTGCCTTGGTGTTCTGTGAAAGCCTCTGCGAGATACTGGCACTCCTGCTGGATGTATAATTCCAGGGTCTTCTTGCCAAGACCAAAATTTCTTAGGGTATGAAGAGCAAATCTCCTCTGCTGCTTCCATGGATAACCATTTGCTATCGCAAGACCTTTGAACACACAAATACACAATATTAGACTGAATGTAACAAACACTAGCTACATGCTTACAGCCCTGATTTGGTGTCTCAATTATGCTGTTCACTGTATTCAACAATAACTAAATATCTTTTTTTTTTCAGTGAAAAAAGAGAAAAACAGAACCTTCATTCCCAAATAATTCTTCAAACAGTGGTACAGTAGGTCGATCTATGAAGTCGTCTCCTTGCTGGACCAGGGCTTCTTTCACAAACTTGTAGCTATTAATGACCACGGTTCTTCCACCAAAGATTCTGATGGTGAAAATGTCTCCATATTTCTTTGCAAACTGAACAAAGACAGCAGGCAGATGTTGTGGTTCAACAGTACTCAGAGAATTAATATTGCTTCTACAACCTTACTGCAGATACTATAAGATTGCAGAAATGTTGCCTCATTAATATTATATCTCTTAACAAGAACCCAAACTACAAACACATGAGAAAATATTTAAAAACAGAATATGAGTAACTGAAAATGCAGCTCTGACTGAACCCTCTTGAGGTGGTCTTCAAAAACCAAACTCAAGCAACAAACCTTCTCTCTTGTGTGAATAAAGGCAACTGTACATAAAGTTCATTAATGATTGCCAGAGTTTTAAATGGCAGCTTCCCTGAACTTGACCTTAGTACTTTAAAAAGATGAAGGTCCTTTTACCAACTATTACATCCATAGTACAGATTTTCTTCCACTGCAGAATAGTAATGGGTATTCAAAAAAGATGCTCCTTTAATTCTTGGATATTTTATTATTAACTCTTCAGAGGAGGTTATGTTTTTGGTAGCATTTATATCCATGCATGCCAGCATTTTGTTTGCAAACATGACAGCTCAATTATAAAATTTATTGTTATTTATTGTTTTTGTTGTTATGCAAATGCATTTGCATTTAAATATCTTGTCATATTTTGACCTCTGACATCATTTTTACATTTCATATCTGCCTTTCTTTCAGGGTGACCCCCAAGATGCGTCATATCTTAAAAGAAAGTTTTATTGAGAGAAAGAGAAAATTAGCTAGAAATATACTGTAGTATTATATTGTATAATAAGCTCAAGTTATTTATATTCAGTTCTTTACAAATCAATACCTATTATCCATTACCTACTCCTATATAACAATTTTGTAATTAAAGTAAAGCTACCCTTATCTGATTTTTACTGCAGTACTAACATCTTAAAGTACTTTTAAGGAAAAAAGAAAGAAAAGAAAGATATTAAAAATAAAACACTATTCCCTTAATAGTAAACACGAGTACCTCTCTGAACTGCAGGTGTATTCTGTCAGGTCTGATGCGATGAATGTCACCGAGAAACGGGAGAGCCCACGGTCCAGGTGGGAAGTTTTTCGGTACTCTGTTCTTCCAAATATCAGACAACAGCAGGAAAACACAGAGAAATATTAAAATGCTCCTCCCATCTATCCACTCAAAGCCAAGAACACTGTATAATGTCTCCATGTAAAGTTCTTAATGTCGCATGCTGGATTACTGCAGTGTTTTAACTGTGATGCTACCAAGAAACAAAGTGCGATCAGATAAATTGGTGGACTTCCTTAAACACAAAGGTGAAGGAAAGACTCGTGTTCGTGCAGCTGGACTTCAAAATAAAAGCTGGTAATTACGGTGGCCCTGAGAGGCCAAACGGACTGCAACTTCAGAAAACACTTGCAAAAAGAAAAACACCTGCAAAAAGAAAAACACTTGCAAAAAGAAAAATGCTGCAAGTGTTTTTCTTTTTGCAGCATTTTTCTTTTTGCAGCATTTTTCTTTTTGCAAGTGTTTTCTGAAGTTGCAGTCCGTTTGGCCTCTCAGGGCCACCGTAGGTAATGGTGGAGTTATATTCAGTATTTTCACATGTGGGACATTATTGCATGCAAAAAGGTTACACAAAGATTAGGAATGAGTTTCCTTTTTAAATTCCTTCAAGAGTCCTTGGATTGGCCATTGAATTGTTTGTGGAACAAGTGTTGGATGTTGTCCTTTCCCAGTGAGCCACAACCAGTGAATGCTGGGATGTTCCTACAATATTTGTGTTAAGACTGTTGCACCCATGTAATCTTTAAATGGCTGCTTGGTGATTTTTTAGCTCTGGTTGTTGTTTTTTAAGGCTCAGGCTTGTTTTTATTGTAAATAAATGAAATGTTCTTGATCACCACACTGGGTTCTGTACTCCTTGGTTATCATTCTATTTTTTAGCTGCTCTCCAACCAATGGAATGGATTTTTTAAATGTATTTATTTACAGTGATATAAATGCTGGCAGCACAAGGAGATGAGTGAGGAAAAAAATTGTAAATTAAAGCAAGTATAAAGTAATTCAAATACAATAAGAATGATCAAATTAAAATTGATTACTAGGAGAAGGTGATGAAAGGACACATATCTAAACTTCTCAGGGAGCTTTTTCCCAGGAATGGGTGCCCTGATGGAAAAAGTCTGGTTAGTCTTGATTCTCACCTGAACTGTGGGACAACCAGCAGAGCCTTGGCTCATGGCCTTAGTTTATGACCAGTGGTGTACGATGACAGGAGATGTGATAAATATACTGTGGCTGAAGCTCATAGACAGCTTTAAAGGTCCACAAAAAACTCTTAAAACTAGTTCTATAATCATTAGCTAAAGCCAGTGAAGAGGAGCTTAAATATGAGTGTGGTGCCAAAATTTGGACCAGCTGTAGTATGGTTCAAACAAATGTATAATAAATTGCACTGATCTAACAAAGAGGAATTATAAGCATGGCACAGCACATAGCTAGATTCCTTTGGATCAAACTGAGCTGAACTTAATAAGTCGCCTAAGCCAGATAGAGCAAGATTGGACTGAATTGACAGTGATGCTTATTTATGCTGAGGTTTTTACAATATTGGCCCAAATTAATAAGCAAGGAGCCCAGAATGTGAGGTCATCGAGCCATAGTCTACTTCACTTACATCTATAAATGAAGTAATTGTGCTCTTGTGATGTCACCAATGTCAGAAGGATTTAAGCATATGGCAACCTAGAAGTGCTCCAGCTCCCGTGACCAGTTCATCCATTTCCTGCAAAGCTGACAGTAGTGTGGGATCCTCCAGTCTAAGCTCCTTTCTGGACCGCTTTTTCAAGAGGATCTTAACAAAGAGGACAACAGAACTCCAGATTCTTAAAGGAGAGTTAAAGTATTGTAAATTGAACTAAAAGAGAAACAATACCCCAGAGGTGCAGAGGTCGTTTTTGCAATTTGGATGCCCAGTTGCAGCCCACTCTCACAATGACAAGGAAGTCATGATCCAAATAAAGTACTTCATACCATGTATTCTATACTTTTTTGGTATTGCAACCATCATAGCACACGTGCTGCTCATCTATTTTTACATTTCAAATTATTAGTTTTAGAAGCATTTCTAAAAGGATGTAAATGCTCTCTTTACTCTTGCCACCCTAGATTTTCTCATTTTCTCTTACTTGTCATTTTCCATCTCTAACGTCAAACACACTTCAGGTAAAGCAAACGACTTTGACTGTGTGTTAATGGTGTAAAGAGAAATGAAAAGTCAAGTTTGAGATAATTTTTTTAATTGTATTTTTTTCAGAATTATCATTCATTTCAGGTAAAGTAACAATTTAGAAGAAGGCGTTCTGTAAGCTTTCAAATACAGTGGAAAGTTTTCTGACAAATAACTTTGATTGTCCCTAAAAACAGAATCCACTTTACTTGTAAAAGCAATGAACCAGGCAGGTATCATATACTCCGAAGTCCTTAAACAGAACAGAGACCGACTCCATTATTTCACTTGCCTTAATGTCAGAATAAAAGGATGAACTAATCTCAGTTTTTTGGTGGTTTAACATTTTTTCTACTGGAGTACAAGAACAAAAACTAAACTGCATTAGATGAAAAATGTAATAAAGGAGTGATGTATCAAGCTGAGAATCAGACATTTTCAGTTGGTGATAATTCATGGTTTAACGTGGTACAGCACAGAGGCGGTAAGGTTTGGGACAGCGTATGGCTCCCAGCTGGAACTCCAGACTGGGCTGCTCTCCAGCAGGTGCAGAGAATGAAAACCTCTGAAGGAGGGAGGCAAAGAACAGGAATAACTCCATCCTGGCCAGCTGTTCTCCGAGACACACACGCTTACCTGAGAATGCATAAGACAGTGTTATTCAGATAATTTAAAAAAATATTCAATCGTACCACATATTACAAGTGCACCTCTGGAACAAACTAAGGTTAAGTGAACACCTATGGCCTACCAACCAACGATACGTAAAAAATTGCTTAGGCAAATAAAGACATTGTGGTGGTAAGACAATTACAAGGAAAGACAGTTTTGGGTTTCATTTTGCTCTTTTTAGAATAGAATAACTTCCAACTAACCGGCAGAAAATGGAAGGAAGGCCTCTCTCTTGCGAAATTTACCATCCTGGTCCAGAAAGTGTCCGGGGTTGAAAGAGTGTGGAGTTTCCCACATTGACTCATCATGTAGGACCGAGTCAAGTGAAGCCAGGATTATAGTTCCCTGAAGAAGTATGACACAAAAAATTGAGATGCTAAAATTACAAAATAATCAAAATTGTAATGAACAATTGTGTTAATTTGCCAACTGATGGAGGATGGAAGACCAGATGATGGAGGAAGATCATGTAGTATCTTTTTTTTTTTCTAAGGCTACTAGGGAGATTATTGTAAAACTCCAGTTTCAAAAACTTTGGGACACTTTGTAAAATGTAAATAACATTAAGATGCATGTTAACATATGGCTTGTTCTTTGCATGATGGACCTTTAATCTGCAATTGTGAACAGGAGTAAACTGAGCTAAACAAAAAAACAAACAAACAAAACAAAACAGTAATTCCTGGAAGTGTTGCTGAGCCCATACAATGATTTCCATGATAGTATGAGGTCTGTCTTGAGACACGAGGTCTTATTTTTAAGAGTGACCTGTATGCATTGATGCCTAAGAACCCAAAGATCACAATAATGATTTTCTGCTTTGTCTGTTGCACACAGGGATTTCTCCAAATCCTCTGAATCTTTTAATTAATTATATACTGTAGATGGTGACAAATAACTCTTCACAGTTTTGCACTCAGGAACATTTTTCTCTAATCTTTCTAAAAATAGTTTTTAGGTCATGTTGTCACAGCGGGGTACGCCGCTGTGTTTTTGTTTTTAGCAGGACACAAGAGCAGACACAGAAGACAAGACGTGACCTTAACATAAGGCGAGCCTTTATTTCGGCTGATACACACGAAACATAAATCAAAGAAATAAACTCGAGCAACAACTAGACTGAAGGCGATGACTGAACAAAGAAAACTGCAAACAAACTGTGACTTGACTATGAACTATGAAACTATGACAACTGTGAGTAGCTATGAGCTCTATGACAACATGGAGGGAAAGATACACAGAAGATGCGACGCAGACTGAAAGAAACACAGAGACTAAATACTCACAGGGAGATTAGGGGAAGTGGAAATACATAAGGGAGAACAGCTGATGCACATGAAACTAATGACAGGACAGGGGAAGTGACACTAAATACAATGAACAAGGAACACTGGACTCTTTCAAAGTAAAATAGGAAACATGGAGATTAGACATGACACGAACTTGACAACATAACCACACGGACATGACACATGACAGCTAGGTGCATGAACCAGGGAGACTTAGTACAGGGGGAGATGACAAAAGGAACTAAGAAACAAAGGACTAAACAGCAAGCTAGAAATTGACTACATGAGCTAAACTGAAACTAGAACGCAAATGAATACAAAATGATACATTAAAACCCACATACTGGGTCACATGACCCAGTACCGTGACACATGTTCCTGCGATCAAATTCAAAATGAACTAATATAATATAATTTTGTGAAAAAGTCAAATATTTTGATTTAAGCATTTGACATGTTTTCTAATATATTTTCTTTTACACTGTGAATAAAGTGAGTTTATAAAAATTTGCAAATCATTACATTTTTATTTACACAACTTCTCATTTAAATCCAGAATTGAATTCAAAATCCTGCTCCTCACATACAAGGTCTTAAATAATCAGGCCCCATCTTATCTTAATGACCTTGTAGTACCATATCACCCTATTAGAGCACTTCACTCTCGCACTGCAGGCTTGCTTGTTGTTCCTAGAGTATTTAAAAGTAGAATGGGAGGGAGAGCCTTCAGTTTTGAGGCCCCTCTTCTGTGGAACCAGCTTCCAGTTTGGATTTGGGAAACAGACACTATCTCTACTTTTAAGATAGACTTAAAAGTTTCTTTTTTGCTAAAGCATATAGTTAGGCCCAGTTAAATCCCACACAGAGTTCCAGTAGTAGAAACATCTCTACATCAACTGTTCAGAGAAGACCGTGTGAATCAGGCCTTAATGGTCAAACAGCTGCTAAGAAACCAATACTAAGGAAAAGCAACAAGCACAAGAGATTTGTTTGGGCCAAGAAACACAAGGAATAGACATTAGACAAATAGCTTTGAGTCCAAATTTGAGATCTTTGATTCCACCCCCCATGTGTGATGCAGAAAGGTGAATGGATGGTTGGAAAACCACTTCAGGTGACTACATCATGAAGCTCATCGAGAGAACGCCAAGAGTGTACAAAGCACTAATCACAGCAAAGAATCTAAAATATAAAACATCCTTTGAGTTTTTTCCCACTTTTTGTTTACTACATAATTCCATATGTGCTGATTCATAGGTTTAAAGCCTTCAGTGAGAATCTACAATGTAAATAGAAAATAAAGAAACATTATATGAAAAGGTGAGTCCAAACTTATGACTGGTAGTGTAATTTTAGCCATTAACTACAGTTATACGTAATAAATGTATCTGTTTTTTAACATGAATTCAGATCATTTTTTGTCCAATACTAAAGAAAATACTCATCTACACGTTTCAGTTCATATCAACATATAATTTCTGTTTTCATCAAAGTTACGTTATCTTCACATACCGTAGCTAAAACACTAGTATGTACATCTATTGAGAAAACAACTCATGGTTCAAACTAATTTAATAAAACAGTGGATTTAAGGAACTATATGTCAAAAATGAAGTACAATAAAGATATTTACTTTGTGCAACTTGGAAAAAAGCCACAATTTTGCATTACCAAATATCAACAACAGTCCATAATGGACAAATAAAGCACAGCTCTGGACCTAGAGCAAGTGTAGGCTCTCCTGATCACTTAGAAAGGACGTGATAATCAGTTTGTTTCAACAGTTTTTTGCTTGTTTGTTTCTTTGTCTGTTTGCTTTTTGCCTAGAGGTTAAAATGTTTTTAATTCAAGAATAAGCCAGGAAATCTTACTAGGAAAAAAAGGCACAGACACTTGTTGCAGATTGTGTACCTTTGGGATTGTGTACTTATCAATTGTGGTGTCCTTGATTGCACTGTGGGCCAGATTGAAGGGGATAATGTTGCCCACTCTCTGGATCTCATGGATGACCGCATCAGTATAGGGCATGTTTTCTCTGTCAGCCATAGACGGCTGTCTGGATGAACCGATCACAGCATCAATCTCAGCCTGGACTCTCTCTGCGCAGTGAAAACAGGAAACAAGTTTAAAAATAAACAAAGTAAACTAACTGAAACGACCGTGTACTTTTAAAGCTATCAAGAATAAACTCAGAAAAGTAAAAAATTGTCTTTGTTAAGTTGCTCTTTGTTAACACAGCAAGTATGAGGAGTCTACAGGACTATCACTCAAATACCTTCACACATGGTTTTGACATTGTCATACTGATTCTGGTCTTCCTGTTTCCTTACAAGTTCTACTCATTTTAAATTAACAGAAAATAAACTAAGTGATAACTGAAACTGATAAATTTAAAATAAATTTTTAAAACTTAGAAAATTCAAAACTATGCTGCAAAGATGGCTGGAAAAAAAATCCTAATACCACTAACAATAAATATGTGATAGCAAGATAATTACAGCAAATGCAGGCATGGTGGATATTATGCACACCTTGTATGTCACTGTAGCAGATCATGTAAAGTAGTCCCCAGTTCAAAGTAGTGGTAGTAGTTTCACTTCCAGCAATAAACAGGTCCATAGTACACGCACTTAAACTGCTGTGATCAAAAACTGAATCACTGCCCTCCTTCTACAGGAGACAGAAATAAATGACTGTTGACATATTTCATATGAAGTGCAAAAAGAAAACACAGCACACCACTCACCTCTCCCATTTCTATGAGAAAGGCATCGATGTAATCTCGCGGTGATGCTGGGTTAAAATTTTCTATGTGTTCTCTGATTTTCGTTTTTATGAAATCAGTTACGCGTTTCGTCAAAGTTAATATCTTCTGATGAGGTCCAGGCAGCCACTTCACCAGCCAGGGCATTGTGTTGTACATCTACAGAACAGGAAGACAGTTAGCAAATCATATGACGGTCTGGAAAAAATTGTGACATTTCTAACTGTGTATTTCTCTATAGTACTCAAAGGACCCTGAATTAACATTTGTTGGGACATTCCACGGCTCCTAAGATGGTGATAGAAATCTAACGTCCCGGGAAAAATAAAATCTTTCAAAATGTTATTTTGGAGCAAAGCCAACAAACCTTTTCTAATCTAGATAATGATTAATACAATTTCCAAATATGGCTCCTGAGTAGCAAAATTATTTCTAGAGGGGCTGAGCAATACATTTGATTCAATAAGGAGATGTTTGTAATTTTTATGTATTGTTGACACATGTTTAAAAGGGGTTTACCTGTGTCCCTATGGTTCCCTGTAGGTGTTCCATCTCAATGAAGTCACTAAGAATAGACTGATACTGCTCATCAGTGTACTCAAATCGATCCCCAAACACCAAACAGCAGATGATATTTGACACGGCATTGTTTAACAGTGGCTGGGCATTAAAAGGCTTTCCTGTAAAATAAAGAGACAATGTGAATAAGGCTTGTTTCAGCTCTGCAAGAGTAATGATGTTTCGCAATGTCTGATAATTACACTAATGCTTTAATGCATGCTTGTCTGTTGGAAAGTTGGAAGAAACACAAAATGATATACACGTATCAAACAGAAATATTTGTGAAAAACAGTGTGATATTTTATGCCTTGGTGATCTGCAAAAGCTTCTGTGAGATACTGGCACTCCTGCTGGATGGATAACTCCAGGGTCTTCTTGCCCAGACCAAAGTTTTTGAGTGTATGAAGAGTAAATCTCCTCTGCTGCTTCCACCGATACCCATTTGACATCAGAAGACCTTTGAACACAGACACACACGCACACACACACATGCACGCATGCACACGCACACACACACACACACACACACAGGTAATAGAAACTAATTAGAACATCTTAATATCCCTATTTTGGCAGTTCTGATGCTGTTCGTGCATTAATTATAAGGGAGATTCTTTTGAACAAAAAACAAAAAAAACCCACCATTATTCCCAAGTAAGTTTTCAAATGAGGGTAACGTGGGACGATCTATGAAGTCTTCTCCTTGTTGGACCAGCACATCTCTCAAAAGTTTGTAGCCATTAAGCACCACAAGTCTTCCGCCAAAGAGTCGAAGGCTGAAAATCTTTCCATATTTCTCTGCAAACTGAACACAGAGAGTTGACAGGTGATGTTGTGAGTATGAAAACTGTGTATTTATACATCATTTTGCATTTAATAATTAGTGATCAATTAAATCTGAATCTCTTGCACACTGTGTTTTTGTCCTGTCTCCCCCCCCTCACCCCCAGCTGTTCGAGGCACATGGTTGCCCCTCCTCAAGCCTGGTTCCTCAGGAGATTTCTTCCTGTTAAAATTGAATTTTTCCTTTCTCATTGCCAAGAGCTTGCTCATAGAGGCGTTGTTGTGGTTGTATTATTGCAGGGACCTTGCCCCAGCAAAAGAAAAAAAAAAGGAGGCAGATATTGTTTATATGGGAAGAATGGGTAATTTTAACCCATTGCCAGGTGGTTGACAGGCATCTATAATTCAGCTTTTATGGGTTTAAATAACATATTACAGTTCTGAAATTAAAATGTCAGGATGCTAAAGGCAAAAACCAGGTCAACCTGCAAAATAACAGGGAATAAAAGGAACATAGAATAGTCCATTATTTGCACTTCAGTAAATATTTTTCACAGGGGCTTTCCCAAAAACGTTGTATAGTCCCTCTAAAATGTCACATAAACATAAAATGTCTAAAATTTTATGTTTCAACACAAAATTTTAAATGTGAAAATAAAGTGTTGCTCTAAGCAGTAAATTTGTTTAAATATATTATTCTTATGTATAGTGTTAGAATTTATTTATTTTTAATGCTCATAAACCCCCATTATTTTATGTTATACAATTACCTCGTATTTTATATCATACATTTATGTTTTATCCTTTACTGCACACAGATATGTATTGTAGAATAGTTTTGGATTTAGGTAGTTACACTCAGACACTAACAGATATATAGGGAGAGGCCGCTTCTCTGAGGAATTTGGGTGGGGGTATTGCACTAGAGATGGTACAATAAGGTACAGAAACTTAAGGCTCACTCCACTAATCAGAAAGTAATGCTATAAATCTTGGTTTTTGGGAAAGTTTTTCTCTCTATCTCCCTCTTTCTCTCTCTCTACAGCAGGGGTGTCAAGTTCCAGTCCTCGAGGGCCAAGTGTGGAATGGAGCAGGTGTGATGAGCTGTCCGTCATGGAGAACAATTTGTTCAGTGACCTCTAACCCTCGCTGACTGAAACACCTCCAAATGCTGAGCGGTGCTGCTTCCAGCTTTGCAGATTAATTTGTTCATCATTTTGGCATCTCTGGCACTGATGCTGTCCCTACTTGTACACAGCATCACTGCTGGTCCTCCAGTCCAATCTGTCATTCAGGTGAAAGTACCTGTATCTGTCCGTTTCGACCTCCATAATCATGATGTTGATGGGCATAGACCCAGTGCAATCCAGAAGACAGTAGAAGTGGAGACACCCATACTGAACAGCTTGCCTCTCAGCAGAACTGTTTGGAAGGTATTAAAGGCACTGAAAAAAACATGCTGTCGGCCCTCTTCAGTTTGCTTACCAGCCTTGTAGGAGTGGAGCATGCTGCAACAGGTAGATAATTCCTATCACACTACACTTGGTGTATCGAGGGTAAGTGGGAATTTTTGTTTGACATTTTTTGTAGACTGTACTATTTTCACTCTTCATCATGCTGCTGTAACACAACAATGCAGTATCGATCTATCGCTCCATCTATAATTTTCAGTGAAACTCTACAGCTCACTGAGCTGTGAGTCAGAAGAGGAAGAGTGGGGGTGACCCACAGAGTAAGAATCCAATGAAATATTTGCATCACCTAACAGTTAACATGAAAAAATAGACTTTTAAACATTAAGTACTGTAGTACTGCAATTTTATTTAGTTGGGGATAAGGTCAGGTTGAATATAAATGTGCAGGCACTAATCATATATATATATATATATATATATATATATATATATATATATATACACACACACACACACACACACACACACACACACACACACACACACACACACACGAATTTCTAATATTTCAAGACTCGAAGTGGATTGAGCAGAAAAATAGGGAACCAGTCGGCACCCGTACCATAATATACGTAAGAAAAGCGCAACAACATTGTAGGGGAAGCTGGCAGTGCAGTTAACTTGACTTTAACTTCACACATGAGGGCTCACTTGGCTGCGGTCTGGGTTTTGGAGCCTTTTGTCTCTGAGCTAGAGAGACGGAGGTCCATTTTGCCATGTAAAACTAATGTGAAATTCTAACTGTTTGAAAATAAATTGTGAAAATAGGTCATACCTCTGCGAATTGCAGGTGAAGTCTGTCAGGTCTGATGCGATGAAGATTACCGATGAAAGGAAGAGCCCAGGGTCCAGGAGGAAAATTTCTCGGCACTCTGTTCTTCAAAAAATCAGCCAGGAGCAGAAAAACACACAGGAATAACAAAATACTGCTGAAGTCTATCCACTCCAACCCGAGGACACTGTATATTGTCTCCATGTCTTCACTTGTTTGTGCCGACCTGTAGCTTTCCTGTTGAACAAGTCATTACAAACCACGTGAGAACGTTTAGTCAGCTGGTCAGATGAGTCAGAAATGGGTCACATAAACTTTATGGTTAGTCGGTAGTCTCAAGTGACAGTTTGAACTCTGTACGTATACCGTACCCTACCGCACCCCGGAATGTAAAGCCTTTACGGCTTCTGGAAAGCGTTTAGCTCCAAATTGCAGCGTACACCAGGGAGTTGGCTCGGATCACGTTTGTTTAGAACCTCCAAACAGTCTCGGTGTGGTTGTTTTGGTCCGCAGGTCCGAAGCTGAGTGCGATTAAGGTGTTCACACCTGTACAAGCGAGAAGCACAAGCAAGTAAATACTGCATGTGTGAGAGCTCCCTTAACTGCGCCACTACAACGTGGAATATCTCATTTACGTTCAATACTGCTTTGTCCCAAATGCATGCAGCAAAAGTCTGCAGTGTACTTTTGCCCTCTTGCTGTAGCTACCTGCATCAGGTGCGGGGGGCAGTGGGCAAAAAGCAATGCAGTATCAAATGACGGGCATTGCAGCTGGATGCTGGAAGGGGTTCCTTCCACATAATATTTATGACTTTATAATATTTATGACTTTTCTTAAGAGGGTGTAAAATAAAATATCCCCTAACTATTTAAATGATGCAGAAAAAAGAAAAAATCTGCATATGTAAATCACTTTATTTCATGCACTTAGTTTCTTTGTAAAAATGTGTGTAGCAAACAGAATATATTGCAGTTACAGCAGTTGGTGGAATTTTTAGATTCTCATCAAAATCCATCACATCGTAGGTGAGTGGAAGTAGAACACAGGAACATACAGTAACACAGATTGCTCTTTGAAAGCTGATATTAGCATAGTGAAATCTTCACTTGCTGAAAGATGGTTTAACCAGATGTCTTCAGCTTCAGTAGATGTTCCTAGAAACTGATTTTTTCTGGACAGAGACATTGAAGGTACTATGTATAGTGATAGTCATGCACATGTATGTAAAGATAAAGAACACCTCAAGTGTAAGAGTATAATTTTTAAAAATTTGCTTTGCATACAAAGTTAAAGTGTCACGATCTGCAACAGCAGTGGAAAGAGGAGGAGGATCCAAATGGAGACACTGGGCGTGAGTGATGTTGAACAAGAATCTGTTCCTAGGATTTAGTGTTTAGTTGTAGTTTCCTTTTGGCTTTTGTTTTCAGTCTCGTACAGCCTAAAATAAATGGCTTGCTGATTGTTAACGCTTACTTTCGCCTTCCAATTGTCTGCATTTGGGTCCTCACCGCTCTCCATGTGCAGATTGCGACAGACAAACTGAAGGCAGTTGGTCATCGAAGCAGACTGTTTTCCTAGAAATCTGTTGAGTGGAATATTTTTTTTAAATTTAAACTGACAGCAGTTTGTGGAATATTTTGCATCTTTAAGGAAGCTATTTTTTGTCTGCTCTCTTGTCATAAAGGCTCACCACAGTAGAAGCTCCATGTTTGAGAGCGTTTAACATCAGATATTCTTTCTGAAGCGTCCCTAAAGGGGATTTCTGTCTCTTGCTCAAACTGAACCAACAATCTTTTACTTGCCAAACAAATGCATAAGAAAGTTTAAAGCAGCTAGCACTGAACCACAAACAGCACCAAGCACTGTTATATTTCTACACAGTGTTAAGACAATGACTCCAACCTACAGGCTTGAAAATTATGGTTAAAATATTTTCTTTAAACATAAATGCATCAGTCCAGATGTTTCCACATAACTTTATTTAACAATTGAGGTAGGGTGATTACAATCTGTTAGTGATAGCTGTCAGTCCATTACTTCTCTCTGCCAAGGCAGACACTAAAAGTGACACCGCTCATACAAGTTCATAATGAAAAAGGCAAGCATATGTAGAAAGTCCATTTATTTGTGACATTGTGCATTTTATAACAAGCAGTGGTATGAAAAATAAAAACACTCATACTAATTGAAAATATTTATTACAATTATTAAGATCAACCTGTCACCACCTATCCTACATGGCTTGCCTGCATCCCTTTGATATCCAAATAAACATAAACTTATATACTTCTCAAAATAGTTTGGGAATTTTAAAGGCCCTTTTTTTTTTTTAAGAGTGACATGAGATTGTTGGTAATCAACCCGCTCATTAGGTAACATCATATAGAGTCTACTGTAGAATAAAAAGTGATTTGTTATGTTCTTAAAGAAATTGGGAAATTTAAGAGGTGGGTTAACACTTTTAGCAGAACACCTTCAAAATTTGTCACCATCAAAGCAAACAGAAAAAAAGACAAAGTCATTGTAAACTTTTGCTTGATGATGAAGCCCCAGGTCAGAACAGGTACCGTAAAGAAAAACAGTGAAAGTACTACGCAGTAGGGTACGTAGGTGAAAAAAGAGAACTCTACTCTATGCATAGGCAGTGGAATGAGATCTCTTAAAAAGTTGTAGTTTAATATTGTAAACCTTTACACTTTTACTTGTTGAATACAGTAGACTGAATGGTTCAGTGAAAAGGTCTCCATGGTGAGAAGAAGAAAAAATACAAATTATAAGATACTCATGCTGTAAGGTGAAATTATTTAGCAGGTATAGATAATGCAATGGAAAACAGATGTTTTCAGTTTGCCATAGCTGATGGCTTAACACGGTACAGCACAGAGGCGGTAAGGTTTAGGACAGCGCGTGCCTCCCAACTGGAACTCCAGACTGGGCTGCTCTCCAGCAGGTGGCGAAAGAGAAAACCTTTGAAGGAGGGAGGTGAAAAACAAAAACAACTCCATCCTGGCCAGCTGTTCTCCAAGACACACACGCTTACCTGAGAATAAACAATAGGAAATGGGTTTTATTCAAAAAATTTACAATACATTCACTATATTGCAGAGTTTACTACACTTCTGCAACAAACTAAGGATGCATGCAATTTGGCTAAATCAGTACAAGAGGCTTTAATGTACAACAAACCTGCAGAAAATGGAAGGAAAGCATCTCTCTTACGAAATTTACCATCCTTGTCCAGAAAGTGTTGAGGGTTGAAAGAGTGCGGAGTTTCCCACATTGACTCATCATGTAAGACTGAGTCCAGAGTAGCCACGATCATGGTACCCTGCACAAAATAATCATAAGAACCGAGATACTAAAATTGAAAGACAAACTACCAAACAAAACATCTAAATTGGTACTCATAAAGATTAACAGAAAGTAAAGTATTACATAAGTAATTTTTAGGACTACATAATTTCTTAATAATTTTGAGGAAAACCAAACAATATTTCCCCATCTTACATCATAAATGCATTTTATGTTTGGGGAGATGAGTGTTATTATGAAAAGGATAAATTTTACCAAAACATCACTGTGTACTGAAATATACTTACAGTATTTTTTTAATTATTTTCCTTTTTAGTTACCGCCTTATTCTAGTGTATATACCTTTAAGTATTTGTCGGTAAATGTAATTGCAGTTCAATTTCAAGTAAAAGTAATTGAAATTCCATTTTATTAAAGGGGAATTCTGCCCTCAGTCATAAGCTAAACTGCTTTTGAAGACCTTTGAAGCCAGCCTCAAGTGGCTGAATTGGTAGACAAGGAATACTTTATTCAACAGCTAAACTGTACCTTTGGAATTGTGTATTTATCCACTGTAGTTTCCTTGTTTGTCATACGAAGCACATTGAGAGGAATGATGTTGGCCATTCTCTGAATCTCATGAATGACAGCATCAGTATAGGGCATGTTTTCTCGGTCACTCACAGAGGGCTGTCTGGACGAACCAACCACAGCATCGATCTCAGCTTGAACTCTCTCTGCACAGTGAAAACAGGATACAATCAGAGTCTGTATCAAGGTTATTACAGTTACCTAAGACTAAATGAGAAACTAAAAGTGAGTGTAAAAAAAGACATTCCAAGTCATTAATATCAATATTGGATTATTAGACTACTTATTAAACTACTAAATATAAATAGAAACATGAACAAGACATTGAATGAATTTGTTAACTTTTGTCAACACAACAAGCAAGGAGACATTGAACATATATCTATTAAAAGGTTGAAAGTCAAAATAAATGTCAATCTTTACAAAATGCTGTTTTTATATTGTATATTTAATACATATGCTGGACTTTTTGTTTTCTGATAACTACTTCCCTTTTATTTAAAAAAATTAAAAAAGAATGATATTGCACATTTTGGGAAACAATAACTAAGTTAAAGAATTAGATCTACTCTGGAAACTAATGGAATCCAAACTCAAAACAAAAATTTGAAGCATGCTAAAAATGTCCCCAAAATTACAAGATTGTCATCTGGTGATTGGAAGGTTGGTGGTTCGATTTCTGGCTGTCCGAGTCTGCACGCTAAGTATCCTTGGGCAAGATACTATCCCCAACTTGCTCGCCGATGACTGTGTATGAATTTTATTTAGAAAGCACCAATAAGCATAGAAAAGTGTTTGTGTGAATCAGTCCATTTACCACTACAAGACTGACGTGACAAAATACACAGTACGGTTGAGTATTACATACATACAGTGTTGGGAAGGTTACTTTTAAAATGTATTCCACTACAGATTACAGAATACATGCCCCAAAATGTATTTTGTTACGTATTCAATTACGTTACTCAATGAGAGTAACGTATTCTGAATATTTTGGATTGCTTAATATATTATCATGCTTTTTTACAACTACATGAATGTACTATTGCTGTGTGATTTATTACTATTACTGAAGGTTACTCGCCGTACCAATACCAACTAGATTTTTAAATCTTAATATAAATGAGAAACAGTCGGGTGGGCATTAGGTAAGGCTTGTCACGGTCAGCGAGGGCTGACCGTGAGGAGGGTGTTTGGAGGACCCAGGTGCGGACACAGACGAAGGAGGCAAAACGTTTACTGAACTCAAAGTGAGCCTTTATTAGGGCCGGTAAACAGTAAAGCAAAAGAACCAAACATAAACTATGGCAATGACCTAAACCAAGGGGCCTAAACTGGGAAACAACTAAAGACTAAGAAAAACTAAGACTCTGACTTGAACTGTAACTAAGAGCTATGAACACGACATGAAAAAGCAAAGGACAGACTTCTGGACTGGTACATGAAAGGCTATGAGAACATGACCAGAACAGAGACTGAAAAACTATCACTCATGACATGTAGCTAGAATGACAGGAATGTTAACAGACGACGCGACACTGACACGAAGACACACTGGGCTTAAATACACTGAGGAAGTCATCAAGGAATTAGAGACAGAAGGGGAACACAGCTGGGAGGAATAAGACCTAATGAGACAGGGGGAACAAAGCTAGAAACACTGACATAAGACAGGAACATGAACCTTCAGAGTAAAACAGGAAACAAGACACCACTAAACAAAGACGCAGACACGACACAGAGACAGACTAGACACTGAACTAAACCTGCAATAAACATGAGAACACAAAACCTACGAACTAATCCCTAAACAAGAATAACTGAAACATAGATTCATAATCATCAGCATCATAATAAGGAAAGAATCCAAAATGCAAAAACACACCAAAACATAACAACTCAAAATACTGGGTCAAACTGACCCAGAACCGTGACAAGGCTGCGCTTTTTGCAGCGATCTCGTATAGAAAACTATTTTGCGCGTATATAAAACAGGTCTGCGGCTGCGAACTGTAGTAAAGGAACTTCTGGCTAATACATCAGGTTCCGTGTCGGGCTCGTAGCTGAAAACTAACTTTACTCTGTTGTCTGGGTCAACTTTGCTAGCGAGAGACAGAGAAAGGCGTTGAAAGGCTGCTCCAACTGAACTTATTGTTTCAGAGGAAAACGCGAACACAGTGTACAGTGAAGTCTTAATAGCTTACTTACAACTGGGCTCGTCAGGCACTCTTTTTGGCTGCAGTGGTTATTATTATATTTACATGCTTCCAGCTCCCGTTTCTGGTTGGTGACAACTCGCACTTTTCGACTTTCCTTTTTCTCCCTCCCTCGCTCACAGACGATAACGGGTATGGCAGTCCGTTCTTCCTGCAGCACGGACTACACTGCCCATTGGGCTACATTCTTTAGGGCGATGCCTGTAACACTCTGCCTGTTGCCTTCATATTAAATCATTTTTAAAAATATTTCTTCACGTCATTATGAGACACGAGATTGAGACACAGGCATTTGAGCCTCTTAATGCATGTCTTGTTTGGGTCCACCAGCGTGGTGGAGAGAGCATAGCCTAAAATATGAAACAGGAAAAGACCGCTGTGTAATCCCTTTATTTCAACAAAGTAACTGTATTCTGAATACCACCTTTTTAAACGGTAACTGTAACGGAATACAGTTACTCATATTTTGTATTTTAAATATGTAACGGCAGTACATGTATTCTGTTACTCCCCAACACTGCATACATACCTTGTATATCAGGGTAGTAGATCATGTAAAGCAACCCCCAACGTAAAGTAGTGGTAGTAGTTTCAGTTCCAGCAAAAAACAGGTCCATGGTGCAAGCATGTAAGGTACTGAGAGAAAAACTTGAATCTTTCTCCTCGTTCTATCAACGGTCCAAGCAGCAGAAATTAAAATATCTTATATTTCGGTTTTTTTACAAGACCAAAATGAACAAACATGATGGAGATCGAGCACAACACTCACCTTTGCCATTTCTATAAGAAAGGCATCAATATAGTCTCTCGGTGACGCTGGGTTAAGGGTTTCTCTGTGGTCTTTGATCCCGATATCTATGAAGTCCTTTATCACTTGTGTCAGAGTGAACATTGTCTTATGAGATCCAGGTAGCCACTTCATCAGCCAGGGAATTATGTTGTACATCTACACCATAGGAAGATCGATTAAAGATGGATTAAAATCTAACAGAGATTTCCACAGCAGCAAAGCTGGTGGTAGAAATACCAACCAGAGGGAAAAATATTTGAGGGCAAATTCAGCAAACATTTGTTTGTTTTTTGTTTTGATGACATAGGTTGAGGTCAGGAAGGCTGATTCTCTGAGATTTTGTTTATCTCTGTGGGCTTTATATTTCCCAGGCCTTAGTTACCTCATGTCTGCCCTTTAGTGTGTTTTAAATCAGTCTTTGTTTTGGCTCCTCACAACTGATTTGTAATTAGAAATTTTGACAGGAGACTGTTCTCCCAAAAACATAACTCTGGGATGCACACTCCACTAAAACTGAAATTGACTTAAGAAAGTTGTCATTTTACAATAGATTATTAAAGTACATTTATTTAAGACGGTACAATGCAACTTGTGTATTTTCTGTAAATAGTGATGTAATATGATTATTGCATGATGTAGCACGGTAGGAAGAGGTTCACCTGTGTCGACATGCTTCCCTGTAAGCGCATAACTTCATTGAAGTTATGAAGAATGGACTGGTACTGCCGATCAGTGTACTCAAATCGATTCCCAAACACCAAACAGCAGATGATATTTGACACGGCATTATTTATCAGTAGCTGGACATTAAATGGCTGTCCTACAAAAGAAGACAGAAAATGTGGGGTAGAAGGACCCCGTGTCATAACAAAGCAAACAAACTCTATTAAATTGTACCAATCAGCCTCATAACTTCAGCTCTATCACAGAGAAAGGCGGTGCTCTTTAAATGCAATTTCTTTCACAGAAAAATGGCATAGATGTTATTTATGCCTTGGTGTTCTGTGAAAGCCTCTGAGAGATACTGGCACTCCTGCTGGATGGATAACTCCAGGGTCTTCTTGCCCAGACCAAAGTTTCTGAGTGTATGAAGAGCAAATCTCCTCTGCTGCTTCCATGGATAACCATTTGATATCACAAGACCTTTGAACACACAAATACACAGAATTACACTGAATGTAACAAGCATTAGCTTACAGCCCTGATTTGGTGTCTCAATTATGTTTTTGACTGTATTAAACACTAACTATATATATTTTTAATGAAAAAGAGAAAAACAGAACCTTCATTCCCAAATAAATCTTCAAACAGTGGTACGGTGGGACGATCTATTAAGTCGTCTCCTTGTTGGACCAGGGCTTCTTTCACAAACTTGTAGCTATTAATGACCACGGTTCTTCCACCAAAGATTCTGATGGTGAAAATGTTTCCATATTTCTCTACAAACTGAACAAAGAGAGCAGGTAGATGTTGTGGTTCAACAGTACTCAGAGAATTAATACTGCTTCTACAGCCGTAGTGACTGCAGATAATAGAAGATTGAGCAATGCTGCCTCACTCATATTATATCTCGTAGAAACCAAGCTTCTCTCTTGTGTGAATAAAGGCAACTGTAGATAAAGTTCACTGAGTCAATGATTGCAAGAGTTTTAAATAAGGGCTTGCCCGAACTTGTTGTGCTTTGCTTCAAAAAGGTAAAAGGTCATTTTAGTAACTATTACATCCAATTATACACTGCTTGTGAACATGATAGCGCAATTATAAAATGTATTTTTAACATTTGAATCTAAATATCTTGTCATATTTGACCTCTGATCTCACTTTTATATTTTACATCTGCCTTCCTTTCAGTTTGACCCTAAAATGTGTTATATCTTTAACGAAAGTTTTGTCAAGAGAAAGAGAATGGTTAGTTAGAAACAAAATGTTGTTTTATATTGTATAATAAGCTTAAGTTATTTATATGCAGTTCTTCAAAAATCAATACCTGTTTTCCATTACCTACTCCTACATAATGTTTGTGTAATTAAAGTAAGCCTCTGCCATGCCACCTTAATCTGATTTTTACTGCACTACCATCTGCAGTTGCATCTTACAGTAAGTACTGTAACAGATAACCTTATTGACTATCTCTGTGCATTTTGTTTCTTTAAGAGAGATGTTTGGTTGTGCTGCAGTGAGTGTGTGGGAGGGGTTTCTGGTTGTTTTTCGGAGCTGGAGAGGAGCGGTGACCCTCCTTGGGGTGAACGCCTGTGTTCCTGTACCTATATACAACCGTGGTGAGATCAAAACGTCTGGTGCTTGAGAGCATATGTGAACGTTACTGTACGTTTAAAAAGACCAAAACCAAAAAAAAAATCAATATGGTAAAAATAAAATAATATTCACTTCAAAGTAAATACTGCCCAGAGAATGAGCTGCCGGGTGGAGGTTTGCATTCTCTGAGTGTGTCTTGTTTGATTATATAAAGATAAGAATGAAGCCCAGGGTTCGTACCTCTCTGAACTGCAGGTGTATTTTGTCAGGTCTGATGCGATGAATGTCACCGAGAAACGGGAGAGCCCAAGGTCCAGGTGGGAAGTTCTTCGGCACTCTGTTCTGCCAAATATTATTCAACAGCAGGAAAACACAGAGAAATATTAAAATGCTCCTCCCATCTATCCACTCAAAGCCAAGAACACTGTATAATGTCTCCATGTAAAGCTCTTAATGTTGAATGCTGGATTACTGCAGTGTTTCAACTGTGCTGCTACCAAAAACAAAGTGAGAGCAGACAACTGGGTGGACTTCCTTAAAATACTAGTGATGTGTCGGTCGCGAACGAAATTTCTCTTAGAGCCGGATCTTTGACGTGAACGACGCGAGCCTAAGGAGCCGTGTTTTTTTTTCTTCCTCTCACCCTCTCTCTCGCACTTTTTTTCCGCTTCACTCCGCACGCGAGCCTTGTGCTTTGCGCTGGGAAGATGGGGGAGGGGCGGTAGTCACACTCGCAGTAGCACAGGAACAGAGCAGGAGGGAGAGAGACAGAGAAAGAGAGCCAGGGACAACAATATCACATTAGAAAGGTATAGTAATCATCCACAACTATTTTCAGTTGCGGATGATAAAGGATTCAGAAAGTTTATTCATGCAGGCCCATATGACAGAGAGTATGCATCTTCTTTTTGTTTTCATATTTTAATTTATATTTAATTGTGTTGTGGTTTGCAGTGTTTTGTGTTGTTTCATTTGAAATTTGTTTAAAAGGAAAAAGCTGAAAATTTAAATAGTTAAAAGTTGAACTGTGACTAGTTGGTTTTTGTATTATATGATTTATTTATTACATTTTATGTGGAGTGAATAAATAAAAGTATATTTACAGTGGCCCCTAGAGACAAAGCACATACAAACTCCAAAACACGTACAAACTCTGAAGCACGTACAAACCCTGAAGCACGTAAAAACTCCAAAACACGTAAAAACTCAAAAGCACGTAAAAACTCCAAAAAAACATACAAAACACAACAGAAGTGCTCCAGGATGCTAGGCGCAGTGTTGAGCTTTTGTTACCTAGTGGCTACACAAGCCAGCAAGTACCAACGACCAGATTTGATGTGTGGTAGTAACAGGTAAATGAACATTTTTTTTTAATTATTTGAATATATATGAGTGCTTGTGTATAAATACACAAACCATACACATATGCTTTCAATTGTGTAATTTAAGTGATCTAGGTAGCTCTGTTTTGGAAGTTCAGTTAACTCTAGGAATGTGTTTTGGAGTTTGTACGTGCTTTGGAGTTTGTACGTGCTTTTTGGAGTTTGTAGGTGCTTTGTCTCTAGGGGCCACCACATATATTTATATATAAACATATATAAATAAAACCACTTTTTTTTTTACATTAGTAATTCCTTTTGTGCATAATTTTATATTATTGTTAATAATAAATTAATTAAAGCAACAAAACAACCTGAAGAGCCAGTTCGGAGCCGAAAGAGCTGGCTCTTTTTAGTGAGCCGAGCAGAAAGAGCCGGTTCTCTAAAAAGAGCCGGAAATCCCATTACTAGAAAATACAAAGCTGAAGCTAAGACACGTGTTTGTGGGGCTGGCCTTCAAAATAAAAGCTGATAATGGTGGGGTTAATATTTAGTATTTTCGCATGTGCAACATTATTACATGAATTAATTACAGATGACTTCATCAGTATCAATATCAGTGTTTGACAGTGTGAGCGAAAAGTGTTTATTTCCTGCCTGAAACAAAGAAATATATGGTAAATGGCCTGCATTTGTATAGCGCTTTACTCAGTCCCCCCAAAGCGCTTTACACTACATTCAGTCATTCACCCATTCACACACTGGCAATGGCAAGCTACATTGTAGCCACAGCTGCCCTGGGGCGCACTGACAGAGGCGAGGCTGCCGGACACTAGCGCCACCGGGCCCTCTGACCACCACCAGTAGGCAAACAGGGGTTAGTATCTTGCCCAAGGATATTTGGCATGCAGCCAGGAGGCAGCCTGGGATCGAACCACAGACCTTCTGATTAGTGGCTGACCTGCTCTGCCACCTGAGCTACAGCCACCCCATATAAGCCACTTGCAAAGCCGACCCACTTTTTAAAGAAAAAAAATGCATTATGTAAACAATGTCCAATTACTTCATACCATTTCACAACCATGGAGGGGCCAAAAACAAACAAAAGATACAGCTTCCAAGCACACAGCTGAGTTTTGTTTCTTTATTTACACAATTTAAGTCCTTTCAATGACAGTCAACAAGCATGAGGGATGGCCGTCTGCCATGACCGGTGAGGGGATGAACACAGGACAAAGTCATGCTGTGAAAGAGACCCAGAGAAATACAATACTAGAAATAAAAGTACTAATTATACACATTTTATAATATTCTACGGTACACTGCCTAACTATAGATGCATGAATGCTCCCAAATGGTGTGCCTCTGCTTATTGATGTGTTGAAGAATTCAGTGATAGCCATACAATATTACAATATTCAAGGGCAGAAGGAAGTACAGAAGGAATTGTTTGTGGAACCTGTTCCAGATGTAGGGGAGGCGTTAAATTCAATAAAAGCCTTTCTCAGTGAGACATAACCGGTTATTACTGACATAATCCTAGAACATTTGTGTTAAGACTGCTGCACCTATGTGCTCTGCCATGTTTTGAACCAGCTGGAGTTTCTTTTTGGTTTATGCAAGTGTATAACAATCAACAATCTTTGTTGATTGTTATACACTATATATATATATATATAATTACATATATAAAAATGTACTTAAAAATCAAGTATCATCATTTATAGCATTTATTAGCTCATTTATTTTTTGTTATTTTATTAATTAATAATATTTTTATCATTTAATAATTTTACATATTTTACATAATTAATGATACATTTAATTAAATATTTAATAACTTATTTATTGGCACTTCAAGCCCTCCATACACTTACACACGCTATGCAGATTTAGGACCACACAGGCATAGCGCACTCATAGCACAGAGAAATGTGAGCATGTTTATAAAAGTGCAAAAATGTTTGCGTTGGATTGCAGAAGCAAAGCAGGAGAGACATTTTTCCATTGTCGGTAATGTTATAAAACAAGCTGCACGAACTGCTGAATGAACAGTCTGACCTACAGAAGCACAAAACTATTGTGAGTCGAATAACTAAATATAACTTGCACATTTTATCAATTAGTGTAACTTTACTTTACGTGTATCAGTACAATTCTGTCACGGGCTGCGATGGCAGACCGTGGAGTGGCAGTGAAAGTAGGGCCCAAACGCGAGACTCTTAGTGAAGGACAGTGGATTTATTTACAGGAGGTGAAAAACACACAACTATATACAAAATCCAAGCACTGTGGTCCCGTGGCGATTCTCCCTGAATCCCACACAGTGCAGATGTCCGTGAACGTGAAAAAGTGGCGACTCCAAAAAACTCCAATTCCCACACCGTGACTTAGAAACACACTCTGCTCCAGATTCCTGGTAACACAAAAACATATGGTTAGCAGGAGATCTACTTCCTAGGAGGTAACACCAAAAGCTCACGGCAGTACTGACGAGTTCTGACTCAAGGATCCAGTGTCGGCCTCAGCTCAGCTGCAGTCTTAAATGCCGTTCCCTTGACGAGCGTAATCTGCTGCAGCTGGCAGAGGACGACGAGTGGCAGGTGCGGCTGTCTCTGGAGCAGAAACACTTCCGGGTTCGCAGTCTCCTCAGCGAACCCACACCTCCGGAAGCTCACGGGGAGACACATGGAGAAACGGAGAGCAAACCAAAACACCACACGGAAAACATAAACATAAACATACACTGAAAATACATGAGCCCTGGGTCCCTAGACCCAGGCCATGACAGTACCCCCCCTCTAAGGGTCGGCTCCCGACGACCCAAAAGAAACCAAACACAAAACAAAACCCACAGTACAACCAACCCCGGGCGGGCGGTGGGGGGTCCAGGACGGAGGGCCCCAAAACCACTCCGTCAACACTAGACAACAAAAAAGAAAAAACCCAGTTCAATAGTCCAACCACTGCCATGGTGGCAGCAACAGTTCTGGCGGCCGACCCAGTGGACCGGAAAACAGGCAAAACCCGCTATAGGTCAGGCAGTGGAGGGAAAACAGTTCTGGCGGCCTACCTCCAACCCCGTGATGGAAGCAGAACGCTTCAGGCGGCCTGCCACGGGTGCCATGGCGGCGGCGCTGCAGCTCCGGCGGGCGGCCACGGGTCCGGTGGCGGCGGCGTTGCAGCTCCCGCCCCAGCACAACCCACGATTCCCGACGTGGCGGCCGGGCTGCAGGACGTGGCGGCCGGGCTGCAGGACGTGGCGGCCGGGCTGCAGGACGTGGCGGCCGGGCTGCAGGACGTGGCGGCCGGGCTGCTGGACGTGGCGGCCGGGCTGCTGGACGTGGCGGCCCCTCCGGCACGCCGACCTCCAGCTCTGGTTCAGCGGATCCCTCCGGACCTCCGAGCTCCTCCGGTGGCAGCGCAGGCTCACCAGTCTCTTCGAGCTCCAGCTCGCTGGGCTCCGCAGCTGGCGGTGCGGGCTCCTCCGGCTCGCTGGGCTCCGCAGCTGGCGGTGCGGGCTCCTCCGGCTCGCTGGGCTCCGCAGCTGGCGGTGCGGGCTCCTCCGGCTCGCTGGGCTCCGCAGCTGGCGGTGCGGGCTCCTCCGGCTCGCTGGGCTCCGCAGCTGGCGGTGCGGGCTCCTCCGGCTCGCTGAGTTCCTCCGGCATTAGCTCGCTGGGCTCCGCAGCTGGCGGTGCGGGCTCCTCGGGCTCGCTGAGCTCCTCGGGCTCGCTGAGCTCCTCCGGCTGCAGCGCAGCCACAGATGGCCGATCCGGAGGTGGAGATGGCGATGCGGCAGCTGCAGGTGGTGAAGATGACGGTCGAGCAGGTGATGTGGATGGTGATGATGGTGTGGCAGCTACTCGTGGTGGACTGGACAGCGATGTAGAAACAACAGGCGGGTGAAATAATGGCAGGGTTGTTCCAGCAGGCACATCAGCCTCCAACTGAGGATGAGGACGAGAGGCCGACCGGACCGAAGACTGAGCCACCAGCTGGGCGGCTGGCTGTGCTACGGCTACAGGCTGGGCGGCTGGCTGTGCTACGGCTACAGGCTGGGCGGCTGGCTGTGCTACGGCTACAGGCTGGGCGGCTGGCTGTGCTACGGCTACAGGCTGGGCGGCTGGCGGTGCTACGGCTACAGGCTGGGCGGCTGGCGGTGCTACGGCTACAGGCTGGGCAGCTGGCTGTGCTACGGGGTTAGCTTTCACACAGTCCAGTGAATTAACAGATGAGGTGAGTGAAGATGAATTGTCCATATGACTCACCACAGCCGGCTGTTGGAAAGTTTTAGAGTCTGGCTGCGGTGAGGAGCGCCGGCGGCGCAAGCGTCGCTTCTTTAACGATGCCGGGGCCAGCGTGTCAGGCTGAGGTTCCACCAGCCGGCTGGACAGGAAAGCAGCTGTGTGGTTTTGAGCTGCCGGTCCTTGGTCTGCTGACTCAGCACATGCCGCGGAGGTGAGTGGAGATGTGGTGAGGTGCAGAGGGCGTGTAAAATGTTTCCCCCGCAATGGAGGGTCCAACAAGTGAGCTGCAAGCGACGGTGGGGAGGCTATCTGCCCATAACAAAAGAAATAGGCAGCAAGGGCTCCCAGGGAGGTCGCCACATCCTCCTCGCCCGGACAGCCCAAACCAAACAGCTCAAAGCAGGAACTTGCCCTCAGCGTGGTTATAATCGAAATTAGTCTTTTAATGTCCAAAAGCTCACAGATAAGGTGGTTGATGAAAGCAAGGAATCGAAAAATACGACCTGTAAGTGTCTCTGATGAGGATCTGCCCTCTGGAGAATGCTCCGACAGTAACTCCAGAGCCGGGCAAGCAACTCCTCCTGTGAGACGGTCCCTGTGTCCGCTGGGCCCATAATGGCTGGATCCTTCTGTCACGGGCTGCGATGGCAGACCGTGGAGTGGCAGTGAAAGTAGGGCCCAAACGCGAGACTCTTAGTGAAGGACAGTGGATTTATTTACAGGAGGTGAAAAACACACAACTATATACAAAATCCAAGCACTGTGGTCCCGTGGCGATTCTCCCTGAATCCCACACAGTGCAGATGTCCGTGAACGTGAAAAAGTGGCGACTCCAAAAAACTCCAATTCCCACACCGTGACTTAGAAACACACTCCGCTCCAGATTCCTGGTAACACAAAAACATATGGTTAGCAGGAGATCTACTTCCTAGGAGGTAACACCAAAAGCTCACGGCAGTACTGACGAGTTCTGACTCAAGGATCCAGCGTCGGCCTCAGCTCAGCTGCAGTCTTAAATGCCGTTCCCTTGACGAGCGTAATCTGCTGCAGCTGGCAGAGGACGACGAGCGGCAGGTGCGGCTGTCTCTGGAGCAGAAACACTTCCGGGTTCGCAGTCTCCTCAGCGAACCCACACCTCCGGAAGCTCACGGGGAGACACATGGAGAAACGGAGAGCAAACCAAAACACCACACGGAAAACATAAACATAAACATACACTGAAAATACATGAGCCCTGGGTCCCTAGACCCAGGCCATGACAAATTCAGCTGATGAGGCAGAGTGACATTATTGGGTAGGCTTGGTCTTCATCTTAAACTCAAACTCAGCATAAAATCTTTAAGTTTAATCTTCTAATGAGAACAATAAATCCATCCATCCATCCATCCATCCATCTTCATCCGCTTATCCGAGGCCGGGTCGCGGGGGCAGCAGCCTAAGCAGAGAAGCCCAGACCTCCCTCTCCCCAGCCACCTCCTCCAGCTTATCCGGGGGAACACCAAGGCGTTCCCAGGCCAGCCGGGAGATATAATCTCTCCAGCGTGCCCTGGGTCTGCCCCGGGGCCTCCTCCCGGTGGGACATGCCTGGAACACCTCACCCAGGAGGCGCCCAGGAGGCATCCTTGTCAGATGCCCGAACCACCTCAACTGGCTCCTTTCGATGTGGAGGAGCAGCGGCTCTACTCTGAGCCCCTCTCGGATGGCCGAACTTCTCACCCTATCTCTAAGGGAGAGGCCAGCCACCCTTCGGAGGAAGCTCATTTCTGCCACTTGTATCCGCGATCTCGTTCTTTTGGTCACTACCCACAGCTCGTGGCCATAGGTGAGGGTAGGGACGTAGATCGACCGGTAAATTGAGAGCTTCGCTTTTACACTCAGCTCCCTCTTCACCACGACGGACCGGTGCAGCGTCCGCATCACTGCAGCCGCAGCACCAATCCGCCTGTCGATCTCCGGCTCCCTTCTCCCATCACTCGCGAACAAGACCCCGAGATACTTGAACTCCTCCACTTGGGGCAGGAACTCATCCCCGACCCGGAGTGGGCACTCCACCCTTTTCCGGCTGAGAACCATGGCCTCAGATTTGGAGGTGCTGATCCTCATTCCTGCTGCTTCACACTCGGCTGCGAACCGTTCCAGTGCGATCTGGAGGCCTTCACCCGATGAAGCCAACAGAACCACATCATCCGCAAAAAGCAGAGATGAGATTCTGAGGCCACCGAAGTGAAAGCCCTCCGCCACTTGGCTGCGCCTAGAAATCCTGTCCATAAAAATTATGAACAGAACCGGTGACAAAGGGCAGCCCTGGCGGAGCCTATCACCCACCGGAAACGAGTCCGACTTATTGCCGGCAATGCGAACCAAACTCTTGCAACGGTTGTATAGGGATCAAATGGCCCGTAGCAATGGGCCAGACACCCCATACTCCCGCAACACCTCCCACAGGACACCCCGAGGGACACGGTCGAATGCCTTCTCCAAGTCCACAAAACACATGTAGACTGGTTGGGCAAACTCCCATGCACCCTCAAGTATCCTTGAGAGGATAAAGAGCTGGTCCAGTGTTCCGCGACCAGGACGAAAACCGCATTGTTCCTCCTGTATCCGAGGTTCGACTAACGGACGAACTCTCCTTTCCAGCACCCTGGCATAGACTTTCCCAGGGAGGCTGAGGAGTGTGATCCCCCTGTAGTTGGAACACACTCTCCGGTCTCCCTTCTTAAAGATGGGGACCACCACCCCGGTCTGCCAGTCCAGGGGTACTGCCCCTGATCTCCACGCAACATTGCAGAGGCGTGTCAACCAGGACAGCCCTACAACGTCCAGAGCCTTCAGGAACTCGGGGCGGACCTCATCAACACCAGGGGCTCTGCCACCAAGGAGTTGTTTAACTGCCTCAGTGACCTCGCCCGCGGAAATTGGCGGGTCATTCCCCTCATCCCCAGACTCTGCTTCCTCCTCGGAAGACGTGTCAGTGGGATTAAGGAGGTCCTCGAAGTATCCCTTCCACCGCCTGACAATTTTCTCAGTCGACGTCAGCAGCGCTCCGCCAGCACTATACACAGTGCAGGTAGAGCACCGCTTTCCCCTCCTGAGACGCCTGACAGTTTGCCAGAATCTCTTCGAGGCAGTCCGAAAGTCTTTTTCCATGGCCTCTCCGAACTCCTCCCACACCCGAGTTTTTGCTTCAGCCACTGCCCGAGCCGCATCCCGCTTGGCCTGTCGATACCTGTCGGCTGCCTCCGGAGTCCCACAGGCTAACCAAGCCCTATAGGACTCCTTCTTCAGCCTGGTGGCTCCCTTCACCTCTGGTGTCCACCATTTGGTTTGGGGATTACCACCACGACAGGCACCAACCACCTTGCGGCCGCAGCTCAATGCAGCAGCTTCGGCGATGGAGACGCTGAACATGGTCCATTCGGACTCAATGTCCCCAGTCTCCCTCGGAATGCTGTTGAAGCTCTGCCGGAGGTGTGCGTTGAAGATCTCGCGGACTGGGGCCTCTGCTAGACGTTCCCAGCACACCCTTACTACGCGTTTAGGTGCACCGGGTCTGTCCAGCGTCCTGCCCCGCCACCTGATCCAACTCACCACCAGGTGGTGATCAGTTGACAGCTCAGCCCCTCTCTTTACCCGAGTGTCCAGAACATATGGTCGCAGGTCTGGTGATACCCACGTGAGCATTGAAGTCTCCCAGCAGGACAACAGAGTCTCCAGGTGGGGCACCTTCCAGCACCCCCCCCCCCCCCCCCCAGAGACTCTAAGAAGGCTGGGTACTCTGAACTGCCACTCTGCGCATAAGCGCAGATGACAGTCAGGACCCGTTCCCCGGCCCTGAGGCGCAGGGAACAAACCCTCTCATCCACCGGGAAAAACCCCAACGTACTGGCAGCAAGCCGAGGGGATATTAAAATACCCACCCCAGCCCGCCGCCTCTCACCAGGGGCAACTCCAGACTGAGACAGAGTCCAGCCCCTCTCCAGGAGACTGGTTCCAGAGCCCAGGCCATGCGTAGAGGTTAGCCCGACTATATCTAGCCGGTACCTCTCAACCTCTCCGAGAACAATAAATGTATATTTTAAAAGCGGTCAAACTAGAGTGTTACTTTAAACTGTCAGCAATTTGTTTAATATAACATATTATTCTTATGTATAGTGTCATACCTCTGCGAACTGCAGGTGAAGTCTGCTAGGTCTGATGCGATGATCGCCATTGAAAGGAAGGAGTAAAATTTCAGGGCACTCTGTTCTTCAAAAAATCAGTCAGGACCAGAAAAACACACAGGAATAAGAAAATGCTGCTGAAGTCTATCTACTCTAAAGCCTTTTCTGTTATTTAAGCATTATTAGAAAATTAAACTTATGAAAGTTACAGATTAATACTTGCACCCATCAAACGATGTAATATATATTTTTAATTAATTATTCATTTGCCTTTTTTGATTACTTTTCTAAGACAATTAAAAAATATATAACGTGTAGGTGATGTGCAAAAAAAAAATCTGCTTATATAAATCAGCTTAGTTCATGCATTTAGCTTCTTTGTAAAACTAAGTTAGCATTCTTTCCAAGACGTAAAATACTTTAATTTTTATGAGAAACCATCTGATGCAGGGGTCTCAAATTCGTGGCCCGAGGGCCATTTGCGGCCCACGTCACCTGTACTTGCGGCCCGCATATTGATGTGAAGAAATATATATATTTTTTTAATTATTATACGAAAAATGATTTAATACGACGGCAGAATGTTACAGGCATGGCCCTTTAAGACTGTAGCCTCATGGGCGGTGTAGTCCTTGCTGCAGGGAGAACGTGTGGGACTGCCACTCCTGGTGTGTGTGTGTGTGTGTGTGTGTGTGTGTGTGTGTGTGTGTGCGTTTGTTTTTCTATCCTCCTGGGGTCCATGACCTGAGATATCAGTCACGCCGTGGGGACCAATTTTTCCCGTGGGGACCGAGCCCTGGTCCCCACGGGCACAACCATTGCATTCAATAGAAAACAGGGTGCTGATATGCCTGGTGAAGTTTTTTTCAAAAAAAAAAAATGGTCCCCACAGATTCAATTTTCACAACTTTGTGTATGCCCTGGTGACCATGGGTGGTATTGCAGTGTGTGAATTTGCATCCGTGGGGACATTTTCCTGACAGTGTGTATAACTGTGTATCCCAGTGGTCTAAGATGGTATTGCAGTGTGTAAACTTGCATCTGTTGTATCCCTTTTCTGACAAAGTATGAAAGTATTTATAAGATACCACTTTGTTCCTTTATTAATAGTATTAGAGCCTACCCGCTTTAATGTGACCAGACTTCTATTTTATTTAATTATTTGTACCACAGTTACTAAGGGCGCTCATTTACTTATTATACTTCATTTCCTTAAGATTTTTTTAACAAATGATATCATTTAAGGAGACAAAATATCAAATCATTAAAGTATATAATACTTATTATTTTTAAATGAATAAATGGTCAACTTATGAAACAATAAAACTGGGATAAATAAACATTTTCAGCCAAAATACTGATGACAAATTAGAAAAAAATTCAGGAAACGCATCACTGTATTATGCAAAGTCAACCCACATTGTTAAAATTGTTTACTGCAGTTTGAATAATGCCAACCATTTTGAGATTCAAGCACAACAGCAACTACATACTCTAAATTAGAGCAAAAGCAAATAAAAAAGTGATATAAAAGTTAAATCCACTCACCATTGACATCAAATAATCTTTAACTTTTCAATTAAACACCAACAAAAACAGTCCACTTGTATTCCCAAAATTTTAGACGATCCCGTTTTGTAAAAAATAAATAAATAAATAAAATATTTTGAACACAGATTGCCATAGCACCTAGCAATATGCTAGCTTTGCATAGTTTCAAATTCTATCTCTGTAATACAAAACAGAGACGTGTGGGTGACCCAGCCATTTCAGCAATGAGTGCCCAACTTATGGAGGTTGGCCAGGTGGTCTGGGTCACTGGTACTCTGACACATTTTCTGGTCCTGGAGCGACATGCAGCATTATGGTCAGAACACCTGGCGATCCAGCCTGAGCATTGGTAGATTACAGCGGCAGGCAGTCCCTAACTCATCAGAACCTGTGTCTGTTACTGTCCTGGGCCTGTGACCCAGTGTTTTCATTTTGTATTATGCTTTATTAGTCTGTTTTCCTTCATGGTTCGTGACTATTGGGGTTTTGGTTTCTGTTCTCTTGTTCTTCTGGGATTTTGAATTCTAGCTTTTAGGTTTAGTTCCGCCCTTGTGTTTATTCTCTTGTTCCCCAGTCATGTCTCATGTCTCTCAGGTCCCTGTATTCTGTGTTCCCTCTGTTCTCTGTTGGTGTTGTACCTCTGAGTTCTGTCCGTGGATTTCCTGCTTTATTTTGAAGGTCCATGACTTATGTCAGTGTTTCTAGTTTTCCTTCCTCCATCTTGTTAAGTCTAATTTCTCCTGGCTGTGTTCCCACATGTTCGAGGCTCTATTTTGAACTGTTTTGCATGGACTGCCCAGCAAGGAGGACTCAGCCACACTTCTAGAAACCCTCGCTGCTTGGTCTGTTCAGTCACTAGCTCAGTCAGTCACTCAACCACCTGATCTGCTTCTACCACAATTACCACTTCGGCCTGTAGCCCAGTTAGCCGCCCGGCCTGTAGCTCCATTTTCACCTCAATCATTACTTCAGTCACAGTTATCACAGTCTCCTGCTCAGTGACCCTCAGTTCAGTCTCCTGCTCAGTCTCCTGCTCACTCGTCTCTAGCTCAGTCTGTTATTCAGTCTCCTGTGTTGCCGCTAGCTCAGTCTCCTGTGTTGCCGCTAGCTCCACTTAGCACGGCCTGTACCTCTTCCATTAGCACAGCCTGCACCTCAGCCATTTCTTTTATCATCAGTCCAATCTGCAGATCCGCCTTTAGTTTAACTGCCTGTTCAGTTTGTCGCTCAGCCCCTAGCTCACTCACCTTTAGCTCAGCTGTCAGTCCACTCATTGGTTCAATGACTCGTCCTACGCAGGGAACACACGTCATGAAAACATTTGCTGTTTTTCAAAAGCTGGCCATGTTAGAGACAGTAACAACCTCCAGGGCCTCCCCAGAGGCTGAGTGTCAGCCACCAGCCGACTCTAGATCCCTGGAGGCTAAGATGCCAGTGCCAGCTACCTCACCTGGGAACTCCACTGAGCAGTCTCAGCCTTCATCACCCGCTGAGAGCTCCAGCGAGTTCACCCATCCGCCTCCGTCCTCTGCTGGGTGTATTACTGAACACTTTCAGCGCTCTGAGGACTGCATCCGGCTGTCACTGCCTTAGCCAAGCCAATGTGCTGCTCAGCTCCAGCCAGTGTCAACACTGCCAGAGGTCCCCTGTGCCTGCTGGTTCTGCATCTGTTCCCCACGGAGGGTCCGAGGGATCCATCCAGCCTGCAGAGCCACCCACTCCATCATTTGCGGCTGCCACGCTGTCATCTGGTCCTGCCTCGCCTGGTCCTGCCAAACCGCTACCTCACCCACGTCCGGCTCAGCCTGCTCGACCTTGTCCATGTGTGGTTTGGTGTCAGCGGCCACCTTCCAGGTTGCTGACTGGACTCCGTCACTGACGCGGTCGGCATCTTGAAATGCTCTGATGCTGCCGCTGCCTTCCGCAGGGTTGGCCTTCGGATCGCCTACATTGCCGCCGCTGCCTTCTGCACGGCCGGCCTCCAGAACTACTTGGTTTCTGTTGCTGGCCTCCTGGTGGGCCCCCTGAACTTGTGTACCTTGGACCCTGGTGCCATCGACCTCTGGGTTGGCCCCCGGAGTTACCGTCTTGTATTATTGAGCCACTGGCCTCCGGATCGGCCCACCGAGGTGTGTTTTTGGACTCTGTGTTTTTGGTTTTCCCAGCTTATCTGTTTAGTTTTGGACTCCTGTTGCCGGGATTTTGCTTTGTTGGACTCCAAAGTTTCTGCTGGTTTTCTGGTTTCTGTATTGGAGAGGAGTGTCACCCAGGGTCAGAGTCGCCGACAGAGGGATCGAACTTCTGGGAATCCTGTTCGCAGCCGGTCACCATGCTGTCGCTGGAAAACTACTGAAGACCCTGATGTGGTCCCCCAGCCACCAAAGTTTATCCCAAAAAGAACCCCTGGTGTACAGCCACCTCTAAATTCTGGAAATCCATGAGCAGGTGAAATGTGCTCATCTCCTTGGTGTTTCTTTGAAATCAGGATGCCCACCAGCTCCGAGCTCCAACCATTTTGCTGTCCTCACAAACAACAGGGAAATACAGTCAAAAGCAAGCATGGCCACCCAAGAAAGGCGAAAGTGCACTCTGTGCAAAATGAAAATGCCCTGGGAGGGTGAGCACTGCAATGTGGGTCTCTGTCTCCAGGTGGATAGGAACTGCTTCAGGGTCTATCACGCAGGCCCAAAAACGCCTGGACACTTGTAATATAAAAAGGCCAATAAATTAAAAACTGAGTGAACAAGGATAAAAAACATTTTTGTACATATCATATTTACTATAGTTCATATTGCAAGTTGATATTGTGTTGTATTTTGTTAACGTTGAACCTTGGCTCATGTGATTAGAGCAGGGGTGGGCAATTCCAGGCCTCGAGGGCCGGTGTCCCTGCAGGTTTTACATGTGTCCGTGAACCAACACAGCTGATTTAAATGGCTAAATTAGCTCCTCAACATGTCCTGATGTTCTCCAGAGGCCTGGTAATGAACTAATCATGTGGTTCAGGTGTGTTGACCCAAGGTGAGATCTAAAACCTGCAGGGACACCGGCCCTCGGGGCCTGGAATTGCCCACCCCTGGATTACAGGATCATCAGGGGGTCCTTTTGTCCCTCTTTGGGGCGATACTCCCACTGGGTTTAAATCTGGGACTCTCCACCATTTGATCCTTAGAACTGAAGAAGCTTCTCGGATGAGAGGTGAAATGTCTTTAAGCAACTTAAAGAAGTCCAGACGCTTTTCTTTGCAAGCTCCTTTGACTACGATGACCTGGATGACTAAGAACCTTCACAGACTTAATGTTGAATATCAGTTTCCACAATAAATCTCAAGTTCGGTTTTTTTTTCCACTTTAAATTGTTGTTCCACTTTCATAACAATAAAATAATATAAAATGGCTACCAGGTATTGCCAGCTTATTCTAAAAAATGGGGCAAAAGCATTCACTTATAGTATGTTTTTTGACCCTTTTACAGCCAAAATTACCAAAAAAAAAAAAGTCCAGGCGACCTAAATTATGCTTGGTCAATAAAAGGTTAATTAGTAATTTTGGATGTTAGAACCATATTAAACAAGTTTTTGTTGGATAAATTAATATTTTGTTAAAACACAAGTTCAGCAATATAATGCTGACATTTTGGTGCTGAAGGAAAGGGATGAGGGAAAACACACTTTTCCTGACTTTTGCGGTCCTCACTTTACCTATTCCCATCCCCCACCCGCTGCAGTCACAGGCTTGCAGGTGTTGCTAATTAGTCGCGTGCTCGGTTCAGCCAGCCCCCCGGGCGTAGCTCGGAGGTGAGAGGAGACGGCTGGAAGTATGACGAAGCGTGACAGAGAGAAAGTGGAGATGGCCGACAGTCAGAGAATAGAGGATGAAGGGATGAATGTGGTAAGTACATTAAACAAACTGTTTTAGTGTTTACTTAATAATTAGGCAAACCGAAGTGTTTGCAGCCGACAGTTTGCTCTTTAGTTAGCTTGCTTTGCTAATGCTTGCGTGACTTAGCTTAATGGAGTGTTCGACGACATTCTCCTAAACTGTACAGTTTTTAGCTGATATCTTAACATTCATGAGGTCATGAATGTCTGTTTTGGACACTTTTATTAGGTACTGTCGTAATTTTCGGGCGTCTGTGGGAATGAAGATGAACGCTTAATGAGCAATCAATGAGCTTAATGAGTAGCTAGCAATAGAGTTAGCTCTAAATGGTGAGTAAATTTCTAGAACAACTTCGTTCAACTATAGGCCTGAAGGATTCACAACAAGAAACAAGCTAAGCAGCTACAGATTCATTTCTTTTTAAAGTGTCAAGTTTTTGTCGTGGCGGGGAGGGTGGCAGTCTGAGTAGCGAGACAGACCCGCCGAAGCTAATCCAGGAGTCTGGATTAGCTTTAGCTGTCGAGGACCCAAGTTCATAATGCAATTATTGTCGTGACGAGCTAAGAAATGGCTGAAGTGTAATGTTGAGTTGTGCTATGCAAAACGAAGCGTGAGGTCGTAAATATTCAAAAGATTGATTTTTATAAAGCTGTATTCATATTTGCACCATGTCTTTATAGAGACTAACATATGTGATTAGACCTATTGATGTCACCTTAAATACTATCCCCATTATCACTAAATGTGTATTTCTTACTTGTTGCTGTATAAAACTAGTGTACTTCAGGTGTGGACATGTTATATTAGCTGTTTTTTGTTTAACCTCCTCCAGAGTAAACAATCCACCAGAATGAAGGCACGTTTGCAACGCCTGAGAGACCATCATAATAAATGCTTGTCAAGAGCCATGGACTCCTTAAAACACCAAACACAGGTAATCATGATAGCGTTTTGATTTTTCCCATATTACAATATTTTCAGGTGTAATGAAAAGATAATTTTATGTATTTTTTTTCACCAAAGCCACATACTGAATTTTTTTTTTTTTTTTTTTTTTTTGTCTCTGTAACGCCCGAGTTTCACCTAAGCAACTTTAGCATCGTGTCAGCTCTTTAGTTAACTAATTTGAAATGGCTTTTGCCAAGTGTGGGAGGAGGGGGGATAGTGTACAAACCCAGGACTGAAATTTAAGCAAGACATATTAGCCTTTTATAAAGAAGTAGAAGCTGCATTGTAAAAAGTACCCAAATGTCATTCTAAACTAAAATGTAAATGTTTGTAGTAAACTAGTATTTTGTTAAAAAAAAAAAAAAAAAAGTGAGGCAGTCATGTAAGTACATCATTAAGTTCTTAAATATCCAATATATGTATCTAAGTATCATAAATATTACCTGGCAAATAAGTGTGTACACAGTACATGCAGTTCAGGGGGTGTTATCAGCCTGGCTGATTATCATATCTGAGCTTTTCAGCTTTTCATTTTTTTTAATTTATTTATTTTTTTGTACTTTTGTACTTGAAAAAACATGTTTGGTGCATTCCATCACTCAGTGCAAGCTGAAATTGTCTACAGCTTAGTTTACAACAGTACTGAGGGCCACTTTTTAAGATGAAGCCATGTTTATTCAACTATAGGCTAATAAAAAGGTTTTTTATTTTTGTTTTTATTTTGGTTGTGCTGTAATCAAAGCCTTCTGAATTTAGACTTCAAAACCAAGGTATGTGTAGTAATGCTGTGTTTTCTTACACAGCATTAGGTTTAGGAGTGTATTGGGCTTGTTCATCACCTTTTTGTGAACCTTATCAAAAGAAATGTTTGTCTCTGTAATGTTTAGCCATCGGAGAGAACAAACCAAGAGGGTGAGACTTCATCACAACCCCAGCTCTCACCTAAGCAACTTGCAGCTTCCAAGACTTTGGTAAGTAGCAAATTGATTTCAACTTGTGATATATAACAGGCTCAGTACTCTACAAGTTTAACAGTTTACCATGTAGATATAGATGAAAGATTAGCAGTGGTGCTGGGATCAATAAATAAATAAATAAATGAATAAATGTGACAGCTGCCAGTCATTATGTGGCTTTTCTGCCTTTCTTTCACTGCATGTTAGCCTAATTTGTATAAAAGATGGGTTATGTTCACACACACGTAGGTGACAGAAGCAGAACTTGACACAAGCACAAGAGCACAGCCCACAGCAGTGATAATGAAACGGACTTCAGGATATACCTCATGATTGAAAATCCATAACTCATTACCCCCCTTAAACCACACTCAATTAATTTTCCACAGTTATATATAATGCTAAAGTGACTTTATCCTCCACAGCTCATGAAACTTAATAAAAATTTGCATTATTTAGAAATTGGTTGAATATTAAGATGGTGTGCAAATTATGTTGACACTCAAGCTGTGTCCCAAAACCTAGGCCGCATCCTTCGGAGGACCCGGCATTTGCAGTCTATCTGGGCCGGGTCCTTCAAAGACCGAGAAGGCCGGAAGTGCGAGGCTTGTAAAACGGGACGGTCTAGCATTGAGATTTGCATCACCAGCTGTCTCGTTGGCGTTTTATAAACTCAGCCGTCTCGAGTGACCATTGAACCCTCTGGTCAGCTATCGAGCAGCTGGGTAACAGAAGTCTCTAAAAAAACGTCTGAGAACTTTTGCAAATATGCCATCTCTTGATAAACTGAGCAGATATTTGAAGTTTACACAGCTACATTCTCACCTGAAAATATGTTAAAAGTTTATTTTGTGACCCAGAAAGAGTAATAAGATTAATATTAAAAGTTAGTAGCGGCCGCCATTGTTGGAAACTGGAATCGGCTGGGCCCCGCTATGAATTCTGGGATATGGTGGGGCACAAAGGATACACGCGACCCATCCTTCAAATCTGGGGAAAAGGAGGACGCATTTGTCAGCCAGATTCGGAGGAGTCTACGAATTGGGACAGCCTTCGTGGCGTTGCTGTGATGTAATCGGTCAACAAATGCGGCGTCAGGAGGATGCAGCCTACGTTTTGGGACACAGCTTTAGTGCCAGTCAGGACAAGAAACCAAACAAATCTCTCATTTACCTGAAAATGTACTAATCCAGTGACCCTGAAAGGCATTTTAATAAGTTTAAAGACAAGCTCTGTTGTATTGTTTTAAGGCAGATATTTCCATGATTTTAAGTGTTTACATTTAGCCTAGATATGTTATATGTTCAGTTATCATATTGATATGTGGAACAAAGACTTAACATGGTTAAACAAGACACAGGAGTGATTCTGTTAACTTTTTTTCATAACAAAGATATAATTATTGTTTTCATGAGCTACGTACTCCTGCGCTGTACTCCTTAATTATAGAATGCTTATTTTTCAGTTCAGGATTGTTAGGAATTTTAAAAATCCACATTCAACATTTAGGATTGAGTAAACAAATAATAAAAGCCAATGGCAGTACTTCAATACCAGTTCTTGTTACCCATCCTGTGTGAGAGGTAAAGGAGTGAAGGAGAGCCAGAATTGTCTGTACTGTTTCTGATGTGGATTAGATATCATTCATATTTAGTGTTTTCAAGGTGCAAATTGCTGAATTGACTTGCATGACTTTCAAAATTGCAAGTATGCTTTATCTAACATGTTCCTCATTAACATTATGTATGTAGACATGGTTATACATGTCCTTTTTAATTTTATTTTAAAGCCCTCAGCAAGTCTTAATCAAGAGGGGGAGACCTCATTGTCAGATCTTTCATTTGAGCTACCAACATCATCTGAGAGCATGGTATGTGTCATATATGCACTTTTAGCTTATTCCATATGACGATAAGTAGCTCCGAAACTTTTTCATAATTAACAGGTTTTTGCTAGATTGAGTTAAGCTGTCAGTTTTAAAGAGAACCAGCAAACACAGCCCTGACCATGCATTCACTGTTTTGTTAGCATGTACTTTATTTACGTCACATACTGTCCACATGGCCTGGCAGAGAAATGAACAATAGGAGGTTCAATATGGCCTATGGCTGGTTTTGCTTCAGCTTTAATGCTTTGCAATCTTTGAGTTGAATTTTTCATGAAATTAACTGTTTTCCTGGTGTGGTGAAGTCAGCATAAGTCTACACAGGATTGCAAATGTATTGGAAGTTAAAATTTCTAGATATGTTATTCAAATCAAACTCATGAGGTTGTTACAGTTTACTTACAGAACTCTAAATGTAAAAATTTCTTTCTTAATTCGCTTTGGGTTGAGAAGTTAAAAATCAGGTTTGATATCTTTCTCGATGTATTACAGTCATTGCTGTCAATGTCTTACATCTCCCCTCTCTCCATAGGAAATTGCAGATGTTGATGCGGACATCGATATAATCACTCCTGAAAGTTCATACTCTGATGCTGCTGACCCAGATGTGCCATCACTCAAACGAACTGACAGCATATTTGTAAGTTTGCATAATTCTGGTCATTTCCACACTTTTATTGGGGCTTTAACTTACTGTAGAAGACTGGCATTGCAGCGTTGCAATTTTTAAACTATATGTACTTAACAAAAATCTTGGGCCACTGTTCATTCTTTGTATTTTACTAGCAATATGGGTATAGTTCTCCAGGCTTCTTGAGGGACATTCAAAGGTCCTCTTTGGCTGTTTCTGCATTTTGTTCTGTTCTGTCAGATGACTCCACACTGCTTCAATAATGTTAAGGTCCAGGCTCTGGGTAGGCAAATCAATGACTGTTAATGTTCCACTGGTTTTTTTGTTTTGTTTTGTTTTTTGCTCATAATTTCATCAGTTGTGAGAAGATCTCCAACACATGCTGCCCCAAACCATGACAGAGCCTCCACCATGTTTTACAGATGACTGTAGACCCTCACTGTTAAACCGCTCTGCTGTCCTCCTGCATACACGTTGATGAGTTAGAAACAAAAAATTCAATTTTGGATTTTTTTACTTGGTTTAGTAACCATTCTTAAGCAACACAAACATGACAAGACTTTGAGATACTGATCTGCTGTAGGTAATCTTTTTTTTTCTTCCCCCTTTTGTTTTCATGGCTGCGATTTCTTTTTGTGCTTCGCTTCTCCACTTACCTGAGATTTTATTTCTTTCAAAGACACTGCACACAATGCTGAGAGATGCAAGGTTTTCGTTGGGAATCATACTGTTGGTCTAAAAATATTATTTTATGCCTGTAACTTTTATCTTTGGCATTATTCATAGATTGAATTAATGAAATGGAAACAAGTGATGTGTTTTAGTGACAGTCTGCTGGTAAGAAATAACCTACAGATAACATATATATATATATATATATATTTTTTTTTATATGTTGTCTATGTGGGGACACAACACTGGTTCATCTCAAGTTAGGAGACTTTTTTTTTGCCTTGAATGATTCATAGGTGATTGTTAAGTAGCTTAACAAACAAAAACGTTCCTCTGAAAATGGTCAGGTACAAGGACTGGACTCAAATGAGTGAAAAAGTAGCCAATGTCCAAAGAAAAACTTTGAAAGACCTTCTGAATGTCTGGAGAACTATTGCTCAAGAGCACTTTAGAAATTACAAGTCTGCCTCCTTGGAGTAAAAATGTAAAGTAATGAGAGAGAGAGGAAAAAATACAAGAGTTTTCATCCAATTATTTGAACAGCACTGTTCAATAATTATTTTACAGGTTTTTTTTTTGAGGGGTTTTTTTGTATCTTGTTTGATACAAACATTTGACATTTGGTTGTCAGTTGTGAATTCTTATGGTAGTGCTGAAATGGTATCATCCAGCCCTAATTTTTCCTTGTTAATTTTATGGTTGGGTTAAAACTATCGGTAAACAAGTCTTTCTGTATACAAAGCTAAAGTTGTTGATGAAAATGACTAAATCCTATAACCCTTATCATTAACCTGGTAACAGTTCTAACAGATTAAAGTTCACTTTAATGAAGGTGTTAAAGGGGTCTCACAGACGGTGTAAGATTTTCACACCTGGGTAATTATTCTTGCAAATTTAGCTATAAATGTCTCTATCTGGTTTTTCAGCTTACCAGTGAATACCTGCAGTCAATCTCCAAGGTGGCTGACACATCAGAAACTTCTGGAAGTTGTATTGAAAGCACTGATGATGAATATATTCCATCAAAAGACTCAGGGAATGAAAGCAGTTCAGAGGGATCTGACAGTCCTGCAAACAGGGTCCCATTGTTGAAAATTAAGAAAACAAAGAAGTCACAAAAGACTTCCAGGAGAAAAGCACTTCCAAGTACATCTTCGGGTAAGGCCCATGAGATAGTAGAAAGTGAAAGATCTCAAACTAACCAGGGAAATATCATTGTGATGAAGCTGCAAAAAAAGAAAGATGGGGCTAGAGTATACAGTAAAAAGCATCACTGCTTATACTGTCCACAGGAGTGCCATAAAATGGCAAGGCATTTAATACGCAAGCACAGCAGTGAACTGGCTGTAGCAGAAGCAATCAGTTTTCCTTTGAAATCAAAGGAGCGCAAACTACATTTTGACCTCATTAGAAACAAGGGGAACCGTGCACATAATATTGAGGTTCTGAAAGCTGGCTGTGGGACACTAATCCCAAGTCAGCAAACTAAAAAACCAGTGAAGCCAAATGACTACATGCACTGCGTTAACTGCCAGGCACTGCTGAAAAGACATCTATTATGGAGACACATTTCAAGATGCAGGCTTTCACAGAAGTGCAACACAGCAAAACCAGGCAAAAGTCGGATCCAGTCACTTTGTGCCTTTGCACAGCCTGTCCCAGATGGTGTCAGCAGAAAGGTTTGGGAACTGGTGAATGCTATGCATCAGGATGAAGTCAGAAACATCATCAGAGAGGAGAAAAGTATCTTGAGACTAGGAGAACACTTGTATTCAAAACATGGACATGACAAGACCAAACATGAGTACATCAGACAAAAAATGCGAGAAATAGGACGATTACTTATGCGCTCACGGGAAGCAGGGACACTGAAAAAAATGGAGGATTTCTATGTACCTTCAAATTTCAAGTTTGTGGTTGAAGCAGTAAAGGATGTGGCTGGCTTTGATGAAGACAAAAACATCTACAGAGCTCCATCATTGGCTCTGAAACTGGGCCATAGTCTCAAGAAGATTGCAGATATTCTTGAGTGTGAAGCAAAGATGGCAGATTTTCATGATGAGGAATTTCTTAAGAATCTGAAGAGAAGCCGGGATCTTTATGAGAAGAAATGGGATGTGTGTGTTTCATCTCGTGCCCTGCAAACTCTAAAAGAAGGAAAATGGAACACTCCTCAACTCCTCCCTTTCACCGAGGATGTAAAAACCATGCATATGTATCTTGATAGGTACAGAAAAGAATACCAAACCAGACTTGCCAGTGATCCCAATAAGAAGAACTGGTCCATGCTGGCCAATTTGACTCTTTGCGAAGTGATACTGTTTAACCGCAGGAGAGAGGGTGAGGTATCAAAAATGCTACTAACTGCATTCACCCTGCGAGACACTTCAGGAGTCCATTCGGATTTGGCAGTAGGACTTTCAGAGTTGGAACAAAAACTTTGTCACCATTTCCAGCGCATTGAAATAAGAGGGAAAAGGAACAGAAAAGTTCCTATCCTCTTAACACCAGACATGCTGTCCTCAATGGAAGCCTTGGTTTCACATCGGCGGGCCTGTGGTGTGTTTGATGAAAATCCCTTTTTCTTCTCTAGACCTGAAGCAGACACTCACTTCAGGGGATCGGATGCCATCAGACAGATTGCAAAGGAATGTGGAGCGAAGCATCCAGAAACACTGTCCTCAACTAAGTTGAGAAAGCATGTGTCCACACTGTCCACAGTCCTAAACCTAAGAGACAATGAGATGGACATCCTCGCAAATTTTCTAGGCCATGATATCAGAGTCCATAGGGAGTACTATAGACTGCCTGAAGGAACCCTTGAGTTGGCTAAAGTCAGCAAAGTGCTCATTGCTCTAGAACAAGGACGACTGTCAGACTTCAAGGGAATGAGCCTCGATCAAATCCAAATTAATCCCAATGGTAAACAAAATGTTCTTATATTTTTATTTCAGAGTAAATGTCATTTGTGCTACATGGTTATCTTCTCACTGCTTTACAGAAGAAATGCAGGAAGATGTGGAAAGTGATCTTTCGGAGACGGACTCTACATCAAAGGAATCATCTTTCAGTTCCTCAACATCAAGTAGGTGACAGGTTTAACTGTTTTTAGCATCCAGCCATTTACTGCATATAAAAATAGATGACATAGTTTTTAAATTTGTAGCAAAAACATGGAATCTTATAGTGGCAGACTGTTAACAGAGGGGACAAACTAAAACCTCAAAGTACATGCCAAATTGTTCCAAAAGAGTTTCTCTCATTTTATTTAGTTATCACATGAATGTATGTTCAATTCTTAAATTTTCTGATCAGTTTGGTTTGAAGTGTACTTAAATGTTATAAAAAGGCTGTGAGCTGTCGTTATTGACAGCTGATTTCAGTTTGTTTCTGGCAGGCGGATGGACAAGAACTGTATCCCTTGCTGCACTGCCCCATCACTATTGTGCAGACACTTGATCCAAATGACAAGCAACAGATGTCTGCTCTTGTTATTATGGCTTAATATTTGAATAGTGCAAAGATGTGGAGACATGCCATTCATCTTTACATACAGTTAATACCTCTAACAAAAAATACATTGCGTAGTGTGATGGCTGAATGGGCACAGAGTTCAACCATGTACCATTACTGACTTCTTTGACTTTTGACATTTTTTTTTGTCAAAGGATCCCAAAGATCGAGAAGTCAGCCAACCACTGATGAGTTTGATGAAACACCCACAGGTATCCAGCAGACTAACCAGATGGTACCTTTTTTAATTATTTTGTGGTTTTTATAAACACAGAAATTTAAAATATATATATTTATATTTTTTTAACAGGATCCTCAACACCTAAGAAAAGAGAGGAGACAGGATCTGACATTGACGACCCTAAAGAGGGTACTTCTCACACCCACCGCACACCCTGTTTCGCCTCAGGTACCTGTCTTAATTTAGCCTCTAAGCAAGCTTCACAAAACCTAAAAAAAATTACAGAATTTTGATTCTGTGCTATCTCAATTTGTTAACAGGAACTTCAACAAAGGAAAAGGAGTCTGACACTGACGCCACTAAAATGGGTAATTTGCACACAAACTACAGAAATTTAAGTCGCCCCCCACCTTCCTTATTTGAAACCTGCTTTTACAAATTGGTAGAATTAAACCAAACAGGAGCACAGAGATTATAGATGTTCTTATTTGGGGGGTATATTTCAGTTTTGCAAACCTGAAAACATTTTGATTGGTATGACTGTCTAGAGCGGATTTCCAATAATCCACAAGAAAACCACAATTTCTGTAATTGTAACTGCATGTACTGAATGTACTTTAGAAAGTAGGTTAGAAGTTTTTTTAGACTGATCATTTTGAGTATCCCCTACCAAAGAGCCTGATAGCACTATTGTTGCCTGTATTGTGTAACCTTCTTTGTACCCTTGCGTGCTTATTACTGTTAGCTTTTTCTATTGCTGCTAGCTGCTTGCCCACCATTTTATTTTCAAGCCACGTCAGTTCAGTTGGCATTAATTCTCTGCATATAGAGAACCATGAATGGGTAAAATCGTTTGCTTCAACCTTTGTCATTGTTTTCCTTCAAGAGCTCTGCCCCCCCAAAAAATCACACCTTCTTTAACTGAAGGAGACTGGACTAGGTATTTGACTGACAGTGTAATATTGAAACTTGAGGCGACTTTTGTTGTGATTTGGCGCTATATAAATAAAATTAAATTTTAGCACAGTAGATGAGTTGAGCAGGGTAATAAGACTGTACTGCATTGCAGTCACAATTTTGCATGTTTTTCAGTATTTGTCTTCTCTGTTCCAGGGTCACAAGGTACATATTTTTCCTACTTACACAGTTTATTCTTCTTCTCATAGGACCACCAAGATTCAAGCAAGGACAGTGGACCACAGATGAGCCTGATGGTGACCACGCTACCGCAGGTATCCCACAGACTGAGCCTTGGCATTTGCCCACATTTCTTCTTTACCCATTCCCTTTTCCACACAACAGCTAAAAAGGCTATACTAAAATAAGCACTGATTTGCTTTCTTACCATAATAATGCTTTTATTTCAAAGTTGTACAAATGTTCTTAGTACAACCTATCTAAAGTTGATGATGAATTAGTAATGATTAATGTAACAAGGCAGTAAGAAGACATGGAGGCCTTTCAGTACAAGGCTTTCGTCAGCGTTACAGCAGACAAAATGTGTGCCAAATTTATTAAGGCTGACTACTTATGGTTGATTAGCTGGTTATTAGACTCTTGTCCAAAAAGACTGTTACTGGTCAAAGAATTTACTGTTGTTACTTAACAGAAAAACACTTATTCCTCTGTCAGCTCTTTTTTGAGAGCTCCAGTAGGTGAATACTTTTACCTGAAGCAACCAAAGTCATACAAAAGTCTTTGTCATGTTAATTCTGGACAAGATCGTTCCAGGAATAAGGGCTCTGTGCCAGAAAACATGTTTGGCTAAAACTAGGTAATCCAGGTTTTCCATTTCAGAGTGAGGGTGGATGCTGAGTCAGACCCTGTAAACCTAACCTGCAGGATTTCTTTGACTCCTCTCCTTCTCCTGGTTTATCTGAAATGGGTGACTTGCATTTTTTTTCCTCATCCATAAAGTTGCCATCAAAGGTCATAGTTGAGTGGTTTAGTTTGCAGAAATTTACATTTTTACAGACATTGAAATAACGGTTTGTACTTAATAAGACCCCATCTTATAATGATTTACCAATGTAAGAATGGAAACAGAAATGACATCAGATTTACTATCAGTTAAAGATGAAATTAATAGCCCACTTTCTAACTCTGGATGGCAGTACAGCTGTTAGGCTGGTAGTTCCAATGTATTCAAACATTTCCTGTGCATTACTGTTTAAAAAATCTTTTTAATATGATGTAGTGAGTGTCATCAGATATGACACACCACAATATGTCATTTTTGATGGCAAAGATGATGCAGGATGATACTGATGCAAATCAATACACTGGGTGCATCCTAATTCACTAATTTTCTTGTTCTTTTTTTAAGTTGAAAGTTGGTTTGATTCTAAATTGCAGGCCATCTCAAAGCTCTTATTACCGTTTAATGAGTGAGGCAACATTCACAGAAGCAGGCTTCACAAAAGTAGTTTTCCAACTGACAAGCCACCCTATTTATATATTATTGATATTTTTATTTTTTTGAAGTGGCTGAGCAAACTGGTCTAATCCAAGGGTGGGCAATCTCAGTCCACGAGGGCCGGTGTCCCTGCAGGTTTTAGATCTCACCAGTGGGTCAACACACCTGAATCACATGATTAGTTTGTTATCAGGCCTCTGGAGAACTTCAGGACATGTTGAAGAGCTAATTTAGCCATTTAAATCAGCTGTGTTGGTTCGAGGACACATCTAAAACCTGCAGGGACACCGGCCCTCGTGGACTGAGATTGCCCACCCCTGGTCTAATCCATCACATAATCACTGAATTTCATACCAATGATGGTGTATTGGATAAAGTCGGTCTGTCAACAAGAAACACTGATAACTAAGTTATTTCTACTCACAGGCAGATTGTTTCTAAGCATCTGATTTGATCTTTGAAATTTCATTTTTGTCAAACATTTAAACTAAATGTTATTTAGAATTTAAACTAAATTCTAGTATTATGAATATGCTAGAATATTTTGTATTATTGGAAAAAAATAAGTTCACAATTAGAACTTAATTACATACTGACACTAATTCTGTAAGTGGATTCTGTGTCTCTGAGCAGGATGCAGTATGAATCCAGATGGCAGCTTGTTACTTCTCTATAGGTGCTAAAGTAATAGCAGGATACAGGGAGAAAACAATGCTGCTTTCAAGTGTCTCTATTATTGTTAGTCTCAACTGTTAAAGCTGACTGACAACTGAACTGTGATTAGCTACCTCACTTGTTAGAAGTGGATGTTTCCTTACATTTTCTTGTATCTATCCTCCATCCTTCTTGGGAGGTACTAAGAAGCAAGGAAAAAATGCAAATGATAGAAAAGTGTAAGCAGTTTCAGGGACCTAGGATGTATCCACATATAACTGTGATAAAGAACCTAATGTGTAATTTGCCAGTTCACTGAGAGATTTCTTTTATTAATATTCTGAAAATTCATGATTTAACTGGACCCTCAACAGCTAAGAGGAAACAGTGCAAAATTTGAAAGTGATTACTCTAAATCTGAAGCTTCTACCCTTTTAGTTTTGTCTTAATTTATCCTAAATTAATTATTACAACTGTATAAAGTCACTTTTGTTTCTATTTTAGGAACATCAAAGAAGAGGTCCATGGTGTGGAGAAGACACTAAGGTCCTTCATTGAGTCTGGTAAAGTACCAGGAAAGTGAGAGTGTGTTGCCTGTATTGAGGCTTCACCGAAAGCACTTAAAAACAGAACCTGGACAGCGGTGAAGTTCTATGTAAAAAAATCGAATCACTGCAATGCAGCGTAAAGCTGCAAAAAGAGTTTAACAGCCTGAACAGCCTGTTCTTGATTGTTTATTTGTGCCTTGTTTGCCCCTTTGCAATGTTTTTACGTTCTGTGCTAGACCAATGTTTTTGGATGTCAAAAGAAAAAAAAAAAAACGTTTGGAAAGAATGGAACTCATGTTCCATTTTAATTAGTTTTAATTGTGTTTTAAAAAGAAATACATTCCCGTTCTGACATATCTAAAAATGCCACCTTGCTTATCAGGGAGTACGGTCTTATATAGACTTATATTCATACTTGTGTGTGTGTGTAGACAGATATATAGATAGATAGATATAGATATATAAGTATATGTATGTGTGGGTATATAGAGATATAGAAAAATAGATATACACATACACTGTTTGTTGGATGTAAGGGGCTGAATGTTTGACTTTGAAAGGCTGAAATAAATGTTATGTGAAGGCATAAAAGCTCAGTTTGTCTGCCCATTTCGTACAGTAGGTGACTTTTTTTAACCGTCAAATGTGGTTTGGAAGAAAACATTGCATGTGGTGGTTTCGGTAAAAATATTGTTTTGTTTTCTGGTAAAGCAGATCTGATGCTTCATATCTGATGAATATCAACTGACAAACTAAATTGATTTAAAATTATTTTATTTGCATATGTTCAATCATACCAAGTAAAACACTATACAAAATGTTACCTTTTGCTCAACTTTTACAACATTCCTTAATTTCATAAATAGTGTTTGTGTAATTTCATAACTTCCTAACTAATATTTTAGAATCAGATTAAAAAAATAAATTAATGAAATGAGTATCTGGCAGTCAGGATGAGATTAATAAAGCAATCCATCCATTTTCTTCTATTTACCCAATTCAGAGTGTCAGTCATTATGCTATATGATAGTAAGGTTTCATGGATCAGTATTGTTGACTGTAATCTCATAGACAAATGACTGGTCCCCAGTATCAGTAGATAGGTTATATCTGGTCCCCATTAAAACAAAAAATTCAGGTTAAAAATTTATTTGAGAGTGTTTGACTTTTCAAGTCTTAACACTCTCTAAATAAATTTATTATGAATTTAGGAGTGAAAATCATGTCTTTACACCATTTGGAAAGGGTGGATCCCATCAGGCACCTGTCACTCCGTGGTCCCCACGATGTAGGAAAAACAGGTATGTGTGTGTGTGTGTGTGTGTGTGTGAGCGTGAGGGAGGGAGAAAAAGTAAAGTGGAAAAGTACGAGGTGCTACCGAACAGAAACAAGAGATGGAAGCATGTAAATATAAAAATAACCACTGCAGCCAAAAAGAGTGCCTGACGAGCCCAGTAAGCTACTAAGACTCGACTGTACACTGTGTTCGTCCGAAACAATAAAGTTCTGCTGGAGCAGCCTTTCAACGCCTCTCTCTGTCTCTCGCTAGCAAAGTTGACCCAGACAGTAAAGCTAGTTCCCGACATGGAACCCAAAGTATTAGCCAGAGGTCTCCTTACCACGGTTCAGAGCCGCGGACCTAGCCGAGGTAACAAGAGAGTAAAAACATGTTGAGGGATTGGCTGTGTTAGTTCAGTGAGAGATTTATTTGGAAAGAAAACTATTTTCACTTGCAGTCGAAAACTAATGTGTACGCTTATGCCTGCATTTTTATTTTGTTAAATACAAACAAAATTGTAGCAAAACTGCTGCCACGTGTCTGGCCAGAAAGAGCTGTTTACTTGGTAGTTCAATTAAACTACTGTACTATACTGCTGAGTGACTGTCTTCTGCTCGTCAAATACATTTCATTGCAATGTTGACCCTGTGCTAACTTGCAAATGAAACTGAAAGGCGTCAGATAGTTAAGAGTGAGAAAAAATATAAGTGGAAAATGAACACAGGGGCATACAGTAACATAGACTTCTCTAGAAAGCACATATAAGCATAGTGAAATCGTCACTAGCTGAAAGATGTTTTAACCAGATCCCTTAGTTTCTGTAGATGTTCCTAGAACTTGATTTTTTCTTGTCAGAGGCTTCTAAATTTTTTGTACCTGGAATCTGAAGAAGGCACTTTCTCAGTTCTGGGATTGAAACGTACAATGCACCCACTACTTAACCTTCTAAACCTGCTCCAGTAATACCTCCAGGATTTAAATACTTGCCTCACCATGGTTACTTTAATTTTGGTGATTTTTTTCTCACTGGTTATTAGATATCATGCACATGTATATAAAGATAAAGAACACCTTACAATGTTTTCTCTGTGTAAAAAGGTGAAGGTTTTATTTACAACCAAAATAAGTTATTTTTTATTTCACATGCCAGAATGTGGTGCTTGACTCATGAAGACAGCAAGCGACTCTGAAAACCTTTAAATAAAGAGTAGAGTGTTTATTGAAATTTTATTTTCACAAAACTCATTTGAAGTATCCAGATTACATCATACATTCTCAAAGTGATAAACAGCACTGAAATTAACTGCACTCCCACCCGTCACACCTGATTCTGAAACTATATTGTGACCTTAAACACAAATCCTAATGACAGTGTGATTTATTTAAGCACATTGAGTCTGGTAGGTCTGACAAATTTAATGTGCACTGGAAAAGACTTTAAGAAAGTTGAAAGACAATGTATTTACTGCATATTTTAATACAGTCCTTTAATACAGAGAGGATGAAAAATAAAAATTGGCATTATTCTAAAATTGTAATATAGTAGATCATCATTCATAACAACAAATGTAATAGAATAGAATAGAATAGAATAGAATAGAATAGCTGGAAGACAGTGTAATAATAATGGAAGACAGTGATTCGTTGCGATCCATTGTGCTGAGAAAAATATGTTCTCGGTTTACAAGAACTGGTGGTTTAACGTGGCACGGCACAGAGGCGGTAAGGTTTGGGACTGCGAGTGGCTCCTAACTTGAACTCCAGACTGGGCTGCTCTCCAGCAGGTGCAGAGAATGAAAACCTCTGAAGAAGGGAAGTAAAAAACAGGAATAACTCCATCCTGGCCAGCTGTTCTCCAAGACATGAGCGCTTGCCTGAATACACAATGAGACAAGTTTTATTCACAGAATTTACCAAAGTTAAGGCTGTAACTGTAAATGGCTGCTAAGTCAAACAATCAATGGCAAGACATACTACTTTAGTAATCTTGCCTTTTTAAAGCACTTGGCTTTAAACAGCCTTTAACTGGATTTTGAGGAACTGTAACAACTGACTAACCTGCAGAAAAAGGAAGAAAGGCCTCTCTCCTCCTGAATTTACCATCCTGGTGAAGAAAGTGTTGAGGGTTGAAGGAGTTTGGAGTTTCCCACATTGTCTCGTCATTTAAGACCGAGTGTAGAACAGGTATGACCATTGTACCCTGAGAAAATACAGCCAGTTAGAAGTGTTATTTAAACATGTCTAGTGTTTGTTCTAATCAGCGTGTCATACGTGTTTCTGGTATTGCTGATTGTTCATGCATTTATTACTTCTACAATCATCTATTCATTATTATCAGGTCGCTCTAAATGCTCGCTGAAAAGCCTTCAGATTATCCAGAATACTGCAGCAAGAGTAGTGACAGGGACTAGAAAGAGAGAGCATATTTCATTCATATTAACTTCTATAAAACTTGTGATTCCCAGTGTATTTAAAAGTAGAATAGAACTTTGAGAATCCTGGCATTAGATGATAAAAGGACAACTTTTTCATTCAAAATCTATCTGAAACAACAAAAAACACCAAAAAAGTGATATAAAAAAATTCATCTTCGCAATTGCTTTGTGTACCTTTGGGATTGTGTACTTATCCAATGTTGTGTCCTTGTTTGCAACATGGGCCACATTGAGGGGAATGATGTTGCCCATTCTCTGGATCTCATGGATGACCGCATCAGTATAGGGCATGTTTTCTCTGTCAGTCATAGACGGCTGTCTGGACGAACCAATCACAGCATCGATCTCAGCCTGGACTTTTTCTGCACATAGTGAGAACATGAACTGGTGGCTGTTGTCGCAAATTGGCACTATTAAAAGGAATCTGGATTAAAAAATAAAACTGAAATAAACTGAACAAAATAAACCAACACAAGAATGATCTGTGAGAAATCTCTGAAAAAAAGTAATAGAAAGATGGTCACAAGTGTGTATTCAGGATCAATATTGTTCATACACACACCTTGAATGTCAGGGTAGTAGATCATGTATAGCAGTCCCCAGTGTAAAGTAGTTGTAGTAGTTTCAGTTCCAGCACCAAACAAGTCCAGGGTGCAAAAACACAAATTGCTGAGACTAAAACCAGAGTCTTCATCCTCCTTCTATCAGAAACACAAAAGCCAGAAGCAGGAAATAAAAGGCATGTTTTATTAGAAAATGTAAATGAACAAGAACACATTTTGAAAACACTCACCTCCCCCATTTCTATGAGAAAAGCATCAATGTAGTCTCTTGGCGATGATGGGTTGAGGTTTTCTCTGTGTTCTTTGATCTTGACTTCTACAAAGTCAATTATCTTTTGGATCAGAGTGAATATTTTTTGGTGAGGTCCCGGCAGCCACCTCATCAGCCAGGGTAATGTGTTGTAAATCTACAGAACAGGAAGACAGTAGTAGTAATAGGTCAAATTCTGCTAAAGTAGGCTTAAACTGTGATAGACAGTAATGGAAAGTAACCAAGTAAAATCATTTAAACACAATTTTGAAGCATACTTTAATAGTAATTAAAATCTCTTTTACACCACACCAGATTTCATAAGTAACTTTCTTCCTCCACTGCAGTTAAAGGAACACAACAGTAAAATATTTCAGGAAACATAATCTGCTTTGAGATATCAGTCTGAGAATCTGAGACAAGACACAGCCCTGGTGGAGTCTAATGTGCACAATAGCTGCGCTCCACTAACTGCTCCGTTTGCAAAAACAGCTTTCACTTGGGCTGCAGAAAAAAGTTCAGTTAAAGTTTCTTATTTTAAATCCTGAATCAAACAACACTAAGGTATGGGAAAGAGTTTCACCTGTGCCCACACACCTCCCTCCAAGTACACTATCTCATTGAAGAGCTGCAGAATAGACTGAAACTGCTCATCGGTGTACTCAAATCGATTCCCAAACACCAGACAGCAAATGATGTTGGACACAGCATTGGTTAACAGTGACTGGGTATTAAAAGGTTTTCCTGAAAGAGTATATGTCCATTAGACAAAACATTAAAAGCAAACTCATAATTAATTTTGATTATGTAAAAAAAAAATGTGTAAGTTTTGTGTGTGTGTGTGCCTTGATGATCTGCAAAAGTCTCTGTGAGATACTGGCACTCCTGCTGGATGGATGACTCCAGGGTCTTCTTGCCCAGACCAAAGTTTCTGAGTGTGTGAAGAGCAAATCTCCTCTGTTGCTTCCACTGATACCCATTTGATATCACAAGACCTTTTGGAAAAACAAAACTACATTAGACCCAAAGTAACTTAAAAATAAGGTCAGTAAAATACTAAGTTTTAACATTGCTAAATAGTCTGATGATGCTGGTCTTATTAAAACATCTTGAAAAACTTTTCAAGGAAAATTATCACCTTTATTCCCAACCAATTCTTCAAACATTGGTAGGCTGGGACGATCCATGAAGTCTTCTCCTCGTTGGATTAGGGCTTCTTTGACAAGCTTGTAGCCATTAATGATCACAGTTCTTTGACCAAAGAATCGAAGGCTGAATATGTTTCCATATTTCTCTGCAAACTGAACATGAACAGAAGATTCTGTTCAGTGTTGGGTTGGGATCTGCCTCATTTGGGTGACCGCTTCATAATTTTGGCCATTTCCTCTCAAGAAAGCCAATATTAATACAGCTTCTTCCGAATAAAATACAGCTTCACATACAGCAACGTCCCTTTCTCTCAATAAATAACCAAAAAGACAAGATAACAAATACTTTATTCATTCCATAGGTAGGCATTTTATATAAGAAAATATTTAAGACAATGTTAAACTCTGTGACTGTTCTGTCCTATTGCACATTTCAAAAGCAATTAAAAGCAATTAACCTGCTTTATAAATGCACTGTCTGCTTGTTTATTACTTTCCAACCTACTAGTAACTCATGATAATGGTTGCGTTCTAGCTGTAGAATGCACACACACTAGGACAGAGTATTAGGGTGAGAAAAAAAATTACTGTTGATCATTTTGAGAATAAGGTCAAAAATGTATTTTGAGAAAAAAGTCAAAATACTGTTTTTTGAAAAAAGGCGAAATTATATTTCTGGGAAAAAAGTCAAAAAGTCTATTTGGAGGAAAAAGTTGAAATGTGGAGATTACAGTAGTTGTTTCATGACAAATTGCCACATTTGCTATTCCCTCTGAGTTAGTGAAATCATACTTCAGAATGAGTTGTAGTAACAAGAAAGGAAATCATTTCTGTTTAGCACATAAACATATTAGGATGTTGAAAAGATGGTGCAGAAAGCTTCATCTGCTCAGATGGAAAAACACACAAACTTCAAACAGTTGGCCAGATTTGTACAAAATGAAATTGATATTTGCAAGGTTATTGATGGTTACACTCTTGTCCAATAAAGAGGTCATATGTCAGGATTCTGGCCTTCTACAAGTTCCTAAAGCCAGAAAAAACACTATCGGAGAGCGTGCTTTTGCTTTTCATGCCCCGTTTTTGTAGAACAACCTCCCTCAAGATACTGAGGCATGCTCTGTGGAAGTTTTTAAAGCTAAGTTGAAGACCCACTTGTTCACCCTATCCTCCGTGTCTTAATTCTGTGCCATTTAGTTTTTAAATTCTTATTGTTTTTAACTCATTTTGCAGAGGGTATTGCATACATATCAATTTATCTTGAAACAACAATGGTCTCCACATTTCGACTTTTTTCTCAAAATAGATTTTTGACTTTTTTCATTCATACACGTCACACACACACACACAGACACACACACACACAATAAATAAATACATGAATAAGCACAGACGATATATAGTAATTATTGGTGGTGATGAGGTCTAAATTCTAGTCTAAAATTCTAGACCGCATAGAAAATTCGTCCGGCTCTACACGAATACATACTAACCTTTCAAAAAGAAAGTAATACCACTTGTAATGCCTGGGGCACGCTATTTTTATAACATGACATTTTAATAATAATAATTAGTAGTAGTAGTAGCAGTAGTATGTATACCTCTGCAAACTGCAGATGAATTCTATCAGGTCTAATGCGATGAAGATCTCCAATGAAAGGCAGAGCCCGCGGTCCGGGAGGAAAGTTTTTTGGCACTCTGTTCTTCAAAACTTCAGTCGTAAGCAGAAGAACAAACAAAAAGATTAAAATGCTCCTGCCGTCTATCCACTCTGAGCCAAGAAGGCTGTATAATGTCTCCATGTCTTCGCTTAGTTAGGCTGTCGCTTAATGTTGAGATGGGCTATATCTGCAAATATGACGATGATTGTTAAATTGCCGGAGACCGTGGAAAGACTCCGTAACAACGAACCGTGGTTTGCTTTCAAAATAAAAGCACGTGGTTAAGACTTAACCAATGTAAAATTACACTACTGTATAATGTCTCCGTGTCTTCACTTAGTTAGGCTGTCGCTTATTTTTCAGATGGGCTATATCTGCAAATATGACGATGATTGTTTCATTGCCAGAGGACGTGGAAAGACGCCAAAACAACGAACCGTGGTTTGCTTTCAAAATAAAAGCGCGTGGTTAAGACTTAACCAATGTAAAATTACACTACATCTCTAAGACACTCTGTTACAACTGTTACACCTGTACCAGGTGGTTAAGAAAAATCGGAGTTGTAACAGTTTATGTAGTTAAGAAAATTTAGGGCTACGTTTAGGAGGAACACAGGTAGCAGTGCTTGTTTCCGGTCGGTATTCTTAGCCACACGGTGTGCTTTCAGTGTAGGATTATTGTTTTCGTACATTTATTAATTAAGAAAACACCTGAGCAATGAAACTTTTACCTTTTAGTTAAATCCAGAAAGCAAATGGCTTTGTTTTTCACTGACCGTCTACTTTGTTGTTTTTTTTCTCAATAAATTACGTAATATATTTATTAAATATTTCATTCACGAAGATCTCATTTGTGATTTAAGCACGATCAGTTTTTGAGCAGTATATTTCAGACCTCTACTGGCCTGTATGGCTTACAGTAGTTGGTATTATTCTTCTGGGGACCTTTGGGTTCTTGCCATAATTACATAACATATTCAGAGCCAAAGGGAACAACACACCCAGTGTGTGAAAAGTTTAAACCGCCCAGTAGGTTAAAGGCATTGGCACCTTATCTTGAAACCCGAATCCTAATTTGGTTTGGAATGTGGGAAGAATAATGAGGAGAACTTCAAAGAAAAATTATTTAAAATGATACAGTTAACAAAAGATATCGGTGTGCCTTTTATTCGAATTGATCGCTTTTATCTATATACACTGTCTTAAGAGAATAGTATTTAATTGTTTAAAATGTATTTAAAAAAAGGGAAAAGCAAGTGGAACTGAACAAGGGGGAGTTAAAGTAACAGATTCGTTTGTTAGCCATTAAATGCCCAATAATTAATCTCTATACAACAATATGTTTGCAGGTTTGTGTATTCCTGCTATTACATTGAGGCAGACAGTTTAGCAAAATTCTTGGCCAGCGCCCCCCAAATTGATAGAACATTTGTGTACATTAGTCTTTTCCATCCTCCAGCTGTATGGAAACACTCAAATGGGAATGCTTGGGTTGCTAATACTGCAAATCTTTTCCTTAAGATTGCTACTGTTTCTTTTCTAGGTTGTACTTTGACGAGCTGGAGGTTTTCGTGAAGCTTTTATTTTGGTACTTTCACTGAGTAAATTTGTGTCCCATAAAATTTAGATTTAACTATTAATACTTAGAACTGGCACATATACTTAACATGTTTATGTAACATTTAGATTTACATTAAAAAGTCTGCAAATATTTGTGACTTGAAAAGCAATTTCAAAGCAGGTTTTTAAGAAGTTTGGAGCTAAATGTGATACATTTTTAAGTTGTTTCCAGTATGCTTCAGTTTACAGTCAGCTCCATAGTAACCAGCTGGAAGAGCTCAGCCTCCTGACTTGTTTTTTTTTTTTTACATCAGAATTCCCAAGAGGTCCTCTGTCTTATGTAACATGGTTGGGCCCTCTTTTTCCAGAGTCCACTAATAATATTAGGCTTTTGACCTCCACTGAGGAACTTGTCCACACTTGGTTGGTTTTTATGTTTGTTACACAAAAACTAGCAGCCATCCTGAAACTTAGAGGTGGAATATACCAAATAAATAAATTTGGTACAGATCTTTTTATTGTTACTTTCCAAGCCATGTATGAATTTTGCTGGCTGGTGGGTGTTCTGTTTGGTTTATTCTGTAAAATACCAGCAGCCTTAGTTTCCAAACAGCCACAGGGCTTTGCCTTTTTCAAGAAATGTTTTCACTGGAGTTGACTTTAAAACAACGGAAGTTGCAGAAGTCTGATAAAAATACAGACTGCTGAAAAATTAAAGGAAAAACCTGAACCCTTCACCCCCCGCTGCGAGAGTGGCTGTTTATTGTTCTTGTTTATTTGGGGACTATTGTATTGTACACACACACAATGGCGTAGATATTACACACACATACAGCTAGAACAGTTCCTTTGTGTATGCTACTTTTCAGAATTACTAGACAAAGTTAGTGAAAAAATCCAAAGTTGCTCAATATATCAAAAGTAAAAGATACTCTAAGCCATCCAATACAGCATGCTTTGAAACCTCAGACAAAAAAACAACAACATTACCACAAATAAGTCTTTACATAAGTCTAAGCTGTAAAAATGTAGTTGATTCTATTAGACACTAAAATGTCAAAAGCATTTTATGGCACATAGGTATAATAACATACCTATAGGTATAATATAATAATAATATATAAATATTTTTTTGAAGAGGCCTATTAGTTAAGAACAAAATTAAAATGGAATACTATTTTGATGATATTATACATAAAAGAATTTGGCACATGTCCTTTGTACCTTTCTGGATAAATGTGATTAGCAGAATTGTGTTCAGTAAAAGATAGCACCTCTGGTACAGCACAGAGGCGGAAGGGTTTGGGGCAATATGTGCCCTCGAATTTAAACTTGAGACTGGGTTGCTCTCCAGCATGTGCAGAAAATGAAAACCTCTGAAGGAGGGAGGTGAAAAACAGGAATAACTCCATCTTTGCCAGCTGTACCCCAAGACACGAACGCTTACCTGAAAATACAATACACAGTATTTACTCACACAGGTTAGTAAATATTCACTTTGATGAGAGAATTACTTCAGTTATGGAACAAACCAAGGACACGATTAACATGCTCATCCATTATATAAAAAATATAAGTAATGTAATAAAAAATGGTTGGTCATACAATCTAATATAGCTTTTAACTGATTATGAACAGATTATACTGACTAACCTGCAGAAAAAAGAATGAAAGCCTCTCTCGTCCTAAATTTATCATCCTGGTCCAGAAAGTGTTGCGGGTTGAAGGAGTGTGGAGTTTCCCACATCATCTCATCCTGTAGGACCGAGTGCAGTGAAGGTCTGATCATTGTGCCCTGAAGAAATACCATTATTAACAGGGTTATTTAAACACATCTCTTGACTCCTTGTCCTAGGTGGTAAGTTTCTACAAGTTTCTTGCATTGCTGCATGAAGTAAAGTACTTTATACTCTGACAGTGTAGTGGTGTCTACACTGTTAGCTCTATACTCCGTACAAAATGGCTCCGTTGAATTAAAGTCATGTCAGTTTTAATTCAGTTTTAATTCAATTTTAATTCAGTTTTATTATAGCATCAATTTACAATAAGTTAAGTCATAAAATGTAAAGACACTTGCAAATCAAATCAGAATTTGTCAGTTGCTTTATTAAAGTTGGTTTTCTGCTTCTATTACACTTACACTAAAGAGAGAGAGAGATAACATTCTTGAACATCAAAAATAATAGCAGAAGACAGTCATTGAGAGAGCAGAGAAACAGACATGCTCAGTTTAGGATAACTCGTGCTCTAACGTGGCACAGCACACAGACGATAAGGTTTGGGACTGCGTGTGGCTCCCAAAATGAAGTCCAGACTGGGTTTCTCTCCAGCAGGTGCACACAATGAAAACCTCTGCAGCAGGGAGGTGAAAAACAGGAATAACTCCATCCTGGCCAGGTGCTCCCCAAGACATACACGCTTACCTGAGAAAACACAAGACAACAAGTTTTAAATACATAATTTACAGGGTTTCTCCGCTAATCACAGCTTAGTTATTTACTAAATTAAATCAACAAATGAAGCACAAGTCAGAACATTTAAAAGCTCATAATTCAATGCAACTTGTCTTTCCCCAGTGTTGTACAGTACGTGCCACTGATTTGACCTTCTCTATCCATTATGGACTACAGTGCAGGAACAAGCAGCAGACTACCTGCTAATCTGTATCTACTTCACCACTTTATCACTGTACTGATTTTACATTTAATTTGGTTAAAGGTTTTAAGATGCAGTTGTGATTGCCCTGTCGTTTGTCTGAAATTAGTTTTGAAAATGCTGAAACCTTCAGTGTAGTACTTTAGAATGATTTCCTAAATGGTTATTCTCAGAGAGCTCTGCATTATCATATTTCAAATAATGCAAAATTCAGTCTCTGGCAGACTACTTATTTTATGAAAAAAAAAATTTTTTTTTGTTTGCTTGTTTTTGTTGAATCCATTCATTTTGATTGCAGTTAATCTAGTTTATGTGGTTAGACGTGCAAAAAGCAGGTGTGAGTATTTATACTTTAGTGACGACTCCTATTTAGAAATTACTAATAATTTCCTGGACATTTGGATGTGAGGTACAACTTTAGAACAGTTGTTGTAAAGAATGACAAGGTAAATCAATTTAACACAAAGAGAAAATAAATGTAAATGTAAATTAAATATCTGACTAGAAAATGCTGCCTTCAGTTTAAATATGAATGTTACATAGGCAAAAAGCTGACTATAAGCAGCAACATGTAGCATTTTTTAACTTCTGCCTAAAACAGCATTTAACAGAGTTTTAAAGGATTGCAACTAATGACTAACCTGCAGAAAAGGGAAGGAAGGCCTCCCTCTTCCTAAATTTTCCACCCTGGTCCAGAAAGTGTTGAGGGTTGAAGGAATGTGGAGTTTCCCACATAGACTCATCATGTAGGACAGAGTGCAATGGAGCCAAGATCTTGGTGCCCTGAAGAAATACCAGGATTTGAAATTCCCCATTGGCTACAGTTCTTTAGCATCAACACTTGGTATTTGAGTATCTCTGAGTCAGTTGGAACTGTTCTTTATTCATCCTTTATGATCATGTTGTTTACAGAGGCGGGAAGTAACAAAGTAACTTTGTTACTGTAAGTAGAATTTTCAGGTATCTGTACTTGAGTATTTACTTTTCTGATAACTTTTTACTTTACTCCCTACATTTTTAAACAAATATCTGTACTTTCTACTCCTTACATGTTCAAAACATTCCCATTACTTTACATTCAGTGCTATCATTTATGGCGTTTATACTCAGGGGTTAAAGTTGGCCGGAACTTTAACAAGGCCAGTGTCCATATCAGTAGCGGTTTTTGATACGGGCGACACGGGCGGAGAAGACAGACAGGACAGGACAGGAGAGGAAGAAGAGAGGTTAGATTTGAAGGTGAAGACTGCACAGTGACACTTAAACTGAAAATGTAAAGCTTACATGTAATGTCATTATTTTAATCACATGTCGGAACTGTGTATTATGTGTTTTGATAAATTCTTTATTTGCATTGTTGTAAAACGTCCTGCAAAACAAACTAACCTATATTAACTTTGTGCTATTCAAATTTTGCATGGAAATAATGGGTAGTTTTATCGAGGATAAACAGGTTAGACTGCATTACTGGGGTGAATTCACAGTAAAGCACTGTGTTGTAAAGCAGAGGCGGTGGTGTATGTTTCATGATCAACAACAGCTGGTGTGATTATGCGAACGTGCACCCGGTCAAATCTTTCTGCTCACCGGACCTGGAGTACCTGATGATTAAGTGCCGGCCATTCTGGCTACCGAGGGAATTCAAAGCAGTGATTATTACGGCGGTTTACATTCCCCCACAAGCCGACACTAAGGTGTACTCAGGGAACTGTACAGCGCGATCAGCAGTGAGGAAACCGCACACCCAGAGGCGGCGTTTATCACGACCGGGGACTTTAATAAGGGTAACCTGAAGAAAGTCTCACAAAAACTCCACCAACACATCCATTTCAGCACTCGTAGAGACTGGCTTCTTGACCACTGCTACACCTCTTTCCGGGATGCATACAAAGCCCTCCCCCGCGCCCCATTCGGCCAATCAGATCACCGCTCCATCCTGCTCCTGCCCGCCTACAGGCAGAAGCTGAAACAGGAAGCTCCAACCCTGAGGGCGGTGCACCGGTGGTCGGACCAATCGGAGTCTACGCTGCGGGACTGTTTTGATCACGCGGACTGGGAAATGTTTCACGTGGCTGCTAAAGACATTGATGAGTACACAGACTCAGTCTGCGGATTTATCAGAAAATGCGTGGAAGATGTCGTCCCATCCAGAACAGTTAAATCCTTCCCAAATCAAAAACCCTGGATTAACGGAGATGTTCGCACAGCACTGGCGGCATGGAGCACCGCTTTTGCCTCCGCGAACACATCGGACTACAAACACGCACATTACCAACTCCGGAAGACGATCAAAGCAGCCAAACGTGAGTACAGGGACAAGGTGGAGCAACAGTTTGACAACCCTCGGAGTATGTGGCAGGGACTAAACACGATCACAGACTTTAGAGGGAAAACCAGCACGCCGCAGACCACGGCCTCTCTGTGTGAGGATCTAAACGTATTCTACGCTAGATTCGACACAGCGAACACCACGAGACCGGACAGTGTGCGCACCGCGGATGACGTCAGTGCGCACACTGTGTCTGAGGAGGATGTGCGGAAGTGCTTCAGGAGGGTGAACGCACGCAAAGCTACTGGTCCGGACGGGATTCCCGGCCGCGTCCTCAAGTCATGCGCGGCTCAGCTGGCTGGAGTGTTTACACACATCTTCAACCTTTCCCTCTCTCTGTCTGTAGTCCCAGCCTGCTTCAAAATGGCCACCATCGTCCCTGTACCCAAATCCTCCACCATCTCCTCATTGAACGACTGGCGACCCGTAGCCCTGACCCCCATCGTGAGCAAATGCTTCGAGAAGCTGGTCAGGGACTTCATCTGCTCTGCACTACCCGACTCACTGGACCCTCTACAGTTTGCATACCGCCACAACAGGTCCACTGATGATGCCATAGCCCTGACACTCCATGCTGCCCTGTCACACCTGGAGAAGAGAGACACGTATGTGAGAATGCTGTTTGTAGATTACAGCTCAGCATTCAACACCATCGTTCCCTCGAAGCTGGACAGGAAACTGCAGGATCTAGGACTGAGCAGCTCCCTCTGCAGCTGGATCCTTAACTTCCTGTCTGACAGACGCCAAGTGGTCAGACTGGGCAGCACCACCTCATCCCCCATCACACTGAACACTGGTGCTCCACAGGGGTGTGTACTGAGCCCTCTCCTGTACTCACTCTACACCTACGACTGCACGGCCACTAGAAACTCCAACATCATTGTGAAGTTTGCGGACGACACTACAGTGGTGGGTCTTATTACCAACGGTGATGAGACGGCCTACAGGGAGGAGGTCAGCGCCCTGACCCACTGGTGTCAAGACAACCATCTCACCCTCAACGTCGCAAAGACAAAGGAGCTGATAGTGGACTTCCGGAGGTGCAGAGGAGTACACACCCCCATCACCATCAACGGCGCCGCTGTGGAGAGAGTGAGCAGCTTCCGCTTCCTTGGTGTACATCTGGCTGAGGATCTTACGTGGTCAGTACACATAAACAAAACAGTGAAGAAGGCGCAGCAGCGCCTCTTCTTTCTCAGGAGACTGAAAAGATTCGGCATGAGCCCCCGCATCCTCAGGACCTTCTATCGCTGTGCTATTGAGAGCATCCTCGCTGGATGCATCACCACCTGGTACGGCAACAGCACCGCTCACAACCGCAAAGCTCTCCAGAGAGTAGTGCAGTGTGCTGAACGGATAATTGGAGGTGAGCTTCCCTCCCTCCAAGACATCTACAGGAAGCGGTGCCTGAGGAAAGCGGGGAGGATCATCAAGGACTCCAGTCACCCCAGCCATAAACTGTTCAGACTACTTCGATCAGGAAGGAGGTTCTGCAGCATCCGGTCCCGTACCAGCAGACTGAGAGACAGCTTTTTCCATCAGGCCATCAGACTGCTGAACACGTCATAGACACCTCACCCTCACTACTGGAACTTCAACATTATGCACTCCATACTGTATATAAATACCACTGTTTTGCACATACCAACCTCTGTATATTTTATATATCTTATTTTATTGTTTACTTTATTTCATTTGTAAAACATGTATATACATACTATATACACACTCAAACACACACACGTAGAAAAACATATTTAGTATACACATTCAGTAATGTATATACCTTTACATATTGTACATATATTTATTACTTTTTAGATTAGCCATTTTTATATTTTGCTTGTTTTACATTATTGTATTTTGCACAACTCTGTTGCTTGTGAAGCTCGCACACAAGAATTTCACTCACATGTACTGTGCCAGTGTACCTGCACATGTGATGTGACAATAAAAGTGATTTGATTTGATTTGATTTGATTTGGACTGGTGCACAGTAGCTGTGGTGCTCCTGGTCAGATTTAGGTTACACCAAGTGTAGCAACGACTTTGCGTTTTAGATGATCATGCTTAGATTAATTCACTGAATTTAAACTTTATACTAGTGCTGGGCGATATGACGATATATATCGTGTGGACGATAGAAAAGTGTCTATCGTGCCATTTGTCTTCTATCGTTTATATCGTACTAACCCAAATTTTATAAATTATTACATGAAATATATAATTAACCCTTTACAACTGGTCGGAGCAGGTACACTCCGTTTTACCTAACTATTTTTAAATCCCTGTAGAACTGGAACCACATAAGGTAGTGCAATAATTTTTTTTGCATGTGAAACCGGAGTTGTACTTACATCTTATGCCATTAGCTTGTCCAAAGTCACGGTTTCCTTCCACATATAACTTTGCAAAAATTGCATAAGAAGCACTTGCAGCAACAAAAACACAATATTCCAGAAACACGCTTTGCCGACGTTCATAAGACTTCCTACGTTGGCATATACGTCAGCGCGAACTATCGCACGTCCGCCATTACCTGCCCGAAACCGGAAGTGACATCATTTTCGCGAAAGGGCCTTATAAGCCTATGTTGGTGTTTTTAAAAGACATGTTTGACTTTATGTTTTTCTGTATCGTTTCTGGGATGCTTAGAACTCAAATTACACTGTTGGAAATAGTTTATTTTGATGCATTATAATATTTATTTTCATTTTTCCTGTAGTATATAAAAATTAGTGTATCTCAAAAATAAAACTATGAAGACACTCAAAATAAATTTCTCGTGGTTGGAAACTTTTGTATTTACAGTTTTGAGGGATACACCGCTTAAATTTTTTTTAACTAGAAATATATGTAAAAAACAAAAAAACGATTTTAAATTTTTTTATAGTTTATTGCACTACAAGTTTTTGCAATTTATGTAGTTACTATGGACTTAATGCATACATATTATTAAAATTTGGGCTATAACGGTTGTATTGATATATGGAAACTTGAAATACTCCCACAAATGGCACTACAGCATGTAAAAACAAAGATAAGCTCTGGCGGACTTGGTTCTATGGTAGGTCTTAAAGGGTTAAATAGCCTGTGGCAAATATATTAGTGTTGTCTTCTCACTATACATGCTCTTAACTTTATGCAAGTAAATAATATGGTATAAAAAATGATATTTTTCGCAAAGAAACTCCGTCTCGTGGTTTGCTGCTGTACGTGCACCCGGATTTGCGACATACTTTACGGTAACTCAAAACAAAGACTGCACCCTCGGCACTCGCTGTTTGCAGACTGCGTACTTTCTAGATGACCACAGGTCAGGTCGTATATCGTGATATATATCGTTATCGTGATATAAAATAATTCATATCGTGATAAATATTTTTTCCATATCGCCCAGCACTACTTTATACCAACTTCATACCGCCTAGTATAAAGTGTAGGGGGATAGACATCTGCCAGGATAGCTGAAAAAAAAATCTGCTCACATCTTGTTGTGTAATTGTGTAAATCTACAGAGAAAAGCGGGTCAGCTGATCACATCATGTACGCTGAAAACCTCCTGGAGCGCACATTAGAAATTACTGAGCTGTGATTATTTTCCATATGCTTAGCCACCACACAGATATTAGGGTTCCCCCACCTGCTGAACCCCACTGTAACTTTTGACTGTTCTCACTTACTGTTTAAGTGTGAAGGCAAAGTCACGCTCTACCATGTAGGCAACAGAAAATAGCAAATTGTTAAAATGATCTTTCTGCTACTACTTAAGTAAATAAAATATGTACCTTTGACACATCTGATTATCTCAGAGTTTGTCTTTTTAACCGGAACACATTTGTTACTGGTTGATTGTATACCTTTGGGATTGAGTACTTATCCAGAGTTGTGTTCTTGTTTGTCACGTGAAGTACGTTAAGTGGGGCAATATTTCCCATTCTCTGGATTTCATGAATAACTGCGTCAGTGAACGGCATGTTTTCTCTGTCACTTGTAGACGGCTGTCTGGATGAACCAACCACAGCATCTATTTCAGCCTTGACTTTCTCTGCACACACAGAAAACAGAAAAACAATTGTGGTGCACAGTTGACTAAGCTCACAATATATGTATCCCTGATAGATATTACCCTGACACACCTTGTATGTCAGGGTAGTGTATCATATATAAAAGCCCCCAGTGTAAAGTAGTAGTTGTGGTTTCAGTTCCAGCGCCAAACAGGTCCATTGTGCAAGCCTTCAAATTTTCGAGGTAAAACCCAGAATCTTTATCTTCCTTCTATCAATGATAGAAGAGATAATTGTTATATTGATGTACACAATATAAATACAAACCATCTTATCAAAATGTTTTGTAAAGTAAAGAATACATTTTTTAAAATTCCCCTCTCGCCCCCATGAAGGTGCAGAGATCTTGGATGTTGTTCCTATCTGATGGAGCCACTTGCTTTGCTTCGGGATCACTGCACCGAGTGCACCAAGTGCACCGATTACCACGGGGACCACTGTTACCTTCAGTGAAGGTAACAGTGCAAGATCAACAGGACCCTAAGAGCCTTCATCAGGAACTCAACGGGGATGTGGCGAACAACACTAGAAGCCAACGGGCTCTACCAAGGAGATGCACTGTCCCCACTGATGTTCTGCATAGACCTGAATCCTCTCAGAGAGGTAAGGCTGTCAGAACGGAGGGGATCACACTACCAGAAGGCAACATTGCAGACATTGAGGGCAGACCAGCCCCTAGGGTGGTCAAGAATGACAGAGCTAAGAACCTATGGGACTTCCAGATACAGACAGACAAAATGGTGATGGTTAACCAACCAGACATAGTGGTTGTAGACAAGCAGGAGAAGATGTAGCAGAAGACGCAGTGATAAACGTACCAATACTGAATGACAGTAACATCTCGAAGAAGGAACACGAGAAGCTGGAGAAGTACCAGGGGCTCAGAGAAGAGCTGGAGAAGTTGTGGAGAGTGAAGGTAACAGTGGTCCCAGTGGTAATCGGAGCACTAGGTGCAGTGACTCCCAAGCTAGGCGAGTGGCTCCAGCAGAACCCTCTGTCCAGAAGAGTGCAGTCCTAGGAACAGCTAAAATACTGCGCAGAGCCCTCAAGCTCCCAGGCCTCTGGTAGAGGAACTGAACTTGAAGGATAGACTACTTGCAGAGGCGAGAGGGGAATTAATTTTTTTTCATAAGAGCAAATCGAGATACACATTAAAACACTAACCTCTCTCATTTCTTTGAGAAAGGAGTCAATGTAGTCTCTTGGTGATGAAGGGTCAAAGTTTTCCTGATGTTCTTTGATCTTAGTTTCTACAAATTCAGCTATTTTCTTTGTCAAGATAAATATTTTCTGGTGTGATCCAGGCAGCCACTTCATCAGCCGGGGTATTGTATTGTACATCTGTAGAGCAGGAAGACAGTAACCAGATTATCTAATTGACTGACCATATTAACATAAGCAATAATAAAGATCATTATTACTGTGTGTTCATGAATTTTAGGTTTGAAACCTGCAGCTGTATCATTGTAAGAAAGGCCCTCCCAGTATGAACTCGAGTGGCATTTTGTTATTGAACTTCTGGTCTACTCTCTTTATAAGAGCTTAAATACTTTTTTAAAAATAATTTATGGATTTGTTTTATTTTGTTCTGAGTGTTTCGTGTGATAAATTTCATAGGTTAATATTTTTAAATCGGGCAGATTTCAGAACTCATTAGTTTGATAAATATTTAATATTAATGTACGGTGGCCCTGAATGGCCAAAGGGACTGCAATTTAAGAAAACACCAGCAATAAGAAAAACACTGCAAAAGCACACAAAACACAATAGAAATAGGAGAAAAGAAAACACAAATAGGAAAAACTGAAATAGGAAAAAACTGATTTCCAAAAGCACAAGGGAAGTGTTTCTGGGGAGACGATAACCCGACAGACCAGTTGCAGGAACCCAAAACACGCTAGGTGTGTTTTATCATGATTCTGTCACAGTTTGCAGGGCAAGCTGTGTGGTGTTAGTGAAGGAGGACCCAAGATGCAGGCATAGACTGTGATGCGAGTGAGCTTTATTTGCACGAGTGACAAAGTGGCAAAAATAGCAAGAGCAGAACGGGGAATTAACAAAACCTAAACTGGGGAAAACTAAAGAACTAAGCTGAAACCATAAGAACGCAGAGTGATGAACCGGGCAGAGAGACACAGACGACACGACAAGGAACACAGGCAGGCACACACTATAAATACACACAAGGTAATAATAATGGATTGCATTTATATAGCACTTTTCGAGACCCTCAAAGCGCTTTACAATTCCACTATTCATTCACTCTCACATTGACACACTGGTGGAGGCAAGCTACAGTTGTAGCCACAGCTGCCCTGGGGCGGCTGCCATATCGCGCCATCGGCCCCTCTGGCCATCACCAGTAGGCGGTAGGTGAAGTGTCTTGCCCAAGGACACAACGATTACAAGACGAACTGCCAATGCTTGAGCCACGATCCCCCATGTAACGAGGGAATGACACACCACACTAACATGAGACAGGACCTTTCAAAGTAAAATAGAAAATCCACAAACACAAGCTCAGGGACACGAACAGAGCACAAGGGGATGACACAGGAAATCAAAATCAGAATAAACTAGAACATAAGATAATAATAATAACAAACACAAAACGCTGGGTCAAACGACCCAGGACCATGACAGATTCATATAATACTAATGACTGATTTTTAGGCTAATAGTTAGACTAACACACTTACATGTCATCTTTTCTTTCCTCACACACCGATAGATACTCCACTTCTTTTAAGTGTCTCCCAGCGCAATTTTTAGCATATTTTGATTCCTGCAACTGGTCCATCAGGTTATTGTCTCCCCAGAAACACTTCCCTTGTGCTTTTGGAAATCAGTTTTAGTTTTTCCTATTTGTGTTTTCTTTTTTCCTATTTCCGTTGTGTTTTGTTTGCTTTTGCAGGTTTTTTCTCATTGCTGCTGTTTTCTTAAGTTGCAGTCCGTTTAGCCTCTCAGGCCCATTGTATTAATGTGCAAATTAGATATGCATTTTTTGTAACTTAAAGGTGGGATAATTATTTAGTTGAATTAGTTTATGTATAGGTAATTAGGTAGGTCATTGTTTGTTTGTTTGTTTTCATATTAAGTGTGTTTATTATTGGATGGCACCTCTATACAGGGCGTAAGTTGGGCATGCACCAAGAAAACAAAACAAAGAAAACAAAAGGGCAATTTAGTTGAGAGTGCAGTCACACAGCTCTTTGAGCTGTCTGTCTCTCTTCATTTTTAAAGGGGTTCAAACATTTCAGTGTAAAACATATCACTGCCACAATGTTTGTAAACAGCTTGGTGTCAAAGTAAAAAAGGCTCAGTGAAGTTTATTAAAAAGTCTTGTTGAGCTGTTTGTTTGGAAGTGTGAATTCATTTAAGGCTAGAAGTCAGGGGTGTCAAGCTAAGGCTTCATTCATTAGGATTTACACTCATCATAATGGTGTGATTGGTTTTATAATAGCAACAAGCAGCTCTGCTTAAACTGTTGCCCCTACTGTCTCTAACCAGGAAGCGTTAGAAAATGAATGGGTGAATTGGTTCTGTTTGGCTTTTACAGGCAATCTGATTTAAATCTGATACTGCTGTATTGTAGAGCCACATTCAGTAAATAATCCTTTCTGGAGTGTATTTCACTTGTTATGCACAGTTGTGAAAAACCACCAAGTTGACATCACAGCAGATAGATATGCAAATTGATTTAGCACATATATAGCCAAGTAGCCAAGTGAAATAATACTACGCATGGAAAGGGTTTAAAAAGAGGGGATTGTGTTTTTGACTGGTTGCCTGTCTACCAGAGGTCTGTTGTAGGGTTGCCATGGTGATGACTAGACCTCGCGTTTTGGGGGTATACCATTGACTGTAGAAAACATGGACGACGCCACAGCTCCCCAAAAATGAAGCCAAAACGTCTCTATCGCCCCCTGGTGTCTGGCTGCAGTATAGGTCATAAACCCCGCCTCCTCCATGTTAGCGGATGGGACTGGGGTCAGACTAAAATAAATTTATTCTCCTTAGATAATTTTTTTCCAAAGATTCTTTCTTTTGTTATCAATAGTTCTCATCATGCTGATTGATGTCCAAGGGGTCTCCTTTCCCATAAGTTTGATTCTAATTCCTACCGCGGTGATGTTAAATTGGGGTGTAACGTCATCATAGCAGCTTTGACTGACAGCTGCAGTCACGGAGAAACTTGCGTATCTCTGTTCGGGAATAGCAGATAGAGCGTAGGCTCTGAGAGGCGGGCCAGCGTTTACGCTACGAAAACACGACCGAGTGTTTTAACCTGACAGTCTGAGGTGTTCTTCAGTAAACTGGACTACCCGACAGAAGGACCCGAGGCCCCGCTGCACTTTTTCGGTAAGTTAATCGTGTTTGTAAGCTAATCCGTAACTACCGTCCTTAGCTAGCTCCTGAGACCTAGCTAGCTAAGACGAGCACTCGGCTGTCAGGGTTCGTTTAGCTAATCTGTGCAGGTGAATGAATTTACTAAAGAAATCAAGAGAAACGTTCCGGGCTAATCAGTCACTAATTACTGTTACTGTACTTTTATTACAAGTATTATACTGTAAAAGCAACTGCTTCAGCTCCTGTGCAGAGCTGAATATTAAATATATGCAAACAACAGCATGTTTTCAGTCTCTTGCCACATCTGTAAAGACAGTAACATCTTTTTTAAAAGCTTGTACTTCAGTAACTCCTCATTAATCAGGAACTATGGATTAAAGTACTGTAGTGTACTGTAATACTGAAAAAATGTAAGAGAACTTCAGATCCTGAGTGTGTGAGGACAGAAGAATCAGCTTTATTTCAATTTTGAGGGATAAAATTTATATTTGAGTTTGTGATGGTTCTGTTCTCTTTGTGATTACAGGAGCTGCCCTCAGATTCAGACCTCAGCACCACCCAGTGACAGCAGACAGATCATCCAACATGTTCACATGTTAACTGCAAAATGAACTGATGAAAACAGTGCAAAGGTTAAAGTACCACACGTGCTGTAGTGAAAGCTGCAGCTTTATTGATAAAGTTAAAGACAAAAAAACAAAAGGATTAATCACTCATGTAACTGTGTCACTATATATCAGCATTAACAGGACCTCAGTTTGGTGTTTCACAAAGCTGCTGATCTCAGACCTGCACACCTTCTGTTTTAAACACTTGATGTACTCAGCTGCATGAAGAGCACATGAGATTTTCTCTGACACAATTAAATAAAACCTGATGAAGGTCAAAGGTCGTCACTTGTATGTTGAACTACAAACTTGTCATCTGGAATTCTTTCACAGTTTTTTGCAGATAGTGTGTTATTTACCATAAAGTGATTCAGAGTTATTCATACCAGAGTAACCAGAGAGGATCATATATTTTTAAATATATAACTTTCTACAGGACTGAATATAATATCTTTATGTAAAAATCCAGAGCCTCTGGGGAGTACCCGAGTATTTATAACATTACACAAACCAAAGGTCTCCATCACAGTGTTCATGAAATGCTGGGTTTATCCATCTCCTGGATCGGGCCTACAGAGGAGTGCTGAAGATTTCCCTGTGAGGGAGCTGCTGGTGAAGATCGTGAGTCCTGCTTGATCAATGCGATGAGCTTCAGTCTTCCTGGTGTTTCTTAAATGAAGTCTCTCTCAATCGGTCAACAGAACATCTGGCACAGGACAGCTGTGATGAAAGAAAAGGAAGAAGTTTCTCCAAACCTCTGCACCCAGGAAACCCAGCTTGGTCCTGATGGTCCTCACTAGTTTCTCTCCAGGGTGAATGTAGCTGTTGATATAATATGGACTCTATTATTAAATGAAAAGAACAAATTAGACCACACTACTGAAACGTTCTGCTGATGTTTTTAAAATTTCCATGTTACCAGGCTGTAGAGGGCTCTGAAGATTTAAACAGTTTTAGATCCATTACACTCACAGTCTTATGTTAAAATCTCAAAGGACAGCATTATATTTTTGATATTAACAGTAACTCTGGGCCTCTGTAGAGTGTGCAGCTGATCTCATCGCTGTCTAAAAATGGATAAAAACAAACATAAGAAGTGCTGAATCCTTCAATAACACAGACTATTACAGTAGCAGGTGTGTAGCATCGCTAACTAGCTAGCAACAAGCCTCCAACACAGCGCGTATGCTAGCGGCTAATCTAGCTAACGAATTAACAACAAAGTGATTTTAGAACTATAAGATGATGAGCTGTGTGTCTTTTTTTATAACAGTGACATGGTTGTATTTACCTTAATTAAACGAGTCGTCAGTCGCGGTAAACCAGCAAAAAACTCGAGCAGCCGGGCTACGTAAAAAGTGTAGGGGGGCGTGTTTGCGGTCACGTCCAGCGGGTGTGTGGGCGGGAGCGTTACACAGTCGCTCCACCTCAAGTCACTACTGCGCAGACTCTGGCTCCAAATTTGCAAGATGGCAGCCTCCACAAGCGGGATATTTTGGCTTCATTTTTGCACAATGGGAGGAGGCGGAGTCGCGTCGTCCATGTTTTCTACAGTCAATGGGGTATACTGTCCCTTTAAGAGCCGCCGTAAGCCAGAGCACGCATGCACTCAAGTTTGCGTCACACACTGAGCGCTGTAAGCGGGAGCACTGGAGAGTCAGAGGCTGCAAACGATTCTGTGGCTAGCTACACAAGAGAGTTCGGGTGTATGTTTAATGGTCACGTGCTGTGAGAAGGACTGAAGAGCGGGTTGGCGTGAGTAGTGACAGTGTCCTAACAGATTTCAAAGTTGTTAAGTTTATACTGTTATTCACTGTGCATAACTCTGTATGTTTCTGGTTGATTCAGAGGGGAGATCACTTGCTGTGTGATTCCTGCGTGTGTACTTGTCTTAGCAGTGGCTGTGTGGAGAACCCAAAGTGAGTTCATGATGTTCTCCCATAGAAATGTGTATGTTTAAAAGAGAGTTTACTGTGTACTTTATTGCCAGTTGAACTGCGAATTTGTGGGATGTAAACAATGTGTTTATTTGTTTTGTTTTCTCTTTATTGTATTTGTTCCTAGACAGGTCACTACTGTTGTCTATACTGTTTGAGTTTAATGTGTACATATGATAGTTACTGTTGTCTCAGACCCTGAAAGACAGTTTTAGGCTGAGCCAGTGGAATAGTTACATTTTACCGTTTTCACTCAAACCTATAGTATTAAAACTGTGCTCCTCCGAGTACAGTTGGAGAATAAAAAAGCCCACAAAAGAGTATTTCCTGTGTCCTGTCTCATTCCCCATGACCGGGCCACATATACATCCAAGTTTGAGACTGGAACTAGAAGTACATGAGTGTGTGAATAACATGCACTCACCCGTACTGTCAAACTTCCCTGTAATCGAACAACGTCACTGAACATCCTGAGAATATACTGGTATCGCTTGTCAGTGTACTCAAATCGATTGCCGAACACCAAACAGCAGATGATGTTTGAGACTGCATTATTAATCAGGTTCATAGCATTAAAGGGTTTGCCTGTAAAATGAAATAATGAAAAATAAATTAATGAAATTAAAATTCAAATACATAGTTGGGAACAAATGGGACCTTGAAAATTGCAAGTGGTTTAAACATTGCAAAATGCACCTCCAACTCTTACCCAAGGGTGTCAAATAAACATTGGTGTAAAGGATCAGGGAAATGTCCCAAGTGTTTCAGAACGTTTTAGCAAATAATTGTGAATCTGGAGAAAGAATTGGCACTATATCAATAAAGCTAAAATCAAATGAACAGGATATAATAGATGTCAACAAGTGGAGAAACAGAGTGGGTGCCGTTTGCTGTTTGGTCTCTAATTAGAACTCAGGGCTCGCAAAATCGCTAGCCCGACGTCCCGGGGCTAGCGATTTTTCCAGTCGGGCTACCAGAATCTATCCCTGCCCTGCCCGTCGGGCTATCATAGGAAGGAAAAATATATGTCAATGCTTTTGCATTCTTTCGGAAATGTAGCTGGGTAAATACGTCTTTGGCATCGGTGAACCACTGTCAATATGTGACTAGGGCTGCTCAATTAATCGAATTTTAATCTAAATTACGATCTGGGCTTTCAACGATCATTAAAAATGACTGAGCCGATTATTAGCACCTCCCTCGTGCTTTACTCTCGCGCTGCTCCGTGTGGCAAATCGAGCGCACCTCTCTGCGTTTCGAACACGCGGCACAACAATTAAGAGGAGCTAACAGAGGGAAGCTCGGAAAGCTAAGCAGAAGTTATTTGGAGAGGAGAGTGACTGCCGTTGGTTGAAAAGAGAGGTAAAAAAAAAACCTTCAGTGGTGTGGAAACATTATGGGTTCGCGGAGTCAGACGTGGATCAAGTAGGCAGTGTGTAAACTTTGGTGTCCACCACAGAGCGACATGGCAAAGTTCACTAAACATAGATGTTTACATTTTATTTTTTATATTGCAAACATTTGCACTGTTACCAGTATTTGCACACTATTTTATACTATTTTTGACAATCTTTAAAGCCATTATTCAATACATTGTTATTGTTAAATAAATATCATCAAATAATCGAGATCTCAATTTCAGTGAAAATAATCGTGATTATCATTTTTGCCATAATCGAGCAGCCCTATATGTGACATATTGAAATCGCATTTGAATTTGCGCTTGCTTTTTGCTTTCACTTTGCAATCGCGCGAACTGTGTATAGAGAGCGACAGTACTGATTGGTGAGTGACGATAATTTGCGCACCAATTCCTCTGACATGATCTTATCAATCGTTAGTTTACTATGCAAACATGACAAGTGAAATCTCCCGCAGGAAGCTTAAACATGTGAGAGGTTGATCGCGCAGAGAATCGCTGAGCGTTATGTGAGTGCGTGTGTAAAGGCAGCAGGATATATATTTTAGTTCTGCTGAGCCAAATAAGACCGGTCAGGGTGAAGAAGTGACAGCCAAAGAAAAGCCTACCACAAAACGGAAAAGTTATGACAAATCAGACTATAAGGCAAAAAGAAAGTGCAGCTTTATGGTTTCATGGACAAAAGAATTTCTGTGGCTGGAATATGACAAGCTAAATAACCAGGGGTGCACATAAGAGGTCCGCAGGTGCGCATTCGCTGTCAAAATAAAATACGCGCACAAGATAAGAAGTTGCAACGCGTGTTTGCGTCCATAAGATTTTCTGGAGGAGGACAGACATTTGTTTAGAACTCTTAAAGATGTCGAAGAAGCTCCTTTAAGCAATTACTTTGGTGTTCCTCCACCTCCAAAGAAATGTCAGATGTAGTCCGAACCACAAAAGAAGCGCGTATTCTAGGAAAAGTGGTTGCAGGAGGTGAGCTGGCTTTAAACAAATGATGAACGCACAGAGATTTGGTGCAGAATGTGCCATGAAAATCCCACTCTAGCGGACAAAAACAGTGCCTTTTATATGGACGCAAACGCGCGTTGCAACTTCTTATCTGGTGCGCGTCTTTTATTTTGACAGTGAATGCGCACATGCGGACCACTTATGTGCACCCGTGTAAATAACATAATGTTCTGCCGGGTGTGTTGTTGGTTTCCCTCGATTTCTGAGTCGACAAGTGCCTTTGTTACTGGGACCAGTAATTTTAAGAAAGGTCCCCATTAGAACCCATGAGAAATGCAAGAAATGGATTATTGCTCAGTCTGCAAATAACATACTAAAAATCAACCTGAAAAATCTGTTTAGAACAGCGTACTATGTTGGAAAGAGTGAACTACCACTGGCAAAATTTAGCAGTCTTTGCAAACTTCAAAAAGCAAATGTCCTAGATCTTGGTTCCACTTGCCTCTTACCTGTGATTTCAGTGGAAATTTCAAATTCAGGATCTGACACAGACTGATTCATGTTCCACACAGTTCTTACAAGTTCATAGAAATTTCTGTTCAATTACAACCAAGTGTTTGAGTTGATGATTGTAATTTTTATACAATATTGTAATTTGTGTTTCAACAATTTTTTGATTAATGTTTTGTTTCCGTTACAATATTATACATTAAAGTATAATATTGTAACGGAAACAAAACAGGAAACAAAACATAAAAAAAATTGCTCCCTTTTTTATTCGGGCTACTTAAATTTATTTTGGGCTACCAAAAACTGAAGAGTCCCTGCCCGAAGGGCTACCAGGGATTTTGAAATTTTGCGAGCCCTGGAACTCCTTGCTAAAACATAAATCAGGTGATGAGCCACAGGTAAAGAAAAGTGGGACAATTATTAAGGAAACTTTTTAGGCCACGTGCTTTAGTACTGTGAACCTTATAAACATGTCATATGGTAAGCAATAGTGAATTATATTTAAATTTCATAAAAACATACTAAACATAAATAACATGTCACTATATTGTATTTTTCTTTTTTGCCTTGCTGATCTGCGAAAGCCTCTGTGAGATACTGGCACTCCTGCTGGATGGATGACTCCAGGGTCTTCTTCCCCAGACCAAAGTTTCTGAGTGTGTGAAGAGCAAATCTCCTCTGTTGCTTCCAGGGATAACCATTTGACATCACAAGACCTTTTGGAAATAAAAATTATATTAGACGTGATCTGATCAGTTCAATCACGTTTTTGGAACTTTGGAGGGAAAAATGCAAACACTACCTTTATTCCCAATAATTGATTCAAATAAAGGTATAGTTGGGCGATCCATGAAGTTTTCTCCTTGGTGAACCAGGGCTTCTTTCACAAGTTTGTAGCCATAAACAACCACAATCCTACCACCAAAGAGTCGAAGGCTGAAAATATTTCCATATTTCTCTGCAAACTGAACACAGATGGCATATTGTTGTTTTTGGAACAAGACACATTCTGAGGATTTATATATATTATATATATTCATATTTTGCAATTTATATAAGAAAAAGTTATTTTTTTTACTAAATGTCAGCACTGCTGTAAGTTAGTAGGCCACAGGTAATTTCTTCTGGGATTAATAAAATATTCTTATTCTGCATTTAGCAGAGTGGGAATTCAGAACAGCTTTGGCATAAAGACAAGTTCTTATAGTTATGAAAATGTCACTATATCAGGTGTTAGCCTACCTGTAACGAGGCTATTAAGTTAATATTCAGTTAAATAGCTAAAATTGTGAGGAATAAATGCAGTTCAGTGAAGGGTTCAATGAACCTCTTAGGTTTATTGAACCCTTCACTTTACCCTCATGGGCACATGAGGAAGGCAAATGCAATACAAATACAAATAATTTCTCAATCATTTCACTTCTCAGTAAATTTTTTAGTAAAAAAAAAACAATTAAAAAAAACTAAGATAAAAAATAAATAACAATTTCCAAGCAAGAAAATGATAATGATAATACTTTTTTTTGATTAAACAAACACTCCAAACCTCAAAGAAAGAAACTAAAAAACTATATAAGATTAATGCCCATTGACATAAATGTACAATTATTCCATTTATTCCTCATACCTCTGTTAACTGCAGGTGGAGACTGGTAGGTTGGATACGGTGAAGGTCACCAATGAAAGGAAGAGCCCAGGGTCCAGGAGGAAAGTTTTTTGGTACTCTGTTCTTCAGAAAATCTGTCAACAGTAGAAAAACAGTCAAAAATATTAAAACAATTTTGCCATCTATCCACTCCAAGCCGAGAACTTTGTATATCAACTCCATATCTTCTCTTCATCTGTCCTGCTACAAGTAAACAGAACAAACACAATCTGACAAACAGCACTGACTGTGGTGTCCCACCTCACACTGAACCGTGAACTGTAAACAAAGTGCAAACTTTAACACAAAGAAATCTCAGTGTGATTTATTTACACAAATCAGCTTTAGAGGGTCCTACAAATTCAGTGTACTTTCGAGAGGATTGTAAGAAGGTGATTTCCAGTTATTTCTTTTAAAAATGGGAATGCATTTTAAGATAATCCATAATTTAAGATAGTCACAAGCTTCATATGGTGTGGTGAGGAGGGGTGGGGGATTCGGAATGTGAGAGTTGAAAAACACATGAGCAGCTCTAAAAATCATTCACTTGCTCAGGGCCTTGCTAAATACTAATGCCGTGTTTCCAGGGCAGAGATACAAATAACATTTAAAAAAAAGATCAAAAAAAGAATAATCTCGCTTTTGCCTCTATGATGTGTATTTACCATGTCAGCATATTGTTTATTTCATTTTATTTACATAGAAAGTTATTTTTATAGTTTTGCGAGGACTGACCTTTTCAGCTACCAGGGCAATTCTAGTGCAGTGACACTTCAATATGTGACTGACAAGAGCAATATTCAAAAGTGGGACCTTGTGGTTTTTCCAGCACTGTTAATGAGCTGTATTTCATTTCAGTATAGAAACACAGTTCCTGAAATGCTGGGACGCTGTGTGAATAATGTAGAAAATGAAAAAAATTAAACAGATCTCGTAAACCCATATTTTATACACAATAGAACATAGAAAATATATCAAATGCATAGACATAGTAAATGCAAAATTTTAAGAAAAATATTAGATCAATTTTAATTTATTATGGTTTTAATGTGAAAAAAATAACACTTGGGGGGAAATTGAGTTTAAAGTCAGTAATACCCAAAAGGTTGATTCTGTTCTCTGTTCAGCCCATTATTCATTCAGTGGTGCTAGTTCCAGTCATTGTGCAAATGTACTGTTTAATAAGGTTGGCGAAACCTGCAGTCAGCGGAGCCTTAATAAATCCCTTGGATGAGTGACGAAACGTTTCTCCCATTACGTCCAGATGAACAGAATCAAGCTTTTAGGATTTATTTACTTGAATGATTGAAGTCAATAATACTGAGTTCTCTTATTTATAACATTTTTAATACAATCAAGGGAATGGTTTATCAGGCAACTACTAAAGTAAAGCAAAGATATCTATTCTAGCATCGCATTATAGAAGTGCCACATCCGACTAATCTCATCAGAATAAGGAAGTTTGCTTTTTACTGTCCACATCCAGAAAGAGTTTCCTCACATCAGCGCTTCAAATTACACGCATGCACACAAATGCACAGTTTTATGTAACTTACACCATCACTTGTTGATTGTGTAACTAGAGCGTGGTGTTTTAAGTAGAGAGCACAGTCAGACGGAGAATGTCAGCCCCAGCATTTTTGGCCTGAACTCTCTGGAGACACGGTAAACAATGTGAGACTGTGTGCATGGATTTGCAGGGTGGAGGAGGGTGATTACACATTCCACACAGTTTCTCTTCCTATACACGACTGACCTATGAGAGACCATTGACTAGACAGTCACATCATGATACTTTTAAAATATATGGGAAAGATGCTGTTTTTATTCATGCACACTCCTTATAATGGCCCTTCTTTTTGTGATCACTATGATTAAACAGCACAACATTTTGGTGAAATATTTAACGTATTTGCTCCACTACATTAATCTGACTTTGACACTTTTAGAAGTCCAACTCCTGGGTTGGGAAACCACTAGACAATATAACCTGGCTCTGTATCAGGTAGTTAAAAATTCCACCTAAACAAGCAATATTCTTCAGTAAGGTTATTAGAGGCCTCATCAAAATTTACCTGTAAAATAAAGAGGAACATTACAAAATAGAAAAAAAAACTAGCATAAAGCAACAGTGAGAGGGTCAAAAAGCAGTTTGAACTTTTATCAGTCAGATTCGCTTCACTATAACGAGTTTCTTGCTTTACATCTGTTTTTCCTCCAGTAGTGGCAAAGCTATATGACCAAAAACAATACAACCATAATTGCACAAACACAGCAGAGATTATGGGTGTTACACCTTTTTTATACTGTCAAAGTAGAAAATTGGAAACACTTGGACACTTCACCAGACATTTCAAAGAGTATCAGCAAAATAGTCTAATAATAAAATAATAATTATGCTTAAATTAAGCTAAACAGCTAAAGTAACTCTTTACTGACAAAAATGCCAATTTTAATTTGTTTTTTTAGAAAAACATGCTTAAATTAAAAATAAAAGTTTTTAATACAGAGAAGGTGATTGTGGCCATAAAATGCTAGCATTCTCGTAATGCATGCTAAGTAATTAATAAAGGACACATAACAAGCCATAATCCTTTATTACTGGTCCAGCATTTAAAAACCCAGTATAGTTTTATCAATAGGATTCAAACAGGCTCTGTTTGCAGCTTTGTACACACATCTGACAGTCTCACCAATATTTGGAACAACCTGTAATGTGGGCACTTGAAAACATTTGGGTAGTTTGACTCGTTTTTATGTATGTAGTCCTTTAGCTACGTCCCAGTCAGAAGACAGAAAATAAAGAAAAATAACTTCTTTGTTGTGAGGTGAAATCTTGATGGTGATCTCCTGCTCAAGCTAAGTTCTTTAACCAATCAGCATTCAGCTGACATGTAACATCATCAACACCTACCTACTCATTGTTGCCTTTTTGAAGGACTGCACTAGAGTACCTGTTCACAATCGCTGCATTGATTAAATTTCCACAGTCACTCCCTCTTCTTTAAACCACAACAGTTCATGAAATACTCACATCCTCTAAGCTAAGCTAAAGTTGGACACGGATTTAACAGTGTTTGTCTTCCACACGTAAAATTTTCCACCCTTAAAAGGCCAAAACATTCAAGATCAGGCTTAAAACTTTCCTTTTTGCTAAAGCATATAGTTAGGGCTGGACCAGGTGACCCTGAATCCTCCCTTAGTTATGCTGCAATAGACGTAGGCTGCCGGTGATTCCCATGATGCATTGAGTTTTTCCTTTCCAGTCACCTTTCTCACTCACTATGTGTTAATAGACCTCTCTGCATTGAATCATATCTGTAATTAATCTCTGTCTCTCTTCCACAGCATGTCTTTATCCTGTTTTCCTTCTCTCACCCCAACCGGTCGCAGCAGATGGCCGCCCCTCCCTGAGCCTGGTTCTGTCGGAGGTTTCTTCCTGTTAAAAGGTAGTTTTTCCTTTCCACTGTCACCAAAGTGCTTGCTCATAGGGGGTCATATGATTGTTGGGCTTTTCTCTGTATCTACTGTACAATATAAAGCACCTTGAGGCGACTTTTGTTGTGATTTGGCGCTATATAAATAAAATTGAATTGAATTGAACTGAACTGAATCAAAACAAAAAACAACAAAAAACAAAAAATTTCGACAGGGAAATTTCTTCCATGTGGCACTGCAAAGAAAACCAGAAGCAGGATCATAAATTCTGTATAAAATCTGGAGGTGGTCAAACACAAAAATGCTGAAAAGTGGAGATACAGTCATTGAGATGGCATACTTATAAAAAACATATTTAGCTTGCCTTTCTTGTAATGCTTCTTCAAAACTATATCTTTAATTCTGTCCTCACTCGACTCATTATTATACTTTTATCCGTGCTTTACCTATCTTTCATTCTTGCCCTTTAGATTCTAAAATGTGTAGTACATGATTGTTTTTATTTTTGTGTGATGAGTTATACATGGAACAAATAAAATATATGAGAATTACAGAGCCTTTAATGGATCATCTAATCTGTTTCCTCCATATGTTGACTCCCCATCGAGCACTGCTGGGTTTTCAGTCTCAGTACTCACTGAAGCAGAGCTTTTGTATTCTTTGAGCTGTTAGTTGAGCTGTTCCTGAATGAACTTTGGAAGAGCTTTGCCTCTTTCCTCATTACTACTTCCTGCCTGAATTGTTTATCTTACCAGATGGCCACCCCCGCATTACCTTTCACTTCATAATTGTGAACTGTGTAATACTGAGAAAAAGTGTGAAGCATTTTGAAAATGCACCACAAAATAAGTTATTGTGAAACCAAAAAAAACCTAATAATATATCTTTTAAGCATCTATGTTTAACACACAAGCTCACAGTCATCAGCCAGCTGAAACAGTTCAAATTCCAGCTTCCGACATTTCCCAAGAGTCCATTTGTGTTATGTAACATGTTTGGGGCCGCTTTTTCCTGAGCACTCTGCATCCTGATGATAACACCACACATACCACAGTACTCTTTGCTGGATCACACTGCTTCTCCTGCAGAGGGATTTCTGATACTTCAACCATGATTTTTCAAGCTTTCTTCGATTGTATGAATTTTACTAGTTGGTTTTTGCTCGGCTTTGTATTGTTAATTTTAAGTGATGTAATACGAAACCGGAGACCTCGCAACTTTCCACCAGGACCCTGGGCTGTGCCTCTGCTAGGAAATGTCTTCACTGGAGTAGACTACAAAACAATGCATGAGGTGAGCAGAAGAAGATCCTTACAGTGCAATTTGGTTTACATACAGTAGGCTGGCCAATATAATGTGCACGATGAATAACAACAGATAATAACAAGACTTCAACTTTAACCTCCTAGGACATGGCATCCACATATGTGGACATCACATTTTGGGTTATTTAGACCAAAATACTCAATTTTGCTCTCCAAGGGCCTGATATCCGCTTACGAGGACATTATACTGCTACTGTTCTATCGGAATTTTAAACAAATATCCTTATATGTGGCTCTCATTTTTCTTAGAAATAAAAATCAGGTAAAAAAAAAATCTGGTAATTCTTTGTTTTTACATTCATCGGGTCCCATTCAGCCCAAATATCAAAGAGAAATTAAAAATGCATGCCGTGGAAGAGTTCGGGTCTTCTAAAGGAATACCAAATGTGAAACATTTCTCTTGATTTATTTCTAAATGCAGCTGGCTCAGAAGTACGGCCCCGTGTTCAGTTTGAGGAGGGGCAGTGAGAGGATGGTGTTTGTTGCAGGATATAAAATGGTCAAAGAGGCTCTTGTCAGCCACCTGGACAACTTTGTTGATCGACCAATCGTCCCTCTTTTCCATGTTGTATTCAAGGGCATTGGTGAGTAGTTAAAACACGTGCACAAAAGCATGTGCTATCACATATATTTTCCCCAAGTCTTAAACTGTATTAAATTTTTGCCATTTGGAAATGACAAGCACCAATATATCATTATTATAGCATTAAATCAGAAGTCCTGTGGTGAAATACAGCTAGTAAGTCAAATTTTACCTACTTTCTAGAAACTTTAGGTACATATTTTAATGTGTTCTCCATTACACACAGCAAGAACATCTTGGGGTGAATTCACTGCAGTGAATTTGGTAGTTGATGGTTTTCTGTGTGAAGTGTGCATGTTCTCCCTGTACCTACATGGGCTTTATTAGCTCCCATGTTTCCTCTCACAGTCCAAAATCGTGCCCTACAAGATGTACATTAATGCAGAGACTTCCTTGTTATTAAGTCAATATAATATTCTAATAGGTATAGCGCTGAGCAACGGTTATCTTTGGAAGAAGCAGAGGAAGTTTGCCAACACTCACCTGCGTTACTTTGGAGAAGGCCAAAAGTCACTGGAGAAGTACATTGAAGTGGAGTGCAGCTTCCTTTGTGAAGCTTTCAAGGAGGAGCAAGGCAAGTAGGCTGCAGGAATTCACATGACTGAAGTGATTGCTGTGCACTGAAATCATTTTTGTAGCAGGATTTCTGTTGACTTGAGTATAATTTGACAACTTCACAGGTAGACCATTCAACCCACACTACATCGTAACAAATGCAGTAGGTAACATCATCTCCTCTGTGGTCTTCGGACATCGCTTTGAATACACTGATCCGAGCTTTCGCAAAATTCTGGAGCTGGACAATGATGCCGTTGTGCTTGCTGGTTCAGCTCAGACGCAGGTACTCCTTTTTTAAACTACCATGTGATGATCGCTTGCGATGTTGTTGTTGGTCTTTTACTCAGAGTTTATCATCCTCACCAGCTGTATGATGCCTTCCCTGGCTTGATGAAGTACCTGCCAGGACCTCACCAGACTGTCCATGCCAACTACCGGGAGATTGTGGCTTTCTTAAACAGAGAAATTGAAAAGCACCAGGAAGAGTGGAACCCAGATGACCCTCGTGATTTCATTGATGCATATCTGTCAGAGATGGAGAAGGTAACACAAAAACATTTCTAGCAAAGCATATGAATACTATTCTGTTAACTTTTTAAAACATTAATTGAAACAATAAGCATGTTTTCATGTAAACCATAACAATTGTCTATACTGGCCACTAATAGGTCAGATTTGTAATGTGCCAGCACTGTGTTGGGATTCAAAAGAAGTCCTTCAAAAGTTTCTGAGACTTCAGCCACCCAGATGAATCCATTAATCAAAAAACACAATCCTTATGATCATGAGATTAACTGGTAATAATGTAAATTGCCTAAATGAACCGAGTACTGTTGATAATGTCTGTATTTTTCTGTTACATTAGAAAAAAGAAGATCCTCGTGCTGGCTTTAATATTGAAACACTTCTGGTTTGTACCCTTGATCTGATTGAGGCTGGGACAGAGACAGCTTCCACCACTCTACGCTGGGCTCTAGTATTTATGATGAACTACCCAGAAATACAGGGTTGGTAACTTATTACTCTATCCCCCTTTCTCACATCCCAGATTGCATATCTTCGATCCCTGCTTTCAACTCTCCTTTATCATAGCATGAAGAAAAAGTGAAGGGCAAAAAGCTTGAGAATCTTAAACAGCTGAAAGCAAATAAAGGATGGATTTGCAGGTTAAATTCTAGGTGGGCCACTTTCATAATGGATACACCTTTGCATCCTTGACTGTAACTCCAAAGGAGAAAACTCTCTTTTTTCTGTCTGTCAAATACATTTTAAGAATTGTAAATCATTGGTGTATTGTCATGAGATTTTAGGTCACAAGCAGGATGAGGGGGGACAGATGGGCAGGCACAAACAAGAAAAATGAGAACAGCCTGAAGAATATAGATTTTAGACCAGTCTGACTATGATGGTTATTAAGTTGTCTGCTTTAGTCGTTACTATTTCCCCTTTCAGAAAAAGTCCAAGCAGAGATAGACAGAGTGGTCGGACAGTCTCGCCTGCCCACCTTGGCCGACAGACCCAACCTACCCTACACTGATGCTGTTATCCATGAGACCCAAAGGTTTGGAAATATTGTTCCATTGGGATTCCCAAAAATGGCCAGTAAAGAGTCTACACTGGGAGGATACTTCATTCCTAAAGTAAGGGATAATTTACCAGCCTGAGCCAGAAATTAACGTTCATTTCATATGTCTTTCAATTATTTATAAATATCTTACAACAACATCTGATAACGCTATTTCAGGGCACAGCTGTTACTACAATACTTTCATCTGTGCTGTTTGATAAGAGTGAGTGGGAGACTCCACATGTCTTCAATCCTGAACATTTCCTGGACTCAGAGGGCAAATTTCGAAAAAGAGATGCCTTCTTGCCATTTTCAGCAGGTCATTTTATAGCGTGTACTTAAGTTTCCATTAAGAGTACATTTGATAGCAAAATGAACAGCAGGATAAATACTTCTGTTTCCCACAGGTAAACGTGTGTGTATCGGTGAGCCCCTGGCCAAAATGCAGCTCTTCCTTTTCTTTGCATCTCTGCTCCAACGCTTCACCTTGACTCCTGTTCCTGGAGAAATGCCCAGCTTGGAGGGTGTAATGGGCTTCACCTACTCTCCCGAGGAGTTCAGGATGCAGGCAGTGCCTCGCTGAGGTCATGCCATGCAAACGCAAAGATGAATAAAATGAAACTCCACAAGCTTTATGGGATCACCAAATCACAGCATACAGAAAAATCATACTAGAAACCCGGAAAGAAGCAATAGTGTGAAAATATACTCTGTAAAACATTTAATGAACATTTCACATAGTAAGACACAATATGCATGTCACAGTGCTAACTGTTGTTGTTATACTTTTATTTCTTGTCTTTTACTGTGAAGCACTTTGAGTTTTATCTGTGAAAAGTGCTATATAAAACAATAAAGTTTGCTTACATAATACATAATAATGGTTAGACAACCTTGAAAAAATAGTGTGCATGCATTATAACAACTGACTGAAAATTAGGTGCCACATGATGCCATAAGCTAATACTAACTTTATCTATAATAAGGCAAATTTTTTAAATATATGTTGTATTGAAATTAAATTAACAAAAAGAAAGTTTGATGACATGTGGACAAAACTGCCCTTTTTATCTCTTTTTATCTATTAGACTTTACAATTCTTTGCCAAACAAACTGTTCTGTGAACTTTGCATCTTTTTACGACTATAAGAAATGCAATTTCCTTTCATGACAAAACAAATTTCTCTGGACTGCAAAAGATTACATGTTACCTATCAACAGATAGATAAGTGGTTGTATAATACTGAATACAAATCTAGTATAAGAATTAACAGCAGAATAAATTCTGAGAATGGCTGCCAGAATCAATTTACTGAGCAAATTTAAAATGAGTCTTATTTCTTTAAATGTAAAATTATTTTCTGTCACAAATACATCACAGCGTGTCTTTCAGTCATGACTAAATAACTCTTACAGGGTTAAGGAGGGAATAGTGTCAAGACACCATAAAATGAAACACTTTAAACATACTAAAATGCTTTGAGAGCTCAGTAAGACTAAAAAGGTGTTCTATAAATGCTTTTCAATATCCAGTAAAACTTCATGCCCAAACTGCTTTGGACCTTGAGTTCCCTGTTTGCACAGTTGAAGTGGGTGAGAGTTAAAGGAGTTGTTTTGCTCTGGTTGAAAAGGAAAAAGCATGAGTTGGTGTGGTGAGCTTTAAAAACTTATTTAAATCTGTTTCTTTCATTTCTTTCATATTGTTGAAGAGTCTTTCTTGAGTGGGCAAAGCAGCTTCCCTCTGGGTCTGTATTTCTTAGCTACATCCACCAGAAGGTTCCTTGTGGCATACACTTTGGCTCCCTGTAAGAGGGATACAGATGCAGTGAAGGAAGAACACTTGGAGGCAGGAATTATCGTCACCTTATGTCCAATTTATTTACAAATGCTTATAACTATGGCGTTATTTTTGTGCATCTGCACTTTTTTTTACGTGCGCTCAAAAATTTTTACGTGCACTCAGAATAGTGGCACAAAAATAACGCCATATGTAACAAAGCCGCTTAGACTGATGGTATGTACAACAAAAGAAAAGGAAAACAATATGAAGACAAACTTCGAATGTTAAATAGGACCTAAGGAAACTAGTGCCCATGGCTACTGGGCAACATCTGCCAATTTGGTCTTTCATCGCGACCTCAAACTAGTGATACACACTGTGTCTTTGGAGCATGTGTCAAGAACCCTAGGTCGTTTTCTTATGAAGGGTATCGAGGCTGGCTTCTTTAAGGGCGAATGGTGTCAGTGATGACGTCTGAACTTTGAGTGTTGAGCTGTACAGGTTTGCTGTGGAATACTTGTGCAGCACTGCTTCCTCAGTGCCAATGTGAAAAGGGTTTCTCCAAAACCAAAAAGATTATTTCCAAAAAGAGAAATCGACAGTGGCAAAAATATAATTTCTTAATACAAATGAATGAAGTTACAAGAACCCCAGCATTCATAACTGTTATCTTTACCAGCTAACCACCTTGTAAACTGTGAAATATTATATCCCCAAAAGTTGATTCTGTTCATCTGGACGTAGCGTTTTCAGTGGGAGAAAAGTTTCGTCACTCATCCAAGTGACTTCTTCAGTCTCAGCTGACTGCAGGATTCCACAATTTTATAAACAGTACATTTACATATTAATGATCAAGGAACTGACCTCCCAGCCCATTGTTCCTTTAGTGGTGCTAGTTTCAGTCACTATGCAAATGTCTTGTTGCATTCTTAATCATCCAGGTAAGTAAATTTCCAAAAGTTGATTCTTTTCTACGTCCAGATGAACAGATTCAACTTTTGGGGATTTACTTACCGGGATGATTGAGCATGCATCAAGATGTGGAATATTATACTTTCCAAATGTGAAAAATTTCTGAAAAAACCCAAACAAACAAACTTTGATATACCTTCTACTAGTCACATGTAGACTTCAGCCATCTGAATGAATCAAGTAATCAAAAACACAATTCTTATGATCATGACATGTATTTTTCTGTTACATTAGAAAAAAGAAAGAATATTAAAGACAGTATGCATGGAACAATCCTAATTGCTGTTATACTTTTATTTCTTGTGTTTTATTGTGAAGCACTTTGAGTTTTATCTGTGAAAAGTGCTATATAAAACAATACAATCTGCTTACAAAATACATAATAATGGTTAGACAACCTTGGAAAACAATGTGCATGTGTTAGTAACTACTGACTGAACACAATTAGGTGCCACATGATGCCATAAGCTAATACTAACTTGAGTCTTTATCTATATTAAGGCAAATTACTTCAGATATTATCCTCTGTTTTTAAATATATGTTGTATTTAAATTAAATTTGTAAAAAGAACGTTTGATGATGTGGATAAAACTGCCCCTTTTATCTATAAGACTTTATAATACTTTGCCAAACAAACTGTTCTGTGAACTTTGCATCTGAAACAAATAAAACAAATTTCTCTGGACTGCAAAAAATTACATGTTACCTATCAACAGATAGATAAGTGGTTGTATAATACTGAATACAAATCTAGTATAAGAATTCACAGCAGAGTTAATTCTAAAAATGGCTGCCAGAATCAATTTACTGAGCAAATTTAAAATGAGTCTTATTCCTTTAAATGTAAAATTATTTTCTGTCACAAATACATCACAGCGTGTCTTTGAATCATGACTAAATAACTCTTACAGGGTTAAGGAGGGAATAGTGTCAAGACACCATAAAATGAAACACTTTAAACATACTAAAATGCTTTGAGAGCTCAGTAAGACTAAAAAGGTGTTCTATAAATGCTTTTCAATATCCAGTAAAACTTCATGCCCAAACTGCTTTGGACCTTGAGTTCCCTGTTTGCACAGTTGAAGTGGGTGAGAGTTAAAGGAGTTGTTTTGCTCTGGTTGAAAAGGAAAAAGCATGAGTTGGTGTGGTGAGCTTTAAAAACTTATTTAAATCTGTTTCTTTCATTTCTTTCATATTGTTGAAGAGTCTTTCTTGAGTGGGCAAAGCAGCTTCCCTCTGGGTCTGTATTTCTTAGCTACATCCACCAGAAGGTTCCTTGTGGCATACGCTTTGGCTCCCTGTAAGAGGGATACAGATGCAGTGAAGGAAGAACACTTGGAGGCAGGAATTATCGTCACCTTATGTCCAATTTATTTACAAATGCTTATAACTATGGCGTTATTTTTGTGCATCTGCACCTTTTTTTACGTGCGCTCAAAAATTTTTACGTGCACTCAGAATAGTGGCAACAAAATAACGCCATATGTAACAAAGCCGCTTAGACTGATGGTATGTACAACAAAAGAAAAGGAAAACAATATGAAGACAAACTTCGAATGTTAAATAGGACCTAAGGAAACTAGTGCCCATGGCTACTGGGCAACATCTGCCAATTTGGTCTTTCATCGCGACCTCAAACTAGTGATACACACTGTGTCTTTGGAGCATGTGTCAAGAACCCTAGGTCATTTTCTTATGAAGGGTATCGAGGCTGGCTTCTTTAAGGGCGAATGGTGTCAGTGATGATGTCTGAACTTTGAGTGTTGAGCTGTACAGGTTTGCTGTGGAATACTTGTGCAGCACTGCTTCCTCAGTGCCAATGTGAAAAGGGTTTCTCCAAAACCAAAAAGATTATTTCCAAAAAGAGAAATCGACAGTGGCAAAAATATAATTTCTTAATACAAATGAATGAAGTTACAAGAACCCCAGCATTCATAACTGTTTGCTTTACCAGCTGACTACCCCAAGATGACCTTTCACCTTATAGTTGTGAACTGTGAAATATCATACTTTCCAGATGTGAAAAAATTCTGAAAAAACCCAAACAAACAAACTTTGATTTACCTTGTAATAGTCTCATTTATGTTAACATTTAACACACAAGCTCACAGTCATCAGCCAGCTGAAACAGTTCAAATTCCAGCTTCTGACAGTTCCCAAGAGTCCATTTGTGTTATGTAACATGTTTGGGGCCTCTTTTTCCTGAGCACTCTGCAGCCTGATGATAACACCACACATACCACAGTACTCTTTGCTGGATCACACTGCTTCTCCTGCAGAGGGATTTCTGATACTTCAACCATGATTTTTCAAGCTTTCTTCGATTGTATGAATTTTACTAGTTGGTTTTTGCTCGGCTTTGTATTGTTAATTTTAAGTGATGTAACACGAAACCGGAGGCCTCGCAACTTTCCACCAGGACCCTGGGCTGTGCCTCTGCTAGGAAATGTCTTCACTGGAGTAGACTACAAAACAATGCATGAGGTGAGCAGGAGAAGATCCTTACAGTGCAATTTGGTTTACATACAGTAGGCTGGCCAATATCATGTGCACATGGAAAAACAACAGATAATAACAAGACTTCAACTTTAAAAACATTTAAAAGTTTCAGTGAGTTATTAGTGACTCCAGCTCAGGTCTGTTTCAGTACTGTGTTTATGTTATTGTCTACCACTTGAAGGGTTTTTAATAAAAAGTCTTTACTTCTAAAGGAATACCAACTGTGAATCATTTCTCGTGATTTATTTTAAATGCAGCTGGCTCAGAAGTATGGCCCCGTGTTCAGTTTGAGGAGGGGCAGTGAGTGGATGGTGTTTGTTGCAGGATATAAAATGGTCAAAGAGGCTCTTGTCAGCCAGCTGGACAGCTTTGTTGATCGACCAATCATCCCTCTTTTCCATGTTGTATTAAAGGACTTAGGCTTAGGTGAGTAGTTAAAACACGTGCATGTAAGCATGTGCTATTGCCTATGTTTTTTGCTGTACCAAGCTCCTTCCCCAAGTCTTAAACTGTATTAGATTGTCATCAATCTAGAAATGATCAACACCTTTACATCCACATTATATCACATCCATGTATGGCCCGATTCTCAAAACAAACCCTGAAAAAGCATATCAAATTTAAAAATATAATGAAATTATTTTTTAGTGCTGTTACAGTCCTGGGTCTTCGACCCAGTTTCTGAGTTTCGTTTTGGACCTATTTATTATTTCATAACAAGATAATTATGAACTAGTTCCTGAGTATGTTAGTTTCCTGTGCGGATGGGTTTATTAGTTATACTGTAGTTCTTCAATTCTGGTTTCTTCATGTTTGTTCTGTTTGTGTCCAGTTAATACTTTCTTTAGTCCTCTCTGTGTGTTTTCCCCCTTCATGTTTCCATGTTCATCTCTCTGTGTTTTGTTCCCTTTACTCACCAGTCTTTCATATCTTCATGGTTATCCCTAGTCCAGTGTCAAGTTTTCGTGCCATAGTCTGAGTATCAGAGTATGTGTGTTAATGCCTATTTTGATAGTCTTGCGTGTGTTATGTTCAGTTTTTCTTCCTGTCCTGTCAGCCAGATTCTGTTCAGCTGTGCTGTTCAGGTGTGTCCACTCTACCCCAATCTCCTCCTCCTGTGTATATACTGTCTGCGTCTCCCTCTCTTCTCTGTGGTGTCGGCTTCTCTAGCCGTCTTCTGGAATTCCATGTTTCCATGTCATTAGTTTCCTAATCTATCAGTTCCTTAAGTTTCTAGTTTTATTTCTCACCTGAGTTTTTTGTATTTTTAAGTGTATAAGCTACAGCAATAAAGCTGCCTCATTTTTTACCCCTTTGTCTCAGAGTCTTGCAATTGGGTCTTGCCTTGCCTGTCACATAGTCCTTAATGATAACTGCATTTTGTTTTGGCTCACGTTTTACTCCATCCCCTACAAAATCTACATCCGTGCAGAGGCTTCCTTATTATTAACTTAATATAATATTCTCCAAGGGATATCTTTGAGCAACGGTTATCTTTGGAAGAAGCAGAGGAAGTTTGCCAACACTCACCTGCGTTACTTTGGAGAAGGCCAAAAGTCACTGGAGAAGTACATTGAAGTGGAGTGCAACTTCCTTTGTGAAGCTTTCAAGGAGGAGCAAGGCAAGTAGGCTGCAGGAATTCACATGACTGAAGTGATTGCTGTGCACTGAAATCATTTTTGTAGCAGGATTTCTGTTGACTTGAGTATAATTTGACATCTTCCCAGGTAGACCATTCAACCCCCACTACATCGTAACAAATGCAGTAGGTAACATCATCTCCTCTGTGGTCTTCGGACATCGCTTTGAATACACTGATCCGAGCTTTCGCAAAATTCTGGAGCTGGACAATGATGCCCTTCTGCTTGCTGGTTCAGCTCAGGCACAGGTACTCGTTGTTTAAACTACCATGTTGTGATCGCTTATGATATTCTTGTTGGTCTTTTACTCAGAGTTTATCATCCTCACCAGCTGTATGATGCCTTCCCTGGCTTGATGAAGTACCTGCCAGGACCTCACCAGACTGTCCATGCCAACTACCGGGAGATCATGACTTTCCTAAACAGAGAAATTGAAAAGCACCAGGAAGAGTGGAACCCAGATGACCCTCGTGATTTCATTGATGCATATCTGTCAGAGATGGAGAAGGTAACACAAAAATGAATCCTGTTATGTTCACTTTATTAAAAAAAACAAAAACAGCAACAATAGCCATGGGGGCATATGTTCATGTAAACCATAACAATTCATCATGTTCATGTCATTCCTGGCCACTAGCAGATCCCTATTGGCATTCCAAAGAAGTCTTTTAAAGGTTTCTGAGACTTCAGCCACCCAAATGAATCCATTAATCAAAAAACACAATCCTTATGATCATGAGATTAACTGGTAATAATGTAAATTACCTAAATGAGCCGAGTACTGTGGATAATGTCTGTATTTTTCTGTTACATTAGAAAAAAGAGGATCCTCGTGCTGGCTTTAATACTGAAACACTTCTGGCTTGTACCCTTGACCTGATTGAGGCTGGAACAGAGACATCTTCCACCACTCTACGCTGGGCTCTAGTATTTATGATGAACTACCCAGAAATACAGGGTTAGTCCCTTATTAATCAATCCCCCTTCAATTTCCCAACTCCTCTCCTTGTGTAATAGTCTCCAAAGATGAAAGTGAAGGAGGTGAAGACTGGAGGGGCATCAAGGCATTTTTTTCCCCAACAAAATTAGACATCGTTGGTTCAGAGCCTCATTTTCACACAACACCAATTAAATACAAATACTGCATCGGACATTTGTAACCCAGTAGAGAAAATCGCTTTTGTTGTTATTCTTTCGTGTTTTCGCTTTATTTGTATAAATGTATTTTCATTCTTTTATTTTGAAAAGAAACATTTATTTTGAAAAAAGGAAGTGTGATCCTCCAGCAAACTTTATTTTTTTCTGTTGCCGGATCACAAGAGGTAAATGCCTTTTTCATTGGTTGAAGGTGGTTTTAGCCCCGTCTTCCAAAACACTAGACCATCATTTCACATGAGCTAGGTCTTTTCGCACGTGGAAGTAGATGAGACAGGCCACGGATAGCTCGTGCAGAATTTTCTATCATTTTGGTGAGTTGAGCCCATGTGTTTGAAAGAATAAAAATGTGTTAGTCTGTTGCTAAAAGTTGTTTCTTCTGTTCATACCGATTCGCGAGTGGTAATTTGCTGTTTAAAAACGATGGAAATGCTGTTTGTGGTAGAATTTGTTTAGTATAAGTGAAGGATGATTGAAAAAATCCATTACCTTGCTGTTTCTACCTATTAATCACAATTTCATGGTTAAAAAGAGAACGAGAAATTCATTTGTTGTTTTACATGGTTAAAATAATTTCATGTACAACGAGAGATATATTCAAAGCATGCATGTAATGTATTACTGTGGTAATGTGGAAAAGATAAAGAACTGAAGCTATAGCTGTGATACAAGAGAAGAAACGGAGCTAGCTGTGTGCAATAATGTTAATATTGTTGTGCAGGCTAGGTTTTTTCCCCTTGTTCGTGTGGAAGGAACTAAGATTCTGGATTATGATGGATTCTCTCCGGATGGAGATGGCGAGCCTGAGCCCGAACTGAACTTTGCAGAGGAACTTACTCTTCTTCCTTGATGGAAACTTCGAAGTGGTAACACACAAACCACAAACGAAAGAGAAAAAGAACTAGACTAAGAATTTCTGACTTGACAAATGACCAAAGACAAAAAGACAATTGAACATTGAGCTCAAAGGGACTATTTTGGGGGTTATTTTTGTTTTGCCGGCTTATGCTTATTATTGTTATTGTTATTATCACCATTACTACTGTCAGTATGGAATTTGTGTCTTGTTTATTTCATTTTTGTGCAAAATAATAACCGTTGTTGCTCAAATTCCTGTCTCCAGCCATTTCATTCCGTATTCGCCTAGCTTTCTATTGTAGCCCTGCCGAACCTAGCAACTGGTCTGTAGTTTGGCTGTCCTAAACTATTTTAAATGAGTCAGTGGTTACAGTAAGTCTTGGCGAGCCAGCCAGGAGCCTTTTTATCATGTGATTACAAGTATATAACGCACCCAAAATGGAGCGTCTTGTTGAGCGTGAATCTGTTAAAGTCCCAAATTCGGTGATAGTGAGTGAAATAGCTGGAGATGAGCAAATTGATGAGGTGACTGAATTCCTAAAACAGTATGGGTCAATCTCAAGAGTTTTAAAGGTAGATGATAGTAAATCTGAGTTTTTCCCGAGTGTTGTTGTTGAGTACAATTCAGGTACTGCTGTTGATGCTCTTGAGCCGTTACCTTACAACCACATATCCGATAGTGGGGTTAACTATAGAATACAATCTCTTGCAAGCGTATACACGCGATGTGTGGGGAATGATACAACCAAGTCATATCTCATTGAGTTAAAAAACCTAGCCAAAATGAGCGGCCGAGGGTTTGCAGATGTTCTGAAGGACATGATGTCACAGATAGCTGAATCAATCAAAGAGCCTGAACATGATCAATCAGAGCAAATTGGCTTACCTGAGTCTCCTTTGGCTGAGTTGCAGCCTTCAGCTGTTGAACCCAGTGTTGATGGTGCACAACAATCGAACCAGTCAAATCACACTGCAAGAAACCCAGCTCATAGTGCACCCACCATACCTGCACCTGATTTAAACCCTCCTGAGGTGCAGCGTGTAGTAGTTGAGCACATTGTGAGAAGAGATGATCATTCAGTGCAACATTTTTCTCAAAAACTCAGAGCTTTTTCTGGCAAGGATCCCCGGCCAACCTATGAGCCAGATTATGATACTTGGCGTTCCAGTGCTGAACTAATCATGAGTGACACTTCCATGTCGCAACTGCAACAATCGCGAAAGATTCTTGAGTCTCTCTTACCCCCGGCAGCTGACGTAGTTAAGCACTTGAACCCAGACAGCTCACCTGCAGACTACCTTCAGATGTTGGATTCTGCCTATGGGACAGTTCAAGATGGTGGAGAGCTTTACGCCAAATTTCTTGACACCTTCCAAAATCCAGGTGAGAAACCGTCGGCATACTTACAACGCCTTCAGGTAGCTTTGACTCACACTGTGAAACGTGGTGGTGCTTTAAGCAATGATGTTGACAGACTCCTTGTCACGCAGTTCTGTCGTGGTTGCTGGGATGATTCCCTTTTAAACGCACTTCAACTAAAACAAAAACGGATAAACCCCCCATCTTTTCCTGAGTTGCTTCTCTTATTACGCACAGAAGAAGACCAAAATGCTACCAAAAACATGCGAATGAAGCAACATTTGAACATCACAAAACAAAAAGCGACATACCACCTCCAAACTGTCAAAGGCTACTTAGACAAAAATGAAAACACAACCACCTTAAGCTCAATTAAAGAACTCTCAAAGCAAGTTGCAGAACTCCAGTCCCAACTGGTGCGGCTGACTGCGAAACCAAAAACGCAGAATTCCAGATGTGCCCCCCATACAAAGTCTAAAGAGAACTGAAAGCCAGACAAAGTGAGCAAGGAGCCCACAGAACGAACAGTTAAAACTCAAAGTACCCCACCCAAACCTTGGTACTGTTTCCAATGTGGAGAAGATGGCCACATTAAGCCAAACTGCGAAAATGAACCAAACCCAGCCCTAGTTGCTGAAAAGCGCAAACTGTTTAAAGAGAAACAGAGGAAATGGGAGGTTGAGAACCCTCCAGCCGCTAAGGAACAGTTAAACTGAAAACAGTCTCTATTGCGGGGCAAATGGAGACTGCAGCCAGGCGATCATGTCCCACTAAGTACATGCAGCGTGCTAACTGCAAGCAATCTGTCACTAAGCCACAGAAGTATAGTCTGCCAAAAGGGTTGGTTGGCTCTAAATGCACAGCAGTAGTTAGCATTTCTGGCATTAATGTGAATTGTCTCCTGGACTCAGGGTCACAAGTGACCACAGTCACTGAGTCGTTCTACAAACAGAACTTTCCAGATCAAAACCTTAACCCACTCTATGATCTTTTAGAAGTGGAGGGTGCTGCAGGTCAGCCCGTCCCCTATTTGGGTTATATAGAGACATGCATTACTTTTCCAAAAGACTTCCTAGATGCAGAGATCGACATACCAACCTTAGCTCTTGTTGTTCCAGACACTCATCCAAACAGTCAGACCCCAGTGTTAGTGGGAACAAACACGCTTGATGTCCTTTATGAAACATTTTTGGACCTTCGGACTTCTGACTACTTACCTAGTCCTTGCGGGTTTAGAGCCCTGTTGAAAACTCTCGAACTAAGACATACACAGAACAAAGATGGGAACATTGGGTTAGTTACCCTGTCGGGCAAGGCTACAGCTGTAGTTCCAGCAGGCCAAACAGTAGTTTTAGAGGGATCTGCTAACGTTCACTGTACTGCAGCAGACACATGTGCCATAGTTGAACACCCCTCTCAGTCTTCCTTGCCTGGTGGCCTTTGTGTTAAAACTTGCTTGATAACACTTCCTTCCCGAGCTCCACACAAAGTGCCTGTTATGATTACAAATGAAACAGAACAAGATGTTACTATCCCGTCTACTTGTGTCATTGCAGAGCTGGGAGCTTTCCATTGTATCCTGTCCCAGCATAATGTCACCAGTGTTAATGAATCAGCCACAAACAAGGCACCGCTGAATTTCAACTTTGGTGACTCACCGATTCCACATGAATGGAAAGAGAGGATAACCAAGCAACTCACTGACATTCCGGAAGTATTCGCTTTTCATGATCTTGACTTTGGGTGTACGAGCAAGGTGAAACATTCCATCAAGCTTAATGATCCGACTACCTTCAAGCACCGTGCACGCCCTATACACCCTCAAGATCTAGAGGCTGTCCGGAAACATCTGCAGGAGCTGCTTGCTGCAGGTGTGATAAGAGAGTCCCAGTCACCCTTCTCGTCTCCCATTGTCGTGGTGAGAAAGCGGAACAATGATGTGCGTTTATGTATAGACTTTCGCAAGCTGAACTTGCAAACAATAAAAGACTCTTACGCTCTTCCAAATCTGGAGGAGACATTTTCTGCCCTTTCAGGATCCAAGTGGTTCACGGTCCTCGATCTTAAGTCTGGGTATTACCAGATAGAGGTTGAGGAAGCAGACAAAGAAAAGACCGCGTTTGTGACACCGCTTGGGTTCTGGGAGTTTAACCGCATGCCGCAGGGCATAACCAACGCCCCAAGCACCTTCCAGCGGCTAATGGAGCGCTGTGTTGGCGATATGAACTTACATGAAGTGCTCGTCTTTTTAGATGATCTCATCATCTTCTCAGATAGTTTGGAAGAACACGAACGCCGACTTATGCGGGTACTCCATCGCCTTAAAGAGTATGGCCTAAAGTTATCGCCGGAAAAATGTAAATTTTTCCAAACCACAGTTCGGTATCTTGGGCATGTAATCTCTGAAAGTGGAGTTGAGACAGATCCCGAAAAGATTCAGGCCCTAAAGACCTGGCCACGGCCCAAGAATCTCAAAGAACTGAGATCTTTTCTAGGGTTCTCAGGTTACTACAGACGTTTTGTAAAAGGGTACTCGTCCATAGTACGCCCACTCAATGACCTCACTCGTGGTTACCCACCACTCCGTAAGAAATCAAAGTCCAGGGAACCCAACCAGACCTACTTTGATCCCAAACTGCCATTTGAGGATCGATGGACCGCAGACTGTCAAAAAGCTTTTGACTCCATCATTGAAAAGCTAACGTCAGCCCCCGTCCTAGGCTTTGCAGACTCGAAGCTGCCTTATGTGCTCCATACCGATGCCAGTACTACTGGCTTAGGTGCAGCACTCTACCAGGAGCAAGAGGGTCAGCTCAGAGCCATAGCTTTTGCCAGTCGTGGGTTATCAAGAAGTGAAGCACGATATCCTGCCCACAAGTTGGAATTTCTAGCACTCAAATGGGCAGTGACTGAAAAGTTTCACGATTATTTGTATGGTGGTCAGTTCACTGTGGTTACAGATAGTAACCCACTCACATACATATTGACCTCTGCTAAGTTAGATGCCACTGGCTATAGGTGGCTTGCCGCTTTGTCTAACTACAACTTTAAGTTACAGTATAGAGCGGGCAAGCACAACCTCGATGCAGATGGGTTGTCTAGACGTCCTCATGGGGAACTCGTAAATGATGTCCAGTCCAGGAAAGAGCAGGAGCGTGTAAGCCGATTTGTAGAGCGTCACCTAGCTGACACTGACACCACTGACACCCTAAAGCTTGTAGATAGTGATGTTGTCCAAGCAATCTGTCGAAATCACCTTGTAAAAGTCAGTAATGATTGTCAGGATAGTGGTGTTACACTTGTAGAGTCACTTACCCTCTCAGCTGACGCGATCCCAGACATTTATGTTTCAGAAGAACATCATGGCTTACCAACCATTCCTGCCTTGTCCCAATCAGAAATTAAGGATAAGCAGAGAGCGGACTCGACCATCAGCCAAGTTATCAAACAAATCGAACATGGCCAGACACCTCCACCGACTGTTAGAAAAGAACTCCCAGATCTCCCTCTTTTGCTTAGGGAACTCAGTCGATTGGAAATGCACAATGAGGTGTTATACAGAAAAAGACAAGATGGAGACCAGGTGACCCACCAGCTTGTTCTTCCTGAGGAGCTCAGAGCTTCAGTGCTCCAAAGTTTGCATGATGACATGGGCCACTTAGGTATCGACAGAACCCTTGATCTGGTCAGAACACGATTCTATTGGCCACGTATGGCAACAGAGGTTGAGCAAAAAGTGAAAACATGTGATCGTTGTATACGGAGAAAGAGTCCTCCTGAAAAAGCAGCTAGACTGGTCAACATAACAACAACCAGACCTTTAGAACTCGTCTGTATGGATTTTCTCAGTCTAGAACCAGACAGTAGCAACACACGGGATATCCTTGTGATAACCGATCATTTCACTAAATTTGCCCTCGCGTTGTCCACCTCTAATCAAAAGTCACGAACGGTAGCCAGGTGCCTGTGGGACCAGTTCATTGTCCACTACGGCATACCTGAGCGCCTGCACAGCGATCAGGGTCCTGATTTCGAGGCAAAACTAATAAAAGATCTGTGTGAGATCTCTGGGATAAAGAAAATAAGAACTACCCCGTACCACCCACGTGGTAACCCTACTGAACGATTTAATAGAACACTACTTAGTATGTTAGGAACACTGGAATCCAAACAAAAGTCTCACTGGAAAGACTATGTTATGCCATTAGTACATGCGTACAATTGCACCCGTAGTGATGCAACAGGGTTTACACCCTACGAGTTGATGTTTGGCAGAAAACCCAGATTAGCTGTTGATCTTGCATATGGACTTCCTCTCAGCAAAGATCAAAAAGTGACACATTCGCAATATGTTGAAAGTCTCAAGAAACGGCTAGAGGAAAGCTATAGGTTAGCTTCTCAAACCGCACAAAAAGTGGCAGACAAGAATAAGGCCAGATTTGATCGCAAAATAACGGTTTCTGAACTTGAACCTGGGGACCGGGTTTTGGTTAGAAACGTGCGGCTGCGTGGCAAGCACAAACTTGCTGATAAATGGGAGGCAGACATCCATGTGGTAGTCAAACGTGCAGGCGACCTACCCGTTTATACTGTTAAACCCGAGTCAAAGCAAGGTCCCTCCCGAACTTTACACAGAGACCTGTTGCTTCCCTGCAGTTTCCTCCCGGTTGCCACCGCAGACACATCTGAGCCACAGCAGGTTCACCGTCCTAAAACGCGTCAAACTGTTGTCACAGAAAGCAATGAGGATGAAGAATCAATGGAACTTGACAATGAACTTTTCATTCAATGGGTTGATGATTCCCCATGTGAAGAAATAACCAGATTTACTACTGTACATGAATATCCAAAACCTTTTCATGAACCAGACATTACAAACTTACCTGATTGTGACCTTTCTGAAACTGCTAGCAACAAGGAGCTGAATATGGATAAAAATGCAAGCAAAGACGAACTTACAGATCATGTGCTTGTTGAAAACTCACCAGATGGAGATGAGATTGGAATTGACAATCCTGTGAACAATGGAACCGAAACCGTATTGGATGAATCGTCTGAGGATTCAGTTAAAGAACCAGGAAACCAGCCTGTTAACTCACCTGATGAGATGGACAGTGGTGATCCCATTACAACTCAACCAGTAAGACAGTCAACAAGAATCAGACATCCACCTAAAAGACTTGATTATCCTGATTTAGGAAACCCTCTGGTGACTGTTGTGAAATCACTTTTCCAGGGTTTAAGCATAGCCTTTTCTGAGTCCCTAAATAATACAGAGGGACAGTACTGGCTACACATGCAACGAGACGTGCATGATATTTAGCTGGGGAGCTAGTGTAACCCAGTAGAGAAAATCGCTTTTGTTGTTATTCTTTCGTGTTTTCGCTTTATTTGTATAAATGTATTTTCATTCTTTTATTTTGAAAAGAAACATTTATTTTGAAAAAAGGAAGTGTGATCCTCCAGCAAACTTTATTTTTTTCTGTTGCCGGATCACAAGAGGTAAATGCCTTTTTCATTGGTTGAAGGTGGTTTTAGCCCCGTCTTCCAAAACACTAGACCATCATTTCACATGAGCTAGGTCTTTTCGCACGTGGAAGTAGATGAGACAGGCCACGGATAGCTCGTGCAGAATTTTCTATCATTTTGGTGAGTTGAGCCCATGTGTTTGAAAGAATAAAAATGTGTTAGTCTGTTGCTAAAAGTTGTTTCTTCTGTTCATACCGATTCGCGAGTGGTAATTTGCTGTTTAAAAACGATGGAAATGCTGTTTGTGGTAGAATTTGTTTAGTATACTTGAAGGATGATTGAAAAAATCCATTACCTTGCTGTTTCTACCTATTAATCACAATTTCATGGTTAAAAAGAGAACGAGAAATTCATTTGTTGTTTTACATGGTTAAAATAATTTCATGTACAACGAGAGATATATTCAAAGCATGCATGTAATGTATTACTGTGGTAATGTGGAAAAGATAAAGAACTGAAGCTATAGCTGTGATACAAGAGAAGAAACGGAGCTAGCTGTGTGCAATAATGTTAATATTGTTGTGCAGGCTAGGTTTTTTCCCCTTGTTCGTGTGGAAGGAACTAAGATTCTGGATTATGATGGATTCTCTCCGGATGGAGATGGCGAGCCTGAGCCCGAACTGAACTTTGCAGAGGAACTTACTCTTCTTCCTTGATGGAAACTTCGAAGTGGTAACACACAAACCACAAACGAAAGAGAAAAAGAACTAGACTAAGAATTTCTGACTTGACAAATGACCAAAGACAAAAAGACAATTGAACATTGAGCTCAAAGGGACTATTTTGGGGGTTATTTTTGTTTTGCCGGCTTATGCTTATTATTGTTATTGTTATTATCACCATTACTACTGTCAGTATGGAATTTGTGTCTTGTTTATTTCATTTTTGTGCAAAATAATAACCGTTGTTGCTCAAATTCCTGTCTCCAGCCATTTCATTCCGTATTCGCCTAGCTTTCTATTGTAGCCCTGCCGAACCTAGCAACTGGTCTGTAGTTTGGCTGTCCTAAACTATTTTAAATGAGTCAGTGGTTACACATTGTTGTAATAGCAAACCTGCTGCTGAATTATTATTTTTTTAATATTTGGGACCACTTTTACTTAAGTTAATAATATGGCATATTGTGATGAGTTTTAGTTGTTACTGTTTCCCCTTTCAGAGAAAGTGCAGGCAGAGATAGACAGAGTAGTCGGACAGTCTCGCCTGCCCACCTTGACCGATAGGCCCAAACTGCCCTACACTGATGCTGTTATCCACGAGACCCAGAGGGTTGGAAATATTGTTCCACTAGGATTACCAAAAATGGCCAGTAAAGATTCTACACTGGGAGGATATTTCATTCCTAAGGTAAGGGATTATTTACCAGACTGAGTCAGAAATTCAATTCATAAGTGTGTCAATTATTTATAAATAGCTAATAACAACATCTTATAATGAAATTTCAGGGCACAGCTGTCACTACAATACTTTCATCTGTGCTGTTTGATAAGAATGAGTGGGAGACTCCACATGTCTTCAATCCTGAACATTTCCTGGACTCAGAGGGCAAATTTCGAAAAAGAGATGCCTTCTTGCCATTTTTAGCAGGTCATTTTATGGCGTGTAATTAGGTTTCCATTGAGAGTACATTTGATATCAAGGGTTAGCAGGATAAATACTTCTGTTTTCCACAGGTAAACGTGTGTGTATAGGTGAGCCCCTGGCCAAAATGGAGCTCTTCCTTTTCTTTGCATCTCTGCTCCAACGCTTCACCTTCACTCCTGTTCCTGGAGAAATGCCCAGCTTGGAGGGTGTAATGGGCTTCACCTACTCTCCCGAGGAGTTCAGGATGCAGGCAGTGCCTCGCTGAGGTCATGCCATGCAAACGCAAAGATGAATAAAATGAAACTCCACAAGCTTTATGGGATCACCAAATCACAGCATACAGAAAAATCATACTAGAAACCCGGAAAGAAGCAATAGTGTGAAAATATACTCTGTAAAACATTTAATGAACATTTCACATAGTAAGACACAATATGCATGTCACAGTGCTAACTGTTGTTGTTATACTTTTATTTCTTGTCTTTTACTGTGAAGCACTTTGAGTTTTATCTGTGAAAAGTGCTATATAAAACAATAAAGTTTGCTTACATAATACATAATAATGGTTAGACAACCTTGAAAAAATAGTGTGCATGCATTATAACAACTGACTGAAAATTAGGTGCCACATGATGCCATAAGCTAATACTAACTTTATCTATAATAAGGCAAATTTTTTAAATATATGTTGTATTGAAATTAAATTAACAAAAAGAAAGTTTGATGACATGTGGACAAAACTGCCCTTTTTATCTCTTTTTATCTATTAGACTTTACAATTCTTTGCCAAACAAACTGTTCTGTGAACTTTGCATCTTTTTACGACTATAAGAAATGCAATTTCCTTTCATGACAAAACAAATTTCTCTGGACTGCAAAAGATTACATGTTACCTATCAACAGATAGATAAGTGGTTGTATAATACTGAATACAAATCTAGTATAAGAATTAACAGCAGAATAAATTCTGAGAATGGCTGCCAGAATCAATTTACTGAGCAAATTTAAAATGAGTCTTATTTCTTTAAATGTAAAATTATTTTCTGTCACAAATACATCACAGCGTGTCTTTCAGTCATGACTAAATAACTCTTACAGGGTTAAGGAGGGAATAGTGTCAAGACACCATAAAATGAAACACTTTAAACATACTAAAATGCTTTGAGAGCTCAGTAAGACTAAAAAGGTGTTCTATAAATGCTTTTCAATATCCAGTAAAACTTCATGCCCAAACTGCTTTGGACCTTGAGTTCCCTGTTTGCACAGTTGAAGTGGGTGAGAGTTAAAGGAGTTGTTTTGCTCTGGTTGAAAAGGAAAAAGCATGAGTTGGTGTGGTGAGCTTTAAAAACTTATTTAAATCTGTTTCTTTCATTTCTTTCATATTGTTGAAGAGTCTTTCTTGAGTGGGCAAAGCAGCTTCCCTCTGGGTCTGTATTTCTTAGCTACATCCACCAGAAGGTTCCTTGTGGCATACACTTTGGCTCCCTGTAAGAGGGATACAGATGCAGTGAAGGAAGAACACTTGGAGGCAGGAATTATCGTCACCTTATGTCCAATTTATTTACAAATGCTTATAACTATGGCGTTATTTTTGTGCATCTGCACTTTTTTTTACGTGCGCTCAAAAATTTTTACGTGCACTCAGAATAGTGGCACAAAAATAACGCCATATGTAACAAAGCCGCTTAGACTGATGGTATGTACAACAAAAGAAAAGGAAAACAATATGAAGACAAACTTCGAATGTTAAATAGGACCTAAGGAAACTAGTGCCCATGGCTACTGGGCAACATCTGCCAATTTGGTCTTTCATCGCGACCTCAAACTAGTGATACACACTGTGTCTTTGGAGCATGTGTCAAGAACCCTAGGTCGTTTTCTTATGAAGGGTATCGAGGCTGGCTTCTTTAAGGGCGAATGGTGTCAGTGATGACGTCTGAACTTTGAGTGTTGAGCTGTACAGGTTTGCTGTGGAATACTTGTGCAGCACTGCTTCCTCAGTGCCAATGTGAAAAGGGTTTCTCCAAAACCAAAAAGATTATTTCCAAAAAGAGAAATCGACAGTGGCAAAAATATAATTTCTTAATACAAATGAATGAAGTTACAAGAACCCCAGCATTCATAACTGTTATCTTTACCAGCTAACCACCTTGTAAACTGTGAAATATTATATCCCCAAAAGTTGATTCTGTTCATCTGGACGTAGCGTTTTCAGTGGGAGAAAAGTTTCGTCACTCATCCAAGTGACTTCTTCAGTCTCAGCTGACTGCAGGATTCCACAATTTTATAAACAGTACATTTACATATTAATGATCAAGGAACTGACCTCCCAGCCCATTGTTCCTTTAGTGGTGCTAGTTTCAGTCACTATGCAAATGTCTTGTTGCATTCTTAATCATCCAGGTAAGTAAATTTCCAAAAGTTGATTCTTTTCTACGTCCAGATGAACAGATTCAACTTTTGGGGATTTACTTACCGGGATGATTGAGCATGCATCAAGATGTGGAATATTATACTTTCCAAATGTGAAAAATTTCTGAAAAAACCCAAACAAACAAACTTTGATATACCTTCTACTAGTCACATGTAGACTTCAGCCATCTGAATGAATCAAGTAATCAAAAACACAATTCTTATGATCATGACATGTATTTTTCTGTTACATTAGAAAAAAGAAAGAATATTAAAGACAGTATGCATGGAACAATCCTAATTGCTGTTATACTTTTATTTCTTGTGTTTTATTGTGAAGCACTTTGAGTTTTATCTGTGAAAAGTGCTATATAAAACAATACAATCTGCTTACAAAATACATAATAATGGTTAGACAACCTTGGAAAACAATGTGCATGTGTTAGTAACTACTGACTGAACACAATTAGGTGCCACATGATGCCATAAGCTAATACTAACTTGAGTCTTTATCTATATTAAGGCAAATTACTTCAGATATTATCCTCTGTTTTTAAATATATGTTGTATTTAAATTAAATTTGTAAAAAGAACGTTTGATGATGTGGATAAAACTGCCCCTTTTATCTATAAGACTTTATAATACTTTGCCAAACAAACTGTTCTGTGAACTTTGCATCTGAAACAAATAAAACAAATTTCTCTGGACTGCAAAAAATTACATGTTACCTATCAACAGATAGATAAGTGGTTGTATAATACTGAATACAAATCTAGTATAAGAATTCACAGCAGAGTTAATTCTAAAAATGGCTGCCAGAATCAATTTACTGAGCAAATTTAAAATGAGTCTTATTCCTTTAAATGTAAAATTATTTTCTGTCACAAATACATCACAGCGTGTCTTTGAATCATGACTAAATAACTCTTACAGGGTTAAGGAGGGAATAGTGTCAAGACACCATAAAATGAAACACTTTAAACATACTAAAATGCTTTGAGAGCTCAGTAAGACTAAAAAGGTGTTCTATAAATGCTTTTCAATATCCAGTAAAACTTCATGCCCAAACTGCTTTGGACCTTGAGTTCCCTGTTTGCACAGTTGAAGTGGGTGAGAGTTAAAGGAGTTGTTTTGCTCTGGTTGAAAAGGAAAAAGCATGAGTTGGTGTGGTGAGCTTTAAAAACTTATTTAAATCTGTTTCTTTCATTTCTTTCATATTGTTGAAGAGTCTTTCTTGAGTGGGCAAAGCAGCTTCCCTCTGGGTCTGTATTTCTTAGCTACATCCACCAGAAGGTTCCTTGTGGCATACGCTTTGGCTCCCTGTAAGAGGGATACAGATGCAGTGAAGGAAGAACACTTGGAGGCAGGAATTATCGTCACCTTATGTCCAATTTATTTACAAATGCTTATAACTATGGCGTTATTTTTGTGCATCTGCACCTTTTTTTACGTGCGCTCAAAAATTTTTACGTGCACTCAGAATAGTGGCAACAAAATAACGCCATATGTAACAAAGCCGCTTAGACTGATGGTATGTACAACAAAAGAAAAGGAAAACAATATGAAGACAAACTTCGAATGTTAAATAGGACCTAAGGAAACTAGTGCCCATGGCTACTGGGCAACATCTGCCAATTTGGTCTTTCATCGCGACCTCAAACTAGTGATACACACTGTGTCTTTGGAGCATGTGTCAAGAACCCTAGGTCATTTTCTTATGAAGGGTATCGAGGCTGGCTTCTTTAAGGGCGAATGGTGTCAGTGATGATGTCTGAACTTTGAGTGTTGAGCTGTACAGGTTTGCTGTGGAATACTTGTGCAGCACTGCTTCCTCAGTGCCAATGTGAAAAGGGTTTCTCCAAAACCAAAAAGATTATTTCCAAAAAGAGAAATCGACAGTGGCAAAAATATAATTTCTTAATACAAATGAATGAAGTTACAAGAACCCCAGCATTCATAACTGTTTGCTTTACCAGCTGACTACCCCAAGATGACCTTTCACCTTATAGTTGTGAACTGTGAAATATCATACTTTCCAGATGTGAAAAAATTCTGAAAAAACCCAAACAAACAAACTTTGATTTACCTTGTAATAGTCTCATTTATGTTAACATTTAACACACAAGCTCACAGTCATCAGCCAGCTGAAACAGTTCAAATTCCAGCTTCTGACAGTTCCCAAGAGTCCATTTGTGTTATGTAACATGTTTGGGGCCTCTTTTTCCTGAGCACTCTGCAGCCTGATGATAACACCACACATACCACAGTACTCTTTGCTGGATCACACTGCTTCTCCTGCAGAGGGATTTCTGATACTTCAACCATGATTTTTCAAGCTTTCTTCGATTGTATGAATTTTACTAGTTGGTTTTTGCTCGGCTTTGTATTGTTAATTTTAAGTGATGTAACACGAAACCGGAGGCCTCGCAACTTTCCACCAGGACCCTGGGCTGTGCCTCTGCTAGGAAATGTCTTCACTGGAGTAGACTACAAAACAATGCATGAGGTGAGCAGGAGAAGATCCTTACAGTGCAATTTGGTTTACATACAGTAGGCTGGCCAATATCATGTGCACATGGAAAAACAACAGATAATAACAAGACTTCAACTTTAAAAACATTTAAAAGTTTCAGTGAGTTATTAGTGACTCCAGCTCAGGTCTGTTTCAGTACTGTGTTTATGTTATTGTCTACCACTTGAAGGGTTTTTAATAAAAAGTCTTTACTTCTAAAGGAATACCAACTGTGAATCATTTCTCGTGATTTATTTTAAATGCAGCTGGCTCAGAAGTATGGCCCCGTGTTCAGTTTGAGGAGGGGCAGTGAGTGGATGGTGTTTGTTGCAGGATATAAAATGGTCAAAGAGGCTCTTGTCAGCCAGCTGGACAGCTTTGTTGATCGACCAATCATCCCTCTTTTCCATGTTGTATTAAAGGACTTAGGCTTAGGTGAGTAGTTAAAACACGTGCATGTAAGCATGTGCTATTGCCTATGTTTTTTGCTGTACCAAGCTCCTTCCCCAAGTCTTAAACTGTATTAGATTGTCATCAATCTAGAAATGATCAACACCTTTACATCCTCATTATATCACATCCATGTATGGCCCAATTCTCAAAACAAACCCTGAAAAAGCATATCAAATTTAAAAATATAATGAAATTATTTTTTAGTGCTGTTACAGTCCTGGGTCTTCGACCCAGTTTCTGAGTTTTGTTTTGGACCTATTTATTATTTCATAACAAGATAATTATGAACTAGTTCCTGAGTATGTTAGTTTCCTGTGCGGATGGGTTTATTAGTTATACTGTAGTTCTTCAATTCTGGTTTCTTCATGTTTGTTCTGTTTGTGTCCAGTTAATACTTTCTTTAGTCCTCTCTGTGTGTTTTCCCCCTTCATGTTTCCATGTTCATCTCTCTGTGTTTTGTTCCCTTTACTCACCAGTCTTTCATATCTTCATGGTTATCCCTAGTCCAGTGTCAAGTTTTCGTGCCATAGTCTGAGTATCAGAGTATGTGTGTTAATGCCTATTTTGATAGTCTTGCGTGTGTTATGTTCAGTTTTTCTTCCTGTCCTGTCAGCCAGATTCTGTTCAGCTGTGCTGTTCAGGTGTGTCCACTCTACCCCAATCTCCTCCTCCTGTGTATATACTGTCTGCGTCTCCCTCTCTTCTCTGTGGTGTCGGCTTCTCTAGCCGTCTTCTGGAATTCCATGTTTCCATGTCATTAGTTTCCTAATCTATCAGTTCCTTAAGTTTCTAGTTTTATTTCTCACCTGAGTTTTTTGTATTTTTAAGTGTATAAGCTACAGCAATAAAGCTGCCTCTTTTAGTTTACCCCTTTGTCTCAGAGTCTTGCAATTGGGTCTTGCCTTGCCTGTCACATAGTCCTTAATGATAACTGCATTTTGTTTTGGCTCACGTTTTACTCCATCCCCTACAAAATCTACATCCGTGCAGAGGCTTCCTTATTATTAACTTAATATAATATTCTCCAAGGGATATCTTTGAGCAACGGTTATCTTTGGAAGAAGCAGAGGAAGTTTGCCAACACTCACCTGCGTTACTTTGGAGAAGGCCAAAAGTCACTGGAGAAGTACATTGAAGTGGAGTGCAACTTCCTTTGTGAAGCTTTCAAGGAGGAGCAAGGCAAGTAGGCTGCAGGAATTCACATGACTGAAGTGATTGCTGTGCACTGAAATCATTTTTGTAGCAGGATTTCTGTTGACTTGAGTATAATTTGACATCTTCCCAGGTAGACCATTCAACCCCCACTACATCGTAACAAATGCAGTAGGTAACATCATCTCCTCTGTGGTCTTCGGACATCGCTTTGAATACACTGATCCGAGCTTTCGCAAAATTCTGGAGCTGGACAATGATGCCCTTCTGCTTGCTGGTTCAGCTCAGGCACAGGTACTCGTTGTTTAAACTACCATGTTGTGATCGCTTATGATATTCTTGTTGGTCTTTTACTCAGAGTTTATCATCCTCACCAGCTGTATGATGCCTTCCCTGGCTTGATGAAGTACCTGCCAGGACCTCACCAGACTGTCCATGCCAACTACCGGGAGATCGTGGCTTTCTTAAACAGAGAAATTGAAAAGCACCAGGAAGAGTGGAACCCAGATGACCCTCGTGATTTCATTGATGCATATCTGTCAGAGATGGAGAAGGTAACACAAAAATGAATCCTGTTATGTTCACTTTATTAAAAAAAACAAAAACAGCAACAATAGCCATGGGGGCATATGTTCATGTAAACCATAACAATTCATCATGTTCATGTCATTCCTGGCCACTAGCAGATCCCTATTGGCATTCCAAAGAAGTCTTTTAAAGGTTTCTGAGACTTCAGCCACCCAAATGAATCCATTAATCAAAAGACACAATCCTTATGATCATGAGATTAACTGGTAATAATGTAAATTACCTAAATGAGCCGAGTACTGTGGATAATGTCTGTATTTTTCTGTTACATTAGAAAAAAGAGGATCCTCGTGCTGGCTTTAATACTGAAACACTTCTGGCTTGTACCCTTGACCTGATTGAGGCTGGAACAGAGACATCTTCCACCACTCTACGCTGGGCTCTAGTATTTATGATGAACTACCCAGAAATACAGGGTTAGTCCCTTATTAATCAATCCCCCTTCAATTTCCCAACTCCTCTCCTTGTGTAATAGTCTCCAAAGATGAAAGTGAAGGAGGTGAAGACTGGAGGGGCATCAAGGCATTTTTTTTCCCAACAAAATTAGACATCGTTGGTTCAGAGCCTCATTTTCACACAACACCAATTAAATACAAATACTGCATCGGACATTGTTGTAATAGCAAACCTGCTGCTGAATTATTATTTTTTTAATATTTGGGACCACTTTTACTTAAGTTAATAATATGGCATATTGTGATGAGTTTTAGTTGTTACTGTTTCCCCTTTCAGAGAAAGTGCAGGCAGAGATAGACAGAGTGGTCGGACAGTCTCGCCTGCCCACCTTGACCGATAGGCCCAAACTGCCCTACACTGATGCTGTTATCCACGAGACCCAGAGGGTTGGAAATATTGTTCCACTAGGATTACCAAAAATGGCCAGTAAAGATTCTACACTGGGAGGATATTTCATTCCTAAGGTAAGGGATAATTTACCAGACTGAGTCAGAAATTCAATTCATAAGTGTGTCAATTATTTATAAATAGCTAATAACAACATCTTATAATGAAATTTCAGGGCACAGCTGTCACTACAATACTTTCATCTGTGCTGTTTGATAAGAATGAGTGGGAGACTCCAGATGTCTTCAATCCTGAACATTTCCTGGACTCAGAGGGCAAATTTCGAAAAAGAGATGCCTTCTTGCCATTTTTAGCAGGTCATTTTATGGCGTGTAATTAGGTTTCCATTAAGAGTACATTTGATATCAAGGGTTAGCAGGATAAATACTTCTGTTTTCCACAGGTAAACGTGTGTGTATAGGTGAGCCCCTGGCCAAAATGGAGCTCTTCCTTTTCTTTGCATCTCTGCTCCAACGCTTCACCTTCACTCCTGTTCCTGGAAAAATGCCCAGCTTGGAGGGTGTGTTGGGTTTCAACAATTCCCCTGAGGAGTTCAGGATGCAGGCAGTGCTTCGCTGATGTCATGTCGGGCAAACACAAAGATGAATAAACTGAAACTCCACAAGCTTTATGGGACCACCAAAGATTTAATGAAAATTTCACATATTGAGACACTATATGCATGTTACAATCCTAATTGTTGCCATACTTTTATTTCTTGTTTTATTGTGAAGCACTTTGATTTTTATCTGTGAAAAGTGCTATATAAAACAATAAAACTTTCTTGCTTACCTGCTGAAAGCTTACGCAATACTTATTAAGGTTAGACAACCTTGCGAAATAACAGCCATGTGTTAATAACCGTTGACTCAACACTGTTAGGTGCTACATTATGTGACTTGAGTTTTTCTTAACACAAAGGACTTCAGATATTATCCTTTGTTTTTAAATTCACAAAAACGTTTGATGTGTGGATAAAACTCTGATTATTTTATCTATAAGCAAGGCCTACACATGCTTGCTGCACCTCTGTCTCCTCAATGCCAGTGTGAAAGTATTTTCTCTAAGTCCAAGTTCAGTGGCAAAATGTTAGTTTTTTTATATAAATGAATAAAGGCACTGTAACCCCAGTAAACTCCATTAAATATTTGTGTCCTATTGAATTTATTTAAATACTGACTGAAATCATACAAGTTTTCTTGCATTGATAGACCTCTACGACAATCACCAACAAATTAATCAAAAATATATTAGACAAATGAATGAACCACACAAAATCAATTGTTATTTCTACTCTTGGCAGTGATTATTCCGGTGCTGACAACCAAGTTGAAATGGTAGTAAGGATTTATACAGTCCCAATCAAAAGTTTAAGTCCACTTGAAAAATGGCAAAAACTCAAATTTTGCATGATTGGATCCTAAGAAGGTTCCAAGTAGAGCTTCAACATGCAACAAAAAGAAATGGGAGTGAGACAAAACATTTTTTGAGCGTGTAATTTATTGAAAACAACAGAAACAGACTGTTTTAAAGCTGATAAAAGTTTAGGACCGCACCTCCAAAAAACCCGTAAACTCCTCTAAAACAGAAATTAAAGTTCCAAACATGAACTCAGTAATGAGTAGTTCCACTGTTATTGTTGATCACTTCAAAAATTCATTGCAGAATGCTTGACGCTAGTGCTTCCATGAGATGAGTGGGAACATTTCTCCAAGTGGTGATGGCCATACGAAGGGCATCTACTGTCTGAAACTGTTGTCCATTTTACTACACTTCCCTTGCCATCCATCCCCTTCTATAGCACATTTAAAAGACTAGTGTACATCAAAGTGCTTCACAACAAAACCGCCAAGCGGGTAGAACAATGAACAAATAGTACAGTTACAATTAAAATTACATTACATGGTGTAGTGCAGGCAGAATGAAAGTCAAACTTATATGCTTCAAAAGCTAAGCTGAACAGGTGTGTTTTTAAGCGTGATTTGAATGACTGAATTGATTCCGATGTACAGATATCAACTGGGAGATTATTCCAGAGTCTAGGGGTGGCAATGGCAAAGCACGGTCAGCTCTGGTTTTTAAACGAGACCTTAGTTGCATTAGAAGCAGTTGGCTGGAGGATCTTGGTGCTCTCTTTGGGTTGTACAGATCAAGGGGATCAGTTAGGTAGATAGGGGCCATGTTATTTAGACTTTTAAAAGTGAGCAGAAGGATTTTGAAATCAGTGTGATATTTGACAGGAAGCCAGTGCAAGTTAGGGAGTATGGGGGTGATGTGCTCATGTCTTCTAGAGCCGGTTAAGAGGCCAGCTGCCGCATTTGGACTAATTGCAGGCGCTGAAGGAGGGAGAGTTGGAGCCCCAGGTAAAGAGTGTTGCAATAGTCCAATCTGCAAGTGATGAAGGCATGGATGAGTTTTTTGAGTTCTTTATGCGGTAAATAGGGCTTAGCTTTGAAAATTTGCCGTAATTGATAAAAGCTGGTTTTTACCACAGTGGATACTTTCTTCTCTAATTTAAAAGAACTATCCAGGAGCACTCAAAGATTTCTGGCAGAATGAGAGAGGTGGCTGGTGAAAGACCCCAGTGTATTGGTTAGCTGGCCCTCGGGAATGTGGCTATCGAAAACAATCATTTCTGTTTTGCTTTCATTTAAGACAAGATAATTCTGGGATAGCCAATTTTAAACCTCTCGCAGACAGTCGAACAAAGGCAAGAGAGGAGATGGGGCATCCAAGTTTAGAGGAAGGTAGATTTGGATATCAACCGCGTAGCAGTGGTAGAATATGTTATGTTTTTTAAAGATGAGTCCCAAGGGCAGCATGTACAGGGAAAACAGCGTAGGGCTTAATACGGATCTCTGAGGCACACCACAGTTAACCAGGGCAGAAGAGGAAGAGTATTTCCCCATGGTGACAGAGAAGGATCTGTCTGATAGATACGATTTAAACCATAAAAGAACTTTACCTTTAAGGCCAACTACATCTTCCAGCCTTGTTAGGAGAATATTATGGTCAACCATATCGAAGGCAGAAGTTAGATCTAATAAAACTTGAGCCACAGGGTGCCCTGAATCAGCGGTTAAAAACTCTCAATAAAGCTGTCTCGGTACTATGACAAGGTTTGAATCCAGATAGAAATTTGTCACTGACACCATGTGTCTCTAGGAAGGACTGTAGTTGCTGGATAACTATATTTTCTAAAATCTTAGACATGAAGTTAAGTTTACAAATTGGCCTGTAGTTTGAAAGAGCGTTGCCGTCAGAGTTGCTTATCTTAATATCAGGTTGCACGACTGCATGTTTGAAGGCAGTCGGAACACAGCCTGATGACAATGAGGAGTTCATTAAAATTGAGATACAGGGTCCAATAGTAGTCAGAGTATCCTTAATAATGCGGGAAGGAAGAATGTCATTTGGTGTATTAGAGCTTCTCAAATGATCAATTATTTCTTTTAAAGTCGAAAAAGATACGGGCTCAAACTATTGAAAAACCATAGAGCATTTGCTTAACTGCCGGCAGATATGGCGCCCTTAGTGCTGAGATCTTATCTATAAAGTAATTTAAGAATTTTTCACAGAGAGCCGGGGAGGCATCCCTCTGCGTAGTAGAGCAGGGATTAATTACAGAATTAAAGATTTTATACAGAACTTGGGGCTTGTGGCAGTTATTAGTAATAATCATACATCATAATCATAAATCAGCCGTTTGACAACCCTGTGCCTCCTGAAGCTCCATTATTCCACTGAAGGAACTAGCTGGGCCTGGATCTATGAGACAGTGCTACCTCAGGAGTTTTCATTCACACTCTCGAGTTGTTTAGCCTTCCATCCCCTCTGTTAGTGGAATTGACACCATTAGTGATATCCTTAGTGATATCCTGCTGTCCCAATTACTTTGAAGCTTGACGCTTCTATTCTCTCTTCAAAATTACGAGTCACTAAGATTTTAGAAAAGGTTGTGGCTAAGCAGCTTACTGAACTGACTGAAGGAAACCCAGCCCGGGAGCAAGGCTGGCACTGGCGGTCAGAAAAAGATGCAGACAACTCGGGCTCTGTTGGTTGTGGGGCGTTCCTAGGGGAAAAAGCAGAATCCGTCAGCCCGGTGGTAGGTGGGCGACCGCGGCGAGGGGCCTGAGCCATGACCACCTGATCATCTTGAAGAACATGTGCAGGCTTAAGTCTGTCAACAGAGACAACCTCCTGCCGACCGCCAAAGTCCAAAATGAAATGTTTTTTGCCCGGTTTAAGAACCCTATACGGCCCGGGGGGGGGGGGGTTTCAGGTAAGAATTCCCCGGGGGACCCGGAGGGGCTGGCTGAGGACCAGTTCAGCCGGGGAAACCCCAAGGTCTTCTTTAACCGTGCTACGCAATCCCAGCAAAAGCCACAGAAGACGGCCGACCCAGTCGTCACCTGTTAAGGAAGCCCGGAGCGCGGCCTTAAGTGACCGGTGAAACCGCTCGCACATCCCATTAGCTTGCGGGTGGCATGCTGTGGTGCGGTGGACCTTGACCCCCAGGCCATCAGCCATGGCAGACCAAAGCTCAGAAACAAACTGGGGGCCCCTGTCCGAGGTAATGTCAGCAGGGGGACCAAAACGCGAAACCCACGTTGACAAAAACGCTCTGGCCACCGTCATCGCTGTGGTGGACGCCAGGGGTACCACCTCCAGCCACCTGATTGTGCGGTCCACCACAGTCAAAAGGTGCGTGAAACCCTGTGACTGTGGCAAGGGACCAACCAGGTCCACATGAACATGATCGAAACGCCTACCGGGGATGCGGAAAGGTTCGAGGGGTGCCTGTGTGTGCCGGTGGATTTTCGAGCATTGGCATGGGATACAAGCTGCCGCCCAGTCTTTCATCGTTTTGCGAAGGCCCAGGCGAACGAACCTGGCACTGACCAGCTTGACCGAGGCCCGGACGCCCGGATGAGAGGGCGTGCACTGAGTCAAATACACGACGACGCCCCCACCCGGTGGAAACATCGCAAAGCAGGTGCGGACCACCGTCCCACACGGGGGTGTCCTCCAGGACAAGGCCCGTTTTCCTTGACTGAAGGGCAAGGACGTCTGGATCAGCACCTTGCTCAGCGGCCATGGCAGCGTAGTCGACGCCGACATACACTGGAGAAACCAACACGCGTGAGAGACAGTCAGCGACGTGATTGGACTTCCAGCCACACGCTGAATGTCTGTGGTAAACTCCTAAATGGCCGCCAACTGGCGCTGCTGGCGTGCGCTCCATGGGTCAGAGACCTTGGACATAGCAAATGTCAAAGGTTTGTGGTCAACATACGCAGTAAAGTTGCGACCCTCGAGGAAAAAACGAAAATGTTGTGTCGCGAGGTGCAGGGCCAGCATCTCCCTGTCGAAAACACTGTACTTGAGTTCGGCATCCCGGAGCGTACAACTGAAAAAGGCGAGTGGTTGCCAGACACCTAAAACCCGCTGTTCCAACACGGCACCCACTGCCGCGTCGGATGCGTCGCCAGCAGGGCGGCGTGGGCCAGCAGGGCAGCGTCAGCCAGCGCACACTTGGCTGTGGAAAACGCCTGGATGCGTTCCGGCAGCCAGTCAACAGGATCTTTGGCTGTTTTACCTTTTAAGGCAGCATAGAGCGCTGTAACAGGTGGGCAGCTCTCGGGATAAAGCGGTTGTAAAAACTGATCAGCCCTAAGAACTCCTGCAATGCTTTAACCAACGTGGGACGTGGAAAAACCGAGACGGCCTGGACTCTGTCGGGCATCGGAACCACACCCTCAGCGGAAATGCGGTGCCCGAGGAAATCCAGAACAGGCAACCCAAACTGACACTTGGAAGGGTTGATGATCGGGCCGTGTGCTGCCAAAAGCTGGAAACCCTGGCGCAGATGGGACTCGTGCTGGCTCGCCGAGCAGCTGGCCACCAAAATATCGTCCAGGTAAACAAAAACGAACAGCAGCCCGCGCAAAACGGCCCGCAGTTCGCTGCTAGCCTGTCGGCAGCAGTCGGGGGAAGGAGGCTCTTCTCGGAGCCGGAGTCCAAGAGAAAACGTCTCCCGGAGACCCGGAAGGTGGGCGAAGAGGAATCCCCCGTCATCCGGCCCAAGCAACGACAGCATGTTCTCCATGAGCTCGAGAGCCGTACCGCCACCCAGGCCTGACAGGGTGAGAAGCTTTTCGGCTCGTTCTGCTTCGGAGAGGGCATATCGCCGAAGAAGCAGCTCTTTAAGGGTGGCATATTAATTAGTAATTATCACTTATATTAATTAAGTTAATATAAGTGATAATCTCTCAATATCTCAATTGTGATTTCTGAAAAAAGATTAGCATACTGAATTAAGCTATTGAAGAATTGAAGCTAGCAAAATAGTAGTAATTTGGTAAAGCAAATATACTTATTACACTTTACATTACAGTTTTTTAATGAATTACTAGACTGGTATACAAAATGGTCTTGAAAATCTAAATTTTCAGATGTATATGAATAAAAAATGTCATAGTCTAACAGATATTTTAAGGTGACCATCTTGTCTCAACATCTATTTTGGCTATGTCAAACATATAGCACCACTATAGATGCCCTTCTTCAACATTGTCTAGAGCTTTCTAGACTAGATTTAAGAACCAATGAAACTCTGTGCATTGTAGCTTTCACAGAATATAACTGAGACCTGAAAATCCATGACTTAAAAATAGGGAAATTAGAGGAAGACAATGGATTTCAACTGGAACTCACTAAAATAGTTCTCCAGATTAAATATGTATGTGTAAATCCAAATATCACAATTTATTTTTAAAAAGTTAAATAATGGCTTTGTATTACAGTAACACCAGTCAGTGATCATAAACAAACATCCACAGTACCAGTGCTTGGCGCTGTTATAATATTAAACAATGTTCGTCTTTTTCCTCTTCTTTTGACTGCTCGGTTTAGGGTCAGCATAGGTGATCAGCCGACATCTCACCCTCTCTCGGGGGAAGAGGTTTGGACCAACCTTGAGGCTGAGCTGCGGGAACAGTGTAAAGATGCCACCAAAGGAGCCAGCAAAGACAAAGAGCCTCCTTGTCTGTTCATTGTCTTCAGACTCTGATTCAGATGAGGAAGCCCTGTGTAACAGGGCCCTGAGTTTGTACAGAGCAGGATCCACCATCAGCAAGAAAGACTAATACTATCTTTAAATCAACCCGCTCTTCATCCGCTCTTCATGCAATGCTTCACAGAATATGCTGAAGAATATTCCTCAGTAAGTAATTCTGGATTCATATTAGTACATTTAGTCAGGAGTAAACATGTGGAACTCAAAATATGGCAACTAATTTTCTTTCCAATAAATGACACTACCTAATATTCTAATTAATATTATAAAAACATCAAAATTATAATTTCATGCTTTACAAGTACTACAACTGCTTTTTTTTTATTTTTTAGAAAAAGTCATACTTGCTGATGATCATCTAAGTTCATTTGATCACCAGCTCCTCTTTACCTTCTTAATTCATTTGGAAACACTAAAGATGTTTGAAATTTTCCAAACTGCTTCTGCATTTTAGCTTAATGTTTGTTAAATAAATTACAAGTCACTGCTGTATGTAATGTGTTGTCTTTCGTGTTAGGTTGTGTTTGCCTAATTTTACAACCTGCTAAGAAACAGGTGATTTTTTTTTTGTTTGTTTAATTTACTTTGTTCTCATACCTAAATGGGAAGAAGGTGGACTTTCTTTTTCACAAAATGCATATCCTGACTAAGACAATAGGGGTTCTAATATCAGAGCGGGACTGAACAAACTTTGAACAAATCCAGGACCTACAGTAGAAGACAATGGCTTTCAAGTGGAACTCAACTTGTAAAATAAACTAGTAACTCAACTTAGCTAGTTTTCTACATTTGTTGTGCTTGTGGCAATTCCAGGAAAACAAACAAAATGTCAGTGATGGGTTGAGGTCGGGCTTTGATTACTGTGTCTGACACGCAACCAAAAAAATTCTCTGCCTATCCAAAATACATGAAAAACAATCTTTTCAACAAAATATATTTAAATGATCAAAGTAATCAAAAGGAAAATAGCAGTCAACAAAAAATATGGAAATCCCCATCGCTCTCTTTCCTCACTACACACAGATGAAAAGGTGCTAATATCAATTACCTGGCACCACCAATATCCGTGTGATCCAACGTTCCCTAATTACTGCAATCAACCAACAAACAAAACATCATTGACAACTAATAATGAAAAATATGAATCACATTTCAAGTCATAAATCCCTTTCTCTCAAACACATTCATGGCTCATACATTGCATATGTTAATCTAAATATGACAATTTTTGTATCAAATATATTGGGGAATTTGATACAATGACTTTGTATAGCACAATAGTCCTTTTCTCTACATGTTAAAATGTTGGCTTTCATACAGAGAACACATATTCTCCCTTGCATAGTTGATGAACTGGAAGCTTTTAGGCAACAACTAAATCCATGAAAGCCACCAATAAAATGACAATCATAAGCACGTAGTATGCAGTTGTTTTATTTCTTAATGTGTTGATTAATACATTTAAAAACATAAGCAGGAAAAAGAGAAGCAGCACTCCTACATTTTAATTAATACCCATTTATCTTAAATACAGGGTCTTCTATATAATCACATGTAAAAGCAATTTGCAGCATGCCAGGTTATATGAAGATCAGTTAATTTTTTTACAAAAAATTTACTTTTTTGGTCTAATTTACAAGGTGTGAATTTTTCACTTTTTTGAATTTTTTTAATTTTGCCCTGTCTTCTGTCTATGATCGAATGGGATCTTGTGTTCATAATTACACATAGTTCAAAATTAGAAATGTCTCGTGGAACCAAATATGTGCTTTAGATGCTAAATATTTAAAGAATGATCATGACTAGACCATGAGCCTGGCACCAAAGTGTAGCTTTGTATATTTGATATCAAAGTGTAGTTTTGTGTATTTGACTTGGCAAATTTAAAAAACAAATTGTTACGCAAAATGTCCTTCCTGCCGCAATCACCATCCCTTAATCTCTTAATCACTACACTGTGGTCACTCCAGTTTAAACTATGCTGTTGATGATATTTATTCTCTAGCTGGTTATAAAATAGCTGTTGAACAAAATCAAGGTTGTTATATGGTTGCTGATTTTCCAAAATAGTGGAAGAATCAATGTCAAGAAGTCATTCTTGAGGTAAATTCCTTAAGAACCCGACTGAAAGTCAGTGACAGCAGATAGTATAAGGGGTTAGGCGACAACTTCTAGACAATTTTTTTAAAAAGCTAGCCAACATCAAAAAGAGATTTTTGAATGTTCTTAAGAAGCCAGGAGAACTATTCCTCAAGACTACTACAAGAGAGTTACATTAAGAAAGTTGCTTTTTTTTCAGTTGCAGGTCAGAATATATATGATAAAAGGTGTTGCTTCTCTTTGGGTTTCTATTATGCTCATAAAGAGGTTCAGCTTCTTGATGTTTATGTTTGGATAGAATGACATCAGCGAGGCACTGCCTGCATCCTGAACTCCTGAGGCGTGTGGGTGAAGCCCAACACACCCTCCATGCTGGGCATTTCTCCAGGAATAGGAGTGAAGGTGAAGCGTTGGAGCAGAGATGCAAAGAAAAGGAACAGCTCCATTTTGGCCAGGGGCTCACCAAGACACATACGTTTACCTGTGGGGTGACAAACAAGTATTTGTTTTTGGTGGCAGTCATTCTCTAAAATGGGAATTCTGATTATCGTTGCTAAAGAACAAAAAAAAAGTAGATTGAAAATGACCTGCTGCAAATGGCAAGAATGCATCTCTTTTTCGAAACTGGCCCTGTGAATCCAAGAAATGCTCAGGATTGAAGACATCTGGAGTCTCCCACTCATTCTTGTCAAACAGCACGGATGCAAGAACCATAGTCGTGGCTGTGCCCTGAAAATAAGTTTTACAATCTTTTTGATATTAGCTGTTTAGAAATAACCATCTCTGGGTGAGTCAGGTAAATCGTCACTTACCTTAGGAATGAAGTATCCTCCCAGTGTAGTGTCCTTATTGGCACGTCTCGGGAATCCCAGGGGAGCAATATTTCCAAACCTTTGGACCTCATGGACAACAGCATCAGTGTACGGCAGGTTGGGTCTGTCAGCCAAGGTGGGCAGGCGAGACTGTCCAATCACTCTGTCTATCTCTCCCTGGACTTTCTCTGAAAATGTAAGCACAGTAAGGACTAACACAGACAGTTCACTGCTCATCATGGTTAAACTCTCATCAACAGTTTCAGGCTACGTCCACACGTACACGGGTATTTTTGAAAATGGAGATTTTCCGTTTTCGTTTTAAAAAATAATCCCATCCACACGTAAACGCAGAAATGAAGGAAAACGCTGCTAGGAACATGCCAAAGCAACAGGTGGCGATATATTCCTAACCGTGTAGAAATGTTGGCCAATCAGAAGTCTAGAAGCCTCGTGGGAAATAGTAAACAAAGATGGGGCATAGAAGCAGAACCGAGTCCTATGTGTGGAGGGACAGTAACTGTGTGTGTATATGTAAGCATTTAAACACTGCAGAGAGTACAATTAACAGTATTGTAGAAATTCATTTCACCGAAACAATAACGTGGCGCACAGTGTGACGTCAAAAAAGGCGCACACCTTTGACACTGTGTTTTCTCCGTTTTCCTCGTCCACACGTAAATGCAAAAACTGAGTTTTCGAAAATCTCCACCCTGGCAGGCGTTTTTAGAAATCTCAGTTTTCAGTGACCGAAAACGCCGTTTATGTGTGGACGAAAGGTGCAAACGCATAGAAAAATCTGCGTTTTCAAAAGTACTCGGGTACGTGTGGATGTAGCCTCAGTCCTTCACTGAAATACATCAATGTTAAGTGTTATTGATTAGACTGTGACCCTGTATCTCTGGGTAGGTCATCATGAATACAAGGGCCCAGCGCAGGGTGGTAGCAGTTGTTTCTGTTCCAGCCTCAAGCAGGTCAAGGGAGGATAACGACAGTGTTTCAAGGTTGAAGCCAGCCTGGGGATCCATTTGTTTCTAATGTAACAAAAAAGTACTGCCATTATTCAAAGTGCTGAGCTGATTTAGGCTATTTTACACCACCACTAAATATATTATTATTTAACAGCATGTTTTACATTTTCTTGACAAATTGTACTCATAATGAATAAGTTGCCCTAACTTAGTTATTTTAACTAAGCTTTATGTCATTTTTCACAATTTTTTTACGTTTTGGGAACTAATTGGATATCCCGGTGTACTCTCCAGAAGCATGTTCAGAGTATTCACCACCATGGCTAATTGAAACGCCTGGTTCATATAAGCATTTAGATATTTTATCAATTTTCAAGTGACACTGATAATAATTCTTCAGGGAATTAAAAGTGGTATTTTGGTGAAGAACTAAACAAATTTCATCAGCAAGTAATGCACTGAAAAAGGTTAGAATCTTTTTTAGTTGATATCCACATTGACCAGATTAGCAGATTTTAATAAAATGTTATGACATAGTCTGTCAGTTCTAAATTGTGTGTACTTTTAAATTCCTGTTTATTTACTCTGTTTTGGTTCTTAGAGTGTTTATTCGTTGCATTTTGTATTTTTGAGTCTTAGTTCCAGTTTTTGCTTGTATTACAGTTTGGTGTGTCTGATATACCCATTTTGTTGCTGTTCCTGCATCAAAGTTGCAACTGAGAAATCACACTGTTGTGATGTCCTAGTGTAGCTTTGCAAACTAGGGATAAAGGGAAAAAATTATTTATACAATATAGTTAATATATTATCAAGTTGGGCTTGCTGTTTGCCAGTCATATTAGCACTGACTATGTGTAATGCAGCATTTATGTCTTGACATTTTTTTCTCACATTTTTCTCACATTAACATAGAAAAAACTTTGTGTGTGTGTGTGTGTGTGTGTGTGTGTGTGTGTGTGTGTGTGTGTGTGTGTGTGTGTGTGTGTGTGTGTGTGTGTGTGTGTGTGTGTGTGTGTGTGTTTCTTTTCTTTCCAATGATATGTGCTTTAGTTGTAAATATAAATTAAATTTTAAACTATCTATTTTGAGCAGAAAGTGCTGGCTTTGTTCACTTTGTTCAAGGATGCAAATGCATGCAATTCTTGACCTAACAGGATTCATAAGCTTTTTTAGAAATGCCTTTGTATTACCTTCTCCATCTCTGACAGATATGTATCAATAAAGTCACGAGGGTCTTCAGGGTTCCAGTCCTCCTGGTGCTTTTCTATTTCCTTTTTTACAAATGCCAAAAGCTCCTTGTAGTTCTTTTGGACAGTCTGATGAGGCCCTGGCAGGTGCTTCATCAAGTCAGGAAAGGCATCAAGGAGCTGTTGATGACGACACTTTCTCAGAACAGCAATAGACCAACACAGCTTATTTTGTTATTACTACAATAGTTTACATAAGGAATACCTGCGCCTGGGCTGAACCAGAAAGCACAATAGCCTCATTGTCCAGCTCCAGAATTTTGCGATAATTTGGATCAGTGTATTCAAAGCGATGCCCAAAGACCACACAGCAGATCACATTGCTCACTGCATTTGTTATGGTGTAGTGTGGGTTGAATGGTCTTCCTAGGAAAATGTCAAATTTAACTCAGGTCAAGAGAAATCCTGCTATAGAAATGATTTCAGTGCACAACAAACAGCCCAACTGAGTGAATTCCTGAAATCTACTTGCCTTGCTCCTCTTTGAGAGCTTCACAAAGGAAGCTGCACTCCACTTCAATGTACTTCTCCAGTGCCTTCTGGCCCTCTCCAAAGTAACGTAGGTGAGTGTTGGCAAACTTCCTCTGCTTCCTCCACAGGTAACCATTGCTCAAAGATATGCCTATGACAATATTATATAGAATAACTAACAATTAGTTTCTGCTCAGTTATATTTCTGTTTTGCCCACAAAAAATATGCTGTATATATATGATGTCCTTTGTAAAATGTTTTCCAACAACAAATGTGACTTCACTTTCATGCTACAGCTGTGTCTACTTTCTGCTTATTTTATGACGGAAAGTTAATAATATACAATGGTATAATTGTTATACTTTATACTCAAAACATATTTAATAATAATACAAATCTGTGCAATTACTAGTAACTACAGCTTCATGTAGTGGAGTACAAAGTAATATTTCCCTCCAAAATATGAGTTGTAAAACGCAAATACTTCAGTAAAGTATATTCAGATTGTATTTAATTAGAGTACTTGGTTACATCATGAGCCCTTTTTGTCAAAGTGACAGATTGATGACACTTGGCGGTGCGGGTGGGAGGGGGGTATGTTTGGCAGTTCCTAGACCTTGATGCCCCTATACTCACCAAGACCCTTATAGACAATGTCGAAGAGAGGAAGAACTGGTCGATCAATAAAGCTGTCCAGCTGATTAACAAGAGCCTCTTTGACCATCTTGTATCCTGCAACGTACACCATCCTCTCACTGCCTCTCTTCACACTGAACACAGGACCGTACTTCTCAGCCAGCTGCAAGCAGGAAAAATTAGAAGGAGAAATGTTTCACAAACATTTATTTTTTTCAGAGTAATACCTTCAATATGTAGACAATGACAAATATTTCATTAAAAGATTGAAGTTCCCAAATCCCCCACTGAAACTGCTGACACAGTATGAAAGTGTGACAGTGATGACTAAAAATCTTTTAAGTTGCAATATTGTTATTATGCAGTTGTGATTTCTTTTGCACTTCATGTGGACCACGTTGTGTGTAAATCAAACTTCTGCTGGAAAAAATGCATGTACATACTGTTGCATGCATTACTGTTACATGACTGTTAAGCTCACCTTCATCATTGATTTGAAGTCAACTCCGGTGAAAACATTTCCTAGAAGAGGCAAAGCCCGGGGTCCTGGTGGAAAGTTACGAGGTCTGCGGTTTCTGATCAGATCAAACAAAATCAGCAACACAAAAGCAAGCAACAGCCAACTACTAAAATTCAAACAGTCAAAAAGAGCTTGAAAAACCATGGTGAAAGTATTGATGATCCTTGTGGAGAGCCACACTGATTCTGCAGACAGGACTTTGGTATGTCTGATGTTATTTGGGTGGGACTTGCTGTTCTGAGAAAACAAGCCCCCATGTCAGGTTACATAACACTGAAAGCTTTGTGTGAAAATAAAAGGCTGTAACTTGAACTCCTCAAACTCTCTGCTGACTGTAAGAATGTCTTTTAAATGTTTATACCAAGGTTGATTTGTCAGTGACTAATGGTATATTAAAATATTGATTTTGCCAATTCTATGGCGTATTTTACAAACATGATTAGTAGGTGTTTCACAGTTTAAAATAAGTTTAATTGTCTGAATTAAAGGAGGAAATAACAAAGCTGTTCTAAAAAAATGGCTGGTTTAAGATGGAATGATGGAATGCATTGCATATCTGTGGCACTGCCCCAAATTCAGAAGTTAACAACTCAGAGGATGGTCCTACATAGTTGCTTCATACTTCTGCTTCATAAATTCTCTAATCCATTTTCCACAGCTGTCAGTTAAAGGTCACAGACCATGTACAAAATTTCATAGAAACAGCATTCACTGAAGGATGTGGTCTCTTTCCACAGTATAAAAAAGAAAAAAAAAGAGGAATAAAGCCATGAGTTGGAGATGTTACTTGCTACACCCTTTTTGGCTGCTACCTCAAAGCACACTGCGCTGTCGATCTTATGTGCTGCACAATAATATTCAATATTTGGTATGTACTTTTATATACACATAGATTATAGCGATGATGTTGTTTATTGCTCTCTTTTTTGCTTGTTTTCATGCTTCAGTGACTCTTTTGCTATGTAGACGTTCAGAATAAATCAGTCATGACAAAGTTCATATAGAATATTGTCTGTTGAAAGGTGCTTGTGAAGCAGCGTTTGTGAAATGGTCTGCAAAGCAAATCCAGACCCATCAGGCTCTGTGACCTTACATCTACTCACAGTGTAAATAATGTTCAGTGGAGGCAAATATCAACAAGCAGATTCATGAGCAGAACCCTGGATAATTGCACTATTTGAAAGCAATCAGTCACTTTAATGAATATCCAGCTGAATCTTTTGGAAGGTCAAAGGTGTTTAACTATGAACTCAGAGCGCATCGCAGGATAAAAAAAATCAGTATAAAATTCTTCATACAAAAACATATAACCTGTCATGTGTGCAAATGTGAGGGAACGTGCATGTGTCCATTTACAAACCACTTTAACACTAACCTGAGAAGAACAGATAAAAAAAGTTTCCTTCTTGCTCCTGCAAGTCAGAAATTGAGATCTGTACTGTAATCTGATCACAGATAAGGTTTTATGCAGGATCAGGACAAAGGGCACTCCTTATTTATTGTTTGTCCATGAAAACTATGTGACCACATACTACATATATATTATATATATATTTGTGTTGATAATATGACAATATATCTTAGCTATATAGCGAAAGACACAGTAAAACCATGATTCCTGGTCATCATTCATGTGACTTCCACTCAGAAGTATATGAAACTGCAGGATGAATTTACTAGATGACTTTTGTCACCACTGGACAGTATTTAACTTTGAGTAGATGTAAGTTCAAAAGCCTTGAATAAATTCATCCTGCAGAGTTGAGCAGGTGGATTGTGTTTTGTAGCCCAGCTTGTTATGTAAGCACCGTATCACAAGCACCTTTGAACAGACAAGTATTAGTACTGTGCGTCCTGAACTTTTGCATCAGATTAATATTTTATCAAGCATCAGGTTTATAAACCACTAGTTTCTGTAAGAAAGAATCACATCTCCAGATTGCAAAGAATCAGCTGCTGTTGAACTTAACAATGTGGGTTTCCAACTTTTTGCTGAGCAACGAGGGAGTTTTACTCTCTGTGATTTTGTTCCTTCTGATCATGTACCACCTCAGAAACAAGAATCCAGGAAAGTTTCCACCAGGACCATTTGCTTTACCTTTTATTGGGAATTTCCAGATTGTGGGAAAGAAACACCCACATATTTATTTCAACAAGGTACTGATTCATGCTTGTATAATATTAGGGGGTTTCTAAGTAAGGAGTGCAATTTAAAGTACTGCTTTGTTGATTGCCTGTATACTCATGTGCTTCTGTCTGCATTGCTCAGTCATCAGGATCAAAATTGAGATTTTGATTTTGTACCTGTACATGTTTTAGTGCAGCAGTGTTTTATTTTTCCATTTATTTCTACTGAAATGCAGAAAGGAGAGAATACTTCTGAACCAACTCTAATAAATTATCAGAGCAACTAACTGAGCACTAAGTATCAAACTATAGTTTGATACTTAGTGCTAATAAGCAAATATAGGTCTCAGAAATTTCTTCAAATATGGTCAAACAAACAATTATCTGGAAAAGCTTTGGATCCCAGAAATTTAATTATGTAAATTTCAATCTACTTGAATTTCAAGACTGTAAAGTTTAGATTTAAGTTAAAAGAAGACATGCACTAACTATTAGGTTGATTGGTAAATTTAAATTTCTCATAGTTGTGAATGTGAATGGTTGCCTGTCTGTCTGTCTGTGTTATCCCTGTGACAGACTTGCAACCTATCCAGGATGTACTCAACCTCTCTATAGGCTGCTGAATTGGATAAGTGGAAGAAAATGGATAGTCAGATGAAATATTGATTGATAGTCAGTTTATCCAAGTAGATTTCTGGCCTCTAATTACAGCAGTTCACTCTAATTTATTTCTCTAGTTTACAAATGTTGTGGTATATCCTTCATGTTTGTTGTGTTTTTTGTAGCTGGCTGAAATCTACGGGAATGTGTTCAGTTTCTGCTTCGGCAGGGATAAAATGGTAATCGTCTCTGGATTCAAGATGGTAAAAGAGGCTCTGGTAACACAAGCTGACAACTTTGTGGATCGACCGTACAGCCCCATGGGCGACAGGTTTTATTCGGCAAACTCGGGTTTGGAAGTCACTATTTGATGTACCATTCAGTGTTGAAATTATTCTCCATAGGTTGTTTAGTTCTTAAGTTGCTTGTGTGTATTCAGATGGTCTGTTCATGAGCAATGGTGGAAAATGGAAGGCACAGAGACGCTTTGCTTTGTCTACATTACGAGACTTCGGCCTGGGGAAAAACCGTATGGAGCAGTGTATCTGTGAGGAGATCCGATACCTGCAGGAGGAGATAGAGCAGGAGAAAGGTCCTTTACATTAAGTGACACAAAAGCACACAATCCTGCACAAACAGTGCTAAAGCAAAGAATAATGCTTTTTTAACAATCGTCTTTTCGTCTTCAGGTAAACTTTTTAGGCCAGCAGGCCTCTTCAACAATGCCGTGTCTAATATAGCCTGCCAGCTGGTGATGGGGAAAAGATTTGACTACAGTGACCACAACTTCCAGCTCATGCTGAAGTATCTGTCTGAGATTCTTCACCTGGAGGGTTCCATATGGGCTCAGGTATGTCAAAATAATTTCCTCCTATAACAAAAAGAATGAGATACAGCACTGTGGCATGGGTGTTGGATTTCTTCTCTCTATCATCTTCTGAAAAACGCTTCCTCTCATCAAATCTTTTATTCCGACAAGCTCTATGAATCATTCCCTGGAGTGATGAAGCGTTTGCCAGGTCCTCATAACAAAATCTTCAGCGATTTTGACAAAATCAGAGAGTTCATCGCTCAGGAGGTGAAAAGCCACAAGAAGGATCTGGATCACAACAATCCCCGAGACTACATCGACACTTTCCTCATCAAAATGGAGAATGTATGTGGACACTGCATTGCACAAACTGCACTCTGCCAATTAGCAATTTGTGTTGTGCCTAACGTGACTTTTTCATTTGTCTAAATAGCTCAAAGAAACTGACCTGGGCTTCACTGAGACCAACCTGGTTATGTGCTCTGCTGATCTTTTCCTGGCTGGAACAGAAACAACAGCCACCACTTTGTTGTGGGCTCTGGTTTTCCTGATCAGACATCCTGATATCCAGGGTGGGTGTTGTGCTGGGCTTCATCCGGAGCTTTAAAATAGTCAGAACATAATGCTAGTAGCTCTAATACAATTCACTATAAATGCTAACATTAGCAAAAGCAGACCACATATACAACTAATGGAATGCTTTTTATTTCTGTTTAAAACTAACAGTTGGGAAAATGTAAATCCAAACCTGAAAAGGACGCGAGAGAAATTTGTTCCCCAGAATCAATAAAGTCTATTTTATAGGGCTGTCAACGCAAACGCATCATCATGATTAACGTGATTAAAATTTTTAACCCATTTAACCCATTTGGAGCGCAGAATGGACAAACTGTGGACAAACTGCCCAAAATGCGTTGACATAGACATTTTGGAGATTTTGAGTCATTCTGCGCTCCAGATGGGTAAAATGTGTTAAATAATTGTCATTGCGTTAGTCATGATGACAGATTAATTTGCGTTGACGCGTTAACGTTGAAAGGCCTACAACTAAAAAACTTTTCTGGAAAACGGTATTATTGTTCCTAAACATTTGTAAAACTTGTGATTTTATGAAGTGCAAAACTTGAATATTAAGTCATTAAGTAAATTTAATGAAACAATTGCAAGATTACTAGCATCAGTACAAGGTTTTACAGCAATCCTTCCAGAACTTTGACATATTTGTTGGACATATTGACCAGCCAACAACCAAAGTTTGTCAATGAGATAACAAGTATTAAATAAAAAATACAAACTAAAAACAATCATCTTATGGGACTCAATAAGATAAGATAAGATAACCTTTATTAGTCCCACACGTGGGAAATTTGTTTTGTCACAGCAGGAAGTGGACAGTGCAAAAGTTATGAAGGACAATTAGAATAAAATAAAATAAGAATAAATACAGTACACAACTGTACAGAATAGAATAAAAATAGAATACTATATACAGTAGAATAAAATAGAATAAAATATACAATAGGATAAAAATAGAATACAAATGCTATATACAACAGAGTGAAAAATACAACGGTGCCAGAAAGATTATTGCACATTTGTGTTATTGCACATTTGTGGATGTGTGTGTTTGATCAGTTAAAGTCTTTGTTGTGGAGTCTGACAGCAGTGGGGAGGAAAGACCTGCGAAATCTCTCCGTCCCACACCGTGGGTGCCGCAGTCTCCCACTGAAGGAGCTGCTCAGTGCTGTCACAGTCTCATGCATGGGGTGGGAGATGTTGTCCAGCAGGGATGACAGCTTAGCCACTATTCTCCTGTCACTCACAACCTCCACTGGGTCCAGAGGGCATCCTAGAACAGAGCTTGCCCTTCGGATCAGCCTGTTCAGTCTCTTCCTGTCCCCAGCAGAGATGCTGCCACCCCAGCAGACCACACCATAAAAGATGGCTGAGGCCACCACAGAGTCATAGAAGGTCTTCAGGAGTGGGCCCTCCACTCCAAACGACCTGAGTCTCCGCAGCAGGTACAGCCTGCTCTGCCCTTTCCTGTAGAGGGCGTCTGAGTTATGAGTCCAGTCCAGTCTGTTGTTCAGATGAACACCAAGGTACCTGTAGCTGTCCACAGTCTCAATGTCCATACCTTGGATGTTCAGTGGTTGCAGTGGAGGATGTTTGTGCCTGCGGAAGTCTACCACCAGCTCCTTGGTTTTACTGGCATTGATCTGGAGGTAGTTCAGCTGGCACCAGTCCACAAAGTCCTGAGTCAGTCCTCTGTACTCCTTGTCGTCCCCATCAGTGATGAGGCCGACTATAGCAGAGTCATCAGAGAACTTCTGCAGGAAGCACTGGGTGGAGTTGTGGGAGAAGTCTGCAGTGTAGATGGTGAAGAGGAACGGAGCCAGAACCGTTCCCTGTGGGGCCCCCGTACTGCAGACGACCCTGTCCGACACACAGCCCTGAGTCCTCACATACTGTGGTCGGTCGGTGAGGTAGTCCAAAATCCAGGTAGTGAGGTGATGGTCCACTCCAGAGTTCTCCAGCTTGTCCTTCAGAACCGAGGGAAGAATAGTGTTGAAGGCACTGGAGAAATCAAAGAACATGATTCTCACAGTGCTTCCAGCGGTCTCCAGGTGAGCGAGGGAGCGATGTAGGAGGTATAGCTCCATAGAAAGCTTGGGCTAATTGTTTTGGCCACATTATGTGTGAATTTAAAGACAAAACATACCTCAGTTTGGGAAAATAAAAATTTCTCTCACAGTTAAAGCTGAACTCTTTCGATTCTCTTTCACAGAGAAAGTCCAGGCAGAGATAGATAACGTGATTGGACAGACCCGCCAGCCTTCCATGGCTGACAGACCAAATCTGCCCTACACTGATGCCGTCATCCACGAGATTCAGAGGATGGGAAATATTGTTCCTCTCAATGCACTCAGAGTTGCTGCCAAAGATACAACCCTGGATGGTTACCACATACCCAAGGTGCATGCAGTATACACTTTAAGCTTTACATATTTGTTCTGTCAGGTGTTGTTGTTAAAGTGGATCTTGTTGTTTTCTTGTCTATTTTTCTAGGGTACCAGTGTGTTGCCTGTACTCACCTCTGTGCTGTTTGACAAGACTGAATGGGAGACTCCAGACACCTTCAACCCAGGACACTTCCTGGATGCTGATGGGAAGTTTGTGAAGAGAGAAGCATTCCTACCTTTCTCTGCAGGTAAACCCCCCAAGAGTGTTTTGTATTAAAAAAAAACTTGAACTTGAAGAGAAAAAACATCATCCACAGCTTGTAAACCTGCACGTGTATGTGTTTGTGAATTCTTCAGGGAAGCGTGTGTGTCTTGGTGAAAGCCTCGCCAAGATGGAGCTGTTCCTGTTTTTTGTCGGCCTGCTGCAGAAGTTCACTTTCTCTGTTCCTGATGGAGTGGAGCTGAGTACAGAGGGTGTTTACGGAGCTACACGTGTGCCTGAACCCTTCAAGGTTCACGCCAAGACTCGCTGAATTACATTTACTAATTTTCCATATAGCCAGTGTGTATAAGACAAGACTAAGTGAGATAATTTTCATTAAGGGTGGATTTTTTTTTATTTTGTGGGAATAATGTTGATATTATTTTTCAGCATCAGTCTTCATCTGCTGTGTAATTGCTGCCTGTTAAACTGACCTGTTCATTTTTTACCTCTATTTTTGATGATTAATGTCATCAATCAAAAACTATTTATAGGTTCTATACAAAATGTATTTCATTAAAAAAGAAAGTTTTGATTATTTTGTTTTTATTGGTAATGTTGTGTGTATGAACGTTTGTGGTAATAACATATTCACAGAAAATAATTGACTGATTTGTGTCATTAACTTTATTAAAGCCACAGGTTATGCAACCAAACATTTGGTACAGTGCCTTACAATTAATATTAACGCAATATAGTTCTTTCAAATGTAGTCAGCTCTTTTCACATATGCAAACATCATTTCAGTTGAATGTTACCTTCAAAAGCAATTTATAAAGAGATGGATAACCTTTTGCAGTGTCTAAGTATAATTCAGAATCAGAATCAGAGAGACTTTATTTATCCCCAACCCACATAGCAGACAGATCTGGCCCGGATCTGGTGTCACGCCGGCATTGGTGGCTGACTTCTGGCATGGTAAGTGGTATGTCATCCAGATATGGGCCAGGCCTGGCAATGATGGCACTGTTTATGTGATGGCATGCCATATCTGCCCCGATTATGGTTTGGTTTATGTGGCCCAGGCTCATAGAAAACAGGTCTGGGCATCCGGGTACACACCGGCTCACTCCTTGGTGGCTGCTTATCGGGGCCTGGAACCTGGGGCTCGCTCGGGCCACTTCGGGGGTGGGGTGCCCTCGGCCTCTCGGCCTGGGGCTCGGTCACTCAGGCACAGCTGGCTGCCGGCGGAGCTCACGGGCACGTCACTGCAACCCCCCCTGGCTTCTGCTCCGCGGCTGCTGAGTGATCCCTCATCTGGGACTCTCCTCAGCTCTTTCTGGGACAGTGGCGTGGCTGCCCCTCTGTTGGTCTTCCTTGGTCTCTTGTGTTCTGGGGGCCTCTGGATGTCTGGAGTTTTGATCTCCTCCATACCTGCTTCATGCCCTGGAGGATGGGACTGTGGCCCCCCACACCCTCTAGAAGATCATTACATTAAGGAACCTTTTAAATACAAGCACGCTCATGCTCACAGGTGTACACACAGGTGATCACACACACAAACTACACCCTTTTTGGCTCCTACCTCAAAGCACACTGTGCGCTGTCGATCTCACGTGCTGCACAATAATGTTTAATATTAAGTATTTAGTGTTATATTCCCATATATCATTGTGATGTTGTTTATTCTATTACTCTTGTTTTCTTCTGCTTGTTTTCTTTTTTCTTTCTCAACAGGTGATCCAGGTGATCGAGATATGTATTTTTGTCTGCTTATTTTGTTGGTTTTTGTTTTTTGCCCTTTATCCCCGTCCCTCTTCTCCGCTGTTGTTGTTTGGTTTTTTTTGTTTGGTTTTTTTTCCCCCCTCTTTCTTTCTCCCTTTTCTTTTCCCCTGTCCCGAAAAAAAAATAAAATAAAAAAAAATAAAAAATAAAAAAAAGGAAACAGGTCTGGCCCGGATCTGGCATCAAGCTGGTGTCATGGCAGGGTGTATCTAGCCAGATGTTGGTCAGCTCTGGCAATGATGGCACTATTTATTTATCACCTACTGATCGGAAGGTTAGTGGTTCGATCCCTGGGTCCTCCAGTCTGCACGTTGAGAGTGTGAATGTGTATAGTTAGGAAGCACTCAGTTTAGAGAAAGTGTGTGATTGGGTGAATGTAGCATATTGTATAGAGCACTTTGAGTAATTCGAGAGAGTAGAAAAGCTCTATATAAGAATCAGTCCATTCACTGTCTGAACAGAGTTTTGTCATGTTACTTTTGCACTATTATGTTGCGGCGCATGTTGTTATTACATGGCTTGACTAAGGAACGCATTAGGCTGGTATCTGGGGCCAGAGTTGAAACTGTTCTGGGCCAGCACAGGACCAGCAGTGTGATGCAACTGGCCAGTGGCTGCACACCACTCACACATGGCCCACATACCGCAGTCCGTTTGCCAGAGGTAATCCACACATGGGCCAGCACAGGACCACCAGTGTGTCTGCAAGGACAGGGCATAAACAGGCAATAAGAGTGAGATAAAAAAAAAAATACTTAGAATATACAGTATATACACAGTTTTAAAATTAAAGTGGCTGAATAAGTGAATAAATAACTGTAAGTGACTAAAAGTGAATAAAGTGTCGGCGGTATAAAAAAGAGTCTTTATGTTTATGGGTGTGAGAGTAAAAAAACAGGGTGGCTTTGGCGACAAAGGTGGCTCTCCTCCTCTCAGTCCTGCAGGAAATGCAGCGGAGGCGCCCCTCAGAGGACAGCCATTGAAATGCGGGGTGAAGAATGTGAGAGGGGTCATTAATAATTTTGGCTGCCTGTCTAAGGGCCTGTTGGCTGAAAACCTGTGCAAGAGTTCTGACAGGCAGGCCAATGATTTTAGAGCACACTGATGCAGTGTGCTGCAGTCTGTTCCTGTTCTGAAGGCTGAGGGAGTGGAACCAGCAGGTAATGGAGAAGGTCATGATGCTTTCTAGGAAGGCATAGTAAAAAGTCATCATAATGGGTGCGCTGACTCCAAAGGAGTTGAGTTTCCTAAGGAGGTATAGCCGTTAGTGGCACCTCCTAAGAATCTCCTCTGTGTTGGCAGAGAATTTCAGATGGTTTCAGAATTTCAGATGGTTCCCAAGTATTTGTACTCCTCAACTACCTCCACTGGCTTCCCATGAATGGTGGTGGTGACTGAAGCAGCCAGATCCCTCTGCCTACTGGAGAAGGTCAAAAGCATCTCTTTGGTTTTGCTCACGTTCAGTTCATAATAAATAATAATAAATAATCACATAATAATTGTGTCGCATAATATCTCATCACAGATTTCAATATAACACACCAGTTTTAGGGTAGACACTTTGACCAGAATTTTTCAAAATAAAGACTGGCCTCATCTATCCATGAAGCCAGATAACACACACCAATTAGTTAAACTGCAGAAATGTCTTAAGGACATAAAGATCTGGATTATCTCTAATTTTCTGCTTCTAAATTCAGATAAGGTTCTAGGCCCTGAAAATCTTAGAAATGTGGTCTCTATCCAGATCCTTACTCTGGATGGCATTACCTTGGCCCCCAGTCACTGTGAGGAACCTTGAAGTCATTTTTGACCAGGATATGCACATTATATATTATATATATTAAACATATATCTTGGACTGCTATGTACTATGTAGGCTGGACTATTGTAATTCATTGTTATCCGGTTGGCCTAAAAATTCCTTGAAAAGCCTTCGGTTTATCCAAAATGCTACAGCAAGAGTACTGATGGGGACTAGAAAGAGAGAGCATATTTCTCCTTGATTGGCGTCCCTTCATTGGCTCCCTGTTGGCTCCCCTCTAAATTATTTTACAGCACCATATCACCCCATTAGAGCACTTTGCTCTTTCACTGCAGGCTTACTTGTTGTTCCTAGAGTATTTAAAAGTAGAATGGGAGGGAGAGCCTTCAGTTTTCAGGCTCCTCTTCTATGGAACCAACTTTCAGTTTGGATGCGGGAGACTGACACTATCTCCACTTTTAAGATTAGGCTTAAAACTTTCCTTTTTGCTAAAACATATAGTTAGGGCTGGACCAGGTGACCCTGAATCTTCCTTCAGTTATGCTGTAGTAGGTGTAGGCTGCTGGGGGATTCCCATGATGCGTTTAGTATTTGTTCTTCAGACACCTTTCTCACTCACTATGTATTAGTAGACCTCTCTGCATTGAATCATACTTGTTATTTATCTCTCACTGTCTTCCACAGCATGTCTTTTATCCTGTCTTCCTTCTCTCACCCCCAACTGGTTGCAGCAAGCCTGGTTCGAGGCCAAGGTTATGGTTATGCCATCCAGAGTAAGAATCTGGTTAGATACCATATTTCTAAGATTATCAGATAAGGTGCGGCAAGGTCTCACGATGATTTCACCCCTGAGCTCCATGAGCTTCAGAAAAAGCAAGAACATCTCCTTGAACAGACTGAAAGTGAGTGACATGAAAAAAAGAAAGCGAATGTGAATCTCAGTAAAGAGAACGCAAATATCAGGAAAGCTGTAGAAATACTTAAGATCCAAGCTCAAAAAAAGCAATAGCACCTCAAGGAGCAGTACAGAAGGATTGTTGCTGAGCTGTCCAAGACTAAAAGTGAGAGAAATGAAGAAAACAAAAAGAACATGAATCTCAGGAAAGAGAACCCAAATCTCTGAAAAGCTTTAGAAAATCTTGAGAGCCAGGTCTAAGAAGCACAGCCTTTAATAATTAAATATAATATATATAATATAATAATAAATAACAATAATTAAAAAAGGAACTGAACTTAAGACTCATGTTGTGGAAGTTTTCCTTTAATAAAGCCTGCAGACAAACAGTGAGTGGTAGCTAACATCCTTTAATAAAAACAAGAACAGAAACCAAGCTTGGTGAGTCTCCAAAAGTTGAATCTGTTCATCTGGACGTAGCGTTTTTGTGGAAGAAACGTTTCGTCACTCATCCAAGTGACTTCTTCACTCTCGGCTGACTGCAGGTTTCCCCAATCTTATAAACAGTGCATTTGCATAATGACTGAAACCAGCCCACTGAAGGAACAATGGGCTGGGAGGTCAGTTCCTTAATCATAATTATGCAAATTCTCATGACAGCATTGTACAATGGCGAAAGATGTATCCTTAGCCCCCCCTCCCCCTCCTCCTCCCCTCCTTTCCCTTTTCACGTGGCCATTGATCAGTGGTCTTTGATCAGTGGGTTTTGGTCAGTGGTGGTTGATCAATGGTCATGAGAATTTGCATAATTATGACTGCAGATTTTTTAGTTTCAGATCTAAATATATTTAATATATGTTGTTGCTTCTCTGTGGGTTTCTAGTATGCCCATAAAGATGGTGGAGATTCCACTTCCTGATCTTTGTATTTGGATGGAATGACATCAGCGAGGCACTGCCAGCATCCTGAACTCTTGAGGCATGTGGGTGAACCCCAACACACCCTCCATGCTGGGCATTTCTCCAGGAACAGGGGTGAAGGTGAAGCGTTGGAGCAGAGATGCAAAGAACAGGAACAGCTCCATTTTGGCCAGGGGCTCACCAAGACACAGACGTTTACCTGCGGTGTTAAAAACAGAAGTATCTGGTTTTGGTGGCAGTCATTCTCTAAAATTTTGATCATTATTGGTAATGAACAAACAAAAGTAGATTAAAAATTACCTGCTGCAAATGGCAATAATGCATCTCTTTTTCAAAACTGGCCCTGTGAATCCAAGAAATGCTCTGGATTGAAGACATCTGGAGTCTCCCACTCATTCTTGTCAAACAGCACAGATGCAAGAATCATAGTCGTAGCTGTGCCCTGAAAAGACGTTTTACAATCTTTTTGATATTAGTTTAGAAACTGTTTAGAAATAATCTCTGGGTGAGTTAGGAAAACAGCCCTTTACTTTAGGAATGAAGTATCCTCCCAGTGTAGTGTCCTTATAGGTGCTTCCCGAAAATCCAAGGGGAACAATATTTCAAAACCTTTGGATCTCATGGACAACAGCATCAGTATAGGGCAGGTTGGGTCTGTCAGCCAAGGTGGGGAAGTGAGACTGTCTATCTCTGCCTGGACTTTCTCTGAAAATGTAAGCACAGTAAGGACTAACACAGACAGTTCACTGCAATGTAAGTGTTACTGATTAGACTGTGACCCTGTATCTCTGGGTAGGTCATCATGAATACAAGGGCCCAGCACAGGGTGTTAGCAGTTGTTTCTGTTCCAGCCTCAAGCAGGTCAAGGGTGCATAACGACAGTGTTTCCAGGTTGAAGCCAGCCTGGGGATCCATTTGTTTCTAATGTAACATAAAAGTACTGACATTATCCAAATTGCTGAGCTGATTTAGGCTATTTTACTACTAAATATATTATTATTCAACAGAATGTTATACATTTTACAGACAAACTGTAATTCTTACTCTCCAGGAATATGTTCAGAGAGAGTATTCACCAGCATGGCTAACTGAAACTCTTGGTTCACTGCTACATATCAGTTATGTCTTGAAAGAATGAATTGAATGAAAAGTCATATCTTTGTTAAGAAAGGTTTTGACCTTTCTGGCATACACAGTTTCAACAGAACTTGCCACCCACAATATTACTTTAATTGGGGCGTTTGTGGCTCAAAGAGTTAGCAGTTTGTCTTGTAACCGGAAGGTTGCCGGTTTGAGCCCTGGCTCGGACAGTCTCGGTCGTTGTGTCCTTGGGTAAGACACTTCACCTACTGGTGATGGCCAGAGGGGCCAATGGTGCGATATGGCAGCCTTGCTTCTGTCAGTCTGCCCCAGGGCAGCTGTGGCTACAACTGTAGCTTGCCTCCACCAGTGTGTGAATGTGAGAGTGAATGAATAGTGGAATTGCAAAGTGCTTTGAGGGCCCCGAAAAGCGCTATATAAATGCAATCCATTATTATTATTTCTGAGTTTGCAACCTTTTTTTTTCATTTTTCTATTTTTCATAATGCCTTTCTGTGCTCAATAATTTCTTTACAATTACATGTGCTTTGGTTGTAAATATGGATAGTTAAATGCTTTGGCAAAACATGTAACTATGCTAACTTTTCTAATGCAAATGTGTGTTATTGCTAACGTGACTCATTAGCTTTGTTAGAAATGTATGAGGGGCCGTACAAGCCAAAATTCATTCTAAAAAAAAACAATAAAAGAACTTTAAAATCGATCCTGAAACACACGGGGAGCCAATGCAGCGATTCTAAAACCAGTGTAATAGTGAGTAAAAAGTAAACTGAGTGCATTTTTTGGACAGATTCACTTTTAATGTGTATGTATAATATAATACAGATACATAAAAGAAATACACTCCAAAAATACAAGAAATGTACAAAATATTAATTAAAAAATTATAAAAATGGAGGCAACTTTGTCTAGGGTACAATGTATGAAAAGATCTTTACTGCAGATACTACTATGGCTCTGCAGATTTCTTCTTTTATTTTAACCTATGTCGCCTCACCTTGAGGTTGGCAAATCTATCACTTTTGGTGGTCAACTCTCTCAAGCAGTTTAACAGTTTGTTTTGCCTGTCACTATTCCCTGTCTGTTTTCTTACCTGGTTCTTCCCGACCTTGTACTTTCTCCTCACATTCCCGTTTCCTCTCTCCCTCTTTGGACTGACAATCATACACAAATAGACTATTCAATTTGATTTAAAAAAAAAAAAAATTACATTCATATGAAAAAAATACTTTTAAGATCACTAATAAAAAGTCCTCTCTCAGTGTACTTTTAACCAAAAGGCAAATAACCAAACCACATGTACATCTAATAAAAGATATAAATATTGAAACACTGATCCAACATTATCCTTTATTGGCAGATCATTTGATTTTACACTTTTACCTGAATGTGGCTCCTGGGTTTAATATCTGCACATGACAAAACCAGCTTCTCTTATTCCATTTCAAACAGGACAGTGGTAACAACACTAGGCTACAGACAATTTTAAGTAGGCTATATAAATTTCAATGGGAGCAACAGGACGGTCAAATGTCGCTGATTTTACTACAGAGTAGGACGGATTGTAGGGTAGCATACATTGTCGGAAAACACATTTTCAACACTGCAGGTTACCTGGGTGTAATGTTTTTCAGCTAAAAGGAAACATGGTCTGACTCCTACCTAACTATATAAAGAGTAACTGAAGGTTAAATGCAGCTAACATGTTCTGTTTTAAGCCAGGCACTCACACCTCTGCTCCGCTGCGTCTCAGCCACCACTGCTCTGGCAGACAGGGCGCTAGAGCCAGAGCAGGGCAGAGGCGAGCTGGAACAAACCATTTTTTTGGGGTGGGGGGCGGCGGTATCTATACTTTTGTTGTTAGAATATTACGTGTCAACCAAGTACTGTATGCTTTTTATATTTTTAATAGTGTCACACAAACAGCAAATATTGTCCAAAAAAGTAAGAAATCTTTAGGGGTGCTTTGATTACCAGGGGCTAAAAATGCCCCTGGTAAGAAATAAGATAAATAAAAGTAATACAAACTCATTCTTATTTAAAAGCCAAGGATTAAAAGTGGGTTTTCAGATGGGTTTTAAAAGTGTCCAATGTTGGAGAGGTCCTGATGTGAAGTGGCAGTTTGTTCCACAGTTTGGGCCTTTGCTGTAACTGCTCCTAATCTCCTCTGTGCTTTAATTTGGACCTCGGGACAGCCAGGAGCAATTAACTCGCAGACCTCCGTGATCTCGCAGGAGTGTACCAATTAAAAAGATCAGAAATGTAAGAGGGTGCTAACCCGTGCAATGCCTTAAAAACAAATAATAAAATCTTAAAATTCTAAAACTGGCATCACTGCCAGTATCCAGTATGGGGGATATGCGGTCTTGCTTGCATGTACCAGCAACAGTTAGTAACCGTACTGCAGCATTTTGGACCAGCTGTAGATGGCTAACTGATGACTAACAACAGAATAAAGACTATTACAGTAGTCGAGGCGAGATGAAATGAAGGCATGGATAGCTCTCTCAAGGTCTCTAAAACAGAGAATCATACTTGTTATTTATCTCTCACTGTCTTCCACAGCATGTCTTTTGTCCTGTCTATCTTCTCTCACCCCCAACTGGTTGCAGCAGATGGCTGCCCCTCTCTGAGCCTGGTTCGAGGCCAAGGTTATGGTTATGCCATCCAGAGTAAGAATCTGGTTAGATACCATATTTCTAAGATTTTCAGATAAGGTGCGGCAAGGTCTCACGATGATTTCACCCGAAACCTAGACAAGACAAATGAAGTCATCTGCCATTAGCAAAGGAGCTTAAAATGACTTTAAAGGTTTAAAAGGTTTGAGTCAGTGGAGGGGGGAATAACTGAGCCTCAACAGAAAATTCAGGTAAGAGAGACAAGAATGCAGGGGGAAAAAAACCCACACACCACAATTGAGATGGAGTTCCATGAGCTTGAGAAAAAGCAAGAGCGCCTCAAGGAGCAGCACAGAAGGATTGTTGCTGAGCTGTCCAAGGCTAAAAGTGAGAGAAAAGAAGAAGAGAACACAAATCTCTGGAAAGCTTTAGAAAATCTTGAGAGCCAAGTGGAAGAAGCACAGTGTTTAATAATTAAAAAAGGAACTGAACTTGAGAAACTTGAGACTCATGTTGCGGAGGTTTCCCTTTAATAAAGCCTGCAGACAAATGGTGAGGGTAGCTAACATCCTTTAATTTAAAAAAAAAAAAAAAAAAAAAGAGAAACCAAGCTGTGAGGGAATGCATCATCACGGGGCAGACGATCGGCAGAGTCCCTACTGAGCCTAGCATGGCCCTGGTTAAATACCTCTTACAGCACGTGTCAAAGTCAAGGCCTGCGGGCCACATCCGGCCCGGCGTACATTTATATCTGGCCCGCGAGATCATTTTATATAGATGTATTATTATTGTTATGCATGGCCCGGCGATGTGAGGCGCTAATAATATACAAACTACAGATCCCATAATGCAGCGCTGCAGCCTCCTTGCTGAAGGCTAGGCTAACTGGGAACATTCCTGCATCAATCAAGTCAAACATCTGTTATTGCGAAGCTAGCCGCTCACAATGGTGGCAGATTTTGGCAAATGTGAGCCTGAGGAGAAATACGATTGCTGATCGGGTTTGTGAGATGGCCACTGATTTAAGAACACAGTTGTGTGAAAGAAGCAAAAACTTTATTGCATCCTCTCTTGCTGTGGATGAAAGTATAGACATGATGGACATTGCACAGCTGGCCATCTTCATCCATGGAGAGGAAATATTGAACATTAAATCGATGCACGGGACAACGACAGGAAAATACATTTTTTAAAACGTATGTCAAAGTGTAACCGACATGAAACTGCCCTGGGACAAACTTGTTGGACTTACAACAGATGGAGCGCCGGTGTTGTGCGGTGAAAAAAGCGGACTAGTCAGCAGGATGCGAGTAAAGATGCAGGAGGAGAACTGTACCGGTGAGTTAACAGCATATCACTGCATCATACACCAGGAAAGGCTGTGTGGTAAAGTCCTAAAAATGGAGCATGTAATGATCACCGTAACGCAAACCGTAAATTTTGTCTGAGCTAAAAGTTTAAATCACCGTCAATTTCAGTCTTTTATGTGGGAAATAGATTCAGAGTTTGCCGACATTCCTTATCATACAGAGGTCCGTTGGCTGCGTTGGGATAAAAATTCTCAATAGAGTTTTTGAGCTCAGCAAGGAAATCTGTCAGTTCATGGCATGTATGATGCGGTGAAGGCATTTCAAGTGAAGCTGTCACAAATGCACCAGTGCAACCTGCCTCACTTTCCCTGTTGCCAAGTAATCTTGAACCAAGTCAGCGGACATTGCTGAACTGCACCTGTGCAGATTCAGATGGAGCTGCAGTGTAATGATACACTCAAGGGAAAGTACGACACTGAATGGCCCACACAGTTTATTAGTTCCACTCCTGAAGCAATGCCCAGCTCCGTCTACATGCGGCTCCAACCTTGTGTATGCTTTCATTTATTTTTTCTGGAGGTTTTGGCAGCATGTTCATATTTCTAACTTGCATAATTTTGACAGGATATAGTTTTATAAAGAGCAAAATATTTAAAGTTAAAGTTTATTTTTTTTCAGTTTATTTAATCTGGAATAATATTCCTGTCTGTTTTTATTCATATTTATGTTTAAAAAAAAAACATTGTTTTAGTGTGTTCAATAAATGTTTGTCTTGTTTGGCCCGCGACCTAAAGTGTGCCTTGAGTTTTGGCCCCCTATGCAATGGAGTTTGACACCCCTGTCTTACAGGAACAAAAAGGCAGTACACAGCCGTTTTCACACCTTTGGTCTTACCCCCCCAAAGAAAGTTTCAAACTCCCTCGATACTCCTTACAGTTGTTGAAGAGACAAAAGACTCTTTCCCCCGACCCTGGGTCTTTTGTGTGTGAATGCTTCCCTCCAGCTTCCTGAGGCTACGTCCACACTAATGCATTTTCGTTTGAAAACAGTTCTCTCCGTTTTGGCCTCCCGTCCACACTGAGACGCCGTTTTCTCTCAAGGACAACGCTCTCGAAAACGCATACATTTGAAAACTGTGCTTTTGCGTCGCAGTATGGACAGCGAAAACGGAGACTTTTTGAAAACAATGACACATTTTAGTCATGTGATGCAGTCAAGTGACCAAAGATAGCAGAGGGCATTATACAGCATTTGTTTGCTCTCAATTTTGACAGTCCTATTAAAGATTAATATGTCACGGCGGGGCTGCGCTGATTTATTTTGTAACTGGACCCAGAAGCAGGACACGGAGGATGTCACAACTGTGATGAACTAAAAGCGAGCCTTTTATTGTGGCTGGTACAACGCTGGTACAGACAATAAGGCAAAAGCAACAGATGGCAAGAACTAACATTAAACCTAAACTGGGCTAGACTAAACTGTGATTACTATGACTAACAAAACTATGATGACATAGATACTGACCTGAACATGATGGTGAGCAGGAGCATGAGGGAAACTGTGAAGGGATAAACCCAAAACTCGATCATGAACATGTCATCATCATGAAACACACTAACATGATATGGGGGAAGACAACAGACGACCCAACGCTGACTGAAAAGAAACACACTGACTAAATACACATAAGGGAAGATCAAGGGAAGTGGCCGCACATGGGAGCACAGCTGACACACATGAACCTAATGACAGGACAGGGGAAGTGAAAATAAATACAATGAACAAAGAACACTGAACTCTTTCAAAATAAAACAGGAAACATGGAGACGTAGACATGACACAAGGGAAACCTGATAAACCACGAACTAAAATGCCAACTTGGCATGACTGAATAACTAGGTAACTGAAAAGAAACTGGAATACAGATGAAATAACAAAATAACATGAAACTCAGAAACACTGGGTCACATAACCCAGGTCCATGACATAATATCAGTTTGTACATGGTTCAGATAACTTTTCTTCAAATTCTTTAGTTCTCACTCGCTTTTGCAACTTTGTACTTTTGTGTTACTCGCAGCAACAACTCCACCTCATTGGTAGTCCATTTAAAAAACTTGGTGCTTTTCCTCGATATTTTGCCGCGACGTTTCAAAGAGCCAGAAAGTAAATAAACGGCAGACAGAAAACGATAGTGTGGACATGGAGCGTTTTCAGACGAAAACACCGTTTTCAAATCTATCCGGGCTAGTGTGGACATAGCCTGAGACATGCTAAAATCCAATGGTACCAAGGCATTATACAATAAAATAATGTGAATAATACATAAATAAAATAAATTCTTCTACACTCATGTCGCAGAACCACTTCCTGACAAGGCTCAGACTAGTGGTTCATGGTGTCATGGTGCCAAACGCCTACTTAAAATAGGTTTACGTCGTGCTTCGATTCATCTGTGCCGTCCCTCTCTTCGCATTCCTGGTTTGGTGCACCATTGACTGCCTGACACCTTTGTCCCAAATACTCCAAAAACTTCTAAGTTTGTTTTTGACAGGCACGATGCCCATAGAATACCACTGCGTCTGCGACCCACCGGTGGTTGCACTCACACCATGTGAGAGGATTAGATTTTGGCGCTTTGAATGTTCAGTTGTGTGAAGGTGAGATTAAAGTTGGAGTAAAATACTGGAATCTATCGTGTCGTCTGTACATACCTCCACTACACAGTTAAAACAGAAGATGCAGCCAGAGCCTTGTAATGTCAATCTTTCATTAAATATATTTGAATTTCATTCAATACACTCAATAGAAATTACAGTATACATTCAATACACTGTTAAACATTCAGTTTAACAGTGTATTCAAATATAATTTTAATTCTGCCTGACAACCAATGAAAACTAACAACCATTCCATTAGATATTTGGGCTCTTTGTTGTATGTTTGTGGTTTTCAGTGTTTTTTATAAGCCTGTTCATGCTTCAGTGACTCTTTTATCAGGTAGAAGTTCAGAATAGATCAGTCATGACAAAGTTCATATATAATATTCCGTTTAAAGGTGCTAGTGAAATGGCATTTGTGAAGCAAACTGGGCTGCAAAGCAAATCCAGTCCCATCAGGCTCTGTGACCTTACATCTACTCACAGTGTAAATAATGTTCAGTGGAGGCAAATATCAACAAGCAGATTGATTAGCAGAATGCTGGATAATTGCACTATTTGAAAAGAATCAGTCACTTTAATGAACACCCAGGTTAACTGGCTAACAAACAGGAGTGACCGAAAGTAAAGAAAAATCATTTTTAATTATGTTCAACCAATAGCAAAAGTAGTGCAAAATACATGAGTGTTGTTTCTAATGTCTAACTAGGAGGGCAGCCTACAGCCCCCCTCCAGAGTCCTATCATGATCAGATGTACAAACCACTGAATCTCTTGGAAGGTGCAAAGGTGTTTAACTATGAACTCAGAGCGCATCTACATACACTTGTATTTTCTGGTTGGTAGATATGACTGTGGCCTTTTTTTTCATTGTTTGTTTTTGTATTCTTATGGAAGGTTTGTCATGAGCAGCACAGCAGCATGGAAATAAGCTGGTGGGTTGCGCATCGGGAGCACTGGGCAGTTTTATTTTGCTGTGCTGTGGGTTTGAAAGTTGAGTTTTGAATTGACAGCTCCCTCAGAATCTGCACATCACAGTGTGACTTTGTCAACATTCAGCTTTCTAAAAGCTGTTACCTCAAATTACCAGAAAATCCCAATGAGCACCCCAGTGTTTTTCTGTCACTCTCAGCATTAAAAAAAAATTAAAAAACAACTAAAGAGGCAAATATGTAGAAAAACAAATAAATTAAAAATAAATATTTGTTTTTTTGGAGGGGGGGGGGGGGGTTGCAGTTCACATGTGAGTATATAGCTCTCTGAGCATGGTTTCAATCAAACATGAAAGTGAGCACATGAAAATGGCCCATAGTAATTCATGCTTTTCAAATATACAGATGTATTACAAAACAAACAACAAGATAAGCAGCCTCATAAACCTATACAAGCTAAATAAAGTTCTAGACCATCAGTTTATTGTTGCAGCAGCTGCTTCAACCCAAAAATTAACATCCAGAGAAAAACATTAGATGGCATTTACCTAGGTGGTATCAGTGACTGTTTTCAACAGCCATTGGGTGGTGCAAGAAACACTTTTACAAACCACTTTATCACTAAAATGAGAAGAACAGATAAAAAAGTTTCTCTCTTGCTCCTGCAAGTCAGAAATTGAGATCTGTACTGTAATCTGATCACAGATAAAGTATTATGCAGGATCAGGACAAAGGGCACTCCTTTTGTTTGTGCATGAAACTCATGTGACCACATATTATATATATATTTGATATTTGCGTTGATAATGACAATATATCTTACCTATATAGCAAAAGACACAGTAAAACTGATGATGATGATTCCTCTAAGGTCATCATTCATGTGACTTCCACTCAGAAGTATATGAAACTGCAGGATGAATTTACTAGATGACTTTTGTCACCACTGGACAGTATTTACACTTTGAGTAGATGTAAGTTCAAAAGCCTTGAATAAATTCATCCTGCAGAGCTGAGCAGGTGGATTGTGTTTTGTTGCCCAGCTTGTTATGTAACCACCGTATCACAAGCACCTTTGAACAGACAAGTCTTAGTACTGAGTGTCCTGAACTTTTGCATCAGATGAATATTTTATCAAGCATCAGGTTTATAAACCACTAGTTTCTGTAAGAAAGAATCACATCTCCAGATTGTGTACATTCAGCTGCAGCTGAATTTAACAATGTGGTTTTCCAACTTTTTGCTGAGCAACGAGGGAGTTTTACTCTCTGTGTTTTTGTTCCTTCTGATCATGTACCACCTCAGAAACAAGAATCCAAGAAATTTTCCACCAGGACCATTCGCTTTACCTTTTATTGGGAATTTCCAGATTGTGGGAAAGAAACACCCACATATTTATTTCAACAAGGTACTGATTCATGCTTGTATAATATTAGGGGGGTTCTAAGTAAGGAGTGCAATTTAAAGTACTGCTTTGTTGTTTGCATGCATTCTCATGTGCTGGTGTGTCTACATAGCTCAGTCATCAGGATCAAAACTGAGATTTTAATTTTGTACTTCTACATGTTTTACTGCAGCAGTTTTTTGATTTTGATTTTTTAAATTTATTTTTACTGAAACACAGGAAGGAGAGAATATTTCAGAAACAACTCTAATAGATTATCAGAGCAACTAACTGTTGTACTATAGTTTCATACTTAGTCCTAATAAGCAGATATAAGTCTGTGTCTTATATCTATATCTATATCTATCTATCTATATTACGCTATGTCGATTATAGCAGTTTCTTCAAATATGGTCAAACAAACATTTATCTGGAAAAACTGTGGATCCCAGAAGTTTAATTATGTAAATTTCAATCCACTTAAATTCAGTATTGTAAAGTTTAAATTTGAGTGTATAGGTTAGTTGCCTCACAGTGGGGTTTGGCTAATTGGTCCCGCAGTTGTGGATGTAAATTGTTACACATCTGTCGGTCTGTCACAAACTTGGAGCCTGTCTATGTTGTACTTAACCATCAATAGCCTCCTGCTCCTGCAATAAGTGGAAGAATAGTGGAAGAAAACAGATGGACAGATGAAATATTGATTCATAGTCAGTTTATCCATGTAGATTTCTGGCCTCTAATTACAGCAGTTCACTCTAATTTATTTCTCTAGTTTACAAATGTTGTGGTATATCCTTCATCTTTGTTGTGTTTTTTGTAGCTGGCTGAAATCTACGGGAATGTGTTCAGTTTCTGCTTCGGCAGGGATAAAATGGTAATCGTCTCCGGATTCAAGACGGTAAAAGAGGCTCTGGTAACACAAGCTGACAACTTTGTGGATCGACCGTACAGCCCAATATCTGACAGGTTTTACTCAGGAAACTCAGGTTTGGAAGTCTCTATTTGTTCATTCAGTGCTGAAAATATTCTTCATAGGTTGTTAAGTTCATAATCTGCTTGTGTGTATTCAGATGGTCTGTTCATGAGCAACGGTGGAACATGGAAGGCACAGAGACGCTTTGCTTTGTCTACATTACGAGACTTCGGCCTGGGGAAGAACCGTATGGAGCAGTGTATCTGTGAGGAGATCCGATACCTGCAGGAGGAGATAGAGCAGGAGAAAGGTCTTTACATCAAGTGGAACATAAGCACATAATCCTGCACAAACAGTGCTAAAGCAAAGAATAATGCTTTTTTAACAATCGTCTTTTCATCTTCAGGTAAACTTTTTAGGCCAGCAGGCCTCTTCAACAATGCCGTGTCTAATATAGCCTGCCAGCTGGTGATGGGGAAAAGATTTGACTACAGTGACCACAACTTCCAGCTCATCCTGAAAAATCTGTCTGACATTCTTCACCTGCAGGGCTCCATATGGGCTCAGGTATGTCAAAATAATTAACTTCTTTCTTTCTTCTTCCTTTCTCTCATCAAATCTTTTATTTCAACAAGCTCTATGAATCATTCCCTGGAGTGATGAAGCGTTTGCCAGGTCCTCATAACAAAATCTTCAGGGATTTTAACAAAGTCAGAGAGTTCATCGCTCAGGAGGTGAAAAGCCACAAGAAGGACCTGGATCACAACAATCCCCGAGACTACATCGACACTTTTCTCATCAAAATGGAGAATGTATGTGGACACTGCATTGCACAAACTGCACTCTGCCAATTAGCCATTTGTGTTGTGCCTAATGTGACTTTTTCATTTGTCTGAACAGCTTAAACAAGCTAACCTGGGCTTCACTGAGATCAACCTGGTTTTGTGCTCTGCTGATCTTTTCCTGGCTGGAACAGAAACAACAGCCACCACTTTGTTGTGGGCTCTGGTTTTCCTGATCAGGCATCCTGATATCCAGGGTGGGTGACATGCTGGGCTTCATATGGAGCTGGACAAATTCAAATTCAACCCTGATAATGACGTGAGAGAAATTTGTTCACCAGAATCAACAGAGTCCATTATGTAACTTTATGATTAAGTCATTCATGTAAACAACCAAAGTTATTCAATCAGATAACAAGTACTAAATAACAAAATACAAAATAATCATCTTATGGGACTCAATAGCTCCATAGAAAGCTTGAGTTAAGTTTAGGTCACATTATGCGTGAACTTAAAGGCAAAACATACCTCAGTTTGCGAAAGTAAAAATTTCTCCCACAGTTAAAGATAAAATCTTTTAATTCTCTTTCACAGAGAAAGTCCAGGCAGAGATAGACAACGTGATTGGACAAACTCGCCAGCCTTCCATGGCTGACAGACCAAATCTGCCCTACACTGATGCCGTCATCCACGAGATTCAGAGGATGGGAAATATTGTTCCTCTCAATGGACTCAGAATTGCCGCCAAGGATACAACCCTGGATGGTTACCACATACCCAAGGTGCATGCAGTATACACTTTAAGCTTTAGATGTTTGTCCTGTCAGGTGTTGTTGTTAAAGTGCATCTTGTTGTTTTCTTGTCTATTTTTTCTAGGGTACCAGTGTGTTGCCTGTACTCACCTCTGTGCTGTTTGACAAGACTGAATGGGAGACTCCAGACACCTTCAACCCAGGACACTTCCTGGATGCTGATGGGAAGTTTGTGAAGAGAGAAGCATTCCTACCTTTCTCTGCAGGTAAAACCCCACAATGAATCTTTTTTTAGCAAAACCTGAACAAGAAAAAAAAAGCAGTCATCCATAGCTTGTAAACCTGCACGTGTATGTGTTTGTGAATTTTTCAGGGAAGCGTGTGTGTCTTGGTGAAAGCCTCGCCAAGATGGAGCTGTTCCTGTTTTTTGTCGGCCTGCTGCAGAAGTTCACTTTCTCTGTTTCTGATGGAGTGGAGCTGAGTACAGAGGGAGTTCCTGGAGCTACACGTGTGCCTGAACCCTTCAAGGTTCATGCCAAGACTCGCTGAATTAAAACATCCTTTCATTAAGGCTGGATTTTTTTATTTTGTGGGAATAATGCTGACATTATTTTTCAGCATCAGTCTTCATCTGCTGTTCATACTGCCTGTTCATTTTTTGCCAGCTGACTAAATCATTAAGCACTTGAAGTAGCATTATTCAATAAAATGGAAAATCACACTGCCAAGAAACAAACTGGTACGAGAACCGCTTTTACATTCAAGTTGCTTAATTCATACAAACCCTACTTTTATTGTGCAGACTCAGCACAGAGCATCACCATGTATAACAAATCTAAGAGTGGAGAATAGATTTATAGTCTGTGACATCAATCCAGCTGCAGTTACTATTTATATCAGCAATTATCTTCTTTAGAACATTAACTGATTTCTGTAAGCGTGCTGCTGAAAACTACACAAAGCATCCATGAAATTCATGTCAACTTAATTGTTGTTTTTATTTATTTAAGCTTTCCTTATATCCAATTAACTGTGAACAGTTTTCATAAAGTCTTCAGACCAATGTAGCACAGAGTCTCACAGTCAACACCATCGCCTCATAGCAAGAAGTTCTTACAAAATCTTGAATAATCAGACTACCTCATATCTTAAAAACCTCACACTACATTATTATCCTAACCAAATAATTTGCTCTTAGACTATAGGCTTACTTGTGGTTACTAGGGTGCAGAGCCTACAGCTTTCAGGCCCCTCTTCATTGGAATCAGCTCCCAGTTTGGATTTAGCTGGGGACTCTACTTTTAACATTAAAGTTAAAACTTTCCTTTTTGATAAAGCTTATAGTTAGGACTCGTTCGGTGGACCCTGAATCATCCCTCATTATACTGCAATATGCCCAGGCTACTGGGGAGCATCCCATCACTACTATATTTAATCATAAGTAAATATTGAACTCTGGTTCTTTCTCCCATCTCTCTTTGCTCTGTTCTCATGTATCCTAGGCTGGTAGTAACAGATGACTATCTCTAACTTTGTCTCTAACTCTAACTCTTCTACTCTGCTCCACAATGTGAAGATTTGTTTGTGTGATTTGTTTGTTTGGGGTTTTTTCGCGTAATATAAAGGGAGTGGTTCTTATTATTTTTGCCGGCCTTCTTGTGGTATGGTTTCATTTTTGTTAGGAAAAAGGATCCACCAGTCTTTCCTCCAAGACCTCCAGCTCTCCCTACTTTAGGAATCCTCCTCAACATTGTTGCTGAACAGCCTCATATTTAACTAACCTGGATAATCTAACATCATCGTGGCATATTTACATATTATGCAGTACACGTTTCTTTAAAATCCTCAGGATGTTTTTAATGACACAGATTTGTTAAATGCAATCACTGCTGGGATCCCTTCCCAGATATGCCCCCTTATGGCACAGAATGGGAACAAAAAGGGGTTTATTATTTACATGAAAATATACATGATACAGGGGATTAAATCACTCAGTCTGTCCACGTATTGTCGTTGTCCCACAAACAGATCATTATATATTAGCTTAAAAAAGGGGGCGTGCAGCAAATGGCACATTATAATACATGGATTCCATAAGGCAGCGGTCCCCGACCTTTTTTGCGCCACGGACCGTTTTAATGTCAGACAATATTTTCGCAGGCCGGTCTTTCAGGTGTCGTGGATAAATACAACAAAATAAAATGATACGACCAAGACAAAAACTGTGGTATTAGCAGCGTCCTCCTGAATAAAATCCTCCTCTCTGTCCCTTAATGCTCTTTGGTCGCTATGGTAACACGTAAATATTTCTTTCAAACTAAGACAGACAACTACAACACGGGAAAAGACCCAGGGAAACCGAGTTAACGATAAAAACCCTGAAAACCATAAATTTCACACCCGAGCCTCAACTCTCGCGGCCCGGCCGGTACCAAACGACTCACGGACACGGGGGTTGGGGACCACTGCTCTAATCATTTGTGTGATTGATGTCTCCACAAACCACACTTGAGCAGTAAATTTCTTGTCATATATATATATATATATATATACACACACACACACATGGCACTGCAAAATGTATACACTAGATACACTGCACTTCATTTACACTACAATTACATGGAATTACAAGTTATGCAAGCACTACATCACATTCACCTTTGTACAGATGTAAAATGATACAGATAAAGCTCATATATGAACTTTGTGATGACTGGTCTGTCCTGAAATTCTGCATAACAAAAAGAGTTAACCAGGCGTGTTGTTATAAAACCCTCTGGCATCCGCGAGGACGCACATAGTGTACTGCTCACGTCTTCGCTCTCTGCAACGATGTGGTTTTCTAATTTTGTGCCGAGCACTGAGGGGATTTTACTCTCATTTTTTTTTATCCTTTTGATCGCATACTACCTCAAAAACAGGAATCCAATAAATTTTCCGCCTGGACCTTTTGCTTTACCCTTCCTCGGGAATCTTCAGTTTATTGACAAGAAACATTTGCATCTTTACTTCGCTGAGGTACTGATTCACACTTCTGTTATATTTAGTATTGAGTGTACTTTGTAGTATAGCTTTGTTTGTTTGTATACTCTTGTGTGCTGGTGTGTTTGAAATGGAGATATTATGTTAGACTTCTATGGAGGGTAATATGCCTTAAAAGGGTTTCAAATCCGTAAAACAGTTTTACGTGTCTTCAGATTTCTTTGTATTTGTGTGTGGACTGAAGCAGGCGCTTGTGTGTCCTTAAAGGTTACACCCAAATCATTGTACACATTTCTAAATCTTAGTTTACGCTTGTGGACCATATCGTACGCATTTGAGGCAGATTTCTCTTCATATACTTTTTTTTCTGAAACACTGGAAGGAAGGACAACTGCATCCATCAATGCAGAGAATATCAGAGCCATGAAAACTAAGGGCGTTTTTACTGTAGTCCTACTCAGTTGATAAGTTTGTAAACTTGTAGCTTTTCCACGTAGTTTAGTTTGTTTTCACACAGCGAACAAAAATGCATAACCAAAAAACACTTGTGAATGTCTCGATCAGATAAGTCATAAATCGTTCAGATAAGGAAATCCCAAAAAGTGGATTCTGTTCACCTGGATGTGTTTTCAGTGGGAGAATTCGTTGGTCACTCATCGAAACGCCCTTTTCAGTCTCAGCTGAATGCAGGTGTCGTGCAAAGGTAATTATCCCCGACAGAATTTGTTTCCCCTGCCTCTGGAGGGCGCACTGGGCAGGGAGAGCGGATCCAGTTGACCACGTCTCAATTCCAACCGACCAGATGTGGAAATAGTGACGTTTTGGCCAATAGGAGGATTACGTCTGTTTAAAGTCGATTCATATAAATTACACCACGTTTGTCCATAATTTGGACAGGGGGAACAAACTGTTGCAGGGTTAGCCTGATATTATTTGTTTCTGTCAGGGATAAATACCTTGGCACACAGGTTTCCCCAATCTTATAACCCAGTGGACACTCTTTCCAGTAGCGGTTTTTGATACAGGCGACACGGGCGGTTACCCGGGGCGGCATGGTGGAGGGGGGCGGCATAACGGGCATCGGCAAAAATAAAGAAATAAATTTACTCTTACTCATGCTGCCCCAACATCATGCCAGTGCATATTGGGAATGGCATAGGCACCGATCTGTTTTCTAACGCCCATTTGCTGGGAGTAAGGGCGCCCTCCGTTTGCGAGGTGCGCCTGCTGCTTCCAAATAGAGCACATTTCATTCATAATGTTGTAAATCTAAGCCCATTATGTATTCATGATTTGAATCCTGGGTTGTGTGAAATCCGAGAAATACACCCTAGACAAAGTGAATCTGTGAACTAAGGTGTAGGTCTATTAGGTTATGTTGTGGTGATCCTCGAGTTGGAGGATGGGTGGTCATACTGGAGTGCAAAATTAAAACCAATGGAAGATGGACAAGAAAAGTTCAAAGCCATCAGGTCCTCAGTTTAGAAAAAAGAGAAAAGAAGAGGAGGAGAAACGAGCAAAAGATACAGGTAAGCAGATGTGTCATTGGATAATGGCAGGTCATCCTGAAACAATCAGAATCATATTCAGAATACTTTATTCATCCCTAAGGAAATTATGTGGGTTACAGTTGCTCCAAGAAGAAATGGTAAAAATAGTAACAGTAACAGACTAAACTCCAAATACTGTGTAATACATTATGTTACAGATTTTACACATTTAAGAAATAGCACTAATACATACAGATCACTCAATTAAATATCAAGGATTAACAGAGGGGATTATAAATAAATATCAAGAAAATTGACAAGAATATTCCAGAGTAGAAAAGACTGTGTGTAAAAAGGGTGAAACTATTGCAGTGTTCACAGTGTGTTAGATGGAGGAGTTGTACAGGGAGATGGCTATGGGCAGGAATGATTTCCTGTGTCGATCAGTGGTGCTTTTTGGTAATCTCAGTCTCTCACTGAATGTGCTTCTGTGACGAGCCAGCATGTCATGGAATGGGTGGCAGGTATTATCCAACATTGTCTTTATCTTAGACAACATCTACCTCTCAGACACCACCCTAACGGAGTCCAGCTCCATCCCCACAACATTACTGGCCTTGTGGATCAGTTAATTTAGTCTGTTGGCATCTGTGACCCTCAACCTGCTGCCCCAGCATGCAACAGCATAGAGGATAGCACTGACCAAAACAGAGATACAACAAGATAACATCAATTAGTAGGGATAGTGAAAACGTCTGTTTACGTTTGTTGGGGGGGGGGTGCCAGAGGGAGTGTTCGCCCAGGGCACCAAACAGGCTAGAACCGCCACTGACTCTTTCACTGATGAGGATGTAAAACATCCTGGAAGTGGAGGAACGATGGTTGGAGCAGGGAGTCCAGGAGGCCTTTTACGTGAAATGAGAAAGATCATCTCTGAATCGAGGAGGGGACCTACCCCCACAGCAAAATTGGTATGGCCCGGATCTGGCCCACACAATGTGTTTACACATGGCCCACATACCGCAAAGAATGACGGCCCTTTGGTGGCCCAGACCTGGTTTGCCAGAGGTGGCCCACACATGGGCCAGCACAAGGCCAGTTGTATACATACTGGTGGTCCTGTGCTGGCCCATGTGTGGATTACCTCTGGCAAACCTGATCTGGGCCACCAAAGGGCTGTCATTCTTTGCGGTATGTGGGCCATTTGTAAGTGGTGTGGAGCCACGGGCCAGAACAGTTTCAGCTCTGGCCCCAGATGTCAGCCTAATGTGTACCTTAATCAAGCCATGTAATAACAACATGTGCCAGAACATGCAAAAGTAACATGACAAAACTCTGTTCAGACAGTGAATGGACTGATTTTTATATAGTGCTTTTCTAGTCTCCCAGATTACTCAAAGTGCTCTATGCAACATGCCACATTCACCCACTTTCTCTTAACTGAGTGCATCCTAACTACATTGATACACATTCACACTCTTGACATGCAAATTGGAAGAACCAGGGATCGAACCACTAACCTTCCGATCAGTAGGTGACCTGCTCTACCGCCTGAGCTACAGCCACCCACTGGCAAAGATGACTAAACCTCACTAGGTTTTGGATAAAGTGTACACTCACAAACCTGTCAAACCTGCATTTGAAACATTGGCTACCATAGTAGTATAGTATTGCAACATTGCATTTGGGTCTTCTAACTAAAATAGGAAAATAGGAACATAAATAGTGCCATCGTTGCCAGACCTGCCCCACATCTGGTTGACATACACTCTGCCATGACACCAGTCAGTCAGAAGTGCCAGCTTGGTGCCAGATCTGGGCCAGACCTGTTTTCTATGGGCCTGGGCCACATAAACCAAACCACAATCGAGCCAGATATGGCATGTCATCACATAGACAGTGCCATCTATGCCAGGCCTGGCCCATATCTGGATGACATACGTCTTATCATGCCAGAAGTCAGCCAGCAGTGCCGGCAGTCAGCCAGCTTGATACCAGATCCGGGCCAGACCTGCTTGCTATATGGGTAAGGGTACATCTTTACAATGCTGTGATTGATGTGAGCCATGCAGACATCAAATAACCCCAGGTCTTTTTTATTAGTAATATAACAAAAAAGTAACTAATATATATCTATAGATATAGATATACAGAGAGAGAAAGAGAGAGAGAGAGAGATTTATGTAGAGAGAGAGATATTTGATATCTGTATGGTTGCAATATATGAACTTATAGCTTAGATAGCTATAAGTGGACAGGCCTTGCCTGAATAAGAAATGGCTTATCAGACAATTGTCCCATTCAGTTTGAGGCAGTGAGAAAGAGGGGCTGTATATAAAATGGGCTGGAAGTCCTAAGGAGCAACACAAATGCAAAACTTTTGTAAAACCCCTTAAATTAAAGTCTGTACTTCACATAATGATTATTTGATCTGTGGTTATGCACAGAGGGAAATCTACAAAAATTGGATCTTTGTCCAATTAATTACCTACCAATGTTGTTCATGCTTGTGTTTTTTGTAGCTGGCTGAAGTCTATGGGGACGTGTTCAGTTTCTGCTTCGGCAGGGATAAAATGGTAATGATCTCTGGATACAAGATGGTAAAAGAGGCTCTGGTGACACAAGCTGACAACTTTGTGGATCGACCATACAGTGCCCTGGCTGACAGGTTTTACTCGGGACCCACAGGTTAAGAAATTATTCTCTATTTCCTCTCATTCAGCGCAGGAATTGTTTCCCAGTTATTAACTCCCAAATCTGCATGTTTGTATTTAGAGGGTCTGTTCATGAGCAACGGTGGAAAATGGAAGACACAGAGACGCTTTGCTTTGTCTACATTACGAGACTTCGGCCTGGGGAAGAACCGCATGGAGCAGTGTATCTGTGAGGAGATCCGATACCTGCAGGAGGAGATAGAGCAGGAGAAAGGTGCTTTACATGAAGTGGAACATAAGCACACAATCCTGCACAAGGGAGCAAAAAGTTACCTGTAACAGTTGTCTCTTCTTCTCCTTCTTCTTCTTCAGGTAAACTTTTCAGTGCAGCAGGCCTCTTCAACAATGCTGTGTCTAATATTGTTTGCCAGCTGGTGATGGGGAAAAGATATGATTACAGTGACCACAACTTCCAGCTCATGCTGAAGTATCTGTCTGAGACTGTTCAGCTGGAGGGCTCTGTATGGGGTACGGTAAGTGAATTTCAGAAAGTGAAAAAGGGACAGCAGTATGGCATGCGTGGGATTTGTCTTTATCATTTATAAATTTAACTTCCTCTCATCACCGACCAGCTCTATGACTCTTTCCCTGGAGTGATGAAGCTTTTGCCAGGTCCTCATAACAAAATGTTCAGCTATTTCGACATAGTCAAAGATTTCATCGCTCAGGAGATAAAGAGCCACAAGAAGGACCTGGATCACAACAATCCCCGAGACTACATCGATGCTTTCCTCATCAAAATGGAGAATGTATGTGGACACTGCATTGCACAAACTGCACTCTACCAGTTACTGTGACTGTGTACTGTGACTTTTTCATTTGTCTGAACAGCTCAATGAATCTGACCTGGGCTTCACTGAGACCAACCTGGTTATGTGCTCTGCTGATCTTTTCCTGGCTGGAACAGAAACAACAGCCACCACTTTGCTGTGGTCTCTGGTTTTCCTGATCAGACATCCTGATATCCAGGGTGGGTGACATGTTGGGCTTCATATGTTTTAAAATAGCCAAAACATAAAGCCAGCAAAAGTAAACATTTCTCCCACAGTTAAAGATAAAATCTTTTAATTCTCTTTCACAGAGAAAGTACAGGCAGAGATAGACAACGTGATTGGACAAACTCGCCAGCCTTCCATGGCTGACAGACCAAATCTGCCCTACACTGATGCCGTCATCCACGAGATTCAGAGGATGGGAAATATTGTTCCTCTCAATGGACTCAGAATTGCCGCCAAGGATACAACCCTGGATGGTTACCACATACCCAAGGTGCATGCAGTATACACTTTAAGCTTCACGTGTTTGTTCTGTCAGGTGTTGTTGTTAAAGTGCATCTTGTTGTTATCTTGTCTATTTTTCTAGGGTACCAGTGTGTTGCCTGTACTCACCTCTGTGCTGTTTGACAAGACTGAATGGGAGACTCCAGACACCTTCAACCCAGGACACTTCCTGGATGCTGATGGGAAGTTTGTGAAGAGAGAAGCATTCCTACCTTTCTCTGCAGGTAAAACCCACAATGAGTCTTTTGTTTTAGCAAAACCTGAACAAGAAAAAAAAAACATCATCCACAGCTTGTAAACCTGCACGTGTATGTGTTTGTGAATTCTTCAGGGAAGCGTGTGTGTCTTGGCGAAAGCCTCGCCAAGATGGAGCTGTTCCTGTTTTTTGTCGGCCTGCTGCAGAAGTTCACTTTCTCTGTTCCTGATGGAGTGGAGCTGAGTACAGAGGGAATTTCTGGAATTACACGTGTGCCTGAACCCTTCAAGGTTCACGCCAAAACTCGCTGAATTATGAAAAATCTTTCCAGTTAACCAACATGTAACAGTCTAAGACTGTTAGCCGTCATTAAAGTAATTTGATAAATGTCTGTTTTTTGTAACCATGCGTAGAGGGTCATCACTGTATGATTGCTGCCTTTAAAATTGACCGATTCATTTTTTTATCCGTACATTTGATTCAGTGTGAACCAGTTATGTTCCCTTAACAATATTCCTTCAGTACCATTATTATTAAGAAATAAATGCTATAAGATATGTACAAGATGCATTTTATTAAAAAACATTTGCTATAAAAGCTGTGTTGGTTTTAGAACAGTGAGTTATGTCACATGTAAACAAATTGGTAATAATAAACGTTTTTATTTCTGTTATGCCTGACTTATTTACAAGCCAGTGGTTTTGTTCTCATTCAAGCTATTTTCTCTGTATTTATCAATCCATGTATTACATGTAGGCTCGGAGCAACAGTGCAGAACGTAGAAATTATTATTGGTATTGTCATCTTTTATAAGACACAGATCTACACTGACTTGAGGTAAAAAAAAAAAAAATTGGGGGGGGGGGGGGGGTGTCAGTCACATTCAAATGTTTAGATATCTTAAAATAACAGAATGATTGCACAATTTTTATTTTATTTTACTGTTTAGCCTTCTAAACAAATAAAGACAGATAAGTTTTTACTGGAAAATATGTTTCTTGTTGCTGAAAGCTTTTTTCACAGACACAGAGATTATTATATCCACCCAAGTTCTGAGTCAGCGGTGTACCAGCCCATCTCTAACTAGGAAGGAGTGATTCACTCACACAAATCTTCTGTAAACAAATGCAGTACATCAGCAATAAAGAAGTAAAACCATCATCTCAGCCACACCTGGGTAATGTTTGCTTTCTTTTTCTTTCAGTGGGTCTTTTCTTCAGCAGTGGGAAGGTGTGGAGGAGACAACAACATTTTGCCATGACAACATTACATACCTCTGGTCTGGGTAAGAGGCCAAAAGGAAAGAGTATTTGCCATGAAAGTCATACACAGATACACATACATTGATCATTATGAGGAATCTGACTCAGATGACTCTAGGATGGTCCATATGGGTTCTAGTAAGATGCAAATAAAACTATTTTGTATGACCACATTCAAGCATAAAGCCACAAGTAAGAGTTTTTGTACACATTCAAGTAAATTACTGAGACACAGTGTGATTCAGATAACTGATGCAGATCAAAAATGTAGAGTGGTTATTGTTTCAGTGAAAGTGCGTTCTTATAGAGAATATTGTGAGTTAAACCAGCACAGCAACTTCCTTATTTCCTTCTCTAACAGTTCAATTCAGTTAAATTTTATTTTATTTACACAGCACCAAATCAGACAACAATCACCTGAAGTTTTAAACTTAAACTCGAAAGAAAGGATACCTGTCTCCCAATTCCAAACTTTGTGTTGATTCCACAGAACAGGGGCCTGAAAGCTGAAGGCTCTGCCTTTCATTCTACTTTTAAATACCCTAGGAACCACAAGTAAGCCAGCAGTCTGAAAGCAAAGTGCTCTACTGGAGTGATATTGAACTATGAGGTCTTTAAGATACGATGGGGCCTTGTATGTGATGAGAAGGATTTTAAAATCAATTTAACTGAAGGGCTTTCTAGGAGTTTTTAGGACAACACATCAATAATGAATCACAATAGTCCAGCCTAGAAGTAATAAGTGCATGAACTAGTTTTTCAGCATCAGTCTGAGAAAGGATGCTTCTAATTTAAGAGAATTACATTTTTCTTGCAATTGCAAGAAAACAGTCTTACATATTGGTTTAATGTCACCACTGAAGAACATATTCTGGTCAAAAACGACTCCAAGATTCCTCACAGTGTTACTGGAGGCCAAGCTAATGCGATCTAGAGTAAGCATCTGGTTAGATACCATGTCTTTTGAGCCGAGTAGAATAACTTTAGTTGTATCTGAATTTAGAAGCGGGAAATTATCCAGGACTTTATGCCTTTCAGACATTCCCGCAATTTAAATAATTGATGTGTGTCAACTGGCTTTATTGACAGAAAAGCTGGGTGTCATCAACATCGCAATGAAAATGTATGCTGTGCCTTCAAATGATACTACCTAAGGCACGGGTAGGGAACTCCAGGCCTCGAGAGCCGGTGTCCTGCAGGGTTTAGATATCACCCTGGGTCAACACACTTGAATCAAATGATTAGTTCATTACCAGGCCTCTGAAGAACTTCAAGACATGTTGACGAGGTAATTTAGCCATTTAAATCAGCTGTGCTGGATCAAGGACACATCTAAAACCTGCAGGGCACAGGCTCTCGAGGCCTGGGGTTCCCTACCCCTGACCTAAGGGAAGCATGTATAATGTAAACAGAACTGATCCTAGTACAGAACCCTGTACAACTCCATAATTAACCTTTGTGTGTGAAGAAGACTCTCTATTTACATGAACTAATTGTATTCAGATATATACGATTAAACACACCACTGTGCAGTACCTTTAATGCTCTAATCTCTAAAATAAAATACTGTGGTCAGCAGTAACAAACGCTGACCTCTCTGTGCTTGTCATGCTAGAGCATGACAAGCACAGAGAGGAGTCCACTGTCAGAGGCCATAAGAAGAACATTTGTAACCTTTACTATCGTTGTTTCTATTATGCGATTATACACAGTGAGTGTTCGGAAGAAAGAACATCGGAAGAAAGGCCAACTTATTATTCTATCAGTCCATTTTCTTCTTCCTATCCATTTCAAGGTTGCAGAGTTGCTGGAACACACCTCTCTGAGAGGTATGGTAAATCTCTTGTCCTATGACAGCTCTGCATAATTACACAATAATACATAATACACTAAATTTAATCAGTTAATCAGACCACATGCATATTCCACACTGAAAACTTCTTGGCTTTGCAATAAAGACACCTTATGAAAAACATATGATTTCACAAAGGTTTTCATTCATATAACTGACAGTTTCAATTTACAAAGTTAAATTCTTCATATATATATATATATATATATATATATATATATATATATATATATATATACATATATATATATATATACATATACATGAAACTGCAGAATCAATCTCTTAGATTATGTTTTGTCATCAGTGCACTTTATTTGCACTGTATGAATGCCACAATTTTATTGTACATGTACAGCGACAATAAGGGGATATTCTATTCTGTTCTATTCTATGAGATGAAAGGTTAATTGACTCTGAATAGATTTCATCGTGCAGACGCAAGGGAATACGGTGTTCTATAAACACAGGTTGTTGTGAAAGCGCTGTATCACCATCACCTTTATACAGACAGATATTGATTTTGAGCTTGACTGGTTTGACCTGAACTTCTGGCTAACAAATAGAATTAGCCAAGCGTGACAGGCTTACAAAACCACTGCTTTGTGCCTGGAAAAGACACAGATTACAGACTTTCAACTGCTGCTGTCTGTCTCTTTAACTATGTGGTTTTCCAGCTTTTTGCTGAGCACTGAGGGGGTTTTACTCTCTATTTTTTTATTCCTTCTGATCACATACCACCTCAAAAGCAGGAATCCAAGGAATTTTCCACCAGGACCATTCGCTTTACCCTTTATTGGGAATTTCCAGATTGTGGACAAGAAGCACCCACATATTTATTTTACCAAGGTACTGAGTCATACTTGCATTATCTTAAGTGGCTTCTAAGTATTGAGTGTTTATAGTACTGCTTTGTTTATTTGCATATATTCTTGTGTGCTGGTGTGTCTGCATTACTCTACTTTCAGGACAGAAACTGAGATTTTCATTTTACACAGAGAAGAGAGAATACTTAAGAAACAAGTCCATGCACAGTGCTTGTGGTCTATGTTTGTGAACTTTAGAAAAACGTTTAAAAAATCTTTATTCATGTTGTTGTGTGGTACAGCCCATCCAAGAAGTTTGTTCTCCTGTTTTGATGACGAAAATGTATTTTTTGTTTGCCACTCTTAACAATGAGAAAACAAAAGTTGATGTGATTTGATTTAGATTTTGAATATTTACATTTGGTAGTCAAATTGTGAGTGTGGATTTCTGGCTTCTGAGCAGAGCAGTTTACACATATGAAACCAAACATATTTATTTTATCCTTCGTGTTTGCAGCTGGCCGAAATCTATGGGAACGTGTTCAGTTTCTGCTTCGGCAGGGATAAAATGGTAATGATCTCTGGATACAAGATGGTAAAAGAGGCTCTGGTGACACAAGCTGACAACTTTGTGGATCGACCATACAGTGCCCTGGCCGACAGGTTTTACTCGGGACCCACAGGTTAAGAAATTATTCCCTCTTCCTTCTCATTCAGTGCAGGAATTATTTCCCAGTTATTAACTCCCAAATCTGCATGTTTGTATTTAGAGGGTCTGTTCATGAGCAACGGTGGAAAATGGAAGACACAGAGACGCTTTGCTTTGTCTACATTACGAGACTTCGGCCTGGGGAAAAACCGCATGGAGCAGTGTATCTGTGAGGAGATCCGATACCTGCAGGAGGAGATAGAGCAGGAGAAAGGTGCTTTACATGAAGTGGAACATAAGCACACAATCCTGCACAAGGGAGCAAAAAGTTACCTGTAACAGTTGTCTCTTCTTCTTCTTCTTCTTCTCCTTCAGGTAAACTTTTCAGTGCAGCAGGTCTCTTCAACAATGCTGTGTCTAATATTGTTTGCCAGCTGGTGATGGGGAAAAGATATGATTACAGTGACCACAACTTCCAGCTCATGCTGAAGTATCTGTCTGAAACTCTTCAGCTGGAGGGCTCCATATGGGGTACGGTAAGTCAAAAAGAATTTACTACTTTCAGGGTATGACAAAAGCACTGCTGTGCTTTTTCTCTGGTAGATTTCCCCTCTGTAAATACTAGGCTGTTGCTATGATGCTTTGAATAAAACTGTCTCTTATTATTTATTATTAACAAGCTCTATGAATCATTCCCTGGAGTGATGAAGCTTTTGCCAGGTCCTCATAACAAAATGTTCAGCTATTTCGACATAGTCAAAGATTTCATCGCTCAGGAGATAAAGAGCCACAAAAAGGACCTGGACCCCAACAATCCAAGAGACTACATTGATGCTTTCCTTATCAAAATGGAGAATGTATGTGGACACTGCATTGCACAAACTGAACTCTAAAAATTAACCATTTTCCAATATTAATTAACAAATGTGACTTTTCCATATCTCTGTGCAGCTCAATGAATCTGACCTGGGCTTCACTGAGACCAACCTGGTTATGTGCTCTGCTGATCTTTTCCTGGCTGGAACAGAAACAACAGCCACCACTTTGCTGTGGGCTCTGGTTTTGTTGATCAGACATCCTGATGTCCAGGGTGGGTGACATGCTGGGCCTCATACGGGTCTTTAAAATAGCCAAAACACCAAAGTGAGATTATTTACCTTTAACAAATTTTAACCAAAACAAGACACTCTTTATTTTACAGGTGTTTAATACAAACTACAGGACAAGTTAAAATTGAATCCTGATGATGGTGAGAGAAATGCTTATTGTTCCCAGGAATAATTGTTCACAATGCAAAAAGAGTTCATCTTGAACTGTTAATGTCCTCTCCATGTGGTTTCAGTCTGTAGGCACACTTGTAGTGTGTACAGGGTGTCGTTTAAAAGAGGCACCTACATTAGTATCAATAGGACCAAATTCTGATCTCATCTGATGAGGATGGGAAATGCATTGGCCCTGCATACATTAGCAGCATTTGCATACAGCAGGTCAAGAACTGTTTTCAGAAAAAATCATAAACACACTAAATACTGGATTAGCAGTGACATGAGTCATGTCGCAATGGATCAGATGATGGTAAATGTGAACAGTAACAACAATAACAGAAAGTAGTATGGATGCAATCCAGCAGCTATTAATTTAATATCTGGACCACAGAAACAGTTCTTCTCACAAACATGCTGACAATTGCACCACTTTTTGTTCACCAACAGTGCATTTCCTTCACCGTTCTTCTTGCCACTCAGATTACACCTAAATGTTCTGCAGGAGCTGTTGTACTGTCACCTGGGAAGTGTGAGTTCATTAAGGAGAGAACTGGACTTGATTTATTGAGATAGAGAAATTATCTATTCTATATTTGGTGATTGAACTCAGATGACCCATCAGGATCCCGGTGGCGATAGGAGTTAGGACAGAGTCTACCTCAGTGTGATTCGGCTGAGGTGGAGGTGTGGAGTCTGAAAGGGAGAATGACAGAAGAGTACAGAGCTTTAAAGCTCACAGAGTGGATGATGATTGGCTCAATGAAGGCAGGCAAGAATATGATTGGACTAGAATAATGATGTCAGTATTGATTTGGACAGTGTAAAAAAACTGGAAATGATGTGAAGCAAGGACTAGCAGCCGAAGTTAAATAGAGTTAAATGATTAAATAATTATTGCTCTTCCTTTTTAACCTATGCCTAAGGTTCATTTCAGTTCAATAAATTTTGTTCATAATCTCAGTATCCTCAAGGTGCTTTATTTTGTAAGACAAACACATACAATAATAGAGAGAAAACCCCAATAATCAGATGACCCCTTATGAACAAGCACTGTTAACAGGAAGAACCCTCTAATAGCACCAGAATCAGAGAGGGGCAGCCATCTATTGGGCAGAGGGGACAAAAATACTTATAATGCTAACAACTAATAACACATTTCAGCCAAGTTTTAATGAAGCACATAGCACTAAACTCTGAATCAGTGCACTAAGCTCATCCTTTTTTATTGCCCAAGAACCTCACACTCCCGGTGTTTACAGCTGAAGCAGAGCTTATATCATTCTGTTTCGTTGCTTAGCTCCAGCTCAGCAGCCCTGTTGTCTCCCCCTTAGTCTCTGAGGAACAGAATGTGTTCCATTCATTATCACTGGTGTACTCAACACCAATAGTTTGTCCCTTGCGTAAACAAAGTGGCTCTCCAGTGGCAAAAGAAAACATCATGAGCAAGAAAAACAAAGGTGTATAAAGTAACCATGATATTACTAATAAAGAATAATAACAAAGAGTAAGTAACTCAGACTGAGACTCAAAATTGTGCTATGGTAACATACAGGTGTTAAAATATGGCTTCTTCTGAACTCTTTTAATTCTCTTTCACAGAGAAAGTCCAGGAAGAGATAGACAACGTGATTGGACAGACACGCCAGCCTTCCATGGCTGACAGACCAAATCTGCCCTACACTGATGCCGTCATCCATGAGATTCAGAGGATGGGAAATATTGTTCCTCTCAGTGCACTCAGAATGGCCGCCAAGGATACAACTCTGGATGGTTACCACATACCCAAGGTGCATGCAGTATACACTTTAAGCTTTAGATGTTTGTCCTGTCAGGTGTTGTTGTTAAAGTGGATCTTGTTGTTATCTTGTCTATTTTTCTAGGGTACCAGTGTGTTGCCTGTACTCACCTCTGTGCTGTTTGACAAGACTGAATGGGAGACTCCAGACACCTTCAACCCAGGACACTTCCTGGATGCTGATGGGAAGTTTGTGAAGAGAGAAGCATTCCTACCTTTCTCTGCAGGTAAAACCCACAATGAGTCTTTTGTTTTAGCAAAACCTGAACAAGAGGAAAAAAACATCATGCACAGCTTGTAAACCTGCACGTGTATGTGTTTGTGAATTTTTCAGGGAAGCGTGTGTGTCTTGGCGAAAGTCTCGCCAAGATGGAGCTGTTCCTGTTTTTTGTCGGCCTGCTGCAGAAGTTCACTTTCTCTGTTCCTGATGGAGTGGAGCTGAGTACAGAGGGAGTTCCTGGAATTATACGTGTGCCTGAACCCTTCAAGGTTCACGCCAAGGCCAGATGAATCTCACTGAGCCATTTAACCAACGACTCTTAGTCGTTGGTTAAATGAAGGATGGATCTTTTTAATTGCAGAGAGAAAATTGTAATTTCTTTTGAATATTTTCTTCTCATTGCTGTATCACTGCTGCCTACAAAGATTACCTGTTTTTCTTTACATGTGCATCTGAATCAATATGTGTTTTCATTCAAGCATATTCCATCATTTAATTGCAATAACAAAAAATTGTAATGTACACTTTTAGAAATAAAATGTATTCATAACTATTTTTTTGCCAATCTGTGTCACACAGCTGGTTTAATTCACTGGTTACACAAGAAACCGTATATGCAAAGCCACGACTACACATTTGACTAGCTTATAAGTACCAGTGCATTTTACTATTTGTGTTCCTATTCAAGTGTTTTTCTCCCTTATATCAATTTACTGAAAACAGTTCCTGTATGTATGTAACGATTTCACATCAACAATGTGAACATTAAAAAAAAATTGTTGGTGCTACTTTTTAGTAGAATCTGTAATAACTGAGGCCTGACCCAGCATCAGACAAACCTTCACACACACAGATCATTATATATACCCAAGCTGTGAGTCAGCAGTGTACCAGCCCATCTCTAAATAGGAAGGGATCCTGGAGTTGAGGTCCTGATCACTCAGTTTTTTCTCATTTTCTACTCTGCTTCACAATGCAGCTGCGTGATTTGTTTCCTATTCTTGATATAAAGGAGCAGTTGCTTATTATTTTTGCTGGCCTCCTTATGGTATATTTTCATTTTCGTAAGGATAAGGATCCACCAGGCTTTCCTCCAGGACCTCCAGCTCTCCCTATTTTAGGAAACATCTTCAACATTGATGCCAAACAGCCTCATATTTACCTAACCAAGGTAAGCTGACAGCACTGTGGCATTTACACATTTCTTAAAAGTCCACTTGGGCAACCTCAGGATTTCCACTGTCACTGACGCTATTTAGTTACACTTTCATCTGAAGTAGAATCACTGCTTGAATAGTTTAAAGAGAACATTAATAATAAAGTTAACAAAATGTTCATCTTTCACTTTGGTAAAATAATAAAACAATACCAAAAACCTTGCAGATACTAAGTTATAGTGTTAAGAACAGGTTGTGCTATGCATCTTATCCGAATCACATGCTAGACAGCAGGCCACTTATTGTCTGCTGCTGCATCCACAGCTTGCTGATTTTTATGGGAATGTGTTCTGCATACGTCTGGGAAGACACAAAACAGTGTTTGTGTCCGGGTGGAAGATGGTGAAGGAAGCTTTAGTAACACAAGCGGACAACTTTGTGGACCGGCCTTACAGCCCGATGGTGACCAGAATTTATTCAGGGAACTCAGGTGAATCACAAAAAGAATACACAAATGCAATACTTCAGCAACAAAGCAGTCAGGCCACCCTCTGAGCCACACCTCAGTAATATTTGCTTTCTTTTCCTTTCAGCGGGTCTTTTCTTCAGTAATGGGAAGGTGTGGAGGAGACAGCGACGTTTTGCCATGACTACTTTACGCACCTTTGGTTTAGCTAAGGAGTCGACAGAGCAGAGTATTTGTGATGAAAGTCAACATCTGAAGGACGCAATGGAAAAGGAGAAAGGTCAAGAGACCGCAATGAGTGAAAGCAAAACACACACAGTGTACTGTGACTAAACGCATTTCCTGTCTTCAGGTGAGCCATTCGACCCAGTGCCGTTCTTAAACAATGCTGTCTCCAACATCATCTGCAAGATAGTGTTTGGGAGACGATTTGACTACAGTGACCACAACTTCCAGGTCATGCTGAGCAATCTGACTGAGATGGCCTATCTGGAAGGTTCCATATGGGCTCTAGTAAGGCACAAATTGTGTCAGTGGAAGTTTTCTCTTCCTGAAAATATTGAAAGGTAACCCACCACTGAATACATTTTTTCAATTTCCTCCCCTAACAGCTATATGATGCATTCCCAGGACTGATGAAACACCTGCCGGGGCCTCACAATCGCATCTTTAGCAGCTCCAAATCTTTGGTGGCATCTATCAGGGAAGAGATCGAGAAACATAAGTTAGATCTGGACCCCGACAACCCGAGAGATTACATTGACTGCTTCCTCATAAAGGAGAAAGTATGCTGTTTACGTTCAACCAAAATAATAATAACAGTAATAAATAAAATCTGTTTAGTAACTTGTATTTTTGATACCTTGCTTTGCTCGCTAGCACAATAGAAATAGTCATTTGGGCTTTGAGGAAGAAAACCTGGTTCTGTGCTGTCTGGACTTGTTCCTGGCTGGCAGTGAAACCACTTCAAAGACTTTGCAGTGGGGACTCATCTATCTTATCATGAACCCTCAGATCCAGTGTAGGTTCAAAACAAAACTAGTTTTTAATACCATCCAGGTCAGAGATCAAAATAATTATATGACACAGATACCTGTTAATTAACAAGTTAATATAATTTGATTCCTAGGTAAAGTCCAGGAAGAGATAGACAGAGTGATCGGACAGACCCGTCAGCCCACCATGGCAGACAAACCCAACCTGCCTTACACTGATGCCATCATCCACGAGATCCAGAGGATGGGAAACATCGTTCCACTCAATGGACTCAGGATGGCCGCCAAGGACACAATCCTGGGTGGTTACTTCATACCCAAGGTGCATCTGGTCTGCTCATAGAACACAGCAGCTTAAGCCCCCTACATAAGATTAAAAATTGCTTAGTTCAAGTTCTTGCGTTGGTTTCATCCAGGTAAACCATCACGCTGGGGACCAAAAACAAGGCTTGCATTTGCCAAAAATAATTTAGCTTTTTATAAAACTACTTTTCTATTTCCAAAATAAACAATGATTAAGATTTCTATTTTTCCTCTGGCCAAACTGCAACTTAAAAGTGACTGTTGCTTTCAAATGCATTGCAGATGCCAAAAAAAAAGGGAAAATAATTTTTTCTGAAAGAGAGCAAGGATGCTAATAATGATTAGGAACACTCTCCATTTACCCTACATGCAGTATGTGTTGTTTCCCAGATTATAACCCCCTTAACAGCGTGAGCACTGAGGAAGTGTTTACTGTCAACAAGCCTTTGCTTGAGGTGTTAGACAGGCTTCCTTATTCCTTTTTTTCAAGATAAAGTGGTCTTTTCATCTTATATTTGTTCTTACAAACATTGCCTAGCTGTATAAACCAGCACTTTGAATACTATCTTTGAATGTGACTGCTGTCGTCTGTGTGCAGGGGACCTCTGTGATGCCTAACCTGACTTCAGTGCTGTTTGATAAGAATAAATGGGAGGCTCCAGACACCTTTAATCCTGAACATTTCCTAGATAGCGAGGGCAAGTTTGTGAGGAGGGAAGCATTTTTACCTTTCTCTGCAGGTAATTTTAACATATAAACTGTAATTATGATATTGGTTAGATGGGGTGATAACCAGAGTCACCTTCATTTCCCAGGAAGGCGTGCGTGTCTCGGTGAGGGGCTGGCAAGGATGGAACTCTTCCTGTTTTTTGTCAGTTTGTTTCAGAAGTTTAATTTTTCCACTCTGGATGGAGTCAAGCTGAGTACAGAAGGAGTCACCGGAGCCACTCGCACACCCTACCCTTTTAAGGTGTACGCTAAGCCCCGCTGAACCATCCCCAACAAACCACACTCATGAAATTTAAAGACTTATTTCAATGAAAGGGTATTCCCCTACCAAAATCAGTTTCAACAGAAAAAGCAAATATGAATATTGTTGTGTTGCTGTGAGATAGAGACCTTTTTCAATATTATTATTATTTATCATATACTGAGTTTTGACTACAGACTGTACATAAAAGATAGACCTCACACTGGTTAACAAAGTGCATTGTAAAGCCTTAAGCTGGCATCTTCACTATTTTTGTGACTCGAAGGTGATGTAATAAGCAAGAGGCAGAGCTAACTTTGAAACTGAAACTTTTCTTTAAAACTGAAACTTTTCCTGTCCAGCAGGGGGTAGCTCAAATCTGCTGCAACATTTTCTGATAGATGCCATGGTTGTTTGGAGGTGCTTCCATGATGTGCTGAGCAGACGTCTAGTGCTATTAAGCACTGGAATACTCCCTAATGTGTGCACACACACACAGCTACATGCACGTGCCCAGTTGAACCACAGTATTTTTTTGTAAGGCTATATAAGATGGCACGTGTGCAGACATTAGTCAACTATGCTGCTTGTTGCTATAATGTTTTCCACAAAAGTGCCAATAAATGTTTCCAAATGTTTTTTAGTCAGTGCTGGATGTGTGGAAGTTACAAACAAACTGATATACTAGACTACAACTGCTGTTTTTTAATTACAGTTGTTTTGCTGTGGTGACTAATTCTATTTACATAAATAAAGGTTAGGATGAATTTGATATGCAGATTAACTTTAAATGAGACATTAAGCAGTTGTGTGTTACGTGACCCTTAAGTGTGATTTTTAAATTGCATTCTGTTGTTTAATTTGCTTGTAAAAATCATCAATCAAGTTTGATATTTATATTGTTATTGCACCAACATTTCCTTTAAGGTAAACAGGTTCAAAGTGATCAATCAAAATATTTATCTTCCTAAATCTCAGCCCACACAAATATATCAACAGCAGTGATCACAAAACGGTGTATAACTGAACACAGTAGTGAGATCTTTAACCAGGTCTTCCCATTAACACCTGACCTGTCTAGAGGTTCAGTCAATGAGCTCGTCACTAGCTTCAATGCTAAAATGTCAAATGTAATGGACACTATTGCTCCCATTAAGGTGAAGGTTATCTCTGGAAGGAAGAAGTCTCCATGGAGAAACTCCACACTGGTGAAAAATGAAAAAAGAGAGTGTAGGAAAGCTGAGCGCAGATGGAGAAAAACAAACCTCCAGGTTCATTATGACATCTATAAAGAGAAACTTCACAATTATAATTTACAACTGAGGAGTGCAAGGAGGTCCTACTTCTCTGACATCATCACCAAAAACAGTCATAACGCTCGGGTCCTATTTTCTACAGTTGACAGGCTAACAAACCCTCCTGTGTCAGTGGCAGCTGAACTTTATTCGACCATGGCCTGCAATGACTTTGCCAAATTCTTCACAGAAAAAATCCAAAAGATTAGACAAGCAATTGGTACATCAACAGCAGATCCAGGACATGTACTGTGTCCACCAAAAAACTGTTTAAACACCATCAAACAGTTTCACCCTATTAACAACAAAGACCTGGAGGACATCTTAGGTCAACTGAACTCCTCCTCTTGCTGTTTAGATGTCCTGCCAACAAGTTTTTTCAAAAAGGTCTCAAAGACTTTGGAGTCAGACCTGTTACAGATCATAAACTTTTCTTTAACGTCAGGTGTGTTTCCAGAATCACTAAAAACTGCTGTAATTAAACCTATACTGAAAAAGGACAATCTTGACAAGACACAAATGAATAACTACAGGCCGATCTCAAACCTCCCATTTTTAAGTAAGATCATTGAAAAAGCAGTTTCTCAACAGCTCAATTACTTCTTAACACAGAATAACTGCTATGATGCCTTCCAGTCAGCTTTTAGACAGTCTGAATACAGACAGTGGAAAAATGTCAGTCTTAGTTTTACTGGATCTCAGTGCAGCATTTGATACAGTTGACCACAACATATTACTCAAACGACTGGAGAACTGGGCAGGTCTTTCAGGAACTGTACTAAACTGGTTCAAAACATACTTAGAAAACAGGAAATACTTTGTATCAATAGGTAACTTCACATCTGAGCAGACAAGTATCACATGTGGAGTTCCCCAAGGTTCCATCTTGGGACCCCTTCTGTTTAACATCTACATGCTCCCACTGGCACAGATTATAAAGAACAACAAAATAAACTATCACAGCTACGCAGATGACACACAAATATATATCACAATGTCACCAGGAGACCGAGGCCCTGTACAGGCTCTTGGTAAATGCATTGAGGAAATTAATGACTGGTTGTGCCACAATTTTCTCCAGCTAAACAAAAACAAAACTGAAGTAATAGTCTTTGGTGCCAAAGAAAAACGATTACAGGTCACCAGAGAACTTCAATCTATACACCTAAAAACCACAAACCAGGCGAGAAATTTGGGTGTAGTGATGGATGCAGACCTAAACTTAGAAAAACACATTAAGACAATAACAAAATCGGCTTACTATCACCTCAAGAATATTTCAAGGATAAAAGATCTGATGTCTCAACAGGACCTGGAAAAACTAGTCCATGCATTCATCTTTAGCAGGCTTGATTACTGTAACATTATCTTTACAGGTCTACCTAAAAAAATCAGTCAGACAACTACAGCTCATTCAGAACTCTGCTGCTAGAGTCCTCACTAAGACCAAAAAAGTGGACCACATCAGTCCAGCTCTGAGGTCTTTACACTGGCTGCCTGTCCGTCAGAGGATAGACTTTAAAGTTCTGATGCTGGTCTATAAAGCTCTGAATGGTTTAGGACCAAAATACATCAGTGACCTCCTGACCCAGTATGAACCTTCCAGATCCCTCAGGTCATCTGGATCCGGTTTTTTATCAGTTCCCAGAGTCAGAACCAAACACGGAGAAGCTGCATTCAGCTTTTATGCTCCATATATCTGGAACAAACTCCCAGAAAGCCTCAGATCAGCTGAAACACTCAGTTTATTTAAATCCAGGTTGAAGACTCACCTATTCTCAGCTGCTTTTGAATAAAGCACCAAATCCACACTTTTAAGCTTAAATTTCAAAACTTACATTTTAACTACTGACTTTATCTACTGTTCTGATTTTATCTACTGTTTTGATTTTTGATTTTAAATACTGTTTTGTTTGTTTGTTTGCTTGTCTTAATTTTAAATCGTGCTTTTTATTTGTTTTTGTTTTTAATGTCTCTGTAAAGCACTTTGAATCACCTTGTTGTTGAATTGTGCTATATAAATAAACTTGCCTTGCCTTGCCTAAATTTAAATAATGCAACTTCTGCATCGCCAATTGGAAGTATTTTTATTTTATTTTTACTGTTTATTCAAAATATCCGAGGCCTACATTTCAGAGACATGTACAGTTATTACCCCAAAACCGAGGAGGTCATTTCAACATTCTGTTGAAATTCATTATTCACAATTAAAATGCTCTGGTACTTATCCAACTAATTCAAAAACTACAAATACTCAAGTTTTAAAATGTATAATATAGTACATAAATAAAGTAAAAAATAGAGTAACAAACTAAAAGCATTGTTATTCACAGAGTTTTTAACTGATCTGAATAAAAAAAAAAATCAGCAACTAATGTGGAAAATTATAAGTGTAATGCAAAGTCATCTGTTGATTGCAGACATTGACCATGATGTGCCCTCACACATTATGAAACATCAACACCCAACTCAAAATAGAGACTAACTCAAAAGTGCCATCCAAACACCCTGGACTTCATTAATACTCCATGCTCCATCATCCATGCTCATTTCCTAATACAGGAGTCCTGCTGAAGTTTGTTTCTAATGGTCTAGAGCTGAGTACAGAGTAAAATGACTCAAACTACATGTATCGGAACACTCCCAGGTTTATGCCAAGGCTTGCTGAATTATACAACCTCACCAAGAAATCTTCTATTTATCAAAGTGTAGCAAACAAAGAAGCAATTTCTTTGATATCAGCCTTTGGCTGGACTAGTGTTCAGTAAGACCTGAGAGTAGAAACTGAGGTGATAAATTCACAAACAACAGGCTTGAACAGTAAGTAGTTGGGACCATTTTATCTGAGTGTATCTGAGCTACAGGTGAATGATCTAGCATCACCCACACACAACAGTAGGGTGAAAAATACAGTATGAAAATGCGAATTTGAATTATTCTGAAGCCTGAACATTTGGCTCACAGCGATGATTTGCACACACTGACCACATCATCTGAAACCTTTGCTTTGTGTGGATAATGAGGATAGAGCTGTACACCCCCGAGTCATAAAAGAATACAATATACATGTTTAGAAAAACAAAATGCATTTATTCACAAGAAATCCAAACGCTTTAAAATTTTAACTTCTTACAACCCAGAAAGTTTATAATGCCTTTCCCCTACACTTTTTTTTTAATCCATTTACACACAAACAAATGACAACTCACAGTTCCCTGTGCTGTGCTACACTTGATACCACCTATTTTTAGGAGTCACTGCTTTTTAATATCAGAAATCTATAATTGTCATTCATTCAAAAGAAAAATCAAAGCAATATTAGATACTCCTATAAAAATTATAATAGAATCGAATTATGTGTTGTGAAACTAGTGCAGTTTAACTAGAAGGTGTAGCAACAGGCAGCAAGAAACCAACAATCTGAAAGACAAATTCTGCTCCTCTATAGTGCTGTTAACCTCTGCTGACACTAAAGAGCCTGAATATATGTTCACGATACAACCTGATTATAGTAAGAAAAAAAAATTCAAGTTACAATTTGAAGGTACTACATAAATGTTCAACCTGATTCTGACATTTGGATCAAAGGCTGGTGTTAAAATCATGTTTACATTACAGTTGTACAAATTTAGAGACTACAGTCTTGGATAGTCACTACTAAATATGATTCAAGAAGGCCCAGCAGTTTTTACTGTGAGCACACTGCCAGTACAGAGATAACATCACTCCCTGGAAATATAGAAAAATATTCCTGGATTTACTTTAAACGGTTTAGGATTTTCACAGCTTTACACGATGGGCTTTTTTCCGTTTTAGTAAAAATCTTTAAGTGGCTGAAGCATAAAAGCAGTTGGTGGCCAGCACCAGACACAGAATTGATTTTTCAAAGCTTCTTTGTGTTTTTCATCAGATGCTGCTGTTTGATGACCGTGTCACCATCACTGCATACTTTGATTGTTCAACTTGTACGTATTTCAACAATCATCTAAAGTTACAAGTTCTCGGCTTTAGCGTTCATTAATATCACATTCGTTAAAACGAGTGGGCTCAAACTCTGAATTAAATATCATTAAGCAGTCAGTTATGTTTCTCTTACTCCTGACAGGAGATAAATGAGCCCAGGCTAAACTGATTATAACAAGTATTCAGCTGCACAGCAAAGCAAAGACAGGGTAGAAATGTGTTCTAGTCTACTCTAGAGTTGGTGCATTGTGCACTGCTTGAGTTAACAGTAGGTTAACTTTCCATCCAGGTTCAATGTACAGTAGGAGAGCATAAATATCATCAGGTGGGTGACCTATTGGATGAGCCGATGCTCACTGATCCCAATCAGCATATCTTTGACCCCTCCCTGTCTTGAGAGCAGATGTGTTTAAGGTCACTTATGGGAGGGAGTGATGGTTATAGATTTTTCCTTAGCTGAATAAAGGGAGACATTTGGCTCTGTGACACAGTCTACTTGGAGGTAGCGGCAGGCACGCTGATTGAAAGTGCCCGGCGGGGGGCATTTGAGACTTGCCGCTGCTGTGTCAGAAAGGACTGACCGGGGGACAGCATGGAGGCAGTGCGGCCCCCGAGACGTGATTCGATGGCCAGCTTCTGAAAGTTCAGACTCTGAGTACAGAAAGAAAACACTGAGTGAAGAAGAGGCAGTAGGTAAATATGTAACTCACCATCTTGCAGGCAATGTACCATTTTACTTTACCTTGTTATACCACGCCGTGACAATCAGCTTTTCCTCATACTCTCTCAGCTTTGCCTGCTCACACTGACGCTATGAGACAAATAACCAAAAAATGTCAGTCCATTTAAACGAAAAAATAAAATAAAATGAAATAAACAACCCTTCAACTTAAAACAAGCAGTAAGCAGTAATGTTTTCATATAGCAATCAAAAGCTTTTCCACATCACTTCTTTCACAGCAGAAAGACCCCCACAGGATAAATGAACCAATTTCAGATCTTTGCCCTAAAAGTGAGGCACCGGGAGGTAATCTTATTTACTGGTTTCGGAAATGCAAGAGGGAAAACATTACTGGAACTTTATAATGGAAAAGCTAGAGACTGCCATATTCAAAAACCTGTGTTTACTTCCAGATGGAAGTAAACACAGGAAATTTATGGCTTACATAAATTTTCTCACACTGTTGTTGATATCTGTATATTCTGATACAGAGTTTCTTCTCTGCAAACTGACTCAATTTAGGGAAAAATGTAGTAAACATATAACTTCAGTTTGAACAAGATTAAAATTCAGATTTACTTCCAAGCTGAGAATCTGCTTGTCTCGGTCTGCAACCTGGTTCCTCAGAGCCTGGATCTCAGCAGTAGCAGGATTCAGCTTAGGGTCCAATGCTCGGATCACCTACAAGTAGGAACAAAGGAAGTGAAATACTAACACAGACAATACTCAAAGTAACGAAACATGAATAATATTACCCACACTGCGAGCTTTCTCCAAATACATCTTGTATCTCTCTTCCATGGCTCTCATGTCATCATCCTTCTTCTTAAGAGCAGCCATCAGCTCATCCACCTTCAGAGCTTTCAAATAAAATAACAACACTTATAACTAAGCCATCACTTTGCGTCTAGTGTTGATGATGACGCAGCGTGCAACTTACAGGTTTGAGTGTTGTCAGGCTGAAGGTCCTCCAGCAGCTCTTTCTTCTTCATGATTTCATCCTGGGCCTCGTTCAGTTGGACCCTGAAGGGGAAGAAAAATGCTGCTTCTTTACCTCCCTCTACTGGAAAACATAGAAATTCATTTTGCACCCCTCAGTTATTTGTCAAAGCTCAGACCAGCTGCACTTACATGTGTGCATCAAGTTTCCGCTTCAGGTTTGACTGAAAATGAGAAAATAGAAGTACAAGATTAAATGTGGTAAAGGAAATTCATTCTGGATGGCAAAATTAAATAAAAGGATTTCCCCTGACAGACTCACTCTAAAGTAAAAACTAACAATCAAGGCGTGATTGAAAGAACTTTAAGGTGTTTTCTGGAAAAGTCTAATTTGGCCTTCCTGTTCTTGAATTTAACCAGAGGTTTGCATCTTGCTGTAAACCATCTATGTGAATGTATACAAATGGCTGTAATTACAGTTAATACCATCCTTTTGTAAAACCCCTTGTGGAAAGAATTACAAAAACCTATGAATCTGACTCAATGCATACATCTTTCTCTACCAATATCTATCCATCTCAATCTCAGTCTTAATATCAATCTACCTACCTTGTATAAGTGATTTTCTTTTGTAATACCCTGTCAGCATCAAATATACCAGGCTCACATTAACTCTGCATTTTCTCTGTACTAACGCCAGCCCATTTGGGCAAACTTACATCATCAGGCTTGGATGCCTGGCTCTGCAAAGCCTTTTGAAGGTCCTCAACCTGCTGCTGCAGCTCACCGATCCGTTCTCGGTTCAATCTGAAGATTAACCAGAATGTAGAGGAATGAAAGGTTAACATGCAGATCAAATACGTTTGATAAATGATGAAAATACATCAAACTAAATGTATGAAAAGAACAGCTTCTATCACATCTATCAGTGCTTGACAGAAATTCTGTTAACCTGTTTTCAGTGTCCAGTTCACTGCGAGTCTTGTGTGCTTCCTCCAGCTGGGCCTGCAGAGAAGCGATCTTCTCACGCTCATACTCTTCCTGCTGCACTCTCAACATCTTATTCTCATGCTGCAGCCGGATGAACTTTTCTCTGAACAATTACACATAAGTCACACACATCAGTTTGGTGGGAAAAGTAGAAATCTTATTAAGTGCAGCAACAGCAGTAAGATACTACCTGTACTCAACGGGCATCAACTCAGCAGCCAGGTTATCATGACTGGGGCTGCTAGAGGGAAGCATGCCTATATGAAATAAGCATGCAAACTTCAGATTACCATAGCAACACCACAATAACTAATGTCAGGTATGACCTTTCCTATAGGATACCTGCTTGGGAGAGTTGGTTCTGCTGAGCTTGAGTGCATCGAAGCTCCTCGTTGATTTCCTTCAGAGAATCTCGCTCAATGATGATCCTCTTGTGGTGGTGAAGAAATTTTTTAACAATGTTAGGAGTTTTATCACAGCTAGAAGAAAATTATTACTTTATTATTGCTAACAAAAAAAATGCTGCTAAACCTCTTTTTCTTTCGTTGCAGTTTCATGTTTCTCCTCCAACTTCTTCATCTCAAACGCCAGGTTGTCTGCTCGCCTCGTCTCCTCAGACAACTTCCTGTGTAGCTCCTGGACCTAAATAAATGAAAATGTAATAATATAAATTCATCCACCACCAGACACATTATTGCTCATAAAATGCCAATAAATGTTATTATTACAAACAAATGATTATATTGTGAGATTTATAATTTGTGTGGATTTTGGATGAAATTTCAAGCTGTGCTTTTGCATATCATTTACCTGTCTCTTGTATGTCTCGAGCTGTGCACGGGCAGCGTTGGCCTTGCGCAGCTCTTCCTCCAGACTGACTGTGTTTTGCATATAAGTCATGTTGTTCTCCTCCAACAGTTTCATCTGCCTCTTTAAATCACCCAGATTCTCCAGCTTGCGCTTGTACGTTTCCACTGAAGCCTCCAGCATCACCACCCGATCTGAGCAGTTCCTATACGGCACATGGGAAAACTGAAATGTACAGTACTGCAGCACATATCTCAATTTACTGTGCCTGGAATAAGCAACATTTTAATACAGATATTAGGTTCACTGCATACTTTAAAACTACCTCTTTAAATTAGTTACATATTAAATATCGCAAAACAAACATTTTCCTACGCAAGAATATGATGGACTGTAAAATATCGTTGCCACACATTTGAGTCTCCATTATAACCGTGAACAAGAGCGTCTTCAGAAATAACACCTTTCTACTTTAACCTATACACTAAGGTAGAACGTTTTGATCCAAGGTAAGCGCCTTTTGTGTTGAACTTAAATGATCTCCCAGTGCTTGCGTGAGAGATCAAAGAGCTCTAGTTTCAAAAACCTGCTGATTATCTAGTCCCAGGACACTCTTACAAAAGAAATTCGAAATCTCATTGTTTCACTTCCTGTAACATTATCGATTTAGAATTAGTCATTTACTGGAACGAGATAATCTGTACCAGTGTTACACCGATTTCATGCCAGCAAAATGACACCCCTTATTGTTAAGGTCAGAAACGCAAACATCAGCCAGTTTCACTCATTGAAGGGTGTGGCTTTTCTGCTTCTACTAGTTTCGCAGCAGGAGGCAACAGAAAGTGGCTGCTTGTAAACTCTCCTTCGATTACTCCCTTTAGAGGTCACAACAGATCATCTGTCTCCATCTGAGCGTATCCCTAGCATCATCTTCCTTCACGCCAACCTTCTGTGTGTGTTCCGTCACTATATCCATGAATCTTTTTTGTGGTCATCCACTTTTCCCATCACCTAGCAACTCCATATTCAACATTGTTTTTTCATGGTAAGCACTAACCCTCCTCTACATATGTCCAAATAATCTCGGCCTTGCCTCACTAACTTTTTCTCCAAACCAATTTAAGTTATCCAACTGATGCTAATCCTGAGCCTGAAATGCATTTTTATTTTACTGAATTTGTATGATCTTACCTCTACACAATTTAATACTTTAACGAATCTGTTGTATTACAGACACAAACCTCAGCACATCCAGTTCATCTTTGAGAGCTCGCGATTCTTCTGCCAAGCTGGTGAGCTCATCATTTCGGTGCTGAACTTCTATCAGCTGCTTCTCCAGCTCCTCACAGTGGATCCGATAGTCATCCTTAGCAGCCTCCAGCCTAGAAAATGCATAACACATCATTGTTTGTTTTCAACGTAGTGAGGTGGGAGGTTCGTCAGCCACTTCAAGAGAAAAGGACAAACCTGAAGTTCTCCTCCTGTAGTGTTTCTAGCTGTTGCTGTAACTGACTGTGTTTTCTTCCCGAGGGTGTGCTTGGGTCATCAAATGTGTCCAGCTGATTAGCTCGGTCTGTTAGGACGTCATTCTCAGCCAATAAGCTGTTCCGTTCCTCTTGAAGAACAGCCACCTGTGCAGGGAAAGTAAGGTGAGAGAGCCATTCCCACAAGTAGTTTTAAAGTTGAACTGGGTTCATCGGGGGAAAAATAAATATCTTCATTTATTACATGCAAAGTAAAATGTCACAACATCATCGCATCAAAAGATACACCACTGCCATGAGAATTTACTTTCCCAGCTGTTAAAACAAACAGTGCAGTTAATCCATGCTGAAAGCAGAGTACAGACAAAGTGCACTTTAAGCAAACATGTTAATGCATGGTTAGTTTTCATTCTCACTCACCATTACCTCAAAGCTGGTTGCCATTTTATGAAACATTAGTTTGAGAATAACATATCACTGTTTAAATTCCTATCCCATAACGTCCTTACAACTTGTCTACAACTAAAGTTGAGATATATGTTCACTATCATTATTATTATTATTATTATGAATACCAATCAGGCACATGATTAACAATCACAGGTCAAGCACAGAATAATTTCAGTGATCTCATTATAGTGCAGAGTTCTGCTAGTAGACCTTTGGTTCTGACCTTCATGTGCATGTTTCTTTGACTGATGCAACCCTTCAGCAGGATGCTGCAGACTATACACCCATGGCAACAGGCGTCCTCGATGACAACAGCATTTCCAAATGCAAGGGTAAATGATAAAGAGCCTACTACCAATGTAAGATGTCAAAACCTCTTACTGTGCGTGTAAAATATTTACAAAATGCACTTTCAATTTATCTACTACCACCAAACAAAACCATGTAAAATAAAAGTATTTAGTAACTCAGTGAGGCCTGTTGTAGGCTAACTTGAAGCCATTTATTTTGATAGTTTGACTCTTTAAAACAACACCTAATTAGTAACACAGCACATCAGTACAAAAGACCCATATATATTTCAAAATAATGTAATGTTGCTTTTCTCAAAAGAATATGGCAAAGTCTTTACGTTAATTACTGGAAAAACAGTAAAAACTATTAAATAAGCATTGCGTGCCCTGTGTCAAACAGAATCCCAACTGAACCGTCTGTTAGCCGAGTTAGAGTACAAATATTGAAGCAGCTGGTTTAGTCGAGTTTAGTTGCGCGGGACAGACAACCATGTTATACTTACCTCGCTACGATCAGAGAAGAGCAAGACTGGAAACAGAACAAATCAATCTGTCGAGAGTCCAGTTGAACAGTTGATCAGTCCCTATGCTAAAATTAGTTTGCCTGTTCAGTGATGAATGAGGCCTTGTAGCAGTGGCAGAGCATGGGCTGAATGCCACAGCAGGACAAGCTGAGCCCAGACTCTAAGCTCATGGTCATTCTGCCACAGCAGCTCCACACAATGGAGCAAAGCATTACACAATTCCTGTTTATACTGTACATAGACATGTATGTGTGGAGACATAGAGACCTGAATATCAGCGAAGTAAGGCAAGAGAGCGCTAGTTAATCAGATTCAAGAATATTTGTCAGTCGAAATTCTCCTTGGCTGTGTGTAACAGGTCTGCACTCACCTGTAGGTCCAGCTCTTGACATCGCTGGGTTAGCGCTTCCTTCTCTGTCTGAAGTTCAGCGAGGTCCTCAAGAGCTTTTTTCAGCTGGACACATGAGGATTTAGAAGTTAAATTATCGAAGAGAGACACTGATGTGATTCTCACATGGATCAGAAAAAGCAAATATTAAACGGCTAAAGTTTTTCTTAAAAAAAAAAAAAAAAAAAAAAAAAAAAAGCTAAGTTCAAGAACTAAGCATAAAATACATTACTCATAAAATCAATACAAAACCATCAATGTTCCCCGATTCATTTTCCCATTGAAGATGCAGATCTCCACCGCTACATGTGCAGTTCATGTCAATACTTGAGCAGTGGTAGTCTCTGCACAGTGACAATGTTCTTCCTCAAACACATCAAGGAAAATAAAGGATCAAGTTACAGAAATAAGTTGGGTGGACTCCTTTGAAATGGCAATATTATCAGCAGCTGCGATGCCAACTGCCTGACAAAAGTTACATTACTGACTTATGCAGTTTGCACAGTACAGTAACGCTCCAAGAACAAGTCAATAAACTGACAAGCTGAACCAGCTGAACAAGCCAACAATTTAAATTGCATACACAGGTCCTTTGCTTGACTTAGCAAAAGCAAATTAGAGTAAGCTGAACTACTTTAGACTTCATGCATGTTAGAAAAAACATCATATTAAATACAACTAAAGTTTTGAATTATGAGGTCAGTATATGTGCAAATAATATCTATGAGCCAAACGCTGAGGTTGCAATCGGCTCTAAAGGAACATTTTAACTGCAAAGAAATACAGTAGCGGCTGTCACTCAGGTGGCAGATCAGGTCGTCTACCAATCGGAAGGTAGGTGGCTCAATCCTTATCTGCTCCGGTCCACATGTCACAGTATTCTTGAGCAAGATACTGAACCCTGATTTGCCCCCCGATGCATTCATATCCACCATATCGCACCAAATGGGCATTACAAATGCATTTAGCAACACACTTTCTTTCAGAATGAGTGGGATATAATAATAACACTAACCTGCTGTTCCAAGTCCCCTGACAGCTCTGCGCCAAATGGGGTCTTGGTCTCTTTACTCATGAGCTGAAGAGGAAAATGGAGCAGAGTTTATTACATACACTCACTGAAAAAGCTGCAAAGCCTCAACCTATTTCAGCATATGCAAGCAAATACTCGAACCTCCTTCATACGCTATTGCTGCTGCTGAAACAGTTACTGATATTTAAAATGGCAGAACTGCTCAGCAAAGCTGTTTCTGAGTATCCTTAATACAGCTAATTTGTCAGAGCAAGTAATGTTGTATTAAAACAGGCTGACCTCCTGGATGGCTGTCATGACAACATGCTGCACAGACTCCTCCAAGGTCATGATGATCTGAATGTATTCTGGTGATATAATGAGAGAGATTAAATCACACAAACGTACACACCATTGTAATATTTTGTCAAACTACCAAATGCAGCACCTGTCCTCACTGGTTTCTAATCTCATAGACTCCGTCTTTGTAAGTGACATGTTACAACATTTTTATTTATTTTTTTACATTTTGCTCATGCAAAATGTCTTTAATTGGGTCTTACATGAGTGTAGAGATTATGTGTAACACACAAGCAGCAACATACCCTGTTTGCGCTCACATCTGACTGCACAGCCCAGTATAAGCTGCAGAAGTCTCCCCAGTTCAGTGGGGTCTGAATGCTCTGCCACCAGTGACACATCTGGCAAGGGAAAATCTGAAATTTCCTGGGATAAGACCTGAAGGTGCACAGAAAATAAAAGCTGCACATTAACTTTTCACTAAAGCTTTTCTCTAAGATGTAGAAAAGCCGTAAACAACTGTTTATAGGTTTTCAGATTCTGTAGTCGTCTCTACCAAAAACGTAACATCTCTGCATAAACAAGGATTACATACTTCATACCTCATTATAATAGTCAACCACCATCTGAAGTATCTTTTTCAGGTTGTTCATCTGAGGAAAGATATAAAATATTCTCATATTTGTTTTATATCAATCAAAATGAACAAACAACAATGGAAAACAATAAATGTTCATGCAGACCAAAATAAAAGAGAGAAACTTTTCAATCACACATTTTTCATGGCAGATATTTTGAGTTGCATAGTAGATTAAGTTAATGTTAGTGATAACGCTTAAGACCAAATTAGGTCATTTAATCGCTCATCATCAAACTTCTGCTCAGCCACCTCTGATTTGCCTGAAAATCTTATGGTTTAAAATCTAAAATTATATAACAATTGCAGTCAAACTTCAGGTCATGTATCAAATACTTCCTTTTATTTTTTTAAAAGGCCTGTCCATCTACTGTAAAGCCTTATTTTTGCACATTGAAATCTGAGGCAATATTTGAACTTGAATATATCTCAAAAACTATTTTGAGCCTAAAAAAAGCCAAAAATTTTCACTGGCCGCTCTATAAAAATGAATGAGTAATTTGAGACAAATACATAAAAAATGTTTGCATATTTGCCAGTTAAAATATGAAAAAAGGAAACATTTCTGTAAAGTCCCATATTTTATCACACGATAATAAAAAAAAGGCACATTATAGAAGAGAATTTCTGAAGAGTATAGAGTTGTTTAACAATAATGCAAAAAAATGAATAAAACAAGTAGAACACTATTTAACATGAAATTCTTATTCACAAACATAAAGAAAATGTTATTTACATTCAACTTTCATGCAGGACTGATCAACAAAATGACAAGAATTTTTATTTTTGGACGATAACATTTTAAGGAAAATCTGAAATGTTCAGGCAACAGATTTGAGATGAATGACCCACATGTAAATAAGACTTCTATTATATGCACAATAAAGCGACGGTCCCCAAACCCCAGGCCACGGACCGGTACCGGGCCACGAGAGTTGAGGATCGGGTGTGAAATTCATGGTTTTCAGGATTTTTATAGTTTTTATCATTAATTTGGTTTCCCTGGGGCTTCCGGTGTCATGGTGGCGAGAGTAGCAGCATAAACGGGAGCTCCTGCATCGATAGCTAAAATAATCCGCAATTCAAGAATATAATCCACTAAAAGTGACTTTCCTCTCAAGAATAATGAGCGGAGATAAAAATAAGAAGGGACGAACCCCAGGCCGAAGCTTAGAAACGCGACTTGAGAGCAAGACATACGAAACACGCTCCGAGCAGGAGGGTGAGAAGATGGCGGAGGAGGCCTCAACATCAGCGTTAGGCCCCCTCAGACAGGTGGTGAGTGAAGTAGTGGCGGAGGGCATGCAAGACCTTAAGGCAGAGATGAAGAAGGAGCTATCGCTTGTGAGAACAAGTTTGAAAGAGGACATGAAAGCCCAAATGAGCGAGTTAACACACGAGATAAACCAACAGGTTACCGCCGCCACAAGCAGGATCGAGGAGGTGGGGAAACGTCTGGAAGAAATGGAAAGAAACATGGTAGGGAAGGAGAAATGGGACATTGGAGTGAGGGATGCCATTGTCCAGCTGCTGGATAACCAGAGGCAGCTCCAAGAGAAGGTTACGGATTTGGAGGGGCGCTCACGCCGTAATAACATACGGATATATGGCATCCCTGAGAATATAGAAGGCACCTCCATGCTAAGGTATGTGGAAAGCATGATGATATCGGAGTTGGGGGACGGTGTGGACTTGGGCAGCGAGAAGAACCTAGGGATAGAGAGAGCTCACCGGGCGCTGGGAGCGCAGCCGCCTCCGGGGGCACCCCCCCCGATCAACGGTGGTGCACTTCTTAAAGTTCAATATTAAAGAACAAATCCTACGCGCTGCATGGAAGAAGCCTGTATATATACAGAAGAAGCGGATTTTCTTTGACCACGACTATGCCGAAAACATACAACTGAAGAGAAAAGAGTATGGCCCTGTTAAAAAAGTACTTAAAGAAAACGCCATCCGGTTCCAGACCCCGCTTGCCAAAATGCGGGTTCATTTTGACTCGGGAATGGTCCTGTACAATAGCGCGGAGGAAGCTGCGGCGGATCTAAGAAGACGCGGATACACGGTGGGACCGGTGGCCACAAGAAAGCCCAAAGGCATTACGGCGGAGATGATCAGCAGTATGCTACCGACGAGCGTGGTTGGGCCGCGACGTGCCGGGAATACAGCTGATCTACGCGGGAACGCACGGGAAAAGTTGAAGGTTTTCCAGCGCACGGAGGACGTCGGTATGGAGGAGTAACACCCGCCGCCCCACCCACCCCGTTTCGCTGTTAAGATGAACATGGATCAACAGGTGCACCGGGCTGCTGATATAGGGGTATATGATTGGATGGCCTTCTCCCCTGGCCGTGATGGAACTTGGGATGTCGATCGCCCTTTGATCATGGAGTGGTGAGGGTCCGATGCAGGTGACTCACATGTTTTTTGTTTTTGTTTTTTAGTTTCCCTTTTTCTTTTAAAATAGGAAACGAGAGGGGCCCCACACTGTGGCTTTTCCCCCCAGACTGAGAGGAGAAAAAAAAAACCTCTCTCATGGAAGACCTGGTTTGTTTGGTTAAGACAAGTTCTGTCTTTGTTCATGTGTGGTTATTATGTGTTCTGAGGGCTGGGAGTATTGTTATGTTGGTGCAGGAAAATAAGTTGGAAATATATAGAATGTATGCGGTATTATAAGGTACTGTCTTTGAATGTAAATGGTATAAAGAATCCCATTAAGAGGAGTAAGATAGTTTCAAAGCTAAAAAGGGAACAAATTGATATTGCATTTCTGCAAGAAACGCATCTATCAAAGGAGGAACACGAGAAGTGGAAGAGAATGGGATTCAAAAATATTTATTTTGCCTCACATAGATCTGGGAAAAAAAGAGGAGTGGCCATTCTGATACCGAACAAGGTTGGTTTTGAGTTTACGGGAGAACATAAAGATAAAGAGGGAAGATTTGTGTTGGTGAAAGGGAAAATGGAACAGGAAAATGTCACGCTGTGTAATATATATATGCACCCCCTGGTAGTAGTACAGGGTTCTTTAAGGAGATATTCAGTCTTATTGCCACGGAAAGTGTTGGAACATGTATATGTGCGGGAGATTTCAACTTACTTCTCCATCCAAAATGGGATACAACTAACCGAGACCGGAGGGGAACTAAATTAGAGAAACAAGTAAAAACAATGTTATCTGAGTTGGGGCTTATAGATATATGGAGATATTTACACAAAAATGAACGCAAATTTACATTTTATTCAGCGAGACACAATATGCACTCGAGGATTGATTATTTTTTTAATTTTAGTAAAGATCTCCACAGAGTGAAGGATTGTATAATAGGACAGAGAGATTTGTCTGATCATTCAGGATTAACTATGAAGATTGGGTTTAAAGCTAGCCCCAAAAACACCTTATGGAGGCTTAACACAGGTCTGTTAAATAATGACTCGTTTAAAAGAGAAATGGGACAGGAGTTAAAAACATATTTAGAACTCAATGACAATGGAACAGTTAATCCTACAATTTTATGGGATGCGGCTAAGGCATACCTTAGGGGTAAAATTATTGCAAAATGTGCAGTCCTAAAGAAGGTGAGAGCAAAAAAGCTGTCAGATTTGCATGAAAATCTGGGAAAATTGGAACAACTGCATGCCGTTACAAGGTGCCCCCAGGTATTGGAGCAGATGAGGCCGGTTAAACAGGAGATCCACCAAATTTTAAGTGAGGAAATTGAAAAAAAATTAAAATATAATAGACAACGGTGTTATGAGGCAGGACCCAAAGCTGCTAGGCTATTATCATGGAGACTCAGGAGGCAACAACAGGAGAACACTATTCATAAAGTTCGAAATTTAAAAACTAATAAGATAACTAATAAACTCGAAGAAATTCAGAGAGCATTTGAAGAATATTACACTGAGCTATACACACAACCGGATAAAGCTGATGAGCATAAGATTCAGAATTTCTTATCCAGCTTAGATCTACCATTTATAGGTAAGCAGCAGAATGAAAAACTCGTCAGAGAAATATCAGCAGAAGAAATCAACATTGGGATCTCAAAGCTCAAGACTTTCAAAGCTCCAGGATGTGATGGATTCCCACCAGAGTGGTATAGGCAGATGAGGGAACCCTTAATCCCACTATTAAAGGCCTCTTTCAATTACACACTGAGTGGGGGGGCGCTCCCACCATCGTGGCGGGAGGCGTATATCTCTGTCATACCAAAAGCAGGGAAGGATAAAACTGACCCCAGAGGTTATAGACCTATTAGCGTGTTAAATATAGACTATAAACTATTTGCCGCGATTTTGGCTAAGAGGTTAAGTACATTGATGCCCACGCTGATTGAGGAGGATCAAACAGGCTTCATTGGTAACAGACAAACACACGATAATATCAGAAGGGCCATTCATATTATTGACCAGATACTTAAAGGGGAAACTGGAGCAGTTCTCCTTGGGCTTGATGCAGAAAAGGCATACGATACGGTCGGGTGGGAATTTCTGTTTCATGTGTTGGAAGAGATTTGGGCTATGTGACAGGTTTATTCAATGTATAAGAATGATTTATATGTCTCCAACAGCGAGGATCAAAGTTAACGGCAGCCTCTCAAATCGGACAATATTACAACGTGGCTGTAGGCAGGGCTGTCCGTTGAGCCCGCTGCTCTTTAACCTTTTCATTGAACCGTTGGCTCAGTGCATCAGGGAAGAGACTCGATTGGAGGGGGTTACAACGGGGAACGTGGAGAATAAAATTTGCTTGTATGCAGACGACGTGCTGGTAGCGCTAGGAAACCCGGAAGAGGGAATCCCGCTGCTTATGGAAATGCTGGAAGAATATGGCAGACTGTCTGGTTATAGACTAAACATTCAAAAAACTCAAATCTTGACATTCTTTTTTAACCCCTCAAGACAATTGGTAGCTAAATATAGATTCGGATGGCATCAACCTCAAATGGAGTACTTGGGGATCCTGCTGACAAAAGACCTTGCATTGTTATATGAAGTTAATTATAATCGGGTGAACAAGAAGATATATGAAGATCTGGAGAGGTGGGGTCTGCTCCACCTCGATCTGGGCAGCAGAGTTAGAGCGATAAAGATAAATATCCTCCCAAAGCTGCTATATTTGTTTGCAGCACTTCCAGTGGAGGTTCCAGCAAAACAATTTAGGGAGTGGGATATGCATTGCTCAAGATTCATATGGGGAAATAAAAGGCCGAGAGTGAGATATGCAACATTGCAGCTGCCTGGTGAGAGGGGGGGCATGGCCCTACCGTGCTTTGAGGATTACTATCTGGCAGCCCAGATCAGACCTCTAGTGTGCTGGTGTAACTCTAAGTATGAGGCAAAATGGAAGGACATTGAGCTTTCCTTGATGGATTTCCCAATACAGTCTGTTCTGGGGTCTCTTGAGAGATTGCCACAGGTGTATCAGATGCAAAATTTCTGTGTAAGTTTTTCCCTGAAAAAATGGGCAGATGTGATTAAAAATTTTGGACTTAATAGGGAAATAGGGTTGCTGGGATGGCCGGCGTATCTCCCACGCTTCCCTCCAGCATTGTTAGACCATAAGTTTAGAGAGTGGTCCAGGCATGGAATCACTGCAATCTGTAGGATAGTTAAGCATGGGGAGATGATCACTTTTGAGGACATGGGTCAGATTTACGGGATCGGCAGGGAAGATTTTTATCGTTACCTACAGGTTCGGAGCTACTTCCGGAAGGAAGTTAGAACGCCTGACGCAGTTGTTAGTGGGGTGATCCAAATATTTATGGATGCTTATGGTGAGAACATTATAAGAGGCACTATAGGCAAAGTGTATAGAAGTTTTATAGCTATGAAAAAGACCTCAACAAGATATGTCAGTCATCGATGAGAAAAAGAAGCAGGTATAATTATCTCAGAGGAAGATTGGTCGCAGATGTGGAAGAATGTGTTATCTACCACAAATTCTTTAACATGGCGAGATTTTGGATGGAAGAATTTAATTAGATTCTTCATCACACCAAAGCAGAAATCCAAAATAAGTGGTTCAGGCGCCTCATGCTGGAGGGAGTGCGGGGAGGCCGCTGCAGGTTGCTTTCATGTCTTCTGGTCATGCCCTAAACTGAAGACCTTTTGGGAGGAAATTAAACAATTGGTGTTGGATGTGCTGGAAGTAACACTGGACTTCTCCTTTAGTACCATGTACCTTGGGAATATCCCTGAGGATATAAATAAAAGAGACTCATACTTACTGAAAATAATTATGGTTGCATGCAAAAAGGCAATTACTAAATGTTGGTTACAGACAAGCCCCCCTACACGGAAGCTGGTCATAGACATTATTAACACAATTCATCATATGGAACTGATTACCTTCTCACTGCGGCTGCAGAAGGAGAAAGGAGAGAGACTTTGGGAAAGGTGGGATCGTTATACGTCAAGAGACTAGAATCTGATACCTCTGTGATGCAGAGGGACAGCTGCAAATTTGTTTGAATGGAACATGCACCTGTGTAATATGTAATGTATGAAAGTAAGACGAGGCGATGTGTATTTTGGACTATGTGAACATATGTGAATGTGTTGGTTTCCCTTGCCCTCTTTAGTTCTGTATGTAAAATAAGATGAAAATCAATAAAGAGAAAGTATCAAAAAAAAATTTGGTTTCCCTGGGTCTTTTCCCATGTGTTATGAATAAATCTTCTTTTTTTGGTACCGGTGCTGGTTTTATTTTGTTGTATTTATCCGAGACACCTTAAAGGCCGGTCCGTGAAAATATTGTCGGACATAAACTGGTCCGTGGCGCAAAAAAGGTTGGGGACCGCTGCAATAAAGGATGTGTCCATGAAAAAAAGCATTCAGGGGAGAGGACAAGGCAGCAGCAGGGAATAAAGCATCACAACCAAATCAATGTAGAGAAAATGGCTTTTTTTTTTTCCATCCTTACACTTTACAGCTGACATATTTGGACAAACATACATGCACACTTTCACCAGAAGAGTCAGAGCGCAGAGTCAGAGTGCACGCTTAAGCCAGAAGCAGAACCCCTGGAGCAGCTTGGAGATCAGTGTCAAGGACAGTTTGGCAGGTGTGGAGCAAACAAAGGATTTAGCACACAAAGGGTTCAGCAAATTAGAAAAAAATTTAAAAAAATTAAAAAAAAAAACAAAGTGAACAAAAAGCAAACATGGGGCATGATAGTACTTTGTACCTTTAATCTCCAGTTGTCCTCAACATCTGTTTTGATACGACTGAGCCATCCATCAGTGAACCATGCAGGGTCTCTGAAGCAAAGAGATGGTAAGACTTATTCTACACAAGAGTCCTTGTTTAGTAGTGTACAGTTCACATTCTTTGTTAGATATCCATGTTATGTGCATGAAATTTCTGAAATAAATGCTACAACCTTTTCTACTCAAGCTGTTTAATTTCTACAACTGCCAGCATTAAATGAGATACAACAGGCAGGTTCTTTTATTCAGCTGTGGGTTGTACATGGGGAAGAGCCAGATTTCCTTTAGCCAAACAGAATTTAAGTAGGTGAGAATGGGTTTCCATAGAAGAGACGCTTTTGACTTTTAGAACAACTCTGTCAGGCAAAGTGGCAAAATTGTTTCTGTAATAGGAGAAAATGTTTGAATTCTAAACTAACCCACTGATTGTGGATTAAATGAGTAAGATATTATCTTATTGGAAATATCTGACATGTGATAGGTGAGAGCATGCAAACTCCATGCTCGCTCTCAGAAATATCACACAAAGCTATAACTGTGCAATTAACTGAAATTGATATTCACTTACAATTAAAACCTCCAACAAGTGTTTGAAATGGTGCTTTCACTTTACCTTTCCTTTACAGTGGGGCACTTTCTCTGTTCTCTTTGTTAAACTAAAAAGTTTAACAAATGCACATCATTTTAAGTTAATTTTTTGTGATAAATAATCCTCATCATAATTGTGATTAAGATTGTTGCCATAATTAAGCAGCTCTACTTTGTACCCAAAATGTTCTTGCTGTGAGGGGTCATTGTCAATGACTACAATGTGGTGCTGGCCAGAAACGTAATAAGATATCAGTAGTTTTCTTGTTGTTTGTGTGCACTTTAAAGCATCAGGACCCTTTCTCTCTATAGTAGAGGAACTAATGAGGTCATGAGTGCAAAAAAAAAAAATGCAAGCACACTATCCCAACTGTTCCAGCAGTGCACGTTTGACCTAATGTGGAGCAGGCAGGAGCATGTGTGACATGAATTACTCAAGCTTAACTGGCTGCAAATAAATAAAGCATGTGCTCTCACATCTGATGCAGAGCCTGTGACATTGCTGCTCCAGTGGTCAGCTCCTCCACTGTTTGGCAGGGTGCAGGAGTGTTGAAAGTTTGCAGCTGAGAGGCAGAAAACAAAACAATATTATGATGACTGATAAACCAAGGGAATAATGTAGTAGTGCACCATCAAAGATATTTTAAAGACTTTAACTACAACATTACAAAGATTCTGAGATGCCATACAGTGCTGTGAAGTATTTGCCCCCTTTCTATTTTTTATTTCTTTGCATATTTGCAAAAAAAATGTTACCTGTTTTAGATCAAAAAAATATTATTATAGAAAGAAACCTTTAAATGATGATTTTGTCAATAACAGAACAAAGCTATTTAAACATACCTGGACATGTGTGAAAAGCAATTGCCCCTTAAACCTAATAACTAGTTGCGCCACCCTTAGCAGCAAGAACTGCAAGTGTTTGTGTTAAGTGACAATGAGTCTCTGGGATTGCTATGCAGCAGTGATTCTTAAAGTGTGGGCCAGGGCCCCCTGGTGGGCCACAGTAATAACAGAAATTCAGTGTGAAATTACTCACAAGTATGTACATGTTTATATAAATATATTTATTTATATAAAAAAGTGATTTCAAACTGGTAACAGAACATTACTCTGACCTAAATTTACTATTATTGAAGTTTGTGCTGCAGTGGCAACTGGGTCAAACGTTGGCCTTTATACTTTGCATATGACTGGGTAGCATTAGCAATTTATAGTCACTTATTTTATTATTTTTTTAATAAAATTTTCGTGGAAATGGAGCACTGTTTCATATTTTGTTAAGAGTACAGATTTTTATGATGGCAGGCCCCTCTGGAATCTTTCATTTTTAAGTGGGCCGCAGCACTCTTAACTTTGGGAACAGCTGCTGTGGAGGAATTGTGGCCAACTGTTCTTTGCAGAATTGTTTGAATTCAGCCACAAACTAATTGTCGGAGCAGAATTTATGTCACCATCAATTAAAGCAAGTTGTCCAGGTCCTGAAGCAACAAAGCAACCATCACACTACCACCACCACGTTTGACTGTTGACATGATGTACTGTTTTTGAAATGGTATGATAGTTTTATGCCAGATGTAATGGGATGCAAACATTTGAAAAGGTTCAATGTGTCTTGTCCAATCTTGTCACTCCACAGTATATTTCTCCAAAAGTCTTGGACATGTGAGACAAGCCGTTGTTTCCTTTTTGGTCAGCAGTGGTTTTCTCCTTGGAACCTCCATGGATGGCATTTTTGCTCAGTTTCTTTCTTAATCGCAAAGATCAGCCTTGACTTAGGCAAGGGAGACGTGCAGTTCTTTTGTGACCTACATGATGAGTCATTGATGGATTATTGATGATAATTTTGGTAGGCTTACCACTGTTCACTACTGTTCCAAGTTGTCTGCATTTGTGGACAATGGGTCTCACTGTGGTTCGATGCTACCTTTTGAGACCTTTTGGCCTGTTTAACCTTGTCAGACAGGTTCCATCTAAGTGCTTTTGTGATTTAATAGTGAAATTAAACTCAGGCTTCCAAAAAAATTTGGTTAATCACAGTTAATTATGATTTAAAAGGATGGGGGAGGGGCAATTTCTTTTTCAACATAGATAAGCCAAGTAGGTTTGAAAACTTTTTTCCCTTAACAAATGAAATCATCATTTAAAACTGCATCTTTGTTTTTACTGGGCTTACCATTGTCTAATATTAAAATGTGATGATCTAAAACATCATGGGACAAAAAACAAACAAACAAACAAACAAACAAAAAATCCCCCAAAAAAAGAAATCAGAAGGGTGGCAAATAGTTTTCACGGCACTGTAGTTGTTTCAAAACCTCTACAGAGAATAAGGAAAGATGAGAGGACAGAATAAGACACATCATCACTTTGCACTGTTTCATTTGTGTTCTTCTTTAGTCTTGTTTGTCTCATTTATAGCAGTGTTTTTTACCTTTCTGCATTTGCACAGTGATTCCAAAGTCAAACCACTGAGATTAAAAAAACAACAACTCAATATTGACTAAAACAATTCCAATTACGTTTCCCATAATCGAGCAGCACTAGGACATAGAAGAAATGATAAATCTTTAGAGCAGGATGTACAGGGACACACAGGACAACAGTGGCAAAGAAACCACCGCAGACCCAAGTAAAGACAAAGGCTTTCTTGCTTACATGATGATGTAAATAATTCAAGCAGCAGCCACGGTGTACGGTTAATTCTCCCAGTCGAATATCAATATCCTTCCGCAAGAACAGTGCAGCTATAGCCACGATACAATTTAAAGACCACCAAGCACGGTTTTAAAGAGTTTATAGGAAGTTTTACTCCCTTTATGGGACACCTTTACACATTTTCTTGTTTTTTGGCATTGGGTAAGTTGACCCGTTACTTAGTGACACTGCTGTTCAAAGTTACGGGTTCAACAAAGTGGCTTACTGACAGACACAGCAATCGTGGATCCTGGACGAGATCTAATTAACCCAGCGCTTATCCTATTACTAACCACAAGACAGGCAGCAAAACTGTTTGTTCTCTGTAAGCGCAAAGTGCCTTATTACTTGCTGCTGTTTGCTACATTTAAGCAGTTACTTAACATTAGCAAAAATCCAAACCGCGACATTCCGCAAATACCCCCCTGGTTAATTGGATTAGCAGCCTGAGTTTTGCCAAACCACATAAACTAAAGGATTTTTATCTTTGCACCTGCTAGGTGTTAACTTTACATTCAGCAGACTGCAGGACCCCCCGCCCCCAGCTACATTTCCTACCTATCGACTCACAGAGACGAACAACAGCTGCACAAGAAGCTAATCTCTCTAATAACGACCTTATTCTGCCATTACACCGTCCGAACAAATCGTCAGATTTGCTTCATTTTCTCTCTAGTTTCTTTCGTTGACACCCCCACCAGCAACGAACAGGTGACTTCAATCCCTTCCGCGGTTTCGGCGACACATTCACAAATAGACTCACCCATATTATGAGGCTTTCGACCAGCTCCGTCTTGTTTTTGTCCATTTGTTGCCTTTTAGCTTAAAGCTAAAATATTTCTTCCTCCACCTGTCGGCAAAGCTCTTCCGCTCCGTCCCTCAGCATTTGACCTCACCTGCTGCCAAAGGTGGCTATCTAACGTCAGATACGTATTTTGAAGACGAGCGAAGACCTGTCTGACTTAAGTTTGCGTAAGATGTACGCGAATAGCGTAGCTTCTTCTTCTTGCTTACAGGTTGGGTTGTTGCGAAGTGAGAGGGTATCTAAGCAGAAACCAATCGGTATTAAGATCGGGGATGATTGACGGCTGTGACTCCACACTCTGGCCAATCAGACAGCTTGATTTGAAATTCGTGTACGCCTCAATTATCTGGACAAAATAAACACATTTTTGTCCACTCAGTCGTTTTCTCTGTCCACGGATATTAGGGAACAGGAAAACAAAAAGGTATTAGAAGAAAATGGAGCGTGGCTAATTTAGTATTATTTACTGTGTTCTATAAAGGTTACAGTATCCATTTCCCCCAAATGAGGTCGTCATTTCACCTGCAGTTAAGTAGTAAAAACCCTGCTCGAGGCTACAGCATCGTGACTAAAGTCTTTATACACTGATATGATAACTTAAGGAGAAACCAGACAGTATCGAATTCCCCAAAAATACAATCAGATTTGCAGGCAAAGGAAAATATTTCAAACTATTTGCTGCTTGAAACAAGTCACAACCAAAACCATGTAAAAAGTGATACTGAGCAAGAGATAGTGGCCCAAACATAAATGTGGCTCAAGCTTGCTCAGCCAACATCTCTTCACTGCAGTTTATATCATGTTTGGCTTCTCTGCTTTAAAATATTTTATTATCACACCCAACAAATTAAAAATCCTGCACAGCCAATTTTCTTAGGCAGAGCTTTAAGATAAATACTGTTGGAATGATAATCCCTAGGACACGTTTTATTGGCTATACAAGTATTTTCTGTAATCTGCACTGTTCCCAGAGAGCCACTAAAACCCTGGCAGCATGTCAGCTACTCTCTGCGAGTAAATCATTTCCCATGAAGGCAATAAATTTCTCAAGTTACCCATTTATTTTATGCCTCACATGAGGTTGTGTCTAGTTGATATGAAATCTTCTCTGTGTCACATGCTTTCCCAAGCCACACCATGGAAAATTACAAACAAATCTTAAAGAGCACCTATTATAAGGGGATTGTTACATCACTCACCAAGCAACCTAATGATCACAAATCAAAGCTAAAATTTGACACACTCATAAAATAGTACGTGCTTGAACTGACTCTGGACTTTACCCATTAAACTCTCTTTGGATGAGGACCTCATTTATCTCCTGATTTCTGCCACTCAGACCTTGACCCTATAGTGGCTATTTTTAGAGGATTTGATCCACATGAACTTCCCTTTTTTAGCTTCTAAGGTATGGTGAAGTGCCAGGGCAAATATTTGACAAGATATTTCTGCAATAGCTGCCTTGGAAAAGTACGTGATGGTTGTCACAACATTTGGCACTATCAGAGAGGTTGCTTTGCCACAAATATTTGCCACAATAAGTCAATGCTATGTTCATGTAGTACTCTGTTTTTAATGGTTTTACTATCCAGCGATTTGGAGATTTCTTGCTTTCAAATTGCAACTTGGATTTGGATCAAAGGATCAGTTGAAGTACCCTTAGTGTAGTAATATAAAAAAGCATTGCATGGACAAGGTTTTGGCTAAGTAAACTCTGGGTAAATTATTGGCAAGTTCAAATCTAACCTACTTAAACAAAGCGTAGGAGGAATCTTTTCTGGCTTTAATCTGGTCATGCGACCCAAACCGGTTACCTCTGGCCAGACTGAAGGGACAAATATGTTGATTTTTTTTCTCGTTTTTTTGTATTTATTTGAGACTAAAGGTTGACAGCTACCTATTTTAAAGGGAAGTAAGTGAGTTTTGTACAAAGCACCAATGTATTGATCTGACCACAAAGCTGTCCCCTTTAAGTAGAAAGACTCACAGGCCAGCTGATATTGGAAAATGTAGTTGATCATTAACAGGGAGCTTCAATTTATTTTGTTCAGTGATGCTGTTGGGCAGCACTTCACTTCCTTCTAGAAGACCGTGATTATCTATCTGCCTAACCTCTATACACCCGTGCTACAGATTTAAGTCCAGGTGAGTCTTTTTTCCAGTGTTTTCTGTAATAGAAATATTATTTTGTGCTTTACCAAATTGTTAGAGAAGGTTACCAGACCTAATGTTAAGGCCATTAGGCGATCTAAGCCATAAATTGATACTGAAGTTATTTGACAAATGAAATCTGTTATAAACCTGCAGCCTTCTTTGATTTGAGCATATTGTTATTAACAGTTTCATCTTTCCATCTGAAAAAATATTTTCACCTGTTAGTGCAGGCTAAGCTTTACAAACCATTTAAATTAGCAGTCCGAACGCTGAAGTCGGAGCATCAGTAGTCGTAATCCGCAAACAGAGAAGAGCTGAGCTTCTGTTCTCTTTATCTCACACATCAATAATTAAATCATTATTTAGATAAACTAGCATTACAGGTGTGTTTATCTATGTTGCTATGTCATGTCATGTTTCAGATCAGACTGAAGTTCCACTAAGTCAGGGTCGCCTGTAGGATAATCTACGTATTTGCTGTGCACACCTGATCAGTCAACATCAATGTATATGAGCTGCCTAAAGGTGAGTGGTTCACACAAACGCATACACTCACAGTAAAGCTCATGTCATGCAGGGGCTTATTATATTTCCTTGTTTTCAGTGGGGGTTACACTTCTGTTTGTCACTATCTCTGAAGCACTTGGGTGAATCTCATGCTTTAACTTAAAGACTTACATTAATTTGGATTTTTAAAACAGTTTCTCCTACACGGAAACTGGGAAAACATTATTTATAAGACACTTCCTGTGTTATAAAAAAGTAATTTATTGCTTTTATTGGGGGCACAGTCTGGTGGAGGAAGTTGATGTCACTGCTTGCATGACTCAAATCAAAAGTTTTCTGTTGTGTTTTGTTCTGTGTTTCACCGTTACATCAGTATAGGCTTTTCAAAGATTATTTCACTTGAAATCCATGAACACCAGGATTAGGAATAGAAAACGCTTATCAATTCTTCTATCATTGTCCTTTTCCTTCTTCCTACCTTTCACTTATCTCTTCTCTTCTATGTCTCCTCATCTCTCCTGTTTTTAGGAATCCATGCAGGCATGTCCGTCTTCGAACAGACGAGACTGGCACTGCCCAGTCTGCCTGCAGACGGCCAGATTCCCAGTCCAGACGAACTGCGGCCATTTGTTCTGCGGTACGAGATCCTGCACACATTTACACAAACTGACCAAAATCTTCTCAGACTCTAATTATTTTATGCACACACCCGTTCGGTCAATCATCTGTGATTAGGGCTCACACTTCATGTCTTAGTTTATGCGATTTATTCACTGATCATTGTAGAAGTAGTGTGCTGTAGCTGTTTCAGGCCCATCTGTTTGGCCCATCTGTTTGGCTTTTAATAATTAACTTTTGCCATGGTCCACCCATTACACTTGTAGATAGAGCAGCAAACGACCAAACACAGTAAGGTATGTGTTCACAGACAATGCGAGATGGAGATTTTATGCCAGCTACTAGGAAAGCAAAACCTCAACATCATTAACCCAAATTCATAATCTACACTTGGAGCATTAAGGAGAGTTGTGCTATGAGTTGACCTGAGAGGTGTATAATACATAGAATAAAAAAACAGAGCTCGTATCTGTATATTAGGCTAACCATGTAAAAATGTTCAGGTCTTTACAAATCTGCTTTTGAGAAGGGCTACAGGGTCATTCTACCTTAGATTTGCCTGAAAAAAAGAATCCAGGAGAAAGTTTGACTTCTCAATGGGGAATACATTTCAGGTTCTGTCATTTAGGGCTTTTTTTTAATCTAGAAAATAACTTGAGCTAGATCCTTCAGTTTTCTGGTGTAAATGTCTGGTAACATGGCACTATGAATATAGTGTCTCAAGAGTGGTTAGCATATAATGACTGTTATTGAAATCCCTGAAATATTATGTCCAATCTCTACCAGCAGATTTGGAGACCTAAAGACACCACATTTTTGCAGGTAGAGGACTGATATTTTGTTCACAGCTTCTCATATTCAAGGCACATAATGTTCTTTGAAGAATATCCAAAACTTGGGATGGTGATCTCTCATGTTTCCAATCTGAATTTTTGAAAATATCTCATATTTACATGTGGCAGCCAAAGATTGCTTAAGAATAACAACAAAAGCCAATTTATGCAGAGTTATGACCCTGAACCATGACTGTGCATAAATTTATTGCTTTAAAAAACCCCAAAAAACTAAACAGTAGAAGTGAGAACCTGAAATTCTGGATAATTCTGCAAAATCCTATTAGGAAGTGTTTCTCCTGGAATTTCTTCGGGCATATCTGAGATGGTCAATTAGATGTTCATATCTGTAACTTTTGAGTAACATTTATGGCATGAATGCACTCATCCAACCTTGATACTATCTGTTATAGATTAAATGACGAGTTAAATAAATAGTTGTGTTTGATTCTGCAGCTCGCTGTCTTATCACCTATTGGAGGCATGGGTCATGGTTAGATGCAATCAGTTGTCCTCTTTGCAGACAGAAGGTGCGGTATTCACGTAGTTCTTTTACTGTACATCATAAATGTGTTACGAGCGTGGACGTGAAATAAAAATGCTTGTAATCTTGCAGGTCAGTGTGCTCTGCCACCTGTTCAACGAGACCCGATCAGACCAGCAGTCAAAAGAAGTTCTCGATGAAATCACAGCCTACAACAAACGTTATTCTGGAGCTCCACGCAGGGTCAGTACTCTGTTAAAACATCAGTAACATCATTGTACTGCTACTCCCCAACAGCACACTCACCTATCAAAGAGCCAAGAGTACTTTTATTATTATTATTCTAAGATATCATAAGCCGTGGTATCTATCAGGGCATCTGAAAGGGAACAAAAGAATTCTTTCATTATTTCCTCGAAGAGTAAGAAAAGGGAATACCTCTTATGCAACCTAGAAGTTATTGTCCTGTTTAACCAACAGTGATAGACAAAGGAGGTATGAGCTCAACAGCTCACAATGACACACCTAGAAGCCATGTGACCTTCTTTGTGTGTGTTTTTTCCTTTGAAAGCATGTCCTGTAGTGTTCATGCTTAAGAACTGGAACTACTTTTGACTATAAATACATTTAGAATAATTTATTTCTTGCTTTTAAGAGAGACACAAGTATAATAAATGCAGCATCAGGAAATCAGCAGAATAGTGTCAAAGTGCTCATTCAAAAATCTTGTGGATCATTTTTGATTGCTCCAACTTGAAATGTTTGGTATCTGGTTGTCTGACTTCCTCCTGCATACTCACCCCTCCAGGTAACGGACTACCTCTGTGATACCCCCCTGCTTCTGCAGTTACTGGTTCGTGGCCTGGGCACCATGGGAGGACTCGTGTGGCTGTTTCTGTTCAGGGTTGCCCTGTGCTGCGTGGGGACCGTGATGTCCATCTCCTCCCCTCCTCTGGATGCCGTGTCTTCATCGAGTACCCTAGAAACAGACCCCTCTCTCTGTGGACTGCTAGGTCTCCTGGATGACCTGGTGGTGGTCATCCTGCTCCTTATCTGCGTTATCAATATCAACCAGCAAATAACACCAGAGAGAGGACAACCTGGAAATGCTACAACCTCACAGGGAGTGATGGGAGATTCACTTTAGAGAGCATGAGCAGCTGGAGCGTGGCAGTACAAGCGGTTAGACATGGACTTTTGAATTTCTTCCCTCTGGCTGGATTAGTGGTTAGAAGAATATTGACAACTGCACAGCATGCAACAGTCAAGGTGTTAGAGGTTGTCTGAGCCTCCCTAAATGTAGATTCAAATTCCAGGTGTTTTTGTGAACTGTTTACAGAGTTCATGCTAAAGTCAAACTAAAAATATGACGGTATGCAATTTGTAGGTTGAGATGTGGTTACAAATCCTTAACCCTTCTTGAGTCCTTAAGTGTTTGACTTTTTGTTTTCCCTTTAAAAAAAGAAATCTGTACCAGTGTCTATTAACGTGCATCTTTTATATTTTAATAATCTATATTATGTTTTTAGCTTGTGATTTCCCAGAGACACAGATAGGAGTCTTTTAGGTCCATTATATTAAAAAAAACCCACAAAAAAAACCAAACGTGTTGTTCCAGTAGGCTACAGAACATGTGTCACGTCAGTACTGTATTATTGACATCCATGTAAATACTTGACATTGTATAAATTTAAGTTTTTATGGTTTAAATAAACAATATTTATTGATTTATATAGCTGTTCTTTATCATGTCACACAACACCCCTTTTTTCCAGTATTAAATCATTTATTGTTAGCAAGTTCAGTAGTGGATGATTCAGCAGACCAACACTAATAACAGCAGACCTGCAGTTTTGTACAATATGCAGATTAAACCTATGGAATTCTTGTTTAATCCATAAGTCAATAAAGTATAACAGGCAGTAATAACGCATAAACACCAGCGTACCCCAGTAAGTAAAAAGCTGGGTAACAAAACGTAAACAGACATGGCAGTTTTAATTGACACCCTACTTTGACAGCACTAGAAACATGTTAATGGAGGAATATCACTCTTGGTTGCTGCACCAAGAAGCTGCATTCTTGAACATACGCAGCCAGGGTGAAGGTGTGAGAGAAGGTCTGAAGTCCCTCGGGGCCCAGGGCCACTGCCAGCTCAAGGTGCAGCGCTCCGGGTGGGGCATCATGGCCAGGTGTCTGCCATCCCTGGAGCAGAGTCCTGCGATACCCTGCGGTGAGCCGTTAGGGTTGAGAGGGTACTCTTCAGTGGGATGACCCTGGTCGTCAAGGTAACGGAGGGGGGCTAGTCCACCAGAAATAATCAGGTCCTGAGCCCGAGAGCTACGGAATTGCACAAGACCTACGGGAAAGAAAAAGGTTAGGGGAAAAATCAATACTAAACACAGGTGCTGATTACAGAGCATACTGACCTACTGCATACTGACTTGTTAGGCAACCAGATTAATCTTTGATGTTATGCAAGTTTAAAGAGGGGGGCTCATCATTTCTGTACATTTTGCTAGAAAAATGATAAATAGCTGACTGATTTATTGACGTGTGCAAAATTTTTATGGAAATATATAAAGCTAGAACATTTTGGCTATGACCACCTTTAGTACATACTTTTCTATATTCATAATTCCATACATTCTGACAAGCTCCCAACACCATGGCTGAAAAGCAGGGCCGAACCACGACAGAGCCTCCAACGTGTTTTACAGATGATGTCACAGATTTTCGGTCCAGTTCTTGTGTAATCTGATATACCTCAGCTTTTTCCCCCACTTCAATTTCCCTCCCTCAAAAATGACTTCTCGTCAGCCAACCTTCCACCGAGACTATTTCTGATGAGGGTTTAGTGAACAGCAGATAGATCAGCTGAAGAGAAACATGTCAGCTCTCAGGTCTTATGCCAGGTTTTTGCTTTTCTTTCTCCCCTGTTTCTTAAGGACATGAATGTCAGCTACTATCCATTTCCTGCAGATAGCTTTTAAGCCTGCCACATCGTCTTTTGTACTTATCCAGTTTCTGCAAAGTTTTTAGAGACAGTGCATCATGAGAAGATATGCCAAGTTTGCCAGCTAATAGTTCCTTGATGCAAAATACTATTTTATACCTGTTGAAAATTGAACAGTCGTAACATAGTTGCAAGCTGTTGTAAGAATAAATGCTACATATGGATCATTTTAGCCCCTTGATGTTTGGTAGGCAACATGATGATATCTGATCTGATAACATCCTGGGCCTAGGATGCCCTGTGGGCCAAGTGTGCTCATGTTTGGTTGATCAACTCCTGATCACATATAAAGAATTCATGTCCAAACATCCTGAGATTTCATGTATTATAGTAAAATTAATTAAATGATCTGTCATCATCTCTGAATATTTGAGCTTCATAGGATCCTCTAGTGCAGGGGTGGGGAACTCCAGGCCTCAAGGGCTGGTGTCCTGCAGGTTTTAAATATCACCCTGGGTCAACACATGTGAATCAAATAATTAGTTCATTACCAGGCCTCTGGAGAACTTCAAGACACGTTGAGGATGTAATTTAGCCATATAAATCAGCTGTGCTGGATCAAGGAGACCTGCTAAAACCTGCAGGACACTGGCCCTTGAGGCCTAGAGTTCCCCCCACCCCTACTCTAGTGTCTTCTAAGACAGCGGTCCCCAACCTTTTTTGCGCCACAGACCGGTTTATGTCCAACAATATTTTCACGGACTGGCCTTTAAGGTGTCGCGGATAAATACAACAAAATAAACCCAATACCGGTACCAAAAAAAAAAAAAGAAAATTTATTCATGACACAGAAGAAAAGACCCAGGGAAACCAAGTTAATGATAAAAACAATAAAAAATAATGATAAAAGATTTATGGTTTATTATTTATGGTTTTTAGGATAAAAACCCTGAAAACCATAAATTTCACACCTAAGTCTCAACTCTCACGACCCAGTACCAAACAACTCACAGACTGGCACCGGCCCGGGGGTTGGGGATCGCTGTTCTAAGACGCCATTTTCCAATAGAACAGAACTGGTTTGTGGGTACTGTTTTTACAGCTGGTGAGTTTAAGTTAAGCGTAAGTTACCACTGTGATTTAGTTCAGTAAGTTGTGACCCACTGTCATGATACTAAGCTCACTCGTTTAAACCTGACTACAAATCCTGCTTAGCAGTAGACCTCTCATGTTGATCTGACTTTACCTTCTCCATGTGCAACCCAGACTCCCAGCGCTGAGCCCTCCATGCCTCTCAGCCAGATGGATGGAGAGTCCTGTATCCCAACGCTGACAAAACGCGACTCAAACCTGCCTGACTTATTGTGACTCAGCACCACTTCAGATTCTGGTGAGAATAAAAAAGGCAAGAAAAAACATCAGGATTAAAAATTATTCTAAACAATTCTGTTTTAATTCACTACTAAGGTATTGTGTTGCTTTATTTCAATCATCACATTTTCAAGAAACATTTCAATGGCTTTCTTTGCAATGTCCTCTTACCCACTCCTTCCTCGCTCTCTCCCACCCAGCCCAGCAAGGCGAGCAGCTGACAGCCATTACATACGCCCAGACTCACTGTATCCTCACGTTGTCGGAAACGATCAAATTCAGCCTTGGCTTTGGGGTTGTAGGCAACAGTAGCTGCCCAACCTTTATGAAAAAGTAATATTGTTACGCAGGAAAAAAAGAATATGTACCTCACAGTGGTTTACGTCTGAGTGCATGCGAGTGCGATTACCTTTAGCTGATCCCAGGACGTCTGCATAGCTGAAACCACCAACAAAAACAACTGCTTTGAAAGGGTCCAGGGTTAGTGAGCCAGTGCACAGGTCCTGCATGGTGACATCCCAAACCTACACACACATTTACATTACAAAGTTCAATAATGAACACATGCAACACAGTTTAGATTTAGATGAGCAGATATCTGGTTCATAAGGCTGTTGTTAATGACCTCAAAGCCTGCCATGTACAGAGAGACAGACATCTCTCGATCTCCATTACTGCCCTCCTCTCTGACCACAGCAACACGTGCTAAAAGAGCAGAACAGTTTAAAAAGACAAAAAAAAAAATCACAGAGTATTAATAAATGATTATATCTGACTAAACCTGATGAATTTAAATGATTAAGAATTTAGTGGTGCTGTCCAACCACTAAATAAATATGGTTTCATTCCATTCAGCACACTGGGAAATGATATAAAGTGAAAATATATAAGATAAAACAGACTTATAAAGAAAAACAACAATGGATGACAATGCATTACCAGTTAGCGGCTAGCTGTTGCATCAGTTCAGTGTTGCTACTAGCAGTTTGAAACACTAGCGAACTGAATAAAATGTTTCAAAGGTTTGTTGTTCCTGGAGGACTTCCCCAGTGGGGATACACCCTCTGACAGCATGTACAACTGTTATGCTAAATTATAGTTTATAGACAAATAATCAAAGAGTGTTTGACTTCATAATAAAAACAACCATTAATTCCAATTCTGGAGTACAATAAGTCATTGATACCAGGTTGGCTGATGGTGGGCATTTCAGAGGGGTTAAAGGTCAGTTTAAAGTATGGCTGTGTCCTCTTTGATAGCCCCTCCTCCTCCTGTTTAATACACAGCTCATTGGCTTGGAGACGCTCCAGCTGGAAACTCGTGTCCTCCCACATTGCTCTGAGGTCAGGCAGCAGCTCTCTCAGCACCTCCTTTCCATCTACACGGACCCTGATCTGGAAGACAGGTGAGATGAAAGACAGCGGTCATCCCTTACAAAGACACAAGACCCGAGTCCGTGCTAGGTTTAACATCTCACCATGGCTTCTGGTCCAAAGCCACATGTTCTGCCGATATGAAGGCACTGGGCGCCTGCATCGCTGTATCTTTGACACACAGTTTCTAAATCTGACTGAGAAACCTCCAGAACCAAACCCAGCTCCTCGCTGAACAACAGCTCCATGACTACAGGTGGCAAAAGATTGTAAAGACACAGTTATTTTGCATTATGTATGTGTAATTAACTGGTAAGGAAAGGGAAATAACACATTCAGTCTCTAACCTCCAGCTCCTTGTGAAGTCAATTCAACATCAATCCCACGGTTTCCTGCAAACGCCATCTCTAGCAAGCAGGTAAGAAGGCCTCCGTCACTGATGTCATGACCTGCACTCAGCAGGCGATCTGAAAGGACACAAAATAGATTACATGTTGTTGTTCTTATTTTTTAGGAGCTTTCCAAGCCACTAGGTGGCTCTCTCGTCACAGTGCAGAGCTGTGGCTGTGCAGGAAGAATTTAATGGAATATTTAAACAAAACTGAAAGGGGGAGGAAAAAAAAAAAAAGGAAAAAAAAAAAAAAAAAAAACACTGAAGAAAACTTTGCTCCCAGTATAATTCAATGCCAACTTTTTCCCTTTCTGTGGCAGGGAGATGTTTTCCCTGTGCAAACTGACCGTGTATGAGTTTCTGAGTGGTGTTGAAACAGGCTGTCAATACTTCTGGCTGGTCCAGGTCAGGAGAGCAGTCTCCCAGCTGGCTGTAGCACTGAGCTAGGGCAGAGCCTCCTAGTCGATGATGGCCTGGACTGAGAGGAACCCACAACAACACGCCTGCAGACAGAGGACAAAAAGTCAGAGGCAGGCTGTCTGTTACTGAGAGTACGATGTGCGTAGCGTGAGTTAGAGAAGCATGAAAATAGAAATAAAAAACTCTAAATAAGGAAAATTAACTTATTTTTTATGCCATTAAAACACTGACAGATTTGAGTCTTGGTGTGCGTTATACCTTTGCCATCTGGATCCTCGAGATCAGGCGTCACAGTAGCAGTGATGTCAGGGCAAACAGCATATGCTGAAATAACAAGAGCACCTGAAAAAAGAAGCAGAGCGAAAGCTAAGTTTAGACAGTTCTCACACACACGCACACACACGCACACACACACACAGTACCTGGAGCTTTGACCGTCTCTTTTCCAACTCTAGCAGCCATGCTCAGAGAGTCCTTGCCTCCATCGATGGCCACTCCCAGCTGACCCATGACTGCACACATGGCTTGGCAGGCTTCCCACAGGCATGCCCCCTCTCCAGGCAGCTTAGCAGCCCACATCCAGTTACCACTGCACTTCACATCCTGACAAGATTTAAAAAAAAATAATAATAATAATAATAATAAAATTCTAATAATTACATCATGTTGGGATTAAAAATACACCTTTTTACATTTTTGCATATCTGCGATATATTAATTAAGCTTGTTTGTGTCTGCATATTTAATCACCTTTAGTTCTGTTACCCTTGCAAACACCAGATTGGTCAGAGCCTCACCCACAGCCATGCGAGCCCCTGCTGCAGGACACACCAGCCCTTTAATTGGCTGCTCCCCAATGGCTGTTGCTGCTCCCCCTAGGCTGAAAGGTGATAAAGCAACAACAGCCACATCGGCCAATGGGGTGTGAAGAGGGCCGACACACTGTTGCTGGGCAACCAACCCAGTCACAGACCGGTCCACCTGATGGAGGGAGAGAGAGACAACAGAGAGAATCAGTGTCTGCACAAGTTATTTCTAAAAACAAGAGACTGTAAGACGGGTATATATACACACACCTTGTTGGTCAGGTAGCGTTTGGACGCCACAGCAGGCAAACGTAAAACTCTGTGCAGAGCATCTTTGACAGTCAGCCCAGCAGGAAGACTCAGTGTTTGATGATTCAGGGCCAGTGACTCCATCTTAAACTCCTTCTGCGGCATCTTTCCCAGAACCCACTCCAGCTGCAAGTTCACAGGACAACGCCCGCTGTCTGCCTCATCGCCACTTCCTCCCTCGTCATGGACCAGCACAATCTGAGTGAGAAATCAGTAATTCACTGAGCATGGATCTTACTCAGTGAGGCACTTGTGGCATTATGACCTAGCCAACAAGGTGAAGTGACCGGTATGATAGATGTGCATTTATCGACTCGAGCCAGTCTAAAACGTGCCTTGCCATCTCCTGTGATGTTTCCCACAAAGTCAGCAGGACACTTCTCCCTTTGACACACCCTCTCCAGGAAGGACCGGTCTGATGGCTGCAGCAGGAGGGCATTGCTCTCCTGATACTCAGCTCCCCAAAGCTCCAGCACACTCAGTGTGGGGTCACCTTTCTACAACACAAAGCATAAAAAAAATCCAGACATTTATCTTGTTGGATTTAAAAGAAAATACAAGAAATGTGTTTAAAAACACAAACAGAAAGCTGTGTTCATGTGGTGATTACCTTGAATCTACTGCAGTATATCACAGCTCCTGCTGGCTCACTGAGCTCCTTGAGCACATTACCTAAAAAAAAAAAAAAAAAAAAAAAAAAAAAAGAGAGTATAGGTTCAATACCTTGGTTTTTCTCTCATTTCAGCTTTATAGAACCTCTTAAAGAAGCCACATTTTCCTCACCATTTCCTCCTGCCCCCTGATCATGTATACTGCAGATTGGATTTCCGCCACTTCTTTCCAGGCATGCCCTGAGAGCACGGTTCATCTTTTGCTCCATCTCAGCATCTCCCCTCTGGACAGCACCCAGATCCCTGTCACTGGAGTTGTCCCCCTGGACCTGCAAGTTTACATGTACTTAAATACTGAAAAACATTCACGTCACGTGAGGTCGTTGATCAACTGTAGTGTCCATACTTGAACAGAAGAGGCTGCTCCTCCTCCTACACCGATCCTGTACGCCGGCCCTCCGATCTTCACCACCTCCATTCCTGATGGACAGCAGAGCAGCAGAGAGTCTCTGATCAATGTGTGCAAATATAGCCTCTGAATTGATTAATGTCATTTCACACAGTGTGTTAAAGCATCACCAGGCTCTGGCACTTCTTTCTTCACATGTATATCTTCGATAGAACCGAGACCACCACTGAACATGATCGGCTTAATCCACTCCCGTCGCTCCCCATTAGCCAGCCGCATGCCGAAGGAACGAGCAAAGCCTAAAGGAGGGTTAGATGTTAAAGCAGTGCCGAAATAATTCAATAGTCATTCATAAATTTGTACATTTACGTTAGAAAACAGGTTACAGATTTAAAGATGCAATGTTTTTGGGAAGCAGTCTGAGGAAAAGAGAAAATGAATTTTCTGCAACAACAGAGATAATATTGGATTTGTGTTCTTGTTTAAACGTATATGTTTAGTATGTACTGTCTTCCTACCTGAGAGGACAGGTTCTCCAAACTTGTTGCCGTAGTCCGATGCTCCATCGCTGGCCTCAATGGCCACCTGCAGAGGAGGGGCAAAGGTGGAGGGATACTCCCATCCCTCTCCTTTACACTCCCATGGGAGATCATATCCTACAGAGGGAAAGACATGTTGACTCAAGGTCAGTTTCTGTGCAGCACAGTCCAACCATGCTTTCTGATACCTTATTAACAAAAATGCATCTATTTTATGTTTGGCATGTTGTGCCTCAGGTTTTCATTATTAGACCATTATCCATTTTCTGTATAGATGCCATGTGTGTGGCAAATCATTCACGACTTTCAGATTCTTTTTCACTGTTATCCAGATGACATCTGGATGCGGTTAAATTCTTCAATTTTACCTTTAAAAAGAGAGAATTATTATACTTTAATGAAACCACTTTTTTACTTTCCTTAACTGGCAATTCACTGATCAACATCAAATTCTAACCAAAACCATTTTAGCATCCTCACATGGTGTCAAAATAACTCATGGATAAAAACTATATTTAGGTATTTAAAGCTTTTACTTTGCAGTGAAGACTTGTGATGTATTACAATAACTCTAATATGTGGATTTTAATTTGTTGTCCTGTAGGTTTTAAAGCAGCGGTTCCCAATCCCCGGGCCACAGACCGGTTCCGGTCCGTGAGTCGTTTGGTACCGGGCCGCAAGAGTTGAGGCTCGGGTGTGAAATTTATGATTTTCAGGGTTTTTAATCGTTAACTCTGTCTCCTTGGGTCTTTTCCCGTGTTGCAGTTGTGTGTCTTATTTTGAAAGAAATATTTACATGTTACCATAGCAACCAGAGAGCATTAAGGGGGAGAGAGGAGGACGTTACTCTCAAAGTTGTTGCCGCATTTCAGGAGGACGCTGCTAATAAAGTTACAGTGAATTCACGTTTATTATTATATTTACAAAACACCACAGTTTTTGTCTTAGTTGTATCATTTTATTTTGTTGTATTTATCTGCGACACCTTAAAGGCCGGTCCATGAAAATATTGTCTGACATTAAACAGGTCCGTGGCGCAAAAAAGGTTGGGGATGGTTGTTTTAAAGCTTGCCCTTAAATATTAGATGTGTCTTGGACCTGGTATGTGCAGGTTCCCGAAGCAATATCCCGCAGTGCCAGCAATGACGTGGCCTCCTCGTCCGGCACTCTGGACATCTCTGATACGACCACCAGTCCCTGTTGTTGCTCCGCTGAACGGTGATACACCTAAAATGTCCATCCAGCTCACGATTAATCTCAGGTAAAAACAGAAACTTGCATTTTAAATAAGTACAAAACTTTTTGCGCCCTAACCAGTCGGGAAGTTGTGCGTCTCTGCTGTGAAGATGACATGTCTTAGTGAGCGCCGAGTCTCATACGGGCTCGCTTGGGATGGGTCTTTTGGGTAAATGAACTCAAGCTCCATGCCTTTGATGCCACTGAACACACACAGAAAATTTACAGTGAGCCAAAATAGACAGACACACTCACAAGTGTGCTCGCCCCTGCTGTCGCCACTACTACCTGCTGTTGTCACAGAACTTGATGACGTTGTTCTGGTTGCTGTGCCGCTGCGTGTCCATTATGAGGCTGAAAAGAGTCTCCTTCTGCTCCTTCCCATCGATCACCATCCGCCCACGGAAGAACCAGTGACGACTGTGCTCACTGGGAAGGACAAAGAAAGCCTTGCAGCGTATAAATACCAAAAACACACAACACACAGAGCAGTCCCACCAATCTGTTCACTGCAGACGACCCCACCTATTGGACTGGGCCAGGTCAAAACATTCCACACTGGTGGGGTTCCTTTCAATCCTCTGGAACATCGATGTGTAGTAGTCCAGATCCCAGGAGTCAAAGGCCAAGCCTGCACCAACCACAAAAGTGCGTACATAAAGTTTCTCAATACTGAAAAAACAACCACATGGCATCACCCGATCATTTAAAGAGCACTGAGTAGTTTCCATCCATTTACTATCGATTCAAAATGTGCTCTTCTAAAAAGGTGCACAGCACTTTGGTCAGCATTTCTTCCCCTGAATTGTGCTCTATATATAAACTTGGAAAAATATCATTTAACCCTCGGGTGAAACAAAAATCAATCGACACACTCCCATGCATTCAAACATGCTTCAAAACACAAGAAAGCCGACAACTCTGAGATGGTTTTGGCTTGGTTAGTATTCCAAGGATCCACACTGCATAACAAACTTGTGTCCCATCTATTAAACACCAAAATACTGAGTGTAAAATTGATTTCATAAGGATTCAAAGCAGCTGTAGTCAGAACAAATTCCACATATACCTCTTTTTAATTATCTCCTCAATTCACCAGCCGAGCATGGGAGCGCCTACAAAGTATGTGCACTGAAATGATTCTCATTTCTTTGAGCTGCTTGCGAATGTTAATGAAGCTGAGCGAATAAGCAGAGCATGAACATAAGAACGCACGCCACGTTCTGTCGCTGTGGCTGGTGTCAGTCTGAAACCTGTTCACATCATTAGGAGGAAATAATCACTCAGCGTGCAGACACATGAAATGTTTTACAGTTCTGGGTCATTACACAGAAAATCGCCGTTACGCACAGATGACAGAACTGACTTGTTCGTATGGTTGCAAAAATTATTTTTACTGTGGGCCGTAACTGCAATCTTAATCATTTTGGTAAGTCAGAAATCATCACATATTTATTGAGCTTGTTTTTGCAGGAGATTTCCTTGAACTTTAAATATTATTTAAAGGAAAAATTAAGGAGTTTGAAGAGGACACAGGGTCGTCTGATCAACAATAGCAACTGGCTGTTTCTGTCAGCCTAAAGCTTTCACCGCAGTGTGACTGCAGCTCCAGGTCGGCGAATAGAAGATCATGTTACAACGGGCTCATAAACCCGAAGGAGAGACACCGAGTGAGATATACTGGAGCGCTTTAGCATTCAAAGCTAAAACAGGAATTTTAAAATTGACTCTAAAGTTAACAGAGAGTGAATAAAGATGCAAGACATCTCTTCTTGGAAACAGTTAAAAGATGTGCAGCTGCATTTTGGACAGACTGCAATGGATTTTAAAGATGGTTAGTTAAGAGCGGTAAATAGCAATAATTTAAGTAAGAAAATATAAAACCAAGAACGACTTAGAAATGACACACCTTAACTTAGCAGATCCTTAAATAAAATCAGTGTCACTAGGGAAACAAAAATGATTTTAAAGTGTGATTAACCGCTGCATCCAACTTTTTCTAGGAAAATAACTTAACTGCTTTTATTATCTATATTAGTAATGTCTCAAGCCACTTCTAATTTATTTGTATGTTAATGTTAATATAGTATACAAGGCAAAAATAGAGTGTGTACAGTTTTAAAACTCAGTATTTGGTATGAGCACCTTTGTTCTTCAACACAGCTTAGGCAATGAAAATCAAAGAACTTTGAGTGTTTTCTGCCTTTAGATGATGACAGGATGATCTCACAGTGTTCAGTGATGCTGAGGTCAGGGCTCTGGGAAGGCCATGACTGACAGTGTTTTCTGCTTTTACTCCATTTCAGATACCATTCACCTTTTTTTTTTTTTTTTTTTTTTGTCTGCCAATAATTCATTTGTTCTCCAGTTTACTCCAATTTTTTAAGGACAAACTACACACCATGCTGAGATACGCCAAATTTTTAGTTAATAGCTCTTTAAGAATATCCTCATGGGTACAAAAATACCATTTTATGCCTGTAAAACTGGGATTTTATGACATAGTGCCTGTAACTAAGCGCTTAAAGATAAAAATAAATAAATAATAAGTTGTAAGTTTTTTGCCATGTGTGGACTAAGCACTGGTGCAGTCCCTTGTTTTCTGTGTGTTACAAACCTTAACAAACTAACTAACTAACAAAGAAAATGGTCAGGTACAAGGACTAAAAACTTTTAGTCAACCAGAAACAAACAAAAAAAAAAATCTTGGCTTCAAATATCACTCAGATCAGTTTATTCAGTCCTTCAGTCGACCGAGCCTTTATCTCTTTAGGGTTTTCCATTAGACACACACATGCACGTGCAAGATAATCAGCAGCATCACTGCCGTCCTGTGACTTCAACCAGCTAAGTAATAATGTCATGCATCATGTGACATTATTAGCAGTGTACTCACAGACCACTGTAAGACTGAGAAGCAGCATAAAGGAAGAGCAGACAAAGAGAAGAGAGAGGCAGGTCACAGTTCATTAAATGCAATAAAAGACTGATTGAGGAAAGTAAAAGCAGAGATTAAAAGAAATAATGCTCCATTAATTAAGAGAGCCTCAGTAAGGAAACTCTATTAAATTGTAAAAAAAATAAAAAATGAATAAATTCTCACCCAGCTCATCGTTAGCGCTCTCCAAGGCTGCGCGACCCTTCCCCAGGATGTCCACGTCGAACAGCGCCTGAGGTTCTGTTTCCACAGTGAAGGAGGTGATGGGGTGTTGATAGATGCACTCCGTCATGCTGTCATACAGACACTCAATCAGCTTCTTTACATATCCACTGATTTCACTCACACTCTGCTCGGTCTTGGGCTGAAGAAGAGACAGACAGTTCACATTAGACCCAGAAAGTAAAGTCGCGAAACAAAGAAAATATATATGTGTAGATTTTTCTGTGTATGTGTGTGCGTGTTCACACCTTGATGAGAAACCTGCGCGACAGCTCAACTCGGGTGACATTAGTGAGACCGGCACTCTGGCAGATGGACACAGCGTTAGTGGACCAGGCAGTGGAGAAGTTCAACCTGAAAATATAACATAAGACTTTTTCTTAACGTAGACTTTCTCTCATATGAACGATTTAAAAAAATTATTTTAATTAAAACTGTACCATATGTTCCCCTATTTACTTTTAAGTCAGGCTCGCCTACAGTCTGTGCAGCACATTTAAAGATTTCCATATTACTTACCCTTGGTCACAGTGAACACCTACCTAACATTGTTCAGTACAGACAGTATTTATTTTATATGCTACAGGATGTCAAAAACGTCTTGGCCAGAACCCTCGCAGCCTGGCTTGTTTGCAGTTTACCAGTTTGACTTCTTTGTTTCCTGTATTTCATAACCATAAGTTCTCATTTCACCTACTGGAATCTTATTTATACAGTATGACATTATCTAAAGGCAGGAGAAAAAAAGAAAGGGGGGGGAGATGTAATCAAAGAATAGAGTACAAATAGAAATGCACAATATATCGCCAACTGCCAAGAAAACAAACAAACAGCACCTGGAACACAAACATTTGAAAATGCACAGGTACGGATTTGTATCTTTCGTCCAGCTCCACCTTCTTGTAGCTCGTAATCGCGACCTGCTGCCTGGGACTGCAATATCTGAACCATTTTAGTTAGATAGGTGCTGTGGATCTCAAAGAAGAACAAGGACTAGCAATCGCAGCTGCAATCCAAAAACAGTGGAGCTGGATGTCGGATCCTCGCTGGTAAAGCAGCTGATTGCTACCTAGCCAGGACCTCATCAAGTCAGGATTCACAGGGAAAGGTCAGGACTAGCTGCTTGGCAGTGACTGAACTTTTAAAATAAGAGCAGGGATTGCCTGGTAAAGCAACTGCAGATGGCATCTGTGTGTTTTGTGCTAAGCAAAAAGACTGTGAGATGCAAATGAATTATCTCTAAAAACCAGGCAGCAGTACCTGGGCCCGATCTCCACCAGTTTCTCCCCACTGCCCTCTGTGAGCTTTGGTTTCTCAGACAGCGGCTCTGCGTGCAGAGGATGACGAAACAACCAGAGTAGAACCCCCTTCTGCTCAGCGCTGAGACTCTCGCAGCCTGCAGGAGAAAAATCACAGCAGGACAAAACATTATATACGGATGTAAATGTGACATTTTAAGTGGTAGACTAGTAAAAAACCTTTAAGGTGAATTCGGTGACTTTAATCCTCATTCTATTCACATCCATAATAATTAGCATCTTAAAGGCCTGTTACACACTCACCTGTCAGTTCCACATTGTAGCACAGCTCAGTCGTGACTAACAGATGTGGGTAGAGCTTGGCTGCCCTTTGTAAGGCCTGACTTTTCAGAGCTTCATTACTGTAGAACCTCACGACAGCCATGACTGATGAAGAGATACACAAATCCAGTTTAAAGGCAGAGGGTAGTGCATTAGTCAAATCAATTGTAGAGGGTCAAAGAAGGTGAATTTTAGGGATCATTTGTCAATAGAATTGATTTAGCCTATTACTAACTGCATTTTCTGAAGTAACGAGTCATTAAATCAGAGTCCAAAGTATGAAATTGATGACCAATATTAAGTGTGCCGACCCTTGTCTCCAGATCGATTCAGGTCAAGACAAACCAATAATGAGATAGCAGGCCACTCGTAATACTGCAAAAAGCCTACAACCCATTCCAACACCTCCGCAAGACCTCAGAGAGGCTGTGAAAGCCATCTCTCAGTATATCAGAGTAATCTATGTTTAGATATGGCACTTTTCAAAAGCTTTAAGAGCTTTAAATATTTTGATTACAAGCCATTACACTGTAGCAGGATTGGGCTACACTTCATTCTGAACCCAAACAGGAAAAAGAACTGGAGTCCTGCAACATGCTATGGGCCACACAGCGCCCTGATTTCATCATCATGGAGTCAGCGATTTAATGAAGGGATAAAAGAAAGAGGAGGGAGGCTGAATCTGCACATTTTGTGCCAAGGACCTCGAAGGCACACAGAACAGAGAGGATGTTACAGGACAAATTCTCACTCCGACTTAGGCTTTTTCTTAAAGGTCTTTGGATTTTCAGCAAGATTACACAAACTACAGAGGTAAATTTCATGAAATTTGCTACAAAGGTGGAACAGGAGCTAAGAGGAAGAACGCTGGTACAGATCACTTTATTTTAAGAATTTACATTAGCAGAAAACACACTGAAATCTAATTTTCATTTACTGTACATTAAGTTCAAAACAAATAAAAACTATTAATACTGCACAATCTCAATTTATTTGTAGTTTCTAAAAGTTTTCAGTCCACTGTACGTTTGATTCAAAAGGAGAAAAATGTTGCAAATCGTCACAGAAAGCCAACGATATCAGCATGTTGAACATGCAACCCAGGGACCACAACAAAGTTTGAAAGTTGTATTCAAGTCATTAACTATTCCAACTTTTAATTACAAAAAAAGTTAATCCATTTTTGGTAAAACATCTTCCAAAATTCCAGATCCAGACACAAGTTGTTTGAATTATAAACATGTATAACACTTTTGCTAGGTTAGAAAACCAACATGTGAAGGTTTTCTTTGATCTGTACTCTAACTGTATTGACACATGTGCAGAGAATAAGTTTTTTTCCTCCACATAAGAAATTCTGGGCTCCCCTAAAGAAAAATGAGCAGTACCCTAGCACTCATTAAAAATATTCTAATTAAAAAACAATTCATGTCATCAGATTTTCAAGAGATAAGAGATGTTTGTCATTAACACTTACGATTTCATGGTTTCAAAAGTATTTATTCATTTCTTTATATATATTTGCTGTGGCTCAGGTGAACATTCTATTAAACTTCCTTAATTTTACACTTAATAAAAGCTACATTACAATAATAAATGCAGAACTACGTCCAATATAAAATCACACACACAATCCTGATCCTGATAAATGGCCCACTGATTGCATACTGCAGGTCACATACTGCACGGTCAGGAGTTTTCTGTTAGTGTTTAACACGCTACAAACTGCAACCCCCTTCAACATAAACACACGCACCTCTGTGTCAACTGACTGTAACACAACAACGACACATTATAAGGGATACAACTTCTTAATAAGTGACTCGTGTCTAAAAAGAGCTGGGGGAGTTTTCCATGTTTCCTGTGTGGAAGCTAAGCGGCTAAAAGGCAGCAGAGTTAGCAGAAAGCACATTAGCTAACTTACGTGCAGCAGCAGTTACGCTGTCTGGGCTCAAACCTGGTCTCTGCTGGAGTCCCGGAGTAACTTCTGCTCCTGCAGGACGGACTGAAAGCGGCTGGGTTAGCTGCGGTTTGCACACTGATTGACTGACTGACTGAATGGATGGAAGGATGGCTGGACCTCTGCACCCACGTGTGAGCCACTCAAACTGCAAGACGCATGCGCAAGTGGGTGCCGTAGCAAAGAGTGATTTACAGTATTTGCTCAGTGATGATCCCCAGTATTTAAACTGTGGTAAATTACTTTTTGGCTTATAATCTGTCAATTTTATCCCATATTTCAGCCATATTTCTTATGAATGATATCAACTAATTTTGAGCAACAGTGAACTTTCCTGTCACAAGTTAGAAGCTGGAATCTGCTTGTCTTTGTTTTGTTTGTTTTTGTTTTGTTTTGGCAAAGTGATTTCTATTATTATTTATTCAGGGAAAGTCTCATTGCTATTAAAAATGTCTTTTTCAATCGAGTTCTGGCCAAAGAGGACCAGAAAGATATTTTAAGTGGCCAAAAAGGACAAAAGGAGGATAATGCTTTCAAAACAGGTTATTTCTTTATTTTATATAAATCCTCTTTGTAAATCCTGTTGAAGGCAGTCTGTTTTTCATTATCAGCAAACATACTAGATATAATATGATATAATAAAAACACATTTCAAAAATCGGAAATCGCTTTTTGCCAATCCGGATTCATGGCAAAAGTTTCGGCGATGTCAGTGAATTTTGGGAGGCTTTGAACTTTTAATGTGAAAACTGCCAACAGGGAAGCAACTTGTAAATTATTTTGTACTTTTCTTTTTAAAATTTCTAAAACACCTGAAAATAACCCTTTTATTTAAAATGATTTAGAACAAGCTGAAATTAATAGAACTGGGGGGGGAGAGAGAGCATGTAATTTAGATCTTCATGCTGGAAAACTTTGGGGGTTTACTTTGACTATTAATCTTAGTATTTCTAACATCCTGTCCCGGTGATCCTGAAGAACTGTATACAGCTCAAGGGAGCCAATTACTGTGTTCTTTATTTCTTCTAATATAAACTCACCTTGCACATCTTTCCTGCCTCAGGTCTTTGTGGCAAAAATTCAACAAGGTGCTGAAAAAATTCCTTAGAGATCTCAGTCCACACTAAGATAGTAAACATCACACAGCTGCTGCAGATCTGGTGACTGTGGAGGCCATCTGAGTACAGAGGACTCACTCTCATGTTCATTTAAATTTTTGTGACACCACCAACTAGCCTGCTGGAAGCAGCCATCAGAAGATAGGTACAATACTCAGGTCGGTTGTGGCCTTTAAATAATGCTCATTTGGTACTAAGGGGCCCAAAGTGTGCCAAGAAAGTATTGCCCACATCATTACAACACAATCACAAGCCTGATACAAGGTAGGGTGGATCCATGTTTTCATGTTCTTTATGCCAAATTCTGACGCTACCATTCAAATATATGTGCAAATAGACCCTGTAAGCAAAAAGCTGCTGTGGGTGTTGGTAATATAGTCATCTCAGGGACACAATTCATGTTGTGAGTATAAAGAAATTGCACCCAACTGCTGTTTAAACTTGATGTACCAGGTACAGCCAATCAGAAAAGAGTTGGCTTTAACTAAAGGTGACATTAAAGAGAGAGGATAGGATACACTGGGTTTGCACCCAGGAGCAGAACAAGGTAAATAACTACTATTTTGAACTGTGAGTAATACAGTGCTGCTCTGGTGCAGTCCAAAAGCAGAAATATGGAGTTGTAAATTTGCATAATAGGCTCACTCTCTCAAGCTATAAAAAAACAAAACAATTAAAGACATTTTCTTAGTTGTGTAAAACGTTTTGAAAACTGGAAAATATATGCAGGAGGTTGCAGACTTTTTAATGCAAGTGTTGAAGGAAGAGAAAAAAAATACTCCCACACACACATAAAAAGTCAAGAGTTGCAGTCTTAGATATATTTAATAAATTAAAGCCAAGGTACAAAAAAAACCAAGTACATTTCATACCTCCCTCCCCTCCTCCTCCACCTACAAGTCGTTTTTTAAACTGTGACAAACATTGTTCATTTCCTCGCCTCAGAGTAAGAGCGAAACACCGACAGAGGATCGGCGTTCAACGTCACAGTTCATATCAGACTCTGAAGCAGAACAGCTCACTCCAAAGCCGATTCATGCCTCGGATCTCACTCCACAAATTGCATCTCTACCCTACCTCGCCCCCACCCACCCCCTCCCCACAAAAACACATACATGCTACATGTCTGCAGGCACCGCGGATAAGACAGAAGGATTAGACTGAGATAAAGTTTTATCAGAGACCACAAAGTACATTTCAAATGCTGAGTGTTATTAGGTGTCAGCTGGTCCTGCTGATTCACTAGACAGTGTATTTTACAGCCCTCGCATCACTTCACCAATAATGTCTCAGGCATATTAGATGAGCACAGAATGTCGGTTTCAAAAAAACTTTCTCAGCGGTCTTGCAATTTGTTACTGAACTCTCTAATCCTTCTCGGTCCTCTCCAAGGCAGTGACTCAGGTGGGTAAAAGGATTCTGGGTAGCTTGTTTGCAAGCAGTTCGTTAAGAGCAGTAGTTGGTGTCAATAACAGATAGACGGATGAATCTCAGTAATGATTTTCCACATGAAAAGGAGGTTTAATAGATGGGTGTGGTTGCTGGTGAGCAGCATAGGTGAAATATTTGGACGTGCATGGTCAGTTTTAATGAAGAGAGTAAGCTGAATAAGAGTGGTATGAAGATACGAATGGATGACTGGGCTCTTTCTTTAAAAAACCGGCAGAAATTATGCATGTGAACTGTAGGTCTGATATAAGTGCACTAAACAAGTGGAAAAAGATATAATCTGTGCAGACACACGCGCACACATTCATGCACAACCTCTCATACATACAGGTATGAACACACGCATACACTCAAATACACATAAGTGTTCAGCAATAACTGTTAATATGCACAAGTTGATTAATATTTTTGCACAATTACAGTGACTAAGCAGTCCACCGTCAGGATTATTATTCCCTCCCAGCAGTCTGTTCCCTTCTTCATTTACATCTTGGGCCGCGTTCTCTTCCAGCAACTACAATTTATTTTCCTTTTATTTTGTTACTGTAGGCAGCCCTGCTTTACCTAAGGGACCACTGCATTACCCACTATCTACAAACCTGAGGAGACTGCAATATGACTGGGTGGAATCGTATGTACATGAGGTACAGCCCTGTACACACTGGGCAGGGCAAGACTGACCAAGTTAATGTGGTCTTCAGCTTTCTGTCTCCATATAAATCCCATAAAAGGCATTTATTTAAAAACAAAACACAAAAATGAAATATTCATGATAATTTGGCAAATGCAGAGACCACAAGGGGCATGAGTAGGACTAAATATTATATCAACGTCAGTCTTCCTGCAGAATCCCCTGCCCCTCCCCCCTAAGATTGGTCCTTTTCTCCTTTCTTCATAGCAGCAGCAGGACTGAAAACCACTGTCTTAATATATGTGCATACATATACATTTATATAATTAATTTGATTCATTTTGAAAATAATGTTAAGTAGCTACGTACGATACCACTACCATTTCATATGGATGCTAATCACCAGGAAACAATCTAGGAACCACAGGAAGATCTAGAAAGGCAGAACAAGACAGAGAGAAAAGGAGATGTGTGGCAGCACTTCTCCTCAAAGCTTGACTTAACAAAAGACCTTTAAGTAAGAGAAGAGAGGCAGGAGGGCGAGAGAAACAATCAAGATTATAACAAAAAAAGAAAAAAAATAATCATGGCCTCTCTAGAGCCATGGATTTAATGTTTGTCCATTAATCCAATGGCACGTCTGCACTGGAATGGTTTCATGTCTTGTTCTGCAGCGGGTTCGGTTACATTACAATCATTTCATGATATCTTCGCTGAAGGGGTTGAAGAGAACTGTGTTGTTGTGGCATCCAGCTGTTTTGCACAGAAGACAGAGGTCATGGTTAGGTGAAAGTTCAAGGGTAGAGTTTCAGTACTCAGCAGCGTACTCTGTACCATGGAGCCCTCTGCACAGTAGTGTAAACTCCTTCACTATATCCTTCACCCTCCTCTTGTTCACTCGCTCTCTGTTTAACAATAAAGAAGAAAAGAAGGCAGAAAAGAAACAATTATAAAGTATATGTAAATTGCTCCTTGGGCTGCTTCCTTCTTTGTGTGCAAACGTGTTTAAAGCATAATCAGTAAAGTCTCATATTTTACAAACATTTGTCTCCAAACTTAGAGCAGAACTCTGGTTTGTTTTCCCCCTTGGTGCCGTTTCTTTGTGCAGCTGTGACACAGTAATCGCGCTCGGGTGCAGACAAAAACTACCGCACCGAGACACTTTGGAGGAGGTAGTTTTGTGTGGTTCGTTTATGGTGTGAATGTGATTTGACCTCGATCTGAACAAACTACCAGGAGTAAATTTCCAGTCTGAGCAAAAAACATCCTGTAGGCATGTATGCCGTGTATTCTGGGAAGCAACAAGGTCCAATATACGTGCTGTGGTCTGTACGGGCTAGCAACTGTGAACTTAACTTAAATCTCCAACAGTTCAGAACACAGCATCTGTATTTACTGTTGTTGCTCACACTCCAGACATATGTAGCCAATGATCATACTGAACAGTCTCGTGTGGTGTGCAGTGACGAATTATCACAGTGAACATGTTATAAGTTTACAAACTCATCAACAGATTCAGACCAGAGTAAATGAACAACAGATGTGACAATGCCTCAAGTAATGGTAATTTAATGGTCGGGCATGGCACAGCAATAAGCATTTCACCTCATGTCATACTGTGTATGGGTGTGTGTGTGATAAAAAAAAAAAAGAATTTTACTTGAAATTTGAAGTATGCCACCTCTTTTTTCTGGAATAATCTACAGAAGGACCTGAAACTGTCAGAATTGGTGGTGATGCAGACGTTTAAGCCCATTTTAAAGGCTCGAGAAGAACAGTCCTCTTGGTCAATGTGATGTTACTTGTTCGTAAAGTGTTATTGCATATGATGTGAGTCTCACACTCCCTGAATTTTACTGTGTGTTTCTGTATTTGTTTCATATGTTAAATCTCAGTGAGACCAAATAAAAGGATGATATTATGAATGTGTGTGTGTCCAGTGGTGTTACCTGAGTATCTGGTGTGAAAAGTTGTCTTTCTGCTCAGCTGTGATCCGTGATGATGGGAATCCTGGAGGTTGCAGCGCCTCTTTCAACCACACGGCGAGAAGGGAGAAGCAGTGCTTGTTCAGACAAAACAGCACATCTGCAAACTGGTCCATCAGACTCCGAGACGCCCCACCCCCAATGCCCTGGAGAGAGCGGAGGAGGTATATTACATCAGGGACTTAATTGCAGTAAATGAGGAAGAAGAGTTGGGAGTATAATAACACAGCAAACTGCAGGATCACTGAAATGATGAAACATTTCTGTGGTGTGAATGTGGTACTTCTCACCTCCAGAACGGCCTGTACCAACAGCTTGCCGTCCTCCTGCACCACTCTGGCTAATGGAGGCACGTCTGAGCAGTGGGGTAATAGTTCAGTCTAAGACAGGAACACAGAGAGAATCATCAAATTTAAAGACAAATGACTCACTTCTGAACACACTTGTATGGTTTAAGCTGTGTGTGTGTGTGTGTGCGCGCACTTACAAAGAACAAGCACGTTGACTTGACAGTCGGAGCCTCAGGAAATTTGAGTGACAGAACTCCTAGAAGTGGGAGACAGAAACTACTGAAGGCTGGTGTCAAACATTTACAATTTGTACTTTGTACTGACAAGCACACATTCACAGAAACTGTAGCAAAACACACAACAGTGTGTATGGTTGTGTAAATCATGTGCAAACTTACCGCAGTGGAACACTGCTTTCACGTCGAGGCTCTCAGACAAGAACAAATCGGGCTTCCGTTTGAGGGCCTAAAAGCAGATAAAGGAATTAAACAGAGTATGTTTTTGTCGGCCCGACCCAATCGGTACTGCTTCACCACATTCCACTGCATAAGATCCTTCAAATTTCTGGTATCAACAATACCCGCTAAGCCTGGTAGTCAGATCTGACAGCAACACGGGCAAGGAGCCAGATCTGCCTACCAGGCTGCAATACTCTCTCTCCGTCTGTTTAGGAAGAACTATATGCAAACTCATACAGAGATCCTCCAATGCAGAAGTCGGCAGGTGTAACAAACAAATTGCACAAAATCAAACTTTGAAATCATTTGAAAACTTAAGTCAAACTAAAAGCAATGGTGGTTTTGGGCTCGTTTCTTGAACTCAATTGTATTCCAAACATTACATTCCTTGTTTTTGGTTGACTGGATTGAATATGCAACAGAAGTGTGTAAGTAATTAACAAGTGCAGATAAAGAGAAAGACAACTCATCTCATAATAATGAACTCATTCAGGATGGAGGAGAGGAGAGAGGGAGAGAGGGAAAGGGAGAGATGAAGGTCAGCTCTATCCAAAGATAGAAAACAAAGGAAGAAGAATGAAGACGAAAGACAAAAATATAAAACGGGAGAGCCATCAGCCAATTTGTCTGAACTGATTAATATTAGTTGAATATTAATTCATTTGGGCTTTGATTGGCTCTGGGCTGGAATGACTTCAGAGGAGGACTCAGTTCAGAGACTAATCAGTCACCTGAGACCACAATGCTGATACTCATACTGTTGCATCATCCTTCCCATGAGCGCCGCGTCAACTAAAATATTTCCTCTGAGGTTCTGAGTTTGTGGATTTATTTTTTCCAGATGAGGAAATCTACCCTGGTGTGGACTTTAGGGAAAAATGGTTAAAGACATAATACGATTTAAGTGTGTCAGATGGTAGATTTTATTGCAAAATGACTTCAAACAAGTCCTCTTGATCTTTTGTTATAAAGTAGTAACTGGTTAAGGGTTTACATGGCATGTGTCACGAGAATTTAAGACATCAGAGGGTATAAAACCCTTCCAAAAAACCCAGGGTCATTTTAAAAATGCCCTGTTATCTTACTGAAACAAGACTGGTTATGTGATGATGGTAACTTGGCAGTGAGAAGAGAAAATCCTGCATATCTGCTAGAAACCCAAAAAATGTTTTATTAGCTGATTACCTGAATATAACCTGAACTTACAAAATCAGGATTTTGGTTGTTTTTCCTTACTGTACTGGGCACACTGCACAGATAAAGCTCATTTCTACAGGGCAAATAAAAACTCTACATGAGTACAGCGCTATGTTTTTGTGGTGAGGAGACTGTTAGAATCAAAAGCGTTTGAGGAGAGACAAATGTCCCGTTTTCAAACATTCCCCTTGTGTGTTACATTCCACTGCCTTGCCTATGTAACAAAGAACAGAAAAGGGTATATTTATATAGAGAGAGAAGAGGACAGAGAAACAGGTTGGAACTAGAAAAAGAGAAAGAGAGAGAAACCCAAAGTGAATGAAATAAGAAACCAAAAACACACCTGAGCTTGGAGTTGCATAAATGAATCAACAATATCAGGATGATCCCTGGGTCCTAAAATATAATAAAGATGAAACTTAAGAAATCATAAGAGAATAAGAATAATATACAAACAGCAACTTAATAGATTCAACAGTCATGTGGAAATAAAAGAGAACTCAAAAATATTTCATTGAAATAATTCACACGTGAGTAAGGAACGAAGGGGAGAAGGGGGGGAGGGGCATATGAAGCTTTGGCAGAGTCTTGGAAGAAGAGACCAACCAAAAACAAAACACAGGCAGAAGACAAAGACATGGGTCTGTTTGGAGAGAGAAACGGAAAGAAGTAACGAGAGAAAAAGAACAAACCTAAAAGAACAAAAATGTGTTTGGAGTGGGAACCCAGGAGGCACCTCTGTTACTGTTACAGCTTGGAGGAGGAAAAAACAAGGAGAAAAAAAAGGCACCAAACCAGAATGAACCCTCTTTTATCTCCTCCTCATGAGGCGCCGCCGACATCAACACCATCAAATAGCAAGCAAAGCATTTCCTCTCATTTAAACGAGCGCCTCAGAGGTGAAGGTTACTGTAAAGGGTCCATTCAGCACTAGTCAATAACATCCCCATTGGTTCAAATGAGAGCCCACAGCATCAATAGGAATCACATTTAACATTAAGGACAGCTTCACTTATCATGACCTCCCTTTATGCTGGACACAGACTACAAGGCTCTGAAAACATATGATGCAGAGTTAAACACACATCTCTTGTAAAAGCAGAAGAATCCACATTGAAATTTTTGACTTTCGGGATCAATCCAATAGCGAAAGGTTGACGTTGGAGGCACTCCAACTTTTTTTTTTGGATAAAAGAAAACAGATGTAGTGAGCGCCCAGCTTTGGCTGTTCCCAGACTCCAAACAAAGTTTCCTGCTCGATACCCTCCTCCAGCCCACTACCACACAGGAACACTTCCGAGACAATTCAGGATTATTCCAAAGGGTTGTGATAGTGAGCCTGACTAATTCTTGGACAACAGTGGTTGCAGTTGTATAGAGCAATCCCTCCCTGCTATGTTATATGTCAACTGAAAAAAGCTAGTCTTTTTGCTGTGACTGTATCCCGTACTAATACTACTGCAGGACACCTGCTCAGAAAACAAGAGTTTAGAGGAGGGAGGAGAGGCAGCCATTACTTAATCAGTCAAAATAGGAAAAGGGGGAGAAGAAAAGGGGACAACACAAAGGGAAGGGGAGTATCAGACAGACTTGGCAACAATACTCAAAGCCATGTTTAATGAAAGAGGAGATATCGACTCAGCGATGTCCATTTATGTCAAATATTTAACAATCACTCTAGCCCCCGGGTTACGCATATGAGGAAACTTTTCCTCAATTAAATACTTACATTGGTTTGTAAATGTAAAAGATAAATAAATTTAATAAATAAATTCCCCTATTGAAGAGAATCATGACAACATGTCAACTGTTACAAGATAGTAGCAGATAGCGATAATCTGAAAATAACTTGAATCATAAGTGGAAAAAGAGGTCTGCTTTTATGACTCTCTGTCAATACACCAAGCAGACAGACAACTTTGTGGCTCCACTTACATTATTGAGTAATTAGAGTGAATGTCTAAAGGTCGACTGTGGAGTCCGATGACCTGTAACCTTTTTTGTTGTTTTCTTTTTTATGCTCCCAGGCTGACCTGTTAGCAAAATCTACTATGTTCCACAAGTATTCTTAGCAGGAAGCAACAATGGACATGAAATAAAACCACCTCTGCTAAACCAAATCAAAAACTGTCAAATCAAATATGACTAGAAACATGTACTCAAAAAAGGAGCATGTGCACATTCCGGCAATTTTTAATTTTTTTTTAGGTGCCTGACAAAAACCCCCAAATAAATCACAATATTTTGTGAAACCTACACGTCCATGATTTAAAGGTCTACCTCTGCAGAATGTAAAGGAAAGATTAACTAACTATTAAATTGGAGCCAAATAATGTGCAGCTTTTCTGTCTTTTTCAGAAAAAAAACCTTCCTGATTTTAACAGAAACCGTTTACATTACTGACACTCCCGCCCCTGCAGGACCCCCTACCTTGCTGGAAGATGGACAGTGTTACCGAAGTAACCAGCTCAAACAGAGCCTTGATGGGTGGGAAGTGGTCTGTCTCACTGGCAAAGATATGCACCATCTGAAACAGCAGGGCCTCACATTAAAAACTATTTTTACTTACACATAAAAAAAACTGGGTTACTCAAAGGAAAACAGGCTGCAGTATGAAGAAAGGACTTTAAACAGGCAACAAACTAACCAGATAATTACTGACTTACATTCACCAGACACTTTATTAGGTAGGCCTCACTAGTATTGAGCTCGGCCCCCTTTTTCTGTCAGAACTGCCTTAATTAATTGTGGCATAGATTAAACAAGGTGCTGGAAACATTCCTCAGAGATTTTGGTTCATATTCATAACATTTTTGTGAGACAGTTTTATAAATTTTATGTTCAGTTTCTCATTCTTTGCCGACAGGAGTGGTGCCTGGTGTGACCTGCTGCTGCAAACGCTCATCTGCTTCAAGGTTCAATGTGTTCTGCTTTCAGAGATGTTCTTCAGACCTTGCTTGTAACAAGTGGTAATTTGAGTTGCCTTGCTATCAGCTTGAAGCAGTCCAGCAATTCCCATCTGACCTGAGGCATCAACAAGGCATTTGGACTATTCTCTGTAAACCTGAGAGACAGTTGAGTGGCAAAAATCCCAGTTTTTGAAATACTCGCACCAGCTTGTCCACACCAGAATCAAAGCCACTTAGATCAGCTTTTTACCTTTTTTTTCTGATGCTCAGTTTGAACCTCAGCAGGTCATGTTGATCATGTTTACTTGCTTAAACCGACTGAGCTGCTGACATGATGGCTGATTAGATATTTGTGTTAATGAGCAGCTGAAGAGGTGTACCGAACAAAGTGGCTGGTGACTGGAGAGATTATTTAGATTCATTTTAGAAGGCAAGTACATATTCTTCTATTTTCTTTCTTTACTGTTACCCAGCAGAGAGATAAAAAACAAGCTTTGTATTATTACTTTTAATTCCTCCAGTATTTCTGGATTTTTCTTATCTGTGGAAATTGGCATAATTAACACTTGTTTAGTAAGTAGACATTCACACTTTCAACTGGACTTGGATTTGAGTTTTAAAAGAAACGGACAACAAAAATAAATAAATAAATAAATCAGGTTTCTTCTGCAGAAACCTTCCTGCTTAGGCTACAAACTTTAACTTAAAAAATATGCTGTGAAGCTGCAAATAATAAAAAAGCTGACTAAATACCGTCTGTAAATAAATACACCAGACCTTTTTCTGTGGAGTAAAAACCTAACACATTTATTTGACATTATAAATAGCACTAAACTGTCAGTAACTGCTTCTAATAGGTTCATTATTAGTGTTCTTGCTTAACCTCCTGAAGGAAAATGTAATCAGTAATAAAAGCGTGTTTCAGTTATGTGGCAACAGAAATCCTACTAGAAAGTCTAGTGATAAATAATTACTAAAACTCTGGATCATGATTTACAATGTTATTTAGCATTCTCATTAACCTTGGACTTGCTGGCACATAGCTCTGTAACTCCTACACTACCATTTTTAACAAAGCTTTAGAGCTTTAAAAGCAAATGAAAAGATACTCATTTATGTCTAAATCTCTGACCAAAATGTGTGTGTACCTGTCGGGTGAGGTCAAGGGCTGAAGCCTGCGGAATGGTACTGTACATCTGCCCAAGCATCTCACTTAGCTGAGAAACCATGGGAGCAAAGTCATGAAGGAGAGTTTTCACTGACTTCTCAAAGATGGCACACACCGCCTGAGGATATTACAGGATTAGCTACATAAAATCTAGACAAAATATAAAGGTATGCATTGCACATCTTAACAACTCACCTCTACAACCTGTGAGTCGTTGAGCCACTTGCTGAGTACCGTCTGTATGAGAGCAAAAACTTGTTGCAAAACAACCACAACCTGAAACACACAGACATCATTAACCATAATCTGCTGACATCTGTGAGTCCATATACTGCGGCTATGATTGTTATTGTTATAAATAGAAGTATAAATCCCCAGTCATGAGTTTATTCAGTGACATCCTGATGCGTTCAGTGGCGGAGACAGCACGGGGTTGGGTTGTAGAGAATTAAAGTCAAACGGCTGCAAGGGCTATGCATCTCACTGCTTTCCATGTCTACTTAACTAGAGTGTGTCATGCTATAAAGCTGTAAAACGGTACACTCTCTGTGTGTATATTAGCTCAAATCTGACAAATACAGATTCAGCTCATTGACGACAGCCATAGAAACTGTTCATTCACGCAACACTTCTAATTAAAGTGATGACTGTGCGCTGTGACTGACCGGGTTTGGTCCTGGTGGAGGTGGGGCTGTTTTGACAGGTGGTGCTGAGCCGTCCGCTGACTCGTCATCCTGCTTGCTAATGTCGAGCGTAGTGAATAGGTTGGACAGCAGCCCCAGGATGTGGATGATTGCTAACTTATTAGAAGGATTAGGCTGAAGGAACAACAAAAAAAGAGAAACAGATTACTTCTAATTGGAAATTTGCTCATTTACAACCTAATGCCAGGACCCAGACTGACTAAGAGCATTAGTGTCAGCCTTGAAATATATAACTGCTTAATTATTTAAGACACAAACAAATCTTGAAAACTAAGACATGTTGGCACAATTACAAGTGCGAACAGAATAAACAGTTTTAAGAATGATTCAAAGGTATCAACAATTCAAGGCCGTAAGATGTGAAGTGTAATAATAAGCTCAATGTTACAGTTAGGTTAAATGTGTCTTTTCATATTTATATCTTTACAATTAAACTGTTAAATAATCATATTTTCAATTACAATTTCAAGTGAAAATGCTTGTTGATTAAAAATAATAATAATAATAAATTAAAAAAAAAAAAAAAAAAAAGAGTCTTGTAGTCATACCACTTTTCTTAAAGGCATCATTACACCCACCCATGCAAACATACTTAGCACAAACATAAACACACCATCACAGGTAAAAACATTAGTAGGAGTTTCACAGGCAGTGGTTAATCATTGCCATTTTTTGTGGAGATGTAACAACCAAATTGCAACAAAGAGAACAAAGATGTAGTTGCCACACCTTCTAAGAGCCACATCTTTTATGTCTCCTTCAAATCCATTGACAGTCCCATGCTAATCCTGCAACAACTGCAGCTGAACTACAGTTCATGGACAAATGCTTCTCAACAGCCCCCCGAGTGCCTCCATCAGTTATTTATTCCCCCATCACATGTCATGGTCATTCACCCCTGACGTAATGCAACCTGAAGGTCTCCCCACTAGGTGCCACTATTTGTCCGGCACCAGACACCACCTGATTTCCTAGTCTGATGTAATGCCGATACATCAAAAAGCAAGACAGAAAACAATAAGAGGGGGAGGAAATGAGGATGGGTAAGACATGGTTTGACTGTGTGTGCGTATTTTGTGAAGGATGGGAGGTGAGACAGGGCCAGAGACAGACACAGAAATGAAAAGCTTCATCTAAACTGACATCTCTATTCAGCCCATCCAGGGTCTGTACTGATAAAAACAAACAAACCAAAAAAACAAAAAACAAAACCACACACAAAACCCCCAAAAACAAGCGATCAGGAGAAAACCTGTTCTGTTCCACAAGCAGTAAATATCAAACTATTTTTAGACAGGAACAGCTCTATATTTGTACTATCCAGTATGACAGTTTATTGGATGTAACATTTAAACAGAGTCATGAATTTTCTTTTGCCTGACTGTTTGCTCACAAGCATGAAAGCATGACCTACTGTAAGTACATTGGTGTAGGCAATTTTATTTTCCCAACTCTGCTTTTATCCTGCTCTAGTGTGCATGTTTCCATGAGTAAGAGAAAGGGTGTCTTTGCTACTTCCATGTGAGTCACTAGCCCATGGTGCAGGGTCAAATCCAATCTGGTCCCGCAGAGATATGTTCCACTGCAGTGACACCACACAGACACAAGGCCTGTTCCTATTGGCCAGAATCCAACTGTGCCTGCTCTCTGTTTGTGTGTGCCGTTTCACGTTGGTTTGTATACATACCGTCTCATCTGCTAGTTTCTCCAGCTGCTGAATGTAGGGGGTTATGAGAGAGTGAAGGTTTCTTAAGATGTCTTCCACGGGGAGAGCAGAGAGCAGAAAGCCAAGAGCCTGCATGAGCCACATACACTGACTTGTCTGCAAGAGGAAGGAATCACAGGTTTAGCTTTAGTTTAAGCAAGCTTTAAATCATCACAAAGATCTATACAGACATAGCTAACAGATTGTTGCACAACACATAATCTTCAGACTACAGGCTGCAAACATGTCACATAATCCTTTCACAGCATTTCTCATTTAATTGTCACTTCTAAACTGAGTGCCAGGACAGAAACAGAGGCTGAATGTGACACGGTAAATACTGACCTTGTGTATCTGCTTGATAAGCACCTCCTTGATGGAAAAAAGAGAGAGAGAAAGAAGGCTGTATGATTCTGAGAGCTCAACAAAAACATCTCAAAATAGCAATAAAAAAGTAATCCAAAATAATATAACTGAAGTCAGTTCAAAGTGTACTTATTTCTGGAAAACAAGAACATTACAAAAATCTGCAACACCTTAGCTTCCAAAAACGAAGAAGGAAGCAGTTACATTATCAACTTCTTAAATCCTGGAACAATTTGGAAGAACGTACACAAGCGTATAATATCCACACACCTGTGAGACAGCGACTATGTTTGTCGCATATGGGGGTAGGTCATATTTGCACTCCCTACAGATTTTCTTGAGGGTTGACACTGAAGACACAGAAAGGTCTGGGTTTCCTAAAGCTTGTAGCACCAAGGGAAGGACACTGCTAAGCATCACTGGGTGGTCTGCCAACCATTCAGCCAGAGCACCTAGAATTCAGATACAGATCAACAAACTATTTGTGTGTTTTTTCTGTATGCACCACAACTGTCTAGTCACATGAATTACCATTATTTACATTTGATATTCATTTTATTATCTTTATTTTCTTACCTATTGTGAACATCACTGTGTCTGCTAACTGGACGTTGTTGATGTTGATTCTGGGGATGAGACCTATCAAGCCTGGGATAACGTCAGAGTAATTCACATCTATCGTCTCTGCTATGGACTGGAAGCCATACAGCAAAGCTTCTGTGTGCTGAAGGAGGAAGATGAAGCGGATGAATGTATTTGTGTACAAAATAAGAAAGGTGACGTAATTATAATAGCTTAAGGAATGGATTAAAAAAAGAAGAAGAAATAAATAAATAAAACATTGGAAAGAAAAAATAATTCAAACCTGAAATCAAAATGTTTTTCATGTTTTTTGTTTTTGTGATTACACATTTCGCTTTTACGTCTATTTAGGTTATATAAGTCTACAGGTGCTAGTCTCAAAAAAGAATTATATCTGGCATGACACATTTTCAGTCCAGGCTCTTTTGCAACACTGAAAGAAACTGAAAATAGCTTAGATTACTTCTTTGCTTGTTTATGTGTCTATGTCTCACCCACCTGCCATGATGTAGGCTGCTCTGCATTAGTCAACAATCTTCCCAGTTTGTCATACAGGTTACTCAGCAGCTCGGATCCCAGCATTTCATACACATACATGAGTGTGTCTGAGATATCCACTCTGAAGGACAAACGTGCACAGACAGACATTTTAGGGGCATGGAGTCTAGAAACCTTATCCGTTGATCTGTTTACAAGACAGGTTTTGCCCTCTCAGCTGTCAGTTCAGTGAGAGTCTATTAGAGGAATACATGCTCATTTGTTGACCAATCATCCTGTCAGTGAGTAATTTCTGAAACTCTTAGACCATCACCGAAACACTTGCACACAACAGCAGTGGCACAAACGGGCTTGTACAATAGACTGAGACAGATCCATGCATACAAATGCGCAAACACAAAAGCAAACAAACACACCTGTAGATTCGGAACTGCTCTTTTTCATCTGAGGACCAGGATGCATACTCCTGATCAGAGGGGAACTGGGCTTTGTGCAGCAGGACATCCACCAGCTGGAAATACACTGGCCTGTAGACCTGCAGATATACGGCCTGTTTGTCTGACTCAAATGACATGATCTCATCCTGAGAAGAAAGAGATAAAGAAGAATCAAATCGATGGTCTTTTACATAAAATGACTGAAATACTTCCAAGGTATCTATCTGACTCACACATAAGTTCACAAAAAAAACCAAGAACTGATTTTGGTTAATAGTTTAGATTTTACAATAATAACACAATTACCCAAGCTCTGCAAATAGAAACCAACCATGAAACAGATAATATAGAAGACAAAACCCAATGATTTCAGAGCTGCAATTAATAATTAAAAAAATGAAGACAAAGACCTATGACAGCCCGAAGAAGAGTTTATTTGTGCAATATGAAGTGCAGAATGACTCATGTTCTCATGAAGTCTGTTAAAAGCAAGTGAATTGCAAGCTTTGTGATACTATGGAAGAGATAGCAAAACTTAATTTAAGGGATGGTTTTGTATGCCCAGTAAAGACATGACTAGCAGAAACATCTAGACTTGCTGGGAATACCCATAAACACATTTTATATACTGTAAGAATCTAACCTTGAGGTACAGATCTGATTTGAACATCACTCACTTGTAACGTGTACCAAAAGGTGAGTGTGAGGGAGCTCGTTGTCTCATTGACTGGGTAGTGGCCGGGGATGCCTGTACAAAACATGATCATGTTGACTAAAGCCAAGAAGCTCTGCCAGTGATCCACCTGCTCCAACAGAGTCCTGGAGAGAGTGGGAGAGACGAGTGTAAAGGGAAAAAGAGAGAGATAGAAGAAAGGTGTGATTTGGCAAGTGCACAGTGAAGTTAGTACACATTTAAACTAGACTACTCCTCCCTTTAAACACAGCAACACAAAATGCTGACAGTGTAAAGACAGTTTAAAGCATGATTTATTTTATACAAACTGAGCTCAGTAAAAACCAAGATTTAATTGGGGTTCCCCCCCCAAAGTAGGAGGAAGTTTTTTTCTCAATAACTTTGTAAAGACTTTGAAAAAGCATTGTTTTCGTGCAACTCTGCTGCACTGAAGACCCATGAAAATGGAAATTAGTCTGCTATTGTTGTAGCAGCTGTTTTTACACCCAGGAATTTATTTAAAAAAAAAGAAAAAAAAGAAAAGTGACGAGGTTATGTCTCAGCTGTCTCCATCTTTCTTTTCTGTTCCCTGTCTTTGTCAGAGATGCACGTCTGCGTGACAGCACCGAAACAGACACACAAAGCAGCCACTGAGGATAGGATGAGGCCTGTATATAAAGAATGAAGATGAAACCTGGTCTTTGGCTCTGAAAATTCTGCAAGCTGCACCTTCCAGGATGACCGTGTTGGGGTTGGGTGTGTTAGAATATGCGCAGTAACCAATCAGAAAATAAAAAGCAGTTCTCCAATTCAGTGCTTTGTATACACTAATACCTGTTCTGCTCTTCATTCACTTTCTAGGCTGCTTAACCACCACAGCTTGCTTCTTCTCACTTTTTCAATTCCAATGCTGCTCTGGACTCTATATTAATACTAGAGTTATTATTATTTTTGATCTATATTCACTTTTAAATACCGTTTGTTTTGTTTGTTTATTTGAGTTTAACTAACAAAAAGCGCTTTTAAGTTTTTTTCAGGGCCACTCAGAAGTCCCTTCCCCCAAAACCTTGCTTACCTTTATATGAGGAAACACAAAAAGGTAAAGACCACTTCAAAAAATAAATAAATAACTCGTATTTCCTGTAACCTAAGAAGGTAGGTTAAGGTAGTGCCACTTTCAAAATTTCAAGGGCAAGTAATTTCTTGAAATATCAATAGCAACAATACTGACCAAGATCACTTTATTTTTAAGTGTTTATTATTATGTTTATGCTATAATAAACACACACCTGGAGTGGTTTTCTCCCAATGTGACGGCGATCCGGCAGATACCGTGGCAGGTTTCCATGTCTCCATTCTGAACAGCCTCTCTGAGCTGCTCCTGGAGCGCCAGCACTTGAGGGACCAGTTTCAACAAAGTGTTCACATATCTGCAACCCATAAACACAAACGAATACAAAGAACATCTACAATCAGTATTTATGAGACTGCTAAGTTTAATAAAAATGATTTAAAAAAAATACAGCAGATAAAACACAGGATGCAAGGCTAGGGACTCTCAACTGGTGTATATCAACCTGACTCACACTGCTCACAGCTAGGTTGATGTATTTATTGCTCCTTTCCAAGACAAGTGTTTATTTCAAATCAAATCTCAGTCCAAGTTAGTCCAACCTCTGATCTAGCACACCCACCGTAACAATCCCACCAGAAAATCTATTCAGAGCTTCTTCTCACAGCTTCACTGCTGTCAAATTTGATTCTGTCCTCAGCCTGCTGTCTCAGCCATTTATAATTCCCTCACTCTGGCTAAAAGACACGTATGACGTGACACACGGCACCACACACTCCCCTCACAGCTGCTCATGTGACGACATCATACAACATCAGTTCTCCTGTCGTCTTTAATGACAGCAAGAAAAGGAGTGACATTTGGAGATGAAGGGCCCCTGAATGTCAACTAGAAGATTATGTGCATGAGTGAATGCTATACATGTAAACCATATTACGTGTGTCCCACTGGGTTTTTGTGGCATGCAGCCTGTGCTTCATCTTTTACGAGAAAGTCAATATGGAGGTTGGTCTAGGTCGATGAATATTTATCAATGACAGAGCAAGGTTGTGGGACTATACAAAATTATAAAAAACCCCAAATATTTCAACCTAATCAACTGTAGGTTAGATTAGAGCACTAGAGAAGCACACTAAGGCCACAACTGACTATTATTTCCATTATCAGTATCTGCCAGCAATGTTTTTTTTATCTTTAAAAAAACAAACAACCAACAACAACAACAAAAAACATCTATTTGACATACTCAAAAAAAAGTCATCTTTAAATTTTGATAGCTACATGGATTTCCTGTCTATGTTGACTAATTACTTCTCAGTGGTAATTTAACAGCAGCCACAGGAAAAGTGTCCAGACCCACCCGACCCCCCTTGCAATGTACCTCCTGTGTTGCACGTTAAATGTATCCCTTGCTGCGGTCATAGAAAGGATTTATTATTTTAATTTCTTTAGGACCCTCTTATGAGTCAAGCAGATGGTTCTATGGTCCTGTATGAAGTCCAGCCCTCTATTAAGCTGCCCATGCTGATTCAGCCTTTTCTTGAGTGAGATCCACCCTGTAGCGAAGCACATGTGTATGAATATGGGTTCCATCTAATAATCTCATACCTGTACATCTATTGGCCTAGATCCTGTGTTCAGCTGTCTAAGTAATGCTATGAGCTGCACCAAGAACTGCACTTAACCTAACTGACTGTGCGAGCACGCGTGTTTGTACATGTGACCGACAGACTGCACTCATGCACTCAGAAGCTCATTCATTTTTAATAAGGTGCTTTGCAAATGCAGGTCATGCACTTTTAGCTCAGAAAAGGAAGGCTTGGTGTGCATGTCATGTGATTAAAAGGGCAGAATGAATTTGTATGCATTTCCCCATTTCCTTTACATGAGATGACATTCTGGAGATTCCTCTGAGACAGCCTGCTCCGTTAGCTTATAGTTATCTCCTCTTCTCTTTAGCTCCTATCATGATGTTATACACTTTCTGCCTCTTTCCTGACTCCTCCTTCATTCTCTCCCTCTCATTCCAGCTCCTCCCTCCCCCCAACATCCCTCTCCCCACCTCTGATCCCCTCTGCAATTACTGCAACACTCTGAGACAGGGGAAATGGGTTGCCTGGCAACAGGATGCAGCTGGACCAATAGCATCCCCCTAAATGAGTTGACTGTAATGTGTTTAAACAGAAAGAGAGAACAAGAGACAGGGAGGAGGGCTTAGTGCTGATGAGAGAGATGAGAAAGGGGAAAGGAAGAGCACAAAGAATCAGAGGTAGAGTGAGAGAAGCGATAAAATAGAAAAAAAAAAGCGATTGTGAAGGATGGAAAAAAATGTGGGCTTTGACAGTATTTTAAGGGATAATGGAAAAACAGATTTATTCGTTTCCTTTTCTTTCATTCATTAATGAACACATACTATTTTATGTAGCTACTTTAACCTTATCATTAAACAATGGACCAACAAAAACAGCGGCCACATGTGTCTCAGGAGACGCTTCTAATAAGACATAACTTCTGGGAGGGGCTGACAACCATGACATTAAAAAAGGGGAAACAAAAAAAAAAACAGAAAAGAAAAAAGAAAGAGAAAACAAAAACATAACTGAAAAAAAAGGAAATGGAAATAAAACAATTCAGAAAAGAAATCAGAAGGATCACATTTGTAACAGTCTACTCTAGGAGCCTGGAAATACTTATTTTATGCTGTGTGCGTCATGTTGAGACTGAAGATGTTCTACCTGTAACTCCACTGCCATTAATTGTCCTCCTACCATCTGCTAGGAATAATGTCAGGTTGTTTAAAACAAATTGTCAACAGCAACTTCACAGGTCCAACCCCCTCTGTCTGTGTAGCCGTGCAGAGGTATGGAGGATGAAGTCCTTTATCCTTCCACACTTCTCACACCTTCCCTTGCCCTCCCTTGTCTCTTAGCATCCTTTCTTCTCTTTGCATCGCCCCATCGCCCCCTCCCTCTAGATTTCTGTCTCTAAGGGGAGGGGTAATGGGTGCCTGCTATGTCTGAATCAACCGGGGCATGATGACATCTCTCCCCAGCTCTGTAACCATAGCAACGCCAGCCAACCGAGAAATGCCGCTCTCCTCCCCCTGGCTGTCAGATTGCCCTGTATCAATCCCTCCCTCCTTCCTTCCTTCTTTCCATCCCTCCCTTGTGCCCTTCCAGTGCCCACCCTGTCTGCTCTCAGCCCTAAGCTACTGATTTTTTCATCTCTCTCTTTCACTGTTTTCATTTTGACTCCAGTGTATTTTCACCAGTTCCTCACAACCTTTTGTGTAGCAGTATAGTTATCATGTCGTCTTATAGTTATAATCCCATTTTAATGGGTAAACATAAACACACATTTACAAACATTTGTACACACCTTTGAGAGTCAGGTTGCGAGATGGCATTGACTATTGCCTCTACTGCTGTGTCAAAGAGCTCTGGGTCGGGCAGGGCACTAAAGCAGTCGTGCACCAGGCCTTCACTCTCGCTGAGGGGCACATCTAGCAGCACCCATGATGACAGGCAGCGTAGCACGCGAGCTTTCACGGCTCCCGGGCTGTCTGTCCGCCGCAGTAGTTGTTGCAGTAAGGGACACACTGACCCCCACTCCCGTCCCAGGGCTCCCCGAACCTAGAGTGATAATGATAAAAAGGGTTAATACTGCTAAAGCTTTGTTTAGGTCTGGTATTTGCCTCTGTATATATCAGACACATTTTTATTTTGGTGGCAATAAAATACTTGACTATCTTTTGGATACCATACTTTTTGGAATATAAATCATTGTTTTCTCACAAACATCTCTGTAGTTAAAAAATCCAGTCAAAAGAAAGAACTGTTGTTCAAAAACACTTAAAAAAAGAAAGAAATGAGAGGTAGCTAAAATGCAAAAAATGTTAAAGCTTTCTTAGTCTTGTGTTGTCATATCATAGCATAACATGAACTTTGGTTGAATACTGCATAAAATATTACAAGAAGTCGCTACTGGCATGTGAGCCGTTTAAGTTTTTTAAATTTTCCACATTTCCACAACTAAAAATCTTGTAAAGCACTATAAACACTCTGAAGATGCATGGACAGTGGTTGAGTAAAAGAGTTAAAAATTAAAAAAAAAATAATTTAATATTGGGAGACCTGCAGTGGATGCAAAGATAGGAGAAAGGGGTGCCTGGAGAGATACCTGTCCTTTCCGGTACTGGGGCAGGCGGCTGGTCTGGAACTCCTCAGGCAGGACAGTGAGCAGCTCCAGCAATGCAAGGCAGCGTGCCCGTCCGTCCACTCCTCCCCCGTCCTCCTGAAACACTCGCACCATCTCTGCCACTGCGCCAGGCCAGGCCTCAGGCATGGTGTTGAGTGCCAGAGAGGCCAATGCCACACACAGCCTTGTGAGCACCATCTTGGAGCCAGAGGAGAAGCAGGCAATCTGGGAGAACAGCTGGCTCTTCAGAGACTCATACTGGTCTGTGGGGATATCTGACCAGTACCGAGAGATCTTGGTGTGAAGTGCACTAGCGCCAAAGTACTGGATCTCTGGAACCTGTGAAAGAAGAAAAGATGGATGCAAATTACAGAAAATATCTTAGCTTTTTTCTATCTATGTGTGTCTTTGTGAGAGTCTGTGTACCATGTACCTTTTCTGGGCTCAAGAGGGCCCAGCAAAACTGCCAGGCCTGAGGCGAGACCTGAGCCTGCATTAGCCATTTCTGGGCCAGATTCTTGTTTTCTATATTAGGGTCATAGTACAACTGGTGGAGTGCCTATGAAAAAGAAAAGAGAAGAATAACACTAAACAGTGAAACCAATCCATACAGTCTTGAACCATGAAGGATCTGAACAACTTTCTTGTGAGAAATGTTTGCAACTACACTCCACAGTCACAACAGTGGGTGTCCGCAAACAGACCTGCTGCGAATAGATGCGTTCCTTTGAGCGCTTGTATGCTGGAAAGGCCTTGATGCCTTGAGAAATGAGAATCTTTTCTCACTTGGCAACACAAACACCAAATAGACAGGTTACCTCCAAAATCTGAACAGTTGAGAAAGCAATGACCTGAAAACAGGACTCTGTGAAATGTAGCTCTGAGTAATTTGAGTACTTGAGTGCAGAGAGAGCAAGGAGAGAGCCAAAGAAAAAAAGATAAGGGATGAGTGTGAGAGAGGGCAATACAAGAAAAGAAAATGCAGTGTTAATTAAACAGACACCTCTAATCCTGACAATGCTAGACAAAATACCGAGGCACTACTCTGCAAAAAATGCCTTTTTATTTCCCTGTCTCTGTCTCGCACACAAGCGCACTAGCACACATACATGCTCACTGAACTGAAACAGCTGGCTGCCAGCACATAGTGTCTCAGGGAAGCAAAAAAAATCTATTCAGTGAGCTTTTGATCCTTGTCTTTTACCCCTGAAGCCTGCTCACATCACTTCCTCCACCACCAGTCATGCTCTCCTCTTTTCTCTCTGACAGTTCATCTCTCTATTTTTCTTCCTCGAGCCTTAACAGTCCATCTGGTTTCTTCCCATGCCTCTGTTTCTCACATTTCTTCTAGGATTTACATTTTACCCCAAACTATAATGTTGCAGAAAAGGGAAGATTTAACAATACAGCAAAAAAAAAACCAAAACATGACAGGTTACTAAAGAACAACAATACAACTAAAGCTGAAAACTGAAAAAAGACTATCAATACAAAGTCAATACTGACTAGAGGCAGAGTTTCAGGTGATGTTCTCTAAATGTCTGTCATCCTCCACTGCAATTATCTGTCTCCACTCACTATACTACTCTGAACACGGCTGCTGGCTGTTAATGAGCTGACTGTTTGCACAGTCAGGTAGCATCTGTACAGCTATGTACAGATGCTATAGCAAGAGCTATAGGAGCCATATGTATGGTATGTAAGGGGCCTTTACTTATTCTTAGCTCATACTTAACATCTATCTTCAGTTTCAGAGAAACATAAGTGATAACAGGCTATGAAACCTTTTTTTTTTGAAACCACATATACCATGATTGAGGACTGTTGACACATGGAGAGAAACTAAGCCTGATAAATTGTAGGGAAAATAAGGACAACAGTTTACTGTTGCTTTTGTGCTAACCTTTAACTATAATTCAACCTGTATTACTGTTAACAACATATAAATTGTGGGGTGTGAACTATGTTTCAGTTCAAGTGTAGCATGCTAGAAAATATGAGAACCACTGATGTAGAAAAATCTCCATGGCAAAATGTATGAAAAATGAATGTTGTGCTGTGATTTGGCAGGACCTTTGCAATTTGGCCCCAACTATAACTGGATTTTTAGGACATTTATCATTTTTAGAGAGGGGAAAATAATTTCAGTATTAATATAGATCAGCTAATCCATCTATTCGTGGTGTATATAGACCTATCTGCAGTATTTTCCTGGAAACATTACCTGTTAAGTATATATGGCAAATAGGCAATGTTTCCCATATACTCAGTTATTTGTGGCATCTCGCAAATAATTGAAATGCCACAAATAACTGACCAGCTTTCTTCTAATGATGTTCTGTTTTTTTCACCATTTAAATCTCATTTTATTGATGATTAGCACTGAGTGTAATCATTTCACTCAGCACCTTGTTGTCCTTCTCACATGATCGTATACAAAAACACTAGCAACAGACCCATCTAGGAGTAGCTCTGCTTCTCTGTGCTCATTATCTGAATAAAATATGATAATTCAGGGGAGGAAGGATTGCAGTTTGCTTTACTACTAGAGAAAAGTGTCTGACTTCACAAATCTCACAATCAACACAAATATTATGTGCGAATTTGCCCAAAACTACTGGATTCAGGTAAAACTGCTAACGCACCACTCTTCAATAAAGTTAACAGAAGCAAGAGTGCAAGGAGCCTGGTACCAGGGACAGCTATTAGTTAAAGTTATAATACAACAAGGTTTATGAAGTTACTAGGGTATACATAGCTGAGAGCGAACTGCTCATCCAAGAGGAAAATGTTAATGCAAATCTGAATAGATGAATATTCAGGTCCAGCTTTAACTCATATACCAATTAAGACATAGATCAAACATAAAAAGATTGGATGTATAAAAGACGGTTTAGTCAGTTCCACTGTGCCATTGATGAAATTCGAGTCATAAACAGCAGCTTTTAACTCTACTGTGTGATCGCAGACTTCTCCTTATTTAATCCTGAACAGCGCTGTGTCTGAGCTGCTCTGTCCTTCCGAGGTTTATTATCAAAGCACACCATGCTAAACAGTCTGCTCAGTTTGCTCCTTTAATCTGCTGACAAAGAACCACTGCTTGTCTTTTCCTATAAATCACACGAGACATCTCAAAAATCTCAAACAACTGTATTGTCTACTGTTAACTGGTTCTTAAAACAAGAAGAAAACTCATATCCTTAAAAACACCAGCCCTCAATTTTACTTGCAGTTGACAGAGGTAGTTGTATCTACAGATGGTCGCAAACTGCCTGAACCACCTGGCTTCACCTGAGGAAGACGAGCTCTTGGCAGACACTGTCAAAGGTCATTAGCCTCCTCACCACTGTAGGAGGGGAAAGGGCGTGTAGGTAAAAAACACAAAACAAAAAAAACAACATGCCTCCATCAGACAGATTCACCATCTAGCTGAATCCTCACTACCAAAACAAATAGCTATAATACTTCACCTATAATTTACTAAATACCAAATATGAAGCAAATCCAGAAGGTGAGAGCCATTACAAATTAAAAATGATCTTATTAAAATAACAAAAAGTGCATAGCAGCAGATTTGGACTAATAGAGGCAGGCAGATCTAAAATAAAGGCAGTCTTTTTATTTTTATTTTTACTAAAGAAATCTCTCTTCCCCAGCATGCTTTTAAGGCGTAAAAGCAGGAACCCCCACACACATACTTTGGAAATATCTTTGCACACTGTGTTCACACACAGCAGGTCAGGTTCAGTCTATTTTCAAGCCATCTGTCCACAAGTGTCACTGTAGCAGCTACGGTTGTGTATGCAGAAGGCATGATCACATCACTGACCCATGATAACACTGCGAGAGTCAGAGACATGCAGATGAATGATGATTAATGAGGGAACAAAGAACAATAGTTTGTGTGCGGGGGTGGCTGTTGACAGCATACAGCCAAGATAGAAATTAAGAATACTATGTTGCCAAGAGTGATTATATCTCAGTCACATGAACACTAAAAAAAAATCTCTTGTACCAAATGTCTCCATATGCAGTCCCTTATTCCATAAAACATTTATTTTCCTGAACATTTTCAGAGGACTGCTGAGGTGTAGATACTGAATTGAGGATAATATTATTTATTTACTATAGAAATGCATCTATCTGATATTTAGAGCTGATGTTAGTTAACAGACATGACAACTGAAAACCCCCCATTAGTGTGCTTTTCCTGTTGACTTCACTCTCTGTGATTTGTGCTAATGTTCAGTGTAACTGTGATCAACTTCATTAATATTTTACTTCATCTAACTAAAGGTGCGTCCCATGATTCAGTTCTAAGATTGCTGCCATTTATCTTAGATATAAACAACCATAATACTGTCACAGTACCACCCACCCAAGGATTTGGCCACAAGGATGTGAAAGGTGTGGGTCTGAAGGGCCTCCAGGCATACTAAATTGCCCTTCATGAAATGACAGGAGCAGGTGTGAGATGATGGGTTTTCAAGAAGAGGATACTCAAGCATCTCCAGGCTTCACTTCCCTCTTTTTTTGTTTATTTGGAATATGATTACTTTTATGTCTCATCACCCAAGTGTTGAACTGTCTGTGGGGTGAGGAACTGCAACTCAAGGCCAAATGGAGTGCATAAGCTGGCCCAAATCTTCGGAGTAAAGATTGGGCGAGTGGAAGCCATATATTCTGGACTTTACAGGGAGGGTCATTTCGCCTAGTGAGCCTAGGTGTCATCGAGGTAAGGTCAGACTTCTTTACATGCCGGTGGCCCCTAGAGTAATGTGAAATGTTTGACGACCATTAAAACATGACTAAAGCAAAGTTTCATTTTTATGCAGATGATACTGTGATCTACTCCTCTGCACCTACTCCTAACCAGGCTCTCTGTCAGCTACAATCAGTTTGTAATACACTGCAGCACAACTCTGTGTGTGTGAACTCAAACGTACTAAACCTTTCAGCTCTGAGAGTGAGTTAGCATCACAGAATAAGTACTTATGAATTACAATTGATAACTTTAAAATAAATATCTAAATTGAAGCATCTGGTGAAAAAAATAGAAATATTAATTACTTTAAAACCAAATTCTTTGTGTTTTGAGGCAAGAAAGACACCTGATGTTAAAACTTCTAAGTCAGGGCTGGACTGCACTGATCTTATTTATATGCATGCATCTTCAAAATGTTAATATAATTGGATAATGTCTATAATAGAGAACTGGGGTTTATGAGCACTCACCGAAAACATGCATTTTAATGGTCAGATGAGGTTGACTTCTCTGGTAAAAAGAAGTCTAGTTGTGTAGAAGTCTATACTAAAACTGTCCTCGGCTCACTTTCTCTGTCACTGTTGATTAAAACATGATGTTAATTTTGTAAATTATAGTTATTATTAGAGTCAAGAAACAACACTACCCAGGGGAGGTTCTTTGGCCAACAATTGGCCCAATAACAAGCTGCGTGAAAGCGCGGTGTCCTTAGTTTCACAGTCAGATTCTCCTGTTCTTTGTTTCAAAATACCAAGATGGTGGGGGTGAGAACCCTTAACTTGTAGCTTAACATGACAGGAGCTAATTAACCAATTATTAATGTCTAGACTTAAACATTAAAAAAAAAAAAGATTCCTAGTCTCTTTCTCACAGTGAGTAATTCAGGTTATTCATTTAATACTGGCATTGGATTAGCACAGAAGATATATAAAACTCTTACACTCTCACTACTGAAAAACTATTTAATACATCATGTGTAATTTCTCAGTGACAGATTTTAGGGTGCTACTATGTTCTATAATATGTTAGCTGGCTGGGTGAATAGTCTCCTCAGCCTTTAAATGTGATAAAACTTCTTAAAACTGCACCTGCTGCTACATAGATCTCACCCTGAAATTACCTACAGTTACCGAATGGCAGAGGTGCTTTACCAGCTGAGAGGCAGGGAACTAAACCATACTAAATGGACCTTGACAGTCTTCTGTGCACAGCATCCTGTGTGGGGTGATTACAGGTAGTTACGGTAACAGAAAGTCACCCCGTTAAAGTTCCCTTGAGCAAGAATTGGGCCGATCCAGTGCAGTGTTGGGCTTCTTTCCTGTGGTACAGCAGTATTTTATCTCAGGGGAGAGCTGAAAAATGGCAAAATCCTAAAAACACACTGTGGCGCTCTGAATTTCCTCTAAAAAATTCACTTTCTTGGCACATAGTGACTCCAAAGATAATTAGAGTTGGGCGGAAATGTACGCCAGTGTTCGAACCCCTTTTATTATGCACACAAAGATCCTGACAGTGTGACACTTTGTTTCACAGAGCCGAGACTGAACAAAGAGCACTCTATGGAACACATAGAAACACTGGGCCAGGAACCATCATCTCCACCACCATCTATAATATAAGCACACACTACCCAACACCCACTGCAGCAAAGGGAAAATTCTGCATCTACAATCTCCTTTTTTCAACTGCTCCAATAAAATTGCAATTTATCTTTTTATTCATAAGCCATATGCTGCTGTACAGTAGGTAATTTACTGCCGATAGTAACATCTTAGACAATAAGTTAAATATCAGATTTACATGCTAAGAACATTTTTAGGTAAGCAGGAAAAGAAATTTAAAGACACTTTCCATTCTCTTAGCATCCTACTGATCCCATAACCAAAGTGTTATCACCAAACTAACAAGAAAGAATAAGAAAATAGAAAAAAAACTCAGCTATTACTTTCTAAATATAGTCAAGCCTTAGACTAACAATATCTCATTAGTTTTGAAATGCCACTGCACTATAAATACAAAACTGCTGATATCTTTTATGGGAAATTATACCTCAGATGCTATGTGCTGTATGCATGCTATATTAGTTCATGAGATTACAGATAGTGCTGTACGGCTTGGAACAGACTGAATGCTGGTGCAAGCTGTCACACAATCTGAATAACGACCTTAAATTCTTAAACACTACCCACACATGACATTTTGTTATTTGCAAAGACATTACAGACATGCTCTTAAACACTTTTTAAAAACTATTATTTACTGAATGATTAGTACCCTGACACTACTACCTGATTCAGACAGTAAAATGAGTCAGTGAAAGCTGAATGTAGCGCATGTGGTTCACACCATTTTTTTTTTATTTTTAAATATCAGGCATTGTTTTTGCTTGTGTGAAGGGTTTTTGGTAAGCAAGGTTTCACTTCAATATTGCAAACCCAAAATAAAAACAGAGCAATGTTATGATAATATCTAAGCATATGAGTTTGGACTTAGTTTACTTTATCTAAAAATTTACCTCCATGATTCAAGTTATATTAATTACACATTTTAAGGAGTGCATGTAATATATGCTAGTGTTAACTTTAAATTTAGAAAATGTAATTCCATGGAATGGAGTATCTTTTTCTCTGTTGTGCCAATAAAACAATACACTCTCTCCACTTGTAGAAATGAAACATGAATAAGTGAAAATAGATTATCCCAAGGCAGAACAGGACCATGCTCAGTGTTTGTTATTCTTCTTTGTGCTTTTATTACACCACACTACCTATCTATCCAGGCATTTTCCCCACAGGAATCCGCCTCTCTCCTTTAAACCTGCCTCTAATCATTTCTGTCGCATCCCCAACCTCCTCTCACCCCCTCCTCTTTCTTTACTGGCACTGTTATCGACATGGACCCCTCCCTCCTTCACCTCATCCCTCTATCAGTTTTATCACATCAGCTCTCCTCCACCACAGGAGAACCTTTCTCTCTCACACACACTCTCCACCGCCTCCCCACCCATCCCCTTGTGCCCCTGTCAGCGGCCACCAAGGAGGGAGATTTATCACAGCGACCTGGCTGCAAACACTGCCATGCACACGCACGTACACACACACACACACACACACACACACACACACACACACACACACACACACACACACACACACACCAGCTGAATATAACCAATCTGACAAAGATAAACAAAACCTTGAAGCGCACTTAGGAGAATGTGCATGGTACAACCTGTTACCACTTGAGTATTCTTTCTAAACATAGCATTTAGTCGAGGCTAAATTAGGTGAGGTCAGCTCGTAAACACAGAAACATCACGTCCCCTAAATAAACCAGCATTGTAATAAAAAGTCTTAACCAAAGTAATTACAACGGGCTACAAGGCGCACTTAAGCGTCCTGCTTTCCCCCTTAAGTCGCCCGTGTTATCTTTAACACAGCCCCTGCTTTTCCTCTTGAGCTGACTGATGCAAAAACTTACCGTCTCCACGTTTTCCACCGTAAAGTCCAGGGCGTCCGGTGTGGCTGCTATTCTCCCCGGTGTCTCCATATCTCCGCTGATACGGAGCTGTCAAATGATCAAAGAGGAGCAACACATTCAGCAGCAGCTTTCGTTAAACTTTCCCCCGCAAAGTGTGTAATTTCCATAATAATTCCGCAACAGCAATGAGCATGTTTAGGTTAGCTTTACGATATGATTAATTGTAGTCTTAAGGATGACATGAGGGGCTAACCGGCAAGCTAACATTAGCTCTTCTAGCTGTCGCTAACCTCCACTATGTAAGAATACTACAGCGATTGCTAGCGTCACTGTGCTAGCACGAAACTAGCTAACGTAGCAATGTAACTTGACGCAACCCTAGTGTCAAATTCAACCAAGCGAGACGGCGACGCTGGTATTTTCAGAGTGACAGTTTTATCATAACAATCTCATCTCCATGTGTTATCGCCAGTCTATCTGGTGGACCAGTATTTTCACACCTTTCTGTCCTGCGACGGTCTGAGACGATGCTGGCAGCTCCCCGCCGCTCTTCTGCCTCTGCTCCGTCACCAGTAGCCTTTGCTACGTTCACGTGTTGTTGGAAATATCGTAATCGCAGCGTAACCAATGAACAAGGCAAATGAAACAGCGATTTTGTAAAATTCCTATAATACTAAATGCACCGGATATGTATACGTTACTGCAAAGAGTGGATTTTGCTATTATAATCTATTAGTTAGTTATATATCATTAGTCTTACTAAACTGTTTGCGTCATCACAAGGTTAAATTATATAAATCGTCCAGAGTTGCCCTTTTGAAGCCATTAACATTAAATGCGACAGTTTCCTCCCTAAATAGATTGCGAGTGATGGTCTATGCACACATACTACCAATACTACTACTACTACTACTACTAATAATAATAATAATAACAACAGCCCACAGTTACCTTAATTTAAATATACCGAATAATTAACTAGTTGTCACAGGATGAGACTCAGGGTACCCTGGACAGGTCGCCAATCTGTCGCAGAGCCAACCATTTACACTCACACCAGGCAATTCAGAATCACCAATTAACCTAACTGCATGCACTTCTTTGCAGGGAAGTTGGGGTATCAGATAGAACATACAAACTCCATACAGAAAGGCCCAGGACTGGATTTCAATAGAGGATCTTCAGCATCACCATGCCACCCTGTGTTTTCAAATACATCTTAATCTTTACGTTTTCAAGCAAGTTGTGCTTTTTAAACAATGGCTTTATTTCTTTTACTGAACTTGGCTTGCAAATCCATTCATTCATCCATCTATTCATTTTCTTCCTTTATCCATTCCAGGGCTGCAGCTGGTTGGAGCCTATCCCAGCTATCATATTAGGTTTATTATTTTATATGCAAATAAAATATATAATAGACCAATATATCTTTTTTTAAGTGCATATCGCATAAACTTCTCCTGGACAAAATTATTACCACACATCACTGTCAACAGATAACTATTTAAAACGTATATATAGTGTGCAAACAGTAATAAAAACAAAGCCATCCAATTCAACTGAAGAAAATTGCAGTTAAAATTGAATCAGGAGTTGTAGGACATCAATGACTCACAAGTCTAATCTTATTTAAACCAGTGAATCAACAGTAGAGTTGAGAGCCCTAACCCAGCCCTAACAACCTTCTGTGTATATGTTTACTATTCTTCATTCCACCCCCAAAACAGTTTAATATCTTAATATAATTCTATATCTACTGAAATGTGTGAGAAAAATGGCTTTCAGTTTAACAGTTGCAGTTTACAGTTTGGCCGGTTATAAGAATCAACTTTAAAGCAACAGCGTCCCCATGTGGATGACAGAAAAACTTACAGCATGCCTTAAAAATCACAAAAAGCGAGAACGTTCTTATTTTTTATTCCGCTTTAGCATAAAGTTATAAACCTAAAAGAACGAGTAAAGCTTTTTTAAAATGTTGTATAGCTGAATCCTTAGTGAGACAATGATTTAACACTGTCCCAGTTTAAACATGGATTTGTTGCATATTTAAAGGCGTCAATAAGTCAGACATTACGAAAACCTATTATTTTTAAAAACAGAGAGAAAAAAATGGAGTAATACATATTATATAGCCAGTGCAATATTACTAATGTATCACAGGCATTTGAGGAAGTAATTTATTTGTTAACGTTATTTTTAAATTAGGTATGAATGGAGAGGAAAAACAGGACAGAAGAAAAACAACGTTAGAAGTTCGTTGAAGTGAGTAATATGGAGCTTAAAAATTAACTATAAATAGCAATGTAACAGATCTTTAATACATTTGTGATTTGTGTGGCTCGTGTTTGCGTCGTCGTTGCCCTGTGCGCCTGTGCGTCACGGATTCGCTGACTATTTTGAACCAGGAACACGTGGCACTGGTTCGCGAGAGAGAGAGAGAGAGAGAGAGAGAGAAAACACACCACACACTCCTCCCTCAACTTTGTCCCTCCAGCCACGCACACACTGTTAGAGCTACTGTTTCTCCGCAGCGGTTAGGACACTAAAGCGGCCTCGGGTTTTTAAACTGTTTCGTGAAAGTCTGCAGTCCGACTGTGGACAAAAGCGGGAGAAGTCCTGGGTGAAGAAGAGGAGAGGAAATCACGCTTGTGTAGTGATTTTATTACTGCGTCGCCACAAGACACAGATGATGGAGACCAAACTCTGGATTGCCCTTTGCGCGCTTCTAGCGATTTACTTGGGATCCGCTGAACACGGTAGGAGGCAGTTTATTTTTGTATGCTACATGCCCGAACTTTGTGCTTACAGCGCCTAAAAAGTAAACGTAGCCTTTCACGCCAAACTCACCTGCTGACACTTGTGTTGTTGTTAGAGTGGAGATTAGTGGCATTATTAGTCATGTCTGTCCGGCTTTAAAATGACAAAAATCACCTGGGTTTAAAGGATGAAGTCAGTGTTGTTGTTTTGTTTTCATTTTACGCAACAAAGAGATAGACAGGTTGTTATTTTATTTGTTTTAGTTCCTCCTTTTTTCTAGCTCGAACTCGCTTTTACACTGAGCAGATTTATTTTAAAAATTCTACTCCACATCTTCGCCTCTACTTTTTGTTCAAGCAAGCCACATTTTATCTCGCACATCACTTCCTCCCTTGCTCCCTCTCCCCTTCTTCCTCTTTCTGCTTGCATTACATTAACTCACCTCTCACACATCCTGTCTTTCACTCTTAACCCACCTTCTGCTTTTTGCCCCCTCCTACCTGTTACAACCCTTTTCTCTCTTCCTCCGGCCTTCTCTTTTCTTTCTTCCATCACCACCTCTCACATAAAAGGACAATGAGACTGTTGACATTTGAAAAGAGTTTATTGGGCTGAACTGTCCCTTAAGCTCCTCGAGCTGAAATTCAAATGAATAGGAAACAGCACGGCTCCACTGGAGAACATTTATTGGCTGTAAATTAGCAGGAAAAGTACATTGTGATAAATGACACCTCTAATTATGTGCAGCAGCACACTGTCATTTTACTGGGTTCCTACTAATTGGCTCGCCTCTGCAGTACACTATGCAGACTTTATGAAGAGATTTTAAGCGGTTCAGTGGTAACAGGTTCAGTTTTTACTGTATGTATTAAACACAAGGAAGGGGATGATGGCAGGTTATTAGCATTCACCATAAAAAAGCCCCCTGAGTTTTCATAGCAAAGAAGCAAAGAATATGAGCAATGCTGCACTCATATAGCCTTCTTTTGTAACTAATCAATGAGATCTTTTCTCCTGTGGAAAACACAAGTTTTAAATAAATAAGAGTAACACAGACAGACTATTTAAAATTAGATCAAAAGTAAGAATATTTTCAGTAACTGACATCATGCTTCAGCCAGCATACCTATGCAATAATATGCACACGGTATAACAGAGCTGGGTTTAAGTTTCATTTGTATGGTGTCATATTTACTCAGGAAAAGAACTACAGATAGAGCATCTTATGAAGCAGAACTGTGATATAAGTTGAAGCTCTCTCGGTGCCTGGTTTCAAAAAGGCTGTTTTTAATAGCTTCCATTTACAAGAAATCCCTTTGTTTCATTTCATTGAGCTTAATTTTTAATTCTGATAAATTCCCCGAGCTGGATAATTATTAAGTTTTACTGGGAGGGTTTTTTATGGGGCAAATTAGTTTAGGACAGAAGTTTTTGCCTGCGGTGTGTAACATGCATGCACCAGGTAAGTTCGCTATCATAAAACATAACGAAACACCTATAGTTAGTTTAGGCTCTCACATGTGGTCTATTGAATGAGAACGAGAGCCAAAAACATGGTAGGCAGTTTGAGTACAGCATGTGCATAGCTGTTTGTTTTTAGCTCTTTCAGTTTCACTTAATAAAAAGCTCACTTCAGCAGTATTGGCTCAAATGTCACCAGAACCACTTGCTGAGAAAACAGAGCTTATGATGTGTCTCAGGCAGACTGTATCACAGTATATTTTTCCAGCAGTGCTGCAGCAGCAGACATCTGTTCACAGAGAAACTTTTGGCTGTTTCTCTCGCTGGCAGGGTCAACAAATGGGCAAAAGCTATCTCCCCAGGTACATGCTGCATTGGCCTGAAAGATTGTGAGTAAGCCCTTGTAATATCTAAAAAGGGGCGTGTGCAATGGTGGAAACAGTGACTCTCTTCATGATTTTACCCTGCACACACATGCATGTACAAAAACAGACATAGCCTACTAGACGAGACCTAGGAAGCTCGCTAATGGAGCTAAAGTGAGGGAACAAGGCCAGTATTATACAGCCAAGCACCTCTGTCTATTTATGAGTGTGTCTGTTTTGGTATCATTTAGTTCACACAACTCTCTCTTTCTCTGGGTCTGTCTGTGTCTCTCTGCCTCGCTCCCTCACTGTGTTTACTGATGAGCTGTGTGACTGATTATGGCAGTAATGAAAGGCATCAGGGCAGTGTGTTATGGAACGGTAATGACTTTACATTACATTAGTGCTCTGGTCTTCATCAAAGGAGGGGAGAAACTGAAATGGAGCCTTGTACAGTAGAGGTAAATGTGTCAGCACAGAGGGGGGAAGAGAGAGAGTGAAGGTCTTCATTAGTTCACACAACTTATATGGCCTGTAGTTGAAAGTGGCAGTCAAACTGTGTCCTTTTTTTTTTTTTTTTCGTGCGGCATTGTGACTGTGCACTTTGCGACCTATAGGTTAGAGTTCATAAAAGGATGCAAGGTTAAACTTGAGTTGGTAAAACACTTTTTAAAAATAGATATATACTTTTATTATGGATGGTTTGTCATATCAGCCTTCTAAAGATGTCTCCCAAAAGGGAACATCACACACTGGCTAAGCTAATCACATCTCTACAGGTCACAAGTAGGTTTACTTTGATTTACTTTAAAAGGTCACATGCGAAAAATGGTTGGGAATTTATGGCTCCTGATGCAAAAGAAACTCTGGACTTGCAAAACAAATACAACTTGATGTCCTAAAAAGTTGACTCTGTTCGTCTGGATGTAGCGTTTTCGGTGGGAGAAACGTTTCGTCACTCATCCAAATGACTTTTTCAGTCTCACTGAGACTGAAAACGCTACACCCAGATGAACAGAATCGAGTTTTTGGGATTTCCTTACCTGGATGATTCTCTTTCCAAATTCTTTAGCCAGACACTAAAACCTTGTTTGATCCAGGGAAGCTGTTCCATAATTGTTGTGATGATTTTGAGGCGTTACTCAGGACAGATACATTTACATATAAAGCACTATGCAAAAGTTTGGGGCTCTTTAGACTTTTGGATTCCAGCAGTAACATGAGAGGGCATCTGATGGGTTTTATCCCAGACATATAATGAGATTTTTAAAGTGCAACCTGCTGCAACGAGATGAACAAATAGTTTTGGAGCGGATGTTGCAACCCCCGCAAATCTCTGATCTCAAGTAAACAGACGTTGTGAAAGTCTAATTTCACAGAAGAACCAGGTCAAGTTGTCCAAGATGCTGAAAAACCTCCCTGCCAAAAGCCAACAACTGGGGTCATGCGGAAACTTTGTTTGTGTTCAATTTATATTTCGATCGTGTAAACAATATAAAGAAAGTTATTTACGAAAAAAGAGAATTAATACTGTAAAAAATTAAGCGAAATACACTCCAACATTGCTCCACTTTTTTGATTTAGTTTACATATTGAAAAGAAGTGAGAAGACGTGCACACTTATTTAATAAATGAATGAATAATAATATTAATAATATTATTTATTCAAAAATGTATTCATGCCATTATCACTTGTTAATACCTTACTGTTGTTGCTTAAAATGTTTGCACAGCTGTATGTGTGCATGTTTTAATTTCAGTATCCATTGCTTGGTTGTTTAAACATTAGCCTGTGTTGACCCTGAGTTGTTACGATGGTTTTGGGGTGTGAACACTGCCTGTTGCTCCATATGCATTTGGAATAATGAACAAATAATTTGTGACTTTAAGGATATTAATAAGATGACACATTTGCTTCTGTCCTTACTTCTTCAGCTGATGGGCATACTCCTGCCCCTTCTTCAAAAGCTACTCCTGTTCAAACTACAGGGGCTCCAGTTCTGGACCATGTGTCTACTTTGGGCCTGGACGCTGCCAATCATTCAGGGAGCAGCCCAGCAACAAACATAAGTTCCAGTGGCACAGTCAATGTGAGCAGTAGCACAACTACAGAAAATACAAGCATCACCATCACAGCCGAACCAGGGAAAGATAATGGTAAGCATGCACCTCCAAACTCTTACTCCTGCGCTCACTTACAAAACATGATGGTAGGCTAAAGTGTTTAGGAAGTAGCCTAATATTGCAAACTTGCAACGAACTGTGATGCGTTGTTGTGGTTATTGTTTCCGTCTGTTTGACGTTTGCCAGTACGGGAAGTTTTGTTACACTTCAGAAGAATTTATAGGAAGCACAACAGCAGGTGGCTCAGAGTTGAGGAGCTATATTTAACAAAGTCCTTATCACCGTTTTCCACGTCCAGAAGTGGGCCACAGGGCTAGTGACAGGGTTTAAGTGTTGACTGCGATTCCACAAACACAACACAGGAAGGGACAGAGAGCTCAGTTCAGACTTTAAAGAAACAGAGTACAGAACAGGAAACGCCACTAAATGCAAAGATGATGCAAAACAGTGAAGAAGAGCAGTACAAAGAAGCTGTGACTAGCTTAACTGTATAAGAATTGGAGAATAAAGGCAAAATATAGTTGGAGAAGAGCTGGGAAAGAGGTGATTCAGATGCCACTGAGATGAGAAGTGATTAAATGCTGTGCGACTTTTCACATGGGGGTGAGAAAGAGAAGTGAAATCCTCTCCCCCAAGACAGACATGGATAGCTCTTTCTTTGCCTTTCTCACGCACACACACACACTCAGTCCACGCATAAGACTTCTAATCAGTAAATCTGTAGGCTGAGTACCTTTTATTAATACGCAATTACTTTTTGTAAAAAAATAGCAATTATTTTCATTTACATGAGTCAGTATCTCTGCAGGATTTAAGCCGGCAGATAGCTGTGGTTATGTTTTCATCAGACATATTTAACTTTTAAGTCATTAGCACTTACCTCAGTAGAGTGGAAACAAGTGAATTTTCATTTTTAGTGCTTGTAGGTAGGTTATACTTAGCATGCTCATGCACGTAATTATATGCTACCACTGTGATTCATAAGTATGGTGTGAATATCTGTAGCTGCTTTCTTGATACACACAGCTGTATATGTCCGTAATGCCAAATGAGTAAAATATTTTAATTTAACTGACTGTGTCAGCTGCTAATCAATAGATGAACATGAGCTGTTTAAAGTTAAATGAAGACAAAGTAAGGCGCCAAGTGTTAGAGAGCCTCTGTCCTGTAGCCTCACAGACGTAATCAGAAGGGAAAAAACTTAAGTGACACATTTGATTCTGATATCTATTTAATAGCTAATAATTATTCTTGGACAAAATTGCTGTTTACCATTCGTGAAACAGCTGAAGCTGAAAAGCTTGTTTAAGGTTTTCCCAGAAAGTTGATTCTGTTCATCTTGATGTAGCGTTTTCAGTGGGAGAAAGAATTTGTCACTCGTCCAAGTGGCTTCTTAATTGAGCACGCATCAAGACATTTTAACCCACTTTGGCAGGTACTGCCTAAAGATAGTGTTGGAGACTGAATAAGTCACTTGGATGAGTGAAGAAATGTTTCTCCCACTGAAAACACTACGTCCAGATGAACAGAATCAACTTTTTGGGATTTCTTTACCCAAAGATTGTTCCAGCTTTTGTTTCTTAATCCCGTTTAAAGTATATACTGACCTACTGAACGCAGCAATTACAAAACTGCATGTTATCCAGGATGTTGCTGCCAGAGTTTGAAGAAAAGCAGATCAGATAATTGTTGTTTTACATAATCTACCATTAAAACTGAATTGAAGTCCTTTTAGTTTCGAAAGCACTTACTGGCCTTATCTGCTCCTATAGCGCAGACTTCCTACACTTTGTGGACAGAAGTACTGGGCCACCTCCTTATTCCATCTACAGTAGCTTGCCATGAAGTTCCTGGTGCAACAGTTTTTGTGCTGATGTTAATGTCAGAGGAGGTCTGGAACTACTGAGTCAGCAGAGCGCTGCTGACTTCTATGCCCTGTGCTCCTCAGCACTTTTTGATCTCACTTTGTAAATTTACATGGTCTCTCACCTTGTTGTAGTTCTTAAACACTTCCTTTTTGCAAGACATTTCACAGACTGACTAGCTGTAACAGTGGCATCCTATTACAAACACTTCCTTTTTGCAAGACATTTCACAGACTGACCAGCTGTAACAGTGGCATCCTATTACAATGCCACACTCAAAATCAGAAAGCTCTTTAAAACAACTCATTCTTTAACAAATGTTTGTAAAAGCAAACTGAATGGCTGGGTGCCTGATTTTGTACACCTGTGACAGTGGGACAGAAAACATCTGCTCAGCACTTTTGTCCATATAGCGTGCCACAATATGATCTTACAAATAGATTAAAATCCACACTTTTAAGTATTCATAAGGTTTCTCCATGAAGCTTTTGGGTGCCAGTTTTAGTTATTATAGACCCAGAAGTATGAAGTCTTCTGTCTTTAAATATCACTTTTACCGGGCACTTTTAGATTTAAAAAAGCAGCATGCAGAAAAGGAAAATACATTTTCCTTTTGCATGTGTATATTTAGTTATATTTTAAGGAAAAAAAAATATTCTATTGGAAATAACTTTGAAAGGTGATAAGGTAAATTAATTCACTGATATTTAGCATGTATAATAGATAACATTTGCTTCATATAATAGAAAGCAAGTCTTGTTTAGAGTGATTTATGGTAAACGTTAAATTAAACATGCTTTCAGCACAAAAGTACAGCCGAGGCTGATGAGAACTGCATTACATTAGCAGATATGTGATGATGGCACCACATAAAAGTTAAACGATCATCAGAGTAATTACATTTTATCCTGTACAAAATTTAATTCCACAGTTCTCAAGAGATTTCACCAGCCACGATCATTTCATTTCATCAGCCTCAAGCGGTCACTAAAGTTTTCAGGAGACAGCTTCTGAAAAAACCATGAATACCTGAACGGATTTCATGCCAGTCTATCGAAAAGGTGTCAGAGTAGCTGAAAGTCAATTGAACCATCTGTTTTCAGAAGAAATGACCTTAATCCTAGTCCTCTAATCTTTTTTTCTTCGAAAGAAAATACAGTAAAAAAAAAAAACATTTTTAAAAAATACAATTTTACAGTAATTTGAAACAAATTCATTTATCTCCGGTGTTTTGCTTACATTCAAATATCATTCAGTCTTGTTAAGATATTAGATCTGCTTCTTTAACAGAAGTAGATCTAATTTTCTGACTATTTCAGGAAAAAAAATATTTGAAACCATATGCTTCACCATTATGGATTACAGTAAGAGGATTTATCTGCATATCTCTGTCTCCACCTTTAAGCCCTTGGATGATGTTTATCCTCAGGTTTATATGGATTTTATATGAATAAATCTTATTTGTGTAAAAGGTATTATAGGCATATGTTGTTATATACTGTAAGGCTCTTATTGGCAAGCTGTCATTTTGCACACTGGTTCTAGAGACTGGTTTAGTTCTTTGGCTATCACTGCAAGCCTTTTAAGAGGTTGAGGTTGGAAAAACTGCTCTTATCTTCTATGTTTAGACCACCTGGAACTCTTCACCATTTACCATAAAAATAAATAAAACCACTTCCTGTGTGAATTAATAGTAATAGTTACTGTTTATATCATTTTGTGTAATTTTAAATAATTAATATTATTATAAATAAAGGCTAGATTCACTGCTTTTTTTATTTTACAAAATAAAATAGGTCAAATTAAATTGGATGTGCTGGCAGAAATGTAAACACAGGAAACTAAAGACATGACTGCTGCATGACTTGATTTTTTACCTGATAGTACTACATCATTTTAACAATAATGTTGTCTCTCTCTCTTTCCATAGTAACCGACAACGCCATTAAGACTACATTAGCAAAAAATGAAAACATCACAAATACGACACTTTCACCATCCCAGAGCAGCCCCATCACAGCTGTTCCCATTAATATCAGCACCACACAGGTACTGCACACTTCTGCACCCCCTGCTACTTCTGCCCCAGCATCTGAACCACCAAAACCTGAATCTACCATTAACGCCGCCACCACCAAGTCCAACACAAATTCCAGCACCGCCTCCCCCCAAAAGCCCTCCACTTCCCAGCCAACGTCAAACACTTCACTGTCCGACAGACAGTCCACCCAGCCTAGCATCCAGACCAGCTCCCATGCCAACAACCCATCACAGCTCAACGTGGACGGGAACGGTAAGTGCATAATACCTTCTGTGCTGGTATATGAATTTGTTCTTGACTGTTCACTTCCAGGATATTGACAGAGCCAGAAGTGAATTGGCTTATCAACAAAGGAGATGCTGTTCTTTGTTTCCAGCACAAGCCAGTCCTTGGCTGTACACACAGAGACACAAACACACACCACGCAACCCCCTCGTTTACATCTTCTACAAGCACTGTCACCACCAAGCACTCCACAATCATGGGTTTGTTTGAGAAAGGGACAGAGGCAGTCATGGGACTCTAGCCTCAAGATTTCTGTTTTTCTCCTTTTTGTCTGTCTCCGTCTCTCTATTTACTAAATGATTTATTTATGAACAGTTGCTCTCTCTGTGTCCATACAGTCCACACAGGGTTTAGAAACCATTCATTTGAACACGTTGAAAGTACTTTTACCAGACTATAGGTGCAAAGAAATGAATAACTGATTAACTTTTCTCAGTTGTCAAGGCTGTTTGACTACAGTTTAAGTGTAAAATTCACTCTGCTTGTCTCACTCTGTGTGGTTTTATTAGGTGCTTGGCACATTGCCTCTTTCCATAAGCCAGAGGAACAGCAAGCATTCATGGCTCTGTGGTTGTTGTTACTTTTGACCAAAGGGTATTAAAAAAACAGCTAAGTTTACAAAACAGTCTTCCATAGCAACATTCATATACAGAGATGCCAGAAACGCAGATCTGAAATCCTCCTGCCCAGAAATACTTAGCGGAAAGAAACAACAAACAAAAGGTCAGGCTAGTCTTTGAAATTAAACAATAACCTGGGAGAAAATGGAAACATACTTCATGTGCTGTATACAGTGCTCTAGTTTAGTTTGAAAAGGTCTTAAAATGATACCTTAATAATAAAATGACTTGCTGATTTTACTTGTTCACCGTAAGTATCGTTCTGGCAAGTTTAAACATCCTGTTTGACACTTCTGTCCTGAGCTTCATGATGAACACTCAGCAGGCTCATGGAGTGTCTATATATAGTTCTAACCAGAACTTCAAATGACTACTTAAGAAGTTGTATATTTATAGTGTTTAGTCAAAGTCAAATCCTCCCTAAACGCTGCATTGCCAGTGTGGTAATAGAAAAATGGCCCCAGCTGATGTGTCTATGGTGTTTCTTGTCTAGGGACGGCCCACAACTCTCCTGGATTAGACCCCCTCCTGGCTGGTCTGGTATCAGCCTTCATCATTGCTGCTGTCATCATCACTCTGCTCCTCTTCCTCAAACTGCGCCGAAGAGGCAACGGGCCGGAGTTCCGCAGGCTGCAGGACCTACCTATGGTGAGCTCACCCATCATATCCAAGCAACACTGGAAAATATTCAGCCTGTCAGATGTTGTTAAGCACAGATGTGTTATGCACTCTTAGTTACAGTTTTCATTTGGCCTGACTGGAGATGTACTTCTGCTGCTGCTCTTCCTAATATAGTTAAAACTCACAGCGTTTCCTCAGGCTTCTAATATAGGCCTGGGAGTTTGAGGGTTATTTCTAGGGCTTTACGTCTTTGAAACCACACGTTGTGCCTTGAATCTCATGTAGCCACTCTTTGAGTTTGGTGGTTACAGCCCCTAATGCTGCTATCACTACTGGGACCATTTTGGACTTTACCCTCCACAGGGCTTTTCCATTTTCCATTCTTCTCATGCTCATTCTTTCCGATGTTGCTGCTGCGATTACTGGCATCTTTTGTTCCTTGTTAACCACCACTATATCTGGCTGGTTAGCCAGTATCAGCTTGTCCGTCTAGTACTTGAAGTCTTACAGAACATTTGCTCTCTTGCTCTCAACCACTTTGGGATGTGCCTCATTGGACATTCTGGGCACAGATGTTCCTGTGCACAATCCCAGACACTTGGCAGTGTCTCTCAGTGTGAGCTGCAATGGCGTGCACCTTCCACCCTTCTACAATATTCAGCCTCTTGGGCTTCTTTGCACAGTCTTCACCTTTGGTCCTGTCTCTGTTGCCTCTGATACTTATAGGCTGCCATGATTTAAGCCTATGTGCATGTATACACCCCCAGCCCACCCGAGGGCTTTGGTCTCCTCCTTCTGCTGCCCATAACACCCTTTTAGCAGTTTATCTTGCATCTTCCTGAAGGATTCATGAATGCTTTTTATTCTATAGTGGCTTCCAAAGTCCAATAGCCCCTCAGACAGGAGTGTTAATAATATGAGCAGTGTTGGGTAAGTTACTTTAAAAAAGTAATTAATTACTATTACTAATTACTTAGTCAATATTGTATTTAAAATACTTATCTAATTACTGTGTCAGAAAAGTAACTTAAGTACTACATAAGTATTTAACTAAATACTTCTTAAAATCCACATAAACCTTGAGTGGACAAACAATAGAAATTAAACTCTTTAAATAATAAATAAATTTTTTTAAAGACGGACACGCTACAGTACGCAGCGGTAGCATCTGTTCCACAATGTAGCCTGCCAGGGCTGGACTGGGACAAAAAAAATCGGCCCGGGCATTTTGACTAGAGACCGGCCCACCAGGTATTATAGGAAAAACCATAAAGCCTTTGAATGAAAACAAACGCTGTTGTCACAGTGATGTACACTGTCTTGTTGGTATAAATGGTATCAATCTAATAAACTTAAACCTACACCATCCTCCCTATTCTGGTATTGGTCGAGTTAACCTCCTGAACTATCTACAACACATAGTGAAAACCTGAAAGTAAGACAGAGAAGACTAGAGGTGAGACATGATCATTACTGATTACTGATGACAGATTTAGATATATTTTCATAAACCATTCATTTGCCACATCAATAAACAGCATGGCAGGGCAAAATATTTTTTCTAACATGGCAACCTTTAAAAAGTGAAAGGAGACAGAGAGACAGGTGAGAAAGAAAAACTTAACTGACTTTTTGATGGCATTTCACACACAGTACCGGTACAGTATCTAGAAAATGTGGGAAAATGCTGGCATCATAAACAGTACTTAGCTACTTCTGAAGAAATTATGATGGGACCCTAAAAAAATACTATATACAATAATGGATTTCTATACATTTTACATCAGATGAAAACGTTTGTTGTAAGATTCAGAGCGATAAACAAAGAAGAGAGAAAAGCTGATCAGCTGATCACTGATCAGTTTCATGATTAAAGTAGAAACAGAGGGAGATCACCATCGGCCCACCGGGCAAATGCCCGGTATGCCCGATGGCCAGTCCAGCTATGTAGCCTGCAGTCATTTTTTAAGCTCACCTTCAGACGCTTTCTGTGCTGCTTAGCAGGAGTTTCCGCGGTGTTATCCATGGATGATGAACAAGGATCACTCAGAAGTGTTCGTCTATGCTCTGTGTCAGGCGCTTCGGTAGATTACTCGCGCTATTAACAGCAGCCGATAGTTTTTTTCTCCCCAGCACATAGCTTACATGTTGCTGTAATGTTCTTGTCTGCTTGTTTCAGAAACGGGAATATGTCCATTTCGTAAAACAGCCACAGGCTTCAGCCGAGTCCGACGTCTTCCGCTGTAGAATACGACTATGCAGCAAACTGGCGCGAAATGACGTACAGCTGCACTACAGCGATGTTAGAGCGGCAGAGTTTATTTTTACCTTTAGAAGATAAATTAATGAAATTAAATAATGATATTCAGCGAGTTTAGTTACTTACAATGTAACGCAAGTACATTGTAAGTAACTGTATTTAAAATACCTAAAAATGAACAGTAATTAGTTACTCTACTTTTTCAGTGGAAAAGTATTTTAAATACAGTAACGCGTTACTTAGTAACTTAGTAACGCGTTACACCCAACACTGAATATGAGCCAATAATAAAGCTATTAAAATGTTATAATTTGCTGCCTTATAACAAAGTGATTCCTGAAGTTCAACTGTATTGCATAAAGAAAATGCAAAAGTGTGAGTATGACTTAGTAAACATAGGTGTAAGCATTTATATCGTTCTCTTTTTCTTGTAGGATGAAATGGAGGACACACCTTTGTCCATGTACAGCTACTGATGAAGGCACAATAGGATGTTTGATGTCCAAATACCCTCGTAGATTCCAGAATCAGGCCACTGTGGTTGGTGAAGTTGGTCTCTCTTCCTTAATCTGCACCAAACAGAAAGAATCCTGGGTAGGTGTAAGCACATTTCTGGATTGCTTTAAGTTACCCAGATCATTGGCAAAAGGATCCGATTGAAACTGCAATGGACAATGAAGAAAATATCCATGATGTTGCCTTTTGGATTTTTTTTTTCTAAATTTGTCTGTTATCACGTGTTCCCAATTTTTCATCCATCCATTCATTCATTTGTTCATTACTGTAAACTTTACATTATTCAGCCCATCTAAGGTTGCTGGGGTTGTGTAATATATTTGATTTCTCTAGAGTTGAAAATAGGTTGTTTCAAAGCAGAAGATCATCTGACATGGCCATCGACTGAGCCTCTCCTACTGGCTCACTGGTTTAATGTTGCTTTACCAGTTAAAGTCTGGCAGAAATAAAGGCCAGCAAGCTAAAGAGAAGAAATAAACAAAACAAACCACCTGATTATAGTGTTAACAAGGTTGCACTTTACTTTTTTTAGGAGTGGAGATTAAAAAAAATAAGTAAAAGAATTTTCTGTGTATTAAAGATAAGGTTTTTGTGTACATAGGCAGCATAGCTGGGTGAACGTTTGTGTGTGCAAGTGTGTTAAAGAGGCATGGGAGGTTTTATTTAACTTCTTTTTTTTGTTACCTTAATGGTCTTGCTGGCTTTTTTGCCTGATTTTGATATGTGCAGTGTTTTAAGTCCAGGAGAGAGTGCCTTACACAGTACACGAACAGCTTTTAATGTATATTGTTTTCATATTCCACAAAAACTAATTTCCAGATTAAGTAGGCATTCCCAGTAACCATTTAAACACACGCTCTGAGGGCCAGGTGGCTGCTATGAGTCGTCTGTGTTTGAAGATAAGCCTCAGGCATGTTCACCGTAAGGCACTCTTTCATACAATGTAGACTGATGTGCGTTAGTGGCCTTTCCACACAATATTTTTCATTTTCCTGTGTATTGTAAATACTACTGATCTGCATCAAGTAAAAGAATACGGATATAAAACACGTGGGGAAAATATATAATGGGTGGAAATGTGACATACAAGACAACTGAATCGCCCACAATGACATAAAACACATTTTAACTACTCTTTATTTAGAAAAAAAAACCTTGTCCACTGATACAAGTTAAATTCTGGTTTAAATCATGATGATAAGTTTGAGCTACAGCTGTGTTTGTAGTTTAGTATTTGTGCCACAGAAAAGGAAAATGAAAGAAAATTTGTGTCAGGCCATAAAAGATTCAGTGGTCTTTGGCATAAATTCTACACTTCTAATTCTCATCAATCCTCCAAAACTCATTCCTTTATTTGGTGAGAGTAATGGTTATGCTATAACCATTTAAAAAGATCTAATGTATAATTCAGTCATCATTTTTAAGTCCTGTATTGTCTGTTTCTGTACATGCAAAACGAATGCCAAATGCTTTTCCTGAGGCTTTGCTGCCAGATGTGAATTATTGGACTGTTGGTGATTTATGATTAAAGATATTTTGAAACCATCCCCTGCATTTCCCTAATTAGCATTTTTGGCTGTGTTGTTCCAACTTTTCGCTTCAGCACCAAAGAAATCACAATGGAAAACGAGTCTCTTCTTTTAAAACAGACTTTTATTTTTGGAGACAAAACGTAAAACATTTCTTTTACAGATCTTGAATAAATGAATCAGTGCTCTGCTTTACTGCAGCCTAACCGCACAATACTTGGCAAACACCATAAAATGGCAGTAAAAGGGTCTGATTCATCAGCCATTATGTGGACACAATAACAAATAGATGAGTCTTTTCTTCATTAAATGTCTTACACAACAAAATTAACAGCTATACAAAGATAGTGTTACAGTGGATTGTGAAAAATACGCTCTGCTCTGGTTTTTTAGAAGGTATTGTATTGCTCACTACAGACTAATAAGACAATCTGTCTTGTTAGTGAGGTGGACAATGTGTATGTGGTCAGTACTGTTGAAGCCTGAATGCATGCACCCCACTGAATACCTAACCTGGCTGTCAGCTGCCTGCAGCTCTGCACTGTGGTCTGGGATCCTTGATGGGGGGTGTCTGGAAGCTGAAATATTTAACAGCTTGACACGTAGCCTGGCGCAGTGTGATTCATGTCAGACACTGTAGCAATAAAGGGACCTTCAACTGCCTCGCTGAGTTGTGGGTATATGGAGATCGAAGTGGAGACTGACGGGCACCGGCGCCTTGATAATGGTATTGGCTTTTGATTCCTATTTATCTTATCTCACTTCACTCCTACCTCACTTCAGTTACATTACCAGGAACCAAAATCCCATCCCTCATCAGATTCCTTCTGGACTGAAGAGTGCATTATGGCAAGACGAAAAATCCATTAAATATCCATTACAGTTTCACAGAGAAGACTTACAGTTGCTTTTGATACAGAGTCATGACATTCACCAGAACTTTAAACGCAAGAGGGATTGCAGCTCTTCTCACCTGATCTGTCTATAAAGTGATCCAAGTCCCAGTTATAAAATACCAACTTAACTCAATCTGAGTATATCACGGGGCTCTAAGCTTGCAAACCAGTGGTGTGCTCTTCAAATCCAAGTGATTAGTTATGTCTCATTATGCATCCCACTGTCGCTATGGGCAAAGATGCGAGTCCAGCCCAAACCTTAACCACATCAAAGTTTCACCCAACCCCAACAATCTGTAATCATAACAAACCTAAACATAACTATTTTTAATTTTGTCATGCCTAAAGCCAAACTTTGTGGTTTAGCAGACCAATTGCAGCAGTTCTATCCTTAACTCCAGTAGGACCCATAATTTTCTGCCAGTAGCGCGCAACATGCGGGCAGAGGGTGTGGCAACAATTAAAACGTATTCTTTTAGTGCCTCACACTGCAAAATAATGCACCTTACAAATGTGCTTCTATACTGACACAAAGCTCCACAATAATGGGAGAGAAAAAAGGTTTTATATCAAAGGTCATACAAAGAACTATTTAAACAACTGACTGTCACCTCAAGTGGTTCCCAGCATCCTATCAGTCTGCGCATATGGGAACAGAAGATTTTACAATCCTAAACTGTACCTGATAACACTAAATAGACTGAGTGGAGAAAAAAATGCTTTGATGATGAGTACTTTAAACAAACAAACAAGAAGGAGAGAGGGCGATTCAAATGAGACCAGTTTAAAAAAAAATAAAAATAAATTAAATAGCCTCACACTTAGTGATCTGTCCTTAGTCCAACACTTCTGGCACTCTCACAAAAACTGTTAAACTGCATTCAAATAAAGCTCCCCCCCAGAAAAAATCATCATATCCAAGCAGCTCTGTAACAGCAATAGGTAAAATGATCTAATTACTTGTTTTCCTTTATGTACAGTCAATACTCATTTTTGAATTTATCAAGTTTTATCTCACATTTTATGCACCTCATTTAATTTCTCATCACGCTCGGCAATGACGAAGCAAAAACGCTGTCTGCTGTCTTTTTGTTGCTGAATGCTTCCTCAGCCTTCACCTTTTCCAAAAAACTCACAACACATAAAGGTCAAAGCTCATCAAGACTTAGGTCAGATCCCAAATCTGCATTCACATCATCTTCAAGATCATCATCACCATCATTATCATCGTTGTCATCACCATCCACATCTGATCCAGGACCAGCAAAGTCACTCCGCCTGGACTGAATACTCAGACGTGCTCTGGGCTTCTGATGAAGAGCTGGCAGGCATAAGGAGCAAAGAAGAGCGGTTAATTTTGTGTACGCGAGTACCTCATTGCTGTGGTACCATCTGGGATTGGGTTGGAAAAGATTCAAATGTTTTCCCTTAACAACTATGCACTGGCATGAGTGCGTGTGCAAGTGTGTGCGGATACAATCGTCAAATTATCCTGGCTTCGTGGTCCCAAATCACTCTGGGAAACATTTAGAGCAGTGATGGTAATCTCTTCCGGGAACGTCAACCCTCTGTTACAGTAAGTCTCAGGGCGAGCAGTGCATGAGCTCACACAGGCACACAGAGTACTAAATTTCCCAGAGAAATGACCGGCTTTGCAGAGACCGTTGGAGAGGAAATGAAAGCTTTAGTGTTTTTTCTACAGACGGAAGAACACAGAAGGACACCATCCTGCTGACAGTGACATGCTACACTCACTATCACCAGCAAATTATATACTCATGTATATTTTATATCTAATTTCAAGGTTTTTGTTTAATCATGTCACTTTTTAAAACTACTCTGTCTTCTTTTTTGTGCAACTCTTCACTGGTCATAGTTCATGTAAGATGAAGTTACAAAAGGATATGGTTAACTTAGCAAAAAGACTTAATGAGGTGACCACAAGCATTGCTGTATCCAAGTAACACATTTTTCCTTTGACATTAACATGCTTACAGTTATCCTACAGTTATCCTTTGAGAGTAGAAGAACAAGGATATTCTCCAGGACAGACACTGTAGTGGTATTAAGGTTTTCTTTTAACTCTTGGATAGAAACCTAAAAGCATATTTTATTTCCTGACATGTCAATCTATTACTTTAAGTACTTTTCAGGCATGGTCCAACTTCAATTCCAAAAAAGTTGTCACACTGTGTTATATGTAAAGTAAAAGAGATCAATGATTTACAAATCTCATAAACCCATATTTACAATAGAACATAAAAAACATATCACATGTTTAAAATGTTGATATTTTCCGTTAAAAATATTAGCTAATTTTGAATTTGATGGTAGAAATACATGTGAAAAATGTTGGGACACGGGCAGGAAAAAGGGGGGGGGATGTATGGACTAAAAAAGAAATTAGAGGTATATTTTATAACTAGTTAGGTTAACTGGCAACAGGTCAGTATTATTATTATATAAAAGAGCATCTTAGACAGTCAGTTTCTCAGGAGTAAAGATCGGCAAAAAACCCAAAAAACTGTGTCTACAAATTATGAAACAATTTAATATTCCTCAATGTAAAATATCAAAGACTGCCTCATCATCTACAGTACATAATATTATCAACTGATTCACAGAATATAGAGAAATCTCTGTGCGCAAGGAAAAAGGCAGAAAATTAATACTGAAAGTCCATGATCTATGGGCTCTCAGCTGGCACTGAATTAAAATGGGCCATGATACTGTCATGAACTTCCCCATGCCATCCATAAAAACAGGTCAAAGAGAAGAAACCATATCATGTGAACATGATCTAGAAACACTACCCTATTCTCTGGGCCAAAGCTCATTGAAAATGGACTGAGGCAAAATGGAAAATTATAGATTTATAGAAAATTATTCTATAAATCCAAATTTAAAATTCTTTTGGGAAAGGATGGATGCCAGGACCATCTCACTTGTTATCAGTGCTCATGTTGCATCTCTGACTGGTGCATTACTGTCTATGCCACTGGCACTATGCAACATCAATACTCAAAGGTATATACAGGTTTGGAGCATCATGAAAAATACAACAAAGAAGAGCCTGGACTATTATCAGACAAGAACGAGGCAACATTCCTCTCCTCAGTTCCCAGATGTTTATAGACTGTTAGTAAAAGCAGAGGAGACACGATGCCATCAAATTCAAAATGACCCTTTTTTTTCTTAAAATGCTACATTTTCTTAGTTTAACCATTTGATGTTTTCCATGTTTTACTGTGAATAAAACATGGGTTTATAAGATTTGCAAATCATTGCATTCAGTTTTTTCCCCCACATTTTCACACAGTGTCCCAATTTTTTGGGAATTGGGGTCATTTATTGCTGCCTATTAAAGTGTATTTACGAAGTCTTTCAGGTATAGGCTATATTTATGTAATATCCCTTATCGCTTCAGAGCAGACATACACACCACAGCAACAGAGAAAGCAATATTTGCCATATATACAAAAAATTAAGCAAATATATAGTTCAACCATATTTGTGAATTTTTGTGTGTGTCTGCGTGTGTGTGTGTGTGTGGGGGGGGGACTTCTCTTTGGGGAAAATACACCATATATAAATGTATTTGTGAATTAGAAACAGAGTTGCTGACAAAAACTGCATTACGCATGCTACATAAAAAACTGGTGTTTAGGCCAGTGAGGTGGGCAACTCACAAAGATGCACAGTCAAGTGCATTGTCAGTGATTATCTGTTGATATGACTGTGTGCAGTTCAGACTTGTATTGACAATTATACCAAAACAAGGTCCAAACCAGTAAGACTGCAGCTCTGACTTCAACAGATCACATGATTTAGATATGCTGTCAGATCAATGGAAAGGAGTCATGTCTGAACAGGGCTTATTTCACTGTAAGCTAAATTGGCAAAGACTGTAGTGTACTCTCTGCACTGAGTCACACCTACTGGGATGAATAAGACTGAAGGTTGAGCCAGATGTGTGGGGGAGTGGCAGGAGAGGGAATGACTAGTCTCATCTTGTTAAAACCGCCATCAGGTCGTGCACATCTGCTTTCCTGTGTAACGTTTTATGTTGATGTGACAGGTGGTTTAACTGTCAGAACATGTCTTTGGTGCTGTATTTGCACCAAAGGTTGATTTGCAAAAATACTATCATGCGGTATTGCTGTGACTGTAGGTGCACTAGGCCACCGGGCTTGAGTGCATTTTTCATTCCAAAAAGATAAATTCTTACCAGGGTCTTCCAGCCACGAGAGATCATCTGAGCTGATCTCCGCCAGGCTCGGGGTCGGGCTAAGGTCTTCTGAGTCAGAGTCTGCCTCTTCAACTTTAACCACTCTCTTATGGCTGTGAGAGAGTGGGAGTGGTGATGCCCCTAAATCAAACAGCAAAAAAAACCCAAACATGGTTTATTATGCTGTGCATCTGTGTTCAACAGAAACAGAAAGGATGGCACTTACTTGATGTGTGGGCTGAAGGCAGAGGTGATGTTGGTTCACATCCTCGGAGAACGAGACTTCTGACCTCATCCTTCAGTTCTGACACAGTTGATCTGGTGTAAGTGATTTACAGTAACATATGTAATACAAGACAAGAAAAAAAAAAACTAGATACACACAGGCTATACGTGGTCACACATATACCTGATCTGGCGAACCTCTTGCTGCGTGTGAGAATACTGTAAGACTGTCTTTGTCAGATCAGTGTTGTGAATTCTGTAGCTGTCTGTCAGCTCCTCCAGAGTCTGAATAAATCACACAGAGAAAGATTAAGCATCTGAAAGAATCAAAACCACAAACCCACAAGAAAACACTGGCTGTGAGTTACAATGTGTACCTTGCAGCTGTGTTCGTACAGTCTCCTGGTCTCCCTGGCCTGTGCCTGCTGGAGAAACATGTCCTCCTCCTGCCTCCCTGTCAAGGGTAAAAGAAAGAGCAGATGTTCCAAGCAAGATGGTTCTTGCTTTTCCTTTGTAGACCAACAGTGGAAAAGGACATGTGCAGTCTCGCTGAATGAATGCAAGGAATGTGTGTGTGTGACTAACTTAGCCGTGTTTTTAGTTGGTCCAATTCTCTGCGCAGCTGTTCCAGCTCCTCTCGGCGGAGCTTTGAGCTAAAACTGGGAAAAAGAGAAAGTAAATGACACTCACACAACTCTGTAATAGCCATCTCTTATTAAGAGATGTAAACATTTTAATGTCAATTTAGGGTTGGACCTATCATCATTTCAGTCTCCAGTCACCTCCCCCAGCTCCACCCCTAATGCACCTCTCCTCCAGGTTGCCTAGCGACGTGGCTCGGGTGATGTGTCCCCTTAGACTGTTCAGCTCACGTCCAACTTCCCTTCTCCACTGCTCCATCCTTCTCTCTGCTCCTGGGCTTTGTCCTCTCCTCGATTCCTCCCTTTGTCTATCCCTCTCTCTCAACTCCTCACGCAGCCTGTGAACCTCGTCTGGAAAAGAAGATAGATATCTAGGACCAGCTGATTTTTTTTCTACTTTACAGCTCCTTCCATTACCCTTGCGGACAAACCAGAATAATTCATCAATATCTTTAATTATGAATGAATCCATTCTGGCTGAATACACTTAGCAGGTTTTCCAGGCTGTAGAGAGAAAGGATGGATAGTGAGTAGAGAAAATAGAGGCGGGCCAATAACAAATAAAGTTTGCTAGGACTCATCTCTTTCAAGTGGTGCTGTAAGTGCTGATGGCTCACAAAATTGAGACCATATTTTCCTGTAAATCCACTTGCTTCCTGTAGCTGCAAGTATTTAGCTATTGGCTCACTTTTTCTGCATCTCTCCTGAGACAGCTAAGTGAACCTGTTAGTGTAGAGTGGAAGTGGGTCGAACTGTATTTAATGTCAACTAAAAATTTAAGCACCTCCAAGTTTTTTAGGAAAAGCTTGGAGGTTAGGAAAAGCATATTATGCTTTTCCTAATTTCTGTCAGTTATCTAATGTTACAGAAGCTGATGATCATATTAAATGTGGTCAAAATGTCAAATAATGTCACCATGTCTACAAAGTAATCCGCGTGAGTCGCAATCTTAGACTTCAGCTACACCGTCTCAGTGTTGTTGTTGTTTTTTCCAATATGTACATATAGAGAATGTTAAAGAGAACTGACTACATAAACCTCTGCAGGGATGTTGCTGTGCAAGTAAGAACTGTTTGCTGCAAATCTTCAATTACTAGCAGTGTCAAGTGCCTACTAAACCACAAAAAGGAAGCACAACCTGAGAGGCGGTTTTAACAGGTAAAGGGAGACAATAACAGGAAGCTGGAGGGGAAACTACCATGCAGCAACATCAAAGATATGTGTGGGAGAATGAACACCATGACTGGCTTCAAGAGGAAGGGTAGCCAGCCTCCAGGACATAGCATATGAGTTTAACCTGTTTTATAACTGGTTTGAACTTGGCACTCTGCAACTTCTGCCGGTCCAGCATCTCCAGCACCATCCTCACTAAGCACACTACAGCTGCAGCACCTTCTACACCAGCTTCTCCTCAGCTGTTCTTTACAGTGAATGAGGTGAAAGCAGAGAGGAGGAGGCTGCACTCTAGGAAAGCAGCTGGGGTAAGTCCCAGGCTATTTAAAGACTGTATCTCAGATGGCAGCGCCTCTGCACATCATCTTCAACCTTAGTTCAGAAGAGTTCCAACCGTCCTGTGCCAGTGCTCAAGGCAAGGCAGCTGACCGTGATCAACAACTACAGACCATTTACCCCCACTTCCCATATCATGAAGACAATGCAGAGGCTACTCTTTCCCTTTCTGACACCACAAGTCCAGCATGCACTGGAGCCTTTATAGTTTGGATAACAGGGTAACACTAGACTTATTTTTTTTGGACAAGCCTGGTGGCAACATGCGGTTTATCTTTTCTTATTTTTCTAGCGTGTTTAAAACTCTTCAACCTCAGATTTTGAGAAACAAGCTTGAGGAGGTGAGGTGGATTCTACCTTCACCTCGTGGATACATAACTAATTAATGAGCCAACCACAGTTTGTTAAACTGGATATACGGATATATCCAGTGGCTATATGAACATAAATGCCTTAGCGTAGGTAAAAACGATAAAATTCAAGGATTGTTTGTACTGTAATCTGAAGCTCATCACATGTAATGTATAAATGGAGAAGAGCAACACAAAAACTGTGTGGTAACAACTAATTTACATTAAAATGCTACATGCTCTGGGCGCATTGTTTGTGACCTGACACCTCAGTTTGGATGATGACTCTCAACACTTCTGAATCTGGTAACAGTTCATTTCTTGTAGTTGACAAAGTGGAGTGAGATGTGTTTATGAGAAAGTAATATGACACAGTAACGGTTACCTTGAAGCACCTGAATGTGACATTGCTGAGAGTGCTTCTCCCTTTCCAAATCATGGAGCCTCTGGGTGAGGGAATCAATCGCCTTTGAAAGATTTTGGGAAGAGAAAATGAGTCACTGCTCAAATCAAACAATCTGTTAAATACCATAAATATATTGCTATTTAGTTCTCAGTGTTAAACAAATAAACACACCTGGCTCTGTATCTGGAGCTGTGACTGGACAGAAGCCAAGTCTGCCCACTGCACACCAGGACTGAAAGTTGGGGAAGTCTGTCGGAGAAGTGGTGCTCGAGGAGGAAGAGCAGGGGGGTCTGAATCTGAATCACAACCTCTCTCACGCACTGGAAACAAATCTGAAAAGGAAGAGTGGAAATCACTTAGATGGTTCAAACAACTGTTGCGACTACAGTATTTAGTTAACTCTGAAAGAAAGGAAGTCAACTTAACATAAACAATGACAAGTTAAGGGTAATTTCCCCTTTTAGTCATATTAAGAAATTTAAAATGCTACGCTCACCTTCGCCTCCTTTGAAGAATTTCCCCGTTGGCGTCAACCTCTCCTGTTAGAGACAGAAGTTTTTTTTTACATTCAAAGGGTACTTCCCAAAGTCTTCTATCTACACTGTCTTAATTTAAATCACTGTTTAACTTTAATAGAGCACTGCTGCCATCTACAGATCGCTATGGGAACTGATCTTAAGGGATCAGAGAAGGTTCTCCTGTGGTCAACGCCAGAGGTTATCAAACAATAGGGTGCAGACAAGCGTGTGAAAAATATAAAATAAAATGACGTTTTTAACAAGTTTTGCGGATGCTACTGTGCTTTGATATGCACCTTTATTTATGTAAATATCAACACCGAGCCTTTTTTTATTGTCAGCGATTGATGAACGTTGTGTGATGTGAACTTTGTTTTGGCTTCACAGAAGTACTGTTCAGAGTGATGCAGAAAAAAACCTGCCTCAGTATGAATCAACACGTACAAATAAAAGTATTTAAATGTACTCACCCTCATCTTTGCAACACTGCCATCTGCTACAGACAGAATAGAGCTCAGCTGATTGTCCCAGTTCATGTCTCATTAGAACTAGAAAGAGAATTCAAAAAGGGAAGTTGTCAAATTCAAATATTCATTATTATTGTCGCTTAACTGATTATTGATCCACGAGGAGCATCATCTGACACGAAGCTTTCTGCCCTGACATAGGTTAAAGCTAGATCAAAAACCACTAGACCACAATGACACAACCTTAGACACGTGTTATTCCTGGTAGGTGAGGTATCAGCTGAGTTAAGAGCTTACACTTTGAGGGAGATTAAATTACAGCAGCCCTGTGCATTTGCACGTTTTTAGTTACAGTGATCAGCTGCCTCACAGGAAAATGTAACATGGGATGTCACGATATGACAGCGTATTAGCTCATTTTCAGATTAAAAAGAGAGCAGGAGTTTTCCAAACAGGCCTGTTGGGGATGACTACAAACGTAAACACAACTGGTTCACATGCAGTTAAAATAAAAAGTCTTATTACCTGACTTAGCTGAAGTTTGTGCATTTTCCTAATATTTCTGGCTACTTTATAGATAAAAAAAAAAATTCTAAGGGGATGATCATCAACATCAAAAAGGCCAGATGAGTGGATTTGGGCATCTGACAAGGATGCCTCCTAACTGAGGTGTTTTGGTCATGTTCACCAGGAGGAGGCCCCAGCACACAAACACTCTGGTGTCCCCCTATACATGCCGGATGAGGTGGGCAGAGAGAGGGGTTTGGGCTTCTCTTCGAATCCTGTCAATGGGACTCAGACCCAGAAAAGTGGCAGAAAATGGATGGATGGATGGATGGAGAGACAAATAAAAAAATTTAATTACATTTTCCTACGCTAATTATTGTTAATAATTCATGAGAAAGAAAATGGATATTCTCTCGTAGTAAAGCAGTAGATATGAGAGTATACATCAGAGAATTGAGGAAATAAGTCACTTTCATTTCTGGAAAAACACGAAAAATGTGCAATTATCTTTTTTTTTTGTTGTTGTTTTTCAGTCCATGAATCACAAGTCCGACACATTCAATTAACCTTTCTGCACCTGGGACCATAGGTGATCAGGAGATGCCACAAATGTCCTTATGACAAAATGATGAATCCGGGATTCAATTTCAGGTATTTCATTACTGATACAGTGCTAATTATAATTACAGGGGTTGCACACAGGTTAATCAACGTCGTTCCCCCTATATTATGTTTCGCTCACGCCACCGTTTGTAGGTCGATAAAGTAATGGGCCTATTAAACTGATCTGCAGGTCCGCTAGGAACTATAGAGCATATCGCTGTCCGGCTGCTAGGAACAGAAGCTTGAAAGAGAAGCTCTGGGCAGAGCAAGCATTTCCTAACATAGACAAAATGCACAGCACACAAAAATGTTGAGACACATCAACTGGTAAAGGCCAAGTTTCACAGTTAATACCGCTAACGTTAGACGTTAGCCGTGATTTGCGACATTTTTTTTCTCTCGGGTTTTTATTTGTGTAGGCAGGAATTTTTTTTTCGACTCTAAAACAGTAAATAGAGTTAACTTTATTGTTTCTAATGCTGTCTCTGAAACATTATTAAGAAAATAAGTATATTTTCCTACCGCTAATCGAGATACTCACAGAAAACCTTCCGACTCCACTTTTAAATCCAGGAGCCCATAACAATAACGTGATTACGTATGACGTAAGGCACATGCCTTCTGGGTTTTGTAGTCAAAAGGTCCGTAATTATTTTTAGCCTCAAAATTACAGAGATATCCTCGATGTACACTCACTTAGTAAAATACACTGTATTCTAAACGTATTCTAGTTAGCAAAAAACAAACAAACAAACAAAAAACAGTTCAAATATACCCCGAAGCAATGATTTTTCATCGAGGACGTTGATTGGCCAAAGAACACCATGTCCCACAATGCAAAGCTCAATGTTGACACGCAACAATGGCGGCTTCCAATGTAAGCATGGAAAGTGTAAGAGGACTGTTAAACGACAGTTTAACACATCTGGGATTTGAAGTGTACCCGTTAAAGGTATAATGAATTGCATAGTTTTATATTGAAAAGTCTGAAAAAATCATTCTGACCGTAGAAATATTTCTTTTATATGTCCCAGTTAAATCTTTACGTTTAAATATTAATTGTTAAACATGCTACAACAAGTAAAAATAATGATAGGTGGTTGAATACTGCATGTTTACTGACGTATTACTGGTTCTTGCCTTTAAGGGAATGTGCGTGGATCATTTTTTTCTGTTCTTTTATCTCTTACTCGGAATTAAAATTTTCCAGCCAAATCTGATGATTTGTGATGGAGTAGCCTGCACATGTTTGGTTCTTACGCCCTAACATGTCCCTCTGTTTGCAGATTGGCTGGTACAACTCTGTGCTACCTCCCACCCTGCACCTGTCGTATCCAGATGACACCCTGGCTGTGGTGGTGCTCAGCACTCCCGCCATGTTTGAAGAGGCCTTTCTGCCTTTCCTCGAGCAGAGGTGCTACCAGGGGCTTAATGACCCCATAGACCAGTGTGTTAGACAATGCATCACCTCTGCTGTCTCTCAGGTGAGGATGGAGGAGTGGTGACCAGGGTTATTTTAGTTAAACTAATTAAAAAGTAAAACAAAATTTCGAAAATGTAGTAATAATAATAGTAACATATATAAATATACAGGAAATATTTTTAGTTTTAGTCATTTTTTTTTTATTAATGAGCCAACATGAGAAGCCACTGAGGTCTGTACTACAATGCAGGATCTTGGCTTATCCAGGTAATTTTAGGGTTAACTCTTACCAGGGTAAATGGTGACATATACCATAGGTCTAACTCCTTTGAAGCTGATTATGTTTCAAATTAGAGATCAACAGGGGTAAAATTACCACCTACTGATCAATCAGTTGACTGGAAAATGGCACTTCTGGAAGATCCCTCAGGCTGTTGGCGGGTCTGAAGCTTTTCAGTAGCGTCTACACTCATACCACTGATTTGTCTGCAGCTGCCAGCACACTTATCCATGTCTGTGATTTGTCAGATGCTGGCAGGACCACTCCTTTCATGTGAACATGCTCGTAGCTGGATTGATAAACCCTGAGTTAATTTTTGAGTTGATAAGCAGCTTCGTGCGACCGCTCAGTCTGATTGCCACTGTTAGGTTAAGTGGGTCCAGACAACGGAAAGATACCCTGGGTATGCTGAACTTTCTTTGTAGTGTAGAGCCTAGATGCACATGTGTATTGAAAACAGGACGTCTATGTTTGCGTAGTTGTGTTCCAAAATCATACTGTTTTTAAATCTTTCTCCTTCCCCCTGAAAAATGCCACTCATTTCTGAATAAAGGAAAACCTAAAAGTAGCACTGAAACTGATCAAAAATTAAACTAAAACTAAGGTGAATACACTAAAAATGGTTAAAAATACTTGGCTATAATAACGGTGGTAGTGATTGCAAAAATCAGTTTCAGTGGTTCACTTCATTTAATTTCAATCTCCAGTTCATTCACTGTTAATGACCTAATTATAATTCTTCTCAAATGCCTGCATTCTTTTGTCCATATTCATTTTCACTATGACTGACTTTTTCCAGCATCCTAAGGCCTGTATTACAAAGTGAGTTCAACTTACAGTGTACCTCAATGGGTATTTCCACTGGGAAAATACAAAGGCTTTAAATGCTATTGAAAAACTTTAGACTCTCCTACTCCCCATACACAGAAGTCTCAGGTGTCTTCCAAGAATGGTAATGCTATTTTCCTGAGATCTGATTGGTCAGTAGGCGGTAATTTTATACCTATTGATTTTGATTTGAATCTGGGGTTAACCCTAAAGTTACCTGGCTAAGATGAAATCCTGCCTTGGAGTGCAGGTTTCTGCTGAAGGCCAGTCTGGTATAGGGCTGCTATTTTGAGACAGTATTCAAATTCTAGACACTTATTTAGCCACATGTATTCCTTCTTTTTGACATTTTTTAGCTTGGCTAATGTAATTAGCTTTTCTTTAATTATCAAAGAGCCTTTGCAGAAGTGCTGGCTTCTGAAAACGAGGCTCTCTATGCAGTTATGTTATTTCCAATATTTCTAATTAACTTCACGTTGGATTAAATGAAAAAATAAAAATACTCACATACTAAACGTCTAAGTCACTCCTTCATTTTTGTTGTTTCTCATTAAATTCTTCTATATGTTCAGTCACAGTTCATTTCCAGGCAGTCATTGAAGTCACTTAGCTTAGACTGGCTGTACTTGACATGAAAAGTCACGTGTTTGATGAGCCCACTGGATTATTGAACAAGGCTGTGCAGTCAGGGTAATACCTATAAATCTAAAGAGCTGTCATCCACTGAAAAAAAAACAAACTTTTTTTCAGTGCTGAATCAAGCTTCAATACTATGATCTGTCTCTGCACTGTGTTTACTAAAAACTGGTGTGACTTTTTTTGTTTTGTTTTGCACGACTGAACAATTTATTAGACCACCTGTCATAAAAACAAGAAAACAAAATATTTTAGAAATCTCTCAAAAACCTGTTTAAATTAAAAATTTCATTGTTATTTATTAGACAAATAACAAGCTCAAAGTCAGAAATGAATCATAACATTAATGGTAACATTCAGTGACCAAAACATAATTTTTCATTTTATTCAAAATAACCATAATTTAGCATCTTATTCAAAAATGTATAACAAGAATAGTTATATTTTAGAATTGAAAATATAATTTTGATTAAGGCGCTTGTGCATACTGGTATATCAACTGTTATGGAAATATAAAAAAATATTTTGGTAATAACCAGTGCTGCTAATTCAGGGCACTTGTAACATAAACCTTACATTGCATGAGTGAGCTTACAGTTTGTGTGTGCATACAGTTTAAACACAGTGTAAAGGTTACTGGAAGCCTATAGCATATGAAACTTTATGGGAAAGCCTCTGACAGTCTCACAGCATCATCATGCTGGCTAACTCTATTTAGATTGCAACTGTAATCGTATTCATGAACTTTTTCTCACGTTTAAACATATTTCTTACTTGATCCTGCCCTGCAGTGTTTTCCAGGAGAGAAGGTGGATGTGAGGTACGACTATGAGCTACTGCCCAGCAGGAAGCCCAAGTTCTTGGCCCAGACTGCAGCTCACGTATCGGGAGCAGCTTTTTACTACCAAAAGGCTGATGTGACGGAGCAGCCCTGGGCTGAAAAAGTAATCGCATTCTTGTTCGCTCCCTTGGTACATTTTTGAAAGGCAGTCTTTACCTTTCTTGTGTGCTGTGATCCTTTGATCCTTTTGCTTTCAGAAAATGTTTGGAGTGTGTGTGCATCCGCGGTTTGGGGGCTGGTTTGCCATCCGAGCTCTGTTGGTGTTTGGAGATGTCACGGTGGGCTCGGAGCTGGTGCAGCCTGTTCCTCCTGACTGTGTGCCATCCAGAGAGGGCAGGATAAAGCTGCTAGAGGCTTTTAACTTTCACTGGCAGGTAACATCTTTTAGTCATAAAACCTGCGTCACACACAAACTGTAGATAGACACCAACAACTGTTTTGTGCTCTGTGATGGAGGTTTTGTTCTCTGAGAAGATTTGTCTGCGCTGTAGGGGTGATGTGGAAAAGGACCCATGTTGTTGTCCTGTTTCCTATTTCATGACGATAAAAACTGACAAATTTGACGAATTTCATATCATTGGTTAGTTTTTAAAGCTGCATTTTAGTTTTCCAATCTTTGGAAAGTTTCAGTATGTCAGATTAATGTATAACTGAATTTTCCCACCATTCTGCCTCATCAGGATTGGAGCTACCGAAACATTATCAGTCCAATCCAGACCTACTCTCAGAAACAGAGGGACTACTTCTCCACCCCTCCTGCCCAGCGTTTGGCTCTGCTCAGGGCTTGGGGCTATCTGCCAAGTGACAATAATCAACCTGAACCCACCTCGGACACACAGGGTCAAGAAATTGGACATGGGTGAATTGTGGAAGCACCGCCTGTCCTTTCTGAATTCAAACCTCTGCTGTATCTAGAACTTAAATTAAGTCTTGGTTGAACACCTTTTTAATCAAACAGCTTCTTATTGAGACCAAAGCTGGGATTTTAATGTAAGCTTGGCTTTTTGGTGAAAGCTGCTTTTTCAGGGTTGAATATGTGTTTGATTCTTTGTTTTGTTTTTTTCTTAAAAGTTTAACACTACTGAAAATATCAGTAACATATCAGCTTCCTCTACGTCTTGTATTATTAGGTAATAGCTGATATTATTGAGTGGATGTTTGCTGAGTAGTATTCTGTTCAGGAAAGCAGAATTTACAGTCTGATGTGCTTTTGCAAAGTAATGCACTTTAGTTTTTGTTGTGTCCTGTCGGAAAATAGAGAATGTGTGTATCCAAGTAGCAACAGGAAGGTTTTGCTTCTCATTTTCAATGACTCAAGTTCAAAATTGAGTTAAGCCATGTGTCATCAGCATGTTTAATCTGCATGCAAGTGCCTTGATTAAAAAAAGAACACTATTGTTTTTCTGTATAATGTTTTTATTTGATTTAACAGTGAAGCAATAAAAGTTGAGACTAAATAGCAACATCACTTTAGTCTGTTTGTGAGCAGAATGACTCAAAAATTTATAGTTGCTTGAATATTACTTTTTTTTGTCCAGAGATGAGACTTAACCCAACAAACTGAGAAATATCTGAAGGATTCTTTAACAATGCTAGTTCTTGTGTTATGTCTTGTTCTATGGACTTTGTATGTTCTTTTCATGCTTGCATGGATTCCCTGTGGATACTAAAGCCTCCTCTCACAGTCCAAAGAGATGCATGGGGTTAGTGTAATGGAACTCTAAACTGGCCCTAGGTGTGAATGTGAGCGTGAATGGTTGTCTGTCTCTGTTTTAGCCCTGTGACAAACTGGTGATGTCAGCTGGGATAGTCACCAGCCTCACACGACCCTGAATTCTGAATTGCATAAGCAGAAGACAACGTATTGGTGATATATGACAATATATTCCTTCTGGATCCAAGAAGGATGTAAACATGTATATATGCCATCCATGCATGCAGTCTTTGTGCAGGGCTTTGAGAAAAATATTGATCGCATCTGTAATTTTTTCCAGAACAGTGTACTTGTTACAGGAGTGTGTTTCTTTAATAACCAGAACAATCAGTCATTGTTTGAATTATTTGAAGTTTATAGTTCAAACTGAATGAACCTACCTGCAGAAAATCAACGCTGAATATTGCAGCACAAAGTCAGAAATTATTATTTTGTTAAAACAAAAACAAAAAAAAAAGTCCATCCTGTCATCTGTCTCCAGTATTCATTCCCTCCATTGTTTTGTCCTTGTCTCTAGTTTACCTGACACTCAGCTGATGCATTATAGATGTGAGCAGCCATTGCCCGCCTGCCTGGTGACAGACTGACTACTTTTAACTGTGACTAACCTCAGTGACGTTGAGTCAGCACCCAGCATGCTACTGTGATCCCGAGAATTCTCAGTTTGTCAGGTTTATCTGCTCCTGTCTGTTTATTTTTAAGAGGAATGAGTACAACAGGATATAATGTGCACTGAGGGGTTAACTGCATCAGTACGGGTTCAGTCCAGGTCACATTTGCACTTGCACCTCTAGGTGTCGCTGTTGTCGTGAGGCTGAGGGTTTGCGCTGCTGTTTCTGAAGCATCTGCAAATGTTCAGCACTTCATAAAGTCAAGTACTGACTGCAGATAACCTGCCTCAGATTATGAAGTATACATTTGCACACAGCTCAGTGAATCTCAGACAACTCTTTGACTCTTAGTTAAACGGCTGTACTCTCTGCTATGTTTTACTTTCAATTTTGGTGACTTTTTACTCCACTGAGCCATCTATTGCTTAATTTCCTCTTTAATGCTCAATCCAACACCCCATCTCTGACTCCTTTACTATCCTTTGCTCTTATTGCCTCCCTCTCCTCACCCCTTTCTCCCGCCCGTGCTATTCTGTCTATCTGTGTACTGAATCAGCATTTCAGAGCAGTATGCCGCAGGCCTGCAGAGAGCCAGACCATGGAGTTAATTATACTCCCACAGATACTCCATCTCTCCTCTTTCCCCCACCACTGTTACTCCGTCCCATCCCACCTCACTCTCCCCTTTTCTTGCTTTCTCTGTGTCATTTTTTCAGGAGGGGTCTTCCTTTCTCAGCCCAACATACTGTGAGCTTCTAACATTTCATTTTCTGAATTCTGAATTTGATCTAGAAGATAAGTTACTGTTAAAGTCAGTGAAGCAAAGTTATGTAACTTAAGTTTGGCTGTGCTGAAATGAGGCACATTCTGCATGCTACATTTGCAGATGCAGATGTTTAGCACGGGTGATATATTTGGCACAAATCTACACACCAAGAACTGAAGCAAGTACAGAAATCATTAGCAGAATGATGCTTTTCTAGCTTTTTTTGTCTTCTTTCCTTCCATCTTTGGTTAGTTCTGAACACCAATAGTCATTCTGATGAGGTGCAGGGGTCATTTTCTTTGTGAAAAAAAATGGGAGAAGCCAATTCTCGGGTTTCTGAGTCCTTAGAGGTGAGTAGTATGCCTCACCTCTCTGCAGCTGGCAAAACACTAATATCTGGAGAAGAGCATGTCTGAAATGAAGCAAAAAGACAAGCAAGCGTTATGTAGGGAGATACTCCTGATGATCAAGCTCTCCCTTCGCGTCTGTTCAGTATCCTGCAGGAAAGCACATTGCAGATCCTGTTGGCAGGCAGAACTGCAGGCAGAACTGCACCAGCAGGTTCTCATGCTTCCAGTGTTTTTGCAGAACTACATAGGCAGTTTTTGGACTTTCACTGAGTTTAACAGATTTGATTGTTGGAAACAGTAAAATGGTTAAAAAAAACAACCTTTTTATGATTCACAACAACACGCACAAAAGCCATCAACAAGAACATGAAGCACCCAGATTCTCAGATCTGTCATAGTTTTCTAAATAGTTCAAAAATAAAATAGGTTCTGAATATATCTGCAAGGAGGAATGATGCTAAAAGTATACTGGATGCTGCTCCTCTAAAATCCAAAGATGGAAAACAACTCTGGGCTGTAATTTAATGTGTTTGCTGCACAAATTATCTGAATCTCAGATAGTTTTGGGCAGAGATGAAAAAGAGGAGGAAAAATGAGTGGTGTTTCATGAGTTGTGGATCAGTGAAGCAGTGTTATCCGCCCACAGACATAAGCTAACAAGAGGAGAGGGGAAAGGCCAGCAGAGTACCAGCAACAGAGGAGGAACTGAAAGCCGAGTGGGGGGAGGAAAGGACCGGCATCTAGAGAATTTAGTGGAATTTTGAATTTAATGTTTATTATGCTATTCTGAAACTGAGATAGAAAAGGGAGAATTTAACACTGAACATTTAAATAACCGAGGTTGAAGTTTATGAGAAAAGGGGAGTATCCTAATTATAACTCTTCTCCATTTCCTGCACATCCCATATTTGCTTATTCTGACGAAATAGTCTCACTTTATTCCTCAAAGGGTCTGCCTCTCTTTAAACCACGCTGCCTCGGTGTGTATCTGTGTGTTTTAGGAGGTTTTAAATTTTTAAAACCGCCTCCTTATCACTTTCTTGGCTTAGCATAATTAACTAGTCTTTTGCATCAGAATTCTCCCTGCAGCCAATTGGTTATTTAGCTGTGCCTGTGCAGTCCAATGGTTGTGGACAGGGAGTGGTCAGCAGGCGAAGAAGGGAATACTGAGAGAGAAAGCGAGTGGAGGTGGGTAAGTGGAGAACTGCCCAATTGTCTTATCAGACACCACCTGCGATAGACTAGAAATCCACCCTCTTTACACAACAACAAAAAAATAAGCACAAGTACTATTTAAAACATCAATAAATCAGGTGCATTGCATCATTAGCAAACCTGCTCATTTCCCCCAGCTGTAAAAGTGCAGTGAACATGTCAATGTGTACATTTAGTTTGTCAGAAAGGGAGAATTTGGCTGATCTGTCTGTGTGCAAACTCTTCATTTGTGCTAAATGCCATCGGGTTGCTTACATATGTACTTAAGTATTGCCATCATTTATTTTTATGTAAATCCAAGTATATGCAAACTTAAAAAAAACAACAACAACAACTAAGATTTATTGAATGTGAGGCTAAAGATATTACAACAGCAATGTTTCTGTTTCTTTTGGACAACAACATAACAACGTTCACCTGACACCGCATCATCTCCACAATAACCGAGCCATCACGCAACAGGGTGGCAGGCAGACAGCAGAGGATTAGCTCGAGCTAAGACTCCCCTTACATAATCCACATTTTTAGATTAACTTCATTTCCTTGAGACAGTGATATATTTCAGCCTTTGAACCATAAAAGAGGAATGCAGCCTCACAAAAAAAAGAAGCAAAAAACAAAACGGAGGGTGGTTGTCATTTACAACATAAAATACTCTCCTGTGTCTACTGAGATGTAACGTTTATGCTGTTGTGGAGTACACACAGCAGTGCTTCAGTTCTGGGAGTAAAAGAGGCCTTTATAAATCTTGGATGAAGCCGCTTTGGTTACTAGCAACAGTTATGGAAAAAAACCTGGAGATAAAATTTAGTGGCACAGGAGCACAGATAAAATAGAAAGACTCAGTAATGTCTGTTATGCTTCAGCCCAAAAACAGCTATCGTGAGCCATCAGCATGAACTGCTGCTCATACCAGATCGAGTCTGCAGCAAAAACCCTAAATGTGTTTTTAAATGAGAGAAAGAAATGAAAGCATCTTATTGGTTATGGATTTGACATTTACAGAATGAGGAGCGAGCTATTATTTATTCTCCTTGTCTTATAGTTCTGCTTTAAGGTCAGAGTCGGGGCTTTTATAAACTCTTCATATCAAGCCAGCGAAGATGAAGTCAAAGCCATTATTTCCTATTTTCCTTATATGGAGATGACCTGCTGAAACTCAAACCGATCATCAGAATGGGGAAGAAATGTAATTAAAGTGACTTTGAATGTGACATGGTTGGTGGAAAATGGCACCAAACCAGGAGAAAGGTGTATGAAAATCCAAATAATACTTCACGTCCATGAACAACAGCAGTGATTGATTCCTCTTTTGTGGTGAGGAAAGTTATACTGCACCCATTTTTTACCCCTCAACCATAAATATCTGATGCTGTTGTCATCCCACTGGGCGGGTGGGAGGGCAGGGTGGACACCCAAATTTGTGAATGCAATAATTCGGGAACAAGACAATGTAGGATTTTGAAATTCATACTATAGGTGCATCTACTGGAAATCTCAGATGAGTTCAAATCCTGGTGACCTCAACCTCAAGGTCAAGATCAGAGGTCAAGTTTTCTGAAGGAAGAAGTAGGATTTTTTCCATATACACGTCTACTAGGAGTCTGAGGAGTGGCGCTGGCAACCACCAGTACTTTTTCGATTGGTGGTGGGGAGTGTTCTCGCTCCTTTCTCCTTGCTTACTATTGTTTGATTGCAGTGAGCTCCATGCTTCATATGCTTGGTCTGCTGCTCTCTACTAATGCTCTCATGCACATATGTGTGTATCAGCTAATTTATAGCCATGCATTAAGCATTACATCACAGCTGCTGATGAACTCTAAATCTGCCACGTATGAGAGAGGCCTCTTAATGCATTTCTCTGAAACACAAGGAGAAACAATTACATCATTCACCTCAGGTTTGCCTTTCACTTTTCCTCTTCTTCTGTTCTCTCTTTCTACATGCGTGAAGGATTTTTTGAAGGAAGTACAATTGTAGAGAAAATAGTTTGATCATCTTTCTGCGATGTCCTCCTGTGTCCTCGCAGTTTGTCGTATTGGATGGCACTGGAGAAAAATTAAGCTTATTCATAATTATCATTAACTGTTTTGAATTGGCAGGGGAAACATTTTTCTAGTTTTAAAGTGTACGTAATAGACTTTTGGCACAGTACTTGACCTAAAATGTATTATGCCAGTCACCTGTAAACAAAAAGAACAGCCTGTGTGGAGTTTGACTGTGCACAAGTGTTTTAACCTAGAAGTAAAACTTGATAAACCACAGAAATATTGTCCTAAAGCATTAGGTGGTACAATCACATGTTTATATTTATATTTAACATCCACTTTGCTAAATCTGGCGTTTTGCATTCGACGTGATATATGGGAATTAGGAGTATGCGTATGCGTATGTGCCTGTGCATTGTGATTTATTTTTATGTAAATGAGCTCCATCCTAAAGCAGCATTGCTTCTGCACTGTATGGCTGTAATCCAGCATAATTAAATTGATTTTCATGCACATGCACAAAGCAAAATACGTCATAAATCCCCATAAATGAAGTAAGTGCAGCTCCTGTTCAGTTTTTGTCCTTAAAGTCAGAACAGGGCTGATGTGGAGCTTCTGGGGATTGGTGACTTAGTCTGATTAGTTGTGTGGTGTCAGTAAGCCAATGATCACCTCTAAGTAAAATATCCCCTGTAATGGAGATGTTCGCTGGTCAAATCTCATTCAAGCCAAATGCTTAAATATTCACAGGCTGATGTGGAACTTCATCTGCACCCACTGAGAAGGCAAGAAGAGGCTGCAGGCTTTGCTTTCAAGCCCTTGAGTACTCAGCGCACCTGTCGTTCGCCATTCAGCGTCAATAAGTGTAATGGGAGAACAGCTGAATTCATTAGGCTCAGATTGACCTGCTATGACGAGCAATTTAGTTTCAAACACAGTTAGGCACCTGCGGGAGAGAGGAAATTAGCAATTTAAATAGGGACGATTATAGGCCAGGCCACTGTGTGCGTGTATGTCCTTGTGTGTAGCCAGACACACAGGCATCTCCACTCTACTCACTCACTTGAGTAACACATCGTCGAGGTTTATACCATCTGAAATATTGACACAGCATAATGCTCTCCTCCCACGCCTCAATGCACTTTTTATAAATAGAGTGCCTGTGCTGAACGCAGCTGGAGAGCACTTCTGAGAGTGCTTGAATCTGACACAACACAGAGAAACCACTCTGCACTACTCCTACATTTAGCTGGCAGGCCTTACAAAGTAGTTACCAGTTTGAGCATTTAAATTACAGATGGCTTTGATGTGAAAGTTACAGAAAATCAGTTTTAGAGTTATGGATACAGTGTCAGCTTATGCTAGAGTTTGTACAAGATGCTTACTTGATCATTTAGTAACTTGATTTTTTTAAGCCTCTTGTTGGGTGGGTTGTCTAGTGGATTTTATTAAACTATTTCTAGCAATGTTAGTGGAGGGACTGGAAGTGATTATACTGTATTTGTACAGAGTGACCATTTAAATCACTTCATGGAAACACTCATACACAGTTAATTCAGTTTGGGGATCTCCCGTCAACATGCAAACCAGAAAATCATCAGATTGGACCATGACCTTCAGATGAGAGGACAATGGTTCAGATATTCCCTGTTAGATAAATTGCCATAAGATTTTGTACACACATTCATGGTTTCCAGAAGATAAATTCTATATTCTTCAGTTATCTCTTGACTTTTCCTCCACACATGATGGCCAGCGCACGTGAACTCAGGACTTTCTTACAGCCAAGAAAGCGCTAATCACTGCGTGACCAAGAGAGAATGATCATGTTTTACACGTTGGAAATGTTTTGAGATGTTTAAAGTGTAAAATTAACCACACTGACTAAATTTTTTGTTACTATTACAATATTAGCTGTGTTTTTAGTCTCTTTCAGCAGTCTAATGCACCCTGCCACAAATAACAAATGATTCAGGAATAACTGAGGAGCACAAGAACGAGTTCGAGGTGCTGACTCGGACTCCATATTCCCCATTTCTCAGTCCAATCGAACATATGTGGACGAACAAGACCAGTCCATGGAGACCACGCTTTGTCCATGCTTTGACGAATCAGGGCTGTTTTGGCAGAAAAAGGGGGAACTTCTTTTGCTCATAATGTTATACAGCTGATCGGTGTATATTATGTATCAGTTATAAATCGTCATCTGCCACTAAATTCAAGCATTTAAGTGCAATTGTAACTGGGAATTAAAATGATCGATGCATTAATCTAATTTAAGGTGGTAAAGTACACTTTACTAAGATATTTTGCCAGATTTTCTTAAATTATTTTCTCCTTTGTGACAAAGTTATGACAACTAATGATGCATCAAGGGGGCAGCGTCTACTGTATGCCTCCAGGCAAAAGGGGGACCACCTGCCAGCACAGTATTAGGCAGGTCGTCATAATCTTATACCTGATTAATGAATATTTACCGTCAACTCGTTTTTTTGTTGTATTTTTTTGTGGTTATTTTTTATTTTTATTTGTTGTTGGTTTTTTAATTTCCTTTGGTGTGTGTGCTGAACAGTAGGTGGGTGGAGAATATAAGAATACAGTAGATGTAACTTACACTACAATTCACTCCAGCATGCAAATGCTTTCCACTGCGAAGGCACTCACTGTGCTAAATCCATTAGCACTGTTGCCTGCAGTCACGAGTTATCTCTCTCATCGCAGATGAACTCATCTCCTTTTCTGTAAAAAGGCCAACAAGCCAAGTTTAACATGACTTAAAATAAATAACAGGAGTTTTGTTCATGTCTCCCCCTTGTAGGGAGAGATTCTTATACTTACCTGTGGTAAAAAGTATTGGACCATCTATATAATACAGCTATGGGAGCTTAAATTGCACCCCTTTCTAAATCCATAGGCATTAATACGCAGATGGTTTCCCCTTTGCAGCTATAACCACTTCTACTCTCCTATGAATACTTTCTGCAAGATTTTGGAGTGTGTCTCTTGGAAGTTTGGCCGTTCACCCAGAAGAGCATTTGTGAGGTTAGACGCTGATGTTGGATGAGAGGATCTGGTTTGAAATCTGTTCTAGTTTGTGTCAGGGTTCTGTGCAGGCTGGTCAAGTTCTTCCACACTAAACTCATCCAACCATTCCTTTATGAACCTTGCGTTGTGCACCAGGGCACAGTCAGAAACAAAAAAAGGGCCTTTCTCAAACTGTTCCAACAAATTTGGAAGCACAGAATTATCCAAATTGTCTTGGTAAAGGCAGGCATAAAGATTGATTTTGCAGTGTTGGCTCAGAGCAACCCCATACCTCAGGCTTTACAGCTGGCACACTGGAACCAAGCAGGCCCTATTCTCCTGCCATTCACCAAACACAAACTTGTCTATCAGACTGGCAGAGAGAGAAGCATAATTCATCACTCCACAGAACAGGTTTCCTCTGATCCAGAGTCCAGTGGCTGCATGTTTTGCACCACTTTATCCGATATGTTGTGCTTGGAAATGTAAAGCTTACATGCAGCCGTTCAGCCATGGACATGCATGCCATGGAACTCGAGGCTCACAGTTTTTGCTCTGATGTTATTGCCAGATGTTTGGAGCTCTGCAGTTAGTGAGTCAGCAGAGCGTTGGTACTATGTGCCTCAGCACTCAGCGACCCCTCTCTGTGACTTTCATCTGCCACTTTGTAGCTGAGTTGTTATGCTTCCACTTTGCAATAATACCACTTACGGTTGAACATTACATTTCTAGTAGGGAAGAAATTTGAATTTGCTTGTGAAGCTGTTGGGTTTCTAGTGAAGTTCATTGCCAAAAAACTCCAAACATACTTTAGATTCAGACTGGCTGAGTCAGGCTTGTCGAAAGATATAAGCATCTGCTCTCTCTCTCTCTCTCTTGCTCTCTCTCACATGCATGCACACATACACACAATCATGTATCCATGACTTCAGATGGCACTGATTTGAAATTCATCCTTTAGAGGTTTATTCTGACCTTTACCATACTATCATACTTGGCTAACCTTAACCTTGTCATAATTTTAATATGTGCCTTTAGGCCTAAAATTGAATCATTTACATTACGGAGGCATGTGTCCATGTGATTATGTAGATGGTTTTAGGTTCACAAAACAGAAACACACACAGAGCGAGAGGAAGAGAGAGCGAGTTCATATATTGGATCAATAGAAAGGCATCTTTCAGAAAAGAGGGAGGCTCATGTGGATGGCAGGAAATGCAGAGTTGCATCGCCTCTTTTTTCTTCTTCTTCTCTTCCTTTTCTTGCATCTTCTGTTCTGCTCTCCTGTATTGATCCATAAAGGGCTGTTTTTAGCTGCAGCCTCCAGTATGATATTTGACCCTCCTTTTTTTTTTTTTCCCCCTTTAATTTTTTTTCCAGGTTCATTAGATCACTTTATATCTTGTTTTTGGGTCACAGGATTTTTACCCCTAGGTCTGATCACTTGATCATGATTGAAGTGAATGTTTTTCTCTGTGTTTTAAGTAGGTATTAACTCCTTCACATTAATCACAGTAAATAAAGGCGGATTTGCAAATAATGAAATAATCCATATCTTCTTGGGTGTTTCTTGAATTGTGTCATCTTTCTGGGGAACGAAGGTGCGTCTTTAGGGAGGTTGTTAGCAGTAAGCATGTTCAAGGTGGTTAGTTGTGGGCGTACTCTTTGTTCTCCTGGGAAGCGATAAACATTGCAGTCAAACTCATCAACACACCACTTGGACTTGGACAGAAGGGGAAATTGGGTTGGAGTAAAAGTACTGAGTTCATGACGGTATTCCCTTGATACCAGAAAACTGCTGGTTAATGAGAAAACTTTACATTAGGAGTGTTGCGCTGGTGTTTCAGCCGTTCTTTGCTGACAGATATGCAAGAGCTTGGACTAACAGCGCTGTGTTTGTCCATCTCACTCTTACCTTCTGAGCTCCAGCGTGCAGTTTCATTTGAGTGGGCTTCTACTTGGCTATTTTCAGTGTCTCCTGGGAGGAGTCGGACTACCCCTCTACCTGGAACAGGATCAAGAGGCTATCCATCACACAAGCCCAGCTACTAAACCAGCCTTCGCAAAGTGCTAAGCCAGCAGTTTCTGAGAAAAGGGCATGTAAGAATCTGTCTTTTATTTGTGTTTTGGCAAAAATGCAAGGTAAGCATAAATGCTTTACATTCCCTGAGGTTAAACAGCTTACCCCTGTTGGGTATTTCTTTTCGTGCAGACCCACTCAATGATGAAAAATACAAAGTGGACACACTCAGCTAGTGTGCTTGAGATGCTTATACTTTTACTTGATTTTGGATTTTTTTTCCCATTATTGTTCAAGTCATTTCCTGTTTTATTCTGTAGTTGTAAGCCTTCCTACACTTCAGGTAATAGTTTCTGAGGCTTTGGTGCTGTTTCCAGCTCCCATCACTGTGTTGAGAGAACACAGTTCAGACTTGCACATGTGCCGACCTCAATATTTGAAACTTATCATGCCATGTGTAATATGAGCATATACCATTGTAATTGTATATACACACACACACCAACTACTTTGGTAGTGTGGGTACATCTGCTTAAAAACACACCAGGCGGACTCACCAAAATTAAACAAAAGAAAAGGAAAAAAAACTGCCTGGTCTGAAGGATCTCAATTTCTGTGGCAATATTCAGATAGTAAGGCCAGAATTTGGTGTAAACAACATGAAAAAATGGAGTCATCATGCCTTGTATCAGCCATTCAGGCCACTGGCGCTGTTATAATATTCTGGAGGATATTTTCTTGGCAAAACATTCATGTCAATCCAATACATTACTAATATGTTAACTGAAAATTCCCAGTTACTCCGATTGTCTGAATCTTTCTATGTGTGCTCAGTATATTTAAAAAATGTTTTAATGTTTAGAATTATTAAATATCATTAGATTAAATAAATTCACAGTCAGTTCACACTGCCCAAGCACGTCTCATGCTAAATAGGAAGTCTTATTGTTATGGCTGAGCAACTGGTGTGTTTGAGGAGCAGACCCAAAAGCAGACGCACAGGAAACAAAACTGAAGTGTAACAAAAAGCGAGATGTTTATTTAGGCTGATAGCAAAACATAGGAAACAAAAGGACTTAAGGAACTAAGTCAAAGACCAAAAGCTAAACCAAACTGTGAACAGTTAGAGCTAGACATGAAAACTATGACAAAAGTATGAACATGAACAGGGGCATGAAGACAAGAAAAATCCATAGACATTAAGCAAGATTAAACAGACAACCAAACAATGAACAAAGAGAAACAGAGGACTTAAATACACAGAAGGTTAATGAGGGAAGTGGAAACACATGGGGAACAGAGCTGAACATGATGCCACAGGGGGATACAAAACGGCACACACTGAACATGGAGACACAAGACTTTCAAAATAAAACAGGAAACATGGAGGGACATAAACTGGGACATGCAAGCTTGACACAAGAGACAGAAAGAGGGAGTGAGGGAGAACGAGAAAGAGAGAGGGGAAGATTTAAACACAGGGGATACGGGAAAGAGGGAACAAGACATGACGGGCTGAAGAAACACATGGACACACACGATAGACCAGGGAGACATGTAAACAGGACGGGCAGATGAGACACCTCGCCCAGACTACATGGAAACAAATATAATTAAACATATAGCTGCAGTAAAGAATAACTAAAAACTAACTATGAAAAACTATATTTTACCTTGGAGTGTGTGGATAAGATCAACCTATGCTGACTCCACACTCTGTTCGAGTTAGAGGACATACTAACGTCCACACTCAGACATGGCTGTTCAAATAATGAGACTGAGATGCAGCAGATGGCAGGTGTGACCCATGATGCTTGTAGTGTACTTTTTTATGCCAAGGCATTCATTTCAATCATGAAAAACCACTTCTTCATGATGAGGCATTCTCCTCCACATCATGGCCCTTTCCTTCATAGGCACGCCCTTTATTACTGCTCCAACATCCATATCACGGAGGCCATCTATGGGGTTTGGGGTTGCCCAGTTAGGCACACATGCACACACTGAAGACTCACACTCACTCCCTTATTAATGCGTGTCCTTGCAAAAACATTGTTGGGGCAAACCAGACATAAAATAACATAGTTTGCATTCATAGGGAGAGTTAGTCAGTCTGCCAGAGTTTGTTTGTGTCTTTGAAAAGTCTGTGAGTCTGACAAAAGAGTACCCAGTTTGTTATGTTAATTTAAATTCTTTCAGGAGCTCAAATGGTTGTCTCAGCTAATGTTTTAATTTGACATCTCAGTAGAGCAGCAGAATAAAAATTATGACACTGGGCTAAGAGAAGAGGGAGAGGGAAGAGGACAGAGAAAGAGAGAGAGAGTAAAAGACATGATGAGACCTCATTAAGGCTATAACGAAGTGTGTGTGCATGCTCATGTTCCAGTACGTGCCAACGCACTGGGCATGATCCAGTCGTTTTTGTGTGTGTCTGCGTCAGTGTGTGCAGATCTAAGGAGCCCCTGGGAGGGTTAAGTAGGGAAACAGAAGAGATTGAGGTGGGGAATTCTCATCAAAAGCTTCCAAATCAGGAAAGGTGTCGACAAGAGGCACCCTGCAAAGGGACAGAGGGGAGCGGAGGCAAAGGAGGGGAGTGTGTGTGTGTGTGTGTGTGTGTGTGTGTGTGTGTGGTTGTCGGGGATTCTGGTGAAAGACAGAAGAGTCATGTGTCTGAGATAAGGGTGGCAGCTATCCTAATAGAGAGAAAGGCGGAATACAAAAGTAGGAGGAACGGGAGTTACTTAAGATTACTGATAATAGTGGTGAAGGGGAGGTGGAGGTGTATTCATACAGAAACATGTCACAATGTGGATGCTCCACCCAACAACAGGTCATTTTGTTGGGTGGGGGTTTGGTGATGAAGGCAGGGTGAGGTGGTTGGGGTGGGTCCTTGGAGGCATTCCTGTGGTAATGAGCTGTTAGTCTCGGAGGAAGATGAGCTTTATTCTAGGAACACTGAGCTGCTATTCTGAGGTTTAATCTGGCTGGTTCACCTTCTGATGCTGCTCAGCACAGATACACCCCCTCCCCCCACCCTCCCCCTTTGACAACCACCATAATGTAAGGAGATTTTTGAGTTTAGCTTCAAGAATCAAATCAGGTGTGACAATCCTGCTTCATGTGACTTCTTACAAACTGCTAAAAGGTCAAAGTTTAGGGCATTTAGAGAGATTTTCCATCAGGTCTGCAGGAGGGCAGCAGGGCAGTAGGTCGAGGTCAGAAAGTCAGATGAGGGGGGTGGGGGGAGGGAGGGTTGGAGTCTGAAATTTATCTAAAAGCGGTATACCACTGATTATAAATCAGTGATATCAACCACAGGCCTTTTGTAGTGAATTTATAGCTGCTTCCAAACAGAAATCCCTACTTTTATTTAATTTTTTGCAGCTTTATAGTGCTCTGACTCAAAGCTCAAATGAAAAATATTAATATTGATTTGTTTTTATAAAGCCAGTTTTGCCTGTAAAATGCTGGTATTCCTCTAGGTTACCCTCACTGGCTGTAACTATAATTACAACACACTTCAGGAGCAAGATAAAATCAAAACAAAAACCCAGAGCAGCATATCCCAGCTGGCTGTAATGGCTGAAGGTGACAGCCGTCTAGTTACTGTCAACTAAACAGTCGGCTGCTGCTTGTTTGATGTGTGTAATTAAAATGGCAAACACAGTGAAAACACTGGTGCATAATGTCTTAATGTAATAACTTACGTAAAGGTAGTTTAATGGAATTGACACCTATGATAAATGATGATAAAATATGTTTTGACTCTTGTATCATAAACAGTGACATCTTGTGAGATTATGCTATGAAATGTGAATTCCTTAGAGTTGGAGGTCTCCTCTAACAAAGGAAGACCCAAGCAATGGAAACGCTTAATAGAAAAAAAAAGTAAAGGTGGATTTATTTATTTATTTTTTAAAAAGAGACCAATATGTTCAGCAGCCTAATTAACTCAAAATAAGAAGCCACTGACAATGAAAGTATGGGCAATCTAACAAAAACAGTCTGGAAGATAAGACAAGATAAACACAGGTGGAGGCAGGAGGTAAAAACCTCAAAAAGACAAGAAAAAAGCAAAACAGGATGTAATTAAATGTAACACTGTAGCCTGACATTTAACATTAGGACAGAGAAAAGGGAACGTAGATGGAAATAAGGCAACAGGAGCACAACAAAACCAGCATTTATATACGAGGGCCATAACATTCTGTGATTTCTATGAGATGACTTTTATAGATAGGGAGGATCTCACAAAGATTGTTGTTGTATTGCATTCTGATAACTGCAGTGTTTCCCAAAACTAGCTTGTTCTCAAAGTCTAAATATTGACTCAGTTTCTGCTTTCTTTAATATTTCTCTCATGAGTTTAAAGTTTCAATACATAATGGCTGTAATTATGTTTTTTAAATATGAAATATTAAAGGTACGGTCAGTCATTTTTATGGTTATTTTATGAGAGAAAATGCTGTACTCAAATATATATATTGATTATTGTGTAATTACACCTTCCAGAAACCTGATCCAGTATTATCAACTTGAATAATTAATCAATTCAGAATACATATGAGTGGGTTTGTGGAAGTTGCCATGTTTCCCCACTATCTTGAATAAGGTGAGCGAGATGGACGTGGTATTTCTGCCAAATCTTGTTACATGTGTGCAGTAGAGATCAGCCAGATATATATATAATATTGTTACAGTTGCGTACTGTCACCAGATTAGACATGCAACCCTTCTGTCTCGGGACAGTTGATATTAAGCCAGTTAAACAAGAACAACAGCTGGTTATAAGCTAACGTTATGCCAGCTAATGTTAGGCTCGAGCATGATAAACAGTTTGTTTACATTTTCACATAATATGAGAGTTTATTTCCAAAAATGTCCACAAATGTCACATCCACTTCAAGGAACGTTTAACTAGCAGAGGCTAATAGTGGCATAAACAGCAGCACTTACTGACAGAAAAGTTAGATATCAACAACTCACCTGAGTATCCCTGTCATCGGATATAAATGAGCTTCACAGATTCATCGTCTCGTACTGGACTCCATTCACAAAGTTTTACAGCCTCTTCTAGAATAAGTCGATGTGGACATCTGGTGTATAGACAGCTCACAGTGGACTGACAGCGTACACTCACTGAAGATGAACGGTGACCAGTTTTTGAGGCCATTCAGGTGTAAAACTTAAAATACTGCAAAATATTTTATTGGCACATATCTGTTTGGTGTTTTTTGTTTTTTCATCTTTATTTCCTGATTTATTGCTAATGAGACCATTATGCTCGCTGATTTTGACGTCACCTCATGTGTCGATCTTGGCGCGTCGGCCATGGGATGCAAATCTTGATTTGGTGACCGTGAGACGAGGTCACGGCAGTGAGCGAAGCGACCATTGCGGTAGCTATACTGGGACCTTAAATGTTGATATGTTGTTGAAATATGTAAAAATATAGTGTGCACAAAAACATGCTTGGATTGTGCACGTGAATTGGAAAGGATAAGAAAATAAACCTCAGTTGAGAGCAATCTGCAATCTACTGACGTCTAGCAGTGTATCTTTAATTATGAGCAAATAAGCTGCATTTAGAGAACTGTGAACTTTAATTTTTCTTATTCTTCATCCATCCATGTATTCATGGGTCCAGGTCTGGGTTGCAGAGGCAGCACTCAAAGCAAAATGCGTAGACTTGCCTTCCTGTAGCCTTTTCTTACAGATCCTCTGGTAGGAAACCAAAATATTCCCAAGCCCCTGGATCGACATGATCTCTACAGCATACCAAATATGCTGCTTATTATTTTTTAATTATTAAGTTATGAAAGACTTTTTAGATTTTGAAACAAAGACTGGTCTGGCAGATATTGTGAAGTGAAACAGTTTTAAGAGTTGTGGTTATCCATTTACTCAGTGCAGATGGGGAGTATTTTTCTTGCTGCCCTACTGCATCAGACAGGAAAAAGGCACAGAAGGAATGTCTAAAGCAACTAAAACGGACAGTCATTCTTACAGATCATTTTCTATCTGGTTAGGATGGCATAATCTTTATAGCTGTAGCAGAAAGTACAAAATAAACTTGAGGTAATGGACTACTAAGAATGCACCTGGATTGACAGAAAGAACAAAGCAGAACAGGTATTCTTATTGCAATCTTCTGCTCCTTAAAATGGTTAAAAGAGAAAAGTGCACTTTAGTTGATTGAAATGAGGTTTTTTTGTTTTTTTTCCACAGTGTGGCAGTGTGACCTGGTGACACACTGAGCTGTCAGGATCGATTGTGGCTCCTCCGAGCCAACAGTAGAGACCAGGCCTGGCATTCTTGCATTGGCGTGCTGTGTCTGGTCAACCATTTCTTCCCAGAAAGCCCACAGCCACAGTGACGCATCGTTCATCAAGTGGAGCTGCAGCAAACACTACTGAGACGCACTTCATCTATGCAGACACAAACACGCATAAACACAAATATTTTACACAATTTGCTGGGCTGGAAGCCTGAACCTTCACACCTACAGATAGTGCAGCAGAGGGATAAACTCTCCACCTGTGTGTCACTCCCTCTACTTCCCTCAGCTGTGTATCTGTTTTTCCTCCCTCTCCCTATGTTAAGTGCCAAGTGAAGACAGCTCCACTGCAGTATCTGACCCAACCTGGCAGAGGTGACGTTGGATAATAAAACCACTGTTCCTGCCAGAAAGACAAGAGGAGATAAGGGAGGGAGGTAAAGACAAAGAGAGTGAGGCAGAGTGGGAAAGAAATAAGAGCAAGAAGGAGAAGGGAAAATCACTGGGGACACGCAGGAGATGGAAAATTTTGACTGGGAATTTGAAGAGGTTGATATATAAACTAAACAAAAATATAGTTTAGGGTTGACATTGTTTGAATGAAGTTGCAGGTACAACGCTATGTATTTTCTCTCTCTCTCTCCCAGCCCTCAGTCCCTCTGTCACTGCCATCTCCAGCGCCAGGGTGTTGGTGCAGAGGCTAAATCAATCACGATTTGCTCTCCTGCTGCACATTGTGCTGACATAGGATGTGTACTTTTTTCCACATCACCATAGGACACCCAAGAAAGGGACAAACAGAGAAGACACACTGTTAAAAAAAAAGAATGAAAGCACAAACATTGGTTAAACATCAGTCTATTGATTTAATTGATAGTAAAAGATAAAATGTTACTTAATATAAGTTACTGCAGTATTAAATAGCCAGAACCGCTAGTCATACAGTACAGGCAAGTTCTGTGAAGATTTGTACAATAGTCTGTATGTGTGTGTGTGTGTGTGTGTGTGTGTTGGTGTTTTGGAGTGTGTAAAGCCAAAGATGAGAGACTAGAAAGAGAGCGCTACTGCAAGTGAGAGAACCAAGATAGGCCAGCGATCAACAGGATGTGTGTGTGTGTGTGTGTGTGTGTGTGTGTGTGTGTGTGTGTGTGTGTCAGAAAGGCTTGGGTAAATTGCTGCTCTGTATTGTACTTGTTTTTATTTATTTGCGTGAGAGCACATTGTTTGTTTCTAAAATATACGAAGTGTGCCATTTCTACAATTATGAAACTGAAATCTGTCTCTGGTCCACTTTTGACCTCTGACCTCTACCCCAACTATGTCACATCTTGATGTGCTAGAAAAAATGGTTGACACGCCTGAAACTCCTAAGATCGTGCCAGTCCCCAGTCTTAAACCTTTGAAATCGCAGCATAAACATGAACTAAGACTAGTTCTGGCTCATCCAAAGATTTTTTTAATCTAACAAATACAGATTTATATAAAAAAGAGTCCTCACTTTAACTTTTAATTGTACTATAATGTTTTTTTCTAGAATGGACATCTAGTGTGACGGTGATTATTTTCTCCTCTTTTGCTCAAGTACCTATAGGCTGGTCTGTTTCAAAGACATCCATCTACTGACTGAAAGGTCATGTTTTTCAAAGCTTCTGAGCACCCTACTTCTTGTAAGAGGGTCGGTGTTAATGGAAAATTACAGTTCAACTTGAGTTTCGTTCCCATTATTGTAGCTATTCGGACTCATGTCTGGGTTGATAAATGTGTAGGTTGGAAAATGAAGTCAACACAGAAGTTACAGCTCCTTGAACAGCCACTTGTGTTGCTGTGTGACGTGCCCCTACAGTCTATAGATGCTAACAGCTTGTTAGTTAGGCTTGCAAGCATTGACTGATAAGCTGGTTTCATTATAGTGGAAGCATTATATAATAATAACATGAAGCACTTCATGGCAAGATTGCAAAATAGTTATTTTAGTAAAATAAAATAACTATTGTCATTGTTTTGCTGCAGTAAACTTGCAGTAGAACAATGTAAATGCAAACAAAGGCTTCATCTGCGCTGGTTATTTTGCAGCCATAGAGCAATGTTGTCATCACCAGTTAACATAATTACTTATTAATGTTGCAAATTATAAAAATTATGAGCAAATGTTATGTTGGCATTATGTCATGTGTTTGTGGGAAAACCTGTGGGTGAAGTCACAGTGCATTCTCGTCTGTGTCAGGGGAAAGAACTTTAGAGGCTGCAGCTTTCAAAATCTGAACAGCCCACTTTGCCACAATCTTTGCCACACAGCCACAATTATGAAGATAAAACTCAGGTTAAGATATTAGGATTTTTCTACTGGTTGTGCATTTCTTTATAGTACACCTCCCCTTAAATGTCATTCAAGGGGAAGCAAGCAGAGGGAATCCTGCTAACTGCCACTCTCTCCTCTGCTCCCACACAATGGCACCCAGTTATTATGCTATAAGTGTGCATGTGTTTGTATGTTAGCGTGTGTGTGGTTGTGGACACTCTTAAAGTGGGGTTGCGCTGAAAGTGATGCATAAACAGTTGTTGATTTTGATGTATCACCTCCTCCTGGTCATATTCTAGTATTCCTCCTTTGATTTTTACAGTTTTTCCACTGTAGCTGTGCATCAGTGGTGAGTACAGGGAATATGATGGAGAATAATAAAACTCAAAGGATCTGCAAAGACAAAATGTTCACATTTTCTTCTGGAAGGCTATTTTGTGCTGTGTGTGTGTGTGTGTGTGTGTGTGCAGTGATGGGTTGTAATATTGACTTATTGCATTAGATGGTCTCTGTGCTTCATGCTTGCACTCTAACTTCACCCTCAGAGAAATAACGGGATCAGATCAGACTGAACACACAAACTAAAGCGCACACCCACCCACACACATGCAAACGCACACAGTAATGGTTGTGTGAACACAAAATGTTTTGGCTCTTGCGTTGCTGTTGTGCTTCTGGGGTTTTGTGTTCTTAGTATTGTATAAAATTGCCATTTCTGTCCGTCTGTCTGCAAGCCTGTCGGTCTTTCTGTGTCCATTTGTCAGCCTGCAATCCTTCCTGTCTCTCTCATGGAAAGCTTTTAGAAGCGCCAAAGCTCTAAGATCCAGCAGGCACAGTTTTGAGGGCCGTGTGAGGGATTAGGGCTCGCTCTCTGCCAGTGGTGTGAGTGGAGCGGCTGAGCAGTTGGCAGCACAACTGAAGTGAAGGGAGGAGGGAGTGGAAAGAAAGGGAAAGTGGAAGGGTGGGGTGCTCCGAGCCAAGCAGGTGGGAGCAGGGTGTGAGGACAGATAAAGAGGAGAAAGAAAAGTTGTCAGGCAAGAGAGGGGAGAAAAAACATTCATATGTGCATTCACCAAAGTCATCTGTGAGCCTCTGCTTCCTGCTCTAAGCCCCTGATGCTATCCCAGTGCCACTGTGAAGTGCGTATGTGTGTGGCGTGCAGTCTCTAAATTCTCTAGAGGCACACATGACAGACAGACAGACTGTGTCTAATATATAGGAAATGGAGCCAAATATTGCTCAGATTTATGAGAGTGGACTATTTCTATTTTTCCCTCAGTGTGTGTGTGAGAGAGCGAGAGACTGAATCTAAGATTGCTCTTTCCAACCTCACTGAGAGCTATCTGTGAAACTGAGTTCCCACAGGCAATTGCAGCAAAGGAGCACACACCTGCGCATCAGTACCAGAGCACGACTACACAGTTTAAAGTGAGAACCTTCGGGATTTCACTCATAGTAGATTTAATAACTTGTGTGGTTATTATTGTAGTAACAGCTTGAGTTGCTACTGTGTCATTATAAACAGATATCTGAGCATGAATATGCCAAATCTGCAGAGTTTTGGTAAAGAACTTCCCAAAATGTATGCAAGTGAACAGTTTTTGTGTAGATTAAAAGAGGTACGGCATGCTGAAATGCAATCTAAAAAACCATTAGCTATTGTCTGACACTGATTTTTTTCTAATCATCTTTTTCTAATTTACCTGCATTCATAAACGATGCCCGGAACAGGAAATCTTGGAACAGATCTTTACTGGCTTCAGTATAAGCCCAGAATTGCTGGCGTCGTCTCCAGATGCTAATTAATCAGACTAGCCAGTGGTTTCCCAGATCGCTCATTCATAAACCATACGCATAGCAAAGAGTTAGCCTCCAAAAGTAAAGCCAATGTGGACGTGAACCTGTTTTTTTCTCTAAATGGCCAGCAGGGGCAACTTTTATGAGGAAATGAACGTACTGTTAACTTGATTTGTGACCTTATTTACTGTCCTGATGAGTTAATGGTCTCAGTTGCTAGTTTCACTTTGAATACAATGTGTTATTAATTTTCTAAATAATAGTTAAGAAGTAAAATAGCAAACCATGGTAGGCTAACATATGGTTGCCAGTTTGCTACCTTCTAAATCTGTAGTCCCCTCCTTGAATCATCACGTTGACGTGGTGGAGGGATTTGCATGTCCAGTGATCACAGGAGATATGTTGTGTGGGTCAATCTGCCCCTGGCCCAAGGCAAACTGGTTCTGGGTGAGGATCTAAGAGTGACCCGCTGCACAGAATAGAGTCACCGTGGTTCCGGTCCGGCCTGGAGCCAGGCATGGGGTAGGGGATTGAGGGTGAGGGTCTGGTGGCTGGGCCTTACTCCCAAGCAACCCAAAGCAACTGCATGCATCTGCCCTGCTGTGCACCCACCACCCACAGGTGGGGCTGTAGGGATTTCGTTAGGGCTTTCAGTGAAATATAACCAAAGAGCGACTGCAGAGAATTTGACCAAAGAAGCCAGCTGATATCAATGCCACATTATTAGAAACACTGGTATACATGCATAAACAATTTCCTCTTAATGCTTTAAAAGCAGACAGGACATTTCAGTTAGTAAATGGTAGAATATGCCGGAAACATTAAAAACAATACGAGTAAACCAAATTGAGATTGCTATAAAAATGCCAATAATAAAGAATGTGGTGGTGGTGCTATGAAAATCAGTAACAGAACTATGTTATACTGCAAACATCCAGCAAAGGTGCACTGGACCCAGGACTCAGTGCTGTTAAACAAAAGATCTCCACTATTTGTGGTATTAAAAAATCTTACAGTTTTTAACTGAGTAGTTTTTATTCACGTAAGACAAGAATTCAAGTCATTTTTCCAGTATTAACAAGTAAAATCTTAGAAAACTACTTTTCATCCAGACTTCATCCTTAAGTTCTTTATTGCTTATGATCCATGATGTACAAAACTAAAGAAAAATCTAAAAGAAATGGCAAAGGAACAAAAAAACATGATACACAGTATATCAGCAGGTCTGTCAGAATCTAAATCAGACCCCCCCACACACACACGTACACTGGGGACTGTGCTGTCGCCTTTGAGGACATCTGCAATCTGCAGCTTCAACAGCAAGCCATCACAGCACCTCTGACTTCTAAACAGCACACCAACGCTGCTTTCTCGGGCAGTAATTTGTGAATTTTCCAGCCACACACAGAGATACATCCTCACACACTACATGTGTAAAAACATGATGAGAGGAGGGGAGAAGTTACAAAGAAGCCCCCTCCTCTCTTTCCACGCTTGCTTTGATCAGCTACACCCAGAACAGAGTCCACTGCAGTGATTTTATCAGTAATAATATATTAAATTGTTTCCAACTCCTTTCCACAAACTCATGCTCATTCAGTAGATGCATTAGTGCCTTTAAGATGAGATTCATAAGCCAAAGTAGCTTCCTACCAAACATTTTAAACTTCCACTCGCCTCTCAGCTGATTACACAATCTGATGGTGCTCACATGTGTGCACAAAACAGAAGCCCTCTTAGATCAGTGATATTTTTACCCTGTCCTGTGCTCTGCCCTGTGACGACTTCACACCAGTATAGCGCCTCACCTTTTGGCACACTGACTGACTCCCCTGTCCTCTGACCTAGTGCTGATAAAGGACTCACATTTTCTGTCTGCTAAACAGCTCTATATTTGTCAGCAGCATAAAACTGACAATCAGCCCAGCAAAACAGATGTATGCACCAAACAGAAAGTGCTGTCTGCAAGTTTAGGTATAGGTTGTGAGGTCATGCCATGGTAGGTCAAATGCCTTTTTATGAATGTGATGAAACATAGATACCAGCCTTCCACAGGTCCTTTTAAAATCTGCCCTGACAGCCTAAAGATTTAGCAGATAAATTATAGATCCAGGTGTATCCGTGTGTCTTTGTGGGCTGGCGTCATGTGAGAGCTGATGACAGTGTCGGATTGAGAATGAAGGGGAAGGATAAGAGGATGTAGTGATGCATGGTAAGCGAGACCAAAGCAGGAGTGTTAATGTTCTCAGGCTTGCAGCTCTGACTTTAGTGATGCCCTTGAGATTTATTGTGCATGTAGGAAGATCTATGTGTGCGCATGTGTGTGTGTTTAAATGGGAGGCAGCTTCCTGTGATTGAGTGAGGGAGGAAGCGTGTCTGTGAAGATGTGACAAATTTCCATTGGAAGTTAACCTCTCATTGTAAAAAAAAAAATAAACAAATGAAAAAGCTGTTGTCGCTCATCTGCACCCACATTAGGATATACTGTTATGATCATAAACCAAGCCACAAAAAACATAAACATGCACTCTTTCACACACTCACACAGTGACGCACATGCGTACATTCTGCCAAACCCTCTGGAGATTCATCATTTAACCGTGCCCATTCATCCCGGGCATTTGGATCCACTTAGCCCACAACATCAATAAAAGCCTGGCTATCAATCAGTCTTTCAATACAGCTGCTAAATACATCAGTCAGGATGAATTCCTGCTTCACATGGTGACCCCGCTCTTGCTCAACCCCACCTCTATCTAAAGTTTTATTATCGCTAACCGCCTATCCAGTCTCTGACAGACAGGGTGGAAGCGGAGCAGGATGAAGGAGGAATCGGTTTGGATCTGTCTGTGCTCATGAATCACTCATCCACGCTGCTAACAGAGATGCTCTATGATCGCTCTGCCCCATTTAAACACATACAGTTACGCATACATGAACACACACAGTAATATCACTACTACTACTGCTCCAGAGGCACACTTCTATTCTGACAGTTGGGTTATAGGCTGCAGCCCATCTGCGTACGTGATATGGGGTCAACTAAGTGATATGTCTAGCCACATAAAGCAGAGTCATCCGTGGATGTACCACTGAGTCAATCACCCTGGTGCTGTCTTCATGTGCAGCCACCATGAACACGCCCCACTTCTACAACTACAGAGCACGGGAGAAGTTTGGCTTCAGGGCTTTCAAAAGCCATTTTCACACGTGCACACACAGAATCAGGTCGGGACGTTGTCCAAAGCTGCCTTTTCTTACATGTAGGAAATAATTCTTACTACAGAGGAATACTCTGTGCAGATTAGCCTTAGGTGCTATGAGGGTAGAGCGTGCACGAAGCAGCAGATCAACTTGCTCACGGTCAATTCACCGCACAGTTGCCTACGCTTTTCTCACGTGTGCAATTGGACATCACACAGACACACAAGGGAGCATATAGTGATTGATGTGACAGGGTTAAACCTTTATACTCTCACATTCACCTCCGTCAGTCTATAAAAGCTGAGGGCTGCAGTGCATGTGTGAAAACAGCTTAAGAAGTGGCTAATGTTGTGGCAATGTGTAATTTAACCAACAAAAGCATCTTTTCTCAAATGCAACTAATTAAACTTTGACTTTAAGTTTAAAATAATAATTGAATACTTTGCTCAAACTCCAGACTTCCTGGGTGAAAGCCTGACAAACACTGTCTGACTTTCACAACAGGCATCCTGCCACAAAGAGAAAGACAAACTTCTCCCACGTGCACAATAGCAAGATGGAGACTACGGCAAGCAACTACTGCAGCGCGACTCACGGTGTGGCAAACCATATACTGTACACACAGAAACATGAAGTCAGACATACACACAGTAAACATGAGATTTGACAGTCACTTAGTGTCACTATAGGTAGACTTCTCCTGTCTGTTATTACAGAGAAACGAGCTTTGGGAGCAACTTAACATCAGGCTGAAAAGCACCTCAGTCACTGTTCTGCACAGCCCCTATCTGAGTTGGAGACGTTGGGGCAACGGCACGTAAAAGCACGTCTTTAAATGTCAAGTGAACCATCCGCTCTAGTAAGAAACAGCAGGAAATGACAACATCAGATTTTTGTGAAATACTGGGGAAACTGTAGCTACCTTCAAATAAATAGGTGAAATTAACACTATTAATTCAGCACATTTCCCAGAATGTTTGAGTAGTACTTTTTAAAAGGGTCGAAACCGTTCTGTCTTTTACAACTTGTGTGATTTCACTTTAACATCTTTTAATCTGTCTTTGTTTTGCTTTCCTTTAGGTCAACATCAAGGATATGTTGTGGAAACTCATTCTCAAGATGTCACAGAGTGTTTCAGATTCTTGCAGACATTTTTGGTCCCAACACTCCAAAAGGTCTCTGGTCAGGAATTCCGGAAAAAATTGGGCTACAAATTTGCATTACTGTCTGGATATAGTAACCACAAAGTCTGATTTTCAGCTGGTGTTAAGTTGCTTTGTAAAGGCACCCTGTGCAGTTTTCTTGTCAACAAAGGGAGTTATTTTTTTTACATTCAAATAAATTCATTTGCATCTATCCTCTAGGCTTATATAAATACTTATATAAATACCTGCCGACTTAAGACATGGGCATGCATTGATAACTAGAAACCTTCTAGTTTTGCTTAAAACCCTCAGCACGTTATGTGTCAGCCAGTACAGCAAAACTGACAAATGTCCCAAAGAAAATGTTGCTCCATAGCACCATTTACCATTTAGACAGCTCCACAGGGTGCCTTTTAATGTTAAGAGTAACACGGCAAGCTTAGTTGGACCACCTCTTTGTTCTTTTTTTGTACATTCACATTATTTTGACAGTGTCTGACATTGTTCGATCTGTTATGACCCAAAATGTGTGTTTGTTCTCTGTGGACAGATTCTGTCTATAGGAAACAGCGGTGACTGTAGAATATTTCAAGTGAGTTGCCTTAAGGCTTTCAGGAAAATCACATTTAAATACGAAACTAGATCCCCCTTTAACTTTGGAGATAAGGCAAAGCTCTCGTTGTGACTCCCAGTACCTTCTTATGTATTTTGTATGATTATACTGTGTGTGTGTGTGTGTGTGTGTGTGTGTGTGTGTGTGTGTGTGTGTGTGTGTGTGTGTGTGTGTGTGTGTGTGTGTTTGAATGCGTCACTCACGTGTCTTGTTTTACTGGGTGTTACTGAAGAGTACTTTACATATAGTATAAAGGTACATCCACCCACTCAGAGAAACCAGCAGCTCCGTAGACTATCTGTGCAAAGTGTGTGTGTATGTTTGTTTGTATGTATGTGTGTATGTGTGTGTGTGTGTGTGTGTGTGTGTGTGTGGTGGTGGTGGTGGTGGTGGGGGGGGGGGGTTATTGCTCTCAATAATCTCAGAGGTCGTTCTGTTTCTCCTGAAGTGAAGGCATAGTCATCCTTATTGCTGTCTCTGTCTGTCTCTCTTTCTCTCTCGCAGACACACACTCACACACGCGCGCGCAAACACATACGCATACACACTCACTTTCTTATATGTTAAGGAGCATATTGCAATATCTAAATCTGTAACAAAGAGAGACAGGCAGATCTTAGTTCATAGCAGAGCCTTTGGTCTCAGACTCCTCTCATCACTTCAAGTTGCTCCTCTCTGTCTTTTCTTTCTTCCTCTTCCAATGTTGTTTCACATCAGTCTGTCACACTTGCATGCCAGGCTTGCTCAGATCACCATTCCCCTGGTTCCCACCACCCCCTCCACCTCCCCCACCTCCACCCATCCCTCCCCTTTCGTCCTCGTCATCGCTGTCCAGTTCCTCGCTCTTTCGCTTGCTGTAGCGTTCGTACAGCACCATGAGCACGCCCATCACCCAAGCCGACACCGTGCCGGCCGAGAAGATGACAAAGCCGATGGCGATGAAGAAGAGGTAGTCCCAGTAGCCCAGGCCTTGGTGGCAATCTGCCCGCAACTGCATGCCGACCTCCGCCAACCGCTGGCCAGCCAGCTCCGGAGGGTTGTGGCAAACTGTCTGGCCCTCATCTGGAGGTGAAGGAGAGAAAGAAAAAGAAGAAAGAGAGCGGAGGAGTAATGAGAGAGGAGATTAATGAGGAAAGACATATCATAAAAGAGAGCAGTGGCAGAGAATAATCAGTGTGTGGTTGAGGATGAAGGGCAGAGTATCGGGAGAGAAAAGGGGAAAAAATGTAATTACTCAGGAGAAAAAGGTATGCAAACATCAAACGCCAGGATCCAAACAAACAGCTTTTTAAAAATGCACTGATAACCTTTGTGATAAAGGATCCCGAGAGACACAACAGATTTCCTCTGAGTAATGGGGGTCTTTGGTGTCTAGGGCACGGGATCATTGATACGCTGCACACATACTCATGCACATGTATGCAAGGAAAGGTGACTTGACTGCAAGCCTGGGGCACATAAACGCTCCCCTACGCTTGTGTACACCATTATACACCAACAAATCACTATGCACTGGGGAGAAGATAAGGAGACGAGTGTTTTCTCTGACAAAACATCTGCTGCTCGTAATGGGGAAAATGATAATCAGCCGGAGTAACTGTCATCCACACAGAAAAGCAGAAACACTGACACTTTTAAAACAGTAAATGACTTATTTATGGGGTTTAAGATTTAACAAAAGAGAGGTCAAAGGTTAGGGTCAACTACTGAAGCCAGATAGGTCCCAATCTCTTTGTCCGTGCTTGTCCTAGCCTCCTTGAATCAGTTCATTCTGCTACAGTGAATTTGCATTAGCATATACAGTACCCTCGTGTATATCAATTAATATGAACACACCGCTAACAAGAGAGAGGGTGGAGGGTAGAGGGACTCGCTCTGCATGCATCTAATAGTGTAATCAGAAACAAGAACAGTATGCGCTGTTTGCTATCAGTTCATCTGACTTTAGAAGCACGGCTAATTCCCATGCTTCTTCATTCCCACCCTCCCTGCATGCTTGATTCCATTTGTATTCTACATAAAGGGCAAGAGCTTTTTGTGTGTTTTTCTTTTTCTTTATTCCAAGCTGGGAAAAACGAGAGAGATGAGAGACCGAAAAAGAGATAGATGGGCAAATCGAGATGGGCACTTTTAAAAACCGAGAGAAAGATAACGGCACAAAACAGGGACGGAGGGAGAAAAATGCAAACAAATGCACAGAGAAAGAGTGTATGCACACACTAAATAAGAATCACGAGATAGACAGAACATAGAATATGAGCGAAGTCTCCGGCGCTCCATTCCTCTGATGGATTATTGCTGTTAACAGTGTTAATTAAACTGCAGTCATCTACCAATGAAGCCAAAGGTCTGGACATGGAAATGAGCAATGGGAAAAGAATGACTGGATATGATCTATACATCTCAGACTACTTGCCAGGGATTTGCAGAAGCAGCAGTTTGAAGTAAGAACTAGAAGGACACCCAAATGAACCTCAAACCTAAAGTGTTTTATTCTGCCCAAGATAACCACGAGACACATTATACTGGTGGTTAGAAAACTGGAATCAAACAAAGCAAACTTGGTGTTTTGAAAAAGGTTTCCCAAACCTGCTCGGAGGAACTTTCACAACACATATATCTGCAGTGGTTTTATGTTTCTGATCAATACAGCGTTGCTTATCACCTCCCCCGGGGGCTTTCTCCCACTCTTGAGAAGATGCTGATGCTGTTGTGTCAAGTCTGCTGCATGTGTCAAGTGATGGATTGGTATTCTTCTGTAACCAAATAGCTTTGATGTTTTTCTCTTTTTAACAGCTGTCCATGTGAGTGCTGAGAGTATGAGGTCACTCAGTTAGTATTTAACACCATAAAACAGGATTACTTGTCAGAGGTGCACAATTTTTCAGTGGCAAATAAACAACTGAGGATAAACTGAAACATATTCTGCATGTAACACTTTTTTTCTTCATCCATTTTTGCCTATCAATCAGAAAATAGACGCACAGAGATTTTACATCGCGCCTCTCTTGTCTCTGCTCGCTTCCCCTTTAGAAGTAATCGTAGAAGTGATCGGCATGAAAAAGAGGCCTGATTTAAAAAGCTGGGAGAGAATACTGAGAGCGGACAAATACAGTGGTTGATGCTGAGTGTTCAGTGGGCGCAAAGGGCAAGATTATATACTTTATTATTACATACAGAAATTATGCTGTTTGCATTTTACCACACTGGTAGTTTTGTAAATGGCATTAACCTTAGCTAATAGGCCAAAATTGGACCGATGGATGACATTTACTGCTGGAAATGTGAAAGTAAAACAGGCGCATTCCTGAATGTAATGAAGAAATTCTTTTATATTTCTCCTTTGTGGAAATTAGTTATCAGAAAGCGTTGGAGAAAGCAGGGACAGGGCTCTTTAAACCCACCCAAACAAGACTTTACTGGCTCTTCGAGGATTGTTCTCCACTAAGACACTAAAGACGACACCTGATTGAAATGAATCATGGCCTTTGTCTGTTGCAAAGGACTTTTGATGTCATTCAGTAATTCACTATTACAATACAAAATATATATAGGCCTTAAATAGGCTGTCTGTGAACCCAGGGGATCAGATCACCATTGCTGCCTCCTTTAACTGCTGCCCAAGCCACAATGCAGCAGGCCACAATGGCACATCTACAGGCGGTGGACCCACTTGTTTGGGCTGCGTCCAGCCGAGCTCCATGGATAAAGGTTTGACTACCCTTTGGGATCCCGGTATCTACTAAGGTTTTTCAGGCATTTCTAACTGGGAGAAGACCCAAGACATGCTTGAGAAATTCTGCCTCTTAGTATCGTTGGAAGGGCTGCAGCAGGAGCCTGAGGACAGCTCAGGACAAAATAATCTGTGGAGGAAGTATGGAAGGTCGGTTCTGTTTTTATTTTATTATTTTAATCTGCTTGTCACTAATCTTTTATCCATGTTACCTTATTTATGTTGAAAGGTTTTCATATGTTGGAAAACTGCACTAAACTTCCTTATGTGTCTTCACTGTTCGTGGCTGTCCCTCTGTCATCGTCTTCCACTGTTTCTGGCCCAGTTAGCTGGTCTGCTCTGTCTCATTACCTTGCCAATCTTGCCTCGAGGCTGGTGTGAGGATTTGTTTTCCTGCGTATATGAGGTGAGGTATTTTCTTTTCTCTCTTGCAATGTAACATTCGTAACCGGATGCTGGAACAGTGAGGTGCAATCAGAGGCTGTGCAGACTCACAACAGCAAACAGGTCCCTCGGGGTATTTGGGTCTCGTTTGTTCTTCTTCCGTCAACATTTCATGTGTCTTGTAACAATTCAAACTCTGGTCACAGTTCTTGGCTGCGTGGTACTGCTGCCTGTTCTTCTCTAAAGTGTGATGAAAGTCAGTATACTGATTGAGCGTGCTCCACTTGTATTCCTCTGTGTGCGTATGAGCAAAGTGAACAAACAAGAACACTGTCTCACACTAAAACAATCCTTCAACAGAAAACTCTAATATTTAAACAATAGATAAGCATGAAAATACGATGCATCTGCCATCTTCCTGTTATTTAGTGTTAGCTGTGAAGTTAACAATAATCAGGCAGCCTAATAGAAGCAAAAGTTAAGTCTTACTTTGGGAAAACGTATTAAATTCACATGACTCTCTTTATTGTCTTCCTATTGATTTTATATGAAAAGCAGCCCTTTTCTCATTGATTAAAACACAATATGATACAGATCAATAAGATTTACTGGCAGTAATAGTAATTTGGATCTGCACTTTTTTCATAAACACTAGGTAAGTTTTAGTTTTTTACTTGCAAAGTGCCATGAGTTAGCGCTTGTGAATTAGCATTAAATGGAAGAAAACTGTATTGCATTTAATTAAAATGAGCAAGTATAGGAACTTAATGAGTTCATCCTAGCACAAGACATACAGTGGGGTAAATAATTCTTTGACCCCCTGTTTCATTTTAATGGAGAGAGGCAAAATATCAACCAAAAAACTCAAAAGAAAAACCATAAAAGTTAAAAATTAATTTGCAGGTCACTGAGTGAAGTAAATATTTGATCCCCTACGACCCAGCCAGAATTTTGACTCCCACAAACTGGCTGTATGCCCTTGTAACACCCAGATTATAATGAATCAGTCAAATAATTACAGAGACTCCTGATCTATTTATGACCACACCAGTGGCTTCTTCCAGCAGAAAAACCCTCCATGTCACAAAGTTAAATCTTCTCAAACTGGTTTCTGAACATGAAAATTAGCCCACAATAATCAGTTATCAATCCAATAGACTAATTGGAGATGTGCATCATGGGTGTAAAGTGGTCAGCGAGTGTATATAGCCTGTTGTACTTAATCTAAAGTGAAGAGTTTTAGACTGTAACATGGTGTGAACTGGGCAGGTGTCATGTGTAAGGGCTTCTGTCAAAAGCATACACAAAGCCTGATGTTAAACAAGAAAGGTGCAACTTTAATGTAAATTTTGGAAGAACATGACCACAAAAAGCACTGCAGAGTTGAGCAGGATTTACCAAAGTTGAGCAACGAGTCAAATAAGTAAACAATGAGATAAATAAAAATGCAGGGGATCCCCAAATGGATGAGAGGCAAAGATCAAGTAATGGCTAAACACAGACGGGGAGAGAAAAAGGATAAGCCACAGGTGGAGGGAAGGGAGTAATAAGGAAATAACTTTTAGAATAAAACAGGTAATAGGAACGGATTACAGGAGAAGCCATGACAGCAGCTATACAGGGTGGTTAAACAAACAGGTAATATTGCCAGTTGTTTCTGTGTCGTTCAACAGGAAGACGTCTGAATTTCCGACCGCAAATACATTTATCCTGTACACTTGTGGCTACGCTTTGGAGATAATTCACTGCCGCTTCCAATCCCAGATAAGAGAAAATAATGTTGAGTATTACTGGAGAATACAGGAAAAGGTGGCAGCCTGGATGATTCACTCTGCGTTCAGTCTCTCTTCACCGTCTGTTTCCTTGTCACTCACTGTTTTCTCACTCATCCCATCACTCAGCCATCACTCTGGCAGCATGCCCTTGACATTTTCAGTAGTTGTCCCTGTTTTTCACAGTCGCTATTTTTCACTGAATTTTGTCTTTAATAAGATATGCGCTGGTACTTTTGGTGAATGTAGTTAAAACTGTTAATTTTCTTGTTTAAAGTCCAGCATTTTAGGCATTGTAGCCATTCTCTCCGGTTAATATCTAATCTGAAGACTGTTTCATTAAAGGTCCAGTTATAGTACCCATTCAGTACAGGTGCTAATTTATTTTAAACACACCTTTTTGAAAACTTAAATGTGTATAAAAGGGTGTTACTTGCAAACTTGTGCTAACATTTGCTCTTCTTTCCATTTGCCTGTGCAGTTAACCTGCTCATTGTCTCTGTTAGGTCTAATTGTTGAATGTTGCCATTGTGTTTCTTAAATTTGTACAGTCTTAGTTCAAGCAGTAGGATCAAAGCCATTCCTTTGATCCTAACCACCTCTAACCACTTTGTGCTGGGGGAGGTTTTATTGCAGATACATCCTATGTGGAAGATCTGCTTCTTTTGATGTAAACTTCCTGCGTTTACGACCCTTTGGTCAGCAGGAGGTAACACACACACACATTCTTACCTACATACAGAAGTTCACACATATACATATAATGCCTTAGAACTATGTGGGCGTTGCTTTGCTGTGTTTTGTGTGAACTGTCTCTCAATAAAAGGCAGCGAGAGGAGGCCGGATTTGGGGTCATTTTCGTGCTGGACACAGATGAGGCCTCCCTTGCGCAAGTAATCGATCGAACGCTGTTGCCTTGTTTTTCTTTCATGATGAATAAGTCTCTAGAACTAGCGGGGTTTGTGGGAACAGACCCAACAGTCTCATTAAAACTTCTCAGTAGGTGCAGCACTTATACAATTCTGCAAAATGAAACAAATACCCCGAGAGCTAAACCAGGGGTATTTTCAGGTTAGGGACCGTGTGGATGTGCATGAGTGAGGCTCGGAGAGAGAGAGAGCAGAGAGCGAGTGTGGAGCACAAAGATAAAGAGATGTGTGCCTGCGCTCTTTGTTCCTGCAGAGTAGTTTGAGTGCAGTCTAATTCCAGCAGTTTCAGGACAGTTACTGCAGCCTCGAAAAATTGACAGTTTGCATGCTCACTGCACTGCAGTTTCCCCATTTCTCAAACACACCTTAAACAAGCTGCAGGGCAAGGCATACACACTCATTATGACGTAGTGTGGCCTGAACCCGGTGGTTTCATATTGCCCTACACTTAGATTCTGCAATATGCAGTTGGTAAAATGTTATTGCTGTCTGGTTCTTGTTTTCCTGCATGGTGTACATCCGCCTATTTTTTCATACCCTTTACCCAATTACTTCTGCTGTGCATTCCATAACGTCGCCGTGTTACCATAATGTCATGTCAGTGTGCTAATGACCGGACACAAATCCCTGCAGCTCAGTGACACCTGGCCAGTGCTTATAAGGATAAAAATATCACAGGAGGAAATAAACATGAGCAGTCAATCATGTAACACCTTACTTTTTAAAATAGACAATCGGATATAAAGGCACACAAGCCCAAGACACGAGTAAGCACCTCTCTAAAAGCCTCAGATCAAGCAGAGCTTTCCAGGAATTGTGAATGGGAACTAAGACTTCCTGTTTTATTTGAAAGAGTGCACAATTTAGCAATCCAGTGACTATAAGCAGTGTATGTGTGTGCATATGCATCTGTAATCAGAGGTCATGAGTATTTGTGAGTGTCAGTCACTGAGACTGGGTGATACAGTCTCAGTGTCCAATCATCAGCTGGGTAGTTTCCAGGCTCGGTGCTGACAGGAAAGTGGGCTCATTGCTTCCCCGGAGGTGTTGCTAATGTGGGGATGAGATGCTGCTGAAAAATGCTGTTGACTCGTTGACTTCACTCTAACTCGTTCACTAGTCTCTGATGCTCACTCGCAGAAGACGGCAACGAGCAGTGGAATAACAACTGCTTTTTTCTTTTTTTTTTGACTGGACTGTGAATGCACACAAAACAAGAGATGCCTGTAGTTTAAAGGACCTTAAGACGCAGGTTATATTTCTGCATTTTAAGTTCATGCGTGCATTTACAGTATGTTCACATTACACACATGTATGATCAGATCTTTGAGGTATTACCCTGCAGGGGCAGAGATGCTATCCTGTGAAACAGGAGCAGAGCTATTTATAAACAGATTAATTACGCCAGTGCACATGGTAATTAGTACAGTTTTGGTCCTGTACATGTGGAAGCTGTAGATACGAGCAGCCTCTAATACCTTCAATCACAGAGAATTAACTTAAGTCTGTTTTACATATTTCTGTGTGTTTACACGCTTAGTGGAGGCCACTATTCAACCAGAGACCTTGACTGAAGCCTTTAATCAGCTACCCTGATGATACGTCTCTGACAACCCATTCTTCTGTATTGCCTTTATGACCTCTGACCTCCAGGTGGAGGAAGAGTACAGAATTTAAAGAATTATTTATGAATCAATAAGATTACAGTGGACAATAATGTCCTTAATACATACTATCATTCATTCAGGGATTTGTGAAAATTGAAGTTAGACCATACTGCAAAACCTGCAGATTTACTATCAGATATCACTGTGTTATTTGTTGTGTTATTTGTATATTATGATAATAAAATTGTTCCGGAACCATCACTGCAATTCACCAGTCTTGTTTTGATGTCTCAGATTTGTACCCAGAGGCAACATCATAGAGTGTGCATAGGTTCTGTAAAGTAACGCCATCTTGGCGTAAAACCTGAATTCTTTCTAATGATTAGTAGGAGTAGACATCTGTTAAATCACATTGTATAGAAGTCTAAGAGAAAACCACCCCACTGCTTCAGTGATTTTATGGCACCACTCACTAACTTTAAGTCTTTCTGAATACAAAATTATGTTAATTTTGTAAATCACGGGCCCCAGTAATGACAAGAAGCATGTTAAAGATCCATACTGCGCTGTTGATATCTGGTATCAAAAGGATCACATCAAGGGTTCAGAAAAAGGGCTTTGCACACACTGTATGGCTATGTCCACCTTTCATTCACAGTCTATGGAAAATACTAAAGTTGGCTTGTTCTGAATTGGAAAGCACCTCCATAAAGATGGAGCTGTGGTGGATGACTTCCCTATTTCAGTAGCCGGCAGGATCGGAGGAAGGAGGCAGCTGATTGAAGCAGCTGACAGCAGCAGAGTTCGAGGTGACAGAGAGACACCATAAAGTGCACAATAAATAAAAGTTTTGAGAGCAGCCATATCCGAGTCGTTCTGGGTCCTTTCACATAGCTCTATCGGGATCACCTTGTTGGTGGAAAAATATAAATGTATGCTTGTGTTTCCTTTGGTATTTTTAATAGGAGCAAATAATGTGTTTTTGCAACAGGCTGCAAGTAATAAAGTCCCTACAGATACAATTCAATACAGGTTATTTGCTACTGTGTAGACACAACACTGGCTCATGAGGTAGGCCCGTTTTTATTGTTGAATGATTCATAGGTTGATGTTAAGTTGCAAAAAGAAAGAAAAAGCATTCTTCTGAAATTGGTCAGGTATGGGGACTGAAAATGAGTGAAAAACAGTCAATTTTGAAAGAAAAACCCTTCAAAAAGCCTGGAGATCTATTGCTTGAGACAGTCTGGCTCATTGAAAGGAAAATATTTAAAAAACGAGGGGTGGATCAAGACTTTAGACTCTGCTGTACTTTTAATAACAGTTACACAAGATAAGACATAAGGAACGATGCATACATTATAATTTCCATTTAAAAAACGGAGACTTGATTTTTACTGCTTTACCTAAAATGCCTAGACATATTTAAATCTCCAAATTGTCCCAGTCATGCTCATTACAAGCCTACAAAATCCAGCATAAGACATTCTGGGGGCCCTCCCCTCACGGCGAAGCTCGGATATCTCACCGTTTAGCCAGCTAAATGCATCATACTGGGGAAGGCAAAGAAGACTAAGAATAGTTGACCTTTTCTCCATCACATCCACTAGGGCTGAATAACACACGCCTTCACACTCTTCTCAAATATGGCATTAGTCAGATTACCACCATCCTCCTATCTATCATTTCTCCATATGATCCCTTCTTCCTTTGGCAGAGGATGAGTAAAGAGAGAGAGAGTGAAGGTCAGATAGCAGCAGCTCCATCTCTCTTCTCTTTCCTCTATCTCTTATCACTGCCCCCCTCTTTATCACCTTCCACTTTTCATTCCCGCTCTAGCACGTTTGCATTTGTTCTCCTCTTCAGCCCCGTTTCCCTCATCTTCTACATCCTCCTATTTCCCTGAGTTTTTTTTTTTTTTTTGCTCCGTCATCTTCACACTCTCCGCTCTCTTTTCCAATTTCATTCTCTTGGCTTACATGCTTGGTTTGCCACACGCACGTGCACATACGTGCAGCATGTAAACGCAGTCATGCACATGAACTCACACACCTGTGCTATCTCCCTTCTGTGCCTCAGGTGATCACATCACAAACACACCCACACAAGCATCACATCAATCCTGCTTTCGAGCTCACACAGTAAAATGCACAGAGACATAAAAATACATAGAGGCTACACTATTGAAGGAGACCAGTTGAATTTGATATGCCTCTCTGCACCAGATGGGTCTGAGGAATGGTTCCAGCTGATAAATAATGCATCATCTACCTGTATTAAATTGAATCGATGCCTCCTTGTCATAATGAATGTTTTAATGGGTTTGAGTGACAGATCTGGGGCATAGATGATTGGTAAGTCCTCAATAGTCTGTCTGTTTTTTGTTTTTTTTTTTCATTTTATTTCTCCTTGCTGTACCCAAAGTTCATTTTAATCTCTTTGCCCGATTTATTATCCCTTTCTGTCCTTTCTCATTTTGTCCTTTCTTCTTTTCCTGTGTTTCTTCAGCTGCTCTCTCTCTCTTCTCATCTCATCTAATTTCTTCAGTAATTAAAGATTCGCTTTCATTAAAGTCAAAATCAGGTGCAATTTTTGAGAAACCTAACGTCTTTCTTTCACTGTGACATCTTTAAACTGGCTGACCTCTGTTTGTCTTTCTCATTTTATAAATATTTAACTCTTGCCCCATGCGTGGCCCCCCTGCCTTGGCTCTTTGCCTCTGGGCTCCCAGCCGTCCAGGGGACTGATGAGCAGCCAGAAAATACTTTCCCCAACACTGGAGTCATAACACTACAAGCTCTGCCAGCCCGAAGGCAGGACAAGCCACTCAGAGTCTGTGTATTTAGCTGAGACACTTGTCAAATATCACCCTACAGTGAGTACAGCAAGGCATTTAACAAGCTGAAATGTTATTATGACAAGAGGAAGTACATTCCCCGAGTACTGACAACTCATAATAGAGAATGGAGATCAGAGCATGACAGGTAAGTCAGAGTTGTTGGAACGCATGACCAAACAGACAATGTTATACAAAAATCTTCCTGAACGTACATTTTTCTTTTTGATCTATTGCCATGACAAACAAGACTAGTCCGAGACGGCACACCTTCAATTGAATTAAGTCCATGGATCCAGTCCATGGATTCTCTGATATCTTCTTCAGAGCAGCAAGGTGATCGCTCTGTTTTATGTTTTTTCAGTTTGATACGTGGTTGCAAAGATTTGGATATTCTCCCACCTTGCCCTGTCTTGCAGCTGTAAAAAAGTTTCCGTATCCACATCTATATAATTTCTCTGTTAAGCCACACTCCACTTTTAGTGAAACTGATAGATAAACAGAAAAAAAATCCCATTTCCTCTTTGCTGGAGGTAATACTTCATGCAAACCGTGGCGTGTGAACATCAGCTGCTTTGACGTGTGATTCAAAGCATCATTATACAGTACATGTCCCAAAAGCAGCAAATCATCTGCACCCGACACACTGTGAAGTGCGGCAAAGTGAATGAGTTATTATTATTGCTGAGAAGTTTGCCTGTAATGTAAGAAGTTATGTCCATGACTGACAAATGTCTCCGCACTACAGCGTTTTATGTGCACAACACAACAAAGTAACAAACTGAGGTTATTTTTCTCTCCGTGAATATCATGTTTCTCCCTAAAACTGCATTTATTTATTTTTTCTCTTGGGTGCAGCTTACACATGCCAGAAGTGGCTTTAGATGAATGTGGCTAACATATTAGTGAACAACTGGCTGTTTTTACACTGGAGTTGCACGCTTGTCCACCTGATGACTGATAGTCTGACATTTACTGTTTTTCCTTTCAGCTCTGATTTATTCATTTGCTCTATAAATATCAGGTTCTCTAAAACTCACTGCTGCAAAATGAACTGAAACTGATCTCCAGGCATTACCCCACACAGCCATCTCTAGGGCTTCGAGAGAATGGTCTGAAAATGAGAAAATATCCAGCGAGAGGAGAATGAACAGACTGCTGTTTATAGCATGAGAACAATATCTTAAATAACCACCTGCAACAACTGAGGAATGCACTTCAGACCTCGAAGCAGCAGAAGACCACACTGGGTGGCGTGCCTATCATCTAAGAACAGAAAACTGAGGCTACAATTGACATCACGACTCACCGAAATTGGACAATAGAAAATTAGAAAATGCCTGGTTTGATAATTCAATTTCTTCTGCAGACAGTAGGGTCAGAATTTAGTCTAAACATGAACACATGCATTAGTTGACGTGTTTCAACAGTTCAGGCTGCTGGTGGTGTAATAGTGCTGGGGAAATCTTCTTGGCACACTTCGCCCCCCTTAGTACCAACTCAGCATCCTTTCATTGCCACAGCCTACCTGAGTATTGCTGCTGACTAGTCATTGCTCTCCATCTCTTTATTGCCACAGTGTGCCTATGTTCTGATGGCTGATTCCTGCAGAAAAATGCACCATGTCACAAAGTTCAAATCATTTCAAAATGGTTTGTTGAACATGACAATGTACTATATTCAAATGACCTCCACAGTTTCCAGATGTCAATCCAACAGAGCACTTTTGGCATATTTGTAAACGTAAGGTGGTCCAACGCAGTAATAGCAAGGTGTACCTAATAAAGTGATCAGTGAATGTAAAAGAAAATAGCTGAAAGATGCTAAAATGCTTCACAGAGCTGAGGAAACTGCTGAGTTAAGTGATAAGTCTATGTCATTGTGGCAGGGGGCAGTTACAAAACAACTGCAGGAAAGAAAACCAACAACGCCACCAGGGGATTTTTTCAGCTCAGTAAACATTAATCTAATAATCCCAAATTATATCAACAATTAGTAACCAAAGCACACAGACTTGTTACGGGCAAGGCAAAGGTGTGACAGATGAATTTCAATACTTTATTTGTACAAGTCGATAACTCAAAAATAAGCGCTCCAACAAAAGAAAACAAGTTAAAAACCACACAAAAACCCACAAAATTTGTTAAAATATTACTTTATTATAATATTTATAAAAGAAGCCAACTACAGTCACAAAGCTAAAAAACATATTAAAGTACCACTCCAGGCAAAATAACTAATTAATACAACTAGCTGGGGGCCACTTGGGGAGACAATCTACACTGAGAAGGGCTCACTCAGGGTTGCAACCAGCTACTCACCAAATGTGTCTCACTGCGACTGATTTGTCAAATAAACTATTGAAATTAATCTGTCACACTTCTGCCTTGCCACTAATGAGTCTGTGTGCTTTAACTACCAATTTGCAAAATAATTAAGGTTTATTAAATTAGTATTTCCTGGGGTGCAAATCTGCAGGTGGTGCTGTTGGTCTTCTTCCTTCCAGTTCTCTTGTAACTGAAACCTCCACCGCCAAACCCCACGCCTAGCGCCATTATGACAGAACTCCTTCAATTTAGAGTCTAAATATTATACATGATTAACTAAAAGTATCTTTACTTCTTTTCTCTTGGTTAATTTTAGACCCTTTTTAATAACAGCAACTGTTTCACAATCACATTAAGCTTCCCTTTCTGAAAATATCATTTTATCTAACATTTTTTTTTCGAAGTCTTTCTTGACCAGGAAGAAATTTACAACATCAACCATAAAACCCGACTGCTTGCACCCCTAGCTCAGACTCGTTCTCTGAGACAGAGACTTTCCTGACGGTTTGTCTTTTTGCTTTTTTCATGACTTTACTAAAGAAACACATCCACTCCTCTCTCTCTCTTTCGTTGTCTCTCTTTTTTTTATGGCTGCCAGAGTCAAGTCATGTCAGCCTTTGTCAGTCACACATAACCAGCACAAACAAAAAGAAAAACTGGGTGACTTTCTTAAAAATGACGGGCATGTAAATACCTAACAACGACAAAATGCACAATATCTGTAACAGAAACACAAAAACAATCAAACCAAACTAAATTTGGTTTGAATCCAGGTATTAATTATAACCTTAAACATCATCATCAGCAAAACTGAAAACAATCCTGAATTTGTTATTGTGTCTGTCTGAAGACGAACTCTCACAAGCATCCACACTTGCATGCACCTGATTCATATTCACACTGAGAGGTAGCGACAGCTGGAGTCTCTGTGCTTTAGACTCACAGCCCTGCAGTCTGATCAGGAGGCATTCATGACCACAGAAACACAACTACATGCTCTAACACACACGCATGCTCGCTTGACCCCGTTCACTTCGTTAAACTGGTTACGTGTTTGTTTATGAGTGCCACGTTCATACTTGATTTGTCAGCCTGAGCGATGGAGGGTGTGCGATATGTGTTTCTCAATGAACAAAGTCTGAACTCCACTGATCACATTTCTAACTTTTATAGAGCGGTGTGATGATGAATGAGTGTCATTTCATAATTATTAACTGTTACAGGTGTGAGTGTTTTTAAGGCAGAGTGGCTCAGCTGTGGGTGTTGGATTGTGTCACTTACAGTTCAGAAGCTTTTGGGTTAGAAAATGTGTTCTGATTTTCCTAGTAACTATGCATGTCTGAAGGTGGATAACAACGTTGGGTACTTGCTGTCTTTATGTGGCCTTCCTCTAAAGCTCTGTGTCCCTTAATACTCAAATTTCCCATGGGTCCTGGCCTGAGGGTCCCCCTTAACCTCTAGCTTCCACACTAAGTGGGGTGAGTCACTCTATCTTTCACAGACAAACACACACGCTTCACACATGTACGTGTTGTCCTTAGTAAGAGTACAGGAGGCCAATTTTTTAGAGCATCATCATTAACCATCTGGACTGAGGGGCCCAACAGATACAGCAATGTGAGCTCCAGTACACCCAAGTGGGCACTTTGTTTGCATGTGTGTTCATTAAAGTCTGTGTGTGTGTGCAAGCAGGAGAGGCTGGTAAAAAAAAAGGTACAAAAGGACACAATCATCCTCTTAGCATTATCTCTGCCTTCAGGACTCAGATAAACAAAGCGGTGACATTGATGGGGATGAACACCAGCTGTAAGACAGCAATCCATTGTCCCGAGCGATAACCCATTTCACCTGCTTACAGTTAAGCTCAATTAACCTTTATGAGCAAAGATCACCTGAGCTTGTCCTCTCTGAGAAGGTCACAAGTCCACAAATTCTTCGTGGGCCATTCTTCCTCTATGTTTAAGGGATTTTACAGCTGAGGTGCTGATGCCTTCCAGGTAAGAACAACATGAGGCTGCTTATTTGTTGGGGTAAACTCAAGGTATTATTGAGACGTGAAGGGCAGTTTGGAGGGACTGTGTTGCAGAGATCAGCAGGGGAACAAAATCTTCAGATTGTTCTGACTCTGAGGTCAAACTCTTAGCTCTGGAGCCTCTCTCCCTCTCTTTCTCTCTGTGAGTGTGTGCTTTTCAGAAAGAGAAAGAGCATCTGACTGTGCATCTGTGCACACCTGGGGGAGGTTGGAAATATGTGTGTATACATATCAGAATAAAAGGAGAGCAACAGTGCAATAAGTGGCCCATCATCAGGAGCTAAGCCATCCACAAATGATGAAACCTTTAGCGCAAGGTCTTAAAAGTAAGAATAGTTTCTTTTCCAGGAAAGAGCAGCCAAACGCACAGTGATCACCTCACAAAAGACTGCTGCCAACTGAAAAATAAACATGCATATATGGACCAATTTATGTGTTGTGCTATGTTCCATATAAAAGTAAAAAATACATTATCATTTTTTAAGTGTTTAAAACCATCATAAATGCCCGCTTGTGTAGACATACAACCTCACCTTGGAACTTGTATCCCTCTATCTGCACCCAAAGGCAGAGGTCCTCTGTGTCACAGTCGCATCTCCATGGGTTGCCGCTGAGCCCCAGAGACCTCAGAGCAGGCAGGGCGATCAGGCTGCTAATGTTGAGGGTCGTCAGGTTGTTCCGGCTCACATCGAGCACCTGCAGAGCCATGTTCTCTGCGAAGGCATCCGGGTGGATCTCCCCCAGACTCGGGTTATCCGTCAGCCGAAGCATCACCAGAGACGCTAGGGGCCCGAAAGTCCGGTCCTCGATCTGCAGCAGGCTGTTGAATGACAAGTCCAGATAAGCGAGTTTCCTCAAGTTCCCGAAAGTGGACTCGGAGATTTCTGTCAGTGAGTTGTTGCTACAATCCAGATAGACCAGATCGGAAAGGTAGTTGAGCTGCAGCGCCGGTAGGTCCCCGATGCGGTTGTTCGAGATTATGAGCTGCCGGGTGGCCAGGGGGAGGTCATTGGGAAACTGGGTAAGATCCTGGCCAGCGCACTGGACCACCAGCTGGTCGTCGCACACGCATCTGTCAGGGCAACCGGCAGTGAGAGCCGGTGAAGGGGCCACCCCCATCACGAAGATAAAGAGGAAGAGGAGTCGGAGGGACTGGGCACTGGGCTCGGGCAAGAGACGCATGACGAGACCGCCCAGAGCGTCATGAACTCGGGCTGAGCTGGACCAGGACTCTCCGGCGCTCTCCGGGCATCCTGCATGGGTGTGAGTAGCTGGGAGAGAGCCGGTGAGTGTCTGGCTGTCGCTGCCTGAAATCCCGGCTGCTGTTTATATCCAGGCTCTTTCTCTCTTTCTCAGAAAGGCTATCGGTCAGTCACTCACACGCACGCTGGCGCACCACGCACGTCGCCACCAGACATCATTTCAGAAGGTGACCGCTTCTCGGGCTCAGTGGGTGAGACTTGTGCAGCTTATCGGACTTTGTCCCACCTGAGGGGACCAAAGAACCATTGAATGTTGTCGATCACTCCCTCCGAGTCTCATCTTTGTGAATTAGTCGACTCCATCAGAGAGCATTGTTTATTTAGTTTCCAAACAAATACCATGATTTACGCAAAAAAAATAAATAAATTAATTAATTAAAACAAATCCCTGAATCCTGAACGCAGAGTCCGCGAAATGTTCTCCGTGGAGACGCACTCGGCTCACATGTGTCCTTGACTGTGTTTGTCTGAGTGATGTGCGCCACCGTCCAGCAGTCAAGTCGTGTTTTTCCCTCAGGAGTGCAATTGAAAGTGCGTCCTTCCACTGCGCTCACTCAGCCCTGTGTGACCGTGGCTCACTGCCGCGCTGTACTGATGCTGTCTCGCTCTGTGCGCCCTCCCTTTCTGACTCTCCATCCGCGCGTATACTGCAGCTCTGCACACACAAAAGTCCAGTTTGTGGTGTGTGTGTGTGTGTGTGTGTGTGTGTGTGTGTGTGTGTGTGTTGGCTATGGGCAATTTGTAGTGGTGACGTCAGCAGGTGTTGCCCTCTTTAGAAAACCAGACGTCCAGAGAGCAAACCGTCCGACCATCCGGTGAAACTCAAAGAAGAAAAACGGTTTGCGCCCCTCCTCCTCGTGCCGTTGTGTGTTTGTGTGTGCGCGCATAAAATAATAATAATAATAATAATAATGAAAACAACTCAATCATAATCTTGTCTGAAAGCAGCAGTCTCTTAGCCATGCACAAATTTAACAGGCCTTATCTCATGTGGTCCACTGGCTAATTTCTCCCTTGTCTTTTCCCCCAGCGGCTTGTTGACAACATAATGCATTCAAATTGGATTGTGCGCGCGCGTAGTTATTAATTTTTTCCGGCATAGTAAGATTTTAATTTGGTCAGGCAGTCACACTCTCCCTTATCCACATGCCACACGTTTTGTTGTTTTACAGTTGGAAGGAAGTTGACAGGACGTTGACTGTCACCTCCCATTAGTGTCATTCAAAAGTTCACTTTCAAATGGGAGATGAATGAAGGAAAGGTGTAATGCAAAGCTATGTGACAGGTGTCAGAGATGGAAATAGTTCAAAAGTCAGAGAAATTAGGTCAAAGGCTTCTTCGTTAAGGGGTCACATAGAGGTATGGACTTCATCAATCCAACTGTAGTTAAATTGGCCGCAGCTCAGCTACAAATCCCCTTTGCTTCTAGTAAAAAAACAACAACCCTAAATTATATTTTAGTTTGTAAAAATATCTTGTCAGCTATCCAAATTCAAATGAAGCAATACTAATGCCCTGTAATTTTTCTTACAGGGAAGACCGTTTCACCCCAAAAACACTATCGCTATCCAACATATGTCAGGTCAAAGGTTAAGGGTTTAGGGCAGGACTTCCTCATTTGAGCTAGAAGCATAGTTAAACCACAGCAGGAGCTTAAACATGCATATAAGAAATAGCTGGTTGTGTTTTGTCAAAGGTGACTGCTGTCAGGAGTCTAAAATGTAGCGTAAATTTTTTGTTTCTTCTGAAAACATGAAGTGAGGAGCATAAAATGCCACTTTCAACAATCTTAAACGGAATTAACCCAATCTGGTATGAACATGAAACCAGAGATCAAGAGAGTCAGAGTTCTTTGCAAACTCCCTGGTGGCATTTTTATTGCAATCAATGAAGAACCTTAATCTTGGTTTAAAAAAAAACCAAGGGTAAATAGGGTAAATATTAATTTTCAGGAGCCAGTTAGATCAGCATAAACACCAACACCTTTAAAACTTTAAATTAGTAAATTTAATCCTTTTTATTTAAAAATAATGAAAAAAAAAATTACAAGCACAGTAACTCTTTCTTTGTTTGTGGTCTCTCATTGTTTTCCATCTGTGTTCAGAGCTACTGTCTTATAAATCTGTTATTCATCCTAAAAAGTTTATTCTCCAAGAAACCCAATTTCAAGTTATTCTAATAGTGTAAAAAAATTTTTTTCTCAAATATAGGAAAACAAGAATAAGGTTACTTTAATTAAAACAGTATTTAAGACAAGTGACCTTTATTTCACTGCTGTGTGGGGAAAAAAAGCATATTTACAAATGCTCAACTGGTTTCCAACCTGGAGTCAGGACTGCTACAAGTAGCCTGAAAGCGAATAAATGATCAAAGGTTGGTTGGATAATTGCACAGCCCCTTAAGATGATATTTTTCTAAGAAAGGAAAGTCAGTCAAGTAACATGTGGCCAGAGGAGACAAGCAGGCGCTGCTTCATAATAAGAGTTCACACAGATAACAAGCTGTAAAATATTACAGCTCTGACACCTACATCTTTTCATTTCAGAGCTGTTGTGGTCCAGCATGGTTATCTATCTCCAGTCTGATGTATGATTATTGAAGTAAAGCTCCACCGAGCCCTGAGCGGCCTGGAGAAAAATGGGCCTATTTGATCAGTGTCGGTTTCTCTCGGCCCGTCTGCTCCCTCTGTCGTGGATTTCTGTCTAAATGGCCCAGCTGGATCGTGTTCGCGGCTAACTGCCTTGGTAAAGCCTGGTGATCAGAATCATTAATGTGACTTTCCTCCCTGACTGCTCAAAATGGTGTCAGCTTCCAAAGGGGCTTGTGTACATCCATGTGCTTGCATGCGTGCGTGAGCTGAGTGAACATCATGTGTCCAGGCTACGCGGCATTCGATGTCTTGTCTCGTACGGTCATGTGAGAGCGGCATGCGGTCTGTGTCGTGCTCGTCTGCATGGATGTTCCCGGCCTTTGTGACAGTGCACCTGTGTGGAGTGTGTGAGCGTATCTTTATTTTTTAATAAGGGTGTGTTCAGTGTCAGCTGTCAAGTGCCAGACAGACCGTCTGATCCCCAACCCGAGGAGAGGACCACCTCTACCATTAGAGGTGTCACTCACCTTTCCCTTCAGATCCACTACTTCACATCTTTTTGTTTGTCTTTGGAGAAATTGCTGGGCTAAATAATGACAAGACAAATTGTTTTTCTTTTTGTACTCACTTTTCGCGAGCATATAGCTACAACTCCACTCTCCCTTTCTCTTTTTGTGGCTCAGTACGGTTGTAACTCTTCTCCCATTTTGCACAATTTCTCAGGCTATAAGGCCGAGGCTCTTTATTTTCAGGTTGTGTCCAAGTCCATCACTTTAATGTAACTGAGCCAAGAGTACAATCATCTATCAGTCACACAGACTGCCTCCGTACTGGATGCTATGGATAGAGAAGATTAAGTATAAAGAGACCGAACATGTGGACATTACATTTTATTTACAGCCTGTAAAGGCTCAGCATGGCCATAAAGAGGACTAATCTGAAAAAGGTCAAAATCATATTTTCATGTGCAGTGCTGTCCAGGGAGCATTTGAGTACTTAACATAATCCTGTGTTACATTAACATATTTGAGTGTTTTGCAGTTCAAAGGGTTCCTTATTTATATTTAACGCTGCTTTGGTGCAGCTCCTGTCAAGAAAAAAAAAATCTATTTCACTTCCTTCGCTTTAAAACAGCTTTTACTGCCTGTCTCTCACAAAAAGGTTTGAGAGTGCTCACAGCCACAGATGTGTAGCAGGTCTGGTCATACTATGAGTATTGGCTCTCTTTGACATCATAAAGAGTCAAGAATAAAAAAAAACCCCAAAAACTAAATGAACCTGTGTGCATGGAGCACTCAGAAGGCTGACTGGGTTACTTAAACATATGCTGACCTTATAATTTGACATGTGAAAAATGAGCATGTACCACTGTAAACAGGATATCTTTCTCCATTATTGTGAACACATAAAAACAGCTCACTGCTCATAACTATGGTCAAGGTTCTCCAACATGTAGGCTCATCTGGCTCAGGAGTTAGAGGAGGTTGGTGGGTCACTCCTCTGCTTCTCCAGTCTCCATGTCAAAATATCCTAGATCATAGTGTAGGTGTGTGTGTGTGAATGTCAGACAAGGTGTGTATAGAAAGGTTCCTGTTGTGTATGTTTGGATGAATGAGGATTGTAGTAAAATGTGCTTTAACTTCTCAGGGTAAACACGTGCTCTAAGAAGCAGACTGGGTGATGTTAGCTGTATGTTTACTTATTTTCCAAGGTATACTTGAGTAGCACTGTGGAAACTTGCTAGATGCACACTCTGATCAGGATTCAAACACCTGGTTTATTCCAAAAACATGAATATTTTCACTACATTATCCAGATGCATCATTAGTACCAGAATCAGGGGCTGAAGGATCAGCTGGAGCAGATGTTCTAGTCTATAATGGTCCCAGTGGTAATGGAAGGGTTAGACACCTAAACTGGAAGCATGTCTCCAGCTATATATATATATATATATATATAGTTTAAAAATTCAGTGAAAAGACTAAAACCAGCAATGTCAAGATTACTGCTTTTTAAACTTCATCTGTGGAACTCAATTCCAAGTCACATGAATCCTACCAAGGATATAAATAAATATATCCCTCATAAATAAATCACATATGCAATAATTTTCCTAAACAGCTGGGCCACATAGACTTTTTTTTGAGCAAAAATGAATATGTGAATGTGCAGCTTTCAGTTTTCAGCTGTGGGATACTAAACAATGGTGCTCTCCTAAGTGCATAAGGCATCAGGATGAAGTATGTGGGATTGAGTAAAAATAGATTAGTGTCCATGTTCATTTTAATAAATGCACATGGAGCCAGTGCAGCAGCCCAGCTCACAGATACAGATGGAAATATCTCAGCAAGTGGGCTTACATGAAATTTTAAACAGACATTTGTGAACCCCTCATTTACCATGTTTCTCCTCTTTCTCATCATTGTGTGACTTTTTTTTGGTTTTGGGGGGCTTTTGGTAAAAATATAGACATTTACCAGATGTTTCCCTTTTTTTTTTACACTTCTGATTTGTAGTTGATGAATGTAACTGAGTTACATTTTGATAGGATTCTGTTGGCAAGCAAACGCAGCTTTATCAATCTGTAGTATCATCAGAGCATATTTATCCACTCCACCCTGCTTCTATGCTCAGTGTGCTCACGTAACATCCTTCTCTGCCCCCTCACAAATCACCTCACACACAAATCAGGATCACCTGAAAACACATCTGCTCTCATTTTCTTTACCTCATCACTCTTCTTTCCATTGCACACATCCCCCCCCCCCCACACACACACACAGACTTATGATACTGAGATACTTATAAACAAAGAGGGTACTGTTGCACAATTCTTGTTTCTTCCATAGTTATGTAAGTAAATTAAGACCTTGTTTCTTTATAGGTGTTTATAAGAGAATCACATGTGTTAGTATTACAGCATGTCAGTGTGATGAAGCACTGGATGTAAAGCTCAAACACACTGCACGCGCCCTGTTGAGCTCATTGTACCTTCTTACTTTTCCCAGACATATCTGGTAACTGAATGCCACTCATTCCCTCTGACTCATGCCCTGCCTCATCAGCCATCACCAGCCCACTGTGCACAAACTCAGCCCTGGGCTTTAATGAAGATAATGCTGAAGGCATGTCTGAGAGGGCAAATGAAGGCCCTTGTGAACAGAGTTCACAAACCTCGAATCAGCCCTCTGATACGAGGCTGACCCCTGCAGGAATGGAGGGGAATCAATGTGTGGTTGACACCGAATAAAGTGTGTTGTTTCTGTGATGTTTGTTAAAAGAGGATAAAGTCTGAAAATGTAGGTCTTGGAAATAACCACCAAAGTCATGAAAATGCAGAACAAATACTTACTTCTCTGTTTTTTTGTAAAAAAAAAAAAGAAAAAGAAAGAAGAAGAAACAGTAATGGTGGAATAATAATCTTCGCCTGCTTTTGTCCCAGAGTGCTAGAGTGATGCGAGTCCAACCTGTGCATCATTTCTGGGAACAGACTGTCTACATCAGTCAGAGTCCATCAGGCTCAGTTTCTGTCACTCACACACCCTCACACTCAAACTGTGAGTGTCATCTTCTATCAGTTTTCCGTCTCAAGGCACACATGAGAAGAGGAAGGCAAACCTGCCAGACATCAAATCTGGACAACCTGTTCTCCTCCAAATCCCTCAGGTAACTTTCCACCTCACTGCAACAGAACCTACAGACTAATACAGATCTCTTTTCTCTGTCTCTTTGCCTCTCAAATGAAGCCTTATCAGCAACTGAACATTTATATTTAAATGTTTCTTATGTTACCTGTCATTCTTTCTTCCTCCATTCCCCCCTTTCTTTTATTTATTCAATTTGTCTGTGATTAGCGGTGGAATTTATATAATTAAAAAATGTGTGTTTAAATATGCATCTGTGCAATTATGGGCATAGTTTCAATCTCACTTTCCCACTTCTTCCTGCCCACTCTCGTGACCTGACACCCTGCAGCACACACAGCCAACTACACATTGCACCGATGATTAATTTACATTTCAGTTACAAATTAATATGATTCATTGCCCAGAGCCATTGGCATCCATGTTAATTAGGAAGGGTAAACAAAGAGAGGCCGCATTAAAATGGACTCTGAACAGTGCCGTGGCACACTGGATGTAATCTGATTGATTTGAATGTAATCAGATGTACTTGAAAGTTAAAATAGAAACACAGACCCGACTCTAATCTCAGGCCGTTGTGCCATCAAAGCAACTGTCTGGCTTCGTGATTGCATAAGCTGTAAAGACCTGCTCAATAATGCATGGTCAAACTAGACACGAGAAGTCTGACGGAAAACCTTACCTCAACAAGCTGTGTGATGTCTGGCCAGAGACTGGACACTCCAGAGACAGGACAACAGGCTGGAGGACAACGTGTGTTTGTTGTCATATGGTTGGGATCTAAATGTCTTTACAGTCACACTGGAGGGACTTAAAATTAAATCATAATATATTTAATGTGAAAATTGATTTCATGTTCAGACGATGTCAAGACTGAGTGTGTGTGTGGGTGTGTGTCAGGGAGATGAAGAAGTAAAAATAAACTTTCACAACACAATTTTCAGTCTTACTCTTCTAGAAGGAAATAATGACTGTAATCAGGAAGCATAAAAATCCCACGTTTTAAAAATATGACACTAATTTCAAACATTTCACTGTTACATCATAAAAGAGTGACCCTCGTGGGCACTACCTTGTTTCAGCCACTCTTGCACTTTGCTTCCAGCATGCTGGCGTGAAAAAGGGTCATTAGCGTCCAAGTCCCTCCTCTCACAGGAAGAAAGCAGCATTAAACTTCCTGCAGCGTTAACTTTTGTTGCACGGTCTTCCTGCTTTTAGAAGCTGCTCAGCAAAGTAAAAGACAAGCATGACAACAATCCTCTGCAGACTGACAGGGCCGAGGTGCTCATTGTGGAGATACGGGGCTGTGATTAAGAGGGAAACTCACAGCCGAACTTCCCATGTGATTCCGCAGGGAGAAGCGCGACTCCTGGCCGGCGGCGGTCGGCCTCTGACGGGATACAGTCGCGCACAAAGCCGCAGGCAGCACACTGAGGCGGCGGCTGCCGTAGAGGTGGATTTAAAGCGGTTAGTGGGGAAAGACGATGGTAGGGGCACTTTTTGCATAACTGTATGATGATAACACGAAAGTTTGCAGAAACATATTTTTGTGTTTGACATCTTCTCAACGCTTTAGTCTCACTGAACCCCTCGCAGATGTCAAATTTCTGTGCTTACTTGCTGTCTGGTGACTGGTCGATAACTCCCACAGGTTATCGTATTTCTAGATTACTGTTGAAACGGGCGGTTGTGTTCAAGGGCATTAATTTATTCTCATGAATTCAAACTGTACTTTTTAACATAACAAGGAGACTTCACATAAATGATATATGGAGACTCTTAAATAAATCAGTAATTAGGGTTATATATTAACACCGAGCTCCAGTACTGTTTTATTACTGATTAGCAGAACAATTGTTTAAGTATAGTTGCATAACGCGTTACTGTTTATCAGAACTGCCAGTCAGTATCCATAAACATTTATTTAGGCGTATAGTAAGAAAGTAACCACATTCTGCTGGGAGTTGAAAAGTAGTGCCCCCCTTATTTCTTTAATTTTGCACGAAGTTTTAAATTTCTTCACTGACTAAATCATTAATTTGCTACTCTTAATACATTTTAATTGGAGTTATGTGTTTAATGCATAGCAATGTGTATTTTTAATAAGTTTCATGCGCACAAGCAAGCCATTTTCGCATTGTGCGAACATATTTTTATGTAGCTTTATTGTTTCCATGTTTATTTTGTATGTTCGACATTATTTTTACAGATGTCATGTGTCAAGTTAAAGGAGCACATTTTAATCAGAGTGTAGCATCAAGTCAGTTAAACTTCTGGGATATTGATCTGGTCAATTACCGTAAGTAGCAGTGAGGTTTGTTAATCAGTTTCAGCTGCTTTAGTGTTAATTAAATTAAGAACAGATACAACAGAGGAGTAACAATGAGACAATGCTCAAAATAGGAATGCATTTACAGGTGGAGGTCATTAGCAGTTTCTTCCCTTGTCATCTTTCCTGACTTTTTTCCCCATTAGTTTTGCATAAGGCTAGGGTCAGTGTCACCACTGTTAGCATGAGCAATACCTGCACCCTACAGAGGTGGCACAGGTAGTCCAAATCCTCCAGGATGGTACAACAATATTGCTAGAAGGGTTGCCTTGTCTCCCAGCACAGTCACAGGAGCATGGAACTGATTCCAGGAATCGAGCATATACTTTAGGAGAGCTGGACTGGGCCATAGAAGTCCTTAACTCATCAGCAGGACTGATATCTGCTCCTTTATGAACAGGATGAGCCCTACAAATTGACCTACAGGAGGCCAATGGTGTGAATATCTCTGGCCAAGCAATCAGAAATAGACTTTATAAAGGTCAGCATCCTCCAGTGGGCTCTGTTTTCACTGCCCGTGGAGCCCAATAGGCAGGTCCACCACTGGCGTCCTGTGCTTGTCACAGATGATAGCAGCAGTTCACCCTGAGCACAAGTGACAGACATGGGAGGTTCTGGAAAAGTCACGGTGAACATTATGCTGCCTGTTTCAGGCCATTATGAGATGGTAGCATATCAGTAGATATATCCCACAAGAATCTGATTAATTTCTTTAATTTTCTTTTAACAGCAGAGTATTTTAACACTTATATGTGAACGTTTTAGGTTTCAACTGGCTTTTGTTACAAATTAAATATTTTTGTTTCAGGATATGTTTTATGTATTAGGCCTACTAGGTGTCTTCCAGACTAAGATGACTGTAGAAAGCCGATTCCATGGCTTGATAGGCTTGATTTCCATCATGGTCACGGCGGAAATAAATAGTTAATGAACCCACATTTTTACTGAATTGTATACGGCACGTTTATAAAAACTCAGCAAGATTAATTTCTAGCCGTTGCCCTTTATTGCTGTTGTTGCTTTCTTTTCCTCAGGGATCGTAGAAGTGTTGATGTGCCGGCACAAAGCCAGAAATGCTCTCGGCAATGTGTTTGTGTCACAGGTGAGCAGACTTCCACGTCTTTCTCGCTCTCTCTCTCTCACACACACACACACACACACACACACATTAAACACATATGCAGCAGCCACTGAGACATGATGACGTGTGTGTGTGTGCAGATGAGGAAGGTGGTTTCCACTCTGTACAATGACTCAGCGGTACGTGTGGTTATCTTCAGGAGTTTAGTGCCGGGCGTTTTCTGTGCAGGTGAGTGATCTCTGGTGCCAGGAAGGTGTGATCAAAGTGTGCAGTAATGATGTGTGACCATGTGCGTTATGATTTATGGTTAGGTGCCGATCTGAAGGAGAGAGCTCTGATGAACAACTCTGAGTCCGATCTGTTTGTTCACGGCCTGCGCTCCCTCATGACTCAAATAGGTAAAAAAACAAACAAAAAAAACCATTATGGTTGAGTGATTAGTCAGTCTTTTTTTTCAAGCTAAATGTGTTTATCCATTTGTAAACTTTGCTCACTTTGTTTCAATAACCTGGCAGCATTGTTGCCCACGCCGACCATCGCAGCGATGGATGGAGTTGCACTGGGAGGTGGATTGGAGTTAGCCTTGGCCTGTGACCTTCGCGCTGCTGGTGAGTGACCTCTGGACCTTCACCTGTCAACTCCGAATCGGATCTGCTTTCTTTCTTCAGGTGATGCTAATCAGGTTAGAAAGGGGATGTCATGTTCCCTTTACAGCTGTCACTAATCCACTCATATTAGATCAGTGGTGGAGAATAGCAGTTTCAACTTGGGATCATTTCTCTTCATTGACAATTTCCTCATTGGACACACAGGATTCCCCGGGGGGGGGGGTCAAAAAATAATCTTAGAGCGCAAAAGATAATTATTAAGTAAGGAAAAAAATGAGAAAACATTTCTGAAAAGATTTCAAAATACTGTGTATTTTAAAAGTTTCCATTATATGTAGACTGACGTTAATTTTTTTATTGTACTATTTAGTTTAAATGAATATATGTTGTACTATTCACACAATATTTACACAATTTCAGCTATCACAGTTAATGACCATGTAATTTACTGAAACAATATCTTCTAAAATGAAACAAAACTTTCCCAACTCTTTATAAGTAACTTAGGGGGAAATTAAACTGTCAGCTTTTAAACAGCTTTGAGTGAATGTAAATGTGTTATATACACAATGGTCAAGCTAAAAACATACTCCTGAGACGATGGCGCTCTAATGATCTGTTGATGAGCTTGGGGACTAATGAGGCCACATCTGCCCAGCTGTTCATGCGTTTGAACCTTCAGGTGATTGGTTATATTAGGCGCAGCAGCTCAGTGATTGGTTGAGCACAGATGAGCTAGGTGAGCAGGTGTTTGTGTCAATTGCTCTGACAGAGACATCAGTCAGATTTTACACTCTCTCCAGCTTAATGGCACTTAGACCTTCATCTGTCCTCTGTTTGTGTGTGTATGTGTGTTGCAGCAAATTCGGCACAGATGGGTCTTATCGAGACGACACGGGGGCTGCTCCCAGGGGCGGGTAAGACGAACAGAGGTCACTGAAATGACCCTGGAATGCACTGACTGTATGTAAATAGAGATAAAGCAGCTGTGATAAGTTGACCTTGAGGTGGTTTGTCCTGCAGGGGGCAGTCAGCGTCTGCCACGGATGATCGGCGTCACTCTGGCCAAAGAGCTCATTTTCACAGGTAGTAATTCAGAAATATTGATGTGATTTTAGTGGCACTGAATGCTCATCAGTGAGCAAGGATTTTGTGTGTCACTGTCTCTCCTTGTCTGTTATCAGGCAGGCGTGTGGGAGGGCAGACAGCTCTGGAAATGGGGCTCATAAACAGTGTAGTAGAACAGAACCAGACGGGAGACGCTGCCTACAGAGAGGCACTCAGCCTGGCCAGGGAGATACTGCCCCAGGTTAGAGTACAAACACACTTTTTTCATGCCGCTACAGCTCTGATACTGCTGCATCTCTCCTCCTTCAGGCAGGAGGATCTGCTCCCTTTCCCCTTTCTCTGGATGCAGTGGAGGGGGAAGAAACAAAAACAATGCATTTCTTTTTTCCTTTCTTCCGTCTTGTTTTTTTTTTCCTCTTCCCACCTTCCCTCTCACCATCTCCCTCTGCTTGTCCCTCTCTCCAGGCCTCTGTCGTTCCATATATCTTTCACTCCAGTTCAGATGCCCACAGTCAGTGGGGTTAGAGTGGCAGTCAAGTGGAGAAATGGACCACAAATAGCACCATACACTCACATTTTCCAACACATTTATGCTCGACTTAGCACGGATTGATTGATTAACAGGATCTTGCACTGAATCAAAGTGAGGGAGCACAGAGGAAATAATAAGAGGGTGTAGATCTTTATTTTGGCACTTCTGTTTTCCTGGAATTTTAAAGACAAATGTACTGCTGCTTGCATGTGATTAAACTGTAAAGAGTTCCTCCAGTTAAATTTCTGTAGAAATGCATTGCTTACATTGATTGATCAACAGTTTAATATTTTTTGATTTTTGATTCTCTCTCTCAAACTTTAATTTTTGAACAAAAAATAGAATAAACAACAACATATAGGGGCGTCAGTGGTAGAGCGAAATAAAGTAGCTAAGTAAAGTATCAGAGACAAAAACGTAAAGGAAGGTGAGCGTTTTTGTGTCTATCATTGTTTATATTCCAAAGGTCCTATATTTAAAGTAGAGCCAATCCAGGTGGTTTGGGCTCCTGATTAGGATGGAAGGAGATAATACCATCGGCATCTAACCCTTTTTGTTTCTGTTGCTCAGGCTCCTATTGCAGTGCGGATGGCTAAAGAGGCAATGAACAGAGGCTTGGAGGTACATTATGAATCCAAGATCTTCTTCAAAGATCTTTACATCAGTGAATTTAAGGACTGTTCTCTCTTCCAGGTTGATATCGGTTCAGCAATGGCGATAGAGAGGATGTGTTATGCTCGAGTAAGTCTTCCACTTCTTATGGTTTCCGAAACACTTACTAGTTTTAATTTGGCACAATTGTTGTGGTTCAGGAATTTTCTTTTGAGTTAAATTCTAAGGCAACCCAACACGTAGCTGATGCTGAGGCTGTTATCAATTAAATTCTAGCTGGGCCTAGCTTTGACACGGACCTTCTGATACTCGCTCCACTTAAATCATCATTTACTTGTCCTCTCTTTATAGGTCATCCCCACACGGGACCGACAAGAGGGTATGGCAGCTTTCATAGAGAAGAGAGCTCCGCGGTACACTGGGGAATAAACTCCTTTGAGCTACTGGATTTCTTTGTTGTACCGACATGTGAATGCAGAAGCACACTGCTTCTGCCCAATGTCAGATAAACAATTAACATCTATTGATTGTCTTTGTGAATCTCAGCCGGTGCCAGTACATTAATTTAGGCCATGCAAGTGCTCAATAGTGGCCGCTTGCTTTTGTGACTCAGGATCAGACTGACAAGTGCAGATTGTTTATAATTTGTTATATTTGCTGATTTATCAGGAACAGGGTCATCTTTGAAATGAAACTAAATAAATAAAGACAGCACATGGGTCATCTCCAGTTTTATGGCAATGTACATTCTTTATTTCTAAATTTGAAAATGCGATTCTGAGCAGCAACATGGCACAATCACAGCACATACAGTACCTTGACTTTCTGCATCTTCCAATGGATTAAAATGCTTGTGGAAAAAACTAAAAACTGGCCTTTTATGCAGGGCGATATTCAACTAAACTACACGACTTTGGGGGAAAAAACCCCTAAAAGTTCTGTCATCTAAGACTATCCTTGTGGAAACACTATTAGCCTGGGACACATGCGTCATTAACAAGCTCATCAACAACTGATTTACAGAATACAATAGGGCCACAATTCACTGAGCTGATGAGGTGTGTATGCTTCGCTGACAGCTGCTTAAGTATCATTTTGGAGCCTAATGTTCTATATTTATCTATATTACCATACATCCAGTAATCTTTTCAAGTCTCCTGACCTGTCACTGGCATTCCTGCTAAACAAATGTATCTCAAATTATTTAGAAAGTGTTATTTATCAAAGTGTTTCAGCAAAAGTTTTGCATTTTGAGAATAAAATTTGACCAGAAAAATCACCTCCATTCTGGCAGCTAGTGGTCACTTTCCTACCTTTAGTTTGTGGATTAAGGGAGTCGACTTTATTCTCAAAATGCAAAAATAATTGTACTTTATTTGGCTTCATGTCTCCTCAGTACTCTTTCCTAGGTATGTGTTGATAGCATAGTAAATAACAAGGCCTGCAATAAGAGATGAACAACAAAAATGTAGCCAGTCTCATAAGCTGTTACAGCAAGTCTAAACGGCAGAAGCATAACTGTTAAAATGGCAGCCTGTAGGATGCAGTTATCACACGGCCGGTCACTTTTAGAACAGAGAAATGCCTTTAAATAATTTAAATGTTTCCACTCTATTGTTGTATAAACAGTTTTTCTTCCCTTTGTTCAATCAGATGGAACTGAAAAACAAAACAAAACATCGGAACATACAGTAGAATAATTTCCATGCAATCACTCCAAACAACGACCCCCCCCCCACCCCCCTTCAGTATCCTTATGTACAAATACATACACTCTTTGAGATGCAGACACTTGTACAAGCGCATATATGCACACATGCTCACACTGAAGTGCTGTCTGTCTTTAAGACACTCAGATGCATAACAAAAACATACTTATATATAAATATATACACAAGTTTCTCAAAGAGAAAACAGATGTGACTCACTGCAGATGTACACCTATCCTCACTATGCTGGCCACATCATTATTGCCATTTGTGTCCAGGAAAGTATATTTGGACGTAAACAGACACATGTGACTTTAGTACTCAGCTTATCATGTAAATTGTCCTCTTGAGCCAGCACTGCTGGCTCTGCCACCAAGCGGACTGATTTAGGGCTCCCCAATGTTTAGAAAATTTAAAGAAAAAAATGCAATCGAGTTTGTCAAAAAGATGATTTCTCTATAATTTAGTTTATGCGTTTGAATGTTTGGAACGCCCGAACCCACTGAATACACCCCCGGCAAGCGTCCTGTCACATCAAATCAAAGGCATTAGCTGATAAAAGACTAAATGATGAGTAGAGCAGCAGTAGTATTGCAGACCCAGAGGCGGGGGTTTCAGTGAACTGAGCACTGCCATAAACAAACAAGCAGGCATTCCTAAAACGAACAGTATAAGCATTCAGACAAACCCTAACCCCCATGCTTGAGCTCAGGGCAATGCATGCGTAAATTTAAGAGCTAATCAACCAGTTCAGACATCCATAGTACTCTGTAACATATGAGGGTATCAGGGTATTGGCCCTCAGTTGAGCTTTGGGGAATTATTCCCAAACTGAGATTTGTAAGTGTGCACTGACATGTTTCGGGTTAAAAAAAAACAAAAAACAATTCCTCTTGATACCAAAAGCTGACTGAAAAAGGCCCAAACACAAATTCATGATTTGATTTGAGCTCTAGTGACAGACAGTTTATCATAATTTACTTTTTTCTTATTTTTTGACAAGCACACAGAGAAATGTTTTTTTAAAGAGAAAAAAAGCGAGAAAATAAATAAGGTTACTGTGTGCAAAGAACTGCAATGCCTCTGTCCTTAATTCAGTTTACATTTTTAGAGACTCTTGTAAGTCCATGTTTGTGTGTGAGATATATTCTCACACACACAAACACACACATGTGACCACCACCTCCCATCCACGGTGGGACCCAGCTTAATTTCCTCTTCTTCACCAGAGATTCTGATTTTCTGAAAGAGAATGAAAGCATAATCAATCTTCAACCTCTGCGAGGGTGAGCTAGCTGCTGATCATGCCTTACCTCTGTGAGGTTACTGCGGCGGTGGGCGGCGACTTATGTGTGTGTGTAGTGGCTGGCCGGTGCGAGCTCTGTGGCGCTGTAGGCTCTCTAGTATGCTCCCAGCCAGCAGTTTGACGTCTCTGTGGGTCTGTGGGTGTTTGTGAACATGCTCCAGCTGCTGCAGACCACCCTCCTCCAACAACATGCTGCAATAGCGAGAAGCTGCACACACAGAAGTATCCACAAGGGGTTTGAGTAGGTGAGGCATCACATTAAGCTAGAATAATCTTTGGTTTTATTTTTGCATGGATCTATGTCTCACCGTTCTTGCTACAGACATGTTGCATTGCCCAGGCTGCCCACAGCTGGACACCAGGGGTGTGAAAACACTCCAGTAGGGGAAAGAAGGGGTTAAATGACCTAAAGAAGGAAGGAACATGACAATTATTCTGTGACAGGATTAGAATGGGAAGCAGACCCTTCAGCCATTGCGCCCCTTACATGTAGAACCAGCTACTCACTTTGGGAGAGACGGGCACAATCTGTAATTTAAGATCAAGTTTAAAATGCTCATTTTTGATACACAATGGTTAGGACTGGATCAGGTGACACTGAACCATTTCTTTGTTATGCTAGGCTCTGGAGGCTGGGATGCACTACGCACTTGTCCCTAGTGTCTTACACTAAATCCACATTATACTGAAATGTCACTATTACTATTGGCATTTAATTTTGCTTACACTTGCTTACAGTTTGTGCTTTACCTTGTTTGTAATTTATCATCTCTGTGTGCACCTTCATATCTATTTTGTCTGTCTCAGGATAAAGGATGCCCAATTCTACTAGAGGTCTTTTAGAGTTTAAAGGCGGTTTCCCCCCCACTGTCACCAAATGCTTCAATTTATTGGTTTGTAGGGTCTTGGCGTTATAATATTAGGTGCCCTGAGATTACAGGATCTGTCTCCAAATATATTAAGGAAAAACAAAAAACAAAATATTGAACTGAATGTAACGTATTAACATGAGGTTTGGAAGATTTGGCTCTCTGAGATCTATAAATTTGAGATTTTGCTGACACAATAGTTAGTATAGTCGCCTCTCAGCAAGAAGGTTTCCTGTTTTGGCATCCTTTTTATAATACTCCATCATTATTGAAGAGAAGCTGTATCTCACCTGTAGGCCACCATTTCACACTCTGGCGGGGGCCACTTCATAATGACAGCATGCTGTACAGACACACAAACGCATCACGCTAAAAACCAAGATTTCCAATAACCGTATTTATGCACAAGAGTTCTCATTAAGCTTGCTTATTCCTACCAATTGCTCAAGCAGTGAGGACCGAAGACTGGGGCTGAGCGCCCAGGCCTCTTCTCCTCGTGACGTCAGATGTGCAAGGATGCCTGCAGCGAAGTAGCTGACCTCCACTTCCGGGCTGTGCAGCAGACTGCTGATGTGGTCCAGAAACCCCTGCACCATGAGCTCTCCATGCAGCTCCCCAACCTCTGCTATGTTGTTCTACAACAATCAAAAGGCGAGCAGGGAATAATGATTCCTTAATTTTGTTAATGCATTCTAGATTCAGTTTAGCTTCGGGATGAAAAAAAGAGAAGTAAACTCACCAAAAGCCCGAGAACCTTCTGCTGAATAGAAGATTCATTGGGGAACGACTGCAGATAAAGAGAGGGGGAGGTAGGGATAAAAACAACAGTGAGTCATCTTGCCCCGAAGCCATGTGTACTTATACGGAGGAACACATCATTAAGTGTGATGATGAATTCCTATAGAAATCTGCTTAAATTTGTCCTGTATGTAGCATTGCCTATTTTTCTTTACATGTTCACATAATTTCCATGTACCTCTAGAACTTTAATGAACAGATCTAGCCCCTGGTTTTCGATAAAATGGCGGCAGGTTGTTGGCGATTCATCAGTGAGGTTCCAGAGTGCACTCAGTGTAAATTTGAGGGTGGCATCCACCACGCCCTGAGTTGCCTTCTGACGCACGATGTGGAGCAGTTGCTGCAGGGCAGAGAGAATGCATTGTACTGAAAATCAGCCTTTTTTCGATAAATGAGTAAAGGCAGATGAAAGTCATCCAAGATTTAAAAAAAAAAAACAACAAAAAAAAAGAACAACTCAAAACATACTTTCACGATAAACAGCTCTGCTCCCAGCTGGGCCGTCTGCTCTGTGGATAACTGCAAAGAAGCAAATGTTGCAGCACTCAGAGAAAATACCCTACAGATGTACTTTCAATGCATGAATAACCGCATATGTGGTACTAATACAACACCAAATGTACCTTAGCAGCGAGTATGGAAATGATTGCCACAGCCATCCTCTGCATGTTTTGATCTTCGTGGTTGCAAAGCCACTGCATGACCAGTTTGGCAGCTTCAAACCTTTAAACAGTAAAAGGAAGCAGAGCATTTTAAATTCTACCTTTACTGAAAATGTGTTACGTCACAAACCGAGAATTACGAATTAACTTTGATCACATTTTGGCATGTTTATAGTTAAAATCTTTGACAACCTTTAAAAAAAAATGAAAATTAAAAAATTAAAATAAAATAATAAAAAAAACCTAGTAACAAAATGATCAATATTTACACAACAAATGAGGGGTTTCCCACCTGTTGAATGGAACTTCTTGCAAAATGCGATCACTGCACAGAGACAGCAAGCAGTTTTTCTGCAACTATAAAAAGAGAAAACAGCCATGATTGCAGAACCTAAAAGCTATCAGACTGCTGCTACTGCTGCTCCCATGTTTTTATCTTCTTATCAGTTCTGTTTAGTCACAATAGGCTGGTTAAATATTATATCTGACTTAGAGCCTGTGCAGGAAAATATAATGGAAAATTAATATATAACAGTGCTCACAGATAAACTGCATTTTCAAGCTTACTACAATAGGAGAAACATTAATTCCCCATGCAAACATGTGAGCTAGTTTAGAAAGCATATGCTAAATCCTTTTTTTTTTTCCTCTTGACTTTGTGGACAGAGTCTCTTTAGTGGACGACATGGGGAAAATACACTTGAAAAACAACAGAACTAACAAAGGTTCTTTTGGACACTCCCTTATTTATAAAAGGTCACCACAGTGGATGGATACAGATATATATATATTTTTTTTTTAAATGCTCGATTCCCATCACAACCTTTCAAGGGACTTTTGTCCCTTGTCTGAAACATCCAAAAGGGGAAATGTTTGACAGAAAAACACAAGAAGTAACGTTCAAATCATATTTCTAAGAATTATAGTGTAGATATTATTTATTATTGTAATTTGCACCACTCTCTCACATAATCTAAGTCTTACTTTTGACTATTCTTTATTGACCCCATTTTTATTTTCTTTTATATAAGAGCAAAATTTCTTGTGCTATCACACAGCATAAGTTCTACTCACTATGCACCTGTGGCACTTTAACTGTTGTTTATTTACTGTGGACTCATTTTTATTCTTTATTATGCTTCTATAGATAAAGTATCCATCTATCTATAAAAACTGCCTATTCAGCATGTGGCTAAAACACAACCCAACCTCAACTGTACATCATCACAACACTGAACAGTTATCACACAAAGCACGTTTTCCCCATAATTTTAGAATAAAATGTGTATCGCCTTAACAAATCTTTTTGTCCAATATCCAGCTGTGCATGTCACTTCCTATAATGGTTCATTTCTGCTTGTGACCAGATCCCTGCATTTGTTTCCATTACAGGCTGTATTGATTTGGAAATCTTGTTACTGAGGAACAAACAAACGTAACATTACACAGTGCACTATTTACGTGTGTTTTGTGAAAAAAAGGGAAACTACTTATTGTGGTTGTGGGAAGTTCCTCAAATCTTTCTAAATTTCATATTGTCGCAACACTCACAGGTGTTACCAAACGACCCAGCTAACACAGTGTTCTCCAAAGCTGACACGCTGCCGCCACTACCCTCAAGAATATTGGACTAAAACTGTGCTCACCTTTAAACTTGATTTCTTACTTTTGTTTAGCACATCTATCTGGCAACTTAGTTGACCAAGTTTGATTTATTATTAATGTATGCAGAAGCAGGTTGTGAGAGTGAATGTAATAATGTCTACTGTATAAACAGGCAACAAAAAGAAAAAAACTTGGCTATAAAATCCATGTAGAGCAACGGCAATCTTGATGCTTTTAAAATGGAAAAACTTGGTGCCCTTTAAAAAGATTCATAATCTATAATTATAATTTCCAATTTATCCTTATTAGCTGTTATTTTTTTTGTAAATGACCATTTCATCCTTTATGTTACGAGTTACAAAACCCACACATTTAAAATCAAGAAATCCACTAATGTGTGAAAGGAAAATTGTTTCAGTGAATGCCATTATAACATGCAAAGAGCCATTTTCTGAGAAACTGTGACATAATGGACAAAAAAAGAGAAGAAGAAGAAGAAAGAAAAGTTCCCTGTGCAGGTAAACTGTATCAGCCAATTGCAACCTGCTAAATAAAATCTATGTTATAAACCAACTGTTTATTGGGAATGAGCAAAAGCAGCCAGGCATGAAGCTACCTGCTGGTGGTTGGGGAAAGTCCTCATGGCTTCCAGTAGAAGCTGAGTGACGGTGCTCAACAGTCGAACTGGCATCCCTGCTGCCAGGTCCTGCTTCGTCAGGTTGAACACACAGGCGCTCGCGGCTAGCTGGACATTCAGAGTGGACGGGTGATTCTTCATTCCCAAAACTACCAGCTATGAAAAAAAGCAGAAAGAGGAAGAAAAAAAATTAAAGAAACAGGAAGTCGAGAATGAGGAGTAACTAAACTGTGCAGAGATACAATGGTGGTATAGTGCTTTTTCACTTGAGGAGGATATCTGTGGCTGACAAAGGCACCACTTAAGCATAATATGATGCTATAATTTCTTTTAAGGATTAAGTAAAATAATAACATAAGAGGTTCAATGATAATGTGTTTACCTTTAGGATGTCAGGCCTTGGCTTCTCCATGACATGAGTGAGGCTAAACAGATGAAAGAGAGCTTCTCTCACAAAACCTTCTCTCTCACTGTAGCGCCGCAGTGCCTCACAGATCTGAGTCTCATTAGCTTCTCCAGTCACCTGATGGCACACAGAAGATACTTCAGCAAACCTGATGTTTTCACTTTTTGTTTAGTGCCTATTAATGATTATTCTATACCTACCTTTAGATTTCCTTCTCCTGATAGGAAGTCTGAAAAACCAGCATCTGTGGCCAGAAGTCCCACAAAGGTCATTCCTGGCCTCTCTTCAACAAATGCCTTAACAGCTGCATCTGTCACCTGTAACATTCACAGATATAAGAAATTACTCGACTTTAAAATATGTGTGCTTTGACTGCGGTTTAACCAAGAAACAAATAAAAATATTAAAGCAGATGAACACACCTGTTTCCTCCCTGAGACATCTAGGGAAACAAGGGCGGGCAGAATCCCCGGCTGTCCGAGAAGTTGACGAGCCACGTCAGAGGTAAACTGTTTATCATCACTAATGTCCAGGTGCTGCATGTGCAAAGGTTTACACACACACAAACAGGCATGGCTTATGAAACCTCAGCGATGGAGTTTTCTTAAAATGTTTTTGAAAAAACAAAACAAAAACAGAGAAACAGGTTTAATACTAGACACACAATGAAACCACTAACCTGCAATACATTCAACTGGCCTATGACTCCCAGCAGCTGAGCAGTGCTCATCTCCAGCCTTTTCAACTGATGCAGTGTCAGTGAGCGCAGCCGCTCCTTCAGGCCCAGCAGCGGGCTCAGGTTTGTGACTGAAGTATTAGAAAGATCGAGACTCTCCAGCCGAGGCAGGGAACACACATCGCCTAGCCCAGAGTCGTAGAAGTCTACATTAGCTAGAGAGAGGGAACGCAAGCCCTGGAGGGCACTGAAGCGATACCAGATTGGTTCCTCCAGAGAGGACATGGTGAGGCCTGTAAGGACAAGTCGCTGGAGGGACTCCTGCAGGGAGAAAGTTTAAATTACTTTCATACTGTGGAAAGAAAGGGCAGTTATCCACAAAAAATTGACACACTCTCATATTACCTGACAATATTTATTAGTGGCCAGCCCCTGCAGGATATCAGGAATGGTAAGGTCTGCATTGACCCGGGCAGCATCCAACTCCAGCAATCTGTGAGGGCACAGGGCTTTCTGGAAGGCTTCTGCAGAGATCCGTGCTGTACGGATGCAGGCCCGTCTCAACCGCAAGTATTCACAGTTCCGAAACACACCCACTGTGCTGTCGTTCAGCAGACCTATAGCAGAGTGAATTTATCTTTCGGAATCAAGCACAACCTTACACAACAATGGCTTTTTACCCAGGGCAAGGATTTAGTTTACTGGCCATCAGTTTGAAGTGGCTTTCACTTCAAATATTTCCCCCAAGTGCAAGTTAAGATTTTTCATCCTCATGAGTATCATGGTGACCTTTTATGATCCAATGAATAATGTATGTATGTAGAAACTAGAGCGCTAAGCTGCAGCAATACTCTTGACTATTCGTAAACGTCTTTAAAGGTTTACCTTCAGTGGCCATTTTGGCCAGCAGCTGGTCTGCCAGCTCCTGCGGGAAGAGTACAGCCTCCCTGAAACAGAAGGAGCCATCAGGGCGTTTCACGCAGAAACACTCCAGGTTTTGGCTCACATAGGTGAGGCACAGGTCTGTCAGAGCCGCTGGAGACGCCTCATCCTGAAAACCAAGAGGTGTGTTGATGTGGATGCACCGAGTACAATTTTCTACAACTGTCAAAGCAAATAAATCACCTGAGACTTACCGTGTTTAGGAAACTGCAGGCCATGGCAAAGGCTTTAAAAGAAAATATATTTTTAGCTTGTGCAACCGAGACTTGTGATTATATAACCAGCCTGCTCGTCGTCTCGGACACCTCTTTCCCTTTCAGTTTACAGTGTCCACCTGTGTGAGAGTCTGAGGAGCTGCTGATCACTCTGAGAGGTACCAGGAGAACGTGACGACGCACGAACACAACGGAGCTTAACGGAGAGCCAGCTAGCTAGCTCACTTGTTGTCTCGGTGGTAGAAAATCACCCCGCGAGCAAAAACGTCGAAAGCTTACAGATGCGGGGGAATTCATGTCGACCAACTGCTGAAGCGACCGAAAGACTGAACCTAGAAACCTGTTTGGCATGTAGTTTCCACTGTGAGCAGTTGGATCTATTTTTAACTAGACCGACTAGACAGACAGTAAACAAAGGTCATAGCACCGGAAGTACATTAACGAAAGGGGCTGGACTACGGAAGCCCGCAAGGAAGGGTTACAAAACCAGGAAGCGATGAGCTGAAGACAAGCGTGACCGAGTCCTTCTGCTTTTCAAAGGGACACTATTATACCATTAAGCACACTTTGCTCATATAATGACTTCACATTTAGCGGTAAGCAGCCAAATAGACCTTTGCGTTTTGGGAAGAACTTTTTCAGCATCGCATATCAAAGTCAGTCATCAAGGTCAAGCAGCAGCGGTGGATGCCGTGAGGAGCTGAGCACATGTGATTGTTGCAGAGGCGAAACTAGTTCAAGTAAAGCGGAGAAATGGCTGGACTTATAAATTTTGAAGACGAGAAGGAAGTGAAGCAGTTTTTGGATAATTTAGGCGTGGAGTACAGCTTCCAGTGCTACAAGGAGAAAGATCCTGAAGGTAAAAGTTTCTGAGCTGTTCACAGATCTGTGGTGCTGAAACACATGGTAGTTATGCAGTTCTGTTTTCCTCACTCTTTGCCCCCTGTTTCATGCTTTTAGGGTGCCAAAGGCTCGCTGACTACTTGGAAGGGGTCAAGAAGAACTACGATTCGGCAGCACAAGTGCTCAAACATAACTGTGAGACGCATGGGCATGGAGAGAGCTGCTATAAACTCGGTGCTTACCATGTCACCGGCAAAGGTGGATATTTAACCTCCTTATTTATCTTTTCTGAAGTGTTAAATACTAAACACTATACTGAAGGGTTTGAGTTTCTGTTAGACTTTTATATCTACCCTACTACATTTCAATGTGAAATCGAAATATTGTGCCATTTTATTTTATTCAAATTAATATTTTATAAGAAATGCTCATGAAAGGGCAACCACTAAGCCTAACTGGTCCGTGGTTCCTTTAGCTGTCACAGTATTTTGTGTCAGCACAACTGTAAAAGCTGAAAAGTTTCCAGGATAAGCTTCTGAAGTGATGACCTATTAAAGCAACTGTGCATAATATAGTGCACATATCATCACCAGTCATTTAAGTACTACTTGTAATTTTGATCCTTTAATACATTTTGCAGCTTGTTACTAGCATGAATGACCTCTAAGGTTACTTCTACTTAAGTAATGTCATTACAAAATTCTAAGTCAGTCCCCTACTCTTTTTTTTTTTCTCCACCAGGTGGAGTCACCCAGTGTCTAAAAGCAGCCTACTCTTGTTTTCTGCACTCCTGCAATTCTGGAGGAAAGAAGTCTGTAGACGCTTGCCATAATGTTGGTCTTTTAGCCCATGACGGACAAGCTATGGAAGGAGGACCTGACCTGAAAGCAGCTCGGCAGTACTATGAGAAGGCGTGCGCAGGTGGATTCGCTCCTTCCTGCTTTAACCTCAGCGCTTTGTTCATTCAGGGCAATTCCAAAGGGCTGGCATCAGATATGGCTCTCGCTCTAAAATACGCTAACAGGGCTTGTGAGCTGGGACACGTGTGGGGCTGTGCCAATGCAAGTCGCATGTACAAACTTGGGGATGGTACAGAAAAGGATGAAAAGAAAGCAGAGGAGCTGAAAAATCGAGCAAGGGAGCTGCATGGTTTACAAAAGGAAAGGCAGCTTAAGTTTGGGGAGTAGCACACTTTTGTTGAATTATCGTTGTTTTGGTTTAGATTATTTGTTAGATAGTTTGTTCAAATAAACCCACCTCGTTCACAGGGTTCAAAGATTGAAGATAATATATATTATTTTTAAAAACATGATTAAGTGCATCAGTACATTCAAAACATTTGCATAAAAATAAAAATGGTACATTCATCTCATTTCTGTGCAAGTGTTGATTTTTTTCCCCATGTTTCTGTGATTTATGGTGTATAAATGACTACACATGAGCCTATAAAGTTAGAAGTTTGAAACAAATATACCCATCAGATAAAAAAAACCTTTACTTTAGTTATATCATTAATATCATTTCAATTAGTTCTCCTTTTCCCCTAAAGTCTATTTTTTTTTGTTATTTCACACCTAGTTTTGTGTTGCTTTGAAGATTTTATATTAAGCTTATACTATTCTAAGCAGAGACGTCAAACATGTGGCCTGGGCCAAAACTGCCCCACCTGCCCAGATGCCATCGCAAAGTGTGAAAACTGCTGAGAAGTCATCACTAACTCCAGTTGTATCGCATAAAATGCGCCATCTCCACTGTGGGGACACAAACACTATAACTAGGGTGAAAAAAATAGTCTTCTCAACAATTTTGAAAAGCACAATGGTGTCTTGTCCACAAGAGGGAGTCAGAGGAGAACCCATGAACTTTTAGCCCTTTTGAAGCCAACCAGCCCTTCAAACAGAAGTCCGGCACTACAATAGAGGGCGGGCTGTGCGAATCCCATCTGCCAAGCCTTTAACTGGAAGTGCATTGACAACCTGCGGATGATATAAACAGTAGCAAAAGGTCTCCGTACATTAAGAGCTACTGCAGAGGATAAAGGGCAGATCGGCCCGCTGTGCACCCGGGAAGCTCCGCCCGTTAGCGGCGTCTCCTCTCCTCCTCAGCCCTCATTCAAAACAGAACACAGCTGTTGCGAGGCGCATCGTCGTGTCCGGGAGTGTTAGCCTAACAAAAACGGTTAGCAGCCTGCTTTCAGCTGATGTGCCCGCTGGAATACCAGAAGAAGAAAGAGCAAAACGGCGCACTTCGGTGAGTTACAGTTACAGAACACGACGGGACAAGTTTGCCATCGTTAGCGACACAATTGCAAAGAAATCCCTTCCCATCCGTCGAGATAGCTAGCTAACGTAGCGTCAAGCCTGACGAGCGGTTTGGGTGTGTTTGTTTTAAAAATGCAGGATGCTTATCAAAGTAAATCGGCATCCATTGCGAGGAGCGGACGCGGAGATACTGGAGCAAAACGCGAGTGAGGCTGGTCGTCTTTTTTTGTAACGCAGACTCTGTAGCTGGGTGCAGTATTGTATTTTAGCTATTATATTCTTATCTCATCCACTCACGTGAATGTACAGGTCGCCCCACCGTACACATAAATACACACATCAAGAAGCAGTACCAAGGGGTTTAATGTGAGGCTAACAATAGATCAACGTGCAAGCTAGTTGACAGTAAATGCATCATGCTAATTCACATGGAAACCTTTGAGAAGAGTGGGGAGAGCTAGGTAGTTAGCGATTAGTGTATCTGACTTTCTGTGTCGGGGCAGGGAGTTTATGTCGACCCGTTTGTGCTGCTAAACCAGCACAGCTTACTGAGCAGCCACGGGCCATTGCAGGCTCTCTGCTCGGGATGGCTCATTGGCGGTGAACCCCCTGCAAAGCACCCCTCTGGGGAGTGCTTTGGGTGTGGTGTGGGTTCACCCACGAACAATACAGTGCACAAGCAACGTCTATCTTGTCTTTTCTAAAGCATGTCTTAGTTTAAGAATAACCACAAAAGAAGAACAGGGAGGTTATTTGGAGTCTGAGAAAAGGGGGCCACCAGGGGTTCTCAACCTCACTGATAGGAAACTTTGGAAGTGCAGTTGGTAGGAGGTTTAAATCAAGCAGTTACATCTTATCTTCTACACTGAAAATCAGCCAGCTGCTTTGTATGTTCCAAGTAACTGTCTAGCTCCGTTAATGTAAAGTGGTTGTGGATCAAGGCTGTCTGTGTGGCAGTGACAGGCTTCAGCTATGGTACGCCAAAATTTAGTGTGTAGATTTGGCTCACAGCTGAAATGTTGAAAGGTAAGATTGAGAGCTGCCCAGCATGCTTGATTTTTATATTTCAGTCTTCTTTCATTTGAGAGATTGGGAATATCCAGAGATAAGAATAGAATCCACGCACGAGTCACTATTAAATAAAGCCTCCCTCTGCTCAGTCCTCCTGTGCAGCACAGTCTTTGTGAGCGTCCTCTGTGACCCTTTGCTGTTGCTCGCCTCTTTCGCCCTGTTTTAAAGGACTCTAAGGAATGTTCCATATGATATTTGGTGTGGCTGTGTGAGGCTGCTGTTCCCAACACTTAACATATGACCCAGAGGTTACTGGTTCATGCACATGACTAGCATGCCTTTACAGTGCTGCAGTGTCGCATTATGGAGAAATGACTGACAGTCCTGTTTGCCTTAGCCCTTTGTAACAGTTAAATATATGCAGAAGGTTTTTTATCCATTGGGTAGTATTACTGTGGCAGTCATGCCAGTTCCAAGACCATAGTCATTGAGTACTTACAGTTAATGTTGAGCCTAAAGGAAGAGAAAACTTTGGCATTTGGAAAACTATTTCCTTCCAAATGCCAGAGATCCTCAGACTTCCAAATGCCAAAGAAAGAAACTGCTTGGAATTCTTTTTGGTTTTTGACTTCATTTTAATTCAAAGTAAAGAAAGGGGAAGCATTGAGAACAGTGAAAGTTTAGTCTTCAAGACAGTAGTCTGTGTGTTTAAAGGGTGCATCTGAATCATTTAGTCAGCTCCTCTTAAATGTTGGGCTTAGTAGGATTGTGTTTGTCTTGACTGCCATCGGCCTATAAGTAAAAGGGATTTTCATGGCTCAAACCAGCCCTTTTGGAGTGGGGGTGGGGGGCAGCTGGCTATGTGTGTGAGCATGATTTTGTATGCAAAAAGTCCGTCACCTTAACAGAAATCTAAGTATTTCCTGGTTGTTGTTGTGGTTTTTTTTTTTTTTTTTTTTTTTTTTTTTAACCATTTGACAACCTTAAATGTATTTTAATGTTGAGTCAACTCAACATAAAACTTAAAATATTTCTAACCAATAAATTATTATTATTATTTTTACTATTATTATTATTATTATTATAGACCTGGTGATTTTCCCTTTAGTTGAAGGGCAAATTCTCTGTGACGGGGAGAGATTTTTTTTTTTCTTTTAAAAAAAATGTTATATATGTAGTAAACACCCCGAGATTACATTCACTGATGACAGTGGCTCGTGTTCTTCTTTTGTTTGTATCTGGGGTCCAGTTTAATAAATTTAAATGAATTGATCCAAGATAATGTAATCAAGGCCTGACAGTTATTTATTTAATTTTATAACAAAGATAAATTTCTTTGGCACAAGAAGTCAGAATAAATCATTACAAAAACAATGCAAACTAACAAAATCTGTATCTGCACAGCCTAACGGCTGAAATGTTTTAATCACTGGTGTCAGTCCAGAATTTCACAATCAGTGCATCCCTAGGGCTTAGGAATGTAATCCAATAAAATATAGTTGCTCTACTATTCTACCTTACATGGAGCTTTGCATTGGTCCAGAGGAACACAACTCCCATCTGCAACCCTATTTATAAATGCTGTATTTAATGATTATTGGGAGTTTTTCTTTCTTTTCTTTTTTTCAGTGGTTAATCTGATTCTTTGTGTCTTCCTGTCTGTATACAAAAATATCGTGTTTGTTTCAGTTTATATATTCCACTTAATCTTGTGCATTAGCAAGCTGTATGCCAAAAATTTAAACAAAGTGCCTTTATAGTCTGAGCGAGAAAATCAGTTATACTGAGGATATACTTTTAACATCATCACATACACTTCCATTTCCAATCACTGATATTCAGCGACTCTCTGTAATGTAATTTGAGCCCCAGCTATTTTTTAGAAACTGTCCCTTGGTAACTCTACATGCCACCTCCGCCGTCTGGGCCAGGCTAATCCCAGAAATGCTTCATCTACGTGGGCCCATCTGTTCAGCACTGCAGCGTAACTGCTCCGTCCAAGGCTTGCAAATGTGATTAGTCGGAGATTACATCTGTGTGAGTGAAATAAAACTCCCCTCTCAGAATCGGAGCTGTGTGTTTACAGGAGAAAGGGATAAGCATTGTAGAGCTTTTGCGTCATCAAGTGTAACCCCTGGTCTTTCTCAGATTGTGTGTCTCTGCTCTACATTGCGTCACGTTGGCTGCTGTTTATGTGTAACGTTCCTAGACGCAGCCTGCATGCGTCTGTGTAAGAAAACGCAAAGTGCAGCTTTCTGAGTGAATAAGCAGTCGGTTTGTGGGCTCCTTCTACATATTCTAGGAGCGTTTTGGTCTGCATCTCTCCTTTTCTCTCTCTGACCTCCAACCAGCGCCGTTGCTCAGTTGCCAGGGTAACTTTATGCATGTGTCTGGCACATCCATTCAGCGCAGATGGAACTGCGAAGTCACATGTCGTCACACTCTTCCTCTGATGCCTCCCCAGCCCTGGCACCGTCACTGCAAGTACAAATTTGGTTATGTGCGTGTTCATTTTCTGCATTGCATGCAGACGCCACAAAGCTGCCAAAGATCTGTGCTACTACTGGGAGTTATACAACAGGTCGTTGTGCTTGACAAGGAGTTTTGGAACACTGATAATAATATATTGTGTTTTTGATAAACTTTTATATGCATGAGGTGATTCGAATGTTACTGGCAGTTAGTTGATGAAGTGGGTGTTGTAGATATGAGCTTGGCTAGAGCCTGCCTAGTTGCCTGCGTACATCACGGCGCGAGAAGAAGATAAGAGACGAGGATAATGCATGCAGAATCTCAGAGGCAGGCACCGTGTTTCACTGCGTAGGATTGAGCAACGTGACTTTATATTTTCTCCCTTTGCTGTATACCGAACAAATTTTGAGGAAGTCATGTAAAAGTGTCTCTTATTGTTATGAGTGTGTTTGCCATGTGGTTCCTGCTCTGTTGTAATCACAGCTCTTGTTTAGGAGAAGTAGAGGCCACTGGGGGCCGCCGGACACAGGCAGTATTGAAACGGAAACTGGCTGGTGGTTGTATCTCTCACATACACACCCCGCTAAACACACGGTACATAGGCCGAGCAGCTGCTAGAGGCCTTGAGATTTAACCACTCATGGGAGTGGCTCACACATGAAAGACTAGGCTGGTGTCCACCCCTCTCTCAACACTACTAGTGCCTTGCTTCTTAGTTGTGTAACTTTGCTCACTTTCTCTTTCACTATGCTTTCATGTTTTGAGTGGACATGACGCTATTTTAGTTCTGCCCCGTCAGCCTGTATTTCATTCTTCCAGTTATCAGGCAGCAAGACTTACAGTACCTTGTATGTTGTATTACTTTCATTTATCTACCCCCACCACCTCCACTTCCTGCTTGCTTATGTCTTCTTCTAAATATGAAGCTCGTAAACATGTCTATCACTTATCATCCATTGTTGTTGAGTGTGACTCATTTTATTGATTTTGATTTTACCGGCCTGTCGTAGATATAACTGTATCAGAGTATATCATATGGAGATTTATTTGTTTGTTTGTTTTAAACAGAACATAGGGCGTAAGTGGACACTTGGTAATGTAAAAATCCCATAGCTTGTCCACTGGAGTGCACTCTGACTGTTGCTTACAGTATGCCTCCTTACATTGCTAGAAATTGAGTAAACAATGAGCTCATCCCTTTTCCTTCTATGAATAAATATTATGCTATGAAGATAAGACTTAACAGGCCACAAAAAGTTGAAACTAGCCCTGCTGCTAATCGGCTGGAGTCTTACTGACGGTGCTGCTAAGTACTAACATTTTTAACCCGTTACTTGACTATAATGATTATAAATTCTTAAGTAACCTGGAATAAATTATTAAAGACAACTCTCATTTTAAACTTTGGACTTTTAGGAAATCGGGTAATCTTTTTTTTTTTTTTTTTCTTTATTAGTTTTTTGCAGTAAAAGAAATTTTCACCAGAGTGTCGAGACTTGCCCGTTGTGATTGCTGCATCACTGCAGCTGTGACACAGCATTTGGTGTTGAATATGTTAAACTGATGATCGTCCTATTTGTTTGTGCTGTCTTGCACTGCATGGATATTTAAGGGTACATCCATACGTACAACGTTTTTTTGTTTGTTTGTTTTTTTTAATGTTAAAAAAAGTGCACATTTCCAAAGGTCTTTATCCTGGCAGGAGTTTTCCAAAAGCTTAGTTTTCACTAATCCTATATGCTCTTTATATGTGGATGAAAGGCCAAAATGCACTGAAAAAGCAATGTTGAGCAAAATACCGGTGCATATGTGGATGTAGACTCATTCTGGCCTTTCTTGAGGCACAGACTATTGATTTAGCAATATAACGGCACAATATTAGTTCTCGTAAACCATTCTAGTATGGGACTGAGCTGAGATGCTTTCATCTCTCTTTTGCTATGCTTTGAGTATGTTGATCGTATTTTTAGTAAGTCACCCTAAAGCTGAAATCATCAAAGTAAGTGCTGCAGGTGTTGAATTATCAGCTTAAAGTTTTGAAGATGTTGCCTTTTTCAGTATTTCCAGTTAGCTGTTGCCAGTTGGAATACAATATAAGAAATATGAGGTGCAACCTGTTGAATCAACAATCAGACAGGCTTTTGCTTTTTGAGGTAAGTTTTCAGTGCCTTTTGTCTATCTCTTGATCTGTGTGAATATACTTCCATAAATATAAGGGATGTATTAATGCTTTAGCTCCTATAAGCTAAATAGGAGGAACAGGAACAAAAATTTAGAGTTCAAATGCCACCTGAGACACTTTGTTAGTACAATAGTTGTTGTCCATCATATACCAAACTAGCAGGACAAGCCTTAAAATCTGGGCATACACTGTGTCAGTTTTAATCAATATGTTCAGTGTGCTATCCATACTACTCTATGTGCCAGTTTCTCCGGCTCTGCACACACTATACGGTCACTTCTCCGGCCTACAGTAGAACTCACATTGACTGAAAAGACTAGGGCCCTTCTCATTTTTGTTCCGTAACCCTTCCAATAAGTTTTTCCAATTGAGATGGCTCCATTTGCAGTGGGGACGACGGTTAAATAGTTATTTATTTAAAACTGAGGAAAATTTCAATTTTTTTTCCTTTTATACCTGCCACTAAACAGTTATAAACGCTAATTACTGAGAGTATACGCTGTGCATATAGCCTCAGCATTATCACAGAATTTTAATTGAATAGAATTTGCAATAATGATATTTCTGAGTATACAAAAAAAACCAAAAACGGAACATTTTATTGATGCTTGTAGTCAGCAAAATTAGCAAGTGTGTTTTGCAGAGAGCTGTTGTCACTGATGACACACTTCCTAATTTGAAGTGTGAATCTATTGAAACAGGGTGCCAGTATCAGCTCCAGTATTATAGTGCATGCAGCATAAAACAAAGGTAGCTTGTAATAATAACCAATTGCTTAAAGCCCTGCACCTCCACTATGTAACTGCATCAGTAATTTCCATCCACTGTTTGTTCTTCCTGTCATACAAAGCTCAGCAAGTGAGTGCAGCTAGTGGTTCTCGGTTGACTCATTTGTTTACATTTGGGTTGCACATCACTAGCACCTAGCATCTCCCCGTTCAGGCCCTGGTTGTACTTCATAGTGATTTTGCCTTAAGTGATAAAACACGTTTTTTCTGTTTCCAACTTAAGTGGGAACAGTAATTATTTTTATTTTTTTGCAAATCATACTTTGTTGCAAGTTGATGAAGTAACTCCCTTTTTAGGTACTAACTTGTGGCTCAGAGACACACCTTGGCTTGTTTCATTGTTGCATGCACTGGGGAACATGAACGCATGGTCTTGCATTCGCAATATCAGTGATATGACATTTTTGTACTGTGTAAACATTTATAGTACTATTATCGTGGACAGTATTAAACTAAAAATCATCCATTCTGAATGCCAAAAAATAATCAAACTTCAGAAAAAATGGAAAAACACAGATGTGAAAACCTTAAATTTTATGTTAGTTGGAGTTTAACAGCTGGTTAGTCACAAAATTATGTTGAACGGCAAGTGACTTTGAGCTATTGAGAAGAGGCAAAAATGCACCGCTGTAAAGGAAAGAGGCCTGGTAGACTTAGAACAAGATTTAAAAAAAAGAAAAAAAGAATTAAAGCTTAATTGTTCACAAAAGTTATGCAATTAATTTCACTGAACTTATTTTCCTTTTTATTTCTTTATTCCATGACCAGTATTATTTCAAAACTCGTGGGTGTTGGTCTTGGTTTGTGTGTCAGGTTATAGGCATTTGGAGTCATAAACTCTTGAACTGAGTTCAGGGACATCCTATAATAAAAAGCCTTAGTCTTAAAGGCTGACTAAATTGAGGACTAAATGCAAAATGAAATGCAATGCAGCCTTGATCTGCTTAAAGAATTATGTGAAGATTTCTTTGGCAATCTTATGATTTGGGAATTAGGTTACATTTGAGTAACCCTGAAGGAAATAATCTGGCTCTTCAAAAGCTTTCAATTAGCAGGGTTTTCTGTTAATATGATTCTGTAGGATAAAATATTCAGAATTACTTTAATTATAGGCATGTTTCACAAATAGGATTAGCTACCATAGTGTCAAGATGGTGGCAGGGCGGAGTAACAGGTTTGCAACGCTTGCTGAGCCTGAGGATTCCAATGTTAATAAGACAGAATATTAGTTGAAAAATTGCTGAGTTAGTGGACGAGGATTGGCACGTGTTCCTGCTCAGAAACGAGGAAGTGAGAGATCTTTGAAGATATTCTGAAAGGTTTTGTGGCAATAATGGCAGGTAGAGCAGGGTGATATGACCAAAAATATTTATCACGATATACATTTGAAAATTTGCGATAACAATATAACTGACGATATAATTGACCCTAGACAAAATACTTTACAACTCCTCAACTTTATTAGTGCAAAAAACCCCAAAAACATCAATGTATTTTCACTTAAACAAGCAGCTTTTTTAAGTGCATTAAAGTTATATAAAAAATTAACAGTGCAAATGCAAATTCCTTGCTGACAGTTTAACCAAAAGGCATTTCCAGTGGAAATTGCCCAATATATCCTGAGCATAACCATGTATAATATCCACAAAACTTAAAAAGAGGTTATATACACACACACACACACACAATACGGTAATATTATGTTGAAGCACAGTACGTATCACTCCGCGAGGCGCCTGCCTACGATAGCCGTAATACTCCGACAATCCATCAAGCGGTGGGGGTTCGTAGCTTAGCAAAGTCGTACTAAAACATTTGACAGATTTTCGAGCGCCGTGTACCACAAAATCGTTTCGAGGTCAGTAAACACAACCAGAATTCATACATAAGGCACACGGGGATTATAAGGGGCACTGTCGATTTTCAGAAAAATCAAAGGATTGATTTTAAGTGTGCCGTATTTTTTCAAAAAACACGGTAATAACGACGGCCCGCTAGCATGCTCTACTTAAACTAGTGCTTTGTTGTGTATCTGACGGATGAAAGCCAAACCAGTTCCACACCACTGAAGTTGCAGCATTTTTACAAACCGATTCTGGTTCATCCGTTTCATTCGACGATCCACTTTCCCTCTTCTCATTCTGCGTCGCCGCCATGTGCGTATGTAAACAAAAGCACTGCGCATGCGCATGTTTTACCCATATTCTATCGTGATATTTCATTTTCTTATCGTTGCCCAACATTACACCGGTATTACCGTGAACGGTATGATATAGCCCAGCCCTAATGGCAGGGATTTCAGAGGAGTTGCGTGGAGATCTGCAAAAGTTTAAAACGCTTATTCAAAACCAGGAAGACCAACTGGATGCACTTGAGCAGTGTTTAAAGCGAGATAATGTTGTTATTAGAGGATTAATTTAACCACCAAAGGTAAGGGAATGGTGGGCACAATTGGAGTTGAGATTGAGGTCGCTGATTTTAGTTTAAACTACTTGTAGAAAGTATGTGTCTAGCAAAATGTATTGCCGCTGATTTTGTGTAATAATAAAACTTACTTATTTAGTTTATACTGTCTTTTAAAATTCCCACAGCTATAAACTCCACACTAAACTGGATCATTATGTATACTCGGGTTTTTTGGAATAAAGAGTGTAAACAGACTTGTGATGTTTGGTTCTCCAAATTAAAAAAACAGGACTGTGATGTACTACCCCTCAGGCTGTATTGAACATAAACAGACAGATGCCTCACCCTTCCACTTCCCCCTGCATATTGTCCTGATCCACCGGTCTATATCGGCGCTGAAGACAAGTCTTTGTGGTCTCACAACAGAGCCTCATCCATCTGTCTGAACCTTGAGTGTTTTTGGCTTTGGGTGCAAAACTGAGAGCTGAGCCACAGCTATGTCATGGAAACTTGTGAACTTGGTCTTGAACCCGGCCAAAGACAATAGATCAGATACAGACAAACACGATTCTAGCTCTGTGTTTTGTTCCATCTTCCTTTCGCTTTATTCTGCTCCCAATGTTTTCATTTCTACTCTTTCCTCCTCATCTGATAGTCAGCAGGTGGGCTTTTTGACCTCAAGCACACTATGAAAATAAGGTGCTGTATCCTCCCCACCTGTTATTTTCTTTTTTCCTTTTTAACTCTCCAGCACCTCTTTGATAAATGAGTAGAGATGATTCATATCCCAGGCAGATGTGTTTCTCTATCATTTCAAAGAATCCATTTAGATTTGTGGTACTGAGAATGATCTCTTTCCTGTCGCCTTTGTCAGGTTTCCCACAAGTTGGGTCTAGGCTTGCACACAGACTTGCTTGCACATGCCTGAAGTTGCACATCTTGCATCACCAACTGTCAGTCTGGGTATTAATTCATTCTATGCAGCCTTTTTGTATGTATGCGAAATTGTTGCAGGTGTTGAGATTAATGGATTTTTTTATTTATTTATTTTATTTAGGTTTTTATGAAAACATTTAACATTTCCACTCTGAGAGCAAATGGTGGAATTTAACTAAATAAGAAATGTGCTTAATATCTAAAGTGATAAACTTGAATACTTTTAAAAGGCAAACTGACAAAATGGTAAACCTTAATGTCACAAGGAGTTTATTTGACACAAATGGATAGAATAGACAAATATGAACATAAGAAAGTTTATTTTCTTTCTTCCTTTTTAAAAAAATCTCTTCAACTACATATGCTTCACATCCATAGACGATATAAAAGATGGATGTTACTACTGTGAAGCCTCCAGGAAAGGATTTTCCCAATCACCATCTCAGGGTTTTGGAGTGAGATATGCTGAGAAAAGGGGCTAATTGTGAAACACACATGCCCATTGGCTAACGACTTGGCACTCACAAGCCAGTGAACATCCTCTAGATAATCATTTATCATAAACCAGGATTTACAAAATTGATCAAAATCTAAAGAAAGGAAAATTGAGAATTTACGGGTCCAAGCATGCTGATTTGCTGCGATGCTTGATCTACAGCTGGACTTCACTCAAAATATGAAATTAGTCTATTTTATTTGCTTTTTACTATTTTAAACACCACAAGGCTGCTGTATGTCATGTATTATCAAAGTAGACTTGAATTAGACTGTAATTTTCAAAATTACAAAAAAGCACCCACTAAGAGAACAACTTTTGTCCGAAAAAGTGCCGAATGGTACTGTGTTTCAAAGAAGGCCCAAACCTATATACAGCTTTCCTCCCCTTCACAATTGTTCTGTTTTGTAATTATTTACACCTGTGAGCAATGCCAGACTCATTTATATGTAATAAGATGCGTCACCATCCTTTTAAGGCATACAGATTTTTCTTTCCCTCACAACTGGCTCTTATGACAGTAGTGGTTGCTGCCTCGATGGACAGACCTGTGTTTGATTCTGTTTTTCATGTGAAACGCTAACTTGAATGTTTATTTGGATGTCTTTTGTGCTACAGCTGGAATCACATGAAGGTGGGAGAGTTGTAAGGATTTACAAGAGAAGAGGGAGGGTGACATTGCCGCTGGAAACAATGTCATTCCTATTTATAGTCAATAGATGAATGTTTAGTACCACATGGATCCTGTCTGTACTTGTCCTCTGAGAGAACAGCGGCTCGAACCAACAGTGCCGGTGTAACTCAGGCACTTCATATTATAATTTGTGTGTGTGCAGCTAGCCCCTGGCCATGCCTCTCTCTGCGTTTGTGTGAGAGAGAGGAGGATCAGAAAAGTGGTGTGAGGGGCTCATTCAGGGAGAGCGGAGATGAGGGGACGGAGGGGGGAGGGGACTGAAGAGATACAGCTGTTTTTTGAGTCTCAGCTGTTGCTCTTCTTCCATTTGATACAGGCTTGCTTTTCCCCTTTCAAACACAAGCTAACTAGAAGCACAGCGCTGCATTGTTCTGTCTTGTGAGTAAAAGATAAAATAATCAATCTTTCATAGCTGCTATCAGATGGGAATACAGAGTACTTTCCAAATTAGTATGAGAGACAGCAATGACCAGATTTGGAAAAATCTGCCTCTGCTGCTTGAGTCTCCGTCTCTGCAAATGATTCAGATGGGTTCAGTTTGATATTTATTTATTTCTTTTTCTGGTTATTCTCGTCCTCTATTGCCTCATTTTTCTCCCCCTTGGCCAGTGTGTGGGTGTCATATTTTAGTCTCCCCTGTGACCTCTGACCTAGTGACTTAGAGCGAACAGCTGTGTATGTGTTCACAGGCACACTTGTTAGTTTCTCCCTCGGCCTCTCTCTCTCAGCAGCAATCCCTTTTTTGTGCGTTTTTAAGTTGTAATTACTCGTTTTATCAGGCCCTGGAGATAGGGCAGTGCCATGTTAAGGGGAAGTCATGCATGCAGCACTCTGTGTGAGTACATGTTAATCTGTATGGGAAGCCCGCTACCTCAGTCTTGCTCAGTTAAGCAAGTTCAAAGTGACTTGAATTGTAGATAAAAACTGAAACTTAAGGTCTGTGTTTAAAGCCAAAGCCCTTTCCTCTTTTGTCATACTGAACACTTGGCTTTGCAGACTTATACACACACAGGATGTAACTCTGACAATAGCTAGCCTGCAGAGTGTTTGTTTTCGAAAAGCCTGCTGAATCTGACGTTAAGTTTTGGCTCGGAGCAGCTCTTTTGTGTCAATAGTGTGCACAGATAAGGAACAACTAAAAGAGGACGGGGTTGTAGGAGGAAGATGAGCTCATTGTTGCAGGGATGCTGAAATCTTCTGTTTGTTTGGAATGTCTTATTTAGTGGATTATACAGTACACTGAAGGAGAATATCCTTCTTACGCTCTCAGTAAAGAAGCTCACTGATTTGATCTTTGATCTCATCCTGCCTCATAAAGGCACTTTTTTTTTTTGTGGTTAAAGTTTGGCTATGAGGTAGGCCTGCTTGCTTAGGGCCAAAAATACAACGCTTGTTTGTTGATGAATGGTTTCTTTTGCGTCTTTCTAAATATGCATTTGTTGAAATTAATAGAAAAATAGTATTAGTGTTTCTTGGTGCTTGCTGTAAAGACAAAAACAAAAGACAACATGAGAGCAGTGTTGAAAAAGGCAATGCAGAAAAATAATAGTTTTATCCTTCATGGATAATTCTAATTAATTTAAAATTTCAGTCACTTATAAAGCCATACTTGTGCCAAAAAAACTGGCACCAAAAGCTGATGGTTGGCGCGTGTGCACAAATTAAATTCAAATTATAACAGTTGTTGATGGAGAAGCATTAAGACCTTGTGCCCTTTTTTTTTCTTTAAATGCAACTATGATTCTGCATTTATGGTTTGGAGATGTGTCCCCTCCTGACCAGCTTCCTGTGCAGGGATATAGAGTTTGGCATGTCTAAAAGGAGGTTTTGTTGTACCAGCACTGTGGGAGTTTGTGTGTATTCCTGCGCTGACATAATTGTATGGTTTGTCAGGTTGCAGCATGCAGTGTCTTTTAGCTGTGAGGGCCCACCCGGTATCCAGTCCTGGGAAAGGCTGTGTTTTTCTTTTTGTGGTACCATCAGTGTAGATGTGGCAGAGTCTCATTTTTGTGCATGGACCATTTCTTTGTTGCTCCACCATTGATATGTGGTCATTTCAACTTAAAGAAGGAAAATATGTTCACATATTTAATACTAACATCGTAGACTGGGTTAACAAGTTGTAAAGATGGGAATTAGTGTGTGATTTGAAACTGATTTTCATTAAATCCTCACAATCGTAGATTCAGCATCTGGGTTGCAAGTTTTTCTTACAGTTTAACAGTAGTTCACTTAATGTTTCAAACACCAGGTAGGGCTGCTCGATTATGGCAAAAATGATAATCATGATTATTTTCACTGAAATTGAGATCTCGATTATTTGACGATATTTATTTAACAATAACAATGTATTGAATAATGGCTTTAAAGATTGTCAAAAAATAATATAAAATAGTGTGCAAATACTGATAACAGAGCAAATGTTTGCAATATAAGAAAATAATGAAAAATGTAAACATTAATGTTTAGTGAACTTCAAAATACTGCATAATATTTATGCATACAAATAACCAAATATCAAGGCAAGCTGTGTAGCCACACAATGCACAATTGCATCAAACTGACATTGAGGTATGGCAACTAAAGTTGCTGCTCCTTCATTGTTTGATCGTATGTCACTTTGTGAGCGGTCTTCAGATGATTGAATAAATTTGTAGTGTTGCTCTGTGGTGCAGCTACGACACCGTAGCAAAGTTTACACACTATGTCTACTTAATCCACGTCTGACTCCGCGAACCCATAATGTTTCCACACCACTGAAGTCGTTTTACCTCTCTTTTCAACCAACGGCATTCTTTCTTCAGCAGCCATCATCCTCTCCTCTCCAAATAACTTCTGCTTAGCTTTCCGAGTTTCCCTCGGGTCCTCTTAATTGTTGTGACGGGTGTTCGAAATGCAGAGAGGTGCGCTCGATTTACCACACGGAGCAGCGCGAGAGTAAAGCACGAGGGAGGTGCTAATAATCGGCTCAGTCATTTTTAATGATCGTTGAAAGCCAAGATCGTAATTTAGATTAAAATTCGATTAATTGAGCAGCCCTAACACCAGGTGACCTTTAGGAAAAAGTTTGACTGAAATCATTCAAACTCAGGCAGGAACTATTACCCAGGTTTTTATCTGGGCATCAGAATAAAAGCCAAGCAATTTTGCTCAAGTTTTGCTCTCAAGATCGGCCACAGTAAGTTTTGCTTTGTCATCAGTAAAGCGCCCACAAAGCTTACAGTTTTGTTCCTTTTGCAGGTTTTTGTTCTTTTGTTAAGTAAACTTTCAGGGCCTTTTTAAAAAAACAACAGATAGGAGCCATGGACTGAGAGGGAGAGGAAAAAACTCTACACTAAACTCCTGTGACTAAAATTTCAGATGACATATTTACAGCACTGACTTAAAGCTGTGCATAGGCAAAACAGATGCTAAGAGAAGGAGATGATTTCTTTTTGTAGTTTCAAATTTAGTGCTCACGTCAGGCTGGACTGAAAGCTTGTGCACCTGAAGGTAAATGATTCATTTTTTATCATGTGATTAGAATTCTTTCTCCAGTCTTTCAGCCTGTTACTTTACATTTCATGGAACAACTGAGAAACATTAACGGCATGAAATTAGTCTATAATAATAGAATATATGTTCCTACTTGTATTTGAAATGGTTCTTATTTTCTCTTAATGCAGCAGGTTCCCAAACTCCCTCATGTACACAAACAGAGAATACAGTGATAAAGCAAAGCTACCTAATAAACTTGTGAACCAAAGACTTTATGAGATCTTTATGTGGTTAATAAAGATATAAAAAAACAAAACAAAAAAAGAACAGAAAAAGGGGCAAGAGGAAAACCTGCCACACCTTGCATCCTAAAGTAATGGTTTCCAAAGCACTTTTTTTGTCCAACTGTCAATATGATTGTAATCTACAATTACCTTCTTTGAATGTGAACTTGAGTCAGTTCGGAAGTGGGGTTAGCATTAACAATCTCCGGATGATGGAAATTTTATTTTATTGTTTCCAACGTGATGCGTCATTGGCCCTAAATGATAGCAAGGGGAATAGCAACCTTTGTGAAGGGGAAATGAAACGATTAGCGTTGCAAACCACCAATACAAATAAAATACCTGGGAATAAGGAAAAAGGAAAAAGTCAGTGGAAACTATTGAAACTGCTACTTTCCTCATTGCTTCTGCTTTATTGGCGACATCAACAGCCCTCAGTCTGTTTGCATCATCTGACAGGAGAAGTTGGCTAATACTCGTGCAGTACCACTTTGAACAGGTACTTGGAAACCAAGCATTTCTTTCACATTGAGAAAACGCTCAGGCCATTTTAAAAGAGCATGGGACCTGAAGTGGAGGTAGCAAGACCTTTTCTTTTCCTTTTAACTGTGTGAAACTGTCTGAGAAGATGATACGGGGGTCCTTTTTATTCTACTGGACTATAAACAAGAGAAAATACAGATCCAGATTCCCACAGATGTGCCTTAATTTAAAGGATTGACAACATGTCTGATGGCATAGAAGCTGCTTTTTGCAGTGGTTAAAATCTTTTTCTTGTGGGCACAACATATGCCTAATAGAGCAGGGCGATATGACATTGTGCATGGAAGTTATATAAAAATGTAATAGTGCAAATGCAAATTCCTTGCTGACAGTTTAACCAAAAGGCATTTCCAGTGGAAATTGGCCGACATATCCTGAGCATAACCATGTATAATATCCACAAAACTTATAAAGAGGTTATACACACACACACACACACACACACACAATACGGTAATATTATGTTGAAGCACAGTACGTATCACTCCGCGGGGCTCCTACCTACGATAGCCGTAATACTCCGACAATCCATCAAGCGGTGGGGGTTCGTAGCTTAGCAAAGTCGTACTAAAACATTTGACAGATTTTCGAGCGCCGTGTACCACATAAAATCGTTTCGAGGTTAGTAAACACAACCAGAATTCATACATAAGGCACACGGGATTATAAGGGGCACTGTCGATTTTCAGAAAAATCAAAGGATTGATTTTAAGTGTGCCGTATTTTCCAAAAAACATGGTAATAACGACGGCCCGCTAGCATGCTCTACCAAAAATAGTGCTTTATTGTGTATCTGACGGATGAAAGCTAAACCAGTTCCACACCACTGAAGTTGCAGCATTTTTACAAACCAATTCTGGTTCATCTGTTCCATTCGACGATCCGCTTTCGCCCTTCTCGTTCTCTGTCGCCGCCATGCTTTTTCCGCCATGTGCGTATGAAAACATGCATGCGCGTTTTACCCATATTCTATCGCGATATTTCATTCTCTTATCGTTGCCCAACATTATACCGGTATTACCGTGAATGGTATGATATGGCCCAGCCCTAATGCCTAATGATCACTATCCTGTGATCTATAGTGCCTCTTTATTTTATCTTAACCTTAGAGCTCCCAAGTTTGAGAATGAAGAATTTGTGCTTCTTTTTTTTTTTAAAAAAAATAAGAAGTTGGATAATCACCCATCTTCTGAAAATTTGGTCAAAAATTACACGTGCAACATTACAGGTGCAGTGGCTTGCTGTGCTGGAGTTTGGGCCCTGCTCATGTGTCTCTTGTTTACATATTTACACAAACCAGTTACCACACACTGATAGATTATGACTTTATATAAGAGACTGCATCATCTTTTTTCTTCTGCATACATGATGAAATATCGCCTTAGCCCCAAAGTGTCTTTTCATGATCTGTCACTAAAATGCCTCTGCATTATGCAGTTCAGATGGCAAAGTTGATCAAGCCAACTTATCACTACATGTTGGCTCCAGACAGATGGTTCCTTTCTGCAAAAGCAGTTTATTAGCCACATGATTTTATTCAGCTCTGAGACTGCCACCACCCACACGTCATCTCCGCTCAGCCCACTGATGTGTCATCATGTCCTTAAGCAAGAATCTGTGGTGGAATGCCGCTCATTGTGATGCACCAGGGTCTGTCACTAAGGTGTGATTGATTGATTAATAATAAATGCCTAACCTGTGAGGCTTTCATACTGACTGAAAATTTGTTCATACAGCTATCAGTGTGTTTTTTTTTGTTTTGCTTTTTTTGTCCATGTTGTTACTGATGAGAGTAGAAAGTGGCTAACCTTATTTATATATGATTTAGCAGACTGTAGTTACAGAAGCTAAGAGGACCATTGTTGAAAAAAGTGAAGATAACTGTATCGAATAGCATTAAATCACACCATTTTTAACCCCCCCCCTTTTTAATATCAGTAACACTAATGTGTATACTGCATAATCAGTGTTGGGAAGGTTACTTTTAAAATGTATTCCATTACAGAATACCGAATACATGCCCCAAAATGTATTCTGTAACGTATTCCGTTACGTTACTCAATGAGAGTAACGTATTCTGAATACTTTGGATTACTTAATATATTATCATGCTTTTTACAACTACGTGAATGTACTATTGCTGTGATTTATTACTGTTACTGAAGGTCCGCGGCTCCGAACCGTAGTAAAGGGACATCTGGCTAATACGTCGGGTTCCGTGTCGGGCTCGTAGCTGAAAACTAGCTTTACTTTGTTGTCTGGGTCAACTTTGCTAGCGAGAGACAGAGAGAGGCGTTGAAAGGCTGCTCCAACGGAACTTATTTTTTCCGGAGGAAAACACGAACACGGTGTACAGTTGAGTCCTAATAGCTTACTTACAAATGGGCTCGTCAGGCACTCTTCTTGGCTGCAGTGGTTATTATTATATTTACATGCTTCCAGCTCCCGTTTTTGCTCCGTGACAGCTCGGACTTTTCCTTTCTCTCCCTCCCTCGCTCACAGACACATAACGTGTATGGTAGTCCATTCTCCCTGCAGCACGGACTACACTGCCCATGAGGCTACATTCTTTAGGGCCATGCCTGTAGCATTCTGCCTTTTAGCTCAGCACAACAACAACAACGAAAAAGGCGCTCTCTCACCCAGGAAACACGCAGAGAGAGAGAGAGCGTCACTCTGTAACCATGGCAACCGTAACGCTGCTTCCTGGAACAACAGAGCGTAGCTGTCAAACAAACCCAAACAGTCCTGACCCGCGACAATATGAAACAGGAAAGTACCGCCGTGTAATCCATTTATTTCACCAAAGTAACTGTATTCTGAATACCACCTTTTTAAACGGTAACTGTAACGGAATACAGTTACTCATATTTTGTATTCTAAATACGTAACGGCGGTACATGTATTCCGTTACTCCCCAACACTGTGCATAATATAACGATTTCACTCAGCACTTGCGTCTTTACTTGGTGTCCAACAAGAGGTTTCACTCTTGTGCCAGCCCTCAGAGACTCATAGAGGAAGACATAGAGATCATATCAGTTTCCTCTAAGCATTACTGCTCTGTCTGACTGCTCTGTTGCCCTATATTGTTACCATGTCCTTTCCTTGTTAATAGTCCATGCAGGGAATGACCACAGACAACAGTACTGCTGCCAGCTTCTCGCTTCCTCTCCCTCCTCTCCTACTTTTTTTCCCCCCACTCAACTGTCACCATGCTCAGGTCGCCCAGGCCTCAGCAGCAGAGTTGAACTTGGTCCCGGGCAGCCTGCCTGCTCCCATTTGGGCCACAAATCAGGCTGAAGTCAGCACACACACAGATACACTCAAACTGTAGGCCCTTTCCCTGCCCACACGTGACAGCCTGCCGCTCTGAGGCCCTGCCACATGCCGCTACTCACAAGCTTGGCACTGTATCCTCTTTTCAGTTCATTTGATGGATAGTCAGATACAGTTATAAAGACCAGTTGGGCCTTGTATTTGCTTTTGGCAGCTGAGGTTTTGTAGTATTTCATTATTTCAGAGGTTGCTTATAGCTGTAGGTAAAAGCTAGGTCACTGTAAAATGTTAACTGTAGGTGTTATCTCTGTCTGTGAGCATTGTACCTACAGAGCCTGCCTGTGTCACTGGGGGATGTGCGATGAGAAAAGACAGAAGACACCCTGTCTTTAAAGCGTGAGCTCTAATTATCCCCCTCAAAGCTGTAGAGATCAAGCAAGCAGGGGTGAAAGAGCAAGGGAGGAAAGTTTATCTAAAACATTTTTTTTTTTTTTAAGAAAAACATCAACACTGGCTTAGAATTAGGTTTAGATGTGTGACATGTACACCCCCCCCCCCCCCCCCCAAAAAAAAAAAAAGCAAAAAACTCGATCAGCTGAGCAGAATCACAATCAGCTGACGGCCATAAAAATGTTTAGACAACCGAAAGACTTGTTGAAGGCATTTAATTGTACGTACAGAAAGTAATTACTTTATATTGTGATGCATTCATTATAATTCAGAAATAATTTTATATGGACAGTTGTCTTGAATACCTTTTGTTACCTGATATAAAATACACATTTTGTGTTGTTGCTGATGAAACTATATTGGCCTTTTTTAAAATTCAGACACTACACACTGATTGGAGGGGGGGATTTGACTCAAATAAGGTTAAAAGTTAAATGTTTTGAAAAAGTGCAGGTGTATTTACAAGTGTAAAATTGATCATCACTTTTTTGTGCTTCATGTCCTACCTTTTTAAGATCCTCTTTGTCCTCGGCTGTCTATCTTTCCACTACATCACAGTAATTTCCCGTCACAAATAGAGCCAGATGCTCATAAAATGATGGCCCACTATGGTAGATGGTACATTGCTGTTAATTCACTGTCTGTGGAAAATCTGTGGTGTCACTGGGTTCGTTGCCTATTGATTTTCTGAAGAAGGAAAAAAAAAACCCAAAAAACGTACTTTTGTTAGATGATACGGCACCATTAAACTATTTTCTTTTTGTTTGCATTATGTTGCTCTAATAAATTAGATACATGCAAGCGTCTTGTCTGGAAGAGTGGCTGTATTTGGGGTATAGAATTATCTTCTCGCTTCCTCTTGTGCGAACTTAATAAAAACTGTATCGACCGAGCAACGGGAATACCACATGCTGTGCATGCTGTAATAGCAAACTGGGGAATTACTCAAAAGTATAGCCTGTGTGTGTGTGTCTGTCATAAAATGCAGAAACTCCCTGCACCCCTGACTGGTGTTTAAAATTTGAGTGGATGGAGAACATTGCTTTTATGTTCACACCAAAGTGTAATTGTAGTGCTATGACAGTTTTTGCTTTCAGTCCTCCTGTTCCTATAAATGTTTTCCCTTATCCACTTCTGCTGGTCTAAACTTCCATGGAGTTACCACTGTCCCGTTATTGACCTTCATGAAGGGCTGAACATCACTGGCATGTTAAGTGATCATGTGAAGGGGCTGTTAGTCGTGTTCCCTCGACAACACACACAGACATTATCGTCCCTCCGCAGGCATTGTCACCAACTTCTGCTTATACAGCCAACCTGCTGAGTGAAAGCGGTGTATATCGATCCATGGCGACACGCTGCTGTAATGCGTGTGCGAGAGTGTGTGTGAGTGAGAGAGAGAGAGATCGTCCGGGCTTCTCTTAGCTCCAGATCAATACTGTCCTGCTGTCCCCCAGGAGGCTTGATGAGAGCCCAGAGAAAGCGAGAACAACCTCGACTCAGTCTTCCATGGCATTACATTAAATGAAATGCCACCAACAAGCTCTCTGGTGATTAGCAAGCTTCACATAATGCATGAGCAAAATTAAAAGTAACACTTTCTCTGTTTCTGTAAAGCAGTAGTGAACAGGAAATACAGTCATGTAAGAAGTCTGGAGGCAAGACGGAAGACAAGGTTTGCACTTGATGTGTGTGCTTGGCTGCAGATGGTCTGCAATAGGAGTTTATATGGGTTTTTGAGGAGTGAGGCTGACAAGATATTACTTATAATATTTTAAAACTATACTGCAGCAAGAACTCAGCCATATAGAGCTATTTCATGTAATAATTTATATAACTTCCATTGCTAAGTGCTGCTGTAATTTTGAGTAATTGTTATGTTACTCTGTTATTTGTCAAAGCATATTTACTTTTGTATAATTTGCCCTGTTGTTAAGACCATATTATCTGCTTTTTGTAGCTTCTTTTTAATGTTTAGATTATTTGAGTGAATTTAAAAATACAGGTAGTAGGTCCTGCGTTTTTATATCTTAAAATTTGAATGTGCAGTGAAGTGTTTCATCTACAGATTTACCCACTCGGAACGTTTTCTTTTCATATGGTAAAGAGGCCTATGACAATATTTGAATGGTGGTGGGATAATTTGCCTTAGAGTTTAGACTTGGACGGCGTGAATGGTATGTATGCGTACTGTGTACTAAAGAGAAGGAGACAGCAGCACAGCTTAATGGGCTGTCACATCCCTCAGTGCACACCTCAACACACTGACCCACTTTGGCTCTCTGACTTTGGCGCATCTGCGGCATGCTTTTCAAACGCATCAAGCCCCACTTCTGCTAGGCAGAGCAGAAAGCACATGTCTGTACTGAGCATGTAGACCGTGACGAAGAAGAGGTACTGCAGTTTTTATCATAAAGCACGGCGGAGGAGAAAAAGACTTGTTTTCAAATGATTGTGCGCTTAAGGAGGAAATGCTTCCATTATTGTTTGCTTGCTAACAAGACCTCCCTTAGAGAGAGAGAGAGAGAGAGAGAGAGAGAGAGAGACAGACACACACACACACACACTTAATGTTTAATAGTGAGAACAGATTGAGAAGCGATGCTTGGCTTGCAGGACTGTTGGGTGTCAAAGAAAAGGCCTTTAGTTCTTTAGACGGGGACTGGCAGGGTTGGCTCAGCGTTTCTGTTAACACTAAATGCTACACAAGTCTCGTGTGATCCTTTATTCAGTCTCACAGCTTGTGACCTTTCCTCGATCACACAGATCTGTGTTGGTCCTGTACATACCCATTGTGCTCATTTCCAACTCTCTCTTTTTGTTCTTGCACTTCACTAGAGTAGCTTTACATGATTGTTCTAAAGAACTTTGTTTTTTTTTTATTTTTTATTTAAATCTTACCTTGAGTGCCCCCCCCCCCCCCCCCCCCCCCCCCAGTTTATCCGTCGTCTGAAACGAGCCTTTTTAGCCCCGTTCCTATGATAGTTTGCACCTTACTTTCTTCTTATTATTGTAAGCAGACATACAACATACGACAAAAGTAACACACACATATGTGAGTCAAAGCACACAAAGGTGTTTACTGTTTCCATGATGCTGGGCCATCTGGGATGCACTGCTACAGATTTGTCATGGGTGTCTTACACAAAACATCTTACATCTAGAGCGGTTCCATGGGTGTATGGGTACTGTAGCAGAGTTACAGCCACCCCTATGTATATATCATATTTTTGCCAGATTAAGACGTGGAACTTTCCATGCTTCTAACGAATGAATGACTAAATCTGATTATCAATAGTTGATAAATTTTCATTTCTCACTCCACTCCCACAAACTATCACGTGCAGCGCAAACCCTCAGATTTATTTATCTTAGAGTATGTTTGCATTTCTTACTAATCAGGGCTTCCAGCTTGAAGATATAATGCTGCCATAAAATAAGGTTGAGGTGAGGATTAAAAGGACAGGAAATGAGCAGTTTAAGGAGGACCTAGGACATGTCAAATCGAGGTCATGGAAGACCTGTTTTCATGGCTGCTGGAGGTAGGAATGTAAAAGGTCAGTGCACGATGTGGAATGCGTTGTCACGTGCACAGATACGCTGGCATGTGCATGACAACAACACACACAAAAACACTTGCTAATACGCATTATGCCCTTCAGTACTGAGGCAGCCTGGGCCTTTTGTGTGTGAACTGCAGTATGTGAATGTCAGAAGGTAGTCTGGAATTCAGTGAATACAAGGAGGGAGAGGCAGCCAAGTCACAGAGCGAAGTCTGATTGAACGCCACTTGCTATGCAGTCTTATGAGTCACGTTTAGCTTAACGACACGTCCTCTCCTACAAGCTCCAACATGAGTAGTTCTACTTTCTGTCACTCTTCCTCTGTTATTGCTCTCTTCCTCTTCTTATTCCAGTCGTGCCCTCTGCAAGGCTTATACTTGTGATGTTGAGACGTCAGCCCATCTTGTTCCCAGACACACACCTGTACCTTATTAGTGCGCACATGTTTTTCTGCCAGCTGACATTATAAACATTCCCTGGGCTTGAACCTCAGAAAGCCCAGCATTATGACACGCCTATGTGGAGTTATGTCACCAAACACAGCATATTTCAGCTCAGCTGACTGTCAGGTGTGTCAGACACAAGGACATTTAAATCAGGAGCACCAGCTAGTTGGGATTGGATAGGGTAAGGCAATGAGTCAGAAGTGATTGTTAATAGCGGGAGGTGTGGATGTCGGAAGAAGCTGTAAAACTAGATGTAAACTAGCTAGGATGGTTATGGTTAAGGAGTTCTAACAGAACAAAATGAGTGACAGCAGATGAGCAGAAACCTGCTGTTATCAGAGGCTGTTTACACTGCTCTGGGTTGATAACACTTTGACTATAACACGCCGAGGACAGATGTGAGCGCTTGTTAAAGCTGTGTACACAGATGCTATTTCTGTCTTCCTAGCACAGAGATGTTTGTATGTATTTTTTTTTTTTTTTTTTAAACGGGCTGCTGAAGCAGGGGGGAAAAAACAAAACCCAAGTGAGACAAACATTCATTGTCTTATTTATTTGATTTTATGTATTTATTTGAGGTCATGTCTTTATAGGCTTATGTTAGCCAAAGTCTGAAGTTTATTTTGGATTGTGGAAATCTTAATGTAGTGTTAGGGAAAGGTAACAAACAGAAATACTGACTATCATTATAACCTGGAGGGAATAGGAGATATACCATGCTCCAGTCTAGCACAAGCTTTTATTCCTTATCGTAGTGAGACACCTACTGGCTGATGTGAGTTATGGAAAGAGTCTGGAGGCACAGAGGGAGACAGGATTTCCACTGTGTGGGTTTTTACTCATGTTCAGAACAATCATGTTGCTTTTTGTTCTTTTCCCCCTTATTTCTTTTGTTCCTTTCATTCACACACAGACAGCAGAGACCAGCCTTGGAGAACGATAAAACTCGATAGACAGACGAAAACAGAACAACAGCCTAACTTCACTTAAAGCATTATGTACATCTGACACCCATCTGGTAAGTGTGGCCTTTTTTTTCTTTAAAGAATGTCTCGCTTTTTAAGTTGACTGAGGATGAACTTAATTTTTTATTTTATTAAGTCTATGAAAACATAGATTGATGCTTAACCTCACAAGTGATATTTTTAATAAATGTCTAATTTGAACCTAGATAAAAGGACAACACACACATCGGTATTGGGCCAGGAAATAAGATAATTACAGATGTAGTATTTTTATATACAGCAGACTCGGACTTGTAAACACAGGCCAGCTATTGCTTCCTGTAGGATTATGCACTTTGTCAAACAATGTGAGGATAGTTTACATGATATGCTGGCGTTTGCCGGTATATCTGTCTTGTCTTGGCAGAACTGTATAAGGAAGTTAATGGAACAGGCCACTTGATGAAAAGACAAACAAGTAGGCAGTCAGGCGCTCACATACCTGCAGGCCTCTGCTGGCCTTCAGTATTCTGAGCAGCTCCTTATTTTTCATTATTGCTTCTCAGTGTGCTTTTGGCTAATAATGGTCTCCAAGGTGTTTTGAGTGCTGAGCAGACAAGAATATTAAATTGTGCTAGAATATTAATACGATATCACTCAGTGATGTACGAGGATTAGATTGTCTCCAGTTTAATATTTACAATTCATATTATTATTAAACGTTTAAATAACCCCTTTACACATATGCGCGCGCACGCGTGCGCATACACACACACACATACACACACACACACACGTTTACATAGTTCTATGTAGGTTGAAAATAAAAGTGTAGAATGGATTTAAGACTTTAGAACAATGTATAGAGAAAACAACAGCAAAGACAAATGTTTGGTAGCAAATCTGGCCTGGATGGGAGCCAGTGAATTGGTCGGGTAAGCTGTTTACACTCACGGACCACAAGCCCCTTTCACAGAAGATCTTTTCCTAATGCTCACCTTAAGCTCCTTCTGTCCCGTCTTTCCTCAAGCGTAGTAAAGGCAGACTATAAATGTGCACATCCATATGGTGTGCACAGGCATTCTGGACCAATAGCTGAACCTCACAACCATTTAACCAGCATTTCTTTACATCATAACTAATTTCGAGAGGGTACATTTTTCCTTGTAGTTGCGACAGTATGTCTAAATCAACCCATTTCAACCAGTAGATGGTGCTCTGTTTGCAAGATGAGCAATTTGAATGCTGCTATTAATGATCAGGATATCGTGCGCAATTTACTCACTGTCATACATTTTGTATGTGTTTTCTGTCAGAGGGCCGGGCGGGCTTTGCTGTAGCTGAGGATGATGAATGGTCTCCTGCATTAGAGCTAGATGGTGCGGGAATGATGGACCTCCCTAATGGCCAATCCAGTATCTCCACCAGTGCTGCCACAGTCTCTGAGGTAAGGCCTCATCCACGTCAGTGTTTTAAAATGCAGCCTGTGTATACCTTAACTATGAAAGGTTTTCGTGTATAATTATTATATATTAGTATTAGTCAGTTGACATATTAAATAATAACATTTTAATATATTATGTTTAGTTTTTCTTGGTGTTCATTTTACAAATCTCAAAACCTTACCAACATCACCACTCTTTTTCATTTGGTAATCCAATTCTCAGAAGCCCAGCCATCAGTTTGTGTGTGTGTTTCTGTGTGTGTGACTTCCAGAAGAGCAGCAGCTCAGAATCTCTCAGTGATAAGGCATCTTCAGAGCTGAAGAAGAGTTTTGATGCAGTTGTGTTCGATGTGCTGAAGGTCACTCCTGAGGAATATGCAGTAAGTGAATTTTCTGTGTTTCTGTTACAGTCTCTTCTTTTCTGATTAACCTGCATAAATGAGGGGTTATAAACGTGCATATAAACAAAAATACGATGTGCTGACTTAAGACAGGAGGAGATGGGGTGATGGAGGGGGAAATGGGGTCAGAGTTTGCATCAGTAATAATTGATGATGTCTGGCAGTGGCAAGCAGCTGCTGACAGTTCCCTTAGCTGCCTCTGCCCCATTTTCAGTGACTTTTCAGTGTCATCTTTGGAAAAATAATAATAATAGTAAAAAAAAGAAACTCAGAACAATGTCACATTTTTGTCGAACTAGCTTTACCTTACAGGATTTTCACATGAAAAGAACATAATCTTTTGAACGTCTGCGAGCTTTTTCTTTTTTAAATACTTGCGCTTGTGTCTTGTTGTGTCCCATTCCACCACAAGAGGTCACTCTTGGTCTTATTTAATCAATCCCTGATATATTAATGTCTTTCAAGGTGGTGTCAGGTAAGTAAAGGAGTCTTAGGAGTAATGGGTTGTGCATTATCACAAGCCCAATTTAAAAAAAAAAAAAGCAGCATTTCAGTTGTTGAATTGTTTTTACATCAACCTTCTTTATGGCAACATGGAACTTAGAGGAATTGTGACAAACGTTAGTTTGTATAAATATTTCAATTTGAGCAAAGTATATCTAACAGGTGCCTTTTTGCTCTCCTTCAGGGCCAGATTACACTCATGGATGCTCCTGTGTTCAAAGCCATCCAGCCAGAGGTGAGCAGTTAATGTGGAGAGGAAAAACGATGTTAACGGAATGACAATTATTTAAACTGAGTGGGAGGACTCAAGGGAGCTTTTTACTTTACTGATGAGCAACTTTCAGTCCTTTGGGGCATTTGAAATCTTTAAAAACACATGTTTTCACATATATATTGTTGAAAATGTAAGACTGCACTCTCTGTCAGCAATTTAATTTAAGCAAATTTGTGGCACTGAGCATGTTGGCTAACTTGGGTTAAGCGTCAGGTTTACTTGGCTTTTATAATGTGCTAATTTTATTCACTGAAAGATAGAAATATTACTTCATCACAGATAGATAGAGCTCGGTGAGTTAAAAACCCTGTAGTAGTGACCTCTTAACCGCTTCTTAGGGAGAGAGGCCGGTATTTAACCAGTATTTCTAGTGGATGACTGGAAAAAAGTAGTCTACTAACAAATCCAAGAGATTCTTGCCATGAACTGAAGGGTGTGTATAAAGAGATGACTGAGATAAAGAAAAAGACTATTTATTAAACCCGTGATAAAAAGGCTAGTCATAATATTCAAATTTGTCGATATTTTTTGCCTAATTTGGAGTTGGACACTTGGCCAGTGTGCAGTCAGTGTATTCCAAGGAGCAGCAGTATTCCTGTCATCAGTCATGCTCCTGCCTCTGGTTTGCATTTTCATGTTGTTTGGGGTCACTGGCCTGTTGCAATATCAGTCCCTCTCTACAAAATAGATCCAGGGAGTGCTGATTGTCATGGGCTTTCCTCCACAGTTGCCTGACCACAAACTTGTTGAAATTTTATGGAGCACTTAAACTCAGACTGCCAAGTGCTTTGGGTCATGGTCAGATCATGCTGGGATAACATGGGTTATTAGGTTTTGTGCAAACTTGAATCCATGTAAGTTCAAGTACAAACTGTCATCAAGGAGAAGGGGACAGAGCAAATCTAAACTCGGTATACATTTTTAGAAACATTTAAAAGCTTATTATTTGTTATGATAAACTGATTAATAAATTAAAAATGAACGTAGGAAAATTGCAGTGGTGGCCAAGGTAAATTTCTCCATTGGTGCCCCCAGACTTTTAAACCACATTATACATTAGGAATTCCCCCTTGCCATGTTTTCTCTTTTCCCTTTCATACATAGGGTACATGTGGTTTATGTCTAACTGTCATGTTTTGAGATTAGTTAGCCACTGTGATCACAGCTCCCACGCTTTGTCATATGTCAGTTATGCGAAAAAAAGCCATCTGTATCTCACCTATTCTTGCACACCATTTCTGTTGTGAATGTTCGACCTCATGATTTGCCCCTGTTGGCTGTCAGGCTCTTTCATGACAGCAAGCATGGATAACCTATGTTTAAGGTTGACCGCAGTGATCTTATAAAAACTGCATACAGACCACAAGCACATTGTAGTGTGGCTTAGTCTGACTCCTGCTGCGGCATATGTGCAACATTTGCATTTCTAACAGCTCATAACCTTTCTGGCCTGATATCAAGCCACGTTTTAATGAATTAGGCTTCATATAGTACAGCATGCTCTTTTGAGTCTCGCAAATAGTTTGTGTTTGAGCAGTGGAAAAAGGGAAAAGAACAGAGACGGAAGTTCCTTAGTAGCAGCAGGCTTTGTCTGTCTTGTTTGGTTTGTTGTGAAGTACCTTGCAGACTGACGTGAAGTGGGAGCGAAGGGGAAGTGAACTAGAGGGGGCATTTGGAAAGGAGCCACTGCCCTGATTGAAGGGGCGTGCTGAGAGGGTGATGAATGCCGTAGTGTACCATATGTAGAGTGACCCAGCAGGATCTTGGCAGGTGGTAGAGTGGACTGGTAAGGCTTTTTATGCTCTCACTGTGCTTTTGTTTCAGGAAACTTGCTGAAAAAAATAAATGTACATGTCCAAGCCTGAACAGAACTGAGAGTTTCCAGTGCTGTCAACCTTCCTTCCCCTCCTCACAGACACATGATGGAGGAAAAAAAACAAGCGTGTGTGTTCAGGCACTCCTGCCAATTCGCTCTGTTCACTGGCCAAATAGGAAACTGTTAAATTACTTTTTTTCTTAAGTTGTGTAATCTTGCCCCCCCCCCCCCCACACACACACACACACACACAAAACCTACGCGCCTCAAAAAATAAAAGGAGAACTTTTTAATCGATGTATAGCATGAACTCTATTAAACATCTGGGATATTGATCTGGTCAGTTAAGTAGCAGAGGGGGTTGTTAATCTGTTTCAACTGTTTTAGTGTTAATGAAATTAACAACAGGTCCACTACACACAACACCCAAAAAAGGAATGGCTTTAAGGGTGCAGGCCACTATCATTTTTTTCCTTTCTCATCTATTCTGAGTGTTGACTAGTTTTACATTTGGCTAAAGTCAGTGTCACGAGGCGCTCAGGTACTCCAGCCCCCCAGGACGGCACGTCAATATTCGGTCTATCGCCAGAAGGTTTGCCGTGTCTCCTAGCACGGTCTCAAGAGCATGGAGAGAGGCAGTTACTCTAGGAGAGCTGGACAGGGCTGTAGAAGGTCAAAACCCATCAGTGGGACGGTATCTGCTCCTTTGTTCAATGAGGAATAGGATGAGCTCTACAAAATGACCTCTAGCAGGGCACTGGCATGCTGTACATGCCCGTCTGCACTAATTGCTGGATCTCATCTGCCCTTAAACTTAACTTTCCTTTTGAGGAACAGGACAGAGTTGCAAAGAGCCAAATTTGGTGAGCGATGACTCAGTACTGTGTGCCAGTGCATGACGGCTTAATGACCTATGCCACAATTCCAGTAATTTGGAGTAAAGGTTCTACCTGAAACGTCTCAGGATGTAGATTCCGAAAACAGCTGTTTACATTCTGGTTCATAACCACAGACCCAGCTCTCTTATCTCATCATCCGTCATCACAAGTGATTCTCAGTGGGTCAGTTTGACCCAGCCCTCCCTTTAACTTGATGTTTTCTCTTTGGGCAAGTTCAATGGAAATGTGCACTTGGTGATGATTAGGTTCAAGGGAGAGAATTAAACCTAGCAGAAGCATCTGAAGTCGTATTGATGTGCAGAAGGAAATTACTTTGAATGGTGCATTTAAAGAAAACTGCTTTGATTTAAATTTTTTTATTTAATTTCCTATAGATGTCTTTATGGCAGTTTTACATTAGATAATCCAAGCTTGTCCAATAGCAGTTTCAAGGTTGAGCTGCTCTGTTCTTCCAGTCCTGCACTTAATTAACTAATAACTTCCCTAACTACATGAAATGGCTGAAATGACCATAAAGTAGCTGTGACTTGACCTTTTGGTGTTTGTGTTCTAGCTTTTTCGCTTTCCTCTCTCCATAAACACATCATAACTGTCTTAACATAATAATGTGAGAGCTTGTGTGAGACAGTAGGCCGCAGAGAGAACTTTCATGCATACATGACACACAAGCAGATATTCTGGCATGACAATATTATAGTAGAACAGAGCTTCTCAGTAATTTGAGTATTTCGGTCATGACTTGAAGCATATGTATGGAGAGGAGCCTGAGAGGTCTAGCCAAGTCATCTGGATGAAGAAGAAAAGATAAGTCTGTCACAATAGCTATAAAAGATTACACGGGACCCGTGGATATATACAGCAAAAATGGTGTGGAGAGATGCTATAATGTCTGGCCAGCCCCTTTAAACAGGAAACATAGTTTATTCTATTTATCTTTTGATTGGAAAAGCAGCGTGAGCGTCAGGTTTAAGAGATCAGAGTATAACATGTCTGTCCTTCACAGCAGACTTTAGAGACAAACACAGAATCTAAACACATCTGCTTCTTATGATGCGTAAGTGACAGCTCATAAACCTCTGCCAGACCTGAGGGTTGTTGTAATTTACTTCCACTACGTAATGGACCCTCATCAGTGCAATGGCATTTATTTTTTTTAAACTGGAAAGTGCAAAGAGAAATTAACAGAGCTTGAGAGCATTGTCAGTGTCTTTGTGCTCAGTTTGGAGCACAGGTATAAATAATGGAAACACCAGAAGATATTTATTTTTTTGATGGTAAAATAATCTATACTGCAGACCAGACTGAGCTACAACCCCCAAATGAATTTCTGTTATGTTCCTTGGCTGTTGGTTTGCCATTAAAATGACAAGATGGATCACAGAGAGAGCGGGAGGAATGGATGTGGGGGTCTTGTTGCAAATCTTTTTCTCTCATTTGAACAAGTATTGACTACTAATGGATTTCAGCACTGGCTGGTGTTTATTGTTTGAACTGGAATGTATAGCTGCTTGCTATAGTATGGTTGATCAGCTGACAAAAGGGGAAAAAGTAAAATAAAAAAGGTAAATTATAGATGAATTTAGGTGAAATAAAACGACAGTGGCTGACTTTTTCACCCTTCCTTTTCTCAGTTTTTCAATCCCAGCAGGGTATTTCTAATTTCATAATCAGATCTCCAGCTGGATATTATGAAATAAAAGCTGCGGGGGAAAAAGTAGTTGAGTGATGCAGAGGGGATTGAGAGGGAGAGGGTTGCCTTTTTGTTTTTAACACACAGTCATGACAACAGCCAAGTACGTAATTTTGTGGCTTTGGCTGGCAGGTTTTGCTCCAACTCTCAGGGAACTATCAGATTGCATTTTACGTACCGCTGAAAAGTATGTCAGATCCTCACGTCTGAGAACCCAGAGCAGAAATCCTCAGAACAGGCTGACTTGTAGTTGGACGCAAGTAATGTTTGTCTTTCTCAGGCCTATCTTGGCTTAGTCTCTTCCAGCACTGGATGTCAGATAAAGAAACATTTTCTAAAACCTTTTTCCCCCCTTTTGCTGTCCATACAGTTACAACTATAACAGAAGCATCACATAAAGGTTTCTGTAGGTCCCTGTAGATCTGCACAGGACTAATGTAGAGATTAAACTTTAATTGCTGCACAACAAACGCCGGGGGAAATCTTTCTTACACTGCAGCCTGTCAGCATGATGATCTGGACATGTTGATCACAGTGAAAGCTGGAGAAAATAATGCTTTGGTAGTAGAGACAGAAAAACCACATGGACAAATTTTCCATTGTCAGAGATGATTTAGTCCAGTTTCACTGCAATATGGTCTTAATTATATTTGATTTTTGTGTAAGCATATATCATCTTTAACAAATACAGTTTGATGTCTTCTTTATAGCAACACGGCTTCTTCTGGTTTGAGTATAATAAAGCATAAAATGCGTGTACTGAATTACATAAATAAAAGTACTTTTAGAAAAGTAATTCTTTCCATGGTGTGTGCATAGCCAGGTAATGGGGGCTGCTGCTGCTGCTGGCTTGAGTTCCTGCCAAGTCTATAGTTCATGACTGTCTGAGATGAATGTATTTTTTTTTTTAAGTGTTTGTCTTAAGACAACAGAAACAAAATAGCAAATCAATAAATCAATAGATTCTAAACTCCCGATTGGCGCACAGACAACCAGAGTCCAGTATCGGCCCTCCTGTCACTTAAACTCTTATCTCGACAGTCTCCTCTCTACTTTTATCAAGCTTCATTTCAGTTTCACTGCCTCCCCTTTCTCATCTTACTTCTCTTTCCGTTCTGTTTCTCATCTTCATCAGCTCTTCCTTTCTTGGCCTGTGGGCTTTGACTGTTTCCTTGCATCTCGACACAGGTTTCCATTAACAGAGTAGATAAAAATTTTTAAAAAAGGAAGTGCTGTGATGGCTCACACGAGCTCATCGCAAATGGTGGCCAAGCTGCAGCTTATCGTTTTATTTAGCTTTTGCTAAACAAACCAAGTCAAACTTTGGTGATTATGAAGATGTATATGGTCCGTTTTTTAAGAAGTTTTAAGATTGTGTAAAGTTTTGTTGTGGCTGATGATGGTGCCTCATTTATTTTAATGTCTTTGGTTAATGAATACCCTTTAAACCACCTCGGCTATTGTTTGTCACTTGTAGGTCATATAATCAATCGTTCAGCCAGAGGTCACATCAGATTTCTTTAACAGCTCTTACTTTAAGTGTACAGACCCAACAATGTAAATGTATCCGGCTCCTATCAGCCCCACGGGACTGTGCTTTAATGAAAATGCTGCTCAGCCAGACCAGCATGTGGAAACGACAGGCTGTCTGTGGCTTGGCGTAGCAGACGTTTTTTTTTCTTTTTCTTTTACTGCACTCTTTTACTGCAGAATTTTAAACCCTCTCTTTACCAGAACTGCTTTGTGAAAGCCCTTCTCCAAACACTCAACTGTTGTCAGAGTTTGTGGTACCTTAGTGTGAAATGAGGCTATAAAGGACCTAGGAAAAATAAAGGAAATAAAATCCTAATGGCCTAATGGTCTCACATGAGGAAACTGGACTTAAATGATTTCAAACATGGATGGGTGGTTAAATTAGAAGACTGGCCCAGGTGGTTTAGTGATGAAGGTTTAGTACAAGTTGTTTAAATTTTGTAGCCTTCCTGAGTGACGACAAAACACCAACATCTGTCCGTATGCCCCTTTTCAGGTGTTCAGCCTACCTGGGTGGGCAAGTGGTGGTTTGAGCACACTAACGCTACCACTTCCTAACTGTGTGTTTGTTTTAGGAGTCATCACCAAAGTGATGTGGAAGTGAAGGAGAGAAAAATGATTGGCATTATGTCAGGACACAAGGAAGCAATTATTTGAAAAGGACTGATGTAAAATAAACAATTAGGGCACTATTTTAGCTGTATCCTGTGACGGGGACGGCACAGTTAAACACACCGGAGTCCCCGCGTGGTCTAATAAAACCTTGTGGGAAGATGCTGTGTTAGGGTTTCTGCAGTGTTTTATTTTACAGCCTCACTGCTGTGCCTGCATCTTCGCTCCATTGCACTCCTTTTTCCTTTACTCGTATCCTCATCCTGACTCAGGCAAAATGGATCCCAAGCATCACCTCGCCCACGCACGAGTGTCTGCTTTTAACATCTGTATTTGATATGTTGTATCTTTGCTCCCACTGGCGGCTTCAGCTTGGAGACTCACCGTTGAATGAGCACAGCTTCTCTTTAGAAGTAGACACGGTGATACGGTCCAGTTCAGGGAGCTGCGAGTAGTTGGGTGGAGATTGCTACTTCCAGACAGTCTGACTGCCTCACAGGGGGTATTGTGTGGGGGAGCAGCAGTCTCATTCAGCTGCTTATATTGTAGCCTAAGTCAGCCATGCTGGCAGGGATTAGCGGGAGAGCTTGCACAACATTTTTCCTACTGTTATGTCAGTGTCCCTGGATTGTGGACAACCTGCAGGGGCCATACGAGGGCCCGGGTTCCTGTTGCAGTGCAGTGTGTGGTCTCCAGCTTTACCTAATCACTGAGGACATCAGCTGAAAGCCACACTCACTCTGGCCTGGTATTCAGAAAGAAATTAGTCTTTTAGGAAGGGATTTTCTTTGTTTACCTTCCAAAAATCACTTTTTTTTTCTTTCGATAACGTGTACTCTAATTATTTTCCAAAGCAGCTGAAGCTGCTGCTCCTCTTTGTGCTGAAGTGATTCATTTAGAAAGTTTTGACAGAAAATCAATGAGCAGGCATTTCAGTTGCCCACATTAAAATTATCCACGATGACAAAAGCCATTCCAGTGCCAATTACATCCTCTTACATGTGTGTCCTGGTATTTTTTCTTTTTTTTTTCTTTAACTCAATGTTCTTTACATCAGTACTTTTACATTTTAATGTCTTTCTGTTTTTAAGCTCAGCAAAATGCATTGCTTGCACTTATTTAAATCCCCATTGTGCAATAAAGGCACCTTTGCACCTAAATGTCTTAGTTTAAATTGTTACCATTGTTCTGTGCTTTGGTTTTGCCACGGCACAACTGCCATCAGTTGGTTGAAGTGAGCGTCAGATTTATTTTTAATGGCACAAAAAGAGGAATAATGACTAGAAAAATAATGATTAGAATCTAACACTCAAGTTTTTTCTGTTTTGCTACTTTGTTTTCTTGTGTCTAGTCCTGACTGTCTTTGCACCCCTTTACAAAGAATCCTTTTAAGTCTTTGATAATATTTGTCTGGATTGAGAGGCACACATTTTGCATCAGTTTAAAGAAAAGTTGACGTTATTAATTTTACACTCATTTGTTGTCAAAGGCAATTGTTTACAGTGTTCTGGCCTCATTCTTCACTGGATCCTTGCATGCTTGTTGCTAATACCTTCCTTGAGGTGTTGTTTGTCTGTTATCGAAAGTGGTGAGTTTAGAACATGGATAAGCTTACCAGCAGGTCATTTGTATCCATCAATTTATTGTTCAGGAGACTAATTATTTTTGAAGATCTGGTTGATTTTGTTGAGGATTCAGCCAGCTGTTTTCTCTGCGGGGGAAATTCCAACAACAATTACTCCTCGTCTAGATGAAAAAGCGTATCAGTGGAAAGCGCAGACTTTACCGATGAAGAACATGTTGTTTTGGGCAGCAGTTCATTAATCTGTCCGAACCTTTGCCTCGATCTTGTCTTCAGCGGTTTTCCCGTTCTCGTCTGTGTTTCTCTCCTGTTACGTTGTGCTCCCTACCTCTGGTACTCTCCCCACAGTGTGACCCTGACTAGACTGTTTAATACATTGAGTAAAATGCTGGCGTATGCAAAAAAAGATCTGTGACTCGCTACATAATCTTTATTTCCCCGATTCTGTGATTTCAGGAGCTGTCAAGTTGTGGCTGGAACAAGAAGGAGAAGCACAGCTCTGCTCCAAATGTTGTGGCCTTTACCTGCAGGTTCAACCAGGTGAGACGGGGAACACCATTTACACTTACTGCCCTTTTAGTTCAAGTCATTCTAAAGCCTCAACAGAAAAAGAAGGGGGAAAAAAAAAAAGGATGAGAAACAGTCCTGCTCTAAGTTTATAGATTTATGTGTCTTGGCTATCCAGGAATGGAGGGAATAAAGTTCTTCTTTCCATCACATCCCCTGCTTTCATTCTTCCATGTACCAAATCATCAACCTTGCTTTCCCAGAGGTGGTTGTTTTAAACTGTTTGTCATGGCAGCTCTTTATAGTCCCTTATGTCACCTCCCTGCTAGTGACAGAGTTATATATATCATAAATGGTCCCCAGGTGATGCTGCTTTGAGGAAAAGTAGCTTTTTTTTTCCCCTTCATTTTTTCTTGTCCTTGGTTTTTCCTTCTTTCTGGCATTCATGGGGTTTTGCATGTGTGCTTGTAGGAGTGCGTCTGGTTTGATCCCTCAGTGCCCCGTGACATCATCAAACAGGAAGTTGTTGGTAATGCTTCAAGGGGTAGCAGTGCCCTTTAATCCACTTCCAGTGTTTTTGCCAAATTCTTCTGGGACCCTCTTTACTGCCCTCCAGTACAAATATGAGATTATCTAACTGGAATGCGTTGCTGTGGAAACTTCTCCATGTATAGCACACCCCAAACGGGGATTCAAGATGTTAGCTGAACACACACAGCTGCCGGCAGCCAAGGAAAATGAGCTTTTTGGATAATGGGACCTGGACTGGGAGGACAGAGAGTCCCAGAAAGCCCCTTTGCTTGAGCTAAAGCCATATTCTCTGTCCTCCGGTCTTTGTTTTGTTGGCACACTGCTTTCGGAGCCAGTGAAGCAGAAAAGAATTGGCCAGCTCATTTGATACAATATGATGAGTGCACTTTAATCGGTCTTTAGTTTTCTGTAGAGACAAATTGGGACGTTTTTATTGAATAAACAAGGAATCAGATGGTTAATAAAGATGAACCTAAACAAATTAGAATTGTTGTGATTTTTTTATTTTTTTTTTCCCCCCTCCCTAACTCAACTCATCTTTACTATGTAACAGACGTTAGCAGCACATCAGTGACTGGATCCTACCATCATCAGCTGCAGTTCCCATCGTTAGCCAAATCTTCGTCGCGATCCTTTATTTTTCTCTCCTCGGGTCATTAGTTGGTCACTCCACATATCAGCTCATGTTTGGATCTGTCTGCTTCCTCTTATTTATGATTATTGAGATCTTGGGGCCTTGTAGCTCCATCTGGAGGCATTGATACGGTCATAAACACAGTCCCAAAAACATCATCGTTGTTTCAAGGCATACCCCTTACAGACACGACCCTGTCTGGGAAGCCCTCTCTCAGGCACACTTGAGCACTTTGTGAATGCAACTATCTAGAGCGCTGTTGTCATGAGTGATCTCATCATTGCACAGTTTTTGAGGCCGAAGCAGACACAGGCACATGCTCTGTAATGAACCCCAAAGGGATCGTGATTTTTGGAGCCATGCTCCGTCCAGATTGACCTCAGATATCAAGTTAGACCGCTGAGGAACCTAAATGTGAAGCTACAGCATGCTTTGCTCCCAGATTGGAATCAAATTTAGTCATTTACTGGAAAGTCTTTTCTACTGCACAGATGAGGCGAAAGTTAAATGTAACAGGATTTCAGTTTTTTTTTTAATTTTGAAAGTGGGAGCTGCTTCTTTATGGGAGGTCATTTCCTCAAAGCAGTAGATGAATATTAAAGTGGACGCCAGTGGAGTCGGGGTCCACCATCTGTGCTGTGTGTCTTCTGTCCATTTTCATCATCCTTTTCCATAAAGCTTAATTTGAAACGGTGAAAATTAAAAGCACATGGCTCTGTTTCCTGTCAATCCTACCTCATAGTAATATGTGTTTATAAGACAGGACAGGGTGAGGGAGAATGAATTTATCTGTTCACTCCTGAGCTCCTCACCTCACCTCTGAAACAAAAACAAAGTCTCAGTGCTGTTTCCAGGAAAAAGTCTGCAGAGACAGCTATAGGTTAGGATTTATGCACAGCCTGGCTGTTTAAAAGCACAGTGAAGCTGGCGCACACACACACTGAATTTGTAGATGGACACACACAAAGAGGAATGTTGACCACATAGGCAAAGCCAGTTAATGTGCAAGTGGAAAAGCCAGAAAGTAATTCAGAAACTGAAAGAGATAAAGAGTTTTGTTTGTGTTAGAAGAAACAGTAGGGATGGTCAGTCTTCGTCTCTTATCAGAACACAATGTGCAGACAGCTGTTGGCTTTGAAGCCCTTAGAGCCCTGTGGCGTTGAAGCTAACTTCCCCTCCCATTACCCCTCTTCTTCTTTTACTCTTCTGCCTTTTCCTTTTTCCATTCTCTTCTTCTCCCAGGAGCTTAAACACTGATTGATTCACTGACTTGTCTGTCTGTGTGCATGTGTAATCAGAGCTCTGGTTTGCCAGCGCTCTCCCTAAAGAGACAGGTTTCCGACATCATTCTCGGTCTAGCCAACTACTCTAAACACACGTATTCCCTGTTTCCTCCTGCTTTCTTAGCTGAAGTATCAGGAGTTGTTGTGCGTATCTCTTGTGTATCAGCTGGATTTTTCTCTGAAGGTCTTTCTTTTACTCTAGAGCTAATTTCCAATTGACTAATGTAGCGTTTCTGCAGTTTGCCATGCGCTCTGCTGCTCAGCTTTATAACTGTTTTAATTAAGAGTTGTCACACAGGTCTTCAAGTCTTGGCTCTCGATTCAAAATCAGGAGATTTTGTGAAGCAGAACTACCCTTTGTCCTTACTTCAAAGGGATTTTCTGTAATACTTGGTCATTTGTAGTCCTTGTTTGTGAGTATTATTTATGTTTTTTTTCCTAGACAAGTTTCTGGGTGGTACGAGAGATCCTCCATGCCCAGACGTTGAAGATCAGAGCCGAGGTGCTGAGTCTGTATATTCGCACTGCCAAGGTACACAAGTCCACCCAGGACATGACTTTGTTTTATCCACACGAATGTTTGCAGTACAAATTCAACTTAATGTATGTTTGATGTACTCTACTACTACTCACAGAAACTGTGTGACATGAACAACCTCCATGCGGTAATGGCAGTGGTGTCAGCGTTACAAAGTGCTCCCATCTTCAGGCTAACCAAAACTTGGGCGGTGAGTAATATTTGCTGTGCTTTGAAGTCACAAGTTTATTAGTAGAGTGCTGTCAATAAGCAGGAATTTCCCCAAAGCCTGTACCAAAACACTGGACACATAAACGGAGAATAATAAAACAAAGTAGCACAAGTGACATGGCATAATGAATAAAAGGGTTAAAACTTTCAGAAACTTTAATTTCACAAGGAAAATGAGACATTAACAAATACACTTCCCTTGAACTCTGATTACTTTTAGAAAGATGTCAGCGTCTCAGTGAAATGCCAAGTATCTGTACACGAACTTGACACGATCTTTATGGATGGTGAACATTTTGAATTCATTATTCAATTTTAAATCGGTGTCTGTTTTACAAACATGTCTGTCAGTGTTCTCAGTGAAGATGTAGAAGTTACATAATAACATAATGATGTTGTGATGTAATGCTGGAAATTTCTTGAACTCTGGTCTGCAAAACCACAGGAGGTTCTTTTAAAAATATTTTTATGGTAAAATCTTTCCACTTGTACATCTTAGCCCTAATTTGTTCCCTCCTTGTCCCTGTCTTCGTGTGTAGTTACTTAATCGTAAGGACAAGGCAACGTTTGACCGGCTTGATTACCTGATGTCCAAAGAAGACAACTATAAACGCCTGAGAGACTACATCAGCAGCCAGAGCATGGTTTCTTGTATACCATACCTAGGTAACAGACACAAATCTACATGCATGCATAGCGGGTAACTACTGCGACCCCCACCCGTCTTACGAAAGGTGAAGTTTTAGTCTAATATAGGTCTGTGCAAAAAAGCTTGCACCCCCCCTCATTTCTTTATATTTTACTTCCAAGAAATAAAGCTTTTTCTTTTAGTAGTGTTGAGGAAGAAATGGTAGTTGGAGGAAAAATTAGTTAAATTGTTATCAGACTATGTTCAGATGGATTTTTTTTTCTTCTTCTCTTTTTTCCCCCGGTTAAACCAATGAGCTATGAATTCTGTAAGCACAAAAAGGCATCCAACCCAAGGGGTGGACAAATATTGTCTATACATAACTGAACATTTTCATCTAAAGAGATGGGGACACATTTTGTGTTGCTGTGACACACTGCCTGTAGAAAAGTGCTTAAAGATAACAATTTGACAGTATTTTTTGCACCAAAGCTGATATCCAAAGAGCTATTAGTCAAACGCATATCGCAGATGAACAGTATTTGAAAGTCATGAAATGAGGAAATACAAATCCAGCAAAGACCTGACACAGGACCTGTGAAGTACATCTGGCCCTTCAGTTGATCCATTTACTGTTTGCCAAAGCCTCATTAGTAGTGGTCTCAGTGGATGGGTGGCTGTCAAGAAGCCATTCTTAAGAAAGAGAAACAGGGAGAAACGCCTGACGCATGCCAAATTACACATGAACTGGACTGAAAATCAGTGGCAACAGGTCTGATGGAGTGATGAATCCAAACTTGAAAGCTTTCATTCAGATCATCTGCGGTATGTACGACGGGGTCAGGCAAGACGTACAACAGTCCTTTAGGAAGCCTGGAGAACTATCCCTGAAGACTACTTAAACAAATTACCAGAAAGCTGAGCTAAAAGAGTTCAGACTGTGTTGAAGAATAAAACTGGTCATACCAAATACTGATTTTTGAAGACAAACCCTCTTTGTCTTTTTATACTGTATTTCCACTTATGTTTGCTCATTTTAAGAAATCACTACACCCATTTCCAATTTTCCTTTCAAAATATAAAGAAATGATGAGGCTTAGCACTTTTGCCTGATTTTGATTTCTAGAAATCAACAATGGCAAAAGATAAAATAAAAGTTAATGTTGGTCTGGTTTAAGCTAGAGAAGCTGATGCAATGTAGGATTTTTGCTTTGAAAGCACTTTTATTTCCAACCATAAACTTTGGATTAAAAAACAAGGCAGTTGGAAGTCCAGATTTCCATTTTAGCAATTTTGCTGACTCAACACAACACCACATGTTTTATCCAAATTGCTCATATGCTGTAAATTAAAAATTGATTCATGTAGATATAAAGCGAGGAATAAATGGGTGACTAGAAAGTTATTGTATTTGCTTGTACAACAGGTGCAAGGTGGTTTATTCCAACATTTGAGTGTGAGTAATGTTCTTGAGTAACCTCAAACCTTGTATATCTCAATAGTTTGTTACCCCATGGGAGACTAGATGTTGTGCATTTTAAAGACTTTTTATTTAGCAATAGTATTTTTTAATCACCTCTGTTTGACACAATGTGTACCATATAACCAAAATGATTGAAGATGCATTTCTAAATAGCTTTGAACTTGCTCAATAATTTAGCCCTTCTCTGCAGAAGTAGCTGTAATGGTTCTAGTGACTCACATATTTGGGATTTTTATCATCGTCTATAAAAATTTCAATGGAAAACACTAAAATAAACAAAAATAAATAATCCCTAGTTTACTTTTAGTATCCATTAAGATGCCTTGCACTCAGCTTCTTATCTTTATGGGCTAAAGGTTACTTTAATGATAAGCGTCTGGGTTTGAAAAGCCAAACTTCCTGCCTGCGTTTGTCTTTACGTCACTACGACAATCATTTGTCAGTCTGTTAAGCAGTTGCATTTATTGTTGGTGTTTTTGCTCTACTTCTCTTCCCCGCCTGTTTCAGTAAGCTGTCTGTTTCCTCAGAAGCTTTCGCATCTTTGTAACACATCATTTATCCCCCCCCCCCCCCTCCCTTTGGCTTAATAGTGAATGTTGAGCATAAATGTTCTGCTCTCTTATGAAACATCAAAGTTCCCTTTAGCAGGAACAAACACATGAATCAGTAGGACACGTTAAAAAGTTTTTGTTTTTTTTCCTTTCCTTGAATATTCATATTCCTTTCTCCCTCTGGCTCCACAGCATGACATCACACAGGAATCCCTTACGAGTTGCAAGGAAAACGTTCATGCGCGTGTGTGGTTTTATAGCTGAACTGTTTGTTCTTGTTTTGACTTCAGGTTGGCTAAATAACTTTTTTTTAACCTACCGCAGTCCCCCCCCTTTCAATCAGCCTTGTATCATAGCTACCTCTGTGTGATTCAGACTTGGACACTCAAGTATGCACAAACAAACAGACACAAGGAAATACGCAGCGCGCAAGAGTCTGTTTGCCATTAAAGAAAGTTTAGGTGACCCATTTTCCCACACTGTGCTCCATCATGGATGTCTGTAAAACAATAAGACAAATGCACATCTAAACTGTGTCGTCATTGTGTATATGTTAATCAGAAGGAAACGTACTTTTCGGTAAGCTTTTGTCATTCGTCATTTGTTGCTCTGTCTTGGGGTGGAGTTTTCTAGGGCATATATGTGGGAGTTGCATGGTCTTTCCTTACAGTATAAACTTGTCTATGATGCTTGTGGATGTGTGACCAACTGGCTGCCTCAGGACTGGATCGAGCCAACCTGGCACTCAAGAGAAAGAGAAATTGCCACTTTCTTGCTCCTGCACATTTCCCTTAATCGTAAATTCTCCCGATTCCTCCAGGGTGGAGAAAACGGGAATGAATGAGCAGGAGACTGAAAGTCGCAGTGCTTGTTCCAGAGCATCACTCCCAGCTAAGTGTTGGGTGTGTTTAAGGAATAAATTTGTGTTTGGTTTCTCTTGATGTTCGCATATTGACCTCTCTGGTGTCTAAACACAGTACCTGCTGAATTTGGGTGTTGCTGTAAATTAAAGTCCCAACTTAGAACAGAGGGCTGAAATTACCATGTTGTTTTTTTTCCTTACCAAAAGGTTTCGTTTTCTAAACTTTATTTGAACGGCTTCTCGACATGTTTGTGACTGTGCTCAATTTCCATTATTTTTGGGTGTGATGCCTATCACTGGCAATAAACGGTCTGGAGAAAGAGCCATGTGTTGGCTCTACAGTGACACATTTGTGCTGAACTGTGTATATGCACAACAGTCTGATCTCTGACCTACTATTAGGTTTGGCAGACACTGCTGCCTCCTGTCTAAGCTCACATCCTTGATCTCTAGCAAATCACGTAGGGACAAAGAGCCCATAGAAACATATGGGTTAACTCTAGGAATAAAGCCATACATGCAGTTTAAAATATTTCCTGTCCTTTCACCTTCACCTTGTCTACCAAAAGCAGTACATCATTAGCAAAACTTTGCCACCAGTGTCTTTGGTGTTGCTAAACACTCCTCGACAAGTGATCTAATATCTAATACAGGATCATAGGTACTGTACACATGGAAGAAAATAAAACCTATTTGATTTGCATCTAATTTTAAATGCTAAAAATAATAAAATTTTCAATTTCAATTACACAATTGAACCAACAGCTGCTGGCCGCGATCTGCTTGGTTGCACAAACGGATTAAAAATATCCTTTGTGTTCGCGTAACTTGGTGCTACACTTCTCTGAACAGGATGTCACTGATCAAGAGCTTGTTAATATTTATGATAGTCCCAGTGTAATTTTATTAATGCGATGCTGTAGCATGTATTTTCTGTTTTTGGCCTCTTGTTAGGGGAGAGAGATTTTTACAGAATGCCAGAATTAAGCTCAGTGGTGCTCCAACTCCAGCTTGCTGTTGCTGAGTAGTGGTAGCTGTGGGACACGAGCATCAGCGTTTGGAATAACTAATGTAATGGAAAACAGCAGGTTTAAAGTGTCAAATATCTCACATCAAAAATCCTGCCAGCGGGGTTGGGGCCGGGAGGTTTTCATAACCAATTCCTGTAACCTACAGTCCTCTGTGTCAGGCTCTAGTACGGCTAGTCCTCATCTGCCCCGGACCTTTAGAGTGCATAGCTTCGGTCTGCTCTGACTTACAGTTCTTCTTAAAGAAGAGTCTAGTGGAGGCATAATTTAAGATGACTGGTCAATACTAGTTTGTTGACTTGTCTCCAAATTGGAAGATGTTTAATTATGGCAGTTTATGTTGCTTTATTAAGTTTTCTGAAAAGCTTGAGATGGCTTTGTATCTCCGGCTAAACAGGGGGACATAAATGACAATTCTTGTCTCACATCTGACCTACTGTAAATTTGTAAATGCAGTCCCCGTGTGTGGTCAGAGCTAATTTCCGTTCTGTTCGCTTCCTTTAATTTGGAAGTCTCCCTGATCTTATTCAGTGCTATGACAGCTTGGATTGCAACTAAATCAGATCCAATAAAGTGGCTTATTTTAGGCGATGCTGTCATCCTTTATAAATAAAATTGCTGTGCTAATATTTTACACAGTGAGACTTGCAGTTGTATTCGTGTGGGAAATGATTTTATGAAACTCTTGCTATTTATTAGAACAAGAAGCTTAGTGAAAAGTGAGACATTTTATTGTTTATGAAAGAATTTAATTCCTCTCTGATGGCTGGTAGTTCATGTCACAACTTGTCCATCCTAAAGTCAACTAGATATCCACTCCAGGTTAGTTTTGTCGTGTGTGTGTGTGTGTGTTGAAGTGCTACTAATGTATTTCTACACTATATAAGAAAAGTGTAAAGAATTGTATTGTTACAGGGCTAGATATAACAATGCCATGACTATATTAAATATAAATACTGATAAATAACAAAGAACGGCAGAGTGATGACATTGTGAACATTTGGCCTGAGTAGAATCACAACCTTTTTAAATTAACTTTCACAAATAAAGCCAAAGATATTTACATACTAAAGCCGTCTCAGCCATATGCACATTGAACAAGCACATTGTTGCACAGGTTCTGTTTCTGTTCGGTCGGTGGGTTTGTGGGTTTGGTGCTGGGGGTCGGTTGTTGCCCCAGAAGTCCAGAAAATCCAGTAGAAACAGTAGACAGTAGGTGAACTATTTATTTCCTCTCACTGTTTGTCAGGTCTTCTCAGCACTACTTTAGATTGCATTAATTTCCATGCTACCACGATTAAACATCGCAGTTTATTCAATGCCCCATCCTATGGGGAACACTACTTTCAATAAGTCACCATTAGCTGCTCAGAAGAAATCTCATCACTGTAGTAAATAATAATTTCCCTTTATAACATACTTAATCTCAAGAAGAGTGAGTAAAATAGGACATAGTCATACTAAAAGGCCTCAGGGAACTTCATGGACTGTCCACACTGATAGGAGGTGGAGAGTAGTTACTTGGGGAAGGCAGTGGTATCAGTCTTCATGTCAGCATAACAGTTAACTAGCCACAGAGTGGACTGTTGGCCATAAACATGTCACTACCTCTTCCTCAGCTGTGGCAGAGATTCCTACTTCTGCCTTTACAGTATTTATTTATTTATGGGTAGAGAAAGATAAGGATGGAGACTGAGATGCATCTGAAAGACCCACAGTTCATGGTCTTAGTCAATTGGCCGCATCATGAGGCGGACTGATTTTAGGGAGTAGAAACCGCCCCCGTAGTCTGCCCAGAAGATTCCATCCTGAAACTTGCTGCGGTAAACTCCCCCGCTGTACCACACCCCATTCAGATTGGTCTGTCCGCAGGCATTGTACCACCAGCCGCCCTTGTGGAAGTGGGCGCAGTTACCTAATGAAGAGAAGAACCCAGGCTCAGAAAATAAGATCAGAGTAATGGTAATGCATGAATTATTTCAGACTAATGTAACCAATATGTTCCCCTACCAGAGAAGGAGTCCTTGTCACGATCGAGCGTAGTGAACTGTTTGCCGTTGTGACTGCTAAAGGAGTCACCAGCATTGCCCTGGTAGGTGCCTAGCCTCAGCCGGTAGCCCTCCTTCTCAGACTCCAGATGAAAGCTGCTGTACTCGGCATACACCTTCTTTCCTGTCCAGTCTTCCAGCTCTATCATCAGCTTGTAATCACCCTGTTTCGTAAGATTGTAGATGTTTTCCAGTCCGAGCCAGTGTTCGCCATCTATGTTACCGAAGCCTTTCTGCAGGGTACAGGCACCACATTATGACGGTACGACAGTTTCACTTGTGATTTCAATGTCACTACTTTTGTACGTGTAGTACTAATTTACGTAAGCTGGATACTGCGGTTTAGCTAAATGGTGAATGAATAGATCTTTTGCTTCTGTGGTCAGTGAAGGCAAATCGTTTCCAAAGAACACAAACATTAAAATGGAGTGAGGTTATTAAGATTTCTTGCCAGGGAGCTATGTTTATAAGAGTTTTCTCCTTGCAATCAAGTGAATTGAAATCAAATCTGTTTCCCATTGAAATGATAATGTGTTAAGGTTGTGATCTGCGGTTTCTCACTCAACAAATTTGTTGAACAGCAAAGCCAGCGATGATTTGGCAGTGTTTTAGATGGAGAGTTGAATTCAGCAAGTGGAGAACTGCAAGAGTGTTTTCTGTCCCTAATCCAATCACCATGACCTTATTAATACATGAATCCAAATTTTATGACTCAAGGAGAACTCCTGCAATTTGCCTTCATCACATACAGAGAAAACAGAGGTCAGGCATTTTGATAGAAATGACACAGGGAAAAAAAGTCATCTTCTCTCATAAGGCTGAGACATGGGAAGTAAAGACACAGGGGTCATTTCCAGTGGGGTTGAGAGGAGAGCTGCGTTTCCCTCTCAGCCCTTGGGGCTCTCTTATTGCATACATTTGTTCCTGGATTCAGTTCTTGGCTGCAGTTTCAGTGTGAGGAAATCCACCACTAAGCTATTTACACTGTTTGAACAAGTGCTTGCTTAGTGACCTTAAAATGAACCACAGAGACTGGGCTGCTAAGGAAGGGGGTGGGCTGCACACACTTACTAATTTTGTTGGCATTGCTCTCTTGAAGGTGGGACTTGTGAAAAGAGTGATACAGAGTCTCTTTATGTGTCACTTTATTTTTGGGCCATTGGCATAAGCAACTAGCCACACATAGGTTCAGTATATATGTTATGATCATCTGCTGGGTAAGCTACATATTCTTGGCTAGTGGCCCTAAACCTACCCTTATTGTACATTTGTGTCCTTAAGAAGGAAATGCCAAATTCTTATCACATGTCCTGTTAGACCTGCTGTTACTTCATTAAACTCCTTTTCAGTAAACTTACCTTGTAGTTCTCCCAGTTACGGAAGAAGTTAACAGAGCCATCTTTCCTCCTTTGCAAAACTGTCCATCCTCCATTGTCGAGGCCATGCTCGCACCAGGCTTGGATCAGTCGGTCACTGCTGTTTGCCTTAAGAAGGTACATGCCACTGGTGGTGTAGCCTGCCTTTCGCACCTGGTAGCAGTCCTTGAAGGGACCTGGTGTTGTAAATGATGTAGAAGAGGAAGATAAATGAGCGGTTCTTATTTAAACATTAATATTGATGAACACTCATTTGTGATATTTTAATCTGCATATAAATTATATTGTTAATATTGAGAAACCCAAGTGGTGATTTTAATAGGTGATAATTTTGAGGTCAAGGGTACGCATGATACTAAGATGAGCCGTAACTTGCACTGAAAAGCCATGTATTACCATATCTTTGACGAACTTACAGAATCTTGATTTTTCTTTATTTATTTTTTAAACAACACAAATTATCTGACTTGCACACAGTTGGAAACTTCTGAATAATTAGACCAGACTATGTCCTGATTTAAATGTCACTCTTTGTAGTTCACATACAGAAGTCATTATAAACTAGATTAAAAGGGAAGACAAAGTTGGGAATTAACATCTTTGCTCAGACCACCCAAACATCCCACAGTCTGAAGTTACATAAGCTTTCATCTGCACACCAAAGCTGTTATTTAATATTCACCTAGATTCCACCTTCAGTCAAAGCTATGAGGTGGCGCTGCACCAGAGCTGAGCTGAAGCAGCTGAAGCTAAACCCGCTACATTTCTTCTTTCTCTCTGTGAATATTTATTAAACCAGTATCAACACAAGCTGGGTCTGTCTGTCTAGCCTAGAGGCCTGTGGTAGACTCTCTAAAAGCACATAGGTACCCAGCATAATGCATAGTAGTTGGTTCATCTAGACCAAACTGTGGTGAAGCGGTGCGTATTTATACTTGTATGGAACCTACATGGGAGAGGGCCTGCTAGGACCTGTGGTGGCTTTCTGTTTTACACTTTTTCCTCCTTGTTTTAGATCTATCCTGTCTGCTGGAAAAACTCATCCATAAAAACTCTATAGAAAAAACAAAATTAAATCTTATTATAACTTTTTATCTCGATCATGAAGGAGCAGCACTAATAGAGTCTGTGAAAACAGCAGCTGATGGATAAGGTCAGTAAGGATATGGTCAGAATGTTGTTTGTAGTATGTCTGTCAGTTCAAATACACTTTATTCGGCTGATAACTAATCAGACAGTTACAGCTTGGTAAGGTAGATGAGGAGCTAGAGGTAGTTAAAAGGATACTCGGTCTTCTTGTCATTTACAAGTTCAGTCTCTGCAATTTTACCTCCCACAAGCACTTCCTCACCTCATGCCGTCTTCTACCTTTGTGTTTCTTGGAGATTTTTTTTTCTATGTGGAGGCTTTTAAAATATACTCCTCTGCTCTTTGAGCTTAAAAGAAGCATGTCATTATTTGAATGTCAGTGGAGGTGGCGACAGGTCGGTGATTTAAGAAGAACGGTGTTTCACTGATTGATGTGGGCTTTTGTGAGAAACCAGACACTTGGGATTAACGCACATTTAAAATGACTGTATAGGCATTAACTCTTGTATAGACTTTAATTCTTTCCTTTTTTTTTCTTTTTTGCAATGACAGGGCAGTGACTGTAAGCTGATGCCTTTTTAAAACAAAGCAAAAATATCATAATGCTAAGGTCTAACTATGCCGCCCGAATGATCATAAACAGAAAAACTGACTTAATTATTTCCAAAATGGTATGCACCTGTATTTTATGTCATTATTTAACTCTGCCATATGTAAAGCCCAGAATAGGTGATACTTTGCCATATCAGAGATGCAGTTTTATGGTATTGGTGCATGTTTTCTGAAATATTTCCTGATATAAAAATGTGTTTGTTTGGGGTTTTTTGTTTGTTTGTTTTTCCCCCCATTCTGGGGGGGGTTATGGTGCTTAATGGTGCTTTCATACAGTTTGTCCAGCCGAGGATGTTCAGACTCTATTGTTTACTATAGTTTGAAAGAGAGAGAGAGAGAGAGAGAGAGAGATTATAATTCGTCATAGACATGCATACCAAATGACTGAAAGTAAAGGGTAACTTACAAATAAGCTGTGAAATGTATTGGTTTAAACTTGATAATATGATGATGACGATAATGTAGTTAAACTGTGACCCTGTCAAAAATACGTTTATCTTGGCCCTTAAATTTGTCTGCTTCTGACCCATCATTTTTCAGACAGGCTTTGTTTTGCTTTCCCCTTTGTCTGTTTCACCGTTTCAGGGATTGTATAACCCCTTTCAACATTCTTCCCCATACTTTAATCGCCAGTCAAAATACAAGCGCGCGGACCAAGTTTTAGGAGCCGTTTCCAAGTAGCAGTCTACCTTGCAAATTAGTTTCACATTGGCGATTATCTTTCTCAGATGTCAGGATTGGTCAACTTTTTTTTGGAAGAAAAGAACAAAGGAGCATTGTCTATTTAGAGGATTTTATCTGATTAGTTGTTTTAGTGCAGGGTTCTCAGACTTGTTGGGCAAATCCAGTGGATGGGTACTTTAACTATACCCTGCCCCTTTACTTATCCAATTGAAGATATATCTTTTCCCATTATACCAAGTCTTCTTAATGCTGTTAAAAGAGGCCTAATCCCCATCCCACTAATTTAGTGCATATGCTCGGTGTCATGCTGCCAATACAAGCAGCCAAGTGGGATCATAGGAATGTATGATTTCACTGCCTCTGTAGCATGCCAAGCATGAGCCAACTGTGCCTCAACAGTACCAACTGTTGCGAGAAATTAGGTTTTGAATTGCGATCCCTAGCTAATTATACTTTAGTAGTTGTGTGTACAATTAGCACAGTTTCTGACAGTTACTTAAGACATCTTACTTTTGCTCAGTGTCAGCCTACTAAAAGTCATTAGATTCCTGACTGTTTTACAGTCCTCAGTTATTCCTCAGTCTTTGCCTGCCATTTTAAATTTGTACTTACCATCAGAGGTAAGCGTTCCTTGCGGTGGTGGAGGGTCAATCCCAAAAGGGCTTATTGTAGGTGGGTTGATGCGTGGTCCACGGGAGAACTCCCTGTTGTTATTGTCCCTCTGTATCTCATTGGTGAAACGGTTGTTGACTGGTATATTCTGCGGTACCACCTGCACCAGAGGGGGAACTGCAGGCAACTCACTGCGTCCCAGCGTCCTCATACACTGCTCCTCCAGTGCAGATATGAGAATGGACTGGTTGTTGACCACTCCGGCCATTGTGGCAAAACGGGCCTCTAGCTCCCTATACCTTGAAGCCAGTCGCATCATCTCTGAGGTCACATTGAGGACACGGTTCTCCAGCTGGGCGAGCTCCAAGGAGTTGTCTCTCTTCCTGATGATCTCATGTAGCAGCTGCATATATAGTTGGGTCACCCTGGAGTTCATGTTCCTGCTCTCTTTCCGCAGCAGCTTCATCTCATTCACCAAGTTACCATCCACATCTACCACCAGCTGCAGCGTCTCAATCTCACGGCGCTGTTTGTTGAGCACTTCCCGCACATCTGCAATCTCCATACGGGTCACTCTTTCCTTGTCTGGCTCTGGGCCTGTGGTGCTGGCACAGATTGGACCTGATGACAGATATGATTTAAGAGATTAATAAGAAGCTGTTTTGATGTAATGGAAAGCAAAAGAGAGACTAGTTCAACCATATTGTACTAGGGGTACTTTTCAAAAAATATCATCTTTTCTACCTGTGATTCTCTGCTCAGGTACAAGGAAGGTATAAGAGCATTTTTTGGCATCAGGATCCAGAGGAGCTCTTTTACTCCTGTGGAGAGAAGGCTCTTTGGTCCTCCGGGCTTCCCTGGAGCTCCTGCAGTAACTTTCCTGCCAGAGGGAGAGGCAGAGCAAGGCGCACAGACTCCACATCAGCCCTTGCATTGCTGCTGGCTGACTGAATGGATAGATGGGCAGCTACTGGTACTCCCTCCAGGCCTCCCTGAAAGAACACAAGACCTTAGGAGTTAAGGAAACAACTTTTTCTTTGTGTACAATGAATAAAAATACCAGGACTGTTAATTATTTGCTTTTCCAGAGCAGAGGGTTATAGAATTTTGATGAAATAGTATTTGAAGCTTTTTTTTTTTCTTAAAAAAAAAAAATCAGCAGACAATCTGTAATTGTTTAGGAAAGTATCCAGTCGAGAATTTGTCACGTACTGCTCCCACAGACTGTTATTTGTGTGGAAATAGTGAAAGAGAGAACACATTTTCTGTCCAGCCAACTGGCTTACGTCTGCTTTCTGTCTTAGTTAGTTCCCCTGCTGACAGACACCCCATTTTTCAGAGGTTCTCTTGGTTTCCCCCTATTAAGGAGGTATGATATCTAACTGTTGCTGATTTATCTTTATCTTCATCCTTCCCTTGAATTTAGTTTGTCTTCTTTAGTCTAGGACAGAGACTTGGCAAACTCCCATCCTCCCGGCTTCTATAAGATCCTACTTAAAGTTGTTTTTTGTTTTGTTTTTTTCCTCCCAACTGTAGGAATCAGGAACACTTTTTAGAAATTACGGTACTTCTCAAGTTGACCACAGGAATCATCTTCCAGTTTCTGGATTGTACTGTAGATACTGGAGCAAGCAGCAGAAAATGGATGGTAACTTCATTTATTTTTACGTTGGGGCTTGCAAAGCACAGTCTCTTCTTAGTTTCTTTTTCCCCGCAACAGATACTTTTATTGATATGACACAAAATGGCAACCTAATGTGTTACAGTTACCTGATTCTTGTTGATCGATGCTTACATGGCAGACCCACATCAAGCTAAATGTATCAACAAGCTTTTTAACAATAATGTGCCATGCTGGGGATGTCATCTGCTACAGACATGGGTAGTTTGAGAACAGAGCAGTATAATCTGCTCCATTGTTATCGTATCGTTACCGTATTTGTCTCACCTGTCCTCCAGTGTGATTGTAAAGTGACAGTAATGAGACAGATTTTATCCGTAGCTGAGCATTTTTCAGTTCTTAGCAACAGGAAATGGTGGTTAGCATGCAGCACAGGCTGCTAAAAAGCACCTCACTAAGCTGCTGGCATTTTTTAGCATAGCGTAAAAACCTTTTGCATACAATTGAGGGAGTACTTCAGCCTTAAGAGGGTGTAAAAGATATGTTGTGGCCATGCACCTCAGTAGGAAATTCAGTGCCACTTGGCTGTATAGTTTTGTTTTGTTTTTTTGTTTTTTTAGATATAAAGTCTATTCCACGTTGCTCCACCATGACATTAAAATATAAATACCTGGCTTCTGACTTACTACTTGAGGATTTTTTTTTTCTTAATTGTCCACAGGGTCCACAGCTTAGATATGTTACTGTCCTTTGTAACTAAGTTGGCTACTCGCACTGGCCTCACCTGAAACACACCAACCACAAACTGATCCTAATGCAGTTTCCTTTGACACAGTTAAACATGCCAGCACAGGTGTTGGGTAAGAGGTACTATTTATATTTTATTTAAATTATATTTTCCAAGGACAGTCACTAATGGATGTGAGATTAAGTCAGAAATCAATCAATAATATGTGCAAAGCTGTTTCCCCTTGTGATTATTTTTTTTTTGTTTTGTTTTGTTTTGTTCTGTTTCTCATCAGCATACAAACACAAAAAGCGCTCTCACAGTCTCATATACTGCTCAATCTAACACCCGACCTGGTCCTATGCAAGGCCAAGACTGTCTATCCCTCCTAATCCACTCCATCACTCTTCACAGTCAGTCTTTTCTCTATGCCACATCATTAAGGCCTACCCTCCACCCTGAAACTCAGGCGCTGTGTGTCTCCCACATGACGCCATTGTGGTTCTTCAGGAATTCTGGCAATTATGTCACTTGGAACAATGTTGAAAGAGGGCAGAATTACAGTTAGTACTGTAGATCTGCAGGGTGTATGCATATGTGTGCGTGTACCTTTTTAATGGTATGTTTAAGTTCGTGTGTCTGTCTGTATGATTGAATACTCTGTGTGCATGACTACTCAGAGATGTTATTCATTTTCATGGTTGTATGTTTTTCCAGCAGCCTGTGTGTCTGACAGCGTAACCAGGTACTGTATCCTTGCTGACCTTGGTGAGAGCTGCTAATGACTTTACCAGCAGCATCAGCACTATCAGTCCTCAAGTGTCTTCTCTCCTAAACTGTGGCTGACTTTTTACACTTATCAGTTCCACAAAGTCTTCATATTCATAAAGCTTACGGGGCATTAACAGAACTGTAACATCACAGCTCATCGATCAATTATTGCCTGCCTTACCGCCTACCTACAGTCCCTTTCCTCTCTCCCTTCGCCCTCTCAGCTCCTACCTTCATTTTATTTCCTTCTGTGATGTGGTTCTGAGTATGAGGGGCCTAGTCTCTTTTCATGGAAACGTAGCATATCAAAGACATTCCAGGAGATACTGAGAGGTCAGTAGTGTGTTGTAAAGGTACAACATTGACAGTGTTTCACCAGAACAAGCAGAGTGCCCTTTGAGTAAGAAGAAAAAAAAACATCTAAATTGGTTCAGGCCTGTAAGGGTTGTTAAAAGAAAAACACAAAGCTCACCTGTGTTTAAAGAACATCTGGTAACGTATCTTTTTATACTTGTGCAGTAGTACACATCTGTCCAGATATGCATGAGTTCACACTGCTTGATTGTTTCTCCTCAGGCTGCATTGTGTATAAAAGATGGATGCAGCCATCAGGACATTACCATTGTGTTTTTGGAGTCAGAAAGCAAGAATGTGTAGTACCAAGTTAGCTTAAGGTCACGAACTTGATGTGCAAGTTATAGGCTGCAAGTATTATTTCACTTAGAATGTATTGTCAGGTGGTTGAGAGACAGTAGGAGGTTAAAGATGGAAGAAAGTAATGGTGGTAGAAAATGGGTCATGGCCCTTTTTGCCTTTCAGGTCAGTCATCGTGAACATAACCTGAGGCAAATCCTCTCATACATAAACTACTCTCATTCCTTTTTATTCTTAACAGAATTCTCTGGCACTTTCTTTCAACGTGAATGGCCCATCCTCTTGACTCCCCCCCCCCCCCCCCCCCCCCCCCCCCCTTTTTTTTTTCATTGCTTTTCTTCCTCTTTGCTCCCTCTGTTTAGTGCTTCTTCCACCCTTTTCAGTTACAGTTAACTAAAAGCACATGGGAGAACTAGACTGTAAGTAGTATACCAAATAAGAAAAATTTAAACCAATTTTCTACTTTAATATGAATAGGATTGTTATTTTTTTGTTGGTGCTGCCTTACTAGCAAAAAATCATGTGTAGTCCATTTGAAACCAGTGAAGGACTGACAAAGGATTTGAAACGGTCACCCCTGCATGCCTTTTTCCTCCATCTTTTTGGCAGTAGTATGATCTCATGCACCTCTGTCATGCACTGCAGGGTATGCACTTCCTTATCTATCTTACAGTATCTCTTTAATTGTCCGCCCTCCCCTGTCTGCATGTCTCTTTTTGTATGCCCCTGTCTGTGCTTTGGGTTAATTTATTTTCAATCCACAGTCATTCCACTGTATGAACCATTACACTATTATAAATGCAAATTCTGCACTTCAGCTGTAGTTGCTCTATATTTTGTTTTGTTTTTTAGTCACTTTGTAAATGATCAAAAAAAAACATAAAGGGGTTCACCGCACTTGCCCACATATGAAAAAACAAAAACTATACAAAAACAAAATTACGAATTACAAAATGAGAATTGGCGCCATGCTGAATTAACTGCATTTCAAATTGGTCTTGGCGTACTATATTTACAATGACTGCACAATGACAGCCAGTTTCCTCTGGAGAGAAACTGGCTTTCGTCTACCTTTTAGATTGTTCATGTAGAGGCTGCTGTTATAGTTATATTATGATTGTAAGAGAGGAAATGACCAGAGAAGTCATTAAGTAAGACATCTGTTTACTTTGCTCCTGGCAGGGAAAAATTAGCTTGTAATATTCGGATAGACAGCATAATGATTGTTGAGGCTGACTTCACAGAGATGGCCATATGGCAGGCACTCTTAACCTTGGGTTTCACTGTGCATAATTGCAACAAACATATATTCATTTGTCACCTAAAGAAAACTATTACAAATATTTACTATAAACTGCTTGCATGGAGATTGTCATACACCTGTAGGTGTCTGGTTACAGGTGAATGAAGTGTGTGCTTTAGAAGGAATGCCAAACAGACAAGTGATAAATTAAAAGAAAAATCTGAACAACTGCGTGGAGAAACTTAGATGTGTAATTACAAGTGTGCTGTTTGTTAGGCTGTTTACACACAGTCTTGCTCTATATTATGTCCAGAAATTCTGAGAAGAGCCAGTTGATTGTGATTTCATGTGAAGATGGCGGAACTGATCCAGATGTCTGCTCAAGTGGTTACATAAGCAGTTTAACTGTAGTCTCAGCTAGTGGAGAAGTACATGTTCCATAAACCAGGAGAAAAGTATAGGCCTAAGTGCTTGAACCCTGCAGTGAGGAGATGTCATAGTTTGGGTTTACTTGTTTCCTTAGAGCGCCAAAGTATGTATGTAAGTAAGTATGAGTATGAGATTGATGTAAACCATGCTGTGGCCTTTGAGGTCACTAGATTTGAAGCTTATAGAACATTATGAGCCAACATGTTACGCAGCGGTATTAAAACTCTATACAAGGGGATAACTATGAAGATAATGATGTTTATCCCTAATTTAATGTTCCATAGAGTTGGAGAATAAAATCTTTGGTGCCTTTAAAGCTGTGTTGGTGGCACATGGGAGCTTAATACCTTACTGAGAAACTTTATATTTGTTTTTGCTTCAGTTTGTAACCTCCTGTACATGTGTATAATATCAGTCTGCAGCATGTTTGTTTCAGCGCCCATGGTGGGTTTCTAATGTGTCAGTCTCTCACTTGATGGATTGCAGTCCAGCCAGTGGGAGAGAATGACTTGGATAGAATTTATTTATATTTTCAAAGTCAATGTTTTTCCCAGCCTCCAAAATCCTCTGCTTCCACTCCCTCATCTGGTCCTCAGACTTTCCCACAATAAGTCCAAAATACCTCCAAACACCTCATCACTGGTTACAAAAAGAAGGGAACGTGAAAACAAAATAGGGAAAATAGGGATGAGTGAAGGAAAGAAGTTTATTCTCATTCAAGGAACAACGTGGAAACAGCAGCAGCAGCTTTTTTTCTGTTCATGACATCAGACAGAGCTGAGTTACATGAGAAGTCAAACTTTTCCTGCGCTTGCTGAAACAATAGGTTACAGAAGCGTACGCAGAACAGCCAACAAAGAAACGATCTAACTTGCTTTTGATGAAGGATAGAATGAAAATGTGAGTAAATAAATGGCTTTGGGAGGATAACTCAGCATGAGCGGGGATGTAGTAAAAGCGCTGACATTATGAAGCAGTTAATGAGAAGAAAAACAAACCAAAAAAAACCAGCATTCACACAGGAGTGCTAAAAACACGGAAAACTCGTAAAAGCCTCATCAAAACTGAAGAAACTTTAAATGCCGCTTCTAAAATGGAATACAAATTACATTGCGGTACAGTAAGTAATGGGAATGTTTTATATCAGTTCATGGTGTAAAACTAAAAGGGAAATGAGGGCAGATGCAAAGAATTACAGTAGGATTTTCTTTTTATTAGAAAACCTGAGCCACAAACGGATACTGGAGGTTTTTACTGGAACTTAAGTCAATCCACTAAACGTTATAACTTGAATATTAAGTTGATGGTGGCCTGTATTTGTAATAAAACCAACCCTTACCAACAAGTTATTTCAACCTCCTGCTTTTCTAGCTACTAAACTGTCGTCCTTGATGATGCTATGTTAGTGAGGCGTGATCCCCCAAAACCACCCTGAGGCCCTATGGGCCCCCCATCTGTTTTCCTTCTTCTGTAGAGGAAACTCTATAAACATGTGGGCTGAGACTGTTGTTGGGGTCAGAGGTCTATTTGTAGATTAGGGTACAGTCCCACCCTTCCTCTACTTTGCTCCCACCCACTCATCCGCCCTGAAATCAATTGGTCTTTGTGGAAAGCGGGTTCCCCGTCTTACTCTGCGTTCATAACATGCACTTAAATGCACAGAAACTCAGGGTCATCCTTTTGTCTGTGCTGTGCTTAGTGTTGGAAATCTCAGTCATTACATTGTCATTATTACATGACACTCTTCCTCTTGCTTCCCCTGCTATAGAATAGACGACGCACACACACATCTTTGGCATTATTCATTCTTGTGCATGAAAAAACCAACTGATGATACCATAAACTTGCATCTTCCTTTATATAGTGTATTTTCTCATTCAGACGTGGCTAATTTGTCTTCTCAATGGGTCACGTGAGAAACTGGAACTGTTCTGTGTGTGCTCCACCGATAGGTTGGTATTAATTTTGTGTCTTTTATATGTTTATTGATGTAACCCTCCACAACAGTCCCAGTTTCTTGGTGAAAATTAATTTCCCACCCGTCATCCAGCTAGGTTGATAGATTAGCTGTAGCTTCACCTGTCCTGGTTGGCGTACTCTTTGGTTGATAACTGATAAATAAATGAATATCTGGATTGCTGCTTCAGGTTTTGTGCAGCAAAAATTACTTTCAGGAAGGTCAGGCGATCCAGGAGAGCAAGGAGGGGGAAAATATTTTTTAAAAAAAAGAATTTATATGAATGTTTGTTTGGCTGGATGGTTTAAAATTTCTGATTTAGTACATTCTTTGGCCACTCGTGCATACTTTTCCTTGGTTTTTATTTCTCTTCTGAGTCACACCTAGCCTTAAACTCATACCTCAGACTACACATGCTTTCTATTAGCTAAATCAACAAGGAAGAACACATAAATTTGCACACTGCATTACACGCTTGTTGTCCACTGGCTCTACTTAGTTACATGCCTCCACTTCACCCGTCTATTTACCCTGACCTCCTGGCTGACCTCTTCCTCCCTACGGTGACCAGTCTGTTCAGCTGTGTCCAAGCTCTCATTAATGAGCTTCACAGTTCAAACAAACTTTCCTGTGACTATCCTTGACTTTATCCTCCCCACTAGTTTTTGTATGTCCTTATAAAGTCTAAAGGTTTGTGTGGCTCATAATGTCGGTTTGAGTTTTAAGAGATGTGTAATGTGTCAGAGTTGTTGTTCTGTGGTTGGGTTTAACATGTGCACACAGTAGTGCAGGAGCAGTGTTTTTGGATAAGACTTTATCCAGGATGTTATCTTTGTCCGCTTCTCTAATTGGCTGCGTTTTGCAGATAAAATCAGTTGAGACTAGCATTGACACGGGTTAAAAATGCAAGATACGATTGGATGCATGCCTGCTGCCCAAACACCGCAGCTGTTTGTTGGTGCTGGCTGGGTGAGCTATGAGTCTCGTGCTGAGTTACAGCATAGTCTATAAAGGGACTGGTGGGGAGGGCTGCAGGTAACTGACTCTGGTAGGCCACGCACTGCCTGACTGGCTTGTCGTGGGACTTTTGCAAACTTTAAATAGAAAAGACATCAAACAGATTTTCTGCTGTGATTTAAAACTCTTAAGGTGAAGGCTAAGAGAATGGTTGGTTTATGCGTGGATTGTAAGTAATGACCCGTTTTTAAAGCCTGTCCTTTGTGCAGTCACGGTTCAGGTAGAGCCGAATGCTGGTGCTTCAGCACGGAATGTTCTGGATATTTCTCAGACAGCTGTTCCTGCCTCCCCTTTATCTTTTTATCTTTTTTTTCTCCCCCTTATTTTTCCAGCCTGAATTATTAGAGGTATCGATATTATGATTTATTACTCTAAGCGGAAAAATGAGCATGCTCGTGCAGTGTTTTCTTAGCCTTTTCGCCATCGCTCATTTTGCCTTTTACTTCAAACACTGGCTTTTTGAAGGTCTGCGTGTCTCTCACGGACCTTTACAGCATTCACAGATGTGGCTTTGTAGCGAGCAGAATGTTTCCACAGATACCACCAACAGACCAGGACGTAAGCAAAAACATTTGAAGATAATTGTGAGTTGTTGATATGGAAGAGCACCATATTGATGTTGTTAGTGTTCAAAGCTTTTGCCATCATGACAAGTTTGGGACTGAAGTGTCTTATGTCCATGGGGTGTATTTGATAGAGGATGTGGTTAAGGTTGGCTTACACTGCATTTTATCTTTTCCCTTAACACGACCCTGAAAGGGGAGCTTATAAACTGCCATAGAAACAATCTGCTCACTTTTAAGCCTTCCAAAAGGGGCTGTGAGATGAGATGAGATGTCACCACGTCTGAATGTACAGATGGAACTTATTGGCCTAACCCCGATTTCCACCAGGTTAACTCGGCTACATCCCTGTACCCCTGTTAGCAGCCAGGTTCAGACTGTATTAGGAAACCAAAAGCCAAGAAAAAATAAACAGGCCTAGGAGCAGAGCTCAAATCTGTCCATCTGAGCTGATCACTCTCCCTCAAGTGTTTTGCTGGAATGTCCCAGTTTTCTTTTTTTTGTCTTCTCTCTGGCTTTTTCTTTCTCCTCAGGTAAGGTTTAATGTCATTTTCAGAGCAAGTTTAATCTTGGATGTTTCTCCATTCTCACATCTAGATGAAACAACTCATTGACTGTATATTTTTTTAAATCGTTTTACATAACTGATGTAAATCATGGCCCTGCACACCAGAAATAGTTGTACTTTCTGAATTCAGTTGTTTTTGCCCTTCCTTAATACAACTAGGATCATAAATTCTCTCCAGATTTCTTTCTTGGCCTCATATACATTACATATGTTAAATGTATACACGATACACTTCTCAGTATGCTGTACACAGTATATCTCAGTCAGACTCCAGGGGATAGCCAAAGAAGCGTTGCTAAATGTTTCTGTCTGCAGATGTAACCTCCAGTCACGAAACGTCCTAACCTCTCCAACCTCTCAGCCAGAACTCTCACAGCTGCCCAGACACACACAAAACACCATCTTGCTGACAGACACACACACTCACCGATTCCAAAATCAAAATTGAAAACAGAATAAAACTCGGGCAGCGTTTACCTTTTTGTTACCAGTAGTGAGATGGATGTTTTCCTGCAGTTATGGTTTCACGTGTATATTATATTCTGTCTTCACCGGGCTGCAGTGCGCAGGACTCATGTCTCTGTCTCTCTCTTTGTCCAAGTCTTCAGAGGTTCTCTCCTCTACTCACTCCTCCTGTTCTGTAGCAATAAATCACAATGCAAGGCTTTAGTCAAGGCCCTGCTTCCCAAAGCTGCACTTCTCCCTGTGGACTTAGCTTTCCTGGTGCTCAGACTGGGGTATGGTTCAAAAGCCGGCCACTTCAACAGACTGAGCTCTCACCACTGATGCCTTGAGTTTTTCACAAAGCATGGGGGAGACTAGAAGAGGGAGGGGAAGGAGGAAGAGAAGGGAGGAGAAGGGGGATGAGGGTGTGGGTGTTGAAGATTGCTTTTTTTTTTTTTTTTTTTTTCCCTCCTTCATTTTATTTATTTATTTATTTTTTTTAGTTACCCAGCCTACCTCTGATGTCATAGTGATAAAGAAAAAAAAGACCAAAAAAGAGAATGGCAGAGCTGCTGATTAAATGTCCCATCCTTAACAATGACCTGTGTGGTTTTTGTATAAGGGAGAAAAGAGACAAGGCCTGTTTGAATTCAGGTGTTTCGCTGAGTCCAGGACTGCTTTGACCTCTTCATCCTCAATTACAACTTGAAGTTCCCCTCCTTTTGCTTTTCCCTGTAGCAACGAGAAAAGCTGATTGTAATGCTGCTGGGGTTTCGGAGCTTCTTCCTGTAGAGAACAGCTGGATGTGAGAGTCAGAGACCAAAGCAGGCAGATAGAAATGATTCGTGGCACTACTGGTGCAAATGGTCACTCCAGGTTTACTCTAAGTTTACTTTAAGTTTATTATCACCATTGTGATTTACTTGATTGTGTTATTTATACATGTTTAAGCTGTAATGTTTAAAAGATCTTACTTGAACCATTTTGGAAGAATTTTCTCCCTGATTTGTGATTGAATTTCTTCCTTCTTGCCATGATTATTTATTTATTTCCATCTCATACAAGTTTTGCTACAAGTAAACGTATACAAAGTGCCCGTGCATCCAAACCACAGCTTCTCTACTCATGCTTCTGTCTGCGTGTTCCAGGCAGTATGGATTTGTGCATGACTAACCGCCGTTATCCCAGACATACTCTCATACAAGAAGCTATAGCGGTTAAGCCTTTAGGATTTCTCTCTTCCTCCTCTTCTCCCCAACTCACTGCTGAGTTGCAAAGCGCTTGTAAACTTTTTCTTCTGTTCTCACCCTTTCCCTCTAATTCTAATCAGCTGTGTGTGTGTGTGTGTGTGTGTGTGTGATTTCCCAAAAACAAAGTGTGACCTCCTTTATCTGTTGGATCTCCTCCTGCCGTTGTGTGTTTAGGCTCTGTGTCAGCAGTGCTGTGTGTATTACACCATTTTCCATGGAGGGGAGGGTTGTGGGTGTCATGTAGTCTGCTGTGTGATAAGTTTTCTTACATCTGCACCCAATCTCGACCCTGGCGTGTCAAAAAAAAAACATTCTGCAAGAAAAATGAAAAGAAGAGGGGACTGTAAGGAAATGCGCACCATCAGTTCAACTTGTTAATAACTCTCTTCAGAATGATGGCAAGCTGCTTCTGGGTTTGTCTTTTAATGTTAATATTTATTTAATGAGAATAAGAGTCTCAGCTTTTCTCCAAATCTGCCAGAAATAGGCACTGAGAGTTAGGGGGGAGAGATGGCCATGAGTTGGAAAGGCTAAAGAGAAGATCTACTTGGAGCACTCGTTCAGATCCACTGGGAAAAAATCAGAGGGAAAAAGTCTTTTTGAAGCTTGAGCAAAGTATATGCAAATTAGGTTTTGCAGGGTTTTTATTCCTGTCTGTTTTTGCCATATCAAACAAGCAGTGTGCAATTACCAGCTGAATTTGACTCCAAGAACCCCACAGCTGCATGACACTTGCATCATGCACCCAAGGAAATCTGGCTCTGTTGCAGTGTCCAGCCTTGTTTGTGTCTACATGTTTGCTTTCTAATGAGCTGAGCTCTGCGTTCGGTCAGGAAAACTCCCTGTGTTCTCCACTGAGGGTTAAAATAACACCTCCAACAGATGGACGCTGTCCTCATTTGGCTTGCAGGGGGCTCTTGGATTGCTGAAGGATGAGTGCATGAGGGAGTTGTGCTGTGATTCTCTTAATTTAACAGACATCTCTTTCTATCTGCTTTTTTTCTCCCTTTTCAGGAATGTACCTTTCTGATCTGACATATATAGATTCAGCCTACCCCTCCACGGGCAGCATACTGGAGAACGAACAGAGATCAAACCTGATGAATAACATTCTCAGAATCATATCGGACCTGCAGAGATCCTGTACCTACGGTGAGACTTCAACAGATACATGCCTATGCTGGTGTAGTATGTATATTTATGAGTATATATATATATATAGAGAGAGAAGGGTTAAAGCAGATTGTTTCTCACTGTGGTTACATTTGGGGTGGTTGCATCAAGACCCAGCGTTGGATAAATAAAGCAAGACTTGTCTGGCATGGGTAGGGTTTGTCCCATCTGGTGACTGTTTGTCTGCCTGCAGAGGGCGCTGTTGTCAGATGGAGGCAGTGTACAAAGTGTCTGGTACATGCCACTCTTGCTTGTGCTGTTGTTGGTCCATCAGCCAGCCGCAGAAAGCAAAAAAGTTATAACGTACGAAGAGCTGAAGTGAAACTGATTGTTAAAAACCATGAAAAGCGTCCACTGCAGCCACTGGCTGAGCTGTTCATACTGTAGTTTTTGATCTTTGAAGGGTTTTTTTCGCAGTGAACTTCGCTCTTCCCTCTCTCCAGCCCTCTTGTCAACCAATTAACATTCGGCACACGCTTACGTCATCCACTTTAAGCGATGCGCAATCTGAATTCCCATCCCCAAGCGTGTCTGGGATAGGTGAAAACCCCGTCCAACCAGAAACGCGTATGTGGACCGGCACATTTGCAGCACCAAAAATCCCACATAAGGCTTTATTCAAACTGTTATTCACTAAAAGTGAAGCAGGAAGTGAGTCATTTGAATTAGGACAAATATTTGCTTAAAATTGGCTAATACCCTTCGAGGAAGATTCTACATACAGCGGGTTTAAAAGTCCTCCAGCACACAACCACAGCTTACTGGAAAACGGTTGTTTTTCATCTTCTCTAAAAATATGCAGATGTTTCAAATAGGTGTTGGTCATTTAAGTACTTAAAACTAAGACACAGCTATTTCCTAGCTACACTCAGGCGGCTGCTGCTCTGGAGCTGTGTTTGGTTTAAAGTACTAATGTTATCCTTTTTCCAGACCCTTATTCTAGCCAACGTAAAGTATGCTGGCAGCTTGTGTTACACAGGCTCACATGTACACATGTGTTTTTAATTTCATGTCTGCCTGTATCTTCTCTTTCTCAGATATACCAGTGTTGCCTCATATACAGAAGTATCTCAACTCAGTCAGGTATATTGAGGAGCTGCAAAAGTTTGTGGAGGATGACAATTACAAGTAAGAAGCAAACAAACAAAGCTTTTGCATTATAGTTATGATTCCTTGCCAAGGTGAAAAAGAGCGATGACTGTCCTGCTAATTGTACTGCTTGCTTTTCTCTGTCACCCCCCCAAAACAACATCTCTGTTTCTTTTCATCATGATGAATTTACAGAAGCATATTATAGGGTACTGAAATTGATTTTTCAATTGATTTATGCTGCATTTTTTTCTTTAGATTGTCACAGAAGATTGAGCCGGGCACCAGCACACCACGAGCCAACGCCTCCAAAGAGGATCTTGCCGGTGAGTTTGAATGCAGATCTTCAAATGTAGAATTACCTGTATACACAGCGACTGCTTAGTCTCGCTTAAACTGAACTGAATGTCCAAGTAGTTTCAAATTTGGACATTAGTATATCAGTTATAACAAAAATGATAGTTTTTGTTTTGTTTTCAAATTAAATGGCACATTTGTCCAATGTTGTTAAAAAGTAACATGTTTTAATTGATTGATCCTGTTAAGCTGTCATTAATGTCTTTATCTGCAAAGATTATGTTTTCACTTTCAATGTGCATTTCAATGTCCTACATTTTTTCACTTCAAGTGGAATTTAAAAGTTCTTTAAAAGAATAAGAATAATAAAGAATTAACTTGTCTTTTTCTGTACACACCATGTACATGACATCTCTATTCTTCTGTTGTGGTTTTACTCTGTTTACAGGTCAGGAAGCGTCAGCATCTCCTCTCTGTGGACGTAAATGTGCGGTAGCACCAGACGGAACCAAAGTCCCAGCAACACCTCCATCCCCCAGGAACCTTCTGCCCTACGGACACAGGAAGTGTCACAGTCTGGGCTACAAGTCAGTTTCTATTGTTATCTTTTATAAGAAATCATTTTCATATGTATGTCCTATAGTTTAAAAAATATATATACACACACACACACACACACACACACATATACACACTGGTGCTACTCTGCTATGTCTCTCTGTCTGCTTTGTTGTGTCTCCACAGCTTTATCCATAAGACAAATACAGTAGAGTTTAAAAGTGCTACATTTCCCAATGCTGGCTCTCGCCATCTGTTGGATGACAGCGTGATGGAAAGCCACAGTCCTACCAGGGGACAAGCAGAGAGCTCGACTCTGTCCAGTGGCATTTCACTTGGTAATACTTACACCTCTACAGTTATGAAGTAGAGTTTTTATGTTCAGTGGATGTTTTTGTGATGTTTTTTATATGTATACAGGGAGCAGTGAGGGCTCGGAGCTCAGTGAAGAGATGTCTTGGCCAGCTTTTGAGAGGTAAAGCTAATGTATCCATGTCTTCACTGTTTTTTCATCATAACCACATGCAAAAATCAGATTGAAGGAAAAAAAAAATCCCCAGCCTGGATGTGATCATCTAAATTTTAAAGCTCTGGCTTCAAGGCACATTTATGCAAAACGATCTGCCATTGAAACCCTCTCACACGCGCCATGCTTTTAGCCTTGCAGCCACGGCAGTCATGCCTCATCCGTCCACTGCTGCGCTTTGCCTTTAGCAAAGATGTAAAGATGCTTCTGCTTCTCCAGCAGCCTGAAATGTATTAACTGCTTTAACATTTAAGTCTAGCAGCCCCCGTGCCAACCTGTGTCTGGAGCAAAACTATGAGGAAAAAATGCTCAGCTGAAGAATCTACTTGCTTGAAAATCATCTTAACCTCTTTTAAAGCACTGTTCCTTTTTTAAAGTTTTGAGTAACCCAAAAAAACACATCTATCGATAACTCCTCTAACCAAATAACTGCTCCTCATCTTTCCCTAATCCATGCTATTTAAATAAGGCAACAAAAAAAAAAAGTGGGGAAAAAGAGAGCCACACAGCCTTAACAGTATCCCGTGCCCCCTATTTTGTCCTATCCTATCTTATGCTATTCTGAACAGGACTCGGTTCTATCACTCTCTGGGCCCAGTGACCCGTGTGGCCCGCATCCCCTACAAAGGCGTCTTGAGGCCCAGCAGGTACACCCATCTCGACCGGAACAAACTTGATCTGAGCCAAAGCCTCTCTTGCCCTCACTTTCCACCCTTGAGTCCCTGCCAGGGGCTGCTGTGTGCTGGTGCTTAGTGTGTGTACTGCTGGGGTAATCTTGTAGTTTGACATAAGAGTGTATGTGCTGGTGAAATCACATATCTGGTGAAGGGAAAAGGATTCTTATGGTTCTTTATCTTTTGCTGCCTTCTCGAATTTCTTGCATGCCTGTCTCATTCTCAGACTTATTGAGGTTGAAGTCTAGGTCTAGGTATTGGAGTCTGCACGTCAGCCAGCTAAAGCTAAAAGCGTTGACTTAACAGACAAGAAGTCTGAGGATGAATTTTGCTGCACCTTATTAAAACCTTTAAAAAAATCTATATTACCATATGCTTCAGATATCATCTTTCCAGATCCTGAGATTATAGTCAACCTAGACTTCTTTTTGTGATTAGTTTCCAAAGTATTTCACAGCTTGGAGGTAAAAGCAAATTTCCAAAGTCACAGTCACAGTGCTGTTGCTGGAAATAAACTGTTAAATCCTCATTCCTATAGTCGAGAGGAGCAGACTATTCAGGAGCATTAGTCCAGTTGTCATGGACATTGCATATTAGGCATCTCTTGTGGTTAGGGATGCGCTCGCTCTCTCTCTGTCTCTCTCTCTTCCCCCCCCCCCCCCCCCCCTACCAGGCTTCGCTAGACTCCTGCACTGAGCTTCCTGCTCTGATCCTCCAGACAGACACAATCTGCACACCACTTTTCCCATCTTTGCTCTTCTTTTTTGTGATAGCAGTGTTGAGATTTATATCTATGAAATTCATTTTTCTCAAAACAAGACAGACAAACATATGTTTTTTTTTCTTTTAAAGGGGGCTACATAGGCAGAAAGCAGGGGTAAAGGTAGCTTTGCAGATTGCATCTGGCTGTACTATTAGTTTATCTCTAAATCTATATGGTATGGTGTGCATGGAAATATGCATGTTCTTTTTCTTGTATGCATGTTTTTATATTTAAGGGGTAATGTTTGTCTTTGTCCCATTGCAGCTCAGCTGAGTCAGAGGAACTTGCAGTTCACTTGTACCCTGGAGCAGTCACAGTGCAAGGAGTGTTAAGGCGAAAGACTGTGCTCAAGGAGGGCAAGAAACCAACTGTGAGAATACACACTCACACATTTGTCTAGATAACCAGACACGCACGTGCCTTCATGTGCTGCCCATACCTTCATGTACTCCTAAGCAGGAGCACATGGGAAATATATACTGTCAATCACAGATCGGACCTCAGAGGCTTCTTAACCTGCAGAATATCTTTCTCTGTCTGTTCCACATGTTTTCTCATTAACCTCACCCTCCCGACCCTGTGACACTGAGATTACCCCCTTCTGTTTCGGCTGGAAATAAATGTGGAGCTTTATATGAACTTAAAATAACTAAAGACTGTCATAGGTAGTGATGATGGTTTAAAGTCCTGCCGTGTTAATTAATGGCTTCACTTGATCCCATTTTCTTTCATGCGTTTTCTCTTTATCTCGTTTCTATTAATTTTAAGTCTTCTTGTAGTTTGCAGAACAAGATCCTTAGATTGCATGTTGAGTCTTTCACAAGCACAAGAAAGGATTTTTTTTATTTTTTATTAAAATATGTTTTATATTTTAAGGTTCTGTTAGCTTTGATAACAGCGTTGCACAATATTGGCAACATCTTTACCAGCGTCATGAGGTCATCACCTGAAATGCTTGTTCAAGGAGTTCCCACATATGCTGAGCACTTGTCAGCTGCTTTTCCTTTTGCAGTCCATCTCATCCCAGTTTGGCATTCGTGGGTGAATGTAACCCTTACAAAGCCCAAAGGTATGTTTTGACTCACCAGAAAAGCCCCCAACCCACCTATCAACACCATCAAAGCTGCTCATCAGTTCTTCACAGTGGGAACCACACATGGAAATGCCATCCATTCCCCCTTCTCTGCATCTCACAAAAAGCTAACAGCTGGACCCAAAAGTCTAAAATCTGAACCTCTTGGGCCAAACTCCAGATTTCCACGAGTCTAATGTCCATTCCCAGTATTTGGGATCTGGAGACTTGGAGAGGTTGGGTCTGTGCCTTTTGGCTCTGTATCGTTTTTCATGAGCCATTCCTGTGTATTGTCCAGCTAGCAGAGGTTGTTGCCATTTTGGAGGTATGATTAGTTTATAAGAGTTTTTTAGCTTCTTCGTTCAAGTCTGTGTGAATGGCAAGCATCAGATTACATTGTAAAAGATGATAAGTGTCATTTGCTTTCTTGCCTGTGGCTTTAATATAGAGTCTATTACCACGTTAGTGTCACTCTATGTAGTTTTTCATTGACTTAATGTGGTTGAATTAGAGTGTGTGATCAGATTTCAATTTGTGCCTCTAGGTGGCATCTTGGACCAAATACTGGGTTGCTCTGTGTGGAACCCAACTCTACTACTACCCTGCCAAATCCTTGAAGGCCACTGAGAGAAAACATGTAAGACACGCAAGCGCACACACATACAGACTCTTTAACACTCTGGTGATGCATGCATGGGCAGCATTTTTGCAACAGGTGCTATAGAGGTGGTGTTTTCTTCGAGCAGGTGAGGACAACAGATGGAACGTAATGTAACGACACTGAGACGTCCAAACGTTTTAGATGTCCACCGTGCAAACTGCAGGTGTTGATAGAAGTGAGAGTCGGCGTACCAAATGACCCCAAAACACACTGTTTTATAAGGAGACGACATATGATAGCCATTACTTACTCAGTCTTAAAAAGTTTAATTACAAAATGAAGTCTGAGAAAAACACTTAATGATTCTTTTTCATGTGCTTTGTACTTGGTATGCACAGGGAGGGGAAAAGGGAAATGAAAACAGAGAGATGTACATTTTTCATGCCATGTCGACACGACATTATTCAAAAACAAGTAGGCTTGGGGTGTGTGAGTGTGTTCGTTTTGGTGTATAGCATCAGTTGGTCAAAAGCATTTACTGAAACTTTACAGAAACTCAAAAGAGGCAGAGAAGCAGAAGGAAATGCAGGGAGTGTGAGTTTGAGTGTGCAAGGAAGTTTTTTGGACCGTGGTGCAGCGGGGGTACAGACGGACAGATGGTAGCACTCATTGAATAATGAGGCCAGTGACATCACTCGCAGTCCTGTGTGTCACTCAGGCTAATGAGAACCTTGTGGAGTGCAATTGCAATGCTGGGATTTCACACACATGCACACAATGCTTGTGTCAATACTTCTTCCGTTTCCGCGTGTAAACAGAGAAGGTTGATTATGTTTTGGCTTTGCTTCTTACCAGTTCAAGTCCACGTCCAGCAAGATCGTGTGTGTGGTCGGTCTGATGGCTATGATGGCTGACGATCCTGAGCACCCTGACGTCTTCTTGCTGACCGACTCTGAGCATGGTGAGACTTGAACACGCCAGAGGGAGAAAGCAAAGAGGAAATGATTAATACAATGAACAGTCTATGTGTGAAAAGGATGCATTAAAATTGTGAAGTGGGTCAGGAGGTTTAAATTGAAGCTGAAGCTTGTCAGTTATTATTTTTGGCATCTCTTCATGCTCACAATACAGAAGGTGAAAAACCAGACCAAAATAAGTTTGTGTTTTGTTAAACTGTTTGTTTTTGTCAATTTTATTGTCGTTTTCATGAGGGGCCTAGTTCTTCTGAGTCTTTATCTGTTATTCTTGCTCACCTTCATGCACTGAATGACTGTAATGCTCTGAATGACTATAAATTTAACTTGAAGGAATCTAAATAATCAGATAACACTCATACAGTAATGACAGTTGCTTAACCATATTGAATACAAGATGTCCTGCCAACTGATCCAAAGCTAAGATAAGAAATGTCACAATCTCATTGTGAAATTCAGGTGGTAACAATTTTTTTTTTTTTCTTCAGTCATTTTGATCAAAATTTTGCACCAATGCACGCAAACATGTGGGTGGTGTCCACAATGTTGCTGAACAGTGAGGCTCTCTGTGAACTAAAGGGGACATTCACCTCGCAGTCCTCAAAGAACAAGTTTGAAAACCTGAGCGGGAATTTTCTTTCTTCCAAACTACATCCGTCCAGCTTGTGACTGAGCTGCATCTGTTAAGCTTTCAGCGTGTTTTGTAGTTTGGAAGAAAATAGTCCCACATGAAAAATTGCATGCACTAAACACTTGAAAGTGCTTACAGAAAGGTTTGTACATTCCTGAGAGTGCACTTACCTGCAGAGTTTTTTAGATGTATCTTTTGGGCATGCAAGTCAAGTGCCATCCAGCTTCATTATATTCAAGAGAAGGAAGTAATTTTCCAAAGCCATTATGCAAAATCGAGCAGTTGACATCCAGATTATCCAGATTAGTACATATCTCTAAAGGGGGGAGGAAAAATGTTTATTTGTTTTTGCTATAACCTGTGACTTTAAGCCCTGCAGATTGGTCATACTTGACATCCTTAATGTTCATACACAGGTGTTAATAATGTGCATTTACACACACAAATCATCTGACTTTGTCATAGATTTTTTCACATGACTTTGCTTTGAATTTATTGGGCAGACCAAAGTCAAGTGAGGCTTTTAACCATCTTCCCAGCTTGTTGAGAGAACAGGTGGAAACGAGACCTGGCACCTCACTCTGTTTGTCTCCATTGCCTAGGTAACACCTACAAGTACCAGGCAGGGAACAGAATGAATGCTTTGCTCTGGTACAAACATCTGAGTGCTGCCTGTCAGAGCAATAGGCAACAGGTATGAAGACACGAATATGCACACACAGACATGCATGAGGCTGATTAACACATGCATTTTGTAAAATCTGACTTTTTTCACAGGTGCCAGCCAATCTGATGTCATTTGAGTGACTTGTGATTAGAAGTGCGGCTGAGCAAAGGAGAGAGGGATAAGGAGACAGACGAGGACGATGGGGAAGGAGTGCCGACTCAGTAATGGGAGCTTTCACTGCCATCAGCCCTGACCACCGATTCTCCGATTCTTTGCCCTGGCCTCGCTGCAGCCTCACCTGCCACCACTGCCTTAACCAGAGTACCCTGTGTGTGTGTTTGTATTTGACAGTGAATGCGAATCCGTGTGGATGAAAATGACTGTTTTGGATTTATTAACTACTGAACAAGGACCTGCACCACTGCTCATGTCTCCCGTTGGCTTTCGGTGTCTTCTGTTCAGCACCTTCACTGGAGCCATTTGACTTCTCCTTGCTGACAGACTGACAATTTCTTTTTTTTTTTGTTGTTGTTGTTGTTGTTTTTTGGGGGGAGGACAGACCCCCCCTTTTTTTTTTGTGGTCCCCCCCACCTCCTTTTCACTGGGTGAACTATCCACCCCCCATGCTTGAAAGCAAGTTTTCCATCTTTTTATTCAGGTGGATACACAATCACACAAACAAACACACTTTGTCAGACTAACTCACCGGACTTTAGACTTATTTTTACTTACTTGATTCACACTTTAAATTGTTGGTCACTTCAATCACTTGCATTGGCTCAAAGTCACATGGTTATTTATATTTACCATGTGCACACATACACACACAAACAAACGTATTTGATTGCATCGTTGCAAACGTAAGGGCTCTTATTCGCAATCAATTCCAGCAGAAACAATTCCTACACTTCCTGAATGTGTCTAGTTTTTATCACTGTTTAGTATGCGGTGGTATAACAGCAATGAGTGGGAGGTTCACTTTAATCAGAGGAGTCTTGTCTGTTTTCCACAGAGGTACGATAATCCCAGAATCTAAGCTAAGACGCGTTCACGGTCGGGTAGATGAGAGTTGCTCCTTTTCCTCCAGTGCTGTCTGCTCGCTGCCGCCTGACATCCGCTCAGAAAGGCGATGCTTTGTCCACCAGACACACACATACACATAAACACTAAAGACTCGAAACTGTGAAAGAGTCAAAGAAAGAGAGCAACAGAAACTTGTGATACATGATTTTATCTCCTCTGGTTTAGAGTAGACACTCAAAGCTACCTGGAGCCATACAGAGTCTATTTTAAATCTTTGTTTATTATGTTTTGGGTTGTTTTGTTTTTTGTTTTTTTTCTCTTGTGCGGGATGGTGCAGTTCACAGTATTACCATGTAGTAGATGATTGCACAGCAACATTGTTTCTGTTACATTTGAATGTCTTTTTTTTTTTTTTTTTTTTTTTTTGCATTTATTTTGAATATTTTTAAGTACATGTGAATTTTAGTTTGTATATTTTTGACCTTATCTTCGTATCCAAGCCCGCCTTCAGAATTTTTGGAAATGGCATAAGCACCGAGGTTATAAGTAGTACAAAGCGACATCGCCACCAACGTTTTTCTACTGCTTTATGAAATGAAAGACAGAGCTGCAGTGCAATTACGTGTAGTTACTGGTATGTTTCAGTTGGGAAAAACCGGGGATTTACATTTTCCGCTGTACATCCCGTATATGTCAGTATGCCACAGGCTGACTTTTGCGGTTTTTGCAAAAACACGAGCGGAGTGATGGTGGTGTACACAACAGTGAGGTGCTTTTTTGCTCAGTAATAGTCAAACATCAAATTTTTCCTTTTTGATAGCTGTTTACACTGTATGTTTACACAATCCTATGCCCAGTTTCACAATCCCTTCACCGCACATACTGTATTTAATAGGAAGCCTACCGTTGTTCTATCTATTAGTGGGGTGTGTTAAACTCGGAGGAGGTTTCAGGCTGTTGATGAAGGATAATGGGGTGGACACGTTCCATACTAACGGCTTTCTAATGGGTTTTTCTTCTTCTCCAGGCTAATGTCCGGTTCATTGAGTTTCAGTTCTTTTTGTTAAAGGAGACGTTGTAGTGGATAAACCTGTGGAAGAATGAATGAGGGAGCCAAAAACAGGCCTGTGTAATGTGACGGTGACTTAAAGTATGCGTGCGCATATGTGTGTCTGTGCATACGTCTCTATTTTTATAATAACATTGTAATTCAAGCCAGATTAGGCAATCCCTTGAGGCTGCCATCACTGCTGAGCAGTGGGGTTAACCAGCTACCTAATCGTGTGTGGCTAACTTCCAGTTCACGCAAAAGCTCCACACTAACTTGTGCTGTGCCGAAATTCTGAAGAAAAGGTGACTCACAAGGAGAGAGGAAGTGGAACTCATCTGTGTCCGCTGTTGCTGGAGCTACGCGCTGAGGAGAGACTTTGTGGAGCAGCAAAATCCCAGAGTGACTTACTGTGGAGGCTAACTGATGTTTGAGTACTGCTGGTTGGCCAAAGGGACAAAAGAGGTCTGTGAATTAAATGGATGAAATGTGAGACGCAGGACGGGTGGCTGAGAGACGATTTACCTGTGTTTGTCTAAAGATGCTGGTTACTCTGTCTTAACTGACACATCCAGACAGTATGTCATTTGCAGTGCGTCAAATAAGTTTGTGCAACTATGGAAGAATTAAAGCTGTGGTCTGTGCAAAAGGAGAAAATGCAGAGATGTTAAACAAAGCCCGTCTTGATGGCCAGCGACCCCGTCAAACGTTTCTTTTCTTTGTATTAGCTTTATCTGATGTTAAATGAGAATGGTGGAAGAAAAAGACAAATGTAACTGTGGACATCAGAACAGATTTTTTTTTTTTTTTAAATTAATCTGGGTACAATAATCTCTTTGAGAGCAACCCAAATTATGTCAGGCATTTTTTTTCTTTTGTGTGGTTTTCCTCACTGTAATCTGAGTTTACATGTTTTTTGGTTGTTGTTGTTTTTTTTTCAGTGTTCAGCATATGGTCAAAGTAATGGAAACAGGTGTTTAATTTAGAGTTGGATTTCAAGATCAACCACTACTACGTCTGTTTTTGGAGAGTGTAATATAGCCACGCTCCCTTTAAGATAATCTTTTTAGGTTTTTATGAAGAAATTTGATGCCATGCTTGAACATTTTCGTGTCTGCATTACGAGCTTGTGTTTCCTTAAAACTGACCATACTGTCTGCACATGCACAACTTGCCCTGTATTAACTGTTCCGGGCAAAGCTCATTCTAGATCAGTCTTTTTAATGGTCTCGTTGTCGAGATGGAGGGTTCGATGGGAGGATGTTTATTCTTTCGGTTGGCTGGAGAAGTGTATTCAATGTGAATCGGTGCCTCACGTGCACCAGCCAGGCATTCATTCAGCATTTACCGAGGACGGCAGCGACGGCAGCCTGCATTTTAAGTCGTCAAAGCTGATGGGGGTGATGTATAAATTACCTTCACCCTTTACCTAGCTCTGTGTGTGTCTCGTCTCTGCCTGCATCATGTCTGTGGCCAGTGCTATGACCTCTCTGAGTGATGCGCTGCCTAGTGTGAAGACTAAGTAACAATAAACACTTTTTGGGGTTTTTTTTAAACTTCACGTCAATTTTATGCTTGTCGTTCTGTTGAAGGTTGTGTGTGACTGTGAAATGAAGCACAGATTTGTGCAGGTGAATGTGAGTCTTGGTCGTATTACATGTCACAGTGCTATTTGACAATTCCACCCACTCCTCCCTTCTCCTTTTTAAAAAAATAAAGTAAAAAAAATCTGGAACTGGTGATGAGCACAATGTCTAGTAGTATGGCTTCTTCGTAGTAGTGATGCCAACATATATTTTTTAAAGCAATCTAGATTTTTAAGTCTAACAAAATATCGAAAAACAAAATCAGAGCACTCCAGTTATTCTGTGTTGGTTATTTTTTATTCTTATTACACTTTCTTAATCATTGCTAGGTTACAGTCAGATCCACTACACTATAGATGTTGGCTTTGCATTACTAATAACGCACTGAGGTGTTAGTCATACATAAAGTATTAACTATTTTGTTTGTACTTTTAACAGTTAAAGGTGTTTTGTCTGTTGGGTACAGTTTAAATGTTTTTTTTTTGGGGGGGGGGGGGGGTGTTTTGTTTTTTACTTCTCAGGCCTCCTAATTATTCAAATAAAATGATTTAAAATAATCCCTTTTTATGTGGTCTGTCTTCCAAGAAAAAAAAAAAAAACTTTCATAATAAAAATAGTTTTTGCTCAAACAACAAGAATGTGGAGGTGTTGCGTCATACGTTTACTGGTACTGGGGGGTAAATGTGTCCGTTAGTCAGCTGTCTTTAAAGGTCAAAGTTTGCAACACTTGTAGCATGAAGAGCAACTTTTATTGCTTGTGCAACACATTTGTCTGTGGTCTTCATCCAGGATGTTGCCGTTGAGTTTTGGCTCCTTGAGAGTTTCGCCTCTCCCCCATGCACCATGCAAGCAGGCTGAAGTTGTGCCAAAAGGCTTGACTCAGCTACTTTCATGAAGTGTTATATTTGTTTTCCATTATTGCTAGTGATTTTAGGTATCTGAATACCTGCGACCGTTCGTACGTCTTCCTGTTTATCACACATGCAAGAGATATAGACAAATGTTGCCGTCAGTAGCACGAGGGAGGTATTTTCCAAGGTGGAAAATGAGAATGAGAGCGAGTCAAACAAAAGAACCTGCTCAAAGGGAAAAAACGAGGTGACCAGGAGTCACTAAACCTATGAGCTTTTAATGGCTGTATAACAGACATTTTTCTTCAGATCTGCATCAAAGCAAAGGCAGGCCGTTGTCAGTACCCTGCCAAATCTATTTTCCTTATCAGTTTCTAATTGAAACACGGACCCCAAACTGTTCTCAAAATCTTAACTCGGGCCCCTGACAAATGCCCCCTATAGCTTTTAAGAATAGTGTAAATCTATAATAACACTGGTTCACATGTCCAAAAAAAACAAAAGGTTTGGGGACTTTTTTTTTTTTTTGTGGTTCCCAAACCTTTTGTGGGATCTCCCACTTCAGAAGTCAGCAAAAGGTCGTGTTCCACTCATGGGTTTTATCCCACACAAATCTTTATCCGTTATTAATAATATACAAGGAGCCAATCTGCATTTTACTTATGCATATGCAACACCCATGCACACACGCGGTGTTTCAGTTTCTGGGGGCGGGCCCTACAGGGCAACACTGCCACCTGGTGGCTACCTGGCTGTCATGCAGGAGGAGGAAGCGTTTCGGAAGTGGACACGGCAGGGCACAGAAGGAATCGAAGAAAAGGGCGGAGGAAAGGGAGCTTCCGAGGGGGGTTTAAAAAAAAAAAAAAAAAGAGAGAAATCACCGCGACTTCTAGCACCTAGCCAATTTACTAAGACCAACTTTCGTTTTGAAAGACTGAAGGGACAGCTGTGTGCTACGTAATCTACAGTGAACGGCGTATGAGCATAAGGTAAGTCTGCTCGGTCTGTACCCAGTAAACACAACAGACGACGTACTGTGTGCTGCTAGCGGGCTGCTTTAGCTAACACGCACAACAAGGTGTACAGCGGTTTGCTAAACGACTAGCTGTGTTGTCACGGATGTGAACGAGCCCGTGGTGACCTGGCAGAAATGAATAACGGGGGCAGTCTCCGGTAGAAAAGTGCCTTTCTGGTATTTTAGGTGTTTTTTATGCGGGCAGTGCTCGCCAGCCGTTTCCTCGGTGGCTGCATGAAAGAGCAATTGTATGGGAGACGCCGATGCCTGCGTGGCCAAACCCGTGTCGTTAGAGCTTATTAACCGGTGTTTTTAATGTAGCTCGTTCGTGGCCAGTTTGTTGTCATTATGTCACAGCCTGGTAACGTTAACCTCGGCTCGGCAGCCACAACGAGAGCAACAGAGGCAGGTAAGTGACGGGCAGGTGAACGTGGCAGCTGGATAATTTAACTGCTGTGGTCCCTAACGCCTCGTTTGTGTGTAGCTGAAGATAAAGGTTTAGGATTAGATGAACATCACTGTGGTTCAGGAAACTCCTCTCTGCGTTAAAGGCAGAGCCACTGTAATGTGTCAACCACCAGCAGCAGCAGCAGGAGTGGACCCCCTCTGCACCACAGCAGGACGACATGTCCATCATTTCTTCAGTGAGAAAAGGCAGGTTCAACAACAACACCCCGCCACCACCCTATCCCCTCATCCTCGTGCAGGAGAGGAAGGGATGTGAACCACCTTGTTGTAAACGTGGTGCTTCACCTTTAACAAAGCCCAGCTGGCAACAGCAGTTACAGTAAGTAAGCTTTGCTGCTGGCACAAAGCTTACTTTTGAACGTACGCACACATTTCCACAGACCAGACTCTGCCATCGTGATGTAGTTGCACATTCTGGACAGGTTTCAACTGTGCTGCAGTACTGGGTCATCCTCTGCCCTGAGGGGAACCGAGCCAGAGAGGCAGCGAATCAATCAGTTTTCTCTTCACATATTATTGACAGTACATCTTTCATCTCTCTCTCTCCCTCTCCTAGTTCTCCTGCTGTCTCCCTGCTGGTGACTGCCTGTTTGCTTAGACTGCAGCTCCAGGGAAAAGGCAGAAAAGCTCCCGTCCTTCAGACAAGTTGGTCTTACAGTGCAGGCAGGCGGGAAGGTGACGGTGAGCTGCAGGGGCCATGCATCAAGGGTGAGGGGTGTTCGCTGTGGGGGAAACGCACAACTACAGGCAAGGAGGTCAGGGCCGGTCAGTGTGGAAATGAAGCTCAAACAGCGCATGGTGGTGCTGTGTGCCGTGCTCCTCCTGCTGGGCCTGGCCAAGATCTTCCTGCTGGATGGAGGTGAAGGAACTGCAGCCAGCCGGCGGGACCTCAGAGCGTTTCGCAAGGTCAGGATGCAAGTGGGCTGTTTCATGTTAAAGTTGCGATCAGAAGTTTCCACTCACCATAGACATGAATGCTATGGTAATTTAAATTTTTTTAATATTACTACTTTCTTGGAGCTGTTGTTTTTACAGGATGGAGTGATTGTTTAGCATACGTCTTTAATGACTTTAAAAAGGAACTGGATGCTCAAGTTTAAATTTATTTGCGATTTTTTTCTAATCCATACAAGGTTGAAAGCATACATACAGGCTGAAATGTGTACATACATTCACTTAAATAATTAATTAGCTGGTTCTACGGTGTCTTTTAACTTGACAAGGCCAAGGCCTATAGACTGGTAGTTTCTCTTTGCCATCAGAAAAAGGATTTTTTTGACAGCACTCATTGGATTGACTAATAGTCAGAACACTGGAAAAGTCTGAGGAACTCAGAAGAAGAATTGAGGATTTGTGAAGTTGGGAAGGTCTTCTGGAGATTCCATGATCGTTAACTGCAGGTGGATGTGCAACTAGAGGTTATTCAGGTGTATTACCACTTTGCCATCATCTGAAAGAAGATCCGAACTGTCACCTTCGCACGAAAGGAAATCTGTTAGGATGTTCAACAACAACCCAGGAAGCCTGCCATGCACTGGAAACTTCCGGAACACACTTCTGGAATGGCCTTCACAAAATCCCTACCTCATCCCTGTTGAAAATTTGTGGACGGGTCCAACTTGATAAAATGAAAACTCTACCAAGAAGAGTTAGTTTAAAACTTTTTGATGGTTACTAAAAGCCTCTGGTTGACATGCAAGTTTCTAAGGGACGTTCAACAAAATATTAGCCAAGGTGTATGTATATATTTGAGTATATATATGTCTGTATGTATACTTTTAATCCTATGTGGATTAGAGAAATTCCAAAATAAATAATTCTGGAAAAAGAACAGCTCAAAGAAATCATTAAAAGACTTAAATAACTGTGTCGCTCATGCCCATGATGAGTGGATGGAAACTTTTGACTTTTACATTAAAAAAATGTGCTTTCATTGGGATCAGTAACTGGGTGCACAGTCATAGCCAACAATGTTATAAAGCATTCAAAATATGCTGGTCTTGTTTAAGTATTAATAAATTAAGTTGCATTATTTAAAATCTTATGTTGTCTCATGTGATGTGTTATTATTACTCATCCCTCAAAGATGGAAGCTGGTCTTTCACTGTCTCGGGGCGCTCGCCTTACCAACACCCTCCAGTCTCCATGGGAGATAGCAAGCCAATGGGTGGGCCCCAGAGAGGTGTACCCTGAAGAGACTCCAGAGCTGGCTGCTGTGCTTACTTCCCTGAGCTCTGCCAGGATAGAGCGGGCAGATGTGGGCTATAAGGGCACACAGCTCAAAGCCTTGCTGGTGCTAGACGGAGGACAGAAAGTGGTCTTCAAACCCAAGAGGTCAGGCTTAAAAAAAAGTCAAAGATTGATTTATTCTTCTTACTTTTGTTTTATTATTTATTTTATTTTTATTTCCACCCTCGCTCAGGTACAACAGAGACTATGTGGTCGAAGGAGAGCCATACGCAGGCTATGACAGACACAATGCGGAGGTAGCTGCTTTTCACCTGGACAGGTTTGTAATCATGGTTATTTGAGTTCTTTGTCATTTATTTTTTTTAAACATTCTGTGGTCTGTCAAGAGTGTAATAATCTTCGGTCCTTTTTTGTAATCTTCGTCCTCTATGCAGGATCCTTGGTTTCAGGAGAGCACCTTTGGTGGTTGGTCGATACGTCAATCTGCGAACTGAGATCAAACCTGTGGCCACAGACCAACTTCTCAGCACTTTTCTCATGCAGGGTGAGTATCTGTGACCTACTGTGTCTCCTTTCAGAAAACAGAATCATTGACATAGCAGACAGGAAATGTGGTTGAAGGGTGGACAGCTGAAAGTTTCATTTCACAGATCGTCTACTTTTCTGATAAATTATAAAAGAGTGACATTAAATAAAGAGTGATGCACTAACTTTTCTACTTCGGAATTTTCCCTAACAATAAAACCTGTAACGTGTGCGTGCGTGTGTGTGTGTCTTCGTCTTCTTTAAACAAGACCAGAACCAGAAAAACTGGAACACTATGTGCTCTATTTCTCCATTGTGTTTTGATGTCATCAACCTGCCACCTCCTCTCTCCGTTTGACACGTATACAGTGTACAAGAAGTGACACATTGGACATATAAGGTCTTGATGTAAACGGAGATGATCAGGCCCCATCTTAAAGTAAAGACCACCCTACACCAATAGAGCACTTCACTCTCTGACTGCTGGTTTACATGTCATTCCTAGGGTATTTAAAACTAGAATGGGAGGCAGAGCCTTGAGTTTTTGGGCTATTCTTCTGTAGAAGGAGGTCCCATTTTAGATTTGGGAAACGAGACATCCTCTCTACTTTTAAGATTAGCCTTAAGACTTTTCCTTTTGCTAAAGCGTACAGTTAGGGCTGGGTCAGGTGACCCTGAATACTCTCCTAGTTACACTGCAATAGGCTTGGCTGCAGGGGGGCTTCCCATGATGCACTGAGTGTTTCTTCTTCACTCAACCTCTTTTCACTCTCTATGTGTTTATGCACCTTTTTTTTGCATTTAATTATTAGTTATTACTAACCCTGAGCCTGGTTCTGCTGGAGGTTTCTTCCTGTTAAAAGGGAATTTTTTTCCTTCCCACTGTCACCCAGTGCTTGCTCATAGAGGGTCATCTGAATGTTGGGGTTTTCTCTGTTTTATTTCAAGGTCTTTAGCTTACGATATAAACTAGCGTGAAGTGTTCTAATTTGGCACAATATACAAAGGATTTTATTTATTTTTATCTCAAATTACTGCGTTAAAAATGCTACAGAAGGCTCCAGCAGCACAGTAATAATAATATGGACGGCTCTGATTTCACTCTATTCATAAAATGCAGTAAATAAATACCCCACTCATGAATGTTGACTTTCGTAGAATGTTTTTAGCCTGATGTTCGTCTTTTTTCCTAACAATGACTTTATTGAGGGCAGTGCTGTTGCTGCCCATCATTCCACCATCAGGCCGGGGTCTTTCTGTGTGGAGTTTTTACATGTTCTCCCCGTGTTTGCGTGGGTTCTCCCCGGGTACTCCGTCTTCCTCCTACAGTCCAAAGACATGCAGTTAGTGGGGATAGGTTAATTGATGAATCTAAATTGTGCATAGGTGTGAATGCGGGAGCGAACGTGAGTGCGAATGGTTGTCGGTCTGTGTGTTAGCGACCTGTCCAGGGTGTACCCCGCCTCTCGCCCTATGACAGCTGGGATAGGCTCCAGTGCCCCCCGCGACCCTGAAAAGGATAAGCGGAAGCGGATGGATGGATGTCTTTATTGAATTTTCATTTTCTACAACCACAAACAGGAGAACAAGACTTGCATAAAAAACCAATTTAAAAAACAAACAAACAGTCTTGTGTTCACAGACAGTTTTCAGTATCCTCTTCAGATAAGTCGGTATTTTTGATTATATCCATAAATGTCACAGATACATGCCCAGAGATTTCTAGCTTACCTTAAGAACATAAATACATTTTTTTTCTCGTGGCAGGTTTGATTGTATTTTGTTTTGCCCTTTGAATACTTTTTGGTCCATTTGTTTTCTTCTGTAGCATTGCTGTAATTCTTTTTGCATTTAGCAGGCCACCAGTAACTTTTCACTCTTACTATATATATTTTTTTCTGAGTATAAACCAAACAGCTAAGATTTTAGATCCAGCAGACGTTTAGAAATGTTTCTTCCTCATTACAACCTTTTTGACAAGATTTAGTGCACCTGGACACAATTACATTCACCGTTAGCGAGTTATCGCGGATCGCCACATGTGTGGGGCTGGACAGCGCTAACGCGTTAACGAGCTAACCACGCTAACGTGTCGATGCCGTGCAGCCCCACGCACGGGACAATCCGCGATAACTCGCTAACAGAGATTTGTCGCATTAGTGCGGGTATGGCGTTAACATCATTTTAACGAGATTAACGCTGACAGCACTATTTTTATTATTTTTTTTATAACACAGGCTATTTTCCAGTCTTACCAATTCTAAATCTTCCCTCCATGTAGCAAACTTATACAAATTTATATGAATTTTCCACTGATCATTCAAAATAGACTGATAGCAATTTCCTTTAATGATCTCTTATAATAAGTTTCTGAATTTGTGTATACGCTCAGCCGTCTCAGTTGAAGACACTTAGTGGAATGTTAATGTTTATTATGAAGTTTATATTTGATTCTCAGCTCCTAATGCTAGGCTTTTACTTTTTTGGCAGTTTGCATTTACTGTTTAAATATCATAAAAGTGGTGTCAGTGAAAATACTGTTGCTGAACAGAATGTGTCAGTACAATGCCATTTTAATTTTCTGTTAAGCTTAATTTGTGTTCCATTCCAACGACTTATGGAAACCCCCCTTTGGCTTTTTGCCAAGGTAATCATAATGATACAAACTTCCAGATCGGTCTACAAAAGAGTCATCCACTGACTCTGTTAGTACTGACAATGACTTCCACTCCTACTTTAAATATTTTCATGGTCTTACTGCTATGTACACACAGTGGTGATCATTCAGGGTCAGTGAACAGCCTGTTTATCTTTATTGGCTGTTACAAGTACAAAATCCAGGTACTTGTCATGCGCTACTAATACTAGGCTTTCTTGTAATGTTTTTAAAGTGATCTAAACTCTTTGTTGTTGTTTTTTTCCTTGAATTTCCGAAGACCTATTAGCTTGGTATATCTCAGCATGGTATGCAGTGTGTTCTTAAAAAAAACACTAAGGAAACTGGACAAGTGGAGGAGGAAAAAAGAAGCGACAGGCCTAAAAACCTATATAAAGTAGATGAACAGGATGTAAACGTCAAGAAACTTGATTCATCTACTGAAACCGCATTAGAAATGGTCTCAGTGGAAGGGTGGCTGTCAGGAAGCCATTCTTATGAGGGGGGGCAGGGAGGGGGGGCACAAACTACACAAGTCCAGTAATTACTGTAATGACTTTTTTTTTTTTCTAAATTCAAATTGGAGGTGGTCAGAAGAGAGGTAAAACAGTACTTTTACTTAAAAAACAGTCTTTAAGTAGTCTTTTCTAATGGGGCGTTTGCTTCAGGCTTTGCTGTGTACTTGGTCATACCGAGTGTTGACTTTGAATTTCATTAGAAACTATACAAATTCTGTTTTTGCCTCGTGTACTGTATTTCCATTTGTCTGCACATATTTCAATATAAAATGGGGCATATTTTCAATTTTCCTAAGAAAATGTAAAGAAGTGATGTTGGATCAAGACTTTTTGGACAATATTGTATATACCAATGCTTTTCAGTGGGAACACATGCACTTAAAACAGCATATAGGTATATAAGTGGGTGATCTGAAACTGAATGAGTGAACACGGGTGAAGAGTCAGACGTATCTTTGGAAGGAAAAAGTTATAGCTTTTTATCAAACCCCCTGTCAGCAGATTTCAGCATGTGGAAATGTGATCTTATCACGTTCTACACAAACAGAGCACACTTGTCAGATAAATGTTGTCGTGAAAAAGCAAAAATGAAAGCTCTCTGTATCACATTTGTATTTATAAAAATTTGCCATATTCTTGTAAACTAGTGAGAGACTGAAATAGATTCAGCCCACCCTTGCTAATAGTGTTACCCACATTAGCCACAGGCAGGGAGGATAGGAAAAATGATGACTGTGTGTAACCATTATCCTTTTTTGACATAGCTGAGTGATATGTCACGACTGTTTTGGTTTGGGTTTTTTTTGTCTGTGTGTGTGTGTGTGTCTGTGTGTGTGTGTTTTTTTTTTTTTTTTTTTTTTTTTAAACCAGCAGTTTGATAAAGTGACTTTGCTGCTGTGAATGTTGTGGTGAAGATACGAATCATCACTTCTGGCCAGAATTTTTTTCAGATAAAATCACAACACAATGCAGAAATGTACTAATTTGACATTTAGCTTTAAGATGGCATATTAGGCTTCACACACATACAGCTTTTTGCACGACTAATCATGTGGTGGGCTAAATCTGTCAGTTGCAATTGTACCGCAAAAGATTTTAATATAATCTTTTGGCCAGATCGTCCAATGCTAAATGCGGTGTTATTGAATGAATAATTTTCCTTTATTTGACTCATTTGTCCACTTTCTTTTTCATTCTGATTTCAGTTTTTACTCTGTAAATCACTTTTGCTCTCATTCTCACTCACCTTTCTTGTATTTTTTTTTTTTTTTTTTTTTGTGCCTTTTGCACTCAGAGCACTAAACAAGGACACGGTCCTGCTGAGTCCAGTCTGCTGGTGTTGCCACATAGTCACATGAAATCAGATCAAATTTGTTACTGTCCTTTTCTAATTGGAAGATGAGAACCAGCAGAGATGATTGATAAATTGGACGCAAAGCCAGACACGCCTTAAAAATCTTTTGTAAACTGGGAACTCAACACATTTAAGCCACAAAAGTCAGTTTACCTACCCGTGAAAGCAGATGTACGGTGTTTTCTGCTTTGTTTTGAGATCTCAAATGTGATAATTTATTAGTAAGTAATAGGGCTGCCACAAACGATTATTTTGATAGTCGACTAGTCACCGATTATTTTTGCGATTAGTCGACTAATCAGATCATACATCGATTGGACATAAAACGTACAGCTTATTGCACCAGCATGCATTTGCTCTTATATAACTATTAGCTTACAGCTTTAAGTGTTTAAGGTATGTGCTAACTAAAAATAAAGACAAGGTGATACTTTATTAAATTTTAATGAAATTTGCAGATTGTTTCGGTGAAGTTTAATAAACTCCTTGCTATCTAAAATATAACGGGACACCGGAGTAAATTCTCGAGCATCTCACACTTCTGATAATCAGTTGTCTGCTTGACGTTTATTCAGCTCTGTAAAAACTATAACTTTAATCTCAGCCAAACCGATTTACTCAGGAACAAATAAAATACAAAAAAAAGCCAAACAATAACATTTTCAAGTTATCTAAGTGACTTATATATGTTTAACCTGAGTAGCGAAAGACAGCGGTGGGTTTGAAAATGATTTGCCGGGAGTCCGGTGTTCTCACGGGCTCTAGTGAGCCTTGCCCCCGGCTAGCTATCGAGCTAGTGGGTAACAGACGTCTCCAAAAACGTCGGAGCGCTTTTGAAAATATGTGGTGTCTTGATAAACTGAGCAGATATTTGAGGTTTACACAGTTACATTCTCGCCTGAAAATATGTTAAACGTTTATTTTGTGACCCAGAAAGAATAATAAGAGTAATATTAAAACTAACTAGCTGCCGCCATTGTTAGAAACTGAGCTGGGCTGCGCTATGAATTCTGGGACAGAGCTACTTCTTCTTCTTCGGGGTTTAACGGCAGCTGGCATCCTTGTACATGCAGTGCTGCCATCTTCTGTTTCAGTCCGTTATTACACTCTTAAATCCTGCTACTTATTCCTGCGTCTTTTGTGGTCTTACAAAGCTTCAAACGACGCGTCGACTATTAAATCAGTCGTCGACGATTTTGATAGTCGACGTAATCGTGACTAGTCGACTAATCGTTGCAGCCATAGTAAGTAAGAGATAATCTGCTGCTATTTCCATTTTGAAGGTACATTTTGTTGTCCAAGCAAGTTAATGGTATTTCAATAATGAAATTCTACAAATTAATTTAAAAATTCAATTAAATAAAAAACAAAAATCAAACATCTACATAAAGTATTCAGAGCTTTTGCTCAATATCAAGTCTGACCTCTGGCTGTGTACTCAAGGATGTTCACAGAGTGATCTCATAGCACTCCTTTGTTATATTGACTGTGCTTTGGGCCTTTGTCCTGTTTGAAGATAAAGCTTTTCCCCGCTCCAAGGTCCAGAGAGCTCTGGAGCAGGTTTTTGATCAAACATGTCTCTACACATTGCTGCATTAATCTTTCCCTCGACCCTGACTGGTCTTTTAAGTTTCTGCTGCCAAAAATCACCCCTGCCATCCGCTGCTGCCACCACCACCATGCTTCACTGTAGAGATGGTATTGACCAGGTAAGGAGCGGTGCCTGGTTTCTTCCAGACATGATGCTTAACCAGTGAGCTAAGTCTTTTTCATTAGACTACAGAACTTTGTTTCACATGGTCTATGAGATCTTCAGGTGCCTAAAGGCAAACTTCAGGTTGACGGTTATGTGCCTTTTACTGAGAAATGGTTTCTGTCTGGCCAGTCCATCGTATAGGCCGGATTGGTCGAATGTTTCAGAAATTATAGTCCTTTTGGAAGGTTCTCCTTTTTCCTCAAAGCCATGTTGGAGTTCTGATGAATGAATGAATGAGCATCTGGTTCTTGGTCACCTCCCTGACTAAAACCTTCTACCTTTATTACTCAAATTTATTGGGTGGCCAGCTCAAGTGAGAGTTGTGGTGGTTTTTTGATTTCTTCCTTTTATGGATGATGGAGGCCACTGTGCTCACTGGGACCTTTGGTGCTGCAGAGTTTTTTCTGTACCCTTCCCCAGATCTGTACCTTGATATTATCCTGTCACTGAGGTCTACAGACAATTCCTTGCTCTGACATGCGCTGTCACCTATGAGACCTTATCTAGACAGGTGTGTGACTTTCCAAATGATCTTCACTCAACTGAATTTACCACAGGTGGACCTATTACCACAGGTGGGCTTGGACGAGTTAAGTTATGGAAAAATCTACAAGGTGATCGGTGGAAACAGGCTGCACCTGTGCTCAGTTTTAACTGTCATGGCAAAGGCTGTAAATACTTACTGACAAAATGAGGAACAAGTCAACTACTGTAAATACTTTCTGGAGGCACGGTATGTTTTCTCCACGTTTGGCATAAATTTAAACTTGGATTTTGTGGATACAGTAACAAAATGTGTTTACAGACGGACCATCAGGCCATGCACTGATTTCCACTACTTGGTGAAGTGATTATAATGGTTTACCACTGAGGTTCAAGTTTGGTTTTTGTTTTACTCCCTCATTTAGCAATTTAAAAAATAAATGGCTGCAGTTCATTGCATTTGGGCATGTAGATATTGTCACCTGCTGAAGTTCAAATTAAGCATGTAAGCTTGTAAGTGAAATGTAAATGTAAAATGTAAGTTCAAAATAAGCATGAATGGGGAGGAGAGAGCACCTTTAAAGTTTAATAAACTGTTCATCTACTGGGAATTTCGCAGAGCAATCTCTAGAGAAAATATCCAGTGATTAACAATTCTCACTGGATTTGCCTTGTTGAGGTCAGAGGCAAATGAGGAGACTGCTGTGAAGGAAGGAAGGTAGCAGTTACTAACCAGAATACCATAACCAAGGTATTCTGAAGAGGGGCACATTTGGATTGTAGGGTCAGAAAGTGGCATAAACAACACAAAAGCATGGATGCATCCTGATATATATGAACGGTGATGGTGTAATGGTGTTGAGATATATTCTTGGCAGCGTTTGGGTGCCTTATGCCTGAATTAGGCTGCAGTTGAAAATCTACATGAAAACTTAAAACGTTGCTAGCGACCCCTCTTAACGTACGCCATAACATTCCACGCCAATCAGAGATGTTGTGGGCTGCATCGACCAGATGTGTTACATTCCTCGGGAGGTATGTCAATGGCATAGAGATATACTATACTGTACAAGCTTCTTTAACATGACTGCACTACATCAGTTCTCTATCCAGCACAGCACCTTTAGGATTGTTGAATCTATTCCACATAGAATTAAAGTAGTTTTGAAGGCAAAAGGGCATGCAGCCCAGTGTCAACAAGGCACTAGCAGAATGTCTTTATTTGTGAAAGAATAAATCTTTCTGGGATTCTCTTTTTCTATATATCCAGTCATAACCAGCAGTTTTATTACCAATGTCCCAACATTTCTTTTCATTTTTTAAGCCACTTATAGTGTTTAAACAGCTTGGAAGTCATGTATGTTGGCAGTATACAACTTCTTTTTTTTAATGGGTAATCAATTCTAAATTAATAACTAAATCCCAACCATCTGTAGTTTGTGTGATAAATGACACTGTTTCTGTTTGTAGTTATTTATTCATTTATTTATTTATTTTCTTGCCTGAAAAAAATCAAAATTAGTCTTTTATTACCAGCTTTTCAGGCCATTCATGTAGTTGGCTTTGTAATGTAAAGCCAATTCTTTCTTTCAATGAACTCATCATGAGTCGTCTCAAAAGGTACAGCATAAAAGCTGCATACTCGGGGCAACGGCAGCTACACAGATGTGTCATTTACTTCTTACTGGTGGTCTTTAATAAAGGAGAACTTCAAAGAGTTGTTTGACGCTAAAGAGGCCTGCCCCCACCTTCATGTAGTCATGCATGAAGTTTTGGTTTTATTGTCCAGATTTGTACAAACATTACACATTTTCTGACATCTTTCAATGGAATTTTGTTCTGTAGGAAAAACCCGCTAAAAATTTGCAAAACGATGTCTCGATTACCAAGAGCCGCTGTGAGAAAATATTAGCCTTTGATGTGAGTGAGCGAAACATTTACAGCTGCATCAGCAAACATAGATGTTAGAAGAAGTCATTATCTGAACATCTATTAGAGTTGAAACCACTTCCGTGTACAAGTTTGATCTTGTAATTGAGATAATTTGTCCTAAGAATTCATTGTCAAAAGCTGTCTTAAATGAGCTGAGTACACAAACATCACCAAGTGTTAGATTTTTTTTTTTCTTCACAAAGCCAACTTTGAGCAGACAGAAGTGGAGACAGTGTTATTTAATCACACACCATCAGTTCACAGTGAATTAAACATAAATGTGCTTTAACTAAAATGTTCACACCCACGTAGCAGCAGATTTTGCATAGATGGTACAGGTAAAAATAACAGCAGTAAATGAACCACGTCATACAGCAGCTGTTAGCTCAGACCTTGACATAAATGGAGATAAAATTGGACCTTTGAACATATTAACTCAGTTTTTATGTTGTGCTTGTGGAATGAAATCCGGTATGATTAGTGTGAACTTTGTATCATATACGGGGGAGTTGATGAAACAGTCATGGCATTACTGGTACACAGGTGGGCATTTATAAATAATTAAAAAAAAAATTTTTTAATTATATGCATTTATAAGTTTTTGCTTTTGGGAGTTTTGTTTGTTCCATTTAGTTTTACAATAGTAGAAAAAGAAAAGCTTAATGTGACCTTGCAGATAAGTGTAATTCTCTTTGACACTGATTCACACATCCAGCATGAAGAATACAGTTTTATTAATTTATCTTAATTTATTTTAAAGCAAGAAAAATAAGGGATTTTTTCCTTGTGAGTTTTGTAACTTGCCATGTAAAAGTGACATTAGAACATGTAAATTGTGTAAATTGCTTTCAATCAGAATCTAGAGTCACATATAAACTCACCAGCGATAAGCTAGCACTAGGTTGGACTCCCTTTTTGCCTTTAGGACTGCCTCAGATCTTTGTTAGATAGATTCAACCAGGTGTTCAAAACATTCCTCAGTATCACACAGTTTCTGCTGACTTTTACCGGTGCAAATCTCTCGTTCTACCACATCCCAAAGGTGCACTATTGGATTGAGATCTGATGCCTGTGGAAGCCAAGTACAGTGAACTCAATATCATGTTGAAGCAACCAGTTTAAGATTATTTGAGCTTTGTGACATGCCTCGTTATCTTATGGTAGCATACTTGGGTAGCCTGTAAGTTTGTGTCCATGTTTTTTTTTTTTTTTTTTTTTTTTTAAATTTCATCTTTTTTTTAACACCTCCACCATCCAAAATTGCAGCACAAATCAGATCAGGCAACATGGCAATCTTAATCTTCTGGCAATCTTCTGTCCAGTTTTGGTAAGCCTGTGTAAACTGTAGATTTTCTGTGCTGTACCGCAAGATCAGCTTTGGGTCAGGAGGATAAGAAACTAGCTTATAGGTGGCTTCTAAGCCCCCTTAATCTGCTTTCAATGGTAGTTTCAATAATATTTTAAATATTCAGAACTTATTAATACCAGACTCTAAGACCAACCGCTTTACCGCTTTGGTAGACTGAAATGAATATTTTAAAGTGCTCTGCAGTCTTATTGGTATCTCTTTGAATTTCTGCAGAAATTTCTTTTATGATTTGCCTGTTAGATACCCAGCAGAAATTAATCAGTATGTTTTTCTGGTTTTAAAAGTGAAAATGGATTCCTTGTATTTCATTTGAGTGTAAATTAGGGTTTTGAAATGATTAGGAAAAGTATACCACTAATACATTACATTGGTGTGAATATTTGAAAGGTCATTACATTTGAAACCACAGAATAAAGTTCAAGTGGTTATCTATTTATGAATCTGTCTGTGCGTGCTGTGGGAATGCATGTTCTATGCAGTTCACTTTTATTTCTTTCACTTTTCCTGAGAACTACCTAACAGTGGTTTGTAGACCACTGACAGCCTGTGTCTAGCATTTTCTGCAGAGTCCCACAATTTTTAATATGTCCCAACAATATTTTCACGGACCGTCCTTTAAGGTGTCGCGGATAAATGCAACAAAATAAAACCAGTACCAGTACCCACAACCGAGCCTCAACTCTTGCAGCCTGGTACTGGTCTGTGGCCCGGGGGTTGGGGACCGCTGCTCTAGTAAAATCATTACAAAGTAACTGGAAAAACAACACATTTTGTTTATTTTTTTTCGTACTGAAAAAAGCACAGCTATATTACGAAATCATATACATTTATTGAATTGTCTGTTTATAAAATGGGTAAGAACAGCTTAAGAGATTTTACAGAACATGCCTGTAATTTTCTTTCTACATTCATTCAGTATACTGTCATCACAAAGAAAGACATCAGTACACCTCCTTGGTGGCAACATGATGTTTCCTTATGCAAGTCACAGTGAGAAGATCAAATATGCTCTCCTCTTCTGTTAGTTTTTTTTTCATTATGCAGAGCCATCCACTGCGTTGAGGTAGTAAGCCTTTTCTGGTTTGCAGGCTTCCTATGTTTACATTCATGATATGATATTGCATTTTCATTTTTATTTATATAGTGCCAAGTCACAACAACGGTTGCCTGTATTTTGTAAGGTAAAGAGCCTACAATAATACAAAGAAAACAGAGGTTCGACAGTAGGGGGGAAAAAAACCCCTTTTTAACAGGAAAAAACCTCCGGCAGGACCAGGATCAGAAAGAGATAACAAAATGTGATATACAGGTCCTTCTCAAAAAATTAGCATATTGTGATAAAGTTCATTATTTCCTGTAATGTACTGATAAACATTAGACTTTCATATATTTTAGATTCATTACACACAACTGAAGTAGTTCAAGCCTTTCATTGTTTTAATATTGATGATTTTGCCATACATAACTCATGAAAACCCAAAATTCCTGTCTCAAAAAATTAGCATATCATGAAAAGGTTCTCTAAACGAGCTATTAACCTAACCATCTGAATCAATGAATTAACTCTAAACACCTGCAAAAGATTCCTGAGTCTTTTAAAAACTCCCAGCCTGGTTCATTACTCAAAACCGCAATCATGGGTAAGACTGCCGACCTGACTGCTGTCCAGAAGGCCATCATTGACACCCTCAAGCAAGAGGGTAAGACACAGAAAGAAATTTCTGAACGAATAGGCTGTTCCCAGAGTGCTGTATCAAGGCACCTCAGTGGGAAGTCTGTGGGAAGGAAAAAGTGTGGCAGAAAACGCTGCACAACGAGAAGAGGTGACCGGACCCTGAGGAAGATTGTGGAGAAGAACCGATTCCAGACCTTGGGGGACCTGCGGAAGAAGTGGACTGAGTCTGGAGTAGAAACATCCAGAGCCACCGTGTACAGGCGTGTGCAGGAAATGGGCTACAGGTGCCGCATTCCCCAGGTCAAGCCACTTTTGAACCAGAAACAGCGGCAGAAGCGCCTGACCTGGGCTACAGAGAAGCAGCACTGGACTGTTGCTCAGTGATCCAAAGTACTTTTTTCGGATGAAAGCGACTTTTGCATGTCATTCGGAAATCAAGGTGCCAGAGTCTGGAGGAAGACTGGGGAGAGGGAAATGCCAAAATGCCTGAAGTCCAGTGTCAAGTACCCACAGTCAGTGATGGTCTGGGGTGCCATGTCAGCTGCCGGTGTTGGTCCACTGTGTTTTATCAAGGGCAGGGTCAATGCAGCTAGCTATCAGGAGATTTTGGAGCACTTCATGCTTCCATCTGCTGAAAAGCTTTATGGAGATGAAGATTTCATTTTTCAGCACGACCTGGCACCTGCTCACAGTGCCAAAACCACTGGTAAATGGTTTACTGACCATGGTATTACTGTGCTCAATTGGCCTGCCAACTCTCCTGACCTGAACCCCATAGAGAATCTGTGGGATATTGTGGAGAGAAAGTTGAGAGACGCAAGACCCAACACTCTGGATGAGCTTAAGGCCGCTATCGAAGCATCCTGGGCCTCCATAACACCTCAGCAGTGCCACAGGCTGATTGCCTCCATACCACGCCGCATTGAAGCAGTCATTTCTGCTAAAGGATTCCCGACGAAGTATTGAGTGCATAACTGAACATAATTATTTGAAGGTTGACTTTTTTTTGTATTAAAAACACTGTTCTTTTATTGGTCGGATGAAATATGCTAATTTTTTGAGATAGGAATTTTGGGTTTTCATGAGTTATGTATGCCAAAATCATCAATATTAAAACAATGAAAGGCTTGAACTACTTCAGTTGTGTGTAATGAATCTAAAATATATGAAAGTCTAATGTTTATCAGTACATTACAGGAAATAATGAACTTTATCACAATATGCTAATTTTTTGAGAAGGACCTGTACATATATATATATTTTTTTTTAACTTTAATTCAAGCAGTTAACAAAGTACTGCATTAACTGGTCAGGTCCCCATTTTCAGAGGCTTAAAAGTAATTGGGCAATTGACTGAAAAACAGTTTCATGGCCATGTGAGATTTACTACAAATGCGACTGATAAAAGGTCTGGAGTTGATTCTAGTTGTTGTTGAATTGGCATTTGGTATCTTTCTTTCTGGGATTGTCTGCAGCCCAACAAAATTTTTGCTATCATGAAGATGGCAAAAAATGTTAACTGATTGTTGATTTGGCCATTCCTAGGTTCTTAAAAAGAATGAATGTACTAGCCAGCTAGCAACTAGCAAAAGGCTCGAAAACCACAGAAGACAATTGAAGTGGATAAGGACATGATTTCTTTGGTTAAGAAAATCTCCTTTGATACTCAATAAAAAGAAGGACAGATTAAACTTGGCCAGAAAACATCTGAAAAGATCTATCTGCATGTTTGTGGGTTTACTGCCTTCAGGCAAATCTTCAAATAATTGAAAGTATACTATACCATTCATCAAACATAGCAATGTTACAGAAAGAGCAGAAACATGTTACACGCATGTTTGCATGTATGGATCCAGACAACAAATCTTTATTCATGAGGGTGGTGATAGAAGCAGTGAGACGATATTTGAAGTATACAGGTTTATACTCTCTGCTTAGATTCAGATAAATACTAAAAAAACTAAACAAAGCAACCCAACAGTTTATGACAAAGAAACAGGATCATGTGCAATGGTCAGATTAGTCACTTGATCCCACCCCAATCATGCATGCTTTTCAGTTGATGAAGATAAATCCAGAGAGACCAACAACAAGCAGCATCTGAAGGAAGCTGCAGTAAAAACTTTACTGAGCATCTCAAGGAATGAGAAACAGCATTTGTTGATGTCCATGGGTTTTAGACTTAAGATGGAATTTTTGCAATGGAATTTTTTTCCCAAATAATAAAAACAATCCTTATATAGAAATTATGTTTGTCTGTCCAGTTAATTTTAAGCCTGTGAAGAATGGGGCACTATGCATTAAAAAATTCTGAACAGTTAAAGCAATACTTTGTTATAACCGCTGAATTCAAGGTGAGACTGCACTTCAGCACATCTTTTTCCAGTAAAAACAAAAAGTGTTTGGTCTCATTATTGTATTTGGAACTTTGGGGTCATGATCTGTATGAGATCTTAGCAGCGAAACCCTGTTTCACTTGTTCATGGTTTATTTTAGTGCCTGAAGGTGCTGACTAGCACTGCAGTTTCAGGGATGTTTTGATGGTTTGGCCCTAAGCAAAACTGCTTTGTCAAATGTCACTGAGGTCTTTGCATCTGAAAGCACAGGATAAGGTTGTTTGATTAATCTGTGTGTGTGCGTGCTCACACTTCATAAGAACTAACCCAATTAACCTAAGCATTTTGTCCCCCACCCACCCGCCTTCCACCATTGTGCTAGTTTTTACCTCTTTGTTTGCATCTCTGGTGTCACTCATGCCAAGCTGATTTGTTTTTATCGGTTCAATTTTTTTTCCCTGTGTCCCCAGGCAATAATACATGTTTCTATGGGAAGTGTTACTACTGTCGGGAGAGTGAGCCAGCATGTGCAGAGGGTGAAATCATGGAGGGGTCATTAACCCTTTGGCTGCCAGATGTCTGGCCACTGCAGAAACACAGACACCCTTGGGGACGCACATACAGAGAGGGGAAACTGGCAAGGTGGGTGTCAAGCGTGAGGCCCAAAAAGCAACGGTTTTTACAGTTAGGGGAAATCCTCTGACTTGAATTCATTCTTGTATTTCGATGTTGTTGTTGCTGCCAACATATTAAATAGTAAAATGTTCAGTTGCTGCTTGTTTGTGAGTCTGTCTGCCTTCAATTATGTCTTCAGTTACTAAAAAGCATGATGTGTTGCATGAAATCAGGTGACAGATTTGGCCACTGAGGAATATCATATTTCTTTGATTTGAGAAACTCTGCTTTTCCAGTATGTTTGCGTCATTATTTGTTTGTCCTGGGACGTGTTATTTAACTAGTTTTGGAACAATTAGCTGACTCTGGGCAGAGAGTATAGCTTTGCACACTTCAGAATTCATCCTGCTATTGCTCTCAGCAGTCACATCATCAATAAACACTAGGGGTCACGCATGCCCATACCATTACATTGCCTCCACCATGTTCGACAGATGATGTGATAGTTTTGTATCATGAGCTGTTCTTTTCCTTCTCCATACTTTTATCTTCCCATTTTTCTGGTACAAGTTAAACTTGGTTTCATCTATCCAAAGATTGTTTTTAAAATGTTTTATTTTTTTGTTTGTTTTTTCAGAGCTGTGCTGGCAAAATGTAGAGTATAATCAGTTGTTTACACTTTCTCGTAAACCCTCGGTGTTTCCATTCATGAAGGCATCTCTTGATTGAAGACTTTAACAATGATACGCCTACCTCCTTGAGAGTGTTCTTGACTGGGGGGTTTTCTTAACAAAAGGAAACAATTCTGCAGTTGTGCATTTTAGTTGTTTTCTGTGTTTTCTAAGGCTTTTTTGGTGTTGGTGAGCTGCCCAGTGCTTTCATTAATCACTTGTTTATGATCATTGTTTGTAAACTTGTACAATGATTTTACCACAAAGTTTTGCTCTAGAATAGACAGAGATTTATTTTACCTTTTCAACCTAATGATGGCCTCCTTCACATTTTGCTTATCTCTTTTTGGACCTTGCATTGACAGTTCAGCCAGCAAAATGATACCAAAAACAAGCTCAACTCCAGAGCTTTGGTGTACTTAATCTGGTGTGAAAAAATGAGTGAACAAGCTTCAACTGGCAATGAAAGCACTTGGTATTTTTGAACCTCTGTATGGAGAACTGTAGGGGAAAGTAGGGGAAAATTAGACTAGTTGATAAGTAAGTATTATTATTGCTCATAAATGTTTATTAACTCTAAATACAGCACGCGGGATTTCTACAGTCAGAGTAGATTACATCAGCAAGCTAATTATGATGCTAAACACAACTGATCAGTGTCATCCTGCAGTTAGATACATACAGCTGAATCAGAAGATTAGCTATGTGATCTATTCTTCACACTTAGCAGCCTTATACTCATGTGCAAAAGTCTTGAGCTTTTGCGCGTGCGCGCACACACACACACACTTTGTACAGTTCTAATGACCTTGAAAGTCAGTTTCTTTAAGCAGCCTTCATGAATAGTTCTCCAGGCTTCTTGAAGGACATTCAAAGCTATTCTTTGGACGTTTGATGCTATTTGTTCTGTTCTCTTTCAAGATGATTATTTTTACATAGCTATTGCCAGACAGAAACATTCCAGAGAGTATTGCGTGGTGGATTAAAATATGATTGTATATGTCTGCTCGTAAATCCATCAAGTTTTACATATGAGACATTGACCAAAAATGTCATTCATCACTCTGCCAGACTTGTTGCCACTTATTTTCTGTCCAGGTCTTGTGTAATTTTGTATACCTCATCCTCTTCTCTTTGTCGTCCCTTCCATGAGAATGGCTGCTTGGGGCTTCAATGAACAGTAGACGTATCAACTGAAATTTCAGATGCATCTCTGAGCGCTTTAAGTGCTCAGGTAGAGTAGAAAAGTGCTATATAAGAGCCAGTCCATTTACCATTTTCCATCTCTAAGGTCCTGCATCAGGTTTTTCCTGGACTTCTTTAGTCCTCCACATGTCCAGTTTTCTGAAATTTTTTGCAACGCTTTACACACCTTGCAGAGAGATGCCAAGTTTTGGGGTATTAGCTTTTTGGGCGTCACCTTGGTGGTGCATAAATACTGTTTCATGCTGTCAAACTGTGTTTTCTTTCACATTTATTCTCAAAGAAAGACACGATGACAGGCTGCTAGCAACAAAGTGCCTAAAAATAGCAAAGAACCAGTTTGATATTCTAAGTTGTCTTAGGTGCAGCGTGGACACAACAGTCGTTCATCTTGTAGTTTGTAGCCTTTTCAAACTCGAGTAAAAAGAAATGAGGGTTCACTCAAGAATTTTACACTGCACTGTATCTGTGTTTTGTTGCTAAATTCAAGTTAGACCCATTATTCCTCCTGTTTCAGTTTATCTCAGTCTATTCTATTACTGTAATATTGACAATGCAATGTCAAATGGGAAGAATGGTCCTCAAACCTCTTCTGGCATGCCATCCACTGGATCCCAACCACATTTCATCATTATCCCCCAAAACTAAAAAAAATGCCAGTTGAGTTTTAGTGAAGTAAAGTTCAGAATGATTACATTTGAAAACTGTTTAGCTGCACTTTCAAAAACAAAATCATATTCATTTGACTTAGTTTGTCAGTTTGTTGGCAGTTGTCAGTTTTTCCACCCAGTGGTCACTCATGTCCCACCTGCAGCAGCTTTATTTCACACCAGTGGGGTTTTCCAGATTGAAGTGGGGAACCGTTTTCAGTTTAACTGGCAGTTGTATGAAATTTGCAACAAATTCTGATTGAAACATTAACCTGAAAATAAAATCAGTGCTACAGACTTGCTAGAAGTTTCTCCACTTCAACTGCTGTATCTTTCCATGAAACAAAATACATTGCACTGCCCTTTCTTGTCAATTATTAACAATAAAAGAGGATCCAACTTGGATGTGGAACTTTTGGCATGTGGAACTTTTAGTGAAATAAAGTTCCACATGCCAGTAACAACACATGACTGCTGTATATTGAAGGAAATTATAAAGCTTGGTTTCACTTTCCTTTTTTCCCACCATGGTCATCTGTACCCCCATGAGTCGTTTTTGCTCCACTCATGGGGGCATCCCCACATTTTGAGACTCATTGACCAAAGGGAACCAAAACCAGGGAGTTGGCTTTCATTATGATAGGTCACTCTCACTGGTCTCAAAATATTGTGTGAAGGCCACTGAAAATAAGGGATTGTGTTGCCATCAATACCAGAAGTTTGATTGCATTTCAGCAAATTAACTCTACACTTTGACACGTGCATTTTCTTAAGTGTAAGTGTTGTTAAATGTTTCACTTTACCGGAGAACGTCTGGCGCTGCGATGCCGTATTAGTGAGCAAATTAACAGCAGTAAGAGAAGCAACCTAGTCTTATTTTTAGGATCTTTTCACTTTTTAATAATTCTGGCTACATTTTACCTGCTTTATAAAAACCTGAAATGACCTGAAGTGGTTTTTCTTTTCTTTTCCTGTGTGAGGGGCGTGGTTATGCACGCTCCCTGTTTGACAATATGGTGATGTGCGAAAATCTTACTTCAGACGATTTGAACGTGTGTTTATTTTTCAGGTGGGAGTATGACGAGAGCTACTGTGAGGCGGTGAAGAAGATGCCCCCATATGATGCAGGGCCAAGGCTGCTAGATGTCATTGACACGGCGATTTTTGATTACCTTATTGGAAATGCTGATCGTCATCACTACGAAAGTTTCCAGGATGATGGAGGTGCCAGCATGCTTATCCTTCTTGACAACGCCAAGAGGTGAGCTGTGGGTTTCGTGGTTTTTTTGTTTTTTGTTTTTGATAGTTAGTGGGGTGGGGGGGGGGGGGGGGGGTGTGTGCTCTTCATGAAAACAGGAATCCAAAATGGGACTTTCCCTCCTCAGATGAATGTTTACTTTTTCTTACTGGCTAGAATTACTTAACCATTTCCAAACTTAAGTGGGAATACTGTCCATCCAGTAAAGAAAAACTGCAAGTTTAACCAGAAATCTTGTGTAAAATTGCAGCTAATTCTGTCAGAAACAATAACTTTTGAAATAAATCAGTGTCACGGACTTACTGGAAAATTCTGCACTCTGTTCATAACAATAGTCTGAATATTTTTCAGACTAATAATTACATTTTCATTTTCAGGTTGTTTTTTTTTTTTTTTTTTTTTTTTTTTTGACGTTTTCCGGTGCTCGTCTTTTATTTTATTTTATTTCTTCTTCTTTTTTTTTTATTACAAGAATTCACTTATCACTATTGAAGCTACTTTATAACTGACTCATGAAGAACACCCACTTCCATGAAGTGAGGACTTTGAGATGTTAACCCGTCTTTGAAGTTATTTTTGTTTTTGCTGATCAAAACCCAGCAGTGGAAAATTTCTAAGCAGCATTTTTCAGTATTGGCAGGATGAGGTTAAGTGTGGTAAGAAACAAACCTTTTACTGGGAATAATGTATACCAATAGAAGTGCTGAGTAATTTCTTGTCTTTCCTTTTTTTAATGAAGAGTATAATCTATATTTTCTATGCAGTGAAAATACCCTGCAGCTGGTACTCTTTGCAGGCCAATAATGGCCCAGTTCTTGGATTTTTATTAGAACTCTTTCAGATTAAGCTGGAAGCAATGGATTCTTGCTCTCTGTCATATAGCTGACTAGCATTGGTAAGGCTAAGTGTGGAATTCATTTTAGTTCTTATCAACATGGTCAAAACAAACTACACCTTCTTTCAACAACACATGGCATATTATGGCGTGCCATTTATTTTTTCATTCATTCATTCATTTATTTATTTAATTATTTCACAAAAGCTAAGCTAAAGTCCAGAAACCGTGTTTAAAAACCTCTGTGCACGCCATCGTTCATTAGCTGGTTGAACCACTTCTAACGGCAAGTAGTTTTCTGTATGACTTTATCAGTGTCTTACCTCAACGTGCAGGAATTTGAGCCCACTCGCTTACCACATTGACTGAGTTTATTGAGGTTTAAATGCATTCATTTATGCCCAACTGGCCTAGCCCCCCCCTCCCCCCCAAACGCCCACCCCGCAGCATTTCAGTTTGAGGTCTGGATTTTTTGGTTACTGCAACACCCTGATTCTTTGAATTTTCGGCCATTATGTTGTAGAGTTGCTGCTGTTCTGCTCGTTGTGTTGCATGACCCAGTTTAGGCCAAGCGTTAGCTGTTGGACGGATGGCATCACCTTTGACTCTACAATACTTTGAGTCAAGCATGAACTCCTTTGTATACCAGTTACTGCTAGTTCCCCATTTCCTGTCATTGCCCCTCCACCACTGTGCTGTCAGTTGTTATGAGGTGTTTGTTCTCATATGCTATGCTTGATTTTCAACAAACATGGTTTTGTGCATTATGGGCAAATATCTCATTAAGTTACATTTACATGTAACACACTAATTGAGGCCTGTAGATTATGAGATGTAACGCTTGTGTTTTTTGCAGTTTGCTGCGACGCCCACCCCTGTTTCTGAAACACATATTTTGTTAAGTATTTTGTCCTGGTTCCTGTGATCTTTTTTTGTCTTTCCAATGATCGGCCGCAACCAGTTGCAGCAGATGGTAGCTTCTCTCTGAGCCTGGTTCTGCTGGAGGTTTCTTCCTGTTAAAGTGGAGTTTTTCCTTTTTTGAGGTTTTTCTCTTATACTGTAGCATCTTTACCTCACAGTGTAAAATCCTTCACGACAAATGCTGTGGCAAACTGGAGATATATAAATAAACTTGAAATGGAAAAATTACATTTCCCACTTGTGAATCTTTCTCAGTGCAGAATGATGGGCTTCAAATTGTTTGCAGATGGCCTTAAACCTTTGCCAGATTGTCAGGAAGCAACAATTTCTCCTAAAATCATTCTTGATGTCTTTCCTCCTTGGCATCACACACCCAAATTGCTCCAGACCTGAAAACTAAAAAACTTCTGGTTTTTTTGTAGGTGTTCACAGTCGCTGATGATCAGCTAATCAAGTGCATTTGACTAGCAGACTACTTGCCCTCATAATTTCTCTTAATTCAATAAGACACACACTGCTTCTGCATTCCACCCTAGTTTTTGTTGCATAAATGATGACACAGTGTAATATGTCAAGTGTTGTTGTTCATCTGAGTTTGTTATTTAAATAATTTTAGAACTTTTTAAAGACCAGATGATTTTGTTTATTATGTCCTGGTACATAAAACCTTGGAACTGAAAAAACTCTGTACATTTATTTTCACATTACTGTGTTACTGTATGTATTACATTCAAATTTAATTAGAAAAGGGCTTAAGAGCCTGACATTCTCAATCTTAAAAGTTGTGTGAATAGGAATAAATGCATTTAGCCACATTGCCAGGAGAGTTTTCACAATGGGATACACAGTTAAATCTTGTAATACATAATTTAACTGTATGTAAAGATATAAAATATACAGCTCCTGTTTGTTGAAGGTCATGCTAGTTTTGGACATGGCTGGACTCAGATCCAGACTCTGGTTTGGAAAGCTTTACGGGTTTTAGATTGTCCGAGAATCTAATAACTCCTCAGGAGCTCTTCAGAAACAGGGAAACTGCTATTCTAGCAAATTCAGTTGAGGTGCGTGCGTGCGTGCGTGTTTCTGTCATAGAGCAGACAGGCCTGGGGCTTCAAGAGCTTTATGTTGGGTTTTTTTGTAATCTTTCGTGATTTTTCTTTTATGTCCTTGTGCAGCTTCGGGAACCCAGCTCTGGACGAGCGAAGCATTCTTGCACCACTCTACCAGTGCTGCATGTAAGTCGGAGAATTGCCAAATACAATTTCCTATTTACCAGATTATGTTTTTTTCTACTGTAGTGTCTCTCCCTTTCTCGGTAGGGTTCGTGTGTCCACGTGGAATAGATTAAACCTGCTGCGAAGTGGAGCTCTGAGTTCAGCCATGCGACAGGCTCTGGCATTTGATCCCATTCACCCAGTCCTAGCTGAACCACACCTAGCAGCCCTGGATAGGCGTCTATCTGGAGTTATAGCAACCATAAAGCAGTGCATGGAGGCACAGGGCCCTGATAACACCCTAATAGAGGATCGAATGAACCTACCACATCCTTAAAAGGAAGGAAAGGAGAAAGGGAGGGGAAAAAAGCCAAGACTTTCCAGCCTGGACCTGGAGGGAGACGAGTGACCAAACAGATCAGCTCTGGTGTTTAAAGAAGGGACAGCAAAGTGACAGGGTGGAATAAATGTTTCTCCCCCCTTTTCCCTTCTTTGTAATGCTGACCACTTGCACTCGAGTGATTCTCTAAAAGGTGCAAAATCATGGGATTCAAAGAGTTGAAACTGTGTCACCGTTAACCATTTAAACTTTCTCTCAGGACTGTTGTGCACTACAGGACGTGATCTGCTGTAAGGACCGCTTCTTCTATTACTACTGGTTTAGATGACACTCATGCCTTGTGCCAAATCCTCTCTCCTGGTCACGCTTCTCCTTGACAGTCGGCTAAGGAGAAAGGATGGAGATGAACATATTCGAGAAAGGAGGAGGGAATGTTAAATTGAGCCTGTTGTGAGTTGTTGCTGGTTCAAGCAGTTTTGAGTTTACAGTCCAGGAAACTGAAAATGTTTTTCTGTAGAAATGACAGGAAATTAAAAAAAAATATTTTTTTGAGCTGATTTGTTTTTCTCCCTTTCCTCGAATTGAAAAATAACTCGAAGAAATAGAGAACTGACTCAATTCTGTGTACATAATCAAGTAACTAGTGATGTAGAATTATGAGACAAAAGAGTATAAATTTGTGGATTATAAATTAAATGATGTTAAAGCTGCGTGTTTGTGTCCGGGGGTACGCGTGTGTGTAGATGAATAACTGCCACATTGTGTCACTACTGACATGCCCGACTCGAAGGATCATGATGCAGAGGTCAGGTGTGTGTGTGTGTGTGTGTGTGTGTGTGTGTGTGTGTGCGTGCGTGCGCGTGTTCGTTCATCTTTAACAATAAACTATTGTCTATTTAATTCCGATTTCTCTCAGGCAAACTTTCTTCTCTGTGTTCAGTACTTGAAAGTTCAAATCCTGTGGTCAGATGTGTGGAAGGGACTTTCACTTTACTCTTACTAGTCTGGATATTTTTTTTTAGTCAGATTTGACCTGAAATGTGTCACAGGTCATATCTGGAACACACCAACATTCAGTTTATTATAACTAGTTTTGGTTTTCGTGTTGCCTCGTCTCACTTTCTGTAAACGATTGTTTTGAATTGTTCAAATTTGAATCACCTCTCATGTCCTAAATGTAGTTCAAATTTAAGGCAACAGTTCCATATTAGTCAAAAAAAACCAGTTTGTGTCACACTGTCTGATTTTTGTGCCATAGCTTTGATTAAAGGCTGGTTTCACTTATGGTGACCTTAGATTTTAACAGATATTGGGTTTTATAGAGCGAGTGCAGTTTGCACACATCGAGGGGAGAGAGGGGGGTATTTTAATGATTAAAGTGTGTGTGGGGGGTTATTTTCAGTTGTGGTTAGCACATCTGTGAGAAGTGAGTACCATCCATCCCCCTTTATTCTGTGATCCTCCGATGCTGTCAAGACTTCAAGAGCAGGTGACATGTCTGACTTGTGTTTTTGTTTTCAACTTTTCACCTTATATACACGCAAGAAAGCATTTAATCTCTGTTTGCTTGTTCTTTCAGAAGAAATGTTCCAGGGTGGGGGATGTAAAAGGATGTGTGTAGGCTTCTGATGATCGCACTGATCTTCATGAGCTTTTCTCATCCTTCTGAGAGCTGAACTCAAAATACCCAGCTTGTCCAAAAAAGAAAAAAAGCCCTCATCCCTCTGAATCTGATGCGTGTCGCCGCAGTTCTTTTGGTTATGGATTTCCCCATGTGCACATATGCTTCTGTTACAGATCATCTTTCACCACTGTTACTTATAGTTATCACTTGACATTTACCTCATCTTTGTTAGTCCTGGCAGCGGTGGTACAATGTCTACAAGTGCGTCGTCTTAAACCCTTGATTGGTCTGGTTTTGTTGTGCTTTCTGTACCCACAAGAGCGGACGCTTCATTGTGAAACCATGTGGCAGGTCCCCCCCTTTCCCACAGGCAGATGTTCACCGTCAGCTGCCTTCTCGTCTTGCTGTCACATCCAGCATCTTCCGTGTTTGTGTGTGCAACAAGTCAGATGATATAGGACACCTGTTTCGTTTATGCTAAGCAGGTGTTTTACTTGGGACATATACCAAAACATTGAAACTTCATGAAAACCACAATGTTTATCATGTTGGGGCATGTCAGGTCAGGTCATGTCATGTCAGAGATACAGAGCGTGCTCTAACACAGGAGCAGCTCAAGTTTCCTGAGGCAGCCTGAATTTTCACTTCTCTCATCTGCTTAGTTATTCTCCTGCTTGTTGCGTCACCTGTGCCTACAGTGAACGTAATGTGAACAAATGTACAATAAATAGTCCTATAACTCATGACAGCTGACACTAGATGTCCCCCTAGGATAATCTAGTAATTTTATAGATTCTCAGTGCAAACTTGGCACTGAATGTCACAAACATTTCAGAAGTCCCAACACCTATTACAGGAATATCAAAACCCAAATGTGTAGGAGATGAAGATAAAGCTGCAAAGTGTGAGAGCTGAGTCACTGTAAGTACCACAAGCACACTGTACATTACTCTTTGAATGAGGCAGCGAGGTTAGCGACATAGGATATTTTGCAAGGAAACCACAACAGTTTGAAGTCAAACTAAACGAATGACTTTGTGGGGAAACAACAGTAGCAGCAACATGATGAGGTGGTGGGCTATCAAGTAGGCTCCAAACCTTTGGGGTCTCCAGGCACACTGCGCACCGGCTAGTTTGCGGTAAATCGACATACACTGAAGTAAATGCGCTGCATTTTGACTCATCTTCAAGCTTCACATAAAAGTCGATGTGTAGTTTTAGTGCAAAGAAGAATTCATTGATTTTTCTTTTTACATTTTAAGTAGTTTGTATTCTCGTCAGAATATTTTGCCATTTGAAGTTTAGAGTTTGTTGAGCTGATCATTGCCGCTCTTGTAAATGTGTGGCAATCACTGGCTGTCAGATTAACTTAGTGCTAAGGCTGAAAACATAGAAACAGGTTGAGTGGTTGTCCCAAGATGATAAATCCACTGGCTGTGCTTAGTGACTTTCTGGATTAAAATGACCCCAGAGCAGCCTGAGAATGGGAATAATAGCATTTCTATCATTGATTTAGATCAATACAACATAACAAAAAAACCCTTCTCAATGAAAGGGTATATGCTATTTTAAGACTTCAACACCACAATAATAGTTTCAGAAGTAGCAATAGCTACCCTTTGTAGGGGCGCATTCTTTTAAAATAACTGTGCTGCACACTGCTTTTAACCCAGCAACTGGAGAGGTCACAAGCCACTTACCCCTAATGCCAGTCCCAGATAAATGGGAAGGGTTGCATCAAGAAGAAGGCCATCTGGTGTAAAATCTTGGCAATAATCAAACATGTGGATCACAATGAATGAGATTTCCAAAAGAAGATTTATGGATGTAGTGAAGCAGGGCACGTAGAGTGTTGGAGTGACAGAAGAGGATTCTGCGGATAGGTTGAGGTGGAGGCAGATGATCTGTTCTCGCGACCCCTGACGGGGTCAGCTGAAAGAGGAAGAGGATGTGGCTGCACGCTGCTTTCACTGTTGGAGTGAAATTAAACAACGTGCTTTCAAACTTTCCGCCATTTTAAATAGAAAAAGTGCAGAGCCTAGTGTTTATAGAGTTAAAAAGTTAAAGAAGAGTGACAAAGGGCAAACCAATATAGACTGTTGTCCCACTTTGACACATTTATTGTGTTTCAGAAACTGTTCATGCATCTGTGCGAAACTGATTCAACATCATTCATCCAAATATATGGCGATGATGGCGAGAAAGTTACCGCTCTAACAACTGCTAGTGATCAGTTTAGTAAATGCCATGGCATATGATTCACATCCTTTTCATGAAAGCTGTGCTCTACAAATAAGGCCATTGTTATTGTCACTGAAACCAACACCAATCAGGAAGGAAATGCTAATGAAAGTATTAAGGTATAGATTTTATATTAATTAACAATAACTTTACTTCTTGGTAGACTATTGAACTCTAAACCATCTCAGCAAAATGTCCCCCACAGCACTAAAGAGCTACAAGATAGCCTCACTGTGGAGGCCAAGACACACACACACACACACCACCACCGCCAAGCTATGTTTCCCATTTCTCTCAATCTTTATGCTAAGTTCAGCAGCTTCTTCATCAGTCTTCTCATTCGGGGAGGGTGATGGGACATAGTTTGTTATTTTCTTATTGGCAGGTTGGCGGTTCGATCCCTGACTGCTCCAATCTGCATCCCAAAGTATCCATGGGCCATATACTGAACCCCAAGTTGCTCTGTGATGCATTCATGTTTATGAATGTTAGATAGAAAGCGCTTAGATGTTGCAAAAGGTGCGTGTGTGAATTTTATTAAATGCTGTAATAAAGCACTTTGAATGCTCGAGGAGAATAGAAAAGCGCTATATAATAACCAGTCCGTTTACTATTCAATTCTTTAATGTGGATCTTAAAAGTCAGTGATAAGGATGCTGAGGATCTCCGTCCACACCACTTTTCTGAATACCCCAAACTGCTGCCACTTCTAATTTAACCTAATTGAGACAGTTCGTCTGCTTTCGGTGTTTCAAATAGTGCTCGATCATATAGGCCTCAGAGAGATGGACAATACTAAATACACCAAAAATAGCATTGTTCATTGTTTTGTTTTTTTCATAAGGCCATCATCAAATCTTTACTTCTCAGGACGATGTTGGAAATTACACGCACCTCAGACACAGCAAAGGCAGACCAGTGCACAGGGTGAGTTAAGAAAATAATAATAATCGTAATATTTGTGGAGTAATTTGTAAAAATGTAGGACTTGCAAAGATAAATTTGCAAATTTGGTGGGGTAGGCACGCATGTGTCTCCGTCAATTTCAAAGTAAAACCCACACTTTTGCCCAAAATAACAACAACAACAACAAAAAAAACCCACCAAAAAAAAACTGTTAAAAGCTTTGTTAGCTTCATCATCCATTGTCTGCTCGCATGTAGAGCAATAAACTAGATTTAAATTGAACTGAGAGGTGGCAGCAGCCGTTTCTATCCTTTCTCTGCTCATTAGTTAAGTCTGGGAGACCCGAAACAGACGCTGAATAAAATATCTTTTTACTTTATTTAGTTTAATCAGGTGTGTTATCACTGACACGAGCGCCAGATTACTGGATCACTCGTTTCCCAGAAACAATGTTTTTTCTTTCTTCCTCAGCGTGCTCAAATCTCTCAGAACCCCCTGATGAATATTATGGGAACATTGATTGAAGCGCACACAATGTGGGAGGATTCACTCGGCTCGTTTTGTGTTAAAGGATCGCAAGCGTCGTGGCGCAAATCGGCACACTGACAGCCAATCAGCTCACGGTGCGCTGGTTTCGCTCCTGCTTCTCTGTCACGTTGTGAGCGTGTGCGCGTGTGCGTCTATCCCCAGCGTGTACATGGCACGAGCGCGCTGCAACCCCCCCACCCACACGATCTCAGACACAATAAAGTTAAGACCGTGAGCGATTTCCTTCCAGTCACTCCCCTCCTTTGCTCTTGCCCACTCGCGTTTAAAGCCTCGCTGAGCTCCTGCAGGGAGCTCAGAGCACTGATGGAACAGAGGATGATGGATGCTGAGGGAGGTCGTGTGATCCACCGGAGAAAGCGCACGGGGACACTCGCGGTGGTGGTCGCCGTGCAGAACGTGGTCGTGGCCGCCTGCCTGATAGCCACTCTTTTCCTTTACTTGGACTTCCCGAAGGATGTGAGTACGCTGTGAGTGGAGAGGTTAAGTGGCGAGCTCGTGGGCAAGGATGCGCACACTTGGTTTGTCTTTAAGAAAACTTTGGATGATTTTTTTAAACAACTGCAGTTCATTACCGAGTAAAACTCTTTAATGCACTTTTATCTATCAACTTAAAGTTAATATTATAAGCAGCTCTGTTCATCCAGACGTTTTCTAGCTCTGGAACTCTTTTTGAAAGCTTGATACTATTATTATACTATTATTATTTCAATATTATTAATATGTCTTAAAATAGTGTGGGGACTGCATGTACTCAGAAGGGAAAGGAGACTGCAGAAACAAACTGTCAAACAACGATTAAAAGACAAGAGTTACAACTAAAATGTCCTATCAGGTTTGGAAAGTTACTATAAAAGCTCCTGCTGCTATCTTAAGTTTCCCTTTGTGTCTGGGTGAACTATACGGAGCGAGATTAGTTAAGATAAGTTAAGACTTTCACAAAGTTTCCTTTAAGTAAGTAACTGGCTGAATTAGGTAATCACAGCTAGAAATGCAGGTGGTACAGCACAGATTAGAAAACTGCTCAGACTATTTTTTTTTGGCTATTTGTACCCGATAATATTCATTTGTCTTTGATCTGCCCGCAAAACTGAAGCGCTTTCCGCTTATCTTTCATTAGAATATACTACAGCGTGACATCTGAGAGCACAGATGCCCTGTGATGTTCAAATGCATCGGGTCTAACACTTCTCACCCTTATGTGCAGCTGTCACATTAAACTAAGCGGCGGCGGGCGATAACAGCAGATATATGAGCTCATCAGTTCACCAGATAAGCGATTTTCTGCATGATCGATCCCTTATTTTCAGCACATTTTGCCACTAGAGCAAACAAACAAACAAAAACAAAAAGCAAAAAAACAAAAAAAACAAAACAACAACAACAACAAAAAACCCCCTAATAATATTTATTTATTTTTATCACATCATTTGATCAAATCTCCTACTTAAGTAGGCGGAACTCGTTCCGTCAATTTTGAACGGAAGAAGAGTGAAATGACGCATCAGACGCCCCCTTTATGCGCAGCAGAGGCTGAAGCAGAAAGCCTGACTTATAACAGAGAAAGCTGATAAAAGGCGTCGTGGCACCTCTTATCTCTGACTGGGTTTTTTTTTCATAAAGTTGATCAAACCAGCTAAAACAGAGATAAGCTGTGTTCAAATGTGCTGATAAAACGTGTAAAGTAAGTAAACTAATGTTTCACGTGGCTGTGCATCAAGTCGTGCTGTTTCAACTCAATAAGGTGGATGCTATATTTTAAGCGTCTGCGGCTTTCCTCTTTGAGAGAGATGCGTATTACTATTCCATCCATCCATTCTTTCCCGCTTGTCCAATTCAGCGTCTCGGGGGTCTGGAGTCTATCGCAGCTGTCATAGGGCGAGAGGCGGGGCACGCCCTGGACAGGTCGCTAGTCTATCGCAGGGCTATCAATATTCCAGATGATTGAATTAGAGGTGGATTGATTTGGTGCAGTAGGTCCGCTGTTGCTTGTTATCACAGCGATGCCTTGAGGCGTTCTCAGTCATCCAGGAAATCCCAAAAAGTTGATTCTGTTCATCTGGCTGTAGCGTAGTGTCTTAAAGATCCGCGTTTAACTTTTGATTTTCAGTTTTAATTTTAAATTCTACAGTAACATAAAGCTTTCAGAGATTTGCTTGAGAAAACAGCTTTATTAGTGAAACAAAAAAAAAAAAGGGAAAAAAGACGAAGCTAAACTGAGAGACAACCTGAATAGGCGCACTTTTTGAGGCTCTCCAGATATTCTTTGACCCGGATGACTGACAATCTGCATAGAAATAGCTGCACGGTTACTGTATAATGATGATTGTATTAGTGACTAACATTTGTTCTACTTTTAGGACATCTTGTTTATTCTTGAGATGCTACTCTCACTACTGTTTTTAATCAAGCTGCTGTGAGACTTTCCCTAGTTTCTGTCAGCCTGTCTATTTTCACACCGCATCACTTAACCGCTGTATCAAACAAGTTTGTGCTTCCCAGAGCGAAACATCAAGAAATTGCAAAACAGAGCTGTGTGACCTTTACAAAAAAAAAAAAAAAGCAAAACAAAACACACACAGAGAGCAATAAGAAAAATGAAGAAAGTCTAGAAACCCAATAAGCCTCTAATCTTTGCATTTTTCTTTCCTCAGCAGACGTCAACTGACAGGATTGTGCACATAGAGTTTGATCCTATTACAGGTGAGAAAAATAAAACCTTTCGTTTCTGCTCTGATCTTTCCACCCACAGAGATACTGAAAAAGACTACAGAAAGTCATATCAAGTAAAAAGCGTGCTTTCACCTTAAAAAAAAATCATGCTGCACTCTTTGTCTCATACTGTATTTTCATTTTTCAGTCCCCTTAAGTAATTTCACACTGAAGTTTCCGGAAATTGCAAGCAAGTACAAAATGGATGTAAATATGGATAAAAATGAGATCGACATCACATGCAAGGGGCCCTACATTTGGTATATGGATGTGTGCTACAAGTCGTTGGATCGTGGGGAGGTGACCAAAGGGACACTGCAGCTGAAGATGGATAATACTACTGTCAGTGACGTCACACTGACTGCTTCAGATGTGTTAGATGCCTGCAGGGGGCACCAGAGCGTAGTCTATCTCAGGGCAAACACGAAGTCTAGTCTGCACTTGATACAAGGACGTAATTTCAAGCTCTTGAATGTGACCGTGGGCCTAAGCTATCTGCTGGGAAAAAGATGTGAATTCTGATGAGGGCCAAGACGTGCCTTCAGAAGACCAAAACCAGAACTGGCTGGCATGAAAAGAGAACTCGACACTGAGCTGTGCTCATCTGCCAAGTGACAGCAGACACACTAAGCCTGATTCACGCTGATGACACGAGTTGTGTTGACAGTCTCTTTTTGTTTTCTTTAATCACCTCAGCCAGGGTTGCAGTGAAATCTCGACAGTGTGCGCGCAGCCCTGGGCACGAGCAACTTGGTGGATTTTGGTGGTGACACAATCTGTTTTCGTTAACACAAAATAGCTAAAAAGAAAAAAAAAAGAAATAAAAAACAAAAACAAAAGAACAAAAAAAGCAAGACAGTGCATTTGACTTCTTGAATAAGCATATTTTTTTATGCACAAAGACCACACTGATTCCCATTCTTAAACCATTCTGATTGAGGCTGTAACTGACTGTTATTTTTCTTATTGATTTATCCTCCATTTATTGGTTTATTTTTATTTATTTATTTTTTTACCATTGATGGTTTGATTCTGAAAACGAACCGAATAATGATTGTTTTTCCTTTTTCCTTTTAAACTCATCGTGCTTATCTCCATTTCCTGGTGCCAAAAAGTGACTTTTTCAGCATCCAAAACCAAAGTTATTCAGCTTACTCATATATAGAAGATTTAAAAAAAAACCCAAACATTTTAAACGCTGAAATCAGAGACTGACTTAAATGCGTAATGATGACTGACTTTTAAAGGTTTACATTAAATGTAATTGGTATCAGTTTTGTTAAGGCTGAATATGCAGCTAAATGTTATCCAAAACAAACCCTGTCCTGGCCTGTTCGCAGGCCTCTGCTTGTTAATGGGTTATGAAGCTTCTGGACTTCTCAGGTGTACCCTAGTTTTACATATACGTATCCTATAATATCCAGTACTTTATTATTATTGTTGTTGTTGTTATTATTATTATTATTTTTTTACATAAATGTTTGTTGTACCAAATGAATGTATTTGTTATGGTGCATTTGTCTCCTGTGTAGCTCCGATCTGAGTCTGTGAACTTTCTGTGTGCCAAAAAACCATTCCTCACACATTTTTATGTTGGATTTTCTGTCATAATACCAGCACGACTACAGCAGAAACATGCAGGAGAGCCTTTTTTGCAGCTCTTTTTTGCCTACATGCTGTTAGACATTGTCTAATCTACTCTGTGCTTGTGGTCCTGGATTATTACTTATCAGGCTATATGATGCTGCAGTTACACTGGCACACAGACCTCTCAGAGTAAAGACCAGAGAGGAGATGAATGTAATGGGACTTTTTGATTGTATATGCACTTGCAGTGTGCACAGTCCTTGGATTTGTGTGTGTGCGTGTGTGTGTGCGTGTGCGTGCGCGTGTTTAAATTATGCATAAAGCACAGACCAAGTGTTGACTGAAGTTCATCATATTGTGGTGTATTAAGCTATTATATTTAAAATAAGAAGCCACATTTTCATGATTGTTTGGCACACTGTAAAACATCTCATACAATGTTTTAAGCAATGTCACATTCTGTGTCATTTTTGCTTACACTGGATGGTTTGATTTTTTTAAATAAAACATTTTATGCAGGCTGAAAAAAAAACGTGTTTACATTTTTGTTTTCAAATGATCTAGTACTGGTGATACTTTGAATGATTGCAAACTGAGCTAAAGGAGGCTTCTTGTTTTAGCTGGATTTTCTGCTGCATGATTTAACAATGCATACTTAATCCAGGGTTTCTACCTCCTGTAAGGTTTGGCCTAGTTCAAATGTTGGGATGAAACTTTAATAAAAAAAAAAAAGAGTTTCCATTCATTTTGCAATAAGCTTCACTTCTTTGTTTTGATCGTTCCGACTCTCACTCTGCCCCTCCCTTTCTGTGTGTACATGTGGCTCCTGTGAGAGTAAGCAGTTTCATCATCATTACCTGATACGTTCAGCCTTTTTTAACCAAAAGTGAAAGTGAATTGCACAACTAGCCTTTCCATGTCGCCCAGTGACTTTATATTTTGCTTCCAAGCAGCTGGACTTTCTGTGATTTTAAAAGTGGGTTTAGAGACAATAGTGTTGCTGGACATTGTTTGCTTTTTCACTAATTTACAGTCCAGTTCTTGAACCTGACTATTTTTAGAGGAATGTTTTTTTGTTTGTTTGTTCAATCACTTAGAACTGACCTATGAATCATTCAAGCATAAAAAGCACCTAACTCATGGAATGAACAAATGTTGTCTACACATAACAGACAGCTTAGCTAAGACTCGGCTTTAAATTGTATCTTTCAGAACCTTGTTCCTATCAGCCTGTCACAAAAGCAAAAAATAATTTGATCCATAAACATTATTTATTTTGTTAGTTGAGTCTACAAATAATGACAATGATAACACAATTTGACAGAAAAAGAATGGCATTTTTTCACTAACAAGGCGATCCTTAAAACGCTATTAGCTGAAAAGTTGGCATATTTCAGCATATTGTGTGTCATTAAAAAAATACTGAGGAAACTTGACAAGTGGAGGAAAGAAGAAAAAGTGGCGGGTCTAAAAAACAAAAACGGCCTACAGCGAATGAACAGTATCTGAAAGTCATGTCCTTAAGAAATAGGACAAATTCCAGCAAAGACCTGATGTAGGACCTGAGAAATGCATCTGAACCTTCAGCTGATCCATCTACTATTTACTGAAGCCTCATCAGAAAAGGAGTCAGTGAAGGGTGGTCTTCGAGAAGCCATTTGTCAGGAAGAGAAACAGCGAGAAAAGGCTGATGTATGCACACAGGTCTGATTAGAACTCCAATCATCATCAGTATGTACGGAGGAGGTACAACAGTGAGCATCTACAGCTATCTGTAGATGCTCACTGTCGCTGTTTGGGACTGCATTTCAGCAACAGCTTCATTTTTCAGCATGACAGTGATCTCAAGGGCAGTAAAAGTGCGGTAAAAGCCTGTCGGGACAGAAATAAAACACACACTGGAATGCTATCGTTGAAGAAGTGTCATCTTGACAGAGAACAGAAGCATGTATGTTGCATGAATGTAACTGAAGTCCAAGGTCTAACTGAGCAACATCTATAAATAAGATAATCTTGGGAGAATTTCAAAATTTGTCATGGTCCTGGGACGGTGACCCAGCGTTATGAGTTTATTGTTATTATTTTCTAGTTTATTCTGATTTTGTATTAGTTCTTTGGGTTTGGTTCTCATGTTTTTATTATCCCTACCTGTGTCTTCCCCCTGTGCTCTGTTCGTGCCCCCGAGTTTTGTGTTGTAAAACAGCCTGTGAGTTTCCTGTTTTACTTTGAAGGTTTATGTCTCGTTGTGTCTAATTAGGTTCAGCTGTGTTCTCCTCTTCTGTGTCATTCCCTCGTTACCTTGTGTGTATTTATAGTGTGTGCCTGCCTGTGTTCCTCGTCGGTTTGTCTGCCCTGCCCTGCCCTCTCCTCTCCGTGCCTTTTCCGTGTATCTTCTGGTGTCCTTATGTTTTCAGGTTTGTTTATTAGTTTCTCCCAGTTTAGGTTTATTTTTAGTTCAGCCCTTGCTTTTGTTATGTTTTGTACACTGTAAATAAACTCACTCACATCACCGCCGCTGTCTGCTACTTGGATCCTCCTTCTCATCTCCACACGACTGCTGCCCCAGCCGTGACAAAATTCATATATTAATTTCATAATCAGAGTGAAAGTGAGATTTGAGTGAGCCTCCTATTTTACATTGACAATCTCTGGGAACCACCAGCCTGCACTCCGACAGCTTTGTGCTCTGTCAGCATAAAATGTTACAAAGAGGAATCTCGTTCCGGACTTTAAAGTGGTTTTTAAATTCCATCCATCCATCCATTCGCTTCCGCTTCTCCTTTTCAGGGTCGCGGGGGGTGCTGGAGCCTATCCCATAGGACGAGAGGCGGGGTACACCCTGGACAGGTCGCCAGTCTGTCGCAGGGTTTTTAAATTCAGTTCTTAATTAACAGGAAGCACCGAAGAGAAGCTTATACGAGAGAGATATCTCTCTGTGATCCCCTTTTGGTACTCTTGATCTTGTTGTGGAAAAACTGTAGACTTTTCTAGGAGCTTTTACAACAACCTGCTAAAAAGAAATAGTCCACCCTGTCATGTGGGCTCATGGATGAATATAACGGGATATCATCTGCAAACAAATTGGAATTTATGCCACGTATTCTAATAGTCCCTTATGTATCCTAATAGGGAAGCATGTATAATGTTAAAAGTGCACAGCACCTTGGGGAACTCCATGACTTCTCCTCTACAAGAAAAAACTAAACTCTATCAGATAAATATGATTTAAAACAATGCATTACGTTTCCTTTAATACTAATGGTGCATTCTAATCTCTGTAGTAAAATGTTCTGTAAACAGTGGCATAAAGTCTAACAGGGCAAAGACGGAGATGGATCAGAGGCCATAAAAAGATGATTAATAACCTTCATAAGTGTTGTTTCCGGTAGGATTGCCTCCGAAGCTCTGTCAATAAACCATTCCTCTGCATATGAAATTCTGCAATAAAGAAAGATTGGAAATTGATTCGTTATTAGTTAAAACATCTGGGTGAGGTAATAATAGAAGTTAGATTAGAGAGATCAAAAGAGCAGGGCTGTCTAAATAAAGATTAGCATCACTCAGTTGCTGTGCTTGAGGATGCAAATAGCGATAGCTGTGGTGAGGCTGTGGTTATTTTTGTCTCTTATGATTAAAATTTTATTTGTAAAGATGTTCAGTATGGCGTCACTACTTAGAGCGAAACACATACAAGCTCAAACTGTAGCTCAGACAGGCTGGCTACATCTTTTGTTTCTATCAGTGATGATCTTTTTTTATTATATAAGAGCACACAATTTTTTTTTTCGACAAAAGTTGAATGCAACTTCCTTTCTAACATATGCAGTCATTATTAAAGCGCACATTTGTAATGTGTACTAGGGAGTCAGACCTCTGCGACTGTGTGAGACTACAGCACTATAAACAAGATAATCAACCTGTGTGTGACCTGCTTTGTGTTGTTTACACACATAGCATTGAAATAAAATTGAAATAATAGTGGAATCGCTTCCTTAAACTGGGTTATAGCCGTTTCTCGTAAACTACCATAATGGAAGTCTTACCTGGTCAGGCAAGAAGAGTCTATTCAGCAACTTTCTAACACGTGCTCCCTAGTCCCCGTGCATGCCCATTACAGTTTAACGGTTGAATTGGATTTTAATTATTATTAGCATTTTTTTTCCATCTCAACTTAATGTCCGGAAATTCTCAGCTTTGCTTTTCTATTACTAGCTCCCGTCTCTTCTATTAATAGAACAATAGGCTTTCCATTACATACTTTGAAGGATGGCAGTTGAAAGACTTAAAACATTCCGAGATGTTTTTGTGGAAAATTTCATCACTCAATCGTTTCATCACACTGTTAGGAAATCAGAAGAAGCCGCAGCAAGTTTAAACATGAACAGTCGGACCATCGCTTGCGTCTCTGAGTTTATTTTTAGCCTGAAACTAAGTGTGAGAAATCGAAATTCTTCATGTAACACCATTTGCAGTTAGTTTGTCATGTCTGATTAAATCAGTAGATGGAAATATAGCATTATATGTATTTTTTTTTTTATATTTAAAAACTTTAAACCGCTCATAGGTGGAGTAAAAGTATACAGAATCTGTGCCCAGTCTGGATCACCTAGATTCTGCTGATTCTGAGCAAAGCAAAGACAATTTGAAGGGTTGAACTGCAGGTTAGCAACTCGTGTGTCTGTTTAAGTTAAGGCAATGCCATTATATAACAGGGAAAAGTACCAAAATTCATTGTGATATGCAGAAGTGAAACACGCAAATTGATTAGTAACAAAACTATAGAGACTAAAATCAACTGGCACTGTTTGTATGATTCTTAGGAAACCTGATAGACAGGTATTGTCAACCACCAGTAGCATTCAGTTGGGGATTTTCCTCACAATGAAATGAAAAGTGCTTGCAACCTTTCCACCCTTTCTCATTCTTTTTGCGTGAATAGAAATGTATTATGTCATTATCAGTGTTTAATGGACTTCTCCTGCTTGTTATTATTTTTTGTTAAAGTTTGTATATAGAAGTTGAGTATGTATTGTGATAACTGCGTAGACCCTTGCCCCTTCTTAATTTAAAACCATTTTTATGTATAAATGAAAACAGTCACTGTGCATCATATCCTTGTAAATGGTGAGTGACTTGTTTACAACATTCACCATAGTTTTAGAGAAGTACCTGTCATAATATTTGTTTTGCAGAGCTTTGATGTTTTGTCGCCACTGTAGAAAGACAAACTGAACTACGTCACATTTAAGAGGATGGCTGTCTCAAATGACACAGCCGCACTCAGCAACTTGCAGAAGGCCAGAAACATCCAGAGCTAGTGACTTGGGATTCCACTTTAGTTTTATGGTTTAGAGAAAAAAATGTTAGAAGCTAATAAATGTTTATCCATAAAGGGATGCACGTGACAAGCAACAGGCTGCAACACATACGTCACAAGCACCAAGAAGAGGAATTCCCCACTCTGTTATGCTATAACCAGCCTGCTGTGTTAATACTAGCTAGTTTGACTCTATGAATGCATGCTGATTCATGAAGCTTCAGCAAAAGGAAATTCCTTCCAGTTAATTGTAGGACCTCAGCAGTCATTTAGGAATTACTCCAGCTAGTTATTTTACACCCATATACACACCTACTATTTATTATGTGCAATTGTTCAGCTTCTTGTTAATGCAAGAAGGCATGGAGCATAACATGGTTGTTGGTGCCAGACTGGCTAGACTGAGTATTTCAGAAACTGCGGCTACTGGGATTTTCCCACACAACCATCTCCAGGATTACAGAGAACAGAAAAAAAAAATCCAGTTCAGTCAGTATTTATCTCGGCAAAAATGCCTTGTTGTTGTTTACAGAAGTCAGACAAGAGAGGCCATACTCCTTCAAACTGGACCGTAAGGCAACAGTAACTCAACCAAGATATGCAGAAGAGCACACTGGGTACCACTCCTGCAAGCTAAGAGTGGGGAACTGAGGCTCCAGTTTGCTCGGACTCACAAAAATTGGACAGAAGATTTGAAAAATACTACCTGGTCTGATGAGTCTGCTGTGTTGGCCGTAATATGACATAAACAACATGAATGCATGGATCAAATCCAACTATAGTTGCATATAGTTATAGTATATAGTATATAGCATACGGTTTGACATCATTACACCTTTATTAACAAAGGGCATTTCCAAAAGCACTGATCAAATGCCAAATAATGGCATGCAATGAAAAGTCATACAAAAAGCAAGAATCTTAAATTAGGTTTACACTAAAAGCTAAACTGCTAAACAGTTGTGACCCTCTCCAGCACTGTGTGCATTTGTCAGTGTAACAACATCAATGGTACAACAGCCTCAAAAAGGACTAATACATCTCTTTTGTGCTGTTAGTTGTTGTTATTTAGGATCTCAGAATTCTCTCATATGGGTTTCTTTGTGTGTAACATCTCCTCCTTAAATAATGCCCATGGGACAAGTCAATGGCTCAGGATCTGTAATTCTATGCTTTAGCTCTCTGGCATTGGTGAGTCTTTGCCACTTATGCCTTCGGATGCTCTTTGCTGACATAAATTGAAAGTGAGATGGTCGCCTGCAAATCCATCCACCTCGAGGTTTGACAAGTCTGAGATTTTCTTTCTTCTCAGTGCAGTAGTAACCAGTCATAATCTCACCTACAACAGCCTTTCTTTTAGCTCCAAGCAGTTTGAACTTCTCCCTGACCATCTCATTATGACAAAGGTTTTTTCCGCATAAATGCCACTCACCGAAGACTTTCTTTTTTGTTATTTACACCTTTCTGACAAATCTCTAAAGACAGTTGCTCTGAAAATCCCAGAATATCAGCAATTAAAAAAAAGCCCCCCAAACTTAAAGTCACTCTAAGCTCATACAAGCTCAAGAAATTGCATTTACTTTATTGGAGTCTAAGATGTTTCCATTATTTTCACCACTCTTTTAAAGTAGCGAACTATTACATCATGTTCTGCATGCTTAATTTCTAGTTTTCAGGTTGACATGAACCTTTGAACACAACTGCAATAAATTGACATCATAAAACACCATTCAGGTAAATCATTTCACAGTGAGATCAAAGCTTAGTAGCTTTGTGATGACTGCGAAAGACATCCAGCCAATAAATCCGGTGATCCAGTATCCAGTACAATGAATTAAAAATGGCCCACAACATAGAGTACAGTAAGATAATCCATTGTTTTTATAGAGTGCTCTAAATGTAAGTAATCAAAAAAACAAACAAAACTGGAGTATATCTGAGTTAAAAGTGATAACTAAAATTGCCTCTTTTTCTGTGTGAGCGAGAACTACCTGCTCTTTGACACATGCTTCAAAGTGTCAACCAATCTGTTATTGGTTTACACACATCCGCGCACCGCTTTGCATTGGAAAGTGGTCGAAAGGCAGCGCTGCAAGTGCCAGACGAAAAGTCATCATCCTCACAAAGATGGTAAAAACAGTTCGTACAGCGCTGTTGAGCTTTAATATATATGTATAAGGAAAAAGTAAGCCCTGTTTGTCTGCTGAAGATGAGATCACAGATAAAACACAGTCTATAGCCTTTCCAAATTACTGCACGTCATATTAGTGTGTGGGACAAAAAATACAGCTTTGACGCTTTTGGTGAGAAAGAACGTTTTTGTTGTTGTTAGTTTTTTTTCTTTGTTTTCACTTTGACTACTCAGAGAATTGTTTTTCATATTTTTATCCCCGGTAAATTCCACACATATGCTCTTAATCTCATACTGAGCTGCAGGTTTGCTTTCATGAGGCTTGCAGGTAGCATTGTGGTCTACCACCGCAGATTTGCAGGTACTGAACTCTGTGACCACAGAAAGTATTAGGGACATCAAGTAAAAGCTAAAGGCATCATTTGTAATAATGGAAGCACTATAATTAATACAAATATGAATTTAATTTACATTTCTAAATTAAGTCACACTTGTCGGTTAGACAGCTTACCTGCCAATCTAATTATACTCCTGATACCAGAGGTGTCATATTCATTTTACATTGTAAGTCACATACAGCCAACACAGCACCTTCTTTCTCCTTCATTATAAAGAAGCGCTTCGCCTGCCGTTGTAAATCCATGAAACCCATCAGTGCAAACTTTGATTTAGGAACTTTATTTTTTATTAAATGTAATTCTAACAAAACAAACAACAAACAAAAAAAGAACACCTAATTTTCAATTACTGAGTGGTTTATCTTTACATACTTACTTGTAGCATGCCAGACTTTGTCAGTTAGAAGGCTATAAAACTGATGAGTTCAAAGACCAAGGTCAAGCCTTCTTTTGCATGTGACATCTGTGATCTATAACCTCAATAAAACAGATTACATGCAGGTACATCAGAGCAGGGCCACGGGAGAGGCTCATTTGAATTCATATGACTCGTGCAGAGAAAAAAACAAAGACTTTGGTGATTCTTTTGGGCTGAATTTTGTTAAGATTCAACTTGGATCCTTTTTACTTGCTTACTAACCCTGCCTGTGTTGGTTGAAGAGTCTTGGTGCATGTGTCAGTGACCTAAAATGTCAAATAAAGTAAGCGTCACACTTGGCATGTTACTAGAATTGTTGTTCACATGCCAGCTTTTAGTAATATAGCATGCACCCTGAAGTACTTTAGTGCGGTTGCAGCACCTGTGTGCAGCAAACAAATCTTTACAGGCAGTGTGAACCACAAGTCGCAGCCTTATGAGTTTGGCAGGTATATCACCTTGGTCAAACGTTAGAGAGGGACATGAGAATGTCAAAGGTTTCCAGTAGAACTACTCATTTTACCCTGTCCACTTCAGGTCAGAGATTCATTACAAAACATCGCTCTTAAAAAAAAACCTTGTTGACTGTATGGCTAAAATTGGATCTTCAGAGAGGGTACAGGGTAAATCCCTGTGTGGTCAGCAATTACTCCATGGTGGTTTCAAGTTAACAACAGTTTCAGCTACAGGTTTTCCCTACAGGTAGCATGGTAATAGAAAAATTGCCAAAAGTTGCCGCTTTGGTTAAGTGACCTTTGAATAGTTGCTGTTAGTTTTGGTTGTGAACCATTTACTCAGATTTTTTTTTTAACAGTTACGTCAAGAAGCCACAAACATCTCTGTGTGCCTGTGTGCTTCATAACTTAATATGAACATTGACATTAGGAAATTCAATGTAGTTAACGGGTTTTTGATATACTACTGAATGTAATTTAAAAACATGTTTTTAAAGGTTCTGTGCTTCTGAGTCATTGATGTACTTTGAGACCTTTGCTTTAACCTACCTACACCTACCTAGATTTCGTTGCTGTTTTCCCCTCTCACCTAAGTTTGCTAACTCTTCCAGAAACCCCAGTTTTCAACTAAATCTTTATCAGACCAATAATTTTGTCATCTAGTATGATTTCTTTCATTTTTTTATATTTATGTTTATTTTTACTGTGAATCAAAGCTCAATACATTTCTATCTGTGTCATTCATTGGGTTATTCCGTGGTGACTGGATTACTGTGGTGCACTTAAATCTTGGCTGACACAAAAAAAACTCAGCGGGAATAAGGTCGATTATATTTAAAAGGTTATTATGTAGATTTTTTACCGTTTATTAACAGTTTATTAGTTTAACTGTTTTGATCATATGTTTTAAAACATAACATATTTTAAATATCAGACCAAAACATTTGAAAATGGACTGTTAACTACATTCATCAGATCATCAGCATTTAAAAAATTATGCGACTCTATTAAAATAAAACTTTATCATCTCATGTTTTACGACTTTTCCTAAAATGAGTTTATTGGTCACACAGAAAATTTTGGTGTGTGTGAAATAAACTAGAACTGGAGGGGAGATGGGTGGAGGTGTGATTTGTCACAAAAGGACAGCAAGAGTGAAAGGGAAGGTTTGCAAGATGGTAGTGACACCTGCTATGATGTATGATTTGGAAATATTGCACTTACTAACCCTGCTTTGACCTCAACCTCTGCAACCTCCACCTCAGACAAGGCTGACGTGGAAAAAGATGGTGTTTATGGAGCTGAAAGGTGGAATGAAAATAGGAAGACCACAGAGAAGATTCATAGATGCAGTGAAGGACATGCAGACAATTGATGTGACAGAGTAAGACGCCATAGGGATTGGGTGAGATGGAGTATAGGAATGAGTCTAAGTAGGTTGTTAAACTAATGAAACCCCCAACATTTAATCTTAAATATGTATTTTGTCAAATTTTATTCATAATAAAAAAAAAATAGATGAAAATTAACAACTTAACATCTTTAAGAAATCACTGCTGCTGTTGTTGTGGGACGCGGTCAAAATGACCCCCGCTGGCAGGTCTAGTGTTAATACATTCAGTTTTTACTAGTACAGTAAAAAGCCATATTCAGCTTCTCCAGGAATGTCTCTGTTGACACAAGCCACATTTCAAGAATGATTCCTCAAGTGCAGTTTCTAAACAAACATTATGATGAATGCCAGGAGGGCCAGCTCTGCTGCAGAGTTCACTGCGGTTTCAGGGATCAGAAACAGAATTAACTGCATTGCAGAGTTAATGCAACAGGAAGGCTTTGTAGTTTCATCACAGTTAGCTGATGAAACGTGCAGATCATGATAAATGATACAGTATTCTTGGAACATTTATTGTGAAATTGTAAACGAGACTAAGAGTTTCATAATTTTCTTCCACACAATAACCTCATTAATGCAGTGGTCAAACCTGCCTAGTTGAAAACATCAAAAATGACTTCTTGTCTTTAAACTGGGTTTTAAATTTCTAGAACACACATGCAATAAGCAGCTAACAATCGATGTTGTATTTTCTTATGAACTGTAAGAATGTGAAATACAGATTTAGTCTTTTTTGGAGATATTTAACAGATATTTAGTGAAAATGAACTGTAACTGTATAAATAAATTATCTGCCCTACTCTCTATGACTCGGCCATGGTGGGAGTCATGAATCAGTCATAAGAACTTTTGGTCTGACGTATGCAGCATAAAATACAATGTAATTTATCTTTGAATGCCAACCAATTCATTTTGGTGAAAGCCAATGAATCTTACCCACTTTGTTTGGCAGAAACTGTGGGTAAATAGTTGTAGCCTATCAGTTTCTTTGCTTGTTATCAATAGTGCAAACAATGAGACTATGCAGGCACTCTTTTCCAACCACGCAAGCCCGGCCCATTTCAAATATTTCAACAGTCCATCCGTCTTTGCTTTGACAGCAAAGAATTTCTTGTCCTTGCAGCATGACTGACCCAGATGGAAATGCATACAACTTTCTGTAGTTTTGTATGCTTGCAACGTAAGGTAAAGGATTCTCCACAAGCCTGTGTGTAAATATCACCCCAACTTAACTCCTGGATGAACATTTGCTATTTGTGATCATTGAATTATGCATATGTATTGCGAATGCCCCCAAACTTGTTCACATCGCTTCTTTTAAGATGTGATCTAAATATTTGTGGTTTGAAACTGAAAATAAGTAAAGAGGCCTGTGCTCCATTTATGGTGATTCATTTCTGTTCTGGTCTCGGTCATTTAACTGAAAAAACCTTGAAATTACCACAACTTGAATCATGCTGTCTCATGCTTCCAGAAGAGTCCAGTCTTGTTTTAATCGTCTGTCATTCTATTTTAGGGTATAATTTCCTCTCGTTTTCTTCCTGGTCCCTGGATATGACACCTCAATTTCGTAATCTCATTTACCGCCTACAACGCCCACAGTATATGATCTCTGGTTTGTGCAACCACACCTTGTCAAATTATTCCGTGAGCTCACACAATGAGAAATGCTCACAGGTCAGCTTTAGGTTTGCCTCGCTTACTGCTACTACTTCCCTGTTTACTAGCCTTACCTGAATGTTTGGTTCCAGCATCATGCTGCTGCCACAACCCTGTTGCAGACTCCATTTTCACAAAAACAAATACACTTATTATCTATTGATTTCCCAAAATTTTAAATCTTTACTCTGCCTGCAATTATTGAAAACACGCAGCATAATCAGTGATTTCTGTAAAGTGATAATTAACCCAGGCCTGTTATCACAGCAGTAGACTTCATAAAGCCCACAGTATGCATGTTTAACATGTTGTCAGCCATTCGCCTTTACTCTTTTGTATATTTCGTATAGATGGTGACAAAGCACCTTTCTTATTTAACTGTGACTCCTCCTGTCCTCTGTTCTCGTGTCTATGACCCACTTTCAATACATCATGTTGAAAGATGTTTCATTTCCTAAAATGCATCTGGAAATCAGAGGAGAGAGGTAGTTACTATATAACTGACACTGCTTAAGCTGATGGCTCCCAGACAAAGATATTTAATTTCAACAAATGCTCCTTGTGTCTCTTCTTCACCTCCTCTTCTCACATCTTCAGTGGGAGGGACTGCGACATGAGGAGAGGAAGTGAGAATGTGCAGTTTGGGAAATGAGTTAATGGAGATTGCTTTGTCTCATCAAATGGTATGCTGCTTCACACACAAACCATGTGCTCTCACAACTCCTACACACAGGAGGCTACTCTGTGACAGCTCTAAACACAACTAGGTGACACTTGCCTCTGTGACCTTACAGCTCGCTTCGGGCATGGTTATGGCACATGTTACCAGAAATGCATGATGTCAGTTTGGTTAGCTGTCTAACCACACTGACTGATAGACTGGAGCAAGTTTCATTTTCTCTGGTTACTGAAATTCTGCACGTTGTAACACGAATGAGATTTCATGGAAAAGTGGCACACGTAAAATAAAGGGGAATATTTGTAATATATAATATGTAACCAGCCTGCTGTATTTTTATACTGTGTGTTTTGAAACTTGAATACAGTCTAATTTCCCCTGAGGATTTACTTAGGAAATCTGTAAAAGGCTGTGCGAAACCTGTCGTAACCTCTCATCTGATCGGCAATGAAACCGAGGAGACACAAATGTGATAAGGAAGTGCAGAAGTCTGGGATGCATTAACAGCCAGACAAACAAGGAGTTCTTGTCTGTGTGCGTACGTGCATGCATGTGTGTGTGTGTCTGTAGCTTCAGTCAAGTCCTAAAGCTTGTGACCCAACCTTACTAGTTGGAATAAAGCCAAAAGGTATAAAACAACAGTGCTGATGCAAGAGCTACTCCTTTGTACACGTGGGCGGAACAATAACACGATGTGATGTAAATGCAGTCAGTTTCTCTGTTGGAGGAATTTCCTGGTAAATAGGTGAAACACAAAACCTAAAACAGACTGAGACTGAGAGAGAGATGGAAATACCATTTTTGTGTTCTTGTTTATCTTTGTTTCAGTTGAGCTTTATTTTTTTTTTTTTAAATGTGGACATGAGTGAAACAGGTGAAGCCAACAGACAAGACAGTGCATGTATAAGAAATAAATGCTTCCTGCCAAGTGTCATTGTGCAATCTCACTGAATCTTTAATTCTGTGACATAATTCACACTACATGCAGTGCATATATTAGACTAGTGTCATAGGAGACACCAGAGGTGACAGGAGCTTCAAAGTGCAAGAAAAATACCAAACTGGCATTGAGCATGTACAGTAAACAGGCCTTTACAATTATTCCCACATACAACCTAGATATAAGTCAAGTTTTCCAGAATTAAATTCCAAATTCCTAACTAATATCCCTTTTATCATTTCACAATAATCTCCTTTATTTTCTTCACCAGAGATCATTTCACAATCGTCTCCTTTCCCAGTCTTCAGATGACACTAACTAATTGCATCCGTCTTTGCAGGTCTTCACAGGTCTTTAGAAAGCTACCCTAGGGATGTGAGTCAGTTTTTCCACAATTAAATTCAAAATATTCAGTAATGGTCATTTCACCATTTAATCATTTCACAATTGGACAATAACGGCATCCCAGAAGCTCAATAGCAATACATCTGTTCATAACAAGTATGTGAACTCTTCATTAGCAGATCATAAGAGGTGATCCAAGCTTAATCTTGGTTATAAATATAGACAAACTGATATGCATAGGTTATAATAAAAGCACAGAACATTCCCAGTCTTGCATATCACATGCGCACAACAGCACAACACAGTAAAACTAGAGAGTGTGCCACAAGGCTAAATTTATTTCCATTTGTAGACATTCAGACCTACATGGCTTTCCAGCTTTAAGCAAGTGTGGAATTGGGGGTAACATCAGCAGATGCTTACTGTGAACATGAATTAGCCAAAGTAGCTACACCTTTAATCTTTTCTCGCTTAAATGTCTGTACTCCCACATGCTATTTGAGCGCACATTAACACTGACACTACTAGTGGAGATGCAGTGCACTCGTATTGTTGGATGTGAGGCACTCCAATATCACTTTATATTGTCCTGTAATGCCGAACTGTACTAAATTCAGAAATAACACACAATTGTATAATTACGAGCCTTACACGATTCCTTCTATTATCTACAAGATGAGCAAAAAACAGTCAATCAATTTAATTTTCTGTCTTCAGTGCAGAAGACTCAGTTTGAGACACTAACACCACCTTACTGAAGTCACACACTGCACAAGTAAGTGTAGTAGTATGTTTGTAGAGCACATGAATACGTACACTACATTCAGAACTAACAGAAGTATTTGATTTGAGACGTAGTAAATGCCTCTTGAATAAACTTTTGCTGTGAACTTATTTGCAGTGAATATCTGAATGACATTTTTACTATGGACACAAGGATTTGTGTGCTACAACTTTAAGAGACTGCACTTATTTATACCTGTAACAGAGGTGGTCAGATCTTTTCATGTTTTTATTTTATTTTCCATAATTCCAATGGATTTTTTTTACTTTGACTTCCAACAGTGCACAGAAAAAATATTTTAAAAAATCCATATAAATCTTTTATGTCATCCTCTGGTTTTATGGAATGGAAAATTCCAAATTAAACAAGTACAAAACATTGGCTTTTTCATTTTCCAATTCCACTAGGGAGACGTCAACCACATGTTTTTTGGATCCTGAAAGAGTTTGGCAGATAGCCAAAATAAACTGCCGTAGACAAAAACAGAAAAAGAAAAAGGAAAACGGGCAATCATTAAACCAGCTCTTGTGCGTGGGTGTAAAGGGATTCCCTTGTCCCTTTCTATTTGCTTTTTATTGCATGGGGCGGGAATTGAGCTCGGGATTCCCACTTTCACTGTCTGTGCGTGGGAAGAAATGGACTATATTAAGAGCAGCACACAGCAAGTAAACACTTCACTCAATATGGACAGACAGCAGACAGAACAGCAGGATAAACTAGTGGAGGTGAAAATCCAGACAGACTGTATGGAAGACAGTCTTCAGCCCAGAGGTTCACATGGCTTGATTAAGTGTGCACTGACTTTCATGGCAGGCTTAGTTGTGGCTCTGGCTGTGGGCTTCATCCTTCATTATTTTCTGTTCAAACCCTCATGGAACCAGGTAAGAAACACTTCATATCAGTCATAGAAAGTCTTCCATATGTGAATTCTCATTGATTTGTTCGTTCACTTATATTTATAACTAATCTATCTACAGGATGCTCCAGCACTGAGTGACACATCAAAAGTCATCATGACTTGCAAACTAAAAAGTAAGTGTCGTTTAGATTTCAGCTGCTTCCAAAATCTCATCAGATGTAAATGTTGCCTTGCATTAATGGGAGATATTTCCATTTCTTCTGTAGTGACCGATCAGATGGGAAGATATGACATCTTCACAGCTAATAAAACTGGAAACTATCTTGTCTACGGATGGGTGAAGGTCCCAAATATCACCGAAGAAGAAATTTTTCTGGAGCAAATAAGGGAAGAAATCGGAACCATCGGAACCATCGAAACAAAGCAAATTAAATCCAAAGAAGTGTTTTTGTTCAGTAAAATCTATCTTGCTGAGAACACTAGAGTGAGCGTTAGCTTCCAGTCTAACTACACAGACAACTCTTTCCATGTCTATGAGCTCTAATTAAGCTGATACCAGTTTGAATTTCAAAAATTCTCAGCTGTTTTGTGGCACTCAACTGTACTCAACTGAGTCTGCAGATGTTTGGTTTATCTACATCAAGATTTGTACTCATGCAGTAGTTTCATGGCAAGAGAAGCAGTTTCATGTTTGATATGTCTGCTCTGGGTAGAGTGGGTGTGGCTTTATGAACTCTCCAAAGAGCGGATGCGACTTTTCTCGGGAACTGGGTGAGCAGGCGAAAGACTAGAGAGTCATTCACAGCTTTGCTCTAGGAGGAATATAATATTTTGACAAAAACGTCTCATAACTTTACAGCAACTCATAGTGTGATCGTTCTCTGTACCAGCCATCATTCAAACACTTCACCGCAAAAATTATTTTAATCTCACTTTCACAAGAAAAAGTTTCTTTTCTTGTCATCTTCTTCTCTGATTGACTACCTTTACCTGTGAAGATAACCCACCTAGCACAAAAAGCTATATTTAAAAGATTGTAAAACTGAATATTTGAAGGCGTAAAAATCATGTAAAAAGTCAAATGACACTTTGTTCTGTTAATGGTGCTTTGAAAACTGAAATTGTGTGTATATAGTTTTGGTATTGTTAATTGTAACTATGTTGGTATTGGTCCAGCTTTGTATTTTGTTCATATCATGGCTGTAACTGTACAGTATGCTGTGCATTATATGGATTGAAAACCTGTAATTAAATGTCACTACTATATTGGGAATGTGATTCTCAGTTTTTACTTGTGTTGTTTCCACGAGAGCTTCAAGGTTGAAACATTTTCAGTACACACGCACACACACGCTGTCTCAGGACATGCTTGTCCAAAAACGGCTTTTTGGACAAAAAATGTTAAAAAATATATTTTATTTACATAAATTATTTACATAATTTGCCATGTAATGAAATTTGATTCACTCCATTTTAGGAATTTATTCCCTTGATTCCATATCAGCAGGTATGATTTGTTTGGGTTTTTTGGTATTATTCACTACATGTACTTGTATAAATGTGTTCTCACTCTTGATGGAACTGGTGTCACAAGTCAATATTTGGATAGAATACTGACTTACTGATAGTGTAATTCAAACAAAATAAATACAAGTGTTATTATGGTTTGAAACTTGCAGTCTATGTATAACATGCCTTCTCATTTTGCATATTATTTATCAAAAAATGAATAGTCAGTCAGTGACTTGAACTCTGTGATGAATGAATAAAAACCTTTCACCACCTTTTAACGGCCAACTCATCAAATATTACTGACTTTGGGAAGAGTTCTGCAAAAAACAAACAAACAAAAAGCAAAACAAAAATGCAGGCCTAGCGAAGAGTAAACGTTTTTCAGAAACAAAATTAAAATGTGAAAGATTTTTTCAAAACTTTACAAAACTGATGGAATCGAGAAAGGCAAAAATAATAATCATTAAACTATATGTATCAGAAAACAGACAAATATATGTATATATATCTATATAGATATATATAGATATATATATATAAAATCTGAGAATATAGCGCCAACTACTGTACAGTCCAGTAAAGTCATGCTACACACATTCAGGAACCAGTTTATTAGGTCCGCCTGTTTCACTGCTCGTCACAGTAATCCAAATATCTAATCAGGAGCAACTCAAAGCATTTATGAATGCAGTCATAACCAAGACAGCCTGCTGAAGTTCAAACCGTATTTCAGACATTGCTGAATTCCTGGGATTTTCCAACACAATCATCTCCGGGTTTACAGGGAATGGTCTGGAATGAGGACAGGGAGAGTCAGTTTGCTGCAAATACCTTGCTGATGTCAGAGGAAAATCGTAAGACTAGTTTGAGCTGATTGGAAGGCAACAGTTACTCAAATAACCACTCATTAAAAACAAGCTATGCACAAAAGCATCTCTGAAGGTACAGCACATCTGGCCTTGAAGCAGATGGGCTATAACAACAGAAGGCCACACTGGGGGCCTCACCTGTCAGGTAAGAACAGGAAACTGAGGCTACATTTCGCAAAGAGGACGAAAGATTAAAAAGCGTACTCCCATGGCCCCCACTCTCACCAGTCGAGTAGAGCATCCTTGGGATGTGGTTTTGTTGAGCAGCTGTGATACAAGACTGAACGTTTTTATTTCTATTTGTTGCAAGAAATTCTCTGAAAATGTGTTACGGGATTTGCTCTTTCACACATATTTGAGAAAAGTTTGAAGTAATTTAATTGAAAACACTACTAGATTGCTGGACAGTAGTGAGGAAAGTCAGAAATCTAGAGTTGTGACTAACAAAAGTACAGACTGTTTTGATGAGTTGTCATATTCAAGCGAGAAGTGCATGAACACACTAACAAATATCTTTTGTAGTAAAGTACATGTAGAAACCAGTGTGTGTAATAGCAATAAAAAAAAAGTCTGAAGTGGGTGAGGAAATGTTTTACTGATTTGAGAAGTGCACTAAAAGTAGTGAGAATGACTTTTCTGCTATGAGAATTGAGGCAGAAGTGATCAAGAAAGACAGTAACGTGTAATTTCATACCATGAACAGTGCTCGAATCCTCATCTGACCCTAACTGTCTTTTTTCTACACGCTAAAGCTTAAAATGAATAGACAGGAACTACATGTGCTTTAAGTAGTGTACTTTCACACACAATGCCATCCTAAGTTGGAAACATGTTGACAGAGTGTTTTTGTGTTGTTTTTTCCCATTATAATCTTATGTAGGGCAGCAATACATGTTTGGTCTTACATGCTGAAATTAAAATATCTATAAATAAAGATATTTTGTTTGATGTTTAGGCTTTCATCTTATCATCTTAGAAAAAGTAGTAATAATTAATCAAAAAAAGGCTAACTATTTATTGTCCGGTATCTGGATAACAAAAGGTTTGCCCATTTCATTGCGACATTTTAACATTATGACATGTGTCACATCCCCACACAGTTGGTAAACTTCCGTTCTCCTGCTTATGTAAATCTCTCTTGTTCAAGCGGAAGTGAAAGTTTTAATGCTGCGGCTTAGTCTAAGCTACAAGGTAGTGTTTCATCATCATGATGCAATATCTGAAGTAACACCTCTGGCTCTCCTGCCCCGAGTATCCACCTATACACATTCAAGTATCTGTGCTTCACCCAGCCAAAACCAGATACCTAACGCCACGTTCCTATTACACTCAGGGGACTTTCAGTGACTCGAATATTGCCATATCTTTGGGAAATGTGGGAAATATAGATGAGGCTTGGGACTTTGAATTAGAAGGTGACTAACAAAGTTGTAAAAAAGAGCAGCTCACAAGCACACGTTATGAGCTTTTTTAAATACCAAGTATGACTGACAAATCTCAATGAATAATGCACTTGAATGTCATAAAAGTTTCAACTCTAAACTGGAACTGATGAAAGTGACTGAGATGAAATAAGGTTCTTAGTTTAGAGCCGTTCTTAAAACAATTATAGCAAAGAAACAAAATGCAATGTGAGACGACATCACGGTGAATTTAGTTCAGCTTGTCAGTGAATGACAACCTCTACAAAAATAATAACTGCCTGGAGTGGTCTGTAGTTATGTAGGAACCAACACATTACAGTTTCTCTCAGGTTTAGTGGAAGCACCACACTCGAATAACAAAGGTTTGAGTTTAAGGTAGGATGTTTAAAAAAATCCAAAATTTAATAAATCACAAATTTAACCCAAGTCGTCTCCAGCTCGGGGGCTACATGCTGGTCAGACATCATTAAAATGATTAAAAGTTTTCTATATCCTGCAACCTCTTCTTCGGTGTTGTCCTTGAGCTATATCAGATCGAAGATATAACACGCAAACCTTTTGATAATGAAGTTTCAGTCTGCCTGAACTTTATTTGTTGATATTGAGGTTTCTGAGGGGTTTCTTTTCAGTTAGTTTAGCCTTTAACGCTCCCACACAAATTCTTAACGTTTTTTAACGGAAGCTTAACACTCTCTGTTTGTGCCAAGATCTCTTTTAAACTGTTAACTGGTCACATCAAAGTCTCTTCCGCATTAATTTTCAAATCTATGAAAGTTTCCCTAAAACCCAGAAAAATGGGTGCACAGCACAGTCTTTGACCGAGCCATTGAGATGCCTCGATTCTTTTCTTTTTCAGCCATTCTGTTGTAGATTTGATGCTGTGCCTGGGATCATTTTCATGTTTTGTGATCCACTTTTGGCCAAGTTCAAGCAGCTGGGCAGATAGTCTCACATTTTGCTCTAGAATACTTGTGTTTGACCTGTGGGTGGAAAACGAGTCCAGGTGGTTTAGTATTTAGTTTCTTGTTTTTTTTTAATTTTTTAATTTATTTTTTTTAAACCTGTCCCGTTTGGTTCTTTTGCCATCAGAATTATTGTCTAAAGGCGAAGAAAGATGCCCAACGGATTTACTTTACCAAATGGACCATCCCAGCCTTGCCATAATGGTCCATTTGATTTACCTTTTATTGTTTATTTTATTTTATTTTATTTTTTTTTTACTTGCTAGATACGGGACAGGGGAAAAGAAAAGGGAGAAAGAAAGAGGGGAAAAAAAAAACAGCGGAGAAGAGGGACGGGGATAAAGGGCAAAAAACAAAAACAAACAAAATAAGCAGACAAAAAATACATATATCAATCACCTGGATCACCTGTTGAGAAAGAAAAAAGAAAACAAGCAGAAGAAAACGAGAGTAATAGAATAAACAACATCACAATGATATATGGGAATATAACACTAAATACTTAATATTAAACATTATTGTGCAGCACGTAAGATCGACAGCGCACAGTGTGCTTTGAGGTAGGAGCCAAAAAGGGTGTAGTTTGTGTGTGTGATCACCTGTGTGTACACCTGTGAGCATGAGCGCGCTTGTATTTAAAAGGTTCCTTAATGTAATGATCTGCTAGAGGGTGTGGGGGGCCACAGTCCCATCCTCCAGGTCATGAAGCAGGTATGGAGGAGATCAAAACTCCAGACATCCAGAGGCCCCCAGAACACAAGAGACCAAGGAAGACCAACAGAGGGGCAGCCGCGCCACTATCCCAGAAAGAGCTGAGGAGAGTCCCAGATGAGGGATCACTCAGCAGCCGCGGAGCAGAAGCCAGGGGGGGTTGCAGTGACGTGCCCGTGAGCTCCGCCGGCAGCCAGCTGTGCCTGAGTGACCAAGCCCCAGGCCGAGAGGCCGAGGGCACCCCACCCCCGGTTTTTACCAAAAATGCCATTAGGTGAACTTCTCCACTTTGTTCTTATCAAAGGACACTGATAATTATTAGCAAAATGAAATCATTCGACTTGTCATTTCGGTGGTATATGTCCTGTATCCTATAACCTTTTCTCAGGTGTTGTCCTTGAGCTATAGCAGATCAAATATAGTGTAAATGCCGGCAAAGCCACTTTACTTTGTGCTTTTATTTAGAAGAGTACCTTAGCACTTCCTCTTTTATTGTGTCACACTTCCTGTTCTGTTCTCAGTGAAACGACACAAACACATTGCTTCAGAGTGAGTTAAAAAAACGTTATTTTTGGAAATATTCATGTAAAACCTTGTACTTTATTTGCCTGTCACATGCTATAACTTGGGAAAGTTTATACAATGTGGTTGAATTCTGTGTTTTTCTATATGCATGTCATTTGTTTGTGGTGTGGAAAGAGGTTCAGCATGATTAGCACCCTTGGAAGCAGAAAGAGGTTGGTTTAATGATTGCAAACGATTGTTTATGCATTTAAGAGACAGAAAGGTTGTCTTTAATTCCATCCATCCATCCATCTTCATCTGCTTTATCCGGGGCCGGGTCGCGGGGGCAGCAGCCTAAGCAGAGAAGCCCAGACCTCCCTCTCCCCAGCCACCTCCTCCAGCTTATCCGGGGGAACACCAAGGCGTTCCCAGGTCAGCCGAGAGATATAATCTCTCCAGCGTGTCTTGGGTCTGCCCCGGGGCCTCCTCCCGGTGGGACATGCCCGGAACACCTCACCCAGGAGGCGCCCAGGAGGCATCCTTGTCAGATGCCCGAACCATCTCAACTGACTCCTTTCGATGTGTCTTTAATTCATTTTATTAAATGCTGTAACATAAATTATTTAAAAGCTATTGATTTATGTCAGTGTCATGATTTGAGTTCATCAAAATAATTTTCTATATAGTAAAATGTGAACATTTCTGCTCTTTCTACTAAAATGTTATAATGGCATTTGTTTGTGCATCTTTATAGTTTTCACAGTGCCACATTGTCGGTGGTTTAACCCTTTAAGACAGGGGTCCCCAATCCCAGTCCACGAGGGCCGGTGTCCCTGCAGGTTTTAGATCTCACCCTGGGTCAACAAACCTGAATTATATGATTAGTTCATTACCAGGCCTCTGGAGAACTTCAAGACATGTTGAGAAGGTAATTTATCCATTTAAATCAGCTGTGATGGATCAAGGACACATCTAAAACCTGCAGGGACACTGGCCCTTGTGGACTGGGATTGGGGACCCCTGCTTTAAGACCTACCATAGAACCAAGTCGCCAGAGCTTATCTTTATATTTTTACATGCTGTAGAGCCATTTTTGGGAGCATTTCAAGTTGCTATACATCAATACAATCGTTATAGCCCAAATTTTAATAATATGTATGCATTAAGTCAAAAGAAACTACATAAATTGCAAAAAGGTGCACTAAACTACAAAAATCGTTTGAAAATCGTTTTTTTTTTTTTTGTTTTTTTTTACATATATTTCTAGTTAGAGAAATTTAAGAGGTTGATTGCTCAAAACTGTAAATACAAAAAAGTTGCACAAAATAGTTTCCAATCACAGGAAATTTATTTTGAGTGTCTTCATAGTTTTATTTTTGAGATACACCAATTTTTATATACTGCAAGAAAAATGAAAATAAATATTATAATGCAAATTTGCAAAAAAACAGCATGTGCATCAAAATAAACAATTTCCAGCAGTGCAACTTGAGTTCTAAGCATCCCAGAAACTATACAGAAAAGCATAAAGCCAAATATGACTGTTAAAAACACCAGTATAGGCTTATAAGGCCCTGAAGGTAAAAAACTACATTTTCCGCGAAAATTACGTCACTTCCGGTTTTCGGCCAGGTAATGGCGGACATACGATAGTTCGCGCTGACGTCGATTCCAACATCCTCCGGTTTAATATGCAAAAAAAAGTTTTGTGCTACCTTACGTGGCTCCAGTTCTACAGAGATTTAAAAATAGTTACGCAAAACGGAGCGTGCCCGCTCCGACCGGTTTTAAAGGGTTAAAAGAGGAGAGAATAAAGTTGCATCTGTCGAAGCTCTCTGCGTCACGAGTGGTAATTCCAAGTGGGCAGCTACAGATAGCGCACGCAAGTCTCTTGATAATGTAGATTCAATCTCTCTTAACTTTATTTTTCCATATTGAGGTTTCTGGGGGTTTCTTTTCACTTACATGTACTGTCATAAAGTTTAATATTGAACATGCTGAGGCTTATAAAGTCTGAGATGGATCTCTTGGTTTTTTTTGCAGTTTCTCTGCACATCGTCTGGTTTTAGGGTAAATTTGCTGGGACATCCACTTCTGGGAAGACTGGCAAGTGTCTTGAATATTTTCCACTTGTGAATAAACTTTCTTGGTGTATAATAATGGTTTTATAAGCCTTTCCAGAACTTGCTCTGATCATTTTATCATGCATGCATCTTGAATATAGCAATCTTAAGCAAACTGTCTCAAACAGAGTGCCAAATAAACTGATCTTTAAATATAGATATATAGACTGGCTGTTACAAAAATAAACACAACCCCATTTACACAACCAAAGAAAGTTGCTCAGGGACAGATCTTACTCATCATTTAGAGAGGCGCTATGACAAGGTGAGGCAGTTTCAAGAAATCCTTTGCAGTTCCGTCTACATAGAAAACAAATGTATGTTCTTCGTGATCCAGATGTTTCATTTTGCAAAGATTTATACCGGATGTCCTTCCTGACGCAGCCCTCTGACGATGGTCGGTTGTATCATGTGTCTGGCGACACTCTCGATGGAGGACATTGAACAAATCTACCAATTTGGAACCACGAGTTCTGGCTGATTGGAGCTGGCTTTGTGTATTGTATGTACGGTCAGCAAGGTCTGTCATCTCTGTTGTGGGCAACTGAAACTGACAAATAAAGGCTATCTTATCATCATCATCATCATCTACATACAGATGTGTGGAGTGTTTGATTCACAAGAAATTTGGAGGCAGGGCCCACCAAATCTGCAGGTGTACTGAGGCTGTTACTGCTGAAACAGAACTTACACATGATGCAATGATATCACAAAGCACTTTATTAAGAACACCTTTAATGCACTTATCCAATGAGCCAGTCATGTAACCACAATGCAGTATATAAAATTCAGATACAGGTTGTAAGCTTTGGGATTAGGAAAGCCTTGAATGTGATATGTTTTTTTTCTCAGGATTGCCTAAGTGTTTCTAAAGGAGAGCTAATCTCCTTGGATTTTCAGAACTACAATTTAATTCTCTCTAATTTGTGCAAAACAACAAAACCCGCAGCGACTACAGCGGTATAGAACACCAACCCTTTATTGAAGATGAGATAATTCCAGTTTGCTCTAGAAAACCACCACCCTGTATCAATATGGTTTTCCTACAAAGCAGTCTTCAGGCCTGAAAAACTTAACCAAACCCAGACACATTCAAGGCTGTTAAAATGTACTGTCAAGATCAGTTTCTCCGAAACCTTGAAGTTTGGGGAATACCAATATCATTCCTGTGGCATTCTTGTTTTGGTTACTGTGAGGAGAGATAAAAGAAATAACATTTGGGTGATGTCTAATCCGCAGACAGTGGTTCAAGGCCATGTTTCTGTCTCGTCTGTGACAGAAACACTCATTTTCTAGAACAGGTCCAAAATAAAGGTAATCCCTATAAACTACCATTTGTTAGGGGGACGGAGGAGCCCTGTAATCAGGCCAGAATTGCTAGTTATATGGCTGATGGAGTCAGTTCACAATCAGGAGAGAAATTACTAAATAAGAGTCTGTCTGTGTGTGTGTGTGTGTGTGTGTGTGTGTATGGATGTCTTATAATGTTTTTTTGTTTTTTTTTAAATCTCATCTATTTTAACTTTTTAAATTTTTTTATTATACGTTATCCCTCTGTTCAGCACTTTGGCCGACTCTTGATGTTTTTTTAAATGTGCTATATAAATAAAGCTGACTTGACTAAAAAATAAATGAACAAAGGAGACAAAGAGATTAAACATAAAAATTACAAACGGTCTATCTGGCCAGAAAGAATGAACAGCGCTGTGTGGGGATAGGAATAGATAAGAATCGAATGATTCCGATTCCATTTTCAATATCACTAATCACTTATTGTTACTCAAAACAGTAATTTATTACACAGAACACTTTTCTTAAAAGTGATTGCCGCAGTGATTCTACTCTAGAAACATGAGCAGGTAGAAACGGAGGCTATAGTCTGAATGCTCATCACTGCTTTTGTTACCTGTTAAACTTTAGCGTCTGGCTGCTGGGCTGGGGTCGCCATTCAGCTTTAACATCATTCTGGGCTCTTGGCAGGATTAGCGTTAGCATGCTGTCTGTGCAGGTGCTTGCAAAAAGCCAAAGTTATGTTAGCAGCATAATGCAGTTGTTTCTGTCCTGGATGTAGTTTTGCACTTTATCATTGCACCCTTGTCCTTTTCAGCAATAAAAGTAAAAGTAATTTCCATGCTGTCGACAGCACCCCTATTTTCCCCCTCCAGCACATGAACTGTACAGCCGAGATCACTTTCTCAGAAATCCCGAAGTTCAGAGAATATCATTATCATTCCTGTGGCATTCTTGTTGGTTACTGTGATAAAAAAGCGATAGCAGAAATAACATTCGGTTGATGCTTAGACTAATCTGCAGACAGTGGTTCAAGGTCGTGTTTCTGTCTCATTTGTGCATTCATTTTCTACAACAGCTCCAAAAGAAAGCTCCCATCCTAAAATGCATAACCAAGTCGTTTTTAAAACTATCTTTACAGACTGGTACAAAAATGGTTTCACTATCTTGGATAGATTCAAAACAACTGTACAGTGTAAGGTTCTTTTAAAAAAAAAAAACCCTATCTCATAGCTGTCTGGCAGGCTGCACCTCAGCTAAAGAGCTGTGAAAAAGTATTTACCCACTTCCTGGTTTCTTGGGTTTTTTTTTTTTTTATTTGGTTGGTTTTTTGCATATTTGTCACACTTACATGTTTAAAAAAATAGCCAGAGTAAATTAAAAATGCAGTTTTTAAATGATAACTTTATATATTAATGGATGTAACAAAGATGTTTAAACCTATCTGGGCTCCATTTAAAAGAAATGACTTCCAAACCCACTAAGAATATTATAATAAAGCTTTGATGCCTTATTTGTCTCAGAAACATCTAAATAAAATTGTCCACACTTCTCTTAAACTGGTCTGGTGTCAAGAAACAAAAAGTACCAATGACACAAATACTTGAAAAACAAAAATCTTTATTTAGAATTGTGTTCATTAAAAGTTGTAATAAAACATCCTCATTTGATCTCTCACCCAACCTTTAATGGGCAATCCACACATGACAGGCTTTCATCCAAAATCTGGGCAAAACACAGCAAGTGGGTAACTCAGGTTATCAATAACAGCTATAAATGCCCAACTGTGGATACTACAGGAAAGGGGGGCCAGCGGCTAACTGTAGCTGGTCAGAAACATTTATTAGAGGGACAGAGGAGCCCCATAATTATATGGCTGATGGATTCAGGTCACAATCAGGAGAGAATTTACTAAAATTTAATGAACAAAGGAGACAAACAGAGATTAAACACAGAAAGCACAAATGGTCCATTGTCTAAAAAGAATGAACAGCGCTGTGTAGGGACGGGAATTGATAAGAATCTAGTGATTCCGATTCCATTATCAATATCAGTTATCAATTTGACTCCTTATTGATTCTCATTAGGTTTTCACTGGCTCTGCTTTGAGAGTAACCACCATCACTAAGCAGCATATTAAAGACATCCATCCATCTTCTTCTGCTTATCTGGGGCCGAGTCGCGGGGGCAGGAGCCTAAGCGGAGAAGCCCAGACCTCCCTCTCCCCAGCCAACTCCTCCAGCTTGTCCGGGAGATATAATCCTACGAACGGCCCTTACTATTTCCCTGTCCATCGCTACCTAAATAAGGCATCCAGCCTCCTCTCCTAGTGAGAGGAGGTTAACTCCCTGGGGTTAACCCCCCTCCTCTCCTATAAACAGCTCTCCTGTTAGCCTGTTTCCACTCTTGGCAACGCTGAAAACTGCAAACAGCCCCCGGCCTTTGTGCCTCAGACCAACAAATGCAAAGCCAAGCCAACTTTATTTAAAAGACAGCAGCAACGATTGAAGAAAGTGCTGTACATAGTAATGTAATGTGAGTGTTCTTTATATATATATATATATATATATATATATCACTAATTTTTTTCAACAGTAAGAAGGAGATGAATAATTGTCTGAGCAGCACATTTTCTCTTCTTCATATTCGTTGTTCAGACTTCCCGTGTGACAGCACAAACTAATCAGAACCCAAAAAGTGTAGTCTAGTTCAGCGGTCCCCAACCCCCGGGCCATGGACCGGTACCGGTCCGTGAGTCATTTGGTACCGGCCGCGAGAGTTGAGACTCGGGTGTGAAATGTATGGTTTTCAGGGTTTTGATCGGTTTTTAGCGTTATTTTGTTATCTTTTTTTCGTTAACTCAGTTTTCCTGGGTCTTTTCATGTGTGTTATGAATAAATCTTCTTTTTTTCGGTACCGGTACTAGTTTTATTTTGTTGTATTTATCCGCGATACCTTAAAGGCCGGTCCGTGAAAATATTGTCGGGCACAAACCGGTCCGTGGCGCAAAAAAGGTTGGGGACCGCTGGTCTAGTTAGACTTAGGCAAATGTGGTAAAACCATCAAGCAAGAGTCAACCTATTATTATTATTGTTTTTAAAGGTGCATATGTAAACCTCCAAACACGGAAACACTAAGAATAAAAGGCAAATGTGCATATAGTTAGCTCTGTAAAAGTTATAAACGCATAGCTGTAAATCAAACAAAATATCAATTTACTTCTGCACTTTACAGAAATAACAATTCATTAGAATATAATAAAATGAATTTGTAATACATCAAAGAAAAATAGAAGACACAAAAAAATATGAGTGAAAACAAATAAAAATACAAAAAAATCTAAATCCAAGCAGAAGAAGTGAGAAACCACTGACTGATGTTACAGTGGCTATGTCTATTTATTTTATAGCCTATTGGTTTGTATAATACAGTGGCCAATCTGTGTATCGCACACGTGATCGGTACTGGATTATCCTACAAGTATATGATTGGTTCTTGCTTGCAGATCTCCATATTTGTAAAAGCTGCATTTGCAATTGCTCAAAGTTTTTATTATTATTATGATTTATGATTATGAAAACAGCAGATTTTAGTTTATGTCTTATTTTCAAATAAAGAAAATATGAAGGTAGTGAAACTGTCCATCCAAGCATCGATCCATGTTCTTGACAACTCTGGCAGTGGAGAGGGGCTCTTCCAGCTGTCATAGCAAGAGAACCAAGGTACACCTTGACTGGCCAAGACATCATTCAAGCAAAAGCAGAAGTCAAAGTACACACTGTAAGCAATCTGCCTGCAGTTTACACATTTTTATTGAACATAATCAGTTTAGTTCAAAGTCTGAAGGAGTTAAATGGTCTCTAGATTCGGTAGTTAATATTTCTAATGGCTTCTTTTATTCTGTTAAATGTAATCTTGCACATCTGCTCAAAATGTAAAAACTGCCATTAATAAGATAAAACATATACACTGTTTGGACAAAATTACTTGGCCACACCTTTTAATCTTTAAATCCAGGTGTTTTCAGTCCCATTACCACAGGTATATAAAATCAAGCACCACGTAGTTTGCCTTTGCAAACATTAGTTAAAGAATGGACTTTTCTAAAGAGCTCACTGAGCATGGTGCTGTAATAGTCAGTTCCTGAAATGTATCCCCTCCTAAATATTCCACAATCAGCCATCTGTGGTATTATTGCAAAATGGAACCGTTTAACAACTAAAGCAACTCAAAACTGTGTGCTGAGAACTTCACGGCACGGTAATGTGTAGGTGGCCCAGAACAGCCAGTTCAACAAAAGTTGGGAAGCTGTTGTAAAATGCAAATAAAAGCAGAATTAAAAGATTTGCAAATGTCATAATCCCAAACTCTATTAACAATATCAAACATTTAAAATGAGAAAATATTACCATTTTAAGAGAAATAATGGCTCGTTTTAATTTTGATGGCAGCAACGTGTCTTGAAAAAAGTTGGGACAGGGCTGGAAACATCTGGGAACTGAGGAGATGAGTTTCTGGACTTCCCATTCTTGTCTGATAGGATTCTAGCTTTTGTTTCAGGTGAAAAATCTGGGCTTTGCGCAGGCTGGTTCAGCAGGTGGGGTATTCTACTACGATGCCATGCTGTTCTAATAGACATACTATGCAGTTTAGCATTGTATTGCTGAAATTTGCATGGCCTTCCTTGAAAAATACATCAACTGGATGGGAGCATATGTTGCTCTAAAACCTTCAGCTTCCATGGTGCCTTCAAGTGTGCAGACTGCCAATTCAGTAGGAACTAATGCTGGGCCTACACTGTGCAATTTTTGGCTCATTTTGAGACGATTTTTCAGTCATGCGACCGTTTTGGTGATCGGCCCGAGTTTCGCCTTCATCGTGTGTCGTGCATCGTGGAGGTACGTGGAGTAACGAGAAGCGATTAACACCTCACGACCAGCTCCTGATCATCAATCGCTGGTCGTAAGAAAATCAAACCTGTTTGAAATTCTGTCGGCCATCGTGAGGGTGTCAAAGCAGCCTCTCACACTGCGCACGCGCAAACAAAGAAATGAAGGTGAAAAGACGGAGCAGCACGGCAGTGCAGAGTGTGATCTGGACACAAGTGATGGAGGCACAACTTGTAGAACTTTGGCAAGCTCATCTGAGCCTTTTTGATGTGGCCTCACAAAATTATCATGACCACAACAACCATGAAAATAATTGGATGGACATTGCTACTCAATCACAGCTGATTGATCAATGTTTTTCAAAAACAATTTAGCAAAGTTGATGATGGTGGTGTCTGTGTGAGTGAAAGAGAGGGAGAGCAAGCGACAGATTTTCTATTATAACCTTCATGTTATGGACGCACAGTGTGAGCACTCAGGTCGCATCAGAGCATCGGGCCGTATAGTGTGAGACCCTGCATCGTGACCTACGAACTTCTAACCCCTGCGAGTCAATCGTGCAGTTTGAGCAGAAGCTGAATAACGTGACTGAAAAAAATCGCACAGTGTGTGCCCAGCTTAATGCACCTCCCAAGACATATGGCCCCTGTCCTCTTAAGACCAGGAGATGAAGTGTCTACGTTTTCAAAGAAATTCTGCCTCTCTAAGATGCTTTGTTTTATTTTTTTAACCAATCATGTCACTGATCTGTTGCCAGTTAACTTAATTAGTTGAAAATCTTTCTCAGTTTTTTTTAATTACCATTTAATTCTATAAACTTTGTTGTCCCTATCCCAACTTTTTTGAGACATGTTCCTGCTATCAAATTCAAAATGAGCTTGTAATTTCTTTTAAAAATTTTGACACTTGATATTTTTTCTATTGCAAATAAAATATTTGGTTATGATATTTACAAATCATTGAATTCTGCTTATGCATTTTTCAGAGCATCACCACTTTTGCGCAACTGAGTTTTATATAGATAATTCAGTGTTTAAAGATTAATGTACAAAGAAGAAATATAAATTACATTTAAACTGGCATATACAGTTGTGATCAAAGATTTAAGTACCCTCTTCATGGATACATGAATGTTATGCTAATTGTGTGCTTTCAATGTTTTTTTGAACTGTTCTTGCCCATATGGAAAAGAAATAGTAAAAACTTATAAAAGACTTGCATAAGATGTGGCCTACTTCATATAGTGAATCATATAAAGCTTATATGATTTACTCATGAAAGTGGCCACTTTCTTATTACTTTCATATATTGTTTTAGTAAGTATCCAAAACATACAAGTTTCATTTATATAATTTTTCATGGGATCTTATATCTGTTTTCACTCTTGTATGCTTTTCATACAAGTTTCACACAAGACAGGTACAAACTTGATAAGATTTATATATATCTTTTTCATATGGGTGTCCATGGTGGAATGATTGTACAGCATACATCATACAGCATAAACAAGTTTGAGGGTCAAAGTATACATACAGACCCACTAATAATTGGTTAAATATTCCCAAAACTTCAATCTTAACCCTATTAAAATTTGTGGATTGTGCTTAAAAGCTGTGCTTCTGCAAAAAACAAAACAAAACAAAAAACAGCCTAGTTTTATGAATTCTAACATTTCTGTCATAAAAGTCAAATATCCAACCAGAATTATGTCAGAGACCCGCTGGTGAGTGCCAAAAGTATCAGATTGAGATATATCTCGCTAAGGGACAGTAAAGTAAATATGAGCCTACTTTTAATGTATATATTTGAGCCAGTATGTACAATTTTGAGCCTCTGTGTATGAGAGGAAGTTCAAATTAAATTCAAACTTGTGCACCTAATTTTTTTTCCTTTTTTTTAAGTCTTTGAAGTAGTACACTCCAAAATCGTGAAAAATTCCAAATTACGACAACCACGATGAAAAGATGGAAATTTTTTTACCACAACCATATTGCATATGATAATCGATACTTTCCCAAATAGGAAACTAGTGAAACTGAGAGCAGTAAAAAGTAAAAACAACATAAATATCACATACACTATGTATCAAACTATTCATTAAGTATTTGGAAAAAGTGAAGAATCTCTCTTTATAATAACGTATGATTATGTATGTACTTGTGTAGGTGGTGAATAATCTGAATACCTCTGACCTTGCTGTAAGGTCATGGAACTGTATGTTGTAGCTTGCAGGTATACGCAGGTGTCACAGAGTGATAGAGAGCAGCCAAGGTGAAGACACTCATGGGTTTATCTGTAAACTTTTAAAAGGATCTTTTTCATGCACGTATCACCATCTAAAACTCTTTTCTTAGGAACAGCATGCAAATCTAGGAGAACTTTGTATTCTCAGTGGGGAAAATTTTGAGTAGTCATCGAACAAGATGTCTCTCCTCATTTCAGTTGATCATTTCACAAACTGTAGAACAGGAGAAGATGTCAAATACGTCAAACTTTTAACCTTATTACTTTTAACCTAATGAATCTAATATCACTTGCATGATACCTTTTTTACTTTTCCATCTCTGAAGGAGGTTTTAAGCTTCTATGTGAATGAGGTCATGGTATAAAGACTTAAAATACTGGTCAACAGTGTAGGTTTATTTTCCAGCAAGATGCCCTTTACATTTTCATTAAGAAAGACAAGTGTGAGAATATAATCGTGTGGAATATCAAGCAACCTTACCACGTCTACACCTACCTATGTTAGCTGACATTTCTGGTAATGTTGATCATGGTCTTTTTTTGTAGGTGATCAATGTCATCTGGCTCCAAACTTAGGGCTCATTGGAGAGAGAGAGAGAGAGAGAGAAAAGATCATCAGAATCTTCACTTTCAATTTATCTTTCATTTGATCCTTTTTGGAGTTTATCGTTTTCTCTTTTCTGTTCTATAAATTCATTTGATTTTACGTTTCTTGTTTTAAAGTGGCTGTAATGCAACATTTTTAGAAAGGTCTTAACAGAATACTATGGCATCTGTGTGGAGCTCCTTGTTTTATAAAAGTTTCACTGAATTTCATCTCATTGTTTAGCTGTCACTACAAATTTAACTTTAATTCACTTTCTGTCGAGATTATGTGTAGTGCTCATATCAGATCACGTCACATACTTACACATCATTATGGAAAGAAGCCCAACCACTTCCCATGACCACACATATGCATGTAATTAATAACAGAAAAAAATGAACGATTTGCTTATTCAACTTATAATATTAAATTATTTAAACATGACATTCATGCAGCAATGTAACACTTGCATTTCTACTTGGATATGAAGGAATGCTATTTTAATTGCAAAAAATTATTACATAGTGTAGTGCGGTCAGTGTTAATCTCGTTAAAATGACGCTATAACTGCATTAACGCAGCAAATCTCTGTTTCATGGATCGCCCCATGCGTGGGGCTGCACGGCGTTAATGAGCTAACCACCCTAACGTGTTGATGCCGTGCAGCCCCACGCACGGGGCGATCCGCGCTAACTGCACGGCATCGGCGTGTTAGCTTGTTAGCTCTTTCACGCTTTGACGGCGTGCAGCCCCACGCACGGGCGATCCACGCTAACTCACTAACGGAGATTTGCCGCGTTAATGCGGTTATGGCATTAACGTCATTTTAACGAGATTAACGCTGACAGCATTTTTACATACACATTTCAGTTTCTAATAAAGAGAAAAAAAAGTTAGCCTTGTAAGAGTAAATCTTGAAAATCAGGGTAAAAAGACTATTGTTCATTAGTGTGACTTATGTTTATTTGGCCTATACAGTGTATATGAGAGATGGACATAATTTGAAGAGTTAACAGTGAATCCCCTTAAACCACATTCATTCTTATACACTGTATATATATATACTGCATATATGTTTACATAAGTTTTGCTTTTTTTGTATTATCGTTGGGTCTTTACCTTACAACAGGGGTCGGCAACCCTGGGCACGAAGGGTTAACTGATGGCACGACCATAGCTGGACTGGCCATCGGGCATACCGGGCATTTGCTCGGTGGGCCAATGTTGATTTTTCGTTTTTATGGGCCGATGATTTTTTTTTTTTTTGTAATGGTATAAACAATGAAAGGTGGTGGATTGGCCAGATGCTGGCCGGTGGCTATAGCGTAGCTTCCACAGATTCAGTAACATTAGCAAGTGGTGGAGGCCAGCAGGTGGATGAGGGAAAGGGGAGGCAAGAGGAGAGACCCGAGGCGGGGCCGGTCCGAGTGTCAGGTGAACTGAACTTCAGGTAAGAAGTTATGACCTGCAGTCTGTCTGGGTCAGATATAAACCAAGTTTAGGTGGAGTTTATTTTTGTTGTGCTGAGGAGACCATAAATAGCATTTGCATTTTCTGTTGTACAGTTCATTTGCTGTTATGGAGTTCTTGTTATGGATAAAAAGTGTCTTTTTTTGTTTCAAAATAGCTGATAACTATTCGCTGATAGAAAACAAACAACAAATATAATTCTATAAAGTGGTTCTATATAGTGTGTAACTGTTAATATAGAGCGTTATTAAATTTATTGCTAATGCAATCATATGGCACACTGACTTCTGAGGAAATTTTAGATGGCACTCGTCATCAGAAAGGTTGACTACCCCTGCCTTACAATATAAAGTGCCTTGAGGTAACAGTTGTTGTGATTTGGCACGATAGAAGTCAAATTGAATTAAAAAAAATTAAAAAACAGCAAGTAGGGGGCTCAGCTTGAAAAAATAAAAACATGTCTGTGGAAATCTATGGAAGAAACTAACCTTGGCTCCCATTATCTGTAGATCATATTCAACACAACATATTTATTTTCTAAACTTGTCAAATGTGAGGATTAAGAAGGATATTGACACATGCAGTGCTTCAACATAATATTACCGTATTGTGTGTGTATAACCTCTTTTTAAGTTTTGTGGATATTATACATGGTTATGCTGAGGATATGTCGGCCAATTTCCACTGGAAATGTCTTTTGGTTAAACTGTCAGCAAGGAATTTGCATTTGCACTTTTAAATTTTTATATAACTTTAATGCACATAAAAAACAGCATGTTTTTTAAAGTGAAAATACATTGATGGGTATTTTTGCACTAATAAAGTTGTGGAGTTGTAAAGTATTTTGTCTAGTGTCAATTATATCGTCAGTTATATCGTTATCGCAAATTTTCAAATGCATATCGTGATAAATATTTTTGGTCATATCGCCCTGCTCTATTTGGCATCATTCTTTTCAGCACAACCTCACATGTCTGAATTTACTTATTTTTTCAATTTGACATACTGTATCAACACAACTGATCTAAAATCACACAAAAAGCATAATCTCTGAGTAGAAAAACATGATACAACCATTTAAACCAACTACTAAAACTAAAATTAGAGAACAAAAACGTGTCACAATAAGATGCCACACAAATTATTTGTGGAAGTCCAGAAAATATTTTCTGTCAACCACAAGAGGAGGAGCACACCGCAGGCCTAAAACTTGCAGGCCTGACAGCAATAGACGTATCACTCCCCCTGTTTTCCACCTGGACACAGCGTTTGTATTGCAGTCTACATTTGGTGACTTTTTAGCAGCAACTGTGACATTCACTAGTGCCCTCATTGTTGTGACACACAAAACAAAACAAATGACCACACCGCACACTAACTACACACTCCAAACATGCTAAATGTTACAAATCTCTCACATGTCAAAACTCGCTCGCTCACTCACTCTGTCGTGCCGCCGTCACTCCCAAAACATCCCCCTATTTCTAAACAACCACATGTTGCCATATAATTTTTTTGATTGGTCAATATGGTACATTTTTTCACCAATATGAAAGGGGTCATGGTTTTTATTCATGCACTGTCCTGTAACATTGGGATTTGACCCCAGGGGGTTAACCAGTTGATGACTTCATGGTGGACAGAGGCATCTTTTATTTACAGTCTGTGGTTTGTACTTTTTCTCTTGATCTCTTATCACCACCACATCTGCGGTAATAATTATTTCCCCCATTCAGATGACATTACTCTTTCCACCACAGATGCGACTTTGACCCTTGAGTTGGTTGTTCAGGTCTCGTATTCAGGAAACCCGCTAGTTCTTTCACCGTAACTTTCTCACATTTTTGGTTTAAACGTGGCAGAAGAGGAAATAAGGGTGATGGTTGGGGATTTTTTTTTTGGTAAGCATTGATCAAAACTTCCGTTTTTCTGAGAATCAAAACTTAAAAGAGATTAGAGCATGTCTTGTGTCCTTGGTTTTTGGTCATAAAAACCCCCCAAAACAAACAAAAATGCATAGAGATGACACAGGTAGTGAACTGCTTGTGTGCATGTGCCCTAAATATCAGTGAAACTAATGAATTATTTCATAAGAAGGTCATCACAGTTCTTAGGATAATGTGTAACATAAGCAAACAAAAACTCACTGAAACTTGACCACATGTTTTAAATTGTTTAGCATGCTTCCCAGTGGACTCAGAGTAAAAGACGGCTCAGTGAGTTACATGATAGTGAAGATGACATTTAGCTTGTGCTGAATGTGCATTTTAGGAAGTTCAATCAAAGCATAATCTGGGGTAAGTATATATAAAAGTATTTTTCCCTTCTTATGTATTCGGGAAAGTCTGTGGTGTGCTGCTGTACGTCATAAAACCATTTATTTTTCCATCTATACCACAGTCCATCAGGTTGCCCCGAGATCAACTTTATACTCCCCCCGCTGTGTCTATCTGTGTTTCTGTGTGTATGTCTTGTACATGTAGCGCACGCCCACAGTCTCTCCACCATCATCCATTTCCTCTATTTTTTTCCTCAGCCGGGGGAGGTGAAGCTGGAACACACTATGTCTAGCATTATCAGTGGTCTTAATTTCCGTTGTGACACATAAACATCCTCTTTCTGTCACCATAGATCGCCCCACACAGGCCAGCTGAGTTCCTCTGTAACTGCCTGGTGCTCAGGGCAGGTAAACAAACTGTCCATTCAGATACTCTCACTTATACTGAAATTTAGGTATGGTTGATAAATTGATTGTTTATTCAAACTCACAGTCATAGCATTCATATGATTATATTCTACTATCAATAATAGAGTTGATGGTTGATTTGTGTTTTGTTTTGTTTGTTTAGTTGCTTTTTTTTGTCTGCAGTAATTGATATTTGGCGTTATGGTGCCGCTCTGGGATCATTGTGCTTTAATGCACATATATGGAAGGCTTAAGGTTGGGTGTGCAGCAGTAAGAGCCACAGCTTAAGGACTTGTTCGGGATTACTGGTGTTGTTTTATAATTGTCTTTGGTTGTATCTATCTGAGAGATCTTTTGCTGTCTGCATAAATCTAGTTTTGTCTGGAACATCAGTTCTGCCTTCTGGAGTATCTCAAGGATCAGTTTTAGGTCCAGATCTCTTTTTGCTTTACATACTCCCTATAGGCCAAATTATCAGACGTTACAATAATATTTCTTATCATCTCTATGCTGATGACATTCAGTTATACTGTTCTTTCAAAGCTTCTGAGTTTTATAAATGGTCTTGTTTAAATAATTGTCTGTCAGAAATCAAACAATGGTTAAATGACAACTTCCTCCAGTTAAATACATATAAAACAGAAACTTTAATTATTAAACCTGATCACATGTTCTCAGAAATTAAGCAGCATATCAGTTTTTTAGACCCTGCATTTCAGTTGATTCTCAGAAACTTAGGTGTTATATTTGACAGTTCAATGTCTCTTGAGAGACAGCTTTGGATCGCTTTCAGACTGTACAGAATGCTGCGGCAAGACTTTTAACTGGCACAAACAAGAGGTCAGACAGTTTTGGCTTCTCTTCATTGGTTGCCAGTAAATTTTAGGGTTCATTTTAAAATTTTAGTCGTAACTTTTAGAGCTCTTCACAGCGAAGCTTCCCAGTACATCTCTGACCTGTTGAAATCTTATGCTTCATCCTGAGCACTTAGGTCTTCAGGTCAGAGGTTACTGTTGGTCCTACTAGGTTCAAAACACGTGGGCATCAGGCTTTTCAGGCACTGGCACCAAGGCTGTGGAACTCTCCTCTGTTGTCTTTGCGCTGTCTAGACTCCACTGACTCCTTTAAAAAGCAGCTGAAGACATTTTTTATACAAACAAGCTTTTTAATAAATTTTTCATTGTTTTATATTATTTTATTTATATTTCTGGTTTTATTGTGAAGCACTTTGTGATTTTTATCTGTGAAAAGTGCTATATAAATGTTTTATTTATTTACTTACTTACTGTCTCAAACAGCGAGACCTGATATGTCACTGATTATGTCAAACATTGTAAAAAGAAAAAGAGGGGCTGGAGTTGAAGTTGGTTTGCAAAGAGGCTCATCATCTGTTGACAGGTAAACGGTGAGCCCTATATTGATTTGCCAATTGAATGCACGATTAGCAATTGGCTAAGCTATCAGCTGTTGTGCTGACATCAAGTGATCTTAGACTTTGTGGCCTGCCTGTCTGATATACTTAATGTAAGTAAAGGTTCTGTAAAGGTTCTCAGTCATCCAGGTGATTGTAGTCTAAGGAGCTTGGAAAGAAAAGCATCTGGACTTGTTTAAGTTGCATGAAGATTGTGGTCTGTGGTTTCAGACCCAGCCACACACTCAGTCAAAAACTGGTTCATCCCAAAGACAGAACTCCTAAACAAAAACTTAACAATGTGGTGTATGCTGTACAGTGTAGCGAGGAATGCCCAGACCTCTACATTGGAGAGACCAAACAGCCACTTCATAAAGGCATGGTACAGCATAGAAGAGCCACCTCCACTGGACAAGACTCGGCTGTCCATCTGCATCTAAAGGACAAAGGTCACTCTTTTGAGGACGCCAACGTTCACATTTTGGACAGCGAAGACAGATGGTTTAAAAAAGGAGTAAAAGAAGCCATCTATGTCCACTGTGAATGACCATCTTTGAACAGAGGCGGTGGTTTATGACACCAACTGCCTGTCATATATAATCCAGTTTTGAGATCCCTTCCCAGACGCCTTAACGCCTACTCCCATCCTGGGCCTTTTGACCTCCAGAAATCACCTGATTATGGTGGGGCTAAATTTCAGAATGCGTTCACCCGAAACCTTGGCTGATTGTGACCTACACACATTTTCACACCTTGGCTTGTGCATTTAGGTAGAGGATCAACAGGGGGTCCATGTCTCTCTTGGGGGGTGACTCCCACAGGGCGTAAACCTGGGACTCTCCACCATTTGACCTTAGAACTGAAGAAGCTTCTCGGATGAGAGGCTAAACGTCTTCAAGCAACTTAAAGAAGTCCAGATGCTTTTCTTTCCAAGCTCCTTAGACGACAACGTAATAAAATGACTATTCTCTGAAAGCAAAAAGGACAGAACAATGCTTATCTGAAAGAATAACATCGCATGGTTTGAAGTTACATTATAGTCACAATCCACTTCAAATGGTTGATCAAAATAAATGCATAGTGCTTCAAGGGTGAGAAAACAGTGGTCCAAATGGAGATGCAGTGCTGAGGCTGTAATGAAGAAAAGGTCAGTGATTCAGGTGCAGATAAAGGGGATTTCCTTCAGTGTGTCACAGCATTAATGGTAATAAAGCTGTCACATCCGAGTCTGCATCTTTCCTTTTATCTGTGTCTCTATCTAAGTGGAAGAAACCAAGAAACCATCGAAAGTAAACAGATCGCGGAGGTACTGTGGTTTCACTAATCGGTTTATGAACCTGCAATTTTTTTTAAACCTGTCCTGTTCAGCAGTTGTAGCAAGCAGAATTATGGTCTGAATGCTTTGTTGTGGCAGCCGTATTTTCTTTCCCAAGAGGAGCACTGTAGACTCTCTGTTGGCCTCTCTTGTTAATGTTTTTCCCTAGTGGATGTTTTGCTGGAGCAGATAGGGGATAAAGGCCAGATGCTGGGTCTCCAACTGGTGCTTCCACCCCAGCCTCTGAAGTGTGGACTGACAGGTGCCACCCCATAGCTAGCAGTGATCCTGGGATGCAGTTAACCCGTCCCTAGACCCAGCCAACCCCAACGCCAGGCATCGTGTAGGAAATGGGGATGTAGAAGACCCGCCTACTTCCCCTCCCTGCTTGTCGATGTTAAAAATGGCCTGTTTGATTCGTGTGTTGGTATACGTGAGTGAATGAGATGTAGAAAGCGAGTATGACTGTGTGAAAACTTGAATGCTGTTAAAATTCGCATGAGCCCATTGACAACAGCATACCCAGGAAAGCCACTTGAATGGTCCAACCAACTGTGGCCTATGCAGCTCATGTTCACCCACCGAGACCCTACGTGTGTCAGTGATGTGTTGTCAGAGGAAGTGGGTGGAAGAGAAGGCTAGGGATGATTAAGACCGAGAGGCAGAGGAGAGAGCCAGGAAAGCTGGTTCAGTAAGCGCTTTCAGTTTTTAGTTTCCCATTTTTATAATTATAATTATATTTTTATATTTACAGTAATGCCTTTGGATTTAGTCTTTAACATTTTTAGGAACACTGCAAACATATTAACCAACTATTTATCAATGAAGCCAAATGATACAAATCCACTAGTTGAATTACAGGCACGTCTTGAATTCATAAATTCAGACAAAACTGAGGTTATCGTACTCTATCCTAAAAATCTGAGAAACATGGTGTCTAACCAGATACCGATAATGTCACGATCAAAATGCCCATCTTGACCAGGATATGTCCTTCAGTACGCATATTAAACAAATATGTATTTATATTGTGCATTCGCCCAATATTTTCAAACGTAAAAACTTAAATAATGCCATAAAATATCTCTAAGCTGTCTCATAGTGATGCTGAGAAAACTGGGCTCGATTATTATCTGGTTCTAAAAACTATCCCTGAAAAGTCTTCACAGTGGAGGCTCCTTTAAAGCAACTATGTCCTAACTATCTGGTAAAATTTTTGTATGTAAAGTAATTAGACAATTTAAATTAAAAAAAAGGCACATTCTGAGATAAAAGTGAAATAATGTGTCTGTTTCTATCACCAAGTATGTTTAAACTTTGATTTACACATACGTATACAGTGAGCTTCCTCGGTTGCTATTCATCAGTGGTTAAGCATTTAAAACTTGGCTACACCTACAAAAACAAATGACAGTCAGAACTCGATTAGAGTGGGCAGAAGTTGTACATGACATCACCGTTGTCGCCCACTTCAACCCAGTGAGAAAAGTTTGTGTCCTCCATCATATGCTCAAATAGCAAATGAGAACATTTATTTTAAGGGCCTTCAGACGGGACCTATTAGGCTTTTTTGTTCACAGTTCTATATAATAATGTGTCTTAAACTTGACCTCAGAGCAGCAACTTAGTTCATCCACTGCCTGAAATTGTGCCTTTATGTCAGGAAATATTCATTAATGTAGCTTAGGCATTCAGCAGTTATCTGTCGCGCCACCTGTTAATCACAATTTTCTCACATTCCACACTTTGGACTCAACCACATTAAGATTAAAAAATGCAGAAAGCTGCGGACCCCTCCATTTTGCAGGGAGTCCCAGAAGTCTTTCTTTAATGGCCTAATATATTACATATTGCTTTTAAATGCTTTTACCCAGCGGACCTTGTTGTGACGGCAAAACACAGACTCTGCTATTAGTGTTTCTTTCTTTACTCGCCCTGTGTTTATACACCACTTTACATTTAATCATTGGTTGTTATTATTAATCTCTGACTCTTTTCCACAGTTTGACCTTTGTCCTATCTCCTTCCGCTCACCCACAACCAGTCGCAGTAGATGGCTGGTTCTGCCAGATGTTTCTTCCTGTTAAAAGGGAGTTTTTTCATTCCCACTCTCACCAAGTGCTTGTTTCTAGTTTTCTTTCTGTTATTGTAGGGGATTGACCTTAAAAAATAAAGTGTCTTGAGGTGAGTGCCTTGTTGAGATTTGGTTCTATATGAACTGAATTTAATTTAATATTAACAGAGTCTCATCCCAGCTACCATTAATTTTATTATAATGATCACAGCATTGGCCCATCATTGATTTGATATACTGCTATATCAATACTGAGTTCACAACTTGTGCCTGTTGTTCCCAACAGGGGAGGCCAAACAAACATTTAATCATTTACTGCAGATTTCAATATTTCAGATTTGCCACTTTATTTCTAAAGGCTCTTCCTGATGCTTGTGAGTGGCACTAGGAATACACTGGATGGAGGTGGAGGTAAGCACTGACAACAAGAGAAATGAAAGTAAGTAGAAGTGTGTAAAACAGAAATAGGCAGGTAGAAAGGTAAAAATGCTAGTAGTAGAGGTCATGAAAGTGGATGAGTTTAAATAACTGGGTTCAGTCATCCAAAGCAATGGATAGTGCACAAGGGAAGTGAAGAAGAGAGTGCGGGCAGGGAGGAGTGGGTGGAGTGTTAGGAGTGATATGTGATCGAAGGATGAAAGGGAAGTTCGTGTGACAGTAGTGAGATATGCCGCTTGGTTCGGAGACAAACAAAAAGGAGGTGGAGTTTGTGGTGGCAGCTGAAGATGTCATGATTTTCATTGGGAGTGACCAGGATGGACAAGATTAGAAATGAGCACATCTGAGGGACAGCTGAGGTTGAGCAGTTTGGAGACAAAGTATGAGTGGTAAAGACGAGATGGTCTGGATATGTGCGCAGGAGGTATAATGTTTATACTGGACAAAGTATCTTGAAGATGGGGCTGCCAGTCAGGAGGACCAGTCGAGGTTTGTGGATGTAGTGAAGGAGGACATTAAAAGGGCTGATGTGACAGAGGAGGATGCTAGGATAGGGTGAGATACAGGCTGATGGTCAGCTGTGCTGACTTCTAAAGGAATCGGTCAAAAAAAGATCTGCCACTAGTGTCAAAGCTAAAACACTGAACCATAAATCGTTTTGTGAGAGGTTGCAAAGGCAGCATAATTATCCTTATTACCCTTCTTTGCAACATTACCACTCTTTCCCATGCACTTGATTTGCATTTATAGAAAAACACTTTCTTTCTATTTTCACTTTTTGCAGAAATTTACATTTTGTGTGATTTGTTTGTCTTTATCGCACTTTCAGGCTTGCAATCTTGGATGTACTGATTTAAATAAGTAAAAAAAGATAAATTTTTTGTATTCTTGCTTTCCAGTGAGCTTGTCCAGAAAGTAAAAACCGCTTAGTTATTTGCAGAAATGATTGTTTGTTTAATCAAATGATCTGCAGCCCACATTTCTGGTAAATTCATACTTTCCATTTCATTCACACAGGGAGAAGATGGGCACATTTCTTGGACAATACACCCACACTTTTTGGTACTCTGCTCCCAAAACAGCAAAGTGTGATGGTTGTGGGGAGCGGGGAGCACTGTGGAAAAGGTTTCTGCAGCTGGCTGAGTCATTATGAACCTATTTATGCATCAGAAAGGACAGTATCAGAGGGACAATGAAGGGGAGAGAAGCCTAGATAAACATTTGACACTTTTCTGTAGAAAATCAAAAGTGCACACGTGGCAGGGCAAGATCAAACTACAGTGGATAGATAGGAGATTGAAATTGAGATACAAAGAAAAAAGAAAGGGAGAGGAGCGGGAAAAAAAAACTGACAGCGAGAGAAAGAGAGAATCAGAGACAAAAAGAGAGATAGTTGTCCCTACATATGGACAGGGGAGTCCCCAAGGCCCTGCTATGGTGAGGCTTATTTGTCCCACCTCCACACTGGGCTAGAGGCTTTATCTTGTATCTCGAGTGGGCTTTTGTCAAAAGTGTTTATGTCTGGCTATTTAACGTCACCTTTCCTAAACAGACTCATAGAGCTTTAAGATGGTATGGGGATTCCCCCCTGTAGCTTTCTGCCCGTATCTGTCAAGTTCTCCAGCCTGCAAAAAGCTTCATAGACATGTTAAAGGCATTTGTGAGCAATTTATAGACATTAAAGGCATACTGTACAATTCCAGGAAGCCTTCTGCTGACTAAAATAATAAAAACTGGTGGACCCCCTTAGAGCTGTTGTTAATGCACTGTCAAAAGAAAAGGTACAGTCCCTGTAGACATTGGATGCCACTCTAGCTTTTTTTTTTCTTTTCTTTTTTTGGGAGAACGTTGTAGTCTCAGTTTCAGACAGGCAGTTGAGTTCACTCTATGAGTGTTATCTTCATAATAAGTGAAGTTTGAAAGAATCAGTTGAGATTACATTAGAAATCGAGTTTCTGTGACTGCCGTGTTAATCAGTGGCAGATACACAGAATGATAAGGATACTACAAGAATGTATGTGGAAAATGCTGAACACTAATCATGCAAATTACAGTATAAACCAAACATAAGTATAAGCACGGGCTTGACTTGCATCCTGGTCACTCCCAATGAAAATTTTACATTATCATGACTGTTTGGGGTTTTATCTTATATCATTCACAGTGTTGGCTTCTTTGTCTTTTTACCCTATCTTGCACAGACACATATGGGTTAGATGCTTAATGATCTCTTGAGACCTTTCTGCAAGAGACCATGTTCTGCAAATATCACAGAGTCAGAGATATTTGCAGTGTGTGCATGGTTAAGGTCAAGTGCATTACATTAACAATAGAAACGGGAGTGCTTAATGTACCTATAAGTAGAAATGATTTCATTCGCTATCTGATATAATGATGTGGCTTTTCAAAGTGTAGCCTGCAGACCAAAGATGTATGTAACACAATCTCAGTGGTGATAGGATTTAGGACAGGACCACCCTCCCCCAGAGTCGAAATGGTGGTGGTGGTGAAGATGAAGACTGAGGTTTGAATGGACCTCTGGTTTAGGTGTCTGAGGGGAGGTGGGGGGGTCTGAAAGGGAGAATGATGGAGAGCACAGATTTAAACCATGTGAAGCACAAGCTCCAAGACGATGGGTGAGAAGATTTGACAACAGTACTGATGTCAGTATTGTGATTGACAGCGTGGGAAAGATGTAGTCATGTAAAGAACAGAAAAGCAGCCAAACACCCAGGAAAGCAGGCAGATGAGTGATTACAGATCTACCTTATTGAACTTATTCATAAACTTCATAAAATAGAGATAGCATCAAGAATTCGACCAGCCATCTCAACTAGTGGTTAAAAAACCCCCCAACAACACATGAGCACCAATATAAAATACTAAAAGTGCAGGCATTTTTCCCACGCAGCCTTTAATCATATGCTCATACCACTCAGTCATAAATGAATAATTAGAAACTTGAGCTGTATTTCAGGAAGGCAACTTTAAGTGTGACCGATTTTATTGAGAAAAGAGACAATTTGCAATGTTATGGGAAACATTTTGCCAAATGTAAGACTGCTGCACCTGTGCAGTTTGGTGTCTTATAAATCTGTACATATATGGCACAGCATTTAGAAGAATTTAACTCCTGCATGGCTCAACAATGGCACAATTAAAGCCAGTGACAAAAGTCCCTATTGTTTTATAGTTTGTAAGATTTCTTTTAAAGTAATTTAGGACTAGTGTTTAGTTATTAGAAACTTGAACTAGTTAACTTGAATATTAAGTAGCATGAAAAGGTGAAGGACATGTCTTATTAATGTTTTTTATTGTTATTATTATTATTATTGTTATTATTATTATTGTTAGTCAAATTTGTCAGTGCAACCTGTCTGTTGAGATTTTGAGATGAGGGATGTTGACATGACTGTAAGTAAGTAAGTCTGTCCTACACTATTTCTGCAATAACTCAGAGGTTAACAATACTGATAAATTGTAGCTAAAAGTGGGATGGGTTTTTCACATCACAGCTACATAAATCAACCGTCAGTCAAGAAAAGACCACAACAATGGAATGATTGTATTCAAATCTGCCATCATATTGCTTTTACTTTTTTGATATCACAGAAACCAACCTTTATGCTGTGGGAGGGTGATATAACCAAGTTTTTGTTTACTACTGAGTAAATGAACCATTTAACTGTTTTAAATTTAATTAGTGGTGGGCCCCAAATGAAACCTAAAGGGGAAATAAACTCACTGTTCAACTAAGAAGGTAGTCCCAGTTTTGACGTTACTCATTTTTCATGCTAATGCAGACACACACTGACAAGGTGAAAAAATTCCATACACGTGCTCACACACACCTTCACATATCTTAGAAATATTACGCATCATTTAGAAATGATTTACAGCAACAGTGCTGCTCTCAGGTCTGTTTTGACCTCCCCTCAGTTTATTCTAAAATAAAATCTGTACATCAAATATAAAGAGCGACATTGTTAGCTTAGTTGGAATTTAAAAACTGTTATAATGTGAAATTGCTGCCCTCTAACCAAAACCCCAAAGCCCCCAAATTAATATTTTATATCTAATTTGTTACATCTATATGAAAACCAAAGTTCAATCAAGAGCAACATGGCTGCATAAATCTTAACCCGTAGCTAGAGTCAGGCTATTTCTGACCCACCTTTTGAAATCTTGTGTAAAAAAAAAATACAAATAAAATCAGTGAATAAAGTAGCAGGTGAAAGTAGCAGCTTCTTCTTTTTCCAATTTGTCTTTTTGCCAGAAATCTTTAAAGTTTAATTTTGGCTTTGATAGTCTGTCGTTTTTTTAAATCTCTTAAAAGCTGAAGTCTTTTTGTTATCTTTGTTAATTCCTTTAATGCCATTTTCCAGGGCTGACAATTAGGCTACGTCCACACGTACCCGGGTATTTTTGAAAACGCAGATTTTTCTATGCGTTTGCACCACACGTAAACGCCGTTTTCGGTCACTGAAAACGGAGATTTCTAAAAATGCCTGCCAGGGTGGAGATTTTCGAAAACTCCGTTTTGGCATTTATGTGTGGACGAGGAAAACGGAGAAAACGCAGCGTCAAAGGTGTGCGCCTTTTTTGACGTCACACTGTGTGCCACGTTATTGTTTCGGTGAAATGAATTTCTACAATACTGTTACTGTTAATTGTACTCTCTGCAGTGTTTAAATGCTTACATATACACACACAGTTACTGTCCCTCCACACATAGGACTCGGTTCTGCTTCTACGCCCCATCTTTGTTTACTATTTCCCACCGAGGCTTCTAGACTTCTGATTGGCCAACATTTCTACACGGTTAGGAATATATCGCCACCTGTTGCTTTGGCATGTTCCTAGCAGCGTTTTCCTTCATTTCTGCGTTTACGTGTGGATGGGATTATTTTTTAAAACGAAAACGGAAAATCTCCGTTTTCAAAAATACCCGTGTCCGTGTGGACGTAGCCTTAGACTCCTGCTTTGGATATAACTTACAATCGGAATACATCCAGTTCTAGAAGTCAGAATAGAAACTGAGAGTATTTCTGTTGCAGGTATTCCAGTAAAAAATACTACGGATGTGGGTGGCATGGTGGTGCAGCGGTTATCGTGCGAAGCAGGCTATCACTTTCCTGGCTGTCTACGGCCTTCTTCTCCTTCTCTGGAGTTCCTTTTGGTATTCAACCTTCAGTCCAAAGAAAATAATGTTTGGTTCATCAGTGATTTGAGGAACTGACTGTAGATGTACAGATGTATAGACTTCTGTATAGATTGGCAGCCTTTTCAGGCTGTAGCCCTTCTCTCACCCTGTGACAGCTGAAAGAGACTCAAATCTCCTCATGACCCTGATTTGGATGAGTGTTAAATGAAGGAAAACTGTTATCTTTGCTTGAGTAAATAAAAAAAATCCCTGCAATAACAGAAATCCCACTAATTAAAAGTTACATTTGTATGAAAACCAAAGTGTAGCAACAAGTAGCGTGCATATTCTAACATAACTTTGATATTTCTGTGGTTTTTTTTCTGGGCAATCCTGCTTCCTCTGGGAATCTATAGAAATCGATGTTTGGTTAATCACTGTTTCGAGGAATTCACTGCAGATGTGGATGTGAGAGTGTTTGGTTGTGTCTCTATTTCTCTTTAGACTTGCAACCCCTGCAGGGTATTAATGTTTTGCAGACACATGACCACTAGCCAAGCGACATTAACTTGTCTAATATTTTGAACCCGTGATAGTCAGGCTGACAGTTTATGGTAAAGTGTCATGCAGGCCTGCAGGCTTCGGTCAGCGGTCCCCTGGCAACCACCCATTGCTGGGAAAACATGCATTGCCCAACTGGGTGGAAAAACCTTACATTGCCTTGGTCATGCTATCATGTTGCTGTGGTCATAGTTTAAATGAAAGTGATGGATTTTTCTGGAAACTCTGTCCAGCTACACTCCAAGCTGTTGTGAAACTGAGAAAAGTGCAGCACAAACAGGTAAAAAAAGCAAAAAGTATGCCTTTTGAAACACCTTGTCCGTTTTTAGTTTGTGTCGCACTATTTCAAGTTTAATAGAATAGCCTATTATTTTCATTGTAAATGTTCAGCAATTACAGCTTAACCCCCCCACCCCCCGAAAAAAAAGAGCATCCCCTGTTTCATCCAGCAAGAGTCAGCAAGCACCATAAAGCACTGCCAGATAGTCGGGAAAGCACATTTTTCCCAGCAACAAGTGGTTGCGTCATGTCCAATATGAGGGCCAACTCTTCAGCAATGTGCAAATTGACATGAGAAATCTCAATATCCCACCTCTATCTATGTGTCACACACACACACACACACACACACACACACACACACACACACACACACACACACACACACACAGGGCTAATACGTCAGGCTACTTCTTACCTGCTGTTATGAAATACCTTGTGATTTTTTTTCTTTAGTTTCATTTTGGGATTTTAAATGTAAACATGAATTTTTGTTTAATGACTTAGAAATTTTAGTTATCTCTGTTATTTCGTAAAACACTGAATTGTTGTGTGTTATGTCATTTCACGGGGCAAACAACAAATACATTTGGAGAACTTCTAATCTTGTACAAACAGCAGTTCTTGATGCCACAACAGAAAGTGAGAGCATTGGCATGTCAGGTATGCCAGTAAAATATGTTACTGTTGTTTTTGTGGGTTACTCAGTTCCTGGTTTCACCATCCTGGTGGTCTGGGGTCTTTCTATGTCGAGTATGCATCTTCTTTCTGTGTCTCTGTAGATTTCCTGGAATATTCCAGGAAATCTACAAATACCAGAGGAATAAATGTTTGATTAGTCAGTCATGACTAATCAGTTGATGAGTTTGTAAACTTGAAACTTTTCCTTGTGATTTGGTCTCTTTTCTTTTCACACGGAGATAAATCCAAGTGAACTCCAAGTGAACCAAAATGCATCACTACAAGCCACTTGAGAATGTTCGGCTTGCTTATTGGCCAGGTGTGTAGGACAGGAGCAATGAAAGGTAATACAGGAAGAAGGTGCTGTTTTCCAGACAACTGGAGGAGATGGAGAATTGACATTTATTTCATGGCTAGCTGCCCGAACAGACCTTTGCACATCTATAGTACCTTGCCGTATTCAGAATTAAAAGCATATGTGGCTACAGGAAGTCTTTTTTTTTTTTTTTTTTAGCTCAGACTTGCAATGTACACTTGGTAGTTGGGTTGGATCAAGGTAAACAAACAAACCGCACTGAAGTTTATTTGGAGGAGACCACCTCCTCCAAAGGGTCTTGGTGCGGTTGTTTTTGTTGGCACCTGAGTGCGATTACTGTGTTCACACATACGCAAGCGAACCACACCAATGGGGAAAATTCACCAGTGACCACAGACCAGCGACACAAGTGACATCACACCAATGACCAAGTGACCACTGGTGTGGATGTAAATGTGTGTGGTTGACTCTCTCTCTCTGTTAGCTTGTAATGGACTGCCTACCTGTCCAGGATGTATCCCACCTCTTGACCCATGACAGCTGGCAGAGGCTGTTTACTTTTTGCAACCTACTTTTAGTCTATTGTTATTTGTTGTGAAACTTCAAATTGAACTGAGCTATATTTTGAACAATATTTTTCTGGATGCACACATGTCAACCCACGCTAATGATGTCAAGAACAACGCTCGGAAAGTTCCAATTCAAATGCCAGATGCTTATCTTAAAAATAAGCATCTTTATCTTAAAAATCCGTATTGCATGACTGAAAAATGAAGCAACTCAAATACTAAAAGATAAAACAAAAACTGGAGCTGCAAGCCATAGCAATGGTTGAGCAGAGCTATGGCTCAGGTGTCATGCACATGTATGTTTGCTAATTAGATGTTAAGGAATTTAGCTACTGAACACCTCGTATCACCACTAGGTGGCAATGGAGAATATCATGAAGCTGCCAATGAAAATTTCATGTACATGGAATGATGATTATCGCCTACTGTATATTTCTTGTTGCTACTAGGTGGCACGATGACTCTGACAAAATATTGACACATACACACCTTCACATTTGGAATCTGGAAAACCTATACTTGAGATATACAATTGAGATACTGCCACAAATGACCCAACTGCCGCCATTACCACATCTTTTCATTCAAGACTTAACAACACAGATCTTTAAATTGAACTCCCCAAAGATCATGTTGATTAAATTAAATCTCTGGGAGGAGTTTGTTAAAGTACAAGGCCTGAGAATGGCAAAAATGTTGGCAAAATTACAAAATTTAAATCAAAATGGCTAACTTCCTGTCAGGTTTAGAGTATAGCTCCAAGAGAGTTTTTTGCCAACCTTAAGACATTACATAAGGCTGCTAAATCTCAGAGACCTTGATTAAACGAATATATTTTTTTTTATATTGTAGGTGGCGCTATGGAACCAGTTTAAGCCTTTCAATCCTCTAGACAACTACTTCTTTTTTCATGGCAAATCGCCATACCACCAGGGTCTGCTGTTAAATAAAAATTCAGAACTTTCACACTGAAGCGCTGTAACTATAGTTAACTATTATCATAGTCATTTGTTCTGGAGCGGACCGTTATCACACTACTATGAAGTTTGGGTCTGATTGGATAATGTACATGTGAATGATAGCAACTTAAAATTTCATGGCTGAATGATCAAAATTTAACATTGTGCACTGGACACACCCTTCAATAAAAACACAAAACGTTCCCAATTTAGATTCACCCAAGTCACCCACTCAAGTTTTGATTGAGCATCTATTAACTTAAGCCGATAAAATCACGGGGCCTTGGGATTATTTTGTACACTGGCATTTATTTACCAAATTTTATGTATGATGCTCGAACTATGTGTAGGTTATATTCTAGAGCAGTGGTCCCCAGCCCCCGCGCCACAGACTGGTACCGGTCTGTGAGTTGTTTGGTACTGGGCAGCGAGAGTTGAGGCTCAGGTGTAAAATGTATGGGTTTCAGGGTTTTTATTAGTTTTTAGCGTTATTTAAAAAAAAAAAATCTGTCAGGATCCTGGGTCTTTTTTGTATTTTGTACTCGTGTGATTTATTCTATGGTTTCTAGTTTTGATCCCTTGCCCTTCATGTTTCTCTGTGCTCCCTCTGTTCTGGGTAAAGTTCGTGTTTCTTGGTCTGTGTCTTCGCATGTTTTGAGTTTCTTGTGTTTTCTGTCACTCTGTATTGTGAATTATGTTCTCATGGTTGGTCTTTTGTTACTCCCTCGAGTCTAGTTTCTTGTGTTCCAGGATTTCCCTCTGTGTATTATTTATCATCTCTAGTCTTTTGGTTCTTTGCCTTATGGTTATGTCTCTGTGTTTCTTAGTTGCTGTCTCCACCGTGTCAAGTTCGTGTCTCTGTGTTATGCTTCCTGTTTTACTTTGAAGGTCTGTGTCTTATGTGAATGTGTCCTGCTTTGCTTCCTTGTCTCGTCAGTTCTGATTTCTCCCAGCTGTGCCCTCCTTCTGTGTCTCATTCCCCTCGTTACTTCCCAGTGTATTTAAACCCTGTGTTTCTCGGAGTCAGTGTCGCGTCGTCCCTCATGCTGTGTGGTTCTCCCTGTGAGTTTAGGTTGTTATTTCTTAGTTTAGTTTGCTATGTATGCTTATTTTCCCGTGCCAGCCAATAAAGCTGTGATTTTGAGTTCATCCCTCGAGTCTGAGTGCCTGCATTTTGGGTCCAACTCCCGCCTGCCACACAGTGCTTCCTGACAGAATCATTTTTATCGTTAACTCGGTTTCCCTGGGTCTTTTCCCGTGTGTTATGAATAAATCTTCTTTTTTTGGTACCGGTACTGGTTTTATTTTGTTGTATTTATCCGTGACACTTTAAAGGCCGGTCCGTGAAAATATTGTCGGACATAAACCGGTCCGTGGCAAAAAAAAGGTTTGGGACCATTGTTCTAGAGTCATTGCACAAAGCCCATTTCCAAAACCAATGAACGACGTAAAATTTCACCAGACCTGATATGAACTTTTATGAGTTTCTAAGCATGGTTAGGCAATCTAAAAGGTGATGAGTTATCCTATTGATGTTTAACACACTGCACTACAAACTGTCATCAAGACAACAGTTTTATATCTGTGTGTATAGTAAACATATAGTATCATCACATTTAGTCAAACTCAACATATCACATACAATTTACATTCAATTTAAAGTTGAAATTGAACATTAGAATTGGTCAGTTATCAGAATTAATACAATATTTCTGAAGTAATTTTACATATGTAAAAGAGTTACTTGTGCTTCCTAAATACAGGCTGGCAGGACCAAGGAGTGTTATAAAATGATAATTTGGCGCCCTCTAGTGGTAGAACCTGAACTTGCATGTTGAAATAAAGTGAATCCAGCGGTGGGGAACTCCAGGCCTCAAGGGCTGGTGTCCTGCAGGTTTTAGATATTACCCTGTGTCAACACACCTGAAACAAATGATTAGTTCATTACCAGGCCTCTGGAGAACTTCAAGACATGTTGAGGATGTAATTTAGTCATATAAATCAAGACACATCTAAAGCCTGCAGGACACCTGCCCTTGAGGCCTGGAGTTCCCCACCCCTGCATTATAAAGAGAAAGGTTCTGGAATATTACACATTAAATTAGTTATTTATTTATATCAATTTTTAAGTAATTTATGACACATTTCATTAATTAATTATATATGTAATTAATTAATTATTGGCACATTTAATTGTGTATTTATTTATTTTTTTCAAATTTTGATTAATTATTGACACATTTAATACATTATTTAATGATGTATTTATTTAATTCAATTTGTCATTTCTGGCCCTCCATACTGGAAATTTATGGAGCATAGTTATAAAAGGTCCTCTGCTTACTGCCGCTGACAACATAACATCAGCACAAAAAGGAGTTTCAGGGCATGGGTTTCTATGGCTGAGCAGCACCTGCAGGCTGTGTCCATATATAGATAATATAGTGGCTAAATATTATTATTAATGCACAGAAAGAAAAATAAATTCAGTTTAAAATTGCACATGCACTTGTATATGATAAATAATCACGTTCCAATATTGTCTGTGGCTGAAGTGCTGTGGTTTCTAAACGCTTCCATTTTGCAATATTACATCTTATGGCTGGTTGCGAAATGTCTAGGAGGGAAGATTTAATAGACTGACATGTTGCAATGATAACACCCTATTACAACACCATGGTTAAATGCAGCAACCTCTTTAAAATGACCTTTACAAGCAAAAATGTTTGTAAAAACAGAATGCATGGACTACGTTCTTATATCCTCACATCAACGGGGAAGATTCCAAGATAAAACATCTATACATTTATATCTTCAGATTTGAGCATTTATTTCACTGGTATAATAATCGCATTGTTATTCCACCAATCCATCCATTTATTTTATATATTCAGGGTTTCCAGCGGGCTGGTGCCTATCGCTGTTATCATAGGGTGAAAGGTGGGGTACGCCAGGTCACCAGTCTATTCTCACATTCACACCTATGGCCAATTTAGAACTGGAGTCCATGCATATCTTTGGACTGCTGGTTGCTGGTGCATCTGGAATGAACCCATGAAAGCAGGTGGAGAACATGCACTGGCAGGCGGATTAAACGCCCTGTTTTGTTTTCTCTTTTCTTTTCTTTTCTTTTCTTTTCTTTTCTTTTCTTTTCAGGAAGAGGCTTTTCATTTTCACAGTATAGTTTTAGTCTACCGTAGTGTGATGTGAAAGTAGCTCAGTATGTGAGAATTTTTCTGGATGCACACGTCTGTATAAACACCCACACTAATGATGTCAAAAACAAGGCATGGAAAGTTCCAATGCTTATCGCTCATAAAATCAGTATCGCATGAGTGAAAAATGAAGAAAACTCAAATACTAGAAAGAAAAGGGCAGTTCATGTGTGATAATGACTTGATATGGGGAATTTTGACGTAGCTTTGTATCATGAAGGTGGTCCCGAGCAACTGAAACTCTAGATGTGTCGATAACCGCACTACATGAAATTCTCGATTTAGGCTCTCTTTTAAACACTGTTGCTGTTTAACCCCACTACAAACTGTCAACAAGACAACAGTTCTATATGTGAATAAGTTTACAGTTACTTTAAGTGCAATATTACCTGCCAATCATTTTCATAAAAAACTATCAAGTAGCACAATTTTATCTTCCAACTCAAGTTGTATTTCAATGTATTGTTGTGTTCTTTTCTCCACAAAATTATACGTAGTTTAAACATGATTTTCACTTTGTTGCACGGTTGGTTTGAAGTTTGGTGACTTCATAGTTTCGTGCAAACATCTGCCCACCTGTGGCTGAAGATGAATTACAATCAGTGCCATGGTGTGCTTTTTGATAGAGCCAGTAAAGGGCGCCAAAGTACTTCTGTTTGGATTTAATGTGAATCAACCTCTATTTGGCACCATGTTCAGGAGTAACATCAGTACAAGCACCAATATTAATATTCGCCTTAACCCCGAAGAAAAGGATTTAGTTCACCGAAACAGTGTAGTGAGAAAAATAAAGTGAGCCGTAGCCTTTCACTTCTTGTCACAGTTTCAGCCAAATAATGGTGCCAGGCACATGACTCAGTGGCTGTATGACTTATTTACAGTAACACAACAGAATAGCAGAAGTTTAGAACAACTGAATATCTGTTCTCAAGATCTAGCCTTTTTTTTTTTCTTTTAGTGTTAATCCGCTATTATTTATTTATTTATTTATTCATTTTGCTTTACAAACCCAAAATCTTCTTATTCCGGCTGCACCCTTTAGGGGTCGCTAAAGTGGAGCTCTAGCTGAGATCCTCCTCTCCCACACCAAACCGAAGGGAGACAAGCCATGCCTCCCTTCACTAAACCTCCTCTGTTGTGTTTTCCTCTTACCTGTGTATCCACCATCTCTCCTTTTCACATTTCCAGACCATCTAACCGAGCCTGTCGAACTTTATCAACCTGTGTGTGTATATGTAGTAGTCAGTCTTTTTCTAATGGATGTTTATTTTTTGCTTTTAAACCACTTTAGGTTCAGACACACACTCAAGCTCTCCTTTTCAGACAGCGTGTTTAATTTATGTCTCCAAACGCGTCAGTTTCTACAGCTATTTAATGGTGAATCACATTCACCGTAGGCTGCACCTTTCAGTTTCAGTTACCTTACCAGCTAACGTAGAAGTCTTTTTTTCTTAAATCTGATGAGTGTTTAGTCCAATTACTGGCTGCTACACCACCGAACAGACATCGGGAAAGGTTTCTTCCTGCAGGCCTACCTTTGATGACTGCAGCTCTGTCAAGGCCACGTGCTGCCAAAATGACTGGTTTATCCAAACTGCTGCTTGAGGCTTCGGATGAGGAGCTTTGTGATGACTTTGTCTGTTGATGACTCTCACGGTGACAAACTGTTTGTGCATCAAAGCTGGAACACGTCTCACGTGTAAGCTAAACCTTCCTGCAGCCGCTTTGAAGTCACAGCTACGTGGTTTTGCTTTGTCTTTCTGCCTGACAGATGTGAAACCTTATGAAGACTCCTTTGATCTTCCTCAGTCTGTTTTTTTTTTTTTTTTAGATGAATCCATTGCTGAAGTGATCTGTCTTACAAGTACTAAAGGGTAAATTAAGACATAAGCACATAAATAACCTCATTATGATTTGGGCAAATGCTCTTGTTTGAGTGTGCTTGCTGGGGGGGAGGGGTTATTTCTTTTAACCAATCTGGACGCTGCTGTGTAACTATGACATCAAACTTTATTTGATTACCTTCCTTACTCTATTAAAAACAAAACCCCCTGCAGTTTACTGAATATCAAGCATGTGGCCAGAGCCGTGGGTAAACCCCTTGAAGTTAGGGGAACTGAAATAAGAGTCTCTGTATTTGTTCTTGTCTGGTGTGTGAAACAGTCAAAACTTAAATTACCTGCCCCCCACACTCGAGAAACGTATATCATTGCAGTGCCAAAAAGGTGATGCAATGCCAAAAAGTGATTTCCGGTATTTGCCAAAAACTGATTGCCTGTATTTAAAATGCTATAAATGAATTGTTGGCCTATAATATGTGAAGCATATGCCAAATGTATCCCTATAATACCTATAATAATTCATAGTAATTCATAATATCAATTCATCTTGAGCCACAAACAACATTCCTGTCACAGGGTAGAAGCCGCAATCAAACTTATATACAGTCAAGCCCATAATTATTCATGCCCCTGGCAAATTTTGACTTAAAGTTACTTTTATTCAACCAGCAAGTTTTGTTTTGTTTTTTGTTTGTTTGTTTGTTTGTTTTTACCGGAAATTACACAGGCGTCTCCCCCAAAAATAATAAGACAATGTACAAGAAGCATCATTGTGTAAAAAAATATTTCTCAGCTTTTATTTATATTTTAGCAAAAAGTGTCATGTCCAGAATTATTCATACCATTCTCAATAATCAGCTGAAAAGCCTTTATTGGCTATTACAGCAATCAAACACTTCCTATAATTGGAGACCAGCTTTTTGTATGTCTCCACAGGTATTTTTGCCCATTTATCTTTAGCAATGAGCTGCAAATCTTTCAGGTTGAAGGGTTTTCTTGCCATCACCCTGATCTTTGGCTCCCCTCACAGAATCTCAATTGGATTCAAGTCAGGACTCTGGCTGGGTCACTGCAAAACATTAATGTTTTTGTCTGCTAACCATTTCTTCACCACTTTTGCTGTGTGTTCTGGGTTGATGTCATGCTGAAATGTCCACTGGTGCCCAAGGCCAAGTTTCTCTGCAGACTGCCTGATTTTGTTGTTGCGAATCTTCATGTATTGCTCTTTTTGCATGGTGCCGTTTACTGTGATTAGGTTCCCTGGTCCATTGGCTGAAAAACACCCCAAATGCATTAGGTTACCACCACCGTGTTTGACAGTGGGGATGGTGTTCTTAGGGTTGAAGGCTTCTCCTTTTTTACGCCAAATGAAGGAAACATCATTGTGACCTACCAATTCAATTTTTGTTTCATCTGACCATAACACAGAAGACCACAAGTCTTCTTCTTTGTCCAGATGAGCATTTGCAAAGGCCAAGCAAGCTTTTGTGTGCCTTATCTGGAGAAGTGGAACACAGCAGTGTGCAGTGTCCGTTGGACTGTCTGCCTTGAGACATTGCCATCAGCAGAGCCCAGATTCACCAGGATGGCCTTGGTGGTGATCCTTGGATTCTTTTTCACCTCTTTCACTATCCTCCTGGTCAGCACAGGTGTCACTTTTGGCTTCTGACCACGTCCTCTGAGATTTTCCACAGTGCAGAACATTTTGTATTTTTTAATAATACTTTGCACTGTAGCCACTGGAACTTGGAAGATTTAGATATAGCCTTGTAGCCCTTTCCTGACTTGTGAGCAGCCACATTGTGCAGCTGCAGGTCCTCACTGAGTTCCTTTGTCTTAGCCATGACTGTCCACAAACCAGCTGCAGAGAGCTGCTGTTTTTCACCCGTTGAGTTGATTAAAACAGTGATTCTCAATTAACCAGGGTACTTAGGATGCTTTAAAACATCTTGGACTATTTGGAATGATATAGAACTTTGGATTTTCCCAGAGACTGTGACAGTTTGTGAAGCATATGAATAATTCTGGACATGACACTTTTTGCTCAAATGTAAATAAAAGCTAGGAAATTTTTTTCCCACAATAATGCCTCCTGTACATCATCTTATTATCTTTTGGGAGACACCTGTGTCATTTCCAGTCAACAAAAAAAAAATTGCTGGTTGCATAAAAGTAACTTTAAGTCAAAATTTGAATAATTATGAGCTTGACTGTATCCTTTATTTACCCAGTTAAAAAGTCTTGTTGACATCAAAAATGTAGTTTTGAAATGTCCAAGACATTAACAGAGATTGCAGCTAATATAACATCATAGTTCTATAAAGATATTTTAAGTGACCAAAAAGGACTGGATTGAGTATAGTGAAGGTACAATAACACAGTCATAAAGATACCTCTTTCATAATTTCTTTATTTTATATATAAATTTATTTATAAATCCTGTTCACTATAGTCTATTTACTAATATAAGTAGACAAAACACATATTAAAAAAACACATTAAAACAATTGAAATCACTTTTTGCCCAGCTTACACACGGTATTCTAACATAGGTGCGACCTGGCCCTCAGAAGTTTAGGAGATAAATATCCTGAAATATCCAGTGAGGCACCAGCTTGTTCAAAATGTCTGTAAGGACATTCATCAGGGATGGTGTGCAAATCTCTTTTGTGTCATGGTGGTCGATAATCATGTTTTTAATCCCAAATTAGAGAATTAGGGAAAATTCCAAGAATTTCCAGGGGGATGAAGGTCATTAATCTGATGCTCTTCTAACCTTGTAGTTGGTCTTTAGCATGTAAGGTCATTTGAATCAGATGTTGTACACCATAGGACGTGTTTCAGCATCTTTATCTACAGTACTATTGTTTTCACTTTTGCACGGGTCTTGTGATGTCTGCCTTTTGCGACAGGGGGTGCTGCAGACCCCCGCCTCCCTCCTTTCTTGCATGTGGCACTAAAAATATGATGAAGTGTGCAATTTGAAAAAGGTTCTTAGGCTTTGGAAACAGGGGCAGTTGGCAACACAAATGGTGAGGCGGTGAATTGAAGCTTTAATGAAGTGATGCATCAGGCAGCAATTACTCACACATTTAAATTCACTTCATGAATAAGATCTCAGTTTTTTTAATTTGTTTTTATCACTATGATCATGGGTTTTAGAGCATCACCCTAACGTATGAGACTTATACATTAAAAAAAGAAACTCAAAATCACACCTTTGCGTATTTGTTGAACGTACCACTCCAAAACCATGCCCACTACAATAAAAACTCCACTCATCTCAAGACTCTGGAACTGCAGAGAACAGTGAGGTTGATGGTGATAACATGAGAAGGTCGGCGTGATGCTTTGTATTCCATCTGAAACTCAGTCGGATACTCAGTGTTGTCAAGTGGGTAGAGCTTGGTTGGAAAAAGGTGATACAATGGGTATTTTCCTATTTAATCATTAAAAAAAAAACCTCAGTAGAGCATTTAGAGTCCTTGTTACTTGCATAAATACATCTCAACGTACAAGTTCAATGACTATGAAGCTGTTCTGTGAGTTGGCTCCTAAAACATTTCTATATTGACCAGAATTCTTTCCTTACTTCACACTGGTTTTGGTAAAACCTTTGGCACAGAGAGTGTAACTTTGATCCTTTGATCTCTTGCACTTATTTGGAAAACACTAACACCGTCACTACCAGTATGCATAAGAAAAGTAGAACAGAGTGACAGTGCGTGAGAATTCATAATAGCAAAAAATAAACCAGAAACTCTGTATGGGTGGCAAATAAATTTTTAATCTTTCTAGTCATCTACTTGACTTTAATTTTCAACATGTTTGTGTCAGCTTCTTTGGTGGTTCTAAAAGCCACAGGGGATGTTTTGCTCAGGCAGAGAGTAACCGCTTATCACTTAGCTTGATCGCGTGAATAAGTTATACATATATCTATATATATACACAACACTCTTTTGCCACATACTATCTAATCTAGTTGTCAGACGTATAAGGTTCCGATTAAGTCTTACCGAGGAACTCATTTTTATGTGTGTTTTTGTTTGGCAACTTTTTACGCAATGTTACAAAAGCTTAAACGTAAGGATTTCAGTTGCAGGGCCACCACAGTGAAATGTGTGTACAATAAAGATTGTGCAGTAATGCAATCATTTGGATTTGTTTTATAAAGTGCAGCAATTATATTCCTGTCTTCAGAGGTTTAGAGGGCTTTGGAGGCAAAAGCGAGACTTAGTATAGAGTATTGCTTTCAACAGCCAGTATCGTGATGATTATAAACAGTGAATATTGGAACAAGATGAAACCACAACCCTAGACCAAGGCTTCACCAGACAGATTTATACCGATGAGTAAAACGCTGAACACCTTCACAGCAGTGGTTTTAATAACGCTTTCTAGATAACTCTGTACAGCTGCATCTGGAGGTGAGGCCACAGCAAAGTAGAACAGACGTGGTTCACTAAATGACGCTGAATTTGTTTAGCACAGCAAAAGAAACACAATTAAATGCACTTCACTTGCTCAACTGTAGACTTCCTTTAAGGACTGCATAGTGCATGAAAAATATCATGTTTAACTTTTGCTCTTACTGATCATTAAAGACTGTGAAAACAGTAACTGCTGAGATAGTTTAATCCAAATGATCTGGAAAAATCTAAAAACAAAAACCCAGATGTTTTAAAGGATTAACCAGATCTCATTCACAGTTGTACAAGTGTCTTTTAAGCACAGTCTTTCACATAAATCAGGATGCACGCATGCACGACCCTCGTGATAGTCTTACAGGAAGGAAACACGTCAACCCTGTTTCAGTTTTGTCCCTTCATTTGTGCCCAAGCTGCATTTTCTCACATCTACTAACATGTGTGTTTGTGGTGTACAGAAAAAGAACAGAGCAATGAGGGTGCTAAACTGAAAAAAAAAAAAGTTGCAAAAATGCAAGTACAGATGCAGCGTGGTCTTTAAATCGTCTATAAAACGATTAGCAGGAAAAGTAGCTTTTAATCACTAGCTGGTTTTCAGGCTCCTTTTCAGATTTAACTGAAAGCTTTAAAGAAAATCTCCTGAAGTGTTAAACTGATGCTGAATCTGAGTGGAACATATGGAAATGAGGGTCATTATCAGTAGTAAATTCATGTTGGTGTCTTCATGTGAATACTTTCCAGTGGTCATACTCAAAACTCATGTAGGTGTTCCTCATAAGACAGACTACTCGCACACCAGATGTCAAATGGAAATACTTTATTTATTAACAAATCTGTTTGCTCTTTCATCTCCTGTTGAAAGACAATAGGAGTATATACTTTATCTGTATATACTTTTAAACTTAAGTATAACAACATTCGTTTTATAGACAAATATTTAGATCAAAACCAAAATAAATACTTAGAAAATGCTGAAATTAAATCAGCACTTTAGTGTCAAGTGACTCCCCCATTATCAACAAAACACACAATACTTCTTTCTGCATGTGGTTCATTTAATGTCACTGCCTTTTTTAAGGTGCCATTCACGAGAATGTGCACTATTTCCCTGTTTTTACCTTCAAAGATCATATTATGCAGAGTGCAGCTACTGTGTATGATAGAAATGACATTCAATATATCAGTCAAGTAAAGTAATGAGTAAGTTTCACTTCTGCCTGAGTTGTTTACATTCAGTTGCGTACAATTTCAATATAGGACAACGCCCAACACCCCAGATTCTTTAGATTTTGTATAGACCAAAGAAGTTGCCATAATGCGAGTGACTAAGATAACTTGGGTGGGATACATTCACATAAACTCTGTCATATTTTTTCAGGAGCTGGACTGAGCCGAGGTAACTCTCTGTGGTCCACGAGTAGCTCGTCTGCTGAGGGCAGAAACCCGCCCTGTGGGCTTTCATCAAAGTCAGAGGTAGGGTATGTGCTGCTCGCCTCACAAACACAGTGTGATCAAATGAGGACGTAAGGAAGCATTGCTTAAAGATCAACTCAACCCGTGAGTAAACGTGGTAGATTCCGGTCTCATTGACCTGCAGAGCACCATCTGCAGTGAGATAAGCCACTGCTCCGGAGATGAATGCCTGGCTCGTCTTTGAATCCCATCTCAAAGTCTTAGGGTGTTCTGTTTTCTCAATTCGCCCTGCCAAATGAAAGATCTGATGTTAACAAATGTGCAGTTTGTAACAATCAAAGAGCATGGCTTAAATTTAAAAAAGACATACCTATCACATGTGCTGCAGATCTTTTGCTTTTGTCCTGACCATAAAGGCCAGATTCATCAAGACCTGAAACAACACACAGATTAGAGTCACATCATCTTTTCTTATCCTCTAATGGGGAAAAAAGCTGTGTGATGAGAGAGACCTACCGATTTGCTTCTGGGGTACACTAAACTCAGCCGCAGGTTGGTTCACCTTCAGTAAAACAAAAGTGACATAGAAATGTCAATACCACATCATAGACGCTGTGTCTCAGTGCTTATTTCTAAAACTCGCTCGGAGCAGAGAGAGGATATCCTGTCTCACTGGACTGGTGACCACAGATGGAACAATGAAGCCCTTGGTATGCCTTTTAAATGTCAAGGCACAGCTAAAGAATAACACATCTGTAAACAGTGCCAAACCGAATAGTTAATTAATTAGTAAACTTTGCTGGTCTGCTAAACTTTCCAACTACTCTTCCATTCTCCCACCTTACACCTACCCATCACTCCCCCTCTATGCATGGGTGACAGTAGTCACCTTTTTCACTTTTGGTGCGTGTCACCAATTAACACATCTGAAAAACCAAAACCGAACATAAAGGAATGTTACTAAAATTATGTCTTTGCAAATGTTACTTACTCCACTGCTTTGTTAAGAGTCATCACATCATTACTGTATCTCTTTCTTGATTGCACTAATCATTAGCTTATTAACTCACTGTAAGATCGTTGGATTTGTTCATTCTTATGAATTTTCCATGTTAGTCCTCACCTCTCCATCACTGTTCCTCAGTTGGTCCTCTATCCTGGAAATCTTAAAGGCTTCAAATCCCAGGGCTGCAAACACGAGCAGGAACAGAAAGAGCACGACCAATGCCAGCCCGGGACTGATTCCCATGCAGCCCTTACTCTTCCCACGGCTCTTCATTCTCTCCTGGGCAGGCGGGAAGGACCAGCAGGGTATAAGACTTGGAGGCTGAGCAGAATCCTGCGGTCTTCCTCCTCCATCCACAAGAAACACTTGTGGAAATGGATAGTTCTGCTCAAAGTTCACAGTGCAGGCCATACCACTGATCTGTGATGTGTGACAGATATGTGCATCTATGTCCTCTGCAAAAAGGAGGTGTGTGCTTCTGTCTGAGCACCTCTGACTTAAAAGAAACTTCAGCTGTCAAGGCATTCACCACCCACAACCCTCCCACGCATTGAAGAGAGCATGTCATTTTACATGAAAATTTTAACCACTGCTTATTTCCTCTAGGTTGTTTTGTTGTTTTCTTTTTTCAAAATATAGCCATGTAACTTTTTATTTAAACGTTATCAAGCATTTTGGTTTTTCTATGCTTACTAGGTCAACTTTATGAGTGTACTATGCAACTAAGTCTGAGAAGAAAGGAAGTTAGAGGTTTCAATTGACCCTCACCTCACTAACCACCTTACAAGTCACTTGAGACGTGAAACTTTTTCACAAATTCCACAAAAGGAAAGATTGAGCAACTACAATCACCTGCACTGGATGTTAGAAAAGTGTAAAAAGTCTAGCTGTCCAGGTGACATACTTCTGAGCTTCTTTACTGGCCTTTCTGGTTTGACAAACTGAAACTTGAAATTTGAACCAGAGAGAGATGTCGCACAAATCTGAATCGTTTTAGAGAATAAACTCGTCATTATCAAATGGTATTTTTCCTTTGATTTAGTCTTAATGAGACACAGTCTGTTAGTAAACAGTGATACAGCAGTTTCAATAGCACAGAGTATTCTTGGTGGGATGATTGTGCTGCCACATAAAAGAACGCACGTCTCTGCACTGGCTTTCCTGCCGTCTGCTTGTGAAGACTTGACAGCAAGCGACAGAACGATACTTCAGAGGTGAGACTCAACCCCAACCAATACCTCAGAGATGGGCTTCCAGGAAAGCTGAACACACACCGCTTTCCTCCCTGCTCAGTACATTGTTAATAGCGTTGTGGTCTTACTGACATTTTGGGTTGGTTTCCTAGGATATGGAGCAAATGCGCCTGCCATCTCATAGTTGTGGGTGCAGCAGTTTCCATTAGCTATTATCTTTCAATCACAAAATTCTGCTTACAAGCACAAGTAACCCCTATTAGTGGGCTTTTGGGACAAAAAAAAAAAAAAAAAGTGTCTTTCGAGTTTCGACCTTGCAGCTGAGAGGGCTGCAAGGCTTTTAGAACTGCATCAAAGCAAACGATTTACATCAGCTGTGAATTTAACTAATAACGTCCATTGTCTAGATTCTGTAGTCTTTATCTTTTTTTGGTATTGGTATATTTTAATCAGTTCGGTGCAAGTCCTCAGTCCTGTCCACAACTGTTTCATTTTTCCAAGTTCATGCAGAGACAGTGGGAACTCCACCATACAGTGTGCAATAGGTTCGAAGTAAAATGGCAACTACGTCACACTTAACCATAAATTGCACAGACTGCATTTAGTCTACAAGCTGATGTATCTGTTTCCCAGAAGTGTCATGCTGAAAGCGGTCCTCGCAGCAACAGTAGCAACAGCTTTAGCAGCAAAGAATGGGTTAGGTGGGAGGGTGGGGTTTTGGGGTCTAACCAGGCCGTCTACGCGGCTGCTCCAGTTAATATAACCTGAAAGAGAAGACTAAAATGAATCACTGAATCAGCAAGTGACTCTATCAATTAGTTGGCTTCTCACACATTCTTCTTCTGTTGCATAATGGAAGTTGATGTGGTCAGGATGACTGACTTCGCACAGAAGTGCCTGAAAATGACAATGAACTTCTCTACCTGAAATCAACGACATTACTCATCCTTTTTGGAAACATACAATTTCCTTACACAGCAGGTTTTGTAACTTTGCCCTAAAATACTTCATAGTTTTCATAAATGAAGCTATTGTTATGACATTATATGACAACAGACATTTATATGCTAATATAAACTTTGGATGGATGTGCTGAATGAACACAGGAGATGAAAGAGTTTTCAATAAACCATTGTATTACAAAATATGTAATATAAAAAACAAGTTATGTGTCAGAGTCATCATCAGAAGAAGAATAACAGTCTAGTCCCAAGATATGACCAGTCCTTTCCTCCATTGTCTCAATGTTGGATGACTTCCCAGGTATCCTCCCTGCTGCTCCACAGTTTGAGTTATTCTCTTGGAAGGCAGCTTTCTGCCCAACAGTCTCCGATACCCCGTCTTTGCTTTTCTCTGAATATATTTGTCTTGATAGGGAATTATTAAGATTTGGCAAGCCACACTGCAGGATCCTGGCAAGACTCTGCGTTTGAGAGGAACTAGGCTGAACTGGTGTTCCTCTGAATGAAGCTGCAGCCACTGCCAGCCGAGTTTGATCAAAAGAAAGCGGCTGGTCCTGAACTGCGCAGATGGCCTTTGAGGTTTCTGAGACCAGCTTAGTGGGTGCAAAACATCCTGTCATTCTGCTAATAAAGTCACGTTCACTTTGCTGACTGGCATCGTTTTGTGAGTCACAGGTTCGAGGGTTTTTAACTGTAAATAAAAGTGAACACACGTGAGATATATGTATGACCGCTACCACTGTCTTAAAGTAACAACAAAACACACAATGTTAATTTAACAGGATAACAATTTGTGTTAAAAATGATTATGTTTCTCTTAAAGCTGAGAAGAGTACAGAATCATCTAGACCAAGAGGTCATAAATGAATGATAGATACATTTTACAATTAAGCTAATATAAATTTTTTATGCTACATCTGGCAATTTAAAAATTGTGTTGCTACTGATATAACTGTTTGTTCTAATCTTTATATTATTATTTTTTTTTCCCCAGGTGGTCTCAAAAATATTATAAAATATTTTACTGAGTATCAATATGAGAGATTGAAATTATAGTTGTGTGACAACTGCATTATGTAGCATGAACCAAAAGCCACATAATGATGCATTAATCTCTTTCATGGCGTGCGTTTTTAATTTCTCTTTGCTATTTGGGCTGATTGGGACCTGATGAAAAAAAAACAAAGTACTGACTTTTTACCTGACTTTGCTCTACAAGGGCCTGATATTCACATATGAGGACATTTGTTTTAAAATGTGATAGAACAGTGGCAGCATAATGTCCTTGTAGAGCAAAATTTAGTACTGTGGTCTAGACAACCCAAAATGTGATGTCCACATATTTGGACACCAGGTCCTAGGAGGTTAATATTTACAAGGTAAACACCTTACATTAGTCAAATCTAATGTCAGCTCAAAACAAAAAAAGATGTATATGCTAACTCACAGATTCTATATCGTTTAGTAACATCTTGTTACAAGGCCTTGCGTTACAGTTGTGGTCTGCAGTTTCCATCCAGTCATCATGAGCATGAATGTAAGGATAGTTGTAGGCTCTTCATGATTTCCTTGAATTGTTCTTTTTTCCAGAGAAGAATAATTATGCAACATGAAAATTAAATGAGTTTAAAAAACAAGAATTGGGCGCAGAAGTTTAAATGATCACTTATTCTAATTATTATTATTATTATTATTGAATTTCTCCAATTCACACAAGATCAAAATTCAGGATGAAATATATAATTTGATAACTCTAGCTGGATGTTTTTACCACTGTTCTTGGCAAAATTACTAGAGTTCATTTAAATTGGTTGGTTTCATGTCACAGACCTGGTTATTCAATAGGATTGAGGCTGTGGCTATGGCAAAGCCAATCCAGGACCTAAACACATCAAAAAACACGTGGACACTTGTGTCCATGTTTCAACCATTTGGCTGTTAAACTGAAGGAAAGTTGTAGAATTTGAATGTAGTCCCCTTTCATTATATTGTCCACTTTGTGTAATGTACCTGTACCACTGACAGCAAAATGGCCCCACAGCTTCATGCTACCACCATTACCAGATTTACCTGAAGGTGCATATACTTTTGACCCTGTGAAAAAATCTGAAAAAAAAAATAAATAAAAAATTCAAAAATAAACTCATCCTGGAAAAAGAACTGTTCAAAGAAATCATGAAAAATTGCCATTCATGGTACCATTCATTCCTCTTATTCATGCCCATGTTAAGGGGAGGCAAACAACTAAGTGTTTTCACCGTCAACATCTTGGAGTTTTGAAACCTAATGCCACGAGCTGGTGATGGATCTGAATGTGAAACTCAAAGAACACACTCACCAGCTCAGCTTGCCCTGGTCTATCCTGCTTTCTGAAACTAATAATGACCATAATTTACAAATATTTTATTCAGTATGAACTAAAAGTAGCAAAGTTGTTACTTTGGAGTCACTTAAGCTTTAGCTTCACTTTTCAGACTTGGAAATTATGTATATGGCTTATCTTATTTACACATTACGCATTCAGATTGTATTTTTTTGTAACATTCTAAGATGAAATATTCTCATAAGTCAAAAAGAAAAACTATTAGTTTCACTCTAAGCAGAAGATTAACTACTTACCAATTCCTGGAGAATCTTGCGTATCTGCTCTTCGTTTGCAATAAGCTCGAGGAGTCCATGGTTTGTGTTTGCACGATGGATCAAGAACTCGTAGTTTGGCAATGGAGCGTTTGTACTCTTTCTCTAAGGCCTCAATGTGCAGCTGGAACTCTCCTATCTTCCTCTCCGGGTAATGAGAAAGTTGTGATTGCTGGAAAAAGAACAAGAACTCGGTAAAGTATAAATACTAATAAAACAAACCCAATCTTGTTTGTTACAAACACTCACCTGTAGATAATACTCGATTTCATTCTTGATGCTGGGGATCCACTTTTTCACAGCAGCAGCTGAATTAAGAGTAGACTGTGGAAGGAAATGGCTTGATGAAATTAGCCAGTTAAGTGAATTATGGTGACAATTTCATGACTTTTGTGTGTTTTGTTTGCTTCTTCATTACCAGCTTTGGTCGACGCTGATGAATATCTCTGAGGCGTCCCTCTGTAAAGGAAAAGAAAGCAGTGTAGCCAAAGTCCATCTAGAACATAAGTGAGCCCCCCCCCCCCCAACGAGGTGCAATACCATCTTAGATAAAGTGCACAAAGTGCCAGTGAATATGTTCATCAAAACATGGTCAAAGGTCACAAGGAAGATATTACTAATAACATAGATAAATTAACTAACGAACAAAAAATCCTGCTAAATATTCAGTTCAGTAGCACAACAGTTACTTGCCTTGAGATTTTTAGCAGATTCTTGCCTCTTATTAATTATTTTGTTTTCCTCCAGAATAGCCTGCAGGCCATATTTTATGTGTCTGTAATCTAGAAACATGTCTAACCACTCGTCAGCCATCTTGGTCGACCTAAAGACAGTTATTTGGGCAGTTATTCTGAAGCCTTATGAAAATGACCTTAAATTTCACTAGCCATCTGGGCATACAATATTTATTTATAGAATCACTTGATGAAAATGATTCTAGTATCATCCACCTAACTTTATAGATAGATATAGATAAAAGTTACTCCCCTCTTGTTTTATATCTGGGGAAGTTTCCGATTAAGAAGTACTTACTTGTCCCTACTGGGAAATCATCCACAATCACATTAAAGCTTGTGTTCATGGCCTTATATAACAGTCGTCTTACTCTTCTTTTTTCTATTTTCTAACATAACAACAGGTAGAAATGCAAACTTATATTTTAGTTGCTTTTGTCTCTGGTTATCATCTCTGGGTTTCAGAAGGGATCGCTTATGGCTGGATATGCGTTTTCACGTGAGCTAAAGCCTGTGTATTAAACCTAGTGAATATGTGAGAATGAGAGACAGTGGATAAATAATGCTATGCAGTCCAACAAAACTCCTACGTTTTTGAGCTTTGGTGAGTGTGTAAACTACGAGATTTCAATTTATGTTTTTAATTGGACTAGCGGCTGAGGGTTAGCACTACTGTAGTTAACAGGCCGAGCTAGCTGCCCCCAAAGCGGCTTGTTTTTATCAACTGAATGCATATCGTACTAAACTTATTACCCGCTTACCCTCTCTCTCTTTCTGGAGCCACAGTCTGTTCAGTCTGCCCTGCTGTTTTTCCTCATTTCTCGCCATTTCCACTTCGTCCACAAAGACCGCTGCAAATAAGGAAAAACAATATCACGTGACACACAACAGCCCTCACGTGATCTCAACCAACATAACGCGAGAGCAGCAGTTAAAATCCCAAACTACATGAAATCCCTCGTAAAACCAAACCCGAAATGTTTGTCTTCTTGTTCGTTGGTAAGCGAACGAAATGAAATGTAATATATGAGTTAAAGCGTGCGGAACCAAGTGCATTTCTTTTTATTATTATTATTTAAATATTATTATTATTATTATTATTATTATTATTATTATTATTATTATTATTATTATTATTATATTTTTAACGTATTACCTGCAAAGGAGCAGGAAATCCGAATATTCAAGCAGAATCTGTGTAGAAAATAGTGTAGATAACAATCGCCCCTGTTACAGATTTATTACATGCAAAGTTGTTAGACATAATTAGATATATTTTGTGTTGGATAATTATTAAAAAACAAATCATTGCTTAAAAATACTTAATAATACTTAAGTAGCTTAAAAAAGTTCGGGCGATTTAAAATATAATTAAGCTACTTAAATGTAGAATTGCACTTTTGATAATCACATACGTTATGTTGTACAGCACTTTGGTCAACGCCCTGTTGTTATTAAATGTGCTTTATAAATGAAATGAAATGAAATATACATATTCTTAAATGGAAATTATTCATTCATATATGTGCATATCAATTTAATGCAGCCGCTGATTAGTTTACTTACTCATATACTGATGAGTAAATGTATCTATAACAATTAAATTGACATATCTGCAACAAAATGTAAACAATCATTTATAATGTTTATTTTATTTCAAGCAACTAAGACGTTCAAATAAATTATATGGAGTAGAAAGAACAACATTTTCACCCAAAATATAGAACAGGAAAAGTAACAAAAATCCCCTTTAAAAAAAGACATACTAATATAAAGTACATTAAATCTGTACTTCAGTAAGGTATTTGAGTAAATGTACGTTAAGTTACATTCCTAATCGCTGTCATTGATATCCAGTGACGTTTACCACTGTAAGATTAACAGCACTCTAGTCCAGCCTAGTCAAGCACAAGAACTACTGGCAATATTTGGGTGACAAAATACATCCTCAAACATGTTCTTTAAATTTGTTAATTACATATTTCTTTAAGCCTTGACATGATAACAGTCTAGTCTATGGGTGTGCAATCTGCTCCATATATGGTGGCCTCCATAATGTTTAGGATAAAGTCACGTTTCCATAGTTTTGCTTCTGAAGTGCAGATTTTCAAATGTAATTCAAGGGTTTTTACAAAAATTTTGCATGAACCAGAATTACAGCCATTTTTATAAACAGCCCCCCATTTTCAGAGGCTCAAAATTAATGGGAAAATTGACTGACCAAGAGGTTTCATGGTCAAGTGAATCCTGTTTCACTGTTATTTCATGACAAACAAAGCAGACATACATCTCAGCAACACCAAAAAGCCAGAAAGATCACAGAAGACACAGGAGTGAATAATTTTGTATTATAAATTATTTCCATAGTTAAGAATAACAGCTTCGCAATATCTAACCAAGTCCAGAACTGTCAAGAGACATCACCATGAAAGGAAATACTGAGAGTGCATACCACTGATTACACTCAGGAACATAAAGGTCACATTTGAGTTTTCCAAAAAACATCTAAAAACGCCTGCTTAGTTCTGTTTAAAAAAAATCTTTGGAAAGTTGAAACCAAGTTGAACTTGTGCCAGAATGGGAGGAGACAAATATGCTCATGCAAATTACATCATCTTTCAAACATTGTGGACTTCAAGTAGTCATTGACTGCAAAGGGGTTTTTTTTATCCAAGTATTAAAAAGAGTATAGTTTTTACATTTATTTTAGTTTGTCCTATTAATTTTGAGCCTCTATAAATGGGGCACTGTGTATAAAAATGACTGTAAATCTTAAATGGTTCAAACAAAAAATTTAACACCTCGAATTAAAGTTGAACATCTGCACTTGAATCAAATATTGATTGTTTGATTTGAATTGAATTTGATTTAAAAGTTGTATCCAAACATTATGGATGACACTCATTTGGGAGTTTTTTGGAACCTACATTGACTGAAAAAGGGCCGTATGCGGCCACTGAACCTATAGTTTAATTAGAAATTTGTTTAAAAAAGGAGCCGTATCCGACTGTAAATGACCACGGCAGACTCGATGACTTTATAAAGCTTTTCAACAAATTTTATTTACACTTTCCTCACAGTTGCTGTACACACAGTTAGCTGCCGCTCTCCCGCTGCCAGCCACACAACTCCACAACAACAACGACATAGGACCCCGTTCAGTCTTTTAACCCGGCGAGGCGTGATTGCGGATGCCGCTACCCTGAAGCGACACCGCCGACCACGCCCCGCCACACCGACACTTTCATCGCGCAGCCAGGGTGAAGAAATATAGAAATAAAAAGCAGAATCTGTGAATTCCTTCAGTGAATCAGATTATAGAACTAGTCCAGGCAGTAAAAATGCCTTTAACTTTTACATTTCCTAAACTAAGAATATACCCACTTGATGAGACCTGATATTACCGTTAGGAAAATTTAGTCTAGTTCTTTGAGGACAGAGCAGTTGACCTCTATCTAATTTGCATTAATCTATATTTTGTGTTAGTAAACTTATAAAACAGGAGCGATGTCATTTATTTTTACCCAGTGTAGCAGATCGTGTGAGGGATGGCTGAGCAGTGGAAGCACAGATGAAAGGGCCTAAAGATAAAAGGCCAAAACTAAATACAGCAACTAGGAAAATCGTTCAGGCCCAGTTTATCTTGATGACTACTCATGACGCTCAATAGGAGTTGAAGTTCTTGCCTAAATAGTCCAGGAAGGACTCCTCCTATTCCTTGAGACCAAGTAACCATAAAGTAAAGTCCTGTGCATAATTCTTGAGTCACATCTCTCTCTCTCTCTCTCTCTCTCTCTCTGTCTCTCTTTTAATTAAAAAAAATGTTTCCAATGATTCAGATTTTCTTGTAAATTTTTCAAGTGCACTTTTTATGGCTACTTTTCCCTCATTTTTGGCCCATTTTCAGATGATTTTTTTTTTGTTTTTTTGGAACCACTTTACATTGACCGTTGGGTCATTCATCATGAACAATGCACATAATTCAAGGGATGAACCAGTGTTGTGTCTACACATAATAGAAAACCTAGTAAAGAATCCATTTTCAATTGTATGGTTTGCCACTTTTTTATTAGCAATCAGTCTCTATATGGAATTATTGTTTATCTTCAGATCAGTCTATTGACCTTGAAGGAGAGATCAAAGGTTAAATGGAACACAAGCTTTTACATTTTATGTTGTACTTTCTATATGTTAATGTTGTGATGTGAGAGTGGCTATAAAACTGCCATTTTCTGAATCTCTGAAAAAATCTCTAAAGAGTATACTGATTTAATTGTGTTTTATTTTTGGACACATTTTCAGTGAATTATTTTAGTTCACTAGTTCCAGGAGGTCAAAGTTCAGACTTGTGATGTCATCAGTAAGTGCAAGAAGTAAAAAAGTAAACAGCGTGTGAGACGTGAGTGCATGGGTTGCTGATGATATGTTATGCTGCCTGTAAACTCCAAACCTGAACTGAAGAAAATAAAGTTGCCAAAAGGAGAATGGAGTCATGTCTTTCTGAGGGTGCAACATTAACAATATACATCACACTTGTGAATGTGAGAACTGAGAAACCTCACAGACATCTTGTGACTTAAAAGGCTTTTTATAAAATTTCAACCAACAAATCATTAAGCTGACCTTGCAGACTCCGGTGGATGTAAGCCAAGTTTTAATGGATTATTAATACAACCCCACTATAAACACCCAAAAAGTTTAATCACAGTTCACTCAAATCTATCTTGTTTATAGATGGAATGATGACACGCATTTGTGCTCACATGCCTGCAAGCATACGAGCACACATGCACGCGATAAATGCTATCAAAAACATAACCACTCAGCAGAGATAAAAATTCAGCAAAGATCTGACATGAGACCCAAGAGCTGCATCTGGCTGTTTCATACGCTACGGTAAAACATAACCACTCAGCAGGGAAAAAAAGCTGCATCTGGCGCTTCAGTTGAACCATCTACACTTTGCCTAGCCTAATCAGACCCCGTCATGCACTTAGTGGAAGAGCAGCTGTCAAAAAAACATTCTTGAAGAAGAGAAACAGGGACAAAAGCTCGAGGTGCGCCAAATTAAACACAAAATGGGCTAAAAATCACTGGCAAAAAATACTGTCAAATTGAATCCTTATATAATTTGTTATAATTCTATTACTTAACACCAAATAATACAATACATTTTTATGATGAATATTTTAGCATTGTCCCGCGATATTTTTGACCCTTGATGGAAAAAAGTACATTTTACACACTTTAACAGTTGTTAATGCGAAAATTCGTTGACATTTCTTATTCATATAACAGCGATGGAAAAGTAACAGTTAGCCTGATGAGAAAGAAGTGCACATTTTTCCTGTTGTCATTAAACCTCAAAAAAATCCCACCGTAGTGCTAATAGATCTTCAGGGGTTTTGCTACCAGGACCACATTCACACAGGAAGAACTAAATGACGGTAAATACAGATAACAATCAACGCTGCACAATCATCTACAACATTTTGCAGCTATACCAAGCTTTTGTAAAGCATTTAAATGCATCAAAATCTGTGTGAGTAAAAGGTAATCTAGTGTGTGAAATTACTGTTCTTAGAATTTTCAGGTATTTGTATTTTACTCAGCATTGTATTTTTATAGTTTTTTTTTTCTCAGAACTTTCCCCCCCAGTTTTCAACAAATTTCTACTCCTACCATTTGCAAAATAGACTCATTACTTTAGGTTAAAGACCTTTGAGGGAAGTTTATATTTATCATCACTGCAGGCCTTCAAACATTAAAGTGATCTGAGCGTAAATCTTACACATGCATTCTCCATCACTGGAGCTTATCAGTCAGAAAGAGGTAAAATCATATCGTTTATGCATCATTTATAGCAGTTTTAGAAGTGGAGCGAGTGTAAGAAGTAATGTTTTTTAAGTGGCAAGTTATTTTAAAATGCAAAGTTTCTAAAAGTTCAACAAAAATCAGCAAAATACAGAAAGTAACTCTATTACAGATCTTTTTGGGTTTGTGCCAAGAATTCATTTGTCAAATCAAATATACGAGCTATCTGTTGTTGTGATCCCTTAAGGGGGAGCAGCTAAAAGAATCTAAGGAAGCAGAAAGTAGAGTAACATAGAAACACGTAAGTAAATTAAACCTTTACTTCAGTAAGGTACTCAAGTACATGTACTAAGTTAAATTCCTACCGGTCCTCACCATTCCATCCAATGATGTTTGCCAAGATTAACAAGTCCAATGTGTTGGCTGAGTTGCTTAACCTAGTCCAACACAATAACAGCAACTGGCAATACAAGTGCCAGGAACCACGCAATAAGACATAAAGACAAGGACAAAGGTATAAAAAGTACTTTTTGTAACTTTAATTAAATGAAAAATTATTAACTGTATCACTAAAATCCAAATCTGTACAGAGAAAGTAGATAAAAGTTAATGCTAAATAGGGCAAAACTCAAAATGAGGTCAACTAAACGAAAACCCTACTAAGGCTAATATAACATATATAGCATTTGTATTCTATTTTTATCTTATTATATATTTTATTCTGTTTTATTCTACTGTATATAGTATTTTATTTTATTCTATTCTGTACAGTTGTGTACTGTATTTATTCTTATTTTATTTTATTTTATTTTTGCTTCATAACTTTTGCACTGTCCACTTCCTGCTGTGACAAAACAAATTTCCCACGTGTGGGACTAATAAAGGTCATCTTATCTTATCTTATCTTATCTTATCTTATCTTATCTTATAGCTGACCTGCTTACCAGTTAGCGCACAAGGCAATATTGGCTAGCCTACCAGACACAAAAAGGGGGCTGATGGTTACACAAATACCACATAAATCTAGAAACCCTATAACATACGGTAATTCCATCCTAATCTTAACCCTGCCTTAACCTCCTGGGACCTGGCGTCCATATATGGGGACATCACATTTTGGGTAGACGACAATACTACATTTTGCTCTTTCACATGGCTTTTAAATGAGCCATATTGCTCAAAGGGGCACAATTGTTGTTTCTCCTTTTGTTTTTGTACTCAGTAAAAATGCTGCTGTGTTCAAACACCAAAAAAAGTGTTTTGCACATCGTTACTCAAATGTGACTTTATAGTGTTCTATAGAACACTATAAAGTCACAACAGCAAAGAGAAATTAAAAATGCATGCCATGAAAAAATTTGGGTCTTAGGAGGCTAAATAAAGCAACATTGTGCCATCTCATTTCAATATTTATGTGAAAAATAACCACTAACCACTAAATAAAAAAAAAATACTTACACTGAAGGGTGGTGGTGAAGCCATCCCAATCGAGGTAACACATTACATCCTCAAAACTAAAATGCTCAACTTTATAAATGTGTTGTTTACATACTTTTTCATAAGGCCTGACAAGATAACTCAGCATGATAACTGATTTTGTGAAAAATGATCAATATACAGTGACTACTGTAATGTTTAGGGCAAAATTAGTTTTTTTTTTTGTTTTGTTTTTTTGCAGTTTTGCCTCTGTGCATCACCACCACAATGGATTATAAGTCAAATATATGTAAACAACCAATATGTGATTGAAGTGCAGACTTTCTGCTGCAATTCAAGGGAAAAATGCATTAACTATTTTAGAATTACAGCCATATTTATACACAGTTTCTCATTTTCACAGGCTCTCCTCTTCCCAAGGAGGCCCAAATCACTGGCACTTTATAAGGACCCTTGATTTTTATTTTATTCAGCTCAAGTGCATGTGTAATTTTTTCCATGACTAATTTTTCTATTCTTTCCTTTTCCTAATGCAAAAATGGTATTGCAAAATTATGTTAATATATTTAACCTCTTAAGCCCCAACGCCCCCTGATACGGGGGCAAAAGACAGGAGATCAGTTAGGCTTGGGGCTTAAGAGGTTAAGACATGCAAAACTTTACTTTTACATGACAAAGTGCATAGGGGTGGGTAGAAATAGCAAAAGAACCAAAAAACTACCTGGCCCTAAAAAAGTAAAATTATTTGCAAGAAACATATCGCAAATAAGTAGTTATTGTTATTTCATGACAGACAAATGACTTACTATCTGAAGTTGAGGTGTTAAATTTGTATTTTATGGATTTTCACTGTAATTATGTCATTGTCATTTTAAATGTGAGACCCAAAAGAGTTGTTAATGCAAGCCATGCTGTGGACATCATTAGGCTGAAAAACCCAAATAAACAGAGAGAGAGCAACAAGGTTGGAAGTGGCCAAATCATCACTCTGGTGCATTGTTAAAATGAATGAATGACTGCACTGACCAGCTCAGCCACACTAAAAGGGCTGAAAAACCACAGAAGAAAACCAAAGTGGATGATGATTTATTTCCATAATATCAGCAAACACAGAAGCTGTTTGTGTGCAGTTTTTCCACATAATGTGTCTTCTAACTAAAGGTCGAGCTGCTGCATTTCCCAGAAAGAGAAAAGAATGAAAGATAACTTCATTCAGAGATAAAGAAAGATAAAACAAGAAGGAGCGGAAGAAGAGACTTTATATTTAAAAGCAAGGATTGCTCAGTGCGTTTTGTAATGTCTTCATTTTTAAATCAAATATTGGATCTGTATACGATTTGAAGTTATTTTTTTTCTATTGTGAAACATCCTTAAAAACAAACTAAGCTATACCACCTTTGGATTATTCAAATTCTCAGCAGTTTAGTGCAGGATAAACAGGTTAGTTTGCCATATTGTGGTGAATCTACAGCATTGCACTGAGCTGTTCAAGGTGGGAGTTAGGATACATCAAGAGTAGCAGAAATTTATTTGAATGTAAGCTGATGATTAGATTCCTTCACTGAATTTAACCCTTATACCAGCTGTATGCTGTCTTGTAAAGACAGTATAAACAGAATGCTGCCAGTGTTCGGGATGGAGCTCGGGTAACGTAGCATGGGAAACATGTGCTTACATCTAGCTGAATTCAGCTGTGCAAATCCACAAAAAGCAACAGCATAACTGCAAAAAAACCTACTGGAGCTCGCATTAGAAATGATTGTGAGTTGTGATCCTTCCCCATGCTGAGCAACTAAAACTGCTCTCTCCCCACCTGCTCCCCACCTTCATCCCTGGCTGTAATAATTTTTCTGTTTAGGTGTGGAGGCAAAGTCAGAAAAAGGTTTGTTTTCCCATGTGCGCAGCACGGTGGCACAGTGGTTAGCACTGTTGCTGCACAGCAAGAAGGTCCTGAGTTCAATTCCACCATCATGCCAGGGTCTTTCTGAGTTTGCGTGTTCTCCCCGTGTTTGCGTGGGTTTACTCTGGCTTCCTCCCACCATCCAAAGACATGCAGTTTGTGGGGATAGGTTAATTGATTAATCCAAATTGCCCATGAGTGTGAGTGCAAATGGTTGTCTGTCTCTGTGTGTTAGCCCTGTGACAGACTGGTGACCTGTCCAGGGTGTATCCCTATGACAGCTGGGATAGGCTCCAGCAAAAAGGATAAGCAGAAGCGAATGGATGGATATTATGTTACAGCAAGAGGTTCACTTAGCTACAAGTCCTACAAAAGGCTACTTTTTACTTTCTTACTTTCAGTACATTTCAGAGCCTGAACTTTTTTTTTTTTTTACTTTTATTTGAGTAAATAAGTTGAATCAGTGCTTCGGTACTATGACTGGAGTATTTTTCTTAACACAAGTATCTGTATTTCTACTGAAGTGAAGAACGCACGTGTCACCTCTTGTGTCAACAACAAACCACTTGTTTTCAACAACAACCTTAAAGTTGCAGATATCATAACACTTCCTTCCTGCTTTTTTTTTTTTTTTTTTAGATTTAGAGATGGATTAATTTAGTGTCAGTAGAAAAAGAGTAAGGTATACTTAAGTTATACCTACACAGCTTATATATTTTGATATACCAAAAATATCTTGGCATCAGAAACTAATATTTCCAAGCAGAAATAACTTCCAGGGGTTTGCATTACTATAAACTATTAAGTTTAGTTCAACATTACTTATAGTGGACCAATTCGGCAGTCTTCAGGGAACTTTATGCTCCAAGCTAAACATGGTATACAGAGGAATACCCTCTATTCTCTTCCCTGGGTGGATGGGGGGGGAGCAGAAGCTAAAAGAAATATCTATGGAGAAACAGCAAACATTACCAGATTAGAAAATGCACAAACTGTGCAAGGGATGAGAACCAAAGCTAAATTGTGTCATTTGCAAATAATATTCTCTAAAATTGGTTTGCTTTGACTCCATCAACCAATACAAATTATTTGAAAGGCAAGATATTTAGCTGTTTGAAGGTTTTTCTTGCATATATCACCTGCTTCAAGACATTCTTCCATAATATTTAATTAAAGAAAAAGATAAGATGGCCTGTATTTAAACCCAGAGCTTGGAAATTGCACTGTGACAGCAGCAGAGTGGGCAGGGAAGAAATAAATAAATAGACTATTGTGACTTAAGTTAATCTTTTTTTATTATCCTAGATATTCTGCAGTCCTTTTCTAAAGGCCTCAGATGGCTCTGTAGGTCTTGGCATCACACTACCCCAGACTCTCAGCAGCTTCACCAGCCTCTTCCTAAGGAGGCCCAAATCACTGGCACCGTATGAGGACCTTTGATTCATTTTTCATTTAGCTCAAGTGCATGGGTGTACCAATTTTTCCATCACTGATTTTTCTTTTCTTCTCTTACTGCAAAATGCTATTGCAAAATAAAAATAATTTTCTTTTGAGTTTGAGTCCTGTTAAATCTGGCTTGAACTAAACTATAACAGTAGTAATGTGATGGTCTGAGGCTGCTTTACTGCTTCAGGACCTGAAAAACTTGCCCTTATTGATGGAACCATGTACCAGAACTCATTTCTTGCTAAAGGGGACAATTATAGCTTCTGAAGCCAAAGGCTTGGGTTTTCCTATTACGTCAAATGATATTTTTTATAGAGTATTGTTCAAGTAGGCCACCTCCATATACAGACATTAGACCTTTACTTGTCCAAAAAAACCACACAAAACAAAAAAAACATAAATAAATTTAAATAAAAATAAATAAATGCAGGAATAAAATGGTTATTCAGCTTGTCAGGTGCTCTATTCTCATGAAGGATGTGGTTCAAAATAACTGTCACCAAGCACGGCTGTCTTGCTGTGCTTGGAGTTTGACCCAACGCTTGCAAACCTAGGCTTGCATACAATAACCTTTAAAGAGGATCTGCAAAGGTGCAAGCTGGGCTAGATGCTATCAACATACTTTCCTGTATGGTCGTTGAAGTGACTAACTCTAAAACCACAGGTGGGCAAAAAGAAGTAATGGTTAGATTTTTTTTTAATGCTTCACCACAAAAATGTGTCAGTCAGCTTAGTCGAAGGTGTATTCGGTAGAAGGTGCTAGGAAAAGTCTGAGTTTCATTTTAATCTGGACAAAAGTAGAAGAGCAAAAAAAAAAAATCAACCTTTAGGTGCATGCCTAAGAATAAAATATGAATAGCAGACTGCAGGAATACATAGCAAACATGAAGAAACATATAGAATCAAGAGAGGTATATACAAAACAAGATAAATATATACAAAAATAAGAGAAAGGCACACATTAGAGAACAAGTTGCAAAGTACTTGATCGTCATCGTTCACAAATTATGATGCTTACTTCATAAGAAACATCTTCCTCTTGAGTAAAATTGCAGTGTTCTCATGCTCTGGTGTGTGTTTACTTTCTGCCACTTGCAATGGTGTCTTCCCTGTATTATTTTTAGCCTGCAGATTGGCTTTATTCCTCCATCCTACATGTCCAGCTTGTCCCCAGTTTACAAGAATTTTCATTACTTTGTGGTGTCCACCACGTGCAGCACAGTGCAGAGGTGTGTCTTTATTGTGATCTGTAGCATTTATCTTGGCCCCAGCTTCCAGGAGCCGCAGAGCCACACTATCATGCCCCTTCTCAGCTGCGGCATGAAGTGGCGTTTTCCTCCATGCATTCCTGTCTTCAGTCCCCTTATTGTTGAGCGGCTGAAGAAGGGCTGTAACCACGCTGACGTGCCCACCCGCTGCTGCGTAATGAAGAGGAGTGGAGCCATCCATGTCTCTAGCTTGCCTCTTTGCCCTGTGGGAAAGCAGTGAAATCGCCATGTCTACTTTTCCCTCCATAGCAGCCAGGTGGAGGGGAGTTTTTTTCTCATTATCAGTGGCATCTGGGTCAGCTTTGGCTGACAGCAGCAAGTCCACCACACAGCTATCTACCTGCGAAGAGGCTGCCCAGTGCAGGGCTGTCCTCCCCAGCCGGTCTTTGACTCCAGGTTCTGCCTTGTTATGAAGAAGTTGGATCACTGTGTCTGTGTGACCCTGCTTGCTGGCTATATGCAGAGGGGTCAGACCATCCTGACCTACAACATTTACCTATAGCAATGACACACAACTTTGCATTAATATACTGAAAATGTACAGAACTGACAGCAACTGTTAATGCTTTGACAATTACCTGTGCTCCACTTTTTAACAGCAGACCAGTTATGTCAGGTCTGCCACATTGAGCTGCCAGGTGGAGAGGGGTATGGCCTTTAGCTCCCTTAATGTTTGGGTCCAGTCCTTTTTCTAGCAGTGTCTGCACTATGGGTTTGCTACCACTGCAAGCAGCCAAGTGCAATGCCGAGGAGAGGTCAGATAAAGTAGCATCCAGTTTTGCATTTTTTGCTACGAGAACACTAGAATAAAAAAAGCCAAAATGTAAGATATTACATATTTGGCTTAGCTGCTAAAAAAATACAGAAAAGGGACAGTTAAAATAGATGCATATGCTCTGCACCAAATATGTACAACACAACATAAATGATGCATTTTGCCTTCTCTAAACCCATTTGTGTCATTGTGCTTGTACAATCGTGATTTTATTCTGCTATTTGACTTTGAACAGCATCTGGTGCCACAAATATCTCACTGCTATTTTTTAACATATACATAAACTATATTTGTGAATATAAACATTTATGAGGCAGGGTGGATTTTATAAAGGTAGTTAGACAAAGTTCTTCTTATTATATTATGTTCTTTAAGTTAACTACGATTGATTTTGCTGAAATGCTCTTTGTGCTGGATTCCATGAGTGTGAAGGCCTACAGGGGCTACTTTATTGCCACTGAATTCATTTTGAAAGAGGTCACCTGAAGACTTCTGAGTGTCCCATCTCAGCTGACAGTAGGAGAGGTGTATATCTGCGACCGTTGCGCATGTTCACATCTGCTCCACTGTCTATCAGTGCACTCACCGCACCATCAAAGTTCATACGAACAGCTGCAAAGAGAGAAGAGCCCAGGGCGTCTTTGCTCAGGACTCCTCTGGCATTAGCTGTGGTTTGATCAAAACTGACCGTGAGCTTGGATGTTTTGCAGGTTTATTCTGTATTTGTGTGGGATTTACATCTCAAAAACAAAGCAATGAATTGAAATAGAACTGGACAAACTCACCAAGCAACAGCTGGAGAATTGATTCTTGATGAAGATTAATGGCTTCATTTATGACATCATAGTCAGCTTTAGCCCCTGCATTGAGAAGGACAGTCATTGTTTTCTCATTGCTCTCCTTGACTGCATAAAACAGAGCTGCTTTGTTATGGCTGTTTAAGGCATCAACAGTGGCCCCGCTCTGCAACAGCAACTCAGCCAACCTCCAATCATCTTCCATGGCAGCCATGTGCAGAAACATATCCTGTTTGTGACTTTCAGACTGTCTGGCTTCCTCCTCCACCAAGAGCTTTACAGATTTCAGATGCCTATTTTCTGCTGCCAGATGAATGGGAGTTTTGCCTTTCAAATCCAGATTATGTATAGGGGCCCCAGCCTTTACTAGGGCCTTCATGAGCTCTGTGTGCCCTCTGCTGGCTGCTCTGTGAAGAGCTGTGTGGCCAGCATCATTCTGAAGGTCCAATCTAGCCCCTTTCCGAATCAAGAGCTCAGTGATGGGTAAATGCCCATTTTCTGCAGCTACATGTAATAGAGTTTCTTTGGAGGAATTGACAGTGTTGATATCACTGTCTTTTAACAGCTCCTCAAGTAATAAGAGATCCCCTTTTCTAGCAGCCATGTAAATGAGGCTTTCTGATTTACTTTGAGCTGGTGTATGCTCTGATGTTGCAAGTACTATGGTACCACTTCCTTTCTTTGTAACACTAGATCCTTTTTTAACCCTTTTAGTATAAGTTCTCTGGGTTCTAATTTCATCTGTTAATTTTTCCCCCCATTCACAGTCTCTCTCCAGCAAATACCCAATCAGCTGTCTCCTGTTATCTTGAACATGCTTGTTCATACTCCTCACATAGGTCTTGATTCGCTGGTATAGTTCAGGTTCTGCCAGCATAAGACACGGATGGAAGAATTTCCGACATGCTCGTTCACCTCTGGCCTCCAGGATGTCCAGGACCCTGGAGTTCTGATCTTTATGGGTCCTGATGGACAAAACAATCGATCTCTTTGCTGTTGTCATAACTCCCTCTGCAACCAAAAGATTCAGGAGATCCTCAGTATGTGAGATGCCATAAACCAAATCCCTTCTCTTTGTCCGGATCACATCCACTGCATAAGGGTTCTTAGAATTTGATGCTGCATGGCTTTCAAAACCCTTGACTTTATTCCACATTTTAAATTTGCTGGAAAATAAAAAAATGTTCCTTCAGCCTTCATGCGCCACAGTTGTTAGAATTTGTTGTTCTGATTTCTGTTTGTGTATTTTGCACCATATTGCTTAGTGAAATACCCCGCCCATAGCAACTACATACAGACAGAAGCCTTTCGCCGTACAGATTCAGCCGGCTCAACCTGACCTTTGTGCAATTACGTGGTCAAGTTTCCATTAGATGCAGTTAATTGTTTTATCTAGTAATAGCACTTCAATGCTCAATCACTGTGAAATTATTACATTAGTATTGTATTAGTAAGAGGTGACAAGAATAATTGCTGTGTAAAAATAACATTGTTTTGCATGTTTGTGAAAGCGATAAAATAGATAATGGTGTGTGGGGGAGAAGAAAGATTCTCCCTTATGTCTGAATCACTCTTGGGCTAAATGTCAAAATCAGTTTGATATATAATAATGAAAACTTTTGATTTCCTTTTATCATTTGATGAAGAGATATAGAGCTATTAATAATATTTATGAGTAAAATTAGCAGAAGTTTTATACCCTGAAAGAAACTCCCCCAATACAAGTACAGTTAGACTTTATGCAGCAGCATTCTGCTGCATAAAGTCTCATGGAGACAGTCTAACAGTATTTATTAGCATGAAGCATGTTTTTGTATAACAATCTATTTTATTTTATAGATTAGATGCGTGCATTAAAGAGTCTATAGTGTGACTAAGGGAGTGGCTGAAGCCTGTATTATAATGCAAACATTTGCAAAGTAACTTTAACTTTCAAATACATGTAAACTTCTTTAGTAAAAATATACATATGCCCCCTTTGAATGTGGGGAAGTTTAGGTATAAAATAGCCTGGATACCAAGCAACTAGATCGATCAACATATTATTTCTATTCTATTGTTCCTATTATCATTTATGTGAGCTGTTAGCGAACTATTCTACAGAATGCGGATTTTGTTAAAGAACGTTTGTTTTTATTGTGATCTCCTGATATTTAACATCTAGACGTCTGCTTTTAGTCGCCCTTGCAGTCCTTTGATGGATTTGCCCTGTTTAATTAAGTCCGGTCTATTCTTTAGATTACGTCTCAGGGCACACCGTATTATGCAAAGAGGAGATTAAGGAGTCAGTCATTCACTTCCCGTAATAAACGCCTCCTCGGTCGTGACGTGGGTCTTCCGAGCGTTCCCTCTCCTTATATGGCAGGGAAGGGCACTGCTTTCCGGAATGATGTCACAATGCCCCAAGTTTGAGAAATCAGAGCAGATTTGTAGAGAAATCGGGATTCCTAAAGGAATAATTAAAGGGAAAGGGAGAAAAGTGCCTATTTGGATATGTCTCCCACAGAGATTGTCTCTATTAAGAAAAAATAATACAAACAATTAAAACAAAGACAACACCTGAATTCCCTTATTTGACGTGTTTAAACTACCGCAGGTTATGTTATAAACATATTTGTTGTTTGTTTGTATATAAAAGGATTAAAAAGCAAACAAAAATAAAATCGGGAAATATAAAGATTGAAAAGAAAGAGAAAATTTAATATTCTGTCAGCCTTAGTCATCGCAGTGTGTCAGAGACTTCGTTAGGTTTTCAGTCAACAACCCGTTCTGTTTTATTTACACTCTAAATGACAGCCTCTATTAATTTACACACAAATTAATCTCTGATAACCCGATATAAATTGCAACAGATCTATGGAGATTTCGAGCGCTTCAGGCCATTTCTCCGGTAATCCACCCCAATGTATGTCGCCCTCCAGTGTTTCATTAAGAGCAGCACACGTGCTGATGTCCAGCAGTATTTGAAAGCCCACTCCTCTTATCTGCTGTAGGTCACACCTGAGCTGCACCTGCTGCGTAAGCATGAATGAGGCTCACTTTAATTGCTGGGTTTAGTGAGGATATCAAGAAAAAAAATGGTACGCCTGTTTTTTTATAAGTGACAAATTTGACCCCCCCCCCCCCCCCCCCAAAAGAAAATAAATAAATAAAAAATCCCAATTTATTTCAAAAGTGCTCATAACATATTTATAGGCCCACATTGCTGTACCGTAAACAAGTTAAAGAATATTCAGCACTTTGAGATACTGAGCTCCAGGCTTGTATTTTCTTTTTCCTTTTTTCTTGTGGTTAAAGCCATCACCACAAAGCCTTTGTTTGGGTTATTGTTTTTTCTTTTAGCTGGTACTGACTGAAAGATGACTATGCGATAAAAAAAGACTCACCATATATATACATAATCCCACCAAGCCACAGTTTATTGTATTAATTTATCCCATACAGAGATTTGCACTTCAGAACCTAATACTTTTTTTTTCCTTCGACGTGCTGAAACTTTTTTGAATACTTACAAAAGGACAGAGCAATGGTGAATAACTGAAGGATGAAATAGCAAGGGAGATGTCGTATTTATCAAATCAGTTCCAGATTTCTTAATTAAGGGTTGCACACCTTAGCCTATTGTGACTGAGTGTTACATGATGTGAAAATGTTACTTATTGCTCAAAGTAATGGGAGACTTTGTAGGGCAGTTACTTTTCTTTTTCTGAGCCTGTGTGAGCTGAGACACAAAAGTGGAGATCGCAAACTCTACAACCCCAATTTGCACAATTGGCCTCCATCAGGAGTAAGTGAGCCCGGCATGCCAGCTGAAACACAATCACTCAGCTTCAATCAATACCAGTACTAATGGAATTTAGCTTGAGGTACTCAGCACTAGCAGCTCTTACAACATGTTGCAACATGTTTTATTGTTTGACTTCTTCGGTGGCACACCCACTTTTTATGTCACACTCTTACAAGTACACAGAGGCAATGTTGCTTCATTTTATCTGGTTTATTTTCTTAAATATTGATTAATTTCTTAAGTGCTCAGAAAACAAACATAAAAAAATTATACAGTATTCTTATTACAAATGGTAAACATAAGTACTCCAAGTTGATCTTATATACATATAACAATGAGTGAAACCCCATTAACAGCTTTAGAAAAAAACAAGTAAATCTTGAAGCTTTTCTAACTTAATTTCTTACAATTAAGAAAAAAAAATGTACTTTGTACTTTAACTCATGAGTCAGGCAGCATTTGTTGCAACTTTTCAGCCGTTTAGAGTTGACCAACACGCCTAAAAAGTGAGGCCATTAATTATGGCTACAGCAAGAAAAGTCTGTATTGCGTGTGATTTAAAAAAAAAAAAAAAAATCCTCTAATACTGAGTTTTTCCATTGATGGTCATGATGAAGTCCATGCAGGGCTCGGTGTAAATCAAGAAAACTTCAGTCCTGTCCAGTTCTGTAAAGAAAAACAGCACGACACAGAAACAGAAGGGGTTTCTGCCTGTTGCCATGTCCCTTCTGGTTCATGGCTATTGTCACAGTCCTGAGCCCATCTCTAGGACGCGCCACTGGGGAGCGCGTGGCACTCAGTTTGGTACCGTCCCCGGTCCCGCCAGTGTCGCGCCACATCATCCCAAATACCGGAACGATTTCGGGAGTCGCAGACACTCACTACCACAGGAAGCGTCCTATTCTTTCAACTACAGTCTTTTCTCTCTCTCCTCTGTCGCTGACACCACCTCAGAAGGTCTGGAGCTGCTGCGTTAACATAAGCTGGCACCCGCTGTTTACGTGGTTCATCACCTTCTGCTTCAGCTGGGCCACCTGCTCGCGCAACATGTTGGCGGTGGATGCGAGCTCGGAGTTCTGTGACTTTAGGGTCTTCACTTTCTCCTCCAGCCTTGAGATCCGCTCCAGCTTCCTCTTCCGGCATTTGGAGGCAGCGATGCGGTTCCTCATCCGCTTTCTCTCAGCCTTGATGCGCTCCTGACTCTCCATATCGATTGGAGAAAGAGGAGGGGTCTCCCCTGGCATCTCGGGCACGGTTTGGGGCTCCTCTTTGAGCGCAGTGAGCCGGGGGAGCTGGGCAGGGGAAGGCTGGCCGTAGATGGGAAGCTGAGGCGGGGCAGCAGAGAAGGACATAGTGGGGGCTGAGGTGGTGTAGTTTGGTGCCGACACGGTGCTGATGGCCGGGTTGAAAGTGTTCAAGTCCTCATAAACCGGCGACTCAGAGCGCATGGCAGCATTGTTGTTGTATACGGTGGCTCCGGCAACAGATGAAACAGGCGGCAGGGCAGTGTTGACAGTTGCCGGTGGAGTCGAGGTGACACTCACGTTTGTTGTGCCCGGCATGTTCTGGTGGTGGAGCTCAGCCAGGGCGCGCACAAACCCCTCCGCGAAGCCCTCCTGCTCGTCAGTGACATTCTTGGGGCACAGGAACTGGGTCGGGGTCGGCGTGGTGGTGATGAGTCCGTTGCTGGACTGGATGATCAGCCTCTCCAGCTCCGGAGAGGCCAGCTTCAGCAAACCCACGTCGGGGGAGGTGAGGATGTCGCCAGCTTTGGCGCGGAGGTGAGGTTTCAGAGCGCTCGTCGGGTCGGTGAGGTTCAGTGTCATGTTGTGTTTCAGCGCTTTGGGGTTGCTGTATCCGTAGCCGGCGTTGTCGTGCTGGGAGAAAGCGTTGAGTGAGTCGTCATAGAAAGTAGTTTCCATCTTGGTATACATAGAAGAAAAAAATAAAACAAAAACCGAATGTAGCTACACAGTCTTCTACAAAAACAGCTTTCCGTCCCCCCTTCTCTTCTTCCTGGTTACCGAGGAGGAAAACACTGGTTTCCAAAAGTCCTCTCTGTGCGTAAAAACTTCCAAACTTTGAGAGCGCACTTTTCTCGACACAGGAATCAGAACTTACTTCTTTCACCAAGCGACGGTCGGTTGTTCTATGTTGAGTGGAAACAGTTCACAAAGCTTTTGTCAAAGTATCCAGACTTATATTGAGTCCGTGAATGAAAAGCGCCTCGCGGCTCTAACTTTTCCTGTCAGACACCGAGCGTCTCCGGTGTGCTCACCACTTGCGTGTGTGTATACTCTGAGCGGTCCAGCGTGGAGGCAAACCTTATCTGCTGCCGCTGCCTCTCTAAAAATAACCATGATGTCATGACGGGGCTCTCCCATTGGCTGGGGGGCGTGTCTCTGAGGCGGGGCTGAGTCCTCCGATAAGGCGCGTTGCCTAGACGACCACCACCCAGAAGATTCTTAATCTCGCGGTGGATTGTGGGATGAGGTAATGCTGTAAAGGCGAACGTAAGCGCGCTGCATTGTGGGATGACGTATTGTTTTTGAATATTTGGTTACCCGCTTTACTGTCAGTGGCGGGACAGGCAGCGATCAGAGCAGTGCGTCCAGACCTCAGTCTCTCTTATTACGATGATTTTGTTGTGAACCAGCCCAAATACTCATCTGCTAACTTTTACTGTTACTTTTATTTATGACATTTTTTATTTGCTTAAACTTTTTTTGCACACTTGGAAGTTTTTCATTTAGTCGTTTAGAACCACGCGAAAGTAAAAATAAATCATAATATATGATGAATTTCATCAGGCTAAACTTTTCAAAGTTTCTATGACTTTAAAATAGATGATACTATGTGGAAAAGTGATATTTTCCTTCAACACTCAAACTGCTTGAAATTAAATACTTGTCTTTTTATATAGGGTAAGAAAGGTGTATGCACTCAGTAATAGCTCTGGTTTACTAATAATGATAAAGAATATATCGCTGAATGTGAGACAAAAAATCAAAGTTACACCTGACTCATAATATTTTGTATTCTGTATTTGTTTCTTGTTTTTATCAGTTTGTAGAGTTTTATTTAATTTTATCTATGTTACTTTATAAAAGTAAATAAATTGTTTAAAAAATAATAAAATAGGGTGGACTTAAAATGTTATATATAGATTATTATTATTATTATTATTATTATTATTATTTACAAATTGAGCTCTTTTTATTACAGGTTTTTTTGTAATTAAGCTCATTTCTTTTGTTTTTGTTTCAGTAAAACCCTTTTTGTATGAACAAATTACAGCTTATTTTTCCATGTATATGCAGACTTGCGATGGAAAGTCTTGGTGATGTTTTACTTATTGGTCTCGGAATATTATGGTGGTCTCGGGTTGGTGGTCCCATATAATTTGTCTTACCTAGCACATAGACACTCCCTGCATTTCCTTGTGACCGTACTGTGTACGGTAAATGCTGAGGGAGTTAAAATTTGACACCTAAGAAAGGTTAATATAAACACGGACATATTTAGTCACAATCCACCTAGCACTGCACATTCTGGGTGGATTGGCATCAACCAGTACTCTGACATTTCAAGACAACTGTCTGTTGATTCAGTCATCAAGAGACATGTTTTAATCAAGTATCTTGCTTCTGCGAAGACGGCACACTGCAAAGCCGTATTTAAGACCTTTTATTTCTGCTAAAACTGCAAGTTGTTAAAAATAGATCTACAGACGTCTGTTTGTTCTCATAAAGAGCAAGTATATGTCCTATTATCTGTGTCAGGGTGTGTAATTAGTGCAGTACACTCCATTGTCCCATGGCCCTTGGTCAGAAATCAAGCTGGTTTAATGGCAGGAGGTTAACTGGTGTGTCTTATGTGTCTCCCCCACACTCCCACTGTCTGGGTCATCCACTGCCCTGCCAGCTTTACTGCACACTCTCTCCAGCACATCCAGTCTAAATATGTCCCCCTTGTGTGACAAGTAAATCAGTCCCCTGGCGCTGGCTGGCTCAGAGAGGCACCTAAGGAGGCTGAACTGGATCATAAAAAACCACCACCGTCTGACTTTTTATGGCTGCTAATGTTGTCTTTATGTACTGTTGTATGTGTCAAACTCGGGCTATTAATAAAGTCAAATATAATCTGATCTAACTGGTTGGCTTAACAGATCTTATTTTGTTTCAGTTATGAGACAAATTGCTTTTCTTTAAGGTGACGGGACACATTAGGAAACGCTTAAGATGAGTTTTGCAAAGTAAATTTATGCAGCGTTTTCTAATGTGTTACGTTCTGTCAGTTTCATTCACTGTTTTGTAGTTTCATAACAATCACTCTAGTGACAAAATAAGAGGAAGCAGAATATGCACGAGTTCTTTAGATGCCTGCTTACGATGTTCAACCAGCACATTCTGAAATATTTATCCGCCGTTGCTCATTAATCTATTCTACTTCTTTTCATTTAAATTAAAGCACACACACACAAAAAAAAGAAATCAGTGGTCTTGTGGTCACCACCAGACAGCAGGGATCCACGTGTATGGCTTCATCCATTGTCCTGAATAGACGAATTAAGTTAAGGCAAAACATATGATGTCATTTAAAGTTATTATCTCATTTAAATTAAAGTGCTTTTAAGAGTCAAATCCCATGGCAAAAGTCAGGCCTTGGTGAATTCTGTTTTATATACTTTCAAATGGTGTTTAATACAGAACCCTTAAATGCTTCAATATGACTGAAGCCTGGAAGAATGAATTGGGCCTGCTTTTCTTCCCTGGTTGCCATGCATAAAAAGTTATAAAGGGGTAACCACAGCATGGTAGTTTGCCAAAGTGATTTTCTGTGCAGGAACGTATGGGATAAGTACCCATACATTTACCATAAGAGTAAGAAATCATGTAGTTGGCTGTTCCTGGACCTGGACATTTAGTCAGCAGTGGATGCAAACATCAGGTAGCCATAATGGTAACCATAAAAAAATATAATGTTTGACCTGTAATTTTTACATGCACTTTTGCAGTCATTGTTGATTAACATCCACAGTTTCTTATAAGATTTTCCTCATGCTCACTAAAAGAATAAATGAATATGTTAATAAGGAAATTTAAAAAAGAAAACGAAGTAAAACAAAACAGAGGTCATCAACATTTTTAAGTGGAAAAAAATAGGATGTCATCGTAATATTTAATCCAGATGTGGAAAAAGAAACACTTTGTTTTCTCTGCAACACAAAGGCCAGAGACACTTTCCTGGCTGCTTCTGGGTTTATTTTCAAGATAAAGAATCAACACTGTCACACAAACATGTTTTTTTTTTTTGTCTTTCTTAGTGCTTTGTTCCTGCTCAGCTGCATCCTGTCCCGAAGTGGTACAATTGTGCCTTCTAAGTTGCCTCGTCTTTCCTCTGGTTAACTAACCCTTGCTGCTTGCTCAACATTTGTGTATTTTATCATAACCTTTTCCTCTCCTGCCTTTCATTCGTATGTTTTACCCCCTACATTCTTACGGTACCTCTGCGCTGTTTTCCCTCTGGACTGGATCACAGATGTCCTCCTCACGTATCCCCCCACACTTTGCTTTTCTCTTATCATTCTCATCCTCCTCTCTCACTCTTTCTCTCATCTCACTCCTATCAGTGGCCAAACAGGCAGCAGGATTTCCCCTGTGATGGAAACAGGCTGTGGCCTAATTGTATTGTTACAGCAGCTCATTTCAGTAAAATCTCAGACTGCTCTCTGTGTTTGTGTTGGTATCAGTAACTTAAACTGAAACACTGGCCAAAGCACCACACAGTGAGAAAGAAAAGCACAAGTGCAAAAGCAGTGAAACGTTTTAGAAACTTTTGCTCTTTACGTCAAACTGGGCATCCCTCGAGATTTGCAGGGTGAGTGAGAGACAAGGAGACAGACTGTTGAAGTGTTTGAGACAGTGCACACACACAATGGTCTTACGCTGTGAGAACAATTGTTGTTTCAGCTGTTATGTGACGGAAAAAAGCACCCAGCTGTGTCGATTGTGTGTGTCCTGCTGGACTGTAAGCAAGCTCGCACATTCGGCATATGTGTGTAAATGTCTGGGTCTGTAGACTGAGGCCATTATAACACCTGAACCACACAATTAGAGTGCAGTAAAAGTGCACAAAAACACTGATCAAGCAGATAAATCAGTTGATAAATATGCAGATGGAAAGGAAAGCTACATTTTATTTTAAATAATGGATAAAAGAAAGAGCAAGTATTGGCTTTAGAGTACAGATCCAGCTCTAGAGACTCCATGTGGTAGTACTCTCAAATGTAACTAAGATAATAAGATAAGATAAGATAACCTTTATTAGTCCCACACGTGGGAAATTTGTTTTGTCACAGCAGGAAGTGGACAGTGCAAAAGTTATGAAGCAAAAATTACAATAAAATAAAATAAGAATAAATACAGTACACAACTGTACAGAATAGAATAAAATAAAATAAAATACTATATACAGTAGGATAAAATAGAATAAAATATACAATAAGATAAAAATAGAATACAAATGCTATATACAACTGAGTAAAAATACAACGATGCCAGAAAAGATTATTGCACATTAGTGTTATTGCACATTTGTGGATGTGTGTGTTTGATCAGTAACTATACATATCACTGATAGTACTTAAAAATATTGCAGCATATGTTTAGATTTAGATGCAACTTTAAGTGATACGACCCGGTTTACAAAGGAATTGAAGTTAAAAATGAACACAATTAAAATATTTCATGCAGTTTCTTTGGGATTTTGAGGATCATGTCAGAAACTTTAGCTTATACTTCTTGAGAAAGTCATTTACTTTATTTTAAGGTATGTTTAGGATCTGTATGTTGTTTTAGAAGCCATTCTAATCAGCTTTTACATACAGTGTGATGTTTGCCTCCAGGATTTGCTGTGGATTAATCTAATCCTTCCATTCCATGCTATTGACTGCACGATCCATGCAGCCCTGTCCTCGGGATTTGAAAAGGTGTTGCTTTTATAAATTTCTGCACCCCTTTTCCCTCAAAACAGATTTGCGTTCATTGCACGCCCCCTGAAATTTCATTTTACCATCATCAGTCTACAGGACTGTTTTTCAGAATGCATCAGGTTTGTTTAGACTTTTATTTGCAGAAGTCTGGATGGAGAATTTTGCGTTGTGGATAGAGGAAAGTTTTTCTTCTGATGATTCTTCCATGAAGGTGGCACTCTATTTGTGCAGGTGTCACTGCTCGGCAGAACTGTGCACCACCACCACCACAGAGTCTGCTAAATGTTCCTGAGGGGGTTACTGCTGTCAAATGGGTGCTTTGACTTTTTTTTAAGACGTCAACTTGACCTCCACTGTTTCGTGTTTGCATTATGAACTGAGGAACCAGCGTCCTAAAAATATGTTGCTTCAGCTCTTCTGGTTTGCTGGCATCAGTTATTTAGTCAGTTTAATTTGACGGCTTAGAGGAGTCTCAACGGTGATAGTTAGGCAGACAAAGCATATAGTTGAGACACACCGTATTTGGAAGGCTTTGAAATTTGCTTCGCCTGGACTTTTTTAATGATAACTGTGAACAGATCATAGCCCAAAACAAGCTATTCAAAGTTTGAGATCTTGCTAAAAAATATCAGCGAGGTAAAATTTTCTCAGGACACCTACATTTTGCACAGTGTATTTTCCCCTTTCCCCTTAATAATACACCAATTCTGGTAAAAATGTCGAAAAGAAGGTTTGAATTCTAACTTTGGGTCATTTGGGAAAAAAAGGTTAATCTTTTATTTACATAACTGTTCAATGTAACACAATTTCTAGTTTTGGTTTTCAAATTTTGCAATGCACATGGATGCCTAATTGTTAGATTACACCTAACTGAGCGAATTTGAAAAAAAGATCAACTTGAGCTATTTAAGTTTATGTTATCTGTCACAAGGATGCCAACCGCTAATTTACTGGTTGAAGGGTGGACAAACTTCACTACAAAGTTTAAACTGAACCGAGGCTCTGAGACAAAAACAGTGGCACAGTACATCATTCATAACAATGTCATTTTTCCCCCTCATCCTCTCCTTTGTTAGCCTCTGCGTCTTTATCCTAGAAAAGATCTTCACCCTCCCCCTTTGCTTTTTTTTTAACCACCATTTGAGAATTATGTTGGGTGCATGCACACTTTCACGTGGACCCATCTTTACACATGCTCATAGCTCTTACACGGTAATAAGATACCGTGGCAGCAATTTTTATAATGAAAGAGGAAAGACAGTGCTAAATGACAAATGTCCCTCTTTCCTTTCTAGATTTACAACATGGAGTAAAGGAAGGAATCATTGTGTTTGATTATTACACACACTCAGACACGCACTGAATCTCCCAGATTGATGTCTCTTTGTTCTGCCCTTCACTGAGTGTACAATGACTGTTTGATGCCGGACTTTGACGGGGATTTTTAAGGCGCCGTTTTAATTAATTTGCTCGTAAAATCAACACGATTCCCAGCAGCCTCTCTGGCACCCTCACACTCAAAGGACTTTATTAGCTTAGCCAATTAATCGTCGCTAACTACCCTGACTAATCACATCTTAGATTTATTGGTCCGAATCATATGGAATATCGATTGGCTCTCCCTCATTTTGACCCTTTCAGAGCACTGTAACTCACTCACAAGTGTGCGATGACGTCATTGGGTGAGGGTGGGCACACTGCAGGTTCTCAGAGTTGACTTTTTCTTTACAGTTGCTCTTTTACCACGGCCAAAGCAAGAGAACAACTCCAGTGAAAGGGTTACATAGACTGAGATTTGTATGTTTGTAGGGGTGCTTGTCTGTATTCATTTTTATTTGTTGTCTCAGAGTAATTCAATCTATGAGAGTGAGCCTGGGCCTCATTATGTAAATTAAATAACCTCATCTAAAAAGAAAGGCAGAGTGAGCCACAGCAGGTCTCTCTCATTTTCTCCCCACACACGTTTACACACACATACACACGCACACACACACACACAGACCAAAAAAAAAGGGCTTTTTGGTACTGTATTATTAGGTTGTGTGCAAATGTGCAGTGTGTGTGCCTTTGTGTATACTCTTGGGGACCTGTATGAGTCCTCAGCTGGCTCTGTTTGGCCTGTAACAGGGAGGTGAGTGTGTGAGTGTGTCACCAGGGAAAATGATCGATAGCTATTAAAACCCACCAGTGCCTCAGTCCAGATGGAGCACTATTAGTGTGTGTCCGTGTCCATGTCTGTGTGTGAGCCTTTTTAGCCACGATCGGGCACTGTGTTTGTACAGGTGGGACACTATAAGGCAGCAGTGCTAACCTGTTCCACTCCATTTACCTCTGCAAGCTGGGGAACCTTACCCAACCGCACAAGGTGCCTGTGTGTTTTTGTTTTAGTATGTCTCGGGCTGCATTTGTGTGTTGTTTGTGTGTACAAGTGTGACTGGGAGGTTGTCAGCATGTGTTTGGACTTGCTGGTTATTCTAGCCTGGCTTTTCAGAGGCAATAAAAAAAGTAGAGGGAAGGAGGAGGGAGAAGAAGGCAGAGGGAGGGAGAAAGTGACAGGACTGAGCGATTGTTTTAAGCCGAGCAGCAGTTTTAGCCTGTGGGTGAAAGAAGGAAGAATGGATGTTTGTTCTTTTGTATTTACTGAAGAGAAAAGAACATAAATGCAGGGTTGTCAAAAAGCTTAAGATAAATACAGAGTTACTCAGAGCACAGTGAATGTTTTGTTTAAATTATATTCAGGTCTACCTGATATATATATGAATATACGCTATCTCTATCTTGCTGAATGCTCTCCTATGAAACCAGAGATGTGCAACAGTAAAAAGAGACTCTCTTCTCTCTGTTTTCATCTTCCTCTCTCTATCTCTCATGGATCCACACATGTACAGGCCAGCACATTAACACACTCCAGCACATAGAGATCTTTCTCAAAACACTCCTCTGAGACGGCTATGAAACCTGATCACAGATCAATATTGAGTGGTATTATGATTTTAGAGGAGGAGGCTCAGACTTTGATCGCTCTTTGGCTGTTAACGATGCTGTATTAACACTGTAGCAAATACTTCAGTCATATTGGCTTACATGTGTCCATTAAAATGACATTCTAGACCACCAATTTAAATTTATTTTAAACAGAAACATAAGAGAGGGACTTGTGCTGATGTCTATGAGAGAAAAAGGCATTTTAAAGCAGATGGTAAGTTTCTATACTGTAAACTTTCGCAAACAGCCACCGATGTGGCAACAAAACACAATTACTGCAAATGATAAAACATAGAGTAGCAACGGCAACGTGACAGGGTAAGTATTATCTTAGATAAGCTGCTTGTCATACTGATGTGGCAAGATCTGCAGTTGTTCTGAGGCTAGGTCCAAAGCCAGGTAAGGTCCCATGGACTCCCATGTTAAACTTTACAGTGGAAATATACACTCACCAACCAATTTTTTAGGTACACCTTGCAAGTGGGTTGGACCCACTTGTTCGTTCACAACTCCCTTGATTCTTTGTAGCATGTGTTCAACAGGCTGCTGGAAACGTTCCTCAGAGAGATTTTGGTCTGTGTTGACATAACAGTATCACACAGTTGTGTCAGATTCGCAATCAGCTATACGTCCATGATGCAAACCTTTCGTTTCAACATATCCCAAAGGTTCTCTATTGGACTGAGATATGTTGACTGCGGATGTCATTTGAGTTCAGTGAAGTGTTTGTCACGTTCAAGAAACCAGTTTGAGATGATTTGAGCTTTGTGACATGGCACGCTAATCCTGCTGGATGCATACTTGGGTATGCCTGTGACATTTAATCGATGCTAAATTAGTACTAAGGGTCCTGAATTATAGCAAGGAAATATCTCCCACACCATTACACCACAACCAGCAGGCTGAACCGTTGATATGAGGCGGGTTGGATACATGCTTTTATGTTGTTTTCATCAAATTGTGACCATGGCATCAGAATATTGCAGCAGAAATCAAAACATTTTTCCAAACTTCTATTCTGTTCTGTTGACGGGAGAGGCAACGGAAGTATTCTTCTGCTGCTGTAGGCCATCACAACACATCAAACCTTCAAGGGTGCTCTCCCAGAGAACTGGATATTTTCTTTGATTTTCTCTGTAAAATGTTAGAAATCGAACCCAAGTAGAGCAGCAGTTTCTGAAATATTCAGACCAACCTGTCTGATGCTCTCAGCCATGTCGCATTCAAAGTAATCTAAATCGCCTTTCTGCTCTTTGCTGGTGCTCAGTTTGAAAAATGTCTGCACGCCCAAATACACTGAGTTGCTGTCACTGGCTGATTAGATATTTGGATTGGCAAGTAGGTGATCAGGTGTACTGAATAAGGTGACCAATGAGTGTATATGTTGTCTACAACAAGGTACAGAAAATGTTTTGGTGTCTATAGTTAATTTCCCTGTTAATGAACCCTATATGTCTGTCATTGGAATTGTATTAACTTGTAAGATTATGCATGATTAAAGGCGTGGTCGCTTAATCATTACAGTGTGTGCTGACACTGATTTCTATTGTCTTCATCAGTTTATTCTATGTAAACAGATTCTGCATAGGGAGAATCTGTAGGCAAAGGACAAAATTTTAGCAGCAGAAGCTTTCTTCTCTGTAGCTTTTGTTGCATGAATTAGATTTACTGAAATGCTCAGACAGCCACTGGTTATCATGTGATGGTAATTTGGTTTTATAACAGTTTTTAAATATTTATTTGTATTCCTAAACAATTACTGTTCAATGAAAATCCATATCTTGGTGACTACAGCAGAATTGGTCAACAGAGTAATCAAAGGATTCACAAATGACTGATCTGGACTTCTCGGCCATGCTTTTGATTTTTGGGGTATTTTTAACCAATAGACCACCCAAGAAGTCTTTCCTCCAGTGTTTAGAGTGAGTAGAGCTCTACTTTCATTTTTATTATGTTTGCACTAATTAACAGGAATCTGTGTGTCTGTGCATTACAGACATTAGATGATAACAAATTTAATGCACCAAGTGTTTCTTCTTCAATCACGGGTGCTATATAAATAAAATTAAACTGAACTGAATTGAACCGAATTGAATTGAATAATAAAAATGAACAAAACCAGATGATATCAGTGCCAAATTTTATATACAGTTATCAGATTATAAGATTGGGGAAACCTGCAGTCAGCTGGGACTGAAGAAGTCACTTGGATGAGTGACGAAACGTTTCTCCTACAAAACGCTACGTCCAGATGAACAGAATCAACTTTTGGAGATTTACTTACCTGGATGATTGAGCATGCATCAAGAAGTGAGACTGTCAGTTTATTGAACTGAAAAATTGTATAGCTTTGCATTCAATTTATCATTTTTAAGAAGCAGAGTGAGGTTTTTTTGGTTTCTCAAAGGGACAAAGACTCCCAGAATCTATTTTGTTCTTTTTTGCATTGTTAACTTTCCACAGTGTGTGCTAGTAATGGAGCGTTACATTTCCTAATTTGATCACCTTGCTGTATGCATCATCATATATGGTGACAGCAGACAGCAGAGAACTGGGAGAACATGGGAGATTTCCCTCCTTTGTGTGTGTTTGAGGCTAAGTTGGGTGAATCTGAGGGAAGCAAACGGCCCTCATAGTTGAGTGGCAATAGTTTGTTCTGTTCCCCATGTGTTGCTCCACTTGCAGCTGTGTGCAGCTACAGATACCTGTAGCTGCCACTGTACGTGGTTATGTGAACATGTTGGTATTTCCACCCTGCATTTAACAATGTAAAGTCAACAATGAAAGTCACAGGCTGTCTCTTTTTATTGTTCAGCCCTGTTGTGTGTGTGTTTTTTTTAATGATAACTTTTTGTTCCCTATCACGGCCGTCATTCCTTTTCACTGGGTGTTTCCTCTACTTCTCTGGACTCGCTGGTATCGTGGTAGGGATTTGCTAATAAACACGACGGTTGTCCTGTTGCCGTGCCGACAGAGCAACAAATATTTTGGAACTATGTGGCACCTTCCACCAACATTCCAGAATCTGCTGTTTTGGAAAGTCTTTCTGTCAGTCGTCTTTCTCTCCTCTGTCCTCGCTCTCTGTTAGTCTTCGCTGCCTCCTCCTTCTCTCGCTGCCTCCCCTTAGATAAATGGACTCTTTGTCTGCTGGTAAAATGAACTTGAGAACAGTAGTTGGGACAAGTGGTTTTGTCTAACAGCAGGAACACACACTATGACTGGGCAACAGCACAGATCTGGAACATCAGCTGCTTTGTTATTATCTGCATCTGTACAGTACAATTTATCTGAGAGTGACAGTTATACCAGATAGAGGTATATGGATACGCAATGCCATGCTTTTCTTGAGTTTAGGCTGGGGAAATACAGCATCACTACATGGGGTGTTAACAGGTACTTAAGATTAAAAAAAGTCACTCAGTACATTTAATCCAAGTAGTTTTCTTGTAGTGTTACCTTTGAGTCTACTAGAACAGAAGCAAGATATTTTTTAGCTCCTTTTCCTCTGTTAAGCAAGCTTTGTTCTGATTGGCTGCCCCCTGCAAACCGAATATTAGAACAGTAGGTGGGCGGGGCTTCTGCGCTTACAGCTTAAAGTGTTGTGCCTGAGATGACACTGCTCTCATTCAAGCTGATGTCAGTGAAAAACATTTAGAGCAGCCCGATACCTGAGCATCCATCACTTAACTCTATATAAAAAATATATACATAGTATATGTATACATAATACCATATTATGACATATTATAACATTATGACTCTTTAATTATCCTTGTGAAGTTCTTAAGTGCTGCTTTTCAATTTTATGCTACTTACTTTTTGTACATTTTGACAGATAGTGCTACAATAGAGACTTGATGGTTGAAAATATGAAGTCGAATGTTTCCAAGGTTAGGCAGTTAGGCCCACCTTTGCAGAGAGCTGGAAATACAAGCATATGGTATGTAATGACTTTGAGCAAGGTAAGACTGAGATGACAGATGAGAACTTCCCCTAACTGACATGCTGCTTCGATTTCATTTCGAGTTTTCCTTCCTGTTCATTCTTTTTAAATTTAAATCAGTGTTGGGCGGCTCTTTGGTTAATCATTGCATTACCTAGCAGAGCAATACTGGGTTGCTGGAAGGCAATCAATTCCTTGTGCATGAAATCTGAAACTTCTTGCATGTTGTACACAGCTGGTCCCTGAAAGTGTGCCCGCTTAAGGATTTAGATGCAAGCTTGCACATATACTGTGCACCCATGTCAGATCAGTTTGAGGAGTACGTGCTCTAACTTGCATGCACAAACATTTGTAAGTGTTGTAATGGGCAATAATGCAGCATGCTGATGGAAGCCTGAAGCAGTGGAATTCTGCAAAATTCCAGTTCATCTGGTCCATCTTGTACAATTCATCTAAAAGTGTTACACCATGATTTGAAACAACAGTGACTGTTCTTGTAAACTGAGCTTTTTAGCATCCTGTAACTGCTCAGGCTACAGAATTTATGGGATCAGTGCTGGTGTAGCATCTCATTTTCTTTGGCTGTGTGGGGTTTTTTTTGGTTTTTTTTGTTGTTATTGATTCCTATATTTTGATGTGTCCTCTGTGTTTTAGGACATACATGCAAGTTTTCTTGGTGACCTTAAATCTGTAGGAGACCTTAGTTTATGTGTCTCTAATTAAACTGTGTTTGCAACCCAGTCCAGTAGGAAAATGAAGGAGCTTAATGTCTACCTACTTCCTATAGAGTTGACAGAAGAGATAGTAGTCTTGCAATATGCAGCATTAGTGTGCATTTATAGTTTGTTGTGCACACTGGCTAATTCTGTGGAATGCACTTCCAGCCTCTCTACCAATCAATCAGTATTTACTCAGTGTAGACCGGGGCACTCTGGCCGTGAGAAACCTTTCACAAATCACCTCTCTACTTTAGCACACTTGTGTGCACATTTTTGTGCATGTGTTTGTTTCTACTAGTGTGTATGTGTGTGTGCGTGCGTGTGAATATGTGTGCAGTCAGACTGGTTTGTCAGAGAGAAAAAGAAACACGTCTCAGCCGAAACTAACTCCGATACATTCACATGTAGGCACATACTGTCCATGTTTCACATGCAAACACACACGGGTGATTGAGTGAGCAGTAGAATTCCTGTCTGCACTTAAAGTTCTCCCTCTATCTCAGAGGGTTAAGGGCTGTAGCGCTTATCACATACTGGGACTGTGAATGCACATGCACGTGTGTGATCGTGTGTGTTTGTGTGCATGTTTGAGAAAACACAGACTGACCCACGGGACTTGCTCAGGCTGTATGTTTTGGCTCTGTCAGGCAGACCATTACTATGGCGTCGAAGGTCAGGTGGTCTGGCAAAAAGGCCCAGATATATTTCTGTGTTTGAATTAGATATGCTGGCTGATGAATAATCTCACTGGGAAGTAGATGTGCACTTCCTTAGTTGCTAGTTGGGTTTGTGGGACTTTCAGGACCAGCATGTATATCTTTTAACTGCTTAAAGGTAAATCTGTAACGAGACAATTCACCCTGGAAGTTAAAGCTTCTTCTTGATCCATCAGCTATTATTTCCTTTGTATGCCATTTTGTTATCGCTAAGATGTGAAATAACAGAGACAGGGATATATAAATATATATATATGTCCCTGTCTTTTTCGTTAAAATCACCTTGATTTCCAAACATTTAATTATGGCGTGACAAGAGAGTGACAAAGTATGTTTTCATTACTATGTATCATTTCTCTAGTATTTTCTCAGTGTTTGTTTGGCATTTCTTATCAGATCATGATTAATAAGAAAACTTGAGGTGATTGATCACATATAGCAATGCAGCAATCAAAACCAAATACTAACAGTAATACTATTAGTGGGATTAGTGGGATTTCTGGCCGACTTTACAAATTCAAGTTGGGACCCGTCCTACTTTACCCAAGGTGAGCGTGCTGTAAGGCTAATATTACTTCTTCTTCTCTCTGCTCGTTCCCAATTCTTCAGTGTTTCTCACTGGTGCTGTTATGCATTTTAGCTGTCTGCATTAATAATGAATGTTCAGAGGCCTCCATTTCTCTCTTTGTTGTTTCTGTCTTTTTAAATCCAGGTCAACAATCATGTAAATCCTTGGTGTTGAAGGCCTCAGTGGCTCTTTGCAACACTGACTGCCTCACAAGTTTCAGCACGCAAAGGTAAAAGGGCAGATATTATCAAAATACATGTCTTGAACTTACCTAAGCTTCTAAAGATATCTGGAAGCTGTATTTGATGCTATCTTTTAATTCAACAAAGATGTTCACTTTTTGTCAGTGTTCTTCCCCTGTTCTTAAATGGGATCATATTTCCATTTGCCACTGTAACTTATTCAACTTATAGTTGGACGTTCTGATGAAACACGCTTATTCAGTGTTCTAGCAGAGAGCTAGATAAGTTCTTTGCCTCCAGAGTTTGAGTTAGATTAGCTAACAGGCTCCTGGCAGTAGCTTCATAATAACTGCAAATATTTGCATCAAGCTGTCTGCAAAAATTGACAGAAGACTCAGAAAATTCAACAACTCATTAAGAAATTCACATTTAAATAATAAAGCATGGTGCAAATGTCAAAGATACATTTTAAAACATTTTGTGTCCACTTAATGCACCTGTGACGGGAAAATAAACTAAAATGTGGTAATTTAGACTATGATTGTATTCTTTCTGTTAGAATGTGTGCAGGTTGTAATGACCTGCTGGATGTCAGAGGTTGCAGCTGAAAATAAATGCTGTACTTAAGTTTTGTCAGGACATCAGCTCTTATTTGTGAAAGCATTTGAGCAAGTAGTTAGTAAGTAAAACGCACGTGATTTACGTTAATTGCAAAATTGTGACTAGTCTGTCAAGCCCACATGCTTAAATGGTATTTCCACACTGATGTGCATTCAAATGGGCAGTGGAGGAAGTCATTTTGGTGTAATAGCAACAAATGAGTGGGCTAACTGGCAGTAATTACCCATTGTGCATGTATGTGTGTCAGAGTGGGTGAGTCTTTGACAGGTTGTACAGACACCAATGATAACACAGCTGTGTCTTATTCCCCTGGGTCTGGGAGTGATTAAACTGAAACTGAATAGTCCCCTTTTTATTATTGCCTTACCAATTTTTTTTTAATATTTGTCTTATATTTTAGTTTTATCTGCGATCATGTTCTTCCTATTGTTCTCCGTCTGTCTTGCATGTGGGATGGAGAAATGGAGAAAGAGATGGAGGTGGAGAGAATGGACAGACGTCACTGTCAGTCGATGTAGGAACAATCAGACACTCACACACTTTCATTCAGCTCATCACAAGCGCTGCCTTTAACTGTCTGGGTGCCATGCCGGGCAGCAGTGGGCGTGTGACGTTATAGGGGGAGTAGGATTCCACTCTTTGCTCTTGACGTACGTCCGCCCTCAGCCACGCTTGTGTGCATGTGTGTGTTGACGTGGTACTGTGAGGGGACGTATTTGTATGTGTGGTTTTGCAGAGCGGAGAAGCGAAACCAGTGAAGCCTCAGAGCAGGCACCATCCTCCCTGTATCAACCAGAATATAAAATTCACAAATCGAAAGAGCTTCATGTCACGTACAGCCACCTCACAGACCTGCAGTATCTGCTGGTTATTTTGCAGCAACAATTACAATCTTGCACCAACAGCGGAAGTTATAACCATGCTAAAATAAAGTTTATGTATTGCATCTTGACAGTGACACAGAGATATTTCATATGAAGAACACAAAATGTGAGGAATGCACTGCTACCCAGAAGACCAACCTATTTTGTCAGTAAATCATCACACTGGCATTTTACAGTGCTATGCCAGTTTTGGGTAGCATTCTGCCACAACACTTAACAACTGTGATTCTGGTATCTTGGACATCACTGGCAAAAAGACAGGCTCAGTAAAGCATAGTTATGCCTTTCGAGAACTGCAGGAAGGACTTACAATACAACTACTCAGGCTGCTTCCTTTCTGTGCAGAGGCTCTGAAAGAGAGGCACAGGGCCAATTTCTCCTCCCCTCGCCTGAGGTGGGGTTTTTATAGTGTTCTGCTGGAGAGTTTGGGAACATACAGAACAAATAGCGTGATAGGTTGTTGACTGATTGATTGATGACCGTGTTTGTCAAGGTGTTGCAAAAACTGTTCAGGTGTGGCATTAATACACATTAAAAACAGACCACGTTATTACATGGCTGTTTTGTTTTATTTCCTATGTGCAAACTGTTGAGTGAATTTGCTTGCATGCACCTGGTTATACGGTTAAAAATAAGGCAAGGTGCTGATGCACACACTCGAGTCATTGTGCTTCTGCACCTGAAAGCTGTGTTTATTTTCACTGCTGCTGTAAATGCAAGATCTGTTTTGTGCTTCAGTCCTGAGAGTCACTTCCTGAGGTTCCCTCCAAGCTTCCTCTCAGAGAAGTCAGAGGTTATCTGCAAATACCGCCCCTTTCAACCCACACAGGTCCACGCAGATGTTTCCTCAGATGATTATGGATCAGCCTGATTCACACACACATGCATACATGTACTGGGATTTGACAAAGGCTGCAAGAAGCATGCACATTACTCAGAAAACGGTTATGTTTCTGCAAAGTTGCAATGTCCTTTCTTGTGTGTGTGTGGGGGGGGGGGGGGGGGGGGGGGGATGCTTTTCTGTATCTGATGTGTTCCTTAACTTCCCTTTTTTACTTCAATTTGAGTTTGTACGTGTTTAGAAGAGGTGAAGCTGTACTTTCAGTTCCAGGACAGGAACTACATGCTCCAAATGTGTGTTTGCATTAGTGTGTCTCTGCGTGTTTTCTTCAACATCTGCTCCTTGTTGGCTCTCTTTTCTGTATCCTGCATGGCCCACCCCTGCAATGGGTGCCTGACTCCCAAGCTCCCTTATTGGTTTTCTATGAAAGGAGAGCAACAGAAAGGTGAAGTAAGGGAGCGAGATAAATACTATACTGAGAAATAAATCAAGATGCAAGTTTGTGCAGTCATTTTTTAGTAAGGTTTAGGTGTTTCTATCTCATCAGGTTAAGAAAGCTGGTTTCTGCAAACTGTAGTGTGCCATTCAACTTTTTTTCCTCTTCATACTTTCTTCAGTACACTTGGTCTCTGTGTTCAACTTCCTTATAATAGCAGATGTGGGGTCAGTGTCCAGATGTTTTATGTTTATCACTCTCCAGTCACATCTTTAAAAAAAACTCTCATACAGTAAACATTTACGGAGGTGTCTCGTCTACTCTACTGGACAAGAACAGTCCCGAGAAAAGAAAGAAAAGCAATACTGACATGACACAGGCAGCAGAATAGAGCAGAGTGTGAAAAAGAAAAAAATTGTTGTCACCTGCACATTCATATTCTTGTTGCTAAGAGCTAAAGCTGTCCTTGATTTTCTCAGTTTATAAGACGAACACACAGTGTACTGAAGCACACACAGGCACATGCACGTACACATGGAAAGAAGTGTGCATGCTCCTCAGAGTTTCTGTACTTGTTTGAGTAAAACTTTGCTTTGTGTTTACTTAACAACAGTCAGTCGCCTGTTGTCAGACAAAAGGAAGTCTTCAGATCTTCTTTTGCACTCACTCCAGAAATCATTCATTTCACTCTCTGCTGGCTCCCCTCTTGTTTTCATATCTGTGGCTTCCCCAGATATGAAACGAGAGGGGAGTAACCTTTATCGATTTCTGTTTTGCATTTGACTGACAGACATAATAATTGTATCCCTGCTGCTCTCTCACACACAATTATGAAATGTAGCATCAGCTATAAATTTTAAGCAACTCAGCAATGATATACTAATAATAAGATGATAAATAATTCTCTTGGTCACCTGGCTGAGAATATATGCTAGTTATTAGATATGCATGGACTGAACCAGCAATAATAAACTTAGCTCCTGTACCCCTCCTTTGCTGCTGTTGCATGAACAGGGTTGCTTTCCTTTGCTTTCCATTTTAAAACAACTGTGCGTGAGGATGGTTGTGGGTTTGAGGGTGACATCCACATTTCTTGTTACTTTCAGTTTACCCCAAGGCTGACACTGTAACACCCCTTTCGCTCCTTTTCTATAGCCACTGCATTGTGCAATCATCTTTTACATCACAGAGCTAAGATGAAGCCAAAAACAGGTCTGTATTCAGTGTTAAGCAATAGCTTGTAAATGTCTTTATGCCTGGCAGTGTTGGTCTGACAGCTGGCCACCATTGTGGTCCAGATATGACACTTTTGATACCCAGAAAAAAAAAGTTATTCGTTTAGGTAGTGCCCTGACTTTTCTTTTCTCATTAAACTGGTATTTGTGGTTTATGTGGCTTAAAAGATGTTTCCCATAATTTCAACATTTTAATTTGTCCTATTCTTTAGTGTATGACTCATCAAATTTTTATTCAAAGAAAGATTTTAAAGAAAGAAAAGGGGATACTGAGAAAGATGGAAAAAGTAGACAGGAGTAATGGCATAGGTAAACAGCAAAGTGAGAGGCAAAAAAGAGGCTTAACGTCAGTTGCATGTGATGCTAGAGATGAACAGATAAGTTATATCAATTAGCGAGGGAGAAAAGAAGGTGGAAAGGATGTGCAGCAGATTAGGATGATTAATACAGAGCTGAAAATGTACTAATGGGTAATGACAGCGTGCTGAGAAAGTGAACAAAATGCTTTGAGAAGGTGATCAGAATCCTAATCAGAAGCAGAGAAACTTTATTAATCCCAGAGGGAAATTGAGTTATCATAGCAGCAAATATACAACAAACAACAAGCACTCCTATAAAATGAGTGTAGAAACATAGTTATGATAGATAAATATTAAGATAAATAGATAAATATAGAGATATAGGTATAAACATAAATATACAAGTATGTGTGCAAATATGTCGTGGTGTACAAAAGTGACAGTGTGATTAATTCTGTTCCACATGTGTGGACCTGACCCAAGTGGATGAATTAAAGAGTCTGATAGCAGCGGCAAGGAACGACCTCCTGTAACGTTCCCTCAGACAGCGAGGTTGAAGGAACCTATTGCTGGAACTTATCTTCAGATTGTCTAGTGTGTTATGGAGTGGGTGCGAGTCATTGTCTATGATTGCCAGCAGTCTTGCCGGCATTCTGTCACTGATCACCTCCTCCAGGGTGCTGAGCTTCATGCCAACAACAGACTCGACCTTCCTGATGAGTTTGTTCAGTCTGTTTGCGTCCTTTGCTTTGATGCCTGCACCCCAGCATGCCAACAGACTGATAAAACCTATAGAGCATCTAAACATATAGATACATGTGGAAACTAAGGGGACAGTTAATAAATCAGGAGGTAGGGTAAGTAAGTAAGTAAGTAAGTAAGTAAAATTTTATTTATATAGCACATTTCTAGATAAAAGATCACAAAGTGCTTCACAAGGTATAAAACAGAAGCAGTCCAAAAGTTAACAAAATGCAATTCTAAAAAGATGTGTTTTTAGCTGTTTTTTAAAAGTAATCAATGAGTCTGCAGATCTTAAGTTCTGAGGAAGACAGTTCCACAGTCTGGCGGCCACAGTGGCAAAAGCTCTATCACCCTTGGTTAGAGAATAGTGAGACAGTGGTGAGGTTTGTGCTCGAGTACCAGATGACTTCAAGATGGGGGTGGGACTACATCAGTGATTGGCTCTGAGCCCCTTCCTGTTTGGGATGGTGATGGACACATTTACAGATGAGGTCAGGCAGGAGTCTCTGTGGACTTAGATGTTTGCAGATGACCATTTTGATTGTAGTGAGCTTAGGGAGTAGGTAGGGAAAGATGGAGGTATGCACTAAAGAAAAGAGGAATGAAAGTCAGCAGAAACAAGGACAGCAGGAAGAATGAAAGGGTAGCCAAGGAGTCCTCCAGAAGTACTTGCCAAAAGAGAAACATTAACAGAACATCATCTCAGGCTCAAAGCAGAAAACTGCAAAAAGAGGTGGTTGTTGGAAGAAGGTTCACCAAACACATAGACTTTAACAAGAAACGGCTTGATTACCACACTGGTTAGGCAGACAGTCTGGAGACCGGAGGCAAGAAATGACAGTGAAGCATTAGTTAACTGATGACGAGAATGTGCAACAGGTGCAGCGGCTCCACCCAAAAGTGAGGCCCGCCTTACCCATCCCAACCTAGTCCTCAGGAAGAAACAAAAGACACAAAAACAAGCACAACCATTGCTGACCATGGCTACACAGAGGGCTGTGATGAAACAGGAGGATGCTGTACAGAAGGTGAGATGGAGGCAGATGATCTGCTGTGGCAACCCCTAAAGGAAACATCTGAAAGAAGACGAAGACTTTAGCATATCACTGTAACACCAGTAAAATAAATGACATTCTTATTAGCCTCAGCCACACCTTTTTAGCCTTCATGAAAAACAAACAAATAGTACGGAGCTTAAACAGATAGGTTGGTAACATGGTAAACCTCATACTTTGTTACTATGTTTTTAACACTAGTTTATGCATTTTAACATTTGCTTAAAAAGGATTGTATCAAAAATATTTTTTTACACAGGTTGTGACTCTTTGTCGTGTTCTGTGAAAGCAACTGTCATTGTTTTCAAAAGAAAAAGATACCTTATCAGTCATTTCAGCATAATGACATTTTAACATTCAAGTGCTCTCTACCAGCTGCGGGACATATTGCTATTTATAGTGCAACAAAGTTTGTGTAAAGACCAGGCTGAGATGGTTGCATGAGTCAACAACACAGCAAAGTTTAATACACAAGGTTGTTTTCCACTCTCTAAACAATCTTGTGTATACATACTGTATGCATATAGTATAACTGCAAAATTTCCACATGTTAAGAAGCAGTGTTAAACTTTTTAACAGTGAGTTGTTCTGCTAATAGTAGCATCAGAAAAAAACTTTTTGTCTTATTTATTGCAGGAAATAGACAAAATCGCATGGCTAACAAGTCAAGGTGCAAAGTATATGGAACGCAACAAGGGTGTCAGCCTGACAGGTCAGCGGAAAAGAAGCTAAAGGAGTGGCAAGCAAAGTGACAGCAACTAATATTCCAGTGAGTGACAATGCTGAACCTCATGTTGCTGAACTTGACCGCAGGCCCAGACTCTGACATGGAAGTGTGATCCTCGGCTTGACGACATTCACAAGATGCTGCCAAATACAGGGGATTCCCTCCCTTTCCTGCACTCCTTTCCTCTGCTCCCATTTCACTTTTTCTTGTGTTCACCTGTTCTGTTTAATGTCAGAGCTGACGGATGGCCAACGGTTTATTACTGCCACAGGCACTGCAGACATGGACCCATCTCACCTCCTTCTACAACTGCCTTCCTCCGCTTGGTTTTGACAGAAAGCATACTTCTGTATCATACCTTTTTCACTCCTGATTTCTCCTCCTCTTTTTGCTCTCAGCTCCTCAGCACTTCTGTCATTCATCTCATCGCCCTCCCAGGTGATGGCATTCATCTCATGTCGAGTCAGACTGGCTGCTTTATGTGAAGTCCAGGTGCTTAATCCTTTACTTATATCCAGTTAGCCTCTGTTAGCCCTGTGACACGCCGGGCTGGGGACATGGAGCCAGGGTGTGAGCACGTCAGACAGACAGCTGCTGCTTTTAGGGTGGCAGCCCAACCCCATGCAAAGGTCTCTCCAAAACACAAAGGCTTTATTTGACATATAACCAGATGAGGACGGTACATTGCGTACCTCTTGATAATCATAACCTTATGCCTCACAGCTGAATAGCTAACTCTGCTCTGTCATTCTAATCTTTCCTCTGCAAAGACATATAAAGTGTATTCAGTATAAAAACATGAACAAAGGGACTGCACATGTATAACATGAATATTTTAATAAAAGGGGAGGAAATCCAGCAGACCAGACACCTAAAGATGTGCCAGTTGGGGGTGTAGGATTTGTTAGTTTTATATTTCTCACTGAATTAATCTTTATTTGTCATATTTGACTACAAACAGACATTCAGGCTAGACAGTAGACAGTTCTATTAGCTGGAACAACTCCATACAATTCATAGAAAATGGGAATGCAGCAGCAGTAGCACTTGGCCTTTATAGGGAAGCTTTTCACTTCTATGTGACTGGAAATGAATGATAAGAAATAAGTGATGACTTTCCTTCTCACACTTTTGCTGGCAACATCTGCCTCCATATGACAGGAAATAGTGAGACGTTTAATATGAAAGCTTACTGGAAGAAAAGTACCCAGGATGGTAAGATGTTTGTTTATGGCTGAAAAAAAGAGTCTGTGCTAGTAAACAAGACTGCATATGAGGATACAGAACACACACACACACACACACACACACACACACACACACACACACACACACACACACACACACACACACACACACAGTGAAGCACATTTACTTCTTCCACTTAGTGGTTCTGAGAAGGAGCTTTGCTCCCCATAAAGTACTGAGTCATGAGTATGGCCTAGAATTCAATCATCACTTTCCCTCTGCTTTCATAGCTTGATTCCCATCAGGCACACACACGCATATACATGCACATACACACGTATGGTGTCTTTTTCCTATCAAAACACACTATTGTCCATTGGTGTTTAGTGGCTAATGAATTTTTGTGCCCACCAAGCGATGTGCTTCTCTAGTCTCTTGTAAAACACAGGGCCAAATTGGGTTAGTGCATACCCCTGGGTATATGAATAATTAAATAAAAGGGCTGATTTTATAGTAATTGCTTACAGTACAAGACCCATCCCATAAGGTGCCTGGCTTCCATTTTGTTTATTGTTTTAAATGGAAATAGCGGAAAAGAGTGGAAGGATAAAATCTAGAGATTAGATGTAAAACTGTGAATAAAACTCTGGAGTTGAAGGAAAAGTGCTGGGTTGTTAGATACCAAGAAAATGGAATGGAAGTATAGAAGGTCAAGCTGAGTTGAATTTAGAGACTTGCATAACAGGCGAGCTACCAAAGTAATTACCTGAAATCCAATTTGTATTATTTTCTTAGAACCTTTTTTGGTATCCAGAGTGGGACAAAGTACCAAAACTACTGCTGGGATTTCTTGTTTGTGCCAAATATGTTTTGAGAAAAATGTCGATGACAGTTGGCTGAAAAAAACCATATTGAAAGAAGGCATAGAGAAAGGAAAGTGAGAAGATGCACTGATAGAAGATGTTTGGTGGGTTTCAGTTTAGGGGAGGCGGAGGAGTGAGATAGGATGATGAGGAGTATGTGAGATGCAGAGGTCGTGGAGTGAAAGTAGGGGAAGTCCCTCAGGGAGGCTTATCTGTCCACATATGTAATGAAAAGATAGTGATTCGTGTACCAGTCTAATGTAGTGTATTGATGAACAGCTAATAGCTGCTCTCTCTCTTGCTCGCTCTAATCATTTGTGTTAGCTGAGAGGTTACAGGCTTTGTTGAGGTCTCCCTGCTTGGAGGCAAACCAGAGCAACTCCGTGGATTGTGGACCACCCTGTCCCACAGTGGTATGCACTCTATTCCTCTCTATCCCCAGCTCTGTATCATAGGTCAAGGGTCAGGAGCTGGCAGGTGATTGGATGTTGTCGTGGTAAGGGAATACTGCACCACTAAGTGCTGCAAAAACACCAACTGTCTCTGATATTACTGCCCACAGACCTTTAGCCTGCCAGTGATGAATGTGTATGAATGTGTGCATGTGTGCGTGTGCGTGTGTGTGTGTGTGTGTGTGTGTGTGTGTGTGTGTGTGTGTGTGTGCGCGTGCGTGCGTGCGCGCGTGTGCGTGCGTGCGTGTGCATGTGTGCGTGTGCATGTGTGTGTGTGCGTGTGTGCGTGTGTTCAGGTCAAGAAGGGACAAGGACCAGATTTTGCAGATTTTGGTCTTGAACTAGACCTTGTAAACTCCCCCTCCACCTGGAAACTAACAGGATCCATGTGTCTGTGTGTGTGTGCACATGAGACCAAATAACTCCACATTAGTGGATACCAGATCATTTTTTGCCATTAGGTTGTAGTTAGAGCTTTAAACAGACAGGCAGTAACAGCTGGATACATACATGCATTCAGACAGCTTGTTTTCTGGACCTGTTAAGTCAGGGGGAGAGCAGACAATCTCTCCAGTAATGTTTTTGTTGACCCAGCTGTGATATCATAAAGTAAAACCAGTATGAGGGTGTAAAGGGGAAGATACAGTATATTAAAGACAAAAAAATAGCTTTTTGAATAAACTATTCATAAACTTTCTGCCTCAGGAAAATATTTCTTGAAGTGCTACCTAACGTTTTGCTTCACATGCTATGTGGTTACTGGGATGCTAGGTGTTAAATGGTTGCAAGTCAGCTGTGGTTGCTAAAGGCTTACTTGTAGTAAAGACTACTACAAAGATTTATAGCACTTTCCTGTTTTAGCTGCAGGGTGTGATCATCTTTAAGGCGTAAAGTTTAATGCGTAAAAGACAGCACAAAAAAAATTTAACTGATCAGAATTTGTGTGTGTGAGTATGCACAATGAACAAAAAGTAGACTCTTGCCTCACTTGTATCTACAACTGATCAAGTTTCAAGTTTTGAGGCACTGGGGTCTGTATCAGCATGTGTCAGCGTGTAAATGAAAGCAGCAACACACTGATGACACGTGATGTGACATTTATAGAGTGCGTACATAGATTTTGAGATGTGACTCAGAGTTTGGTAGATAGATGAATGACACACATGTGCACGCACAATCAGTGTTTTTCCAACAGAGGTTGCAGAATGAAAGAATTCTCTAGTAACTGTGGGTCTGTTCTCATCACTCTTCATCTGAAGGCTAAAGTGCTCTCTTGGCATTCCCTTCTTCTTTTTAGTTTGATTGAAAAGCCTCTGGTTTAGCTGAAAAACATACATTACATACACACATATACACACAGAACATGCAAGTGATAAAAACAAAACACAGATGCAAACGCACACCGCAGCTGTTGTATAATATTTTTACGAGTGCACAATGCTCTCTTGGCAGCATCTTGCTTCGTCAAAGTTCAAGCACCCTATAGTTGATATTCTGGGTTAATGCCAAACTGACTCACTACTCTCTCTCTCTCCCTGTCTCTTAACACACACACACATACACACACACACACACACACACACACACACACTCGTACGCAGCCCTTAAGCTTTGATTGTTCAGTGCCCTTGCCAAATGTTTCACTGCAACAGGGAACTGACTTCAGCCATTCCTCATGTAAGCTGCACTCTTTCTCTCACCTCTTCTCCACTGCTCTGGCTCAACACTCCCTATGCGCGCAATAAATAATCACAAAGTGATGCTCAATAATTAGTTGGCATTGGTGTGAGAGGGCTATCAAGATGAGGAAATGCCCATAGGAGTGAGGTGATACTCAGGGAGGGAGTGGAGAATAACAGGGTAGACCGAGAGGAGACAAAGATCAAGAGGTGATGGAGGCACACAGGAACAACCAAACGAACCCAGTGACCTCTCTTTTCATCCAAGTGCTTTCCATTTCTGTTGTTCTTCTATTTTGGCAGCGGCAAGACATCTCCATCCTAGTCTGGCCTTGATCATGCTTTCTGAGCCTCACCTTGTGTACCAAACACTGGTCCAGACCAGAAGAACAGCGTGAGCCAGCCCCGCCCGACAGCTCATCCAGCCCTGCAGGAGGCAAAGCATGAAACCTCTGCTGCTCACATGAAGCAAGCGCTGGAAAACTTTTATAGCTCCATATTAAACCTCTCCCCTCAACTCTTTTTTCCACTTCTCTTATGAAGCAGTCACATTCTTTGTTCACGTGCCCCAGCTTTCCTGCCTTTATTGTAGCACTCTTACTGCCATCTCATTTTCCTCTCTATCTCTTTCCCTTTCTTTGATTTCTCTTTCTCCATCTTCACCCCTCACACCCACTTCACCACAATCTCCACCATTTCGCTGCCTCTCTGTCTCGCTGGCTTGCTATAACAGGATCATGGGCTTAGAGAGCAGTCAGCACTGAGATCCTGCACAATGCAAAGCAGATGTGTGACACACACAAACACACACACACACACACATTCACACACGTGGAAGAGCAGCCTAGAGGATTTTGGGCCAGAGGGTGGAGAGAGAAGTAAGCAGAAACAGCTCTGTTGCTAGGATATAGCAAAATAAAACAGACTCTGACGCTACAGTCTCCAGCTGAAACAGGCAGTTTGTTTCACATACACTACTAACTGTCAAGAGGAGAAAACAATGTTTTGAAAGAGTCCTGGGAAAATGAACGGGTTGAGCCTGTAGACTTTTTAAAAGTTGTTGTGTCAGATGTCGCGTACAACCCCCAACTCCACAAAAATTGGGACGTAAATGAAAAGAGTGCAATGATTGGAGATTTCATAAACCTGTAATTTATTCACAGCAGAACATTGTAAACAAATCCGTTGTTTAAATTGAGTAAATATTCCATTTAAAGAAAATTTTGATGGCAGCAACACGTGTCAAAGAAGTTGGGAAGCGGTCATGTTTATGACTGGTTGGAATCCCCTCTTCTTTTAGCAACATTCCGTAAACATCTGGGAACTGAGGAGACCCGCTGCCAGACTTTTGGGAGAGGAATGTTGTCCTGTTTTTGTCTGATAGGGGATTCTAGGTGCTCAACAGTCCTGGATCTGCTTTTTTGTACTTGTAAAGTCTGGACTGCAGGCAGGCTAGTTCTTCAGCTGGACTTTTTTTTTTTACTGCAAAGCTATACTGTTGTGATAGCTGAGGTACATGGTTTAGCATTGTGTTGCTGAAACATGCAGTAACTATGTTGCCTGGATGGCAGCATGAACATCTTATACGTCTTTGAGTATTGACAGTGCCTTTCCAATGTGCAAGGTGCTAATTCCATGTGCACGAATGTACCCCTCTTTTCTAAGATGTGTTTCAACATCAAACAGACATTTTCCTTTCTTGCATTCTGTATTTATTTGCATTTTACACAATGTCCCAACTTTTTGGAATTGTGGATGTGCCTTTCTGTCTGTATCAAGTGAAAAAAAACCTGCTTGCTTTTGCATTTTGTTGCTGTTTATATTTCACAGTCACACTTAAGAATCTGGGAGAGTATGCAAATTTAGTTTTCTGTGTATGTGGAGAGGTGAGGAGTTTAGGCTTGCTGGTACACGCAGATGTATTTGAGTGTGTTGTGTTTAAGAGATTCCTCTGTTTTGGTGGATGCTCACTTCAGGTAAAGGCCTGCTGCCTTCTTCATGGAGAGCATGGTAGAGCAGTGTGTGAGATGCAGGATGGCAGAGGTTCATTGTTGTGTGTCATTCTTTTATAGGTTTTCTATCATCCACCTCTATATTTATCTTTCTTTTCCTGTTATTTTCATTTTTTACACCTTGCTCCAAAGTCTGCAACAGGAGGAGGTATACAACACAAAAGAGGTGTTTATCCCCAGTGAGGGGATATGTATGGGCAGCGTAAGAAGCCACTTATGTAAACCTAGTCCACGCCTGAACACAGAAGTCTTCAGTTAGTGACAGTTAGTGACAGCAGCTACACACCAGGGTATGGATCTCATTCCTGGGGCATGAAATGCAGATTTATACACAAGATGTCCTCTGGTGGTGTTTCATTATGCATTACATCAGTGATTTGAGGCTGTTACCCCCAAAGTTTGATAATTGTAAGACAGAGGCAGCATTTTACAAAACACTGGTATGTGACTTCCTGGGATGAGATGCATTGCACTCATGGTATTCCTTTTAGATGTTTGTTTTTTGTTTTTGTCTTAACCTTCCTCAAACACAAAGACTGCAGGAATGCTATTTCCCTGTTCTTCAGAACAGGTGCTATCTTCTGAGAAATCTGATGGTGTAAGTACTGTGTTTCTCTTTCTCTCTCTTACAAACACACACACACACACACACACACACACACACACACACACACACACACACACACACACACACACACACACACACACACACACTCTGTGTGCACATAACCCAGGACATTGCACTGACTTACATTCATTTCCTGGAGAGTCTAACCGTAACCATAACTACTCCTTGCTTAACTATTGCCTTTACAATAACTTTAAAAAAAGCTTAAAACCTAAAAATATACTGACCTAAGCTACGGGGACTTGCTTTTTTTGTCGTCATAGGAAACAAATGCAGCCAAATAGTGAATGTGTAAACAGAAGTGCGTCCCCAAAACACTGAAACAACCTGGTCCAAACACACACACGCACATGCTTGCACACCCACACACACACTCGCAGATACACATGTGCACAAAGCCAAGGGGAATTCCTGGGACTAATGTTTAACAGGGAGAAACTGGACTGCACCATCAATTTTAGCTTTTTTTTCTGCAGACTCTGTGGTTTACTCTAGATAGCCCAGCCAAGCCTCAGAGATAAGATGACTCTCAGCCCGCTTGTGGGAAAGATGAAAGCATTCTCTTTAAAGCTGACTTCTCTTTCTGCCAACCACTACCCCCCACTCTAAGTGTAGCGTGTGTGAATGCGTGTGAAAGAGCAACACTATGTGAGTGACCTGTAAGCCTTGAGAACATGGAGATAAGTCATGATTTTGCATCTTTACATTTAGATACATGTTAATGTAAGTAAATTTAAGATAATGCATGTATTTGCAGTCACCATGCACAGTGCTTGGATGTTATTGTTACCCATCAAGGAATACAATCAGGGAGACATTTAAATGGTCCCAGAATACTAATTCATTCTGCGGTGTAATTCCTGTTTCCAGACCAAACTTTTCAGGGGACTGGATGGGACAAATGGGAAGATATCTGGAAATGTAACATCTTCTCATCATTTTTTCCTAGATGCTATCTGAATGTATTCGCTAGCAAAAATGTGAAACAGTATAACTTGGTGCAAATGTATCAAAAAAAGACTACTTTTGTGATTGCTGCACTGAAATTAGTTTGTAACTATTTTGATCTTAATCTTTAGGTACGTATAATCAGTACATTATGTTTGTTTGTATTATAATTGTTATTTCTCTTCCCCTCTTGGCCAGGTCATTCTTGAAAATGATATTTTTATTTTTAAGTGAGGCTTTTAAATTATTGAAGTATACAATAAAATAAAATAAAATAAAATAGTTGCATAAAGCACAATGACCATACACATACGCTGCAGTGTCGTCAAGTTATTGAGGATACTGAGGAAGCCTAAATGCACAAAAGAATGGTGGCGAGTTCCAAAATATGTGCAGCTTCTTAACCTGATGTTTAAAAAGCAAATGCATTTTCCTAATTGGAGAGCATTACTCACTTCACCTATAGCAGCTAGGGAGTTCTTTGCAGTATCCTACATGTCAGATGTTCTCTACTTTTTTAATGGGTGGCAAATCAACACCCATTAAAAGATCTTTCCATATTTGTGCCGTTTTGGAGATTAAATACATAAACTGTCATATATGATGAAAACCTGTGTACTTAACCGCATGAAGTAAGACATTTTCAATTTGACTTGGCGACAGCTTTGGATTTTTACAGCTGGATATCATCATGTTTTCCATTTTTGCTCCTATAGTGGCTTTTGCCAGTAACTTCTACAGGTAAGTAATTTCTATTTGCTACATTTCTGAATCCCACAGTCTTTAAAACACATTATGTCACAGTTTAACACAACATGTATTTAACTGTCATGAATTGTGCATCATGAATTTATCTTTTTTTTCTTTTTTCTTTACCTCAGTGTGAGTTTTCACACATATTTATGACCAACAAAGATAAGCAGAAGGAAAAATAGTGGTTAATCTGTGACTTGTCCTAGCAACCAGCCATCACACACATACTCTGTGCATATGCACATGCACACACTCGTTTATACCCATGCACAAACAGACCTACAATGATGAATCCACTGAGTAACTGTAGATTACAGAGCTGTCAAACTGGCTGCTGAAAGGAGGCAATCAGAGGAGAGGAGGTCTTGCTAATGGGCTGCCTGACCCTGGGCACACACTAACCACACCTACATACAGGCAGAAACAGAATTTCTCAATTACCTTCTTGCCCCAAACAAAGGCAGAGCACTGTTAAAATTAGAAGCCTAGAGGACTACACACACACACACAAACTTAAACCTAGAGTTCAGGATATGCAGAGACATGCACCACACTAAGCCCTGACTAACAGGTATGACAAAGACTCCACAAAAAAACCCCTCACTGCAATAATTCACTGTTTCCCAGGATCTCCCAGTTATTAATAAACACTATGTGTGTTTTGTGTGTGTGTTTGAGTGGTTCCTAAGACTATATATATATATTCTGTGTGTGTGTGTGTGAGATGTGTGTGTATGCGCACAAGTGGGCGTGTTCCATTTTAGAAACACAGAGGATTCATTGTGATATGTCTATGTTCCTGAAGGCGCTGGAATCTGGCACATTGTCTTTATCGGAAACTCAAACTATTCGCAACTCTTGACTTGTTTTGATCCTTTCAGAAGATTCCATTTCCTGCGGTCGTTTGGGGAGTGACTGCAGAAAAGCCTCTGGAAGGAAAAGCCTCATTATGGCTTCTGTGTGAGTTGGAAGACTTTACTTGAAGGTCAGTGCCAGCCAGGCCGCTGTAGTTTCCCTCCATGTGAGAAATGAAAAAATGACTGTTAGCGGAGGGAGGTGGTGGACGGGCAAATGTAATCATTTCAAAGGGATACACCTGCTAATAAAATGTGATCATTGTGATGGTTTGTGCATTTTTTAATATATATTATATCATTTACTTGTTCCTCTTTGAAATGTCAGCATGCTGTAGTGTTAATAAAGTCTAAATCAACTATTCTGGGGTTTTCCTGAGTCTTAATGTGCCCTCCTTTTCCACTTATTCTAATCCCTGGCCTCGCCCTGCTCGTCGGACCAACTTCAGTTTTCCATAGCTATGCATCCAGAATTAAGGAGATGGGCCCTCACATCACCTTAGGTTAAGACTTAAAGCCTCAACTTGTTTCTTTCTACTGTTTTCTACAGTTTGCTTCTCCACCCATACAACACACATGTCTGTTTGTCAGTTAGTAGGATACATGTGTGATTTTGAATGTGAGGTAATGTCTGAAGGAGCCACTCTGCCTGCTGCCAGAGTGCCACTGCTCCAGAAATACAACAAGTATGACATCAACTGATGCAAATTTCATACACCAAGTGAATCAAGGAACTGGAGCATAGTAAGTAAAACAGTACATGTGGGTCTGGAGGGGAAGCCTGAAGCTTCTGTATGTTGCCAAAAGTATGTCACCACATGTCTTGTGCACATATTTTTGTTCAATTTTGGTGTATAGCTTCTATTTTAGTAATATTGAAAGCTAGGTTGCAGACTGTATCATATCATTTACTGCCAAGATAGTATTTGGCATTTTCTTGAAATTTTATCTAGTTTAGGGTCATGGGGGAACTGGTAAATGGTAAATGCACTGGTTCTTATAAAGCATTTCTCTACTTTACCTGAGCACTCAAAGCTCGTTGAGTGTACAGCTTTCCCCATTCACCCATGGTTTGCTCCACCTCCTGAGCTACAACCACCTCTATCTTCGCTTGAAGATGGGGGCGGCTATAGCTTAGCTTCACTGGCAGTGAGTGAGAGATGGGGTACATGCTGGACAGTTTGAGAATCCATTCTAGGCCTAAGATAGAGAGACAAAAAGTAATGATTCCCAGTCACATCCACAATTATTGCCAATTTAAAATCACCAAACAGTCTAACAATGCAGGTCTTGTTGTCTTCTCACTGTGGAAAGAAGCCAGAGGACCCAGAGAGAACCAATAAAAATGAAAGGCCTCAGCCTGCCAGCAGCTTTGAAACCTGTTATGCTAACCACTGCACCACCCTGTCACCAAGCTTTGATCAAAAATGTTAATACTCCACAATAGCAATGTAAGTGCACCTCTTATGCTCAATCCCAGCTGCATATGTTTAGTCTCTGATTATACTAGAGTAGCTATGCATGAGACACAGTTGAAAATGATCATAATTACACTTGGTGTAGCTAGAGATCTCATTCTCTGTGCGAAACAAGCCATTTTAGCCCACCTACCACTCTTTAATCTAGCTTTCTCTTGATTGGTTGTCCCTTGCAAACAGAAGGTTTGAGAATCAGGTGTGTGGGGTGCTGTGCCAACAGTCACAATTGTTGCACATGTATTGTGTCTGCACACACAGACACACATGCTGTCTGTTTGGGGTGAACATGTTCAATAAAGGGGATTTTCTGAGCCAGCTCACTGACAGATTTCTTCTTTTTTTTTTTGTTTCGCTATGAAAAATGTTCTTTATACATACATGTACACAGATGTATGTATGCAGATGAATGCTGGGTTTGTGTCAGGAAGAAAGAGCAAGAGTGAGAGACAGAAAGAACGAGGGAGAGGTTATTTGTGCATGACAGAGGCTAGGCTGTATCTGTAGCGTGTGACACACAGTGCTCTCTCTACAGCAGCTAGGCCACAGTTTAGGGACCTGTGCCAAGGGACAGAATAGCCTGTCTGTTTCATGCCTCTTACTGAATGCTGATTGACAGCTGGGCTTCTTTGTGTGCGTGTGTGTCTATGTGCCCCACTTATGTTACTCCACGCGTATGTGTGTATCAAACTGACAGGCTGGGAGAAACACGCCACACATCGCAGGAAGCCAAATGTAAGGAAGTTGGGTTTTCCACAGAGAAAGGACACCCTTTCGTCAAATTGTCAACTATTCAGCGGTGTATTTATCTACTCATTTTGTTCACAATATCGCACATATGTAACTACACTCATGTACACAAGCCTGCAGTTCACACGCATGTTCACATACCAGTCAGCCTCTAATTTAAATAAACAATTTCTCCCCAGAACAAGCTGCACTTTGTTTACTCAGTATCATATTACACAGATGAACACACATGCACACACATGCACAATCACTCGTCCGGGTCTAAGCTGCCGCTTCTCTTGAGTGTCACGTTTTGAAGAGCAGAAGGGGACGCTTCACCTCTGACCTCACCGCGGTCCTTCGAGGTTGTGAAGACTGCAGACGCGTAACACGTACATCTGAGATTTCAGCATTCTGAAAGAGGAAGACCAGAGATCGATGAAGCAAGGGTTAGGGTGTGACTGGAGGTCAAACCATCTGCAGAGGAGATAAAGCACAGAGATCAAAAAAATAAAAAATAAAAAAGCTGTTTGCATACAGGAAAAAACTTATAGAGTTAAGGATGTTGCTGAAAAAAAGCAGAAGTTAAAAGTGGTGTGATAGGAGCCTGTTTACCAGATGATCTGTAATGAAGAAGAGTCTGTTAGAGTATTTTGTCCTTTCTCAGGCTGAGTACATGCTGTAAGAAAGACTTTCAATCAATAAAAATGATTAAATTCTTATGCACTGGCTGACCCATAACTTGGGTTGTTAAGAACAACTCCAAAAGTGACTTCCATGTTAAAATGTCCGACTTAACAACCTTCAAAACATGTTCACTGCCTCGTACAAAACCGATTTTGGTGTCCCGTCATAACAAGTGTACAACTGTCATTGTGATATATAATAATTTGCTTACACATTCTCCCTCATTCCCCCATTAGGACGCAAAGTCCACCATGCAAGGCGATGGGATTAAACCAAAAGTCCTGTTGTTAGTGGATACCCACACTACCAGTGGAGCACTGGCCACCAAGTGAAAGCTACAACTTAGCCGTAAATCCAAAACTATATCTTGTGTTCAGGGTGATTCAAACTTCAAGCCTTCCACAACATTCCTGTTGCTTTTTTTTTTTTCCAAACTGCTGTTCTCGTGGGTATCATAAAAACTCACTAGCATTCAGTGGACAATTTATCTTGATACAGATCTAGTTGTGTAAGAGGCATTGACTGAAAGTGAGTTTTCTTTTTAAGACAAGTTGGCATAAACAACCTAGGACATCCATTCAGCCGTATGAAAGTGTCAAAATAAAAATACTGTATTTAGAGAAGATACATCACTTTAGATACTAGCTGAGTTTTGTTTGTTGCGCACTCAGTGACACTGTTTGTGATGAGGCAAAGTGGTGAAAAATGATCAAAAGCAGAATATGAAGAAGATATGCGTTTGCTGAGGGCGCTGTGTGGTTTCTGTGTTGTTCCTTAACTCGAGTGGTTGAAAAAGAGATGCGAGCAGAGAAAAGAAGTGAAGCAAGGAGACAGGAACTATAAACAACAGAAACTGGACACATCATCAAGAGTAACTGATAGTCCCCCCCACCCTCGAGCAGCCCCGCCTGTTCCCTGCAGTGAGCCCCCAGAAATTCACTGGAGGACTAAACAGGAATCCCCCACAGCCCCACGACAGACTGACTGACTCTGCATGGTCTACATCACACATACACACACACTGAATCACTCGTATTCACATACAGAGACACTCATATACACACATGAATTCACACACAGGCTTACAGACAGTCCAGAAATAGCCCCGTCAGGGGTATTACCATACAGGCTATCTCCCCCAAACATCACCTCATCCTATAATATCACTCTGTAGCACTGTATGTCCGTGCCACCTGGAGTCATTTATATTAAAAAAAGTAAATCTTGCTCATATGTTTGCTATTGGTCATATTCATTTCACATTTTTCACCCTACACTCTTTTTCCTCTGACTGATCTCACCTATTTCTTTCTTTTTTGTTTGCCTTTTCTTCTGTTTTCATTTCTCTTTCACTTTCAGTCAGAAACACATACATTAACATGCAAAACTAATCTGTTGTGTATGCTGTGCTTCCTGAAAGCATTGTTCATACTCTGTTTTTTGTTGTTTTTTTAAAAATCGGTTTTCATTCTCCCTGCCCTCCCACATTTTACAATGACACTCAGTGATGCATAGATGTCAGATTGACAGAAAGTACAGATGATAGGAAAGGTCAGGAGTTCCTCAGCCTCTAGTTCCTGACATTGCAACACCTCCCACAGCAACACCAGTGTGCTTTGGTGTGCCTCAGTGTTCAGTGAAGCATGTGCCTCACCTACCGGGGGGGCTTTCTTCCACCCTTTCCCCTCAGTATTTGCATGGGACTTACAATCAGGGTTTTCCCTCAAACAGAGAATACCACATAAAGTGAGACACAAGGGAATAGTATGTATATTACTGTATGTTGTGTGAATAATTGTATGTACGCTATGCTGTGTTTGAAAATTAGAGCTCACTTGCAAAACCAGAAACTGGACAAACAAGTTTAAATTGCTAGAAGGTATGACATAACTGAGAGTCCTCATGGACACTGAAGCCTTTCGAGGAAACACCTAGAGGAATTTTCTAAGAGCACATTTTCTGGTTTAGGAATCAAACCTTCAGCAGAAAACAGTTTACAGGAAGCTGCCCAACTGAAAACAGCTTATTTTCAGTTGGTTGCTGCTGTGTGCAATCATGTCAGCCTCAATCCCTATAACTGACAATGCAGCAAATATTTTAAAGTGCCCTCAACTCAGTTTGAGATGAGCTATGAGCTAAAATAAAAAAAGAGAAGAAGAAGAAAAAATACAAGTTTCCTATATGGTCTGTGAACTAGCTAAGCCTCAGATCTGTCTAGATTTATATATTTTATTAACTTGATTATCTTGTGTCACTTTTGCTCCTTTTGATTTACTGAAGTAAGTCATTTCATGCCTCCAATAAAGGGGTGAAGCGTCTTCATCAGCGACATTCAGATGATTCAGTGGTTTCGAGCAACAGAGGTACTCAAGCATTAAAAAGTTTTTCATAAGGTTGTGTCATGTCAGCAGCAATATTGGCTGTTGTGTTTAGCTGCTATTTGATGGTGCTAAAAAAAAAGGGCAGATGGCATCATCGGCACATGGCCACGGGCTTTGAATTTAAAAGAATAAAAGCACGATTTGCTTTCTTTTCCTGTTTGTCTTAGGGAGTTTAAACCAGTATATGTAAGTTTGCATAACGCTAAGATTGGAAAGAGCAGGAGTGTCTGTTTATCCCAGTTTTTTTTTAAATCTTATTGCTAACCTATAATTGCTAATAAGTAATAACATGCTTCATATTAACCTTTTTGATATTTTCGGCTATCAGTAATTTATGAATATTCTTATCAAGGTCTCAGCAAGATATTGCAAAAGTTTAAATATTTATATTAAAACAAAGATTAAGCCACACAATTAAAGACATAAAATCAGGAAATCTGCTTGAAATATTCAACAAACTACAGTGACAAGTCCAAAAACATTGATAGCAATTATCAGAAGGTCATGATGTGAATGGGTGGATTCTGTTTTCCTCTGCTCAATAGGCCTGTCCTGGCCCACATGCTAACAACTTAAAAGAAATGAGTGGCGTTTCCACTTCAGGCTGACGTTCAGTTCTGCACGAGGCTGTGGGCAGATTTGCTTTGTCATGATGGCCGCCCAGGACACACGATCCCCCCCGCAGCACGTACCCTGCTGCTTTCTGTATCAGATCAGGCTTGCCGTCAAGTATGCCATCTATTTCTAGTTCGCCTACCATGACAGCTAGTTATAAACCAGGGTTATGTGATTTGGGCTGCCCGAGCTGAGGAGGTGGTGGAGGATGAGGAAGATAAGTGTGGGGTTTCCTGGGAAGCTCCCAGCCAGACCACCTGCTGCCATCAGTCTATCACCCTCCCACCACTTCCCTCACACTCTGCCATCATACTGTCACTGTATCTGTTTTTTATCCCACTTCTGTGTCAGTGTGTTAGAGATGGCTCTTTGTGGCGAGCAGCAGCAGCTCACTGAATAATTCAAAGAGCGGGCACGAACAGAGGGCAAATTAAGTCTCTGTAGAGGAAAAGGCAAAGCGATGAAACAGCAGGAGGACAGGGGGGATTTTAGCCCATTAGAAATGTGGAGGGGAAATTTGATGGGAGGAAGAGGGTAGCTGGGGGTGCCACTGTTAAACCAGGGGGGCAGCTGCAATCAAAAGTGAAAGAAGAAAGGGAGGTGAGAGAGAGGAGAAAGCTCGTGAGCAAATGAATGGGCACATGTCAGGTGACCGTGGGGAGATCCCTGACGAGAGCTGGTCACCTGACTGACTGGAAATGCAGCCTGCTGCTTGAGAGCAATTCCCAGAAGTCAAAACAAGTTGTTAACACAGACTACAGTTTATAACAGCAGTGCTGTAAATGATCATGATGATCATTATCATTTTTTTAAATACAAAAATATTTAAATATATAACATCAGAATAAAAAAAAGTGTATTCTTCAATCAACCATGGCAGTAGAAAAAAAAGAAGATGATGGCCCACAGATGTCTATCATTGTTTAAGTGCTGACAGTTTCAGAGGTGCTGGAAGAGTGGAGTGTGACGGATCACAGTCTAAACTGGGGTAATTCTCTTTTTATTTCTTCTGCTGCTGCTGGACTTTTGGGCCAGCTGGCTCACACCCACTCAGTCACACTCAAGCGCACAATTTTACACAACAAAACAGCCAGAATGTCATTTACAGTTCAGCATGCTTATCGTTTAGAAAGTCAGGGGGATTTGATCAGTTGCCTTTCTCAGAATAACAGTACTCTAAATCTTAATTATACACTCTCTGAGTGGAAGTTCACTGCCAAACCTAAATATGTTCTTGATAATAAGATACCACATGTTGGTCCGTAAGCTGAGGCCACAGTGGTGAATGACTAACCAGTTAGTGGCTATATGTGGGTGTGATCAAGATTGTTTGATCAATCCAGTTTCTTTCATTTGTAAAATGTTTTGTGGTTGAAGATTGTTTTTCCCTCCTCACTCATGTTTTTCAGTTTTATATTTAAATTAGAAAATCACTATTGAACTGAATTTATAGAGCTGTTTTAGATCTATAAGTTTCTTAATCAATATAATGCTTATTGGAGTTCCATATTCATTAGAGATAAGCAGATGTAATGCAAGCCATAAGAAATTTTAATTAATGGTAAATGAAGCAAGTAGCATTAAAAGTTTAAAAAGGTATAAATAAACCCTTAAAATGTTTTTTCTTTCAACACTTTATCTCAAAGAAGTCTTGATTTCAGCTTCCATAAAAAATATCATAAATGCTTTGAGTGAAAAGTAGTAAAAGGTTTTTCAAAATATAGATTTGATGAATAACTTAAAATGCAGTTGCCTTATCATGCCACACTCATGTGAAGGACAGTGCTGAGAAGTCATTAGTAATAGGGGTCTGAAAGAGGTTTAGAAGATAACTTCTGCTTTTTGGAAAGTAACATGTAACATATTCTGCCCCAAGTGTTACTCATACCTAATTCACACCATAGTTGATCAGCATTTAAAGCTCTGTGCATTCTGGGTAACTAAATAAACACATTTCAACCATAGCCGCATAGTTCGTTGATGGACTTTATGGCCCGTCTCATTGCCTCCAGGCACTGAAAAACACGCTCGCTATGAAAAGATGTTAAATACTTTCCATGCGCACATACTGGTTTATGTACCCTGGAGGATGCCCTTGCACTAGTTTATACATCCCTGATGGGAATCTGTTTGCTTTAGTTCCGGGTGGTTTGCTGGTCGGTTTTCGTGCCAGTAGCGCCAGAAACAGGACGAGGCTGAATTTCTCTGTTTTTAAAAGGAAATGCTGTAGCTGGTGTCTCTCATCTCCATCATGTTTCTGTAAAGGAAGGAGAATTGTGAAAAAAATAATCAGCGGTTCCAGGTAAATGTAGGTGAGATAAATATTCTTACAACTTTACTGAAATACACGTAACCAATCTGGTTTCACAGCGCCCACGCCTGTTTCAGAGCATCACTAAGAAACACAGTTCTGTTATGATCTAATGTAGGCCATCATCACAGCAATAATAATAATAATAAACAGCTCTGTTGTGGCAATAAATAATCAGACAGACAACTAGAGAGTTTTTCTGTTTTGCATTTGCTTTCCCTTGCCACTGCCCCCACCTTGATTCATCTCTCTCCCTCTTTCTTCCTCTGTAGCATAATTGAAGCGAGTGAGCTTTTGCTCTCCTATGTAACCCAATGCTCGTCCCACAGCACTGAAGTGTCGTTTGGGCAGCAGCTTAAGTACTCTGTGTGCTTTGTGCTGTGCTCTAACCCTTACAGATCAGCAGAAACCCAGATTAGACAGATGAATAATTCACATGATTGCCTTAAATGCAGTTTGTAGTATAAGATGGTATTAAAAACTATTAGACTTCTGATTCTGTTTATTTCACTGTTGTCACTTGTGTATCCTGTCTTGACCAACAAGATGGAGCAGATCAAAGCAAGTGGAACTGCAAAGTATCAATCTTTTGCTCTCTTTCTTCCTTTTAAGGGTGATCTCCTCAGAAGTATGCTTACTTGGAGGCTGAACAACATTTATACACAAGGCTGTGTGACGGGCGGGCAGAGGCGGGACCCAAACGCTGGACTGAGAAACACAAGGATTAAAGTAAAAGCTGGTTTAATTAAAGTAAAATGAAACACAAAACAACATGAATAACGAAACTACGAAACTCACACCTTTGCCACACCAATGACCACAGACTGCTAGGGAGGACTGTCCCATGAGAGAAATGCAGACAATATGTACACAAAGAGGATAACGAGCGAACAGGCCACAGGTGGAGCACAGCTGTCACTAATCTGACTGAAGAGACAGGGGAAGCAAAATTGAACATAATACACAGTAAACAGAAGACTATCAAAATAAAACAGGAAGTAACATACACAATGAGACGCAGGCTAAGACGTGTGTGCTTCATACAGGAACTAGGTAGAAACAGATCAGTAACCAAAGCCAGAAACTAGAAGTAAACTCAGCAAACTCAACAAACTGAAAACGCTGGGTCAGAGATCCAGGACCATGAAAGACGTTAATCATTTACTGGTAATTAGTTTGAAGTTTTTCAAAAACTGAAAGAAACGGCAGTAAATGCTCAGATATTTAGATAATCCAACCTTCTATCTGATCTATGCAGCATCTACTTCCTCTTCTTCTTCTTCCTTTTCTTTTGGCTGTTCCTGTCAAGACACGCTACTGCAAGTCATCCACCACCATCCCCTCCTCATCTTGCATCTTTTTTATCCTGTCACACCAACAATCCAAACATTCACACTCACTACATCCATAAACCTCTGTGGCCTTACAATCCAACCTTTCCTTCTTTTTGCTGCCTCAGAACACACCTCTATTGTCATCACCCAGCAGTACCACAGTTTCCACCAGCACCCTCCTTGTTGACATCATCGGTGGTGTTATCCCAAGCCAGTTCAATATGAAAATCTACTTCTTCATGATCTGCATGTTTTATTTGGCAAAGACTTTATGCCAAATGCACTTTGTGACACAACTATACTCATTTATCCTGGCTTGGAACCAGCACTAGGATTGTGGATGGCTTTGACCTGTGCAGTATTGTAATGTAAATTAAGATGAAGATGATGCCAACATCAGTTATTGATCAAGAATAAATTATAATGCAGGTGATGTTTAGCAAAGACAATGTTACATTTTAGTGCTGATTCTCTCCAAACAGATAAGGATGATAAAACAGTAATGTTTGTACTCTTTAGCTGTTTCTACTATGCACTGATCTGTATCTGGGTGAGATTAAACTGATGATCTCATACTCTGGGTGATGCAGTGTTACCGCAGGTGAGTCATCAGGCGATGCTGTGGGCCTCTTACTGGAACTAAGATATGTTCAGATGATCTCCTCTGCAGCATTTAGTTGCTGTACATACTGCTGCATCATCTCCCCGTCCTTCCTCCCTCTGCCTCCACCTCATCACACAGCACATCTCACATTCCTCCTTCATCCTCCACCCGCTACATTGTTATGACTTCATTGTCCTTCACTCTCATCTTTTTTCAGTCCCCACAAACCCCACAAGTTGTTCTGTTTCTCCTCTTCTTCTCCAGCCTCATCGCAGTACCTTTTGTCTTCTTTCTAACCTCAAATCAAGGTACGCTAACACATAAAAATTACAATTCAGAAAGTATAAAATTCTGACAAATTAACTTTTGGGAAATTAGCTGTTACACAATAAAGAATCCAACAAAAAAGAAGAAATACAGGTGTAACCATTTTCACAGTTAGAACAGCACAAACACTAAAATCAGAAAAGACCAGTGTTTATAATTTAATGAGTCATTTTTATATATTCTTGGACATATTAAACAAACAAGGCTTACATGTTAACTGGTGAACTTTAGAGATTATTTTACATTTTGGCATATCCAGATAAGCCATTTCCCTATATTTCCAGTCATTATGCTATCCTAATTGAACCAGCTGCTGGCAATGCCTTCATATTTACCAAGCAGGGATCACATTTCAGTTAGAAATAATTAGACACAAATGTCAAACTATTCCCACTGCACCAAAAGCCAATAAATAAATCAAAAACTTGTTGTTTTTTTCCCTCAAAGCCTTACTTAAAGCCGACTCCTCTTTCATCAGTTCATTTCTCCTTTCTTTGTCCTTTGCCTCTTTTCATCTGGCTCTATGTCACCATGCCTTCTATTTGCATTTCTACTGCTGCTTGTATTTTATGCCCTCCATCACAGAGCAGTAAACACAAGAGCCGCAGAGACGGCTGGTTTGTTTTTTTAATTAGGTAAATGGGCCTAGGTCTGTGGGACCAGACAGAGAAATCACTCTTTGGACTCCAGAACTGTCATAACGATTTCTTAAATTAATGAGCTTCAACTCAATGTTATTAAAATCTTGCTGTGCAGTGGATTATGCATACAAACCCACTGCTTTATTGCTTTTCTTTCTTAACCTCCTTCAAGGTGAATGCTCCAGTTTCCAAGGACCAAAAATTGTTGATGCCAAAAGGGGGAATTCACCCACACAGTGGGTGACCTCAAACCTCAGCCTTATGCCTGATCCTGACAGGCTGCAGTCTCACTCTCCCACACCCACACCTGGCTGAGTTCAGCTGGTGCAGAGGCGGCACTGCCCATCTTTCCAGGGAGGATCCTTTCAGACACAACAACAAACATGCACTCAGACAGAGCGGTATTATCTGTTGTTATTATTGGAGATAATTATGTTGGATAATTATATCTATTAGGTACGCTGTGTCTTTTTAGCCACTCCAATGTCAATATTTTTTCAATTTAAGTCTTGAGTGTTCGGGAGCCCCATGGGAAAATACTGTGAGGTGGTTATAGAAGGGGCTTGTTGGGACCTAAAAAATGAATGGGTTCTGTGCATTTTGTTTAATTTCTGGAGTAAAGCTCAAATAATAATAAGTTAAATATTTTGCATGCGTGCAGCGATTTTTGAGGCATGTAATGACACGTCTGATCAAACAAGACAAAGCCAAATTATAATTTAGTTTTTTAAAAAATCACTTAGAATAAAAAAACTGAAAAAATGTGAAAATAGTTGCTATTAATCAATTCAGTTTATTCCACTAAAGCTATGATATTGATACATTTTATGTCAACCTGTTGGCTTAATAGAAAGTCAAGTCTACCTTTTAACTTATTATGCTCAACATACCTTGTTTTCTTGTCGTAGACAAGCATTTCTGACTTCTGAGTGACTGTTTTGCTCACAGAGGGCTTTTGTGTGCTGCAGGTGTTGAGGTATATGAGGCTGTGCTGAGGAGTGTTTTATTCCTATGGGCCCCCTGAGGCCCCAAGGCCTGGTCCAAGAGAAAGACCAGAAGCTGTTTCAACTTCCTCCACTGTTTTTTTGCATGGAACACCACTTCAAACACTGTACGTCAAAGCACGTAGCTACACACACAACACATGAATACAGCATGTTTTTATTACACAAACTGCCCACAAAATTAAAGCTGTTTTTTATGTGGGGTTTCTAAGATAAAGACATGACTACGCATTATTTTAGCCTTGAACAACATTTTTTTTTCTTTTCCCCTTTTGTAAAAGAAAGCCTAAACCTGAGCTTTTTGTATGGTTCAGATTTTCTAAAGTGAAAAATTTGCAGTGACGTTTGAATGAAGGAGTGAACTGATATGATTTTGGCAGGTAAAATAATCAAGCAAGTGTTTGCTGATGTTATGCTGCTGAGCTTTCAATAAAAATCTATTTTGAGCTACTTATATTGTTAAATATACATTTTTTTAAGTAGAGTATGGGGATCTGTACTTCTTTTCAGCTCAGCTTAGTTATATACTACGTGTTATTTTTTTCAGTAGTGGAAGAAATATAAGATTGGTTGCCAGTTACACAAAGTTAATATCTTTAAAAATAAATTAAAAAGCCCTGTAAACTACACACACACTGCACACAAGTAATAGATATCCAGAATTGTACTTTATTATTTTATTCATACATGTTGCTAAATACATAAAGACGATTCCTTTAAAATATAACAATCATGTGTTTTACATTTAAAATCTTCATATTGATAGCTACTGCTGTAAAAACTACAGTAAAACTGTAAGACACTATCATAAAATCAGATATATAATGATATAAATATTTGTTTAATATGGTTTATTGTTTCCATTTTAGGAAATATTGCTGGATGCGATGTCGCATATAAATTGGATATCTGAGTTTTCCTAGACTGCATTTCTTACTTTCAAGATAAAACAACTTTAGAATGTAATTGTTAAAAGATAACATCCCCAAAGAGTAATTTGTGCTAAATATAATATAGAAAATATGAGTCCAGAGGTAACTGATAATATATGGTGATATAGTTTACAGTGTTTAATATTAGACTGTAGCAGTAAACGGAGTCCAGTAAACTGGTACTGTGGAGCAGGAGAGCAGCAAGCTCCCAGAATGGATTTTGTTAGCGTCTCTAAAGCCCCTGGAGCCACAACACTGACCTTTCCTGTTATGGAAATGTACTGCTGGCTGTTCTAGGCCCACAGCCACACGCTGCCTGTTTGAATGGTCACACAGGCCCCCTTCTGCTGCCTGCCTCTTTCCTGAGGACTGCTTTTGCAGTTTGTGCTGCTCTGTGAGCGCAAGTTCATAGAGCATTGTTCAACATAATGGGCACAACTTGTTCCCTTTTTATGTTATTCTGTCTTTATTTTGGCACCCTTTTACTCTACGGCGTGGCACAATTGAGTGGAATTTTACTTTGAACAACCCAATAAATAAAGCCTGCTTCTATCTCTGTGTGTGTTGGATGCAAACCAGTTGATACGTGACTCAAAATGAAAATTTAAAAAAAAAAAATCGAGATCGTAGAGTGCTTACTGATCATCTTGCAGTTCGCTTCAAGGCGCCTGCCTCCTTCCAGCCAGTCGCTGTGATTATGGGCTAAACTGGGGCAAATGAAGTGACATGTTTTCCTTTGCAATGAAAACATAGCTGTGTTAATACTTGCATACAGCTGAGAAGCAGCGCTATGCTCTGTCCACCATTATCTGAACTTTCCATGTGTGATGTGATTACAAAGCAATTTGCTTCTTGACAATCTGACCCAAGAAAAACACCTTCTTTATTAAAACAAAACAAATTACCCAATTTAGCCCAAAAGACAGAACTGAATGGTTTAGCAGCCTTCAATACATCACATGGGTGGATTATTATAAACAAATGGAGGCTTTAGGAGTAAATCAGAGAACACAGAACATGATCCGTATCGTGATGTTGATTGTAGCGGTCCCCTAAAACTAAAGGTCTTAAAGAAACTGAGTTGAACAAAGCTATTTAAGCCAATGTTTCTCAGTGTCAGAATTTTAGTAAAGCATACACAAAATTTCCTACACTGTTTGGCATCTAGGTCCCCCATTTTAAAAAGGTACTTTTTATTTTATCCTGTGTAGCGTAGAATGAACTTCAATTTTCTACAAAGCTAGCAGAAGCATGCAAAGATTTTTTATATAATATTATGGCTGTATACATCATTTAAAAATGAAACAAATTGCACCCCAGGGAATTAAACAATGTTGGATTACATACAAAACAAGCTACCTTGTAAAATAAATGTTCTTTGATTGATGTGGCTTAAATTAGAGAGATCTGCAGCAGTGTTTCCAACACGTTCTGTATAAATGGGATTTTAAAGACAACGCTTTTGGCTAGAGAGCTGTAACCACAAGAAAGCCTCCTCAAGCAACGGGGATTAAACACTGTGATATAAACAATGATCAGCCTTTCTGTGCTTGTAAAAATAGATTTACTAAACATCTTGCCAGCAGGAATTTGTGTTAACTTGGACTTGGACTTATATCCTAGAAATGCCATGGAGCTTAGCTCTGCTTGGGCTTGTGACGTCTATCATTGTGAGACTGGGGGGGGTGGTGTTTCCCAGCAAGCCCTTAGAGAACGGTAATCGTCTTCCCAGGATTGGTGAGACGTTAGAGCGCAATAGTGTAGATTAGTCAGCTGTAAGCCTAGATTGTTTCTGATTTGTCAGAGAACATAAGCACAGCTTGGTAATTGTGAGGCTTCTGGGATGCCCTTTCAGTTTTGGTTCTATAGCTTTGGATGTTGCTCATACACAATGAGGAGTTTTTAAAGATTTGTTAGACTAGCAAACCTCAGCTGGAGGTGTGTTTCACTCAGAAATCAGTTCGGCAGAAATCTGTGGTACGCTGTGCATTTTTTATGGTTGCAATTTCCAGGACACACTTTTCCCCAGGTGTTTTCAGATGAGTCCTTTATATGAGAAAACTCTATCAAGCATGACGGTGGTCTTCTGTAGAAACTCAAGAACTCTCGGGGTTATCTCCCCTTTCCAAAAAGTTTCTCTGTATTGAACAGGGTTATCCCCCCCCCCCCCCCCCCCCCATCTATCTTTATCTCCTAAAGACGGTAAGCTCTGTAAAAGGAAGGAAGAGCAGTGGCTCCAGCCTGATATATATTTCCTGTTCCTCTGTGTTCTGAGATGGACTTTTTTCTCACTTCTATATGCAAAATCATTCTTCTTCTTTTGTATGCTTCAGAGGATATTTGCTTTCAGCTTTTGTTGAGGTTTTTCTTCCGCTCGCTCTCTATTCTGCTAAACATAGATGTCCAGTTGGTGTTTGTGTGCCTCTGTCCGACTGTGTTGCATTTTCTTTTTCTGTGAGTAGGATACAAGACGATGATGACCAAAAGCAGGAGCTTAGACACGTGAAAACAAAACTAAAAATACAATTCTGAGCCAATATTTTTATGCAAGTAGTTCCAAATGTTTTCTTATTACACTGTGCTTCATAGTAAAGTCTAGACAGATTTTACTTTTAAAATAATGATTAGGGGTGGTTGCAAAAGCATCGGTCATAAAAACAGTTTCACTGGGTTTTTTTAATTTTTAACTGGATTATCACAGTTGCCACATTTACCTTGATTGTGGTACATTTTTTTTCAGTTTTCTTAACTAAGCTTCAGGCTGAGCTTAACGAGAAACCAGAAAGTACACTCAACACTACTTCAATATCCCCCCACTAACAACATAACCTCTGAATACAATTGAACCAAAACAATAATTAATCCTAAGAAATTGATTAAATAAATAATTGGCGTAATGTGATTGGGAAGGTAATGGAATAAACCGTTCCAACAGCGTTGCCTTCGACGGCTGCTCAAGATCACATATCGGGATCACGTTACCAACTAGGAAGTATATCGCTGAGCGGGAGTAGAGCCGCTCCACGTCCAAGTCACCAAGCGTCGGTTCAGATTCGCCGGTCACATCCTTCGGCTACCGGACCCAAGACCCGCCCGTGTCGCGGTCCTGTGGAACCCGAGAGATGGAAAGAGACGGCGAGGGGTGGAGGAGTACGTTCCTCGAAGATTTATGCTCGGTCGAACTGTCATGGGATGAAGCCGCAACCACCGCGATGGACCGAGTTCGATGGCGTTCTCTTGTCGCCCAATGCGCCGATCGGCGCGGGAGGACCTAAGTCTAAGTAAGTAAAGGAATAAACCAGTAATTTATTGGAAAACTATTTAATTTTTACAAGCTTTTTTTTTCTCTACACAACAAAGTGCTTGCTTACTTTTCCTTTCATGATTTTAAGCGACCTTTGTGCTTCACACAGCCTGAAATTTGGCCCTACAGCTATGCTACTACTTAGTGGTGCTCACAAGGTATAACTAAAGCTATGGTGCTAATGGCATTAGCTTTGCATGTAATTGTTTAAAGACTAAACTATTGGCTAAATTCAAACTTAAAGCTGATTCTGGTCCCAAAAAACATCACAAGAGTGATTTATGACCTTAAATAACTTTAATGTTTCAGTCTTGTGAGGCAAAAGTTAGCATGCAGCTAGCAGGACAAAAATTAAGACAATCATTTCTTTCTTTATTTAACAGCCTACAGCAGCGTGGTTGTAAAGCTAAGACAAACTTTTGTCTCGCTGCTGTTAAATGCCAGAGTCAGCCGAATATAGCACACATCTGCTGCCAGCGGTCACGTCTTAATGTCCGTTAAGAATATCAGACGCATTGGTGTTTGACACAATTTATTTATGAGTTGAATTTAGCAACGGCTCAGTATTATTTGAAAAATGACCCGTTGCGTTCTCTGGCAACAAGATACCCAGCTGACTGATTTCAAGCAAATGATACTTTGTTTTTCCAGTATTTATTACGACCACAGTGACAACTCCAGGCCAACGGTAAGCAGGAATCTGTCTTTCGAGGAGTTGGCCTACTTACACCAAGAACACAAAAGTCTAAATCTGTTCTTTCAGCACTTCTCGGCATCACAGCAAGACAGACAAGGTTTCAGCACTGGTGCCAGCCCTAATAACATTCATGCCTGTTTAACGACCGTGTGCACGTGCATGAGTTTGCGAGTGTCAGCACGGATGAGTTTGTGTACAAGAGAATGAGAGTGTTAGTGATTTTCTGTGAGCAGCATGGTTGGCTGAAAAGAGAGATGAAGCAGATGCTATTTCTCAGTTAGGATAAACTCTGGGCTGTGCCATGAGGCAGCAGGGACTAAGTGTGCATGTGTGTGTGCATGTGTAGTGTGAGACTAATTACAAATGTATTAGCTGTGCCCTTATACAGGAAAGATGGGAGTGGGATATAGTGTTCTCACACTGAAATGCTATATTAAACAAACACCATGAAGTGGGTGGTGAAGCAGTATGTGTGTGGAGAAATGGTGTCTATCTCTGTGTGAGGCCTTTACTGGCTTCACAAGCTGGAACACCACAGTCCTCTTGATGTAAAAATAGACTTTTACATCGTTTTACTTTCTACTTGCTCTGTATAGACAGCCAAAAATATTCAGGCTCAATTATCGTTAAGGAGAACTGTTCTTCTTAAATGTACTGTTTGCATGAAAATGGACATGAGGATATAATTGCGAATATTATTACTGCAAGACGGTAAAACATTTAACAGTAATCACATTCCTCAGATAAGGTTACAAAGATTAACACAAAAACATAATACAAAGGCTGGAAGTTCGTTACCCATTGTGTTTTTGAACAGTTTAGTGATGTGTGTCATGAACTGTGTCCCCCATCAGAGTATTTATAGCCTAAAGCCTCAGTCACATAGGCCTAATGATTGGTCAGTGACCTCCTGACAACCTCCCCAACCAGTTGGGGTGTGGTTGCCTGGGGTTTCTGGTTGTTGCTGAATGAAAATGGTCACAGAGCGGTTGCTGCACCAAAATCCTTGAGACATTGTTGGTGACTAGCAGAATGCTAAGGTCGCCCATGGTGTGAATTTACTTGCAAGTACTCATTAGCTAACCACCAAATCTTGAAAAAGTGCAAAGCATCCCAGAAATTCAGTATGTTTGCCTTCAAAGGAAAACATGTGCCTTACCACTGACACCAACACACTTCCAAATGTGGAATTTTTTACTATGAAGGCAAATAGTTTCCAGTTTTTGTCCCAATGTTCACAGTTTCAGTATTGCTCCTAGTAGTTTTTGAGCTATGGGCAACCACAGCATCCTGCTGTTGTCCTAAGGAATCGCAACCTGCAACCAAATTCACCTAGCAACAGCAAGCAATCTTTCACAACCATTCGCCAGCAAATCGAGGAAGCAGTCCTTGGCAACCTGTTGTTATCAAGGGGTCACTGACCAGTCTTTAGACCTGCGTAAAGGGGTCTGTAGGAGTTGATTTCACAGCAACTTCCAGCAATCTTTGTATAGACAAACACTGCATTTCGTACACTACAACCATAATTTCTTGTGAGTTAGTTATTGTCTGTGACGGCAGACTGCCTCCAACAAAGAAGGCTGCATACAGAAAGGTAGGTAATGCCCTTAAAATCATTGAAAGACTAAGACAAGAAACATATATCACAATATCAAAATCTAGATTTTTAAAATGATTTTTTGGCTTCATATTCACTCATAGTTTGATGTGTCTCAGTGTTTAAGGTGTTTTCCCTTCCCCTTTCCCCTCTTTTCCCTTGTTCCTTCTTCCTTCTCTCAGTTCTCATCTTTCCACTTGTTTCCCTTAAGGTCACAGCTGAGCATGTGTGTGGCTCACTCCGTCAGCTCCAAGCAGCTGGCCCAGATTGACCCCAGCGGTATGATCCAGCACCAACACACACACACTCGCACACACACACATATGGTTGCACACATACACTCAGTAAACAAGAAGGCATACACAGAGATGTCTGCATAAAACACACACACACAAGCGGTTTATTATGTCTGTCTGTGCCACGTTGTGTTGTGTGAATCAGGCTCTATGCATCTGATAAACTTTCACTCCTCTTTTATGAAAATGAAGAACACATGGACACTAAATTACTGGGTAGAACAGTCTACTTAAAAGAAGCTAGAAATATATAATTAAACATACTCGCATCATCCTGTCATTTTAAAATCCCAATAATGTGTTTTTAGAAGCTATTTAAGAAGCTCGTGGAGAGGACTGGACTGCTAGACTTTCACATCCTAGGTCAAGTGGCTGAACAAGATGTTAAACTGTCTTTCACTGTGTAGCAACCCCCACCCATGCACATTAAGATACAATATGTCCTGTCCACTACTTTAATTAAAAGGTCAATTTTATTAAAATGGCAAATTAACACATATTGAAAGCTATACATCCCGCTGTAAAAACGTTATGGCTTACAGAAAACGTTCAGTGTTTGAAGAAGTGTTTCATGCCAAGATACCACTCTCATAGCTGCACACTAAACATGAGCCAAGCATCTGGTAGCTTGGCTTACATAAACAGCGGAAGCAAACAAAATACAGCATATGAAATTAATGTTTAGAAATGGAGTTGTTCACTTTAGTCACGCAGAAATTAAAGATGAAGTGGTCATGAGGAAGCTATAACTCCATATAAGGAGCATGCTTGAGAACAATGATACCACTCTTATGGTAAATGTGGGCTGTAGCCAGCTACTGATTAGCTTAGCTTAGCTTAAAGGCCTACTCTGTTAGCTTGGCACTATTTGTATCTGAATCTTCCTAATTAGCATGCTAAACATCAGTTGTTGTGCAGTTTCGTGGCTGGTAGCAGTGACTATTTAAAATTTTTACTGATTTTCCATCATGATGACATAAAACCAAACACTTGATTTTACTACATTTAAAACAGGTTTCATAATTTGGTAATTATATTTAGAATTCCTGGTGCATTTTAATTCATTAAGAGTCTTTAGCTCCACTCTTTCTGCTACAAATTGAGTGATTTTTTAAAAAGTCAAATATGAGCATGCAGCTATTAGAGTAGTAAACATATGATTCATATCTCTATACAAGAAGCTGTTCGCAAATGTCAACCTTTGCATGCATGCACATGGCTTTATAGTGGAAACTTTTGATGATATATGATGCTGATGCGCACCAAAATGTGCATTGTATAGATCACACAATATATATATATATATGTATGTATCTTCCATTTTGGAATTTGCACAATTTGGTCTGCTTTGCAGGATTTAATGGCGTTCTGATTAAATTTTATTGTCTGACTTTAAAAATGTTGATTAAAAATGAACACTAAAACAAAGTCGACATAATTGACCCGAATCATTTTGCTCTGTTGAGTCTCACTATTGAATGAGCATACAGTTGTTTTCTGGGACTGGAACCAGCAGAGCATCTTTACTATACTCTTGCCCAGAGAGACAATGGATTGGCTGAATTCTTAACATTGGGGTATTTATGCTGCTCTGTGGGTATCCGTGTCCATGTGTGTTAATATGTGTAGGGCTCCTCACAGATGTAGGACTGGCCATTTGCCAGCCATAGGGATCTTTGGGAGCAGGCCTAGGCATGATGTCATTGCCAGTCAGACCAGGGAGCTGCAGTAATCTGTGACATGGTGCCTTTCAAGGAGAAAGCCAAGCAGCTTGTGTTTTAACATTATTACTCAATAGTGTGTGATTATGCACATTTGTATGGTGATGGAATAGGGTTTTTTTTTTCAGCTTTCTTTGGATCAGTCACACGCCTTTATGGTCTCCTCTGTCCGATCATGAAACGATGACCCTCAGATATTGTTTTGGGGTATATATTTCTTAAGTGTGAGAGCATTTGTGTGTCACTCTTGGTAAAGAAACGCAAGACTTTCTTGCTGTTTTTTCTCATCTATTTCAGGTTTGTGACTATGAAGAAGAACAAGCAGACATCTAATGGGATGGCAGTGAAGCAGTGACAGTCAGACAGTTTAATCCAGTGGTTCTTAACCTGGGTTCGATCGAACCCTAGAGGTCGGTGAGTCGGTCTCAGGGGTTCGGCAGAGCCTCCGCCGTGACATGCACGGCTCATTTTGTGCACCAGTAAAAAACATATGTATGTCTTGAATTTGAAAAAAATCATATTTTATTTTTAACTAAAGAGGGGTTCAGTGAATGCGCATATGAAACTGGTGGGGTTCGGTACCTCTAACAAGGTTAAGAACCACTGGTCTAATCCAATTGGTCATTTTATTGAATAGAAACAACAAAATTTACCATGACGCTTTTTGCTTTTACTTGTTCACTTACAGGCTGGTGTTTCTTTGCGATGTATGGAGGCTGTCTGATGCTTTTCCATGTCATATTTATTTATGCTTGGCCACTGACGAGGGAGGTGAAGGGTTAGGTTTAAAGTCAGAAAGAGGAATCATTGAAGTGTTTGCCAGTGTTTATGTTTGTGTCTGGGTTTCCCTCTCTCTCCTTTCCCTCACACCCACAACAGCAAACCACTTCATTCTCGTCACTACACTCTCTCGCTCGCTCGCTCACCTTCTTTTCCCTTTCACCCTACCTGTCTCACCCTCTCCAACTCTGAAAGTACAATTCAAGTCAGCCCAACTTTCCCTTCACCCTGCTGTCTCTCTATACACCTGCCAAACCTTTACTCTCCTGCCTGTGTTTGTACTCCAGTCTGGGTTTTGGCGTGGTTCGTCTGGACGCAGAGGAAGAGGAAAACCCATCAGGTGGGGCGCAGATGGGAGGAGCTTTTGAGCTGCAAAGAAAGAACGCCTGTGGTACTGGTTTCAGGATTTTCCATTGGAACCCAGACGTCTGTGCAAGCTTTATCTGGAGGAAGTTTGCTTCAAATGCACATGCTGTGCAATAACACAGACTGCTTTTGAGAGAAGAAGATGTGTGCTTGTGTGCGAACTCTTTCTTTCTTGCGCTCTTTCTTTCTTTCTTTCTTTTCTTGTCAGTGCATGCTTTCGTGAATGTGAGCAAATTCAATCAGCACTTCAGGTTTCACATGTCACCAGAGTGCTCTGTTTTCAGAAGCTAGGTTTCAAATGACAACCCAGTCCCGTGTCTGCATCTCTTTCCAACCAAACACATTAACACTCACACTACTGCTGCAACAAGGCCTCTGACCTATGAAATATGACATTAATCCCACAGTCTTTAACTTATTTTACCCCATTTTAGCACTTCAGAGGTACCACCACGTCAGACATACAAAACCACTAACCTGACTGTTACAACTCAAACGGGAAGACATGATATAACACCTCCACCCAACTCTGAATTTGTGAGCGGACCAAAAGCATTAAATGCTGAAAAGTATAGTGCAATATATTAAAATATGTGGTAACGCCTTTTAACCTTAGAGGATCTTTGTCATTCACACAACATGGGCATGAAAGCTGCCATGCAACTGCCATGTAGAGTAATTTCAGAATTCAATGTTTTGCCCGAGGGGGGGTTGTAATTGGGCCACCAACCATGTGCAAAAGCCACCCAACACCTACTGCATAGGATGCATGCCTACATAAAACACACAGGAATATGTGTAATATGAAGATAACTGAAATATTCTTAAACCAGCATCCGTTTTTCTCCAGCATCAACATGTTTTGAGTTACCACACGCCAACCGCATCTGCGTGTGTTTTTTCCAAATTAGGCTACTTGCTTCTGCTCTATTCAAGTAAATGTCACAAGTTTGTGCCCACACATACAGTAAGGGAGGATTGCTGTTTTCCCAGAAGACAAACAGTCAAAATGGCCGGTCATTTAACACAGGGCCACCAAGCTTGTCAGCTGAACTAACTTTTACTGGAAGTAAAAGTTTGTATTTTCAGTATGACTCCTTCTTGTGAAACTGCAAACTGAGCTCACGTTGTTTACGCAGTGTTTGTTTTTATCCTTTTCCAGGTGAAATTGATCTCTCTTGATGTTTATGAAGTTGCATCACATAATTTCCCTTTTTGCATTTTTAAATATCAGGAACGTACAAACACACTGATATAGACAGTCATCAAGTTAAGGCTTCTCAGGACATTTGTAGTCACAAATGGTTTACTTGAAATTAAGGGAAAGTTTCCACGAAACCTAGCTGTTTCTCAGCTGGGATTTTTTGGTGTAATTTACAAATGAGAAAAATGTAAACATGTGAAGAAACCTTTGACCTTTCTGTCCACCTCTGCACCATCTGTGAAGCACTGAATCTCTACAGCGCAACTTCAACTACTGAGGTTTAATTTATGCGTACATCTGTATCCTTTAACTCACCGCACCTCTTCTGAGCAGCCTGAGAGGGATTCCCAGCTAGTTTATGGTTAGTTTTAAACCCCCCTGCATCGCTCTCACCTCCCACCTCCTTTGTGGTTTTTCTTGCCTACACTGTGGTAAGCGTGTCACTGTTTGTGAGTCAGTTAAATGCAAAGGTGGAGAAATGCTGTGGTTACCTGATCTTTATGGAATCCATAAGGAGACCCCCATCTCGTCTACTCATAACCGCACAAGGACACAAATACAACAAATACAAAATCTGCACTTAAACTCTCAGTTATGCAAAAGTGAAACTAAGTTAAGTGACAGGTTGGACTGTTTTTGCAACTATGAGATATTTAGTTTTCCTAAAGCGTGACATTGTGTAAATATTACATATCTATGGTGAAAAACTATATTAACTTTATACATCATGGCAACCTGTGATCGCTAGGGAAAATCGTAAAGTGAGTACTGCAACAAAAACGTCCTCATGTTTGCTTTGGTCTCTAGCAGATTGCTGCAGTTGCCCATAATTTGCATGGAAGATGAAAACTGTAAACTGAGAAAGTTTGTCTTCAAAGTAAATTTTGCCCCTCACAGCTGCAACTAACACCTTTGAAAAGTTGTCACTTTTTCTTTCAAGACAAATGTTCTCTGTTTCTGGTTTGCATCACACATTTTCACTTGGTGTTTATAGACAAATCAGTAACTTCTATGCAAACGATAGGCAAGCGTGGCAACCAAAGCAATCCTAAGAAGGTTTTGGTGCCGCACCATATACCTTTTTGTGATCAGTTTCCAGCAAATTCCATAGAATACATATTTTCCCAAGTAATGGATGGTTTCTGGGGGTTCACTAAACACTAGGCCTGCGTGAACAAGGCTTTAGCAATTGATTTTAGAGTGAGTCTGACAACAAGTGGTTAGGAAATTATTTATATTTTTTAATACCAACTGTCAAACTGGTTTTGCCACCTAAGGTAGCATGTTAGCAGACTTGCATTTACCCATGAGCATTAAACACAAATAGTCTGTTTTTTGTTTTGCAGGAATTTACCAAAAGCATGAGTTAAATAATGGACAATTTCATGTTTAAACTATATGGCTGTTGTCCCAGATCTCACCAAATTGCAGTGAACCAGAATTATACTTTAAATGCTCTGTAACTGGGTGTAACAGTAAATCAGAGGACTCATTTTCTTCTTTTATTCAGAATTGACCTGCTGCTGACAGATGAGTTTTTGATGAGAGAAAAATTTACCATAATCCGTCAACCTTTTACGATGCCACATTTTATTTAAATGTCACTTTGTGGTGCACAGGGGATCCCAAGAAGACACAAACCCAGCAGAAGATCACAAATGTAAGCAGAGCGCTGACATGGACCCCACGCTGTGTGTGGGCAGAGTGCTGCTCGTCAGTGTCTCAGCTGTGGGGGAAACTTGTGAGGGAAAAGGAAAGCCCTCATTGCACAAATTTCATGTGTCTGTGTGCATGAGCGAGCACTGACGGTTGACAGACAGAGTTGAGGTTGAGAAGACGGTGGTCTTTATCACACCCACGCATCCTCTTTTTTAAACCTGAAGCTGCTTTACTTGATTTCGCCAACTTCCACTCACTCTTAGTCTGCCTCACTACATTTCACACACTTTGTACTGAACCACACTTAGAAACGGATTGAGTTTCAGAGAGGCATTACATCTCCATCCATCAAACATGATCCTTCAAGTGATAGACACCATTTATCATGTGGTTTAAGATGAAGTATGTTAAAATTACAGGGTTACTTCTTCCTTTTTTTTGCTGCTGCTGCTGCTGCTGCTTGTTTGTTTTTCATATATGCTGATTACCAGTTGCCATCCAGCAACATTTGCAGATGCAGCAATAGGGAAATGAACCACTCCCACTAGCACTGCCAATACTGAAGCCAGTTTTCTTGCCAACATATTTCTGTTAATTAAAAGTGCAGTTTCACTATTTTGTGAGGACCTTAATCTTACTGGAAGTCCCAGCTTTGTATGACTGGTCATGGGTTCAACTCACAGCAAAAGAGGATGCAAGACCATTTAGCATAAAGGTGATATAGTGCTGAACTTTAGCTAGCAGAGGATATGGGGACTTAGCATAAAGCTGCGAAGGCGCTGTTGTTCTCAGCAAGCGGCTGTCCTGGTCGATAATTAGGTCAGCACAGCCCTCCTGGGAGGGGAGGGCAGAGGGGACACTGTAGAAACCCCTTAGCCCCATCACAGCCAGATGAAAAGAAAACAGTCCCAGTACAGGTTCCACATGTAGGGGCGAAGGGTAAAAATGTGTTTTAGATTTTCCTCCTTCCCTCTCCTCTCTGCTCTTGTTTGATTCTGAGCTGCAAGGGGATAACCTCCTAAGAGCTCCTATAACACCTTGCTATCTTGGCCTTTAGGTTTTTTCCTACAATATATGAGTTTGTGTGCATACTGCGATGTGGTCTAGCATATCTATTTCTTCCTTCCTCTGGGTTTTAGCTAATCCATTTCTCTAGGCTTCCTTCCCAGAACAGTGAGACCTTTTTAAAGAAAACAGAGCTGAGCAGCACCTTGGAAATCCCACCACCTTTCTCATTAAAGATGAGGATGAAGACGAAGTTGATTTTCCTGATTCAATTTAAGCCCATGAAACTGGACCTTAGCCACGGCACTTCAAGAAAGGGATGAAAGAGAGACAGCTGGAGAGAGAGGGGGGTGCTTAAGTGAGCCATGATGGCTCTTTTACATTGCTTTTCTTCAGTCCTGATTTCAGGATATACAGGTGACTGTGTGGGGAGCATGTTTTTAACATCTGTGCATGTGGTAGGCCAGTGGGTCAGTCACGGCTTTAGTGTGACACAGTCAATAAAAACACTGAAAAAGTCTTTTTGTCCTTTTAATATAATGTTTTGTACATACTGAAATTGTGGCAATCTGATTAGTAAATCTGTAAAACACAGAAAAAGAAAGCTAGGCGATAATCGCAGTTACATGCTTTATGCTAACTGCGACTCTAATGCAGCTAAACTGTCTTGCATTTGAATGCAGGACAGTTTAGCTGCATTCAAATGTCAGTTTGACTTTAGGTTGACAAGTCAAGAGGTAATATGAAGAGGATGACGTTAAATTTAGAGATAAAGACAGACACATTCGCGTGTGTGGCTGTACCCTGCACGTGCACATCCAAGCACGTGCATGTGGTTGAGAACTACATAATGACCCACCAGCAAAACTGCACGCCACACAAATGACAGACCTACACAGATAAAGACTATTCTTATGTTCATGTAATTCAAACAATAATCTGCTGTGGGCTCACTGATATCCTGCCAAGCTGGGTATCTTCTCTGTAATCACAGTTGTCACGTTTGGACAGAGGAAGAGAGCAAAGATTCCCATTCCCTACCAGGCTTCTGCTTTCTTTAAATCTTGTATTAATACCCTTATAACAAGAATACTTAGTCTGTAGATCTGTGACACTTGGGTTAAATATATAAAATTCTCACGTATCTAAACATCTTAATATACATATAATGTGGGATTCAGCTGGCCCCAACTTAATCCTGGCTACATTCAGAAGGCTAAAAGAATCATTTTGGGAAAGTGCAGAGTTTTACAGATTTCAGGTGGATAGTTAAAATCCTCCTCTAACATATGTGAGTGTCCACTCTGCAGTACATTTGTCTCTGTCAGCAGGCCTTCAGCAACAGCGAGGATCAAACCCATAAAGTAACAATCCAGGAAACCAAGCCTGCTCAAACTGACCAAAGTCTACAGTGTCTACTGGCAGAGGAAATCAGTAAAAATGTTTTTCTAGGGAGATATTTTTGTCCCGCTTTGGAAAAACGACAGTTGAAAAAGGGAGAAAACGAATCATGGGCAATAGAGAATTATGCAAAGGTGGAGTTTAAAAAAAGACTGTTTCTCCTTAAAACATTAGTAGTACAGATGAGTGTTCAAAATACCCACTGGGCAGTTATGCCTCCTGTTTTTTCTGAACCAGGCGCTACTATCTGGTTCTTATGAATCACATGTGGCATCTGCTTACTGAAATAGGCTCTTACTTACCGAACTAAAAAGGGATATGGTTACTGTATTATCAATAAGATTAACAGTGAACACTAATATGAGTCAAAATTCAATTAAATTGAACATAAAATGACAATTAAATCTTGCTTAACCTAATCTTTGTTGTTACATTATCTTAAACTTGAGAGCCAATTAAAGCAATGGCTGACTGTAGTTCCCCTTAGAATACGGTTTTCAAACTAGACCGAAAGTGTGTTTTCACAACGCGAATCTGAGACTTTTTGGTCTCATCTCATACCACCAGCTGTGTTTTTGTTGTCTTTCCCTAAGTTTCTGTCTTTCTCTTCATATCAGAACAATTGTTGACAGGGTCTTTCAAACATTTTGAAGATTGCTTTTTCTTTAGACTCTTTCACTATTGTTCACTCTGAGTTGAACTGTCAAAGTCTTTATGTCCACACAATGCATGTGTAGACTATATTTAAGCCTTCAAATGCTATAAAGAGTCCAGCAGCACTTCAGTCTATGGTCCAGATTGTAATGTGTGTGTGTTGTATGAAATAATCAATTGTGTGACTAATTGAGTATATTAAGCAGATGTCCACCCTTGATTTAAACCTATGGTCGACAACTGCATATCTGCTGGAAAAATCATCCTCTTCACACACACCCACACTCTTAACTTTAAGCTCCACACACATCCCCTACAGTCTCTCTGGGGAGCTACTGCAGGCAGCCTGGCTCCAGTGTTCCTCACTATGACACAGGGGGTCTGCACATACCCAAACTGTGATTCCCTCCTGGGGGCACAGGTACACTAATCCTCTTGGAATCATTGGAAGAAGAAGGTCATGTGTGGTCATAAACACGGTACAAACACGGTTAATGAGTCACAGTAAATCCTGTACCTTGGCTGACATTCTGCATTGTTTGGTGGAAATTTATTCAGGGAAGTTATTGTGGAAAATGTCTCTCTCCCAACGTTTTCACTCATTATCCACACGCACTCTCTCTGCCTCTCTTAAATCTTTTCCTAAATGTGACCTTCAGTAAAAAAAGAACCTTGTCTGAACTCAGAAGGGAATTGAAGTTATGTAAAAATAAAAAAAGAAGAAAAGATTGCATTTCTTACATTGCTAATGCAACAAAAGGTCACAAAACCAGCAGTCTCTCATTTTCATGCATTTCAATTAAAATCTGCCTGCATGAAATCCTTTAACACTTGATCACTGTGGACGATCCCCAACCTTTTACAGTAAAGATTAGCACAAAGAGTTCCTTCCATGCTATCTTTGTCGTATCTGCCTTCTTCTGTATATAAAGACGGAGACTACAGTAGGTCTGAGAATTTTTTTTTTAAAGAGTTTTTTTTTATGTACAGTTTGTGTAGCATAAACTAAACAAAGGACATCTTAACAGCCTTGGATCACACTTCAACTGGCATTGCCAGTTCTTTTATTCTTGCTGACATTATGGCTTTAGGAATTCACCTCCGCCATGTTCGACGACCTTTAGTAGCCATAACTCAAAATGATTTTCTGTATGATTGGCTCTGTATCAGTCTCTCTTTCGATGTTGCATCAGTTCATGGGGGTTTGTTGACATTTGTTTATGCAGAACTCTCTTGAAGTCTCTTGAAGTCTGGACTTTTACTGGGCCATTGCATCACTTTGATTCTTTTTCTTTTTCAGACAATCTCTTATAGATTTTGCACAACCCTATTTCTTCCAAGATTTAGCTGTCAGACAGATGGTCTCACATTTGATTCTTGAATAGTGTAGCATACAGAGAGTTCATAGTTGACTCAGTGACTGCGAGACAACCAGGTCATGTGGCTGTCAAGCAAGCTCTAATACACTAATACTAATACACTGTAATAACTGGCACACTGACGTGTTATGCATCATTCACACTCTAATGTGCACAACTTGGGGTTCAGTATTTTGCCCAAGAATACTTTGACATGCAGACTGGAGCAGCCAGGGATTGAGCCTGAAACCTTCTAATTAGTAGATGATGTGCTCTACCTCTACTGAGCTACAACCAGACCAATAATAATAATACTACTAATGCAGAAAATTCATAATTATGATTGGTAACTACTTTATCAATGCAGTGATTATCATTCTCTTTTGCAGACTTCTGTTTTTGTCTCACTGCGACTGATTCATTTGTGAAATCCCCTTTTAGAGACCCACAGGCCACTTAGAGCCTGTTGACCTCTGACCTCTGGGAGGGGTTAAGTATGGGAATGAGAGGGTCACTGAGAATTCAAGGGTTAATTGTCGTTCTTCTTAGAAGCAATCGCCAACATCACCCACGCTTGATACCCTCCCACTGCCTCCAAGCAGACACACACATATATTTGACAGCTACAACAGCAGCTCGGCTTTCTGTCCTCTGCAGTGTCTCCTCGTATCCTAGCCTGCAGGCAAACAGTTCCCCTTTCTGTAGACAGATAGATGTTCTTCTTGTTTCCTGCTACATATTTAGCATACCAAAGAGAGCTAGAAGGTCAAGCCTTGCCAAGGCCTCTCCCCTAAGGACTTTGTCTGGACTCTACCCAAGGGATCGTCCAAATACACAACCCCACCACAGTTTCAGACATGGAGCCCCTGTTTTGTCTGGATACATCAGGGACCATCTTCTAGTCTGTTATAGCTGAAAGTTTTGGCCTCTGTAGATAGTTTACTCATTGATAACTACACTGAAGTGGGTCTCACAACTGTGTTTGTCATGTGGGGAGCATTTTTACTGGAATTATCTAAAAGATCATATCAAATCATAAGAACATCTATCTGTCTACAGAAAGGGGAACTGTTTGCCTGCAGGCCAGGATACGAAGAGACACTGCAGAGGACAGAAAGCCGAGCTGCTGTTGTAGCTGTCAAATATATGTGTAATAGCTGTGACTATTACAGCAGCCATCCAAAATGCTCACATTTCAGTTTTACTGAGAGAATTTTCTAATATTCCATTAGTCTGTTACTTATCAGTAGGCACTTAGCAATAATTTGCAGTAACTGTGTATGCACATTGCAGTTTATGGATGCAGCTTACTACCATTAGCTGATAACATCACTCCACCATCTCATCCAATCACGGTCACTTCTGGCTCCAAAAAATACTCCCAAATAATGTAATTATGGGTGGGTAATGTCAAGGTGGTTACATTCATCTTTTATGTTCCTTTTATGGTTACATCCCAGGACACTTCGGAATGATACTGGAAAATGTAACATTAGTTGGAGTGGAATTTTCTTTTCTTTTTTTTTAAATCAGGCTTAATTCTTGTAACAATTATCGTACATCAATTTATTCCAGCTGTTCATATGAAGGACACTGTAGGGCTACAGGCACATGTGTGTGAAGAGTAACAGGCATGTGTGTGGTCATGTGAAGCAAAATAGATCTGATTAGTGGACTGGATGGAGCGCAGCAGGGTAAGAGGGTGAGATGCAAAGACAGAGGAAAGCCAGGTTGGAATGGAAGGGTAATTGGCTAGGATGAAAAATGAGAGTCCTTGACCTTTTGTTACCTCCAGGGATTGCTGATAGCATGAGAGCCCATCCCATCGCCCCATCTCTATGCCACTCCCTCACCCATAAAGATCTTTAACTACAGGGATGGAGGACAGGAGGGATAGAGGTAAAAACAGCCGGAGAAGCTTGAGAGTGGGGGGGAGGTTCTTGGCCGTTCTGGGGTGTGGTGATGATCTTTTATTGTGTGTGTGTGTGTGTGTGTGTGTGTGTGTGTGTGTGTGTGTGTGTGTGTGTGTGTGTGTGTGTGTGTGTGTGTGTGTGTGTGTGTGTGTGTGTGTGTGTGTGTACATCAGGGTCTCAGCTGTCTTTGCCTCCATTAGTCCCTAATAGGGCTGTCACTCTGGGCTTTTAACTCTGCTTGTTAGCATGGCAGACAACCAGCAAACTCGGTGCTGATGGCTTTCTGTTCACCCGCTTCCAGTTCCACAGATGTCTCCATTAGAATTCCTATCAATCCAGGTCAATGCCCTTCATGTATAAATGAGAGCGTGTATGCGTTATGAGGCCTACCTGAACTCCAACACCTGGAAAGATTCTCAACAGTGCTGCTTTCTTTAGAGCAGATCAGCAACTACTTCATAATCTGATGTGCAGTACAGTTTAGCAGGAATTCCCCAGCGCCCTCAGTATGACCTGCTGGGTCTGTGCACAGCATGGTGACAGGTGTGTCCGTTAATTAAAGCTCTGAGGTAATAACAGGGCGGCAATTGAAGCCTGGCTGTAAAGAACAGAGGCCCAGGGGATGGAGAGTTGCTGGCACGAGTTTACCTGTAGAATGAAAAATCCTCTTTGTTGAAGAATGGTGAAGTCTGGTGAACAAAGAGGTATACTTATTTTGAATTTGAAGTTTTCAGTAGAGTCAAGTTAAATTTATGCATGTTGTTTTGGAAACTGCTGCTCAAGGTCTGCCTCAAATGTCCACTCTACTTAAAAGAAGTACATTTTGCGCTTTAGGGTGTCACAGGAAGTGAAACAGCGACATAGCCGTCAGTGTCAGGGAGCTCAGTGAGTTAATAGTTTGGGCTAGTTAGTCAGAAAAAGTGATCAAGGAAGGGTTTCAGAGAAAGGATTCAACGCAAGAGAGTAAGCAGCTGTGAGGAGGTGCAGTTTGTCCTTGTTAAACTCACAGCCATATGGCCGGCATCTGAGCTGGTTTTGGAGGTGATTTTTATGGCTGCTTTTATAGCTTGGCAGGCTCACACCGCTCCAATGAGAAAGTGCCTGCCTACCTGCCAGTACACGACCATTCAGCTGATGGAGAGGAATAAACGTGAATAATGTCCTGAACTTTATTCTACATTTGGAATATTAAAAAGCACCGAGATTCTTGGTCTTGGAAAAAGATTAGTGAGGATAATTAGGAAATACTTTTGGTGCTCACATGTCCTTACCCTTTTGTCTTTTCTTTTCTTTGTTACACTACTTTGTCCCCTGCTCTATCCATCATCCATCCCTTCAGGCCCTTTATGCCTATTAAAGGCTCCCAGTGAAATGTGTCCATTTGAAATGAAAACAAACAGTGCTAATTTCAGTCCCCTCGTTCTCTAACCTGATGGGTGTGCTACAATAGCTGTGTGTGCACTGAAGACCTCTCTGAAAGTGTCTCTATGAAGTAGGATTGGATCACAATTTAAGTTTCACCAACCAGCAAAGAAAATATTTTACCCTCCACTTGTTCTCCGTCACATGTATCCCATTACTTGGCCATTGCAATCAGCGATAAATGCTTAACAAACAATTATGCTTGATACTAAAAACAGTGTGATTACTGCATTTTTCTTTAGATCTGCACATGCTTATCTGTGCACAGAAACAATTTTTTACTGTTACATTGTTACATGGTTTTCTTCTTTGTTAAACAGTTAAAGAAGCTCAATTAATTCTAAGAAAAACCATGGTATGGGAACCTGCCCTCGATCAGACTCACACACATGCATTATATCTGCCACGAAACTAATTGCGTTTCATCTTTTCCCACAAAGTTCATTAGGTTCTGCTGCCGTTGTTGTTTGACTTGCCAAGCCTTTCCACCAAATTGCATTTCTCAGGCATTTCTTTCAGCGTTTGAACTTGAAATATGAGGGGGATCAGGTTTCTACTGAGGAGAATTAGTGAGTGCGTGTGTTTGTGTGTGTGGCTGACTGGCGGTTTCTCGTCTGCTGAGAGACTCCTGTGCGGACCAACAGATGCTCCACACACAAGCTGAGAGAACGGGTTAAGCTTTTGCACTCAAAAATCTACTTTTACTGTAGATGTTTAACGTAACTTCTTGCTGTTCTCAGTTTGATACATCTGGTATCAAACTAAAACGGTAATGAAAGACTGCATACTTTGCCAAGGCAAACAACCCATCTCGCACATTTTATTATCAAGAACGTTATCTGGATCTGCACCAACGTTTTATGGCCTTTTCCTTTAGCTATATGCTCCTCCTCATCGAGTTATAAGATTTCCAGCTCAGTAATTTTTAAGTAATCTTGCTGACAGCCAAAAAAAACAACAAATAAAGTTCTGTCTTCCAATGTGCAGTGGAAAATAACTGCTGAAATAAATGTGACATGAAACATGTGAGTAAAGAATCCTTTAAATTTCTCTGATGAGACAAAAAGCTTGCAGCATATGAAACCATGAAACAACTTTATCTTCATGGATTCCATCTTTTGATTCTTACTGTGCATATACAGTCTGTGGGTTTTATTGAATTAATACAATTTATGGCACAAACTCTTTATCTCTAGAACTAACTATTCATTCAGGATGGCAATATTCACTAATGTTTCCACCTGTATGAAAATTCTATTCAAATTTGTGCTAAAATAATTTTGCATTATATTCAAACACACTATGTAAACAAATAACTTCACATCGATCTGTATGAGAAAGCTGAAACATTTTAGATATGTCAGAGGTAAAAGGCCAATCCTCCACTGTACACGGTACAGTCTAAGATAAACTTTAGATCTTTCGTGAAGATATCGGTCAGAATTGATCATCAGAGTTCCATCCACCAACCTGCCAGCAAAGATGCGCTTGAGATCAAAGTGAAACTCACACTGACGCACATGTTGGCTGGGGAGGTGATTCAGAAGACTGATCGTTTATCTCTGTGTTCAGGTAACCACATCTGTGGGTGCTGTATTCATGTTTACATCACGATGATAGAGTCTCAACTAACCACAATGCTTCACTCCTCTCTCTCTCTCTCTCTCTCTTTCATCGTGACATTGTGTTGTGGAGGACTCATGGATCACGGCCAGAAAGCAGTTCCCCCTCTCCTCCCACCCTCCCCTCGCCTCCTTGCTCTCACATCAAACCTGACCTTCAGAAACTAACTGCAGGCCCACTTTAAGCTTGTGTTGCGGTTTTGGCAAATGGCAAAAAGAGGCAATGTAGGAGGGAGATGGTGATAGGAACGCAACAATTAAATTGGAGGAGAAAAGATGGTTAAAAAGATTTGATTTGACATTATTCATGCAGCTATGTGGAGGCAGAGAAAAGGATAGTGGAGGGGAACTGAAAAGAAGGGTGGTACAAAGCTGAAATCTGAACTGCTGCCAAAGTATTGTAAGAGTAACTGCTCCGCCTGCAGCTGTCCTGGTAATCTTTCCCACAGCTCTTTCCCCCCCACCTCCACATCTGTCCTCATTCCTCCTCTCCTCTCCTCTGATGAGGATCCGATCACCAAAACAAAGGAGCTTTCTTGGTGCTATAGGAAACCTGGCCACACACTAACATAAGGGCAGAAATCTAAAAGTGGGTTTTCCAAAGAAAGAGAGAGACAAAGTTGAAACGACTCCCGAGCTGATGCACTTGGGTTTAAATGGAGGAGAAAGGAGGGGACGTTAAATGGAAAATGGCTGTGTGCCAAGTGGCAAAGTGCCCTTTCAGCTGTCTGCTTGTTTTATACCGACTCCTCCATCACAAACATTGCCGAGGACAAGCTTTGGTTTATGTGTGTGCACGTGCAAGCGTACCTGCAATAACTTGTTCTGTTTACCACACACTGTAAAAGGCCTTGTTTCGCAGACAGTTCAGACGTGTCTGTTTTGGACTGGGGACAGAGAGACGTGTAATTTAGAGTGCAGCCTTATTTCCTGTCAAAGACTCATAAAGACAGATGATAGCACACTCGTGAACATGTGCCTGTCACAGACCTCTTGACAAATATGCTACTATGTGTGTGTGCCTGCCTGTAAGTGCGCTGATCAGTCAAACTCCTCTCTTCCCTGCATGCAGTCAAAGAAATGTATTGTCTGCTCTTATCTGTGCATCAGTGCAGAAGGAGGAGAGGAGGAGGAGCTGCAAGGGTGTAGTTAACCCTCCTCCCCCATCCCCCCATCCCTACCCTGCTTTTGAGCTGTGAGATATATTCACCTTTTAGCGCTGACAAAACAACATATAGTGCATGCTACTGAATGATGAATGTTGCTATTGAAGGCGAAAGTGGTGTCCTCTCAGTCTTTGAGACGACTTCAATTAACAAGGCACAAAATTAAAGATGAAAAAGCAAAGACAAAAATATTATACATATGAAAGTTTCCTTACAGAGGGGCTGAATGAGCATAAAAATTGTGGACATTATATATATGACCATCATTGTCAGCAGCTCCCAAACTAGGTGACTACATATAAGATGTTTTGAAGAAATATGTTAAACCACATTCCTTATATAACAGCTATTCATAACAATACAAAATCTTTCACAATGAAGCCAATGTTCCCTTATGCCAGTACTATTGACGAACGGTCTTCATAATCAGAATCAGAATCAGAATACTTTATTGATCCCTAGGGGAAATTATTTTTTTGTTACAGTGCTCCATTACAAACAAACATTAACAAAGACAGACAGTAAACTAACTAAGAATAGCACAATATATACAGGCATAGATATATACATAAAGTCACTTATTAATAAATAGCTAAAAAAGAAACATGTGTAGCTGTTGCAGTAAACTATAAGACCCTTGATGTTGCTCTTTTCCATATCTTGGCATTTATAAGGAAAATGTAACAACATCCAACCACAGTGTATGTAAAAGGTGAACAAAGCATCAACTTTTGGCATTCCTGATTTTTAGAGAAACTTCACAGATCCTGGTGAGTCTAAATGAGAAACTGAGGGATGCTGAATGCTAATACAATAGCAATGTGTGGATTACAAGGCAGCCAGGCTCTAAGAATACCCGGCTTTCATTTTTATTTCATGCTACATGAAATTTAAGAGGCGTTATGTTGAATTAAATAAGACATGAATCTACAAAATCTGAAGATAATCTCATTGGCAAAACAGTCACAGAGGCTATAAAAGTGAGCGGCAGGGACATTTTTTTCACAGGCGTCTATATAGTTGAAGGATCAAATAAGTTAGCCCCTTGTCTACCATTAAAATTATAATTTATATGTGGTCTGTGGATGGAATAAATATAAAATATGTATTTAGAATATGTGTTTACTAATATGTCAGTGTGAAAGAATGCTAATCCACGTAGCCTTTATCGTGGTACCGCTAGCACAGCCTTCTGGGCAAATAATGGGGAGTTTATTCCTGTTTTGTGGTGAAAGGAGCCACTGGTTGCTTTGTCTTGCTGCTTTGTCTCTAACTCAGAAAATGTTTTATAGCCCTTGTCAGCATGGTGGACCTGCAGCCTTGCATGTCTCCTCATGCAGGATCAACAACATACACTATTAATAAGGGGAACCATTACAAGCAATGTTTCAGAGCAGAACTGAATGAATAAATGAATGCAGTTACACTGCAAGCAGGAAAATTTAAAAAAGGTTAAAAATGTCTAAAAATCTGTGGACTCATCAACATCCTCCTAATTCTTTTAAAAGTCTCCTTCATTCATTGACAGTCAGTGAATGAATATTGATTTCATTTATTATACTTACTTGATTATACCTGAAATTGACTTGCTATTGGAAAATTATCATTACTGCATTAACGCTGTCAAGTAGAGCAACCTATATTAAGACATCCAAAAAGCACAAGTGCATAAAAAAACTACTTAACCTCAGTATGAGGGTACTTGTGATTAGTTAACTTCCATAAGTGTTTAAATGTTAAGTAGTTTGAGTTGGCAAACTTGAGTCTCTCAGTACAGTGTGGTAGCATTGGTATATAAACCCATTCACTCTGGTACAGTATAAGTATTGTTTCTGCTTAGTTCCCAGCAGAGTAGTAACAACAGTGAATGCAATAAAACAAAGACCTCTCTTTAAAAGCTCTCTGTTTGCTGTTAAATCCTAGAGAACAGATCTGGAGCCCAGTATGTTCTGTAAATGGTATCAAGTAGATTTTAGCTGCTATTTTGTTAAGTTAAGATAAGAAACATGCTCAAAATTCCCCAGCATCCAGTATACCCCACTGTGCCTGATTGTCTGTGTCCTGACATGAGAAAGCCTGGCTGGGTACAGGCCAGCTGGAGCAGCGTTGAGCTCCTCTGAGAACCCGAGTTACAAAGACTCACTGTGCTGGAGTGGCACAGAAAACCTCTCCCTGGCAGCAGCTCTGAGAGTTAACCAATGCTGGGCAACACTTAAAAAGTGATTTTCTGTCTGCCTTTCACCTCCACGCTCTTTGCTCTGCTTTCTTACTGGCATCAGCTTTTCTGTCTGTCCCTGTCAATCGGTTCTCTCCGGTTCTCCTCAGGTGGATCATTTAGCAGGTTGAATGACTCATTCCGTCTTTCTCTTTCCGTCCGTCAGCTTTCTCTTTCCTTTCCAGTCTCTTTCTTTTTCATTTGTCTCCGTCTCTCTGTGTAAGTGTGATTGGTTATTTATCCAGCAGCCACTACATGTGATTAGTTTCCAAAATAGCTTGCCCTTTTGTCCATTACTCCATCAGCAGCATTATTTTTTCAAAAAAGAGTCAGAGTGATTATCCTGCCCTGTTTTTATAAGTGTTTTATACATAATCCCTTGACAACAAGACTGTGATGTCATCACCGTGAGATTTTTAGACCAAGATCAGGCTCACTGAGCTTGAAACATGGCACTAATCCCACTGTAAGTGGCCTAAAATCCAGCCCAGGTGACAACTGATCAGGCGGAGAAAGTAAGGCTGCGGGGAAATCCCTTTCTATTTGGAGATCTGAATTCCCCACCGTCCCACCCCCCCTTCCCTGTCCTGCTGCCGTTACCTTGAACTTAAGCTGTTTACAAAAAATTCCCCACCAAAAAAACAGTCAAAGAGCCAAAGCCCTACCTGAGACAAGGTAGTACACTAGTCTGTCTTTCATGACCATATCTGCAGTAGTTTTAATCACATTGCCCTTTTGTGGAAAAACACGTGTAACCCCAAAAGTTATCTGCAACATTTAACAGGATTTCCAATTTTTCAGATATTTTTGTTTTGTCATTCAGGAGTTAAACGGAAAGCCAAAGAATGTCTTGGACTGAGCTTTGGGTGTAATCCCTTGATCCCTGCTGGTTACCGCAGTGCTCCTGTCCTAAACACGCTAATGCAAATACTACACCGTATCAAGAATAAGACTAAGACCTCTGAGAGAGCCATAAATACCCACTGGTTATTCAAACAAGTCACATTTTATTTTCTGTAATCCAAGAACAAACAGCAAATATTTGACTTTCAGTTTTTGTTCAGCATCAGATAAGCTCAGATCCTACAACAGGTGGGGACTCTCGGCTTTACTACCCAGAAGGTGAGCAAAGACCTGAGCAAAGAGATGAGTAAAGGTGAGCAAAGAGAAGAGTCATTTTACTGCTAATGGCATGTAGGTTTGTCAAAATCTTAGCTCTTTTAAGTGTTAATATTTAAAGTAATTATGGTTTGACTGCTTATTTACTTTCCTGCCAAGAGTTAGATGGGAGCAGCTATCCCAGCACAGTAGTAGAGGAATCCAGTCATGTACGTCTCTTCTTCTTCTTCTTCTTCTTCTTCTTCTTCTTCTTCTTCTTCTTCTTCTTCTTCTTCTTCTTCTTCTTCTTCTTCTTCTTCTGGCTGTTCCCTTTAGGGGTTGTCCTTAGTTCCCTCCTCTGTCACACCTTGTGCATCTCAAACAACCAGAATAAACAAAATTGCAAGAATAAACAAAATATATTATTAATTTTGCCCAGACTGCTGAAAATGAAGTGTTTTGCTTAAATTCTCTCGCGGATCTAAATTTGTTGTAGCTCTAGTTCCTCATGTCAGCAGGTAATAATGTAAAACCTAATCAAGCGTTGGCTAAAACACACATGTGTATATTAGTTTGCAAAGTTCACTTGGTCAGGTGACAAGTTTATATTCAGCGGCACCCTCAGGTGAACTATACCCACACTCATATGGACATCAGTAAAGGGCAGCTCCTGACCTGTGACCCCTATGAAGGTTTGGGGTAAGCTAGAGGGGATGAGTAGCTGACTTAGTTGACCTGTTTAGTATGTTTAGAGCTAAGGTTGACCTCAGAATCATGGCCACTGGGTCAGTCCAAGGTGTGAAGCCAATGACCCGACATCTAAGCTGTTACTCCTTTGTCTTTTTGCTTCCAGTACAGAAACCCAAACAAGAAATTGAAGTCACACCAGCTTATTCTCCCTTCCCTGTTTCCACCTTTTCAAATCCCCGGGCCGACCTATGTAAATAAACGTGTGTACAGGCGGTCGACTCACCTCTACTCCCCACCATCTCCTACTTAAATAAACATATGAAGGGAAGTGAGGGGTTAATAAGGCCAAGTTTAGGGAGAAGAAGAAGAACGGGGGGAGCGATGGAGGCATGGAAGGAGGGGTGGAAGGTGAGGGAGACCCAGGGGAGCTCATTATACTAACTCAAAGTGCACACGCACACACACACATTCTGATGCACACCTCCAAACTTTTTTAACACACACACGGAGACTTGTTACTCTCCATGTGTAACATATGCTGGCTTAAAGCCCCATTAACACACAAGTTTTATAAGCGCACTTACTGAAAGCAGTAACCCAAAAGCCTTACTGTTTGCTGGTGAGGTGAAGCCCACAAGTGACAAAATAACAGTAACGTTCAAGGATATTAAACTGAGTGTAGCAAAGATCCGGTGTCTTATATCTTAGTGTTTTTTCTCTCTCTCTCTAGAGTTTAAGATAACAATTTCTTCAGGAGCAGGCAGGTATATCTGTGTTACACTACAAATATATTTTGTTTTTTAGCTTTTCTCTGAATCTCTCCAGCTCGGCACTGTTTATTTACAAGTGCTTGTTTTATGATCATCGCTTTAATTGATAGTTAACTATGGCTCTGCACTCCCACTGTTGGATGAACATAAACAAGTGCTAAAGAAAAACACGTGTTACTCTCTTTCAGCTCTGAGTGTGTGTGCATGCACATGACCTGGGGTGTGAGAGCCAGGAAAGCCAGACTGGTTTCATTATGCTCCAAACTAGCCCATTACAGTTCAGGGAGAATCGTCCAAACCTTTAAAAAGTTTCTATGGCATTACCATCTCAACTTCAACTTTCCTCACTCTCTTCTTGTTCCTCACCTCTGCCTCCACTTTCCTCCCCCTCTCTGTCCACCACATGACACACACACACACAAACGTGCAAACTGCCACGCACACAAGCTCACGTGCGTGCAAACACACACACACACACACACACACACACACACACACAGAGGAACGTGGCATTCACTCTCTCTTCCCCCAGCGATAAAGTTTCATAGCCACCTTCTCTCTGCCCTCTCAGATTGACTGCCCTGTGGAAAGAAACACAGCAGGTTTGGGAATTGTAGATCTCTATCTTTCTTTCTGTTTTATTATCATCAAATATTCTTATTGCTGGAGCATTTTGGGCTCCTCACTTTCATTCCCTGTGATGTTCAATTCAGATTTCTGCGAAAGGGCGACAACAACAGGAGGACTCGCTCTGTCAGAGCCTGGTTAGTGGTCAGTTTTTAACTAGGTCAAGGTGATTTTATTACAGTGGATTTACAGTGGTTCTCAGACTCTAACCCCCAAATAGAAATGTAACAGATTTTATAGTTTTAGGTCTTTCTATATTTTAATACTGAGAATGGTGAAATTCATAGACTCCAAATGAAAGATGGATGTTCCCACCAAGTCACCACACTAAACTTTAGAAAGATGACTGTCACCATCTTGCTAAAGTTGGTTTTTAGGTATCAGAAGAAACTTGTCTTTGGATTTGGTGCATCACAAAGATGTGCCTGCTAATCAGTGCCAAGTTACATACAGATAAATACTATGATTTCACTCACCAAACTAACACCGACACCACACACATGGTTGAGAGAACCAGTTTGGGGACTCCATTTAACTGAGTATAGGCCCTAATTATACAAACTTAAGCTGCAACAGAATTTAAACCTCTTCAGTTGTAATGAATGGGGAAAAATGTCAACCAAACCAAATCCATTTCTTCTACAAGGCTGGAAATATGTTTATTTGCTGCTCTAAAGTTAGGCATTTTACTACAGGAGTCCATAGGGGTTAACTTCCCTTTTTAGTTAGCCTTAAAATGACTATTGGAGGAACTACCATGTTCACCCTTCCATGTTTGCTTTATTTTTCAGGCCCAGTTGCCACCTGGCAGCCTTACTGGATTTTGCATTAAGCCAAAAAGAAGCTGAGCAAACAAACTGTGTGCTTTTGCCAACAGATTTGACATCAGTTTCTTCATCTATCTCTAACCAACAAATGAGTATGTTTCAGAAAAGTCTAAACTACTCATTTAGGAGAGAAGTAGGAGAAACTGCACTTTCAATAATTACAGTGCAGATGTCTCTGTTGCAAAGCATTTTAATGACTTAAAGAGGTCTAGCACATCTGCGCTGTATGGCAGGGCTGGTGGTCTGTGATTCTTATTGGGTTGTGTTTGATTTCTAATCTTAATGTGCCCTGCATTATGATCGTGCACACATACACATCGCACACTCTATTATATGAGCCATTTACCGTGTCGCCATGATAAAGCTCTTGGCGCTCTGCTGAAGCTGTTTTAAAGCCCAGACACCCTTAGCCATTACTCAGGTGATATGCCAGCAGCCCGTGATCAATGTGTCTCTAATAGAGAGAATGAGGGAGGGCAAAAAGCAAGAGAAAGGCAGCAATATTGATAGAGAGAGGCAAAGATAAGCACATAGAGGGATTGCACTTTTACCTTCACATTTATCACCTTCTTCATTCAGAGCAATAGCCGGCCCTGACCTGTGCTGCAGTAATAGCCTGTCTGGATGCTGTATTTACGAGGTGTCATCAAAACAATTGCATTTATCTCGGCACCCAGATCATACACTTTCATCACTTTTATCATTATGTCTTCACCTCTGTGTATGCAGGTGTGTGTGTGTGTGTCATGACCCATGCTTCAGCAGGAGTGAGGAAAGCTCAGGGGTGACTGTTGACTGTGATGCGGTTAATACTTCTTAAAGTTCAGCCAAATCCTGAGGTCATCACTCATGCGTCTGACCTTCAATCTGTTCACGTAGCTTATATCCTATCAGTAAGTCTATCTAAGTCATACTTGGGCGGTCGGTACACAGAAATGCCTTCGGGCTTTGCAGCAGTTTTCAGAATGTAAACACTGTGAATCATAAAGAGGATTGAAGAGCACTGTGATGGAAGAAGAAACAAAGTGAGGGCTTTGGCTGTGCAGTGTTATGTCTGTGCATGGGAAAGGGAAGCTGAAGAAGCGAAAACTTTGATAAGCCGGGTTGAGTGAAATGGGGGAGGTGCCATTGTGTGAGTGTGTGTTAGACTGTTTTAACGTGTGTGGGAGATGTGGAGAGCGGAGCGGGTGAGAGTGCCAGGCGATGTAGGGGGGAGAGAGAGCGGGGGCGCGTCTGGAAAGTATCAAACCTCAGCTTTGCATATGTGTGAGTACACGTGCATGTGTGATGCGTTGTGGAGCCCCTCTGGTCTCTGGCTTGTTAACCTGCAGGTCACGGGCAGCTTCAGGTGATGAAGTCAATGCCTGGCACACAAGATGAGAATAATGAGCTCTTCCAGAAAAAGCACATGTTCGTGAATAAGAATACATACATACATACATGTGTTCATGGTGTTTTTGATGCTCTTTACATCGAAGGGCTGTTTTCACATTTAGGGAATCGTGCTTACTTGTCAACCGATTCTCCTCTTGTGGCTAAATAGCAACATACACAGCAACCAACTGGCTGTAGATTCATATGTAACCTGCACTATATTTTGACTTACAGTATGATTTTGGCATACCAGGTGCATGCATAAAGCTTATCTCCATTCTATTTAAATCACTTCTCCAGAAAACTATCGTCTGAAGCATCTGAGAGGAAAACATCTTATTTTCTGAGATGGACTGAAGGCCACTCCTTTTAGAGCAGCCTGTATTTCTTTGATCATGGGTATTGTGTATGTGTGTGTGCTCGTTCTACAGAAAGAAAGAGGCCAGCAGCTGGTATTGTGTGTGTTTTACCCCGTGAGACCTGGTTGGGGCTGGTGTTGTATTACATGTACTGGTGTTGCTGAGGCGAGGTGGGGTGAGTTGGTTCGATAGCCAAGAAGTGAGGGGTGATAGATGAACATGGTGATGCAGGGTGAGTGGTGAGGGGGTGGATACTGGGCAATTATGCCCAGACACCCAAAGCTGTTCTCATGCTCTGGCACTGGCTATTGTAGTCTGGAATTTGAGAAATCCATTTGATCAGCACGGTGTGTCTGTGTGGGTGTTATTTTGGATGGCTCCTGAGGACAAAACAGCCATCAGAGAAGGAAGAGAGAGAACAGACAGAGGAGACACAGTGCAAGGCTTACCTGATGAATACACGAACCTTCAACACACATTTTAAAGCTTAGGCCACGGCCTAAGACTCAACATTTTCATCAGCAAGAATGCAGCACTACATGTTTGGAACACTGCAAACTATATGCAATCTTTTAGAAAAAAATTTTTGTCTAGGCGATGGAAAAGAAAAAAGAACAACATTCCAGTTCACATTGTGTGGATGACAAGGGTGGAAAGGAGGAGCACTCTGAGATATTTTATCTGCCCCTGCACTCTTTTGCACCTCTGCACTCAAAGGGAATCCCATCTTTTCTCTTTGACCTCAGCATTCCTCAGACTAAGAGTGAATGCAAGGTCAGAGAGTGTGTGTATGTGTGTGAGAGACGAGTGCTCACCTTCAGACTACTTAAAGTAATTAATTCGATCCTCAGCCATGCAGTTTTGATGGTTGAATAAACCAAAGAGAAAACCTACACCTTAGTGCTGGGTTTAATGTCTCATCTACAGTTAAGGTCGTCCTGCTGAGATGATTTTTCTGCAGCTGAAAGTTCGAGTCTTTAATCTGTCTCTGGAAGATTTGCGATGCTTTATAGATTTACAAACACATGACTATGTGTCTTTTAAGGTAATTCAAGTTAAATACATCATTGATCCCCAAAAGGGGTTGATATAATTAAATCTCTATTGCAGGTCCTGTTGTTTGTAAAATTAAACCCAAATGTCCTTTCACAGTAAAAGACCTCCCATATAACTGATAAAAGGACAAGATTACTGTGAAATCTGAAAGCTCTGAAATGAATAATGAAGTGGGGGGTGGGGGGTTCAGCTATACAAAACTGGAATTATTCATTTCCTTTCTCTGGCTGCATAGGGTGCATCCTGCACAGGTCACACACAGGGCTAACACACAGAGAGAGAGAGACAGCAACTCACACTTGCATTCAGATCTATGGGCAATTTAGAATCACCAGTTAATTCCATGTCTTTGGAGTATTGGAGGAAGCCAGAGTGCACGGAGACAACCCATGCAAACTCTACACAGAAATGCTCCAGCCAGATGGTGAAGTCCAACTCAGGACCTTGCTGTGAGGCAGCAGTGCTAATCACGCCGTCACCACACCTCTACATGCCTCAGTTATTGAAATGAAATGATCAGGGACTGTGGGGAGGGGCGGGGCGGGTATCTCTTTGGAAGTACTGCTAAAAACCTGAAACTCTGAAAAGTGAAGTGCCTCAATCCCACATCTTTTAATGTTACTCTTTGTGGTTGGAAATCACAAATCCATTATCTAGCAAGTTTTCTGCTTCATAATTCTAAATGTGGTTTTATGAACTAAAGTACAATCAGATAAATAGTAAAGGATTCAGCTTACTTAAAAATATATTCCAGGAGCACAATGCTCATTGGTACATTAAAGACATTTAGACAGCCAGAGCATAATCTGCAAGCTGAGACAGCGCAACGAAAATAGAAAAGCGTGAGAAGGTTTTGAAAGTCTGCATATTATGAGAAATACAACATTACTGAAAGTAGAGATCACCTTTACTACCAATGTGTCCTCTATCATCTTTTTAATGTGTGAAAATACAAGTAGTCATTTCATTACATGTGGTACCACTCCCTATCACTGCAGTTGTTGAGTTCTTTCGCCAATAGCTCAGTGAGGATTTCATTTAACACATACTGCCACCTACTGACAGAAAGCACTACTGCAGCAAAAGAAGCATGATAATATTTCCATGCCAGGTTGTAGGAGGACACCTAGTGGTAAATTACACATGAGGACCTTGTTAAAAACTGTTGAAAAATTGTACATAAAGGGAAAGGCTCAGAAAGCACAGAAAATGTGAAAAATGTGTTTATTTGGGGATAAACAAGGTATTTCTGCTTCAGTGTTGGAAATGTTGCATGACTGAAAATACAAGTCACCCAACTGGGTACGTGCACCAATTTATGTGAATTATTAACCAAAGATTTCCAGGTCAAAGAGTAATGTGCTTTCAGATCTGGGTGTAGCGCAGGTATTTCTTTCCAGAAGGCACTTCTTCAGTTGTCACACCATTAGGAAACAGAGACGCAGCTTCAGCATCTGAGAGCGAGGGAATGACCATGACTTTGTCACCGGGCTGAAAAACATGAAAGGGTATTTTAGACACAGGGTAGACGCCTTTACTATTTCATCATACGACATTCCCCCAATAAACCACTTTTTAGGAATAAACCTAAACTGTTAAATGAAATTTAGGAGGCAGTTAGCCTACCTTAAAAATGGTTGGTGCTTCAGACCAAGAAAAGTTAAACACAAATTTAAAACTGACCCCCCAAAAAACAAGATGTAACATGCTACTGGTGGATTTTGAGTCAGCTAGCTTGGAAAGAACCATTCTGCATTCAGTCTTAGTGCTAGGCCAATTGTCTACTCACTGCAGGCCCATATTTAATAGAACTTAAAAGCACTTTATGAGTCTTTATTAGCAAAAAGTGAATATTTCCCAACTATTTAAATCATTTCTATAAAACACTAATGTTTTATAATATGACAGACTGCTATAGTCTTGGTTGGAAAAAAATAATAATAAAATGAACAGGCTGGGTCCCAGGACGATATTTACCAGATACTGAATGTGAGTTTTTACATTTGTAATAATAACATTATTTGCCATTTGCAGTCTAGTTCAATTATGCACACTTGGCATGGATAACTTATTAAGAGCTGCTGCTCAGTAGCTGTGCAGGTGGTGTTACATCAGTTCTTGATCTCTGTTGATGACCTCGCTTGCTGACTGATGCCTTCACTACGTACCTTCCAGTCAACCGGTGTGGCAACCTTCTTCTGTGCAGTCAGCTGCAGAGAGTCAATAACTCTGAGCAGCTCATCAAAGTTTCTTCCTGTGGTTGCAGGGTATAGGATGGACAACTTCAGCTTCTTGTCAGGGCCGATCACAAACACCTAAAGTGGAATGAGATAACACTCCTTAACCACAACACTCTGGATATACTCTGTGTTTTAGATTTAAAATTTTTCAATATGTCCAAAAATGCTAAAACTGAAAAAAGGTTTTCCTTGCTAACTGAATTAAAATAATTGAATAACTGGCCACCTTGTTAGGTATGTCTGAAGTTCAATGAAGAAGAAAAGGGGATTTAAGTGAACATTGTTGTTTTTGCCATGTGGGCTCTCTGAGCATTTCAGAAAATGTTGACAATGTTTAAAAAAAAAGAAAGAAAAAAAAAAGATAAAAAACATTTTTAAAAACTGTGAGCAGTAGTTCTCTGTGTGAAAAGTGCCTTGTTGATGCCACAGGTCATCAACAATGCCACCCTGGATGCCACATCGGCAGTGATGGGAATAACGGCGTTACTAGTAACGGCGTTACTAACGGCATTACTTTTTTCAGTAACGAGTAATCTAACTAATTACTATTCCTATCGTTACAACGCCGTACAGTTACTAACAAGGAAACGCAGTCCGTTACTATTTTTCAACAAACAGACGGTTGAAGCTGTGTTCAGCTTACCGCATCTTATATCAGCTGCAGGAAGTAGCTGTAAGTAATCTGGGTGCTACAGCTTTAAGCAGCTGCGCGCTCCCGCGGACGGTAATCACGATCACTGTCTAGCACAACACCTGGAGCTCAGGGGGCAAAACAATCGCAGGAGTGCTGCTGTTTGACTGAGGAAGAATAAAGTAGTTGTGGTAAGTCAATCACATGACCACTTAAAGACAAAGCAACAAGGTGATATATACCAGTTTATAAATTGTGTTGATAGGCCACGTAAAACCAGAGTCGTGATAAACAAGATATACGCGGCGTTTTTTCCTCAATAGTTTTGCCACGTTAGCGCTAGCAAGCACTCTCTGCTTATGAGCAAAAAACCAAAACAAAACGGGAAGTTTTAGGAGTGACGGCGAGAGAGAGAGAGAGAGAGAGCAGAACAAGAGAGAGAGCGAGTTTTGAGATGTGAGAGATTTGTGACGTTTAGCGTGTTTGGAGTGTGTAGTTAATGTGTTGTCTTGTGTAGTTAGTGTGTAGTGTTGTGGATAGTTTTGTGTTGTGTGTCAGAACAATGAGGCGACTGCTGTCTCCAGGTAGAAACAGCAGTGATACACCTGCTGCTGTCAGACCTGCAGGTATCAGGCTGTGATGTTCTCCTTTGTAGTGGACAGACATTATGTTTTTGGAGTGGCACAAATAATTTGTGGCATCTTATTGAAGAACAGCTGATTGTTCTGTAAATAGTTTGAAATGGTTATTTAAAAAATCAAGGTAAATGGATGCAAATAAATTTGTTGTTTGCAAAACTTGTGCAGAGGATTTTAAAATTGACAATTAATATTTGCATTTGAAGTTATGAAATATCATTCATTAAACATGTTTATGGTTGTTACAGTAAAAATATAACTTTTTCTACTCTGATTTTATGGTTTTTGTCTGATTTTAGATCAATTCTGGTTATACAGTATGACAAAATGAGAACATAACTGTAAATTCAGACACGTGATGTTGTGCTAAAAAGAATGATACCAAACAAGGCAAAGTAAATAGTTTTTGAAGGTAAAATGTGGAGGGAAAATCAAGAGTAGTAAAGAAATGGCCAATTATACCCTGGACCCCAGAGGGTTAAACGTTCTTTGTTTTTTTTAAAGTAACGCAATAGTTACTTTTCCAAGTAATTAATTACTTTTAGAATATTGTAACTCAGTTACTTTTTTGAAGAAGTAACTAGTAACTACAATTGAATTACTTTTTCAAAGTAACTTGCCCAACACTGCACATCGGTCAGGTTAGAACAGGACACTGAGGCTACAGTTCACACACCAAAACAGGACAACAAAAAGGAAAGACAATACCTCATCTGATAAATCTAAATTTCGGCAGTGAGATTTGGATAGTATGGTGAACTTTGACATTTTTGAAATTTGTGTCATGTCACAAAGCTCAAATAATCTCAAACTGGTTTCTTGAACATGAAAATGAGTTCACTATCCACCAATGGCCCTCTCAGTCACCAGATCTCAAACCAATGAAGCACCTTCGGGATGTGGTGGAATGGGAGCATCGCGTCATAAATGTGCAGCTGACAAATCTACAGCAACTGTGTAATGCGATCGTGTCAACACGGACCAAAAACCTCTGAGGAATGTTTCCAGCACCTTATTGAATCTGATCATTGCCCGGGACTAGCAAGGTGTGGCTAACAGAGTGGCCAGCAAGTGTACATTTCTGTTTAACTGTAAAAATCAACACTTTTTTCAAGTATTAACTACCAGGTATGGTGGGTAATTAAAACAGCAAGTATAAAGCCAAAACGTTTCACAAGCATGCAAGTCAGTGCAGATCTTATTGCAAAATAAAAATATGCATCTAATTGTTGTCTGTTCTTTCACAATTATAGTGCTATTTTTTGTTTTACTTTTATTAATTGAAGAAAATAAAAAAGTGAATGGGTTTCTCACACAGCGAGCAGTGAGGGGCATGCCATCTTTGTCTTTCTCATCTGGGTCCAGCATACCCAACAGGACTGACAGCTCCCTCTTGTCATCAGCGATGATGGGGAAAGGCAGGTCAGTATCAGCCTTTTTGCTAACAGCCATCACATCCTGTTCAGAGACAAGAGATACAGTCAGCTTTTAAATGGTTGTTAGTTCACGTTTTCATCCTCTGTTAATAATTCTCTCCCTCCTGGCAGCCATCTCTCCACTATTGCATCACAGGTTTGATGAGTGATCACAGATCCTCGGCATGTAATCTTTAACTACTGGATAAGGAACAGCAGCATGTTGTATAAAGGCCATAAGTATATTCGCCTGCTCTATGCCTGTAGTACTATCATTGTTAATTTGAAGAATAAACCATTTTGATGAGGACAAGAAGAAGAAGAAGAAAAACACGAACAATTTACATTTCTTTTTTTTGGAGTGAGGAAGAGAGTCTGGACCAATCACTGGTCTTTCTGAGGAGGCATTACTGTAACATGACAACCCAGTTAAAAAGTGACTGCGTTTTGTCGAGAGAGGGGATTAACTATTAAAAGCCTGGCCTCTGAGTTTCCTCCAGATACACCAAATGCATAATCCATAATAGTTTAACTTTCTTTGACAAACAAAATACATTAAAAATAGTTTACATTGGTAAAAAGGTTTAAATGATATGCAGAATTTTATATATAAGTCAAAATTAAATCTGTATTTTTATAAAGTACAAGGTAAAACCACGGCTGGTGACCAAAGTGCTTTACTGTATTATACTCTATTATAAATACTTAATATTGCCGATTATTTTAAGTTGAAGATTTCACAAATTTAAAGAAAAAAAAAAGCACACAGCTCTGATCCACTCAGAGAAACATTTTGCAGACTATTATAAAAGTTTGGTGCTTTTTGCTTGACCGGGATCCGCTATGATTCCTTACACTCAAAGTAATATACAAATAACAGCTGTAGTAAAGTCCACATTAAAAAGTGTGATGATAATAATAATAATAATATAAACTACAACAGAAACAAGAAAAACAAGAAAGAGACAATAATTAAGAAAGTAATAATTATAATAAACATTATTTCTTCCTCAGAGTATTTTACACTTAATATCATTTTCATACTTTAGTTCCAGTTGAAGGTTGTAAATTTACTTTCATATTCGTTCTTTCTTGCAATGCAAAACTATTTCATTACACTCCTTGCTGGTTTTGAAAATAACTACCATTTAGTGCTTCTGATGAGGTGCATGTTTCTATATACTATTTGCAGCACTCAACCTACTGTATGTGCTTCTTACTGGAAACTTAACTGGAATTGGGACTTGAAGGCTAAATTACTTAATTACTCTTAGACCAGACATGTAGGAGCACTAAAGTTAAGATGAACAGGTTTTTTTTCTCCCAACGGAGCAGACAGAACCAGATCTTCCCAGTCCACGGACATTAGACACTTATTATCTCTGGAAATGTGAAGAAATTAAGCTTAGGATAGATTATATAACCTGGTAATACCAGGTTGAGTTTGAAGATAATGGTCAATATCTCTAGATAAGTGAACTATCTGAAAAAAAAACTCAATAATATGTACTTTTCAGCAAGGGTGTCCTGAACAACTTAAAGAAAAAAAAAGTTCTTATACAGTTTGTGCTTGTGCATTCCTAACCTTGCTCCAGCTGTTGTGATCAGCAACACTGTCAATGGACAAGGCAATCATCTTAACGCCTCGTTTCTTGAACTCATTGCTGATCTTGGCAGCACAGGCGAGCTCAGTGGTGCATACAGGAGTGAAGTCCCTCGGGTGGGAGAACAGGATACCCCATCTGCAGGGGAAAAGAGACATTGTTCCAACTCAACAAGGCCTCTGTTTGGAGCATCAGTTAAAAGTAAAAATGAAATGTTAAAATCAAAAGTTTCGATGTGTTCGATCCTCTTTATAACAGTCATCGTGTGCAATTCAAATCTTTATAGACAGGGTGTGTTACAAAAATCAAGTCACAAGTTCAAGGTAACCACAAGCTGAAGAGACTTGTAAAACAATAAGCAAGTTTTCATGCTTTCACCACTCTGTGCTTCCAACATGCTTTACAAACTGATACTGAGAAATATTCTGAAAGAAAAAGAAAATTAAAGAGTAGGAGCCAAAACAAAAAAAAAAAAAGAGGATGAAATAGCACAGAAAAGGGAACAAAGGGGGGAGAGAAATTTCCAAACACAGGCTAAAGCAACGGGTATCTGTGAGTATGACAGAGAGAACAAGACTTTAAATCCACTAATGAGTTACCTGCTGATCTTTTTAAAGTAGCTTTGGAATCATGTGAGTTTTGGGGTCTGACATGACTTGGATGGATTTGCCCTTCAGTCTGTTGTGACCCCTCATCACATGGTTTAGAAGCATTATGATCAGCTGATTATTGGGTGACTAAACCAGTTTGGGTTTTTTGTTTGCTTCTTTGTTGTTTCTGGCTAAATATCCTATGACTACCAGGCTTCAAATGAGGCTGAACAAAGTTTGTTCACCTCTTGGGATTAGAATTTGAACTGGTAGGGAAAAAAATCCAAATTACTGAATGTTGAGGGGGGAAAGGCACAAGGAAAAGCTTGAAACAGTTTGAACAGATGGCTGCCTCACACAGTCCAACATTTCCGAGGAGGGAAAAATAAGGAAGTTATTATGCAGTCACCAAAACTGGGTGTTGTTCTCATGTTGGTAAAAGCAGGAATTATCTGATCCTGTTACACTTTTGATAACGCAATGTGTGCCAAAACTTCAGGATAGCAGAATGACTGTTTTCATTCTTTTTCCCCCCCAAATATCCTGCTTTCTCTGGCAAAAACTGCAAGGCATTTGATTTGTAGGGATATAAAACTGCACACAGGAGAAGCCTGAATTTTGAATGCCATAAATCATTGCAAATTATTTTGTTGGGTATTTACAAATCAGCTAACAACTAACTGTTTCAGTTTTTCCAAAGGAAAAAAACAAAACAAAACACCCCAGATATTTTCAAGTAGTGTTGAAAAGTGTTCCTGTTTAAAGCACATCATTTTTTATGGGGAGGGGACAAGAGGGGAGAAAAAAGAATACCCAAAGGAAGTTGCATCATGTTATTTGGACACCTTACAGCAAAATGTGCATTTCCACATTTCACCTCGAGCTGTGTGTGCGGTGTGTGTGTTAAATATTATACATGCACACAGAGCTCTTTTTTTCTCTGCTCTTTTAACCAAGCGAGCCTATTAGTGTTGGATCTTTGAAGGATGTGTGCACTGCCAAGTTCAAAAATAGGTACACAACAAGGAGTGCAATTGAACCTCAGTGGAGAACAGACTAGAGGGAAAACAAACACAGCCACGCACACAACCGTTTCACACAGTTTACACCTCCAGTATCTAATGAACTGCTTCTTGTAGTCGTTTTTATTGTCTAACAGTTTACCTGTTAACAGCGTGTAGTTAAGACTGTTAACTGTGTTAACTACACAAACAAAAAAAACTAACTAAAAGTGTCTCTAAACCAACAGGTCGCGCTTGTGTAACGCCCTTTATGTCAGCCGCCATAACTGGCGAGTAAGATCTGGGAAAATGTGCTTCAGCTTTTAATCGAGAGGAATCGCGAAGGGATGGTAACTGACTGAGCACGCAATAAGCTGCACTGTTGCAGCTTTAATACCAAAACCCACTTAAAACAAGTAAGTTACAGTGCGACGTCTGCACACTGCAAGATGACACTCACGAGTTGCCCAGGAAGTCGTGGAACTTGATCCTGCCGATGGTGGTGTCGGCCTCGAAATTTGGGATTTCGTCTCCCAGCAGAAGTCCAGGCATGCTCGACTCTCTCGTTCAGCTCAAACACCAGAGATAACGGACAGGAGCAAAACGCTGACCCCACTGCGCAATATCTCAATGGATCCGGATAGAGGCGGATCCATTCGGTCCAGCGTAGCTCACCGACCAACCGGAGGAGAGTCCTAAAAACACGTGGTTTTTTTCGACATCTTTCGACATTAACTATCGAAACAAACAGAGAATAACGACGCAAACGTATTAGAAACAAATAATTAAAAACGTTTAAATAAAATAATGTGCAAAGTGAAAGAAATATATATTGTTAATTTAAGAACGAAGACCGAAATTAATTAATTAATTAAAATATGGAGAACTCGTCATAAATTTTAGGCCTTGTCAGTTTGCTAAAATTTAATTTGAACTAACTAATAATTATTGACAATCTCAATAATAATGACAATCCGATGCTACATTTTTTTTAAATAAGAAAAACTGAGGTCAACTCTAAAGCTATTAAAAATAATTCAAATAATTCTATAAAAAAATCATTTTTATTAAATTTTTATAGAAAATGAATTTAAACGAACGTTCTCTGAAAAATAAATAGACTTCAAAACAAAAGGTAAAAAAAAACGCTACGTCCAGATGAAGAGAATCAACTTTTGGAGATAAAAAAAGATTGCAAATATTAAACCGTACTAACTCAGTTTTATAGAAATCAAATACATGCTAACTTAAAACTACTAAATTTTATACATGTATTTATTCGTTTATTTGTTCATTTATTTTGAAAATACACAATTTCTACACAATTTTAGTCGAGATAACTTCGCTAAGGGAATAAAATAGTTTCGAAAACACAACTTCCCAGTATGCTTTGCGAGAAGAACAACAAATATGGCGTCTCTGCTCATCTTTTCCTGGACGTGATAAGAATTGTGAAACGTACAACAGATGAGCTAAAGAAGCGACAACCGGGACAGCACTGCAGAAAATTTACCGCTGCTGTGCATCTACACTACACATACCTGTCTACGCCGGTGAGTCAACGGACACCATGCCCTCTCCTAAAGCGAAAAACCCCGGTCGCAGCGGAGGAAGCCCGGTGCTCGGGAGCTCCAACGGCCGCTACGAGTTCATGTCTCTGACAAAGCCGCTAAACCGATCTTCACCGCCACACCTGCTCCAGCGCCAGGGCTCCGACCCGACCACGGCCCGCCTGCGAGCCTCTGAAAGCCCCACTCGGCGACGGGGCTCTGGCTCCTCCACGGGCTCCGCGAGCGGTCAGGGGCCACCCGAAGAGGATGGTATCCGGCTCAACCCCTCCCTCATTCGCGTAGCGCTCAGCTCCCTGCTGGCCATCGACCTGTGGCTGTCCAAGCAGCTGGGAGTGTGTGCCTGTGAGGACTCGTCCTGGGGCAGTGTGCGCCCCTTAATGAAGCTCTTAGAGATATCGGGACATGGTATCCCGTGGCTGGCTGGTACCGCCTACTGTGTGTACAAGAGCGACAGTGCTGCAGGACAAGAAGTCATGCTCAACCTTTTCATGGGTAAAACTCTGCTTTTTGTGTTCTTCTATATTGCTTCTTCTTCCAGCATCGTATGTAATCACAGACAAACCCCTCCTACCTATCAGTGTGCCACTGAGCTGGGTTTAGTTGCACTATTAGTTGGTGTCACAGGTCCTTCCTGGTCCTGATTTGTCCTGCACAGTTCTTCTTTCATAATTTCTTCACTTAAGCAACTAAGAGCTAATCCCACCTCTCATAACGCGTCAGATAATGAGTATAAATAGTTATCTTTATGTAATTGGTATTGGCAGGCTCTCACCTGTAGATGTCACCTATTACACCTGTTGTGATGTTGCTTCACAGCTTCAGAAGCTGGTAAAAGCATAAGATTATGTGAAATGGGTCTTAATCTGGAAAACTGGATAGCTATGTAAAATGCTGACTGAAGTGCCAAAGTGGTCTGGGGGTTCTTTGGCTCCAGGGAGAGTCCATGTGATGCTGTGTAAAGCCACAGCAAGTAAATACATGTGATAGTGATGTTTTCAGAAGAGCAAGATGAAGACCGGAGTATTCTGCAGTGAAACCAGAAATGCCAAAGAACTATATTTGGATTCTAGACCGAGTTATAAACAGTTCTTTAATTACTGAGGTTGCACAGTGCTTGGTTATGTGTTCAGAGTCATAGTTGGATTAAGCAGTTGGTTTCAGTAAAGCCCACAGTGTCATTTGTGATTGCATGTACTTATTTATTGTGGTTTTACATTATACATTTATTGCGGTACGGTGGCAGTATTACCTTGGTAATATCATAGGAAAACCAATATGCAGAGTTTCAGAATGTTTAATGGGCTTCTAAGCTAAAAATATAAGTAATAGTTTCATATGAATTATGGACCTCTGACAAAGTGTGATGGACATTTTCTCTATTTTATGACCTGCTTTCCACTTTCAGATATTAAAGAGAAGTCAGAAACTGAATTAAGCTGCCGTTTAAGCTGAATCAGGCAGAAGCTTTATGTTAAGAGGCATTAAATAGCAGACTATTGAATAAGGGCTTCCCTAGTTAAACCTCATCTACCACAATAGAGAGATGTGCCCCAAGGGTATTGAATAAAGGGTTCAATATGTCTCCATAGTCTTTCAGTAATCATTTAATATTTACTTGCCAACCCTCCCAAATGCATAATGTTAGTCAGTAAGCACCAACTACTGTGGTTCATATCAGCATTCAATAAACACAAGGCTTTAAGAAGTATTAACTTAAGTAGTTTAGAGCAAGTAAGCATCGATTTTGGTAAAATCCCAGCTCTTCATCAAAACATGTCTGGAAAAAGACTCCCTCTTACCACAGCACTCTGATGTGGGGGCTAAGTAGTGCACTTACTTCAAAAGAACAGCTTAAAAGGGAAGCAGCAAGCTGCTGTGTGATAATGCAAACAGTCTAAACCCTTTTCTCCATATGGTTATTAACCTCGGGTCTTAAAAGCAGCAGATAATAATATAACCACATAGTAGTTGTCAGTAATGATGGATGCAATGTGCATTTCTGTTTTCATTTTGCTGAAGCCCTTTCATTAGATTCGTAGAAGCAAACTGGCTTCATGCCACCTGAGTGTTGCATTAATTTTTCAGTGCTGCAGCCCAGGAGAGCAAAAGCTTTTCATTCTCTCAATGCAGAAACACGACTTAAAAACTGCAGCCATTCCTGTAATCAATGCTGCTGTTGTATCATTCCCTTTCATCATACTGTGAAATTCTTTGTGATATCATTGTGGTGCAAATAACAGTTAGGTTTGGGGTTTTGTTAATTTTTTGTTCAATAAGAAAATCCTGGTCAAACAACAACAATCTTTACCAGATTGCAGATTATTGTAGGCCTTCTACAAGTCTAAAAATCTGCAAGTCAAGTTAACTTTTCACTTTTAATAGGAAAAAATAAAGGTTAACACCAAGTTTAATTCATCTGCCTAATCTTCAAGATCCTGGAGGATTTGCTGGCACTGGTCTGATTCTTACCTGGTGCTTTTCTACTCTACTTGATCACTGTAAACACTTCATACAACATGCTTCATTCACCTATTCATACGAGCACTTTCTTCTACGTCGAAGTGCATTCTTTCTAACATTCACACTCCCACTGTAATATGACTCATTTCACACTCTGATACGTCAGTATAGTAGCACTACGGTTAATGTTATTCATAACACCTGTGCGTTCAATGATGTCAGTCGTTTGTGGAAAAAAGTTCCATACTAGGATCCAGGAATTGACTTAAATAAAGCACCTAATCCTCTTTGATAAAGAGAGTACAGGCATGTATTGGTAGTGATTCATAATGCTCCCAGCAGATGGTGCCACAGTGAAGAATTTTACAATGAATGTTATAATCAGAGTAGTTTCTCTTGTAGTTTTCTATACCGAAATTGCTGTTTTATTGGCAAATTCAGCTTTTTTTCCCCCTCCGATGTAAGTCAGGGCTCTAGAGTGCGACTAAATTTTTCAGTGGTGCGACTAAAAAAACATATTTGCTCGCACTGGTGCGACCAACTGTTCAGGTAACAAAAAAAAAAAATCTCTGCAACTCTCCGTGTGGTCAACAACAGACACGCATTATGCCCCTATCGTGGACTAAACCAATCAGAGATAGTCAGGGGCGGGACCTCTCTGATTGGCCGTGGTCCAGTTGAAAGTGCAGCTGGAAGAGGGAGGTGAGTAGCTTGAATAAAGCGATATCGATTCATTAAATCCTGAATTGACTTTTAAATATAACTGTGTTTTGTCAGAAACGCCAGTTTCTCAGATTAAAGCTCACAAAACTATTTCAACAACCAGCGAACAGTAAATGAGAGCAGGTACACGGATTCCACACAAGGACGTAAACACAGAGCGGACCCGACGCATCGGCTTTCTCACCCGACGGCCCGTAGACGGACAAGCTGTCGGAGCTCAGCGATTCTGATGCGTCGGGTCCGCGCTGTGTTTACGTCTTTTTGCGCTGATTCTGAGCTGCAGGTTTTGTCTTTCTCCAACCAAAATTCACCGAGCCAGCAGCAAACTGCGCTTCACATTTGATCAATGTCGTCATGAATTCCCTCTGAGTTTTGCTGTTTTGCTTCCACCACGATAAAAATCACACTTCATGCACAGCTCTCTCTCTCTCAGTACTTCAAGAACAGTTTCCCGTCTCAAATCTATGTTTTCTGCATTTTTCATTCGCTTATTACCCACCAGTCTACCGTTGTTTATAGCGCTGTCGGCCGCTGTCTTTTTCTTTTCTTTTTTTTCACTTAAATGACCTCGGACAAGAAAGCCTATTTTTTTTCTGTTGTTCAATACTGAAGAAATTTAAACTTTTTAAAATTGTGCAAAATTGCAGAATATTTTTAAGGTTATCTGCTATAAAAAGTAAGGCCAGAAAAATCTCCTTCATGTTTTTCTGTGTTTTATTCTCAGTTACTTTCACACAAAGGCATCTGCTGTGATGTTCACAATTCTGATTCTCACATGTATCAGTGCTGATAAATGATCAGAATTATAATATTTCTGACTGTCTGAGGCTAAATTGAATCGAATCAGGACTTTGAGAACCAGAATCGAATGGATTATAGAAATCAGTGATGATACCCAGCCCTAGTGATCAGCCTAGGCCCGACAGAAGAGGATGTAGCTGTGGGTAATGAGAAAAGATGAAAAGAACTATTGATAACTTTTTTGTTAAGTTAAGGCCTGATCCGTCTGAAATTCATAGCCAGTGCTCTGACACAGTGCCATCAATCTTTGAATGCTGAAAAAGCACAGTGTATCCAGAAAACACATTATATGCTGCAATAAATGTACTTCCCAAGTGTCCCCTCTCCCCACTGCCTTTCAGCAGCATGCAACAGCAAACAGGTCGTCAGAGGAGGCCGAGATGATGATTAAGTTTAACATTTTCTACAATATTGACAAAGCACTTTAAGCACAAGATTGTTAGTTAATAATTTAGAAAAAAAGTTAGTCTAGAGCCCTGTAAGTACTATAGTATTTTGTAGTGGTGATCAAAATGAGGTTGATCCCAGTTGTTCTTAGTACATTTAATTATTTCTTTACCCATATCGTGCTTTTTTGTTTGTTTGTTTGTTTTAATGTGGTTGTGTTGTTGTTGTTTCATGCATTGCAGCATATCTCCATCTTCTTCCCCTGCAGGCCTGCTGCTGGACCTGATCTTGGTGGGCATTGTTAAGGCGGTGGTGCGTCGGCGTCGGCCAGCACATAATCGTATGGACATGTTCGCCACCTTTTCTGTGGACCGCTACTCCTTCCCCTCCGGACATGCCACGCGCGCCGCCATGTGTGGCCGCTTCCTGCTGGCTCACCTCGTGCTGGCTGCCCCGTTGAGAGTCCTCGTTCTGCTGTGGGTGGGCCTGGTAGGGTTGAGTCGAGTGATGCTGGGCAGGCACAATGTGACTGATGTGATGTTTGGGTTCTGGATGGGCTATTGCCAGTACAACCTTGTGGAAATGCTGTGGCTGTCCCCTCAAACACTGCAAGGGCTGCTGGGACAGTCAGCTTAAGGACTTAAGGAAATGGTAGTTTATATTTGAGTAAAGTAGCACGTACACACCTTTTTCCCTTATAGTAATATATTCTCACTGAATTGAAAGCAGCACTATTTCTAAGGTTGGGATCATTTTAAAAATACATTTACTTTGTAACAAAACGATATTTGCTGAAGAGAAATATGAATAATGTTGTGCAGCATAAAGTTGTGTTAAAACAAAAATTGTTTTGTTATAAAATAAATGTTTTTATAAATTCAAATAAATATTAAGAATACTTTTTACATCCCATAAGGGTTGTATTGAGATTATGCTGACACTAGAGAGTAGATCTTTATCAAAAAAAACAAAACGAAGAGTTTTTCATGTTGTGTGACAACTAAGTCCACTACCAGCCCTCTTTCTGAGGTAGCTGCTAGCTTGTCTATAACAAGTAGCAGGTTAATCCCAACAGATTACAGGAGAACAGGTTTGACCATTTACCTTCTGAAGTTCTCTAACTCACCTATGACACTTCTGTAGCTTGATTCAAGGATACAATATAAAGTCTACAGTTTCCTGATTTAAGTGATTGTTTGAATAGAGAACATTATTTAAAGTGCAGTCTATGAGCTTTCAATTTGAATAAGAACCACCTGTGATTTCAGAAGTGAAGTAAAATAACTCACTAGAATTGCCAGAGTCAATGATTTATCTCAATTTTACATTCACAACACAGTTTAATGGGCTCTTACTTACTTACTTTACCCATCCACAAACTTTATAAGCAAGCTCAGTTCAGTCTTTACAAAATCTAGCAAAAAGTTTTTAAAAGTGAAACAGATGTGTTGAACACAATGTTATGCTACCACAGCATTCCACCAGTGGCAGCTTATTCGTGTGCATCAAAAGAAGTGTACTTTAGAGTTGCTGCACAGCTGTCTGAAAGCTTTTCAGTGAAATAAGTTGTTCAATCTGGAAACCATGGCAAAAACTTATTAAATAGTAGTATTTATTAAGCATAACGGGAAAAACTGAATTAAAAATAACCAGAATGTAACGTGTTTTATAATTTATGAATCAGACATGCTGGGGGTTGTTTGTTTTTTGTTTTTTAATGGAAGATTGTATAACTACTCTGTGAATAGTTTTTTTTTTTTTTCACAATTCACATTTACTTGCTGACATCAAATGAAAACTGCACATATAGCGAACTTGCTTACCTGTCTTCACCTCCCCCCCTCTAGCCTTTCTAGGAGCTAATCATGATATAAGCCCTAACATGTCCTCAAAGCTTTGTTCGCAGAGCACAGAGGGCCTTTTTTCTTCTTTACGTGACTACTGATCGGATAAGAAGACATAACATTCTTTTAAGGAGGCACATCCAAACCCTTATAAAGATTAATTGCACCCCATATATTTGTCTGTTTCACTTTAACACTATCTCTTTCATTAATAGTCAACCAAAACTGTACATGTAACTGATAACTTATCAGCTCTGATGGATTACATACACTTAACCGTAATGTTATCAGGTCGTCTACATAAATCACTTGCAGAAATTTGCAAACACAGTATAGTTGGCATATCAGATTTGTACAGTGTATTTGCTTAAAGGGACAATTCACCCAAATATCAATTGGCTTAAGAGTTGTCTTCACTTAAATGGAATAAGACACTGCACATTTGTCTTTATTAGGCAGGAATGCAGTATAATGCACACACTTGGGTCTTAAGTACTACAGGAGTATATACTGTATATAGACGTTTTCATTGTGAAATTTACTGAAAAACTAATGAAAAAAAGTAACTTGATTCACTTGAAATTGAATGACTCACAGGTGTGCTGTTTTAAATATATATAAAAGATTGTAAATATATTGCATGGTTAGGTTTTTTCATTCACATTTAAATGCTCTTGGACATTAAATACATAATCGTATATGAAGGGGAAAAAATAATGATCTGTAGTTTCATTAAACAATTTTTCAGTCTTGTTTTCTGGTTTTCTTTTAAGCCCCTTGCTGCATTAGAACTTTGCACAAAAAGTAAAAGTTTGGTTGATTATTTCTTTGTTGTAACAATGCTTCTGGGTGATAAATCTTATACTGCTGGAGAGCCTGTTGTTTCCCCCTAAATGGTGCCACATTTGTAAGGGAAATGCATTTGTGGATTGTGCAGCAGAGTTGAGTATTTGCGTTGCACCTATGAGAAACTTGCCAAATCTTCTCTGCCAATGCCAAACAGCTTATTCTGCTATTGATTCTTTGTTTTTGAGCTTCTGACTAGCAGCACCAGTGACCCTGCCAGTTAGTGCTCCAAGCATGCTACATTTGACTGATCTGGATAGGACTCTTGCCAACTTCAAGAGCAACTTCAAGGGGATGTTCCCCAAAATAAAATTGCAGCATTATTTGGAGTGAGCTCTAATACTTTCTCCAAATTAAAGATCAAGTTCCATATAACAGATGAAGTCAGAAGTAGGCCATGAAGTGCATGTCACAAGAAGACAACACCACATGAAAACTGTTTCCTCACCCTGTCAGAACCTCGAAACTGCAGGCTGTCTTCTACAGAGTTGCAGCCAAGGTTTGCTGGACAATATGGTGAGACAATCCAGAACAGACTCCACACAGGCAGTCTTATGAGGCCGCCAGGAGGCCTACCATGACTGCCCTTCACAGTAAGGCCCGTTTACATTGTTGGTGTGAGTAACATGTGCACTGGAACCTGAAAGTGTGGAGGAACATTGAGTAATGCGTCCAGATTCTGTCTACAGCAGTTAGATCGCCTGTTAAAGTATGGATCCACTACTTTTGAATATTGAGCGGGGTCCTTCCACAGTTTGGAAGTTGAGAGGATGGTGTTCGTTGATTTCCAATGAACACATATGGGATCATTTTGTGCGTGCTGTTTGTGCGAGAGTTACCAGCACAACCAGACTGGCTGACTTGTGACAAATACCAGTTGAAGAATGGGATGCGATCCCATAGCAGTGTGTGACCAACCTGGTAACCAGCATGAGCAGGAGATGCCAGGTTATTGTGGCTGCGTATGGTTCGTCCGCATGCTACTGAAGCCCGATTGTTAATTTACAAACTGCTAAACTGCCAACATGTCTTGTTTCTTCAAACCTCAATAATTCAACCCAATAAACGACACAAACAAGAGTAAAGAGCAGACTAAGTTGTTTCGCATTGCCAGAGGAGATTTGGCAAGGTTTTCATGGGGGCAAACCACATACTCAACACTTCTGCTCAAACCACAAAAGCATTTTTCTTACAAATATGGCAGCATTTAAGGGGAAATAAACAGGATTTCCAACGGTATGAAATTTATATTGTTACAACAAAGAAATAACTGAGCAAACACAAATTTCCTGACTTTTGTGATAAGTTTGGAAGCAAATCAGAAGCTAGCTGCAGGGGCGTAATTTCCAGGGGGGTTAGGGGGATTATGACCCCCCACCCAATAATCAGACCCAACCAATATAACCCACCCAATAAAATTATGAATTATCTTGCATAAATAGACTGTTTATTGTCCTTACTCATTTCAGTTATTATCTGCAAAATAGTTGGATGTTTAATCATCTGGGAATTTACCCAGATTTATTTATTTATTTAGACAGAGATCTTGACACCCCCCCCCCCCCCCCCCCCCCCCCCCCCCAATGCATGGAATGCATGGGTAAACACCTGGAATGTAATAATTTCCTCAAGTCCATACCTGATTGCTCTGTCTGAAAATTAAAAATTTCAGTCCAAGAAAATATCGCCTAAAATTTTCTTATTGAAAATCTGTCCTAATTCCTACACTGTGAAATCATTCCTAATAATACTAGAGTTTTACTTTTTTACTTCTTTTTAATGCTCCACCAATGTTTAAAAAGAAGGGCAATAATCTAGATAAGTAAATAGAAAACTAATAAGCTGATTTCTTTTAAATTACACAATTTATTTGCCACTTGTGCCAAAGCAGCAAGCACTTATTTTGTTGGTATCACATTTAGGTGATGCCATGTTTAGGTTTACTATTTCATTTGTTATGTTATGATATGGTGTGTGCTGCAAGGGGTTCATGGATGAATGGACATGAGGTATGTGGTTTTGTTTCTGCATTGTACATGTACTAAGATGCATGGATAAATGTGGAATGTGCATTTGTGGAAATGCACATCGCTAAAAGGACTGAATAATGTCTCTTTTTCAACTACAATAATGAGTGATCTAATGTTTGTAGATTATATATTTGATGACCTGGCTCTTTGATCTACTGAACCCGACTTGAATTTCAATGTTTAGTCAAAACACAAGAAACAATCATGTATGTCTGGGTATCACTGGGTTAATAATTATCCACACCGACCCAATGACTGAGCCTGTACGCGAAGTTTTTCAGTGCACATATTGCTGTATTTCCCAGAATTATTTTGATGTTTAATCTGTTTTTGTGCAATGCCACACTCAGTAGTTGATTAAATGCCCAAGTGAGGTCCAACATTAACATTAAAATTTTAAATGACGCAAGTAGTTAAGATGTTGTAACTGAAATGTGTGTTTGACGTTGGCATTGTCACAGAGGCTATTGACCCTTACCATTAGAACTTGGAGGGCGTGAGAAGAGACGTAGTTAACCGTTTTGTGTCCTTAAAGCTGCTGGCTGCTCCACTTGTGTGCCAAATCTGAGTGAATGTTTATTTCTTCTTCTTCCTGGTAAAATTGCAGTGTTATTTAGGAAATCTTTGCTTCTACTAGGGATGCACATTGGCTCCATAGCTGATGGCAGTGGCTAATATTTAATCTGTAATCGGTGCATTCATTTTGCACTCACTTACTGTTCAAAGATGTGTGATTAGAAGGTGAAAGTACATTTTTAAATATTTTTTTTTAATGATAAATATTTTTTCTTTCCCAGTACAAAAGAGAAAATGAAGGGATATGAACATTGGCTGCCAGTCAAATCAATACTTCAAATAGCAGTATCAGCTAATCGCCATCAGTCCATCATTATAAAACTAAACTTAGTAAGTTGAATGGAAATTTTGAATAAATCTTTTTTGATTGGTTTATAATTCAAGAAAGGAAAAAATAGTTGTGCTAGCTCTACTAAGAAAAGCAAAGAAACATTATGAATATGTTTTTGCATCTCTGCATGAGTTTTAATGCGGTGTTTGAAGTGTATGGCTAAACCACTCTGTCAGGAGGGAGCAAATACTTGAGTCAGTTGCACAACAGCTTGCTCACTTCAAACACACACCTCAGTACTGCCAGAGACCAGAAGTTACATCAGTTTTTTTTGTCCTGTATTACGTGTGTTTCACTAAAAGAAAGTTTCGTGTCCGTCTCTGGGGTCTTTTTTTTTTCACTGATTTGTGCTAGTTGGTCTAAGCCAGATCCAGATACCTGTATGAACTCAGCAGACTGTTCCCACTCAGATATTTTATTGACCTTGTGCAATCTGTGCTGTCTCTGCAATAACTGACCAATGATCTTCCCAGTACCAGTGAGAAAGGTTTCAGCCTTGAGGATTTTCACTTCATTACACTTTGGTTATAAATCTAAATATGCTGGATGGTAATTTTTGTGACCAAATTATTTTTATGATTGATTCTTTTCTTTTTTTTAAGACTAAAAATGTTTTAAAAATTAGTTGTGTATGTTGTGTACTGAAAGATTTTGCATATTTCTCATAACCTGTACTGTAACAGTTGAGAAACTTTATGAACAAAATGTATTTCTTATTCTATACATTCTTCAAACATGAAGCCAGCTTCTATACATTTTACTGCACTCAATGCCTGCTAAATACTATGAACTACACTGTATATCACTTGTATAGATCTTATAATGTACATTTATGTATACGTCTGTGTGTGTGGTTATGCTGTATTATAGTCCGTGGATTTGAATTTGCTGTTGAAAATTATCCCGTAATTTGATTGTAAGAATTTGTAATTAAATGGGGAACCAATCTAAAACTATTTTGTGTCATGTGTAATAGATGGATACATTAATAGAGTGGTGTGCGTATCATTATTGCTCCTTCTTCCCATTGCTCACTATTGTCACTCATTTGCACTCCTCTTCCCACTTAAAATAACACAAATTGAACTTTAGTCAAAGTCAAACCCATTTTGATTTTGGTAAACATTGTTCAGCTTGGTAGCTTCCTTTTTTGGACAGGACTGAGAGAAAGAAAAAAAGAGTGTGTATAGTTACCCTCTCTGTATAAAAGTCTGTGCTCAGGTGATGCTTGCCCCACTTGAGAGGCACACCAAATCACCACAGGAAGATCAAGGTAAGCAAAAATAGACACTTTCTGCAATATAAAGCTTCCGTATGTATGTCAGGATTTTAAAATCAGCAATATTTATAAGTGTGTCATGGGGTACAAAGGGTTTAAAATAGCTTGTGATTACTTGAATGCAAGATGGCGCATTTATTTTCATTTATTAACGTAATTTTGCATTGTTATGATAACCATCCTCCAATGATATAATGACAAATAATAACATATTGACAGTCACTTCAAAGTTTGAGGTCTTTCAAAGAACTTTAATGTTACCTTTGCTCTTCTGTTTCTGAGAAGAATGTTTTATGACAGATGCCAGGATTAAGAATTAGTAGAGTTCAGTCATGTAAAACATGGTTAAACCATCAATTGCTCTAAATTGTGCAGTCACCACTTTAAATCAAGTAAACTAACTGAGGAGTATTGGAAAGGGATTACCACGTGAGCGTTTTATCTCGCTCTGGTAAAAATCTCTCGAGCATTTTAAACGAGCTGGAAACTAACTTAAGCTTCATTCTTAAACAGGAAAACTGTTCAGTATTAATACAGTTTTCTATGCATGTTTTGTTTTGTATTTCTTTTTTAACATTAAGTTCTTGTCACCTGAATATAGTGCAATTGACAGTTTCCAAAGTTACAAATTAAAATTTTCTTACTTAAATTTCACAAAAGTTCAAAATTACAGGTACGTTTTCCAACATCTGGTTGCAGGTCCATCATGGTGCACAGAGTAGCAGTGATCGGGGCAGGCCCCTCTGGTCTGACCAGCATAAAGGCTTGTCTGGAAGAAGGCATGGAGCCAACCTGCTTTGAAAGCAGTGATGACATGGGCGGACTGTGGAAATTCAAGGCAAGTCTCCATTTAAGAAGACAAACATGTTGACAAGCAAACTGTTCGTGTGAAACGGAGTAAAATTGTTTGTTGTCTTTTAAAACTGTTTCTCTGCAGGAAGTGTCAGAGCCCAACAGGGCTAGTATCTACCGGTCACTTACAATCAATATCTCAAAGGAGATGATGTGCTACAGTGACTTCCCCATTCCCTCTGATTATCCCAACTACATGCATCACTCTAAAATCCTGAACTACTTCCGAATGTATGCAGACCACTTTAAACTCCTAAAATACATTCGCTTCCAGGTAATAAAAACAAAGAAGAGTAGAATGAGAGAAAAGCACATTGTTCAAAACTGTTTTGGTGACATTTGGCAGATATTTGAAAACCTGAATCGGCCTACATTGTTATTTTTTAGACCTTAGTGAAAAGTGTGAGAAAAGCACCGGACTATTCTCGCACTGGCAGGTGGGAGGTGTTGACTGAAAAGAGAGATGGACATGAGGAGAGGCATGTCTTTGATGCAGTGATCTGCTGCTCTGGTCACTACACCTACCCTAACCTCCCACTCAAAGATTTCCCAGGTAACATGTTTTGCATTTATCCTGAAAAGGCTTTGATTAAAATATGGCTGACTTTTAAAAATCAACCCTTAAAAAAAATAACTGTCTTGTTTTTATACCTCTTTGTGTGTTAGAGTCTTTTCATATGACACCTCTGTTATGTTGCAGGAATTGAGACATTTGAAGGAAAATATCTCCACAGCTGGGACTACAAAGGACCTGAAGACATGTACGGAAAAAGAGTGGTGGTAATCGGAATTGGAAACTCTGGAGGTGACATTGCTGTGGAGACCAGCAGAGTTGCAGAGCAGGTTGAGAAAGCTTTTTCGTTCTTCTTATCTTCTTTTGATTAGAGATAGAAAAAAAAACTCCTTCATGAGTTTTGGTCAATTCTGTCTTTCCCATTCTCCAGGTGTACATGAGCACTCGTCGTGGTGCTTGGGTCATCCGTCAAGTTTCCGACAATGGTCTGCCAGTCGACATGAAGTACAACACACGCTTTGTTCATATCCTGTTTCAGCTATTCCCAATCAACTTCTTCAATTGGTTTGGTGAGAAGAAACTCAATGCCATGTATGACCACACCATGTACGCCCTAAAACCCAAACACAGGTAGGTGGTGTCACACCCCCATAGATTTTGACTCAGGCCAAGGCAATGAGATCAATCACAGTGAGTTAGTTCCCTATATTATACACCAATCAGGCATGACATTGTGACCACCTGCCCAATACTGTGTTGGTCCCCCTTTTGTTGCCAAAACAGCCCTTACCTGTTGAGGCGCTGACTCCACTAGACCCCTGAAGGTGTGCAGTGCTATCTAGCACGAAGATGTTAGCAATAAATCATTTGAGTCCTGTAAACTACAAGGTGGGATCTCTATAGATCAGATTTGTTTGTCCCACACATCCCACAGGATTGAGATCTGGGGAACTTGGAGGCCAAGTCAACACCTCAAACTCATTGTGCTTCTCAAATTATTCCTGGACCATTTTTGCTTTTTGGCAAGGCACATTATCCTGCTGAAATAGGCATCAGGGAACACAGTTTCCATGAAAACAATGGAAACTGCAACAATGCTTAGGTTGGTGGTACATGTCAAAGTAACTTCCCCATGGATGGCAGGACCCAAGGTTTCCCTTCAGAACAGTACCTACAGCTTCACGCTGCCTCCAGCAGCTTTCCTTGTTCCTATAGCGCCATCCTGTTTACAGGTGTTCCCCAGATAAGCGATGCACACTTAGCCAGCCTGCAACATGATATAAAAGAAAACATTAACAATACTAATCCCTGCAGACTGAGAACACCCCACATGAGCTGCAAATTGCTCTGATCCAGTCATCTGGATCAGAGCAATTTGCAAATTTGCTCTGATCCAGAGCAATTTGCTCTGATCCAGATGACTGTCATCACAAACTCTCTCAATTCCCTATGCTTGCCCAATTCTCTGTTTTTAACACATCGAATCTGAGGACAAAATGTTCATATGCTCCCCATCCACTAACAGAGATAACTGGTGTTACTGACTTCACCTGTCAGTTGTCGTAATGTTATGCCAGATTGGTGTATAACGCTGTGCTGTCAGATGAGGGATTCTGCTTCTCATTAAAATACTCTACTCTAGGCTCTTCAGTCAGATCCCAGTAATCAATGATGACTTACCAATGAAGATTCTGTCCGGCGCAGTCATCATCAAACCAAATGTGAAGGAAATCTGTGGGTGCACTGTGGTGTTTGATGATGGCAGTACTGTGGAAAAGGTCAGAGAAGAGTTTTCTTCAACTTTCTCCAAGATCTTTGTTCAGTGAAGACTTAGTTTAATACCATATTTCTTTGTTGTCACAGGTGGACACTATTGTATTTGCCACAGGGTACAACTATGATTTCCCCTACTTGCCAAAAAATGCCATGTACAAGTCTGGGCACCGTGCGGGTCTGTACAAGCATGTTTTTCCCCCAACCCTAGAGCATCCTACTCTGGCTGTCGTGGGTTTCATTCATGCCCTTGGAGCCATCATGCCTCAGGCTGAAATGCAGGCCCGTTGGGTCACTCGTGTCTTCAAAGGTAAGGTAGTCTGTTATTACTAACAGTTAGCATGCCTAAGCACAAATGAGTTCATTTATATTTACAAATGACCTTTTTTGCCATCTAGGACATAAAAAACTGCCATCAAGCCAGTCCATGATCAAGGCTGTTGAAAAAGATACAAATAATATTGAAAAAAGGTAACTATTTGTCTTATTAAATGCTTCAACCTGTCTTTTACCATTGTCCTTTCTCCTGTTATATGTCAGAAGATGCTCTAGCTATAGTGAGATTGGTTAGCAGAGTGCATAGAGAGGTTAGACAGGTGTATTGTCATAATACCTAAACATACAAATGCTCATTAGTCTGAACAAGTAAATAAATTAATACTCACATTCCTTTTCTTTGTAAGCAAACTGTACACATACATAATTTTCATTATCCATGTAATTGCATTTAAAAAGCAAACGGCACCGTTTTTAAAAAATCCAGTTAGAAATTTGAATTTGAAGCCAGCTGCTTGCATACCCGGACAATTCTAGCATGTGATTTGTTTTCCTTTTTTCCTTTTAAAGTTCAGACTGTAAAGTTTGCAGCTGCGTCATACCACATTTTAATCTTACACATTTTATAGCCATTAAAAGGTGTTTAATTTTAGACTTTAAGTATTGCAATGATCAAGAACACTTAGCATTGGAATTTTTAGACTCTGGAAGCAATCATAATATCAAACCTAAGTATAATTAAGGAATGCTTTATTCTAGCATATCTATTCTGCGCTATACTCTTATATCTTATACTTCTATACCATGTTAGTGCCACTTTAGAATAATACTATTCTTTATATTATTCTCTCCACAGTTACATTGTTTCAAAGCTGACCCCACTGCAGGTGGACTTTGTTTCCTACATGGATGAAATAGCTGGAGATATTGGTGTAAGGCCAAACCTCCTCTGGCTCTTCTTCACAGACTACCCCTTGTTCAAGAGGGTTTTCTGGGGGCCCGTTACCGCCTACCAGTACCGGCTGATGGGACCAGGGAAATGGGAGGGAGCCCGCAGGGCAATCTTTACCCAGTTTGATCGCATGTTCCAGCCTCTAAAAACCAGAAAGGTTTGATGTTACACTTTTTCTTCTGCAGTCTTCTTTGTTACTGTTGTGCATGATTTTAACATGAAGTAAGTGATGCAAATTAAACACATTCACCCCCCCCGCCCCCCGTAGCTGGAACCAGAACAGCCCTCCACTGCTCACCGACTGGTTAAAATGAGCTTGACTGTCATGGTTGGAGGAGCTGCCATCTACTACTTTCATACTCGCAACCCAGATGTCATCCCCACACTGCTGTCCAACATGCGTCCACAAAGAGTCTGAACAAGCTTCAGGGTCCAACAATGAGCAGAGAACTCTGAAACACACCAAGTGAAATAAAGAAAAACACAAATTCTACTATTTCTGTAGCTCTTTACAATATTTAGTTCACTATACTCCTGTTTGGAATTATTGAGTGATTAAAAAGGTGTCTGCTGATTTGTGTATTATTCTATTTTTCATATGTGTGGTTATTTTAATGCATAGATTTAAAGCAACATTTTTTTCTTAAAAAAAACAGAAACATTTAGTTGCAACACATTTAAAGTGCATTCCTTGCAGTACAGGAACTTAGGCTGACAGTGGATAGAAATTAATAAGTTCATACAAATGCAGATGACAGATTTTTTAAAATTATATTATTCTTCTTTGTTCTTTCTTTTATTGACAGATTTTCTGGATTGTTGAATCTCAACCAGGAAAACAGTTAGAAAAAGGTCTTATTCACATCACATTTTAAGCTATAACTGTAGAGTGTGAGTCCTGTGTGGATAAAGTAGTGTGTGATCTGAATGGTATCTTGTGTGCAGCTCTACTCGAACAAAAAAGGGTATCTTCTGAGAAGAAAATGCAAAATCATTTCCTGATTCCCAAGTTCCTAATGTTGCAAAATGACTGGTGGCTGGTGTCAGCCAAACACTTTTATTGTGATAATAATGAAATAATGAAAATAACCATTCAAAATATGAAAAGACATGTCTGCTGATTTAAGAACTTCTGGAAATTACAGCTGTATACAGTACAGCTAGTATGACTAAGTCATTTATTAATGTATATATTTCCACCTCTGAGTGAGCTCCCTATAGCACAGGTGTCAAACTCCAGGCCTTGAGGGCCGGTGTCCTGCAGGTTTTAGATGTGTCCTTGATCCAACACAGCTGATTCAAATGGCTAAATCACCTCCTCAACATATCTTGAAGTTCTCCAGAGGCCTGGTAATGAACTAATCACTTGATTCAGGTGTGCTGACCCAGAGTGATATCTAAAACCTGCAGGACACTGGCCCTCGAGTCCTGGAGTTTGACACCCCTGCCCTAGAGTAAAAACATGGTGTCAAAGAAAAAAAACACCTCTGGTTTTTAACTTGGGAACTACTGCAGGCCAAAATACCAGTTAGACCAGACAGTGACTGATCCTGTAAAGGAAAATGTTTCTTTAAAAAAAAAAAGGGGGGGGGGGGGGGGGGGGTAAACCCATTCAACCCCTTTTGGCGTCATTTGAAACCTTTCCATGCATTTCAACACACTGAACACACTGAACCTTTTTAGCCAAACAAAACTGTAACGATGAAAATCAAGCCAATTATTCACACACTCGCCAGCATGTTAGTACATACAGAAAAAAGCACACTGTATCTATTGAAATAATTTTTAGCCAAAAAACAACAATAAAAGCAGGTTTGAATTGCATTTCAGTTTGTTATTACACTCCTGACTAAACCTGAAAACCATAAAGAAAAGATTTTAACATGAAGAACACAGAAGTGTGTTCCAGACTTTCGTAGAATTCAAAGCTTTTATTGCTTAAGAGTAATTATTGTTTCATTTATTTATACGTATAATATTGGTGGAATGTCTCCGTTAACAACTACAATCTAACAAGTGAACCTTGTTTTGTTGTTTTGCATTATACTTAACTTAATCTGAACATTAGATTTCGTTTCACTGCCAGAGTGGAAATTTCCATCAGGCTGGGCAAAGTCTGTCTCTCTCTGTCAGTGTTACTTTTCTGTACTTTTTCCCTCTGTATTATCTCTCCACTACCTTATATGCTCTCTTTGATTTTCTGATATGCGGCTTATTCTTTTTTTTTCGTCACTATTCTGCAACTCAAATGTACATTTTTTTGGTTGTTGTTGTTTTTTGTTTTTTTTACAGAGAAGCAACAAAGTGGGCACTGGGGGCATTTTTTTGAACCCATGAACCTCTTGACCCCAATTTTAACTCTGATTTATGGCTTCTGGTAGCCATTCATAATTACACAATGAGTCTGCAAGCCATCTGTGATCTATGTCCAGGCTGGGCACACAGTCGGGGAGGCAGCTGGCTATCAATCATTTACCTATTTTGCGGCATGCGCACACGTTCACGCACTACAAAGAGCATCCCTTACAGTTGTTTATTAGCCTCTGCTCAAACACACCACCTACTGTAAAGCAAAGAATATTTGTTTTACAACTAGATCCAATTTATGTTGCGTTTTTATAAAAGTCATCTAACAACATGCTAAATTAACAGTCCGATTAGCTTTACTTCCCTAATGAGCTTATGCCTGTCCACAGCTACAAAGAACTCTGGGTTGGCTGCCAATTACACCCATGAGGTGAGAACTGCTTTATTAAATCATCCGAGCTAAGACCGCCCCCATTTACAGTATATGCTACAGGAATATATTATTACTATTTTTTCTATATGTTTCTTTGAAAGAAAAAACAACTTAAATTCTTTTTTTTCTTCAATATTCAAATAAAATGCATCTATATACATGACGCGTACCACGTCCTTTCTAATCGATCTTGGTCTTTTGACATTTATTTGGTCTTTTCATCCCTATGTTGGGGAGGGGGAAGCGTGTCATTGGTCGCTGTCTCAGTAGGGCTATAAAAGTCGGTGCTCTGATGATTCTCTTTCCTCTTTCCAGACACAGAGCCAACAAACATACAAGGATCAAGGTAAGAAAGAAACCTGGCGTCCTTCAGTTTTGTTTCCCTACACACTCTGACACACATGCACACACATTTTTGGGGATAGCACAAGTATATTTATCATTTCTAATCCCTGAATTTTCTGCATTTTCAGGGGCTGATTCCCACATGTGCACATAAAAAATAATTGCATGACAGTCGAGGCTGAAAAATGATACAAAATGACTACCCAAAAAAGAATATTTGCATTTTTATTCTTGCATTGCTGTGCTGTGCACGGTTGCGATAAAGAAATAATCTCTAAAATGCATAACTGCAGAGATGAAAGTGAAAAGTACAGAATAGCGTAGACATCCAAAGCAGGCTTGTAAAAGCAAAGTATCAACAGGCTGCAAAAATATGACTGCAGAGCAAATTAGCTGAGCAAACTACATCCAAAGGGTCATTCCAAAGTTTCAGTGCTATTACAGCAAAATCACCTTTGGCCTTCATTCAAGTTCTAGGAACTGACAAAGTTTTATGACAGAAGTGGAGACTAAGGGTTGCTGTGCTGTGCAGTATCCTAGGAATCCAGAAATATAAATGAAGCTAAACCCATTAGTGCTTACTGTGTAATCAGCAAAATGCTGGGAACAGTTTGTTCTGCTATTTGTACTGTAAAGCACCTAAATGATACATGAAGTTTGTTTTTTTTAACTAAATAATGATTTATTTGTATTCCACTTGGAGCTAACCCCCATTTTCCACTCAATAGCAGTATGCTCACACTTAACTAGTGGCAAAACTATTGTATTTCTAAATAAAACATTATATAGCAGTGTCTCATGACCACCATATTTGCATGCCATAGTGTAGCATGTGACAAATGTAAATAGCTAACACTGTGCACTTCTTAAAGCATGGAAACAATCAAGGGGGATTCACTTCTTCTTGTCTTTTTGGCAAAACATTGCAGTAGTGAGTTGCTGCATGTTAGATATATCAGTCTGAAAAAGTGTGATTCTTTCAACAGATAATTTTACTGTATAAGTAGAATGAACTAATTTTAGCTGATGGAGAAATGCCTCTTGTTATTTAGATTTTTTTTTTAGATTTATATATGTATATATGTATATATATATATATATATATATATATATATATAAGCTATATAAGCTGAGGGAATTTAGATCAAAGACTATCTAGTTAAATGTTTCTGTGGCTCAACTGGCTTGTAGGTTTTGCAGGTAAGCTATTATTTAAGTCGATGGTGTCTGAGGTGGAATGAGATATTTTTAGATGTGTTAGGCTATTTACATTTTGATATTGCTTTTTAGCTACCCTAACTTTCACAGGAGGCTTTTTTTTTTGGCCAGGCCATCTACCCATTCATTTTCTGCTGCTTATAGAGATTAGGGTTGCGGGGGCAGGAGTCTAAGTAGAGGAGCCACTTCCTCCAGTTTCCCCACGGGGATACCGAGATATTCCCCGGCCAGCTGGGATATAAAATTTCTCCAACATTTCCTGGTCTCCTCTTTTGGTCATTACCCAGAGCTCATAGCTCTAAGTGAGGGTGAGCAGAGGTGTCAAAAGTACAGACATTCTGTGCTTAAGCAGAAGCACAGATACTAGTGTTGTAAAGTACTCTAGTAAAAGTTGAAAAACTAATTCAAATTCTTTACTCAAGTAAAAGTGACAGGTTATGAAATGTACTCAGAGTAAGAAAGTAAAAAGTAGCTCTTTGGAGGAAGTTCCACCAGATATTTTTGTTCAAAGCTAATTGAACCTTGTGCTATATTCATGTAATAATAAAATATTATCAGTAGGGGAATACAATTTTTTATTTCAGTCTAAATATTAATTCTAATAAATGTATTCAACTTGAATCTGGTAAGTAGAGCATGAGCAGAGAAAAAAAGGAAGGGAGATTCAGCCTGTGCGGAAACCTAAAATCAGTTTTGATAGCTTAGCATATTGCACCAGTCCAACACACTGTTCATTACTTTGAATCTATCACAGTACATGAAAGTAACCTGTTTATCTCACATTAACCTGTGATGTGTTAAAGCTAAAGTAACAAGCCTATTTTTACTTAAGCACAGTAACAAAGTATTTGTACTTCATTACTTCCCACCTCTAAGGGTAGGAAGTAATGAAGATTCTGGATCGACCAGTAAATCAACACAAAAACACATTTAGACTTTGTGGACAAACTCTCACCAAACCCTACAATATCCTTGAGAGGATGAAGAGCTGCCCAAGCATTCCATCACCAACATAAAAACTGCAGTTCCTTTCCAAATTTGAGGTTGCATTAATGGCTCTTCTCTATTAACCTGTCATAGACCTTCCCAGGGTGATGTGATCCCCCTATAATTGAAGTATACCCTTGGGTGTCTTCTTAAAAATGGCAACCATGACCCCAGTCTGTGTTCCGGATGTCTGCACAATGTTGAACATGCATGTCAACTAAACCAGAATAAGTATTCCTTACATTGTGCAATTTTATTCTCTATTGAAGTCAGCAGCATTCTAGGCTACATGTAATCCCCTTCCTGAGCCACCTGACAGTTTGCCAGAATCCCATAATAATAAAATTATTATTAATAATAATAATAATAATAATAATAATAATAATAATAATGATAACAACTTAGATTTGTGTTGCGCCTTTCAAGAAACCCAAGGACGCTTTACACAAGAGTAGCGAGAGGTTAAAAAGGCTAGAGGCTTGTCTTGAGAAGTTTCTTGAAGGACTCCAGTGATGGGACATTGCAAATCTCATATGGTAGAGAGTTTCAGAGTGTGGGGGCTGCCACACTGAAAGATATTGAGGCCCATGGATGAGGACTGTAGCATCCAAGACTGTGTGTATGGTTGCAGCAGCTCAGAGAGATACTGAGGTGCCAGGGCATTGAGGGATTTGTAAGTAAGAAGAAGGATCTTGTAAGTAATTTGTGTGTTAACTAGGAGCCAGTGGAGATTTGTGAGGGTGGGGGTGATACGTCTGAGTTTTGGACATACTGGAGTCTACTCAAGGCTTTATTGGAAATCCCAAACAGGACCCCGTTGCAGGTGTCAAAGGCATGGATGAGGGTCTGTTACAGAGTCAGTGAGTGATGGCCAACGTCGAGAGATGTTCTTTAGGTGGAAAAATGCTGTTTTGGTGACAGATTTGACATGAGCAGGGAATGAAAGCGTTGAGTCCAAAATGATACCCAGATTGCAGTAGGCAGCCGTCTATGTCACTCTGCAGTAGGGCTTTGGGGGCCACAACTAAGAGCTCTGTTTTATTATGGTTTCAGTTTAAGCGTTGTTTTCAATAAATGGCATGTTTTGTCTCACTTCCATTTCTTCCATTTCTTCTTGTTGCATGTTGAAGCTCTACTTGAAACCTTGTTAAGATCCAACCATGCAAAATATGATTTTTTTTGCCATTTTACAAGTTGTCTTAAACTTTTGATCGAGACTGTATTTTGGAAGCACCTCTTGGATTATTCCTCAGATGTCCAGCACCCGCAGTCTGGCGGTGGAATTCCAAATGGGGAAAATGTGGAAAGAGTAGGGACTCATAGGGAAGTAGAGAAGCAGAGAACTATAATGGAATCTAAAGAAACTGAAGTGGAACAATTTATCCCTGCCAATGGTGCTTATAAGCCTCAGAACCACTCACAGTCTTTGCTTGTCTACAAGTTAACACACAGCCTTCCGTGACTGCCCAGCCACAGCAGCTTAGCCAATCCTGGCACAAAGATTTGAAAATCTCTTTTCCCACTTTGCTTATCAGATTTAAAATGGACTGAAAAGGGGTTATAATGAAATCAGCTGTTTGGCCAGTTAAAGAAATTAAGTGGAGTGGCTGGGTCTCAGACAACATTCTATCACCCAATGGGGAATGGTCAGGTGGAAAGGATGAACGGAACACTGGTGCAAATGCTTAAGACACTGACTCACAATCAAACTGGAAGGAGCCCCTAAACAACCTGGTGTATGACTACAACTGTAAACAATTGTGATGTGACCTGTTATTCACCATTCTATATTCTCCATGGGAGCTCACCCAGACTTCCAGTTGATATGTTTTTGGGCTGCACTCTAAGTCAGCGTTCAATGATCAACATGAGTATGTAGAGAAATGGAAGGAAGGTATAGAGGAAGCCTATGGCATTGCCAAACAAAATGCTCAAAAGGCTGCTGAAAGGAGTAAGAAGTACTATAACACAAAAGAAGTTCAGTGCTGCAACCCGGTGAACATGTCTTGATTAAGAATCTGACACCCAGGGGAAGACCAGGCAATCTGTTCCTGGGAGGACATAGTTCACATCTATGAAGTGAAACCAGAAAGGGGAAAAGGACGCTCCAGAGGCCTGCACAGAAACTTCTTAATGCCCTGTGATCAATTGCCTGTTGAGACACAACTGGAGCCCCCCAGAAGGGACCAAAGAAAACAGGAAAGGAGGCACCGGCCTGAAATGCAAATTCAGGAATCTGAGGAAGACAGTGGAGATGAGTATGAGCTACATTAATAACCACTCCAAGCTTCCACCGTGTCAATGGAAAGAAACGGCCTTCTTGGTGGATCAGAGATGGATATTGTACATAACTGCACACCAGCAGGAGGAAAATTTGAAAAGCCAGTTTTCGTAGTTTTCGAGTTCAGTGAGCCTAGTGAAAATCAGGACATAAACTTACATGCTTAAAACTTCCCTGATGGGAACCTACCGCATGCATCCCTATCCTCAAATGCAGTGGCTGAACCTGAAAAGGCACCTTACCAGCTGCCACAGAGAGCGAGAGAGGCACCCAGCAAGATGCATGACCTATAATAAGGGCAGCATTCCTTCCTTTTACAGTGTCCAGCCAGTATCCGTGTTGTTACCTGTGTGTCACGCTCCATTTCTCGTCCCATGGCTGCCACCCCTGCAGCCATACTTTCTGCCCTCCTTCATGTATGGACTCATGCAAGTCTGCGTGCAGACTGTTGCCATGGATAATTCATAGACTGTTCACAAAGACCATTGCCATGGGCACTGAAAATGCTGTCTGCATAGTTAATTGCTCTTAATAACTCGTGGACTTTCCAAAGAATACCCATAGATTGTTTATGTGGTACTCTGTTACCAATTATGGATTGTGGTCTGTGTCTTTAAACTGTGACCCCTGACCTTTGTTCGTGTGCAAGCTGGCAGAACAAGAGCTTCAGTGTCAAGTTCATGAGAGACTAGTAAAAAAAAAAGAGAGCGAGAGAAAGTAGAAACATTTGTGAGAAGATTTTGCAATTAATGTCGAGACAACACCTATTTTGTTGGGGAGTGGGTAAGAAGTTGAAATAACAACAAATGTTAACACATTTTTTAATAAAAACGGTATTAATATTCTGTGTATAAATGCTGACAATATTATGTTTGACAATTTTTTTAAAGTAAACTTTGTTTATTTCATCCCTTCCTGTTAAGTATTAAGTTAATAAGTGTTATCTGTGATCTACGAAGTGGTCTGAATCGGGTCACTTGAGATTGATTGCTTTTGTCTCCACCCATTTAGCTGGGGGAAATCGAGGTATTATCCTCATTCGAGTAAAAGTTCTCAGTGAGGAAGCACCAGCTTGTCACTTTTGTGGTTATTTCTCCCCTGCAGGTATGCTTACAGTGTTGAGTGTTACTAAAATGAGTTATGGAGGGAAAAAAAGGTGCATGTTAATACTATTCCAAGTATGAAAAGAATACGTATATTAGTTAGAAAGTTTTGCAATGTGTGAGCAAACTCCCAGCAATGGGTTAAATACAGCCAGAGCTGTAATGTAAGAATGTAAACCCATTAATCTAGTTAATTCTAAATTGTTTATATATTTGAGATATATCATTTGAGTAAAAGTTTTCAGTGAGGAAACACCCGCTTGTCACGTTTGGGATCATTTCGCCCCTTCAGGGGTGTAACATGAGAGCCAAGCTTTTTACTCTCAGATTCCACACAGGGTGGGTCAAGAGTGTCATGGGGGTTGGAATCTGGAAGAAGCCTTCTTGGCAAAGAATACAGAAAGAAGTGAGTTCTCGCCAGAAGTGAGGCGACTGTTGTTAACTGGTTCTATATAAATGAAATAAAATTGAAATGATTTGAACTGGAAGCTAATTGACAAAACAAGAAAACAAATTATATCTGGAAACTGTGTGCAAGCGTGGGAACACAGAAAACAGAGATCTCAAGCGGACAGGTCCCAAGGATTTAGGATAGGGTAAGACAAATGGGACCTGTGGAGAGTGCCAAGCCAGACAGGAGTTTGGCAACATAGATAAATTCCTTGTGGAGACTGGTCATGTGGCCAGTGGTGGAGGCTGAGATGGTTGTATCATTTGCAGGGGTAGATGATTTATACATGAATGAGACACAAGTGAAAATAATCCAAATAATTCCAAAGGAGCAAGTAAAAGTAATGCAAGACAGGAAGGAAAACCAATTTTAAATACTCAGGAACTAACCAAAACATGGAGACTAGACTTTCACTGGACATGATTACAGGCAGCTAATCAGGCATTAACAGAAAGACAAGAGGGAGCTGAAATCACTGCAAACAATAAAAATCAAGACATAAACCAGAACACACAATCTTAAAATCAGACTCATCACTTAAATATCCATCAAGGAAAACAGAAACAGATGCAATTATATCAAAAGAAATAACACAAAACTACTGGAAAAACTAGATGAATCAAAACAGGAATCCAGATTTCCAGTAAAAAAGAATCAAAACTACAAATACTAGGGGGAAAAAAACTCAGACACCCCAAAAAACCCAAGGACTGAAACATTGGGGACATTTGAATACTGCAAAGTCTGTTTGACAAATTTCAGAGAGCTAAAGATAAAAAAGAACATAGGGTTGGTAATCTGCTTCTCAAGGGTTCGAATCTGCAGCATGTTTACCTACAAAAGAAAGAGAGAAGCCAAAGCATAGATACTGTGTCAAACCTATCAATGCCTCCAAACACAAAAATCGATTGGTCTGATAAGAAAATGCTGACATTTGTGTTTCAAAGCTGAAAAAGAAAACAAAGCAAATACTTTATGAATATGTGCAGAAGCCCCTGGTTAAGTAGAGTGTTTGGAGTGCCTGTGTCTCACTCTTCATATGTTTAGATTTTCCCCTATCTTCAACATGAAAACAAACATGATGAAAAGACATTTTATGTGGTTTATAGACTGGCTGTGCAAATTAGATCAATATTCAGACTGATTCTTGCCTGAACTTTTAAGTAAGTGTTATTTTCATGTAAGATATATTTCAAGTGTACAAAGAGCAGGTAAGGTACCAGGTCAAACTACTGTTTTTGCTTTTCAAACTATTTTTTAAAGACACTTATTGAACTTATTGATCAAGAAGAACTCTCTCGTAATATCTTTCCTGACATTTATCCCCCTCATTTTCAGGACCTATATTTTAAGTAATATTTTAATCAAGGTATTCCATTTACACGGCACACAGTTTTGCATTCTTCTTTACATTCCTAATGGTTCTAAATAGCATCATAAAAGCAATGCAGAAAAGATCTTCTTAAGAGTATTTCTTAACTTATTGACTTGTTTTGGGACTTTTGAGCTGATCAATCATCAGCCTTTCATGTTTGCGTGTTTGTTAAAATCTGACTGAGTATTTAAACGCGAGCACAGGATCACTCATTTCATCTCTCTCTATACAGAAGAGGTAAGGCTGACACAGATGTCCGTGTTTATGGTAATATGACTTTTAAATGCAATTGGTTACAGACTGTAAGATATGCACTAAGACGTAAGGCTTCATTATCTGTGTAATCTATCTGTAACAGGAGTTATCTGTCTTTTGTAAAATTTTAAATGTGTAGAGTTACATGAATAATACAGCAAGTAAGTGTGCAACTGTATAAGCAATGCAATACATGTTGCAATGGAAACAACCAATAAGGTTTCACTTTTTCTTCACAAAAGCTTTCGGTATTGAGTTTCACTGCAATTTCACTGCAACTTTGTCTCTTCCTGTACAATATCGTACTATACTTTGTCTTGTTTAACTTTAATTTTCCCTTTTTTCTCCTTTGATAAATTATTTTTTCCTGTTGCAGTTCCATCATGGTTCACAAAGTAGCAGTGATCGGGGCAGGACCCTGTGGTCTGACCAGCGTAAAGGCTTGTCTGGATGAGGGCATGGAGCCAACCTGCTTTGAAAGCAGTGATGACATGGGTGGACTGTGGAAATTCAAGGCAAGACTTTAGTCTAGAGAAAGATTCACTACTGACTGTGACTATTTTGACATTTGTATGTCTTTCATATAAAATTTAATGTGCAATTTTAAACTATTATTTCTTAACATCTGTTGTCTGGAACTTCTTCTCTGCAGGAAGTGTCGGAACCAAACAGAGCTAGTATCTATCGTTCCCTTACTATCAATGTGTGGAAGGAGATGATGTGCTACAGTGACTACCCAATCCCTGCAGACTACCCCAACTACATGCACCACTCTAAAATCTTGAAATACTTCAGGATGTATGCAGACCACTTTAAACTACTGCAATACATTCGCTTCCAGGTAGCAAGATAGAAAGAAGAGCGATCAATTTTATTATACCCTATATTAATATTTATATGTATAAACTGACCTGCTATTATATTTATTGTATCTTAGACCAAAGTGAAGAGTGTGAAACAGAGACCAGACTTTTCTCGCACTGGTCAGTGGGATGTGGTGACTGAGACTAGAGATGGATACGAGGAGAACCACATTTTTGATGCTATTATCTGCTGCACTGGCCACTTCAACTATCCTAACCTGCCACTCAAAGACTTCCCAGGTGAGTGAATATCTGTACCACCACATGATAAATGTTAAAACATGACTGTTTAAAAATACCACTCTGTTGTCTGAAAGGAATTGAGACATTTGAAGGAAAATACTTCCATAGCTGGGACTACAAGGGGCCTGAAGACATGCATGGGAAGAGAGTTGTGGTCATCGGCATCGGCAACTCAGGGGGTGACATCGCGGTGGAGGGCAGCAGAGTTGCAGAGCAGGTTGGTAGTGCTCTCTAAGTTAATTGTGTGTATTTTAGTGTCCCTTTTTTGTCTGATAGTGTGCCCGTGGGTTTGATGCTTCTTTTGCATCCTCATTCCTCAAGCTTTACCTCCTTAAATAAAGAGCACAAGGATGCCCTTCATCCCATGAGATAAGACCACTTCACGTTAGTGTTACTTCTTTCTGTCTCTTGAATTACAGGTGTATCTGAGCACTCGTAGTGGTGCTTGGGTCATTCGTCAGGTTTCTGACAATGGTCTTCCAGTGGACAGGTTCAACACACGCTTTGTCCATATCATGTTCAGGCTGTTGCCAATGAGATTTCTCAACTGGCTTGGTGAGAAAAAGCTCAACTCCATGTATGATCACGCCATGTATGGCCTCAAACCCAAACACAGGTGGGATATGTAAATTCTTCCCTAACACCACGGTTTCGCTGAATGCAATCTATCACATATAAGCTGATTGTCTCATCTTGTTTGCTAAACTGTTCACCATACAAAAATTGTCCATAAACTGTGTATCTGCTATAAAGTGAACAGTACTTAAATCATCTTTTGTCTGTTAGTAGTTATCAGAATATATTATTATATATCAATTGTACATGTCTGTCTTTCCTCTGCTGCCCTCACCTCATCAGGCTCTTCAGCCAGATCCCAGTGATCAATGACGATCTGCCTTTCCGGATTTTGTCTGGGTCGGTCATCGTCAAACCAAACATAAAAGAGATCAGTGGTTCTACTGTGGTGTTTGATGATGGCAGTACTGCAGAAAATGTCAGAGAACCAAATTATCTGATGTGCTTTAAATATTCCAGTTCTTAATGTCATTAAAAACAATTTCAGCTCTTCTTTCTTGTCCTCTTTGTTACAGGTGGACTTGATTGTGTTTGCCACAGGATATAACTACGATTTCCCCTACTTGCCAAAAAATGCCATATACAAGTCTGGGCACCGTATTGGACTGTACAAACATGTTTTTCCTCCAATCCTAGAGCAGCCTACCCTAGCTATTGTGGGTTTTATCCATTCTGACGGAGCCATCATGCCTCAAGCTGAAATGCAGGCCCGTTTTGTCACTCGTGTCTTCAAAGGTGAGGAATTTCCAATAAAAAAAATTTAAAAACTGAGGTGAAATAAAATCTTTTACAGTAAAATATCAAATGCATTGCATTTTACTAATGATTTGCAGAACATACCCAGATTGTCGCTTGTCACTATCTTTACTCTTGCTTTCTCTCTTTTGCTCTTCAGGACATAAGAAACTGCCCTCAAACCAGGCCATGATCAAAGCTGTTGAGAATGACACCAAGAAGATTGCAAAAAAGTATTTGAAAACTCATTTCCCCTCTTTAATTTTGTAATAATAAGAATATTTTTTGCAAATCATTTACCAAAAAAGTGAAGAAATCATTTAAACCTTTCAACCCTTCCTTGTTTAAACCTAAGTGTGTGGGTCTAATATTCTATTGGTTAACTTATTTGTTTTTTGACTTATCCTCTTTACAGCTACGTTGTTTCGAAGTTAACACCTCTGCAGGTGGACTTTGTTGAGCACATGGACGACTTAGCAAAGGACATTGGAGTGCAACCAAATCTCCTCTGGCTCTTCCTCACAGACTTCCCTCTATTTAAGAAAGTTCTGTGGGGGCCTGTTACAGCCTACCAGTACCGGTTGATGGGACCAGGGAAATGGGAGGGGGCCCGCAAGGCAATCTTCACTCAGTATGACCGCATGTACCAACCTCTAAAAGCTAGACAGGTCTGAAAAAAGCGTTTATTTTGCATACTCTGAGTTTTGCTGTATGCACAGGTCAGCCAATCAAAGATGCATTCTTATAATCTTTTCATATGTCTCCTCCAGCTGAATGCACAACAGGGTTCAACGACAGGTTTCCTGATCAAGCTTAGCTTGACATTCATGGCTGGAGGAGCTGCTATCTACTACATCCACCGCAACCCAACCACCATCTCCACCCTCATGTCCAAGCTGCGTCCACAATCAGTGTGATTGAATGAGAAACCCAGCGCCAGTATCTCATCTTGCACCTCCTTTGATACTTAGGGTTTCAAAGTAATTTGAGAAATAACAGTGAAGCTATTAAGAGACAATACCAGTCACTAATTCCCATAGTTAGTAACACCACACTGATAACAATGACAGAGGCTTGACTTGGATTTTGACATGTTGCATAAAATACCATCTTAAGAAGATCTGTTAATGTCATATACTGACTCGTTTAAGTACTGTAACCATTTCTAGGGTAACATACAATTAGGATCCTATGATTACTTATTTCTTTGATATGCTAAGAGGTTATACACTGTAAGATATTACAGCAGATTATCATGTTTTCTGTCAGCAGTATATTACATTATTAAAGATTTTAAAAGCTGTACTGAATAATTTATAAATATTCAGTATGTGCTCCAAATTGTTTGTTTTATTTATTAATTTATATGTTCTGTTTTTGATGTCTATAACAATAATCTAATAACAATAACAACAATATCAGTCTCTGTGAATCTGTTCACTTAACCTCTTATCAAATACAAGGTCAAGGGTCATCGACATACTTGGTGTATGTGAGACAATGAAATAAGATAAATATAAAAGATGTGGTCAAATCATTGTAATTTTGTCATTAAACTACCTCAGAGCTGTTTGACTGAGAGAAGGCAAAAATACTTTTGATCCCCTTAACTAATATTGATGACCTTTATTAGATTTTCTGTTAGTTATCTTAAAGATATAGTTTGGAAAATATTTTATAAGTCCCTGTCCATGAATGTTGTTTTCTGCTAGAGAAAGTAGTTAAAAAAAATAAAAGACTAATGATAAATTGATTTATTACACTGTCAGAATCAGAAAGACATGTCTTCATTGATATGAAGACATGTCTTTTAAATTCTGCCCACTGGGGGGCGTTGTTCTACAGCACATCCATGACTGTTGCAGGGACAAACACAAACATCTGCAAGGTGCAATGTCAAACTGTTATCTGGGTATAGTTTTACAAGGATGATGATTTTGTTAATAACTCTGTAAGTGATTATGGTTTTTGTAATTGTTTCAGCTGTTTACACCTTTGGATTATATCATCAGATAATTCAACAGGCTGATGTTTTTGGTGTCCTTAAAAGGAATGTTTAGGGGCAAGAGGGTGGCAACATCATCAACAATGTTTTAATGAAATAAGAAATAAATTACAGGGAATTCAGCCAAACTAACATTAGTCCAGAGAAGCACCCAAAGCATGCTGTAAACTTCTCTGCCCCATTAATTCTCCAGAAAATAACAATACCATTTGCAAGATAGCAAGAAGATCCACTATTAAATGAGAGTTAAAAGGTTACCTGCGCTTTAACTCATTTTATTAAAGCACAGTTTAAAAAATCTTGGTGGAATCTTTCACACAAATTTAAAATTTGAAAAGCAAATCAGTGCTGTGGTCAAGAGTAGTTTGTCCCAGCTCAGATGAATCTCAAGATTAAAATCTTAAAAAAAAAAGAAGAAGAAGAAGAAGCACATCTGGCAATGATTATGGAAATGAATATGCATTCTTTTGTTATGTCTAGAGTGGACTTCTGTAATACACTGTATACTGGAATTAGTTAATCATCAGTTTCTGCTTTCCAGTCACTCACTGGAATCACTTTGAAAGGGGGCCATACACAAATCTAAACAATTACTAAGAATGACTAACACAACAATTATTATCCAATTATTATCTGATTCTCCCATAAATTACCGAATACTGAATAAGTCCGGTAACTTATACAGTTTGCTTTTTGGCCAGCTTTCCTTTTAGTCTGATATTAGACTAGACTTTATTAAGATAGCATCTCCACTTCAGTCTTAGTGACTAAAGTACAAACCTTCTTTGTGGTACAAACCCCAGTGATACCTGATTCCTAAGTACAACAAACTAGACTCCTGAATCTTACTTTCTATAATATGCAAATCAAGAGAAAACAGTGTTTTAAAAAAAAAAGAAGGAAAGAAGCAGTTCAGCTCTTATATATGATAACAAATTTATGTATTTACATGATAGAACACTTAATACAACACTAACAAACACTGGGCCTAAAGAGACTTCTCCTCTATAACAGAAAGAGTATAGCAGGGTTTGGAGGTCTGGGCCAAGTTGCTGTCAGGAGAGTAATATAGAGACCCGAACTTTTAAACAGCAGGATGTCTTGGAGGAGCCAATCAGCAGCAAACACATCGATAGGCAAGCCCAAGGATCAAGCCATTCAGAACAGAGCCATTGATACAGAGGGAAGCCTGCAGAAGGATCTTCAAAGATCCTCAAATTGAAAGATGTCACACTCTTACAAAAGATTTGGATAAAAACCACAGTAAAGGACACACACTACGTCACATATGATCCAGATGCAACAATGCAAAAATGTACAGATTTGAGAAACTAAGTCTTCCCCTCATGTGGGTTCTAATAAGAAGCACCTCTTTTACTCATTCCAGCACTCCTCTATAGAATATTTGAAGAGGAGGGTTAAAGTCCCTCCTCTGGCATATTGTTTAACTGATTGCACAACAAGAGTTCAGGTCATGGGAGCTTACACACCGTTTAACGCCCCGACACCGGCTAAACAGGACGGACAAGCATATAACTGAAGAAGGTGAGAACAACTGACATGTCTTTCAAACTTGTAACAATGGCCTACTTTTGTGCACATAGTGTACAGCTTACAATTTTACTACTTTTGAGGTAGTTGATTATGGAAGACAGAAGAAGAAGCATAAAAATGTGCATGCAGTCTCATGTTTGTGCATGAAACATGTCTGACTCACAGTGTCTTTCCATACCCAAGTGTTCAGTAATGGTTCGACGTGTGGCAGTAGTTGGAGCAGGCAGTTCTGGTTTGGCCTGTATCAAGATCTGTGTGGATGAGGGGCTCGAGCCTGTCTGCTTTGAAAGCAGTGATGACATTGGCGGCTTGTGGAATTTTAGAGTAAGTGGGGGCACAACCACATTACAAAGTTTGATGATTCAACAACAATCATTATAAACACTGCATTAAAGTGTAGAATGGTTGCAGAGAGATGTTTTTACCTGCTTTGCTCTTGTTTTCATGTGTGTCAACAGGAGACACCTGAGCTAGAGCGAACCAGCATCTACCGGTCCTTGGTGGTCAATACCTCCAAAGAAATGATGTGCTTCAGTGATTTTCCAATGCCGTCTGACTATCCCAACTTCATGCATAACTCACAGCTTCTGCAGTACTTCAGGCTCTATGCTGAACACTTTGACCTGCTTAGATACATTAACTTTCAGGTAGATGGCATCTCATCAGGTCAAGTATTCTATGAAAGCAGTGTTCTTTATATTAATGTATATTTTTCTGTCAATGTGGGCATGCACACCTCAGACCACAGTGAGGAGTGTTTTGCAAAGACCGGATTTCTCTCTATCCGGCCAATGGGAAGTAGTGACCATAAACAAGAACGGACAGGAAGAGAGGCACATCTTTGATGCCGTTCTGGTGTGCTCAGGTCACTACACCCATCCAACATTACCATTGTCTGACTTTCAAGGTAAATAAATGGACATCATAGAGTAATAGTATTTAAATCATGACATTCTTGGAAAAAATGTTTTCCTTGTGACTGTAGCAAAATCTGTATTCCTCCAGGGCATGAAACCTTTTCTGGCAGGTGTCTTCACAGCTGGGAATATAAAGATGCAGATGCCTTCACAGGAAAAAGGGTGGTGGTGGTCGGCATTGGCAATTCTGGAGGTGATATTGCTGTGGAGATTAGCAGATCGGCCGAGAAGGTGAAATGCAAACGTTTGGTTTGTCACGGAGGAACGGGACTGAGAGAGATGATCAAATGTCGACTGTACCGCTTTTGTATCGACAGACCTTTCTCAGTACACGTCAAGGGGCCTGGGTGATGGGCAGGATGTCCACCAATGGCGTTCCTCTCGACATGGCAGTAATCAAACGGATCAACAATGTCCTCTTCCAATTGCTCCCCAAGACTTTGGTCAACTGGGCAGCAGAGAGAGCACTGAACAATAAATATGACCACATATTGTATGGTCTAAAACCCAAACACAGGTAATGTACGTGCTTTTGAAATAGTCGTCACAACTTCACAGACCTTTAAAAAAGACAGCACAATCCCCTCAAACCTGAAAGACACTTACAATTTTAATTCCTACCTAATAAAGACAAAAATTAATCAGAATTATTTCTATATTGTTTCTTGTCTGACATAAGTCTTTGTCGAGTTTTACTCATAATTTCATCAGTACCAGCATGGCATGAGCTGACAATTAGACAACAGCATCTGTAGCAACAGAGACTTCACTACTTTACTTCTTTCACAGACTTATGGAGAGAAAGCCTATGATCAATGACGATCTCCCAGGCCGAATCCTTCAGGGAGCAATAGTCATGAAGCACAATCTGGAAGGGTTCAAGGACTCTAGAGTTGTATTTGAAGATGGCACGGTGGAGGAGAACATTGATGCCGTGGTATTTTGCACAGGTTACACTGGAAAGTTCCCATTCCTACCATCAACTCTGTCAGAGGGACCATTTGAAGAGGTGACACTGTACAAGTAAGTTCATGGTGGACAGAGTGGATCACTGACTTGCATGGGTATCCTCTCAAATGTAAAGTCTAGAGATTAAAGTTTGAATCATACATGATAAAGCTGCAGGCAACTTTTACAGTGCTATCATATTAAAATTCTGAAAGTACCTCCACATAGTTTTATCTTTCATGTTCTAGGAGAGTGTTTCCTCCATCCCTGCATCCTCCCACACTGGCCGTCATGGGACTTTTCCAAGTAAAAGGTCCAATCATGCCTACAGTGGAAATGCAGGCTCGCTGGGCTGTTAAGGTCTTTTTAGGTAAACTCTTCAAACAAACAAACAAGCTTACACGGGGTTTGGGGAAATAGTAGCTGATACATTATATCTTTAAGGTCAGAGTCGTCTTCCAACCAAAGAGAAAATGCTGGATGTTATTGAGTCTGAGAGGAGGAGAAACATGCAAAGGTAGACATTATTTTTGAAAGTTATTAAATGGCCCTGGTCGATTACTTATTCCCATTAAATCCTGTTAATGACACAAGAAAATATTTCTTTCTCAGCTATCCTTGTCCACGGCAGGCTGTTCTACAGGTTGATTACATCCCATATCTGGATTTTATGGCTGGGGAAGTGAGTTCACTTTAGCTATATATAAAATTTTCAACATTAAGAAAAATTCTTCATAACAGATTTTTATTCACAGGTAGGTGTTCGACCAAAACTCCTGAGGCTTTTTCTGAGAGACCATGTGCTCTGGGCAAAGGTCTTCTTTGGTCCCTGCACACCTTATCAATATCGTCTTAGTGGGCCTGGAAACTGGTCTGGTGCCAGACAAGCTATCTTCACTCAGTGGGAGCGGGTTGCTCAACCATTCAGAACCAGAGAAATACCAGACAACACCAGTAAATTTGGCTTGTATTCTCCACTGATGCTCACATTCACAGGAACTATAATAATAGTCGTGCTTTTTTCTAAAGGCAAGATCGTTACGACCCTGGAAGCTGCTACTGAGATGCTGAACAAAAGCACAGTTTTTCTGAGGAAGTTGTGGTTCAGCTTACCACAGAATCCTGATATGTAATGCATTAATGGACTTAATTAACATAACAACAATTTTAATAACAAAATTATTTAACATGGATTAAAGAGGAAAGAAAACAGGTCTGTGAATTACAGAAAATCTGTTTTTTTAATTTCTGTGTATTCATTTCCTGCTGGCCTGCAGGGAAAGAGGGGATAAATTGGGAGTCTCCTCTTCTTGTCGTAGTGTAAAAATCATGTGCTGCAATTATGTAATATTATATAGTTGTAAAAGTACCTTCCAGTTCCAAAGGTCTGCATAATCTTCACACTGAGGCCTGCAAATGCAAAAAAAACAAACTAAGATGCTCAATCGCAAAAGGAAAAAAGAAGTCATGCACACTACAGTGCAGTTGGAGTGATTCTTAAATATGATGTGGTTCAAACAAATGGACAGAAGTCTGAAATAAAAGAGGAAATTAAGTTTATATGTGCAAGGCTCATGTCAGAGAAAATGATAACCAACTGCAGAAGATTTTGTTAATGAAATGTTCAGTGATACATAACAGTGCATTATGTGTATTTTGATTGACTCCTTAATATGTCGAATAGCCTGCAGTTCATAACAAGGTCCACGGGGTGAAGATGTGTCACCAAATGCATATCTAAATTTAGATGCACCATCACATATCTTTGTTTGCTTTGACAGTTTTACTTTAGATTATACCTTTAGGTTTCTGTTAACTAAAAAAAAAAGAACCTTTAGTTTGACCCCATTGGGTACTGATGATGATAGCAGTGTGTGCCATTTAAAATATCTGATAATGTGCAAATGCACCATTTTCTACCTGCAGTTCTTCTTGTCTAACACTCATGAAAAAAGCCAATAAAGACATTGCCTAAAATACTGAAAAAAATGTTTTCATTTATATAAATAAAACTGTGTTCTTTCGTGGTTCAGGATATGAACACTCACTCCTGGAAAAAAATATTTTAATTTGCATTGGTTCTTTTGACAGACTTGAGCCTAAAACTGAAAAAATATGTCATAAAACGCAGTTTTTGTTTCAGGCTTTTTGTTTTTAGAATATGAAAGATATGAATATGAATATGATATAAATATGAAAGATAATTAACAAAGCCAAACACTTAAACAGGCAGACCAATATAAGAGGTCAACTCAATAAACTAAACTCAAAATAAAACTAACAAAACATCAAACAAACATAAGACAAACTGACTTCCTGAAATGACAGAGGGAACTTAAATACGGGATGACTGCCATATAACCAGCTAACACAAAACAGTTAAACAAACTCCAAACACCCCCCAGGCAATGAAGCATGTGGTTTAGTCCACTGAGGCTGTCAGCAGTACTTCAGATCCCCCAGCCCTTTGTCATACCTTTTGCCAGCCAGGAAGGAGAAGCCAAACCCCCAGGTAATTCAAACAAAGAAAGATGTAACATAAAACAGAACTTTGACCTTCCAGCGTTGATATGTGTGCACCCCATATTAACATTGGAAGGTGTGATGGAAAAAAAAAACCAAATTTAATAGGGAAACAGTATATTTGAAAATAAGTGTAGTGACTGCAAAGTAAACTAAAGTGAAGCAACTAGTGGTGAGGTGTGGAGCTTACCACGTGTGGCTTGCCATCACAGGCCCTAAACAGAAAACCCAGCATTTTCTGTTTATGGAGAACAATTCAACCAGGCCCTGTAGTGTGTCATGTGTATGTTGTCGTTCATGTACAGTCTCAAGAAGTTAAAACTGGTGACCTCCCAAAAACATTCATGGTTAACCTGGGACCTCCCAAAAACTGCTAAATTAGAGCTAATCCAAAAGAACTAAGTCCAAAAGGGCAGAATGTGAAAGTAAGGAGATACAATCATCTATCTTGCTTAAGGTTGAGTTAGCATTTTGTAACTCCAGTGTGTCTGATGAAGCTCCAGTGAGGTGTAGATTAATGGTTTGCAGAGTTAATGCTAAAGAAAACCACTTAGATATTAATGGTGGTATTTACTTTTAATCTGATGCTTCCGTGCACAAAGGCCCTCCCACTGGAATTTAAATTATTGCTGTTACTCAAAGACACTGACTTGAGCTCATAACAATGCTTTATTTGGCAATTTGAGCATTACTAAGACATATAAATTAATAATAATATATTTCCTATGGGCCTGGATTGAAGTCAGATGTTATATTTTCATACTTGCCACATATGTCACATAACCATGTGATTCCTCCTGTACCTCCTGTACTACTATTACTTTGTTTGGGTAACTTTTTGAGAAACTAATTGTAGACTGTGTATTGAAAAGGCTGCATTTCTCATTGCAAAGTCCAGAAAACTTCAATACAGAAAATTTGGGGCTTAAATACGGTTTATATTAGTACAAAGAAGCAGGTCTGTGGTGTTTGTTTAATTACAAAAAAAAGTACAAGTTTTTGTATAATTTTTGTCTTTATTTATTAACTTGGTTTATTGACTCTTGTTCCGCTCAATGATCAACCTGCCTTGTCTGTTAAAATATAACTGATTACTTAAACAGGAGGACAGGAATCCATTCTTCCTCTCTCCCTGTGAAGAAGAGGTAAGGCTGATATATCTTTAGTTTGTGGTGATTTTATTTTTATTTGCTAATGTCCTTAACTTTGTAAGAAACTTTTTAATGGGGCGCCTCTGTCAGTGCGCCCCAGGGCGGCTGTGGCTACAATGTAGCTTGCCATCACCAGTGTGTGGATGTGTGTGTGAATGGGTGGATGACTGAATGTGTAAAGCGCTTTGGGGTCCTTAGGGACTAGTAAAGTACTATACAAATACAGGGCATTTACCATAATGAGCTGGTATTTCATTAATGTACTTTTTAAAATTGTGTTTGTTAAAGTTCCAGGGAAAAGAAAATCCTCTGAATTGAATGGAGAGCTAACACCATCAGTCTCAAAACATAAAATCATTTACAGACTTGTTACAGCATGAAAATCACTGGAGGAACCCCCTTTTTGCCACTAATGTTATTAATCTGTGTTTTACAAGTGAAAATCTCTACAGTAAATTAGGTCTGTTTACTCCAAACACTTAGGTATTAGACCAAATCACAGCACCATTGCTAAGGACAAGTAAAACTAATTGGATTCATTTTTGGAGGAAAACTGAAGAAAATGTAAATGTGCAGCTTTTCAAAGTAAGATGTCATTTCAGTCTCATTCAGCACTTCTCTGCGTGCTGCTGAATTTAATGTAATTATCCTTGATTGACTCAAGTAATGGAAAAAAGGCACACTTACATGCAAGTTAACAACTCAGAAACAATGTGTGTGAAACAGTCATGCTCTAAACATAAAACTCAACCATTTTTCAAACTGCAAACGTCTGTAACAGATCAGCTAGCTGTGCAAGCATGGTTCAGAGAGTGGCAGTGATCGGTGCAGGACCCTCAGGACTGACGAGCATCAAAGGCTGTCTGGATGAAGGTCTAGAGCCCACATGCTTTGAAAGCAGTGATGACATTGGAGGTCTTTGGAGATTTAAGGTGGGAAACAATGGGGTTTTTTGGGGGGATATAAGTGAGAGCATACTGAAGTGAAGCTTAACATTCAAATTGTTAAATAATTTCTTGCAAGGTTTACTGTTTTTAAATACAGACACGTAAATGGAAGTTCAAAATTTAGAAAAAAAAAAAAAGTAAAAAACGAGCTTTTGAAAAAAGTTGGAAAATTAGTTGCTTTAAATTCTTGAATCATGTATTTCAAACAACCTTTGTTGGGAATATGTGGCAAAAAAGATCTGCAGTGCTATTTTTTCTGTAGTGACACACACAAAGATGCAGTTTTGCTGAGAATGACTTGTGTGACTGAGTGAGGCAGAGGGCTGCAACGTTAAAGCAGAGATCCCAGAAAATGTACTTAACTGGCTGGTCTAACATGGATCAAGTGTTAAAATGGAGAGCAGTTCAGTCATTTTGATACTGAAGTGAAGTGGGGAATCTGTTCCCAGCTGTTTTGTGGTTTTAACAAAAGCTACATTACTAAAGTAATGTAAATTCCTTAATTCACTGCTCATACATCAAGTCAAAGTTTAAAATAAACAATTTAAATTTCACTGGAGCGAATGAGAGAGATGGTATCAAAGTTGGAGAGAGTGGGCAACTATCCCACAGAAACGTGTGAAAATAGAGAAGACACATCCAGAGATTAAGAGACCTGTAAGACACTGACACAGTTCTGAAATATACTTAAAGTCAGAGTTTAAATAGAAGCAAAGTTGTATTGTTTTTCGTTCTTTGTCTTTATGTTCTCCTCCTTCAGGAGAAGCCAGAGCCGGGACGGGCCCACATCTATAAGTCAGTGATTATCAACAGCTCCAAAGAGATGATGTCTTTCAGCGACTTCCCACCTCCTGCTGACCTCCCTAACAACATGCACCACTCTGAGGTCCTGCTGTATCTCCGTCTGTATGCTCAGACGTTCAACCTGCTGCCACATATACGCTTCCAGGTCGGTGATCTTCATAAAGAAGAAAAAACAAAAATTATATTGTTAGCGTTTTAGTTGTTATCAAAAATAGAGGCTCTTATAAAGTGGCTGCTTTAATGCAGAGCTGAAATAATGTCTTAATAATGTCTTGCCGGTAAATGTTGCAGATGAATGTCAGTGAAGAATATTTATCAGTGTCTGTGTTTGTGTCAGACTACTGTGATCAGCGTGAGGCAGACGACAAATTTTGAAGTGACAGGTCAGTGGGAGGTGGAGACGGAGAGCAGAGAGGGTCAGAAGGAGACCCGTGTTTTTGATGCTGTGATGGTTTGCACTGGACATTTCACCCAGCCTCACCTGCCACTCAGAGACTTCCCAGGTAAATTTAAGAAATGCAGCAGCTGCTGTCACTCCAACTCAACAGATGTCACACACTGTGTTGTGTGTTAATGTTTCAACGGTGGTTGAAATGACTGACAAATATTTATATTTAGCAACTAGTTCAGTATATTTTCTTTTACTCATTCTAGGTATTGAGAGTTTCCGAGGCAAATATTTCCACAGTTGGGAATACTGCAGTGCTGAGGGTCTGGAGGGGAAAAGGGTGGTGGTCATCGGGATTGGGAACTCTGGGGGTGATATTGCTGTGGATGTGAGCAGGGTTGCAGAGAAGGTAAGCTGCAGTGCTACATTTCTTTACTTATATGTTGTATTCAAAAGGTACAGTGGTGTTTATAAGCTTGCCATCACCAGTGTGTGAATGTGTGTGTGAATGGGTGGATGACTGAACGTGTAAAGCGCTTTGGGGTCCTTAGGGACTAAGTAAAGCACTATACAAATACAGGCCATATGAAAGCACTGTATTCTTAAAGGAAAATAACTCATTAATCTGAAACTTCACTGTGCTGACATGACCTGCAGGTGTACCTCAGTACTAGAAGTGGAGCATGGGTTCTTGGCCGTGTAGGGCCAGGGGGACTTCCGCTGGATGTTGTCGGGAGTTCTCGAATGGACGCACTGATACAAAAGCTCTTCCCCTCATGGACCAACACAATGTTAGAGAAGAAGCTGAATCAAGCACTGGACCACAAACTATATGGCCTGAAACCGAAACATGGGTAAAAGCAGGGTCAAAGATTTCAATTAAAAATACATCATCATAACCGAGAACTTCAAAAATTATGTGTTAAATCTTCCTTAGGAATTGTAACAAATGGTAAATGCAAAACTAAAGTATATATTTGTTAAAAGAGAGTGAATCTGAAATACACATGGTGTAATGTGCAGCATGTTTATGGTCTAAACAAACAAAGTTTATGTATGTATGAATGTATTTATTTAGATAACAGTGACTTGATATCTTGCCATGTCTACTGTATGTTTGCACCAGGTATTTGTGTCTAACTGCCTTGGTCACTAACATAGCTCCTGTAAAACTGTATTCAGCTTTTTTGCACAGATTCCTGTAGTGAATGATGACTTGCCAGCTCGAATAATCTCAGGTCGTGTTGCAGTGAAACCAAACGTGAGGGAGTTCTGTGGGTCCAGTGTGGTCTTTGTTGATGGAAGCACCATAGACAAGGTATTTATCACTTCAACAACTATTCTGTTCATGTGAAAAATATAGGATATCCCAGTAGTAATTCTTGGACTGTCCCTTTTTATTTGGTTTTATTTTTGAAATGATGTAAAGGGGATTTAAATGCACGTTCATCTAATCCCAGGGTTGTTTGTCTGTCATACAGGTGGATGTGGTTGTGTTTGCCACAGGGTACAACTACAGCTTTCCTTTCCTGCCCTCAGCTCTACAGGCTAAATGTGGTTACAGGCTGCAGCTCTACAAACATGTGTTCCCTCCTGCACTGACCTCACCAACACTGGCAGTGGTGGGCTTCATACATAGCTTTGGTGCTATTAACCCTCTGGCTGAGATGCAGGCACGTTGGGCTACAAGAGTGTTTAAAGGTAAAACATAAAAAGGTATAGGAGAATATTTTGATGGTGCAAAGTCATGGAAGGGGTTTCAGTAGGAATTCTGTGATGTATGCTTTATATTTTGAATTGAGAAAACACTAGAGCTATTAATGCAAACCTAAAGCATATGCTCCAGTGCAAAAGTAAGATCATCATGCAATAACTCTCTGTGTTTGAAATTGTTCTGAATTTTTCCATGACAGGTTTAACAGCCCTCCCCACAGAGGAGAACATGATGAAGGAAATTGAGAAGGACACGGCAACCATGTATCAGAAGTAGGAAATTATTTTTAAGATATATTAAAAAGCTGCTCATCCACCAGAATCCTTATTTTTTGTATTCTGATGAATGTTTTACAAAGTCTTTTAGCTTAGACTGGTTAATATATGCTTTTTCAGTGTTATCTGTTGTTTCTTTATTTACTTCTCTGTTAGGTTTGCATGCTCAGAGCGCAACCCACTGCAAGTGGACTACATCCCTTACATGGACTCTCTGTCTGAAGAGGTGGGGGTAAGGCCAAACATACCATGGCTCTTTTTTAAGGACCCAACACTGGCGCTGCAGGTTTTTTTAGGACCCTGCACACCATACCAGTACCGTCTGACTGGACCAGGAAAGTGGGCTGGAGCCCGTCAGGCTATCCTCACTCAGTGGGACCGGGTGTTTCAGCCTTTTAAGACCAGAGTGGTAACAGAACCAAAGCCAGACATCAAACATTCTTCTAAACTGAGCATAATAATGTTTCTCTCAGGTGCTACTCTGTTGTGTTGTATCTTCTACAATAAGCTCCACTTTGCCTCTTACTTCTCTGCTTCTTCATTCCAGAGATCTCTTCAGTTAATTGCAGGGTGAATGAAGGAGATGTAGGCAGAGATTGTTTTTACAATACAGTACATAACTTGTCAAGCTGAATAAGAAATAAAAAATGTATATTAAAATTAAAACATTAAAAATTAAAAGACTGGATTTGTTAAATCTGCAAAATTGATTGTGTTTGTTTTTCGTGGTGTGGTTTTTGGTAACTGTTGCTTTTTTGCATCATGCCTATCTACAGAAACTTTTATTTGAGTCACTGATTAATACTGGCTGCAGAAAATTATTTTCAATGATTAATTTTATATGATATAGTTCAAACAAAGTTGCTAGAGTTAAACATATGCACTCACTGGCCAGTTTGTTAGTTACAGAAAACTCAATGCATTTAAGCCTAAGACAACATTGCTAAGACAACATGTTGAAGTTCAACCCAAGCATCAGAATGGAGATAAAAGTTGATTGAACTGACTGAATGTTGGTGGCATTTCCGGTATTTCAGAAACTGCTGATCTGTGGGATTTTCCCAGAAGTCACCTCCAGAGTTTTTAGAGAATGGTCCAAAAAAGAGAAAAATGTTAACCACACATTACATCTAAGGTATTCAGAAGATCATCACTGAATATACAAAAACACATTGAAGCAAAGGGGCTACAGCAGCATTGTGGGTGCAACAACCAGAAAACAATTCATACAAGCTCAAAAAAAATTCTCAAGATTGATATTAATATCGCTGAACAATCAAAGTGCCACAGCATGAGCTAGTCAATAGATGTCATATACACAACAGATCACCATGATATACACAACAGATCACCATGGCACAACATTTTCCTCACAGTAAAGTACGGTGCACTAAAGTTCACCAGAAACTGAACATTAGTGCATCTTACTTGTGGAACCATAAGAAAATCTTTTATCCATATGAATGAATAATCATTAAATATTGTTAGTACAGATAAAAGTGTCCAATCTGCAAAATGAAGACTGAGTAATACGCCCCCTGGTGGTACATACTGAGCATAAGCAAAAGCCTGATCCTGTGAGCCTGAGCCGCAGGGTCAAGGAATCATCCACTTACAGACAAACCAATTCACACCAATACAAATCACTGCACAGATCTGTTGCTGTGCAAGTGTAGCAAAAGTCACATGTTTAAAAAAACAAAAACCAGCCAGAACTTAAGCATGGTTGTGAATATGCACACCCAAACAGATGAAATCCCTCTTAAAACACAGTACATTACAAATGCAAATTAAAAGAATTCCTTTTTCCCCCATCCTGTACTGTAGCAATCGGAATTATTGTCTGAAGGCCAAGAAAAATGCCATTACGGCTTTTGCTAACAGTTTATTCCATTTTTATTTCTATTTTAAGTTATTATAATGGGACTAGGTGACGGGAAAGAAAAATAAGAAGGAAAGAAAAGTTGGGAAGACAGTTAACAGAAGGAGAGGAATGAAAAATGGAGGAGAAGTGGGATAGAGAGAAAAGACACTGGAAATCTGCTTGATCACCAGCTGGAAAAAAAAAGCAAAAATAAAGCAACAACCAACATAAGCATAAGTAACAGTAAATAAGTAAATAATAACAGTAAATAATTAAAAGAAATGCTAAACTAGCGTGGACAAAGTACCCCTTGCAATTAGCCACAGAGTTAGCCTCAGTCATTGTAGTTGGACCAGAGATGGTGAGTTCAGAGCTCATTTCAGTCTCATTCTGATTACTCATATTTACTCTCCTCGGACAGGTCAGCAGTCCATCCAAGGGCTTGCTTGCTTTGGAATCAATGATTAGCACCCTACTTGCACAGCTCTCACTCTTGCTACTACTAGGCTGCAGGCAACACAAAAATTATTATTTTCTTCGATGTACTAGAGGTAAGAACCTTGTATAACTTTTGAGTTCATCAGTGTAGCAGAATCAAGAGTGATGTTTACAGCACTTGGTAATGTACGTAGGCTACCACTCCTGCAGGAGTAGCCTTTCTGTATAATTTTAAATACAAAACACTGGGTCACCGACCCAGGATTTTGTATTTAAAATTATTATATAGTCTTTGATTTCATTGCTATTTAGATTTTTGTCTCTTGACTTCTTTCTCTGTGCTTCCCCTGTGTCACGTCTGATCTAGCTATGTTTTCATGTCTGTGTGCCGTGTGTCCTCCTGCTTTCAGTGTAAAGTTCCTGCCTCTGTGTCTGTCTCATGTTTCCTGTTTTACTTGATAGTCTCTTGTCCAGTGTTCAGTATTTAAGTTTTGCTTCCCCTGGTCACATTAGTTGCGATTGCTCCCAGCTGTGTTCTCCTCCTATGTCTTATTCCCTCATCATCCCTCTGTGTATTTAAGCCCTTGGTCTTCTTCTGTTTGTTGCTGGTTCATCTGCTTATCATCCACGGCTAACCTCGTGGTTTTTCTAGTGTTCCTGGTTTTTGTGTATTTAGTTTAGGTTTAGATTTTTGTAATTGGTTTCTCGTTTATCTCTCTTTTTTTGTTTTTGTGTTTGGTTCATGTTTTTTGGCCTCAATAAAAGGCACGCCGTTTGTTAAAATCCAGTTCTCCTTTTTTTCGTTTTGTTCATCTGCACTTGGGGCCACTACTTTCCACTGCCTGCGCAGACCATGACATTAACAACGACAATAAAGTTTGTCATATCAAAGCAAAGCACATTCATTATTTAAATGTTTTGACTTTTGGTGGTTTATAAAATACAGATCAATGCTGTCGTCATATCGTCTAGGGCAGGACTAGGCAACTCCAGGCCTCAATTACTGGTGTCCTGCAGGTTTTAGATGTGTCCTTAATCCAACAAGCTGTTTCAAATTGCCAAATTACCAACTCAGCATGTCTTGAAGTTCTCCAGAGGCCTGGTAATGAAGGAATCATTTAATTCAGGTGTGTTGAGTCAGGGTAATATCTAAAACCTGCAGGACACAGGCCTGGATTTGCCTACCCCTGGTCGAGGGCAAGATTTGGTAACTGAGGATGATCAGTGAGCAGAGGCCAAAGAACAATCAGTGTTCTGATAGGGTAAACTCTTCTGTTAAAAACAGAACTGTGAGGTCCTGAGGACTGAGACTCCAACAGAGCCCACGATTTTATCCAGCTGAGTTATTACACAATATAAACCTGCAATTGTTGATAGCTGTGACAGTAACAGTGCTAAAATGCTATAAGAAAATCTTTGTAAGAGTGCTGCTGAAAAATTATGCAGAAATTCAAAAAGAAAAAAACTTGAAACTCAGTTTAGATCTATTGGGTTTCTGTAAATCCTACGAATTCAGATGCCACTGATCCTAAGTAGAAACTTCTACATCAGTTTAAAAGTCTGTTTCAGCTTTTTCTGTTTCTTCTGAAGGTAACTACTTGTTGCGTACAGCTCTTTGGCTGCAGTTTCTTAACAGTAAACGTTTTTGAGCCGATCTGATGTCTCCTTCGCAGAGCTGCAGTATGAGTCGTCGTGTGGCAGTGATTGGTGGAGGGGCTTCAGGACTGGCCTGTATCAAGTGCTGTTTGGATGAGGGGCTGGAGCCTGTCTGCTTCGAAAGCAGTGATGATATTGGTGGTCTGTGGAGGTTTAAGGTTGGTGCTTTCCTTTTATTAGATTAATTATGTAAGTGGTAATAAAAAGAAACATCTGGATGAGCACTTTAAAAATAATTGGGTTAATTGGCCACAGGTTTATTTAAATTGGAGATTTCTAAGTACAAAGCAAATCTCAAAAACCTCCAGAAAGCCTGGAGAAGTACCACTCAAGACCACTTAAAAAAATTATGTCTGGTTCCTTTCAAGCAAAATATAAATGGATGGCTCAAGATTTTTGCACAATACTGTAGATATTATTGAAGTAATTAAGTCTCCAACAGCAAGTGTTATATTAAGTATATGTCACCTTATGCACTATAAAGTCGTTTTATCAATAATACAGCAGATTATATTGGTAGATTTATAGTAAAACTGTGCTCAAGCCTCTGACGAGCATTGAATGAGTAATGGTGCTTCAGCTCAATTATCTTTTAAAAAAAAAAAATCCCCCTTTAGGAGAATCCAGAGCCAGACAGGGCCAGCATCTACCACTCCGTCATCATCAACACCTCAAAGGAGATGATGTGTTTCAGTGACTTTCCCATCCCTGCACACTTCCCAAACTTCATGCACAACTCCCTCATCATGGACTACTTTCGGATGTATGCTGACCACTTCCAGCTCACTAAACACATACACTTTAATGTAAGAATGCTTTATGATGTCTGAAATGGTAAATTGTATCACATAATTAAAAATTAAATGATTTAAATTAAATCCTAATTACTATAACATTCATTTCATAGAAAAAAACACTTTGTTCTGTCCCCTGCGTCTGTCTTTCTGTTTTCCAGACCAAAGTCTTGCAGGTGAAGCAGAAATCAGATTTTTCTCATTCAGGCGAGTGGGTTGTTGAAACTGAGAACAAAGATGGCAAGAAAGAGAAACACATTTTTGAAGCTGTGATGATCTGTATTGGACATCACTGCAACCCCAACATGCCTCTTCATGACTTTCCAGGTAACCCTTGGCCTACAAGCTATCAACATTCAATTCAATACCGGTTTGGGAGTGAGTGGATGAAGACAGGACAAAGAACTGCTGTGGAAGAGAGCCAGAGGTTAATAATAACTAATAATTAAATGCAGAGAGGTGTATTAACACATAGTAAGCAAAAAAGATGACTGGCGAAGAAACACACAATGCATCATGGAAATCCCCGAGCAGCCTAGACCTATTGCAGCATAACTACGGGAGGATTTTGGGTCACTTGATCCAACTCTAACTATATGCTTTATCAAAAAGGAACGTTATTCTTATCTTATAGTTCACTCAAGGGACAGAACTAATCAACCTTCAACAAAGCATGGGTGAAACTTTTGTGTGTCTTTTAATATAGATCAGTCTTTTTATAGCAGAAGTATTGAAACATTGTGTCTACCCACCATAAGTCTGTCTTATTTTCTTCAGGCATTGAAACTTTCACGGGGAAGTATTTCCACAGCAGAGACTACAAGACTCCCGAGGAGTGGAGGAATAAAAAGGTCATGGTGATTGGAATTGGAAACTCTGGAGGAGACATAGCAGTGGAACTGAGTAGAGTCACCAAGCAGGTTGGAATGAGTTGGTCGCATCATTAGAGAAAAAATGTGTCTGAACTGTTTGAGTATTTAACATACTTAGTGATGAAAATAAGTTTCACCATTCTCACAGTTTTAGGCTGAATACAGTTCAAATACTACACAAGCAATGACCTGTGACACATGGATGTGGACATAAAAGAAGACGTAACAGCAAAACTTGCTGATTTTTTTTTTTTTTTCCTTCTTTCAAGCTTTACCTGAGCACTCGAAGGGGAGCATGGATTCTGAACAGAGTCTGGGACAATGGGATTCCCGTTGACTTGTTTTTTAACAGGGGGACAGGTTTCCTAAGAAAAATTCTTCCCTTTGGTGTTTTCTGTAGTCTGAGAGAGAGCCGGCTCAACAAAAAATTTGATCACGCTCTGTACAACCTAAAGCCAAGGCACAGGTACAGTATTCTACTAATACATTACATTTTACAATGTAATTTGTGTCTGAATTGTTTCATGTCTGAATTTGTTTTGTGTTTTTGACTTTTTATTTCAGGGTGTTCAGCCAACATCCCACAGTGAATGATGAGCTTCCCAACCGCATCCTCTCTGGAACTGTTCAGGTGAAACCCAACATCCGCAGATTACAAGGTTCCAGTGTGGAGTTTGATGATGGAAGTGTAGTGGAAGATGTTGACCTGGTGGTAGGTCTGGAATTACCCACTTTTCTTCACCTTCATAGAGAACAGTGAAACTGACTTTTGACTAACATGGACCGCTGTCTTTCAGGTGTTTGCTACAGGATACCGGTTTTCCTTTCCATTCCTGGCTTCACAGGTGGTCTCTGTGTCTAACAACAAAGCATCTCTGTACAAATATGTGTTTCCTCCTGAGCTTGAACGCCCCACGCTGGCTATCATTGGTCTAGTGCAGCCACTGGGAGCCATTATGCCCATCTCTGAGATGCAGGCCAGATGGGCTACACGTGTCTTTAAAGGTAAAATGTACTTTTTCTTTAACACAGCTTTTTCTCATCGCTCAGGATTTTAGAATTTTTATAGAGTTGTTATTTTTACTACAGTAAACAGCTTTGTCCCCTTTCAAACAGGCTGCATAAAGCTTCCTTCATCAGCTGCCATGCTAAAAGATATTCAGTGTAAGCAGGAGGCCATGGCTCAAAGGTAATGAAGTGGATTTACTCAGCTTTATAGAAACCTACATTTAAGATCTGCATTTTCATATGTTCAACTCAAACTTTTTTAGGTATGTCACCAGTCAGAGACACACCATCCAGGTGAACTATGTCAGCTACATGGATGAAATAGCAGAGCTAGTGGGAGTTCAACCCAACATCTCAAGGATGCTGCTGACTGACCCCAGGCTGGGAATGAATGTGCTCTTTGGTCCCTGCACGCCGTACCAGTATCGTCTCAGGGGGCCAGGAAAGTGGACTGGAGCCCGCCAGGCCATCCTCACTCAGTGGGAGAGAGTGACTCAACCCCTGCAGACCAGGCAATGCGATGAGCCCAAACCCAGTAGATCATATAAGTGGCCTCTGCTTCTGTCAGCTGCTGCTTTGTCCTTCACTGTCTACGTTAAGAGGAACAACCTTCCAGCTTTCCTACAGGATCCCACCGCTTTGCTATACAGGCTTAAAATATGATGAAATGGAAAATCCAGAACTGATCAGTTTCAACTTTGTGCACAATCAATGAAAGTTTAATCAGTTTGCTTAGCTGAAGTCTGCCAGGCCATCCTCACATAGTGAGAATGAATGGTTCAACCTCTCATGACCACAGTGGCACGAGGACCACAGTAGACCTTCTAATAGTATAATAGTACTAATGTTAATGAAGAGGCTGCATTAGACTGTTTTTAACAATGAAAGACATGAGTTTTTAAAATATACATTCTGGATTTTTTTTAACTCTCCACTATAATCTGAACAGAAGTGTTTCTGCAGCTTCCTTAACAATTTTGCTTTTTGTTTTTTGATTTTATTTTCTAGCAAATAACTCAGCCAACAATCTGTGGTCGTTCCAGTAGCCAGTAATGAAATTTTCCAATAAAATTTCTAATAAATCAGATCCGTAAGTCTACATGTTTTCTACAGTTACTTTATGGCTACTTGTGGCTTTTGCTTAGAGTGTCAAGCTTAAGAGTCCACAATTTTCTTTCTTCTTTTAAAGTATTTATTATTTTTAGGGCTCAAAGATTTGTGTCATGTTTAGAGGCAGGACTCACGCCCACGGCTGAATACAGTGCATTTATTCACAGTCAACAGAAAAAACACAGTTCAAAAAATATCTTAGCAGTTGGAAGGTCCAGTCTCCACAAGGTTTCCTTTTAGATGCAGACAAAGTCACTTTTCTCCTAGAATCCACACCAGAGCCAGCTCACCACTCAATATCTCACAATTTCTAAATGCTGTACACAGGGACAGACCAGTTAACGTATCTTCACAATTAACCCAAAAAATAGGAGCAGGAGCAGCGCTTCATTTACCGCGTTCAAGGCAACAATCCAGCAAAGACTGATCCACTGCTCCTTCCTTATGAAGCTGCCCAAATGAGATCATCAGACAAGGTGTGTTACTGCCACCAGGTGTGTGTCTGAAACTTGGTCCCCACAATGCACAAAGGCCAGTGCATACACACACACAATGCACACAAACAGGGAAAATGAGAGAATGGAGACACAGACTAAAACACAACAACAATTGGCAGGTTGAACGCTGAGGACTTGCAGTACCCTGATAGTTTTTTAACACTTAAAGGTTGATTTAGTAATGCATGAAAACATACACAAGCATATCAGTGCTGTTTGACAGTGTTTCATTAGAAGTAGCAAAGTAAGTAAAAAAAAAACATTTAAGCAGTGTCACTGTGGTATTTGAGATCCTGTTTCATCAGCATGAAATGTCCCTGCTTCCTTAAAATCCTTTACTCACCTCTCAGCTGGTCCAACATATAACAAAGCTTGATACTGCTTGACATTTGTTGCTGAATTTTCAGTTGAAACTGGTATCAACATAAATGACTGCTTGGAAAAACTTTCAGTTGCCTCTATGGAATTCAGCTTGTGGCACATAATTTGAAGAGGGAATTGATGCTGCTTCACTTTGTCTGGCTGTTTCTGAAATTTAGAGTCATGCATTTCATGGTGGAAAGCTGAACCAGGTCATTTTGAAACAGTCACGTGTGACATTGGACGTTGGACTTTAACAACTTGAAAACAAAACCAAGCTTTTCATTCCAGGACCCTGGGTAGTCAGTCCCACTTTTCCTCTGATACAAAGACATCATATCTCTATCATATAACCTGTTAGGTATAGGGCTTTATGAAAGGTGCCGCTCCTTGACTTTAGCCCACAGAAAACCCTAAAAATGTAACTGTTTCATTTGAGTCCAGAACATTTCGTATCCTTTTTTTTTTTTTTAACACAAAGTCTTTAGACTTACAGAAGTAAACATATATTAGGATGACAGTTTTACAATGAGGCTTACTTCTTTATGCAGAAAAAGATCTTGAGTAAGCTTGTAAATTCACACTGACGTTATACATGGTTGGATTTCTGTAAATAAATAACCAGAACAAACCACTGATCACACCGGTTGGCTGGCAGCGGGATCCGTGCCTTCTAAAGACAAACACAGCATGTACTATCCCCAGATGACTGTTAAATGCAGCATGCAACATGATGTTTTTCATGTTACATGCTTTGGAAATTGAGTGCAAAACACAACAAAAGGAAAAATTCATGAACACAAAATAAAAAATAAATCTGAATGTCCTTTGAAATGTGATTTATTTGTAGTTATTTTATCTTGTTTTCTTCCTCTTTTGTAATAGAATAAATCTCCTTTCGCGCTCTTGCGCCTTGTGAACTATTATTTTTCTCTTTTTATAGGTGTGTTGTGCACATCAGTCCTGCCATGCAGAGGCGTTGTCTGTTTGCTTTTCCCTCGGTCTTATTCTGACGCCACAGTGAATCAAGGGTCAGTATGCTACTTTATAAATTCAGGGGAGCAGCTCTCGCTCCACCCACAGTTGAGTTGCTTGCAGCACGATAAACATTGTTTCTTTCTTCGAGGCATCAAAGGTAGGAAACGAGGATATGCGATCGCAGCTGATGAGTGGTTCCTGGAACAGATTTAAAGCCGATGATTGCAGCTGTCGGAGACTGTTTGTACTGTCCGTGCAGGCTGGAAAAGTTTGGCAACGATTGCACTCTTTATTGTTTCAGGGCGTTGTGTGGCGTTTCAAACGCCTGATAAACTCGTTACCACATATTAACTCACTTTGATTTTTGCCAAGTTTTAAATGTGGCACAGATCCAGTATTAAAGGAAGTGTTTTTCGGCAGTAATGTAAACATAACTAGACAGCCTGCGATTTAACGGGGAAAATGAATGCAACGCTGTTGTTGTTACTCTTGTTTTCTGCACAACTTCCTGCTCTGCGCAGCTCATTGGCTGCAGCTTCTTGTTAACGGTAAACATATTTTGCACTGATGTCTCCTTCGCAGAGCTGCACTATGACCCGTCGTGTGGCAGTGATCGGAGGAGGATCTTCAGGTCTGGCTTGCATAAAGTGCTGTTTGGATGAGGGGCTGGAGCCTGTGTGCTTCGAAAGCAGCGATGACACTGGTGGTCTGTGGAGGTTTAAGGTTGGGTGACGCTATGTGAATCACTTTACTTTTGGTCATGTTTTATCATTTTTCATACATATGAAGTGGATTTTCTTCATTTCGGGGGCACATAGTGCGCACTGAGAATCAGAATATTTCATCCGAAATAAATATTATGCTGAAAATGGTGCGGGCACAATTTTCAAGCTCATATACAACCTTGTGCACTGACTCAGATTTATTGCGTGATAAGTGACAGTGTGCAAGTGTTGAAGCACTGTTTTGAATTAGATATCTTGTTTGCTCAGTGCCAAAACAAGTATTTAGATTTCTTACTTGAGAAAAAGTGATAATCCTTCTCAAGAAGCCTAATACGTAGTTCAAAAGTTTTAGCATTAAATATACTTAAGTTCAATAATTATCAGTAATACAGCAGATCATATTGGGAAATGTAAACTCTAAAATAAATGGTGTGAAAAACAAAGTACAATATTTGCATCATAATATTTATTAGACGCGTAATAACATAGATATAACTAAACTACAAATACAATAAAACTGTACTCAGGCCTCTGACGCTCAATTATCTTTTTTTTTTTTTTTTTTAACTTTAGGAGAATCCAGAGCCAGACAGGGCCAGCATCTACCACTCCGTCATCATCAACACCTCAAAGGAGATGATGTGTTTCAGTGACTTTCCCATCCCTGCACACTTCCCAAACTTCATGCACAACTCCCTCATCATGGACTACTTTCGGCTGTATGCTGACCACTTCCAGCTCACCAAGCACATACGCTTTAATGTAAGAATGCTTTATCATGTCTGAAATAATAAATTGTATCACATAATTAAAAAATAAATAAATCAAATTAAATCCTAATTACTACAACATTAATTTCATAGAAAAAAAACCACTTTGTTCTGTCCCCTGCGCCTGTCTTTCTGTTTTCCAGACCAAAGTCTTGCAGGTGAAGCAGAAATCAGATTTTTCTCATTCAGGCGAGTGGGTTGTTGAAACTGAGAACAAGGATGGCAAGAAAGAGAAACACATTTTTGAAGCTGTGATGATCTGTATTGGACATCACTGCAACCCCAACATGCCTCTTCATGACTTTCCAGGTAACCCTTGGCCTACAAGCCATTACATCTTAGTTACCTCAAGGGGGGAAAAAACTACTGACTCTGCAGTTGTAGCAAGATAAAGAGGGAATTATGTTATTGTTTAAATCAACCCTTGACACTTTCGTGCATCTTCAAATATAGGTCAGAGTCTTTTTATAGCAGAAGTATTGAAACATTGTGTCTACCCACCATAAGTCTGTCTTATTTTCTTCAGGCATTGAAACTTTCACGGGGAAGTATTTCCACAGCAGAGACTACAAGACTCCCGAGGAGTGGAGGAATAAAAAGGTCGTGGTGATTGGAATTGGAAACTCTGGAGGAGACATAGCAGTGGAACTGAGTAGAGTCACCAAGCAGGTTGGAATGAGTTGGTCGCATCATTAGAGAAAAAATGTGTCTGAACTGATTTAGTATTTAACATGTGAAACTTCACGATTCTCACAGTTTTAAAGCTGAATCAAATATAAATACAAGCATGTAAAACCAAACAATGGGCATAATTATTTAACTTGTACATCTTCTTAATGCTTTATTTACATATTAGTAGTTTAAACAGTAAAAATTGACACAATTCAGACAGAACCAACAAGAGAGCTAACTACTCTTTCTTTTCTTCAAAGCTTTACTTGAGCACTCGAAGAGGAGCCTGGGTTCTGAACAGAGTTGGAGACAATGGGGTGCCCCTTGACCTGACTTTTAATAGAATCCTGGATATTCTGAGGAAAATCCTTCCTTTTGATTTTTTCTGTAGTTTGGCAGAGAGCCGGCTCAACCAAAGATTCAATCATGGTCTTTACAATCTAAAGCCAAAGCACAGGTACTGTATTTGTAGCTAGTATAGAATGTAATATAATCTGCCACGTTAGATTTTTCCAAGTGGTTGTTCTAAGACAAAAATGATGGCCTTTTTGTGCTCACCTTTGTCCTCCTGAGCAGTGGCACACACCGGAAGCAGTGTGATGTGTTACTGGCATGCAATATTTTGCTTTTTTAGGTGTATCATGCACCTCTTGAGTTTTGTAACCTGGCCCACAAAGCTGCCACAGTCAAGCTGGATGAGTGGTTTGGCCATTTCAGTGATCTATCAGTGCAGGTTCTCAGAAAGTCCCAGCTTATGCATTTGCAGATGCTTCAGCAGCTGGAAAAGATGAGACTGCATGCAGTCACTTTGCTTCCTGTATTGATTACTGCATATATCATCACTGTTGCCTTTTTTTTTTTCCTGAGCAGTGACACATATTGTTCAGGATACGATCAACTCTGACACATTTTAAGCACCATTATTAATTTTGATGGGGCTGTGATGGCGTCAATGTTGGTGTTATTTTATGCAACAACAGTGCAATGTCCAGTGTAAACAACCAGTTCAAAGTATGAAACTTCTGGCTACAAATGTTGGTCCCAGAACAACAACCCCTTGTCAAAATCAGTGCCTGACAATGCTGACATTTCCTGATATTCATGTTTGCAATTAGATTTTTTTTTTTTTTTTTTTTTTGTATAAATAAAATAATATGAAAAAACTCCTTTCTGAATTTGTTTTGTATTTTTGACTTTTTATTTCAGGCTGTTCAGCCAACATCCCACAGTGAACGATGAGCTTCCCAACCGCATCCTCTCTGGAACTGTTCAGGTGAAACCCAACATCCGCAGATTACAAGGTTCCAGTGTGGAGTTTGATGATGGAAGTGTAGTGGAAGATGTTGACCTGGTGGTAGGTCTGGAATTACCCACTTTTCTTCACCTTCATAGAGAACAGTGAAACTGACTTTTGACTAACATGGACCGCTGTCTTTCAGGTGTTTGCTACAGGATACCGGTTTTCCTTTCCATTCCTGGCTTCACAGGTGGTCTCTGTGTCTAACAACAAAGCATCTCTGTACAAATATGTGTTTCCTCCTGAGCTCGAACGCCCCACTCTGGCTATCATTGGTCTAGTGCAGCCACTGGGAGCCATTATGCCCATCTCTGAGATGCAGGCCAGATGGGCTACACGTGTCTTCAAAGGTAAAAAAATTACTTTTTCTTTAACACAGCTTTTTCTCATCACTCAGCATCTTAGAATTTTTATAGAGTTGTTATTTTTACTACAGTAAACAGCTTTGTCCCCTTTCAAACAGGCTGCATAAAGCTTCCTTCATCAGCTGCCATGCTAAAAGATATTCAGTGCAAGCAGGAGGCCATGGCTCAAAGGTAATGAAGTGGATTTACTCAGCTTTATGGAAACCTACATTTAAGATCTGCATTTTCATATGTTCAACTCAAACTTTTTTAGGTATGTCACCAGTCAGAGACACACCATCCAGGTGGACTACATCAGCTACATGGATGAAATAGCAGAGCTAGTGGGAGTTCAACCCAACATCTCAAGGATGCTGCTGACTGACCCCAGGCTGGGAATGAATGTGCTCTTTGGTCCCTGCACGCCGTACCAGTATCGTCTCAGGGGGCCAGGAAAGTGGGCTGGAGCCCGCCAGGCCATCCTCACTCAGTGGGAGAGAATGGCTCAACCTATGCAGACCAGGCAATGCGATGAGCCCAAACCCAGTAGATCATATAAGTGGCCTCTGCTTCTGTCAGCTGCTGCTGTGGGCTCGGCTGCCTACATTAGCAAGAACAACCTTCCAGCTTTCCTCCAGGATCCCACTGCTTTGCTGGACAGGGTTAAAATGTACCTGCCTACACAATGATGGAAAATTCATAACTCATCAGCTTACTAAGTGAGTGATGCAATTGTATATTAACATCAAAGACCAGCTGATCTTAAATGACTAAAAACTACAGTTCAGTGCATTCATGTGTATTGTTTCAGGTTTCTTGCTTTATACCTTCAGAATTGTGTAACTGGAAAGATCTCCTTTTTCAATTACACAATTTCTGCAGGTTATTTGATTTAACCCATAACAGGATGCTGTGACATAGAATGTAATTTGAACCGATTAAAAAAGAAAAAAAATTGTTTTCCAACAAAAGAAATATACATTAATAGCACTTTAATCCAGATTTGTTTGCAATATAAGAGCATAAACATGGGTAAAAAGAAATTATGCTAGCATAGAATGCCATTGTAGAGGGGTGAACTGTTGTTATCCTTTTTTTTTTAACATCAGCAGTGTTACTCTACATTGACATGCTGCTCTGTTTTCTTTCTTTATATTGATTGAAGTATTGAGATGTTTTTACAACATTACTGATACACAGCACAGATGGTTTACTATTGTTTCTTTCAAATAAAAATAAATCACAGTGTGGTCACATCTTTCACTACATTTTTTAAATGTTGTTTTATCCATTACTCTGTCTCAGTGACTCTAAAGTATGAAAAACATGACCCATAACTATAAATAAAAGTTCAGCACTTGAAACAAATCCATTTTCATGTCTTTTATTACTAAATAAATCTTTTAAACCACAAAGATCTGAGATTTGCTGAAAAAATAAAGATCTCTTTTCTCTGCTTTGACTTGGTATTAATACCAAAGACCAGTGCAAGCACACCTCTGTCTTGATGGTGATTGATTGAGTGATTGATTGATTGATTATGCCATTAATTGTAACTTGCAATGTTATACGTACATGTTACCTGCAGTGAAATAGGACCCCTTCCAACAATACAAACATTATTGGGGTGGCTGTAGCTCAGGAGGTAGAGCGGGTCAGCTGCTGATCAGAAGGTTTGATCCCTGGCTCCCCTAGTTTGCATGCCAAATATCCTTGGGCAAGATACTAACCCCGACTTGCTCTCCGATGCATCCATCGGAGTATGAATGCGTATGAATGATAGTTAGAAAGCACTCGAAGTAGTATAGATAATAGTGCTTGGGTGAATGGGTGTGTGTGGGGTGAATGCGGCGTGTTGAATAGAGTGCTATAGAGTACTCCAGAAGGCTAGAAAAGCGCTATATAAGAATCAGTCCATTCATTGTTTGCAATGATAATGCATGAAGCTTCCGTTTTAAAGCTGAATTGAACTTTCAGTTAACTTTCTAGTGTAGTTTGTTAATGCTTCATTTACATATTAGTAGTCCAAAAAAACTAAATGGCTAACTTCTCTTTCTTCCAAGCTTTACTTGAACACTGAAAGAGGAACCTAAAATAGAATAGAATAGAATATGGAGCAGAGTTGGAAACAATGGGGTGCCCCTTGACCTGACTTTTAATAGGATCTTGGAAGTTCTGAGGAAAATCCTTCCCTTTCATTTTTTTCTGTAGTATGGCAGAGAGCCGGCTCAATCAAACATTCAGTTATGGTCCCATACAACACAATCTAAAGCCAAAGCACAGGTACTGTGTTTGTAGCTAGTCTAGAATGTAATATAATCTGCCACGTTAGATTTTTCCAAGGGGTTGTTCTAAGACAAAAATTATGGCCTTTTTGTGCTCACCTTTGCCCTTCTCATGAACAGTGGCACACACATGAAGTGTGTGTTACAGTTACTGACGTGCAGTGTTTATTGCGCACGTCTTCACTTTTATATTCTGTCACTCACAGCTGGAAAAATCAAGCTGGAGACTCGAGTGTGTGAGTGGCTTGGTCATTTTAGTGATATATAAGTCCAGGTTCTCAGAAGGTCCCAGCTTATGCATATGCAGATGCTTCAGCAGCTGAAAAAGACAAGATTTTTCCGGAGAAAAATTTTCCAGAGTTTTCCAGCCTCTGCATGCAGTCACTTTGCTTCCCTTATTGATTACTTCCTATATCAGCACCTCTGTATCAGCAGAGGGTTTTTTCTGAGAAGTGACGCATATTGTTCAGGATAAGGTCAACTCTGACATGCTTCAAGCACCATTATAAATTTTGATGGGGCTGTGATGGCGTCAATGTTGGTGTGCGTAACAACCAGTGCAATGTCCAGTATGAACAATCAGTTCAAAGTATGAAACTTCTGGCTACAGTGCCTGACAATGTGACATTTTCTGGTATTCATGTTTGTAATTAGATTTTTTGGTATAAATAAAATGAAACAGCAGAGATAAAAGAGCTAAATAGAAACAGCTAACAAGTCAAACTCTGCAGAAATACTCTAAATGAGGAGACAACATAGGAACTGAGAGAAAAGCGTGATCCAGGGAGGGAGGCGGTGAATCTCTACGCAAGTGAGAACTTGCAAAGTCATCACCAATCATCTGAGAAACATCAGAAAGGTGTGCTTATCCAAGTCATGCAAGAATATGTACAAAAAAGTTTGGAAGCTATGTACATGAAAATAGGAATGCAATGAGTTGCAAATATCATAAACCCATAATTCATTATAGAACACTAAAAACATGCCCGTGCTTTTGTAGCCATGCTTTTTTAACATCTATAGTAATACAACATTGTTTTGCAATTTAACATGCAAGCCTTTCCCGAAGAAGACATAATCTGGATGCCAAAGGTTGCTTTAAACCTGTATATATTTTTCAACATTGATGATTCTCAGAAAAGAGCTGTGTTTCTGGATCATGTTCAATTACAGCTTCAGCTTTGCATAATGGAGTTTTAAATTGCATTTCTGCATGGCATAGTCAGCTGCATTCAGGTACAATAATTTCTGGAAGTGTGTCTAAGCCCATGCAGTGATTTCCATAATAGAATCAACAGATTTTTAGATTTTTATTGGCTGATTTTAGTGCAGTGCTGCCTGAAGGCCTGAAGAAGTAGACATCCAGTAATTACTTTTGGTTTTGTCGCCTGTGAGCAGATATTTTTCTGAATCCCCCAGATCTTATATACTATAGATGACTGGATAGTCACAGTCTACAAAATTTTACATCAGGGAACGTCATCCTAAAATTGTTGCACAATTGTGCTCCTCTGCCTATCTTTACCTCTGGGAAACTTTTTATAGTTACGTTTCTGACTTGTTGCCAGTTATCCGAATAACTGGCAACATGTTCCTCCAGATATTTTTCAGTAACACTTACTATTCCAGTATTTTGTTACCACCTCCCAGCACTTCTGTGATGTGGTGCTGCCATCAAATTCAAAATGAGCTAACATTTTTAAGCATTTGATGTTTTTCCTGTTCTGTTGTGAATAAAATGTGGGTTAGGGGATTTGCAGATTATTGTTTTTTGTTTTCTATTTACAATTTACTCAGAAACCTAACTTTTTCAGAATTGTTTTGTACTGAGTGAATCACTGAAAAGCAAAGTACCATTTTAGAAAACCATTTAAATCCTTTTAAGATGAAACTCAGTGTATTTTCAAACTTAACTGTGCTTTTCTTTTTAACGCCAGGTTTTATATAATGGTAATTTTTGCTTTTCAGGGTCACAGACATGCAAAACATAACATACTGAGGATTTGTTTGCTTTTCCTTCAGTCCTGTAGTCAAATAACTGACCCTCCTGTGAAGCAAGGGTTAACGCTTCACATAATAATTTCCCCTAGGGCTCAATAAAGTATTCTGATTCTGATTCTGATAAAAATGACACCAATTAATATTATTGTTCATTTTTAGTTCTGAACTGTACATTTAGGTGTTCTCATCTGTTTATGATTGCTTCATTTTGTTGTGGGATATGGCGAATGTAGCAGTTTATATATGTTTAAAGAAAGTTTCTGAGTCTGGGTGTTTCACAGAGTATTGAGGATTGAAATGAAGCAGCAAAAGTCAAGAACAATATATATTTAAGCCAAAAACATAAAACAAACTGTAGAAATCAAAGGCAAGGCAACAGAAGAGTAGGTTAACAGACACTTACAGTGACCAAAGAAACAACAGAACTATATATACTCACACAGTGAAGGCTAATGGGGAAACAATAGGCAAGTCCACACAATCAACGCAATCAAAGGAGAGGAAGTAAAACTATAAACAAGGCACAGAAAAAAAACAAGTAACTAGCAAACTAAACCAGGAAATAAGTAACAATGACCAAAGAGGGAAACTTAGACACAAATGTAAAGTCAACATGAGGAAAACACAGAAGGAAAAAAACACATTATTGTGTATAGAAACTCAGATATACACAATAATGGGAAATAAGATCTTAAGATTCAAAATACTAAGGATATACATGAAGAACAAAAATGTGAACAATAAGTTGAACTATAAATCAAATAAAAACTATTTAATAGTAATAATTAATAATAGAATTATTAATAATAATTATTATTATTATCAATCCTGCATTGGCAGACGGAGGTGGGTGTTTCCATCTTTAAGAAGGGGGACCGGAGGGTGTGTTCCAACTATAGGGGGATCAAACTCCTCAACCTCCCTGGGAAAGTCTGTGCCAGGATGCTGGAAAGGAGAGTCCATCCACTGGTCGAACCTCGGATACAGAAGCAACAATATGTTGTTGTTTTTTTCTGGTTGTGGAACACTGGACCAGCTCTTTTACCTCTCAATGATACTTCAGTGCTACTTGGGAGTTTGCCCAACCAGTCTACTCTACATGTGTTTTGTGGACTTGGAGAAGGCATTTGAGCATGTCCTGTTGGAGGTGCATTGGGAGTATGGGGTATCTGGCCCATTGGTATGGGCCATTCAATCCTTATCCAACTGTTGCAAGAGCTTGGTCCGCATAGCCGGCAATAAGTCGGATTCATTTCGGCTGGGTGACCGAACCGATTCTGTTCGTAATTTTTATGTACAGAATTTCTAGGTGTAGCCAAGTGGTGGAAGGCTTTCACTTGGGTGGTCTCAGAATCTCTCTTGCTTTCGCAGATGATGTGGTTCTTTTGGCTTCGTCAAGTGACAGCCTCCAGTTTGCACTAGAACAGTTCACAGCCATCTGGGAGGGGCTCAGAGAACAGCCGCTGCTCCTCCAAATCAAAAGGAGCCAGTTGAGGTGGTTCAAGTATCTGACAAGGATGCCTCCTGGGCGCCTCCTGGGCGCCTCCTGGGTGAGGTGTTTCGGGCATGTCCCACTGGGAAGCAGACCCAGGACATGCTGGAGAGATTATATATCTTGGCTGGCCTGGGGACACCTTGGCGTTTCCACAGATAAGTTGGAGGAGGTGGCCATGTGTTCTGCCTGCTTGCCTACCTGCTTAGTTCCATGTGTATTCCCAGTTTAGTTAGTTTTGTATTTCTGGTGTTCAGCAATAAAGGTGCCTTTTGAGTTCTTTTGAGTTGGTCTTATCACCTGACTAAATGTTGAGTCACAATACTCCCAAGAGCATTTTGTTGAAGAATGTTGTCTTGCAACATTAAATTACCTGGAAACGTCAAATCCATAGCCAGAGTGGACTACAGCTATGGCCAAAACAAGCGTTACGTTTGGCAGTGATAGCTCTTCCAAGCAAACACTGGTAAATATCGTTTATGAAAAGAAATAGAGGCTAACTTCCTGTTGTATACAGCTCCATGGATGCAATTTCCTATTTTAGCGTAAAATATTTTGGACTGATCTGATTCACTCTTCACAGAGCTGAAGAATGACACATCGTGTAGCAATTGTTGGAGGAGGGGCTTCAGGTCTGGCCTCTATTAAGTGCTGTCTGGATGAGGGGCTGGAGCCTGTCTGCTTTGAAAGCAGCAATGACATTGGTGGTCTGTGGAGGTTTAAGGTGGGTTAGACAACATACAGATCAGACTTTGTTTTGCTCTGAGAGATGAGATTTGTTTCTCTCTATTCGTGGCTTTCTCTGCAGGAGAATCCAGAGCCAGACAGGGCCAGCATCTACCACTCTGTCAAAATCAACTCTTCCAAGGAGATGATGCGTTTCAGTGATTTTCCCATCCCTGCACACTTCCCAAACTTCATGCACAACTCCCTCATCATGGACTACTTTCGGCTGTATGCTGGCCACTTCCAGCTCACCAAGCACATACGCTTTAATGTAAGAATGCTTTATGATGTCTGAAATGGTCAATTGTAGCACATAATTAAAAAATAAATAAATAAAATTAAATCCTAATTACTACAACATTAATTTCATAGAAAAAAACACTTTGTTCTGTCCCCTGCGTCTGTCTTTCTGTTTTCCAGACCAAAGTCTTGCAGGTGAAGCAGAAATCAGATTTTTCTCATTCAGGCGAGTGGGTTGTTGAAACTGAGAACAAGGATGGCAAGAAAGAGAAACACATTTTTGAAGCTGTGATGATCTGTATTGGACATCACTGCTACCCCAACATGCCTCTTCATGACTTTCCAGGTAACCCTTGGCCTACAAGCCATTACATCTTAGTTACCTCAAGGGGGGTAAACTACTGAATCTGCAGTTGTAGCAAGATAAAGAGGGAATTGTGTTATTGTTTAAATCAACCCTTGACACTTTCGTGTATCTTCAAAAATAGGTCAGAGTCTTTTTATAGCAGAAGTATTGAAACATTGTGTCTACCCACCATAAGTCTGTCTTATTTTCTTCAGGCATTGAAACTTTCACGGGGAAGTATTTCCACAGCAGAGACTACAAGACTCCCGAGGAGTGGAGGAATAAAAAGGTCATGGTGATTGAAATTGGAAACTCTGGAGGAGACATAGCAGTGGAACTGAGTAGAGTCACCAAGCAGGTTGGACTGAGATGAATTGATTCCTCATTTAACATTTTTTTTAAATAATAATAATTTAACCCAAAATGCATTCAGTTAAATTCAATTCCGATATTTTTGGGCCTGAATCCATACCACCAAAACATACACCTTATAAATGCATGATTTACCTGTTAGTCCAGGGGTGGCCAACTCCAGGCCTCGAGAGCCGCTGTCCTGCAGGTTTCAGATATCTCACTGGGTCAACACACCTGAATCAAATGATTAGTTCATTATCAGGCCTCTGGAGAACTTCAAGACATGTTGAGGAGGTAATTTAGCAATTATATCAGCTGTGATGGACCAAGGACACATCTAAAACCTGCAGGACACCGGCTCTCGAGGCCCGGAGTTGGCCACCCCTGTGTTAGTCGTTCAGACACTATCAATATGATGTGAATTACATTTTTTTTTAAATATACCAAGAACCAGAGCAAGGCTGACAATGACCAATTTCATCCTAGGTATTGTGTTAATATCTACAACTGCACTTTATATTTGTAATACAGTAGGTAGACTCCCTTGAATCTTGTGTTGGGTAAATCTTTATTACTATTTTGATGACTTTATTGCATTTCTTCCTATCAGATATTTTGGCCAAAAACTTGGCCTCATGATTGCATGACTGTAAAGCCAGTAAATAAATTTTTTTCATCATATCACTAGGGAAACATTTAACTTTCCATTTCAGGGTGTTCAGCCAATATCCAACATTAAATAATGAGCTTCCCAACCACATCCTCTCTGGAACTGTTCAGGTCAAACCCAATATCCGCAGATTTCAAGGTTCCAGTGTGGAGTTTGATGATGGCAGTGTAGTGGAAGATGTTGACCTGGTGGTAGGTCTGGAATTACCCACTTTTCTTCACCTTCATAGAGAACAGTAAAACTGACTTTTGACTAACATGGACCGCTGTCTTTCAGGTGTTACCGGTTACCGGTTTTCCTTTCCATTCCTGGCTTCACAGGTGGTCTCAGTGTCTAACAACAAAGCATCTCTGTACAAATATGTGTTTCCTCCTGAGCTCGAACACCCCACGCTGGCTATCATTGGTCTAGTGCAGCCATTGGGATCTATTATGCCCATCTCCGAGTTGCAGGCCAGGTGGGCTACACGTGTCTTTAAAGGTTAGAGTTTAATTTAAAATACTTTTTTTTAGGCATTTACAGGTTTTCATTATTACTAAAGTAAACTGTTGTGTTCTTTAACTGGCTGCATAAATCTTCCTTCTGTAGTTGTTATGCTAAAAGATATTCAGTGTAAGCAGGCAGTCATGGCTCAAAGGTAATAAAGTAGATTTACTTGATTTTGTGGTTGCTTAAATATATAGGATCTGTAACACGCCACTTTTTGTTCTGCACATGTTCAACCTAAATGTCATTTTCAGGTATGTCACCAGTCAGAGACACACAATCCACGTGGACTCTGTTAGTTACATGGATGAAATAGCAGAGCTAGTGGGAGTTCAACCCAACATCCCAAGGATGCTGCTGACTGACCCCAGGCTGGGAATGAATGTGCTCTTTGGTCCCTGCACGCCGTACCAGTATCATCTCAGGGGGCCAGGAAAGTGGGCTGGAGCCCGCCAGGCCATCCTCACTCAGTGGGAGAGAGTGACTCAACCCCTGCAGACCAGACCATGTGATGAGCTCAAACCCAGGAAATCATATAAGTGGCCTCTGCTTCTGTCAGCTGCTGCTTTGTCCTTCACTGTCTACGTTAAGAGGAACAACCTTCCAGCTTTCCTACAGGACCCCGCTAGTTTGCTGGACAGGGTTAAAATCTACCTGCCTACACAGTAATGCAAAATGTATAACTGAACAGAAATAAAAGATCTGATTAGTCTTTTAATAGTTTAATAGTTGGTAATGCTTTTACAAAAAATAACATGAGCATTGGAAATGGACTAATTACTCAAATATATTAGTGAGTGGTGCAATGATTTAATTACTTCAAAGGCCAACTACAATATGTGTCACAATCTGCAGAGGCAGACCGCATGAATTGTTTTTGTGAGGACCGAAAAGCAGACCACAGACAGATGGAAACTGGAATTTAACTGAAAGTGTGCCATTTATTAAGGCAGATATACCAAACAGGGAGAAACATAAATAAAAAAAACTAAACACAGGATCGCCTGAACTGGGGAAACTAAGAAAATAAGACAAAAACTGGAATACTAGAAAAACCTGGGGAAACCTTGGAAACACGGGAGGAAGCACGGAAGAGCCATGGGGGGAAAACACACACGTCGGCAAAGGTCAGGGGAAAACTCACACAATATATACAGACAGGAGGTGATCAGTTGAATACATGGGGAACACACACCTGGTATGAGACACAAAGGGAAACATGTAAACAAGAGGAGGAGATGAAAACAGAGGGAGAGAGAAGGAGCGGGAACGAGATAGAGAAGGGATACAAGGGTGAGGGAGAGACAGGCTGGGGAGACATGGGCAAACATTACAGACAGGGGAGGCATGAAATAAATGCAAAGAAGGGAAGATGGGAACTAAATGGGGAAAACCCAGACATGAGCGTCACACACACGCATATAAACAGAGACACAGAGAGAGGGGCACATAGGACAAAGACTCAAGGGAACCTAATAAACAAGGAACTAAACTGATGATAAGTGAACTCAGAGACGTAATAAGAATGAACTCAGAACTAACCAGTTAAATGAAAATAATCATAATAATGCATAACAGATATAAAAACACAAGAAAACTCATCAAATGACCCAGAACCATGATAATATGATTGTTTCTGTATCATCTTAGCATTATTCAGTTGAACGGATGCCTCGTTCAGGAGTGTCATTATGCCTTTCTGTGCCCTCTGGCTAGAGTTTCAAAAATTCTATTTAAATGACTAATTATAGTTTTTTAACATTTATTATGAATTTCTTTGAGTCTGAACAGTTAAAAAAAATATTAAAACATTTTCATGTAAAGGAGTACTGTACACCTCTTTGTTCCTTTCTGTAGTTTACATTATTGTTTCACTTTTGTATTGAGTGATATAAAATACTTCTCGACTCTCAGGCACCATTTTGGCTGAGAGGTTCTGTAGAGCTTGTGAGAAGAAAACAGCTCGAAGTAAGTGTAAGGTTAATATGATCATTGTAGACAATATTTTTTCTAAGTGTCCTATAATGTCAGGACTTAAAATTGTAGAATTGCACATGGTCAATTTATGCTCAGATCAGGAAGTAAATAAAAAACTTTTTCTAATAAAAAATAAAACAGCCTCAACATTCCCCATAAAGGCTAGCGTATTTGGGTTTTTTGTGTGGTCTTTTCGTGTGGTTTACACTGTGTTAAAGGTTCATGCCTGCTATTCATTTGGCTTTTCTATTAATCAGGTTGTCTTAAAAAGTTTGGACACTTTTTTATTTGTGTGTGTGTGTGTGTGTGTGTGTGTGTGTGTGTGTGTGTGTGTGTGTGTGTGTGTGTGTGTGTGTGTGTGTGTGTGTGTGTGTGTGTGTGTGTGACATTTAATACATGCACATGCCAACTGAGTCAATTTTTCAGTACATTGCACACTGGAACTGATGCATAATTTGCATAATGTATAATTTATCCCAAAGGAGTTTTGTGTACTCATAATATCTCTTTCTCCGCAAATCTGATCTAAAAGAGTCAGCAGATTTCTGAGGTATATAGTTACCCTATGGCATTTATTTTACTGACTTTGCATTTGACTGGACTTTGATCTTCTCTGTTATATCAGCTACATGAACGAGATAACAAAATTCCTGAATGAACCCAGGTTGCCACTCAGTGTTGCACAATCCCTGTATTCTATAAGAGCATTTGCAGTGTCCAGCTCATCAACCTATGCAAAGCAGACCTAAAGGTGGGTTCTGTTAGCTTGTTAAATGTTGTTAGATTGTTGTTATAGCAAGAAGGCATAAGGGAACAAGGGATGAGAAAAGGGTGCTGTTACATGAAGTAGATGTGGGGCCTATTTTAAGGCCTTTAAGTTGCTTGAAGACCTTCAAGCAACTTAAAGAAGTCCAAACACTTTTCTTTCCAAGCTCCTTAGACTAAGATTAACTGGATGACTGAGAACCTTCACAGACACGTGGGGCCTATGTTATATTCTGTACCCAACATCTAGACTAAAAGTGAAACAACAGGGGAAACCAGGCAAAAACAAACTGATCTACAGCATGAAAACAGTGATCAGCTGTTTCTTTCTGGAAAAGGAGACTAGAGGCCAAGATCAAGGTAGCACACAGGGAAGTTCGCCAACTATCAGAGCTGCAGAAAAGTGTAATGAAGAAAGGGTAGTACAACAAGGAAAGCCTAAGAAATACAGCAAGCTATCCATACCTGAGACTTGACATAACCCATAACAACAGTGCTCAGTGGCTATAGTGGATCTAAGAGCAGACCATAGCAACCTCCCTGAACAGCTCCAGTAAGCATCACAGTGGCAGACATCCAAGAAAGGGTCTCCTTAGCCTCCTTAGGCTACGGATACCAACTGGGGAATGGAGCAATTGTCAGCCCCCTAATCAAGAGTGAACGAGACATTGATTCGCTGATCCACACCATCAGGATCTACAGGATGTCATTCGGACTCAAGAAGCGTAGTCGGATGGTAACAAAGAGAAGGAAGGTAGTCAGAACTCTGTCTGTGTGTGTGTGTGTGTGTGTGTGTGTGTGTGTGTGTGTGTGTGTGTGTGTGTGTGTGTGTGTGTGTGTGTGTTGCAAAGGTCTTGAGGGAGCTCGTTGGTTGATTTTTTGACATGTTCAATACTTTTTCCCTGTTTCATTTCACATTGTTGCACATAATGTGTGGACTGGATAGGTTGATACTGACATCTGGTGAGGATTCCATGTCAATGGCAACTTCGCGCAAGTAAATTTAATTAGAAAATTGTTGATGTCTTCAATACCCAACAGCTCGCACATGCACCATCCTCTTGTAACTCACCTAAATCCTCTAATACAGGGGTTTCCAACTCCAGTCCTCAAGAGCTACTGTCCTGCAGCTTTTAGAGGCATCATTACTCCTACACAGCTGAATCAAATGATTGAATTACCTCTTCAGCATGCTATCAAGTTTGGCAAAGACCTGGTAACAAGCCATTCATTTGATTCAGGCATTCCGGAGCAAGGATGCATCTAAAAGCTGCAGGACAGTAGCTCTTGGGTACTGGAGACCTCTGCTCGAGTCCATACATGAATTGCACACACCAAGTACTTTTCTAAATTTATTACCTTTACCCCCTGGGCAGTTCTTATTACATAACTCCATATCAAGGCTGAATCATGGACTGGTAATGTAGCCTAAATGAATCAGTAATGCCACCTAATGGTGCTTTGGGTATTTGCGTGATGTTTTGCTTCAAAAAGCCACATGAAACTACATTATGTTTTTCGTATTGTCCTTTGTGTCTCACTGCATCACACTGGAAGCCACATGGAAGCATGTGATTATGAATCTCCCTCTTGCAGCCAAATCAGTAACTATGATGAACTAAGATTGCTTTTTAAGGATGGCATAGTACCATTGTGTCATGCAATTGTCATTTAAAGCAGGATAAAAAAAAAGTGAGTAAGTAAAAAAATAAATAATAATAATAATTTGATGTTTGTGAGAGTGAAACGAGAATTCTAACCCAAAAGGTAGTTTGTCACTGTGTTTGTTATTCTATAAAATGCTATAAAAGTTTACAAAATAATTTTTTTGTCTTTTTTTTAGTTCGGTAATATGTAATCGTTGTGTTTTAAAACAAACCTTTTGTTTGTTTGTTTGTTTTTATTAATAAATCAGATAGATAGATAGATAGATAGATAGATATTGATTTATTTATTTTTTTTACTGTACATACGAAGTTATCCGCCGTTCACGAGCCGCCGCTAAACACCCCAGAAGAAGCTTCGTCCACGCGTGATTTCTTAACATTTGGGTTGCCAGATTTAGAGATAACAAGATATGGAGGAAAATACGTGAAGGAAAATTCACGTATTTGACGCTAGAGATTGCTCATTTGTCTTTTGAGTGAGTTCGCCATGAACTGGCGGTGTATAAATAACACTGAAATGAACTGAACTGAAATGATAACATGCTAACTTAAAAATGCAACGTCTGGCTTTACTTACAGAAGTCCAAATGAATTTATTGTAAACCAAAAGATGCCATTCAAGTAATGAAAGCACCACACCTTGACTTCCATGGCACAATATCGCACTTGACTCTAGTTTCTGAAGGTAAGTGTCTGACAAATGGACAGTGAATACTAAACTGGAATTCTTTAAACATTCCAGATAGTTGTGGGGTATTTATTTATTTATTTATTTAAATTTATTTAAAATGCGACTTTTATAGCTTTAGATGTCTCACTTGGGTCGTTCAGCTGTTTGGCTGTAATTTAACTTCCTTCATTGTGACGTAATTGACAGCCTCTAGCAGCATTAATGAGTTACAAAAGACATCAGTAAAACTTAAAAAAAAAATTCAGATGATACATAAGTGTGGTTGTAAATATTTTTCTTAATATATCAATATATCTTTGTTACTTCTGTGATATTGCAGTTGTTGTGCAAATCTTCTCATTAGATCAACGGGGAAAAAATATGTGCACTTATAGCATTTACACTATACTAATCCAGTTTCTATGTACAATGTATTTTTAACCAAAAATCAGTGAGAAAAGAAAAAATAATTTATTTTTTTTTTAAAAAGTCATAAATTAAAAATCCTTTAGTTTTACTCCACAGATCTTCTTGTCTTGATGCATGTTCGATCATTCAGGTAAGAAAATCTAAGAAAGTTGAATCTGTTCACCTGGATGCATGCATTCTCAGTGGGAGAAACCTTTCATTCCAAGATACTTTTTCAGTTTCTTGGTGTCTCCACTGATTTCCAGATGAGCAGAATCAACTTTCGGGCGTAGCTTCTCACCTTCCTCTTTTGGGTATTCCTTTTAGAGGTCCCGACAGTGGGTCATCGGTCTCTCACCTTATCCACATCCTCCTCTAGCACATTGACAATTTGCATGTCCTCCTTCATCACATCCAAGAACCTCCTCCGTGGTATTACTCTTTCCCCCGCCTGGCACCTCAGTATTCAACAATATTCAACACCCTTTGTCCAAAATGTTTAGTACTCCTCCTCTGCACATGCCTAAACAATCTCAGCTTCTCTATCTTTATCTCCAAATGCTCAACCTGAGCTGTCCCTCTGAGGTATTCTTTTTCTAATAATGTTCATCATGGTCACTCTACAGTGCTATAGTGCCCAAACCATACATAATGGCAGCTCTCACTACTATCTTTTAAACCTTCCCTTTCACTCTTGCTCCTCTTGTGTCACAAATCACCCCTGCCCCCCCCCCCCCCCCTCCACCCAGCCTCCACCCAGCCTCCACCCAGCCTGCCTGCACTCACTCACTGCTTTTGTGCACCATCCATTGGGATGGATGGTTGACTCCAGGTAGATTTGGAATCATTAATCAGAATCAGAATATTTTATTACTCCTAGATGAAATTATGTGGTCACAGTTGCTCCAAGACAGTAAGAATAGTAGTGACCAGGTTAAAGTACCAATATTAAATAATACAAAATATTACAAAATAGCTCTAATAATCCAGATAGTTCTAATAAATAAATATCCTGATATATTACAGAAAATTGAAAGTTGGACTTGAGGTGACCCTTTTATCCTTTTATAATTGGTTTTTGTCTCTGTAGAGGATGAACAGATATTAAGCGTGTATGCAGTGTATGCTTGTGCTTTTAGATGGGATATTGTTGCACATTAAAAAATATATATATATTTATAGAAGATGTGAGGATCTAGTTGAAATAAGATAGTTATGGGGGATTGGTTAATTGTGATCATAAACAAATCAAGGTTCAGTAATACTTAAATGTTGTATTATTTTAACTCAGTATAACAGAAAACAATTTAATTGCAGCTTAAAATAAGGATACCTCAGAATTTTTTCAATTATCATCTCAATTAATTATAATTTTTTAATATAAAATCTTAAATCTGGAATTTCAATCAAATGTTGGTGCACCTGCACGGGATGTGAGAAGCTTTTAGAGAGGGGGATGTCAGAAGGCATATCTGGCAACCGCGGTCTGCCATCTTTGATTGTGAGACAGGCCGCGGCGCGAGCGGGGCCTCACTCAACTAGAAAAACGGTCTGGCACGAGATAACGGGTGGGGAGACATACAGAACCACGGGAAGACTGCGAACCGGTTCCCGCTGTAACGGCCGAGCAGACGAGAAGAGACAGGTGGCGTGAAACTGCGGAGAAGACAGAAAGCGCAGGACCGCGCATGTGGAGAGCGGTTTGTTGGCAGCCAGCGAGCGGAGTAGCTAACCATCGTTAGCCGAACTGGGTTAGCAGGCTAGCCAGCTTTTGTAATCCGCCGGCCAGACACGCACTGGTCCACTACAAACCAGGCCGAAACCGGATTTCAAGTAAAGCCGTACAACACCCGAAAGGATAAAGGAGGCACCGGCGGTGGCAGGTGGGTCTGTGTGTCATGCAAGTTGAAAGTGTGAAGTTTTGTTCAGTCGCTGATGGGCTGGTGTGCACACAGCGTTAGCTGGTTAGCATGCTTTGGCCACTGACGGGCTGGAAGTGGAGGTGATGGCGACTGGTAAGAAACGAAACTGTGCTAAACAGTGCAAGCTGACGGCCTGCTTTCAAACGCCACCTATGATGACATTATACGTTAAAAGCTGCCCCGTTGGCTGCGTTATAATGTTGGCGTTTTTGTGCTTAACTTTTGTGAGAGTGAGGTGATATTTGAGCCTGGTTTGGTTGAGTTCCGGCGAAGAGGGCCTGCACTCCCCTGCCGGTATGAGCCACCCAGCCCACCACAGGGTCGATTCATGGGGAGAGATGGCCTGCAGATTCATGAATGGCAGTAATTTAAGAAAAGTAAACTACACGGAACAGTGAAACCTTTATATCTGATCTGGCATTTAACCAAGGAACATGTCCTGGTGTTCTTTTCCTTTATGTTAAAATGAAACTTTAGCGCACTGCTTTCATTTCCAGCCATGATGAGGTGCAGATTTAACGAATTGTGGTCGTAAAGAACATTTTTACTCTGTGAGTATGCATGTTGGCAGGGTTGAGTTGTCTAAGACTCCATATGATTCATAAGCATCTCTTGGATGTGGAAAATACTTGGAAGATAATTAATTGGCTTCATGGTGATGTTTCTGCTTATGCATTTTAGATTAGTAATGGGTCCACATCTGAATGGTTTCAAGGAGGCCATTCAGGGAAATATTGATTAGAGTAGTACTTATTGATCCACTAGTCAGTGATGGTGCCTGATCAGAGAGGCACAGGGACAAGGAGGGAACAGTGTTTGGGAAGCAGTGATTTATAAAGATAAAGAGAAGTTATTTTTATCCTTCACTTGGCATAAAAAACAACTTTAAAGGGACTGATATCAGTTTACTTTTTATATCACATCACTTAATCCCATGACATGACTTTAATTCATTTGAATATCCAATCTAAGCACCTACCCATCCTCATACTGAAGCCAAAACCATACTTCACCTTCTTATGGGCACAATGGAATTGCAGACATCTCCCAAAGGAAATGGATTCATTAGTATTGATGCCATTGAATAAACATAATAATTTAAGTCTCTTCCAGTCCTCATCTTTCACCCAGCTTTATGTTCACTGTGCCAAAAACACTAAGCAGTCATTAAAAATGGCTTACTAAGCCTCTTTCATTGGCCCTGACCAATGTGAATGTCAGTTGATAGATGCTGAGTGGGTTCTAATTATTAATGTTTTCTATTTATGGGCCATATCATGTGGCAAGTTATCATTTGACAGATATTGATGGCAAAGTCGATAGTTGACAGGGCTTGCATTATTAAGGGTTTAATATTTTCTGTATTCTCTGCATTTTCTCTAACTTTGACTGGTGTATATATAAATTGTAGCCCATTGTGGCCAGTGTAGATTCTTCTTTTTCTTTTCTCCTTCTTCTTTTTTAAACTGCACCATTACAATGCAAAACATAGAGGACCATCAAGAACAAGACTGTCAGTCACATTACAGGTGAAAAAGTAATGCTATCAAGAAGAGACAAAACAAATGCTTTGTAGTAATAATAATATTCTAAAACTAATCATGCCACATTTACCTAGTTGTATTATTGCTGTAAATCAAAATTGCAATTGCATTATGACCAAATTAATCATCTAGCCCCGCTGCAAACAGAATGGTGTTGACATCAGCAATATACAGGCACGTAACCTCAGTCTACTAAACTTGCAAGTAGAGCTCACCTGTAAAAGGGAGTCTTGCAAATTAAAAAAATTCTTTTTACTAGAGATGCACGAATTAAACTTGTCCAGTTTCGAGTTGAGAGAAATCACACTGCTCAGCTTATTGTTACCAACACCGGAGTCTGTATTGGACCATTATTTAATCCAAATATCAGATCAGTGCATCCCTTGTCCTAACCTTAATTTAGAGTTCCAATAACCACACAAAACCAATAGTGTTCCCAATTTTTGAGTGTGGATTTATGAGCCATTTTGAACTCTAGTCATATTTTAATTGCAGAATAATGTCCACATGTGTATGCATAATGTGTGTATACATTGTTCTATTTAAGTGGTTATATGGCAGTTTACTCTGACACAGCCAGCGTACAACAATTGATTTTGCACTGCAGAACCACACCACTTTCTTATCCACCTTGCCTGTTTACAACTGCCTGTCGCAATGTGAGAGGGGAGCAGGTGGCAGCATAACATCTGAGACCCAGTAGTTACCTGGCATATTTAGTCGAAGTATGCCTTTTCCTGTCAAGTGAGGGCAGCACTGTTTAAATGTCTTGTTGAATAGTTATGCTCTACTTTCAAGTGCAAGCACAGTGGAGACAGTTATTAATGCCTTCTCAAATGTGTCAAACATCATCTTTGTTTATTAACTTTGTTATCCAAAACAGGAAAATATTTTCACTGCCAACATGCTAGAGCTGAGCGATTTAATAGAGTTTTATTTTTAATTAAGAATTTGGGCTTCCAGCGATTATAAAAACAAAACAATTAAGATGAACAATTATAGTGCTGTATTATGTTTAATAGTGAAGCACTGGACCGATTTTCCTCTGATGTGAAACTTGGTGTTAATGTTGCCCTGTGGTGATTTTGTTACTGCAGTAGTAATCCTCAGAATGAGAGGAACTACAGCTTTGCTGCTGACTTTGGTCTCCCCTCTCCTGTGTTTGCGGGCAACTTTGGGGCCACATCAGTTGCCAATAACCTAATTTATCTCACTCTTTTAAATTCAACTGAGGAAAAAAGCTAGAGTTAAAGAAAATTTTACAGTTAATTGCCAATTATTTTTTTCTAATGTTTCATGTCAAATGATTCTGATCTTATTATTTAATAAATATTTGATCTAGACTCAGTAATTGTACCTTCATTAAACAGTCAAAATCTGTGAGAACCACACACAAACTATTTGATGCACAAAAGAAATGCCAAAGTGCTGATAGTTTGAGTATTTAATAAGGGAAAAAAAAGAGCTCATGCATGTGAACACTAATGCAGAGCAGTTGCAGGTGTGCAGGGTTGCACTGGAGGTCAGGCTAGACAAATTAGGGCTGGAGAGCTGGGATGTTATTACAAATCTTTCTCTTTCACTCCTAATATAATCATTCAAAAACTCTTACAATATGGTCTCTTTAAGTGAATGTTGATTAAGAGCAAGTCCACAACACATTAAATACTAAATTACCCCATTTGGTGTAGAGAGCTCATTCTTGAGTAACTTCAGACTTTGGATTTTTATAAACGTGCTTGTTGAACTTTTAAGAAAAATTGTATTCATTTATTAATGAGCTTAACAAAAGAATCTTGGCTTAGTTTCCCCTGTCTTATTCTTATCATCTCAGGTTAATAGGACCTGTCAAAACTTGTCACCACTGTAAGGAGAAGGGATTCACTCACTTTATAAGTGATAAAAGAAGAGCATCACTGGAGGGGGACAAAAAGGATTAACCATAATAGCTGTTTTACATCTGTTATCTTGCTTTCGTAAGTCGTCATGAAGGCCTTTACTGATTGTTTTTATTTCCTCGTGCAGAGGGATTCCCACTCCATCATCCTGGAGTTAGTGGCACCTGATGCCAGTTCTCTACCTGCGAGGGGGTTTGGTTAGACAGATTCTTTTTGAGGAAACAGCTGGATGAAGTTGAGAACTGCCCTTATAAAAATGTGGCCAGCAAGCGCAGAAACAAAAGACTTGAGTGAAGAATTGTCCGCTAATAAACTGATTGTGGGTGCCTCTGGGGGAAAAAATGTAAAATTCTTAAATGAGTCATCAAATCTATTTTGGGTCAATTAATAAACCTGGTTGTTGGGAATAAAAAGAATGAAGAAACCAACAAAAAATACAAAGGTCTCTTTTAAAAAATGAATAAATAAGCTGAACTGAACAGAATGGAGATGTGTTTTTTGGTTTAATAAAGGCACTATGGATTTGTATTGGCTACCATCGCTACAGAAATCAGGGGTAATGTTCATACTCTCATCCTTACAGAAAATAAGAGGAGATCTTTTTAATTGAAAGTATTTTGTAAAATGAGAGCCACGTTGTCCTGAATATGATTTAATTTTTTCTCCCCTTTTAAGTTAGTTTGTTAGTGTGCACAGGCAGCATTTTGGATAGTGTGGACTGATCTGAGCTGTCGGCTCCCCCAAGCGCACACATACACACACCAACATAATCTCACACTTACAGACTCTGTTACACCACTTCCCCCGTTAATAATAAATGACCTTTGTGTGACATAGGAAAGACACTGCAGCCATAAACGTGTCGCCTCTCTGTCCTTGGAGCTGCTCACTCTAATTCACTTTCTGGTGTTTCCTTTTCTTGGTTACTGAACTGTGTATCTTAAATCCTGCTCTATTTCCTCTCATCGCCCCATTGCCATAACTGGGCAGAGTGTCTTTTCTTGTGTCGTTTCTTATGTTGTCTTTGTACTACTAAAGAAATGCTTTGGTGGGTGTTCTTTTCTTCTTTTTTTTTTTTTTTTTTTTTTTTTTTTTTTTTTTTTGATAAAAGTCATTATGTCATCTTTTAAGATAAATTTTTCAGCCTTCCAATTTGGCAGACCATTAAAAGCTGATCTGCTCACTAGGTGTATCAGGGTTCATGGAAGATGAAGTTCATTATGAGCGTTAACGTAGTCCCTGGAGGGAAAACCCCTTTTAAATTCAATACCAAGTCAAACACATTGCTATTTTAGCCAATAAACTTTGGGGGGTCTCTTCTCTGATCTTATTTTTCTGTCCCTTGTGCTATAGGAGGCTGGTTCTGGGGGCGAGGCCAAAGGACCAGACTCAATGAGTTTCCAGCGAAATGTCCGAGAAGTCAGGGCAGAGCACCAAGGCAAAGGATGGCAAAACAAAGTATGCAACCCTTAGCCTCTTCAACACCTACAAAGGCAAATCTCTGGAAACCCAGAAAACTGCAGGTAAGCTTCCAGTAATAGTTCTCATTTTTGCCCTTACACACAGTTTTGTATAGCTAAGAAGTATCCCCATGATCGCCCCATGATCGGAAGGTCGGGGGTTCGAATCCACTGAACGGCTACCCTGAGGTACCCCTGAGCAAAGGTACCGTCCCTACACACTGCTCCCCGGGCGCCTGATTGGTGGCTGCCCACTGCTTCACTGAGTGAATGGGTTAAATGCAGAGAGAGTAATTTCCCCACAGGGATCAATAAAGTATACATTATTTTTTTACTCTGCGAGGCTCCTGACTACCTTAGCCGTAATGCTCCGACAATCCATCATGCGGTGCAGCTTAATAGCTTACCAAAGTCGTACTAAAACATTTGACAGATTTTGGAGCGCCGTGCACCACATAAAATTGGTTCGAGGTCAGTAAGCACAAGCAGAATTCATACATAAGGCACACCAGATTATAAGGCACGCTGGCGATTTTTGAGAAAATTAAAGGATTTTAAGTGCGCCTTAGTGCAGAAAATACAGTATACAGAAGAAAAAAATATATCACGATATATATCGTTACCGAACATGCTTCAAATTATACCGCAATATGGTTTTTTCGGCCATATCACCCAGCCCTACTGTTGTGCTCCCATTTCTGCATATAAATATATTTGCAAAGGGATAATGAAATTTGATGTTATTCTGAGAGGTATGGCATCTAAAGCAAAAAGACAAATGACTTATATTACTAAATAAACTGGCACAACATTAAATAATATGTATGTTCTCATTTAGAAGATATACTTTAGGGAGAATGAGTTGAAGTGGAAAACAGCTGCTGTCAGGGAATACCAAAGATGGTGAATGTATAGTATCTATGCATCTTCACGCATAACTGGTTTTCACATTGTGTTTAGAGAAGACACCTCATTATTGAATGAGGTTTGAATGATGGACCATATTAAAAAATAACCATGCATCATTGTAACAGTTGATAAATGGCTAAAGGAAAGGCCTAATATTCCCACTTCATTGGACTTGATTGGTGCTACAGCTAAAGAATGTTATAATTGAGTAATTTATTGATTATTCCTTCGATTAATCGGTTAAGATATGTTTGTCTTATTAATGAGCAATAATAAATATTCCAAAGAGAAAGAAACACAGGTCTTCAAAATGAACTGCTATTCTAGTTTTCATTTTAGAAATTGCAATGTTTTTTGTTTCATTTGTCAAAAAAGGCTACTGAAGGCTTCAGTAGGCTGTATAATTTAACCAGTCTGGGATCAGGCTAGGTTAACAGTTTATCTGCATATTTTAATACAACATCTGGAGACTTACTGCAGATTTTTCTGTGTAAAACAAACGGCGGTGGATATAGCATCTTCAAAGTTGGCGTTTTTGGGTTTTTTGTTAAATGTCAGAGTTTGTTGATCAGGTGCTTTGATGAAGGACTCCCGCCCGCTTTTTTCTAGTAAAGGTTTTAATGGTGATTACAGGAACAGGGTTGCTGTTTTGGATGCTAGAAACGTGTTTCCTTTCACTCAACCTGAGATCAGTCTCAGTAATGGCACCGCCTCTTTGTTCTTCGCGGTGTGTAAGCAGACTCCGGCTCAAAGTTAAACTCTGTCAGTGTTGTCATCACTGCTGCTGTCTAGGCTTAATGTCATCAATCTTTTTATTTACATGCTTCACCTAAATACCTTTGTATCGCAGGACAGTTTTTAGTCGCAAATTTGATTGAAATGCTCGCATTTACTTGTGACAATGGCATGCTACAGAGCTGCGCAATGGACAAAGCATGGAAGCAAAGAATTGGAGAATTTTTTTTATAATCTAATTATTCTAAGTACTCGATGAATCTTTGATTTGGCTTAACTGTTTTTATATTCATGTTCATAGGCAGTTGTGAGGTTGTTTGTTGGTATACTTCAGATAAAGAATTATACAGAGAGAATGCATATGAACAAATGGGTGTCTTTTGTCTGTGTTCTTTTTAATTGTCAAGTTTATCACTGACGTGTTGGGAATACACTGCAGGCTGAATGAGGAGCAGTGTGACAGCTGTGTTATGAATAAATCCAAAATAAGTCAAACAAGCTGACCCCTATTACTCATGTGACCGCTGTTTAAAAGCAGTTCGGGGGGATATCCTAATCTTGATCATCTTCTACATAATGTTTCTTCATTCCAGTGGCTGCCAGACATGGGCTCCAGAGTTTGGGCAAAGTTGCTGTCAGCCGGCGCATGCCCCCTCCGGCCAACCTCCCCAGCCTGAAAGCAGAGAACAAGGGAAACGATCCCAACGTCAACATTGTCCCCAAAGACGGCAGTGGATGGGCATCTCGAACTGAAGCCGGGGAGGAGAGGTGCATTTAACTTGCTTGCATTAAATATCTTAGATCCACATTTTTTTTTTTTTCATACAGAGGAAAATAGTCTAAAAGTTTTACCCTAAGTTAACAGTAGCTGTAATTATCTAATACAAAGTGAAGTATCATTCATATTTCAGATTCATGTTGTTGAAAGCTTTACCCTGTTTTTACGTACAATAGGCAACAGGAGACACCACCACCTCAAAACAAACCAGCAGTGGTCCAGCCACAGGACCTTTCTGTTGGGGGCAGTCGTTCCTGGGCAAACAGCAAGCAGACACAGCTAGACGGTAAATATGTGTACCAGTTGCTCCGTAAGCCTTACACCTGCTCAAAAAACTACTATCTATGTGTACACCATGGTTGTTCTTGGAAATTATGTAAAAGATTGTAAACGGTATCCAGCACATTCCCTACATGTGTTCACCAAACAAAGTCCCAATCCTCAGTCTGCCATTTTAGTCCGCTTGGAATGCAGATCATTTGAACTCTGCATAATGTAATGTTAGGGTGTAAAACTTCTGTGCACCCAATTGAGGATTAGACCCTTCAGTGCATCTGTAAATGACTGTTATATATTTAACCTTGTGATTTCTTCACATTTATAATGATCTGCTTGTCCTGGACAGGTTCTCCCCGTGTGAGCAGCCATTTTCACCAGGAGTTTCCCAGCTTGCAGGCGGCTGGTGAGGTCAAGGACGGTCAAGAAGAGGAGCCATATGGACCAGGCCCGAGCCTTAGACCTCAAAGTATGGACACAGCCACACGGGGGGGGGGGGGAATTGCATTCACGTTTGCGGTTTTCTCTTGTTATACAATATTTGAAATTTAAAACAAACAAACAAACAAACAAAACACTACACTTTTGGAAATATTTTGGGGTGTTTTCTTGTTTGTTTGGTGTTTTGGTTTGATTTGGTTTTTTTGTACTACTTGAACACTACAGTGGCCCTCCAATGAGATGACAGTGCCAGCAGTGGCCCACAGCTCATTTAAGTTTGAGACCCCTGGTCTAAAAGATTCCTAACTGTAATCAGACAATTAAAACCTCTTATCTATCTGTCCTGGTAGATGTTGGCAGTTGGCGTGAGGGTGGTGGCAGGAATTTGAACACTGCACCTAGCCCCCCGGAGATGGAGAACAGGGCTGTGGAGGAGGGTAGCACGGCCCCTGGTACCTCCACACCACCTGTCGAAGCTGATGAACCTGGCCGAAACACAACCACTGATGGCCAAAGGGAGAAGAAGGATCCCAGGGAGAGGTTACCTCCCTCTGGCCCCCCTCAGCCTAAAGTTAATGGAGGCCAACAGCCTCCTGCTGGCGTACCAACTCACTTTGACCCTGCTTTCAGGAGCATGATGCCACCTTATGTAAGTAATATTATTACATATTCTGGATGGGCAACACAAAAATATCACAACTGCAAAAACTAGTAGTTGTTTTTCTTTACCCTGTGTGTTGATTTCTGTCTCTGTGATTTAGATGTTCCACGCCTATCCGCAAATGTCCTTTGGTGCAGGGCAGGGGAACTTCAGATACCCTGTACCGCAAGATGGGGCAAAGTGAGTTTAAGGGATAAGCCCTTGATACATGGATTGCAGAAAAATAAGATCAATTTTGAGTTTTTATTTAAAGTACGGTATATTTTGGATTCTTTTAAACATGAAACATTAACATCATTGCTACACAAATTACATGATCACAGAAGCACATTGTGTACACAAGTAATTTATATATTTGTTAGGTTTAAAAATCAACTTTCCTTTCTTTTTCAGGGCTCCTCGTTCAGCACGACCTCAGCAGCCACCCCCACAATCCTGGCTTCAAGACCCAGACAGACCCTCTATTATCAGTGCAACTGAACTGAAGGAACTCGACAACTTGGACACTGATGCTGATGAGGGCTGGGCAGGTCAGTAGATTTATATCTTCTATAAATGACAACATCTAATTGTAATAGAAATTTGTGCATCTCTGATATTTCTAGCTTCTTATCAGTCATGTCTATTTTGCAATTCAGGAGCTCAGATGGAGGTGGACTACACTGAGAAACTTAACTTCAGTGATGATGAGGAGAACCAAGCTGCTAAAGACAAGGGAGAAAACTGGTGAGCATTTTTATATATTCATTTACTTTTCCTCATTTACTATATCCTGCTTTTACTTTTCGTGTTCTTCACTTGCACCACACAAGTGTTTCCCAGTATTTTCAAAATTTGAACTGAGTTGGTCCAAAGTTTTATTAACTTATGAATAATACAGATGGCTACAGTAGGGGAAACAGTCGTATGCATTTGAATGAGGTGGACAACATTATGAATGATTGTTGGTAAATGGACCAATACACGATAAAACAGTGCAGTGATGGGCAGTTGTTAAAGATGATTTACAGCGCTTGACGATTCATTTACTTCCATGAGCAAAGAAAGAAATTGATATTCACATATTGCTGGGAGGCCACAGCGTGAGAATGGTTGTTTAATGGAAGCATTATTGTCACTTGTTGATGGGCAAAGTGGCAAATGATTTATGCAAAGTGAAATAATAAAAACATTTTTTTTTATTTTAAATGGAAGTTTGGCGGCATTTGTGGTGAAGTCATTAATGAAACCTAGCAATTCAGGTTAGTTGAAAATTGGGCATGCGTGTTAGGTGTTTGTTCGTTTGTTTGTTTTTTACTTAACTATCTTCTTTTCAGGGAATGGCTGGGTAAAGTGGATCGTATGAGATCTCGGCCAACGGACAGTCAGGAGGGCTGGAAGGAGGGATCTGAGGACCGTGGAGGAAGTAAAGCTTCATGGACTGAGAGTGTTGATCCCAGAGCCCCATCACCTGGCAGTATGGGGCAATATAATAAATCAGCTGCTACACAGGACTTCCAGGTAAAGCATGTGCAAGTTACAGAAGCCTACTATCATGTCTTCATTTTATTAACACTGTGATCACTTTATGACTTATTCTCTGTTTTTCAGGCTGGCAATCGCTCTGGTGGTGGTGGAGCTCAGCGTGGGGGCAAAGCACAGGCTGCAGGGGCACCTGGTGCTGAGGAGGATTCTGAAGCCTGGCGGCAAAAACGGAAAAAGTCTTCTGAAATTTCTGAAGCTGTAGAGCGAGCAAGACGGAGGAGAGAGGAAGAGGAACGCCGGATGGAAGAGCAACGGCTTGCTGCTTGTGCTGAAAAACTTAAACGTTTAAATGAAAAACACCGCCAGGCTAATGAGGGCAAGCCTTCCTCTGCTCAGACCACAAATGATGAGGCAGGAGCTCCCCGTGAGGAAGCATCTTTATCGACTCCTGCGCCTGTTTCTAGTCCTGCACCTTCAGTCCCAGTTTCACAATCACAAGCCACAGTCATGCAGACTTCCTTACCTGAGAGAGGGGATCGAGACAGAGATAGGATAGAGCGAGATAGAGCAGAACCAAATGCTGAGGAAGAGGTTCACCTGCCTCGTCAGCCCACCCCGCCTGTCCAGAGACCTGTAGCCTTAGCTCCAGAGCAGCCACAGGGCGAGGGAGAGACCTCCTTGGCTGAGGTTGGTCCCATAATGGACGAGAACCAAACTGATAGGACCTCAGTGCCAATCCGAGACTATTTTAACATGGAGGACAACAGAGGTAAGCTAACTCTGAGCAATGATCAAGTTGCAAAAAAATTCTCTGCCTGCCACTTGTTAATTAATGCCAATACTGTTTTTGTTTTTCCACAGTGGATGAGCCCCACATGTCTTTGCCCCACAAGGAAACCCCTGCTGGTGATGAAGTCACTATTGCACAATCACCGCTGGAAGGGGAGGCAGCAGCTGCTATGCGTCCTTCTGTTATCTCAGGCTATTCCAAACAGTTTCAAAAGTCTTTACCACCTCGATTCCTCAGACAGCAGGTAAGGGTTTGGCCTTACTTGGTAAATCATTATCTGGTTGTACCATAGGCTAGTTGGGGATCTTAGAAGGCCTGTGAAGTAGAGCTGGGCGATAGAACGATAACGATATGTATTGCGAAATAACTTTTTCTCGATAGAAAAAATAAACTATTGCGATAGACCTTGCTCTCTTAAAAAAAAAAAAAAGAAAAGAACAGCCGATCCAAATTAAGTAGCACAGAGCCGAACCAATCACAGCCGCAGCGTCACGTGACTTGTTACGTACAGCACAAGTGCCAAGCCGCACATGTGTAGTTGTTTGGGAAGCAGCCAGCCGGGCTGCCCAGGTAATGGAGGAAATGAGTGTGCCGACTAGAGAAAAATCAACCGAGAGCGTGGGTGACCAGGTTACCGAAGAGAAAAGAGATGATGGTTCCAATGCCGGTGAGACTGTCGAACGGAAGGGCCATAGAAGTTCCGTAGTGCGAAGGTATTTCGTAGTGATGTGTCGGTCGCGAACGAAATGGCTCTTAGAGCCGGACTTTTGACGTGAACGACGCGAGCCGTGGGGTTTTTTTTCTTTCCTTCTCTCACCCTCTCTCTCTCTCTCTCTCGCACTTTTTTTGCGCTTCACTCTGCACGCGAGCCTTGTGCTTTGCGCTGGGCAGAGGGGGGAGGGGTGGTAGGTACACTCGCAGTAGCACAGGAACAGAGCGGGAGGGAGAGAGAGAGAGCCAGGGACAACAACGTCACATTAGAAAGGTATAGTAATCATCCACAACTATTTTCAGTTGCGGATGATAAAGGATTCAGAAAGTTCAGAAAGCTATACAACAAGGAGAGATTGAAAATTTCCTTTTAGTTCTCAGTTTATTTGATATTGACAAAAGTTAGTCAATTTTGTCTGTTCTTCTGTAAAACAAACTAAGATTTATTTTTAGAATTAATATTTTGTTTCTAAGTGGAATTGACAATTTAGTAGTCTGTTTTGTTTGTTCTATTTTGAAACTTAAACGCTTTAGCGGCTGCCTTTTGTGTACTTTGCAATATTTGCCTTTATTTATCTGAAAAAGTCTCATGTTCCTTAAGTACATTTACCCTGTTGAACTTATTATGGGAAATAAATATTAAAATCAAGACAAGCTGCTGATTATTTCACATTTTACTTGTGAGCAACGGCACATTTAAATCTTACAAATATAGTTATTTGGCTTATATCGTGATATATATCGTTATCGCCTGAAATGAAAAAAACATATCGTGATATGAAAAAATCTTATATCGCCCAGCTCTACTGTCAAGCAACATTTCCTCTTTTAAAAGTTGCGGGGGGGAAAGAATTGAGTGATTTATAGTAAAGATGTGGTTTTTCCCAATACTGTGATATATGCACACCTGAGCTGTTTCTTTGCAATAGCTTTAACTGTGACATATGTTGATCAGGTTGAGCGCTCGGTAGACTAATTTGATATGAAGTGTCTGTTTGATGGGTTAAGTTGGCTTTATTTAAGAAATTTTAAAATAACTGTTCTTCAATGGGCTTGTAGGAACAGATGAAGCAGCAGCAATGGCAACAACAGCAGCAACAGCAGAGTGGGGGCTCTGTGTCCCCCTCAGGTGGTGGCAGCGTTCCAGCTGCCCAACAACAACAGCAGCAGCAACAGCAGCACCGCTCCATGTACCAACCCATAGGCCCTCACCACCAACACTTGGCCTCCATGGGATTTGATCCCCGCTGGCTTATGATGCAGTCCTACATGGACCCTCGGATGATGTCAGGCCGGCCACCTATGGACATGCCAACTAACATTCACCCTGGTAAGTAGATATGCAAAAGAAATTTGGTGTGGGTGTGATAAGTGTTGCTGTGTGGGGGTTTTTTCAAAGTACATCTTTTGTCAACTTCAGGGAGGATGCCACCTAAGCAGATTGTACGCAGGGAGCCAGGGGACAACTCAAGCTCTAGCTCGGATTCATTTGACCACTTAACCCGACCAGTTCGTGACCACGGCCTGCCCTCAGACTCACGGATGGTATGGGGATCGGATCCATACCCACAGTCAGAGCCATTACCTTCTGTAACTCCTCCAAAAGGAAGGGATGATAACAAGGAGCAAAGGTTAAAAAAATATTAATTGACAGAAAAAAATATGAACGGAACTAATTGGTAATTAACTTTTTATGCTTTAAATATCTCAATTAAAATTTGGTGTTTTTATTTATAGGATGGATTCTGGTTTGGATCTGGACAGGGGTCTTCCAGCTATCTATCCCCAAGATCACGGTTCATTGGACTCTCGTAAAAGTAACTTCTTCCGGGACCCTTCAGAGTCTCTATCAGCATTTACGCAGGGCCCGGAAGATGTGCCAGGACCTCTTGACAGAGTTCCTGTAGGCACAGGTTTTGACCCAGAGGAGCCAGGCTTACCAAGTGGGGAGGAGGTAGAAGCTCTTGGCCAAGCCATGCTCCAGAGAAATGTCTCACAAGGCTCCAGCCACTCTCTTAAGCTTGAAGAGCCAAGGTTTGACGGGCTACCCCTGGGAACAAAATCACTAGAGATACAGGAAGCAGGGGAACGAACTGATGATAAGCCCCAGAATGAGCTCTATTCTCAGGCTGCTGTAACAAATAACAGGGCTACCCCTCCTGCTGATGGATTACACAAACAAGAGAAGTTGCCTCTGCCAGCACCCAGCAAGCAGAAGGCTGAGCTGCGGTGGGGTGGGAGATCAGGAGCTGGACGCAGGGAAGGACCAGGAGGAGACAGACCTGCACGTAGATCTGGGCCAATAAAGAAACCTGTCTTAAGGGACATGAAAGAAGAGAGGGAGCAAAGAGAAGAAAGAGAGAAGCGTCATGAGAGAGGGGAAAGAGGGGATAGGCCCAAAAAGGAACAGTCGTCCAAAGCTCCATCTGCAGCTGCTGTTGTATCAGAAGACTCCAGGCCTCACGGTGAGGGAAAGAGAGAAACTGCAGAGGCGGAGGAAACCCCAACTACCCATCAGAGGGCCAGAGACTCTCAGCCTTCTTCTGGGGCTCCCACCTCTTCTTCTCAGGAGGAGAAGGTGGAAAAGGCACCCAGCAATGACAAACATCCAGAACCCAAACTACCCTCTCGGAAAGAGTCAAACCTCCCTCCACGTTCCTACCGGCGAGAGGAAAGAGAGAGGGAACGAGAGCGGGAGAAGGAAATGGATAAGGACAGAGAGCGAGAATGGCCGGCAGACTCAAATTTCAAAGGTCGTGGTCGAGGGGAGTATTATTCCAGAGGACGGAGCTACCGTGGGACTTACAGTGGTAGAGGCAGGGGGAGTAGGGGTAGAAGCCGGGCAGAATACCCCTATCGAGAGCCCAGATCACGCTCAGATTTACCATCTGCTGCAGGTGCTGCTGCCTTTCGCAACAGGGAGGAAAGCGAAACACGAAGTGAGAGCTCAGACTTTGAGGTTATACCAAAACGTAGACGGCGCCGTGGTTCAGACACAGACTCTGAAAGTGAAGGCGGGAGGGAGTCTGCCAGTGATACTGGACCATCTGACCGTGAGCCTAGCACCAAACCTAGCCGTCCACTGAGAAGAGAGTTCCCTGGGGAGGGCCGGTCAGTACCTCACAAACCAGGCTTTGGACCACCTCACATGGGGGAAAAGGTTGGATCAAGAGCAGATGATGAAAGCCGCCCCAAACCAGGATTTCTTCCTAAAGGAGAGCCTTCTCGGCGAGGAAGAGGGGGATTATACAGCAGACGAGGTGGAGCGAGGGAGCGTGGAGGCCCACGCTCAGCCCCTCTTAGACGACCAGCAGCCAGAGAACCTTCTTCCCAGTGGCCCTCTAAACCCATGGAGACATTCAGGCCTGAAGATGCAGAGTCCACATCACGATTTGACAATCCTCCTACTGACCGACGACCCCCAAAATCTGAGGGGAAGAAATTTGGGGAGGGGGGTCCTCAAAGTAGCAGAGAGAGGCCTCGTCGATCTAGACCAGCACGGCCCCCAAGGCAAGATAAACCGCCCCGCTTTAGGCGTTTAAAGGAGCGTGAGGCTGCAGTTTTGGCTAGTGGAGAGTCAGCCCCCAGTCCCCCTGTTCCTTTACCCTCAGTGCCTCCTGCTGCTGCTGTGCCAAGCACTGCAACTGCCCCAGTCCCCCTCTCCCCAACTCTCTCTAGAGCTCCAGGAACCCCATTAACTGTGCCTGCAGAAACGGCAGCCTCTATGCCCACACCTGACCTGCCGTCTCCTTTAGAAGCGCCTTTGCCTGATACAAGTAGTCCCACTATTACTGCTGCTGGTACCAAGTCGCCTGATTTGTCAAATCAGAACTCGTCAGATCAGGCAAATGAGGAATGGGAAACTGCTTCTGAGAGCAGTGACTTTAATGAAAGGAGAGAGCGAGAAGAGAAGAAAGGAGCAGTGGAGGCTGCTAATGGAGCAGCTACAGCATCTGCACCAGCCCCTGCACCACCCCAGGGCTCTTTGACTCCCAGTAAAAGCTCACCTGATGGAGGGGTGACACCAAAACGTGATGGAGCTCCTGGAGCCAAGAGGAGCTTCTCGAGTCAGAGGCCTACAGAGAGACAGAATCGTAGAGGCAACAGTGGAGCCAAACCAGGGCGCAGCTACACAGGGGGCAAGGGAGAGAGGAGAGGAGGGGCCAAAGCTGGCCGCAAAGGGTGAGTGTGAGACAATGAGGCTTTTGTCACTTGCACAAAGAAGTTGAACAGAGTGCCGTAAGATCACCCTGCAGGTTTATTTTCAAACAATAAGCCATTTGTGTAGTTATTATGCCTAATTAAGAGTTTAACTGAATAGCACCAGTGCGGAATGTAAATATCGCAGTAGTTTTGAAGTGGCATGTTCTTGTTGCTTTAAGTTCAAGACTGGGTTTCTTTCCCTGGTAAATAAATCTGGAAATGATCTTGTTAAAATGAAAAAAAAAATTTCCAGAAGAATTTCTACTGGAAGTGCATTTAAAAAAGGAAAGGGGTATAATCATCATAGTATATTTATTATACACAATCAATTTTATGGGATGTAGGAACTAAATTCAATCCTTGTATCTGAGCTTTAAGTTTTGTTAAAAGGGGCCATTATTTCTGCATTTATTTAGAATGATTCTTCACTCTGGTGATCAGTATGCTATAATTAGCTATCATAAAAGTAGCTAAATACGGAATCAGACTGGTGGTATTTTTAGACTTTTACTGTGTCTCATGTTTCTGAAGGAAAGCAGCAAAATTCTCACTATTTCTTGTACAAGCTGCCTGTGATTTTGTTTGTTTTTGGTTTTTTGCATAAATATACAGGAATTAAAGCTTTAAATGTTTTTGCTTTATACTTGTCTCTTAATGAAACAGCCCTGCAGCCCAGCAGAACTCAGAGACAGCAGCGCTAGCACCTGGAGGAGCAGCCCAGCGACCTGCAAAAGAGCAGCCCTCGCGTCGCAAAGATGAAGCTAAGCAGGCCACCAAGAAGCCCAAGGAGAATGCTCTTTCTCAGTTTGATCTCAACAATTATGCCAGTCAGTAAACATGCTCATAGATTAAGCCTGTACTGCACTCGAGCTGTTTATCACTTGAAAACTGAGGTTAAATTTGTTGTTATTGTAGGTGTTGTGATTATTGATGACCACCCAGAGGTTACCACCACAGAGGACCCACAGTCCAGTGCCAACGATGATGGTTTTACAGAGGTTGTCTCCCGAAAACAACAGAAGCGTCTGCAGGATGAAGAGAAACGGAAAAAGGAAGAGCAAACTACTCAGGTAGGGGGAACGATAGTTTGTGTGGTGCATTGTTTAAAGAAAAAAATGTAGGTGTGCAACTAATATCCACACATGTCCCACAGAACTGGGGTAAAAAAGGCCCCGGTGAGAAGAGCAGAGGAAGTGGAGGAAAGCTGCCACCAAGATTTGCTAAAAAGCAGTCATCACAGCAGCAGCAGCAGCAGCAACAACAACAGGCCCCTCAGTCTCAGCCTCCTGTAGCTGCCGCCCCCCAGGCCCAGCAGCAGCCTTCAGTTCCTGCTGCCCAACATCCTCATCATGCCTCCTCCCAGCCTGCTGCTTCACCTCAGACTCTGGAAGGAACAGTGGCTCCTCTGCCCTCTGTTCCCCCTGCTGCTGCAGACTTCACGTCGAAGAGCCTACCCCCTGCACCTGCACAGACACACAGTACTCTAGGTACTGAATTGTGGGAGAACAAGGTAGCGGGTGGTACCATCCTTCCTGACGTCAAGAAGCGTGAGTGGAAAAGTTCATTTTGGTCTTAATCTTCTCTTGACTTTTGAAATTTTCTGTGGTTGAATTGTGGATGGCTTTCTAATCTAAAATATACAATATGTTTATTCCAGTTGGTCCAATAAGCCCTCCCCAGCCACCTTCTGTGAGTGCCTGGAACAAACCTCTTACCTCCTTTACTGGTACTGTCTCCTCTGAGGTAGGTAAAAATGCTTCTCACACCTTCCTCTTTATTGTTTTAATGCTTTTGTCACATGATAAACCATGAAAAATTTGTTTTTTAGGGTATTAAGCCTGGAGCTGAGGGCAGCGTGGAGCTGGGAATAGACAGTATTCAGTTTGGAGCGCCATCATCTGCAGGCAGCACTGACAGTGATGGAGTTCCTGCGTTGCTTGAAAGTGGCTCTGAAAACAAACTACCTGCTCCCAAAGAACAGAGACAGAAACAACCTCGAGCTGGTCCAATCAAAACACAGAAGGTACACATAGTCTTCAAGAAATGCAGCTTTGTGTTAAATGACACTGGCTTGTGTAATTTCTGTAAATATTTACTCCAGTGCAAATGTTTAATCACTTCTCCTCAGCTACCAGAGATGGAACCAGTGGAAACCAAGGAGTACAAGCCAGGTCCCATTGGTAAAGAGCGCTCTCTAAAGAATCGTAAGGCCAAAGATGCACGTGGAGGAGAAGGTGATGGGATGGAGGGAGGAGTGCCTGGAGGAGGTGCTAGCAGAGCAGCAGACTCCAGTCCTCCCACTAGCGACACCACAGTACCAGAGCTGGGTGGAGACATTGAGGGCATGATCACAGTCCCCTCAGCAGAGTACAACAGCAACTCTAAGGTATACTACAACTGTTTTACAACAGCTCACATTGAGCTAGATGAAGGTCCTGCTATAATTAACCCATATAGTCTGATGACTGAAATGGGGGAGAGTTTAGTTTATGTCCTCACTTTATTGTTTACAGATGGAGCTAAAAAATACAATAATAAAGAAACCACTTATCTTCAGACAATATCTGATCATTATTGAATGCATGTAAGCAAACACCATCCATCTTTTGCTCACCACACATTGTGGTTACTTGCAGGCAACCAAAGTCTGTTCAAATGTCATCAGTTAGTAGCACTTGGACTACAAGCAGACTACAAATGGAAATCAGAGAACACTGGGCATCAAATCCTGTCCCTCAAACTCTGTTGAATTACTTCATTTGGGACTTCATTCATGGCTGGCACAATATTCAAATTATTACTTAACCAGTGATGTTTTTTTCCCCCAAATTCTTTACCTTTTCATCATGAACAACATTTAGTTAACACTTAGAGCAGCGGTCCCCAACATTTTTTTGCGCCACGGACCGGTTTATGCCCAACAATATTTTCACGGACCGGCCTTTAAGGTGTCGCGGATAAATACAGCAAAATAAAACTAGTACCGGTATCGAAAAAAAGATGATTTATTCATAACACACGTGAAAAGACCCAGGAAAACCGAGTTAACGATAAAAACGATAACAAAATAACGCTGAAAACCGATAAAAACCCTGAAAACCATACATTTCACTCCTGAGCCTCAACTCTCGTGGCCCGGTACCAAACGACTCACGTACCGGTCCGAGGCCCGGGGTTGGGGACCGCTGACTTAGAGTACTTTTGTTACTGTATTTTAATATGAATGCCTTCATATTAAATTATTGTCCCTCAGGAGTCTGTCACTGACTACACCACCCCCTCCTCGTCGTTGGCCGACAGCGTTCCCACAGGAGGCAACAAAATGGAAGAGAGTTTAGTGGCCAATGTGAGTATATGTCTTTACACAGGCTCAGAATGTTAAACACCATTTTTAATTTGAGGAGATTACATCTTCTTTTTTGGGGGGTTCTATGTTTTTAGGTGGCACTACCGCACTCATTGCCTCTCCCTCGCCGAGAGACCCTCCAGCAGAGCTCCAGTCTCAGTACAGTCTCTCCAGCTACTGTTGACCTAACACTAAAGGTACACAGATGTACAGAAAACTCTTAAGCAACATTTTCTGTGAAATTTTGTTCTCTGAACCATCACCTAAACACTTATTTCTTTCTTCTACCTCTTCAGATGGAATCCGCACGCAAAGCATGGGAGAATTCTCCAAGTCTGGAGAAGAGTTCTCCTGTCACCACCTCTTCATCCCCCATCACCTCCTGCGCTTCCTCATACTCCTCCTTCTCCTCAGCCTCCATACCACAGATCCCGGTGGCTTCTGTTACCCCCAGTACCTCACTATCAGGTAATATAACTCCCACTCAAACGTATCCTACTTCCTACAGTATTGTTTTTGCAAACTTGTTAAAACACATCTTTTAATCATTTTCACCTTTCAGGCTCTGCCACCTATACGACATCGTCCCTCAGTACCAAAACCACCACAGCCTCTGACCCCCCTAACATCTGTAAGGTGAAGCCCCAGCAGCTGCAAGGTGGAAGCCTGTCTTCTTCTAGCAATAGCAGCAGTAGCAGCAGCTTCTCTCAGCTTGGCTGTGTGCCTCCCCTCCTGCCCCAGCAACAGCAGACCCCACAGGTGTACGTCTCCCAGTCTGCAGCAGGTGAGGGAAAACCTGACTTCTGATATATACGATATCCCTTGTGTTACTTGAATTGAAATTATCAATTGGAAATCTTGTTTTTCACAAATTTGATAATGAGCTTCACAGCTTGTTTTGTTATTACATATTTGTGGATTTCTTTTTTTTTTTTGTGTGTCTGTTTGTGTGTCTGTGATTGATCTGTAATGTTTAACATGTGTAGGTTCTGCAGCTCAGATTCCAGCCTTCTACATGGACACTAGCCACCTCTTCAGCACACCCCATCCTCGTTTGGCTCCTCCTTCCCTGGCACAGCAGCAAGGTTTCCAGCCCGGCCTCTCACAGGTAGGAATAAAACAATACAGTTAAGTCTTTAGAGAAATATTAAAAGACAAAAACATTATTTTAATTTTTTTCTTCTTCCCCCACCTTATAGCCAACTGCCGTGCAGCAGATTCCTATCCCTATATATGCTCCTCTGCAAGGTCAGCCTCAGCATCAACACACGCATCAGGCTCAGCTAGGACTCGGCGCCGGTCCTCCAGTCTCACAGCCACAGGACCTCTTTAGCTCTTCACTGCAGCCTTACAGGTAACGGCATCACAGGCTTTCAGTTTACTTCTCTCCTCCCGCCCTTGTTTCCTCAATCTCATTCTCTGGTTTTGTCATCCATCAGGTCTCAGCAGGCATTCATGCAGAGCAACTTATCACAGCCCTCTATGATGCTCTCAGGACCATCCCTCCACAGTTATCCTGGTGTGCAGGCACCTGAGCTGGGCAAGCCTCAGTCCAACTTGGCTTATCAACAACCCTCCTCCACCCAGCACATTCCCATTCTGTTTGAGCCGCAGCTGAACCAGCCCTCTGGCATGGGCGGGTCTCAGCTCATTGATACACACCTGCTGCAGGTAAATGAAAAATCATATGGACAGTGAATTTGATTAATTTGTATATGCATGCATTTCATCTCACTTTTTTGTGCCTTTGATTCAGACTCGACAGGGAATGAATCAGCACTCGAACATGTACTCAGGGCAGGTGCAACAGCATGGTCAGAGTAGCTACTACAGCAACACACAGTCACCCAGTTCTGCAATGCAGCAGGTAACCTACATGCAAAAATAACAGATTTAAAATTTATGAACCTGTTCTTGGTTTTAAATGTTAGACCTTTCTTCTTCTCACTTGGGGTTACCGTTGTTTTAATTTCTCCCCAGGTGACGGTCCCTCTACCTGGTTCCCAGCTGTCCCTGCCTAACTTTGGCTCGGGTGGAGGCCAGCCCCTCTTGGCACTACCTCCCACTCCTCCCCAAACCCAGCCCCCCAATATCAACCGACAGCCCCCAGTCTCTCAGCCGTACCGAGGCATCATGGGCCCCAACCACAGCATGATGCAGCCTCCCACCAGCAAGGTATTAAACCATCTGTATTTGACAATTTGAATAAACAGAAGTTTTTACGTGAGACTCAGTGGCTTTTTGTGACGTGTTGTAGATGGACATGGATATGAAACTATTTGGCAGTGGGATGGATGTGAAGCCAGGGACTCCTCCTGTCACCGGCAGGAGCACTACACCCACCTCCAGTCCTTACAGGTAAATGCATAAAAGTACAGTTAACATTGTTACCATTTTTATTTGAAGCCTTATTTAATGTGGACAAAACAGAAGAGCACAAACAACAAACTGTAATTTTATTTAGATATCCCTGTGTCACAAACTAAAAATGTACCTAAAGGCGCTTCTTATTCTCAGGAGTGTTCATAGATTTTGTTAATATCATGTTTCTGTAATGTTTCTTTGACTTCTCTCTGCAGGGCCAGCTCCACCTCTCCTAGCAGTCAGTCCAGCAAGATGAACAGTATGCTCTACCAAAAGCAGTTTCAGCCCAGCTCTGCCGGCATGAGAATGACGCAGCACTTTCCTGGCCAGTTCAACCCACAGGTAATAATCTAATTTTGTTTTTCTTTGGTAACTTGTATAAAGCACTAATTTAGAAATATTAATTCCAAATGAGTTTATTCTGCCCCCTCTTCATTCAGCTTCTGTCTCAGCCCAGCATAGTCTCTCCTCTGGTTCGCCCTCCTCATGCTAACTCCTTTGCTGGAGGTGTCCAGCGCTCTCCTATGGGCCCTCCAATGTCACCCAATGTAAGCGGTGGGCTCATGCCTCACCCCAGACCGCAGCACCCACAGCACAGCCAGCACCCCCCACGAGGACCACCTGGCTCAACCCTTGCACCCAGAGTCACGCAAGCAGCTCTAAAGGCTGAACAGGACCTAAAGGTGTGTCTGCTGTTCTTCATTTGGTGGAGTAGCCTGTGCAGTCTAATGGATTTGAGTTGAATTATTTATATTTTTCTTTCTCTCTTCAGGCAAAGCAGCGGGCTGAGGTGCTCCAGTCCACTCACAAGTTCTTCTCAGAACAGCAGCAGCAGCAGCTCAAGGCCCCGCAAGCCAGCAAAGCATCTCGAATCGATCAAGGAGGAAAACCCCCGCTTGACACATCAGCTCCAAACCACCAGACAGGAGGCGAGCGCCCAGATTCTGAAAAACCCTCTGCATCCACGGCCAAGCCCATACGGACTGGCCCCATAAAGCCGCAGGCCATCAAACCAGAGGAGGGAAAGTAAAGCACTTCTGACCCTCTTCAGATAATGAAGCGAAAGGATGGAAGAGAGAATCTAGCCCCATTCACTCAGCCACCACCTCACATCAGCCCCGAGGACAGCGTGGGGGAGGAGTTGGGTAGAGATACAGATGGTAGTGGTTACTGACAGTAGGCCCTTTGGAGTGTAAACAAAATCCTCTTCCTCATCTTTCTTCCCCCGTCTTGTCCCGCTGTAGGTGGGGGCATTTGAGTTGGGTTGTTCTATCACATTTAGCTGCCGGTAAAGTTGCTGAGCAAGCTGTTCCATAGAAATCTACTGTGGCGGTAGATAACGAGAGAGTTGGGGAGAGAGAGAGATCTGAAATTTGCTGCTGAGTTTGCCATTTTTATAGCTCTTCATTTCTGTTCAGTTTACCCTCCCACCCACCAAATAGGATCACATATTATATCAGATCCCTGTTTTGTTAACAAGAGAATGAATCAAATTTGTTTTTGTAGTTGAAGCAATCTTAAGGAGTTGTCGTTTAGTGAAGCACACGTTTTGTTCCCCAATCTCCCATTATAACTAATCCAGAGATCTGTGCAGGCGTGCACACCCTCACGCTCAACGGTTTGATCCGATTACTGCTCGGAGATATGAATTCTGAAATCCTGTTGTCATTTGTTTTGTTTTCTTCTTTCTTTTTTTTTTTACCAGAATTGAAATGTGAAAATCGCAGCTTTTGATTGACTTTAATAATCAATTGAGTTCTTGATTCGTCTGCCTGTGAGCCTTTGCTCCTGCCTTCTGCTCTCATCTCCTTGCCTGAGATTTTACTGATGTGTTGGGGTGGGTGTGTGTCGGGTCTGTGCGTGTGGTATAAACAGAGGAGAGCTTGTAGCTGGACTCTCCTGTATATTTAGCCAAAGGTTAAAGCAGAGCAGAGATGAAGTCGCAGCCTTTTTAAGATTGCTGAGATTTGAGTGGATTTACAGGTTTACATGGATGATGTATGATCACTACTTGCAGTCGTTCCAGTGTAGGGGCTGCTGTCATACACACCCTTTCACTGCTTTCACACCCATCCTTGCTATCACACAAACACACACATACACACTTCACTGTCAAACACCGAGACCTGCTGCTATTGACTGATTTTTAGAGTTTAGCTAGAGTTTAGCAGGATAGGGCTGGGTAGAGGAATCGGTGAGCCGATCGTTTAAAACAGAAATCTTTTCGTGTGTGTGTGTGTGTGTGTGTGTGTGTGTGTGTGTATTGACCTTTATGGCGAGAGGGAACAGGAACAGGACGGAGAACAAGTTTAAAATAAAAAAAAAAATTACAAAAAAATTAAAGACAGAGGGAGAGAAGCCTCAAATTCTGAAGTGTTTGGGCAGAAGGACAATTATTATTTTGTTGTCTTTGCTGATGAGAGCAATCAGTGCTGTTTTCTCTCTGCCTCACCTACACTGGCTGCCCCACCCACAATGCTCTCATCTTGGGGTTGCGGTGATAATGGTCCTTCAGAAATGTACAGTAGTATGCACCCTGAGGTGGTGAGGGGACTCCTCACGTCTACCCTGGTTGAGGGAAAAGTCCTTACTCTGGAGGGGGGATGAGGGAGGGAGGGTAATGAATTGTTTGTTTTGTTTTGTTTTTGATTTTATTTTATTTTTTTTGTTGTACTTGTACAGGGGTTTCATCGCTGTATTAAAATATGTACGGTCTTATTTACATTCTCTTGGTTTGGTTACAGAAACTAATAAATAATATACTGTTGAGATGTTTTTCAGTGAAGTGTGCTTTTTACTTCCAAATCCTTTTCGATGATCATGCTGTGAAATTTCTAATCAATTTAATTCTGGTTTTGATTGCATCTGACCACTAGGTGTCAGTAAACACCATTTTAAATGGGCACAATGGAGAGCTTACATGAGGAAAACCCATTTTCTTCTAGTTCCACCTTCTTTTGAAGAGCTGATGGAAAGGTCTTATGACTGGTCAGTAAATCACTGATGTTTTATTACCCCTTAAAGTCACTGCTTGACCAGGTTAACAGGGTTTTGCCTCAAGAGAAAGTACTTTGAAAACCTTTTTAATGTGCTAAATATCATTTTATTTATTTGAAAATTACCAATTAGCAAATATTTAATCTGTAAGACTTGTTTTTTATTACTTTATTAATTTGAATCAGCAGTGCTTTGAGCCCTTTCAGTTTTCAAAGACGTAGAATGGTATTTTTGTAGTATTAAAGTAATATTTCCTGAACCATATAATTTAAAAACCTCAGCATATGAGCTAAAAACAACGGTTCTATTTTAGCTGTGTTACCAACTATGACTCTAGACACCTGTTCAGCTGAACATATACTTCAGGGATATCGAGCTGTCCATTCTACCTGCTTCGGTACAAATGAAAGTGGCGAGCAGCAGCTCAACTGGCAACTTATTAACGTCTACCAGATGCTCTGGATTAAACTGCTCTCATCTGTGAAGTCGACAGTGGTGTTCTCTGGCAGATACCAGTTCAGCTGCATGATCTACAGCTGTGAACACAAGTCTCACTAAAGGATTGCAGAACCCAATGAGACCCCTATGGAATCAGTTTCTAACTGTTTAGTCGGACATATCCACCAGTAGCCCTCTGAACATAATTTGGTAGTGCTTCTGTTCTTCCTTGCACAAAGGAGCAGATGCTGGTCCTTATGCAGCCCTGTCCAGGTGCCCTCATGTAACACCCCATCTCCTGTTATCTAATCCACACTCTTGAGACTGTTTTGGGAGAGACGACAAACTTTGCAGTGCCTATGTATATGTCATCCAGGGGGAGCTGAAAGAGGTTGGGTCATGCCAGTTGAGCTGCGTGGTCCTGGGTTGTGAGAAGAGGGTGCAATAAAAGACCTGTCCCATGGTATCTTCTCCACACTCTTGAAACTGTGCTGGGAGACGGGGTGTGAAATGGATTCACACTGGTTTCTGCTCCCTACCTGGATAGATTTATACCCCTGACGTTTAAGTGAGCATGTGCAATACTTTGATCAGAATAATTGTTTTATTTTTGATCAATCTAGTTTTAATAGCTAGAAAGCGATGAAATTGCATTAAATCTTTGGCTTTTCTTTAAAAATTGAACATCTCAAAATCTTAAGATAACAAATAATCACTCAGACTTTGTAATTCAGGTTTATTTCATGATGATTTTGAACATTACATCATTATGTTGACTACATTGTACAAGTACATGCAATATTCAGTAAGTAAGAGAGCAGTTTATTTGATAAAAGATGTTGACTGGTGAAACAACTGTAAAGGGTGTATGTAGTACCACAGGAGTTTTTGTCATATTTTTTTTAATTCCACATAGAAAAATTCTGTGTTCTTTTCTTTCAACCTCAAATATACATAGCTTAACAAGAAAACAACAAAATTATACATCTGGATTAAAGGCGGTACAAAAATAATTCCTCTAAAAACATGTTTGTGGACCATACCACAGCCAAAGCTCCTCTCACATCTGAGGAAAAAAGCAGACCTGCCTGGGACACTGTTCCTCAAATGTTTTCATCTCACTTTTAAGTTTGGTAGTTAGGTTCATCTACACATGGATACTGAAGGTGTTAGGTTTCTAACAACTGCTGCCACTCATGCTCTAAAGCTGTGAGTCTTTGAAGCGGGAACAGCCAAGCAAATGTCACTTTTCAGCAGTCACTCTCGTGCTGGCCTCAGTTGGCCTGCTGGCGCCCAAGCCTGACGTCATAGGACACTATGTGGAAGTTGTCCCAGCCAAAGAGCTTCCTCTGAGCCAGGCTGTAGTCGACCATGCTGTTGTAGCCGTACTTGTTCTTGAAGGGGATGGCCAGGTTCTTCCCCTGGCTGGTTTCGGTGTCATACATGTAGTTGATGGTGGTTTCACGAGATGTATAACTAGCCACGGTGTACAGCTTGCCACAGATGATGAAAGAGTTGGCCACAGAGTTCTTCCTGATGTTGGTTTCCCAGCTCTTCTTCACCCCCAGGCTTTCTGGGTCCAGCTGTGAGATAACGATTGCTCCCTTGGCCTTATTGGTGGAGTAGACGGCCCACAGCCCATTCTCGTCCACAGACAAGTCGATGTCGGTGTAGCCTCCCCAGGAGTATGGGAACTGGCCATGGAAGCCAGCGTGAGGAAGTTCACGGCGAGCTGCGACGCTCTCAGAAGCCAGGTCGTATCGGATGAGAGTGCGGCTGTTGCGTCTCTGATAATACAGGGAGCCTCTATACAGAGTGGCACCAGTGCTCTCTAACAACTCCGGCAGCAGCAGGACCTATCGGGGGGGGAACAAGAACAATAATCAAGATTGAATTAAGATCAAAGATGTGTTCCATCCTGAACATCAACCATGTGACACCTGCCTTGGATGGGAAGCCTTTAGAGAGTTGCTCCAAGTCCTCATACCCAAACATCTGCCTGATCTCAGCACCAATGGCATCAATGCGCCAGAGCATGTTGGGTCCGTAAGGAGAAACAGCCTCAGGGTCTTGCATCCAAATACCATATTTACCCGCTATATTATCAGCTTTCCTGTGAGTTACCGGCTCACCAACTGAAAGGAGCTCCCCACATCCTGCAAACAGGAAGGATAGAAAACACCTCAGATTACTATTTCTCAAAAAACACAAATGTTCCCTGATTTAGGCCATGTGATCATTTAAGGTGGCTCAAACGAGGAGATCTACATGCGCATGACTGAGGGGTGACGACAGGAATCTGATCAAGGTCACGGTTTCTCCTCATGGAAGCAGACAACAGGTCTGGAGATGCAACTTGACAACTCTGTTAAGTCCAACTTTGACTGAGTCACCATGACCAGAGCAGCAGCAGCTGTAGTACGACTCATCCTGCGCGGGAACTCTCTGCTTCTCTTATTTGGAAAACGATAAGGCAGGCTGTATATTTACCACTTCCTTAAATACACCCTTGCTCTCAGGTTCAGGAAGTAAAGCCGGATTTAAGGTTAAATAGGAGTATGTCTTATAAATATACCCATTAGCGTGGCCTCATCTGAGATCAAATGACTATCTGTGTTGACTGCATGTGTATTTTCATGATGTCCATGAAAAAAAAAACTAGCCCCGAAATGAGCGGTGACGTGGCTTTGGGAAGGTTCAAGCGTGTCATCGCTAGAGGTGCTTTCCCTCTACATTTAGGAGACAAATATGAAACTCAGGATTGCGCTCATACCTACAGACAGGCATGACTGTGGTATTCTCACCCCAAATGCCCCAGTATTAATAGTAGTATTTGCTTTGAGACTGTCAGCAGAGGTGGGGGGGGGGGGGGGGGGGGGGGGGGGGGGGGGTGTGAGTGTCATGTTTGGCAAGTCAGATGGATGCACGGGGAGAAGGGTGGAGGGAGGGAGGGAAGTAGGAGCTGTAAAAGCTGGACACTTTAAAGGGTCGTACTTGTGTGTTTGTACTATAAACCTTATAAAACGTAGTCATGGTGACATCATCCACTGGTTTATGAGCACCGTGTTTTTCTGGAGTCAGGAGTGACCATGTCGGGATGAGAGGATGAGAGGGTAGAGTGCTACAATATCATCTCTAGTAATCTACAGTATAGTCTGTATGGGTGTGTTACACAGACACACATACCTGCTAATTAGACTAGAGTCTCACAAAAGTGTTGCACAAGACCAACACCAGGATCTCATAAGTTAATTTAAAATATTATACCAAAGGAGACAAAACATTAAACACAACCTATAACAATATAGTTTATATCAGGTGGAAAAGTTAAATAATATCTCACTGAGATAAAAATGACACAGAAGGAGAAAAACAAAACAACAAAACAATAAAAGTGAAATAAATAATAAGTATTGTGGTATTAAAACTCTTCAAAAGGCACAAACATGTTCAAGGGGTCCCGTTTAGGAACAAGTAAGTTATTTTAAAGAAAACCACTTTTTAAATGACCCACCATACAACTGTAAAATATTTGTTTCCATTATTCCATTTTGCAACTAGCAGTTCAGTACTGCACAACATGCATTTAATTGGTGTGTATAGACAATATGTATCTACTGGTCTCTATTTGTGATTCCATAAATAGCAATAAGCCTCAGTTCAAATACACCATCCAACTACCTGTGTTGTCCTCGTTGCCACCTGGAGCGGGTACCTCTGTCACTGCAGCCTTCAGCTCCTGAAAGCCCGGAGCTCCATACTGCCATGCTGAATCTGAAAGGAGAGAGACCTGGGGTGAGCTGAAGAAGATACAGGAGACAGTGAAAGTTCTGCAGAAAAGTCATCTCACCTCTCAAATTGCTGCTGTCTTCCTGCCTGCTGGGTCTGGTCATGAGGCGAGACATCGGATTCAACCCTAAACACAGACAGGCACATCATAGTTTTTTTGTTGCACACTTTTCTTGTAGTCCACACCAACTTGGAGAGAGTTTACGTATACCCAAATATGTCTATGGCATCAATGACAGCAGGGAATCTGACAGCAGAAAAGAAACACCCCTAAATGGATTCCCAGCTGCTCTGGAGTCAGACAGTCGGTAGATTGACCGACCATAACACACACATACATAACACACAAGTCAACACACTTGACACCCCGTTCCACCCCACCGTCAGCTCAACTTCAAACCACCCGTTTTGCTCTTCTTCCCCTGTATCACTCTTCTCTTCTCTTCTCTTCTCTTCTCTTCTCTTCTCTTCTCTTCTCTTCTCTTCTCTTCTCTTCTCTTCCCCTTTTCTCTCGTTTTCCCTCCTTCATGAAATCCTCAAAACTAAACAATGTCAAACAATAACTGCAAACTGTGTACCCCTCAGAAACTTGAAGACGTAAACATGGTGATGTTTACAAAAGAAAAAAAAATGATACGCAGTCTATGTCTGGGTACGGCCGTCCTCTGGGACTACTTGCATGAGTGTGAGCATGTGAAAACCGTGCTGTTCATAATCAAGCCTAATGATGCAGAGAACGTTTTCATCTGGAAGCTAATCTTGATTTATGATAAAGACGGGAAGAAGGATGGTAAATGACGAACAACAGTTGTGTTGTAAAAAATTTTCCCAAATGTTCCCAAAAATTAAAGGTTTTTAAAGCAAAAGCACCAGTTGTGATTTAACTGTAGCAGGAAGTTTAATGTCTGCCTCTGCTCTAAGGACAGTCCCACAGAGTAACAGCCATTTATCATCATCACAGGTAAACAGCCACATTCTCCTACTGTCTTTTCCCTAGTGTGTATGGCAGTGATTGCCATATGGGCCCTCATATCCTGCCTCTTTGTTTGGGATGTCACTGAGTAAAATACCATAAATCTCATTAATTTCCCGCAGGAGGATTTATGTGAGGACGGAGGAGACTAATTGACCCCAGCTAACAGACTTCAGCTCGGCTGCTGTAAACATTTTGCATCTGGATATTTATTCTTCCTGTATAATCACGAGTGAGTGTTTAAAGTATACCATACAGCAGATCTCTACCTGTTGCATGTGAAGCCCTGTGCCTGAGGCATCTTGCAAATATTATTTACTACTGCAAATCCTGCTGGCTGCACATTCAGGAAGTTGAAGAAACTCTTCTAAAAGACAATGAAGCAGACTGTGTTTTGGTGCTTATTCCTTATTCCTCTCCTGTGACTTAAAACTAAAATGACCTTTTTCTATAGAAATCTGACCTTTCCAACTCCTGATCTTCTACTGGCTTCATCGATTTTTCACCATTTTCAAGTTCTAAACTTTGATTTTCTTGGGATCTTAGTTCGGCTGTCTACCTTAAAAAAGAAAATTGCCGTTTCTTCTCTGTTTGTGTTATCACTTCCAGTGTAAATTCTATTTGAATATCTTTTTATAAGACCTAGAATAACATTACACTGTGCAGCTCGTATATTTTGAGTGGCAACTACTACTACAGATCATAACCACTGCATGGGTTGTAAACAATAAAAAAATGTTCCTGTCAGAGTTTCCTTACTCCTAAATACAACCTGGTTTGACATTTATCTCTTCTCTCCTCCGGCATGTCTTCCTCAGACTCTGATCTATTCGACATCTGCCTGTCACCCTGAGGGAGCCTCTCTGTGTATTTCAGTCTGCAGGTGCAAACATGAGGAGCTCAGCAGATAACCTGGAGTATGCAGGAGATAGAGCTTATAAGCTCTCCTGATGCACAGGGAGTAGGGATGTCTGGCAGGAATTAGAAAAGCAGGATTTACTGCTGATGGCAATCTCAGCCTTTAAAGCAACTCACGACGAGAGCCAGGAGGGTGGACGGACTGACGGCTTAGAAAAAAAGAAGAGGGTGCTTACCAACAAGATTATGGCTATGTCAGTTATACTTGTGTTTGGCCACTTATAACCTCAGTGGCTCTAAGATAACTTCTAAGCTCCGTGGAGCCCTCTAACCCCTGTTCTTGGCCACAGACCCACATCCCCAACAATCCCAGCCCACCAGCTATCATCAAAAGCCCTCAGATGAGATCTGGGCAAAGGAACAACCACTTCCAGAGAGTGCATCACATTTCACTCCCCCTTCCCTCCCCAGCAGAGCTATTCGCACACTTCTTGCCATGCAGAGGGAAACACCAGTCATAAAGAAAGCAACCTCTGCCCATAAATACTAAGCTGACCCTCTCTGGGCTGCGTGTTTATCATCCCTAAATGCAGTGCAGGAAGTGGGAAGCACAGAAACCTGAGCTGAGTGTATCTGCAGACTAAAGGGGCAACCAAAACATTAACAGCATGCAAACAGGTGTGAATCATTAAAACATGAACTCACTTTTTTTTTTTTACCTTTACTTTAAAGATGATTTGAGCAGTGACCATAAACAGACTTCCACACGATCCACATGCATGAGCAGTGCTTTGGTATTTTGTGCAGCTCTACATAGAAGAATTTGTTGTGTCATCCCTTCGCTGCTCTGATGCACCCAATATTCTTCACTCAAACGCTCATTATATATTTCAACTAAATGACAACCTGTGTGCAGACAGTAGCTCCTTCTGTTGTGCATCTTAATTACTGATGTAGATATAAAATGACCTGGTAGATTTCTTTAACGTCCTTTTAATTTGATGATAAAAATAGGATATTGTCAAGTAAAAATATTCTTTTTTTATTTGCAAATGTTATTAAGCATTGCACGTAAGTATGTGGTGGTTCTCTTACCACTACCAGGTCTTTTTGAGACCCTGTCCTGCAGAGTGGGGCTGGGTGGGACCATGGGTGTCTGTTGAGGACAGGGTTTGTTCCTCAGCCTCTCTGTCTCCCTCCTCATCTCCTCCATTCGAAGCTGAAGCCCATTCAGTTCCCTCTCTAGGCGCTCCTTTTCACTCTGCAGCAGGTTCCTCTCTCCAATGGCCCGGTTCAGTGCCTCCTGCAGCTCAGACTGAACTCTGGCTCCAGACCCTTGTTGAACCCCTGGGAGCCGAGAGTCCCCTCCACTCAGCTGGGACACCAGGACCTCCAGTAGGTTGAGTCTGGCCTTCAGTCCTTCCACCTCCGGACCTCCAATTTGTGGGCAGCTGGACTCAACAGGGCTAGGAACCGTGAAGGTGTAGTGGCATCGCCCACCTCGGTCATTTCCCCTCCACAGAGTAGCTCTGTCCTGTGCCTCACCTCGCATCAGAAGACCGCATAAACAGAATGAGAGTAGAGCAAACATGTTTGAGACAGCTCACAGTTAACTCTAAAAACTTTTTCTTTCTTTTGCCCACTCTTGGATTTACTGTGGAATTATCCTCTAAACCTTTCGTAACTCCTAATTTCAACTGATGGCCTTCTTCTTCTTTTTTTTAGTCTTCCCTCAGGTATTTTCTCTATTTCTGCAGTTTTGCCCCTCTCCTCCCACTCTTGCTCTCTCCTCTGTCTCTCCTCTATAAACAGGTCTGCAACACTGAGCTCTCCCCCGACAGCTCACAGATATTTATACATTCTGGAGGGGACGAAAGGAGGGAAATGAAAAGGAGATGAGAGGAGAGTTGTAGAGGAGGGAGGAAGAGAAGGGAGGGAAGAAAAAGAAAGTAAAGAAATACTGGTTGTTTTGGAAAAAAAAAAAGTCTCATTCGTGCACAAGCTGTTTATGCTTACAGATTCAGGAATCAGACGTTACAGCTTGCTGTCTTTTCATTATTTTTAATTACTGTTTTAATTATACCTTAAATTGTGTAAAATCCTCCAATAATATGCCTCATCCTGTGTGTCTAAGGAGATTTTCTTGACATTTCAGTCAACAATAGAGGGGAAAGCTTGTCCTTGTTGGATAAAATTACCTTCTGAGAAGACAGTGTTCCCTTTCAAATTGGAAGGGGGGGTGGGGGTGATGCAATCGGCAAGTAAGAGCCGTCCTCCTGAGTGGTCAAAGGTTATAAGTCCTTTGACAACTGGATACCTGACGTTGATCCCCGTGAGTGAAAATTCCCAGCACTCCTCCTGTCACTTGTTGCCTGAGTGGATTTGTTTCTGTCTTTTCTGACACACTGCCTGTAGTGACTCATTGCTACAGTTATCAGATACGAGGATAGCTTTAGAGAGCCAGAATAAAAGATCTGAAAGAGAAACACTCCAGGTGCAGATAAACATACTTTCCAGTCCAAACTAATCTTTACAGCTCTCAGCTTACCTTCATATCCTGCCTTTGTTTGCGTTTCTTGAATCTCTCCTGGCTCCTTTCCTACTCCTCTTATTCTCATGCCTCCTTAGTTTTCTATGTACGCAATTCTTGACCTGGCAGGTCACTCTGATGCCGAAATCGTCTACTTTAGTGATGCCAAAGGGAAAAGAGGGAAAAGGAGAGCCGGTCAGCTAGAAAGTAAACAAGATAAAACATGCAGATCCCTGAAAATACTACTTGCATGTGCACGTAATACTGCTTCTGGTAATACTTACTTGACACATTTACCTTTATCGAAGCAATGACTGGCTGGAAAGATGGATGAACAGATGAATAGGGTACAATATGCTTAAAATCAACTTTTCTTTTATGCGGTATTGTTAGATATTAATTTCATTAATATTTTCCAATAATTTAAATTAAAGAGAAGTTTAAAGGTGAAACCAAAAGAACCACAGGTAAACATTCATGAGGAGAATTAAAATAAAGAGCAAAGAGTCTCCTAAAACCACTGACACTATGATCTTTTATTTGATCATTCTCAGATGAAGAGGGTGCGTGCTCGTTAACTGGCCGCTGCTGGTTGGCATATTATCCATTCTGCTCTCTTGTGGGTTTAATTCACTTTTATATGACTCATAAATTCGTCGCTATGCCCGGAATCTGAAGTCATCCTATATCGGCACCTTGCAGAGGACCAAAACATCCTCGGCTGCCAATGTGGGAGTGTCTCAGCAGGGGCAACGGATAAAAGTGTCTCATAGATTTAAGCAGTAGTGTGGCCCAAATCTTTTCTCCTGACCAGTAGCAGAATTCAAAACTCTAAGCTCTAACTCTTGACAGGGCAGCAGCTTTTACAGCCAGGACTTTACAGCCTCTGTGGTTACCATCGAGCAACATGCACCTTTATCACCACAGCTTTAACAACATTCAAGCAAGTGCATGAGATGAAATGACCTCTCTCCTCTTCAGAGCTGAAATTAAGTCATCCCCCCTACTGTGTGCATCACTAATGAGCACGAACTGGAATGCCATTTGCGTATGATCAATAAAAGGCAAGGTCCCTGTGGGCCAATTTAATTTCTCCTCCTTCAGAAGAGTTGGGTAGTGCTGGCTGAGTAAAGGGCAGAGCTGTCAGTGTGTGTTTGCGTCTACTGTCCAGGGAACGAGAGCAGCGCGTCTGTCAGAACAATAACACCTCACGAGCTCCGGTCCCTCCAACTTTAGTGCCATCATGGGACTCCAAACTGCCAGTAAAGCCACAAGCCAATAAAACTGTCGGGTAATGAGAAGAGATAAAAGGACTTTGCAGGCTCTGAGAGCATGAGGATAGTTAAGAGTGTTTCAAAGTGGAGGTATGGCATGAGAATTACTTTTCCCCCCTCTATACATATTTCCCCATACGCCCTCCATGCATACTCATCTATTCTGACTTCCCATAAGACAGTGTACTAGTTCAGACCACAGCAAAGCAGACAAGTGCCCTTTAAAATCATTTTATTTCAGAGCAAAAAAAAGGATCACAGTCTTCCAATGCAATGCCAGAGTATTATACATCATTACAGAATCAATATTTACAGCCAAAATAAATATTAAAAAAAATACCATGTAGAGTTAATTCCAGACAGTTACACCTACTCTTGTTTCACAGCTCAGCTTCCACCACATAAATCCCCCCCCCCCCTCTCCCCCCCCCTCCTTATAACGCAACCATACAGCGAACCATACAGTCCCTTCAGCGACGACGGGAACACCAGCAGCTAAACACTTGAGCGAATAAGAAATCGAAAACAGTGGAGAAAAAGAAAAAGACAGAAGCAGCCTATAAACCAAACAGAACCATCTGCAGCGTGAGAGATGATGTAATGTCACAAGCGGGAAAAACATTTGACAGCTGTGACCAAACAGGCCCGAAACTCAGCATCTGAGAACAGAATGGTTAGGAGACATTCATAACCTTGGTGTTTTGGTTTGACATGGTTCTTCTGTACACTAACAATCTATGGTGATATTTGTTACAGAGCAGGTTCTTGTATGAATACATGTAGTTCCTTTCTAGTCTCTTGTTTCTGTGAGAACGAGGAAAGATACCTGAAAAGTGAAAGCAGTCAAAGCAACTGAAATGATTAAGAAAGAAACACCACTTTAGACCCCCACAGATGAACCTCAGATGTTCTCCCGCCTTGAGATGGGCAGAAAATGTGCTTTCATTCACCAAGCGTTCCCTTTAAACATTCTCAGTGTCCAAGCCTCAGAGTAAGTGAGCACACAAGGAAATTGTGGGCAGACATCAGAGGTTTATCTGCTGGAAGTTCACAGCCTCTTTATGTAAGACTGCTGCAGCAGAAACAGACTGGCTAAACTAAGAGATGGTTGGCATCGATTCCCTGCCTTTACAATATTGATGTATATGATGTTACATGCAGGACTTGTTGTCAAGTCCTGCATGTGATATGTATCATGGAATGGAGCACTCCTTCACATTGACTAGAGGGCTGAGAGGTTTCTCCCAAACAGCACTGGTGGAATATCTCCCCATTTTTTCCCCATGTGTCCCATTTCTGGAGCTTAGTTTCAAGTTTGGGATCAAACCAAGCCTTAGTACCGACCTCACTGTAGATTTATGTGAGAGTACAGTGATAAGATCTGTACTAAGTGGCAAGTAGAGACCAGATCCTTGAGGGTATACAGGATGACACTGAAGAGGGTGTGGGAAGCTGGCTGCCGCCCCCTAGCTGGAGTGGAGGATTGTGTGCAGGGGTAGCTAGAGGAAGAGGAAGGAAGGTTGTCCCCATCCTCCTCCGAAGTCACTAGCGATATCGAAGAATCACTGGAACTGATGAAGAGAAGAAAAGAAAAAAGTAACAGTAAGAGAGAACTCCTGCACACTTTGTAAATTTACACTCTGTTCATGTATTTGGTATAATACTTACTAATGATAATCAGCAGGAGAGCAACAACCACCAGTGCAATAATCATCTTCATCTGAGAGAGAAACAACACATTAGATACAGAACACACAATGGTGAACATCTCCCATGGAGGACCAAAAACTGTCTTAATCATAAATACATGCAAAAAATAAGCCATTAAATGCATTAAACATAACACTAAAAGTTAATGTAGGCATTCATGAATATGTAAAATGTTCATATAATTTGTAGAATTTCTCCTTCATTATTCGAATGAAGGGAGCTATCATGGGGTTTAATGCTTTGCCTATTTGTAGATCAACTTTGGAAATAGCTACTTGCAGACTACAGATAACTACAGAACTTAAAACTTTTGCTAATCAAGATGATTTGCTAGATTACCTCCTCATTTCCATAATAAGAAGATATTTAAATGTTATTTCTGTTGCATTTAATGGAATTCAAATATATATATATTAATTAAGAAATGGATGCCCCACCTTCATATCTCTCCACCACATCCTCCTGTGCAGCTGTTTGGCTCGGCTACTGAAAGCAGACGCGTTGTCCGATAGGCTCTCTGCAATATCACATGATCACGGCACAGATGAGTGAAGGACACGTGAGGAGCGAAGTAAATCGAAGAGGACAAAAAAAAAAGGACATCTGCTTATTGGTAAAGTAAACAATAAGCTGAATGTTGTTTTCATTTTCAAGCTGGATAGGGTCACTCAAGTTTTTTGGCTCGGTGTTGTGCATGTGTAGGAGTTATGTAAGACTTAACAGTGATGGTGAAGTCACTCCTCTAAACATCTTTTTTTTTTTTTTTTTTTTTTTTTTTTAAACCAACTCTATTGGCATCCATTGTTGTACAAGTTTCCACATTAAAACACAATGGAGCAAAAACACATTTCCTCCAGCCCTTCTCCAAACGACTCGCCCACACCGCCGATTTTCTGTTTCTTGGATACCGTTGTTAACTTTATGTTTATGCGTGATAACATGAAGGTAGGGTTGAGCTCCCTAGTGTGCACTGTATTACTTATCTAAGCTTGCGTCCCTATTTAAAGTCTTTGTCTCTGCTGTTTCCATCTCTATGTTTACAACCTGTCACCACTAAAGAGCAGTGCCCAGGCTTCTAAAAAGACGCTTTTGGAATTTAACCACAGACTACCTGCACATGAGTCAGAGGGCAAACTGCTAGTGTCAATTACATGATGAATTTCTCACGTAAACGCAGAAGGAAGGCTGAAGGACGACAGGCACAGCGGAGCCACAATTAGACACAGACATGTCCACAAGACTTACATCAAAGACACACAAAGATGTGTTCCAGATGTGCGTAATTGTCTTGCTTGTCTGGTCAACACAATAGACCTAAGCTGGAGTACAATGTACAACATCTGTGTGTGTGACACCAAAAAAAAAAAAACAAGTGCAATGCAGCAATGTGTTTACATTAGCGGAGAAAAAGAAGAGCTGTGCGTAGCCAACAAAGAGCAGTAAGAGCACAAAACCTGTTGAACGCTTTAAGTTGCATACCTGGAAACAGTTACACAGGGATGCAAGGTATTTTCAACACTGCATGTATGGAGTCTATTCACATGCCATCGTTGCTACTGCACACCCGAGTCCTGCTGTTTGAATAACTTTGCATAATGTTAATGCTTTACCGGTAATCCTTTTTAAGAGCCAAAACATATTAAATATTTTAAGGTTTACAGAAATTGTTCCATTTAATTTACGTAACACACCGACACAATGTAAAGGTAGGATTCTTAGCTGTTTGTTTGACTTTGGACCTTCTTACCAGTTGAATACATCTGTTAAAAACTATTCTAAATTAGTCTCACACTGTAATGAGAGCTAACCACATGCTTGCATTACCGTTAAAGTTGAGGGCATTCAACTTTAAGGCTTTTTGCATGCTACGAATGTCCAAGCCTCATTAGTAAATGACTTTCTTCTAAATTTGATGCACATAGCAGAGAGCTTTGCTAAATACCTAAGCAACCCAAAATAAAATAAGTCTGTAGGGTCTTTCTGGAAACGAAATCTTAAAACAAACAATAATAGTAATGGTATTTCCTGCCTTTCATGCTTGAGTAGTGCACACATGTCTGGTAAATATGCACACGCGGTGGCTCGTGTGTCTCACCTGACTTGTCCTGCAGGTCATCGAGTCGCTCGCCCCTCTCTATCACCTTGGAGATGTTCTCCTGCATCACGTCGATCACCTCGTCGACCTGCGACTGCACCCTGAGGACACAACGGTAGGACCGGTCTCATTTTGGTACAGTACAAAGATTCTCTACGTCTGGCCTTGTCCAGCTGGCAGACAATGAAAAGCCTGACAGCCTCAGCGTGACCTGTCTGCACCTGTTAGGTATCTGCAGCATTAAGTTCAAATCCTTTATTTATACTACTCATAACTGAGTATGGCATGATTCACATTACCCTTAGGTCACCTTTATCTTAGAGTAATACCACTTGGAGGCCTGCGTGGTTAACAAGTGGGAAGAAGCTGGCAAAGAAACTCACGAGGGAGGAAAAGTAATGATATAAAACTGTGGAATTTCTCTCTATAACAATTGTCTGCTCTCACTCACAATCAAACTGACTGTTTCAAACAAAAGCTCTGCAGTAAATTATCAGACTTGGCTTTCAGCTTGATTGCATGCTGAAGGTGGTATACAGTCATAAGCCAGAGCAAAACAAACAATTAGAAAGACATAAAAGAAGTATGAGCTGCCATCATGACACATAAACAACTACAGTGACCACAGCAGTTAAGGTTCAAGACCCCGTGAATTTAACATTCGTCAAATGTGCAGCTATGCCATCTAGTTTCACATGCTCACAACAATAACAAACTATAAAGTATGAATGGAGTGTGGAGAAACGAGTCAGAGTGCGAGACGGTCTAAACAATGACCTCCTCTGTTCTCTGTTAGTCTGCAGAGGGACTGAGACATCCTGAGAAGGTTACACAATAACCTGCACACGATGGGCTCTCTTACACAATCTGGTAATAACCAGCAGCTTTTGGTAAACATTACGAACCATAGTTACATAACACCAATACCAAAACCAGTAATGGAAATACTACTCTGACCTCTGATTCTTTGTTGTAATGAGGTATGTGTTTGCACTTACTGCTTGATTTTGTCATTCTGAGGTCCAAACCTGGGTCCTGTTGGCCCTCTCCTGAAAAACAAGCATGGATGAAGTCAAATGTACAGACTACAAGCATGAAATGTGCTGATTAGTTAGTGTACTATGCTCTAACAATCAATATTATCGATATTACTCCCATAGACTGGCTACAACTTTAGAGTGGCTATTAAACTTTCTCATTTTGGTGGTTGGTTGTTTTCTCTATGCTCTAAAACCTGGTCAGTATATGTCAGAAAAACATAACATCTTCACAACCTGATTCATCTGAGCAAATTAATGCTCTACTGTTTGAAATGCAACTTAATTTTAAATATCTAATGTATTATTATTAAATGAATTAACAAACACTCACAGAAAGAAGTCTTCCTCCTCATCAGAGTCCTCCTCCAACAAATTCCTCTGTAAAAGAGAAAAAGGTCAGAGGTCACAGAAGTTGGGACTATTGCCTGCCTGATATCTACTTTGGATAAGGAGGGACTTGGTCAGAGCACTAGTCTATAACCAATATTAAAGCCTGAGCAGATTGCTGAGGAGTAGTCCTGGTGACGAGAACTCAAGAAACTGGATGCACTTTATCCACCAAAAGGCCACAATGCTGCTTTAGGGATCAATGACAGCCTTTGGCTTACTATCCTTCGAAGGTCAATACAGTGAATACAACATTAGCCCAGTGCATTGATCAGCCAAAACATTAAAACCATTAACAGATGGTCTAAATACAGTCAAACTGATCAGCTTGTTAAAAAGCAGTTGTTTGCTAGGAAACCTTAGGTCCTGGCAATTAATCAACATGTTACTTTCACACCTTAACACCCTGCCTAAACACTGATGCCAAAACAGCACAACCCCATAGCAGCCCGCTGCAGGAGAATAATCCCCAGCACACTGCAAAAAATCCCTCAGGAACAGCTCAGGGAATACAACAACAAGTCTGACTAATGCAGGCCCTACCCTACAAAAATCAAGTTCCACAGGATCCATGCTACAACCGGTCAAAGTTACAAAGGGCTCCAATATCAGGCTGTTGTATGATGACTGAACAGCAAAAAAAAAGCTGAATCTCTGCTGGCCAAAGCCCAATAAAAACTCCTTCATCTGTTCTAAGTAGAGGTTGTTAGTGACGACCCAAAATAAGGGCATCACTAAAATAATGCATAATAACTGGAGGAACACATAACCAATATGTGTGTAAACACACTGCCTACCTACAAAAAGCTATGTGACTACTAAAACAGACACCCGATGTGTTTTCTTGTCTTATTTCTAAGACAGGCTCAATACAAACCCAAGCTTGTGTTGCATGACTGGCTGAATTCAGGCACACTATTAACTTTTCCCCAGATTTTGTTTTCCAGCCTGGTGCCTTGTTATTACTGGCCAGGTGGGCAGTCGTCACAGTGTGCAGCAATAAAAGTTCAAGTTTGTTGATCTAAGAATGTGATGTGTGAGAGCAGCCACTACATTACACAAGCACTGGAGTGAAATGATTTCAGAGCAGGACAATCATTATGCTATATCACTACCCTCACCTGTGGTCATGCTCTTTAGATAGTGACTAAAAGAATGAGAGTGTGAATTCAAGTGGCAGAAGTACGCTTTCTCTAAAGGGTGGCTGGCCTCTCCTTTATAGACAGGGTGAAGAGTGCGGTCATTCAAGAAGGGCTCGGAGTACAGACGCTACTCCTCCACATCAAAAGGAGCCAGTTGAAGTGGTTGGGATGCCTCCTGTGTGAGATTTTCCAGGCATGTCCTGCCCGAAGGAGGCCACAGGGTAGACCAGGGACACACTGAAGAGATTATATCTCTCAGATAGCCAGGGAATACCTTAGTGTTCCTCTGGATAAGCCGGAGGACTAGGATAGGGAGAGGGAGGTTTGGGTGTCTCTGCTTAGGCTGCTACCCCAGCAAACCGGATAAGTGGAGGAAAATGGATGAATGGATGGACAATCAGTATGCTGAGAATCCAACATAAAAATTTACAGATCAGATAAAAAAGTAAAAAGAAAAGGGATGGGACAAACTGTCTGGCGTCTTACGGTGAATTACGCCACAATATCACTGCAGTGATGACAAGTCTGAGCGACTGCTGGCTTTAATCAGGGCAAAAAGTACTCTGGTGTAAATTGCTAATTATATAGAATAAGTGAGGACAGCTGCATTGAATTCTCACAGGAGAAGAGAATGAGTCTGTTTCTTATTGGACTGAAGGCAGGTGGACTTTATCCACTGCTACTAGATACTACACAAGAAAGGTAATCGATATTAAAACCCAATAGTGTGAAATTTTTATGAGAAAGATCAATTACATTTGAATTTCATTACCTTAGCAGTAACCAAGGTTAAAATCTCAATTCTTTCAACCATGGCATTCACCTTCTAATAACTGCGACGCCTATGGATGCACTGTAGTGTCAATTCTGCCAGTCAATGTCAAGCCAATACAATTTATTCTCCTGTAAATAACATGGCATCTGCAAAAAATCTGTGGGAATGGTGGCCATATGATCATAAAATACTTTATAAGTTAAGGCACTAACAATCTCCTTCTGTACAAACTTCTTTCTTTCTTTCCATTCGAGACAGCAGACGTGAAGGAAACTGTTAGCAATTATTGTAAGACAGGAGGCCGGGCACTGAAGGAAAGGCATGGGAGGTTATTTTGTTATGCAAGCCTCCTGGTAAGCTTTGCTTTGATCTCAGCTCAACACAACAGCAAACAGGATGACACAGAGGAATGAACACAATAAAGAATAGGAGGGAGGACAGGGGAGGTGCAGGTGCGTGGGACGGGATGATCAACCTGATTAGGACCAGACATTTGGCCGTAGCAGTTTCTAAAGCTTCACCCCTTAAAAAAACGTCGCTTTGGTTCTCTCCCCTTACTTTTGTTGTTTTTCCATTATGACTAATCTGACAAATAAACTTGGAAAAATCTACATCTGATACAGGGCTTTTTCCTTGCTCAGGATGGGATCAATCAGTCAATCCACAGTAAAAGTAATGTGTTACCCTATGAGATAGAAGTCCAGCATGTCCAGTACCCTCTTGCCCAACATCTGAAGGAACAGGCTCCATCTCTCTCCAACCATGAATGGTATAATGGTATATAATGGTACTTTACTTCTCTAACTGCACATGCAATTTGTTACAAACCCAAACGCCAAGCACCAGCTCCTGCATGTGTATTTGTCTCACCCTCTCGCTGCGAATGGATCCCGTGACCTCATCGTCGTTGAGGTGTCGTTTAAACTTCGGTGGCATGTTGTCTTCAGGCTGCTCCTCCCGGTCTGGCTCCCTCTGTAGGGCAGGAGAAGAAAAATCATCAATGAAGCTTTACCACACTGTGGGAGAACTTAAAACAGAGTTAGATACTGGAATTGAGAAGATTCCAGTATTGGTAAGAGGAAAGGAGTAACAGACATAACCACATACAGTTTACAAACATACTGAGAATCTAAACATTATAAATGACTAAATGTGAATTCACGGTCCAGCAATACAACTCTATTTGTTTGTTTAGCTACTTTATTTCACTGTTCACTACACTCTTACTGTTCTGGATATATTGAGCCACTTTAATGTAAGACATCTGTATTCTATTTTATTCATCTGAGCTATTTTACTTTACATAGCCTGTTTACTGTATCAGGTTTAGGACTCTCAAGAGTGTAGCTCAAGATAACTGGTTACTGCAGTCCCCAAAGTAATTGGATGTGATGTTGGATCAGATATTGAGTTTCCAGCTTCTCATATACAAGAAACATAATATTTTTTTAAAACAGTCCAAAAACAGATATCTTATGAAGCTGTTTTAAATCCAAATCCTTCTGGTGGAGCAGGTGTTGAGTCTCACTAGATATGAAAGGAAATGTCATCATTGCTGTCCATGTAACACGGAAATGGAAAACATGCTGTTCTTCCAATTATGCACCCTGGAGTCTGTGTTTGGGTGTTTCATGCTCCAAAGAGCGAGACAAAACACACACAGATGCCTCATTAAAGGGCCTCTGTGACACTGAACTAAACAACATGTGACCCTCAGTGGTAATATAATCACAAACACACACACACACACAGAACCTCTGTTAACCCAACAATACAACTTATACCATTGAATCCAGCTAGTTCTGACACAGTGGCTTTCTCAGATTCCTTTTCTGGCACTGCAGCTGGAAAACTGGGCCTTTCAGCGGTCAGGAGAGGAGAAGAGCTTTCCAGTAAACAGAGAAGAGAGGCAGGGGACAGATCTGAAGCAGGAATAGTGTGAAGAGAAAGAAACCAGAGTCACATCTATGTAACATGTTAAGGCTCAGGCAGGAAAGCAGGAAGACGTCTATTTCAAGAGTCAATTTTAAAGGTAAAAAACAGAAAGAAAAGCAGTGATTTATTACATAAAGGAAAGGCTTGGTTTCAAATTGGAACAAAAGACCTGTGGAAACTGCTTAATGTTGGCTGTTGATTATTAATGACCCTAATCAATTCATTGATTGCAACTTCACGCAAACAGAAGAAGAATGAAAAATCAATCCCACAATCAATTTCTATCAAGGGAGGAATACCAGATGAGTAAAGCTTGGCTATCCGATTTTTCCCCCTTTTTTCTATTACAAGTAAAGTAATAGCTTTAAGGATCCCTCAGTTTAGCAAAGGGGTAAAACTGAACACACAAGCTCACAATCTCATAAGCTAATTAACATTATATCACAGCCGTCAACAACTTTAGCAGGTCGAGCTATTTGACAGCCTAAATCTTAGCAAATAATATTCCTGTCAACCTAATTAACAATGAAGCTTCAACTCCACAATACGAAAAACAATTTAAAAGCAACTATAGCTTAGTTACACTCTTCTTTATTATTTTACCCGTATCAGACAGGCCGCTTAGCTACCAAGCTAAGCTAAGCTAAGGATGCTAACGCGGCTACCTGCTGTTTTCCACAGGATCCGCCGCTCGAAGCCGGTGAACTCCTCCACACAGAAACTCAGAAATTAACACGAAGGCTTAATGCGACTTTACGGATCTGTTTGATTCATCGCAAATGCTATCAATGACCATGAAACACGATGATCATTGTGGATGTCAGCTCTCCTCTTCCTATCTTTGCTCGGTCTGAATCAGCTGACCAGGAAATCAACACAAACAGCTGGTGGAGGAGGAGGAGAGAATGCTGCAGATGTTTGACGGCCTGCGGAAAGTGTTTTACCTTACGTTCTTTTATGCAGTAAATATTCCACTTCTACACAGAAATATAATAATAATAATAATAATAATAATAATAAACCAATTTTCAGTGTAATAAGTAGACTGCTTTGACTTTTATCACAGGAGTGCGTGTTTTTACAGTGTTTTATGAGGATTTCATTGTTTATTAAAATGTCTTCTTCCACCTAATTTATACATGTACTTGTATATATATATATATGTATATATGTACTTTTTAGTCTGCTTTATTTTATCAAGAAGTTCAAATGGGATCAAAGTAATATATTTTTGGAAAGAAGAAAAATCTGGTCTCTTCAAAGAAACAATTAATTTTACCAGTGTATTTATGGTGCCTTTACCTTATTTATTGCAAGCAATCACCAGTGCTGAGACAGAGAATTGTACCAAGGGTATTACCACTAGTTTCTTCTAATAAATACGGTAAAATAAGTTTTAGCTGATCTATAAATAGACCGATTCTTCCGCTCTTTCTGTACATTACATGCTTTCTTCTTTGTTACATTTGGGTTGCTTAAAAATGTTGAGCTGATAACACTCACAACTTCCCACAAATCCAAATGAGACCAGACATAATTAATGTATCCAACATCTTTTTAAAGATACAACCCCCCCCCCCCCCCCCCCCCCCCCAAAAAAAAGTTGAATCCGTATCCAAGGTCTAATTTATTACATAAAGGCAAAGTCTGATTTCAAATTGGAACAAAAGACCTGTGGAAACTGCATAGTTATGGCTGTTGATTATTAATGATCAATTCATGGTTTGCAACAAAAAAAATTAATGGATGTATTTAACATCTTTAAAGATATTACATGAAATTATTGTCTTTTATTCTTGGTTTTTAATTTTTGGTTTAACGTTAGATTTATCCAGCTTTTTACCTCGTTAAGGGAGTCTTTTGTTTATTTGTGCCATTTGTCATTTGTGTCATGGTGTCATTCCCAGGTCATTTGAAAGAAAGGTGAATCTTGCTATGAAACAGAAAGCAGGAGTGGGATCATATAAGTTTATACTTATCCTTTTTGAGCGCAAAATTTGTGTTACTTTTATGCAGATGAATAATATATTGGGAACTTTGTTTTGTTGAACGTCCATGTACGTCATTTGGACATTCAGCATTTAAATGTTCGAATTAAACCTACTTATATCTTTCTTTTCTTTTCTTTTCTTTTTTTTTTTTTTGCTATGTATGTTATGAGCTTTAAAACAAAATCAGAAACTTTAGATTTGTATTTTTTAAGGTTATTCTGCGAAATCGTCTCTGTCGAGGTCTGCCACACCTGTAGGTGGCAGCAGCGTGTTTGTTATAATGGCAAAAAAAAAACCCACACACGCAAGAAGAAGATTAAGTTTTCACCGGAACCACATTGAGCGTATAGTGGGAGGTGAGTTGGTGAGCTGCAGATGTGTGTTTATAAGCTTCTTTTTTTCCTTTACCATTTTTGTTAAGTAGGTGGTGTTTATGTGTGTGGAGACGGTCTCACCTGTGGTGTTTCTTTCTGTTTACAGGCTTCACAGAGAAATGCAGAGTGCAACAGGCTTCGCTAACGAGGCTCATCCTCTGTTTGGAGGAGCCCTGTCAGCTGTGATCCCTCACAGCGCCACAGACATCAGCGAGCTGAGGGAAATCCCGGACAACCAGGAGGTGTTTGCCCACGCCCACACAGACCAGAGCCTGATCGTCGAGTTGGTGGAGTACCAGGGTCAGGTGGCAGACCAGGATGCAGCCAGGTACCACTTTGAGGACATCGCGGGAAGCAACAAAGCTCTGGACCCGGGGGCTTTTGAAGTGACCAGTGTTGTGGCTCTGCCCAAATCTGAGCTGTCCCTGTCAGAGTGCAGCACTGCGTGGATGCTGTCTGGGACTCAGTGCGTCTCTAAGTTCAATGAAGAAGCAAGGAATTCAGTGACCATCCATTTGGGCCTGTTCCGTCTGCCGCAGTTCTCCACAGATGTCCTCATAACGTTTAATGACCCGCAGAGTATCAGCCCTGAGAGCAGCAGTGCCTGTGCAGTGGGGACACACCAACAGCCCTGGATGGTGAAGGACTTCCAGCACCTCGTACAGACTCTGACTCTGCATAACCCTGGGCTCTTCGGGTAGAGCAAGTCCATTTTTACGATGTGGTGTCTCTCGGTCTCTCTCCCTGTGGGACATTAACAACATTTTTAAAAAGCAGACTGGTTATAGACTATATTTTTGAAATTCTGAGCTTATTCTGTTTGCATCAAATGTCATACAACACATATCCCCGGTGGAATAGACCCCTTTTTTAAAGCCACCTTTCCCCTGTACCATAATGCGGTTGCTATCTTTAAAAAAGTGCTATTATGGGGGAAAATGCTTTGTTGAATAACCTCATAGTTAAACTTTTTTAAATCTCTCAATCAGTTCAGTAGTTAATTACATATTTTAAGAATATTTTATGCATGGCGTCAATGCTATGGTCTGTTTTAGGGCTGAGATATAGTCAGATGTATGTTTTGATGCAAATAAAGTTTTCAGAGGGCAGCAGTCATGCTTCTTCCCTGAAACACAGGAGTCCCTGTTATGCTTTGTTCTATTTAAAAACTGCAAACTAAATATGACGAGAACAAGGCTCTCTCTATTGTTTAGTTTTATTTAAAGTTCAAATGATTGGTATGTACCATGCCACTATATTCTGTAGTAAATCTCACATATTGGATTAATATGAGCAAGTTATCGTTCATTTGAAGACATATCCTTTCTACGTAAAGGTACAGTTGGGTCTTGAAATGTTTACAAGGTGATAAAATTTCAAAATCAACTTTAATTTAAGGGCTGAAACAAAAACTATTAAATGTTGAAAAAATTAATGACTTTATTATACATGTCTGGAATTACTTGTCTCATTCTCTCTGTATTTTACTCTAAAACACTGCTGTTGTACTCAAGCATGTTTTATGCAGACTTATTTATTTTATTTAAACTTTATTTATACAGGTAGTCCTATTGAGACTCAGTGTATCATTTACAAGAGAGACCTGTTTCAGACAAGACACAAGTAAATTAGAAATGACTAACGAAGACAAATACCTTATTATTATGTATAAATCACAATCTTCCCCTTAGGACTACTTGATTTTAAGTTTGTAACACCCAGCTTCTGATATGCTCTTTATACTGGCTGTTTTTACAGTACAGTGGTGATAAAAGTAGTGCCAGAGGTCAGTGTACAAGTCAGAAGGTTTTGGCTGAAATTAGATCCCAACATCTCTCTGGAGAAGTTAAAAACAGGAAATATTCATGGAGCCTTCTGTGCCTCCACAGAGAGCTCCATGGTTTCATCATAAACAGTGAAAACGGAGAGGACCAGTCCCAGCAGGAATATGTATTAGGTCAACTGTTTCCATCATGCACACCAGTGGCCTCATGGTGGACTAATTCATTAGTCTGAACCCTAAAATCCCTTGGAGACACTTCATTCAAGAGTGAGTTTGGTAAAACCAAATTTATAGAGTGGAATATGGCCTCTATTAAGTGTCCTTCTGCAGTCAGATTTTTTTTAGATTTCAGCATTGTAAGTCATGTGGTGTATAATCAAATTCTTTTCCAGGTACATGTGTTATTGTAGGAAGAAAAAAAATTTTTTAACTTGAATCTGCTGTTAAATAAAACTTGTCACAGCAGGAGAATTCAGGTGAGTCGTGCATAACAAATAAAAATGAAGTAAAGTCTGTCTCCCCAGTGCCACATCAAGCCTTCCTCCTCCTCTGGCACAACCACGACTGATTAAGAATCTCGTAAAGTCAGGCGTCCTTTCCTCTCAGTGATCCCTAAGCAGCACATTCCTTCTTTAACCAAAGCATACTCTCTTATTAGAACAGCAAGTTTCCTTGAATAAGCATTGTGTTGGTTCTGTTTGTAATAAAGAATAAAAACATCCTGTGTTTCCCCATGAGGGCTTTGGGGAAAGGTATTTGATTTGCAGGTCATGTCAGGAGACGCTTTTCCAGCTACCATGGACTTTCAGTGCCTGGAAAAAAGCCTACTACTGACTGGCTCCTGGGCAAGTTCTATAGTCTCCAGGTTTTTGGCTTGTAATGCTTGTCGTATGCACATGAGTGAGAGTCCGTTTCAAACAAAAGAACCATTGTCTGTTTCTGCCATGGTAAAGGAAATTGAAATATAAGAAATATAGTCACAAATTAAAACAAACAAACAAACAAAAATATATATATATATATTTTTCCTATTCCAGAAATCAGTATCTGTATTACAAAATTTTTTTAAAACTGTGTCCAAAAACTTTAAACCTGAAGGGCTTTTTAAGAAAATTCAGAAACTTTGGCATTATTAAACTCTATAGTTTGGATGGTACCAAGAGTAGAACTCTTTTTCTTGGATACAGATTTTTTAAGTGCTGCAGACACTCTTTAGTACAAAAAAGGCAAGAAAAAATGAGCTGCAAGTAGTACTAAAGTAAGTAAGAATGAAATATATTGCGTATTAAAAACATGAATATTGTTCCTGTTAGTAGGCTTGGACAGTGTATTGAAATTTAGGTATCATGCCCTTATCATACCTTTCAAATGATCCAACATTCACACAGACAGTGGGGCTTTGATTAATGCTTCAGCACTTACAGTAATTGTTTTGTCTTTTACCTCTAGTAACCTGAAGCCTGGCAGGCAGACTTCGTATTCTGGGAAAAACTGGTAATGTGTCCTTGACGAGAACAAAACAGCTCCCATGTTCTTTTTTTTTTTTGCAACTTCCTATTTCAAATCCCAAATCAGAGTCAGAGGTCTAGGGAAACAGGGTGGTCGGTCCTGTGTTTGCACTTTTATTTCTGAAACTGTTACTTTTACCGATTATCAGTGTTATTAACTAGATGGGAAAACTTTAGAGTGTGCAGTGCTTCATGCAGGAAAGATAAGTGAGAACAATACACAACTGTATAAGTGATTGAAGTGATTAAACAGTTGGTAACAGTAGGAGCAGCACTGACACATGCTTCTACTGCTGTGGAAGCATGCATCACTGATTCAATACATGTGGGAGATATTAGTCACAGGTGTATGCATAGTTCCTGCTTGGAGGCTTTCACCTCATGGGTCATTTATAACCCAAGATTCTCTGTTATCACTGTGGTGTTTGTACTGAACACCCCGCTCTCCCCTTCAGGGACCCTCCCCTCTCTGGACTCCAGCCCTGTGCTTCCCTCCCCAAATCCAGGAGCCAGTCTCAGCCACAGAGGAGTCTGCTGCTCTCATCAGGACCCTGGAGCTCCTGTTTTTTATGAATTATACTCTTCCTCAGTCTATCTTTGTCAGTCCTTGGAAGCAAAAACTCAAAAGGTTGTCTCAGAGTATCCAAGAGGTAATATTCAAAGAGAAATGTTCACATGGACGGGTGCATTTGTTCAAAAACCTTTATTAAAAAATAAGAGAAAACAGATATTACGCAGCACTTTGCCCGCTTAAGAGACTACGGGTACGCATCAAAAATGTTTTATATTTTATATTTTTCTGGGCTAACAAACAGTGTCTTATTAAGGAATATTTTCTCCCTTTATATTTGATGCATAATACTGCAACTTCAAAGCCTGAAGTTGGAGCAAAAGTTATCTTTAGTCTTCCTCCTTTTTCTTTTTCTTGGTCTGTGGTGAGGTATTGTTGATTTGCGAGAAATAATCAGACATGGCAGCAAGCGCCCGGTACCGGTGGGAGATTGAATTTTTAACTTCTTTGGGCAGTTCAGCATAGCTGCAGAGAAGTGAAAAGAAATTAGTAGTGAAAATTATTATTTGATACAAATGTTAAATAATAACAGTAATACTTCATCCCAAGTGCACCGCATGAAGCAAAAAGGATTTTGTATGGTTGATAATGCAGAGGCAGTGTGTTAACCTCTGGCTCCCCTTGTTGGTCAAAAGGGGGAAATGCAAATTGTTTTGCTTACGTTTTGTCATATCCATCTGGCTGGAAACAGGGATCCCAGCCAAAGTCTCGAGGCCCCCTGGGTTCTACAATGCACCCCTGAAAATACCACAGGAGTCAATTCAAAATACACGCACAAAAGCACAAACACCAGGACAGATTTACAGAGACAGACTGACCTCTGTTTTCCCTCTGAAGAGCTGAATGGGTTCATCTTTCCCAGCAGAGAACGCAAAAGTGCAGAGAGCCCATGCAGATTTATCCTCAAATCCAGCTAGAAGTTTGTACAAGCCTAAAACGTATTTTAAAAATAATAATTAAAAAAAAAAAACCCTCAAAAGTCAACACTAGTTTTTCTAAAGAAGCTCTGCATAATCCCAGAATGTTGATTTGGTTTATGTGAAGTGACCGTGCGACTTCTTCAGTATCAGCTGACTGCAGGGTTATAAACTGATTTTAAAATTTAACTATTAAGGTGCTTGCATAAGAATGAGCCACACGATCAGTTGATGACTGCTGATATGCAAATATGAATGGCCATGAGTACTACTAACAAAGAACTGGGGAATGGCTCCAATCACGGCATTGTAAGATGGTAGGAGATGTACTTTTAGAACTGAGGAAGGGGGCCTCTATTTTTATATCAATGCCCTCCTCGCTCAAACCTTCATTCTTTCCTGTCCAGAATCTGCACATCTTCATCAAAAGATTGGCCTCTGGCTTGTAAGTGTAGACTGCCGAGTTCTGGCCTGTTCAGGTAACACTTCCGTGCAACATGCCTAGCCAGCAGTTGTTTGGTTTTTCTGAAGAAAATTCTAATTGGCATATCTGGTCACGTGAGTCATTGTTAAGCAATGGTGCTGATCTTTATGCAACCGTACTGTCTATAAGGTTTGGGAGCCTGCAGTGAAGTCATCTGGATAAGGGATGACAGGTTTCTCCAATTGAAAGCAATCTGCCCAAATGAACTGAATCAACTTTCTGGGATTTCCTAACTTGATTATCAAGCATCCATCAAGCTCTGCATAAGTTTGTTTAAACAACACATTCTAGATAGCATTTATTTCATTACTTACCTTCTGGTTTGAGTTTTTCCAGGAACCATTTACTATGAAAACAAATATGTATTTTAAAACTGACGCTCACTATCACTATGTAAGATGATATCATTGAATACATACTTTAGATAGTTGACTTACATGTAAGGACCAGGTAATCCCCCCAAAGCTCTGAAACATAGACAGGTGTCCTCTACTATGACTGGTCCATCAATCTGAATTGAGAGGGGGGGGGGGGGGGGGGGGGGGGGGGGGTGTTAAGGCACTGTCTTTAATTAATACGTGATATGGCAGTGGTATTATATTGTACCTGTCGTGCAGCCTCCTTACACTTCTGTATGGAGATCTCATCTGGCTCTCCCTGGTATTCAGGCACTGATTAAAGGAAATTTTGCAAAAGCAATGACCACATAATTTTAATCTATGCATTTATTTTTCTTTAGCCAGTGGTGTTACTTTTGATACTCACAGTCGATCTTTTTCGCCACTAGTTTGTAGGGAAACTTGTCGCCCAGTATCTGAATGACCTGATGGATCACAAACAAGCAGACGAAACATAAATCTTCATAAATCTTGTGAGGCCTTTTTGTGGCAAACGAAACAAGGGATTTCTGGATTAAGTTACTGCTCCAGTCTCAATCTCATTTTAACTAGCCAGCACAACATGCAGCATGAAAAGGACCGTTAAATGAACACATATTCTTCCTGGAACGGATTAGAAAGTCCACTCCGACCGTAAACATACAATCCATCTCAGGTATGAAGTATTTGTTTCTTACTTCTTCAAGTTTTTTTGCGTTCCCTGTCACGAAAACCACAGACCTTCCAGTGGGTACCGCCATGATGAATTGAACCCGGATGACTAACAACAGCGAACCGAGCACTTCCACATATGCAGCGACCAATAACAGAAACTCTGAAAGCCTCAGCCAATCATCGTTAAATCTGTTGGGGCACTCCACCAATCAGCAAGCGGTACTGGAAGCAATGTTGTCCGGGTGGAAAACAGAGCCAAGTGCCATGTGTAGAAGCGGCTGTAGGTAAAGTTACGGTAAAATCTGCAACGTTTTGAACCATCGCAGCCGACCATGAGTCTTTTACCTCGCACCGCCGAGGAGTTCAGCTCTGCTGAGTACTGGGAGAAGTTTTTTAAGAAGAGAGGGGAGAAGGCTTTTGAATGGTATGGAGACTACAACAAACTGTGCGGTGTGCTGCACAAATACATCAAAGTCCAAGATAAGGTAAATTGGATGACGAAGGGGTTTGGCGAAACACTCACTGTTTCTTTTAATACTGCATTAAGAAATTTAGTTAGCCAGATGATTTCAAGAGCAACTGTGATATGCAGAGCTGCAGTAACTACAGAGAGCTGATGTGCCAGATCATCAAGATATGGGGAAAAACTATTAAAGCTACATTAAGGAGAGAACTGATGATCAGCAAGCAACAGTATGCCTTTATACCGAGAAAGAACACTACAGAGGCAATGTTTGTTTTGAGTGTTTTAATGGAAAAAATATAGAGAAGGTCTGAAGGAGTAGCACTGTGTCTTTAGAGAAAGCATATGATAGGGAGTCAAGAAAGGAACTGTGGTACTATGTGAGGAAGTCAGAAGTATGTTAGGGTAATGCAGACATATATGAGGTGTCCGGTAGGAGTGACAGATTGGTTGAAGGTGGGGGTGGGATTACATCGGGGATCTGTTTTGAGCCCCTTCTTATTTGCTGTGGTGATGAATAGATTGACCGTTGATGTCGGGCAGGAATTTCTGCAGATGACAGACAGACACATGACCTGTGGTGAGAGTAGGGATGCAGACGGGAGGGAGCCTTGAGAGATCCAGTATTCTCTGGATAGAAGCCCAATGAAAGTCAGTGAAACGAGACAGAATACATGTTTGTGAATGAGAGGGAGATAGGTGTAACAAGGAAGAGGAGTTAAGGTAGCAAGTTTAAAAAGTTGGGGGCAATGAACAGTGCATAAGAGAGGTGAAGAAAAAAAAAGGGGGGGGGGGGGGCGTGGAGACAATTTTCAGGGTAATTTGTAACAGAAGTATGAAAGCAAGAATGAAAGTGAAGGTTTACAAGATGGTACTGAGACCTGCTATGATGTATATTCTGAAGACAGTGGCACTAACAAAAAGACAGGAGGCCGAGCTGGAGGTGGAAGAGTTGAGGAGTTGAGTGTATCAGAGGAAAAACTCAGGTCAAGCAGTTTGGAGACAAAGTCAGAGAAGCAAGGATAAGAGGGTTTGGAGCTTTACAGAGAAGAGATGGTGGATATATTGGACAAAGAATGCTGAATATGGAGCTGTCAGGCAGGAAGAAAAGAGAAAGACCTCAGAGAAGGTTCATGGATGTAGTGAAAGTGGACATAGGGGGATGTGAGAGACTGGGTTAGATGGAGGCAGATCATCTGCTGTGATGATCCCTAAAGAGAAAAGCTAAGCGAAGAAGAAAAGTTTACCAAATCATCCACCTCCTGAAATGTTTATATACTTGGGTGTTGCTAACACTGATTGTGCCTTGGTACATTTCTTGCCTTGATAAGTGACCACTAGGCTTTATTTCTGTCCTTCAGGTGCTGGTGGTTGGTTGTGGTAACTCTGAGCTGAGTGAACAGATGTATGATGTTGGCTACAAGCATCTGACCAATATAGACATTAGTGAGACTGTGGTCAACAACATGAACCAGCGAAATGCTGAGCGCAGGCCAGGTCTTACCTTTCATCAGGTGGATGCTACTAAAACTCCATATGAGGATGCATGCTATCAGGCTGCTCTGGACAAGGGCACCTTAGATGCTATGGCATCTGAAGAAGAAGGAGCTTTGGCCAGGAACATGCTCACTGAGGTGAGAAGCAGATTGATCAGGCTGTGCATCATCAATATACATCTCTGCATGAACTTCACCGCAGTTTTCTTGTGTTTCCAGGTGGGTCGTGTGCTAAGTGTCGGGGGTCGTTATGTCTGTGTGACACTGGCTCAGGAGAGCGTGATCAAGTTGGCTGTGGAGCATTTTGTTCAGCTTGGCTGGGCAGTGAGGCTCCACTGCCTGCAGGAAGAAAACAGGACAGAGGAAGACTCGTTTGCTCTGCCTGTTTTTGTTCTGGTTTGCACCAAGTTCCGTCAGCCTATGCCCACACCCATTCTTGAGATGTGCCTCGGAGAGGATGGAGCCTCTGTCCGTCACACGCATGTTTCTGAACTGTTGTCGGCTGTGAGGGAGCATCAGGCTTACTCCGTCTTGAGAAAGAGGCTCCGAATGAACACTGATGCCAACTCAAACCTCTCGCTCACGCTCTGCCATGCAAAGACCGGCCTTCCCAGATACACTCTTACAATACAAGATTCTCCACCAGGTGCTAAGGTTCCAAGAGCTAACCAGTTTGCTATATTTATCGGTGAGCCCAGGCTTCAATTCATCAAGTTTCTGCCTTCTAATGTAATTGGGTGTATTTAGTCCTTTGATTACGTTTGTTATTTGTTTTGTCAGTTCCCCAGGGGAGTGAGACAGCCTGGCTCTACAGCTCTGGTGAGGGGCGGAGGCAGCTAGCAGCCAGTGCTAACTTTCGGCGCTTGGTTATTGTATCAATGCACAGGAATCAGGAGTACACAGACATGCAAGCTGTCCAGTCAGAACTCTCACCAGTGGTGATGGACTTGGCTCCCCCGGGTATGCCAGCCAACCACCAGGTAACCACTCATAAGTATCCCTTTTTAAAAAAATGCTATATAAAACATTAACAGTCTAAAGAAGCACTTTCCTTTGTGCTCCTTTCCCTGTTTTCAGGTGCCATTTTTGTCTGTGGGAGGTGACCTTGGCTGGCGAGAGGAAGTTAGCAGGGGTGTGAGTCAGCTGAGTGGGGAGTATTGCGTGGAGAATGTCAAAGGAGAAGACGGAGAACTGTATCGCCGACTTGTTTTCCTGTCTAATGCTGCCCTTGTCCAATCAGAGAGCCATCTGGTCTCATCAAATACTGGTAATGTCTTATACTTTCCTGATTTGTTTCACTTAATAATAAAGTATTTTTATGAATGGTCTTTTTACAAGTAAATAATGAACCTACCGAGCACAACCAATGATGCACAGACATACAGTATAGGGAGATTACCAGTTAATACCAGAATGCAAGAAACTGAGCAAACCAAAACACAAAAGGAAAAAACACAAGATGTTGAAGTTGTACAGCTCTTAATTTTATTGTTTTGTATTTGGGCAGCGACAAGTCAGAAGAAAAAGAACAAAAGGAAGGCCAAGGCATCAGCAGCTCCAGTAGCATCTTCAACCTCCCTGACTGTGGACAGTGGCTTCCTCTGCTGTGCTCACCATGAAGTCATGGTGGCTTGTCTTGCTATGCTTGGGGTGGGCATGCCACAGAACAAAGGTGTGTGTATGTAGGAAGAACCTATCATGTAATTCATGAATTTATCACTCTTCAATTGCTCTAAAATATCACATTCAATTAAACTTCATTCCCTAATCCTTCCTAGACATCCCAGTGTCAGTGCTCCTGGTGGGGCTTGGTGGAGGAGGCCTTCCACAGTTTCTGCGGGACTTTATGCCCAATGTAACTATTGAGGTTGTGGAACTAGACCCAGTTGTGTTGGAGGTGGCTAAACAATGGTTCGGGTTTCAACCAGATGACCGTTTGACTGTCACTCTTGGGGATGGTCTGGAACGCATTTGTGCACTGGAAAAAGAAGGTCAGTGAGGGTGTGGATTACAGTGCAATTAAAAGTAATCCAGTGAATATAATGGTTCATCACTGTTAAAAATAAAGTATGTTTTTTGTTTTTTTTTTCCTTTTCTCTAGGTGGTCATTTGTTTGATGCCATCATGTTTGATGTAGACAATAAAGATAGCACTCTGGGTATGAGCTGTCCTCCTGCTGCCTTTGTAGAAACCCCAATCCTGCAGAAAGTCTGTAACTTGCTAACTCCCAGAGGTACAGAATCATTTTAAAATACGTTATCTCTTATGCTTAAATCTTTTTTGCTAAATTGATGTGACACTTGCAACCAAAATAAAATAGACTAATAAACAGACATACTTTTATCAGTCTCAAACATGACATGTTACTTTTTGATACAAACAGTTTATCAAAGTTATGTGCTTAGTTTCTAAGTAATATCCTTTCTTTATCTCTCCCTGCCAGGTCTGTTCATACTGAACCTTGCATGTCGAGACCCAGCCTTGAGGAAAAGCGTGCTTGAGCGTGTAAGCGGCGTGTTTCCCACCATCCTGTCTCGAAAGATCGAGGAAGAGATAAATGAAGTCCTTTTGTGCACTCGTGGTGAAAAGGAGACATCGGACGCCACCCACATTTTGCCATCCTTAAACCAGGCAGCCAAGAATCTGCAGAGTGCACTGTGCTCCAGCGGGACTGAACCCAGCCGTAGGCCGCATATAGACATTGCAGAGTTGCTAAAAGACTTGAGAATAGTGTGAAGCATGTTTGTGACCATTGAGGGCTGAGGTTAACCATGTGTCGGGATAGTATTTGAGATTGTACGACAAACATATTAAAATATGGAAAAAAGTGCTTTGACTTTGCCATTCAGTACAATGTCATTTAAAGTGTATATGTGTAACATAAACAATCACAAATAAACGTTTTATCCTTTAAACTTAAGTAGTAGAGTGGTACTGAAACTATTTCCCAATGCTGTTAGATGTCATAGATGGGACTGCATTATTTCACCACTAAATGCCTTCACTTTCTCTTTTACTTGCCTGTTTTCCATTGCACAGTGCTGGCTCCCTGCTCTGGAGAAGAATGCCGCAGCGTTATTTACAGTAGATGAATCGTACACTCTGGTTCTTGTTGCAAGTGTTGAGAGGGCAGCAGCGCAGACCTCCCCACACTGGATACGTGGGATTTTAAATAGCTGGAGGAGTGAATGCTCGCGTGCTCTCTCTTAATTCGGGGTACCTTCTTAACTGGCTGTGAAGTTTGTCTATCTCCTGTATAAGGGGTGGGGGCTGCTGAGTTAAACTTCTCTATTACCGCGCATGCGCACAAAACTGTTCCGTTAGCTGTCAAATCAGAACGTTTTCTACTGAACAGAGACCAGACAGAGCACGGTGAGCAGTGGCTAACTAATTAAAAATGTCCCGAGTTTAAGGAAAGTGACTCCCGTTACGAACTTCTGGAGTTTTAAAACAACGGAAAATGACTTCAACGAGCTGTTTTCGGAGAGCAGAGGGGCGTGAGTACAAATGTGGACACTATCGTCGTTCCCAGACGCACTAACCAGACCGTACTAACGACTGCTTAAAGCTGCGGATCTTTAAAAGTTCACACCGATCTTCAAGAAAACTCTTACTTGCAGTTTTTAATAACACTTGAGCAATAATAATTCTGGTTACCAGCAGCCACTCACTATGATAGTTACTCTATCAAGTGGTGTAGACTAGAAGCGGAGGTAAAGCGGCTTGGCAGGAGCTGGACAGGTAGCTACTCCTGTTGCGATGGGCAACCGCGGGATGGAGGATCTAATTCCGCTGGTCAACCGCCTTCGAGATGCCCTGAGCAGCGTGGGGGAAAGCTGCAGCCTCCACCTGCCCCAGATTGCTGTGGTGGGCGGCCAGAGCGCAGGCAAGAGCTCCGTGCTGGAAAACTTTGTTGGCAGGTAAACCAAAGATACTCATCTCTATACAACAGAGACCACTGATACCCAGAGAGCATTTTTATTTGTAACAGATCTTTTACAATTTGTCATAACCATTATGAACAAGTTTCATATTCATGACTTTCTGTCCCCTAAGTGACTCACTCTTTACTAAAAAACGGTGAAATTACAATGTTATAACTGACGATGATGATTTGAGTCATACCAAATCTATGAACCATCATGAACCAAATGCTATACTCACCATTAATTAATCAAATTGTCACAACTTAATTAAGCTGATCATAACCCAGTGAGCTTAATGTGGGGTAATGACTACGTTTGTGTGAGACTACTGGGCACACATTACTCGGGTTTGGCATGGCAAAAAATGTACTGTATACACTTTATATACAGTACTTTAAATCTCTTTATATATATTACAGTATATACTTGTTATACACACAGTATTATGCAGAAAATACTGTGATCTTGACACACCGCTCATTTTTTGTTTCTAAGTAGCCAGACTTTCTTGTAATTTTTTTTAAAAATGTTCTTTTGTTGAAAATTGTCTTTTCCCACCAATTTTCTGTCAATTTCTTGTACCTGACTATTTTCAAAGGTATTGTTTGTCTTCTTTTTTAACTTAACACATCTAAAAATCACTGAAGAATCAAAAAGGCAACTAAGTAATGAACCAGTGTTGTGTTTACACGTAACAGACAACTTAGCAAAGAATCCACTTTAAATTGTATCTTTGGGTATTTTGCTGCTAACAGCCTGTTGCAAAAACACACAGTTTCATCCAATTTCTTTAGTTGAATTTCCAAAAAACAACAAAGAAGATTGTCAGGCATTAGTAGTATTTTTGCACCAACAAGATGATAGGCCCCTGATCCATCTACTGTTCACTGAAGCTTCATCAGAAATGATCTCAGTGGAAAAGTGGCTGTCAATAAGCCATTCCCAATGAAGGGAAACAGGTGGAAAATGCTGAGAACTGGATTGAAAAACAGTGGTAACAAGTCTTTGAAGCGATAAATTCAAATTTTGATTCAAATTGTCATCAATATGTCTGGAGGCAATCAGGAGAGAGGTAAAGCAGTGAGTGTCTACAGTCATCTATAATTTTGTTAAACTATTCTATTTTATTTACTCTATTTTATATAGGTTGTGTTTGTTGTTGTTGTTGTTGTTTTTTTGCTGTGACACATTAATTTTTCAGTTTTTTGGATAAATGAATTATAGTTTATCTTGTCTTATTCTAATGCAACTTCACAAGCTCCATTTTCCTAAGCACATACAATAAGCATTAGTGAAAATAGTTTCTATCCCAGTAACTATTGTTACTGCTTTTCTGTGCAGTCATTGGGTTTCAGTACGGTTGCACCTATAGATCAGCTCGCCTATTTTTTCAGCCACAAAATTGTGGTTTTGGTAAACTACAGCGGAAAGTGTGCCATGTTCTATGTATTCTGAGTAGTGGGACAAGCTATAAAAAAGCTGTAACGAACCATATAAAGTAGAACACCCTAAACATAAATAAAACAACTACTTTCCATAGTACTTTCCATCTTTTTACAACGTAGAAGACATTTTCTTTGAATAAGTCACCCTAACCAAGTCAACAGCCTGCATCGTTGTCAGAAAATATGTATTTTTCTATTTAAATAACTTGTTAATTGTATTAAAATACAATTGGTGAGTTTTTTCTGTTGTCAAAACTGTTCAAGGTTGGGCCTGTGAAATGCATGATTTCCCTAAAGTGAAAGAAAAACTTAATACAGCTGCCTGTGTTCATACTTTCTACATCATGGCATCCATCCAACTCTAGTCTTAAATGCTATGTTGCTAGTCTGGAGTGGTGGATGCCGGGCATGTCAGGGTCTGTATGTAAGTCGTCAGTATAGCAGCTTATCTCATAGAGAAGTGTCACTGAATAGGTGACAGTTAATATGACTTCTGAAACACAATCAAAGCAGAATTCTTGCTATCTTGTAAGTCATTACGTTCACCAAGGTGGAGCTAAACAAGCTTTGTTTTGTTTCATCTTTTTCTGCCCTTTAACAGATTTCAAGGTCCTAAAAATATCCTCGCTTGCTTATGAATAACAGTGTTGTTTGGGTAAAGTTTAAATGCAACTGAGAGCATTTGGTGTGTGATGAGGAGACCAAGTACTTCTATCCTGTCCGGAAGGAAAACTGGTGATTAAGTCAATAGTCTTCAAGCTTCCTGAGACAGTAAAGCTCTGTTAGCCGTAGGAGGCCTATGCATTGTTCTGATCTGTAGGCCGTCTATGCAATAATCTGTGGCATGTTCATGCTCGCTTTCCTGAGGGTGTCCTGATATTTTGTAACATACCTGTTGGACATGAGTATGTTATCAGACTTTTTTTTGTGAATGACTGCAACAGCTGTTTAAACTAAGACAGGATGTAATAAAACAAACTTCCTGAATCTGATTTTAATAGGAAAAGGAGTGTTATTTATACCCGGTCCATTTGGTTTCTCTAGAATTAACCCTTTATTTAGCTTTATGATCAAGTCTAATCCATGCTGTTTTAATGCAACAATTGACAGCAACAGTCACCTCAGACTGCTTTATTTTGTAAGGTGTTATACCCTATAATATTGGAGAGAAAATCCCAATGATGAGACAATCCTTTGTGAGCAAGCACTTGGAGACAGTGGGAAGGAAGATCTCCTTTTTAGCAGGAAGAGACCTCGTTTAAGGAGGAGCAGTTATCTGTTGTGACTTGTTGGGGGTTGAGAGAAAAAAGAGAGAGAAAAGGCAAGCATAGCAAGACCACGAAACAAAAAGGACAAAGCACAAACTATGGGAGAGGGTAGAAAAATTTATGACATGTGATAGTTATATTAAAAAACACACTGGGAGTGAACAAAAGGGAAGTGGAGAAGAAATACTGTGTTCCTCATGGAAAGTCCCATGGCAGCCTGAGTTAATAGCAACATAACTAAGGGATGGTTCAGGGTCAGCTGATTCAGTGGAAACTGTTAGCTGTATCTAAAAGGGAGGCTTTAAGTCTATCTTCTGAACCCAATTTGGGAGCTGGTTCCACAGAAGAACAGCCTAGTAGTAAAGTCTCATCCTCCCATTCTACTTTTGGAAACTCCAGGAACCACAAGTAATCCTGCAGTCTGACAGAGAAGTGCTTGGTTTGGATAATATGGGATAATAGGATTTTAAATTCAACTGGATTTAAAAGAGTGTTAGTGAAAAGGAGATGATATAGGAGAAATTCTCTTTCTAGTCCATGTTAATATTCTTATTGCAGAATCTTAGATCAGCTCAAGGCTTTGGGGGGAGTGACAATACAGAATTACAATAGTGCAGCCTAGAAGTAACAATACAGATGAAAGAAGGCAGTCCTATATATCAGTTTATTATGTCTTTCAAAGGACATATAGTGGTGAAAAATCACAGGTCTCCTCACAGTATTACTAGAGGCCAAGTTAATACCATCCAGGTTACATATCTGATTATTCCTCAATTCTTCATCTGGTTCGGATTAAATGTTAATAATTTTCTTGGCCTTGGTAACAAGAACGTTACTGAGGCCAGGGGTGTCAAACACAGGCTCACACCTGGCCCAGCAGATGGCTTAGATAGACCAGGGAAGTTAAAATTGTAGTGTCTTGTATATCTTCACTTTACTACATTTTCAATACATGTACACATGTATTGAAAATTTGATTTTTAGATCTTGACAATTTTTACTGTAACATAAATTAATGTTATGCAGTTGCTTTACTGGTCTGGCCCAGGTGAGCTCCAAAAAAATACATGCGGTCCATGAACTGAAGTGAGTGTGACACTCCTTTTTTAAGCAGTATGGCAACTGAACTAAACCTAATACTGGGTCCTATTGCGCGTAATGCTATAAAGGTACTCCCTAAATACTTTCAGTTTAATGGTCATATCTGTGGGCAAAGTATGTAAAATTATTAATATGGTGATGTGTAAAGTTAATGTTTTATATTTGGTTTGGTGGTGGCGGGGAAGATGAATCAGCACCAGTAATAATACGCACATCTATGTGTATATTCTTTTATCTTTCCTCTGACAGAGACTTCCTTCCGCGGGGTTCAGGAATTGTTACTCGGAGACCTTTAATTCTCCAGCTGCTAAGTGATAACACAGGTAAGAAAGCTCATAGGGATGTCATGCCGGAGCATTTCTTTAAAACTGGCACCAGATGGCAGTATGGTGTCTTATGATGACTGTGACTCATAGAGTCCTGCTTTTTATTGCCCTTTTCTATAAAAAAGAGGATTGGCATGATGGATAGCATTTTTATTTTTTCTCAGAAAGAGTCAAAGTATTTTAAGACAGCTGCTAGAAAAAAACAGTTGCAAGCAAAATTGGTTATATTGAAAGTTAGTGCTATGTTATTGTGTTAGCCAGTTGACTAATTTTAAGAACAGCTATAGATTTGGTGGACTAGGCAGAGTTTTTCCAAAGTTACTGTAATGCTAAGATGATATTATGAGCCTCTTATTGTTTAGGTGCTGCATGTATTCAAATGCTCTGTGTCTCCCCCAGAGTATGGTGAATTTCTACATTGTCAGGGAAAGAAGTTTACAGATTTTGATGAGATCCGCAAGGAAATCGAGACAGAAACACGCAGACTTACGGGATCCAATAAAGCCATCTCTCCTGTTCCCATCCACCTACAGATCCACTCACCACATGGTAGCGTGCAGGTTCTTGTGTTTTACTTGCCCCACTTAACTTACTTTTAGTCAAGTTCTTAAACAAACCTTATGTCCATGTGTGTTTATTTGTATGTGTACAGTGCTGAACCTGACTCTTGTAGACCTGCCTGGCATCACCAAAGTGCCTGTAGGCGATCAGCCAACAGACATAGAGTACCAGGTACGAGACATGATCATGCAGTACATCTGTAAGGAAAACTGTCTCATCCTGGCTGTCACACCTGCCAACACTGACCTGGCCAACTCTGATGCACTTAAACTGGCCAAAGATGTTGACCCTCAAGGTAAGCCCTGTGACTGTGAATGTCCTGCTGTTTTTAAATAGTGACATTATTAAAATATAAAACCAGCTCCAAAGAAGTTGGGATGTTGCGTTAGAGCTTATTAGAAGTAAAGATGGGTAGAGGTTCACAGTCTACATAAAATGGTGTCAAAGAATTTTGGAATTGTTTCTTTACATAACAATGCAAAGACTACAGCAGAATATCTCATCATCTATAGCATATAACATCATCAAATGTTTCTGAGAAAATGGAGAAATATCTGTTTGCAAAGGATAATACAGACAATTCGTTCTGGATCCCTAGCACTCAATTAAAAACAGGCATGATTTTGTTATAGAAATCACTGCATGAGCTCAGGAGCATTTTCCAGAAATCACTAGAAAACACTGTCTTTCTTTTGTGGGTTTTTTGAAGTTTTTGCAATTTTTGCACACCTGCACTTTATGTAGTCCTGTGTTGATTGTCTGTTATATGTTATATGTAGCACCATGGTCTTGGAAGAACATTGTCTCGCTTCACTGTGTACTGTACCACTGCACATTACAGTAAACCCACTTGACTTGACTTGACTTGAGAGGGACCTTCCAGCCTGTCAGCACTCAATTCAATCATATATGGAAAGACAGAATGCTGATAGATATGCGCAGGTTTTAGAGCAACAGAAGTTCCCATCCAGACAATGTCTTTTTCAGGCCTTACAAAGACCTTCCATACTTAAGTAACACAATACTAAACTGCATACTGCATGTATCAAAACAGCATGGCTTTGTAGCCCAGAGTTTTCACCAGCTGAAAACATTTGGCACATTGAAGAATACGACAAAGAAGACCAGGGACTGTTGACCTAGAATCCTTTTTCAGACAAGAATGGGACAACATTTTCTGCCAAAAGTCCAGCAGCTGCTCTCTTCAGTCCCTAGATGTTTATAGACTGTTGTTTAATGAAGAGGGGATACTACACTCTTTTGAGTTGATGTGTTGCTGCCATCAAATTTAAAATAACTTTCATTTTTCTTAAAATCATACATTTTCTCAGTTTAACCATTTGAAAAAAATTTTCATGGTCTGTTGTTAATAAAAGATGGATGGATGGATGGATGGATGGATGTTATATTCCTTAATCACATTTGTATGGAAATATGCATGTTTTTTTCTCTTCTCTTTAGGGCTGCGCACAATAGGTGTAATCACCAAGCTGGACCTGATGGATGAAGGAACAAATGCCAGACAAATACTAGAGAACAAGTTGCTTCCTCTACGCAGAGGTGTGTTGCTTATGTGTGTGTTCTTGCTCAGTGTGCTATCAAATTGCAATAGAGACTCTCTGGAGAGGATTGGCATAATCATTGTGTATATTATTACCAGCCACAAGCTCACTCACAGCCAAGCACAAAGATAACTTTAGCTCTTTACATGACATCACTGTACTCCCATTCAGTGTGTGCGTGTGTGTGCATGTATTCTATGTATGCAGCAAGAGATAAAGAGTAAGAAATGGATTATTGATGGTGTTGGTTTGTGTATCAGCCAGAAGTGTAGAGTCTGACAAGTGGGAACTGATAGGCACCAGCCCAGCTGTTAGCTTAGAAAAGTTTGTAATTTGTGTCTGTGAGAGAGCGGAAGAGACGGAGGCCTGGAATAGGGCAATGCAGGCAGCTCCCTGTGCAGTGTACAGACTGGCTAAAGCACCACCAGGTGCTGGCTGCTTCATGCTTCTCCTACAGCACTAATGCATTAGCCATGGAAGCCCTCTGAAATAATTCCGCCGGTAGCAGCATTGAGCTGAAGTATTAGATATGAAGCCTAGTGCTATTACATCTATTACTGTACCAAATAAGCAATTTGGTCTGCCCCTCACAATCCGCCCTGCTGTTGCAGAAACACACACATTTCCTGCTTGTATGCTACAGTTATAATGGAACAAATGGTGGTCTGGGAAGAGTTCCCAGGCACCCTCCAGAAAATGCGAATTAAATCCATCTTACATCAGAGGCCTGTAATTCCTCCTTCCTGTTAGTGCACATTGTCATCCTTATCCTTACATATCTTTTTATAATTTCCCTTTCAACTCCTTCTCCCCAGGTTACATAGGGGTGGTGAACCGTAGTCAGAAGGACATTGATGGGAAAAAGGACATTAAGGAAGCTCTGAGGGCAGAGAAGGAGTTCTTCCTGTCCCACCCAGCCTACAAACACATGTCTGAAAAAATGGGAACACCTTATTTACAAAGAATACTCAACCAGGTTCAATATGTGAACTTTTAAACGGAGAAATATTACATTGTGTGCTTGTGTTATTACTAACAATATTTGTTTTCAGCAACTGACAAACCACATTCGGGACACACTGCCAGCCTTCCGTAGTCATCTGCAGAGCCAGCTTCTGGCATTGAAGAAAGAAGCTGAAGATTACATGCAGTTTAATCCAAATGACCCCGCACGAAGGACCAAGACATTGCTACAGTGAGTCAGTCATTCTGTGTATACATATTCTATGTATATATATTTCTGTGTTTTTCATGGCCTGCATGTTTGTCTTTTAGATTAGTTCAGCGCTTTGCTGTTGACTTTGAGAAGCTGATTGAGGGCTCAGGTGACAAAGTAGACACCGTCAACCTGTCCGGAGGAGCTAAGATCAATCGAATCTTCCATGAACGTTTCCCCTATGAACTAATCAAGGTGTGTGTGTGTGTCAGAATGAGAATCAGAAACAAAATACTTTATTCATTCCTATCAAATTATGTGGTTACAGTTGCTCCAACACAATAAGAACAGTTACAGACTGGACAAAATTAAATAATACAATGTATTACAAAGTTACAAGAATAATACAGCGATTTTATATATATGATTGGCATCATTTCATGTGTGTGTGTGTGTGTGTGGGTGCCTTGTTTATTTTTTTGGATTATGATGTTTATGGTTTTGGTGATTGGTTTATGTTCTTCAGGCACCTGCATTTCCTTTAATAAGTGTAACGATAAACCAAGTTGCTCCTTAGCCAAGTGCTGTTTTTTATGAAGTACTGTGCATCTTTGCATGTCTTAAGATCGGGTCTGATGAAGGGAAGCTGCGGAAGGAAATCAACTATGCCATCAGAAACACCCATGGTGTCAGGTTCAGTACAGTAGCAGAGTGTCAAGTGATTTTATTGTTTTGGTCTTTTTATGTTTTTCTACTGTAACATCTTATATTTTTTCCCTACAGGACAGGTTTGTTCACTCCTGACACGGCCTTTGAAGCCATAGTAAAGAAACAGATATCAAGGTTAAAAGGGCCATGTGTTAAATTTATTGACATGGTCAGTCAGGAACTAACCACCACTCTGTACCAGTGTATCGACAAGGTATAAATACTCTTGTTTCATGTATTTGTGTGTTGCTTTCTACACTTCATGGTGTAGTAACTGTGTCATATCTCATTTGTGGTCTGTTTTTACTCTGTAGCTCAGTTCCTTTCCCAAGCTGCGAGATGAGACAGAAAGAATTGTTACCACTGAAATTCGAGAACTAGAGACTAAATGCAGAGACCAGGTAATCCATATTTGTATAAGGGATGAATTGTTTTGGATTACTCAGTTGCATTCTCGTGTTGTGTATTGTTTTGTTTCATGAGTTAACATATGTTCGCACTGTCCAGGTCATGTTGCTTATTGACATACAGCTAGCCTACATAAATACCAAACATGAAGACTTTGTTGGCTTCAATAAGTGAGTCTCCACATCACCTTTAAGATTTCTAGCTAAAAATAAGCATCGTTAATTATACACTATATTAAATAAGACTTGCTTTTCATTCCTCTTAGTTCCCCCCAGATGCACAATCACACCAATACCAAGATTGCTGCACGGATTGGAGGAAAACAGGTGAGAGTCTAAATGGCTTGGCTTAATAAAATGAACCAGGGAGATAAATTCAGGATCATGCAGCCCTAAAATGCAAATGAAGGCATTCTGAGACAGTTTGTCAGTTGAACCAGTCCATTGATCCTTAGCTCTACTTTTGTCTGAGTTAAAGCTCCTGACAAATTAATTATTATTAATTATTATCAGTACAAGAAATCTGCAAAAATACAAACAAAATTCAGACTTTAAACACATTTCATTAGCACCATCAGCTTAAGGCTAGTAACATAAGATGTCTATTTCTTGCTTTTATTTTTCTTTAGGGTTCAGAATTTGACAGCATATGCTAGCATATCTGTGTGCCACAGCAAAAATAAGACATTTTAGTCTCTGTCTGTTAGATTTATATGCAGACATATTTATGTGACACATTTTAATTTAGCAGTGATAATTAAAAACACATTTATACTATAACTGGAACATTGATATGTTGTGTTGTTAATATTTGCTAAACAGCAGTAAATTTCAACCACAGCTTCAAAGGTAAATAAAAAAAAAAGTTATTTTCAAAGTCCCCAGTGATGCTTTGCTAATAGTTAACTGTTAAATTTAATCATTGTTGGCGCCATCCCCAAAAATTGTCATATAATGAAAAAATTAACTCCATCTTTCTGTTGCTGCTTCATCTCCTGTTTTTCCTCTAGGGTGTGGCGCCTCATTCAAGTCTAATAGTAGGAGACCCGTTTCTTTAAATCTTCTCACTCACTGCTGCCTCTGCTGGCAATATGTGTGCACAGCGGTGAAGCTTAAGGGTTGTGGGTTGGCATGCTACTGATTGCAGCAAACACAGCAAAATGGCTTCTTGTAGCTTTAATAATCACATCTTTCATCATCTGCAACTTTCTCAGAAAGTGTTTTTTCTTTTTCTTGTTCAGTCTGTGCTAATCTTATAATTTCTCTTTCACAGTTCCCCCACTGTAAAAATATACATTTGCAGGAAGTATATGTTATCTTGGTATAATATGTCTCATTTCCTATAACTTGACACATCTTTCCTTTACAGTGCCTTTGTCTGTCACCTTTGACCGCTCTTCCTGTTTTCTCCCAAATTTGAACAGCCAGGCTCTGATTTCTGTGCTTGCTCGACCGTCTTTACCCTTTTAGGTTCTTTTAAACACCTGTGCAAGCTGTTTTTCAGTTAAATATTTTGTTGATTGCATCACTGTGTATCTCACAAATGTCTAACCCGCACAAATGTTATTTTTTTCCTCCAGTGTCAGCTGTTTGACTTTTACTCTTGTTTTCGTCAGCACAGTCTGCTCTCATTGTATGGCCTGCTTTTCATGCTTTCATGTGAATTGTGCCTTGCTGTGAACAATTGTCTGCTGTGTTGCCTTCTGAGCTTCTTACCCTTGACTGTTGTAGGTCATACGCAAGGGTTGGCTGACCATCAATAACATTGGCATCATGAAAGGTGGAGCCAAGGAATACTGGTTCATACTTTCTGCAGAGAACCTCTCATGGTTCAAGGATGACAGGGTAAGGCCTTCACATTTATTTAATGACAAACTGAATTGAATATCTATTATCAAGATGAATTACACTTCAAATATTTTATTTATATAGTCCAAAACACAGAAATGCACTTAAGCCATCATCAGTTTATTCAAATAAATCTAAGCTTGAAATAGTGTGTTAATTGGTCATTTTAGAGAGGCAAAGTAAAACTGTTCATCTGTTCAGATCACATTCTTTTTTAAAAAAAGAAGTAGGTGGCAGAGATTATCTTAGTGGCCCTCTGCTCTGATGTCAGTGGGGCTGCCATCTGTCTGCCTGTCTGTGCCTGCTGTACAGGAGCAGAAGGTCTGCACAGCAAGTGTAGACAGGCAGACACACCACAACAGTCTCATCCTGTCACAGCTGATGTCATGGGAAGAGGGAAGGGCAGAGTAGAGGGAAAGAGATCAGAGAAGGGGAAACACATTGGAGCATTTCTCTATGGATAGAAACAAGCACCTGTAAACATTCACATCTGGATGAAAACTCTACGGCTGGATAGTTAACATTTGTGACTGTGAACGTGATAAAGAAACTCAGTTGAATTGTTTGACAGACTGAGAATTGAGTGTTTTTTAGCAACAGTATGTTGATTGTTTTACAAATAAGTTATTGTTCTTGGTAACCACACTAAAATAGTTTGAAGGTTTAAACTAAACAAACAGTGACATCATTCTAGTCACAACTAAAAGCACATCTTTAACCCCCTTCTCTCTGTCCAGCTAACTCTTGCTGTTCTCTCCTACCACCTGGACCTGTAATTGAACCCCACCATTTCCTCCATTCATTCCTCTGACACCCCCCTTCCCATTCGTGCTGCTCTCCCTTCAGTCTTCCCCCTTGCTCCCCCCTTTTCTTCCTCTTCTGGGAGTTTAGGCATTTGGAGCGGCTCACTCTGACACAGCTGGAGCTGCCCCAAGCCAAACTGAGACTCACACACATACACACATGCACACACAAACGCACTCAGTGGACAGGGTTGTATATACAGTATACAGTACACATGCAGACTCTGATGTAAACAAAGTGACATGCAAATAGTGGAGAAAAATATACACTCACTCAGACAGACACATGGTCACTTTTCAGATAAACACTGGATTGCTTGAACACTGTGTTCCAAACATAGCCCCAGGCATCCATATTATACACACAGTGTTTTAGGTTTCCTCTTGCTGTCATTCCCTTACTAAGCATTTGCAAATCAACTCAGTCATACAAAGACTTTTTTGCACACAGGCAAGAAGTAATACAACTGCAGGCAAGTAATCATCTGCCGACCACATCAGAGCAGCAAGCTGGTTCTCTGCTGATGATCAAAATGAGACATGTATGCTTCACTACATGGATTAAAGCTACTATAAGAATTAAAATTAAAAAAAAAAATCTTTATACATTTTTGCTATGGTTGTTTAATCTTTGCACCTCATCACCATGTTTATCACTTGTTTATGTCTTTAGAAGGCCTGGGTGCATTTTAAGTCACCCATGGTATCACAGGAGATGAGATCTACTGATTTTTTTTATGTGCACATAGACATACACACCGACGCATAAGCCAAACTCCTGCTTCTTCTCCCTCACAGCTCACAGTTCCCGCTCTCATAACCCCCCGCCCACACTACCTCTCCACACATTACTTTTTTCTTTGACTGCTGCCCCCCCCCCCCCCCAAACACACACACACACACACACACACACACACTTATTTTTTTTTTCTTTCTCTTGCCTCTGTTGCCTTTTACTCCTCCTTTCTCTCTCTCCCTCTCTCTGTCTGTCTCACCCTCTTTCTCTTTCTCCCCCTTTCTGTGGTTGGCAGTCTCCCTGGGACTGTGCACATTCCTGGCTGGAAAATCTGAAGCTTTGTCCAAACACCAGCTTCCAAGATCTGCCCAGAGAAATCCCACATGGCTGTTTCTACACTGCAGACCTCCCCTTTTGACTCCCCCTCTCTCCTCTCAACTACTCCACAGTCTTACTCCCAAAAACCCCTCTTCCCCCCTCTTCACCCCCCAAAACTCCCCTGCCACCCTCCCCTCATCATCTCTGTGTTGATTGCTTCCATGCACACAGTTTTAACCTGTTTGAATTACATCTTCATTCTATTATATATGTACCCTGCACTGACCTCATGCTGAAAGTGCAGCTTAACCGTTCAGAGTTTAATCTTCACAGCACATTGAACAGACGAACATTCCTTCACCCCTCAACTGCCAAAACTCCACCAGGGAGCTGAAGAAAAACAGACGGCTCATGCCTATACATTTAATCTACATGCACTCCTCTGTGTGTATGCATGTGAGGCCTATCTCAGGTCCATTAGCCTCTAGGAAGGGGGGACATAGCTTCAGACACAGCAGCTCTGATGTATGATCCTTCACGACCACCCTGACACCACTGCGATTACGACACACACACATAAATACACAAATGTGTATACAAAGCAATGCCACAATGTCCTTTAACCACAAGAGCAATCATATTGCAAAGCAGATGCACATGCAAAATGTGTGAGGCAATCTGTGGAAAAAGTTAGGTTAGAGCTTTTCTGAAGTTGCTGTGCGCAAAATAAGCTCAGCTTATTAGCTGATTTGTAGCCTTCTTAGTTTGCAGCCCTAAAAGACAGGAAAAACAGTCAAGTTATACTTCACATGTGTTATTCTCACTAGTCAACAAAGACAGTTAATTCAAGCTGACAAATACCACAAAATGGATGAGAGATTGTGCAACTTAGCATAGAGCTGGTCACAGTGATTAAAGAAATGAAAGCTTGTGATAGTATATGCATATTTAAAGGCACTTGCACATCTGCAAGCGAGAAACATCACAAAATAATAGACCTTATATTTGCCAGCATAGACTATGTGCAGTTTTCATCTTCTCTTGTGTATTTGTAGATGGCATTAGTATAAGCTGCTGATGCACTTCCTTGCACAGTCTAACCAATGTGCAGACTACTGTACACCAGTAAGATCCTGAACAGGTAGTCTGAACACTGGGATGACGGAGCAGGACCCTTTCTCGTTTGTGTTCGGCCTTGCCTTTTCCATCTCTGGCTGTTTTCTTGCAGTCCTGCATGAGGCGGTGGAGAGTTGACAAAAGGTTTCCTCTGTTTTTCTCATCTTTCTTATCCGGTCTCAATGCTGGGTCGTAGGGCAAGACACACACATCAGACATCCACTCCTATGGGCATCTCTCCTTCAGACATGTTAGTGTACCTTGATTCGGTCGTCCGCAGGGCTGTGTCCCGATGTAGTATCCAGTCTTGACGTGGCACATTCACCCATTCAGCCAGGGATCTGCCTGTTCACTCAGGGAAGGCATAAGGAAATAAGGGGAGTGAGAGAAGGAGAGAGAGTTAGGGAGGAACTTAGCAGCCATATATGGGTTGATGGGACCCATGGGGGAATCAACTTTGGAGTGGTCTGGAGTTTCTCCCCATTTCTTCTTCACAATCGCTCCTGCTTTCTATGTTCCTCAACATTTCCTTGTCTACTTTTGCGAAATTCACCTCCCTCTGTCCACGTCTATCCCTCCGCTTCCTCTCTTTCTGATCTCTACTTTCTATTTCTACCCCATCGGAGCACCCTATACTCACTCCGGTCTCCTCCCTCTCCGTCTAAAGCGATCCCAGATGTTGCTGTATGAGCGCCAATCGCGTTCTGTCATTTTTTTTCAACCTCTGTTACAGGAAGTGGGCCCCTTTGTAAAGAAAAAAAAAAGAAAGAAAGAGGAGCAAAGGAAGCGAGTCGTAGGGTTCAGGGAAGCACTGGGAGAAAGACTGATGACCAAAATGTACTTCCAGAATAGTCGCCTCTCATTTCATTCGTGCACATGATCAAACGCATGATCACATATTCGAATCTACACATTGTTTAAAAAATGCTCTTCTGGCGTTAGGTATTCTTTCTCTGGTGGTCACTTTTTTCTTTAAACTCTCCATCCATCCATGGCTGTACCTATAACCAGGCTTTATGGAAGGCCCTTTCTCAAAGGCTAGACAGAAAGAGCAGGCTGGAGAATAGAGAGACGAGGGGGAAGGGCTTGACTTTAGGAGAAATGTTGTGTTAGAGCTTGAGTCTGAGTAATGACTTTCACATGTGGCCCGGCCTCTCTCCCTCTTTTTTTCATACTACTTCTCTCGTTCCCTCCCTCCCTGCTTCACTTTTCTGCATCCTGCCTCCATACTGTCTGGTTCTCCTCACACTAGCCGCTCCACTCCTCCAACTGTTCTCCGTCATTCATAAGTCCCCATGGTGATGACAGACTATAGACTTATGGCAACTCTCCCCCTCCCCCACTGATTCTCCTGAACTAGTTTGTGAGTTGTTAATGTGAGTCAGTCTGACAGTCAGACACATCATCTTATATGAACTCGGATGCACTCCTAGCACAATGTTCCACATCTCCATTTCGCCTTGCCTTCTGACACTTTTCCCATTACAGTTCATGTCTCTTGGCTCCACTTTCTTCTCTAGGTGCACGCTAAGAAATATTTACTACCAGACACATGCGAACTGGCCTTAGTCTCTGGTGGTTTTTGCTATCAACGCTGTTATTACCTCTATGGTGTCGTATATTACTCTGCATACCAATGTCAAAATTTTATCTTTTCATATTCTGTCTTTTTTCAGGAGAAGGAAAAGAAGTACATGCTTCCACTGGACAACTTAAAGCTCAGAGACGTGGAAAAGGGCTTCATGTCCAGCAAATATGTTTTTGCTATCTTCAACACAGAGTTAAGGTTTGTGTGTGGTTGGAGGCGTGTGCTTTTTCATATGTGCCTGTTTGGTGAGTGAATGCGTGAGTCAGAAAAGGGAGTTCTGTTCTTGTCACCTGCTCGATGAAACTTTGGTGATATTTTACGAGGGTGGACATGTCGGAGGAGGAAAGGGAGGAGATGTCAGAGTGGCGTTTTGCCCTTCTGCCGACCTCTTCCATTCAACTTTGCCACCGGAACCGAAAGGGATATCCAGCGGGTACTGGAGCGGATGCCGTTTTTTTTTTTGCTCTCTAAGTATATGCCAGGCTTTTGAGGGCAGAGCTGGGTTTTGGGTTTGCTAAGTTTATATGTGTGAAACAGATTGAGAAGGACAGAGAGACAAAGGGAAAACATAAGAGACAAGAGAGAGAGAGTGTTTAGGAGCTGGAGCTGACCCAAAGCCTGGCTGATTGTACCAGAGCATGTGGACTTTGTTTATAATGCTTTGCTATGCTACATTCGGACACACAAACTGAATTCATAAGTGCGTGTGTGTGTTTCCACATGTGTGTATGTGCCTTTGCAAAGAGCGCGCGTATAGACCACAGCATACCGACGGCAGGCTCATTAAGCAGCTAATCAAAGCCAGAGAGCTTGGATCAGAGATGAGGCTGCTCTTGTTTGGAAAGAATTGCTCGACTCACCACAAAAAGGAGGGAGAGGGAAGAACTGGAAGGGTCGGGGGGAGAAAGAAAGCAGGAGAGAGAGAGAGAGAGAGTATCAGAGCCAATGGCCAGGAATGTGTCAAAGTCTGTCCTGTGGCGCCCCCCCTATCCAACCCCTCTACTCCCCTTTCCTGCGCCCTCACTCTGTTTCTCTTTCTGTATTTGTGTGTGTGGCTTTGTCCCTGTCTGACAGTAATCAAAACCTCAGGAAACTCTTCAAATCTAAAGCAGTCATAGCGCTGCAGAAATTCCTTCAGATTAGTGAAAAAGCTCCCAGTGAGCTGAGGAGAGAGCATAAAAAAAGGCCGTTTAAAACAAATGTTGGTGTAAGTGATAAATCAACATAGAGAACAATTTTCTTATGCGTTCACTGGTGTAAACGAATGTTCGGTGTCCTGATCTTAGTGTAATAGCACTCCAGTATTGTCACTGTTGGCCTGGCTCCCCGTCTGTTAGCCACCACACCCTGATTTATTAGCCTCACCCATACTAGCCCAGTTATAAGCACACAAACTAAAAGCCTATTTCTTCATCGCTCTGTATACCTCTCTGTCACCACAGTGTAGTTTCTCAGTTTCTGCTGTCTCTTGTTCTCACACACAGTCTTCACATTTTTGAGGTTAATTGCTACGTGTTCTGAATGTGAGAAGGGAACAACAAAAGGGGGAAAAAAACAATCGAGTGATTAAAGAAAAATGTTTAACAGATGGGCCACGGCCTGCTCCAGATTCTTTACTTGTTTCTGACTTTGTTACCAAGCGTTGAGATGTTAGATGATGTGAAGAGGGACGTGAGAGGACAAACAGAGAGCAAGCTGAGTTTGGGTATGAATCACGGTGAAAAAATACGTGATGATGATGATAAGGAGATAAGCTGCCGTGAATAAGGTCGTGTGAAGCATTGCGTTTGGGAAGCAATAAATGATGTATGTGTTACATGTGTGTATATGTGTGCCGTGTATGTGTCTTTGTATGTTTTAATCTAGTTGAAAGTGCCTGCATCTGTCTTTATGCCCTTTAGATCTGTAAGTGTGCACCATGTTACACGGGGAGGGTTGCCTACTTGAAAGTGTAACGTAGACCTGACACACATCAGTTTACATAGAGCCTGATAGCTTCTGTTACCCGTATATCACTTGATTTATACTTTTATTTTTATTATTATTATACAGGATGCAGTAATGGGACACAGGTCAGCCAGTGCTCCACTTAAATAAAGTAAATTTAAAAAGATTCCATTGGCTGATTTTACAAACAAATTTATCAGCATGAACGAGAAATATTTGCAGGACACACTGCACATTGCTTTACAAAGTAGATTGAATAATACGGTACGCAGACTGACAAACAATAAAACTGTTAAACGTTTGTTATGGAAACACAAGAAATAATTTTTTCTGTACAAACAAAATGCTACTTATGTTTGTTTCACACAAAGAATGTATATAAAGATATATATACAGTCTGTGGGTTAGCGCATGAAGGCATCCTTGTGCCAGTAACATTTCACTTGTGTACAGGTTGGGTCAGAGGCTTAGTAAATAATATTTATATATTAAGAATTTCAAACACAAACAGTGAAATCATCCAAGTGGCCTTGATGTTCTCTTTTATACACTCTACACCCTAGCTGATAAGTTCGCAACTATAACTAAATGTTTGGCTTAATCACGTACACAGAGTTCACAAGAAAAGGTTAAAGTTCCTGTTATGGATAATAGTTCTTGTATACGTTCATCAGAGTTCATATGAAACACATCGGAAAATGTGTTTGGTACGAACTGTATATTTTCTTAACCGTAAGGTAAGCACTGGGCCAGTCTCCCCTACAACGTATATAAGGTTTTGTGTATATTATTCCGTATTGCAGAAAGCTCCCTTGAGTTAAAAGTGTTATTGCTGTATATTTTTTGGACATTTCTGACAGGATTGTAATGAATTGCAGGAATGTGTATAAGGACTACAAATGCCTGGAGTTGGCCTGTAACTCTCAGGAGGAGCTGGACAGCTGGAAGGCTTCTCTGCTACGGGCCGGAGTCTACCCTGAGAAAGTTGCTGTTAGTACTTTGACCCCTAATTCAACGTAATTAAACCCAGTCCTGACCTTAGCTTTGGGGAACTGCACCTGTCTGCACCTTACCTTTGAGTTATATGCACTCATTGGCTTTGCTAACCTTAAACCCTGTCTGTAACCCCTTACCCCTCTCTCTCCATGTTCCCCTTTCTCTCCCCCTGCCAAAGAGAAAAAGCAAGTCCCCCACCCCTTCCATCCCGCTCTGTCGTTGGCTCTTTAGTACAGCATTCTTGGTCCATGATGTCACTACAATATGTGTGTGTGTGTGTGTGTTCTGGTCTGTTTCTAATCAGCAGTTCCTCGTCCCTCACACACTCCCCCTTTTTTTTCTTCTGCCCATTCCTCCTTGACTCCTTCTTTTTTGTTCCCTGTGTTCGACTCTCCTTGTTCTTACCCTATCAAATGTGTTTCTTCTTGTCACTAACATGGAATAGATGTGGCCACTAAATGTAAAAGAAAGCTTTGTCTCTTTACACATCTGTATTTGTATTAAATTACTAGCTGTGGTATATCAGCAGTCCCTGTAGCATGCCACACTACACTGTAGATTACTGCTTAAATGGGTTGTCTGTATAGTGTTAAGATGTATGTATATGTCCCAACTTGTGTGTTTTTTACTAAGGTGGATGAGCAGGGGAATGGACCTCCTGAAAACCTCTCAGACCCCCAGCTGGAACGTCAAGTGGAGACCATTAGTAACCTGGTTGATTCCTACATGGGCATCATCTATAAGACGGTCAGGGACTTAATGCCAAAGACCATGATGCACCTCATGATCAACAGTGTAAGCTCTCCAGACCACACTTTTAACTGTTATTTTTACTTTTTTGGTGCAGCAAATCCTTTTCACTTTTTTTTCTACATTTTTTGTTTTTTTCCATTCACAATTTGAAATTCCACTTGATCCATATCCTGACCAACAGAAAAAAGAAACTTTCAGGGGGAAAAAAAACATTTTTTGCCACCCCTTAAGAATGTAGATTCGTTTTTCTGAATTAGAATAAAATACCACTTCACAAAGTCTACATTTTAACTTCTCACAGTAGTTTATAATCCCTCTCTGTAGGTTAAGGAGTTCATTAGCTCTGAGCTCCTGGCCCAACTCTACGCTCTGGGAGAATGCTCAGCTCTGATGGATGAGTCACCAGAGCAGCAACAGCACCGAGTTGAAGTGCTCCAAAAGCATGCTGCCCTGAAGGAGGCGCTCGCTGCCATTGGAGAAATCTCCACCTCTACCTGCACTACCCCTTTGCCTCCACCTGTGGATTCTTCCTGGATAAAACCATCCAGGTGCAAATGTACACATATACATAGATGGATTCATTGAAACAAATCTGTGCAACCTATCACTTAAGCTTCTCTCGTCTTCTGCTTCTGCTTCTCTTGCCAAGCCTCCCTAAAAACGCTGCAGCCAGTGGTAAGCCTGGGATCCGTAGCCATGCTCCACCTGTTCCTCGGGTGCCCAGCGCTGGACCCAAAGGCTCCCCTAATGGCTCTTGGCAGCCCACTAGTCAACAAAATCGTACCCCAGCCTTGGTGCCAAGGTGACTGTGAAACCAGAGAGATTAGCCCATGAAACCTGACCTGTTGTATAAATGATGACCTCTAGGCTTCGCCAAGCCTGGCATTTATGCATACACATGCTCACACATGCAAAATCAAATGTTCCTGTACAAAGGCACAGGGTTAGAAAAAGTTGTTATTTGAGCTGGGTGGGGGTCTGCTGGAAAATGTGTTTCTCATATTCTCCTTCCCATCAGCCTCAGTAGACAAGACTTCTCCGCATGCAGCTTTCTACTGGAGCCAGATACAACAGGCTGAGCGCCCTGTCAACTTTTCATCTTTCTCTCTGTCCTTCATTCCCCCTTTTTCTTCTAGCATGCATTTGTTTTATTGCCTTCCTCAGTTTCCCTCATGCAATAACCATTATTTTTCCTTTTGCCCGTACCTCTTTTTCTTCTACTTTTTCTTTACTTCTCCTCTTTCACTGGTTCCTCCCCTGCTTTTGGCCCGTCTCTCCTTTTTCTCTCTGCCTCATTTCCTCTGTGCTCTCCAATGGTTCTTTAGGTTCTTTCCCTCATACACTCTCTTTCCTTGCCTGAGTCTTTCCATCCAGCCTAATGCTTGTCTGGCTCCCCTATAGATATAGAGTACATGGGACACAATCTTACTGTAATCAGTCTTGTACTTGTACTCTACTTGTATCCTCTATGCAGCTTTATGAGTCTTGCCTTTATATGCATTTTCTCATCATTATAAAGTCTATTTAGCCGATCATGCGTGGAGCTTTGGGCAAATAAAAACACAGTAAAGAAATATAGAAATATGTAAATTATAACTTGGAATTAGGAACAACTGAAAGCCCCAGCTGGCACTGCTACACTTGGATCAACTCCTTGCTAATAAGGCATCTCCTAATTCATGAACATCTTTATCCAGGGTTCAGAATGATCTTATTCCTTTATTTATTTAGGAAGGCTGAATGTATAAAGCTTATAAAGTCCTGACTGCTTAGCCCCAGACTGTACCTCTCTGCAGATGAGCTAGAAATTTAAATGTGGATGATTAAGAAAGCTACAGTGAGAGACAGCACCGTCCCATCAGAGATACCATGTCCTCAAAATCATGCAGAAGTCTATATATTCCTTTCAAATTTTGAAATATGTTATAAGATCTAATGTAGAGAAACTTTTATAGAAACTTTGCTAATATAATAATAAACCATATAGTAATGTCTTTGATCTAATATTGTCTCCAGGAGGCTTCCCCCAGCAATCCCAAGTGTGAAATAAGCCCCCTCTGCTCTGAACTCCATTACCCATCTGCCCCCATGGTCCTTTCAGCTGCAGCTGGCTGCTACCCGGAGACACTCCTGACCTGCATGATGTATAATACAGCTGAAGCACGATGATGGGCTTTTCTCTGTCTCCTCTGGGAGCTGCTGTCTGCAAAACTCACTCCATCCTGAGCCTGTTTTGTACATAATATCAACGGCCACAAACGCTGGAATGTGCACAACTGTCTGCTGGCTTCTCTCAAGTGCCTGAACCTTTTGTAGATAAAAATATCAATCTGAATTATTATACTGAAAAGAATATATATGCACTGTTTCTATTTTCCGTGAATAAACAGGTATTTTATTTTTGAATGCATGTGCAAACGTCATTATTTGGAAGCTAGCTATCGCTGACTTGATCAGCATTAGTGTAAGCAGATTCCTATGCTGATTTTTTTTGGGGGGGGGAATTCAGTGGCCTACAAGGTGTTAAAATCAGCTAACTAAAAACCTTAGAAATTACCTTGGGGCTGCAGTGGTCTCCAGTAAAGTGGTTAAATAATTTTAGTTGTAAAGTTAAAGCTATGGTCTTCAAATCCAATTTGAAGATAATGCTCATAATACCAGTTTATATATATATATGTGTGTGTGTGTGTGTGTGTGTGTGTGAGTGTATATGAAGTGTATGCTTTCTTACTGGTGTGTAAATAAACTCCGATTGGAAGACGAAGGAAAAAAAAAAACTAAACAAAAACATTTTAACCTGTGACGCGCTGTTACCACGGCACACTCTCTACTGTGGTTCTTCGAAGGAGGCCGCACAGCTACAGGCAGCTCGGCTTAACATCTTACCTGCTGTGCTGTTCAGACCATGGGGCCAACACTGCAGTCAAAACCAGCTGCAAAGCCCGCCGTCAAACGTCGCACCAGGACGAAGAAAGAAGAAGTGAAGGTATGACACCTAGCGACCACTGCGCATTGTTGCCAGGTCGGCTGCACTAGTGCCCGCTGATAACGTCATAGCTCACTTATTTGGTCATTAGCTGCTAACACAGAGGCTCCTAAACAGCATATAGCAGTAGTTCTGGTGTAGTTTCTACAGCAAATTTTTGTTTTTTATATGTTGCAATTAAAGCAAAAAGCAAGAGGAGACAATGTGTCGCCATGTAGTTGTTCTTTAATCTGAGACAAAAATTAAAAATAAACAGAGGAACCCCGGTCTGTTTCACACTGTGTGCTGAGCAAACTGGGAGGTCATCAGCATAAAGTTGTTTTGTTTTTTTTTAAATGGAAGTTTGACTAAATTAGGGAGGCAAACTCCCACCATGCTGCTCTCTATCGACCGAAAACACCTTGTCAACAGGTGTTGCTCATCGGATGTGACGTCACTGATTGGGATTTGAACGGAAGGCGACATGAAAGACCCTCATCTTTTTCATTGACTGTAGAAAACGTCTACATTTTCTTACCTCAGTGCTCATGACACATTTCATATTTTGGGCCATATTTAAATTCACAACACAGCAACAATGTTACAACATATTGTCCTTTTGTGTGTATGTGTGTTGTTGTTGTTTTTTTTTTTATTACAAACACCTTAATGGTAAAGGACAGAAAGTTTGATAACAACTGAAACATGACCCCCCAAAAAGTACCATATTTTACAAGATTCATGAAGTTATCATTATATGGGGTGTGTAGCTCCACTGTGTAGTAGTTGAAGTGAACGCAACCCAGTTTAACCCTGGAAGGAGACAAATCCCTTCCAGGGTTTTTAAATCAAGAATGACACCTGGTGTAAAAATCTGCCAAATCAAACACTAGGAGCAACCTGCTGTGCTGACGACTTGTGAACAAGGGACATGGTAACTCTAAAAACTGAGGCTATGTCTTATATTTAGCTTGTAGTGTGGAGCAGGTAAAACAGCTTCTTGTAGTATTGTATTGAATAACACTGAAGAAATACTCTCATTACCAAAATACACAATGAAATCCTAAATGTCTTCTAATATTTACAAATAATTTGTGGAAAATGGAATTACAGCCCTTGTTTATATTCAGGTCAATGTGACTTCATTTTTTCTTACAGAGATTTGCAAACCATTAACATCCTGTAACAAGTCATATTATTAGTTGAGACCTTTTGCACAAACTCTGAGGTAAATTACAAAACGGTAGCAGCTTGAACATTAAAAACCATCCTCAGACTACCTGGAAGAGGATAACAGTTTGTCATTGCTTTCCAATCATACATGAACCAGTGATTTAAAAAAACAAAAAAAACAAAACAGTTAAAATTAGTCCTTTTACATGCACAGCACCAAGAAACCAGCACTATGACAGTGAATTGGTTCATATAAAATTCAGTTACACCTTTAATATCAGTTTGTTTAGGAGCTGCTTGTGCTAGGCTGCTTATTAGTGAAGGAAGCGGCTCAGGTCCTCACGAATCTCAGCCTCATCCCAGGGTCCATGAATGTTGTCCTTGTGCCTCTGCAGCCTGACAAGCAGGAAAGGACAGAGCAGTGTTACACTTGCTAAAGCCAGGGTTAAGAGCACAGCTCCACCCAGCGTCTGAGACCCCAGACCTACTATCCCTCCAATGCAAACTCCCATGCACACCCCAGTAAAATGGCCAGGGGCGTTCTCCCTCAGCGTCTGCAGCAGGCAGGGCCACAGAGCAAACACCAGAAGGGCGCAGCTTAGCATGGCGAAAGTGTGCAGAGCTCCGGGTAACCTAGAGGCTAGGCACACTGAGGCAAACAGAGCTGCATTTAAAGAGAGGCTTCCAGGAGGCGATGGCTGGGCGTAAGGAAACGACACCAAATGGGCCAGCAGCATCAAAGCAGACATGGCGTACACAGTATCTGTACTCACAGACTCTGTTAGTGTCTTAAGAACTGGCGAGAAGCCAAAGGTGAAGGAAAGGAAAATGGCTGCACTCTGTAAATCAGCCAGATGAGTGCGGGGTTCACCACATGATTCAACGCGAGATGTCAAGGCTTGATGAAGTCCATAACCCAGTAGGGCACAGATGAGGCTGGACCAAAGCAACGTCTCAGGAGGCAGCAGACCCTGTGAAGAAAGCAGAGCTCTTTAATAACCCACTCCATTTGGTAAAGACACTTTGTCCTTCAAAGATGGGGGGGGGGGGGACCCAAAGCAGTACCTGCTCCATGTAGAGCCAGAGGGTGATAAAAATGGCCACACAAGACAGCTGCTGTCCTACAAATCCGGCTTCCTTCACTACAGCCCAGTAGCGGTACTGCCGGATGCCCTCGTTCCTGCGTAACTCCTCCAAGAACCGCTGGTCTACGTAGTTATCTGGAAAAGGCTGGCTTTCCCACAGCACCTTACGCCATGGCACAGCTGGACCTGGGGCACCATCTGGCCCCATCACCCTGATTTCAACACACAAAACACAGATGGTGGGGAGTTTGAGACCAGCAGGGGTGTTTCATCCACTACTTAAATGATCTGTCATACCTGCAATCTTTGTTATGTGGTTTTCATTATTTGTGGTTTCCTCGAAGTCTTTTGCACTGCTTACCCAATAATGTAACATTATAAACACATTATGTTTCTGAATATTACACGACTGGGAAGCCCTTTGGTTAAAGTTACTACTGTTTTGTGACATGACTTGACTCAAAGTGGCTAGGGGAATTTATCATTATTTTACTAAACATATTAAGCCTTACAGACAAGGCTTAAAGTAGCAGGCCAACCAGGGTCCTTTTCTGGGTTCATAAAAAGACTTCAAAAGCTCTAAAGCTGATATAATATTATGTTGTTTTTAGGTAGTTCACCCACAGCTCTGTTAGCCAAACAAATGTTGGATCTGAACAACATTTGAAGCGTTTTCTTTGCTGTCAAGTGAATGGATATAATCTCTATCTGTCTATTATAAAACTACTGCTTCTTCCGGTTTAAAAAGCGAGAATAAGCCCGCGCATCTCTGGTACGCACGAGTGTAAAAACAATAATGTGCTGAGAGTTGACTGAAATACCTACAAAAATATTTCTTGGGTGTTTTCCACCTACCTGGAATGTGATTTTATTCAGCGCCGATGCTACAATCTCATCCTGACAGTATCCCGGAAGTAAAGCGCTTTAGCTGCAGCGCTTCCTGTTCTTCTTCTGGCGTTCTCTGAGGTAGCTACACTAGCGTGCTGCTGCCCTCTACTGTCTGCTGGTCAGGCTCTTCTTGACATTTTTACATGTCATTAATACAGTCCAAGACTATTAACATCTTATTATATATATATTCTACGATATAATATGTTGTATGTAATAATAATAATAATAATAATAATAATAATAATAATAATAATAATATGATAGCTCCACCTAAATGAAGAAAAAAAGAATACATATTATAATCAAGCAAGGTGTAAAGAATAAATACAGTTTATTTACCTCTGCTCTCAGGTATTTAATCAATCTCTGAAGTGAGTATTTGCTTCAGTGTTTGTCTCTGAGCTTCCATGTTTCTAGTTATTACTTGGATATTTTACAGTCACAGCCAGCCCACTGAACATATTTGGGAGTGAGCTAGGAATGTGGAGATTTAGATCCCACAACCTGGGATTTCTCTTTCTACTTATTTCTGGGAAGTAAGAACTCCTCTTCCACCTTTCCCCACATATCCTGACTCAGTTCTTTAGCAAAATTGTTTATACAAGATTGGCAACATGAAAGTCTGCATACTAAATGTTTCCCTCTACTCCCATGTGTAATGATACTAACATCATTAGAATTACCTATTATATACAGTATGATAAATGTTAGTATATGAAATCTGGGTTTGGATATAGCTTTCTCTTGCTCTCTTCATGAATGTGACTGCATCTTTGCAGGGAACCTTACGATCTGATACAATATTCTGTGGTTAGCATGCCACAGGCATATGCTCTTATATTTTAGATCTGTATACATATATATATATATATATATATATATATATATATATGTGTGTGTATATACGCACACATATATGTATATGTGCGTGTGTGAATTTCATCTGCATTCACCAGTCTGAAAGGGTATGCCCCTTGATTTTGATTTCTTTTAATATGTCAGGATTCAAAAGTCAACTTTGGTATCTTTGAATAACCATGCTTTGTTTGAAAAGCACATTGGCGCTGTCCGTCCACTTTATGACAGTACCTTTTTTCTTTTGCAAGTTGCCTGCGCTGAACATACGTGGCCCATTCTGTGCTGAAGTTATAAGACCAAACCCACAGACCGAAGTGGCTTCAAAAAGGTAATCAGACATTTTAAAGTTCTAGGAAAATATTCTTAGAGTGGAAATAGTTTGTCAATTTTAAAATTGTTTGTCTTGTTGATTGTGATATTAATCAATACGCTCATCTGTATCGTGATAATAACAGCTTCTCAAAGTGCAGACCACAGCCTCATGTCTCCCTGACAACAGCTCAGGCAGCCAGCAGTCATGTCAGCTCCAGCTCGGGGTCAAAGGAGCCACAAACGCCGACCACCACGGTAAATTCTGCCAACACAAAGAAACCCTGGAAAAGAACACCTAATTCCCAACAAGGTTTCTACATTCTCTACTCTTCCACTTTCCACTAAATTCATGTCATCTTTTTCTAATGACTGTAGCTGTTGTTGTATTATTACTTTATGATTTAATCTTTGCCACATCTGTTCTATATTTGACTTTACAGAGGAAATCATTTCGTAACGGTGTTTCCAGGAGTACGGGGTCGTGCATACAGGGTGTGATAGGCCCGTAAGTATCATGAAACGTGATATTTTGTGGATTGACTAAAGCAAGTAAGTCGCAGTAACGTTTTCATTCTGCTTCTTCCCACTGTACTTTGGAAGGGCCTGTGTTACTACACTACAAGAATGTCTGATCATCACATCTCTGCACCACCGCACCACGAAGGACATGTTAGAAAGCCAAGCAGCTTCACGGCAGGGTAAATTATGCTTACAGATACCCTAGGTATTCTACAGGCATCTGCATAACTGGTTTATACACCCCGCTCATATACAGTAAAACCAGGCTTGTTACTGTATGCAGAAACATGGAAATGATTGTAAAAGAAGGTCTATTCATAACGCTGTTTCAAAAAAAGGTTTGGATGCTTTGGAAAAAGATGATATTTACAACATATCAAATGCTCCAAGTGAGAATCTTAAATTGTTTTTTTTAAATATATATATAAATAAATATTAAGTTGATTTGTTGCATTTTAACTTCTATAATTATCGAAACTGTTGTAAATTTGTATTTTTCTTTTTTTGGTGACTGGTCTGGACTGCTGGTTGCCATGTAGCTACTATAATACAGTCAGAACATGGTTTGCATTGTCTTACTGACCCAAGAAAGCATTCTCTGAAACAGACATCATCTAGATGGCAGCATTTGTTGTATGCCAAAATCTGTTTAGCAGATGCACAAGTTGGCCTTGCTGCATGCATGACCGCCCCTATATACTGTCACAGATGCTGGTATTTTTAACAGTACAGTGAGATCAAGCCAGATGGTCTTCTTAAGCATGGAGAATACACCAACCAAGAAAAACATCAAATAACATTTTGAATGATTTGACAACAGCTCAGTTATCATTTAACCAGGAAGTCTTGCGTTTTTAAATCTCTTTTGCTGAAATGTCCTGGGCCAAGAGCGGCAGCACACCTTGTACGGTTGCATGCAGTAGTTTTTCAAAGTGTTCCTAAGCCTATTGAAAGACTTGACACTTCTCTACGGGATGCTCTTTTTTTCTTTTTCTAAATACCCATCCCTATTACTAATAAACCTAATTAGCTGTGGGAACATTTCACCAGATGTTGCCCTTGTCTCACCTTTTTTGAAAGATGTTACTGTCATTAGCATATGTTAACCAAAAAAAATTAAAATTTCTCACTTTGAGCATCGAATATAATGGCTTTGCATTGATGACAAAGATAATTTCTGTTTTTAATCCACATTTGAATCACAGTATCACACTCTTTGGGGTGAAATATAACACAACAGAATGCAGAGGTCAGAAAAAAGGTAAAGCTGTTTAATCTGCAGAAATTTTCAACTGCAGGATATTAGCTAAATAAATATGATGCCACTTTCCCTCTTCTCCCACTGCTGTTTTATGACAGAAAACATTTCTCAAAGACAATGAAGCTGTAGACACAAACTTTTATTACTCAGTAACATAGAAATACTTAAAAAAAAACGTTGTTCTTTTGTTTTTGTAGAATTCTGAAAGCATGTTAAAAATTGATCAAAAAATATTTTTATTACCAATACATCACTTATTAGAATCCAGACATACAGTACGTAAATACCAGTGACAGCAACCATACATGAGAATAAGGAAAAGCACTGAAACTGAGGCAGATGATGACCATTTCTCACAACCAGACATCCAATATTATTACAGGCATCCAAAGAATTTGTGATTGACATATGCACATACCGTGTGGCAAAATGTTATAACTGTAAACCAATTAGTCTACTCAGTTTGGTTTTATTCACTTCTAACAAAAGATAGTGTAAATCACAAAGGCATAAACTCACTGTATGATCTTCACCTTACAGCACAAGGCAAAAATCAGAAGACTGCAACATGAAGCATCGAGCCAAGGTAGTGAGCAGCCAGGGTTCCAGAGTGGAGATGAATAAACATCAATAAAAAAATACAACCGCAGTAGCAGTTTAATACAATACAAGTAACAGGTAACAAACTGGTGTTATTTCACCCGTGTAGACTGTGGACCCATTTGTGTTTGCCAAAATGGGGTTCTGTGGGATCTGAGGCAGTGCAAGGACCTGGAAAAGTATGTTGAAAAGAAAAAAAACAACAAAAAAAAAACCACAAGGCAGAGGATGGTTTGTGCATATTAAACCAACCAGTGCATTGAAGTAGTGGCAATGACCTTCCAGATGTCACTCAGATAGAAATAGACTTCTGTCACAGGAGAGACGGGCAGGCTCAACATCTTCACACAGTAGGTGGCTGTAAGCAGACACCCAGCAGCAGCAGACAGTCTTCACAGCGGCGGCGCTGGCTGGCTGGCAGCCATTCAGGCCACAAGTCCACAAATCACGGCAGAGGAGAGTAGGGCAGTAGTTATAAAGAGATTTGGAGATGGCCCGTTTCCTTCTCTTGCAGTCTTTTGGGTGCCAAAGAGCAGCATTGCAGTGCAGCCCTGTATTTTCAGTATTGGCATGAAGGGGAATATGTGGCTGAATTGTAACAACATAAATGTTTGTGGCAATAAGAAAAGTATTCAAAGGCCTCACCAATAGGCAAAAGGCTGGGAGCGAAATCCAAATGAATAAGGCATCTTATTGTAAGGGGAAGACACACTAACAGATTGGCAGCACCTCTCACTCCTATCTGACAGAAATAACAGGCCCCAGACCATTCCTTCATCTAGTTTAGCTTAATCCATGTTGAAATTAAATTTTTTTTAAAAAGAAGAAAAAAGGACATTTTTGCATTTGGCCTGGCTCCATTAGAAAAACTAGTTGCACTGTAAATGTGCTTCTTTCACTGATGAACTACAGCAGTTGGGGAGAACTATCAAACAAGATGCATGTTTTTTTCAGGAAAGACAGAGCTAGGTTGTATGTAAAGTTGAGAGTCATAAGTTTTTCCAAACCTGGGGTTTCCTTCAAGCTGCAACGGCCTAAAAGACCAGAGCAACAACTGTGGTAAATTGGCTCTTTATCATTGTGTGTGTGTGTGTGTAAGTGTGTACATATATATATATATATATATATATATATATATATATATGTGTGTGTATATGACATCCTTGATTAAAAGTCACAAAAGGGGAAATCAGCTGAAAAAAATCCATAAGTTTTATGTGGGCAACTGTGTCAGTCTCTCTGTTTCACTCCATTTCAGGTTGTGTTATGTTCGAATTTTCCGTTTATCTTCAAACAGCGAGCGGACTAGGTAGACCTGAACCCCCGAGACCAGAACCATAGCAATGAGATTGACCACTGACCAAAAGTTCACCCTTTCAAAGTTACTCTCCTGGATGTTTCGGTCACGAGCCTCGAACGCTCGCAGAAGCGTCTGGATCTGAGAGCTTTTACCCAGCCGAGCCTTCACATTGTTGATGGTGTCCTGAAGGAGAGGAGAAAAGCAGGTCATACTGAGGGAATCTGAGAAGAAAGCTAATAGATCTACTGCACTCTTTATGTAAATTTTACTTGACCAAAGTTAAACAAAAACAAAGCAGGTAATCAGAGTGAGAGTCTGAAATGGTGTTCCTTCCTCCTTGAAAAAACTACTTCCTCAACAGCTGGGGGACAAATTTCCTACCTCTTACAAAGATGACAAGGCTATGTGACTTATGACACAAATTTAGGCTATTTCTAGCAAATGGGTGGTGCAAGCTGAAACAATTGGCCGCAGTCAGCCAGTAGGTGAGAGTTCATGACATTGTCCTTTATTGTGACACACTTCGTGTAACTTTGCATGTTGGTGATGGATTATGTGCTATTTTGTTGGCAGTGTGTTCGGTCACTTTGCACCCCCCCGTGTCATCCTGTGCGCCTGGATGATCCTCTGAAATATCTCAGGCAACAGAGGGACAAAGTCTAAAAATGCAAGTGGGAATAAAACCAACACACTCTGAATCAAATTTAACCACCTACCATCTATCAGTGCTATTAAGGTTTAAAGCTCACACATTCAAATCTATTAAAACGACAGGTTTGGAATGTGTTAAATTTATTCAAACAAGACCAACTCTCACCATAATGTCTTCCAGCTTCATGTCCAGGATGTCTGTTCCGTGGACGTACTCCTTCCAGTCATCTGGGTCTTCATCTGTATCCATGTTGTCCAGGATCAACTCGAAGAAGATGAGCTTCTCAGAGACTGAGCTGAACGTGTTGTCAAAGCAGAACATGTAGTCTCCCTCCTCAGTGTCTATGCTGGAAGAAAGCACAAGCAGTAAGATCTTCCCCAAACACCTGAGTTATTAATGTCAGTTTTTAAATAGAAGATCGGAGCTACTTACGTGTGGACACCATCAGACTTGTGGTAATCACTGAATAGCAGTTGGCCCGAAGGAGAGAAGACAGTGAAGTCTACATCAAGGCCTGCACCATCTAACACCTGCGGATGGTGGAGAATAGAAATAAATGAGAGGTGAATGGGGCTGAGAAAAACAGCAGTCCAGGTATTTTGCATAATGAAGATATTTGAACTTACTAACTATAAAAAGGGGTAATAAATAAGAACAAAAACAAAATAAGCCAAAGAAGCATTCATATCAGCCCTCAACCCCTGAGAAATTCACATTTGGTGTGGCTTACTAATGTTCGTTTTAACACATGAAATATCAGGAATGTTGGTTTTTTTGTAAGGAGTCTGACATTTATGCAGCTAAATAACAAACTAAAACTCTGTGACGTCACACAGGAAGAATAGATTCCGATTCGCTGTGTAACCTGCACACTGACCTGCAAAACAGGTTCCCAACAATATGAAAATCAAGGTGTGAACCAATTTACTTGTTGCTTCTTTTGCTCTGGATTTAAAACAGCAGTAAACGAGTGTAGGCTGCATGTGGTTTGAAAGATGTAACTGAAGAAAGTATTCGCATCCTGTACTGAAGTAAAAGTACAAATGCAACACTTTAAATGTACTCCGTTACAAGTAAAAATAGCTACTATCGAAATCATTACATTATACTTAAAGTTTTAAAAGCATCACCCAAATTTTAATGTAACAGTTAAGTTTTACTGCTGTATCTGGTTTAAGTGGACTCCATTTGAGCTCTTTTTAAAATTCAAATTCAACTATTTTCTGAACATTGCGAGTATAATACTGAGAAATACCTTTAGAATTTCTGGCACCCAGTAAAATGATTATTTTTATATCTCTACGCCTTTACTTGTACGGACTGCTCGGTAGCTTAACTGATAAAATAATCATTAGTCAAATAAAAGCTGTAAAGCAAATAGCTACCAGTAAAACACTTCGAAATAAAAGTAGAACATTAGTTAGATATAGAAAGTATAAATACCTTAAACGTGTACCTGGCTAAATTGCCTTAATTACATTCCATTATTGGAATAAGTACCACAACTAAAGATCTAATCAACAGGTTTGACAAGTGTAATATGTCAACGCTGATTTGATTTGGCAGACAGCAGTGTGAAGTTTTGGGTTGACCAGCTAACCCCATACAAACCCCCAAACAACATCCCTATTTTATGAGGCTTTATGACCTGATATTCAATCTCCAGTGAGGCATCCTTCTTCATGGTCTGGTAGAAGCACTCCTTTCGACCGGCGGGCAGAGTGAACGTGAAATCGCTGTCAAGAGACTGAGAGAAGGCAGCCAGCACCACTAACCTCTCCGAGACCAGTGAGACAAACACGGACAGGACACACAAAAATACCCGGACCATCTTCATGGTCAAAGCCATGACCCTAAAAGTCCCAAAGACCCAGAAATGTGATTACAGAGGCCGGCCACAGTGCTGGTCAGTCAGCGGCAGTTAGCTACCTTCGCCCAAAGTTGACTTCTAGTTGAAATGTTCTGAAGATTGGCGACAGCTTAGGACCCCGCCGAAATAAAAATTAAAAAATGTGTTTTAGAATTTGCTAAAAAAAAACCTTTTTTATTTCACTGTTGATCCAAGCATCCGGTGTATGTACTTTTTTGTATTTATTAAGTGTGTGAAATTAACCACACACAATTAAAAAAAAGTCAGGCAAATTATCCAGGGCCTCAATGGAATTGCACTTTGGGATTTGTAGTCCTATTGTTCCATGCGGTATGAGCGTACGTAGAAAACCATCCTACTTTAAATGTGTTTTATGTGGTAAATGAAATAAACCAAGACTTGTATTTGTTTTGATCTTTTTGTTTTCCACAAACGTGTAAGTGGCGACGTGTTAACTTGTTAAAAGCAGAGTTTAAACAAAATCTAAAGTAGGAACGTGACTAAAGCATGTAAAAGTGTAAAATGTGTTTTTAACGAACCAGATATTTTTGTTCTCTGGTTTCTTTATAGTCTAAAAATACAATAGAAACTGATAAGATTACAGTTAATATAATGTCCCATTATATGATATATAATAAATATAAAAATTATGTCGTCAGAAAAAAATAATTAGCCCATTTCTCATTAAACACCGATAACCATTTTCCAGGATTTAAAAAATATTTATGGGTTTAACTACTTGAAGGTGTTTTCCAGTGGTGAAGAAGGAAGTACACAGTGTTCAATTTTTTTCACTCACCCTCATTCATACAGCTCATATTTGAATGAATGTAAGTTAATTTACAATTTAAAAAAAGTGTTAGGACTATATATTCACGTCGACACATTTCACAGTTGAGCAATAAGTTTAACTATTGCAAGCTTTAAGTGATTTGCTTATCGAGAAATAGGTGACGCGTCCTGCTCCACAGCTACCAACTCATCCTCAATCGAAAGGGGTGGGGCTTTCAAATTAAACTAGTGTCGCTACACGCCTTTTCATTGGGCTACGAATTCTCAACGCTTATTTGATTGGTTAGATTTTTCAGCGGGGGTTGAACATAGCGAGATCCAGCTACTCGTCAACAGCAGTGGCCACAGGAGCCTAAAAAGAGGCGGACAGCTGGTCCGCATAATGAAAAATAGCACCCCCTCAAGTGTGGGTTTTTCATGTTTAAATTAACACAGGTACTTAAAGATTCTCTTCGGTGTGTTGTGTAGTCGTGATCCATCAGAAGAAAAAACCCCAAGGAGCGAGGATGTTGGTCCCCGCGGGAAGATAATGAAGAGACTGCGCGTTTTGTTGGTGTGCCTCATTGTAGCTCTCCTGTGCTGGTAAGCTTTCACCGACATCTAATTCTACATCCTCACTATAATCAACATGTCAGACAAAACACAGTCCTAACAATAGGTGGAGCAGGCTTTGTGATGCTCGTCCTCACGTAGCTTTGCTTGGTGTCTTCTGCCGCATAATATCCGTCAGTCATCAATGCCACTGCTACACAGCTAACATTAACAACGTGTTACAATCTGTGGCGTTTTCTGGACTTTCTTATCCTAAGAATAGCTCTGAAATTGTTTTGTTTGTACCCAACTTACTGATAAGCTTTGTTTATTAAATGACGTAAATTATGTTAGAAGGTTTGGTAGCCAGCTGTTGACTAGCGGCATAGCTAGCTAACCTAAAAACCAATGAAGTCGGGCTACTTGTCAGGTAACATCACTGACCACCAAGGCAAGCTGGAGGTGACAAACAAAACTCTTTATCTCTAAACTTTTTAATGCTAAAAAATTCAGTCTATCTCCCCTTGATTTAAACTATATTTCATGACGGTTTATTTTCCAATGCCAAATCCATAAGGGCATCAACTGCTATCCTGAAATCGACCAGTCAGTCTGACCAGCTCATAAAACTCTGGATGACATGTATGTTGTTGTCATATGAAACAAAAAAGCAGCTAAATCAAGGAAATGCTACCATTGTTTGTCCAATGATTTATAAGTTACTACAAATATAAAACTTCAATGTCTCTTTGTATATTGTACAGACAAAAATAAAACAATAAATCCCATACTCGCAAGAGCTGGCGTAATGTAAAATCATTGTAAAATCACCGAACTTCTACATACATAGATTTAACAGAGACATATTGGAGATCTGTTATTACATTCTGGTAAATAAGTTCCCCTCCTAAAAATGATAGTTGTTCTCCAAAGTATGTGCGCACAGAGGTCTGGTAGATTAATACAACTCATGAATTTGTTTAATCTCGGAGGCATGCAGCAGGTAACAGTACGCAGGGTTTGTGGAATGGGATTAGCAGTCTGGCTAAAGTGCCACCTTTATCCAGATTGGTGACTCAGAAGCAGGTAGATGTCCAGCTTTCTCTGCCCTTCTGGTAATTTCTTTGTGATAAATATGTCAGTCTCACTTTATTTGAGACATAGAAGGAGAATGTAGATTAGTTTGCTCTTTGGGAGACTAAATAACCTAAAAAATAAATAAATAAAGACACATTTGATGTACGTGTAAATCCACCCATCCGTTTTCTTTGGCTTATCAGTGCTCAGGTTGTGGGTATAGCACAGCTTTTAGCTTTTCCTGGGGGATACTGAGGTGTTCCCAAGACAGGTGTGTGGCGTAGGCCTCCCTTGGGGTAGAGGTGGAAATTTAAAACTCCCAAGCTGTGCAAGAAAATTTCACGTTACTTAAAGTGTGTAGTACGTTTCCAGGAAATAATCACCTAATATTTGTGTTCCAAGATCCAGCAATGGTTCTGGTTACGTTACTGTAATGGTTATTTGATTCACACCCAAGTTCCAGATGACTATAATGTCAAAGGAAGCATGTTTGTCCTTATTTCCTTATAGCACTGAATTTTAGTAGTCATGTTTTATGGATCATACCAGGCATTCGTCTTATATAATGTCTTCATGAATAAATAAAACTAACACTCCAGCACATAGTCTACTGTAGCTCCTTCATAGGGTTGCATACTTTGAAAAGGAGTTGCATTTAAAAAAAAATAAAATAAAATTGATTGGTGCAAGCAAACAAGAGCTGTTATTCTTGGATTGCAAACCTGGTACTTCATAGGTATCACACAAATAAGATTTGATTAGATTAATAATTGTTATTTATAAATTCCTAATTTAGTCATTTTAAGCACACTTTATATTCTTTTGTAAAGACCCAACATATTATATAGCAAGAAAGCAAAATATTCCAGTAAGGCCCTTGCAAGTCAAGTGTCTGCTTGCCTATATTAATGGGCCCTTTTTCCACTTTCCCACAAACTAATGACAATGCTGCTACACGTACAAACTTCATTAGTAATGCAAACCCTTTTTAGCGTGCAGCTTCTCACTCCTCCGTGCCAACTCTCACACGTCTTGGTAGGAGCAGAGAAATGGGGAATGTGATCCTTGCAGTAATCCGATGGTCTCCAAGGCAGCTGTGATTTTTAGGCTTTGAAAAGGGGGCTCTGTATTAGATTGCTGGTAACAAGTGTCTATGGGTAGGTGTGTCATAATCATTGACCTGATGCTTTTAATAACTCTGCTTGTCCTGCTTCAAATGACCAAGCCTGATGTTGTTTTTGTTATTCTTTTATGGATCAAAATCTATGCTTTTATTTTATTTCTTCGTGTGTGTGTTTGTGGTTGAATTGTTGTCCGTTTTTTATAGGGTATTTTAAAGCTGCTTGGCAGTACATCTCTATGCTGCAGTGCTCAGAGAAGCACAACAGAAAGTGTTCTGTATGTGTCATGCTGCCCCTTCACGTGTGGTCAGCAACAGGGATCTTACTGTGCCCACAATAAGCTAGCTCAGACTGTTGACATCAGCATTGAGGGGAGGGGAGCGTGTGTGTGTGCATGTGCTCTTGACACCGTTTGCATGAAACTGCATATTTCCAGGTTGATTATCTGTAATGATAGCTTACCAGATATGTATTTTCTTCCTATTTAGATGCTAACTTTAGCGCAGAGATGTTGTCTGAGTCTGGTGGTTCAGCATTTATTCCAGGTTAAAAACTGTTAGAACTTGTTTGACTTTCTGTTAGACAATTGGCATCTTTCTCTTAGTTGTATATTCTGGAAAATTACCCGAGATCCACAAAAGGTTTTCTTTATTTAATTTTTGGGGTGTGTACTCAAGGCCCTTTACTGCATATATTGTCACCATCTCATTCTGTCCTTCTGAAGGATGGCATAGAAAGATTATTATTATATAACCTGATTAGTACTCAAGAGAGACCTCTGCAACCAAGTGATCAGTTGGGGGTTTTCTATTATATTCCATTAGAGTGTAGATATTGTTAATCATCCAGTTGTTAACAAAATCAGCAAAACATACAAAGTTTTTGAACATGTGTTATTTAAATTGGGTTGTGTGCCGATGGTGTTGAATTTTAATCTACTGACTTTTACGATTTTTATATGAATTTTTTTTTTTTTTTAATTGTGCTGTTAACTTGGACTTTTATATGTCTTTATATGAGTGCAGTTAAAATTGCTTCAGGGTGCTGTGGTGTTTTATTTGCATCTGCTTATGATGCCAAAAGACGTGTTTGTTCATTTGCTTTGGTGCTAACCCAGAAGGAGAACACATGCAAGACTTTTTCTTGTCCAACCCGTTTACTTTCCTAAATCACCTGTAGAGTGAGGACTGTATGCGTTTTAAGTTACCTTCTGCTTCTAATGAATCCCAATTCACAGCTCCAATCCTTGAGCAACTCTGAGGGTGAGGCTGTGTTTTGCAGTGCAAATATTTTTCTAGGAAGAAAACCTAATAGACGGCTCACAATGAGCAGTAGTTCAACAAATATAAGATGAGATAATTTTCTTTTCACTCTATATAAGCTGAAAGAGACAGTGTCAGGCTTCAGACTGCTCTGAATGCTCCGATTCAGGCTTTAACTTTACGAAGTTAAAAAGTGAGGATTTACTGACGTTTAGCAAATGCAACTTGCAATCTCACCCACCTGATGCTCATACCTTCTGTTTTCAAGAAGCGTCCAATCAGAAGGAATTTGGCTTTTGTGTAATGTGTTCTTAAAATGAGAGGTGCTAAAATTGCTTGTTTCGGATAGTGGGTAAACTGAGGGGCTTCACCAATGCCCAGTAAAAGATAAATGAGGATTATTTAGAGCACTTTCATACAAAGTTGTTCTACTAGAATAAAATGACAGAAGTGGAAATAAGTTTAATAGAGCTTTTGTACAAAAAAAAAATTTCTTCACTGTGAGCTCCAGTTTCTGTCAAATTTTGCTGTTAGGGATTCTGAGTGCCTTACAAAGAAGGAAGTCAGGATATAGCTTGTGGACATTCTTGTTATAAGAACTATGTGTTCTGCCCACATTGTAAAAGTTCCCTTTTTGGGGGGTAGTTGTTACATAAGACAGTCCTCCTTATGTTCCCCGCATGCACCATGAGTACACACTCACGGAGCACCCATACTGGGAACTGTAAGTAAATGTCACAGCAAAAACTTTGTGTGTGCTTTGGCTGTTTCAGCTGGGAAATGGGAGGCTGGTTGGACCGTAAAATGGAAGGTTACAAAGGAGGCCTTGAAAGAAGACAATAATGCTTACTGGAGCCGTTTCTTGTACCTTACCTCCTCGCAGCTATTCATTTCATCAGCTGGCTCGTTCGAACTTTTATGGCTGTACTGTGATGCGTCTGTGATTCAAAGAATGTGGCACAATGTCATGAGCTCATACATGTGTTACCTGCTCATCTGTCCACGTGAACACAACTTGCATAATAGGAAAAGAATGGTCTGCAAAGATGCTTTTAAGCGTTATAAGTTTACATAGTGGTGTGCTATTTTATTTTTTTCTTCCTCTTTATAGAAGTTGGACTCTAGTGACTCTAGGTTGAGTGTATACAAACATTGCTACTGCTTGCGCCTGCTCACTCACTATTTGGTACAGTAATTTGGGGGTTTATGGTAAGCTATTTACACTGTCTTTAATGACTGAGTTTAAACATAAAAACAAAACTTGCTAAATCTATGCATGTAGGAAGAAGGAATATATAAGTAATAGATTTCTTTTGTAATATAAGGGATTCCATCATGAAATATGCCAACTGGAGACCCGCTCATTGCTTCCATTAACTTGTTTTCTTACCCTTCACTTAATTTTTGAGTGAAAAGGCAGCTTATCTCAGCTAAGGTCCTATTGATTTCAAATGCTGGAATTTAAAACGTTGAGGAATGTAAGTGAACAGTTTCTAAAGAGGGGGAATAAATAAATAAATCGCAGCAAACATGACATTTGACCTAAAAGCCAAAAAAATCTGGAGTCATCCTTTTCATGTTACAAACCAAACCCAGGCACTATTGTTCGCAGCCTTTTCTCTTGAGTTTAATCCAAACCTTTCACACAATGCGTCTCTTGCTTCTGTTTTTCACAAAAACAGGTCAGAGCCAGAAAGTTTAGCTCGATCATTGTTTATTTCAGTCAGTATTGAATAAAATAAATTGCTTTCTGAATTTGTTTTTAAACTGATCATTTTTAAAATGCGTTTGTTTTATCACAGCCAAAATGCGCAGCTTGAATGCATGATTTTTGGAAGCTGTAGATAATCTCACTTTGTCTCCTCTACTGCAAGCCCAGAGAATAGAAGCTGAGTAACACAGTCCGAATTTGTGTTGTTGTTGAACCAAGGTCTTGCCCTGCGGGCTGGTTGCTTTAGTTTTTATGTGAGGAGACAGAGCTGGACTGGCACTAAAGCACATGCCATTGTTCCTGCCCACTGGCCATGGAGCCTGATGAGCACATAAAACTCTCTTGCTTTCTAGCCTTCTCGTGTCCCAGCTGCATACCCCTCTGTATGTTAATGCTTTCTGCTACCACTTTTTCTTTTAGCAGTCAACAACTGTGAAGTGTGCCATGAAGGCAGTGCTAGACAAAATGGTCTGATGTAGTTTATATAAAACTGCCCTGACATTTCTAGCCATTACCCAGACTTGCTGCATGTTAAAACCCAAATGTCCACATCAGTTGGAATCTGCATTGAGACTTTACCCCTGTTTTTTACGTTGTTCTTGTCTTGTGTTATAAGTTATGTGCAGCCCTTTCATTTACAGCAGTTTTGACTCTCCTTTGTTAAGATCAAGCCAACATGCCTGGAAAGAGAACCTTTAATCAACAAGCTCTGTGAGAGCTAGGTAAACCTGTCCATTAACAGTTGCCTTCACCTGATTGTTGTCTCCAAAGCTCCAGTGGTCTCTAACCTGATCTGCTTTCTGTGACATGAGTGTCTGATACTTGCTGGCTCTCTTGTGCTCCCCATGGCTTCTATGCAGGTCTCCTGAGGTGCACAAAGCCACCTGGTTGGATCTCTGTTGTCCCTGTCTGCAACCATCTGGATGAATCTATGCCCATCACCATGTCTTTATTTATTTGCTTTACACTTGAATCATTAAAAGAAAAAAATCACCTCTGAAATTAGACTTTTAAAAACCACCAGTCCTTTTGTTTTTGATCGTTTACAGGTAGCCAGAATAATTTTAATTATGGTTTTTGCTGTTGTAAATCTATCATCGACCGGATATGGTGTAATTCCTGTTGCATGCTGAATGTGTGAAAGAGCAACTTAAGACTTGGGTACTGCGTGATTTTCCTGACATTTTCCAGAGCTTGTGTTAAAATAGCTCAGTGGAAACAAATTCCAATTTCTGATTGCAATTAAAGTTCACTAGAGAACAGTGGGATACAACTAACAATTGTGGTTTGTGTGGTGTTCATAAACCTATCACTTGTAGCATGCTGCATAATTAAAGTTGCACAGCTCATGAATCAACAGCACTGTATGTTTAGCAGCTTTAGCTCAAGAAAGAACAATGAGTAGAACACCGCCCATCATAGCTGCACTCTCTCATACATGATGAAAACATGAGGAAAAACTAGTCAACTAAATAAAGGCTGACTTGAAAGTAATATAAAGCAGAGGCAGATGGCTGATCTCAGGTGTCTTAAAGCTCAGTCCTTCTTGAACTAAATATAAAAGCAGATGCAAATAGGATGGCTTAACCTCTGTTTCAGTTTTGTCTTGATCTCTCACTTCCTTCACTTAAAAAATATTTTAGTAATCACATTTAAAGTGTGATGTCCCTCAGTTGTATTCAAGACGCACAATACATATATGTGTACCTTTTAAAAAATTGTTTTATCTCAGACCTGATGATATGAGGAGGAACGTATTTGCACAATCTTGCTTCACAAACGTAATAATTTTCTGGGAAGTCGTTCAGTGAGCGCTGAATACGGGCCAACATCCTGAGGCTTTATCAGTGGTTTGAAAGAAAATACTACTGTTTGCTGCGTTGGAGAATAGTATTCAGAGGGTGGAGATTGAAAGGTTTTAAAGGTGGAGATGTACGTCAGAAAACTAATAAAATGTCACTGCATGTGTTTACCTGTATGACACAAGGGTATGGTAAAGGTTAGGGAGGGGATTAATTTCACTTGCTTTTCTAACTAGATCTCCTTTTCTTCTTGTGGTTACATTGTTTATGATTCCTGACTAATTAATGCTGCAAATAATTTACAACATTTTAAAGTATATGCTAAGTATATAATAAGTCTAAAATAATTCATAGAAGATGGTGTTCTATCTTCAGTTGTGTTATGGGTCTGAGGTCATTTGTAATAGCTGTATACAGTAAATACTCCAAGTTTGGCGTATAAATTTCCTTTGCTTTTTCTTGCCCTTTTTGAGAAAGGTACTACTTTTTTCCGCCCTGTGAAAATCTTCTGTTTCTTCTTTTCTCCCTTCCCCCCTCTCACTCACTGCTCTTCACTGTTTACCTTTTAGCTGCTACTGACAGGCTCTCATGCATGAGTTTTGTGTGTGTGGGACCATTTCTGTCTCCCTTTTTCTTGTTGGTATGGTTTGGTCTTCTAATGCATGAAGCGTGTCTGTCGGCAATTCCCAGCAGGAGGCCTTTTTTCCACAAGGCTTAGACAATTTTAAAGATAAAGAGATGTTTTGCTGGAGCTTGTACATTCAGAGAATATCATCAAATCTGCTTTATTTTACTAAATCCAAAATGATTGATAAGCTGTTATTATATTAAAAATCAACATATCACAGTACTTGTCACTTTCCAGTCTTTTATTTTTCAAACCTGGCTCCCTTCTAGGTTTTTACGGGGTCCAGTTTCCAGTGAAACATCTATGAAAGATGTAAATGTTTCACCACGCTGCAGCACTTTGGTACACTTTGTGCCAAGTTGAATTTTTAATGGGTTTTTGTTCTCCTGCTGTGCTGGCTGATGTATCCATGCAGGCCAAGAATGCACATGTATTGTTGTATCCACACCCACCCATGCTAACTCTCACTGGCAAAGTGGCTTTTCCTATCAAATTGGATTATATCACATGAGTGCATCTTTCAGTCCCATTGGTCTGGGTCGATGGTCCTGATGTCTCATCGGCAAGCCTCTGTGGGACTACTGCAGTAATTTACAATGTCACTGCTGCTAATGGGATCTTTTCTCTAGTAGAGATTTGTGTTTATTTTTGGCTATAATAGTTTTAAAGCGTGGTGTTTAACAGTAAATATGGGTGTCAGCTCAGTTTTTAATTAGTTTTCCTTAGCCTCATATAGTTCCTTAATCTTATAAAAATGAGTATAAACATTTATGAAATGTGGAGGCTGAAGTAAGACAGACATATTTATTTATATGCCATCATCATTCAGTGAAAATTAAATAAAATGCCCTTCTTACTAGGTTTAGTCTTATTTGATTATAATACAAAACTCAGTGTGGTATGTTTTAGATGTATGATTTCCATATATGGAACACAACAGTAGCTGGGCATTGGCAGTCTTTACCAGAGGAGCCAAAAAGCACCGTTAAATCCTCCAATTTTCTCCTTGACTTTTTGGGTTAGTAGCGCTCAGGACTAGCTGTTTATGTGTTTGCATTCATGCTAACCACTGCAATTGAATTTCAGCAAAATTAAAAGGAGAATTTTCATATTAATTTAGTTTTGTGTCAGACTTATAGGGAGCCAGATGGACAAAAAAGCCACATAAGACTCTGGAGCCCTGGGTTTGAAACCCCTGGGTTAGGCATTTAATCAATAACAATTATAGTATCCAGTTCATGAATGCTGAAAGTGCAAACATTTTCTGCAGGTTTTTCAGTATGAAGTTTTAATGTTCATAGGGGAAACTGGTTGCTAATAATAATAATAATAATAATAATAATAATAATAATAATAATAATAATAATAATTAAAAACAACAACGAATTGAATTATTTAAAAAATGAATAAAAATAACTTTATCCACAAAATCATACTAAACAATCTGGATATGTGATAAAGGGCTGCATGCATTTGTTTCTGTTTATGCAGTTTAATTTTTCTTACTAGATCGAAGAACTAAGCGAAAAGTGAATGACGGTGAAAAAAAATCTGTGAATAATAAAATACAAATCTTATTTTGGCTTTGTCTTTGCAAATGTGTTTAAAATTAGGTGCTCAATGGTGTTTTTGCGCAAACAGTCTTTGCCAGCGTGACTTTATAATGTTTATCCAGCTGGTGTTAAAATGGTTATTGCATTGTACTGTAGCTCCTTTTATTTTGGATTCATTTTATTTGCAGCTGGATTCCAGAGTCTTGTTTTAATCTTTTTTTTTAGTTTCAGTTTTAGCTGTTTTTATGATAGGAGTAGTATTTATCAGAAGTTAAGAGCCAAGAACGAGTTTTACAATAAAAGCAGTCATGCATGTAGAAGTGTCACTGTCAATAGGCATTTTCGCCAAAGCCTCAAACTGGTTGCTTTACTAAATTAAGTAAATTCTAAAACTTAAGGCTTTTTTTTTGTCTTTTTTTTTTTCAGTTATGTTGGGTTTTTTCTTTCTTTTTTCCCCTCTAAAATATATTAATTTATTTTTGATAACTCAATAATGGAATGAAAGTCATTTATTCCCGGGTTTTTATAAAAATGGTCTTAATCAGTAGACTGCTGGCTGGTTTAGTGAATTACCCCTCTAGAAGCAGCAGTCCTTCTTTGAGCTGGTGACTTGGCCTACTTGGTGCACCACGGGATAGCTCCCAAATAGAGGTGTGTCTGTTCATTCAAACTACATCCTGGATAAAGGCTCCTGTGTAAATGTTGGAGGTGCGTCACAGTGCTGGTATACTCAGAGTGAGCCGTATAAATCATAAAGACAAGTTTCACAAATACTTTAAAGTGGTTTGGATTATAAGCGTATGTGTCCTTTCAGGATCTAAAGGCTACTCAAGCGTGTTATTAAATTGTAATTATGTGATATTGAGAAGGAACAGGATGAGGTTTTGGCGTTATGTAACAAACTGTCACGTACATGTTAAAGTCTGACGTCTGTTTTAAGGGATGCAGACTAAAAGCTTTATCACTCTGAGCTTTAATACAGTTTAAATATTAATTTGTGACATGCAAATTTTGGCTCAGCGTCCGTTTTCGTATCAGACAGCTTTCAAATAAATGCAGTTAATTGAATGATAAAAGTGGCACATATGATTAAAATTTAACCAGAACGTCACTGATGATGTGTTTCATCTGGTACCCGATTAATCAAAGATCTCATTATATTAGCTATAAAATGACAGATGTCACCTTGTTGTTGACCTTGGGACACCGTTTTAAGTGAAGACACTAAAATCTCACAAGTACTCAAGGAAGAGCTGTATTTCTTGTGAAAATGGATAAGTGCCTGCAAAATGACTGATGTGGCCTTGACCTTAGAGCACACTTTGGGTGAGGACCCATCACGTCTTTATTGCGTGTACACTTGATTAAAGTCTGACTAATATTTGATGAGGTGTAGCCATTAATAAATTCGTGAATTGTGGCTTGGTTAATGATGGACACATTGCCGAAACATAAACTCATAGCCCATTGACCAGATAACCTAACTGGTGCTCTGCTCCTTCAAAACAAGCTCTAAATGGTCCATTAGACTCCATTATTTACTGTTGCAACTTCCTCAATATTATTTTGTTCCACACTTTACGATTTAAATTGGTCAATCCCTCGTTAACTGTTGACAGACGCTTAACCTTCACCTTTTCTATCTATCCATTAGTTGCGTTAAAGCTTTTGTGCAATTAGTCTGACAGATTTTTTTTTCCAATTTGTCCTTTAATTTAATCTTCTGTTCACTTAGTTGTTGCACAGACTTTTTTTCCTTTTACTTTCCAGCTACTGGGAAATCCTGACAGGTTAGGACAGCTGCGAACTCCACTTTGATTCTAAGGAAAAGTTTGAGATATTTCAACCTGTAAGCTAAAATTAGGCAAATAAGTAAATAACTAAATGAAGCAACACCCTCTGAGTCAGGTGTGACTGCTTTCTGATCTGATATGATCTGATCTGATGCTTGATAAGTACAGGCCTGTATCTTTGTGTCAGAAAGCAGGGCTAGTTATTCTTAATGGCTGAAGTATATTGCAGTGCCTCTACTCCTCCAATACGTCAAGTCAGCACATAGCATTATAGCACTTAGGCAAATGAACCCAGTACTCAAACCCCATTACAGTAACTTGGGTCACTCCAAGCGGAGGAAGGCAGTAAGAAAAATGCAGCATTGCTAATGTTTACAGGTTAATGCATCTGCAGCACTAGGTAGTAAACAGGAACATCCATCTATCAGTGTGAACCCTGTGAGTTCAGTCTGTTGTAGCCTTTTAAACTTGGCATTTCACAAACAAGTTTTAAATTTGACAAGTGTTGAATATAGAGGGGGGAAAATGCATTCAGTGATGGTTATCAGTCACCTTATCTGTTAGATGCACTATAGGTGACAAAATAGGGTACAAGTTTTGACATGGTTTTTCATGGAAAGGTTAAATTGCATGGCAAGTTTGATGATCGCAGATGAGGAAAAAGATGAAATGATTATCAAAAGATTAAAAAAAAAAAAAAAAAAGTAGTCTACATGAAGACTATAAAAAGGCTGACATGAGACTGGAGATAATCAGAAAAGGGAGATTCAGTATTTTAAAAAGCAAATTAAGAATTTTACGGTCAGCGATGAGGAAAATTCTTTATCATCTTTGGATGCTAATTCGTTGAGTGACGAGAGTGATAAGGAACTCTCGGAGCTCTCAAGGCTGAATCATGAGAACAAGGAGCTGTGTAAACTAGTGCATGACCATGTAGTGCTTGAAAATGAAAAATCTTGAAGATCCCTGATGTACTTCACCAGCGGTCAATAAACCAGGCCAGAACACCTGCTTATACCAGCAATGTGCTGCAGCTAGACCCTGGTTAAGAACTCTGAGTTGGGAAGCGAGCAGTTTTCCAGTTCAGCCGCTCTGTCCTGGTGGCTACGAGGATGCATCAGTGAAGAGGATTATGGGGGATCAGCAAGCTTTAGAACAAACTGCTGTTCTCCGTTATTTCATGCTTCAATGTGGAGCAAAACTGGCGTGCACACAGACTCCAACTTGCACACGCAAACACGGTCAGTCCTCTTAAGGCTGAGCTTTAGGCACTGCCCTCTGTTTTCCTCCAAACAGTGACGGCATGTTTTTGTCTGCCTGGCAGATGCTCTGGCCTACTTTTCCTGGCAAGCCCTGGCACATCTCCACGCCCCATAATCCACCTCTGGCCACGTGGATCCTGGATTCTCTCCTCAGCTCTTTTACCTCTCCCATGTTCCTGTCTCTATTCAGTGTGAAAGTAAAACATTGTGTGTCTTTCTGTCAATTTCTGTGGCTAAGGAAAATAAATCCTTAGTAATTGGGATTTTTGAGTTTCTTGTTTGTTTTTGTTTGTTTTTTAAATTCTGTGTGTGGTTAGGCTGGGTTGGCTTTACAGTCAAATTTAAAGAGAAAAGTTCAACTCAAGTTAAGCTGTTATTGACATGCTTTTCCTTCTTAACTCACTCCAGCCAGCAACTCCCCTCATATCTGGAATAATGTGAACATCACAAGACTCTCCTTTCCCTTTGGACAGAGGACAGATAATGTAGTATTCACTCTGCTCTTTATTATGAATTTAAAACCATAGTAATTTGAGTAATTTAACCTTATTTGACATTTCTCCTTTTAACTTGTTGTTTGTGTCAAAATAGAAAGTTGTTTTTTTGTTTTTTTTTAAATGGATTTCTAAGACTTATCACATGCTGTTGGTTATTTAAAATGAATATGTGTGTCAGGGAGAGTTTATGTAATGGAGAGCAACAAGCTGGTCAGAGATTTAGGTCAGGAAATCGAAAGACGGCAACTAATCTCCTGTGACTGACGTTGAAGGCTACATGTGCTGCAGTGTCATGTTGGGACCAAGATCAGTTTGTATGACAGGGCAGGATGATGAGTGTTAACCTTTGGTGTATGTTATTGATATTTCATTTAAAAAAATGAATGGGAGAAAGGTAGGTAGGCGTACATCGATATGTCTGAAATTTTTAAGACAGAAGGAAAACTTCCTGCGTGACAAGAGATCAGAGGGCACTTTCCATGCCGTGCAGCTGGTGATAAAATTAGACTTGTTGTCGGCAGATTAATCAGTTCTCGCTTTGTTGCCTCTGCAGTTTTGTCTCCTCTGTGTCAACCCAGTCAGTTAGTACAGTACAGTTGATTCGATGAGGCTGAATTGCGTCTCCCGATACTGAATGCGCCTAAAGCCAACAGGAAATATCAGGGGATTTGTCTGCTCGGAACCAGCACAGACATGTAGCTATTGCCTCTCTGTGCATCTGCCTATAAAGTGTTATCTTCAGCATTATTAGGAATATTTCTTGCTTTTAGAGACTAATATGCAAATAGCAAAAGACTTATTGAAAGTCCTAGGACCATATGAGTTCGGTCAGGAAACAAGAGGAGAAGCAGAATGGGGAAGACTCTGCCAACTGCTGACTCATGCTCCTCCTCCTTGAGCTTAACCCACTACTGGTATGTAATAAATGCCATACAGTGTGTTGCAGTGTTCTCCCCACTTCTTCACTTGTGGGTACTATGTTCCCCCTCCCACTGTTGCATACACTTTTGAATTTTAAAAAGTAGGTCACAGTACACCCCCAAGGCTGATACTCTCACATCAGCTCCTCTTTTTTGTTTTTATTTAGTTATATTTTATCTGTTTTTGTTTTGTTTTGTTTTTTTTCCTCCTCTCTTCACCAGCCTTACCTCCTTACCTTCGGAAGAAATGTCAACACTGAGGTCTTTCTGCATCATCCCCATGAATGAATGGAGCCAGGCCAAACAGTGCCTCCCACTTGTTTGACATTTTGGTTTGGGTTTAAATGTCTCAGTACAAACAGCGTATTTGTGCTCTTGAATTGCTCCGTATACAACCCCAATTCAAAAAGCAGAACACTGTAAAGCTAAAAAAGGAACGCAATCATTTGTAAATATTGTAAACCCATATTTTATTCACAATTGAACTTAGAAAACTTATCAAATGTTTACCTGCCTTTTACACCGTGTCCCACTTTTGGGGGGAATTGAGGTTATTTATTAATCTTTGTATTTGAATATTTTTCATTTGATTAGACACATTTATGACTTTGCAAGTTTCCCTTTAAACACTTTCCCAGTGAGTCACATTGTGGATGATTGTGAGATTTGCATTCATGATCAAGGAAGTTTATACACAGACGTGTACTGTGAGATCTGTTTGTCACCCATCTGCATTTTACACAAGGGTGCTTATCTGAGAGATGGAATGATAGTTTTAAAAAAAATGATAACAAGCAGTGTTTAGTTGATGCATCACTGAGCATGCTTTGCACAGAAGCAGCAGCTGCAAAGTCACTTCTGAAGTCACCTTTTTTACTTTTTCCATTTGACCTTATTGGCCTTTATCTGAAACTTGAAAGTGAAAAAGTCTAGGTTTCATCAGGCAAAAATAAGGAAATAATCATATCAGAACTTGGCAAAGTATCCAGAGGATGTCCGATCTTTGCAAAATTTGAAATTATTCTAAGGCTTTGTGGCAGTTGTAGAACAGCTTTACGTAAGCAGATCATGCAGAGTCAAGAAATCAAAGGACAAAGCTGCAGGCGTCTTATAGCTGAAGGTTTCTGACCAAAACCACACAGGATCTTGTTTTAAAAAGACAGCTCAGACTCCAAAATTATCTGGTACCTGTCACTTATTATATTTCCTCTATAACAATAAAAGTACAGTTGGTGTGAAGATTTATATGTTAAATTGATGGGTTTGCACTGTTTCAGCTTCTGAATTGGTGTAATACATGGATAGAGGGAAAGTGAAAATAACATTACTTCATCTTACTCCTATTTTTGCTACACTGATTATTTGTCTTCTTTCAGACTCTTAACTCAGACACAGCCTCTTTTATCTTCCATCTCGTGATCGACTGCTTGTCTCTGTGTAATTACAGGCCACGCATGCAGTTATAAATGACTTTTGGATAAGTCACGAAGACTAAAAAGGTGGAAGCAACCAAAAGGAAGCTGCACAGCGCAGCTGTTGCATGTTGACGTGATGTGTTTTCACTAATTCTTAGCAATGCCATTATTGATTCAGCTTTACTGGTCAGATTCTTTCCTTGACTTGACACACATGTGATTCAATAGATCTGCAATGCAACAGTTGATTGGTTTAGGAAAAGCTTGCACTACAAGCTTTGCGACTATGCAGTGATGGTTTTTGTTCCCTTATTTCTCTTCCTGTACAAAGAGTATGGAAGAGTTTTGCAGGCAAGGACCTGGTGAGCGATTTGAGGTGGCTGTAGCCTGAAACCTGTAACAGAAGTCTATTATAATCCAAAATAAAACGAATTGGATAACATTTTTACAGCATTCATTTATATTTAGGCTTTCTTAGACAAAGAAATGGAGAGATTTCACTATAACCAAGGACCTTTTACTGTTTGTAACAGTTGTGTTGCCTGGTTAGAAAGCAATGCCGCCTGTGCAAATACCCTCTCAAGCATGGCATGTCAGTGTCAGGCACATGGCATGGATTTTCCTGGAATTTTTGTTTTTTCAGAAGATTTGAGTAAATTTTGTTCCTTTTTGATATTAGGGTAAAGAGTCTGTATTTGACTGTGTGGGCATCTATGATTCATATGTGTCTGTGTGTGAAACACTGTTTTACCTTTGGAAGGCATGGAGTAGCTCTGACTTGACTAAACATGTGTTTTAATGATTTTTCTGCTCTTTAGTCAGCCTGTGATGATTGGGTAACAAATCAATATTTTCATGAACGTTAATGTTTGTTTAAAATTGAAGTTAAAAGTATTTTAGGATAAAACCATTAATCATCCCTGTTGCATACATGGATGCCACGTTGACCTCATGATATGCTAATGGTCTGTTACATAATCTCTCGACGTCACTGAATGGACGATGTCTTCCCTTTACATCCATGTGTGTTTGAGTTATAAGGGGTCACAGGAGACATTTGAAACGCAGCACAAAATATCTTAAAGCTACGGATCTAAGTTTAGTCAGGAAGATACATTAGCTTGTGCTCCATATTTACTCCTTAGTGTCTGTCTAGTGATTGGCTCTTAGGGTTCCCCCTCTGGCTTTGTGGCTCATTTTATCACCTTTGGGGGAACGCTTACACTACGAGGTGTTAACACATATACGTTCGTGCACATATTTCATCATTTCATTTTGACAGCTGTGTCAGGGTTTTTGTTGGCTTGGAATGGGCTTTTGGAGCTGGCTATGCTTGTAAGCATGAACCATCCACATACAAAAGAGTCGATGAGTCTGTATGATTTTAATTTAAAAGCGATCTATTAATTTTTCTGTTTAACAAAAAAAGATGTCTGTCATACTTGCATAAATGAAATGCCAATTAACAAATGTGGTTAAAATATGTTTGTGTAGCAACCTGTTTCTAAAACAACAGTAAATTGAATTCCTCGGTTTTAGAGTTTAATACTCTTTAGAATTGAGCTCTGGCAAAGATATAACACTTTGCTCCTCTGCCCAATATTTTAAACTGGGGTAAAACCATAGACTGGGCTGTGATTCATTTTGCAATAAACTGAGTCATCTTTATTTTAATAGGCAGTATGCTGTATTATTTTAAAAATTTGAAAGGGGACCTATTGTTCTAATTTACAACTCCATATTTGTTATAGAGGATCTTTTTATGATTTACTGTTCAAATTTTTATAGGCCCTGTTGAGATATTGGCTGATTGTATCTGTTTTGACAATTTTAATGGTCAATAAATGACACTTTAAAAAAAGTATGAGCGATGTTGCGAAGTTTGTTCAGAGGGCGCTCTGCAAATTCGCTCCAGAGAGCAGAGTATGAACTACTAATTCATGGCTTTGTTATATTAATAAATTGATCCCCTTTTAAATTTGTTGCATTTATCTTTGTAAAGACTCCTAGATGACACATGTTATTCAGTTTTGTACAAATATTAGGGGGGAAAAAAATAATTCTATCAGATCACCAAATGTTGGCATGAGTCATGTTATACTGGGGCTTGTTGAACCCCATCAGCAGAACCTGATTGACTATAGCATTTGTTTTTAATTATATATTATTATTATACTGATATGATACTGATATTTGATTGCGGGTTTGGGTTTTTTTGTGTGGGTTTTTTTTTTGTTTGTTTGTTTGTTTGTTTGTTTGTTTGTTTGTTTGTTTGTTTTTTTGTTTTTTTTCATTTTATTGATTTATTTTGTTCACTTTTAAGTTGAGATTTCAGTCGATCACCATAAAACATGAGCAGATTTCCCTTACATTTATGTATTTATTTACACTCTGCCCAACTCTGCTGAGATCTGCTGATTGTGTTTTTGCTGCATCAAGTGTTTGTGTACACTTGATGAATGCTGTTACTAATGAATCAGCAAAAAGCATATATCGCCTGATGATATCGGGCCTGCCACCAAAGACACTAGCCCTCAGTTTCTCTAATATCTGAAAGAGAAACAATCTAATTTAACCATCCCTTTAAGCCAGCTTCTTATTGCCTGACCTTCCTAAACAGAAGGTTTGGTGAATGTCTGTGCCCGAGATGACTATTAGAAAGATTTTCCCTCTTGTTTACATCATACACATCCAAAATCCAAGTAAACATTTAGAGTGGTCTGAGTAATTCGCTCACAGGGTTTTCTTGTGACCCATTATCTGAGGAAAAATATAATGGGTGAACTTTATAAATGGCCTGTGAAGCTAGATTAGAACTTTCTTCAGTATTAGTATTTTGCACCTTCCCAGCTTGTGTGATCTGTTCATAAATCTTGAGGGTCACAGCTTTCAAAAGATGTTTTTCTCTCTATTTAATCTCTTCAAACATAGAATATACAGATTTCAGGGCTCTCTGAGTGACAGGACACTGACTTGCACAGATGGTTGTCTGTCAGTGATTGCGTATGTTGCTCACTGTGCATCTCCTTACTCCTGACAGCCAGGCTGACAGGGCGCTAACATGATTGTCCATGTGCTTCGCTCTCCCCTGACATTGACATTTGAGCACTCAAGGGGAACGGTTTCAGCCTGAGGATCACATGGTACTTGCGAGTAGAGCTGTGTCTTTTGTGTCTGTGCAACAGCTACTGATGGGCGTTTTTTATGCTTCAGGTTTGAGCTTTGTGTGCTTCCTTTCATAAGTGTACATGAGCTCTAGTTTAAACAAGCAGGCAGTTTCCATATTGTGGTTTCATTGGAACCTTTACAAAGCTTTGACACGGGTTGTTGATCTTCACCGACGTGAACTAACTGATTTAATCTGTTTAAGTGTCCTGTTTTGTTTCCCAAGGTAATTGCTAATGTGTGAGTTCTTTGTTTAAAGCGAAAGCCATTCAGTTTAACTAAATCTATAAGCCAAATGAGTGGCTCCAAGTCAGTATGCTGACTAACTTGTTAACTTAAGCTATCTGTCAGTTGATATTATAACAGGGTGAACTTGTTAAGACAGTTGAGACATACCTCTTGTTTCATTTTTCTTTTCATTTCTACTCCACTAATATAGTAATAACCTGAGAAACAGCTGTGCCTATCTTTCCTGCCTCCCTGCCTTGTTTCTTTGTTCAGTCTCTTGCTTTGTTTGCCTTTTATTAGCTCTGGTCTTGTGGTTTCATAACCTTTCCATCCTTGGTTGATCTCCTTTTTATTAACTCACTGTTGCAGTTGACATTTGACATTCATTTGATAGAAGGTTATCCCCCCTCTCCCAGTAATTTTTGAGATTATGTGAGTTTGAACACGCTGCAGGTTGGTGGAAGTTGGTGAACATAACCGCAAGTCATGGGAATCTCAATATCTCACAAAATGCTCATTTCACATGAAGTATGAAATGTGTGTAACTTTAAAAAACACACACACTTGTGTGTTTTTTAGTGTGTGTGTGTGTGTGTGTGTGTGTGTGTGTGTGTGTGTGTGTGTGTGTGTGTGTGTGTGTGTTTGCAACTTTGTCAATTCAGTAAATGTACTTTTATTCTCCTCACACTCAGTGATTTAATGCGACACCATTAAGAGCTAGGAATTAGCGAAATTTGCAGAACAGCTGGTGTAGAACGCCTGCTTGTTTTAATGGATAGGCATCGGTAGTTTGACAACAAGATACACGAAGAAGCAGTGCAGAAAGTGCTCAGGCTACACTGTCTTTTTTACCTTGACTTTCAGATGGCTAAAAGAATTAGAGCAATATCCTGAGCCAAATTTGAATCAAAGAAAATAGTTTGCCTTGAGCAGCTTATAAGAACACACATGACAAAAGGAATTTGGTTTACTCCGTTTTGTTCATGCAATTCTGTTCCTGTCTGTCTCTCCTTGTAACTTAATTTGCACTCCTTCCTTTGGTTTTAGCCCTTGTTTTGAATCTCTACTTTTGCTCTCCTGTACTCGAAGCTTTCTTTGTTCTCCTATAGTCAGTGCTTTAATTAACTGTGTGAGTGGCTCTTTCCCCCAAGGCTACTTAGGCTGTATATAGCCTAAGTATTTCTATAGTAATCCTTCTTTTTTTTTCCCTCTCTTTTTTAAATGTATATAAAGGCTTATAAATGTTCTAACAAATCTTCTCTTGTTTGTCTTTCAGGTACCCTAGTCAACATGTCTATTGTTCAGAGCAGAGCTTGTCCGGCTCAGGTCAGTCTCGACAGGAGAAAGATCCCGATGGCCTCGAGCAGGAGCAGGACTCCACGCAAAACAAGGTGTGTGGAAGTTTTGGCCTTTTCATGTATCTCAGCTTTTGATAAACAACTGTAACAGACTACAATTCGGAGACTTGTACAATCATTCTTTATGTGAAAAACGGAAATAGTCGTCTTAAAACCAAGTTGTACCTGTGAGAGTTGGGTCATGAACTTTAGTGACCCAGTAAACCCTGACGAAAAATGGACTGGTGTGTTTAAGTGGGCACCTATTGAGCCAGTTTCTGGCTCCAAAGCCCTTCTTTTTTTGGCTATGGTTCTTGTTATTTTAGTGACCTGCAGTGCTGTTCTGAGTAGGAAAGTCTTCAATTAGCAGTGTTTAAATGGTGTTTAAATAAGCTAACTTATTAAAAACTCACTGATATCCTGGAGACCAATATGTTGGTCCGTCAGAAGTGGATCACTGTCTGCCCAACTAAAATTCTTGTTTTACAAATAAGGTTAGGGACATACATTTGTGAGCATTTTCGAAGTATCCCTCCAGCAATTAATAATTATATATATTTTTGGGTAGGATCATATCAGACACTCTGGGCTTTTATTGCCTATTTTCTTTATCTTCTTCCTGTGATCTGATGGCTCACAAGTGCTGTATTTCAATTAATACTTTGCCAGTGTTGCGATGTTTATAATAGCCTAAAGATACCCAGCTAGCTGTTGAGTGGCAGATAATTGTGTCAACTAGTGTAAAACCCTCCAAAATCTTTCTAGTATTTACTTTTTTCTTCATTGACATCAATCACAACCCATCTTTATACATCAACTAGGTAACTATAGCTGACCAATACCTTCTAACATCTGGAAGAACGGCTCCGCTGATCACTTTAATGGAGTTTAGTGAATCTGGGCTGTTTTTAAACATGAATGGTACCTCTGAACATCTTTGCTTTAGGCAAACAAAAGAGTATTTGGATCTGAAAATGGCTAATTACATCAGACTTAACAAGCACAAAGAGAACCGGAAGACTTTATCTGGGAACACATTGAAAAATAGCTTCCTGCGACTATCCAAAGTGTAGTCGGTGGCTATCCAGGCCAAGACTTCCTGTTCCATCTGCCACCATCAAATGTTGATAAGATTGATAAAATGACAATCTGAGTAGTTGGCAGACAATAATCGATGGTTATGACACTGCATTTTGGAGGAAAAAAAATAGACAATTTAAATTTTCATTCATTTATGATGAAAAATAACATAATTTTACACTTTCAATTACTCTTGCACTCACAGATATGCAATATAATCATTGTCCCTAATCAAAATAGTTGTCATTATTTTGTATATTTTTGTGTAATTATTTTTGTGTATCTTCATCTATTAATCGCACTTGTGTGGAACTCAATGCTTTTTTTTTTTCTTCTTCTTCTTCTTCTTTAGGTTATATTTATGCAGAAATACAGAAAATGGGGCTTGTAAACTCTATAAGGGTAGGAGATAATGAAAGGGAAAATGGCATTGGTTGTTTAACTTTAAAAACTAAAATGATAGCGAAGCTCTTCCTCAAGACTTAAAATTACATGTGGGGAAAAGTGGAACCAAATCCAGGTAAACATGCAATTGTTAGCCCTTTATTAAAAAAACCTGGCCTTGACCCTTTAGTTTGCTCAAATTTTAGACCTATTTCAAGGCTTCCATTCCTTTCAAAGTTATTGGAAAAAATAGTTTTTACCCAATTAAATGCGTTTTTAGATGCTAATGGAATCATGGAACTTTTTCAGTCTGGTTTTAAACATCTACACTCCACTGAAACGGCACTTTTACGTGTTTTTAACTATATCTTTTTAGCTACTGATTATGGAAGTTCCGTGATCCTTGTGCTTTTAGATCTTACTGCAGCGTTTGACACTGTTGACCACAATATTCTTATCTCTCGTTTGGAACACCTGGTTGGCATCAAAGGTGCAGCACTGGATTGGCTTCGCTCATATTTGAGTTGCAGAACGTTTAGTGTTAAAGTTGAAAATTTTGAGTCCACCTCAGCCCCCCTTCCTTGTGGGGTGCCCCAGGGCTCAATCCTTGGCCCTCTTCTTTTTTCATTATACCTGCTCCCTTTGGGGTCTATTTATAGAAAAAATGAAATATCCTTTCACGCAGACGACTGCCAAATTTATTTGCCATTAGCACCAAATGGCCCAGGCTCCATCCAAATCCTTTTAAACTGCCTTGAAGATGTCAAAGCTTGGATGGCTCTGAACTTTTTGAGTTTCAATGAGAGTAAAACGGAGGTGATTGTATTTAGACCTAATAATATTTCATGCAACCCGCTTGTAAATTGTGGTTGGCTAGGGTCTTATATCAAGCAGCATGTGACAAACTTGGGAGTCATTATGGACTCAGATTTTAAATTGAACAAACATATTAATTCGGTGTTGCAAAAAAGCTTTTTCCAGCTGAGGCAAATAGCAAAGCTGAAGCCAGTTTTGTCAAGACGTGACATGGAGAAGGTAATACGTGCCTTTATTTCAACACGGCTTGACTATTGCAATGCACTTTATGTTGGAGTCAGCCAAGGGTCTCTTGCTCGTCTTCAGCTCGTTCAAAATGCTGCTGCCCGCCTCTTAACTGGTACCCACAGGCATGAACATGTAATACCTATCCTGTCTTCTCTTCACTGGCTTCCTGTTCATTACAGAATTAATTTCAAAGTCCTAACACTGGTTTATAAATGCCTTAATGGTCTTGCTCCCCCATACCTTTCCGAGTTACTTCAGCCTTATATTCCTTCACGGACCCTCAGATCAGCTGACCAGCTGCTGTTGGTTGTCCCAAAATCAAGGCTCAAATGCAGAGGAGAACGAGCCTTTTCAATTATGGCCCCAAAACTTTGGAATACGCTGCCTTTAAATATTAGACAGGCATCTTCGTTTCCTGTTTTCAAAACGCTTTTAAAAACACACCTTTTTTCGATAGCGTTCAGACTGGCGTGAGTTGATATTTGTGTGTTGTGTTGATATTGATAGTTTATGTGTTTTATGTTTTATGTAAGTGTCAGTGGTTTTATCTTGTGTTTTACACTTTGTTTTTGTACAGCACTTTGGGCAAACCTTTTGTTTTTAAATGTGCTATATAAATAAACTGGATTTGGATTTTGGATTTGGATAAATGGTTACTCACAAAGCTGAGTAACCAGCCCAGTTACACGCTGTCAGAACCTGGTCTGCTCTGCAGAATCAGTCATAGAGGTTGATGTGATTTAGGTTAGGACCTGCCCTGTGGGTTCAAACTTGAAGCTCTACATGTTTTCTCAGGCTTTCGTGGCTAAATATTGTCTAAACTGAAAGTAGTTCATCCAAAGTGTGTCGATGTCATTGGAGCCATTCGAAGTAGGACGAGGAAAATTGTAGATCGCCTCACTTTTTAAAAAATTTGAAATGCTTCTCTGTATTCATGTGTCAGTGAGTGTCAGAATGAATGATAATTTGGGGAAGTGAATGAGTTTTGGTATGCATTTGTGGGCACAGAAGAAAAAGAATCATTGTTTGAGGTCCAACAACAAACAGCTCTGCCAGCAGCCCTGGCAGTCGGTCATTAGCCTTATAATGTTGCCTTTGTCCATCGACAAAAGGCTTTTTCACATCAGGAGATGGAAAGACCTTTTGCTTTTGACATTTTTACATACAAAAAACTAATTTTTAGAATAAAACCCAATCTAGTAACAATGCCAGTAATGTCATTAACTTGTATTTCTTATCCTGTGTTCTTATTATTCATTTTCTCCTAGGTGGTGGAAGAATGGAAGACACACACATCATACGATATGGGGCTAGAGACCGAGAGAGCAGCACGAGAGAAACTACAAAAACAGAGCATACACCATGAAGAGGTAAAAAGACACATCAGTTATTGGAAGTTTTCCAGATTATCGCTCAAAGTTAAGTGACAGTGAACAGGATACTAAGGCAGGCTTTAAAAAAATAGTGTCAATAAAAAAAGGGAAATTGAGGTTGTAAATACCTTAAAGGTGGAGTGTGAGGCAGAGCTCAGCTTTTAAGTGTGCATCATAAACTCTCAAAAGTATATTGTGTACGTGGGACACAAACACATGAACTGGAAAAGGAAAATGATGAATAATGTTGATCTTAATCTGATGGCACTGATCTAGGTGAGCAGTTAAATTGCATCAGAAATAGGGCTGTGCGATATGACCAAAATCTCATATCCCGATATAAGACGTCTATCGTCCGATAACGTTATAAATCACAAATTTAACATTTTCTGTAAATTTTGTGAATCTCGGGCAGCTCGACTTGCGTGAAGTGTTTCCAGCTGGGCGTCATGTAGCTGGAGTCCAGTGTTTTAACCGATGCATGAAACTATATATTTTTAGATATAAGTTGTAAAGACCGCCGTTTTCTTTGAGTATTTATTACACAGCGTGCTGCGGGGAAAAGCCTGTTCTAACGTTTGAGTCTAAGGTTTATTTTTTTAGCACCTGACGGCTCTTTTTTGCTTCTCATCCGTAAATACTCTGCAAACTCTTTCAGGTGATTCCGTTTATTTTGAAAAGTCTCAACAGGATCTTGAGCTTTATTGTGAAAGGTTTATGTGGAAAATAAACAAGCGGACAGCGATGGTTTTACCGTCGTTGTTGCTAACGACAACGCATAAAACAGGCGCTTGTCCGTCCGAAGTGTGGTTATATTAAATATAAGAGAAAGAGAGAACTTTAAGAAATGAATATAACCACTACAGTGACCATCAAAACGATGAAAAAATATTGCCGTAAACGTTTATTTTGCGACACCACGAAACAAACGATAGCGTAAAATGAAACGGTAGATGTTTTTATATCATCATCCGATATATATCGTTATATCGAACAGCCCTAATCAGAAATGTACCTTTTCTTCTGTTACCAGACTGTGAAGCCACAAGAAGCTGGAGAGGAAGAGACAAAGCTAGATCCAGAGTCAGATACTGTACCTGTTGCCCCTGAGCCAGAACCTACCCCAGATCCCCAGGCTGACTTGGGCCTGCAGATTCACACACAGGACCACGACCATGATGCCCCAGTGCTCGCCACTCCAGAACCAGTTCCAGCACAGGGCCAAGTGACCACAGATACCCCAGCAGAGATTTCAAGTGAACCAATTCCCAGTCTAGACTCAAACCCAGACACATCCCCCGATGAAGCTGAAAACAAACCTACCTCACAGAGTGCTGGGCTGACCCACACAGGGTAAGCTCAGATTCACTTCATCAAGCCAATGATCTGGTGTCTTTCAAGAGAAGTTGGCTATAACCACAAAACTGAAATTGGAGAACTGAATTTCTAATCCTACATTGCTAAAAAAAAAACCATAGAACATGTTGTTCTTCTTAAGGTTAAAGCCAGTTTCACGACAGTCCAGGTCTAACGTAATCTGTTTCAGTGCCACTATTGTCATGTCAGACATTGCAAATGTGTTTTGGTATTTTTGCTTGACTTTTGTTTCCCTCAGTTGCTTTTTCTTCACAATTATTTACACAAAGCGACTCATCACACACTAGAAGATGAGTCTAAAGAAGATCTGACCCCATGGATGTTTCAGTTATTTTTCATGGAGCATTGTGCTGGAGCAAGGGACTGTTTATTTATTTTTTTCTAATGGTTTTTGTAATGGAAGTTTAAAAAAAATAAATAAAGAGAATCATCCCTATGGACCTGGAACTTTGACCCAGATTAGTCTAAATATCTCCTACAACAACAACAACATGTCCTTCCCATGGTATCTTCTGTATTCAGAACTGGGACATTTCAATCAGCATTTCAAGTCCTATTCAGCTATCCACCAGCAGCAGCCAACCACTCTGCCCCCCTCTTCCTTTTCTCTCCCTCCCGCTCTCATGCCTCTGTGTCATTTATCTCCTCCCCATTGTCCCCATCCCGCCCTCTCCCCCACCCTACCCTCCTGTCTGCCTTCCCCAGTGTAAGGAGGTGTGGTAAACGCCATGTCCTTTCTTTCCCTCAGTGCAGTGCGGGTTGCCAGTGCAGGAGATGAATTCCCAGTAGACAGCTTTGTCTTTGCTGAGCACTCTGATTCACAGTGCGGGGTCATTCCCCCCGAACTGGCAACCTGTGAAAGCTCCCCTTTTGGCAGCCCTCTCCTCAGGTGAGTTTCTAACCACCAGAAGCCAGTCAAAGCACAGAGACTGATAATGAAGGTACAAGCTACACCTCTCTGCTGTGCCCAACCGTCGACCGCTGGCCTTGCTCTCTACTTAATGTTGCTTTTTTTTTTCTTTTCTTTTTTTTAAATTTCCCTTCTTTGTTTTGCCTGCTCCAACCAAGGATTTTAAAAAATGTCAAACTCAATTTTGTTATTATTTTTTTTAACTCACATATTCGACATAGCCTTGAACTTTTTTATTTATTCCATGCCCTTCTGTTCCTTTATTCTTCCCCTGTCCATTTCTTTCTGTTCCCTCTACACCACATTGGTCCCCTCTCTGTGATGTAGCATGGATGAGGCTGTCACAGAGGACCAGCAGACAGATCAGAGGCACAGCTCTGTTCCTGAAACAGAAATTCAGTCCACCTCAGGCCTAGTGGACCAGGAACAAGAGCAGCGTGGGGTGCTGGAAGATGGGCTGTCTGTTTTGGACCAAGTGGGCAACACCTCACACCACCAACACAAAGAACAGCAGGTTAGAGGCTTTGTGGTGTTTGGGAATTGTTATTTCTGTTGAAGCAAATCACATGTAGCATATGGCTTGAGGCATTACAAAACTGCTGGTATCATGATTGAAAATTTGACAGCTGGACACGTGGTGGGGGAAAAACTTAGACCAAGGTACAGTCAGCGTCCTTGTTTCAGGTGAGCTGTTCCTGAAATATGATCTGAGGGAGAAGATTATTTTGGAACAACTGCTACGACATGAGCACTGAGCTTGGATATAATAAGATCGGTGGCCTAAGGTTGAGTAAGTCCACCTGTCTGCACAGACTGCAAAACTTTCCAAAACCTGCCGTCTCGGTGGCCATGAACATTATAAATATTCAGCATGCACATCTGTTCTAGCAAAGGGCAACATTTGAATGTTTCAGTTTGAAAATGCTGAGTCAGCCTGCTGTCAGTTGCTTTTTCATGGTTGAAGGACGATTGTATCCGGGGAAAGTGTTTAGTTTCAGGGGACGGGAGGGCTTGTGTTCATGGTGTGTTTGTACCTCATTTTGCTGATTTGGAGCTGAGAACTAATGACTAATCTGTATGTGGCCGGCAATGACTCTTGTTGGGCTGTTAGGGTGTTTTACATAAGAGGCTGTCTGAGTTGTGGATTTTCAGAATCAGGCTCTCTTGTGAGGCTCAAAGGGGCACTTATATAATCCATCAAAATATTAATCACAGCTCAGTGCATCTCAGTACTTCAGTCGCCACGGGCTAGCTTTACTACCATGAATAGAGGATGGGCATCTTTTAGTTGTTCTACCACACATTATGCTTGTATAATAAGGTACTTGCTTAGTGAGTCACTGATGCCAAGTAACCTTGTTAACAGAAATTCAAGGTTTACTTCATCCACCGTGTAAATATTTTTTGCATATTATTTGGTGTCTGATATTACATTCTGGATCTGTGTGTATGTTTCAGACAGGGGAAACAAACAATGCCAGGGAGACTGATCCCTCTGTGCCCAGCAAAGAGGACATCCCTACCTTTGATGAATGGAAGAAGCAAGTCATGGAGGTGGAAAAGGAGAAAAGTATGTGGATTTATTGTACAGACACGAGACAACTCGTACAGGGATGACTAGAGACATGTCACATGAACAACTAAGTTCCTGTTTAAGTTTGGGTTCAGTGGCTTGATTCACAGCTTTGTTTTCTGAGGCACCTCAAAAATAGCTTGCTGATGTTAATCTGACTGTGACACAACATGTTTTATGCCATTGCTTCTGTAAACAAGACTACTTACTACCAGTTTGTATGCTGCGTCTTTTCTCGGTTGCATCCTTCCTTGTGTTCTGTTCCTGTATAGCTTCCTTCTTTTTTTCCCTTCCTTTTCACGCTATGCACACTTTGTGCAGCGGTCAGTGGAGCATGTGTTTATGCATGTTGTGTAATATCTCTATTCTTTGCGGTTTGGCACCACTCATTTTCAAGGCTCTCGAAAAGACCTAATGTAGTGCTTTCTCTGTCCAGGTCAGTCTCTCCATACCTCAACCAGCAGCAGCCCCCATCCAACAAAGAAGGTCCAGAAAAACTTCAAGAATAACTACGCTTCTGTAGAGTGTGGAGCCAAGATACTCTCTGCCAACAGTGAGGCCAAGGTTAGATGCACATCACGCCCTGCCGCCTACACACAAACGCGAACCTTCACACTCAAAAGGACAGACGTCATGCTGTCATTATGCGTCAACAGATGTGTGAAATGACTTTTTACTTGTTCGCTTAGCATTTAAGCTGAGACGGACATCTAAGCACACATGAAACCATTTTTGTCACATTTTGCCTGCAATTGTATAAGGAAACAAGCAAGATTAACAATGTTGGGGTGATGGTAGGATTTAAGTTCAACTTTTTTTCTTCTTTCAGAGCACGTCTGCTATTCTCATGGAGAATATGGACTTATACATGCTAAATCCATGCAGCAACAAAATTTGGTGGGTCCCACAATAATGGTTGGGTTTAACTGAGCCCAATTTTTAGCTTTACAAGTTTTTATATTAATTATTTTTTGCTTCTCTACAGGTTTGTGATAGAACTCTGTGAGCCTATTCAAGTAAAGCAGCTGGACATTGCAAACTTTGAGCTTTTCTCATCTACACCCAAAGACTTTCTAGTTTCCATCAGTGACAGGTATTCACTTGTTTGTTTGTTTTTTGTTTTTTTTTTCTCCTTTTAAGCTAGTGTGCAATTGAAAAACTACATTCAGCATGCTGTCAGACAGTTATAGCAGACAAAGCTCTGTGTAAGCCCCATGCCACACCATTTACTTCCCCTGTTCATAACGGCTCCCGCAACCCTTCAACTGCCTCATGCATGTTCCTGCATCGATTTTTATCTAATAATGGCCATTTCGTTATCTTAACCATGATATTTGTAGTATTTGCATTGACAAGCAGTGAAAAATAGTAACCACAAAGCTTCACAAAGGGATGTTCTTTTAAATTACTGACATAATACTTTTGTCCACACTGGGTTTCTGTTATGACTATAACATTCATTTAAAGCCCACCCTTTAATACCACTAACTCAGTTATGTAATGTTGCTTATTGCAACATCAGTATGACTATCAACAGATCTCTTTTTACTGTCAGTTTTGCTGACAGCCATGCGCCTCAGGTGTAGGGGGAAAAAACAGAAACAAACAGGCACCATGCCAAAAACGAAATTATGTACCACTGCAGGAAGGCTCAAGCCGTCCCACAAACACGCATCTGCGTAGCTGCACTAACCTGATCGAATGATTTGCATAGGCCTTGCATCTACATTTCCAGTGTTGTATAGAAAGTAGTGTGTTTTCAGTTCATTTCCACATGAAATTAAAAGTCAGTAGATGAGCGAATGAAGAGGAATGTCACTAAAATATGTCACTAAAAAATATTAAAAACCAAATTTTTATTATTTATTTATTTTTAGCTAAGGACATACATTGTGGTTATCAACTTAAGCATATAGAGACCTTTCAGGTATCCCATTTCCAAACTTGCACTGTGGCTAAATAAAGTTTCACAATAGTTTTGCATATTTTTTTTTTGTTATTTTTTGCTCATAATAAATTAATATTAAATGTTTTTTAATCAAGTACTTTTCTTTCTATCATCACTGGTTGGATGATATTCAGTTCCTCCTAGAAGAAGTCAGTTGTATTTATATATACCACCAGTTCACAACAGTTGCCTCACAGCTCTTTATATTGTAAGGTAAAGATCCTACAATATTAGCAAGAAACTGACAGCTATCCACCATAACCCATTTAGAAATGAGGGGAAAGCCAGTACTCTATAATTAAATCAGTTTCTAAACCAGTTTTGCATTCATTTTTGTCCCCTAGTATTATCACCTCTAAATTTAGTGCAGTCAGGGCTTGTGTTGTCTTTGTTAAAGATTTATATCTAGCGCTGTCTTGCTCCATAATGCCGATAATTGCCACTCTTAGACATGGCATGAATATAGTGACATTTGTATCAAACCCTGTGAGGTCATGCCAGATGACATGTTACAAAATCGATCTTCCTCACATTCACATCGTACGTTTCCCCTCTCTCTGTTGCAGATATCCTACCAACAAGTGGGTAAAGCTGGGAACTTTCCATGCTCGTGATGAACGGATAGTCCAGAGCTTCCCACTAGATGAACAGCTTTATGCTAAATATGTGAAGGTACTCCTGTTTACTTGCAGATAGAATAATAACATACCATAAAGTGTACATAAAATGTCCCCATTTTCAGTGGTATATTAGAAATCTTAGACATAGATATATACACATACTGACATGCTTATATACGGAAGTTAAAGGTGTAGCTCCAGGGAGTGTCTTGTGACTTAATAGAAAGTTACTGATGACATCAGGGCTGTCATCTTTTGAATAGCTAAATTATGGTGACTGTGAGGGCGTAACCGTTTACATGTGAGAATTACATGGTAGAGGAACTCGACGACTGTTTTGATTGTATTTAACATGTGAGTGTCACGACTGGCCGTCCTGGACAGTGTGGATTGTACTTACATCACGCTAGAGTTTATATTAAGCCGTGATCCTTTTTCAGGGCGCTTACAGTGGTTTCCACTAAGATGAATTTAAATTTCAGATGGTTAGATATTAGGTTTGCCACTGAATGTTAAGGAAAACTAAACAGACAAGAAGTATTAAAATAGTTTTTGTCCCTACACTCATGGTTCAGATTCCTAAATGCTCCCATATGTGGGATTCTGTCTCCATCCATAAGTCAAACCAGACGTGCCTCATTTCTGCTTAAATTGCAGCGTAACAAACAAGGCAAGGTGTTCATCGATGGATATCACTTTTTCTTTTTTTTTTCTTTTTTGTCATACACATAGCCTCCTAAGGAAATTTGTTGTCCATTGTATTTATGAAATCTGCTTCTTTCTGATTAAGTGTGTTAAAGGTTGGCTATGTAGTTATGTCTGTGAGCTTTCACATAACATGAGCCCATTATTATCTATAAAAATGGGTTTGAAAGTGTGATCTAAATCGGTGCTCTTCTAAACTGTCTCTTTCCTTAGAATCACTTTTGCCAATAAATATTCAGTGTAGACTTGTTAAGCAGGTGATTAATACTTGGATAATTATCCTTTTTTTATGTAACTCGTGGGTGTTTTGTGTAGGAACTTACTGTTGATTCACATCTATTCTGAACCAGTTTTGTTTCTATTACATAAACTTGTTTTTTTTAGATTTCAGCTTCATCTATTTTTAGTTTCTACTTCCTGAGCATCTTATTCTTTTTTTTCTTTCTTTTTTTAATGAGTAGTGAGCCTGTAAGTCTGTCTGTCTTTCCCTCAGTCTTGCTTGTGTCTTTCTTGCAGCTTATTAGAAACATCTGTTTAGTGTCTTGCCTGTGTACTGTTGCAGAATGGTGATCTTGCATATATCAGCTGTGTGTTTGTCGTAGAAGAGAGCTGAACCGTACACAGATTCTTGACTTCCTTGTAGCTTGAATCAGCTCTTACTGATTTCTTTTTCTTGTTTTATTTCTCTCTCCTTCTGTCTTTGTCTTCTTCTCGCATCAGATGTTCATCAAGTACATAAAGGTTAGCACTCTTCTCTTTCTGTCAGAGGTTATAATGGGCTGAAATAAGAACACTTTTATTTTTTGTATACTAAAATGGGCGAGTAGAGTTTCATCTTTAATGCATGTGGATAATAAACAAGTAAAACATGCACAAACTGTCAAAGCTTGGCAGTTCTACTAATTTGGTGGATTGTGGGTTCATGGAGTTGTGCATATTTTTATACTGTTTAATAGCTTAACTATTGTACCTGCAGGTTGAACTTCTCTCTCACTTTGGATCTGAACACTTCTGTCCCCTCAGTCTTATCAGGTAAGTTAAAGAATTTCCTTTATCTTCCTAGACCTTTCTCTAATCTTATCAACCCATGGGTGGCTGTAGCTCATCTATTAATTGGGAGGTTGGTGGTTCGATGCCTAGCTGCTTCCTGGATCCTCCAGTCTGCATGCCAAGTATCCTTGGGCAGGATGCTAACCCCAACTGTTGTTTTCCAATGCGTTTATATCAGAAAGCACCTACATAGAAAAAGCATAGGAAAAAGTGCTTGTGTGATTGGGTAAATTTGGCAAATTGTAAGAAGCGCTATTTAATAAAACCAAATAAAATGATATCTGGCATAAAAGTTAATATTTTCTAACCGTTATGCCATTCGTTTTTTGTTTGTTTGTTTTGAAGAACACTCTTATCGTCTTGTCTTGTTCCAGTTTACTTAATTAGATCTTGAAAGTTTCTGGAATCTGTCTTTTAAAACACAACCGCCTTTATCATAAGCAGGGTTGACAAACCAGCTTTTGGCAGGTCACTTTGATTTTATTACATCAATGCAAATTGTTATCCAGACAGCTGTAATTCCAGGAGCTCCGCTATATCATGAAAGGTCTGTTATGATTAGATTTTGTTGTTTACTTATTAGGCGCCACCTTAGTTGTTGTTTTTGTTGTTGTTGTTGTTGTTTTTTTTAGATTAAATTCTGAATGTTGTAAGACAGCTAAAATGTCTTTTCTTGCACAGTCAGTCTGATGATGAGGGTTCCTTAAGAATGTCCACATTAAAGACCTTAACTGCACAATCACAATAAGAAAAAAAAAAAAGGAATTAAAAATAAATAGAAAGATTGTTTTTTTTTTTTGGGGGGGGGGTTTGTAGTTAATTTCCCTCAGATGGTACTTCTTATAGACAGTCATCACTTGTCCATCCATATCCAACACATTGTTTAGTTTCCTTGACTTTTTATCTTTTATCTCAAAATGTTCTCAAGTGGCATTGTTTTCTTAGAGCTGCATCAAAAAATTCCACTGCCTCCGCTGTGTGGTAATTTCAACTCTTGACCTTTTCTGTAGGTCTGTTTGTGTAACGCATTGTTTTTGTGTGTTGTGTAGGGTGTTTGGTACCAGCATGGTGGAGGAGTATGAGGAGATAGCAGATTCTCAGTACCCCTCAGAGAGACTTGAGTATTTGGATGAGGACTATGGTAAGATGTTGACGTTGATTTCAAATGTACAAATTTGAAATTTGTATGTAAAAGACCGGAAATGGATGTGTTAATATGAAATGAATTCATACTGTACTTTCATCATTGTGCAAACCAGTGCATGTGCCACAAATCTATAGGTTATACTGGGCTCAAAAAGGCCAAAATACATTATTCTTCAAAGTAGTTACCAAATACATTACTTCGATTTCTTGCCTTTGTTTTCCAATTAATATGATTTTAATTTAACTGCTACCATGTGTTTCTCTTCAGACTATCCTCCTGGCTACCAACCAATAGAAGACAAGGCCTCCAAAAACCTGCTTGGTTCAGCAACCAGTATGTACACATACACACGTTCTTATAAATGCAGTCGTGAAAAATAGATTTTCACAGAACTTTATGCAGTTGAGCTGGTTCACTAGCTTGTTGAACCACTTTTAGTGGCAATAACTTGAAGATCAGTGTCTCACATCTTTAAGGAGGAATTCTTCATGTTGACGCAGCCCTCATGAGGTCCCTTCACACCATTTCAGTCAGATTGAGGTCTGGACTTGGTGCCATTGTAGTACCCTGATTCTTTTTTTTCTTTTTTTTTTTCTGTATTTGCTGCTGTGCTCTGGATCTTATATTCCTGTAACGTAACCCAGTTTGGGCCGAGCTTTTGCTGTTGGTCAGATGGCTTCAGAACAAAAGCGGAGAGCCCTACCTGATCGAATTTAAAAAAGCAATAAAAAAATTTGGCAACTGTCATGAAAAATGTTAATGAAAATGTTTCGTTACATGTCATCAAACTGCAGCTACAGTAATCTGGTGTTTCCATCCTATGTTAAAGAAGAACTATTTTATGATTTGTGTAAGTGTTTGGCTTTAATACTGTTTTATCCAGTCATAGTGCACACAGTTTTTTCAATTATCTCAGACCTCATACAGTTGTTGGTACAGCAGCCAACTTTATGGCCTGTTGGGTATGAACTCATTCACATACTGTTCAACTTGAAGTATTTTAACCCACTTGGTATCCTGCGTATGCACTGTGGGCTTTTTGGGTTGCATAAATTTTGCTGCTTGGCTTTATTTTTTTTATTTTTTTCCGGAAACCACACACACATGCACAAATACACTGGTGCCCTTCTGTCTCCTGCGTTAGCGAAGGAGGGGAACGGTGCACCCCTGAAAATGTACCGTGCACACAAGTCTCAGAGCTCTAACCATAAACCATAAAAGGGCTTCAGAGTGGATGGACCCTGGAGGAAAGGCTTAAAATAAAACTCATGACAGTAAATCCAGGGGACATAATATAGAAGGAGAATACAGTCATCAGAGAGAATGGTAAAGAAAAAAAAAAAGCAAAAACATATGGCACAATATGTGGTTTGGCTTTGATATGTGTTTGGCCTGAAGCTGCTGTCAGTCAGAAATCTCATGTCATGGAAAATAAATGCATTGCGTGCATGTTCTTCTTCTTTGTTTTAATTTTTTTAGATGCCATCCTAAACATGGTAAACAACATTGCTGCTAATGTGCTGGGAGGAAAGCCAGAGCTGGAGAGTGGAGCAGAAACAGGAGGTACTGATTTCTCAGACGCCACTTTTTAGACTTTTTAAAAAATTTACTTTTCTGTTTTTTCAACCATCACATTTTCACATGCAACACTTGAACAGTACACCATGCACAAGTCAACATTTTCAGTCATCTTACATTCATCAGAGTATCTTAGACTTATTTATATTGCTTCATTTTTAATTTTCTTAAAAAAAAACCCTCAAAATAAATCCATTCATACTGATTTTGGGGTTAGCCCAAATGGGCACTGAACTAACTTATATTTGCACTGCTCTAAGCATAAGTGTAAGGCAAAGGATAAACACATCCATGCACAAGTGTAACGTAAGTTAAAATTTGTTTGGCTTCCCATTCAACTGCCAATAAAGAGCTGATAAACTCAAGTTTCCTGTTTTATAGACATCACATTTAGGTGATCTGTTACTGTCTCTTTAAAAGTTAAAGTAAATTACAGATTTAAACTACAGATTGCCAGGAGAACGTTACACATGCTGAGTTACGGGCACATTTTTTATGTGTGTAATGTACATATAAAAATGGTCTAGTACTCGTGTTTCGCAAACTACTTGCGTAACTTGATATTAAGAGATACTTGGTCCACCTCTGCAGGTCAGATTTAATCAGCATTCTGACATTGATGGCTCAGCCTCTTCACATATTCCCCTTTGTTAGAAAAGACCTTGACTTGAATTCTGTTGCATGTTGCTCCCACACCTTAGCTCGAGGTAGTATGACTGGTCTATCTGTATGAAGTGTTATGGAGCAGGGATTTCCGGGTCAGCACTATAAAAGACTTTTATTGAGATTGTTGAGCATGAATCATCCATCCAACAGGGTTTTGTTTTGTGTAAGTGCGTGCTTTCATGTGTGAAAAGCTAATTGGAAATTCCGGTTAAGAAACGTCCATATTACATAATAGGTTTCACACCTTCCTGAGGTTTAAATGAAAACTTCCTTAATGTGAAAGCAAATTATAGTTGTGCTTCTTCTATAAACAGTATAGCATTATCTTATGAAATCCCTTTAAAAAATAATTTCAAATGTATTTAACACTTATAAAGCAAACTTTAATGCTGTGTTTTCACTCCTGTACTCTGCTCTTACTGTGTGACTGCCTTTTTCCTCGCGTTCTCCAGCCAGCCTGTCTTTCCACATCTTGTTTAGATTAACTGCTTCAAAAACTGGGTCACTTTATTTCCTTGGCTAAAGTGCAAACATATGCATAGACTGAATGTTCATGTGTATATGTGCTAAGAGAGCCAGATGTTTACTTGGCTCTTGGCAGGAGGTCCTTAGCAGTATTTCAGCAGAACTTTGGCTATCTTTGTTTCAGTTCTTCTTGGCAAGGAGCTCAGCTAAATTAAGACAGAGTTAGGCCTATGACGCTGAGCTTTCTTCTAGTTCTGTCTACCACACAGAGCGCTATCAAAATGACTTCTTAGACAACTTTTCTCTAGTAGGGTTGAATTAAAGAGAGGGGGAGGGGGGAACCTTTAAAAGATTTGGCTCTTATGTTTCTTTATGCTTTTAAAAATGCCTTTATTTTTATATATTCTTTTTAGACCTGTTGGTTATGACCACTGATACAAAAAAAAATACATTAAAAAACCACAAATTCATCCTTTCAATTATTAGCACAACTCTATAGTGTCTTTTTACTGTTTGCTCTCTACAGTGACTGTTTTTATTCCCATTTACACCCACTGAGTGAGACAGAATTTGGGAGAGACACAATCAGTTCAAACTGGAACAGACTGGTTTACAGCATTTCTTCCTTTGCCTAAACATGGGCATTCCAGCCTGGAGGGACTGTGCACCTACACTGTCCCTCCTACAGGAGGGTGGAAAGAAACGAGCCACTGCCAAGTTAGAGGGTTCTACGCAATCTTAAAAACAGTAGCCAAGTGTTATTGATGTGCTGTGTTTGTTAATTATTGTGTGTTTCTCCAACCCCCAGGTAACGCAACAACAGAGGGGGGTGAAAAGGAGAGCGCAGAGTCAGCTAAACCAACTGAGGCCCTACACACAGTGTAAGAGCCATCAGAGATAAACCTTTATTAATTTAAATTGAATTCAGTTCCACATGATGAGCTTTTCAACTCCAAATCCCACAGAAAGCATGTTTTTGTTTTTTCTTTTCTTCAGACTGCAACCTTCAAAGCCAGAACAACCTACAACAGAAGAGGTCTCTGTCTCTAGTGACTCCTCCACATCTTCCCACTCATCATCTGATCCACATAAGGATGTGGATAAGATTGTCACTCTAGTAGAGGAGGAGGAAGAGGATGAGGAGATCAGACTGTCAACTGTTACTCTATTGGAGGAGGAGGGAGAGGATGATGAAGAAGGGGAAAAGAGCGAGGAGGAGATGAGGAAGGAGGCAGACAGGAACCAGTGGGAGAGCCAGGCTTACTGTCCTTTCACCTCCTTCTCCTCCCTCTCTCTGTCTTGCATGGTCACCCTGCCTGAGCTGCTCCATCGCTGGTGCTCTGCCAGGCTGGCCAAGGAGAGACTGCGCAGCCTTAAGAAGAGGCAGCTTAGCACTCAAACACAGACTCACAGAACTGTGAGCACACCTGTCCTCACACACACACCTCCACTGATTCCTATTCCTGCCCCCACACCTATCCAAGAACCCCTCCCTCTCACAGAAAAAGCTCCAGAACTCGAGGTGCCTGAGAAGGGGCAAAATGAGTGCAAAGCTCTCAGTGAGGCGTACACCACTGACACACCTCTCAGCACTGACACACCTGATTCATACACTCCCGAGCTCAACATCCTCCTAGAGCCCAGTAGAACCTCCACCATCCCCCCTCAGAGTTTCTCAGACAGCCACAGCTCCCTAACGCAGCCTACCCCAACCCCTGAGGAGAACTTGTTACCTTTAGTTAAAGACGCAACCCTAGATCCTGTCCCCACTCCTCCCCTCCAAGCTGTCTCTATCCCAAAGACGCAGCACGCCAGCAGCGTCACCCCCACGCTTTCTGCCAGCACTCCCCCGTTATCTCCATCTTCTGAGACGGCTTCTCCTGTCGTCGTGGTTCCTCCTGTCAAAGATCAGCCTGTTCAGCCTCTTCCCACTGCTTCAAGACCTGAGGATTTTATCTCCCCTCCCACTGAGCTGCCAGCAGCTTTGCCTTCAAGTGACATTCACACAGACTCAGTTAAGTCAGGCGTAGACAGTGGGGACTCGCAGAGACAAAATGTTCAGGCTTCCCAGACCCAGGGGGAGCAGGCTGATTCACTTCCTCAGACAGGAGAGCCTCATCGGGTGGAAGAGACTGTAGAAGAGGAACTGCTGAGTGCTAGTGGGAATGGCAACGCTCAGCGGACGGCTACAGACTTCTATGCAGAGCTGCAGAACGGTGGAGATTATAATGGTGGAGCAGTGAATGGGAACAGCGTGTTAGTTAACGGAGGCGCAGTCCACGGATCCAGCCAGAAAGAGAGTGTGTTCATGAGGCTGAACAACAGGATCAAAGCTCTGGAGATGAACATGAGTCTGTCCAGCAGATACTTGGAGGAACTCAGCCAGAGGTGAAACCACTGGCCATGTTGAACTTTTCAAATCTAAACTGCAACAAAAAGCAAAGTTTCAGTACAGATTTTACTGTCCTAATTTGTTTCAGATATTTGCAATCTGGGAGATATTATTAGAAGTTATTTATATGTATCTGTGATTTCCAGATATCGTAAACAGATGGAAGAGATGCAGAAAGCGTTCAATAAGACCATCATCAAGCTGCAAAACACCTCCCGTATTGCTGAGGAACAGGTCTCATTGCATTAATCATCTTTAATCACAGTAAAATATGTTTGCAGTCAAGAGTCTTATTTACTCCATCTACTGACACCTGAGCAGCTGTGCTGACTAATATCTTTTTTTTTTCTTCTTTTTTTTTTTTTTGGTATATTTTCAGGACCAGAAGCAGACAGAGTCCATCCAAGTCCTACAGAGCCAGTTGGAAAACGTCACTAAACTGATGCTCAATCTCACAGCTACAGTCAGCGAGCTGCAGAGAGAGGTATATTGCTATTGTTGATTGCTGAGTAGACTATCTATTGCTTAGTTTTTAACAGAATTGTCTTTTTGTTTTGGGCTTAAAACCTTGTTGCTTGTGTTCAGAGAAGGATTTATTCTTCCTGTTGAAAATAGAACATGATGCTTCTGGCTCATTAACATAATGTAGTTTAAACACCATCTGTTGTCAGATCTCTTGCTGTTCCAGATATAGTCCAGGTTTGATTTTTATGTTCGGAGTAATGATTTTAGTAGTCGGGACCTTGAAATCCATCTGAAATGGAGTATGGCAGGTAGTACGTACCAGCCGGATTAACTAGAGGTGTAAATTTTTTTTTTATTTATTTATTTATTTTTTAAACCTGTCCCGTTTGGTTCTTTTGCCATCAGAATTATTGTCTAAAGGCGAAGAAAGATGCCCAACGGATTTACTTTACCAAATGGACCATCCCAGCCTTGCCGTAATGGTCCATTTGATTTACCTTTTATTGTTTATTTTATTTTATTTTTTTTTTTTTTTTACTTGCTAGATACGGGACAGGGGAAAAGAAAAGGGAGAAAGAAAGAGGGGGGAAAAAAAAACAGCGGAGAAGAGGGACGGGGATAAAGGGCAAAAAACAAAAACCAACAAAATAAACAGACAAAAAATACATATATCGATCACCTGGATCACCTGTTGAGAAAGAAAAAAGAAAACAAGCAGAAGAAAACGAGAGTAATAGAATAAACAACATCACAATGATATATGGGAATATAACACTAAATACTTAATATTAAACATTATTGTGCAGCACGTAAGATCGACAGCGCACAGTGTGCTTTGAGGTAGGAGCCAAAAAGGGTGTAGTTTGTGTGTGTGATCACCTGTGTGTACACCTGTGAGCATGAGCGCGCTTGTATTTAAAAGGTTCCTTAATGTAATGATCTGCTAGAGGGTGTGGGGGGCCACAGTCCCATCCTCCAGGGCATGAAGCCCTGGAGGATGGGACTAGAGGTGTAAATTAAGTATAATGGAATATAACATTCTTTACTTACAAGTTTGTTTATAAGTAGATAAACAGACAATTTAAAAAATTGAGATTTTTTTTTGTAGTTTCTTTCACATAAGTATAGTGTCTGTGTGAAACCTTAATATTCATGGCCATCATGTATTGTTTTAACTTTTTTTGTTTTGCTGTTTTTTTGTTTATTTAAAGTCTTTGGCTTCTTCCAAAACACGTGTAGAGTTTGACTCTAAACAAAACATTTGAAACATTGAAAACATTTTTCTGACCTGAATATTTCAACATGTTTGGTTTTGACTTTTCACCAAGGCACATTTTCTGAGCCCACATGGATTAAATGCAGTTACATTAAAAAGAATAGAGGATAAAGTTTGTGTGTCCTTTCTAGAATAACAACTTGTGGGTAGTTTGTCCTGGTTTGTCTTTCTTTCTTTCTTTTTTTTTTTAAATACACTGGGCCTTTTGCATACAGTGTTTAGGCCAAACTAAAAGTGCTTTTGGAGTAAGGTCATGGAGGATATGGTACAAAACATCACAACTGGGGAAAGGACCACTCACTGTATCATAAGTCGACGTAGCTGTTGAATGTTTGTGATGTGTTGTCCATTGTTTCACTGTTGACTGCTGAACTCGTCCTCTGCAGGTATCGGACCGTCAGAGCTACCTGGTGGTCTCTCTGGTTCTGTGTCTATTTCTGGGGATCCTGCTGTGTCTGCAGTGCTGCCGCAGCTCGACCCCCAGCCCCAGCACCAACTCTACTGCTCTTCCCAAGAGCAACCACTACCCCAGCCCCAAGAGGTTTGTCACCCACATGCATGAATAGGATATTTTATCTCTGAAGCTTTGCTATGACATTTGTTAAGTGTTGTTCAGTGTTTTCGTATTAGACTGAATACTGAAGCTGTTGTCTGTCAGTTGCCGTCATTCCCGTCTTGCTACTAACTGTAGAAAGATTGACAATCAAGGAATGAATGTGGCATCTTGTAAATGTCAATCATTTTTCCTCCCTCATCAGATGCTTCTCCTCTTACGATGACATGAGCCTGAAGCGCAGGGTGACCTGCCCGCTTGTTCGCTCCAAGTCGTTTCACCTGTCCTCTACAGAAGGTAAGAGGTCTTCTTCCTACGTGCCCATTCACTTTTCAAAAATCTCTCCTCCAACACACTTTTGTTTTACCCATATGTTTCCTCCCTTTGTTTTTCCAACTGAAACATAAGCAGCATTGAGATCTGACACTACAGTCACGCTGCAAACATCATGTAATCTTGCCTTTAGGCACTTTCAGGCTAACTGCTTTTGATCACTGCGTCTATTGCCACATATCTCTCCCCATCCAAACACTACTTAGCCTTGCTTCATTCTCTCCATCGCTCACTCTTTGTACCTTTTGCTGTTGCTTTTAAGAAATGTTGCCAGGTTTAGTGACTGATATCCCTCTTGTTGCCACTGCCTAAAGCAACACACGCCCACAGGGAAAGGCTGGTGCAAGCAATAAAAGTATCAGCTCTTGAAACCTTAAACTCCCTCTGCTGTTCATTACCCCCTAATGACGTGCATGCGTATGTGTGAGAGAGAGTTTGCCCTTGAGGGTGGGAGGCTGTCATTGCCAGCTTGCCACATGCAGGCATAAGGAGTGTAATAATAGAGCACAATGCTTTGCTGGCTCATGGTAGACATTTGCAAGTAGTATTCCTTAATAAAAACAACACCTGCTTTTCTATGATTTCAGCCTCGATTTTTGTGCTAAATCTTGTTTTAACAACAAGCTATTACTACAATATGGATTTATGCCTTTTCATCTTTAAAACTACTTGCAAGGTCGCTTCATGCTTATTACATGTACGTATTCCTGTTTCCCATTCCATCATTAACCTAGCCCCTTTCTCCCCTCCCCAGTAGGTCCAGATGACTTGTACATTGTAGAACCTCTAAGGTTTTCTCCAGAGAAAAAGGTACAGTGTCTGTTGGCTGTGATGGCCGTCGTATACAAGTACTGTGTTTTCTCGTCTCAATGAGTCTTTCTAATACGTCTGTTTTAGAAAAGGGAATTCCTTATTTTGTGGAGTAAATGAGATGAGGTATCAGCTGAGCAGTGAAAAGACTTGGCGAAATACCCATTAGCAACTTTTGTGTGTGTGTGTGTGTGTGTGTGTGTGTGTGCACTGCCAGCTTTATTCGCCTCAAGTTTTTAATATTTTTAGATAAGCAGATTGAGTAATATGTTTTTGTTTTCCTCATTTTTAAATTCCATCATTCCCTTTTGAACTTTCCCACCTTCCTCCGACACTGTTTGTGACTTAATGTTATTAGTTGTTTAGTTTTCTGCTGATCTTTCTTAAATAATTTCTCCATCTCTTATGTTTACCTTGCAGAAAAAACGCTGCAAGGCAAAGTCTTTGGACAAAGTTGAGACTCTGAAGGCATTCGATCCTTCTGCTCTCCTCACTAACGGGGATCCCAAGTTTAACGGCTTCCACCCGTGTCTCCCTGCGCCACCATCCTCAACACCCTCAACACGCCCCCTATCTCTTCCTCCTCCTCCACCTCCTCCTCCCTTGCCTCCTCCCCCTTCAACACCCCAGGAGGGCCCATTATTGTCCCGTCGCGCCTCTAAGGAGTTCCCCTCAGAGACTAGCAGCTGCAGCTCGTCCACCCATTCTGAGGAGTCGTACGCTAGCCGGCTCCCCCCTCCCTCTCCCGTCTTCCCCGCTGATGGCGTGTGCAACGGCCACGGCCTTTCTTTCCCCCTCAGCCAGCCGGTTGCTAAGTCCCGTCAGGAGAAGCGCTCAACGAAGCGGCGGAAGTCTCGACAGACCGAGCTGCAGTTCCCGCACATGCCAGTGGGCGGCGTTGGTTCTCTGCCCAGCCTGCAGCAGCTTATGAAGGGAAACAAGGAGATGAGTGTCGGGACCATCGGGGTGACAGCCGTCACCGGACATGTCTGAATCCTCACGCGTCACCTTTACACGATTATCTGCTCACACCTGTGCACACACTACACGGTAGCAGACATGACAGACAGAAGAGGTCTTACCACATCCCAAAGAACCACATTTCCCATGAGCACCCAGGCGCACCGTGGAACTGAATTGGCTATGGCAGCAGTAGCTCAACATCATTCAGTTCTTATTCACTCCTGTCAAAGACCCGTTTACGGTTATGTGCCTTTATATCTGTTCTAGACCTTCTAACTCTTAAAAATATGAAATGTAAACAGTTGTTGATGTGCACAAAAAGACACTGTGATAGGAAGTGAAACACCAGGAAGAGTCAAAACTTTCGAAGTGTGTTTGAGAGATTTTATTTTATTTTCATTTTTCTACTGGATAAGCACATTTACCCATGAAAGTGGAGCACCAGTGAATTCATTTCCCCACTCTGAGCACAGTGAGGAGAGGTGCTGGTCTCAACTCCGTGTTCCTTGAAAAGTATTAGGCTGCTCTTTGGGATGAAATATGTCATTATAAGAGGACTGTGGAGCATGACAAATGACTTCTCTTATCCTTATTTCCTCCTGTCTTTCATTGCCATCATTTAACCTTTTCCATCCTGCCTTAGTCTCTAAATGACTGCAGGTGTTTGTTTGGGACCAGTGGGTAAAACCGTCTCATTCTCGCCTTCTGTCTCTGTCAGTTTGTTCCAAACCAACCACGAGAGCTGAATGAAGAAAAGTCTACATGAATGTATTAGCCCTTTTCTTTTCTTTTTTTAAGTGTCTCATTTAACTTCATAAAACAAATACAGTAGCAGCAGTCCAGCTCCTGTAGAGCCTGCTCAGTTTGGGCTGGGCCCAAAAACGCTGTCACATTAGATTTTGTAACTGTGATAAAACAGCTCAGAGGCAAGAAGCTGTAGTATAATTGTTTCATTACTTTTATAGTTCTTTCATTTGTAACTGAGCCATGTTTCTCTTAGCATTGCTGGTTCAGCTTGTTTGAGTTGCTGTCAGAGCCAGTATGGGGCAAAGTGTTTCCTGTTAAGGGCACAATTTACTGTAGGGTAACCTTGGGTAACAGAGCTGAATGTTTACACACACGCACACCCTCTCGTGGACCTTGCAGATGGGTCTGACAGATCAGCTTTATTTATCTATTTATTTATTTAAATGAACAGAGAATTTTCTAACCTAGTTGCTGGTTTGCCAGTCTCCCAGTCTTGCAGCGTCACAGTGGCTCAATGCAAGTTTGTTACATAGAATTACTACTCAGTGGTACTGACACATACAGTCATGGTGGATGGCTCAAACACATTTGCTTTCTTTCGTTTTCTTACCTTATAACAACTTCTAATTGTACTTGGCTCAGCCTGAAATATCGGACAGTAATCGCATTTTATATCCAACAAAATAACAGTTAAAGGCTACATGTATGTTAGGAACACGCTGCTGCTTTTGTGTGTGTTCAGAGCTGCTGGAAAGTTGGAGATGCTTTTATTTAAAAAAAAAAAAAAAGAGGCTATAATATGACTGTAGTACTGTGCTGTCTTCTGTCTGCCTTTTCAGCATCTCTGCTGGATTAGCTAACTGATTTTATGTTACCCTGGCTGTTTTGTTAATGTATATTCAATATAACCATTCAGCAAAAACACTGCAGGCAGCTGCAGATTTGAAAGGAAGATATTTGTTTTTGTTTACTTTTAAAGAATAAATTTAGCTGGGGTTTTTTTATTCCCCCTTCTATTTATGCAATTTCATAGAGGTTCTGCATGGTTGGTGTTGGACGTCTTGACAGACAGAATTTTCTTCTAATGCTACCATCCCATATGAGTGTCATTACCTGTTCTGACCAGCTTCTACTGCTCTTCTTTCCTTACATATCTTTATCCAGAAATGTCACCTCTGACCCCCTGTGCACGACTTCTGTCTGTGACTGTGAAGAAAACTTTAAATATGCCTGCTTTGATTAACCACTCTACCATGTTCCTATTGGCTTCAAATGCTTTTTCATTCTGCTTGCCTGCTTTTCTGTCTAGCTTTTTTTTTTTTTCTTGTGCATTCTTACTGTGGCCGTACACTCCTTTTAAGTCTTTTATTTGCTTGTCATCGCTCTTTGATGTCACGTGTTTGCCCCACATCGAATGACAACGGTCGTTTGTGAGGAAGAAATGAATTGTTGCTGAATAAAAGGGAACGCAGTAAAGATTAATCCAATTCAGAACACTATTAATGTGATTACTTATGTTCCAAGAGCCGAGCAAATCCAGAGGGTGTTTTTTTGTTTGTTTTTTAAATCCCTGTTTGAATGTGTAATATGTTTGTGTGTAAACCTGTACGCATGCGAGATTTTTTTTTTTTTTTTTTTTCTTGTCTCGTGTGTGTGCGTGCGTGTGTCTGTGTTATGAAAAAGACTACTTTAAATCGATTTAAACACATAACACAGCAAACAACAAGAAAGCACTTGGAGAGAAATTCTAAATGGTCAGTGTGCACTTTGTATGACTCCTTATGCCTTTTTGTTTTTCTACCCTTTATGTCAAGTGCTACCTTCTCTCTATCCCTCTCTCTCGCCCTCTCTTTGTCTCTGTGAGTACGCTGAAGAGCTGCACAGTATTTTTGAGCAGGAGTGAGTTACTACAAAAAACTGTAGTGCCATTAGAAACTGTGAATTCTTTCTAAATAAAATGTTTTTGTTTCTTTTTGTCTTTCATTTGGAGTTGTTTCATGTCAGATTTTAGCAAAATTGCTATTTCACTTCTGTTGTCCCTAGGCAGGAAACATTTAATAAAGAAAAGTAGTGATAGCAGTATACAGATTTGGGTATACACATACTTCATTCATAGACCCCATCCTCAGAGTCTCAAAAGTAATCGGACAGTTGGCTTAAAAAGCAATTAATAGCCATGTGACACCTGTTGCTTTGTTCTTTTATGATGAAATGAGTATCAGGAGCGACCACATCAATGATCTGGTGCGTTCTTAAAAAGAATGAATACGCTGTCCAGCTTAGCAACACCAAGAAAAACCCTCCACAATATCTAACCAAATCGGTAACACCCTCAAAGAGAACGGCATATCTTCAAAATCTACAATTAAAAGATGCTTTCATAAATGCAAATAAAAAGGTGTAAACCACTGGTTACAGAGCAAAATGTGGCAAAGGTAAGGAGCACCACATGACACAAAGTGCTACTTTGTGTCACAAAGGATACTGCATCATCTGGGATACTGCATCATCTGTCAAACATGGTGGGGTCAGTGCTGTGGCATGGGTGTGTATAGCTGCCATAGTAAATGGATCATTAGTTTACTGATGTGAGTGCTGACAAAAGTAGCACGGGGCTATACTGTCTCCTTAGATCCAGCAAAATTATGCAAAACCAATCAGACAGAGCTTTATAGTGCTAATGGATAATAACCCAAAACAGTCTCAAGGCAAAGAAATGGCATAGTCCAAGTCAGTGAAGATCCATGAAGAAGAAGCAACTAAAGGTAAAAGTCTAGCAGAGTATCTCAAGGGAAGGGAAACAGAATTCGGTCATATCAAAATGCTGTAGATATCACCAAAAGTGGATATGCTGTATCTGAAAGGATTCTAAACCTCTGGTAGACAATGAATGTAAGTTTTAAAAGGAATCCTCATATTTAAAGCTGTTTGTTTCTTCAATGACTTTGAACCCTCCCCGGGCTTTTATGCCTACTCATTCCTATGAATTTCTAGGGAATCACTATCCATCTTTATTAAGTTGGGGGAAGAAATATATCAATAAAATATATAATATTACATATGTAATAGCAGTATATGTTTTAATTTGATGAATTAGAAGTGTAATAAAACAACATTAAAGTGCACATCTTATGCTCATCATTATTTATTTACTTATTTATCTTGCGGTTGGCATCACAATGATTCGCGGTCTAAAATGAACCATTTTTACCTCTTCTCACTGCAGGAACAGCTTCCCTTTAAGGCTGAATTGCTGCCGCTATTAAACAGAAGATTTAAGGGTGGGTAGTTGGGGCTGTTGTGCTCATGATATCCTCTAATATGTCTCTTTGACATCATATAGATCCAAGAGAAAAATAAGAGCAATTAGAGAACTCTGAAGCCTGAACTTTAGGATAAAAAGTTTTTTTTTTATAAGCGTCCAAAATAAATAATAATTTTTAAAAAAGCATAATAAACCCACTTTAAGGTTAATTTAAACCAGAAGGAGGCAGTAAAGCAACATTAAACGTATTAAACGACATCCAGCCACACGGTGTCGCTGTGAGTCACACGGGCCTCTGTTCTCCTCCAGCGCCTTCTCTGTTTTCTCTCTGCTGTTTACGTTTATCGAGTAACATGGAGGACGAGGTGGATGTTGACATCGAAGGAGATGACTTTGATAACAATATTGGGTAATGGCGCCTGCTTATTTGGATTAATTGATGGCTGTGCTGTTTGGTGGGCTTCTGTGCTGTGGTCTACGCAAGTTAGCAGTGACCCGGATGTTAGCTCAGGATAACAGCAGCTGGGATTAGCTCTGGAGGCGTCTGCTCTGATCACAGCTTCTTTCCTCGCTGTTTTAGGGAGATGGACGGAGGAGGTTTGGTGCAGGAGCAGTTCATGCAGCCTACAGGGAAGAGCAGCGCCTGGATACTGGTATGACTTCGTCAAGTTCAGTTGTTTTTCTGGCTGTGGGTGCTCGTGCTGACTCTCCGTCTCTCATTTGTACAGCCCTGGGAGCTGGACAGCTCCATCAGCCCGGAGAACAGAGAGGTGATAGAGAGGATGTTGCTAGAGGAACAGTATCCTTTTACTGCCCTTAAACGCACTGCATAGTGATGCAGTGAGGTTAACTACAGGAATCACAGGACGTAGCAGGGAGTGCTTCGGATTACCTAATAACTGCCCCATGCTGTGGCTAATGTAAACATACAGACAGATGACAAATTAAAAGAAAAAAAAAAAGTAACGCTTGACCTTAAAGTAAATTGAATTATAGCGAGGGACTGTGTTATATTCACGTGTCCTGTTAGTGCAGGAGTAACCCAAAACATCTCAACATAGTTTCAACCAGTAGCTGAAGCTCCTTATATTGTGTTGATTACATAGTTTAAATACTAGTTTTGTTCCTGGTTATGAAATCAGTTGTCCTCAACTATAATTGAAGATATTACCTGACAGGTAAGGAGATTCCCGACCACATTTGGCACAGTGATCCTCACAAAAAAACCAAAGTGAAAAAGTGAGTAATTTCTTCCATCAGCCTTCGCTATGAGCGCAGTACACTGATTCCTCATTTCCTTGGTATTCATGAACTTGTCTGTGTGTGGACAGGTCTCCGGCCAAGAACATAGCTTCGTCTGGTGGTTCATCCTCTCGATGGTCCCAACAGGAGAAAGAACTGTTTGAGGAAGGCCTGGTATGCTTCCACTGCAAGTTAACTTTTGTGTCTGAAATGTAATTTCTGTTTGGGAAGGTCAGCCTTTAATGGATTTAATAATTGTTTTAAGTGAGTCAGATTGTGTGTATTGTCCAAATTGTTAAGTTAGGTGTGTTGTTCTACAGGCTCGGTTTGGTCGAAGGTGGACTAAGATTGCTAAGCTTATGGAAAGCCGTACCGTTCTTCAGGTTAAGAGTTACGCCAGGCAGTATTTTAAACATAAGGTAAGACAGTCCACCTGGATTATACTAACAGCACAAGACAGGTTTCTGTTATGTAAGCTTAGTTGTAGTCATCTGCAGATATAAACCTGCAATTTAGTCAAACTACATACGCTCTTATTCAACCAGAAGGAGTCCTTAGCAATGGTATGTTGGAAAATAAAAATCAAGAATAAACAAACTTTTGTATACACATTTTTCAGGCAAAATCAGATCCTGGTCCTGCGGCTCCCTCTGTAGCTCCCATAATACACCTACAACCTCCTCAGCCCACCTCCAGTCAAGTGTCTACTCTTGCCAACGCTGTCCGCATAGAGAAGCTTTCTGACGATGAGGATGAGGATGTAGACATCACTGACGACTTGAGTGATGATGAAGAAGGCAATAAACCACAGGCAGTCCTCAGCAGTGATTTCTGTGGGCCTGAGGAGAAAACAGATTCTGGGAGTCAAAGCCCCACAGAAGAACATGTAAGTTTGAGTGGGGTAGAGAGCATCCATGAGACGAAGGAGAAACCCAGCCACAGTTCTCTTTCTCCGCAAAGTCTTCAACCCTCATCTTTCCCTGGTTGCTCAGAAGATCCTGGAGTAACAGAGCGAGATGAAAAGGTCAACAAGACAGCATCGGTATTTCCACAAAGCTGTCAGACATCACCTCATACAGACTCAAAGCAGATGTTCTCAGCAGGCATTGCTCCACTGGAAGAAGCTTACAGTGATGGAATGGGTACTTCACACTTACTGTGCTTTGTGTATTTACCTCACTGTCATAGGAAAAATTAATAACACACATTTTGATGTCCTAGATTCTTCAGACAAGATTGAGAAGAATCTAAATGATAGACCATACAATGACCAGGAGGAGGAGGAGAATGAAGATGATGACGAGGAGGAGCTAAAGGCCCCTGAACAAGAAATAGAGATGGACACAGAGACCATTACCGAGGATGAGAAGCAGGCTATCCCAGAGTTCTTTGAGGGGCGACCATCAAAAACCCCTGACAGATATCTGAAGATTAGAAACTATATCCTGGATCAATGGTAAACTAGGCATACATGTTCGATAACTTTGTTTACACAACTTTGCACAGAAAGTGGTTATTACTATTTTTGTCCACTAGGCTGAAGAGCAAGCCTAAGTACTTAAACAAGACATCGGTCCGCCCTGGTCTAAAGAACTGTGGAGATGTCAACTGCATTGGGAGAATACACACCTATCTGGAACTCGTTGGAGCAATCAACTTCAACTGCGGTAAGTCTGTGTCTCTGAGTCTTTTGAGTCTTCTGATGTGTGAATTTTTAATCTTCTTTTTGATGTTAAAGCTCTGACTTCCTTTTTGTAGAGCAAGCTGTGTACAATCGTCCAAAGGTGATGGACCGCTCCAAGCATAAGGAAGGCAAAGATGTACTGGAGGCCTATCAGCTCGCCCAGAGGCTGCAGAGCATGGTCGGTACCCATAAAGCAATAGACTCTGACACTGGAAGCATTTAAATTTTAAGCATGCCAGAACTTGACTTGTAACTTCTGACTGGTTGTAGCGAACCAGGAAGCGGCGTGTGCGGGACATTTGGGGGAACTGGTGTGATGCTAAAGACTTGGAGGGACAGACATATGAGGTATGGACACTGCACAACAACTTTTAATCAAATTACGATTTACATTCTTACTAATATGTTTACTGATTCTGTGTTTTTTCTTTATCAGCATCTAAGTGCAGAAGAGTTAGCTCTGCGGAGAGAGGAGATGAAGAAGCAGCCTAAACCTTACAAGATGTCCAGATACCGAGGGTGAGCACAGTGGACTGATGCAACATGTACCAAATTATAAACACAAGGAGTTTTATGATGTGGATGTTTATAACTCTATCCACCAGCTCTTTTGACCCCTTCCAGCTGATTCCCTGCAGATCTTTTGAAGAGGATATAAAGGTCAGTGATCATTCTTATCAACATTTTTCACCGATACACTGAATAACCACACCACTTTAAAAAAAAAAAACAAACGGAAAAATCCTGGATGCGTCTGTAATTGGCGTGGCCTCCATTGATCAGGCTTGTTCTGTTGCATCTTCCAGATACAGAATGGATACTAGACTATTTGTCATGTTTCTTGAGAAATTCTTCAGGAGATTTTTCAGTGTAATTAGTCCAGCTGGGGTAGACTAATGAGGGAGAGCCATTTTCATGGGGGTGGGGAATGCTTAATCTGCAGTTAATGGGTGGTACATGTCAAAATTACATCCACATGAATACCACCACAGGACTTCTAATGGTGCCTTTGCTCCAATTGAAAGCACACATCCCAGGTTAGGTGGGCAAAGCTAAATTCAGTGTGATGTCAGTGTGTCTGTTGTTGGCCCTGTGAGGGACTGGCAGACTCTCCAGGGTGCCCATTGCCTCTTACCCTATGTCAGCTGTAATATACTTCAGCCCAGCCTATGTTGGATAAGGAGTTAAGAAAATAGTAGGTGACTGGATTATTAGATATACCTTATATTATATTTTCTTCATTTTTTTGTTGCATAAACTAAGAGGATCCTTTCTCCAAAGTAGTCATCAATTATTCTAAGCTGTTCTTTACTGATCACCCTAGGAACCATTCCAGGTTATAGTCTGTGCTGAGACTCTTCTCATCATGGATATGGTATGTTATACACACAGTCACAAGCTGATTAGTTTTTTTCATATATGTACAACAGATTTTACCTATATTAACAGATAACTTTTCTGTAATCAGCATGCACATGTGTCAAGGGGGGAAGTCATTGGTCTGCTAGGTGGAACGTTTAATGAAGAAGCAAAAGTATTGAAGGTAGGTCAAGAAGTCTGAACCAATGTGACAAACAGGATAAAACTTTTAATCACATTATATTCAGAAAACTATATTTTGTGATTAATAAATCTGTGTTTAGATCTGTGCAGCAGAGCCATGTAACAGTGTGAGCACAGGTCTGCAGTGTGAGATGGATCCGGTGTCTCAGACACAGGCCTGTGATGTGCTGTCATCCCTGGGATTCAGTGTAGTGGGCTGGTACCACTCGCATCCCTCCTTCCACCCTAACCCTTCACTGCGAGACATAAACACGCAGCACCAATTCCAGGTAAAACTGACTGAATGAAATAAGTTTGCACATGACTTACTTGTGAACTTCTGGTTTTATTTTCACTTCTGGTATTATTATTTATTTATTTTTAATCTTTCAGAGTTATTTTTCACGTGGTGGAGCCCCGTTTATTGGGATGATAGTGAGCCCATATGACCCAGCTAATGCCTCCCCCCACTCCCAGACTACCTGCTTATTGGTAAAAGAGAACCAGGAGCCTTCGGGCCCCCAGAGTAAGTCTAACACACACACACACACACACACACACACACACACACACACACACACACACACACACACACACACACACACACACACACACACACACACACACAACTCAAACTTCAAAACAGTTAAGATCAAGAGGCTTTGAAATCAAGCTGACAATGTAGGTCAGTGATTTTTGTGTACGCAGTAACACACTTTATCCTCTGGCTCAGTCTCTCAGCCTCTGTTCCTCCCCAGAGCTGCCATACAGATTCGACTTCCTGTCATCACAAGACATCCCCGACTGGGAGCAGACGATGAGGAGGGCTCAGTGGATCATCCACAAATATGCTCAAGCACCAGGGTGAGTGAGACACAAGACTGTATTGTCTAATCTTGAACTGATGCCCTAAAGCTGATCCTAAATTTTATTGAATGTTTCTTTTGGTGGTGTGTGTAAGCATTTTATTTTTCATTTTTGCTGTGGCTGGTCAGGAGTGTGCAGATGGACAGACTATTCCGGAGAGACTCCCATCTCACATGTTTGGAGAAGGTCAGTTCGACCATCAGTCCTCCCAGTTTGCAAATTTCAGTGACTATATGGACTGACTTTGAGCTGCTTTTACTGTTTTAATGTCTGACTAACTACACAACCTTCATCATGTAGATGCTGGCATCACTGGCGAGGTACTTGGAACCCCTGCCAGACGAGGTGGGAGACTCCTTTCTCACCCAGATCCAGGCCCTTTTCAAATCTGACTTTATTTCCAAGCAGCAGTTGCCTGATTCTGGAGAAGGAGAACCTTTAAATATCTCATCCAAACTGGTGGACTCGGGTGAACTAACTTTTGATCAGCCGATCAGCCCAGAGGAAGAGAAGGACCAAGAAGAATCTGAGACTACTGGCAGCACCGTGTTGCATCTAGGCTCTGTATTGTCGACCGAACACGACTATTTACTGTGAATAACCATACAGCAGCATACTTAATAGTGAATGACACCTTTTGTGAATACATTGTGGCATTCATTACTGGGTGTGTGTGAGATAGAGAGTTTTTGCCAGTGAAGTTATCATGAACGTTTTTTCTCAGTTTAACAGATTTCTTTTTGACATCAAAATAAAAATCTATTTTTATATTTCAGGTCTTTTTTTTATGAGTGTTCAGTGCAACACATGAATATATATTTTAATGATTTAAGTTTTGTCATTTACTCCTCACTAAGGTTTACTGTCCAAGGGGACAGTACTATGTTTTTAGGGTTTTTAGAACATGTGGTGGCCAAGACATTCAAAGGGGCCTCTTGATAAATCAGAAAATCAGACATGCAGTAGTACGGTTAGGTTAACTGGTGATTCTAAACTAGTTGTATGTGTATGATGGACTGTCCAGGGTGTACACTGGCTCTCATGCTATGGCAGCTGGGATAGGATGTAGCCCCCACCTGTGACTCTAAGTTGGATTAGCAGAAGAAAATGGATGGATAGTTACACTAAAGTGTAAAAATACCCTTAAGTGAAAAACCTGCATTCCAGTTCCCATTTATGTCAAAATTAGCATCAAAATAAACTGAAAATACCAAAAGTGAAAGTGCTCATGATGCCAAAGTAATCCCATGAAACAGTCTAACATTGATTGATCAATCAGTGGTTTATTTCACTTTAATGTTGAACCCGGAGCTAATGTTAAAAATACTTTATATACACAACTGGTCAACATAATCAACGGTTTTCACACACTTGTGTTCATGTCTGAAGTTTGTCAGTTATTGAGATTGTGAGTTATGGCATTAATCTGGCACACGATTTGGGAACCTCTACAATAAAATAGGATAATTTATTAGTTGATGTGTGTTATTTTAACTGCAAAAAAAAAGTTAAATAGTAAAACATGAAAATAAATGTGCAAAGAGTACAAAGTAGAATATTTGCCTCCAAACTATGGTGGATTAAAAGCAGTAGCCTGGGTATGATTTGAAAAAAAAAAAAAAAGACACACACTTAACATGTAAATATATTCAGTTAACTTCCAGCACTATAATAATTTTTAGCTCGTTTATAATGTAACTTTGAGCTGTGTGTGCGGAACGTTCGTAACGGGGCTGTTTCTAGGTGGAATCATTTGGGAGGAGGGCGCGTCCCAGAAACTACAGTTAACGCTAGTTTGTAATTTTAAATCGCGTCCTTTCGGCTCACCGGGCATTAATGTGTTTCAGCTCAGCGTGTAATGGTGTTAAAAACCAACTTTTGGACTGGTGAAGGCATTTCAGAGTTCCGCGGCTTTCCCCCCCATAACCAAGTTTACGTGTACGTACCGTTCACTTCTAGCGATGACATTGACAGCTGAGAGCAGCTCCCCAGGTGTCACTACCGGATTTATTTTGACCTTTAGGATGAGATAACCGCGTTGCGTTGACTGTTTTTGGTCAGTCCTCGTATAAATTTAAAAAAAAATTGTAGCATTAAAAAAATTAAATTAAATCATGGCTCTACTTTGCGGAAGTCTTTTCAGGAGCAGTCATTTCAGTTTGCTTTCGTCGCATCTTATCGGGAACCTCCGGGTATGCAGACGAGCTGTTTACCCTCAGAGCAGTTGGCGAAATACCATACGCACATCTGTACGCTTGAGAGCTTCTTTGAGTGGACGGACAACGAGTTATCAGATTTACTCCAAAGCCACTGCTCCTCTTCCCTGCGGTCCTGTCCTGACCCCATGTGGACACTACTTCCACACTTCTGCCCGCCTGAGGGCCCTGCCTGCTCCCCTCATATGGATGATAATCAAACCTCTGCAAAAGATTATGGCTATAATACTGGGCAGGTAGGAAACACATAGGGTGTGCTGGAAGGTCCACAAGCTTTTGGATAGACACAGTTTTTGTAGTTTGTGCTTTGAACACCACCACAGTGGATTGTAAAAATTTAAGAGTTCAAATGCAGTCTTTGAGCTTTTATTTAAGGGGTTTCAGAAAAGAATTGCAATAAATATTTAGAAATTACAGGCATTTTTATACATGGCCCCCTCTTCTGAATAATAATTTTACGCAGTACCAATTATTTCCAATTTGGGGACAAGGAGGCAGGCCAATACACCACAGACTTTTTCATCACCAAGTAATCTCCAATGAACCTTACCCCACTAACTGCATGTCTTTAGACTGGGGTTAGGAGCTGGAGTACAGAGAGAAAGACCCAAATCATATGGTGGATTCAAACCCAGGAGCTTCTTGCTGTAAGGCAGTAGTGCTAACCACTGTGCTACCATGCTGGCTGATTGTGATGCTCCTTGGCTGTAGTCTCTGATAAAAGGCTGGCAGAATATTGTGAATCCAAGGAAGCTTGGATGAAAATCCTTCTTTGGCTGAGAGTATAGCCCTCTAGACCCCAGACTTGCTAGTTCTATCTGTGGCCACATCATCAGTAAACTCTAATTAGTAATTTTTTGGCAGCTATACCTGCCTGTGCCATAACACTGCCTCCACTATGTTTGACAGATCTCTGTAACCAGTGGTCTACACCTTTTTGAAAATCTGCTGTATTTCCACTTTTGAATGCATCTTTTAATTTTACACTTTAATGTCGTCTACCTATTTTTGTGCTTCTGACAATAAGGAACTTGGATAAAATTGGCTGTAAACAGCTAATGGAAGACTTTTGTTAAACAACTTGAATTAAAGTTGAAAGTTTACACTTCAAACATACCTTAATTTTTTAAATAATATTAAGTAAAGTGTGGTGGTGTACAGGGGCAAAATCACAACCAATGTGTCCCCCCCTAAAAAGTATAGACTGAAGTGGTTAATCAGTATTGACATTTCGGAGTATAAATACGACACTATAGTCTATAATGGTCTACAAATTCAAATAGATGTAACATTTTAAGTATGGAATGTAAATAAAAAGCAAGAATTTAATAAGGTGTGTCAATAGAAAAGCTCTTAATACAGATGATAAATCGAGCATCCTTTTTGCTTTAAGGCATAATATCATTTAACAACACTTAATGTTTAATTAAATAATGAACACGCTCCTAATTGTTTTATCAACTGTTTTAATTATTGGATTTAAATAAGAACAAATAAATTACTGTCTAAATTGTTTCCATGCTTTATGTTTTAATTAACTGGTACAAATTAATCCATGAAACAGAGTGACTGTGATGGTATCATTTAGCAGACATGGCATGGCATGTGAGGTTTCAGTATTTATTTAGTCTTATTTTGTCTCCCCCTTCCTGCCTCCAACAGAATAGAGAGCAGGCATTTTGTTTTTGGCCTTTGAGCAGTACTACAAAATTTACCTGCCGAATTTATGCATGTTTTGGCACTTTATTTGAGGTTAGGCTTCTCTGGAAAGAAAAGAGGTTATTGTTCTGCATTCTTACATTATTATGGGAAACTTTGGTTGCTAATCTTTCATCAGGCTTTTTCTCTGAGCAAACATGAAAGAAGCTTCAGATGATTAATTTAGTTCTAATTGTTGGAATAAGGTGTTAAATGTACTGCCTGAGCTACATAAGGATTTACAGCAGAACTAAAGCCCCTCTTTTTGTACAGGAGCATAAGGAAGTGGTGGGTGGCCTTACCAGACAACCGGCGGCAGCTGGTGCGCAAATATGCATGGCAGAAGCGCTGGCATCTAGCAGGGGGTGCAGGTGTTGCTATTATGATTGTAGCCCTCTTTCTCCTAACGCACCTTGACGAGTCCCCGCTGACAGGACGGACCCGCCTTCTTGTGTTCAGTAAAGAGAACTACATGGAGATGGCAGCTCTGACTTCAGATGCGGTGAGAGACGTTGTGTTGCATGTGACATTGTGAGAAAATCACAAATATCCATTCTACAAACATTTCTAAGAAGATTTATTGAGTCAACAAGCAAGAAGGTGAATAGTTAAATGGAACAAGATGGAAAAAAAATGTCATTTTTAATGAAATTCTTCCTTAAATATTTGTTGTCATCTCTGTGTTTCAGTACATGGAGGAGTATGCAGAGCTGCTTGTTCCAGTCACTGACCCTCGTCACCAGGTGGTGGAGCGGGTGGTGCAGCACCTGGCACAAAGGAACAAGGACATCCCTGAAGTGTCTGACATCAGCTGGACTGTCCATGTGGTGCAAAGTCCCAGCGTTAATGCCTTTGTACTACCGGTGAGTAAAGACAAGCTGAACACTGAAATTTTACTACTATAAGGTGCAATCTAGTGTTTGCACACCTACAAAGATTAAAAAGTTATTTCCCATTCTTTGTGTAGAATGGAAATGTCTTCATGTTTACTGGAATGCTGGAAGCCATTGCAGATGTTCACCAGCTCACTATTATACTGGGACACGAGATGGCTCATGCCTTACTGGGGCACGCTGTAAGTACATAACCCTCCACGGACTGTTTGCTGTTATAGCATCGTTTGTACTCCACATTATAAATTTACCTTAAGACTTGACCTTGAGAGTGTATAGGTTTATTTTTACAGATAATACAGGGTTTCTTTGGATTATTAAAAAGTCTTAAACTCTGAAACTGAATTCAAGAAAAATAAGACCTTAAAATATTTCATATTTCCCCAATATTTGGTGAAGGTATTAACTTTGGAAATGGTTTGTTTAAGCCTGGTATGTGTGGCAAAGAATATAATGTCAAGTACTGTGTTGTATGGATTGCTGCATTGTTGAAAATGGCTTGTGTATAAAAGCCTTAAAATAGTGCATAATTTTGACATTATTGGATCTTAATTTTTATTTCTTGAAGTCCTAAATGGGTCTTAAAAAGCATTTATTTTGATTGTTAAAATGATGTTGGAACTATTTATTATAAGTGGAGTTATACAATAGGCAAAAAATTATGCCTGCCACTGGTATTATTAACAGAAACAAATTCCTTGATTGTATGTTTTCTCTCATGCATTGAGTGCATACTCTTCCATAACAGACAAGCACTCAGTTGAATGCAGCAAACCTCACACCTGTTTAGTTTCTGAGGCTGAAGTGCTGCAGTGCACAAAGACCTGTGCAGTAAGCTGACATCTAATAGGCTTAGCTGATCAGCAGCAGATGTTGCAGTGGATGAGGATGAGTCACTGAAAACACTTAAAGTGCAAATATTGCTCAAGAACAAACTTTAGTCATTTATTAGCCCTTGGCACAGTCTTGGAGGTTCTACACAGCACTGTAAAATATGCATGTGGACCCCCTACAGGTGCAGAATATACTGCATTATACACTGAGATCTCCTGACTATTCATCACTTCTGCTCTGTCTCGGAAGTATAATATCAGCTGAAGTGGCATCTGTTGCAGTCTTGTTGCATCAGCCGTTGATAAAAGACTCACTGACAATCACCTCCAAACAGTCACTAATCCTGCCGGTGCTATGATGACCAAAGTGACCTCAGGCACTGCTGTGCTTTATTAATTCTCCGCAGATGGCTGTCTTTTTTTTCTCTCCAGCTTTAAAGCCCATTCTTCTTGTTCTAAAAAAGTGTCTAATGAAGTTGTGGGTATTTCAAGACTTTAAACGTCCTCGGAGGAAATGCTTGAAGGAGATTTTAATTAGATGAAGGGAATGAGCATCGATGGGCTTGGTATTACCCAGTAGGTGTGCTCTATTGGATTGGCTGTTAAAACCTCTAAATCTGTTACAGCGTAAATGTTCCACTAAAATAGATGGGAACAATCAATATTTTTCAGCAGCCTCAATCACCTCCCCAAAACTTTTTACCTCTATTTTTCTGTTCTTATATTTTTCTCTTTTGTCCTTCTTTCTTCCTTTCCTTTTCCTTCGCCCTGACTGCCTCCACAGGCAGAACAGGCCAGTGTGTCTCATGTCCTGGAGCTCCTGTCTGTTGTTCTCTTGATAGCCATCTGGGCCATGTGTCCTCACGACAGCCTGTCAATGCTGGGACACTGGGTACAGGGCAAGCTTAGAGAGGTGAGGAATTAATATTCATTATCTGAAAATGTATATGAAGTATTAAAGTTACAGCAGTTTAAAAAATGACTGGAAGATAAAAATGTACAATAATCTTGTAGTTTTTACACACCTACACAGAAATCTGCTTTTTTCTTTTCTAGCTGCTGTTTCAACGCCCTTTCAGTCGGAAACTGGAGGCTGAGGCAGATCAAGTCGGATTGCAATTGGCTGCTAAGGTATCACTGTCACCAATTTGGTCACCATTTATCTGGCTCAAGCGGTGCCTTCTTTTGTGTTTTCATCTGTGTTTTTTTGTCGGTTGCATTCACTCTGATGATATTTTTAGGGTTAAAAACATGCAACCAGGCTAATGACTCGAGGAAAAGTGTTAAATCCAGCTTTTTGGAGCTTGAGATTGAAAGTCAGGATTTCTCAGCCATTTTCAGTCTCCTTTTCCCCCCTCATGTTATGGATTTGCAATAGCTACTCAATTGCTGGTGCAGGCATTTTTCAAGGTCAGTAGTACTTTTGGGGTTAAAAATTAAGGACTAATTTTAAAACCTTTTTGCTCTTTATAGGCTGTTCTTTATTTTAACCCTATTCAGTTTCCTCTAATGCGCCCCAATCATACAGTCTGTCCACAGAACACTAGGGGGCACTGTTGTCAAAGGAAACTAAAGTGAAGATTTTTATCTCAGCACAAAACAGTGGGATGCCACTTCGTGTGTGTGTTTCTGAGGTGTGTGTATTATTTACAGGCATGTGCCGATGTGCGAGCAGGACCTGTATTCTGGCAGCAGATGGAACTCAGAGACCAACTATCAGGAGAGCCCACCTTGCCTGAATGGCTGTCCACACACCCATCGCACAGGAACAGAGTCGCTCAGCTGGACCGTCTCATACCAGAGGTATAGACACATGCAGTATTTTTTCCTTAGATTGTTTCCCCCTAAACTGTTGTGTCGGTTCTTAGTTATATGTTTGTCCCAACTTTGAAGTGAAGAAATCTGTGAGGCCTGTGTGGGGACACAGCCCTACTCCTTTCTGTTTTTCAGGAGAAACAGTGTAGCTTTAGGAGCTGTTGGAAAGATTCTTAATGGAACTAATGAAGCGTCTGGAGAGATATAAATCCACCTGCAGACATGGAGAGGAGGGCAGAAAGGAAGGAGAAACGTGGGGTTTTAGGAAGACAGCAAAAACATTTTGCTGTGCCAGGGCCTGGATGTCTGCTTAGCTGAATGTCTTGAAGGATTTGAGCTGAGTGCCTGAAAGAAAACAGCCCCACATTAGCAGCTCACTGTTGGCAGTGTGACCAGCCAATCAATGGTATCTTAAGTCTATAAGGAAATCAACAACCAGTTAAGACAGCAGTTTCAGTCGAAACTGTCAGCATCCACAGTCCTCACAACTTTTTCTGTGCGTGTAAGTGTTAGCAGAAAGGTGGATTAATAATCTATGTATTATACAGCAGTGAGGTTAACCTTGACTGTTATTTGGACTTTTGGAGCACTGTCAGATGCTCCAAGCACAAAGACGAACAGATGGGTAAACCACTAATTGTCCATCAGGTGCCTGTGTCGTTGAATTTGTGCATGTTCTGTGTATGTGCTCGTGCACCCGGTCGTATCCCTGTGAGGTAGATTGACCTCTAGCAGCAGTTGTTGTCGAGGCCAGGCTGTAGCCACAGGCAGTGAAGTGATGAAGACTGTTGTTTGGGGATTAATTGCCCTGCTTTGTGTGTGTGTGGTGCTGAGAAGACTCGGTTTCTGGTACCTCCAATGCTTAACTGTTCGATCCAGCATAGCAGCATGTATGAGTCAGTTAACAGCCGAGCTCAGTCTGGTGAAAGCGATGCATAATGTGATGTTTTTAACCTTGCAAAGGGTGACAGCCTCAAGCTACTTAACCCGACTCTTGTGGGGGCACTCCACCTCCACGAGCGCGCTCATCATCCTTAAGCACAGCACATCAAGTCCACTGGTAACATAAGAGGGAGAGCCTGTTGAGTGGGAAGTACACGTATGTGCTCAGTCTTGTAGGTGATGCTAAGTGAGAGATTAATGACTTGGGATGTGCGTAGGTGTGTGAGACAGACGGAGAGAATATATTTATCGGCAGGGGTGTGATTGAAGTTTCCATTAGCTCTGTCACATACTGGAATATTTTTAACCATAACCGTTTTAGCCAAGCTAGTTACATGGCTCTTTCATGCTAATGTTGGCCTACAATAGCTGCTTCCATGTCTTTTATTCAGAGACACTTTATAATTTTCTGTTTCTCTATAAAACCATAGAATGTATATAAAAGATGGACGTGGCTTCCAAGTCAGTGCAGAAGTGCATCAAAACTGCATTCTTTAAAATGGCCAGCAGTGGGCAGTACATCTGTTTGTGAAAAGAAGTCTATGAGAAAATGATGCTACTCCTCAGTAAACACTTTCCTCATGAGTGTTTGGTCTTAATTGCTAGTTTTAAGACTGATTTAGCATAGCACGAGGTTCATTCAGTAAATTAAGATCCCATTAAGAGTAAAGTAGACATTAAAACAGGTATGCTTTAGGGCATAATTTAAAAGTCACTCAAGTCAGATCCTCCACTTGTCAGATTTGGAAAAACTAAGACAAAACTTTAGTCCAAATATGACTCTGCTGTAGCTTTTGACAAGCAGGAGGGCACATGACTGGTTGAAAGGTGTCAGATGGTAACTATAAATGTGACTTTGCATGAATTAAGTTTAACGTGCCTGCATGTAAGCTAGCATTTTAGTTTGTACATAGAGTTTTCACCAGCCCTGGTTAATCTTGTTTGGTTTTGCTTAAAGTGTTTGTGTGTCTGTCCTTTTGCTTTATATCTGTTCAGGCTCTGGAGCTGAGGGAAAGATGCGTCTGTCCTGCTCTGCCTGCTACTGATCCTCGTGATGTTTTCTCCAAGAGCGTCCGTGTGTTGCTGGAAAACACCAGGGAGCAGAGGAGTGAAGGGCCAGAGAGGGGAGACAAACCTCTGTTGACCCGCAGCCCCACCTCAGTCCCCACAAGACTGCCTGCAGCATTCCTTGCCCAAACTGCACTTCCTTCTTCCCCAGATGCAGATCATTTAAGCAAAGGCCCGGTCCCAGCTGCAGTTCCAGAGAGAGTTATGGCAGCCCATGCCACTGCTACTGCTGCAGAGGAGGGATCCCAGCACGTATTGCAGAGCACCAGCTGACAGGGGTGTTAAATCATCACCAACTTCCTTGAATAAACTTGACTGACTATAGTGGAGTATGAACTGCAGCTAGAAACCTTTCTCTTATTGTCTATTAAATTGAAAAAAATGCACCTGAGTGCGTAGGTGCTAAAAGGGTTAAATTCTCACCCACCATTGCAGAGACTGCAGATACCACCACAATCGAGGGTGGAGCTGGCGGTTGTTTTACAAAGGAAGTGACTGCAGGTCATTATATAAATCAGTAGAAAATTGAGGTAAAAGGCTGACAATGATAAATCAAGAATTTTATCCATGCCTAATGACTACAAAGATACCACATTAATGAGATAACCTTGAATAGGAAAATACTGAATTAATTAGCTTCCATACATTGCCAGATTAATATGTGCATTATTCATTGACACACGGCAACAGACGAGAGTAAGCACTTACGTGTGCTTGTTGGAGGCAGCGTCCATGGCATCCAGAGGACATCTACATTCTCATTATGACTACTGCATTCTCATGCCACACGCACAGCACTTTATCTGTTTTCTAGCCCGGGGGACTTAATGGTGTAAATTTATGCTGGGTTGTTTGCAGGTTTTAAAACACAGCGCTCTGCACGGGAATGCCAATATCAGCCGTCAAGCTTTGAGAAATCTTTCATGGGATTTTGTAAAATCTTATTTAACAAGGCAAGTTGACTGAGAAAACATTCATATTTACAACAACAGCCTGCAGGAGAAGTCATACTGTGAAGAGGGGAGGGCAGTTATGGTTCAAATCTTGGTAATGTTTTATGTGTGTGTGCGCGCGGAGACGAAATGGTACGCTTGGTTACACTGTAAAATCAAAAATGATACTACTATGTTTTTTTTGGGTGGGGAGGTAAATTATTTTATTTGTGTCACGCTTTTTAGGCACCGAACCTGAACTAGCCTCCAAAAACAACAGTTGGGAGTCTTACACCTGCTGTGGAGGCTTTCTCTTACAGGACAAAACGCAGGGTAGGTCAATATTAGGGTCGGTTTCTCCTTTAGAATAAGTGGTCAGTCCATAACAAGCCAATGAAAAGCACATATTGGTTTTTGCACATTCATAACTCAGCGGATATGTATTCTGTTTGCAGGTGGCTAGCAAATAAAATTCAAACTTGGATATCTCTTTTTTCTGCTTTATTCTAAAATCTATAAATTGACATCGATCAAAGGGGCGCATACAGCAACACAAACAAATGTAATATGGATGTGCGTAAAATTATCAGCCTGTGTGACATTACGTAAGGGAACATCAAACGCCTCGCAACGTCACACCAACCAATTAGATTCTGGGGTGAAAGATGAGTTTCTTTTGAAGTGTTCGTATGTGCGTGTGGCGGCAGCGGTTTACTTATTGATGCTTGGCTCCTGGGGAATATCCTTGTTGTCTGTTCACAGCTGATCAGAGAGATGTAAAGTTTTGAAATCTCATTGACCACATTATGCAAAGCCAGTTGTAATCAAATGAAAGCTACTAGAATATCCATCAGTCAGCCTCATTGCAGCTCTTTTGTAATGTCTGCCAACTGCTACAAGTTGTAGCTTCTTGAATACGAGATCAATTTTGTGTAAATTATGTGTATTAAACAGCTTTGGAGTATGGGCCTTTTCACTATCTGCTGCTGAACACAAGTTGTCTCTTTTGGCAATTTTGACCTTTTTATGGACTTTTGGATACACAGGTCCCATTCATTATAATGTAGATAATCTATTTCAGGGTCATATTGTTGCATGCACACTGTGGCAGCTGGATGCAGCTTCCTCCCCACTCGCAGAGAAATTGGAACATGAGCAGGCAACAGATGACACACTCACACCCAGAGGTAATTGTAATGAGCGTGATACAATACACACACTGCGCTGAGTAATTGTAGCCTACTGCTGGAGTCTAAACAATACTTCGACAGAGGGCTTAATCAAGGAAAACAAAGAGACAGCAGTCAGATGGATTGAAAGGACAGAAATAGAAAACAAACTGGAACCATGGGGATTGACAGGAGAAAAGAAAAGATTTCATTTCAAGTGTGTGAAAGAGAGAATCTTTTGGGGTGATTTACATGCAAATCAGATGTTTAATTTTTAACATGCAGCACGAATCCTGCATGGGAAAGTCCTGTTCGATGTGGTTTCTCTGTTCGCATGCGCAGCCTTGAGCAGATAAGATCTTTTCCACAAACTAAGTTAAAAATCAAATGTCTACTTTATGTCTGTAAATTCACCTTAAGTCTCACATTGTTTTGAGTTTGTATAGTCTTCCACCCACTAGAGACATCAGACAGCTTCTGAGACCTCTGCAAACCGCTCACAGGTATTTTGAGGTATTGACATAAACACAGAACTGTTGAAAAGTAGAAGAAGGAGCAGTGAAGGCAGCACACCCACACCACAGAAAGCTGAATGCTTGATAAGTGGCAAACTAAAGATGCTGTTTTCCCAACAAAAACACTCCCAGAGAGAGTGAAGGCAGTGAAAGAGCAACGCAACACATCTGCTGTGTAGGTGGCTGAATGATGTCCCAGAATGCAGTCTGGCTAACCTTTGACCTCCCTGTGGAGTATTGCTCGAAGTGGCTCATCCACGGTTCCATTTCTTGGATCCGCCCCGACAAAGACAGACACACAAATGCAGCAGCTGGCTGTGATGTGCAGAGGGAATATGGTGATGGAAAAGCGTGTGTATGTGTGTCGCTGGTGTAAAAGTTGCTGCGTCCTTCCGCTGCACATTAATTATACATGTGGCATGTGGGTGTCTGATTGAAATGAATATTTTACTGCTTTTAATCACTGCCATTGCCAGAGTGATGGAGCATCTGGATGTGTTACCTGGGTAATTAAAGATGCTGTCTCAAACATGCACACATTCAAGTCTCAGAGGTTGTGTCTGCAGTATGAGACAGAAGCACCCCAGAGGCTTACTAATGAGTCAAAATTAGATTTGGAATGTTTTACAGCAATGAGGCTCATAGAAAAGTAAAGACTGCTTTTTTTTTTTTTTTTTAATTTTTGTTATTGTCGACATGAGCCAATAAAAAAAGTGCTAGACATACGTAATAAAAACAGAACGTGGCAGTTTTTAAATCACCTAAAACCTAAATTTGTTATTTGAAAATAGGGATTTTTTGTAATTTTTATGCTGCATATTTCCTGAGGACCCATTTATAGCTCGGGCTCTTAATGCAGAGCAATGCTGTTGTGTTCTATGCAGAATGCAGATTGCTGAAAAAAGCAAGGTCTTCCCTAAAAAAGACATTTTTGAGCTAGCAACACCATTAAGGCTGAAGCTGCACTGTTTAGCCTCTTAATGTCACAGACTTCACAGATCCTGGCTTTTTAAAACTCGATCTTTTTCTTAGCCTGGAGGATGCTGCCACAGGACAGTTTTCCCATTTCCATTCAGTGCATCTTCAATGACCTCTTATTTATTTTTATTTATTTATTATTAATGTTCAGTAAAGCTTAAAGTTGTCAGGAAGCTGTGTTCACCGACATAGGCTTTCAGAACTGTTCCTGAGCTCATGCAGTGACTTCCAGATTAGTTTGCTTGCTTTTCAGAATCTTCTGATGACATAATGTATCACGGATTATAAAATTCCCAGATTTGTTGCATTTTTATGCTAAAAACCATCATTCTTAATGTGTTCCCTGCAGTCTTTCACAGAGTGTCGAAAACCTCGCTATCTTTACTCATAGAAGGCTCCTTTTATACTCTCAAGACTCGAGTCTTGTTGCTGACTTGTTGCCAATTGACCTAATTGGTTGTGGGATGTTGATTTTCAAATGATTCTATTTTCTTTTTACTTTGTTTACCTAGTGTCCCAGGAGTTTTGGAAATGGGTTTGAATTGCTCAAGGCTTTTCCAACTCTCTTTTGGGTCGTGTGGCATGCAGAGCGTTGGGCTGAATGTAATCTTAGCAATAAGAGTAGCTATTTTAAAATGCTCATATGCTTTCTGTAGTTATGCAATCTGAGCATATTACAGGAGAAGCCACAAGTATGAACTATATAAACTATTTGTGTATTTACTATACAGCTGTAAATATCAGTGAGAGTTAATCAGGTTCATCTTTCACTTTTGGATGACATGATTATGGTGCTATTAGGATTTTTTGTGTTTCATTCCCAGTTTAAAATTGTCACTTTATGTGCGTTTCCCTCCTCTCTGAATATACCTGCCATCAAAATTTTATTTTTAGCAAATAGGGCAGAACCATGTTGCTTAGAAAGGCAAGAGCTGTTCTTTCTCAGCCTGGAGTTGTTTAAGTAGGTTGATGACAGTCTTTTTTCTCCCACATACAAACTTTGTCTAGTGCAGCTTCATTATGAGTTGTACTACTGTGCAAAAGTCTTGTGTCACCTCTCATTTCTTTATACTTTGCTTTGAAAGTGGAAAATAGGTTGAGTGATTTATTGAAACATCTGCAAACATAAATGTAAACAAAAAATAGCAAAAAGAAAAACAAGGTTGAAAGTCAATATTTGGTATGATCATGATTTTATTCATCAACAAAGCCTGAACTCTCTTAGACAAGATTTCTTGTAATTTCTTTAACTAGTCTTCAGGAATAGTTCTCCAGGCTTCTTAAAGGGCATTCAAAGCTCGTCTTTGGCTGTTTTCTGCTTTAATAATGTTGAGATTGTTGGGTTTGTGGAGGCCAGTCAATGACTGATAATAGTCCATTGTGTTTTTTTCCATCCAGGTATACTTTTCCTGGATTGCCAGTGAGTTTGGGATCATTGTCATGTTTAAAAGCTGTCATGCTGTTGCCACTTGGACACTTTCCATATGGTCTTATATCCTGAATCTGACAGTACTATTCTACATTCATAATTCCATCAGTTTTGACAAAGTCCCCTAAGATGCAACCCCAAACCATGGCAGAGCCTCTTCTCTATTTTATTACTTAGATACTCTCCGGACTGCCTCCATACATACTGATGATTTAAAGTTAACATTTCAAATTTGGATTCCTCACTGCCTCAGAACTGATTTTACTGATTTTCTGTCCAGTTCTTGTCCTTGTGTAATTTTGCAAACCAGCCTTTTCTCCCTGTTGGCTTTCATTGAAAATCCTTTCTTGGCTTCTTGACAGCCATCCTTCCACTGCAACCATTTCTGATGAGGTTTTGGTGAACAGTAAAAAGTATGAACTGAATGACCAGATGCATCTCTCAGGTCCCATGCCAAGTCTTTGTTGGATTTCTTATCCTAAGAACATGACTTTCAGATACTATTTGTATGCTGCAGATTTTTTTAAGGCCTACTACTTCTTTCTTTATGACCTATATTTGTCTGGTTTCAAATTTGCACACCATGCTGAGATTTGCCAAGTTTTTCACCTATAGCACTTTGGGAATCACTTTCTTGGTGCAAAAATACTATTTTATGCCTGTCAAACTGTGTTATCTCTGTTATTTCTCATAGATTCAACTAAAGAAATGAGAAAAAAATAATGTGTTTTTGTGACAAAATCAGTTGCTAAGTTGTCTATTATGTGTAGACACATGACTGGGTCGTCCTTTGAGTTAGGTGTCTTTTTTATGCTTGAATGATTAGTGGTCAGTGTTAAGTGGCTGGAGAACTATTGTTGAAGACCTCTTTAAAAGATAAAAGATGATAACTGACTCCTTGGAAGCAAAATGTAAGTAAATGAAAAATGACTCAAGACTTTTGCAGAGTGTTGTATATCTGAAGCTCATATCTGCATTGCTCACACAGAACAGCTAAAATATTCAATTTCAGATACTTCTTAAAATAACACAGTAAAAACTGTAGCTGAATGAATCAATCTGATGTTCTTTTACATGCTCTTTGGGCTGTGGGTTCCAGTGAGCTCAGCTTCTTTGTGAACAGCAGTGAAGAACATGTATGGGGTCATCAGGGCTATCTGGGTCTGCTCTTTCAGCACACAATACAGGTATTCCTCTAATGGCTCCTTGTGTCCCCTCAGTCTGTCTTATCATCTTGATCTATGCTTGTGTGTGTGTGTGTGTGTGCATAGCTGAACTGGTGGAGGTTTTTATAGTCTGGCTGCTCTGATGCTATTAGAGATTAGGATGTTAACACAGTCCCTCATCTGACTGCATCGATCCCAACCCTTGCGGTGGAATCACATTAATACTAACAACGTCAGGTTACAAGCTTTGTAGCTCTCTTTACCCCTCTCTCTCCTTTTACATCTGCTTCTCTGTCAGTGTTGATTTAAATTTGAATAACCAGCTTTCTTGTCAGTCTTTCAACAAGGAGAGGGGCCAGTTTAATGAAGGGAACGATGGAAGGAAGATTGCAGAAGGAGAGGGGGACTAGAGGATGTGGAAATGAGATGAGATGAAATTGTTTAAATCAGTCTTCTTCAGCTGCTTTGACACTAGTTGCGTTCACTGGTGGAGTGCATCAAGTCACAACTTAGGGTAAATGTACAACTTTGTTTCATGAGAAATGGGAAAAATAAATAGCATGAATCAGTTTTGTCCATTTGTGGGCGGGCAATGAAAAATAATAATACTGAAAAAAAAAGTTTAAATCTAAGCTGTGAATGCAAAATACTACATTTTCCTTCTTTAATACTTGCTATTTTTGTAATGAGTTTGAAGGCACAGTCTGAATATTTTGGTGTCCATCTCTCAATAGAGAAATGTTTGATCCACTGGTATAAATCAAAGGAAAAACCAAAGTACTCTTTTCCATATCTGTGTCCGTCAGTGCAGTAGTGCATTGTATACTTCCTCTCACCTCCTCTGTGATTCCTGTGAATCCATCAAAACAACATGGGGGAGTAGGATCCAGACCAAAACACTGTCAGTCAGTGTCAGCCAAATTCAAGAAACTGTGACGGAGCAGTTGTGCATTTAGACCTAAAGTAAGCTACAATTGCAAAGCCCAGCAGGTGTGTTTTGATGACTTCCACTTTAGGAGAACACCTTCAACACAGCTTTTAGGGAAAGTTTTCATATGGTGAACTCCCAAATGTCTGAGCCTCTCAATACATGTTTTTTTATGGTACACAGTACAATATATAAAGGTACAGTAATGATACAACGGTACAATAATTATAATGTAATCATTGATCCTGAACAGTTTCCTGTAATATTAATACTGTCACCAATGGTGATGAATTGAATAATGTATTTGAATAAGTCCACCTAAAATGTGAACTGAGACCTTTGGTGGAGGTCTCAGAGGTTTTAGAAACAGTTGATTGTTTAGTTTCACAAAACAATAATACTTTTGTTTGTGAATGAAAGTGCCTATCACATATCGCATTTTTTTTTCTGAGAAAAAGAATTACAACACATGCTGGTACCCATGGGCCATAATTACTCTAACAAGCCTTGACCCTTGGTCAGGGTATGTTCTGTATTAATGTTACTCACGTGTTACTCATAACACTGCCTCAGTTTACCAAAAGGAAGGTCTCTTCATGGACATTAATTTACAGCATTTATAAAGTTCAGATAATAATGATGGCTAACAAGGGCAACAAGAAATGCAGGAAGATTTTAATTGGGACTATCTAATCAGTCAAAGAGAAACCACCTGAGTTTACTATAGGTCTGCGGCTCTGTATTTACTACAATTACAGCATTAGTTGCGTCCATTATTAGTTAATATAGTCAGTTAGTTGCTAAAAATGTTTTTCAGCACAGTTGGAATAATTTCCTTCTTTTACCATAAGGTTGCAGCACTGTGCACATCATGTCTTGGCATTAATTCAGAGTGGAGCCGTGGAGAATGACAAGCTAGCCAAAGGTAAGATGGTTATTTTAACTTAAGGAAAATAATTATTCATGTTTTTAATAAAATAATACATAAGGAAAAATTAATTTTATTCAGTTTGACGAAAAGAGGCAACATTTTAAGAATTGTCTTCTAAAAAAAGCCTTGGTTAAAATAAACAGTTGGCTAATGCATTTAGCTAAATATCCTGTCAATTATCATATAAACATGGTAAACTTCTAGTAGATTAACATTTATAAAGTCAAAACATTTAAGATACCACATGCTGAAACTTGCCACAGAGTCAAACATAAATAGTTTAGCCTGTAATTGTGGGATTAAAGGTGTGTGTTTTAATTCAGCTAAAACAAGTTGCTATAAGATAGGATAGGCTTCATTATTTTCGATAGAATATAAAAACATGCAAAACAGTGTGCTAAAATTTGCCTGATGGCAAATGATTTTGTTTGGCTAAAACATGTTGCATGTGCATGTTAGAATTTATAAGGTAAACATGCTCTCAAAGTTGTTTTCTGGCTTTACCATGCATTTTGTATCAAATTGTATCATCTTACAGGATGAACAAGAAAGACATTCTATCTGTCTACTCCTAGTGATGGCTACTTTGGAAAAGAGGCCAGACTCAGGTATAACTGCCCGTGTGAGCTTGTGTGCATTTGTCTGCTTACAGCTACTTAAGAGGGATATTATGAGGGATTAAGTCTGGAATAAATTAGAATAAATTCACATTAATCCTTGTATGTTTGTTTTTAGTGACATTTGTTTTAAATTTGACATTATAATTCCAGCTTGGTGCTCGGGGGGAAACTAGCTTAACATTGTAAGCCACTGCAAGCTTTTAGCTAAGGTTCATAAAACAGACTTAGTGCCAAAACCTCTGTGACTGGGAATAACTGTGTGCTTTCTGTTGGTTTGAGTCCAGCTTAGTTCCGTGGGCTGTATATGTTTAATGAGTAACTTTGATAGCTGAGACTTGGAAATTGTGAAGAAAACCCCACAGAGCCCTTATTAAACCAAAGCACCGGCTCACATTATGCCTCAAAGTCCTGCAGATCTGCCAAGAAAATGAAGTTCCACACACGGTGTATGCTGAAGTGTGCGTGTCTGTAAATGTACATCTGTGTTATTCAGACATATGTGTAAGGGGGAGGGTGTGGAAAACCAGTGTTGAGAATCATATTATTTTTTTCAGCATATCTTCTCAGTTCACTTCCCCTTCAGCTGTCCTCTCAGAAAACCCGTCTATCCATAGGTTCATCCATCCTCGCTCACGCTAAGCAGTGCTGTCTCGTTGCTATGGTTTCCATTATACTTCCTGCCTCCTTTGGTTTGAAGGACAAAGCACTGACAATAGGTAGATGGGTAGTATTTAAAGAGAAAGGGAAAGAGAAAGACTTAATAAGCACACATATATGCTACTTTTTCTTTATTGTCACCCGTTGTTTAAGGTTATCGCTCACTCTCTGGTCTTTGAGCCACATCCCCTCTGTTCCAGGAGAGGTAGAAAGTCAGCTCAACACCAACACCTCCTTTGGCATTTGGCGTTTAACTCTGTAGGCCGTATCTTTTAGCTGATCAATAAGCAGGTGGTACAGCACTCTCGCTACTCTCTACGGGATAGGCTGCAGTTACACAGGACTGCACCAAACGAAATCAGCTTGCATCAGGGCTGTGTTATGCTCAATGACTGTGCTGCACACTGCCAAACAGTACAGGAAAAAGGATTTGCTCCCAGATCTATAACCAGCAATTGCACATGCACACGCAACTGCTTTTGTGTGTTCGCATTGTGTTTGTATAAAGTCTTCAGGCTGTCAGAAATTAGGCTAAAACTGTGGACTTTATTTAGCTGACCTGGTTGGAGAGTGAGGAGGATTCACTGCAGATGAGTGGGAAGAAAGAGGGTCTTGGGGTTTGTGTGTGTGTGTGAGACTGAAAAAGGAAAGGAAGGAATAGAGAGAGCAATGGAAAGCGCTTAAACACAATCCTTTCCCTGCCACACGCATCATCCCCTTCACTGTGTGATTCTCTCACCCCCTCGCTTATTGTAAGGTTCTTAGGGCCTTCCTTAACTTTTAATAAGAGTCTTTAATAAGTCCCCAGATCATGGCTTGGTCGGTCAGGGCTTCTATTTCAACACAGCTCTGCTTAAGCTTACTCTAAAATAGATCTGCTCCCTCTTTTCTCTTCCCCCCTCTGCCCCCGTTCTCTCGTCTCTATATTTCTCCACGAGATTGTAAAAATATTTAATAAACTTTGGACGGATGAAACAAGGTTGTATCGACCTCTGTGGTTTGTGTGAATATAATCAGTCTGACAAAGTTGTGTTTGACAGGGGATATTCCAGTTTTAGTACTACTTCCATCCTGAAGGTCAAATGTGGCAAAAATGTGATGCACGATTTGTGTCATGTCTCTTTCCCTCATCAGGAGATGATATTTGACTGCCTCCCCTGTGCCCTTAATGACAGATAAAGATGTGGTTTGATGACCATTAGACCATTCTTTTTCACTAACGTCTAATGCAAACCCAGCTATTTTGTTCTATAAGCATGCCTGACATGTAACAGAAACTGCTTGGTTTAGAAAAGCACTTCAAGGGTTACTCCTAATAGGCTTTCAAGGGGTAAAGAGGGATAATTTGCCTTGGATTCCCAAACCTTCTCAACCAGGTTTATCTAAACCTAACCCTAAACCTAATACTGAGTCCCAAACCTAAAGCCAGTCTTTATCATGAAATGTAATAAATTATGTTAGAATGACTTGCTTTTTTGTCCATAAAGTGAAATCAGCATGAGGAAAACAAGCCACACACACATGAACCGACTTGCTAAAGCAGCTTGGAAAATATGTAATCTTGCAGTTGCCAATTTCTACATGGTTTGCTTTGGTGATTCTTTGTTGCGTCTCTGTGTCATACTTAAGTCAGTCTCTTTGGCCTACTTAGGCGTATTGTAAGTAGCACACTGAGCTGCAAGTCCTTTCCCTGTAGACTCAGGCTGAATAATTGAGTGGTGCTGAGGCAGGGTAATAAGCTACACTGCCACTGTAATAACCTGCTGGACAATGTGTGAGTGTGCGCTCATGTTGCATGGGCGCGGTAATGGCTGCTATTACTCGAGGGCTGGGGAAGCAGACAGACGCTGCTTAAGGAACCAGACATGTTATGTGAGCATATGTGCTTTGGTGTCTTCCACATGCAGGCTACAGTACAGATGCATGACCAGTTTAGTAATCTCAGTATCTAATGACTCATCTAGAATAGGTTTCTGCCACAATTTACATCAGTTTATTCCCCATATAGTGATTTTCTCTTAATATATGTATGTTGTTTTTTATTCACTCAGTTTGATATAATATGAATTAGAATGTGAATTACAATGACATCATATCTATAAATAACTTCTACACAGTAATAGACGTACAGAGAAAAATAAGAAGTTTAAAGACAGACAGCTGAATTTGCCATGTGTGACCAGATGTATCAAACAAAACAAAAAAATGTCACTGACAGGTTTCATGTTAAATCTCATAATTGGTATGCTACTCAGTTTGACCCACTTTCAAAGGTGCTCTTGTTACCTGAAGGTAGAATTTTTATATACCAAATATTTTTTCTGCCCCCCACTGGTTTGCTTCAACTTTCTCCTCTTGTGTGTGTATATCTGAGAAATACTCCCCACTGTGAAATGGTACACACATCTCAGCAGTTTCCTCGCTGCCAAGCGCCAGTATCACTCTACAGCTGAATGAACCCCACCCCTGCTGTAATCTCAAACCAGCATCACTTAGATCCCATAAATTCTTAATGCACAGTCCTAAACCTGAAATTCTTCAAAACCTCCCTCAAGTTTCGCTCTGCTCGGTCCTCTTTTCATCTGTTTCTCTTTGGACGACAGACCGATTGGCTGCTTATTTGATTGATTTCTTGATTCTACTTAATAATTCAAAACTAAATGATAAACAAAATCCAGGTCCTTAACAGAGACTATACATCACATTGCCTGATGTCACCATCCTTCCTCCTTCTGCTTTGTACCTTTCACAGATGAAAGCAATGCCTCCTGGTTACTGAAACATGACAAATCAGAGGGAGAGTGGAAGAAAAGCCATTTATCACAAAGTTGGAGTTGACAACAGTTTTTCTGCAGCGTTGTGCATAGGTGAGTGTTTTTTCTCCCCTGGCTCTGTGTACACTTTGAAATACCCATCTCTTGCTGTTATACTAGTGTATATGAGGACTGTGCAGAAATATTGTTCTTTTTGTGTTGTGCACAAAACTGACTGGTGCAAATGGACACGCAGACATTTCTTCTTGGCAGCCGTGTCTCCCTCCTTTTGTCAGTCTGTCCATGTCTTCATTTTGATTCTGACGTTTATCCACCGCCCCACGTTGACAACCAATATAATACCCTGTCATTCATTCACCTTGTTGCTTGGCTTGGGTCGCTCTAACAGAATCACCCTATTACCCAACTAACTAACTTGTGATATCACACACACATACATACACAGACATTGAGTTTAAGCTGTCTATGTGATGGATGTGCCCTCTCAGACAGGACTGCTGTGTGTTGCATCTCAACCTTCAGCCTCACCTTCAGGCTATTACTAAGGCAGTGCTCTGTGTGTGAAGAGGGAGAGTGTTTGATCATCAGGACTTTTACCCAAAATACTGTGCACTGTGTTAAAACACACACACACACACACACACACACACACACACACACACACACACACACACACACACACACACAGGGAATCTCCCCCTTTCACTTTCTCTCTCTGTCACACACATGCACACACAGGCTCCTAGTGTCTGATAAAGACCTTTTTGGCAGAGGCTCTCCTCTGTGCTGTGGGCTCATTAATGCTCCGAGTGTGTCCCTGTGACTGAGGACTAAGCCCTCAGCCCTTATCAACAACAGCAGGCCTAGTCGGCTACACACATACACACCAACACGCACAAAAATAGACACACAATGGATTATGAAGAGTGTGGATAAGTCGCCAACATCAGCTCAGATATCCCCTTACAGGACAATGACAGACACCCCCTCTCCCATCCCACTGTCACAGTCATGGAGAGTGTGTTTGTGCTTAAGGGCTGGAGGGGAAGTGGATAGTACTGCTTTCCAATTGATCCGTTTGTATTTGTTGATCCATCTGTACACAGTCCCTATCATGGATAGGTCATTTTTGTCTGTGCATGTTGGGTGCAAACTTGGGCATTGTTCGCCGTGTGTTATTTCAGCTCAGGATGACACAAAAGCTTACGCCTACTCTCCTTGCGAGTACTATTTGTTTCCTTTAGCGCACACACAGATGCTCGCCCAAACACAAACTGTGTGGTTATTTGCATATTTATTACTGCACTGTGCTTGTGCTCAACAAATTGATTGTCTGTGTGTGTGTGGTTAACTGGGTGTTGGTGTGGACTAACGTTACAAACCTGGTTCAGGAAGGACAGTATGGACAGATGCTGGTTTATGGCTATTTCATGTTGGCCCAATTTGTTCAGCTTGGTGTACTATTATTATTCCTTTATCCTGATGCACAGCAACACCCACCTAGCACAGTCAGCCGCGTGCACATACCTGCATACCTGGGCAGAATGCTACACATGCATTACCACCATGGGACTTGTAAGCCATTTGAACTCTGGAGGGATTTTTACTGTAGTGGTTGTGATCTCATTGCGTTGGGGTTTTTAATGGGTGTGCTCAGGTGTACATATATGTCAAGAGGAAGTGCAGATACTTTCTTAAATGACATAATACTGTTTATAAGTGTATAAGCAACAGGCTATCAATAAAACAGGTTCCTTGTGGGTCTCTCTTTCCGCAGATAGCATTTGATGATGGTAGGACTTTCTACAGAATAGTGGCACGAGAAGAATTTCTTCTTCAGCAAGATGGCAGCACTTGCTGTGTAGCAACAACTGAATGAACTGACTGTGGATGGTGTCATTATCCCAGATGGATAAAATTACTAAATGAATTAAAAAAAAAAAATAGAATAAGTTGACAAATACAAATAAGTGGACTTTAAAACACCTCTATTGGGCATGCCCCTGTACTGTAGCAGCACTGTACTGTTTTTATCATTTCATTGTTTTATTTTAAAAAAGTGTGTTATTAAAAAAATTGGTTTTCAGGAATGCATGCACAAATTCTGCATTTTAATAAATGTTCTCATAGATTTTCAGTGGGTTTTATTGGCCTGGAAGTCATGACGGTTGTTCTGCCTATTAAAGCCCTCCAAGCAAAAACAATGCAAATTACCAAAATGGATGTTGTCTTTTTTTTTTTTTTAATTTATTATTATTTTTTTTTAGATGCACGGGGTTCATCTCATCACGTCCCTCTTTCTCCTTCATCTCACTCCCGAAATTACTCTTGGAGCAGCAGATGCAGAATTTACAGCATATACAAAAACATTGTTTTTAAATTTCATTCTGAGCTTTTTAATCTTAGCTCGCTATACAAGAGAACAAGTGGACCGGATGTCCTCTGGTGGGTTCAGATCTAATCATGTTGAAAGGCAGCCAGTGTTGCTTGCGGCGCTCGATAATTGGTTGACCTCAGAACCGCTCCAACTCTTTTTGAGGATTTGATATTTTAAAGCTGATGTTAAAATGGAAACGGCTGGTACTAACGATGGTTCTCCCTTCTTTGCTGTCTAATTCATCAGATTGTCCTCCTAGATTTGGAACAGTCAGGCGTCTGGCTTCTTACTCACAGCGATGTTATGATTAATATGGCTCATTAATAACTACATCTCAGGCCTGGAGAGATGGAGAAGCAGAAAGGGCAGGTTTTGAGTGAGAAACAGTGGGAAAGCTTTGTCAGTGATGTAACAGCACTTGGAGAGGGAGCCGAACTTGAGAACACAATCTGAAATGAGTTTGTCGGTTACTTGTCAATGGTTTATTATGTTGGAAAATTTGGGAAATTTATATATCTGCCTTTTTGTTTATGTGTTGAGTGGGCAGGATGTGGTGGGCTATATGTGCTGTGTTAGTTTTGTGTATGTGTATGATTGTAGCCCTGGCATATCTGGTGCATGTGTGTGTTCCTTTTTTCCGTTAAGGGAATTGAGAAGCATCTCTTTAATTTGGCCTATAATTGAATTTGGCCCATGGGCATGCCATAATCTTCAGAGAGATGGCAGCAGATGAGAAGGGGATGAGAAGAAGTGGCAGAGAGAAAGAGAAGGGGACAAGAGGAGAGGCAGCAGAGAGAGGGAGAGGGTGGAGAAAAAGGAGGTGGCATATGGACGGGAGATGAGAAAATGTATAGTGGGAAGAAAAGGGGGATAGTAGGGAGGCAGGGGATGGGGGAGGACACAGCATTGCATCCTCAGTCATCTGTGAGACTTCATAAGTACTGGGTGCATGGGCGAGTGGCTGGCAGTCAAGTCAATATGACATATGAATATTGCAGGAGCCATTCTCTCGCCTCCTGCCCTCCTCAATTATTAACGTCTGGCTCAGAGTTGGCTCAACTTTTACTTGAGGCATTCCTCTCCAATACTCCTGAAAACGAATGAGAAACACAGACAGATGGACAAATAGACATAAAGACAGCAGAAAAAAGGCAACAGTCAAGGCACACAATGTAGATGGAGCAGAAAGAGATGAGGTTTTCAACTTTCCCGACAGTTCATGTCTGCAGAAGAAATGGACTTTGTTGGCTCATTTCAAACAGACCAAAATAAAGGAAAGATCTGCAGCACTAGCCATACAGATGGCCACCCTGCTCAGGTCAGTGTGTCTTCAGGCAACATGTTTGATAACAAGATGTCTGTTACACTCCATATTCACAAATGTGCTAATGTTAAATGTTTTTGAAGGGTGTGAAAGAAATTAAAGATCTTGCCCTTTGAAAAATATCAATACTGTGGAGTTGTGTGTAATGGTAATTTGCTAACATCAGGTTAAAAAACACATGGAAATCATAAATAAATTGTTTAACTGTAATGGTTTCAGTTTTAAATTACAGATCAAAGCTCATCATATTTCTGATTTCTTTTTGTCTGCTTTATAAGGCCTGACTATACTTACTGACTTTATTAGGCACACCTGTTCTGCTCATTAGCAGAAAAAAATCTAATCAGCCAATCACTTGGCAGCATTTGGGTGTGTAGACATCCTCAAGATGACATACTGAGTTCCCTGTACCCAAAGATCCCAGTCCAATGCAGCACCTTTGGTGGAACAGGAGAGTCTCATCGTGATTCTGCAGACAACAAATCTGCAGTAACTGTGTGATCTTATCACATTAGTACGACCTAAAAAAACCATGAGGATTTCCAGCACCTTGTTGCTACAACAAATTAGGGTAGTTCTGAAGGCAAATGAGGGTCCATACTGGCAAGGTGTACCTAATAATAAAGCAGCTGTTAAATGTATATTAAACTAATTGTCTATTATGGTAACTTGTAGAGAATGTCATCATTTTTACTGCACCCTGTACTCAAGGGTGCAGTGCTAGAGAAAGCTAACTTATTTTTAGGGCTATAATCTTTAAAGAATGGTCGAAACATGCCCAGGGAGTGTCAGAAAGTATTTTTTTTTTTAAATTACATCATTGGTTGCTGAATTCATCTGAAACATATGATTTGTGATATATATTTTTTCAGTATAAATTGGAAATGTGCAAAAAAAAGGAGCTTAATCTATAATTGAGAAAACTTTAGTTTTGGTGCCATTCTGTCATCTATAACAAATGTTCTTTCATCCATACTGCATAAGTGCACAGAAATGTAAGGTAGTAGTTATTCACAGCAGACTCTAATTGGCTTCAGTCATTGTGTCAGGAGGTGGACCCAGTCGACCTACGTGCTACGAGCTACACTGCTGATATGCTAAACATAAATTAAGCAGGATGTTTGGAGGATGACCATTAAAATGACTGATAACTAATGTCATTTCCAATTAGTGTTAAGTATGATTTAAAAGCATTAAAGTGTGACATTAAGCCTCTGAGTGTGTCACATCGGATATGCACAAGTTCATGACCTTAAATGTGATGAATCCATGAAATAAAGTTTTGAATAGGTCACAGCTGCTACACTGATTCAGTGTGACTCTTTGTCCTTGAGTGACATCATCATTGGGCAAAGTGTTACCCTGATGCCAGCCTAGTTGCTGACATTATGGCTCTTGTTGACCCTACTGGCAGGTGAGGTACAAAGATACCAAGGTGGGAGAGGTGGGCAAAGAGGTGCTGTAATGTAACAAGGCCAGAGGGTGGGGAAGGTCAAATTAATTGACAGGGTGTCAGCACAGCAACAGGGTGATCAGGGCGTAAGAGCTCCTACCCAGCTGGGTAGTAGATTTGGAAAGTGGATGTCAAGGTCTCCTATGCTGTTTACACACTTCACACAAAAAGTCCACATTCACAAACACACACAGGCACACACGTTGCCTGTGTTTTCAGTGCTGACCTTGTTGGGCTGACAGAGTTAGCAGGCGCAACACCTCTCTTTGGCAGCATCATCTGTTTGCTTAGAGCAGAGCAGTGCATTACTGTGTGTATGTGTGCTTATCTGCATTGTCTGTGACCCCCCTCATTGGACTTAGTGATTCATCCCTTACATATCCACAAGTTAAGGCATTGTAGAATAAACAGGAAAAGAGTGAGAAAGGGTAGAAAGAAACGATGGGTTTTCAGTTTGCTGTGTTACATTGTAGCTTGTTGTTCTGGCTTTGGCAATAATAGATCAGATAGTCAAGTTCAGTTCAGACAGTTAAGTTCAATCTTTGAACTTGACTCATGAAAGCAGAATTGACAAGTTACACACATGCAGCTGTAGTTTTTTTTTTCCAGCCTGCATCTTTATAATCTTGTTTGCATCTTCATTCAATGTGTGCTGTTCTGATTAGGTCCCTGCTGTGAACACGCAGAATCAGAGTATTTGCTCCTGAGTGAAGATAAAAGAGTGAGCTACATCTTTTCATGCCCAAGAGGCATCACCCATACAGAAAAGCAATAAAAACCCCCCATAAGAATCACCCATTTAAAACAGCAGTGAATGCCTTGTAAGGCTTGCATGTCTCTCACTTTTACTCATGAAAGTGGGCATACGTTCATGTTTTGGCCTGTATAGTGTGAATGTGTTGTCCTAGTTCACCTAGCATTTTCTGACCTTTAGTCTTATTTTGGCTGAGGCTGATTTTTAGAGCATGAGCAGTTGGTCTGGTTACCACGGCTCACTACATGTTCAGTGTTGACTGAAATATACCAGCTAATGCTTGGTCAGATTCTTAAGCTTGTTAATTTTGTCTTACTTTGATGATCACCTTTTAATATTTTGGTTCATCTGATTGTTGGGGTTTTCTCTGTTTTCCCTGTATTATTGGAGGGTCTTTACCTTACAATTTTAAGTGTCTTGAGGCAACTGTTTGGTGCTATATAAATAAAACTGAATTGAATTTAATTGAATGTTTTAGAGTTGGTATTGTTACTTTATAATGTTAACAGAGTTTTTGTTACTGCTGCTTCCAGAACCATTAAAAGCGAGAAATACGTATACAGATGTTAAGAGTCATGCTTCACGTGACTCTAGGCAGTCCTCTGAAAAACTAAGTGCACCCCGTGATTCTGTAGCATTTTGTGGAACCACCAGCAATAGCTTGATGTAATCATGGTCAACTCAATTACTACAAGGTGCCCAGGTTGTGTGGCTATAAAACAAGCCCTAATCATCATCCCTCCTGACAGTAGGTATAAAGTCTTTGTGTTTTATACCACAAAGATTGGTTTTCACCAAATGTGGTGCTCTACATTCTTCCCAAACACCTCCACCATGGTCTTGTCTCTTCCAAAGGATATGGATCCAGAAGTCTTGTGGTTTGTTGAAATGAAACTTTGCAAACCTAAGTCATGTTACCATGTTCTTTTTAGAGAGAAGGGGCAACCCTTCCCAACAAGCCGTACTTGTTTAGGGTTTTTCATGTACTGTAGTGCATTGTCTAAACTTGGACCCTGTGAACTTTAATTTTCACATGGCTCTATGGTGTATTGCCACTGAGCCTAAAAATATGACTTTGGGTCCATATTGCTCTGCCCTAGGAGAAGTTATAGATTATTTTGGAGCTTTCTAACAAGGTATATTTCATATATATATATCTAGACATATATTTTTTAACTTGCCTGGAAGGGTTTGAGTATGTGTATGGACAGACTGGTAAGTGAAAATGTTTGTGTGCTCAGATTCAGAGTGCCTAAAATGCCTGTATTTGTGTAGCAGTGTCCCTGGCTGTGCGTTGCTGTTGTAGCAGTGATTGACGAGGAACTGTGAGTGTGCAGTATAGGAGCAGAGCTCAACCCCATTTGACTGATCTGTAAATATTCCCTCTTTCTGCTGCCTCAGCAAGTCTCTGCAGGAGCACAACACATGGATCACAATGGCAGGGTACAGGCAGGGAGGGAGCAAGAGGTGTGGGGAAAACTAACAAGTAGAGGCGAATGATGCGGGCTGGGGGGCTGTGGGGACTGGAGAAATGGTTGGAGGAATGGAGCGTTAGAGGGTAAACAGTGAGAGAAGAGTGGGGCTGCAGAGCTCTTTTCATCAGAACTGCAACATTGGGTCCTGAGGCCCTGTTGGAGCACAGCCAGAACCACAAAGCAGCAAACACAGAGGTTCAGTTTACTCTTTTTTTCCTGTTGTTCTTGCGCTCTGGATATCTCTGTCCTTCTTTCATGTATCATATCTTAATCTAACAAACTCACAGTGGAAATTGAAGGGAAAGATGCGATGTGTCTCAGTTCATTAGGAGGTTTGAAATTCTGGTGCATAATCAAAAAAATGAACAAAGTCGATGCTGGTTAAAAAGAGGGTAGTTAGTTAGGTAATTATGTCTTAATAACTAGTGTGTTTAGGAAATATAGAGCTAAAGCTAAAAGACAGCAAATTTTTGGACTGAGAGCAACAGACACCAACACAGAAACACAAAGAGAGAGAGGTGCAGGTAGCGAGGCTGTTACCTCAGTCTTGCTCTCCTGGGTGTTCAGTCACTCTCTCTCTGCAGTCATGGTGGGAGGCAAATGCTTGGCTTCAGATGAAATGGACATATTGATATTAAAGGCCGCCCCTGCAGTGGAGCATTCCTAGGTAATTTTCTAAAGTAAAAAGACATTTTAGTCATGACCTTTTTGAATCTATTTCTTTTACACATTTCTGTCTGATGCACTCATACACTCACAGAAACGCGCATACTCTCATCTTCACATGCTGAGTGTTTTGGGGTGGAACTAAAATCTTTTAAAGCCACTTTGTAAGGTTGGTCCATTGGCTAATTCTATTCAGTGTGAAATGAAATTGCAAGCCTCGGTGAGGCATGTCCAAGTCTTGATTCAGAGGCCTGCAGCTTCTTTAAAGACAGGATTTAAAAAGAGCAAAGGTTTGACACAAAGTGGCTTTGTTGATTGCATGAAATTAGGTCCTGCACATAGGCTTTTTACACAGCTCTGCTCTTATTCTAGACCCTGTTCTCCTTCTTACTTATATAAAGCCTGCGAGCATTTCCATTACTCTTTTGACAGAAGCCTATGACAAAAGCGTTCCTGTGTGGTAATATGATTACATTAACATGGAGGAATGGAGCCAGTTGGTCCTAGAAAGCTCAAATCAAACAGGCTCTCGGAATGTCTGCTATTGCATTTAGCAAGACAAAGACAACTGGAGATCTTCCAGTGTTATTAGAGAGCTTTGTCATTCTTTTAGCTTAGATACAAATTATAAATAGGTACCAATCCTCTTGTGTCTGTTTTGCATTGTCTCAAGGGGATTCTTGAGGCTCAAATACTGCCAAAAAAGATCAAACTTAGCTACCAATGAACGTAGTAGCACTGTCATCTGCTGTCATGGCATGGTTCACAAGCAATGTGTGCAGTGCACAGCATAGCAATAGAGACCAGAGTGCCTAGAGATGCACCGATCGACTGTCCAGGGACCAGAATTGACGGATTTAGTGTTCTCAGTCCAGACCAGTTACTGAGTGACTGGCTGGTTGGCCTTACGCATGTGTGATTATGATCCTTTTCATACATGTACAACACGCACATAGTGGTGCAGGTAAGTAAATTGGTTTTAAGACATGTTTTAAAAGTGGTAAACACCTTAACCCTGCTGATCATGGATGTTTTAAAGAAGCTAACAAAATGAAAGTTGGTCTAGTTAAAGCTGACCAGAAATCAGAGCCAGCTGTAAGGGCCCATTTTATCCACTACACATTGGTTGCATCATGTACTGACCGTGATGTCATCGCACACCTAAATGTATTTATACTTCCTGTATAGCCCATGTGCTGCAATGGCAAAACACACGGGGGTTACACAAGAGAAGTACTCGACCAGCTGAAATGACACCAAAACATGGCTTGCACCAGTGGATGTGATGCCACTTTTGTCGTACAGTAAACAGCGAGTATAATGTTCCCATACGCCAGCAGTTTCGATATGAGCAGTCAGAACATCAAAGCATTTACAAGGAAAATTATGAAGATGAGTAAAAAAGAGAAAAGAGTCAATGTCCTGTTACCTGGTGAAATTATAAACATACTGGAAAATGATGTAAGCACATTTCTTTTGTTTATATAAATCTGTTGCTTTTGTTTGGTAATGTAAAATATGTTAGGTAAATGTCAGTATATACAGTATGGCAGAACAAAATTGATGCGTGTGGATCAGAAGTTAGAGTCAGGGTGGTCTCCGCTTATGCAGCTACCCTTGAAATAACCCAGAAACCATTCTAATGTCAAACTTTGTCTTTATTGACATATACTGAGATCTGAAAACTGGTCATTAAGGATACAGGGGAGGTCGTCAAATGTGAAAAGCTTTATGGGGGAAAGAGTTATTGCATTTTTGGGGAAATGATAAAATTTAATAGTTTATTTCATTATGAAAATAACATTTTGCATTAAAGATTTTTTTTTTTTGTATATGTTGCCAATTATAGTGGAATCAGAAAACATCAGCATTGGGAGGTCACCTTTAATGTCAGACACACAAATCAAAAATCAGAATTAGCCAAGAAAATTATATCTTTAATGCGTTAAACTTACTGCTGAAAGCCAATGGGCAAATGAGGGCTGGACGTATTGACAAAGTGGTTGTTGCACATGAAGGTTACCTTTCTTGCAGACCGTGCGACTCATGTCTTATTGATGTGTTTTTGATTTGGCAACTTATAAAAACTTAGTTGTGTGTTCTTTATCCTGCTGCTGTTACACCCCGACACAATTTAGGCATGTTTTTAGGCAATTAGTTCTTTTTTTTGCTAGCAGAAAGAATTGACTTGTGTTGCATGAATAATTTGATTTGTATTGCATGAATTCAGAATTGAAATCATGCAATACAAAGTCGCTGGAGATTCGTTAATTGTTTTCCTTTTTGTGCGTGTGGGACTTAACTGTTCTGTTTTCCATTTGAGTGAGAAAAGCAAGTGTTTCATGCTCTTGAAACACTCTGTTGTTCCACCACTAAGTGCTATTGTTCTAGTTCAAGACGGGATTTAAACTTATGTATTAAATTTGTGTTTTGGTTAAAAATAGGCTGTCAAAACACCATCTGAAGCTTGACAGGTCTGCACTGACACTCCTCTATATGGATATTATACAAAGCACTTTAAGACACTATACAGAGTATTATAGGAAGCCATTGAAGGCAAGCAGCGATGCAGGCTGCATAATTCAGTGCTATTCAGCTGTCATATTTTATTTTCAAGACATACTTGAATTACGTGGGTAAACTGAGTGTAGACACACTTTGCATTGTTCTTCAGACTGGCATTGGTATGATGTGATTAAAGAAAACGTTTAGTTTTTCAGTTCTTTTAAAGATTTTTCCATGTCTGTAGTTTGCTAGACAGGGTTGTATTTAGTTTGCCAGGTGATACATGAACCTACTTGACGATATTATTAAGCAAGAGATCTTTCTGAAGATAACAATTGAGCCTTTAAAACCTTTTCATACTTCACAAAAACTCAAATGAGATCACTGAACCATGAAACCAACAGCGAGAGATTCAAAGCACAGACAAATTTGTTCAGATGAAGGCTTATTGAGGGAGGTTTCATCAGACAAATTAATAATACTGAGACAGATATGAAAAGCACTGTATTATATTTACAAGTATTTTAAACTGATGTTGCCTGTGGAGTCCAAAGAACTGCTGAGAACATAGCAGTTAGGCATAAAGACTTGTTTTTAGACAGTGTTGTTTATAATGAATGCTGTACCACACTGGATGCCATAAATGGACAAGAACATCATGTAGTGATGGTCTGAGCTGGAATATTGGAAAGTGAGAAAATGTATCAGATTATATGTTCTCTAAAGAGCACCATTATCAGTATACGTTGAATTAACAGCTGGAACTGATGGTAGAGTCTGAGCTATGTCAAGTGTTTAGAAACTGCTGCTATGAAAGGGTACATTTTAACTTGAGGAGCCAGCAGATCTCCCAAGTATCACTCTCTTTTACACAACATTCAAATTCAGCTGCTGTGGTAAGAAACGCTAATGGATGCTCTTTAGGTTTGTACAGAGTAAGAGGTGCTTCAGCTAAGAAATATGCCGGAGATACCTTATCTATGTAAAAATAAATGCATAAATAGATAAAATTGAGTGGTGCTTATGATCCTGATTAGTGATTTTTGTGCACACTAATTTAGTTTAGTCGATGCCAGTCTATAACAAATTACAGCAGCCCATATATTTGTGATATCAGGAAAATAACCTTTTCTGCTTTAAACCTATATTTAATTTTTGCGCACGAAGTGTTTTTAGACACCAAGTTGTGGAAAGGTTTCAAATTTATTTTACACACTTCTCAAAGCTTAAGATTCATACTGAAGTTTCCAGTTTTTCTCTTGTAATTGTCTGTCATGCACTCTGCATGATAAAAAGGCTGCAGCCTTACTCTAGCACATTCACGCTGATGCTCTGGCCTGTCTCTAACAGTTTCATATTCCTACCTAAAACTCAGTCTGGTGATGCAATGGATACCGCTAAGCACAGAGCAGAATTTATTTCACAAGCTGACATTACTTTAAACTATTAGACCATATTTGGTTTAGCTTTATGTGCTTATCAGTTTGAGGATTTGATAGATGTGCGTGTGTACTGTAAATGTTTTTGCGGACACTGACGTTAGAAAGGACAGAAAGGACAATACGGCTATTGTGGTGATTGATCTTTAAAGTTGAGTGGTTTCACACCTGATATCAGGTCGGACAAAACATCCCACTCTTAACACGCCTGCGTGTCACTCTGTGTGTGAAAGCAAGGGGAGAAGTGGGCATTATAACCTCGTTATGACCCCAAGTTGTTCTCGTAATTAAAAGATAACCTTTAATGAGGCTTTGTCCTCAGAAGCGCTATCCGTGGAAATGTCACATTTAACCAGACAGGAACACATCCTGGGTTTGCACGCACATACATGCACGCATTAATGTGAACACACACCCATAAGCACATACACATACAGGGGGGAATGTGTTAAAAGTGTCCTGTCATGCCATAAATGTCATCTGACTGTAACATTCAGGGACTGCCTCTGTGCTTTTTGCAGATGGATCGTGTGGGTGGGAAGGAAACGGGCTGGGAAAGATCAGCCTGTCACAATGTGTTGTCATCATGTATTGAGGAGAACAGTGAGCTGAACACATGAACAAATTAGTGTAATCTGCACATAGTTTTTTATGAAGTCAAGTTGTCATAGCAGAATCTCTTCCATACAATTAAATATCTGATTATTGAACCTGATTTTCTTGACAAAACAATGTCAGAATCATTTCATTATCAGGGTCTCTGGCAGCTGTGTATTCTCTAGATTGGGTTTAAACCCAGCAGGGAGAAACTCTTTGCACAATCAGACCCACTGCTCTCTCTGTGTGCTCAGTTTCTTTTTGATCTCTCCTCTTTTTTCTGTTTTCTGCACTCTTTCTTCTATTTGCCTCCTTCCTGCTTCCTATCTGGCTTTTCTTTGAACAAAAACAACTTTTTCTGACAGTCCATTTATGAGGAGATGGATTGATGTGTGTAGTTGTATTTTCAAAGATACACCCTCTAAAAAGGAAACCTAAACACACACTCATACTTAAACACACAGATACACACACGGAGTACCGTTTCACATACAGCTAGATATCCATCAGGGAGCTATTGTTTGTAATAAGGTTAAACCTTGCACTGGTTGTGGTCACTGAGGTAAGCTCCTGAGCTGACATAGTTTTTTATTAGGAGTAAATAGATTTGACTGGAAACTACTCCCCACACATTCATTTGACAAAAGCAATAAAGTCAAGCTTGAACTCTTATGACACTTGGATAGTTCTGCGGGGCTTTTATAATGCTGCTTTATTTAAATATCCATGAATATATCAGAAATGTATAGATGACTCTCCACGTCAGATAACTACTCAGATAATTTTGAAAGAGGAAATAGGATTTCTTTGAATGAGATGCAACAAATACTTGTAGGTTGCGAGTATATGAGAGACATCCCGTGCACGTACACACACACACAAATGCAATGTACATTTTAGCATGTTGGCGTTAGGGGGGGAAAGTGACGTTTTTGGCTATTCATTGCCTCTGTAGCAGAGAGTGAGGCTGCGTAAGTGTCATTTCACTGTAAATCGGTTTAGAAGTGAAACTGTCAGCTTGCATCAAACAGATACGTGACGACTTTTGAATGCTGAAGAGGTGCTTGTGTGTGTGTGTGTGTGTGTGTGTTTATGTCGGCTCTTCTGCACTGCAGCCTAATGCAGAGATGTACTCTTCTACTGTATTGGCTACATCCCACACCCTTGTGCATACACGCGCACGTACACACACACACGCTGGCTTGCATAGTGTCAAGATGTACCAACAGACACAATCACATAGACATTCCCCCTGCATCTTGTGCTCTCGTCACGCCTCCCTGACATTTTCTCATTGTCTGAATCTGAGATGAATACACACACAAACAAACACACACATACGCAGTCGCACAAATTATACCACCCGCACGAACACGTTCTTTAGGTTAGAGGACAATTTGTTCAGCATCTGTGAAATTAGACATGGGGTTACAATGTAGCCTTTTCAATACTGATCACTGTCAAGTCTCTGTGTTAGAGTGTGTGTCTGTGTGTGTGTGTGTGTGTGTGTGTGTGTGTGTGTGTGTGTATTTGTGCATTTTATTCAGAAGAGAGTTAAAAGAAACTCAAGTTGTTTTGTGAATTTTTCTGATCACTTATCAGTACATATCTATATTTTTTATATTTATAAAAAGAAAGCTGACACTTGTGAGACTTTATCAAAGGTGTAAGCATCACAGCAGATTCCTTTGTGTCAAAGTAACTGAGGATAAAACACATGAAGGCGGTTTTCCTGGTCTGGGTTTTTATAGCAGATGACCTTAATAATATTGTGCAGTAGATCAAAAACAAAGTGAAGCAGAGCAAAGTTACAAAGGTTTGATTAGAGACACAGCTAAGCATTTTGCAAATTTTTTATAATTTTAAAAAGTTTACATTTGTTCAGTATTGAACAGCAGAAATGAGGCTTTCTTGTCAGAAGTAAGTAAAAATAAAAAGAGAAAAGGACAAAAAACAGCGGCCGACAACATGCAGAAAACAGATTTTTAGATGGGAAACTGTTCTTGAAGTACACTGAGGGGTGGGGGGGTGGCAGGGTGCAGAAAGTGTGATTTTATCGTGGTGGAAGCAAAACAGCAAAAGTAAGAGGAAATTCGCGACGATGTTTCTGTGAAGAGAAATGTGAAATGTAGTTATGATCTTCTTTCTCTGCTGGTTCGATCAATTTTGGTTGGAGAGAGATAAAGCCTGCAGCTTCAGAATCTAGCGCAAAAAGGACGCAAACACAAAGCGCCCGCCGACGCTTCAAAATCAGTGAGCTGTCGGCTTTCAGCTTTCCGAATCGGTGAGAAAGGCGACATCTCACTGATTCGGACGCGTTGGGTCCGCATTTTGTGTTTATGTCTTTGTGCAGAGTCTGTGTATCTCCTCTCATTTACTGTTTTAGCTGTTTGGTGGTTGTAGAAATTTTGTGAGATTCTGAGATTCTGGCGTTTCGGGCAAAATAAATTTATATTTAAAAATCAATTCAGGATTTTAATGAATCGATATCATGTTATCCAAGCCAGAATCGATTTTAATCGATAAATCGATAATCAAAACCCACCCCTAGGAGTGACCGCCTTAGGCCTTCAAGGATCTGTAAGCCATTATGGACCTCCAACCTTTTATTTTTCATTAGTAAGCTATCACTTTGCAAGCCTTCTACTAATTACGTTTATTGTAACATTTACGTTTAGCCTCTACCTTCATAAGCTGATATGTTTACAATGTCTTTTTGAAAAAGTAGTTTTCCACCTTGTTGTATGCAGATGCTGGGGGGCTTACTATATGACTAAAAAAAAAGCTTAAACCATGAATTTTATAGTAATATTGCCATAGAAAACAAAAGGGGGAGAAGGGGACAGATATCATATTAAGTGCATATATAGCTTCATGTGTTATGATGATCGTATATTTTGGTTTCCCCTCAGGCTCTGACATATTTTTCTGCTTCCATGAAGCATTAATATGCAGTCTGATGTTGACTATTACCCGTGTTGCCAACTGTTTCTGCTTGAGCTATGCTTGCTTGATCTCTGATGTGTTGCTGTTGTTTTTTTGTTTGTTTTTTGTCCTTGTTTAAGTGCAGCTAATTTTCCCGTCTTCGTTATGGCAATGAGCAGCAATTACTGGGAGATATGTGACAGAATTTAACATTTTTTGTCAAATTTAAATCAAAGCAAACAAAATGTGATTTGTGTTTTTAAATCATCACCTGTCTTGATTATGTTTCTCTCTATCTTTAAGCTTCTGCAATTTCTATCACCCATATTTTTTCTATCCTCCAGCATGCTGTGGTTTTGGGAGTTTGGTTGTTTTTGTTTCCTGTGTACAGAATTGAGGGCAGAGGGTCATTTTAATGTTAGAGTATAAACTGAGTTAGTGAAAGGAAAAATAACTTTATGTGAACCCCTGTATTTGTGGGGTTACCAGCAACCTCTGTGTAGCAAGTATTTTACTGCTGTGTTCCAGTTCAGATGCTGCCTGCTTCACAGGATACATCCCACTGGTGGGAGCAAAGGCCAAGGGGAAAATAATCCTCCAGTAGCTGCCCGTCAAACATTATGTCTGGTTTACATTTTATACAGTTTGTCTGAGGGCACTGTCACCTAACAGCATAAAGCTTCTGGGTTTGAATACACTGGTCATCTGGGGTCTTTTTGCATGTTCTTGAAGGCCTGGTCTCCTCTGGTTTCTCACTAGTTTTTCTCCAGGTTCCTCCCACAGTTGAGCTTGAATGGTAATTATACGTTAGTTGTAGGCCTGAATGTGTGTTAATTGATGTCTTTCTCTGTCGTAGTTATGATTATCATGGAGGCTGCCCTGCATTCCACCCGTTCAACCCTATTTGGATAATGTTATTGTTGGGATACAACGATAACATGGTCATGCAACACTTTCTGAAATTATGTTAAAAAAAAATCCCAACTGCTGCTCTGACAGAGTCAAATTTAGCTCAGTGTAATATAAAAATAATATGAAATAATGATAAACCGCTAACAGAAAACAACATAATTTGACAGTATGCATGGAATGGGTCAGTGCTGTTTTCAATATGAGTCTCTTTTGAATTGTGTGTAATGCTGAGGGATGGAGTGAACAATGGCAGTGTCCTACTAACTCGAGCAGTAGAAGTTTGTGTCTAGAGAAACCTTTGAGCTAGAACAGTCTTTGTCAGCCTTTTCAGATGAATCAGGCATTAAAATACAGACTTACCACACTGTATGGCATTTTTCTTTACTGGTGCTACATGGGCTGCTGTTGAAGGAAGCATGTGTGGTAGCCTATCAGAGAACTGTATTAGAAGCCCCTGTGTGTGTGTCTCTCTCTCTGTCTGTGTGTGTGTGAGAGAGAGAGTGAGACTGGACGCTAGTTAAATCAGAGCTGCCTCTGTGCTTGCTCCTTGAATCCCCTGTTGGTGAAAACTGAGTTTGTCTGGGAGCTAAAAGAGACTGGTGAATTATTAAAGCTTGCTGAAGCTTCACTCACAGAGAACCAGCAGACTACCGAGATGCCACAACACACACATACACACTGAGAGGCCAGTTCAATGTAATACCCACAGGGTACCGTACTCACAATCGCTACACATGAAGAATGTTGACTGTTCATGCTGAGCAAAGCTTGTGGATTTCACTGTTTGCAGCTGCAGACAGACTTCAGTAGCCTTTCAAACATCCAGCTATAGGCTACTCTTACTACAGCTCACTACAGAAGAAAAAAAAAATCATCCCACCTGGCTTACAACATTTGCAGCTTGTAGGCTGAACTCCGAGTCAGACGAGCTTTATGAAGAGCTGCTGCCTTGCACTCTAACCTTTTAAAGATTCATTCTCATGGCATTTCTGTTTTATTAGATGACCAGCTGATGTAAAATAAAAGACAAAAAAGTTCTGGGTTACAACCCAGCTTTTTATTAGTAGCCACACACAGCCGGCTGTTTTCGATTTGGTTGTGAATTCATGCAGTTCACAGAAGTGTAAAAAAAAAAAGTGACTCCAGGGGCTTGGATATGAAATTCTTGTCAAGAAAGACAGAACAAACGGAATTCATGAAAATGACAACCACCAACCTCTGTCCATCATACTGACTACTTTCAAAAATATCTGCTTGACATGCTTTTTATGGCTGTCTACATACTGCGATTGTTCTTAGTGTGGTGTACAAAAATGTGGATTAAAGCTGATTTGTTTGTCATCCATAGCATGCAGATATGTTTTGAACCACTATTCTGCTATAACCTTGGCTTTTGGTTCACTATCAAACTGCATTCATAGAAAAACACAGCACTACCCTTGGGAGTGTAAAGACATATTTTGATTTTTTTTTTTTTGAGCCTGTAAAATAAAAGTAACTGTACAGTGTTGCAATCCTTTGTAGGAGGCATTGACATTTTTGTCTACAGCTGTCCTGGTAAGATGTATGTTATATATTTATACATAGTTAGTCCCTGGAATCCAAGTGCTACTTCACTTTTCTCCCCCTAGGTTTCATTTTTTTTTCTAGAGTAACATTCAACTGTACTGAGAAAAGACTTTGTTATTCTCTTAACATATGGGTGGAAAGAGCAGTTGCTACAACAATGTTGCAGCACATTTTTCCACTTGAGAAACAGTGAGCACAGAGAGAATAAAGCCACAGTTTATTGTGCCCAGTGGTTTAATTAAAGCGCTAAAATGGAGCTCATAGTATGGGTCTTAAGCAGGAGCATGAAGTCGTTTGTGCCATCTAGATGAGCTGATGATCAGCTGATTCCTTTAAGTGCCATCTTCATAACCATCCACATAATAGAGTGCTCTTCCTAAACACTCTGCTCTATACATCTGCGGTGTGCCTGCCACATTGGCCACTAGTGTAGGGCAGGCTAAAAATGCCCATCTTTCTTAAATAGTTTACTTAATTTAAGCTGTATCAGCTGTTTATTATGACCAACCCGGTGAATAAATAATAAACATAATTTTAAACCATCTGCTCTCTCTCACCTAGTTCATGTTTTGCCCTGTTGTTCATGGATCCTTTTTACTTTTTTTTAATAAGTCTTTCTCCTCACCCCACAACTGGTTGGGAAAAAAGTACGTCACTCCCTGATCTTCTAGATATTTCGTTTATTGAAAGGGAGTTCTTCCTTCCCACTGTTGCCAGGTGCTTAATCATAAGGGATGGTTAGTAATAATTATTAACAATAGCTGTGCTTTTACAGCCTATCGTCACAGTCTGGCGAGGGCAGACTGTATGAATTGACGAGAAGGACCCAAAATGCAGACACAAAGAACGAGGAAGAAAACTTGAATATTAACAAAAAGCGAGCCGTTTAATAAGGCTGGTAAAAAAGGTACAAAGAAAGGGCAAGGCAAACTAAAGTAAACTAACATCAACCTAAACTGAGAGAACTAAATAAACAACAAGAAAAACCTAGACATGAAACTTGGAAACATGGCATGGAAACTGTGGCATGAACAACAGACAACCTGACAATGACACACTGAAAACAGAGGACTTAAATACACAGGAGGTGATTAGGGGAAGTGGGAACACATGGGAGAACAGCTGACTGACTTGAGGCTAATGACAGGACAGGGGAAGTGAAACTAAATACTACGAACAAAGAACACACGACTCCTTCAAAATAAAACAGGAAACATGAGACAGACATGACAACCTGAACTTGACAACGTAAGACACAGAAATGAAACACATGAAGGGCAAGGGAGACTTAACAGGGGTTGGAAGACACAAGGGGAATCTAATAACAAATGAACTAGAAAACCTAATGAGCTTAACCATATACTATAAACGTCTTGATGCATTCTCATTTATACATCGGGGAAACCAAACAACCTCTCGCGAAGCGGATGGCACAACACAGAAGAGCCACCTCGTCAGGCCGGGACTCTGCAGTCTATTTACACCTACAGGCCAGTGGACACTCTTTCAATGATGAGGATGTACACATCCTGGACAGGGAAGAACGCTGGTTTGAGCGCGGAGTCAAGGAGGCCATTTACGTGAAAAGGGAAAGACCATCTCTGAATCGAGGAGGGGGCCTAAGGGTACATCTTTCGCCATCTTACAATGCTGTGATTGCAGCCATTCCCCAACTCTCTGTGAATGGTACTCATGGCCATTGATCAGTGGTCTTTGATCAGTGGATTTTGGTCAGTGATTGTTGATCAATGGTCATGGGAATTTGCATAATTATGATTAAGGAACTGACCTCCCAGCCCACTGTTCCTTCAGTGGGCTGGTTTCAGTCATTATGCAAATGTACTGTTTATAAGATTGGGGAAACCTGCAGTCAGCTGAGACTGAAGAAGTCACTTGGATGAGTGACGAAACGTTTCTGCCACAAAACGCTACGTCCAGATGAACAGATTCAACTTTTGGACATATACATAAACATCAAAAGAAACTAAAACTGAAAACACTGGGTCATAAGACCCAGGATCGTGACAGCCTATTAGATAATATCAGTTAGGGGCTTTCCATATTGGGAAAAGGTAATTACCAAAATGTTTACCAAATTACCTCTAAAATAGTTTAAACTCGCTGTACTGTCCCGTGAGGAAAAATTCCACCAATCTGCAATTTCCAGGTTGTTGAAACAAATGTGTTCAATTATTTGCTAATGCTGTTTGATCAAGGTCTTGTATATAGTAATTGTAAAAGTCTTTGAAGGTGCAAGGAGTTACACAGTAAATGCCCACATTTACTATTTGCTATCATTTTCTAGTCTTGGGAGATTGCAGCTAATCTATTCTTGCAAGCCAGTGGCAAGTTGCGGCATTATCTGCTATGTGAGGCAGCCTCCATTGACTGCTGCTAGTCAAGCTGGCATTCATTATCAAGCAGGTAATAACACAGAGCAGTGGGCCTAACTCAACCGGCAGTGGACTCATTAATATAAACAGGACCCTAAACCCAAACTCAATTTACTTGAAAGCCTCTTTGCAGACGGGGGTTCAGTGAAGAGCCTTTGCCGGAGTGTGTGCGAGCGTGTGCGTCCGCATGTGTGTCTAAGAAAGGTATTAGTCATTCCTCTCCTACAGCCTGACACACCAGTGCACAAACAACGCTGAGTGTGTGTGTGTGCATTACAAAGCTCCAATTAGATAGCTGATCAGTGGCGTATATTTAAGTAGTCACTCATCTCTTTTCGCTCCCTACCCTCCCCCCACTCGTATCTGTGCCATTAATGAGTCCAATTAGCACATGCAAATATTTACTTCTAACCAGCATTTGTGATTTATCACACTGTTCACTTTTTAAAACAAACAGTCTGAGTCATTTGTGTGTATGTGCATGCACATACATATGTGTGTGCAGGTTTTCTTGCTTTATTCATGAGGGCACATCAACTCATTAGGCCCTCCTGTAGTGTAAGATCATCAGCAAAGCACAGAGAGGAATCAAAAGACAGTGAACATCACAATATAAATCTTTGCCGGAATTTTTTTTTTTTTTTTTTTTTACATTTTTTTTAAGCTATGCAGACACACATACACCCCCATGTATCAGTCATTGATTTAGGGTGTGCGACTGTAATGGGTACCACTCCAGTACCATCAGATTAATGACACCCAGACATCGCAGAAGGCACTGGGAAAAAGAGTGGAGGAGGGGGAGGAAGGAGGAGATTAAATAGAGGGAAACAGAGATGCTCTTTTGGGGAGTTATTGCTGAGAGGTACTTAAATCTGCTGCACATAGCATTTTAAAATATCAATATATCATTGGGCAATGTGTTATGATGCCTGGGTAGAATTGACATAAATAAATGGATGCTATTGTAGCTTTGCAGCCTTTTTTTCAACCTCCTTTGTGCTGTGATTCTGTTCAGAAAATTCCCTGCAAAATCTGACTAATTTACCTCAGATTTTACACGGTGTGGACACGCATTAATGAAACATGCAGATTTTTTCCCTATTGTTCAGCACCAAAATGGAATATGATGTATGTGTCCAAGTAGTCAGAGAAAAAGGAGGTGCATATGTGCTCTGCAGCTACTATGAACAGCACACATACCTGTTCCCCATCCTCTGCATGTTCTTGTTGAGCAGCCGTCCAATTTCCATTGGATCTCCAGGGAAGATGAAGAACTGCTGTTGCCATCTAAGATGGTGGGATTAGACTATATAGGATGAGATTCAGTCTAAAGCAGCAGGTGAATGATACCCTAGACCACCAGTATAGAAACCTTACCAGTAAGGTAGCTGGAGGGAAAACTTAGAGAGGCTACTATACTTTCACTTTCACTTGTGACTTGATTGTCAATTGGCTGCTTGTGTAAACCTTTGGATTTTGTGCCTCATATAATTTCCAAGAAAGCATACAGCCCACAGCCCACACTGTGAGGAGTCGCCATCATATGCATGTTATTGCTAAATGAAAATGATGTACCACACTCTAAACCATTACAGTTTCATATTCCTGACTAATCAGAACAGTGATGCATCAATCTACAACAGTTAGTAGACGAAGAAAATGTTTAGATATCAGATCCATTTATACAAGACCATGACGCAAAAAGACAATACTCACTAAAGCCATTAAAATACATTATTATTATCTATATTTTTGCAATATAAAAATCCTTAGGTAAATTTCAGGGGAAGATGAAAATGTTGAGCAGCACGCTTTGCCATGTTGGCAGTTCGTGGAATGAATATGTGGGAGTTCAATGGAGCCCAAATCAAGGACTAATATATTCAAGAGTGTGTACCAATTACTTTTTATGATTATCTCTGGTCTGTAGGTGGGTGTGACGAATAGGAATTGGTTTATGTACTCCCATTTATGTGATCGCAAAGTGTTCATGTTCACGTGCTGTATATATGCATTTGCTGCAGCAGATCATCATCTGCTGTGTTTGTTCATTTAGGAGGTGGTCTGACCAGCTAATGGAAAATTGAGGTACATGGGTCCAAATGTTTGTGTTTGTACATGTCTGTTTCTGTGTGTGTATTAGACCAGCTGCAGGGAAACTACTGCTAATTCTTACACTGTGCTGCTCCTACCATGTGTGTGAGTAGGTCCTCTGTAAACTGTAATATATAAATTAATAATGTGGAACAATAAAAGTGTAAAAAGTAGGAAATTATTGAATAGTTTGTATAGTAAAAGGCATATAATAGTGTCAGGCTGGTAAGCAGTGACAGTTATACACAGATAGTTTGGAAGAGATGTTGGAAATCCTCATACTGACCAGAATTCATGATTTAGAACCAGGTAGAAAATAACTGCTGGAGGGTAAAGAACCAAAATTATTTTGCCTTTTGGCTAATTTCAGATACGTAGTAATTTTGACTACTATTTCCAGCCACACACAGCAAAAACACCCTAATATGTAAGAAACAGTTTGTTACCTTTCCGCAAACCAAATAGTTGTTGGGTAATGTCTTATTACCAGCTGCAATACAAGGGAGTGATATGTGTAGTGCTGTGTTCGATGAAGCAAAGATATCGATTGTGTTGGTACTCTAGATTGAGCCATTAATGAAGCTGTAATGTTGTAAACCTGTGCCTATATGCAGAAGCAGTAGGTGAGAAGGGGTTTTAAATATTATATTACAACAGATTCAAAAAGCTTTTTAATCATTTAAGTCAAACTTGATTAGTGTTTTCTTCTTTCCTGGTTACCCTTAACATTATGTCTCTTTTCCCTATTTATTTGGATAGGCTGAGTATTATTAACCTGAAATAACTGCTGCATTTAGTAAAAAATGGTAAGCAACATTTAGTTATCCTTTAAAAATCATAACACACATTTTAAAATGTATTACCTATTAGAATGTGGTGTTTTTTTTATTTCACGAGGCTGGGTTCATCCCTGGCATCATAACAGGACTCACAAATCGCTGTTTCTCAGATAATCATGTTCTCTTAAGAAAGGAATTTGCATAATTTTGCGAATTTGCAGAAGGATAATCACACAGGGAGATATAATCTTATAGTGAAACTCAGCTGAAATTTTATTCCAAGGATATCTTCCACAAATGCAGTTTTCTGTATAACAACATTTTCTTGAAATCTGACATTCTTTAAGTGTATGCTGTGTGATCCTCCTTCATATGCGGGAAAGGATCACACAGCATTTAGTCTCTACCTCCATCAACAGAGATGACTGACTACATTTAACCTTTGATCTCCAAAGAATTCTTGCTGACTCCTTCCTTCTCAAACCAGAGGACGATGAGAACACGATTTCTAATTATTATATCTCAGCTTCAGCATTCCAGTACTGCACGTTACCCTCTTTTTCTCACCCATCTGTCCCCTCACCTTGCTTCCTCACCCCCCCTTCACTGCCTTTTTTCTCTGTCGCTCAGCAACCATCCGTAATTAATGAGCTCTTACTGTTCGATCTGATCTACCTCAGGATTGGACACGTCTGATAAGCCGAATGGAATATACACACAGTCCTGCCCCTCTCTGCTCAGCACTGCCTGGAAATATAATTACTTGAGAATGAATACACACACATATGCTCACACATTTTTACACACACAGAATGAGTAAGCCCAGGTTAATACCAATCTTTTTCCTCTTCTCTGCACTAATTAGAAATGTACTGACGAGTCATTTGTTTGGAAGTTGAATGCACTGTGCACTTGTTGTCGTTATTCAGAGACTCAGAAACTTAAATAATTAAATCTATTTAATGTTACGCTTTAGTGAGCGTATGTGTGTATGTTAATGACATGCTCTAATGCTCTTAATGAGCATGTGACAGTGCCAGGGAGATGGAACAGCATTCCACATCTAAATACCACTCAGCTAGTCATTACCTAAACGTAATCTATCTCCTCTATGTCAAATGCCAGTTAACACGCTTGCTTATCAATCTGCCCCTATGGCAACACTCGACAGCTGTCAATTGACTGCTCAAGTGGTTCCTCATAACAGTTTGGTCTCCATTGAAGAATGATGCAGGTGCATACATGTTTGTTTTCTCATAGTTTTGACACATGTAAGGGCAAAAGCACATCCTATATAAGCACTCATTCAGTTTGGAGTGAAGCAGCACAGTCAGGTTTATTGCTGTGACCATAGCAACAGCTGTGAGTAGAGATGGAGATGGAGATGACATTTTTTTGTGGTGATGTACTGAATGTCCTTGTTCAGATGAGAGAGGAGAGTGAGGGTTGAAAGCACAGTCAGACTGATGGAGAGACAGAGAAAGGGTAGAGAGGGCTGGAAGAAATTTTTAGAGAAGACTGAGTGAAGGCTTTATTTCATATCCTTTTAGCTGTTTGTTCTACAAGCCGGCAGAGCTCAGGGATGGACTCTTTATGAGTTTTTTATTTTCTCTCTGCTCCCTTGAAAAGTGGCTTTCCCAGCTTATAGTGTTTCATATGGAGACTCAATCGGATGTGAGCCCAGCAACAGATGAGAGGTGCTGTTCACCTGCTCGGAAAGCTTTTAAAAAGTAATTATATGTTAAAAAAAACCAAAACCCAAACAAAATACTAATAAAAATATGTTTTGCATTTTATTTAATTATCATATTCACACTAAAAAGCTGCTTTCATACATTCACTGCGGTGCTTACCAAAGGGGGAATCTCCAGAGCTAAAAAATTAAGCTAATGCTTAAGTGGCAAAATCTGCTGTTCCTCTAGGTGCCAACTGAGACTGACTCCAAATCTCTATAAACACCCAAATTAAAATGCCCAACTGTACAGCATAAAAAAAAAACTCATTTACAGCCTCATTTGGCCTCTATGGGCAGCTTCTCCCTTCACAACAACTTTTTATAACTACAACAAGTCCACCTGGGTACTGGAATTAGGGGCATAGCCATATTGATAGGTGTGCCAATTCAGATACCTAAAGCTGATCAGCTTCTCCCAGATTTCGCCTCCACTATTAACTTATTAAACTGGACCTCTTTGCTGTGTTTATGCTGTTGGTGCCTTTTGGAGCATTTTTATCTGGAATTATCTGGTACATAATATGGCTTAGTTTGAGCTCTGCACCGTCCAAGAAGTGCAGCAGTTTTAGTGAGTGAAATATCTAAATCTAGTAATTTTTAAGTCTCTCACTCAACACTAATGAGCTCATATTTCTGTTTGTGCATTGCACCTGTATAGTTGATTAAGGCAGCTTGCCAACCAAGTTAGCGTTATTTAGCACTCCATGATGCCAAAAAGTAAAATGGATTCCAAAACACTAAGGTTGAAGCTTGAAGTTCAAAACCAATGGCTGACATCATGATGTCTGTGTCCATCTTTCATTCTGTCTATAGTACCTATGCCACAGAGACGCCTGTGACAGATCAAATGTTCAGTGCAGTGTTATGCTAGATTGCGAAGAATATTGCAACTGATAGTCCGAGTGGTGCATTTACATTAAGAGAGTGGGTGCCGTGTGTCCTGCCTCCTGCACAATCTACCCAGGCAGCTACCTTGTTTAAACCGCAAAGAGTATTCCCAGTGGTGCGAATTTGTCTAAAGTGGACTATTTCCTACTGTGTGCAACTTGTGAGAGCTGTGGAAAATATTCTGACCTAATTCTCCCCAAATTGTCCAAAAATCATGTGTGTGCAACTTGGCTGGGACATGTTAGGAAATGAACAAATGTATAGACGAGCCAGTATTTGTAGCATGGCATGCTTACCTTTTCTGTGATGTCTAGATGTCCGTTTTAAAGAATTGCTGTTTTTAGGCATAAATATTAGTGTTCACTGTGTTGGCTAGAGCGACTATCAATTAGTTTCCAAAATAAATGCTATTTCAATCAGTAAGAAACCATCATTTAATTTACTTAAGACTGAAGTCATATACCACAATGTTACCACTTGAGGTTTAAATTAAATTCACGTTTGAGCTTGTAGTCACTGTGTGTCCTCAAAGCCTCAAATAGTGTTTCCTGCCTTGAAATGGTGTTAAATGTATGATGTCATAATTGACATTATGACTCTAAAAACAAAAGATATTGCAGTATTATTTTGTACTGCACTGCTTAATGCCTGTCATAACAACAGACAGAATTTTGGTAAATTATTGATTTTCCAACACCTCTCCAAAGTGAGCCTTTCTGATACAGTGACTGCAGTCTCTTTTTCCTGGATTGCTCTTTTTTCCCCAATGGGCAATGCTCCACTTGACTTCCCCTCCCACTCTTTATGTGTTCATCTCTTTCCACTCCACTATGTGGGTCTCAGTGTGTGTAGTCTGTCTGTGGTTAATCTGTGTGTTAAGGAGGGCTGAATAAGCTTGTCTTTGTCAGGGCATTAGGTTTGGAGAGGATGAATACTTTAAATGATAAATAGTGGGGGTGAAGGTGGTGGTGTGTGGATTTAGATTAATCTGGGGCCACTGTGTCCCTCCTTCATCGCTGTCTTCTTGACTGTATATGGTTTTTTTGTGATCTGTATGTTGCTTATTTGTGTTAAAAGGTAAGCAAAAAAAAGTCTATCTGAGCTGAACAGAACTGTTTTTTTTTTTATCTCTGTATCTCTGTCTTTGTATAAAAAATATTTGGTAGAAATCAGCTAGGAGTATGGACAAATAGCTGTGATCATACAGTTCTGCAAGTATGCCCATAAAAATGAAAAATCATGTCTCATTTAGATCTGGCTGATCTCTTCTTCCAGGTAGTCTGCTTGGGCAGTACTTTTTTAGCAGCATCTTCTTGACACAACTGTAATGCTGTTAAGACTGTTGCTGATGTTGGTGTCAGATCAAACAGAAGATTTTAGTGAAACATCATTCAGAAGCATGGTCATCAATTTTTGACATGCACTGGGTTATGTACCATGAATTCATGCCCAAAGGGTTTACTGTATTGTTATGAGACATCTGACGGAGCATTTTTAACTCAAAGAGTGGCATTACATGCTTCCATTGGCCGCACCAATTGAATCTTCAACTTCAATAATTACTTCCTCCAAACCATCAACGTGTCTTTTAGACCCCATTCCTACAAAACTGCTCAAAGAAGTCCTGCCATTAATTAATTCTTCAATCTTAAATATGATCAATCTATCTCTAATAATTGGCTATGTACCACAGGCCTTCAAGGTGGCTGTAGTTAAACCCTTACTTAAAAAGCAATCTCTAGACCCAGCTGTCTTAGCTAATTATAGGCCAATCTCCAACCTTCCTTTCATATCAAAAATCCTTGAAAGAGTAGTTGTCAAACAGCTAACAGATCATCTGCAGAGGAATGGCTTATTTGAAGAGTTTCAGTCAGGTTTCAGAGCTCATCACAGCACAGAAACAGCTTTAGTGAAGGTTACAAATGATCTTCTTATGGCCTCTGACAGTGGACTCATCTCTGTGCTTGTCCTGCTAGACCTCAGTGCAGCGTTTGATACTGTCGACCATAATATCCTATTAGAGCGATTAGAACATGCTGTAGGTATTACAGGTACTGCACTGCAGTGGTTTGTATCATATCTATCTAATAGACTCCAATTTGTTCAAGTAAATGGAGAGTCTTCTTCACATGCTGAGGTTAATTATGGAGTTCCACAGGGTTCAGTGCTAGGACCAATTCTATTTACATTATACATGCTTCCCCTAGGTAGCATCATTAGAAGACATAGCATAAATTTTCACTGCTATGCAGATGATACGCAGCTCTATCTATCCATGAAGCCAGGTAACACACACCAATTAGTTAAACTGCAGGAATGTCTTAAAGACATAAAGACCTGGATGGCCGCTAACTTCCTGCTTCTTAATTCAGATAAAACTGAGGTTATTGTACTCGGCCCTGAAAATCTTAGAAATATGGTATCTAAGCAGATCCTTACTCTGGATGGCATTACCTTGGCCTCCAGTAATGCTGTGAGGAACCTTGGAGTCATTTTTGACCAGGACATGTCCTTCAAGGCACATATTAAACAAATATGTAAGACTGCTTTCTTCCATTTGCGCAACATCTCTAAAATTAGAAATATCCTGTCTCAGAGTGATGCTGAAAAACTAGTTCATGCCTTCATTACTTCCAGGCTGGACTACTGTAACTCATTATTATCAGGATGTCCTAAAAACTCCCTGAAAAGTCTTCAGTTAATCCAAAATGCTGCAGCAAGAGTACTGACAGGGACTAGAAAGAGAGAGCATATTTCTCCTGTTTTGGCTTCCCTTCATTGGCTTCCTGTTAAATCCAGAATTGAATTCAAAATCCTGCTCCTCACATACAAGGTCTTAAATAATCAGGCCCCATCTTATCTTAATGACCTTGTAGTACCATATCACCCTATTAGAGCACTTCGCTCTCGCTCTGCAGGCTTACTTGTTGTTCCTAGAGTATTTAAAAGTAGAATGGGAGGCAGAGCCTTCAGTTTTCAGGCCCCTCTTCTGTGGAACCAGCTTCCAGTTTGGATTCAGGAGACAGACACTATCTCTACTTTCAAGGTTAGGCTTAAAACTTTCCTTTTTGCTAAAGCATATAGTTAGGGCTGGACCAGGTGACCCTGAATCCTCCCTTAGTTATGCTGCAATAGACGTAGGCTGCCGGGGATTCCCATGATGCATTGAGTTTTTCCTTTCCAGTCACCTTCTCACTCACTATGTGTTAATAGACCTCTCTGCATCGAATCATATCTGTTATTAATCTCTGTCTCTCTTCCACAGCATGTCTTTCATCCTGTTTTCCTTCTTTCACCCCAACCGGTCGCAGCAGATGGCCGCCCCTCCCTGAGCCTGGTTCTGCCGGAGGTTTCTTCCTGTTAAAAGGGAGTTTTTCCTTCCCACTGTCGCCAAAGTGCTTGCTCATAGGGGGTCATATGATATGATTGTTGGGTTTTTCTCTGTATTTATTATTGTGCTATCTACTGTACAATATAAAGCGCCTTGAGGCGACTTTTGTTGTGATTTGGCGCTATATAAATAAAATTGAATTGAATTGAATTGAATTGAATCTTCACTCACCAACTGACCTTCTTGCCAAATTTGGCTCCACTCAACTTTCTACTTTTCCCCAAAGTGAAGTTGATTGGTTGCTGTTTCGACACACTGAAGAAGATCCAGCGCACATTACAAATGCACAAGTGCAAGTTGTAAGAAGGGGATTTTCAGAACGTGTTTACAAAATAGCAGTTGGAAGGAAACTAACTTGAAGGGGTTACTGGCCAAGTTTAAATTGGAAATGTCTTTTTATTTCTTTAAAGGCAGACAGAGAACTTCACGATCAATAGACAGCCCACAGTCTGCAGGTTTTTATTCCAACTAAAATTTCACTCACTGACAAGTAATCATTATAGTAGAGAAAAAGAGAACAGAGTAAGAGCGTAAAATCACTTGAAGAGGTGACTAAAACTCCCAAACTTGAACTTAATCTTTATTTTACCTTTAGCAAAAGAGTGAAAATGGTCTTATAGACATGTTCACATGAGATGATTGCTTGGTAGGTGCATGTTGCTGTTTTAAAAAGAAACAAAATGTATAGTTAAACACATTTGACTGAAGGATCGTAGCAACAGTGAAAGGGGAGGGTTTACAAAATGGTCAAGGTGATAAGATTTTTATTGGGAATGAGGAGGAGAAATTAATACATCAGAGGGACAACTCAGGTTGAGTAGTTCAGAGACAAAGTTAGCCAGACGGGCAGAAAAGAGGTAGACAGTTCATGGAGAAAATTCATGGGTCTAGTAAAGGTGGACACGGAGAGGATTGGTGTGACAGAAGAGGATGCTGGGGATAGGGTACGATGGAGGCAGATGATCAACTGTGATAACTCCTAAAGGGAGGAGCCGAATTAAGAAAAGAGAGAAACATGTTTTTGACTTTCTTCTTGGTGCTTTTGAGGTGTCATCCTGTGTTCACAAACACAATCTTGCCTTGAAGATATATTAGTGAGAAGACAAGATTTTACCTACATCTCAGCTGCAGGATTTTCTTGTCTGATTGAAGGGAAATGCCTGAGCTGGGGATGAGAGTGATGTATACTTTAGTTAAATGAAGAAGAAAGTGAGGAAGAGAGGATTCTGCTATTAGGTGGAATGTGGTAAACTGTGCAAGAGGAAAGGAGGGGGGCAGCGGCAGAGTGAGAGTGAGCCAGGCGGGAGGGGAGGGTGGGGGGCTAGGTTGCTGACTCGGAGCTCTGCTGCGGTGAGCTTTGAGCTAGCGACTCTCTGAGCTTTCTGGCTGCTCATGTGTCTGTACACTGCTGTGGTGCAGACCGTATCGTAGCCACGCTAGCCTCCCTCCAGCACTTTAACAGCTCAGTCAGTCAGCAGCTCCTGTGTATTTCAGCGACAGCTAGGCTTTACAATCTTTAAGTGTCTCTGTCTCTAGCTGAGGATTTCCTGTCTCTGGAAGGATTTTCTTCTCTCTTTCTGACCAAAGCAGAGAGAGGAGGAGAAGGACAGATAGTAAGAGGAGAGGAAAACAGGAGAAGGAAGAGCGACAGTGGGCCGGGAGTGACCTTCGTGGTGTGGTGGCAAAGCAGAGGAGGAGGAACGGGACTAAGCGGAGGATCCATCAGGTGTGTGTCAGCACTTAAAGGGATGAGTAAGAGAGAGTCTGCTCTGTGTTTGTATTTGTATTCGGAGGCTGTGAGTGACTAAGTAGAGAGGATACCTTATATGAGTTAAATAGACTTTATTTCTTTGCAGCAGCATGTCATTTTCATACTGAAATTCAGTGCAAGTGTTCAAGTTAAGTAAGAAGTACAAAGCTCAGGAGAGGAGTTGTAAGAGTAGTAGATAAGCATTAAGAGGGAGATATTCTTCTGTGACATGTTGTAGATGAATACATCCTTACAGAAGTCAGATATAGAGATGCTGATATGAGGAGAGCAGAGGAAATATAAATGGAGAATACTGGAGATGGATGGAGCAGGAGAGAGAGGGAGATGTATGTTGTGCCAGCCATTGCTCAGCGAGGATGACAGACGTGTTTGTGTGTGTGTTCTTTCTCGCTGGCTTGGACTTGGCTGGCAAGAAAAACGTCTGTATCAGAATATCCATCACTTTGGGCTGGGCGCTGCCTCAAGGTTGCAGGCTAGAGAAGTATGCTCTCACAGATATTTGGGAGCATCTGTGCGTCTTTTAATTGATGTAATTTAGTACTTCTTTACAATAATATCATAGTATTAGTTATTTTTTGGGGTACTAATAGGTAGGAGTGTTCATTATGAAAAGATTAAATGTATTAGAGTATTGTCTCACTACAGGACTTGTTGCCAGATAAGAAGATACAAAGCTATTTAGCTGAAAATATTTTGAGCCGATATCAGATTAGTTGAGCGGAGTGACTGTACCTCAGTCATAAGGTGCAATGCTGCATGATGGATAGCCAAGTGGTGCTGCTTTTTCTCTTTCTGGCTACACCTTCCTTTTATTCATTTTGTCATGTTTGCTCAGCGGCACCTGAGCAGTACAGGATCAGTGCTGCAGAGCCTATGTTGAGAAAACCTCTTCTCCAAGCTCATTTTTAAAAAGTTAAGTCACTCATTTTGGACGTTTTTAGCACTAAATGTCTACATTGTACACTCAGCTAGGTGGGGATATCCAAGACAGAATATGCAAGTCATTCGATTGGCTTAGAGCCAGTCGAGTGTATCAGTAATTTCTTTTGTGTCTCTTTTGTGTGTGCATTTGTTTGTTCAACAGCCAGAGCCTGAACTTGAGGCCTAAGGGGACATGTACTATGGGTGCATGAGGGAGAATGAAAGGCTTGGTCTGCATGCCTTGAGGATGGTCTCATTCAGTATCTGTTATTTCGTTTCCTTTTTCCTTTTTGACAACCCATCATGTCTTTCTTAGGTAACATCTTGACTTTGACCTATTGAGAACTGGCTCAGACGGATCTGTGACTCAGCAGCCGGCACACACTTATCTACTTACACATATACGTACACTCTCATGGGCTTTTGCTAGTCTTGAGGTTATTAAAATTCTGGCTTGCTCCTCTATTTCTATAGCTCAAAATTGGCACAGTGAAAATTGGCGCTGATGTAGAGTGGATATGAGTGGTAATATTACTTTGTGTGAAAAAAACAGAGGTCTATTGTGTTGTACTGGCAGCTGTAATATCACATTGTTTGTTGTGCTACATTTTCTGTGTACAAGTGTGTCTGAATGTGCGTACAGGTGCTGTGCAGCTCTCATAACTTTGTACCCTTCGTACAGCAGAACATCATTTGTTAAACCAAGAGAGGAAAAATGCAATTACATTCTCCGTACACTGTCTGCCAACAAAGAGACAGGCTTTTTATATCTTTGATTTTACAAATCTCTTTCAATCATCAAATGGGCCAAATGTACCTAAAACGGTATGCTTTTACTGTATTCATTTGGCATGCAGCATGGCTGTGGGATTGAGAAAGTTATGCGTGCATAAATGTGTGTATGTTTGCAGAAGTGTGTTATCCATGTGAAGGCAAAGCTTTTCCTTGATAGGTCCTGACAGAGAATTCCATTTACCATGTAGGTGTTTGCTATATAGACTCTATGGATGAAGTTTGCTTTAAAGAACTGTAAATACATGTGAAGGCGCATAAATAAGCAATATAAATGCACATATTTTTTTATGGTATTTATATATATATATATATATAGGTGAAGGCTCTATGAATGCACATATTTATCAAATGTACTGTGTCCTTTTGTGTCCTTTATGTGTCCTTTATGTGTTAAGAACCTTGGTCGTGGTAAATGACGGAAGGGTGAGATGAAAAAAAGAGAGCTTCTCTTCTTCCATCCCTCTCTCTGGTGCTGCTTTGTGCTATCATGGCTGTAATGAAGGCTCATTTATCTCCATCTCAACACAATCTCATCATTCACATAAGGCCTGCAGTAGCCCTGGATTGAGGATGAGTGTGTATTGCTTAAGGGATGGTCCTTTATGCATGTGTTGTCTGAGGATGGATGCTGGACGGGATGCAGAAACTGACCTGTTGATGTACCTGTTGAGTGGAATGAGTGAAATAGGTCAGATTTGATACAAAAGGGCAAACGTTTTGTGTGTTTGGTCAGCATTGTGAGGGCAAACGCTCAGCGTAGAATTGGATCAATGGACAAGGATTAGATCCAGAGGTCAGGTTAAGTAAGCGTCCATTTGAGCTGTAGAGCCACCTCCTCATCCTGGAGCTGAGAGGCAACGAATGGAATAGGCAGATTGGGAGACAGACATACAGAGAAACAGTGGGACGTGTGTAGAGAGATAAAGGCTGAGTAATGTCATCATAAGCCCCATGTCCTCCAGGTCTGATTAAGAGCCTCTCTGAGCATTCCCAGACACTGTGCTGTGATAGGCCAAGGTCACTGCGAATCACTGCACAGTGCTGCAGATTGATGCTTAACTCCGTCAGGAAATGGCACAATCTAATTTGGCCAATGGGCTTCCTCCCTACTTCAGATGAAGAGGACCATTCTCCTCACCCTGGGGCCCTTTGAGGAAGTTTGCGTGTGAATGTCTGCTGGCTTGCAGCCTGTGTGGTTGAGTGATTGTACGTGTGTCTGGGTGCATTCATTCATTCTCTGCGCATTCTATTACTTCTCACCATGTGCAGATCCATATGGATGCATTTCAGTTTAAAAGTACTCCTGTCTATGTGTGTTTATGCCTCTCATACAGTATGTGTGCAACACCACATCTGTCAGCATGTGGTTAAGAAAGGCAAGCAAGTGATTGGCAGGCTATGATATTAGTTTGGGAATAATAAGACTGTGATAACTCAGCAGCGTTTCCCTCCAGAGAGTGACTCCCAGGTAATCACATTGACTCAACACAATCACTGTCTTGCATGGCAGTGCCCAGGACAGGACAAAGCTCTTTTTCATTTCCTCTTATGAATGTCATGGGTCCTGGTGTGCGTGAAGTGTGTTGGTGTGTGTATGGGAGTGATGCAGTTTAGTAGCTTATGGTTATGAGTTTAGATTTCTTTTGGATGTATTTTGAAAACTGTAATATCCCAAGGTAGGTGGCAAAGAGTTTACAGATATTGAAGTTGCATTTAAAAAAGCCTTAAAATAATGCTATACAGTGGTCCCTCGTTTATTGCGGGAGTTACGTTCTAAAAATAACCCCCGATAGGTGAAATCCGTAAAGTAGTCAGCTTTATTTTTTACAATTATTATAGATGTTTTAAGGCTGTAAAACCCCTCAATACACACTTTATACACTTTTCTCAGACAGGCATGAACATTTTCACACTTTTCTCTCTTGTTTAATAAACACCCTGAAAGTTCAAACCTTTGTAGAAAAATAAGTCCAGTATTATAGAATGAAACAAAGATCAAACCCTGTTTTCAGGTCCAGAACATGGGAATAGAGCAGCTGAGAGAGTATTCAACATTAATGAATCAATGGTACGGAAGTGGAGGAAGCAAGAAGAATGAGTTGAGTAAAGTATGACTTATCTGACTGTTTTGTTTCGCTTAATCCGCCTTATAATCCAAAAAATACGATAACTTCTGCCTTCCTTTAGCATGTCCAGAAGTTTTTGTGCAATGGTTAGCATTTTCCTCTGCCCTTTTGGTGCTATTGCAGGTGCTACCGCAGGTGCCTTTGACCATGCAAAACGTTTCGTCGACATTGTTGTGTTTGTTGGGGACAAAACATATAAACATGCAGTACAGCACTTCAGAAGTAGACTTTTAGCAATCGAAGATTTATGTAAATTTGACTAGCAGAACACATTCTGTACTATACAGGAGACATGGCACGGAGGAGATTGATTGACAGTGGTCTACAGCCAATCAGGACGCAGAACACAATGTGCTGTTAAAAGTAAATTTTTTTTGTGCAAAATTGCACAAAGAAAATCTGCGAAACAGCGAGGCCACGAAAGGTGAACCGCGTTATAGTGAAGGACCACTGTATATAGATGAAGTGTGGTCTCATTTTCCATATTTTGAGAGGTGCTGGTATTGGTACAAAAAAAGAATACTGCAAATTGTCCAGTTTCAGTCTGCGGCTGGTCCATTCTCTAAATGTAATGCAATAATTGTTTAACCTCGAGTGTTTTGCACATTTCTACTTGTGAGAACTGTTTATAAGTTTGAGAACTTTCTGCTCTGGACTCCTTGAGCCAGCATTGACTTTTAGAAAAGTACTGTTGGAGCAGAACAAACCCTGTTAATAGAAAACAGAAAAGGTTGGCTTCCCTCTGAGACAGACGTTTAGAAATAATGTTGGTGCAGCAATAAAATGCACGGTAATTGTTTTTTTTTGTTGTTGTTTTTTTAATTTTCAGACTGATCCAAAGGAGTGTTGTAAGTGAAATGCATTGCAGCAGAAACGTAAACATCAATTATGGTGCTGGAGTATGTTGTGTTAGTTGCTTCAGTGAACACATATACTGTCTTCTTTCTGGAGAGGAGATGTTTACAGTGTTGGCAGAGTATACTTCTCTTTATTATATTATAATTTTTCTCTTTACATAATAATTAATATAGGGATATTTTTAGTCATTATTTTCACTGTTAGTTAACATTTTGATTATTTGTCTTCTTTTTACACAGGTAATTGTGATACGTTTCATTAAATTGCTCATTTTAGCTACTGTCTAAAACAAAGCTTCATTGCGTATTGATATGTTACAACCAGTAAATGTGTACTGTTAACTATTAACTATAACTCCCTCCCTCTCTTTTGAGTTTACACCACATACAAATGATGAAGGCTGCTCTCTTTTTTTTGTCTTAATTACTGATATTTTTCACCAGCTAAACAAATATTGATTAATGTAGATTAATTTTTTCAGTTAAGTCTATGAAATCGGAATCTGAACCCAAGCTGATGCCTGTATGTTGTTAGTCCAAGCAGTGAACAATGATTGGTAAACAAATGGTACTCAATCCAAATATAGATTTTTTTAAGGCACCAAACTCCTCTGGTTTGAGCTGGAACCAGTAAATTTTATCATTATTATATTCCTTGAATCATCAGTTGGTAGCTTTTTTAGTGCAATGCCCACAAGCCCAAAGGTCAAGAGTATGTTGTTTTTACCTGTTTATTGATCAGTGCTTATGCAAGACAATGAGAAGTACGATGAGTGTGCACTTCTGAGTTCCTGTTTAAAATAAAAAAGTAAATAGAAGAAAAGTAGTGAGGAAAGGTTGTAAGACAAAGGGTATTCTATCAGGAGGTTTAACACAGGAGATACCTCAGTGGTGAAGAGAGAAAGTGGAGGGCGCTGTGGACCAGGGTAACTATATAGCTGAGCTGGTCGATCGATAATACACTCGCTGATCCATAACATATTAATGGGAGGGAATACATTATTACTGTTAAGAGATGTCAGGTGGACAGGGCAAGCGCACACACACACCTGAATGCTAGGAAATTTGCAGCTGAGCTTGGGTGAGGGACACAACACCGCATCTGGGCACAAAGCCAAAGAAAAACACTCAATCGTCTCCTCCAGTTTTTTTTTGTCCTCCCCCCGATGTACCTTCTCTGTCCATTTCATTCCCAGTCTTAATATCCTGATTGAAGTGGTCACCTTTGCCTGTTGTCGTTAATGAGCAGCAGGTGTCTGAGTGCAGCTCACTCGACCATGGCCCCAGGAACCAACTCAGAGTTGTGCATCTTCTTTATCAGCCTGGAAAAAGGAAGAGACTGCAGTCCAAAGCAGTTTAATGGGTTTTCATTACTGCTTATAAGGAAGAGTAGAAATATAAGAGAGGAAGGTGCAGGGCAGCATTAGGTGTGTCATTCAAAGTGTGACGCTCGGGTGGTTTTCACAGTGTTACTGCATTATCTTACTGTGTTTTCACCCTGTTTACTGAGCATTGTCGCATTAAATCCAGTATATGCTAGAGTTGCAGAGCTTTAGCTACATTTCAGATCCACACGAGAATAGACATCAGCAGTGTGTTTTTGCATGTATGAATGTGTGCGTATGTGTTTGTACAGTTATGTGTAGTCAGACTTGTTCTGTACTTTGCATTTCGTGCTGTCTGCGATGCCATGTCTGACAGCACCGTTCGGGCTGTGTGAGTTGTCCTTTGCAATTCAATGCAATGTAGTGCAGCAGATTGTGTGCTTTGAATACAAAACTATAACCACTGGGTTTGACAGTGAAGGTGAAAAGACCAAATAGGTATGTTGGGAGTATAATGATCACAATGTCTCCAAAATCCTTTCCTTTACGCCCTCTTATTTCTGCCCTAATGCTGAAAATAACACTGCAGTGTCTTACCATTCTCAAGGCTGATATTTTTGCCAATACTGGAATGAACAGCCCTGTAGGTGTAAGAGTCACAATTAACTACATATTCCATAAAAACAAAATATTTGTGAGAAATGTAACTATAGACATGCACATATGTCCCTCTTAAATAATGAAACTCACTTCGCTGGTCACTGCTCTCTCCACATGACTATATGCAAAACAGTATATATGTAGTTACTAGAAACATTACTTAACTTTATGGCTGTGTGATGTACAGAGCTTTAAATTTTCCAACCAATAACCTTATTTTACATACTTATTCTGAGTCATTATGTTATGTTGCTGAAAATACATTAGAGATTCTGCATATTCATAAGCAAATATCTGTTTACAGACTTTAGGTGCTATTAAATGATTGCCATCTGTAAAACATAAATGTGCCATACTGGGTCAGTAAAACCTACCGTGTTGCAATCCTGGTGGAGTTGGGGGTTTAAACATGCTATTTTTATGTTTACAGCTAAAAATAGCACAGGTTCATCACCATCTTTGGTCCCTTTGGGGTTTTCTTTTTCTAGTAAGTGTGCGAGGGTGAGGAGAGAGATGGAAAGTGCATGTTCGTGTCCAGCTTCAACTTTATATATTTATCTCTGAGCCACAGCTTAGCTTTAACTGGTACGGAAGGAAAAAGATGGTGGACAGTTGGACAGTGAGGTGGATGAGGCAGAGCACATGCACAGGACTGATGCCAGGAGTCTGCCTCAAGGTTCATATCTCTGAAAAGCATAGATGTAGTAGGTCAAAATTCAATACAACAGTGCACGTATTGGAAGAATGATGTGAGTGTGTGTTAGAGGCAAACATAGTTTCACCGCTGATGTGAGAAAAGCAGATTGATGTACTTTCCTTTTCTCTTTTTTGTGTTGGTTCCTGTCTCTCCTCCTCCTCCTTCCTTCCCTCGCTGTCCCTTCCTCTCTTTCTGCGGTGTGAGCGTGGCGAGGCCAGATGAGTTGCTATGTCAGAGGGAATGCAGCAGTGAGGGAGGTGAAGCTTTATTTCTCTCTGAAAGGTGTATTTTTCTCTTGTCAACAGGCATGGCTGCATCCTTGACTCCCCCTCCCAATCTCCATCTTTTCCCTTACATTTCTCTTTTTTTTTTCTTTCTAGCTTCACTTCTCTCTCCCTCCCTCTCTCTTTCTCTCTTCCAGCCTCCTATCTGGAGCTGTACAGAGGACAGATTGAGGGTATTATTTTTCTGCGACTGAATTTTTCTGCCATGCAGTGATACTGAAGGTCCCACTCTGCTCCTGTGTCCAAGATAAATCAAAAACATTTTTCTACAGCTGCAATCAATGCCCTAGCCGCTTTTCAACCGCTTTGCCTTTTCCCCATCTCCGACACATTTGCAGACATGCGCACACTCTTAAGACACACATCCACGCTCTTTCTCTTCTGTGTTTCTTCCTGAGGCGGTGGTTCTCTCTTGAACGCTGACATCAGATAGCCTCCCTGCAGCAGTCCACTCCTCTGGGAGGGATTTGCATCTTATTTGCATCTCATTACAGATTTAATAGAGCAAACTGTGCTCCTTCCTGAGTGAAAATGATGAGAGGGGAAGTGGAAAGGTGAAGATAGCTGGGGAGAGTCAGCCTACTGGTGACTGTCAGTGCCTCCGAGCAGATGTTACTGTATATCCCCTGTCTCACACCCAGCTGATGTAGCTTTGCAATTAACCATATCCTTAAAAAATAAAGAAAATCAAATTATTTATTCTCTCACAAACACTTTCTCGTAAGCCAAAGACAGTCTGGGATCAAAAGCTTTTAATAAAAGTCATTAAAAGTTAAAACCTCTGATGAATTATAATTGAAGCCAATGCAGATGTACCGAAAGCTGCTACTTGAAGTTGTATCCAGAGGTTTCCATGTTGTTATGTATGTATGTATGTATGTATGTATCTATTGATCGATCGATCGATTGTACAGGATGCAGTTTTGGTTTTGAATTTTTATTTAACTAACCTATTAAACGACATTAAAGTATAAAGTTATCCATAATTAAGAGCATGGGTTTGCAACAGGCTGACTACTTGTCATCACCTCAACTAATTTAAGTCACAGAATTGGACTTTTTAACATGTCAGTGGTGTAAATGACTGTAGAACTATTCTTTATGCAGTTGTATCACTATTATCGTATACTGTATATTATCGTATAATATTATCGAACTTTGTGCTTCCTTGAACTTTCTGCTTTGTGCATTGTTGTTTTGGCATTCTAAAATGAATGCATTCATATGTTGACAGTAAAGCGTATGCTTTAAAATTCACAATTCAGAAGCCAATGTGAGGTGTCACAGTGGTTTCATCCCTCTTTAAATATAGGTTTGTACCTGTAATTAACCTAAATTTCATAGTACCTGTGAAAATGTGAATATTCTTGGCTGGGAATAATGTGTTTATACAACAGTACACCGCAGTAGGTTGTCGGTATCATTATTAAACCACATGTACTTTAAACACTTGATTTTTCACACAAAATAAAAGAAAACTTGTCGTGTAAAGATTCTGCTTGAAGTCTCTGTGCTTGTTTGCTTCATAAAGTCGGAGAAATTGATGAATGAAGCAACATCACCTGGTTGACAGACTGAGACTACTCAAATGACAAGCAGTGTGAATAGACAATGAGGCTCGTGCACTGTAAATATTCTGAAGTGAAACAGATGACGATGGAATAGAGAGCACGGGGGGATTTATTGGAAAGAGTAAAAACTTTAAACAGCAGACAGTTTGACTAAAGCAGGAAAAGCACAGGTAGAATGATTGAATTACATTGATTGGTGCATTCCTTTTAGCTGAGGTAGTTTCAGGAGTAGATAAAGCCGATAAACTTGTGGGAAATATATCTGCACTTGTGTACATTTGTGTTGCATATAGGAAGAAATCTAAAATGTCAACAGCAACTTTTATTTTAGTTACAAATTCAACAAGAATAATGCTTAATGCAAGGTTGCATTAGATTAGGAGCATGGCCTTGTACGATACCAGGAGCTGTACTGTATTGATCTCTGTAGAGAATTTCCTTGCACCATGCTTAGACACTTCAGTGGGATAGCTGTTTCCTGACAAAGAAGCAAGAAGGGAGGATTAAAAAGAAGAAGACTTTTCTACACACCAATTGTAGTTCTTAGTATTTGGTTTTCTACTTCACAAAAACATTTTCACATGCAGTTAATAAGGCAGAAAATATGATTTGTTTATGTAAATTCCTATCAGTCAGCGTGTGACAATCCTGAGATAAACCCTGCTGCATCACTCAGACTTTTTTTAATTACCTTATTGTGCTGTCTTTCCTCAGCAGCAGACTCCTGGAAGGAAGAAGCTTTTTCAATTAGGAATTCCTCCCCATCTGAGCTCCAGTTCCTGCCACACGCTTTGTTATTGTGTGTGTGCAAATTATTTGGTAACCTTTCTAATTTCACACTTGTTAAGTTTCCATGTAAAAGGCAACATTTTAGAAAGAAGCCCTCAGGATGGGTGAATGTCATTAGTAACTGTGTGTGTGTGTGTGTGTGTGTCCGTGTGTGTAAGTGTGGGCGATCATAGTATGCAGATTAGTGGAGTGAGTAAAATCAGGGGCAGGCTTGAGTTTTCCAACCACCTTTTCACACACACATTTGGAAACACAGATAGAGATGCACAGAAAGCATGCCCATGCTGTTGCTTGCATTCCTGCAAAGAAATGAGGTGATCAGCTGTTTGCTGTTGTTCGTGATCTCAGACCTCCGCAGACATAATCTGCTGTGTGTGCTTCATGATGATGATTGTGCTCTCTTTCTGTCTGTTCCTCTCTCTCTCTAATTTATGTGTTGTTGTTGGAGCTGGTGCTGATAGGCCCAGAGATGGCATTTAGCTAAAGAGCAGAGAGGCTGTTAGCTTCTCCATTCATCTAATCAATCTCACTAATGAAACCACTGTCCTCTCCACAGCCTCTTTCTTCTCTCTCTTCTCTCATCCTGCCCTCTACCCTCTCATCATTGCCTCACCTTGTGCTTTTATGCTTTTTACTTTCTAACTTTAACATTCTGATGGCACTCTGGTACCCATTATTGTTTTGTTTCCTTCCTTACCTCCTTCCATCCTCACTTCCTTTGTTCAGCTGTCCTAGATTTACCAGCAGTGGAATCATTCCCAGTGAGGCAGCTTTTTCTGGTGTTTGCTTCCTCCATTTCAGCAAACCCTTGTCTCCTCCTCCCTCCCCCAGCAGAGTAGATAGATGGTGGATTGACCCAGTTAGGGTGAGAATGAAAGGAGGAGGGTATATGTGCCAAGGTGTATAGATCTGTGTACTTTACTATGGCGTGTGTGTTCTCCCACATGTGCACACAGTAGTCCACATGCCTACAGGACCAGATTAACTTGTTAGGAGGGGGCTCTGGGTGAAAATTGATTGGTGTCCCCTATTGTGTTAATTTCATAAAATGACACTTTAATTAGGTATGTGTACTATGTACACTCAGGGCCCTTAAAAAGAGAAAGGCATAAAATTACCCAACACTGCATGGGCCACTTGAATTGATGTAATTGACTGGTAATTTTTGTGCAGTTATTTAAATTACCCAAAGCTAATAAACATCAAGTAAATTTGGGTCTTTTGGAGCCCTTGGTGGTCTGGGGCCTATGGATTGCTGCCCACTTTGCCTGGTTGATGGTGTTTCATTATTTCTCTTCTGGTGTACTTACTATAGATCCATGTAATGATGCCCAGTGAGATCATTTTGCATTTGAATGTAGTGGATGAGGTAAAGGCAAAAACACCACAGTATAATATGTTAACGGAGTCTAGACCACATCTCAAACAATTAGTTGAGTAACTGATTAGTTGAACCATTGTGTGCGTGCGCACTGCCCTCTTCCACTCCTTGCAGGCATAGTGGCTGTGCCAGCAGTTTGCCACTGTCACGGTGTGTGGAGACAGACCGTGCGGAGGTGTGTGTGGTGGGCCAAGGTGCGAACACAGGTGAGGAGACGGGAGTGAACTTAAACTGAAAGCGAGCCTTTATTTGGGCTGATACAGAGGGGAGTAGACAAAACATAACAGGGACAGAGACCGTAACTAACCAGAAACCTAAACTGGAAAAACACTAACATGACTGAAAGGAATAACTATAATCACTGTGAACAGAATGCTGTGCAGATGCATGAAAAACAACATAAACCAAATGGTTAACAAGAACTGCACAGAATCCTGAAAAACACTTAACTTGACCAGAGGGAAGGTACACAGACGACACAACACAGACTGAATGAAAAACAGAGACTAAATGATCGGGGGAAGTGGAAACGCATGAGGAAGAGCAGCTGACACACATGAACCTAATGACAGGACAGGGGCAGTGAAACTAAATACAACGAACAAAGAACACCAGACTCTTCCAAAAATAAAACAGGAAACATGGAGACATGACACGAACTTGACAAAAACGACCACACAGACATAAAACATGACAGGTAGACAGTACAGGGGGAGATGACAGAAGAAACAAAGGACTAAACTGCAACCTAGAAATTAACTAGATGAGCTAAACTAGAACACAAATGAATACAAAAGATACATAAAAAACTCAAACACGACCCAGTACCATGACAGCTGCAGCTTTCACTGTGACAAGACATGGCTGAAAATCGAAGAGCCTTGTGAATGAGGCAGACGAATGAAGTGAAATATAGAATTATGTCGTTTGCTGACAGTGAGGACAATCCATGGACATTACAAAGGCTGTCTGTAAGAATGGAGATGCAACCAGCTACACTCACCAGCCACTTTATTAGGTACACTTGTTCAGCTGCTCGTTAGCACAAATATGTAATAAACCAATCATATCTGATATGATAGCGCCTCAATGCATCTAGTTGAATTAGACAAACAATTCAGATCAAAATTGGGAAGATGGATGATTTATCTGAATGTGGCCTGGTTGGTTGTGTCAGATGGGCTGGTCTGAGTGTTTCAGAAACTAGTAATCTGCTGGGATCTTCCCTCACAACCATCTCTAGGGTTTGCATAGAATTGTCACAAAAAGACAAAATATCCAGTGTGCTGTAATTTGCTGGGAAAAATGCTGTGTCAGTGGAAGATGTCAGAGGACAATGGCCAAGTGTTAAAACCAAGGTAAGCAGAAGTGCATCTCTCACTGAAAATTGAAGCAGATGGACTGCAGCAGCAGAAGACCACACTAGGTGCCACTCTTGACAGATAAGAACAGTAAACTGAAGCTGTAATTCACCTTTCTCACCAGCACACCTTGGATCCATTAATACGAACTGGGCATCACTTAAACAACACAGCCTACTTTAGTATTGACCATATCCATTATTTTATAACACCAGTGTAGGGCTCCAAAAATCATCTCAGACTGGTTTGAGGTCACTTTACTTAAATAACCTCCACAATCACCAGATTGTATTCAGTTACCTTAGAAGTAAGTTGACATCACTGCTAATTTAGTGTGTTCCAGTAGGAAAGTCATAAAAGTTTGGAAAAAACAGATTTGTTTAGCTTCTTAGCAAGGTAGAGTCATTCATGCATCACTAGCAATACAGCATAATACTTGTGTTTTTGTGCTTTAAAACAGTCCTGCAGCACATTCATGGATAGAGCCATGTACTCTGGGTATGGCTTATTTAGTGAGTCACAAATACACAACAGTGACAAGACAGATTAAAAGTTTTACAGTTTTACTGCTGTTTATGTTCATTGCCTCCATCTTGGATTGTTAACTTGGGATTGGTGGGACTTCAATCAGAGTTGAGGGTCCAGATGAAAATTCAGATTAAAAAAAAATTAAATTTAACAGACCTCCTTTGGGATGTGGTGGAATACGAGAGGGCTGAATATGTGATGCTGTCATGCCAATGCAGACCACATTCTTTGAGAAATCTTTCCAGCACCTTGTTGAGTCTGTGCTACAAGGACTTAAGACAGTTCTGAAAGCACAGGGGCGCCAACCCAGTATTAGCAAGATGTAGCAAATAAAGTGACTGATGAGTGTATGAAGTAATATTTACATTATCCCTTTAAAGACAAATCAATTGTGTATTAGAGTTATTGAGACAGTATGGTGTTCAGAGTAGTGTTTGCAATGCAATGCTTAATGTTATGTTATTGTTTTATAGTGTGATACTCTGACTATTGGAGAGCAAATTTAAAGCATTAGTTGACTGGAAAATATTTGGTTTTAGCCTTGGACTGTGTAGGGCCTTCAGGTCTTCAGGTTAAGATATTCTGATGTCAGTGTACTGCAAAAATTAAAGAAAGCAAGGCTAAGGTTAGGAGCTGGAAGCAACATTGAATGCTATTGCAAAGCAACAGTGACCTTTTCTGGAGTAGGGTATTCCTCATATTTTTTCTTTGAAAGTTATAAAATGCCTCTTTGTTGGAGAAGAAGACATTGCCCTTGGGCTTCCTGTTTCTTTTCTACCCCAGTGAAATCTGTTTTTCGGTCTGTATATGTATGTGACTACATGCGTATATATTACTGCTTATATGTGTGAGGACTTAGCCTTGGGGTATTCACGTGTGCTGGACAGAGACCCTACAGAGAGCCTTTGTGCAGAAGTCTTCCCTGCAGCAAGGTTGCCTTTTCCCTCTCTCCCCTCCCTCTCTCCATTTATCCCCTGCTCTTCTCCTCCTTCCACCACTGTTTGTCGGTCCATATCTGTGAAACATTCATTCATAGTATTCATTTGAGTGACTCACTCTCACATAGATACACACACTTAATTATATATTCCGTTTCCTGGATTGTTACCGGAACCATAACTGCTGCTTGTCAGATCCTAACCTTCACCAGACCTTAACCTAAACGTTCTTTTACACTGACCAAGCCCAAGTCTTTATATTTATATTTAATAATTTACATTATAGTGACTTTCTTTTTGTGCTAGAATAGGTCGCAAATTTCCACAGAGTGTTAATGTCAAAAATTTACGTCTTCCAGACAAGAAGCGCATACGACATGAATTAATATTTTGAAGGTACGTCAGTGGTTATAAGCTCAAAGTGGAGTGCACACCGGTGATAGTGAATGCACGTATACATGCGCCTTTATGCTTGGACGCGTGTGACTGTGACTTTGTGTATGTCAGCTGGGTAATGGCAATGATTGTAATGTATAGATATGCTGACTTTTATTAGAGGACGAAATATATCCTTCACAGTAAATTGCACAGACACACACTTATGTTCACTCACAAAAACACACAACCTTATACATTTAAACGCTGAAAACCTTTCACTATTTTGTATATATCGTATCCATGTTACATACTGTTTATAGGACTATAGAAGACACAAAACATTATTCATTTTGAATAGCACATACACACAGATGCACAGAGGGACATTTTGTCCTTGCAATGCTTTGATGTACATCCAACCACTGCATTTTCAGGCACTCTGCGTGTGTGAGTGTGTGTGCATGTATGTGTGTGTGTAAACTGCAGGACAGCGATACCATAATTCCCCTGCTGTCCCACTGTGAACAGAGGAGCCACGCTGCCACAGTTGTACCTTTTGAGTCTTTAATACATGCGTAGTTTTCACACTCTCACACACATGCCAATGTAAAGACACACACACTTCAGCTGGATGCACATCAATCATAGCTCCAGGCTCACCTGTCATTGTCTTTTTTTGTGTTTTATACAAACATTCTTCTCGTGGTCCACAGAGTAAAGACCCCAATCACGATTTACATTCACAGCATTGCACCTTTTTGCTCCCATCCACTTGGGAGGAAAAAAACACAACCCTTGGCGAAAAGCATAGCTTACAATGGTTTTCATTTTTGCAATTATGGCAAAAAAGGAAGTGATGAAATAGAGAAACAAAAATGAGTTCTTTGTGGAGAAGTTAAACTGATTTGTGAATGTGATGAAAGAGGAAAAGAACAGACGAGAAAGACGTAAAGAGCAGGAATGCGAAATTAGGACAATCAAGGCAGAAGGAGGGACAGGTGAGGTGTGTGTGTGTGTGTGTGTTTGAGAGAGAGAGATGAGCCTGCATAAACAAGCACAGTGCTGAATGCTGATCAGGGACAATAAAACCTCCATTAAAGATTTATTCTGGAGAGACAGAAGTAGGGAGGGCCAGATGATAGAGAGAGGAAGACGTAAGGTAGAAAGCAGGGACGAGTGAGAGAGAGAGCACTCAGGATTGTGTCACAGAGTGGATTATACCAAAGACACTTCTCTCCACCCATCACTGGGAGACACACACGTGCACACATACACACATATAGGTGCTCAGACTCTGTGCATTTTAATAGCCCTGTCACCTCCAGCTATAATACCAGACAATAGCTTTTTGAACAGACACTCGTCTTCAGAAGTGTCTTTCGTGCTTCTTGACAGGCTCAAGCAAGAGCTAACTGGCTAGCTCACCACAATTATAGATCCCATCTGTGTAGTCGCAGAGCTACAGCAAACCTTAGCACAACAAGCCCGAGGCCACTCTGTCAAAATGTCACCTGGACTAGGCTGCGCTCCAGGCGAGACACCCGGGCACTTTTTAGTTAATATCTACAATAGGATTGTGGGGAGACGGGGAGGAGGGGAAAGAAAATGAAATGACATGGAGAAAATGTAACCTAATTCACCACCCCCCTTCTCGAATGAAGTGTGCTGTCAGCTTTATCTCAGTGCTCCAATCCCATACCCCCCTCCCCTACAAGCCCCTTCTTTCATCCAGTTTGAGATGATTGAGATTCAGAGTTGATGCTGATGACATTTGAGCAGGTACTTTACTGTTCCACTCACTAGTGACTGACTGGTCGACTTACAGTGGGGGTGAAATGCCAAATGTATGGAAAGAGGGGGGAGGAAGACAAGCTTGATGGGAAGAAGATGGATTTGGAAATAGAGAATGTGACTTGGGAGAGAAGAGGACAGATAGGGGGACAAAGAAGGATATTGGGGGGGTAGATGAGCTTGAAGAAAGCATAATCGATGGAGAAAAAATGGGAGGTGAGAATGAATGTAAATGGAAAATTTTGAGGGGGAAGAAAGAGAAGAAAGCACTATGACTAGACATGAGGAGGAATGAAATGGTGTGGGAGATATGAGAAGGATTAAAGGGCACAAAAAGGCCAGTTGGGATAGTAGAGGGCAGAGAGTGGGATATTTACTCTAAAATCAACTTGCACTCAGAGGCGTGCATTTTAATAAAGAGGAGCAACAGAATCAATAGGAAGATCTCCATGTAGGCGTCGAGGATTGGTGTGTCCTCGTGTGTGTGCGTGTGTGCATGCACGAGCGTGCGTGGCAATGTGATTATCAGTGTGTTTGAGAACACTGTGACAAGGATAATTATGTTTGATTAGTAAAGACCCCAGTGAGGGTTTGCATTATCAGGCACTGTGCTCCTTTGGTATTTTTCTAAGCCTTGATGGTGAGCTGCCACCACCCCTGTGTGATTTTCTAATAGCCCTGTCTTATTACATTTCTGTTGGACTTGTTAAAGTAGAAGTTCTACATTGTAATGAGAGTATTTCAGTTTTTGTTTGTGCATCATAGAGGAGGTTTTCACACCAACCTCCTTAAATTATACCAGAACTTAACATGAAATAAAAAAGCAGTACTGATTTGAAGTTGTCAGCAGATAATTGTTGTCCTGCACTTGTTTAAGACAAGAGGCTATTTTTGTAACATGGGGCATAAAACTATGATAATGCTTGGGGAAAAGAATAGTTTGGTGGGGGGAGTTTAAAATGACAAGATACCTCAGCATTTTTCCTTCTTTGCTTCTTACTTTCTGATCACGCTCCTTTTTCTCAGTCTTTGTGTGGGCCTGTTTGTTTCTTCCTAAGCATTTCTGTCTGTGTTTGGAAGGTTTTGCAGGTAATTAACAATGTGATCCCCATCTAGTGTGATCACGTCTGAAGTCGAGCCAGTGCCTGCTATCCAAATGAGCCTCTTGATGGCAGCCAACACCTCCAGCCGTGTGCATGTGTTTGTTGGTGAATGTGAGTGTATAATAGATCAACTGTCCTCATGACACAAACGAGACCCTGGCCCATTTTCACTTCTCGTTTAGAGAGTTTAGAAATGTCTCACTTACTGTCACAGACACATATACTTTCACACATACACAAATGTCCAGGTTTTCATGCTTAATTTACAGATTGAGCTTCTTTAATATGTTCTTTAATATATACATACACATGCACACACACACTCTAACACCCATATAAACACTGAGTTGCACATTAGTTATTTTAGGTGGTCTGAGCAGTCATCAGTCATCTAGTGTAGCCCCAACCTCTCCATAAATGGAAATCTAATGTCTGATGGAGCATACTGCACACATGGTACGCACAGACAACTAAACTAAACTAAAAACTCACGTAACACACAGAAATGCTTATATGCTTTTAAATTAGCATGAGTAAGTGTCTTTCAGTTGCCATCTGTAAGTTGGGAGAATCACAATCCCTTATGATCTTTCACCAGATGACTGTGGCTTAGCAGCTGTGTTCGTGCCACTCTCTGTACATTTTGTTTTTATATAACCCCAGCTCATCACAGTGATTATCTGCAGAAAACTAATTCAGCATTTATTGATAAAATTATATTATATACTGTATATTTCGTAATTTAAGCTTCCAGTCTAGATTGTGTTTGCCTGAAGTAAATTCACTTGCTGTTATATAAGATTAAATTAGGTGCTGACCCAGTCTGAGTAGCTTTTTCAAGCAAATTATTATTTTTTTTTAAAAACTTGCATACTAAATGCAATTTAGAACCATGCCCATTAACTACATTGGGCAACCAGCAATTAAGCTTTAAGGAAGAATTCACAGCAAAATTAAATTTAGATATTATTTCCCATGGCACATACCGCTGTTTGTCCACCTGTTTCAGTTTGAAGCACTTTCCTTTTACATTAAAAAAAAATCAATCTTGTTGATTTTCTTTCTACTATCTACTTCTGCCAAAGGAAATGCAGCTAGTTAACATTACAGCTCAGCTAAGGGGGACACCATGTGGTGGCTGTAGCTCAGGAGGTAGAGCAGGTCATCTACTAATTAAAAGGTTGGTAGTTTGATCCCTGGCTCCTCCAGTCCAAATATTCTTAGGCAGAAGCCCATGTTGCTGTCCAATGCATTCATTGGGGTGTGAATGTTAGATCAAAGAACACTTTGGCAGAGTAAAAAGTTTGTATAAAAGATAGTTCCTGTATGAAACAAGTAAGCTTTATAGATTTTCTTTTTTCGTAACTCTCCAGATTTGAAGAGAGACAATGATGCTGAGTTTTTGTCACAGATTTTTCTTTTTGTGTTTCTTATTCAAGATACAACTGACATCTGTAAAACAATCCCTCCATTTTGTTAACTGCTTGTCAATTCGAGCTGAGAATGGGTGGCGCCTATTCCAGCTATCACAAGTCCAAAGTCACAGTACATGCTGGACAGGTCACCAGTCTGTCGCAGGGACAACATGGAGGCAATTTTTCATGCTTATGAATTCACACCTGCAGCTAACTTAGAATCACCAATTAACCTGACATGCATGTCTTTGTCTGTGGTAGGTAGCTGTGATTTACGCCTTAAGAATAACCCACACAGGCACAGGGAGAACATGGAAACACCACACTGAGATGCCCCAGCAAGTGCTGGATTCGATCCCCGGACCTCCTTGCTGTGAGGTGAGAGTGCCAACCACAGCACCGCTTTGACGTCCATTTGTAAAGCCAATATCTCCAAAACCAGGCTACAGCAAAAGAATCTAGATAGATGAATAGCATTACATACCAGTAGAAAAAATATGTAAATTAAATCCTTCAGTGAACTGTCCCTTTAAGGCAAGGTAAAGCTGGATTAGAGACTTTGAGTTACTTAGGAAACACTGCGCTGAGATTGTCACCCCATGAGGCTGGAGCTGTCCGTGGTGCTGAATCACTCAGGCTGTACTATACTTGTGTGCTGCATTATTCTGAATACTGCAGGTTATTTGGTGGTAATGGATAATATTCACAGATGTGTTGATGCAGTGTAAAACCAGTTTTGTGTTTCTATATTTTCGGCTCAGTAGATCATCTGTTGTATATCTTCTGTGTGACTTTGAACTACCACCTTCCAAAGTTACCCCCCTGCTGGCAGACTTCAGGTCAGACTTTGGCTTTTACAAATATATATTTCAGTCCTGCTGAGAATGTTCCTAACTTGCTTGCACGTATCCTATATGTCTACTATAACCTGCTTTCTTTCTTGTCTGTACTGTTTCCTGAATGCACATATTTCATCCTATGGCCTTTGTTCCACTCTCTTTTCATTTCTTTCATTGCTTCTTTCTCCTTGGGGTTACTATAAGTGTCTCTAAGAGGTGATTTCATTATTGCCGACTACTTTTAACCAAGGTTTAATGAAAAGACGAAGACATTAGTATGTCCCCTAGCCCCTTGCTTGAACATCCACTCTGTCTTTTCCTCTCCCCTCTCTAATTCTGTTGATGGGGTGGGGCAGATGAATGTGTTGCCCTCACTCCAGCTTGCCAATAGCAGCCTGTGAACTGTACGAGCTTATGACTTATTGTATGTGTGGGTCTTATCTTAGTTATTAGTTTATCTCCATGACTATCTGGGGTTTCATAGCTCTACTGCTTTTCGCTATCAACCCTCCACATATTAATCCATTTACTCCCTGTTCACCAGCTTTATCTTACTGAAGCCCACAGATAGTCTAAAGGCCATAGATAAGTCTGACATGCTCGTCTCCTTTCACACTAATTGAATTGACATCAGTTGTGCTGCATCACAATCAGACTCAACCCCTTGTGATATTTGACTTTTTTTGCTGTTGTTTTTTTTTATTTCACTACCAGTCAGCCAGTGGTTCTGTATGCAGATTGCACTGCTTACTTCAACCATGATTGACAGAGAGAGTAAATTGTGCTTGTATTTGTGTGACACACTGAGTGGTGCTGATGTGTAGTGGGCGAGCCCTCCTGAGCAGGGAAATCGGCTTATTTCCAACAGCCTCTAAAAGCACCTCAGAGGTGCGTTAATGAAACAGCATGAAAGGGGGATGAACATTACTCTAATCCTAATTTTTGTCTGCTGCTGCCCTCCACCCTCACCCAGCCTCCCCCATCCTGCTAGTTTCTTTGTGTCTCTCATTTCCTCTTTGACTTGGTCAGTAATCAAGCTCATACGAGCAACATTTTTCTAGAAATACACATTTTTACTGTCTAGTGGACCAGTGGTTTGGAAATATTAATGAGTTATTCTCCACACAGCTTTTGCTGGATGTCTGTAGTAAGCTGTGATTCTGGCTGCGTGCCCTGGTATTGTGACCAGGGTATTAGGCAGTATTTGGAGACATTATACTCTGGCATTTTTTTGTACAGCCTGGAGGCATACTCAGATATATTTTTGCCTGGTGTCAGCCATAAAACCGATACCATCTCTGCCCTGTTCCTTCTCACCCTTTACTGGAATTTTACCCATTTATAAACAGGCAGAAAAATGGGTGTACTGTCGATAAACAAATACATAAATAACAGAAATGGTGTATGTGTGAGAGAAGGGGGAGAGGTTATTTTGCTTCTCTTTTTTCTCTCAGACATTTACTATTTCTGATGAAGATGAAGCTGTGGGGGTTGAGCCATGGTGTTGCTTTGTGAGCTTTGGGGTAGGCTTAAATTTAATGGCTGGACTGGGGCTAAATGAGCTGAATTAATAGGGTCTGCTCTAGACACTTACATGCCTGCTAAACATACATTTGTGTGCATGCGTGTGGGTGTATGTGTGTGTCATTATTAATTGGGTCATCTTTCAACCATTTCATGCCCTCTAAGCCTAGAGTGTATGTGGGTTTGTAGGCTACAATATTTAATGTATTATTTCAGAAATATGTTTCTACTTTATTTACAGCATTGTTGTTTTTTAATTGATATTTTTGTTATTACTTTTAACATCCCGACACTTTGATGTTAGTGTTCTGAATTAATTTGTAATTTGTAAAGTATTTTCTTTTTGTCTCCCCCTGTGCACTCTTTACTTATCAGAATTTTTGCAGACAGAAGCAGAATATCAATCATGGCTTTCACATATGTACCCCCCTGGTGATAGTGTGTGTGCGTACCAAGCTAAATGTTGGCTTAGAATTAAAGGGTCATTCCCTAGTGTATTCACTGAATCACTCGGGTGCAGGATCACTACAAGCAGATTCTGCTCCACATCCCCCAACTGCATCCTTCCTTCCCTTGTTCCTCTCTCTGCTCCAGCTCATTAACCCCAAGTTTTTCCATCTACAGAGTCTTTCCTTCTCCACAAATGGGTATCAGCCTCCATCTCTCATCTGTCATCAATAATTCTTCTTCCCTTCCCCCTGCTCTGGATTGGATTGGTTCAGTCTGCGGCAACCTCAGCAGGGGTCTGACTCCCCACAAATAAGGCCAGCCATTTTGACATGAAAGGATACAGCTTCGGAAGAACAAAGATTTGTGTGCCTGAGTGTGCATACATGCATGTGTGTGTATATACACGTGTACATGTGATTTATACACTTGTGCACATTTGTTTTTCTGCTTGGTTGTTTCTCACAGGTCCTGTGAACAGTGTGTATATAAGGTGGAAATCCACGAGGCTCTTTAGTACTGAACTTTTCTCTTGTTTGGCTTAGCTTGACCACTTCAGGAATCTTACATGTATTTGTATGCGACTGGGAGGAAAACACAGACAGGAAGATGAAACGGTTTTGCCACAAAGCCAGATGAGTGTGAGTTGCAAACAGAACTCTGGCTGTTTTGTCTCTGTCTCCTAATATCTGAGCTTCTGTCTCTTTCGCCTATGTTTCTTACTCAGATCGCGTTGCCTCTAGGGTTAGGATTGGGCAGGATGTTTGTAGACAGATTATCCAGACAGTGAGAGGACCGTGTTCGAAGGGTCATCCAGACTGTCTTGTTCTATCCACGGGCAAAACACAAACAGAACAACCATGACTCACTTTGCCTCACTGTAGGAAAACCTTGTGATAATAATTGAACTCAGGCCACCATCCGGCATCTCACAGCACAGGAAACTGCAAAAAATACCACTGATAGGTTGTGGGTAGTTCACACATATACACATATGGATGTATATCGCGCGTTGTGCAGGATATCGCACAAGTGTTTCCTCAGCAATATATTATCTAAATAGGCAGAATTAATGAGACCCAGGAGAATGATAAAACTCTTTTGCATCCTTCCCGTTAGTCATCCCACTATCCCATCCCTCTGCCTCTTTTGCCTCACCCTATAGCTCCCTGAACCCCAGATTTTTTTCTTTTTCTGTCTTCTTCCCTTCTTCCTATTTGCCACTCATTACCTTCTGCTCTTGTCTTTTGGTACTTTTGTTTGGTTAAGAAAGAAAGGTTTTAGTATAGTTTTTTCTGTAACTCCTACATTGACTGCCTTACTTTTTTAATTAGACAGTAGTGTTAGCACAGCACTTCAGAAAATGTCAAACTGACGTTGGCATATGATCGCATGCAGAGAATGTATACAGTACAGATACAAAATGTATATGCACACATTTAAACGCTCTTGTATGCTTAAGCATTTTTGACAGTTAACACAAAGCAGCGTTCTTGATGTGCCAGTAAGTTGCATTTAATCTGTGCACATATGGTATTATGTGTGATTAAACTCTGCTTGATATGTGTGAAAGCAAGGAGAAGCTAGTAGATTTAACCAGCTGCCAGTCTTAATATGTGAGCTGGCATGAAAAGAGGAGCCATGAGATTCCCTCATCTCGCTGTCTGCTTTTCTTATTAAATACAGACTGCTTATAGGACTCCCCTCTCACAAACTGTGTGATGTGGGTTGTGTGTACAGACTTTGTGAATTTGCAAGTCTCAAGTGATATAGGAGTTGTTTTTTCATGATGCAAAATATACTTCATTATGAGTGACGCCATGAACATGAGGACAGAGAGGGAAAGATTTTAAGTGTGTGTGTGTGCGTGTGCATGAAAGAATGCGTGTGCTTGTGTTTGTGCAGCCTTGGGGCTGCTTCTTGTGATGTTTTAAGCAGAGTTTCATGTCTTCCTTCATTAAATCAAAAAGAACTGTTTTTTTTTTTTTTGAAGAATTGCCTGTGTGAGCAAGAAGATATGCCTTTGTGTGCTTTTTTTTGTAGAATTTGAAAGTTCCATCAGTGGCTCAGCTTCAGCAGGGCAATCACAAAGATCACAAATCACAGGCCAAAGTGCTTCGTCATACATGTAGTGACAGTGAAGGGCTAAAGAGCCTTGGCAGTTCATGTAGAAGCAGTTAATCATTTGCAGTAGGGTTGGATGAAGTATAAATTTCCTGGTATGGTGATTGGTATCCTCTCAAACAGTCTCTGTACTTAGCTCATAGTTTTTTTTGTTTTTCTTTTTTTAAACAGCTGTGCCTGTTTCGGCAAGGAGGACGGTAGTATTGTCCACAAGTTGTTGTGTAAACTTGGCTACTTTATATTACTGTTTTGACAGTGTTGTGCCTTTACACTTGAATGCAAATGAACTGTGTGTCTGATATGGCTGAAGCAACCATCAATCTCCAGAGCTGACCACTGGGGCCAGGCTCCAGAAACAGGTCAAGCCCAATAGTGCTCAACAGTGAGGTTCCAGAAGTTAAAATATTATTGATATTTTCCATTTTGATCATGATTCATAATATTGCAACCATGCAAATTAGACTATATGTTGTGGCATTGTGAAATGATGGTGTGCGCTTCTGTAGAAGAACTACTCTAACCACAATTCTTGAAACGGCAATGTCTGTTATTTTCTTATCTCGTCACTGTTGCCATGGAAATGTGTTAATCCTGAAGGTCAGGTCATTTAGTGAGAGCTAAGTTTCAGAAACCACCGAGCCTGTGATTGCAAACAGGAACAAATCACGGTACCATATTGATAACTCTGCTGTACTTTACTACAGCGGTCTGCAACCTCCGGGGAATGGACTGATACTGGTCCACGAGTTGTTTGGTACCGGGCTGCGAGAGTTGAGGCTCAGGTGTGAAATTTGTGGTTTTCAGGGTTTTTATTGGTTTGTATTGTTATTTTTTTAAATCGTTTTTATCGTTAACTCGGTTCCCTGGGTCTCTTCCCATGTGTTTTTTGGTACCGGTACTGGTTTTATTTTGTAGTAATTATCCGCGACACCTTAAAGGCTGGTCATGAAAATGTTGTCAGACATATTGTTGGGGACCGCTGCTTTACTACACACACACAAAGAAGGTTGTTTGATACCTGTGGATTCTGGGATTTGTATTGGGTTTATGGGTATGAGTACTTCTCTTGCTGGTAATAAATTATGTACACAGACTTGTAACATTTTGTATTTTCTTTGTTTTTCATCTGGATCAATTTTTTTGTCATGATTTACCTCGTAGCTGGTTGGGTTGGTTCAAGGCTTAAAACTGCTTTTATAAGGATTTTCGGAAACCTAAATAGAGAAAGTGAATAGGAAATTCACTCCCACAACCAAAGCTCTTAATAAAGTGGATAAGCGCAGTTGAGCTGTATAGACACCAAATTTTAAAAAGTCCAACTTTACAACATTAAAAAAGTTATTTACAGCCTGGTATAAAAAATATTTGGCCTTTATGTTTAGAATCAGAGATGTGGTCACTTTAATTAACAGATGTGGCATCACTACACAGAGGCACAGAGCTAGTTGTTGTCTGCTAGGCCTCACCTTCTACAGGACTTTACCACAGGGAAAATGGACCCTGTTTTATGAAGGGAAAGGATCTACCATTATCCCACAATTCACAGTGACACATCCAGATTTTTATGAAAACAAATGATCACCATGACTCACGAGTGATGCAGACCATGTAAAACTGTTTTCTATTTCATAACCTGCTGATATGTTTTGACTCTTCAGTGGGAGGATATATTAAACCCACAGGCAGAAAAGATGCTGTGAAAAATGAAGTAGCCTCTTTTATTTTTTTTAATCTGTATAAATAAAAATTATGAGCACTAATAACATTACCAAAGTGAATTTAAGGTTTATCATAACTCAGTTCGCATTAGTTATGTCCTCAGCTTCTGCAGTTGCTGTATTGCCAGCCTTTAAATTTTAACATTAATTAATCTGACTCGTCACAGACATTCTTAATAAAAGCAGGCGTTATGCGATTACTCGATCATCTCTCTAGCGGGAGAACAAAATATGAGTGGACAGAATAAACAGCTAATGTCAGTGTGACTCATATTTCATTTTACTTTATAACCTAGATATTGCATTTTCTTTCAAATACCAACCTTGGTAATGAATTTTTCACCGTTGTTTTTTGTTTATATGGCCTGCGTAAAACAACACAGTAAGAACACTTGTGACAACGTATCTAATATTCACTTTTTGCTTTCCCTCTTCGAAACATTGTTTCTCCATAGCTGACCCACATCAGCAATGTGCTTTCACATTATTAAAGAGGCTTGTGTAGGTGCAGTCATAGTCTCTGAACTCTGTGGCTCTTTTTGTTTCTAAGTCCTGATAAATTGTCCTTTGCAGCAGGCCTTGACCCCCTGATATTTTCTGTCAAGGTCAAAATAAAGTGCCTGAAGGAAAAAAAAGAAAAAAGGAGGTAATTTCTTGGACTATTTGAGCACAGTCCCAGTTAAAGTGTGCAGAACACACAATAATTCCTCTAGAGTTTTGATTAATAGCATTGCATTTAATTCAAAGAGCTGAGTGGTGAGTGTCTGAGAGAGAAAGATGGACAGAGAAGAAAGAATAAAGAAAGTGGAGACAGAGTGAGAAATAGGGGGTGGAAAGAGGCACTCAATCCCTTTGTATGACAGTTGCTTCAGCAGAGGATAAGCTATTGTTGACACTACATCGCTGAAACGACTTTCAATTCATTTCTGTTTAGTTTTGTTCAGTACGAGTCAACACCTCAGTTTAACCAGATTCTGTGCAATTCAACTGAAATTCCTATTGTAGCTGTTTTATTAAAGTAATGGCGATTTAGCAAAGGCAAACTCCTTCAAAGGAAGCTCTTTGAAAGTGAAGCAAGAAATAACAGCAAGTATTTTTGTATCTCAGCACAACATGGTGCTTAGTGCAGTTTTAGAATGAAGAAACATTTGTGACTTTGAGTTTTGTTGCATTGGTTTTTGTATTGATTTATTTGTGGAGGCCTTGTCTGAGATAGCATTCTGTCTGTATCAGTGGAATTGGTTTTCATTTTTGCTCAGTCTCTGGCCGGCAGCTTTATTTCAGGAACCATCTGTGGTGAAAGCGCGGTTGCAGTGTGATGTTGTATACATCTGCTATGACCTGATAGTGCAACTGTTGGACCGCATAAACAAGCAGCTCCAGTTTTTGTTAAAGATTTTGCTCAACGCACCTCGTGAAAAATGAATTTTTAATATGCTGCATACAAGAAAAGTTTCTTCTCATATAAAATCTCCCCTTTAAAAAGTCTTCTCAAGCAGAAATATTACAAATATGCGTGCCTTCGATATGTTCTTCTGCCCCAAAGTGAGGCTGGCGAGATAAGAATCACACCATCCCATCTGCTGTACTCCCTGTCACCAGATCTTGTTTGTCAGTCCTGGTTATTCCATGTTCACTAAAACCGGTGCACATCTGCGTTCCTTGACTTGCTAAGAGAGAGAGAGAGTGCATATACATTGAGGTGAGTTAATTTGAACACCAGCCAACAAACATTTAATTTTCTCTGAAGCCCCACCTTCACATTCCCTCCACTCTGTATCATTAGCAGAATATATTAGTCTCCACCTTTTCAGCTTGCCAGCTAAAGCACCTATTAATATTCATATCCTGATCCTAATGGAACCAGGAAAGCCAAAAACAGCATTGGTTTTGGAAAAAATTAACTGCTCTCCAGATCCTATTAGGCCATAATGCACATACTACAGATAGATGTAGACATGCATATCTAGTACTGTGCAAAAGTCTTGAGCCGTCCTTCACTATTTTATATTTTGCTTGGAAAATGGGAAATGGCTATATGGATTTATTAAAACATGCAAACATAATTGGAAATAAGGTAAAACAGAGTTTGCACAATTCTAACAAGCTTGAAAGTCAATATTTGGTATGACCACCTTTACTCTTCAGTATAGCCTAAACTCTTAGGCTGGCTCTCTTGTACTTTCTTTAAGAAGTCTTGTTTCTTGGATGTTGGTTTTTGTTTGTTCTGTTCTACGCTTTCCTCGCTTAAGATTGGCCTCTTTATACCCACCGCTCTACTTAGACTATTTCTGATTAGACTTCAGCAAACAGTAAATGGTTTAACTGAAGCGCTAGATCCATTTCTCATGTCCTGTGTCAGGTCTTTGTTGGATTTTTCACTGTCTTAAGGACATGACTTTCAGATACTGTACATCTGATGTAAATAGTTTTTTAGGTCTACACGGCCTCCAGTCATCCAGTTTTCTGAACCGAGTTTTTCTCTTGGTCAGGTACAAGGACTGGACTGAAATCAGTGAAAAAGTAGCCAATGTCAAGAAATGGAAGACCTTCAAGTAGCCTGTTGAACCATTGCTAAAGCTCATTTACAAAACAATGCAAGAAAGTCTGACTCCCTGAAAGTAAAATATGACGAAATGAGGAGTTTCTCAAGACCTTTTCACAGCACTGTTCACATACATATGGGTAATAATTTAAAAGGGAAAAACCTTAAACCCTATAGTGAGGGGATTCAGTAGCTGTATGTTGCTGAGATGGACTTAGCTGGCATGTTTAGACTAAACCTTTATCTTATAATGATAATGATGGGAGTGTTCTTTTTCATAGTGCCCCCCATCAAAACTGAATGGGGGTGTTAACTAAATTTTATAATGAAGGTGACTGGATCTCATGCTAGATCTCAACAGCTTTTGGAGGCTTCTGGATGACATGCTAGATGATGCCACTGCCAAAACACAGAGGGACTTTTTACGTAACTTTTTACATAATGATATTACATATTACCCTTCAGTAAACTTCAAGAGAATCAATGCCAGTGAACAGTGGAGATGTTGTGGTGGCATGTGGAGGCCCGTCACAGTTTATGGTGTTTTTTCTTTAATTTGTCACCTGTCTGTATAAACATAACACACCTAAGTTAGCCACGAAAAGATTTGTGTGTTTTTGTAAATGTTTTAAAGGTGTGTGGGTGAGAAACACAAAATAGGCTTAGTTGTAGTGAAATTGAATTTTAATTGGCAGAAAATGTCAAGATCTAATCTGATTTCTGTTTTGATTTTATTTATGTCTCTATCTGGTGGAAGTTGCAACATCTTATGCAATGGAGAGCCTAAAGTCATATTTTTTTCGCTTGCGGGCTAAAAATGCCTGATTTGTATTTTTATTTTAGCGGTTATATTAATGATAGCTATATAGATGTGTAATATTGTGCTTTTTAAATTGCCATTGAAATGCTTTTCTCTTTAATATGGAGTGTTATAGCGGTGTGCAACACATAGATGTAGTCGGTAAGGTTGTCCTTCGCCATCTGTGCTGTAAAATGTGTTTTCCTGGATGCTGTGTAAATGGATTTAAGCTTTACTCACCCTCCCACTCAGCAGATCTCCCAACCATACTCAATCCTCCCTGCATGATGCTTCAGTATTTCTTCTCTACCGTGCTTCCGATAGTCTGTGTGTGTATTGACATGTATGCCGCATGTGTCTGTGCATGTGTGCACTGCGGTGTGCTTACTGTTGCTTTGCATGCTGTCCTGCACAACTGGCTCACATTTATATTCTGATTGTCTGTGATTTATGTGGCCCTCAGCTTGGATATATAAGCGTCCATATGTGTATTTGCAATCACTTATGTCTCCAGGCACATGTGGGTATGTGTGTATAGTGTGCTTTGTCATTCAGGGTGACCTCATACACCTACTAACCTGTCCATCCACATATCTTCAGGCTCTTTCACGTAATGTGTTTGTGTATGTGTGAACAGAAACATTTAGAGCAGGTTATATGGGACTTTGTGATAGTTTGTTGCTTGTTTTCGTTACACTCAGTGCGTGTGAGACTTTACTGTATGTAGCGATTTGTTGCATGAGATATTTGCTAGATACAGATGTGTTCATTAATGTTGTTTACTGGAATGCTGTTGCACCAGGTGTATTGATCCACACTAGGCTCTCTGAGTGCGTGTTTGTAGCAGTGAGACTATTGATCTGTACCACTCCCAATAGTGTTTATTCCTGCAGCAAGTCTGTCAAAAGCCAAGTGTAAGTAATCCCTCCTCTGTTCTTCCCCATTTTCTGCTTTTACCCCTCTTGTACAATTTGTCTCACTCAGTCAGATTCAAATACAGTTTTAAATTATATTTTTCAATTTTTCTTCCAGTTTGCTCTCTTGCTTTTATTTAAATTCTGTCAACTTGGTCTGTTTTAATCTCGTTGATTTATTTTCTTTGATTTGCTTTGTCACAAATCGCTGATAGATAGATGTCACCAAAGCCCATATTTCTTTGTATAACACAGAGATACTCTAGCATCAAATTACACTTGCTGCACTGTAACAAAATTCCACAGATAAATGTCTTTTTAGCAGCAAGTGGAGTCCTGTGTGTCGCTGTGTGTAGTAGTTTGTGTTTGAAGCTGTGGGGCTCAAGCTATCTCTCTAATTGCTTTTGACTTCCAGCCTTCAAACACATTACCATGACAAGGCAGACTCTGAATCCAACTGTATTACATTAATTGTTTGTCAGAGCTGCAGTATGGCAGATGAAAGCACAATGACACATGCTTGCATATACACACTATCTTTAATGGTGCCTAATTGCCACCCGCATTTCAGCCAGTGCTTAGACAGTACTTTAATTTGCTTTAATGTTTAACAGTTTCTTTTATGTGGGCCTGATGCTGAAACACTGGTGTGTTTAAAAAACATTGCAGTATTAGATATACGAGGGCTTTCCCAGTCGAGAGTATGCCAAGTTCAGTCTCCTGTGCTAAGTCCAGTGGATAGGAGGAGTATTTGTAACTGCAGCATTAGCATTTTTGCTGACTCCAGCATCTCAGATGGACTGTTGATTACAGAATAAAACTGTGCGTTACTGTATTGTGACAAAATAATCTCTAAGGTCCATAACTGGAATTTGTTTGTGGTGGGGAAACTGGCTTAACACCTTTGTTATCCAATATGAGTGGTCTGTCACCTCAGGAACTGGATGACTAGCCACTGTTAACTGGCAGGTCTCATCCATCAGGCGGGTCCTAATCCCCTAAAATATTTTCAAAGTTTATAAAAAGAAAATTAAACGTATTTTGATAGAGGACCCATCATATACTTTAAATTAAAAAAGATCAGGACATTGTCTTTGTGCTAAATGTTAGCTAAGCTTTGTAGCTGGTGTAGTCCTTATAACTTTAACTTTTTGCCTGTTCCTTATTTTTGACATTTGACTAACTCCATGTTATGATTTACTTATTTAGTCCCAGTGTTGATGGAGTTATCTTTTTTCCTGTGTTTGCATTTTGCCTTCATCTTTTCGATGAATTCGTTGTTATACTGAGTGACTTCTTGTGTATGACCTCCGGCTTTCAAGTAAAGACTCTTGTTTTGAACTTTTACCTGGTCTCCTGTGTGATCCCTGCATTTGAGTCTATTTCATATTTTATGATTGATACAATAGCAGTCTAATTTAAAAAATTGTCAGTGGCTGGGGCAAAATGTGTGTTTTATGAAGGCTTTATTGACTTAAGCTTATTTGTATTACTGCATTAATTGTGTGGTTACAGCATAGCTACAATAAAGCCGTATACCACCCACCGTAGTCTACGCTGTAGCCTGATGTGCACCTTCACTGATAAGCAGCTTTAGCAACAGAGACTACAACAACTGTGATTGGAGCACTTTACACTAATATGCTGTGTAAACACAGTAGAGTGATAGGAAGTTGTATCTCGCTTGTTAACAATGCTTTACAATGTATGTTTTCTTATTTATATAGCCCTTTCTATCAATGCATAGACTCCGTCGGTTCTTAACCTTTTTTTTTAACCATCAGCCCAGTGGAAGGCCCATTTTACAAGCACTATTTAAATGATGGTATCTCTGTTCCTTTACCATTTGCACAAGGGACAAAATTCACATGGTTTCGGAACAAAGAGACTAACTTAATGGGAATATTCGGTGTATTGGACTTGAATCTGATTCAAGACTTGAATCCTAAAGGGTTAAGTCTTCCCTCTTTCCTGCATTTCAGTAATAGTAAAAATAGTATAAATGCAAACAGTTACAGTGCCATCTAGAGAATACTATAGGCTATATGGCGCGTCAACACAGGAATTAATCCTGCTCTGGATTAAACTTTACTTGGGTCAAACGGTCTATGTTACATTTACTAACTGTAACCATTTCTGTGACAAAATTTTGAAAGATGATACTGTTTTTAAAGCTTTCTATAAAAACAAGGTATCTTTGCATTAATGTTATCAAGCAGAAGTTAGAAGTCATCTCTTTCTTAATTTTTCCCTCGGGCACCATCATGGTTACAAATGACAAGTAACAACAGAGAAAGTGACAAATCAAGACCTGGCGCTCACCTTGCATTACTGGTTGACTGTCCAGAAAGTTGCTAGATTTGTTGCTAGCCCTTTGGGTATAGCATCAATGAAACCAACTGTAGTGTAACACATGATATTCCTCTTTCTCACATAGCTAAGCTGACATAGTATATATATATATTTAAATTAAAAAAAATAAAGCATACCCTGCAAATATTCAAATGATTGGAAATTTGCCTAAAACCTTGACATTTCAAGGCTTCAAGTGCAAAAACAGTATTTTTTATTTAATTGACAGCAAAAATATACAGATTCATTATTGTACTATCATTACTCAGGACTGGTGCATTAAAAAAATCCCAAACCTGTTTTTATTTTTAAGCTTTATTATTATTCTTATTTCTCACTGGGCAATGTTAGTACAATACATGGATTTGTGACGGAGTTGTGTATTCGAATGGATTTCACAGGATTGGAAGGAGCCTGAGTAGTGGGAAGGGGCAATGGTTTAAAAGAGAGGAGATAGTAATAATAAGATTGGATAAGAAAAGGGAGGAGAGCGATGGAGGGCAGCATGGGTGTTATAAGGGAGGATAGAGGTGTTCAGGGTTGAGCAGTGAAGCAGAGAAGCTGTTGCACGCTGAGCCTGGGTTGTGTGAGTGTATGTGTGTGTCTGTGTGTGCGTCCATGGGTGAGCTTGCAAGTAAGCATCTGCATGAGATGAGTTTTCAACCCGAGAACTCAAGGAGCCCAGAGTCCTCTCACTACCTCAAAGTCACTTTCCCTCCTCCTTCCCTCCTCTTTCTTCCCATCAGCCCAAAGTCAGTAGCTCTCCTTCCCTCCTCTTCCCATACACTCTCTATCCCTCTCTTCAGGGGGTCCAGTCAGCTCGGGCATTAACATTCAGACCATGTCACACAACTCCCACCCATCGAACAGAGAGTATGACTAGGCCAGACCTGTCTCTTCTCTTCTCTTCTCTTCTCTTCTCTTCTCTTCTCTTCTCTTCTCTTCTCTTCTCTTCTCTTCTCTTCTCTTCTCTTCTCTTCTCTTCTCTTCTCTTCTCTTCTCTTCTCTTCTCAACCTTAGTGGTAGCCTGAGTAGTAGCATTGTGCAGCATGTCATGTGTTATCCGTATGTTGAGACATTGGTGTGCGTGCATGTGATCAGACATACATGTCTGTTGTCTCTACTTTTCTCTTTTCTGTGCCGGCCTTGGGATCGCACCTCATTTCTAAATTTATCCTCAAAGTGTGCCACCTCTCCTGTGAGCTGCTGCTGGGATTCTGTTGAGGGGTGTTGGGAGGCAGAGGGGTGAAGAGGGGTGTAGAAACTGCAGAGAAGAAGGGAGCGAAGGGGGGGAGGGGGGCAATAATCGGAGAAAAAGGAGGAGAAAAGTGGTAAATGAGGGAGGGAGTGTGTGGCGCATATATGTGGGACACAGCGGTTTTCATCCTTTTCTCTACCGTCTTCCTCGTTTCCATATCTCTTCTGCCATCATTCCATCCGTGTCCCAAGGCTGCTGGGTTTATTTGGGGGAATTAGCATTGTGAATGTGTGTTTGTGTGTGCATGTCATGTGTGTAAGTATTATCTGTACTCAAGTCACAGCTTCAGTGGACTCTTTTGCATATTTGCATGGAAACATACATGTTGTACTGAAAACAAGCTGTTTTGAGCTGCTTACAGTGTATCATGCTATGTCTGTGTGTAAGTAAGGCAGATCAAGCCACACAAGCACATAGATTCACATGAATTTGACACTAGAAGTGAGTTTGTGTGTTGGGGAGCCTGATAAAGATATGTTTCCACTTGTGAATACCTGTGAATAGAAAATCAATACCCTCAGCAGAATTAATTACTGGACACACAGCACGTGCAAGTACTATTGCGTGCACACCACTCGTGTAACACACACGACATTTGCTCACTTTATATAATATTAGTTGGAGAATCTACAGAGCTATAGCTTTGTAATCTACCTTGTACTAATTTACGTCTTCATTGATGTTAAACAAAAGCTGCTATATTGAGAGAATATGTGGCTCTGTATGTGTCAAAGTGTGTGTGTGACTTTTGCACAATAGCTGCCATGTGTGGTTAATCTCTCCCCGACAATAGCCTCCCTGAGCTGCCAGCTCTCAGGCCCACAGGCCTAGAGTAAAGCCTGGGGAGTGGGGTTGGAAGTCACCCAGCCGGGACTCAAGGGACTGCGCTTGGATTGCCTCCAACTCTCCCTGTGTGGGGATGATTGAGGGGGTTGCAAGGACACTACTGCTCGGCACAGAGGAGACCAAGAGAGGAGGCAGGAGGATAGCAGAGGGGAGATAATGAAAGGAGGGGAAAACAGATGGAAAGGAATAGGAAGGACAGGGAGTGAGCAGAATGGGGGTAAGAGGATAGGCTGACATGTAGTTATGGCTACAAAAAGCAGTAATCCTCATGCAGCAACAAAACAACAACAAAATGAAAACATTCACCATATGTTTGATTCTTGGGGAAATTTCTGTCAGTGGAGATTCTACTGCTTCTACTTTACACAACATACCTAATTAACAATGCATTTGTTACATTTCCTTTGTCATAGTGGAGGAATATAGTAGTGTTTATCTATTTATCTGTATATGAGTAACATAAAAAATACCAAAATGAAATTTCTTAAACTTGGAGTAGTAAATTTTGCTACACATCTAGCATTGGCCTTGAAAGAAGATGGTTTCATCGAATGCCCTTATAGGATACTGTTTTGGTGCTGTCTGGTGCATCGCGGTAGTGCTGGTCTTTAAGGGTCGCTGGAGCTATTTTCCTCATAATGTGTAGCATTTTTTAATGCTTTTTAATGCATAAAGAAGTGTAGATTTTTTAATAGCTTCTTTTGTAAATGGCGTAGTATGCAGAATACATTAGTGATTAGAGTGATGAGAGATTGTGTGAGCAGTGTGCTGCAGTGGACCAGTAGTTTACTAACTATATTCTGTAAACCACATACAGAATTAGTGCTATATGTCATATGGAACCCACTCACAGATCTGAGATTCCTGTACAGGCCAACATCAACAGCAGTTAAAACTCAGGTTAAGGTTTGTAGGAATACGACATCCCAGAATAAGAAGCAAACCTTCTTAAAAGGAATAAAACCTCAGAAGAGAATATAACACACCATGTACACAAGGTTAATGTTCCATTTGATCCCGCAGTCTCATAATTTAATCATCTTTCACTATGCCAGTTGCATAATGGAATATGTTAAGAGGAAGCCAGCGCTTTCATTTGACTAAAATTGGGACAGTTTTTAATTTTAAAAAAAGTATTTCTTTACATTGGGTTGGATCTTTTGTTTTTTCTCTGACAAGGAAGGACACCTATTATAGGTATGAATATGAAATGTGTTTAGGTACAAGCTATACTGTACTTATTCTCACCATGGTAGTGCAAAGGTGTGATATTTAAAAGGCAATAAAGCCTAATTTGTAAATGTATTCACCCAGTTTGAAATGAGCTTAATTGCCTCAATTTAATAACTCTCTTGACACCAAGTGCAAAGATACAGATGGTGCAGTTTCAGTGAGTTTCTCTAATTTCCCAACTGACACTGTAATCTTTAAAAGAAAGAAGACATTCAAAGTTCACCATCTGTATCTTTATGTGCCACGATGAGAGGGTGATAATTTTCCTCGAAACCTCAGACTATATGCAAATCCTATTTAACATGAATCACATTTCAGGCATGTGCTTAAGTATTATGTAACTGCGTCAGTTACAGCCTAAATTGCAATGGAAATTAATTACAAAGTTCTCACATCATTTCACCAAAATCAAATTTAGAACAATTTTTAAATGGGAATAGTGTTGCTATCATCTCAGTGCAGGATGAGCTATATTCATGGTTTTTATTGTTGTGCACCTGAATATGTGTCTTTAGAAAATGTCATGCTAAGCCTGTAGCAGGGTGAATGCCACCTCTGAGCTGACATACAGTCTTGATTTTGAACTAAATATAAATTTAGGCACGCAAACTAACAGGTGGTGCTAACAGGTAAGGTAATTTATTTCTATAATCCGTAGGGATGGAGGTCAGCAGACAGCAGGTATTTCTGATACACATGAAGGGAACGGCTGCAATAGCATTTACATTGTCATCATCAAATTTAGCAACCATTCACTCACCCATTGTGCCTTGTCACTCACATCAGGGTGGAAATGTAAGAGGATAATAGTGATCACTTATAACTACTTTGTGTTGATTTGCAGTGACCCTTCCTTCTAAGAGGACAAGTGTAACTGTAAAACATGAGAACCCATGACAGGTTGGGTTTTCTAGGCTACGTCCACACTAGCCCGGATAAATTTGAAAACAGAGTTTTCATCTGAAACGCTCCGCGTGCACATTATCGTTTTCAGTCGTTTTCACAGAGTTGTGCATCCACATTGAAATGGCCGAAAACGCTTACATTCCAGTACTGTGCATTCGTGAAACGCAAGACGATTTGACCTGCCTCATTTATGTCTGCCGTTAATTTACTTTCCGGCTCTTTGAAACGACGGGCCAAAATGTTGAGAAAAAGCACCAAGTTTTTTAAATGGACTAACAATGAGGTGGAGTTGTTGTTGTGAGTAACACAAAGGTACAAAGTTGCAAAAGCGAGGGAGAATTAAAGAATCTGAAGAAAAGCTATCTGGAGCATGTGCTGATATTAATCTTTAGTAGGGCTGTCAAAATTGAGCACAAACAAAACAGCTGCCCTCCTAATCTTAGTTTAATTGGTCACATGACTGCATCACATGATGAAAATGTGTCATCGTTTTCGAGAAGGCTCCGGGTTCGCTGTCCACACTCTGATGCGAAAAAGGCGTTTTCAAATGTATCCGCTTTGGAGAGCGTTTTCAAAACGCTGCGTTTTCCTTCACCGAAAACGCCGTCTCAGTGTGGACGGAAGGCCAAAACGGAGAGAAAAAGATGCGTTTTCAAACGAAAACGTATTAGTGTGGATATGGCCCTAGAAGAAGATGTCCATTTCCATTTATTTTTCGGAGTTCTTCTCCTTAACACTTCTTGCTAAGCACAGCCTTCTTGCTGTCATGCAAGTGCAACCACCGCACCAACAAGCCACACTTGCATTTATTTTCATCTTTCTCTGTACATTCGAAGACAAATATTTACTGTCTGTAACATCTGCTCCATAAACAAACACCAGTATGGGTGCTTCTGTTAAATAAGCTAGTGAGTTACCCAGGCTTTTAACTTGACGCCAGCTAATGAAGTCTTAGCGATGAATGCAATGAATACTGAGGAAGTGTTTGCCCCAGACTATCTTAAAATGTCAGATGGATACAATTAAAATTGGAAATTACTCTATAAACATTTCTTCTTTGTAGATCAGACAAAAATCTTGTGGCAGGCTTATACAAGTGAACACATATAGTACCTTTTTATTGTTCTAAGGAAAATGGTAGACTAGGAAATCCATCCTTGTGCTATTTACTAAGTATCTTCAGGCAGTTTTATGATCTTGTAGGTTAACTTCGTTTGCATGGCTGCATAATGTGATCAGGACAGAGATCCCCTGTAACCTCAGCTGACTTATTGGTGATGAAACAGAAATGCTTCAGAGCTGTCTTGGCCTTTTGATATCACTGAAAATACAGCATGAATGAAGCATCTGAAATCCGCTCTAATTATTCTTAATGAGACCTCACCAGCAGGGATCTTGTGTGCATAAAAAAATGCGAGGGTGTACATGTGGACGTCTATAAAATATGTGCACGTCTGTTTTTGATGTCCTATTACCTTAATGTTTCTTTCGCCGCTGTTTTTAGCATTGCAAAACAGGATTTTTAAGCAAATGCATACTATTTCTGTTTTGCAGACGCACAAACACAAAGCTGAACATTGCAGAGAAAATCTATGGTGGAAAATGTGTTTTCAATAAGACCAGGAACTTAGTGTAGTCTGCGTTAAGAGGAGAGCAAAATGAGCAGTTTTTCTCCAAGGAAATATCTAGAACGAGATTGGACAGCTACAGCACTATCAGAGATAGTACATGGTAAATGAGCTTAGACTGTGGTAGTCAACAGGGAGATAACTCTCTCTCTCTTGCTTCTATGCCGTTTCATATTTTTTTCCTCAGCTCTCATTCATTCCATCTTTTAATATAATTTTTTTTCCATTGCACTTTCCCTTGTGCGCACTGCTGTTAGAGCATATCCATCTTGTCATTTTTTCTTCTTTAGGATGTGTATGTGAGAGAGCAACAGGGAAAGATGCGGCATCCCTATGTATTTAGCTGAGAGTGCATGTGTGAGTGGATCTGTGTGTGTTTGTGACTGTTACAGTTATGCATGCCTGCCTTCCAGGCCGGGCATAAATCATCATTAGAGATGGCAGGGGTGTGTTTGTGTGTGGTTGTGCATACGTTTATGTGTGTATTTAACTGTATATGCTCATTCAGACAGGCCGACGGCAGCAACTGTAGCTTTCCATGCTCAACAGGCTGCCTTATTGTTACAGCTCTAATGCTCTGTTCCACTTCATTTCCAAGGTTTCTGAGACCTGGGACAGACACGCACGCGCACACAGTGGACTGTCTCAGGGAGGGGGTGACCTTGCACAGTGATGAGAGACTGGTTGATGAACTCTGCTGAGAGAGTGTTTACTCCACCTCCATATAATGGCTTGCACAATGCTGGAGCGTGAGCAGTTATGCAGCAGTGGACCAGTGGCTTAGACATAAATGCATGGGCTATGCTATGCAGCCATTTTCTCATCCAAGATCTCAGGAAACAGAAGAAGATGCACACTGAGTTTGTGTCTTCAAGTCTGCAACGGGAAATGTTGATTGGGCCATAATTACCGTATAATTCACGTTAAAGTCATGCCAGGTGTGTCTGAATTAGATTTTTTTATGTCAGCACTTTAATTTCCTTGTGAGCTTGTGAGTATTTAGGGATCACCTGTTGAGCTGTGAAAACTGTTATCACACTGTTACTGTGTGCTGTCAAACTGCTATTGCACTGCTTAACAATTCACTACTGCATTCATTTTCTGATGAAGCTTTTCCTACAAGTGCCAAGGGTTTTTTAATTATTGATGTACTATATTAATATTTTACTTTATTATTTGATACTATTTCTACAAAATTTTTGGAAATTATTACATATTTTTTTTACCACCATTTTCACCAATTTATCAGAAGTTAAAAGTAAAAGTAACATCTTTTTAAATTGCTGTCCTGTTCATTGCAGGTGAACCTTTTGTCCTAAACTAAGTCCCTGACTACACTGCCTAAATTGTATACTTGTACTCTGTCAGTTTTTCAGGTGTTGCGCTTTGTAGATAGTCTTGCACATTTTTATTTGTGTTTTGCGCAATGTTTCAAACATGTTTTATGAATATCTTTCCAACTTTACTAAAGAGAAAAACTCCGGTACACACACAGAGACGCACATATGGCTCAACTCACTGTTATTTATTTGGGTGTGTTTTCAAAGTCTGTCTTCGCAGCGCAGACAGCTGAAGTGGTCCAATTAACAAGTTAAGATAGCAGCTAATTCATTCAGCATCCAACTGATCTGTCTGCGCAGAGATTAGCTGTATGCACTGCTTGAATCAGGTTGTGTGCTGCCAGGTGGCTTCAACAGATGGTTTGAAATTGTATTTAGTGTGTGGACTGTGTCTACACTGTTTCATAGACAGCCTTGGAACTTCGGTAATAATAGATGAACATACAAAACTTGGTGATTGTTGTATTACAGTAATTTATAAATGATATTTAAGAGCAATCATGCAAATTATGGAGTCTCCTGAGAAAAATGGCAAAATGGGATGCCACAGGGAGATGGTCTAAAAATACAGGAGAAGCATTAGGAGAAGTGGACAGGTTCTGTACAGAAATCCAACTCAAGCTGCAAGCTGCATTAACTTGGTCCAAGGGCCAGGCAGATGAAGGAAGCCCTCACAAGCATGCAACGTAAACTTCAGAGACCCAGGTTCAAACACACTGTGCTTAAATCATGGAGTGGAGCAAGTTTAGACTGTTCATCCATTTGTCTCTAAATGATCAAGGGGTTCCAAAATTAAAGCTAATATTGGCTGTTTAAAATGCACAGGTCCATTGCATACCTTGCACAGTTCACTTAATAAGAGTTTGACAATGATGCTAGTCTTAGCATGGCGCTGGTTGGCTAAACTTTAGTCTTACCTAAGACTATCATTGGAAAACACTGTTCCATGTCATGATGACAAATGAACCAGTCAGCTCATGCACCAGGCAAAAATAGAGACATTGACATTTTTAAAACTCTTTACCATTTTTGATGCACACTTCTTCACTAGTGTGCAAGTGGAGGAGTGCTAAAAAGAACTATTTTGTAACTGCACTATAAGCAGGTTAAAGAAGGTCATTGTGTAGTTTCTACTCTGATGGTAATAAAAGTCTAACTTCCACAGGAAAAGCTTTTAAATAGATTTTGTAATCAGATTCGACTGGTGATTTTATGCAGTTTTATATCCTAGAAGTATTAAAAATTAAGATGAATTTAGATGATGCTCAAAAACAACTGCCCAAATAAATGGTATAATTGAGAGCATTGTAAAAGACAAAGACAAATCGGGTCATTTCATATCAGTAAGTTTGTATCTGATATAAATCTGGATGTTTGCTTTTGCCACAGCTTTCTTAATTACCCCACACTGCAGGGATAAAATGTCTTTTTGCATTTGTGAACCGCACCTCTAAAAAACAAACTGCAATATTTCATTGTTTCTGAGATTAACGAGTACCTCTATAAAGCTTGTCCAGATGGCACTGCAGTAAATTCTTTCTGACATCATCTCACCAGATATTTTAGAAAATACTAGAGGAAATAAGTTTACTATATTTTTCTTATGAAAGTGACATTCATTCATTCATACAGTACAAAGCATGAAATATTTTGTAATTAAGCAAAATGTGATTAACGTTAAATCAGAGTAAATGTTTTTTGGACACGCTGACCAGGGTAATGTTGAAATCATTCAGCAGTTTACAAAAAGTTATTATTAGCTACTGTTGAAATAAAACTGTAACAGTATCAAAAAATTCTTGCAATTTTCAAAATACATAGTTGCCAAAGGCAACAAAATGTTCAGAATGAGGGTTAGTGTTCAGAGAAATTAGTTCACAATGTATTGTATCACAATGTAATACACAATGTATTACTTATGTTGCCCATAAGGGGCATCAGGACTGATCAATTTGATTGATTGGTTCTTCTCTCTAAACACTCCACCCCCATCTGACTCATTTGTGTCCACCGATGTTGCGAATTGATCTGAAGAAGAGGCCAAAAAGTGGTCGGTCACCCACACACTCCCGTAGTAATAGATGAGCCTGGAGATGCAATAGAGGGGGACACAGGGTTAACCATTGGCTGGGGATTATTAATGATAATTTCCTGCTGCCCTCTAGTCACTGCAATCAGCTGCATTCATCAGGAAGCTCAATGAAAGCGAAGGAGAGAGATGGGAACAGTCTTATTTTCTGTCTAGCTTCTCATTCCCCTTTTGTTTTCATCTCATACTGGCTGATTTGTATGTCAGTCAGTGTCATATGCTCCATGCTAGTCGTCTCAGCTTTCCGGCTTAGTATTAATATGTGTTTTGTTATCTGTTTGGATATTTCTCAGCATTCAAAACACTTTGACAATCCCTCTGCTTCTGGCTTCGTTCGTCTGGCAGGCTTCCAATGCTTTCACTGTCGTGTGTGTGTGTGTGTGTGTGTGCAAATGTGAGCGTGTGTGCGTGCTTCTGTATCCGTGCCAGTCCCTGTGTTAAGGGAGGTATCACAATTGACACTTTCTTGTTCCTTCCTTTCATTTGTATCCCATCATTCATTTAGTGTGTGTATGTTTGTGTGTGTGCGTGTGTGTTAAAGGAGCTGGTAAAGACTCCTCCAGCAGTGTGATCCACAGATCCATTATCCTCTGCCTACCTTCGGACCAGCTGGGATCCTTTTCTGTGTGCGTTTAGTTGTGTGTGCGTGTGTGCGTGCGTGTGTATGTGTGTGTGTTGGACACCAGGCAAAGGAAAATCAATGGTATTAATTTGCGGAGGCAGTGGTGTGAGCTGAGGCAATCTGCTGCACACTGGGAGCCACGCTTTGCTCTGATTTACCGCACACACATACAGAACCTCCTCCTTTCCAATTCCACCTTCCCAAATCACACCTTCCCTCCTCACATCTCCGCTTTGGTTTGCATTCAGAGACAATATCAGTTTACAGGTTATGAGGCACACTGGAATGTCACGCTTCACTCGCTCCTTGCCTCTCTGTCTGTCACTCGCTCTCCCTCTCTCCCTCGCTACCTCTCTCACTCCCTTTATCGTGGTGCAGGTAATTAAAAGGCAGGCTGCTCCACGGTGGCAGCTGGGAGGAGAGGACTGGAGGGAAGGGCAGGTTATAGTCACTACTACACACTGGCTGCACACACACACACACACACACACACACACACACACACACACACACACACACACACACACACACACACACCCAGCCATGCACACAATTCATATTATTTAATACAGTATAAAAAAATGTTACATATAGAGAAACTTGGCGGATTTGCAGTTATGGTACAAAAAGATTAGTGTGTAGTAACTGTTCTGCAGGCAGCAAAACTCAAATTTTCTTTTAAAATTACAATAATGGTTATGGCTCATAAATGTTTTATTTCAGGACATTTTATGTCACAATTAATAACCAGCTGCAGCAGCGTGCCATCCAAAATTGACTCAAAATACTTTGTGTGACAAGTGACGCGGGCGTACTACACACATACCTAACACTTTCCTGTCACAAATGTAACAATGGAAGAGAATTTTCAGTCTGTTAGAAATATTATCTCATCCTGTCTTCTTGTCAGGAGCTACAGTGTGCATAAAGTGGATTTTCTCTCTCTGAGCTGAAATACACTCGGCCACCTGGCACAAACTCTAAACTGAGTCAATTATCATGTTTTATGAGTTATTAAAATCAGCATCATACACATATTTTTCACTGTGACAACTAAAACTACATTTGATGAACGCAGAGGGACATATTTCATATTTCTTTATGATGTTTGATGATCTCAGTGATGGTTCTGATGAATATGTCTGTCAGTTAATGTAGAAATACACATTAGGACAGCAATGCGCCTACAATACTCATAGCTATTTATTACAGCAATTAGGGTGCATTTTCAGTTAAGCAGTGGATGTTTGGTACATTCGCAAACAAAATGAGCTGCCAGTCTCCATTACTGTAGATCATCAGTATTTATCCTGGGATTTCATTCATGTACACAGGTTGTGATAAAACCCTCTTTGTATTAGTTATGAGATTAAACTCCTTTTTTTTTTTGCTTCACACAGATGCAGTTATGAGATTGAATCACACACAGAAGCAGACACGGCTCTCTCTCTCTTTCTGTGTCCAGCATTACAGCAGACATGACTAATCCACTGAAGAGTGTCTTAATCCAATCAGACCTGTTGTCTGCTGAACCAAGACAGAGGGCAGCTGCCCTGATATTGTTAGAAATGTGAATACAATGCACAAACGCACACTTTCACACAAAACCTCTTTGCACTGATTTATGCTGTACATTACATCATATAATTATTTTAGTTTTTGTTTTTTTGTGACTGTCAGTTCTTTGGATATCTTCCATCCATCCTCTAATGGTTATCTGTAGCAGTCTAAGCAGAGATTCCCAGACCTCCCTTTTCTAACCACCTTCTCGAAGTCTTCTGGCAGGACACTGAGGTGTTATCTCTCGAACATCTGCCTGGGGCCTTCTCCTCCCAGTGTGACATGCTCGAAACACCTCACTTACAAGGCATGCAGGAGGCATTCTAGTAGATTTCTGAACTACATCAACTGGCTAGTTTGGATTTAGGGGAGGAGCACCTCTAATCTGATCCCATTATGAATGACTGAACCCCGCCCCTGTAATTTAGAGCCCAGACAATCTTTGAAGGGTGCTTGCTTCTTGTATCTATAATCTCATTCTTTTGTTCGCTAGCCACCACTTGTAGCAGACGGTAAGGGTCTGGCCATAGATCAGCTGGTAAATCAACAGCTTTGCCTTCACGGTCCGCTCTCTCTTCACCACAACGAACAGCAGAACCACATTTCTCCAAAAAGCAGACACAGGGTCCTTAGACAACCGAATCTGACAGAGCTCTGCCTCTTGGCTGCACATTGAAACCACATCTATAAAAATTATGAACAGAATTGATAACAGCAGCTGCGGCAGAATCCACCACCCACCAGAAACAAGCTGAATTATTACTGGCAATAACCGTAGCGAGAGCTTGGTTTAAAACCCAATGTTGAAAAATGCAAAGGAGGAAAAAAAAGCCCAGGAAAAGGAAATGATTCAGTATTATCCACCAAATTTTTACCACTACCTGTGTTGGTTTTCTTCAGCAATTATAAATCAACATCTAAGATGTATCATTATGAAAGGGAACACAAACAATATCAAAGAAAGAGATAACAAAGATTTAAGAAAAAAAAGACTGACCATCACCTGTCCACCCATGTTAAACAAAATATCCAGTTTCAGTCTGAACAACGTGCATGGCCAAGAACGAACTCTGCCTTATCTAAATCCATTACAGAGTTCAAAAAGATTTTTTTCAGGCAGTTTTTTTAGAATGATTAAACTTATTAAATAAGATATAGCTTTTTAAAGAGATGATTAGAATCAGTATTTTATTTTTGCTGTCATCTTCTGGATTTACTGGTGAAATTTCTTTAGAAACAATGTTAAAAAAACCCCAAAAAACCTCTAGCCAAATATAGTCATGTATTGGCTTCATGGTAGCAAGACTGCCTAGCAATCTAACTTTTTAAAGACATTTTAATATTCACGAATGGTTTATTTTGGAAAAAAAACTAAACAAAAACAACTTACATATATAATATAAATGAATACATTTTACCTGGACCTTTAAGATCATAAGAAAAATATTATTTTTAATATTGTGTTATGAATTTCATTCATACTATATTAGCCAGCTCTATCAACCAATTGCATGCTAGCTTGCATCCTGCTGCCGGTCATGGGTATCATGCATGAGAGCACACAGTTTTTAATTGACTTTGGCTTATGTCTAAAATAATTTGGAAAAATGCAGAACTGCCAGGTGGAGAACCAGGTGTAAATCGTCCATGTTGTTAAAATTCTCATTTATACCTAATGTAATTTTTTAAAATTCAATTTCTATTTCACAGCTCAAAGCCTATTTTTGCTTTAAACACTCACTGGTGTGATAAGCTTAGCTGTCATGCACACAGACACACATCTCACCCAGGTTCCACGCAAGCTACAAATACTAGGAAGAAAAAAACCCACTGGTGATGTAGAGGGGTGATTTTAGTCGTGTTGACTCCTCATTGACTATTTGCTGTTCTTGGTGGAGATTTTGATTGAGGACTGACGTTGCATTATAGTTTTGCTTTCTGTTGTCTCAGCTGGGGAGAAAGCGAATCTTTTCCCCAGTTTTCTTTCATCTCCAAGACCTCAGACTCTTGCCTGTTATTAAATAGCTGAGGAGTCATTTTCTAGTCCTTGTGTCAGGAAGAAGAAACTCACACAAGACAAATGGTCCAATTCCACTTTAACAGACCCATTCATATTGTAATAGAGGGCTGGAACAAAGAAAGGAGAGAGATGGGATATTAGGAATGGCACAGTCAGCCTTACTCACTGTGTTTGACTGTGTGAGTGTGCGTGGGCAAGCGAGGGGAACTGAAAGAAGGAAAGACAGAGGGATATAGTGTGTGTGTGTGTGTGTGTGTGTGTGTGTGTGTGTGTGTGTGTGTGTGTGTGTGTGTGTGTGTGTGTGTGTGTGTGTGTGTGTGTGTGTGTGAGAGAGAGAGAGAGAGAGGTTTTTCTCTTTAATTCACTCTGTTGGAGATGTACTACCTCAGGGATATTCTGCCATCTGATCCACTTTAGTAGTGTGGCAAACAGCCAGGGCATCTTTTCAATTACAGAGAAATGGATAGTGTGTGTCCATGTGAGTGTGCATGCATGGGTCTGCGAGTGCGTATGAGAGCACAGAAGGAAAGACAAAGACACAGTAAGGTGGAAAGAGAGGGAGAGCGGGAAGAATAGAGAGAGTGCATAGCTTTTGAGAGAAAAGGTAAATGTGAAACAGTAAAGGTGCCAACAAAGAGGGGCCTGTATTCCTGCATTGCTGGCTTGGGACTCATCAAGAGGGAAGAGACCTAGAGCAAGATGAGAAAAGCTGGGTAAGAGAGGGTGAACTGGAATAAGAGGGCTTTGCTATGGAACGAGAAAATACTGCTCATCCCCTGTCTTTAAGCTGAGCAATAATTTAAAATCTCGGCCCTCTGAAGCCTTGAATCCACATTGACTGGTCATCTTAAATCAAATCAGAGGGCTGGGCTGGATGCCGTGTGTGTGTGTATTTTTTTTTCATGTGTTAGTGTGGTTGTCCACATACACAGAGAGCCCCTGGTCTACTCTGAATTATTGACAGTGGAGAATAATTGATTGGTTCACCTTCAAGCCTATCAGCCTCCGTCTGAGTGCACCACCTCATATCAGTATGCCTCCTCCTGTTTTACTCTCACTCCCTCACACACTGGCTTTGCCTTTTTATGCCCTTCTCTTTCTAGTTCTATGGTGTATCTTAAATGTCTAACAAAAGTATAGATTCAACACATTTTCTCAACAATTTTTAATGTGACCAGGCTATGAGCTATCAGCTTATAAACCCCACTGTTAATAAGTCTGGATTCATATAATTACACACAACTTACATTTGATGAATAATTGCCTATTTGAAAAACTAATAATGTGCATTGAAAAAAGCATACTCTGTTAAGGGTGATGTGGAAGTCTTTTGTTTTCCACTTCCTGCAAAAGTCCATGTGATGTAAATTTTGTCTTCAGATGATGTGAGCAAGCCTTTGAGAATGTGTCCATGGATCTTCCAATTTCATGTGTTAGGACATTAAAGTGGATCTACTCTGTGTTTATCAGCCTGGTAGACTCCAAGCAGACTACAAAGTAGTAAAATAAGAACAACTATATGTTTGTGGTGTCTGCAGATAACTGCCTTTGCGGCCAGAAGTAAGTATAATCCCAGCCTTAGAGGTAAATGTCCTAAAACCTCAGCACATAAACAGTGACACTGAGTGGATTGCAGATTTTTCATAACTTGGTTTAACAAGTTAAATCTTCTGAGCTATCTTTGTCCATTTTCCCTTCTTATCACTCTTTAGTCCTTCATCCCAGGTGCTCTGACGGCCTTGCCCCTGATGCTGTGCAGCATGTGATCAGTCATGGCTACCTATAGTCCACTAGGACATGCATCCAATCAATAACATGATTCTCCAGGCAGGAGACAACCGTGACTTACAACTCCTGCTCTGTCACGCATGCACGCGCACATACACACACAAGCATAGAGGTGTGCACACACACACATGCTGGGCTGACATACAGCCCCACTGCTTTGACAGGGTGGAGATGAGGTGAAGATAGATGGATGGACAGATAGATGTGGGATGGAATGAAAGTAATGGAGAGAGGTGAATGGTGCCGATGTTGTTGTTGCTGGATCGCTGTCAGAGACGGTGGAGTCTAGCTCTCTCTGTCGTGTTTTAGACCTTACTCAGAGCTGGACTGTTTATGATAAGTCTCAGAGCAGAGTGTGGCAAAGATGTCATATAACTTTGTAGTGTATCAACAACGGCGTAGCCTGCACTATTATTATTGGAAATACAGTAATCTGCTTATATGCGGCATGCAATTCAAATATTATTTATGCTTATTACACGGACTCTGTGCAGTTTCATTTGAAATTGTTGAAACGCTCCAAGCACACAAGTGATAGTGTATCACAGAGCAAACTGCACATTCTGATTCAGCATTATTTCAGCTACAAAGGCGCTGCTGCAAATCCCCTACTGGCAATTCTCAATTCTCTTTTCTTATGTTAGTGTAAACAGTCTGCACATACTACTTGTTGTATCCATATCAGCGTTGTGCTGGTGGGATGCATGCAGTACTCAGGTGTGTCATGCAAATATCTGAACCTGGATTAGACCAATGGGAGAGTTAGGATAGTGTAATCCTCTCTCGTGTACACCTCATTATCATATTTACACCACAGCTGTAAAGGCCTTGTCCTATGTAATAATCCTTCCGAGTCATAAAGAGAGACAGAGAGAAAGGCATTCTTGTTGCATCTCTCTCTGCTTTCTCCTATGAATGTGCTGACTACATCAGAATGTCTCACAGCTAAAAGAGAAGTCAATTAACCTGTATGCGTCTTTACTCGCTCCCTTGTGTGTAGGTAGTAGGTGAATTTGTGAGTTTTGCATGCATGTTTGGGTTCATCAGAGCCGGTGTGTGTTTCTTTGTGCATGTGTTAGTCCGTATGAATGACAGTCAGGGGTGCACTAATCCTGTCGCCTTAGCTTGTCATCACAGTCAGCTCACACAAACGGGATACAGAGTGTTGACACAGGCGGTAGCAAATACACAAAGCCACACAAAAGTAAGTCCATTTCATCTTAGCCTGGATAATTAATCATTAAAATTTATTTCTACAAAGCGTGTTTGTTTTATGAGCTTCTGCATCACACTGTTCAGGCCAGCTAGCGTGCTTTGCTTTTACTGTCACATGCTGGCAGAAGAACACAACTTCTCTATGGGATAGATTTATTAGTTGCTCCTCAGACTCAGCTTCGTGTCTCTGTGTCTTAACTGTGACAATATGGAGAGGTAGAGCAGGAGAACGAGAGTGGGTAATTGAGACAGACAGAGCAAGAGAGAGAGACTACAGTACTTGCCACCAGAGGTAATTAGCAGAGCAGCTGTTTGAGAAAGGGAAGCTATAGCCGTGACACTGCAGGAAGGAGCTGGGGGAATAATTAGCCGGTAACACCCGTCAAGCTTTCACAAAGCGGAGATGTGTTATTCTACTTCTGCTCTCCTGTGAGGAATGCCAGACCTCCACACACATCCCAACACCTACTGACTTCCAGCTTGAAAATCCTTCTAGTAAGATGGAGTATGCCTATTCCATCTCACCAGATGCACATGTGAAGGCCTTCACAAGTGCATCTGGTGTGTGTGTGTGTGTGTGTGTGTGTGTGTGTGTGTGTGCGTGATATCTGCTCCATGGGCCATATTTAGACCATGTTAATTGGGTATTGATCATAGTTGGTAGTCAGTAATGATGTATGGCTGTTTCAGGTGAGGCTGCTACCAGTAGAGTGCATGTTATGTATGTGTACATAACATATGCTTGTACGTGTGTGTGTGTGTGTGTGTTTGTCAATAGCCTTGCACTGTATTCGATCAAAGCTCCTCAGTGGAAAACGTTCTTCTTTTCCCTCTACGCCACGATCAATGCGCTCCAGCTTAACTAGGCTGCACACCAATATGCAGATTTGAATACAGCAAAGGAAAAACAACTTAAGCAAATGACAATTTGTTCGGTGTTTGTGAAAGAAAAGCTTTAAATCAGTAGGTGAGGCTATAATTAATTATTTTATGTTCAATTTTACCTGGTTTCAGATTCAGTTTTTGCTTTAGTGCAGTGAATTGTTGCTTTCACACGTTCAGAAGCACATACTGAACAGAAGTGGGAGTAGTAACTGAAATTAGGCATATTTATTAGTAATTAGAAACTGAATGTTATTTCAGAGATGAAAAAAATATTTTTGATTTATTGATCATTGTATCACTTGATTACAGTATCCATGTTATGATAAAAACAATTTTAAATTGGCTCTGTATTAAAATTCTATAGTTGTATTATAGAATTTTATATTGGCTGGTTTTGTCATTGTCACAGCCGTTGTCCAATATGGCATAGTGACATACAGAGCTGCTAGCACATTAGGATTATATTATCCTCCATCGGGGAACTGAAATTAAATTTAAACATGTATATCATGACATTTTTACTGTGTAATAACAATTTACATTGAGGCTGTCTGTGTGCAGGTAGATTGATGTTCCCCTCCAGTCACTCAGTGTGCAGTGCAGGGAGTCATCCAGGAAGACCTAACTGTACAGCAACAAATAAAGTTACCGCCACCATTGTCATTTGTCTCCATATATCCACCACTGTAGCAGTAACCTAGTTATGGCACACCTTGCCACAGTAATGTCATGTCCCCAGTGTCATAACGTCTGCCTTAGAGTTCCTCACCGTCTATACTGTATTCTTTTTCCTGGAGCTACTAAAATAATCAAGATTAAAAACTTTAATGGTTAATTACATGGATTTCTGTTTACTACTTGATAGTGCAGATTAAAAAAAAAGAAATGTAAGAAATGGGTATACTACATGAAAAAGTATAGTTATTTAAAAACCTTTGTCTTTATCTTCTTGTGACTAATCTAAATAGAAAGAAAATTGGTCTTTTTTTTACGTGACTGACTTGGTCAACAAACTCCTATCTGCTCTGTTCATTTAATAACGCTGCAGTGGAGTGAACTTGCATCCCAAATTACACGACCTTGTCAGGTAGTTGCAAGATTATTCAGCAGGCCTGCTTGCAGACTTTGTCCAGAGCTGTTTCACTGCTTTCTTTCTGTTGTAAACCTCAGATCTTGCCTGTGTGTGCGAATGGAATTTTCTTTTCTAGGGCGTAGAGATCCAGGCTTTGCCACATCCAGTTGAAACTCCTCCTCCATCAAATTGCTCGTCGGTATTGTGGATAAGTGGCTCTCCATTTCAGCATCCACTGTAGTCATGAATAGACTCCATGGTGTGTTGACTCTGCAAGAAGGCCTGTCAAGTTTGTGTCCACAGTGAGTCCCTTTTTTACCGTGCTGAAGCATTTATCAGCTGCTTTCTCCCCACACTCCCTCGGAATGGGTGAGGATGTGTGTGTTTGTGTATTTCCGTGCCCTAAGCGCTCTCTACCTAGAGATTACCCTTCATTTTGCAGGGAGCCACTCGAGCTGCTGACACAGCAACTTCCTGCAGAGAAACTCTGCATATGTATTGACTGTGCGTGTTTGTGTTTGTGTGTCTTTCTCCGTGTCTCTCTCCTATTCCCGCTACAGTAAAAGGTAAGCTATGGAATGTTGTACCTCAGCTTGCCTTTGATACTGTCACACCCTTTCATTTCTTTCATTATTCTTCACACTCACAAGAGATTGGTATTTATTTTGCATTTTACCTTGTAAGCTTTAGGTCTGTTAAGGTTGTTCACAAGTCCTTCAAAACCCCGCTATCCCCTGTGTGTGTGTAAGTCAAAGTGCCTGTGTATGATTTTGTATGGGTGATGCTAGGGGGCGGCTTTTATTCCCAGCACTCCTGAGACAGCAGTCAGATGGGTCATAAATATACAGGAGCATCTGTTTGAGGTTCACACACACACATCCGCTGTCCTACTAACCGGAAGGGCGTTGGCTTTTTTTCCTCCCCTGACAATGCTGACACTTCCCAGTGGGAGCCTACATCGCAATTGGCAACTGGGACAGTTGGATTTACATATTCATGAATGCTAATGAATGTGCTGGAATGGAAATTGAATGCTAAAACTTTCTCTTCTCAGGCCATATGGTGGACAGTGCTCAGGGAGGGACTTTAGTTCACTTTGAATTTGTTTATGCATGTTGTCATAGGAAGGATGAAGGGAACAGCTGAGTAGGAGGGCATTTAAGCAGAGTGTTTGAGTCAGCCGGTAGTTTAAGGCAGAAACTATGGGAGGTTGATGATGGGGTCACAGCATGGAACTTCAGACTATTTTTGTTTTGTTACTTGATGTTGCTCATAGAAGTTGTGAAAACTGTTGAACAGGGTCTGTAGTTGTAATCTATTCAGACTACTTCAGTTCAGTTGAGCTTAAAGATCAGATTGTTCTGGGGGGTGGGTGATTGCTCTTTTAGCCTTATTTTATGAATGATTGCATTGCTGCTTCTCCCATTTTAGCTCATCCATAGCTGCTGTTCTCTTCTCTTTGTTGTTTTTAAAAGTCCGTCGCCTTTTGGAGATGTTAAAGTTAATGAAACAGTAGAGCTAGGCAAGAGTAAAACTGTCTCCATCTTACTGACTCTTACTCCTTATTCTTGTTATATTAATGGATACAACATTCACTCAACATCCCCTGGTGCTCATTCCCATCTGCCAGTAGTCCAACTGCTGACCGTTTTCTTGTGGTGTGTTTATGTACAGTAATATGTGGTAATCAGCAAAGTGTAACATATTACTGTAATCACATTACACTTTTCTGTAGTGTAACTATGTAATGGATTACTTTACTAAATTCTGTAGTCATATTACAGTTACAACCTGCATACTTAAGCTACAATCAGCTGATTTCAGTTGTTGTGCTGAGAGGAGGAAAATGACCGAGGGGTCTACAACCTTTGTGGAGTGGAGTTAAGCACATTACTTTTTTACTGCACAAAATAACAAGAAGGTGATGGTAAAGTGCAGGCAAAAACCAAATGCTGCTAACAGGACATCGACTCTTTGCGTGCTGCGAAAACACCAAACAACAAACACAAAGCTGGTCGCAAAAACCCCCAAAACAGAGTGATGTTAAAACTGAGTGTATCCCGACCTCAGCCAAACAACCAGAGCCTGAGCTTCAGCATGTAAGAAGCTTTTCAACGTTGCTGTTGGCTTTGAGTTAACAGTAAGAGAAATATTCTGTGTGTGTCCTCATTAGGATAGGGATTTGTGTAGGTGTGTGGTGGGACTCTGTCTTGCACTGTCACACAATTATCAGTTAACAATATACTTATTATAAGGTAACAAATTACTTTCTCCTGGGAGTAATTCGGTAACTAATGCATTTTTTAAAAACGTCACAAGTAATATGTGATAATTACTTTTTAATTTTTGAGTAATGATGTGAGTGAAATAAATAGTAATGCACATCTAGCTTTGCATGGGTTATAAGATAGCTTGTTTGCTCAAATTTATTGGATGCGGGAATGGAGACTTCATTCTGCAGTACTTAATACGGACCATACAGTGCCCGGTATCCATGACACAACACTGATTAGTCATACATGATGAAAATCTCTGTCATTATTCAACACAACCAAAAAGGAGGCACGACCTCCTCCACAATGACTGATCTGATTAAACTGAATGCATTTGCCCGATTGCCGAACAGTCCTGACAGTCAGTGAGAAGCAAAGTCTGTGAGGCTGCTTACTCATTCAAGTAGTGGGAAAGAGATCAGACCTGAATTCTGTCTTTCTACCACTGCTTTCAGTTTTTAGATCCTCTTATTTTAGCCTAGTATTGTTAACACAGTTTTGTGTGTTAACAATACTTCTGTCTCTATGTCTCCATCTTACTGACTCCCGTTTCTTCTCATTTTCTTCTTATTCTCCTCACCCTTCATTCCCCTCAAAATCCACTCGTACTCATGCCCACCTGACAAGACGAGCTCATAAGTGGCCCACGGCTGACTGCCGCTTTTAAGACTGCCATTTATTTTAGATCACACACATCGAACAATTGCAAAGTGTTGTCACCTCCACTAAAATTATAATTGCCACCTTTCCACAAAGAACAGAAAAGATGAAAGTACTCCTGCAAGCTTTCAGTTCCTCAGTGTGCGACACAGGTTAACACACACGCACACACACACACACACACAGACACACACGCAGTGAAGTACACAAGAGAGAGAGTATTCCCTTGAGATTTTTGCTTCTCAAACAAGAGACATTTGCAAGTGTTTCCTCTCATCAGACCTCCCTCTTTCCCAGCTCTACACCATCACAGAGGGAGGAATACAGGTTAAGTTGTGTGAAATCACCGTGACAGTACATGCAAATTTGTCACAGCCCACCTACAATGGAACCTGTCAATCTAAATGATTGTCTCTCTCCTTCTGTACAGGCTTACCTGTGTGCCTAATCAAGATGAACCTTTTTTTGGTGCCATTGGGATATTAAAGTTGTTCTGCTTGAGGCTGTTAGGCTCCTGTCTATAACTCATCCAGCCAGTCGCTGTCCCTTGGCCTTTACGCTTTTTTATTTTGTTAGCTGTGCATCCACATCTGCATGTATAAGTTGTAATTTGCATCTTTATGCAAGCCCTCTTTTCTGAACAACAATATACACATCCCTAAGAGCAGTTTCACCACTCAAAAACAAATTATATGCTTCCTCTTCGTGTGTGTGTGTGTGTGTTTTATGTTTACACACATATTAGGTCTTACTTGAGAAGAATTCCTGATTTTTGACAGAAATAACACACTGATATCTTACATCTTATGCTCTATATCTGGGCTATAGTTGTTGCAGATGTATATGGTTTTCTTTTGCATTCTTCTTTAGATAGATACAGTCTTTTTGTTTATTTATATTTATTTAGTAACAATATCTTCTAGTCTCAGGAATCTACACTATGTGCATTATATGTTCTCTCATATATTTCTAAAAATGTGGGATTGATAAAATTCTGTACACTTTGGGGCTGGCCTGGAAGTTTGCTTCTGCTTGTGAACAGAAAGTGAACAGCAGTCACTTATCCACCACAATCAGATGTTGGAAAGAAGTTGGATAAAGGAAATCTGTGAAAGACCTGTGTAGAACAGTAGCTGCCAGGATTAGTGCTGATTCCCACAGACAGGAAGTCTAAGATAGAGTGGAAGAAGTCTGGACTGAAGCCGCGGGTGGTGTTACACCCATTATTACACAGTACCCCCCGCAGTGCGATGACAGTCACAGCGAATCACTGTACACAGGAGCACAAAGATTATATGGTATACACACCTGCTTACATAAGACACAAAAAGAGGGACAAACAAGCAGAAAGCTACCTGTTGTTTGCATAAACACTTGGGACTCTTCTCAAAATTCTGTTTAGGGTCTTAACTGTATGGTTGTCAAGGCCAAGCTGTACTCCTCTCTCTTAGTCGCTTGCTGTCTCTGTTGAAATGTGTGTAATCTGGGAAGGATTAACTCCCTAGCTTCTTTTATTTGCATGTTTAGGGATTGTTGTCATATTCCCAATTTACATGCTGATACCAAGTCATTATGATGTTTAACTGAGTTGAATAATGTAGATTACGCATCCTGTTACTCCGCTACTTGCCGCAGTGGTTGCACATGCACGTACACATGCATTTGGGCATTCGCATGCATACAGACACACTCACTGGGATCTTAAATGAATATGTATGTCCTGCAGAGGGACAAAGAAGAAAGATGAATAGTTCCGTTCTTGTACACACTATTTCACTATGTCTTCCAGGCAAAGTAGAATGAAGTAGCGAGGGGAAGTAAGAGAAAAAGATTGCAGAAAAGAGGTGAGGGGGTCATCTATTCTCTATGGCATCGCTCTTCACATATTTCATCTTTCTTTCATGTTCTTTTACTTCCTCACTTACTCCCAGTGGGACGTGCTAGTTTCTTTTCTTTCTCTTTCTTCCCTCTCATGTATCTCAGCAGGGATAACAAGTTAATGTGATGAAACCAAATGTAGTCGAGTGATGGCAGCAGAGGGAAAGATGTCAAGATTTCTAAAAGAGAGTGATGAATGGCTCCCAATCTTTCCAACAAACTTGATGTGGTATTATTCCCTTTTAAAGCCACTTGGTAATTAGAGAAGAACCTCATTTCTGCTTTCTCTCTACCTCTTACTCAGTTCCAATCCTTTAATCACTGTGTAAATGAAGTGATAAAAAGAGAGAGCAAGTGGATGTCTGGATTGAGATGGGGTTTTTCGGCCGCTGTGCTCTGTTACCAAGCAACAAGCAGAAAAGTCCTGAGTCACTAGGTTCCATGGTGAAAGCAGCTGACCTCACCAAAGTCGAGGTCAAAGGTCACCTCAGGCCATCTTCCGAGAAAATATTGACTCAGACAAATAAAGCAACTGGAGTTTGTGTGCATTTATAAAGGAATAGAAGGAAATGTGTGTGGTTGTGTGCATGCTTTGTATGCGTAGTGTTTGAAATATATGTCAGTGGGGACTGATTTGTTGTTGGGTGTTCATGCACATGTGTGTCCAAGTTTGTGTGTGCATAAAGTTGAAGTGACCGGGTTAACGGCATTAGCATGTGAAGCTGAATTATTCATAGTGTGACAACCCATGAGGCATCTATCCTCAGCTTTACAAATGACTAACTTTCTCTCTGTATGGGGACACAGACTTCACGCTTCAGTGTATGGATGTTGAGGGTAGAGATTTCATGTTTATTTTATGGTTTTTACATGTGTCTAAACTTCTCAAGTGCGATAAATTATGCAATGGGTTGGCATAGTGGCATAGTGTTACTGTTGGAATGTCACTTTCTGCAATATAGGAGATAAAATAATGAAAAAAACCAACATTTATTTGATCAAAAATCTTTAGACATTATGTAAATTTTAATGGGTTTTGGTAAAGCTAAGGTTACAAAGCCCTGTATTAGAAAGCTGCAGTGGGATTGGGATGTAGCAAGCCATTCAAGACTCAGTACATATGATGTGCAGAATAAATTAACTTCGTGTTTAGCATGATTATTGCAGGATGGAAGGAGGAACCCTGCAGGAAGGTGCAGAACTGAAACAAGATTAAGAAGGTCACAATTCAGACAATACTTTATTGTATTATTACTGGTCTAAGCTCCAGATTACATCTACACGAGCGGCTCGGCCATGCAAATCTGTGCCATAAAGCTCCTGGTATACAATTTATGTGCTGATGTTAATGCCAAAGGAGGTATACAACTCTGCAGGTACTAAGTCAGCACAGTGTTGGCAATGTTTATGCACTGTGCGTCTCTGCACTCGGTGATATACTCTTAACTAGATTTCATCTGGCACTTTGTAGCTGAGTTTCTTTAGTTTCTAAACACTTTCAGTAACACTGCTTACAGTTGTTGTGGAATTTCTCAGGCTGACTTGCTGCCATGGTGGCATGCTATTATAACACCATGCTTATATCACGGGCGATCGTGGCTCAAGAGTTGGCAGTTCGTCTTGTAATCGGAAGGTTGCCGGTTCGAGCCCCGGCTCAGACAGTCTTGGTCGTTGTGTCCTTGGGCAAGACACTTCACCTACCGCCTACTGGTGATGGCCAGAGGGGCCGATGGCGCGATATGGCAGCCTCGCTTCTGTCAGTCTGCCCCAGGGCAGCTGTGGCTACGACTGTAGCTTGCCTCCACCAGTGTGTGAATGTGAATGTGAGAGTGAATGAATACTGGAATTGTAAAGCGCTTTGAGGGTCTCGAAAAGCGCTATATAAATGCAATCCATTATTATTATATGCTGTTTATAAAGGCACACTGCATGGCTAAGTGCTTAATTTTATACACCTGTGGCGATGGGACTGAAAACATCTGAATTCAAAGATTACCCTTATGGACAAGAGTGCTGGCGTGTCTATATAGTATAAGTAAAAAAGTATGCAATATAATGTTTAGCAACTGTTCCATCCATTAATTGAGCATGTTAGTATGATAGAATTTGGTACTTAACACTAAACAGAAAGTACAACTGAGACAAAGGTCATTAGTTCAAATGTTCACTTTAAATGTGTTATTGTAATTCATCCTGAAAAAACATAAATGGACTGTGAACTCAGTGTGGCGTTGTATGCTAATGTTGTATATTTTTCAGCTGCTAATAGTATGATGAGCAGCATTTACTTAAAATTTCATAGGAGATTATATTTATATGTAGATATAGTGTATAGGGTTAATACATTTAGTTACATGTATAAAATATTTGAAGTTTTTAATGCAAAACATCCCTGTTGTAACATAGTTATAATACGGGAAATATCAAGTCTCTTTTAGTGTTTAGTACTGCACCTTAAAGAGTTACATATAGAGCTGAAATCTTAAGCTACTTGTGAAAAAAGTTAACAAGTTAACTAATGACAACTTAATGGTTCTCTTTTAGCTGAAAAATTAGAATTTTTTAAATAATCATATTTATTGATAAAATGATCTAACCTTTGCAAACTGGTCAGCCAGTAATTTCTCATCTTGAAGTTGATTTATGTGACTGTGCACCACACAGAGTTGGTTGAGATTGGCGTGTTTCTTTCCGCTACTGCTTTATCAAAAGTTTATGGAGAGAAGTGAACATTGCCTACGGTGAGACTTGAACACGCATTTGATGGTCCTGTGATCAGAGCTATTAATCAGCGCATAAGCAGACAGACGGTGGGTGTATGGTGACTCAGCTCCTTCCTTGTCTCACTGTGTGTCTATGTGCCTTTATTTCTGTGTGGGTTGGCCAGCAGCCCCCTGCGGCCCTAAACATTGATGGGGAAACCTTCAGTGAGCCTTGATGATGACTCACGGCACTGATTCCAGTCATGAATCTACTTGGATTCTTGCTGTATCACACAAATACAGTACTGTGAAAGTATTTGCCCCCTTCCTGATTTCGTTTTTCTTTTTGCACATTTGCCCCACTTGTAATAGTAATAACTGGTTGTGCCACCCTTGGCAGTGAGATAGAGATAACAGGGTTTAAGTCCAGGCTTTGACTAGGCCTCTACTGGTGTGTTTTAAGTCAATTTCTTGGTCATTGTCCTGGTGCATAACCAAAGTGCATGAGCTTCAGGACATGAGCTGATGGCCGGGCATCCTCTTACAGGATTTTCTGGTAGAGAGCTGATGGTTCCATCAGTTGCTGGAAGTTGTCCAGGTCCCGGAGCAGGAACAGACTTCCAATCCATCACACTACTGCCACCTGTTATTTTACTGTTGGTTTGATGCTTTTTTTTATGTAAAAGGAAACAAAGATGAGCCTTTATATTCTTTTTGGTCTGCAGCAGTTTTCACCTTAGAAATCTCCCATTGATGCCATTTTAGCCTAGTCTCTTTCTTATTGTTGAATCATGAACTCTGACCTTAATCGAGGTGGGGGGCCTGCAGTTCTCTGTTCTTTTGTGACTTCCTGGATAAGTTGTCAGTTGTAATGTCGGTATGACTGACACACGTTGGAAGGTTAAGCACTATTCAGTGCTTAACAGTTTGCTGAAGGCCCAAAGCCTTAGAAATGGCTGGCAGTGATCAGGCCAGGGTGTAGTTGTTGAAATTGAACTAAACTTTCCAGAAAATGTGTTATCTTCATCTAATATTGTATTTAAAAATTGAAGCATGTAAGTTTTACAAATGTGAAAAAAAAAGAAATCTGTAAAAGAGTAAATACAGCACTGCATACCTAGACAAACAGACAGGCATACAAATAATTCAACTCAAGTTGTCTGACAGGTGCTCTTTATGTATGTGTGTCTTTCTCTCTATGCACCATGTTAAATCTACAGAACCCTTATTCATGTGGCCCTGGGGGCTGATATAATGCTTGAATGATGTTCTCACTAATGGCACTGCAAACGTATGCGCTTGCACGCATGCACTTACAGCAGTGCGTATGCCACGCACAAACATGTATTCCAACACAAGTATGCACGCCTTTACTCACATTAACAGCAATACAAATGGCTGCCACTCTTCTTCTGTCAAGCAGTGGGAGGGGAGACTGGGGTGGGGGGAACTGCCAAGACTGTGTATCAGAGGAGAAAACGGAGGGAGAGCGCAAGAAGAGAAGCAGAAATAGATGTGACTGTTATATACTGTCTGTCTCCAAATAGCTGTTGTTTCATTTGTCCAACTGGCATCTGTCTTGTTTAGCCTGTGCTGTCCCAATATGCTAAACTGTTTATGTTTATGTGCAAGGAGGACAGTGAGCAGAGATGACTGGGTCAGACACCAGTCACTTGTTTACATGCAGCTGCCTCTAATCATCATGTCATGGGTGAGACACTGATTGTCGAGGAACAGACTGAGGCTGTTATAGGCAAAGCTTTTCTGTCGTATGACCCCATTGCTAGCTAGATTCCTATGACTCCAGCAATTTTAGGTTTATTGTGCTATCAGAAATGTTTTTTTTATAATGGAGTAAATAGCTAGTAATTTAAACATCACTTTTATATAATAATAATTGTAAGGTGCCATCATGCTATATAGCAGTTCATGGAATCATCAGCCTCAGTGAAATTGTATCACCCAGGCCTCATGCTGTACAACCTGCAACCATAGAAATTACCTTGATCTAAATACATTTGCATTTAGGTCAAGGTAAATATTAAAGGTGGGCGTGCGAGTATTGTGCCACACTGGAAATGTATGTCATTCATATGCAACCATATAGGGGGATTATTCAGATGAAGCTGAAATTATCACTGGCATCATATAATTTTTGAAAATGTTTCATTTTGTGTGTGTGTGTGTGTGTGTGTGTGTGTGTGTGTGTGTGTGTGTGTGTGTGTGTGTGTGTGTGTGTGTTTGTGCAGCAAATTAATGGACATGACTTTTACAGGTTGGACAACAATGTCAGCCTTTTAATCCAATCACAGGGCTGCTAAATCAAATTATATGGAGAACCTAAGGGAAGGGTGTGTCTATACAACAGAGCTGAGCTCTATGCCTGGAAACAGGGTTGCTTAGAGCTGTGAAGCCGCCTTACAAAGCCAGCCATGTTAGTCATCTAATATGGAAGTTTAAAGAATCCCTATTATGATTCTGGCCATGTCATATAATTTAGACATACAGTACTGTCTAAAAGTATTAAACCAACCTTTATTTCTTTATATTTTGCTTCCAAGGGGCCAGACTTTGTTGTAATTTAAATAAAGTGTCCTTGAACAATAGCTCTCAGAGCATTCTGGATGTCTTTTATAGTCTTTCATTGGGCATTGGCTACTTTTTCCCTTATTTTTTGTTAAACTAACACTGATCTATGAATCATTCAAGCTTAAAAAGGGACCTAGCTCAAGGAATGAGCCAGTGTTGTGTCTACACATGACAGGCAACTTAGCAAATAACCCTTTTTAACTAATATTTTTAGGCACTCTGTTGCAAAAATGTTCAAAAAATTGAGGTAATCATCATCATTATTCTCTCTCCATCAGCTACAGCTGATGTGTCACGTGCCAGAGGACACCTTATGCACAGTCAGTAGACAGTAACTCATGCTCACAAATTGAAATACAATTTTCTTGACGAATCTATTTACACACTGTCATGAAATATTCTGCTTATGGTCCAGGAAGATGGTATAAAGGCATTTGAAAACAGAATAAAATTGACAGTAATGAGGTTCAATTGTGTTGTAATTTGTGCAACAATCTTTTTACATTCAGGAATGGATTGAACATGCCTGATATGGATTTGACAGGTTACCATTTCCCATAAAGAAAGAGAAAATATGTAATTTAATAATTTGACGATTAACTTTTAGAACTTCTATACCAGTTATGATTTACTAGTTTTTTGCCTCTCAGAATGAAAAGAAACACTAGGAAAGTCTCCAATTCAGGAGGAAGCTGGCTTTAAGGGAAGAGCTAAAATAGCATGTTTTGACTATGAATGTACAGATTAAAAAAAGATTGTTTTGAACTGTGATTCATGCAAACCTGCTTGGATGAAGTCCAAAAACAATAAAAGGAGCTTTGAATGAGCTGCCAATTTGGTCCCTGTGGCTGTGGATAATTATCCCAATAGCAGTTCAGTTGAAGTAGGGAGGTCAAAATGTACAATTTAGATGTACTATTTGTGATAAATGTGAAGGGTGTCTTATATGTTTGCATAGTCTTGTGATACCTCTTAGGGATTTTACAAAACACACAAAGACCCCTCGAGTTTATAAGAGTCAGTGTAGAGAAGGAAATAAAAGAACAAATGACGAAACCACTTGTCAGAGGAGAACAAGAATGCCGTGATAAACATGTCTGTGTATTAATCAAACAAAAAAAGAAATGGTTTCATCATTTATATGCCTTCTGCTGGCATCTCTTTCATTTATTTCCTTTCCTGGACTAATGGATGGTGTCACATTATGTATTTTGTGTGGGCTTGTTTGTTAATATTTTACAGTCACTCCTAATGTGGCACCACAGAAATAGCTATGGACAGCATGTGTGTCTTTCTAAGAATGTGAATGGGATGGGGAGCATGAGAGGAAGAGACAGAGGCTGCTTGAATTAAATGGGAAAAGCAATCATTTTGGCCAAATGCCAAGTCATCTCAAATGTAAAAAATGTGAAGCTAAGACTGGGGGGAAGAGAGTGCAAGAGAATAAAAAGATAAGGGACTTAAAAAGTGGGAAAGTAAAACAGGGAAAAAATGAAGCAGTCGGAAATGAAATAGACAAGTACCAAGCTGTGTATGTGTGGTACTTGAATGTAATGATATGTTCTCAGTGTCTGTGCTTTTCTGTAGGTTTGGCTTGATATGAAAAAAAAAAACAAACAAACAAAAAAAACCCAGATGCAGATACAGGAAATGTTATTAACGATCTATCGGAGGGATTGGAAACAGAAAAAAACATCTTGTTGCATCAATTTGAACTAAAAAAACCACCTTGTCACAAAGTTCTCATTTAAAAAGCCCCCGAGTACAATTAGCAAACTTCGTGTGGATGCTTAAATGGTTTTAAAAGATGTGAGGTTCACTTTGAATAAGGTTAGCTGCTATAATGCTGCTGAATGAGGTTAGCGCTGCCCTTGTATATCTAAATGGGGTTAGCAATTGCAGCTTGTGCTTTGGTAATCATGACGTTTGTTCTCTGCTGAATGCTAACGTCGATGCTAACCCAGTTTCATCAATGCTAACGCTGTCTTCGAAATCGAATTAATTCACAGGAGGATGTCAACAATAACCCCTAGAGCATGTATGAGAGGGAACAGCTGAATCCTGAGTGTCTTTGCTTCTTTTGACTCTGATACAAATGAAGTCTCGCCTCACAGTGCAGACGTTAAACGTATCCTTATAATTTTCTCCCATTTTGCTGAAAATCAGATGCATATTCACTTCACATGCTGCAAAGATTTAAGCTGCTTTTAATCTCTCATATGCATCAAGCATAATGGTTTAGATAAAAGCGACCAGATGTATCAGAGTTAGCATGTGTGTAAAATAATCGTTAGCAAGAACTGCCTTTCCTTATAACAAGAGACTGGATTATAAAATCCAAACCCTTTGAAGTATGTGTGTCTCTGTGTGGTTCTATATACAGCACATACTTGCACATTAGTGTGTCCATCCATGTGCACACACATGCACATGGATGCCCCGATGGATTATTTGCTGTGCGCAAAAGATCCAACTGCCTCAGCCAATTCTAATGAACCAATTATAGTAAAGTATTTTCCTCCTCTTCAGTTTGATAGTTAGAGTCATATTGTGGATTAAGCTGCTTTACTTTATTGCATCTCATTAACTTTACCCAAACAATGTTTGAAGTTTAAATCAGCTGTTAAAAAGAACATGGCATCAAAGTGAGGCTCAGAACCAAAGTTAACTAGCAAACTGCTACAGGAAACTAGATTTGATATTAAAATCAGAGATCAATGTAAGGGACATGAAAGAGAGTCATCTTTATATAAGTTTGACTATATGCACAAATTTGAGTTTTAGACTTGTAACATGCTAACAAATGAACAATGTTGATGTAGTATATGTGAAGCCTTGAAGATGTTGCAAAGTGCATAAATGAACACAATATGAATATAAATGAATTTTAATATCTATTGTTACCAGTCCTCTCCTTTTCTTTGCTTTTTCTTTTTGCAGTTCTTCCTCTTCATAGCGAGCTCTCTTTTTGGTTATAGAAACCTTTCAAGCAATCAATAGTAGACATAATTTCCCATCATTGTTCACAGAGGGCACACCGTTGGCTTACTGGAGAACTGCTTCCAAGAATGGGTAGAGTTCTCCAGCAACTAAATTCCCATGGATGTAGCTTCTGGGTCAGAAGAGTGAAACTGGGGTAGAAGTACCAGTTGAACCTGTTTCTGATGACCACTTTTCACTTGATTTATAACTCCAGTAAACATTTTCAGACTTTCGTGGCTTGATTTAATCCAACATGATGCCCATTTTGCCGGCAGATTGTCTAACGTGTACCCCTCCTTTGCACAATTTCAGCCGCCCTCCCAATCCTAAATTAGATAAGTGTTTAAGAAAGTGAATAAACTGGCACATAATGCTCTATTTTTTAAATTGTGTTGTTGAACAGATCGAGAAGCAGGATATAATTTTGGGTGTGTCTACAGTGCTAGTGTACGAATATGGAGTATCTTGTTTCTCAGAAAGACCAGCATCAACTTGGTTAACCAAAAAATTACCAACTGTCAATCGAGAGTTGACAAAGGGTTGGGCAATGTTACAGTGGGCTTGTCCATCTTTTACATACAGTCTTTGACACCACCATAAATTGGTATTAATTGCATTGAGCATTTCCAACCAGCATGCAGCAACAGGATAATATTTTTATTAAAAAAACACAAACAGTGCTAGAAATCAGTGAATACAGTGTGCGTTAGTCATAGTATAATTGATATAAAGTTATAGCTGTTTGTTGGGGCTCTCACAATTTTTGTCAATGGTATAAGGTGCTAGTATAACAGAGGTCAGGTCATGTGTCAGAGCCTTGTATTTTCATCTTTACATATAATCTTCCATTTAATCAGTAAAACATGAAGTGGGTTTTTTGTATTTATTACTTTAAATAAGACTTCTGGCCTGTGCTCTGTGTTGCTATAGGAACCATAAAGGTCAATAGAAAATCTTTTGAGTGGGTTTGTGAAGGCTCTGCGTAGGAGACAAATTTACCTGTCTGAACAACAGAGAGACACTCTTTTCTATCACTTTCCTTTTTTTACATCTCTAGTGTTGTTTTGGTCCCTCCCTCACTATACACCCCTGTTTTTAAGCCTCTCCTCTCCCCTCCCTTCTCCTCAATCCTTCCCCTCACTGGTTTATAGACAGATCTCATCTCCTCTCTTGCACCACACATTGTACTTCAAGAAAGGCACTCTCATCGACACTGACAGCAATCTAATTGCCATTGCATCCTTATGAATATCTGTGAAGCGTACTTGTTGTGTGTATGTATGTGCGCGTGCTCAGTGTTTGCTACCCCAAAGCTATTACCAGAGCTGGTTCCCTGCTACATTGTGTGGTATTTTATAGTGTGTCTTTCATTGTGCACGGGCTGTAGCCAGTACTGCCTCATCAACTTACAGGTCGATAGAGTAGTTCTGAACAGAGGATGTCCGTCAATGATGGGAGGTGAGAGGAGGAGGGAGGAAAAAATGAGCAGGGAGGGTGAGACGGAGAGCAGCCTTTCCATATTCAGTTCTCCTGTTGTTGTGTTCTGGCATGTCAAAGAGGAAGCGTTTTATGACTGGATCAGTTAACAGATGGACATCCCAAATAGCAGCAAGATAAAATTTTGTTGCTCTGTTTTATTAATTTCTACACAAACCACACACAGGCGCACGCTATCGGAGAAAGAAAATCTGGTAAATTCTGCGTGCTGTTTTTAAACATGCATAAGTGTTTACACGTACGCATAAACACAAACTCAGGCATAAACAAATGTCTGCATTCTTGTGTGTGTACATGTTCCACAGAGCCTGATGAGACAGATGGCAAACGACTGGTGGATGAACCAAACTGTCCGTGTTATCTTTAGGTGTAATGGTGCGGTTAATGATTCTGCCTTGCTTGAATGGTATAGAATATTACATAAATTACAATGTATGCACTATCAGTTAGTGTGAGAGACAGAAGAATTTATCTTAGTTTGAGTAGCTGTTCATTAGCCTTCTCTCCTACTCATCAAGCGATACGAGTCGAAATCAGCTAGACAAAGCATCAAAGTTTTGCCCCGAAACTCGTCTGTTGTTAGCCCGACCTGATTGGATTAGCTGGTTATTAGGATGCAGCAATGAGCTTCAAGGCTACGGCATGTTTTGTAACATCTAAAGCTCGTAGTAGATGGATTCAGTTACATGTCCTTGGAGAGACATGCAGTGAGAAAGGCTCACTGACTGTATGTGCGCCAGTGTATTGTGTTGTATTTAGTGCCTGTTTTAGGAGGATGAGACAGCCAAGCCTCCGACAGATTTATTGGTTCTGCACTCTTCTATCCTCCCCAACAGATAACACCATACTGCATCCTCATCTTTGATACTTTTGTCTATTTCTTTCATGTCTGTTTTTACAAAAATCTTATGTGAGCACTATCAAGGGCTATGTCACTTTGTTTGCAGCTACCTCTGCGATTCCCATGAGACTACACAAGGTACTGGGATTATCCCAGCCAGTCTCGCATCACCTGAACCAAGTCATCAGTTACTAATGTGTGCGTGAAAGCTTGTGTGTGTTTGGGGGAGTGCGGGTACACATAGGTTAGATCAATTGTGTAAGAAGATGAGAGGATTCGCCAATATGCCAAGACAATATCTCTGTGGGTTTTTGAATATAGATGTATATGATTGTGGGCTTGTGACTGCAAAGGTGTTGGATTTGTTTAAGAATTAGGTGGGGAATCAGGCAGAATAAACAAGTCGGTGGATATGCAGGTCCTGATAGTCAAACTGCTCATATTACAATTAAAAAAAACACCGGATGCTTAATGGCAAAGCCACCTCCCTGGTTGCAGTTATGTCCCTTGGGGCCAGGGATATAATAATGTGAAATTACGTAAATGCCTAAAATGTGTTAACATGCTATGGAAATTACCCTTAAAAGCAGCATGTTATGATTCAAAAGTGGTTCCTCTTTATTACTGAATCAGGAACACAATTACCAGCTGATAATGTTGCAGCACATCACCTCCCTCTCATTAAGAAGGTGATAAGCAAAGATGAAGATTCAGTTCATGTATTTAAAAACTAACATAATTTTTAGAGAACAAAGAAAATGTAAAATTTTGTGTAAATACGACCTATTTTATGTTTGCCTTTCATTGTTTCATTGGATGGGAATTATAGAAATAGAGAGAACATGAAAGGCAACTTAAGAATGAAATGAGACACCTAAACAAAGACAAGGAGGCTAAAGTTAAAGTTAACTAAACTTTGTAGTATCTAATAATGTCACTACAAAGCGTGCAGTTATAATGCTTATGGCTGGGACAGTAGAAAATGTTTTCTGAAACTAATGGGCTATATGGACATAGAAGTATCAGGTATTTAATTGTTTGATTGATTGATTATTACTTTATACCAAATGTCTACTTTTAAAAACATTTTTACAGTATACATGGTTTCTGGTTTCAGCTCCCTCAAATAATTAGGTTTTCCAATTGTGAAATGCTAACATGCAGTAATGAGCTTGAAAACGAAGCAAACCAAAGTAATACTGCCTTATAAAGTAAATCTTTGAAAACTGCTGTGGGCAACCTTGGAGAAATGAACAAAGTTGCTGAAGGACATGCTCTTTTTGTTCTAAGTCATCGTCCCAAAAATTATTTTTGGTTTGTAAATGAAAAGCTTATTATTGCAGACAAAGCTGCATTTCCCTATGCTGTTCATAGTGTATCGTGTTTTTAACTTTTTCAAATTGCATTTATTTGAATAAACTTACCAAGGAACACAGAGCTTAGCTTACAAAAGGCAATACAGTGGAACCCCGACTTACGAATACCCCATTTAACGAAAAATTCAAGTTACGAAAGCACTTAACGGCAATATTTCTGCCCGTGTTACGGCAAAATGCCCGCGTAACGAAATCCGCTGGCTCTGATTGGCTGAGCCCAGAATGCCTACAATGCCCACAATGCCTTCCGAATCATGTGACAACCCCCTTGGCGTTTGTACTTGCGCTTTGCTGTTCCACTTGAACGACGTATTGTTGTTGCAGTTAGCAATTAGCCTATAGCCTATCGTTCACTCAAAAGGCGCGATAGGTGCTTCGACTTATTTTGTTAACATATGATATAAGAATGAAAATACCCAAAGAACGCAAAGTGTTGACAAAAAATTGTGAACTAGTCAAATAAAGAAAAGTGGGGGAAATGTAAGGGCTGTAACTTATAATAAATTGAATCTACTATAGTGTGGATGTGAAAGAGTGTTGGCATGGACTCTGTGAGCATTCTTGTGTGGGAAGGTTTTTATATTTAACAGACTCGGCCAATCAGATTTAAGATCATAGGGCAGGGGTTGAGGGGTCAGGGGTGCAGTGAGAGCAGCACACTCTTAGAGCTAGATACTGGTCTCATCTAAATGCTGGAGTCAGATTTGTAATTGTTGCTCTGAGTATTGATTCGCCTGTTGAGATGGGGAGCGGATTTGTGATCCAGCAGAGAATAGCGATGGGGTAAAAGGAGTAAGAGGTGAGGTTATTGGTGGCTGTATACTGCTAAACAGTCATTATAATGAAATTCCACCCACTTTTTATTTTAAAGTTTTACATATCAGGGAATAAAAAAATCATCTCGTCCTATGCAGGTCTTAAAATGAGGTTAAGACAACCTCTGACAAACTACAACACTACATGTCAGTATCTTTGCAACAGCCAAAATAAGCCAAATAATCTAAAATGCTGAAACTGTCTGTTGAAAAAAAGCTAAATGCACCATTACTGCTTTCATAGGAATTAAGATGGTAGTAGCAACCAGGAAAAAATCTGATTGCCTCCATAAAAGAATCTGAATGCTAGTTTGGTACATTCAGTTGTGTGTTAACACAATGCCAAGAAGGAGAGACATCAGCAGTAATCTTAGAGCATTTGTTGCTACACAACAGTCTGGAAGCAGTTATAAGGCCATTTTCAAACAATTTGAATTCTACAGTGAGAAAGATTATTCCCCATTAAGCATTTAAGAAATTTCCTGGAGTTTTTCATCCCTGCAAATTCACCCGAAAATCAAGAAAACGACAGAATGGCTGCAAAAGAAAAGAGTCAAGGTCTTACAATGGTCTAGCCAAACAGTAGACCTCAACCTGTGGCACGGCCTTAAGGGAGCTGTGCATAAACCCCTGCAAACCTCACTGAAAACTACTTCAAGTTATCGCTGCTAAAGGTGGTTCTATAAGCTCATGACTCATGGGGCATACTTAGTTTATCACATATTCTTTCTGCATTTTGATTTAGTTAAATAAATAATAACATAGGATAATATGTTGTGTTGTTGTTCCATTTGGTTGTATTTACCAGATTTTAAGATGTAGTAAAATCTTAAAATCTGGTAAATTTTAATGGCCTCTAGGACTATAATGGTCCTAGAGGCCATTATAGTCCTCTCCAAATAATTGTTGTATGTCCTGATATGTAAAACCTTAGAACTGATAAATGGTGTGCTTTGGTTTTTATTGTGACTGTATACACTTTTTCAGCCTTTCAAAAAATGCTATTTTAGAGAAGGACAGCCCAACCTCTAAAGACTGGCAGGGACTATTTTTTAATATGTTTATTTACTCTCAGAGCATAGTAAATAAATTGGGATAGAGGATATCTGTTTTGTTGCCAATAAAATTTAAAGTCCAATTTATTTTCTAGCACTAAATCGAAGGGATTGAAATAGCGGACCAAGCCCTAGCAAATTTGTCACAGACTTTGGATCACTGCTTCATTATATATCTCATTTTCTCTCGCTAATATTGTGCTGCATGTAATTTCCTTGCAAATAGCCAAAAAGGATGTATTAATGTTATCAAGCTTTGGGCTCTGATCTGTGATGATACATTTGAAGGTCAGTCCGTGTAAAAAAAAAAATGGAAATAAAGAGCATAATTTAATCTCAAGTGTATTTTAATACAACTAAACACGCAGGATGAATAGCAGGGATGACATGCGGTCCATTGTTTTAAAAGCTCATAGACTAATTGCTCTGCAACAAGGACCACTTTGGAATAAGAGGACCCTTCCAGAGGAACATATTGAAATAGAACCTGAATAGACTGGTGATATGCAAATGCCTTGTGGAAATGTCTTGTGTGTATTTGTGTGCGATAGAAAAAGTCAGAGAAACAGAGTGCTTTGATTCATGTGGATTCATTTCTGTTGTGTTAGTGGTTTTTTTTTTAATGAAATGTTTCTGTGTTCTGATCTCCTCGTTTTGAGGCTTAGTGGAACATCTCAGGCTAACCGTGTTTTGTCTCCCACAAAAGCTAATAATCACAGATGTGTTAGCTGTTTCATTTTTGTTTTCATAGAAAGTGCCAGACTTGCAGAGAAAAAGCAGCGCCACTTCAATTTGCACCTTGTCTTTAAAAAAATGTGTAAACAACACGACAAAGTGCTTATGTGTTACAGAGTGTTAACAACCCCTTAATAGAGGGCTTGTGTGATTGCTTAAAAAGAATGTGTGTGTGTGGGGGGGGGTACGATATGTGTTGGTACTTACTGTATTTTTTTTTTCCCAGAGATGCGATGGAGATTAAAGATGACAGTGATTCATATAAGGTTGAACTGCTTTGCCAGATAGCTGAAATGAAACGCTGACAATAAAAAAGACTATTTTGTCCCTAATGTGGGGGATTGGACCTTGGTGACAGTCTCTATAAAGAGACTAAATGTCCTCCTCAGTGGCTCCCCTGTCCCAAAGTCTCTCTGCCCCCACTTCATACATATACATGGCTGCTAAAGAGATGGTTCATGAATACTATCAGGGCTCGTCTGTGATAGTATTGTCTACAGTCTTACGTGAGTGTGTTTGAAAATGCGTTAAAGAATTTTTTTCCCTCGTCATAAATACTATTACTGGCTGTTTGTATTCAGCCGGTTTGCATGTTCATCTCGGCTTGTCGTCTGCGCCCACTGGCAGCAGCCAGTGAACCTTTGTGTTTATCAGCCTCAGCAGATCTGTATTTAGCGTTTCCCATTCACATATTTCAGCATTTTTATATTTTTATTTTTATCATTCACGCACAAACCCTGCACCAAACCCCTCATTTCAGAGTGATGCTAATCATGTAGGCCAGGCTTTTCCTGTGAGTTTCCCCACCGACAGACTGACTAGGTCACTGCTATGGCGGTCCTAGAGGCCATTATAGTCCTCTCCAGAGAATCTCTGTATTTTTAGACACTAGTTCTTATTCTGCTCTGGACTGGAGAGGCAACAAATGGCTTTGTTATTTCTTATCACAAAATATCTATGTTACTTTTTATTAATTCATCTAAAAGTGTGGGTGCCTTCCTTATAAACATGCTACACAAATACAATCAAGCATTGGTATTTACATCACAGGTTGTAGAGATACCTAACAGCACACCAGTAATGGTTTCTCCCAATGAGAACACATGCTTAGACCTGTCTTTACTGGGTTAACCCTCTCTGCCGTTCATGTGTGTATGTGTATTGTCTCTACACATGTGTGTCTGTAGGTTTTTTAATCATTACGAGTGTCCATGAGGGTGAAATCTTTTTAATGCAGCTGTTTATCAGAGGAAAAGCCTGAGGGCAAGAATTTATTTCTCTTTCTCTGGCACACACACACACACACACACACACCTGCCCTTTAATGAAATGTTAGCTGCTGTGGAGTTTTGTAGTAGGTCTGTGTGTCTCGGTTGTGAGACTTTATTAGTAATGACTTAGTATTGTGTATGTTTGAGGGGAGTTTGCTGGGTTGGAATGAGCCGCCTGCAGCCTTCCCTTTATTACACTGTGCTGTAACTCAGCTGGAGAACTAGTCCCAAACCTGCTCTCTCACTCATTGCGTGTGTGTGTGCGAGCTTGCGTGTGTTTACCTGTGGCAGCTGCCACAAGCATGCTGTCTAATCATGTAATGTGTCACTCCTCACAGTGGAACAGATTCCACACTCGGATTGCTGTCACTCTACGAGGGAAACATCAAAGACCTCTGACTTGTCAGTGTTTTAATTGCGTTGCAATTGTAATTGTAATGTGTTTTAGGGGACACTGTGATACAGCCATCTGCAGATATTTATTGGACATGATGTACGACATATAGCGGATCTCGAATCTTTGATAGAAAAAATCAACTCAGATAAACAAAAGTAACTCACTAAATATGGAAAAAATGAAACCATATTTTTTTTTACTATAAAAAGTGGTAGATTTACATAAGCACTTTTGACAGTCAGCACTAGATGCTCAACTTGCTGTTTGGTTGGGGCTTTTACCAAGGTAACTATGATCTGATTTTGACACCTTATCTTTTTTCTTTCCTCATGTGTTCTTTCCATACAGAGGAAAGCTGATTGGCAGCTTTGTGTGTCAAGTCAAAGCAGCATTTTTCAGATCACAAATAAGCCACCTTTACAACCAGCTTGTGAAAGATGTTTTCCCTACTCTGTCAGAGGAAAGCTTTAAAAAATCTGTTTTTCTTTTTGGCATATATAGAGCATATTGTATGTTATGTACAAGACATTTGTCTGACAACTTGTAAATTGTGTAACTACAAAATCCAATCTTTTCAAAGTTTCATATTCATACTAAAACACTTTGTGACTGAAGCACATTAGGTCGTTTTCCGCTACAGGAAATTTGGAGTTAGCAGTCCTGATGATTAGTTACATTTTGAGAAGACGACACCTTGTATTTTCCTGTTGACCCACTACCTCAGAAGGAAAGAAAACATGAAGCTACAAGCCCATGAGGTTTTATGCAAATTTGTAGAGTGTTGTCACTTTGAAAACCTTTAGTTAGCATGGTGACACTTGAGTTGCAGAGAGGAGAGCGTCGAGAACATAAACAGGGCAGCAGAAAGATCCTTGAGACAGTTCTGGATTAGTAGAAGAGATCCTTGGGGAGAGTTGGAAGCTACCTGAATACAAGTTGATCATCCACAGCTGAAAATGACTGCTCAGGATATGCTGCTCAGACAGTTTAAAAAGACATGTTAGTTTATACAGCAACTTGTTGGTCCCCATCAACATGAAATCTTGATGACAGGGCTACAGTGATACAGTTTTAATTAATTTCACCTCTGCTGGTGAAAGACTTCAAAATGACAATGACTGGATTGCTACTGAGGCAGCTCTGTGAGTGGAGCAGCGAGGAGGTTGCCACGTGTGACAACAGAGGCCATGCTCTCTGACAGACCTTTCTCTAGTGCTGTCAAAAATGTATGACTCTTGGTGATGCAAAGTACTAATTAAAATTGATTTCAGAGCCCTGCTGGTTTTGTGCCCTTCTGTGATAGAGCTCCTCTCCCTTTGCATTTGTGCTTTCATTTGAATTTTAAGAGATTTTCATGTCTCTGCTCTTTTACTCCTTTATTTCTCTCTTTGTGACAAGCAAATTGTCAGTGCATCTGCTAATGATGGCAAGAGTATTGTCATTTATTCCAGCGATACAATAAGTGTGCACATTGTCTTGGAGTATGTGCAGAAACATCCACACATATAATTAGATGTAAGGATTTCTCAAAATGACCTCATTAAAAGACGTGATCATCAGTGGAGGGAAACGCTAAGTACTTTTGGAGAAATTGCAACCAACTAATGAGGACATTGCAACGACTTCCTCTTAAAGACCAAGACAAAAGAGATGGAATATAGGAGACAAGCTACAAACAATGAGAAAAGTAAGAACAGGTGAAAATGGTCTTGACAGATGTTGAGATGTGGAGACCTGGGTGTGGCTGCCGAGCAGTGTGATGGGAAAGCTGCAGGCTGAAGCGTTCAGTGGATAGCTGACAGTGAAAAACAGACCACAGACATCTATACATCAGCCCCTTGTTCTTCTTGACCACCTGTGTCTCTGAGCCATTCTGTCAAAGTCTAAACCAATAGATTGATGCGGGAAACATTTTCCCTCAAAGCTTCTACCTCTGTCTTTTTTCATAGCGTTATTTTTCCTTCTTGAATATAGAGCTTGTCTTCCTGTAGCAGTTGAGTTCACATTCTCTCATCGCACTGCAGGATCCACAGTGTTCACGCAGAGTCCACAGGTTTAGGCTCTGGTTTTGATTTGTGTTTGTATGTGAGTTTCAAGCTCCTGATAGTGTGTTTACGTGTGTGTGCCTATTTGTTTTGTGTGCATTTTTTTTGTGCCATGTGCACATATGTGTGTTTCTCTACCTGCCCAGGCTTGGGATTAAATGTCACTCTGGCAGATTGATGTTCTCTCTGATAGAACGCCACAGCAGGAATGAATCCATTGCATCTTGCAGATGGGAATAGAAAGACACACTTAGAAAAAAAACATATCGAATTTTCAGGATGCATGGGAGTCAACGGAGCACGCGCGCTGCTTCAAATGCCGTAATTTTCATAGACACACTGCCACATTCTTTCAACATTTTCCTCGCAAATAAAGCGAGGCGTTGACTGTGCATGGTCCATATTCAACATAGGAGGAGATAGGTAGCATCAGCAGAAAAGGGTAGTAGGTTAAACACTTCCTTTTTCAGCACATGCAGGGGTCACACATTGGTAATGTGCTGTTAGTGGCTGGCAATGTGCCACGCAGAAAGGGCACACTTTTATGGCTTCAGCAAAGTGGAATAGTGGATGACTGATTGTGGGTATGTATGAGTATGCGTTTAGGCTTTTGTGAGAATGTGAACATATGAGTATGTGGATGAATGTGTGGAAAAAAGTGTGTGTGTGTGCGTGCATAAGTGTAAAGAGTGGGTGATTCAGGGAATAATGTACCTCTGCTGCAGTTCTGGCATTCATCCATTTTTGAGAATATTTCTATCAGGCTCTCCTCTGTGGGTGACCGCATTAATACCCGTGAATGAGCTTTTTATGTATGATTTCACTATTACATGCATATACCTTCATTGGCCATTTTATTAGGTGCACCATGTTACCTTATTTATTTGTGGCATAGATTTAAAAAGGAAATAATCCTCAGAGATTTTGGTCCACATTGATATGACAGCATCACACAGTTGTTGCAGATTTTTCGCCTGCACATCTTATGATATCAAATGAGATCTGCTGATTGTGGAGGCCATTTGGGTAAATTGAACTCAGTGTCATGTTCAAGAAACCAGTTTGAGATATTTTAAATGTGGTATGGCACGTTATCCTCTTGGAATCAGCCATCAGAAGATGGGTCAACTGTGGTCAAAAAGGGATGGACAGGGTCAGCAAAACATACTCAGGTAGTCTGTGATGCTTAAACGATGCTCAGTTGGTACTGAAGGGCACAAAGTGTGCCAAGAAAATATCCTTCGCATTATCACATCACCACCAGCAGCGGCCTAAACTATCAGTAGAACCCAGGATGGATCTGTGCCTTCATGTTGTTCATACCTCCTTATGATCCTATTATCTGAATGTAGCATCAGAAATCGAGACTCATTAGTCCAGGCGATGCTTTTGTAATCTTCTGTTGTCCAATTTTGGTGAGTCTTTGTAAATTTCTGCTGTTTAAAGATTTGATTTGTTTAAAATGCAAGTACAGAGATGTACTTTTGCCTACCTTGGTTGTAACTTTCCCTTTCTTATGCTCACTTTGAAATTCAACATGTCCACATGTCTAAAGAAATGTCTGCCTTGTGACTGGCTGTTTAGATATTTGCATTAACAAGCAGTTGAGCAGGTGTACCTAATGAACTGTATATCTATACCTTGCAGTCATACTTGTACTGAAACAGTTCAACAAACAATAAGGTTGACAGAATATTTTACATGATCTTTTAATTACTGCAGTCATTTATCCAACAAAACTACCAAATATTTACAAGTTTCAGCTTCTGTTTTGATGCACTGTTTGTGTCTGACAAATTGTAGTGTACAAATAATGAGTCAGTAAATAACAAATGCTGTTGGAGCTGAAATTACACTAGATGCATCACCTATTTTTTCATCTACTATTTCCTTTTCTCTTCACTGCTTCTCCTGGAACAGCTGGAGCAGGTGAGCATCTTCTTTTCACTATTTCTCTTACCACTCCCACTCTTGTAAGCTGTGACTGATCCTAAACAAACACTTTTTTGTGGTAGTATGTGTGAATGGCACAAATGTCTAATATATCCTCTTTGGGCTGTTTTAAAAAAATAAAAATAAATTGTGGTATAGGCTCCAGAGTGGCCATCAGTATTTCTTGCAGGATTTTATGGTAACAGTGTGTTTTCAGTACAATCACATGAGACTCAAAGTAATTCTAAATTTCTCATTTTTGCACTGGAAAAAACCTCCCCTGCATGCCACATTTACAGGCTTTAAGTCAGAACTAGTCATGCTGGAAAATGTAATTCACTTCACAAAGTCCCATATTGTCCAGGCTCTCAAGTTTATAAATAAGCCTATCTGGCCTCTACAAATCCTCAAAAAGAGGAAATGTTCTTAGCAGGCAGCAGCAGAGAAGCTGTCCTTGGTGCTGAACTCACAGGAGATTTGAGAGCTGGAATATACTGTCTCAGCTTGAGTTTTCTGCTGGAACACTGTGGGTAATAAATGTGGTGCATGGGACTCATGATTGTATCTAAAACATTACGGGGAGTTGCTTCTGCTTTTTGTGTTGAGTAGACATTTTGGGGGAGAATTTGTTGTTGCACAGTATGAACTTTTTTGTGGCTGTGCAACTCTTGTGTTTGTTTGTTTTATCTGTCTTGCTTATACACTCATTATTTTTCTGAATGTTCTGTGTATTTGCTTTTCCCTCTCTCATTTTGAAGATCCCAGTGTGATTTTTGTTTTTTTGACCACATTCAGATGTTTGGGAAAACAATTAATTGCGGTTCCCGATCATTTCCGTGTTTGATGATTGGCTTACTCTTTATGAAACACACAGGTGGCACAGAATAATAAATAAATAAATATAAAGGCACGTTTGGTCTTCTGCCTCTATGAATACTTTAAGACTGAGCTGCAGATCCAAGCTTCTGTGACTGTGAGAAATGAAGCATTACTTGATCTAACACCGGCTGTGGAAATCTGATTGATTTGGCTTTGTCTAAAGGACAGCAGTGGGTGTAGCAACATTGCATCATGATGCTGCTGTCAGACAAAAACCTCATACCTCCAGTGTTGATGTTTTATCGTTCCTGACTGGAATTGAATTGTGCTTTTCTGAGTGCTGATGTTTTTTCTTTCTTTGTTTGTTTATTTTTTTTTTATGACCGCAAAGCCCTCAGGGACCCATTACAAACCAGTTGTGTAGTTTGAAAATGCCCAGACATCAATTGGAATATCTGACTGGATGGATCAGTACCTTACAACAACATACATTTCAGAAGAACAAGTCTTGAATCTGACAGCAGCAGTAGGGAGAGTGAATGGAAGTGTGTGTAAACAGATAGTGGAGAGCAGAGACGGCAGACTTTTCAGAACTGTCTTCACTTCCAGCTCATCTCTCTCTTCATGTACCGGAATGCTAGCTCACATCACACTGAGAAATGCCTCCAGCAGCATCATTCCTGCTGGTCCACACTTTTTAGCACAGTCAGATACAGGATATACATGCAGCATACAGTATACGCTGCTTTCCGATTTACACGCTTTTATCGCCAAAGAAACATGTACACCATCTAAATGCTCCTATCCATCTGCCTTTTTTTCCTCCTGGTACTTGTATGTGTATGCAAATGTATTTGTGTTAGCGCACGCATGTGTCCCTCTGCTGTAAAACACACACTCATTAGATGTACGTTCTAAACACAGTAATTAACAAAGTCATTAAGGCTCAAGCAGCTCTCCTGCTGCGGGTGAGGAAAAGCCAGACAGTCTGATACACACACACACACACACACACACACACACACACACACACACACACACACACACACACACACACACACAGATCTGAATGTTAGCGTACATAGTTGTCACTCATCAACATATGCATAAAGAAATGTATATCCAACTCAACATATTCAGAAATTAAGAAAAATAAAATATGCATGTATGACACAAAGAAACACCTGCTAATGCAAATGCACAACTATCCTAATAAAATCCATCTTCAAAGACAGATTTCTATAAATACTTCACATAATATCCAAAAAGGTCCATGTCCTGCTCTCTTGATGTTGTGATATTCAACTGTAATATTATAATGTAAACCAGACACGTGTGTGTGTGTGTCCAACACAAAATGCAGTATTTCAGATTTTCCACAAAACACTTGAATAACAATAACAGCAAGCCCCTCTCCCCCTGTCTGTCTGTGCTTTCTTTTCTCATGTTATTCACACATTCTGTCATTGTTTCGACTGTGGTTTTGTGTAGGAGAGGCTAAGGTCAAAACAAAATTTGACAAACTAAAGGAAGAGTGGGGTTCAGGGGATAGTGTATTGTCCATTAATTGCAGGCTTGGTGCAATTAGTGGACAACAGCACTAAGTATGGACTTTCCAAAACGTTTACTGAACAGGGTAAACTGCAGAGTTGTACCTTGGATGCAAGAGTAAAGTGTGGAATTAGAATCTAATACCTCATTTATTCATTTAGAATGTGAGGGTGGAACAAAAGACTTCACCATGACATTAACTGAAGAAGCAAACATTTGCAAAGACCCACTTGTTAAAAACTGGTCTTAAAACGAGGTTTTTGTCTGAAGAAGAAATCTCTGCTGCCTGGTAGCCTCTCAAAAAAACTGCCAAACAAAATTAGGCGTATCTCCAGCTTGCATACAGCTGGGAACATACACCTTTTGATTTACCATAGTTCTCTGGTAGCACAAAAACTATCACAGGTTTTTACCCAGGGTGTCCAGTGATGCAGGCAGGAACACATTTTACCATTTACACCTCCAGGAGCACTGCCATACAGAAGCTGTCTGGTACATGACTTGATTGAAGAAGATGCTTGAATCAAGTTGAGTTGCTTCATATTAACTGAGTGAGTACTATGTGCAATATATTCACTGAACAAAACTTGTTTGGCTTTGAGGTCTGAAAGTTTTGTAAAAGGTTACTGAGAGCAGGAAACAATGAAGCAACATAGTTTGATCAGCTAAATCACTGGGGTCACACATGCCACCAAAGGAGCCATCAGCAGCACAGTAAATGGAAAAATATAGTTGTATATACATGATACAAAGCTGCTGGCCTGTGATGGTATGTTGATTAAAATGTTGCTTGTAAAACAGTAATAAAAAATCAATATCCCATTTGGGATTGTGTTGTTATAGTGAGTATCAGAACAGCTGTGATTCTGTTTCCAAAGGTAATCACAGCTATTATAATATTTGGTGCCACAGCACAACCTCGACTGTGATATTGCATAAGCATGTTTGCATACAGTTGTTTTGTGTGACAGCACTCTACCGTGTTTGCTTCCAGTCAGGTTCATGTGGATTTGTTTGCAATGCTAATGCAATTTTAAACGACATAATGTGCTTGAATACAGAAACAGTCTAAATGACATGTTTGTTTTATATGTCTCCATTATGTGTAAATATATATAAATGAATCTCTCATCTCTATCTGTTCCAGTGGATGGCAGACAAATACATCTTAAACACCTGACAGAGAGATAAAACTGTGGCTTCTTATTCTCTCTATGCCTGTGGGTATGCATGAATGACCATTTATAGACACACACACACACAATAACTAACACAAACAAACAGTGTAAAGGCCATTTGCTACTTGCTGCATTCTGTCTTCATAACGCTCCTCTCACCAGGCAACTCGCAGATCCCATAATTTAGCCCTTATCTTGCTGGTGGAGGTTGTTTGTAGGGGAATGTGTGCTTGTGTGTAGGTGTAAATGTGTATGCTTTGAAGCAGCCATTTTTATGCCAACAGACTGGCATAGAAATGGCTGCAGCGACTTTACACACTTATTTTTTTCACCACTACCTTGATTTGCTCTATTGTTTGAGTCTTAAAAACATTTGACATTTGCAATCATTCCTCACCACTTTGGCTAATAACTGCATATTGTTTAGTAGGTGGTGCGGTAAGAAGGGAAATTGCAGGCATAGTATTATAAAATGTTAGTCAATCGTCCAAGTTACTTACAGTTTAGATGTGAAAGTTTAACTTTAGTAATTATTGATGCAGAAAGCTACGTGCCAGTGGAAGAAGCTTAGAGGAGGTGAACTGGCTGGCTTTCAGCATAAAAGCATATACAGAAGCCAGAAGCTGAGAACTGACATGGGATCAATGCAGCAGGTCTTATTTAGATTCCAATTACAGCCATTTCTGATCAATTGGCTACTCTCCTCAACGGCAAACCAGGGCACTGCTTTGATCAATGGCCACACACACAGATGGGCTGACACACCCAGAAACACAACCATAAACAGACTTTGTCATTCTGGTTCTGTCTGTGTGTTTGTGTGTGCACGCGTGTGTGTGTATACACACAAACCAGCACAGGTGCAAAACCATTCAAATGTGTTTGATCAATGCCCACTTGGCCTGAGAGCAGGATCTGCATTATTTCATGCTCTGTAGTTTGGATTGATCGCAGGATAAAATGATTAGTGAAGGAATCTTTTATGTTGTTATTTTCCTTTTCCCCTCACACCAAGCCTTGCAGCATTGATTGCAAGGACAGGCATTTGTCCTTGAATGTGTGCTTGTGTGATCTTAGTTTGATATTGAAATACGCAACAGGTACATCTTGAAGGAGCTCACAGGTTTCAGTTGCATTTTATGGTGATTTGTTGTGATTTGTTGTGGTTTTTTGTAGCATTGTATACTCTGTGGTACTAAGTATTCCCTTTAAAAAGACAAGATTCTACTGACTCTTATATATATTTTTGAAACTTTTTAGCAATACCTAAAGTTTCAACATAGTTCTTTCCACCCACTCTCAGTGGACAGTGGGTAGCAAAAGATTGCAGAGTAACTTAAACCTTAAATAACACTTTGTCTTGAGTTTGAGGGTAATGGAAACATTAAGGCAGTTTGGAAATTGTAAATATTTTTTTCTTCTTTTAAACTTTTAAAGACTACTCTGTACCAATTTTGATTAAGATAACATTTAGCTTAGCTTAACTTAACTTTGCCTTAATTTTAAAAATTGCAACATGGAAAGTTGAACTAATATGGCAAGCATGGACTTCCATGCATAATTTGAACTTGGCTCTAATCAGGAAATCTGATGGGACCTAATTTTTGGAAATCTATAGACGTGAGAATGGTGCCAATCAATGATAATAACATTAATAAAGTTAAATTTGAACTGCAATTGAGATGATACTGGACTTGTTTTCCAACTAATATATATACAGGGATGATGATAATGATGATGATGTTTATTATTATTATTAAATTCATATTAAACTCCTATATAGAACCAAGACTACTGTCCACAGTAGTCAAAATGAATGTAAGCATTTGTGTCAGGAGTTGGTCCATCACAAAATCACAAAAAGCAGATAGAGGGTTATTCTTTCAGTTAGTTTGTATTTATATTGCAACAAATAAAATAAATTAGATCCTTAATTGTGGATTTCCAGTTGTGGTAGCTCTGCTTTCTCTCCCATGCTCTCTGTTTCACCTTGAGTGAAACAAAATCTGCTCCATGCCGTCCTCGCACACACGAGCATAGGAGGGCAGGTGAAAAATACAGTATGTGAGTCAACATAAAGAAGATACTGTAGCTAATCTCCCCTCCAGCGATCAAACCAGGATATTGCCAGTCTCACAAGGTGATAATTGGATGATCGGACTATACAGCAGATCACCCAAAACTATTAGTTGTAAATGAAGGGGTGAAAGAAATCACTATAAAAAAAAGGTTTGCTGTCTGGCCGTTAAATAGACATGTAGTATTTGTTGAGTGGGAGGTGGAGTGTGAATAGTTTACCATAAGAGAATCTTTGTTTTGTTAAAGAACTGCTAAATGACCTCAAATCATTGCAGATGGCTTCACACAGATGCTCTGCCACAATATTCACATATACAGCAGCCCTCCCATGCACTCTTCCAGCATGCGTCTGAGTCAATATGTTTGCTTTGTTTGGCTGCGTCAGTTCATTTTGTTGACTTATTTTCTGCATCAGAAACAATCGCTGCAGAGATTGGGAAGGGGATTAATTTTATGCAAATGTATGCAAATAACTGTGACACAGAACTCCATCCGCATCAGTTCTATGCAAATTATGTTTGCTAAACAGCCATATTGGAAGAGCCCGCATTTCCCAGCCCCCTCACATCCCACCCACCCCTCAACCTTCTTCCTAATCCAAACTCCTCACCCTTCCCTCCCCCGCCAGCATCGCTCTATGCTTCTCTTATTATCATTTTCCCATTTGCCCCCATTCAATCTCCCTTAATCCCTCTACACCGTTTTTCTTACTTGGCCGACCACTCTGCCCAGGCTGCTTTCCCCAGTCTCACCCAGTCCCCCAACCCCTACCCCTTCCTCCTCTCTCGGCTCTCCTCTGTAATCCTCCTCTTCATTCCTCCCCCCCTCTCATCCTTCTGTGTGCTGCATGGCTGTTAGTGGTGTGAGGAGGCACTAATGGGGCTTGAGGAAAACATTGTCATAGTGCCTGGAAAGCATACAGCCGGGAGCCATGCAGGAGGCAGCCAGGTAGGCCTGACATTAGACTTGCAAATGGAAGGTTAGTAAAACACAGAAAAGATGGATGATGAAGGTTAACGCAACAACTTGAGGAGATACAGAGTGCGATAGAACACCAAAAGACGCGGGGGGAGAGAGACAGAGGCGCTTCTCGGGAAGATGGCAAACAGTCTCATCCTCTGTCGCCCAGTCCTGCCAACACTTGGGGCGGGTGGGGGGTGTAGCAAGGAAGCGAGTGGCAAAAATAGGGTGTCTCTGTCCTCTCTCCATGCTCCAATCCTCTTTTCTGGTTTCCCGGTTTATGAGGAGATTGTGGCATCACGCGTGACACTTCCTTCCAAAGGCGAGGGGAAGTGTGTGTGTGTGTGTTTTTGTGTATGTGTGTGTGTGTTTGAATGTAAGGGAATTCAGTTTCCGTCTACCCACCTCAGATTTCCCAGACAAGCTCATGACAAAATTACAAATAAAAAGGAAAAAAAAAGAAAATCAAACAACAAAAATGAAATAAAACTTGCCTACAACTGGTTTTGTGCTAATTTGTAGTAGTCTCATTGAAAAATTGTTGACCTTACAAAATTGAAACCTTGAAAAAGAGTTTGCCACACTGCAACTACAGTGCCAATGCAGAACAGCAGTGTTGACTTTCTTGAGGGGTGCGTGGCACACTGAAGCAGTTGCTCACAGAAAGACGGGTGAGAGAGAAACTCTTTCCACACAGCATGTGTGGAGCAGCCACACAGTCTCACACCTAAATGGCATTTGTGAGTAATATGATTTTCTCTACTGCAAGTGCAAGCAATGCAATACAGCTAAGTAATATCTCTCTGCAGAGCAATACTGGCTGTCAGCATTATATGGATGAGTTGATGTCTGTGATGTGTGTGTGTGTGTGTGTCTGTGTGTGTATGTGTGTTTGTGTGCACGCTTGTCAGATCCATTTGGATAGCAGGTATAGCATTTAAAATGAACTGTTCAGAGAAAGGAGGACAGAGTCTTGCGTTAGCCATGCATCATTTGACCAGTTGCATGGTTGACTGTGCCTCAGCCATTAGCAAGGAAGTGTGGAATGAAGGAGGAAGAAAGAAAAAAAAAATCTAAACCAGAGTACCACTACTGAACAGAAACTCACATTAGTAACTTATTATTCTGGGGTGGGGTTTAATATTTTGAAGGAGAAAACAGATTCAGAACTCTAATTTGTAAGAAAAAAAACTTACATTTTTTAAAGTTTCAGGTTTATGAGGGAAAAACATATCACATTAGGCTTGATTGTACAAGGCTTGCTGTGTTTTAGCCATTTGGAAACGCTTACAATTCTAGCCCAGAATTACAATATAGTCATTACTGGAGAGATTGTAATTTAATAAAACACTTCATTCTGCGGTAAAATACTGTTGCCTCACAACAACAAGGTCCTGGGCCAGAATTTGCTTGTACTCTGGGACTCCTTTTTCATTATGAACTTTGCATGTCACTGGAGTTTGTCTTTTTTGTCTTGTTCTTCCTCAAGGAAAACATTAACTTTGCTGTTTTTAAGATTATTTCATAGTAAAAAGTGTTTGATTCTAAAACATGTTCCTTGCTGATTTGTTTACAGTCATTTTCTCCTGCAGTAAATGTTTGCATTTCTCACCCTGTTCAACACTTTTGTAGGAAGCTTGGTGTGTTCTTTTAATGCTGCATTCTTATGTTGATTACACAGTTATCTTACCTACATGAATGATGGCTTAAATAAGACCAGGGCTGTTCTGAACTGGAATTGTCTTTTAGTTTAAACTGACAAAAACTCCAGTGCAAAAGGGACAGTCAAGCATGAAACATGGAGGGCAAAAGAGACACACACACACAGGGAAGCAGACAATACAGATTTATGTGGCAATACAATGGCATGGTAGTTGGTGACAGCCATTGTAGTGACATCAAAACTCAGCAGGCCTCCGGCTCTGCTCTCTGTGTGTCTGTATGTACAGACTCCAGTGTCTCCAGCACCTCTCATCTGTCATGGCTACAGATGGCTGCTGTGCCACCATGAGACGCTGCTCTTTGATTATGACAGACATTTCCCTGTGTATGTGTGCTTGTACATTGCTGTTTTTGAGGCTGATATGACAAGCTAGCTAAACGACCAAACTATATGCCTGCAGCTAACACCCCAAACAAATAACACGCAAATGTGACATATAAACCCTCATATCCATTTCAGTTGTTTTGATCCCATGAGGCCTAATGTGTTACTGTCACTTTTGATACTATCCAGCAAAGTTGTCTGAAAAAAGCAGCTTAGCTGTTCCTGTTGCCTGCTTTCTAATTCACGCTCCATTCTCATGCTGTAGCAGAGGAGTGGGTAACGAAGTGAGCAGAGATGGATGTGTGGAAAAGTGGCAACACAAGGAACAAGAATGCAAGAAAGAGAGAGAGTGAGAGGATGATAGAGTGAGACGGAGCGAGGAGTTTGATTCCTCCAGTTGTCAGAGGGACTGCATTATTGATGTGCTGAGGATCCCACATTGTCGCCAAGATTCTCAGTATGTCACGTCACGTCCTGTGTGTGTGTGTGTGTGTGTGTGTGCGTGTGTGCCGGTGTGCGTGTAAGCCACACTAGTTTGTTGTGGTCGCACAAGTCCCACCGGAGTGCTACCTGTCAGCACCTCCATATCACAGGGAGCTCAGTCAGTGACAATAGTGTCTATGTTGGACTGACCACATGGGAAGGCTGTAGTCACACACACAAACTCGCACACACTTCTATACAGATTTGTGGGATGACATGATTGTGTCTTAGATGGGTTTTGTGTTATTCTGAGGATTCTCTTGGGTCTCAGATTCACTCTAAGTTTCCACTGTCTGCATGACCATAATTTGGCTTTGTCAGTCTGCATTATGAAGTTGGAGGTAGTTCGCTGCGTGATTGTGTGCACACGCACGTGCATGTCTGTTTGGATGATGAATCTCTGACATTGAGGGATGGGCCTTCTGCTCTGAGCTTTGTCTCATGAATTCTTTAGAAAGTCTCCTCAGCAGATAGAATATGTCACTATTAGATACAGGTACAGCGGTATGTGACCAATATTCATGTCACACTGTACATCCACTGGTGCACTGAGAAAAATTTCCAATGCCATTGCCACCATTGGACATTCAGATGACCCAATGTGACTCCATTATCTCCTATCCTCATACAGAAATAAATGATTTAGCTTATTGTAATTAGTGAGCACAAGTAGACAGCTATGTGGTGAATAACAATGAGTAAAAATAGTAATTTGCTGGATACTTTTTTACTGTTTGTGAAAAATTCTTTGTAGTTCCAAAAAGAAAATGTCAAAACTCTTGTCTCCAGAGCCAGTGGGTTTTACTCAGAAGGTAGAGTGGTTCACCACTTAGACAGCTGCCAGCTTGACACTTCAGTTCGCATGTTGAAATGTCTTTGGACAAGATACTGACCTCCAAATTGCACCCAGATGCATCCGTCGGAATGTGACTGTTTGTGTATAAGTCTGTGAATGCAATAATTCAAGAACGAGGCTACATAGGAGCTTCAATTTGATACCACAGGTGTATCTACTACAAATCTTAGATGAGTTCAAATGACAGTGACCATGACCTCAAGGTCAAGGTCAGAGGTCTGAAAGTTTTCTGAAAATCTTGTGACTGCGATAACTAAGAAAAATGTGGCAATGTAGGATTTTAAAATTGATACCGTAGGTCTGTAAGCTAGGAGGCTGAAGTGGAGCACTGGCAGTTGCCAGTATTTTTTAAATTTGTTGAAAGGGGTCTAACTGTAACAATATTCATTAGTTATCTTAGTGGTTGTAGCTTGTTTCTAGAGATTTTCCCACACAGCCATCTCTCGGGGTTAAAGAGAATGGTCTGACAAAGAGAAAATATTCAGTGGTAGTTCTCTACGCAAAAATGCTTTCATGTCAAAGGTTAGAGAATGTCCACACACACAAGGCAGCAGGAACTCACACTGTTACAACCGCAACTCACACTGTTACAATTTACTTAGGCTCACCAAAACTGGAAAACAAAAGATTAACAAAAGCTTGCCTGGTCTGATGAGTCTTGATTTCTGCTGTAACGTTCAGATGTTAGAGTCAGAACTTGGCATAAAAAACAAAGCATTGATCCACGCTGCCTTGAATCAGTGGTTCAGGCTAGTGGTGTAATCATTTGGACCCCTTAGTACCATCTGAGCATCATTTAAACATCACAGCCTGCCCGAATATTGCTGCTAACTGTCTCCATCCCTTTATGAACACAGTGGACCCATTTTCTGAGGGCTGCTTCCATCAGAATAGCATGCCACGTGTCACGAAGCTCAAATTATCGGGTGCCAGTTTGGCTCACTGGGTTGAGCAGGTGACCCAAATGCTACAAGGTTAATACAGAGGCCAGGGTTTGAATCTGCCTTGAGGCTATTTACTGTATGTCTTCTTCCAGCTTTCTTGTCTTTTCTATCAAATAATGGATAAAAGTCTAAAAAGATATATACTTAAAAAGAAAAAAAGACCAAATCATCTCAAACTGGTTTCTTGAACACAGCAAGGAGTTCTCTGTAATCAAAAGGCTTCTACACTCACCAGCTCTCAATCCAGTAGAGCACCTTTGGGATGCAATGAAGCAGTAGATTCCCATTATGAATGTGCAGCAACTGTGTGATGCTATCATGCATGTATCAAAATGTGTACCAAAATCTCCTAGGAATGTTTCCAGCATCTTGTTGTTGCTGGAAGAATTAAAGCCATTCTGAAGGAAAGTAGGGGGGCAACAAGGTCTACCTAATAAGGTAGCTGACAAGTGTATATTTCCATTAAAATGTCTTAATGTCTTAATGGAAATCTGTCCATAAATTGTTCAGTTATTGTGCTAACAAACAGACAAACTAGAAAAAAATCAAATTATTGGTAGCAGTAACATTTTGAGTACTGAATAACCGAGTAAGGTCAAGACATAACCTTAAACTTACTTTTAGCTTATTTATGTCTTTAAAGACCAATTTATTCTTTTAAAGGTCTATTTAATTTTTCTGTGAACCCTTGGAGGTTTTCCATCAACCAGTGTTATTTGTCCATAATATCATAATGTCATCTAATCTATATACCTTTCTACACTTTGATTGTGATTTCAAGTTGTTGCAGCTGAGGACATTTTAAGAGATGGTACAAATATCAGTGCTGCCGATTGGTTGGGTACTTAAGCACCTCTCGAGATTTATTTAGTCAATGCTAACCTTTTTTTCTGCTAGGAAATAATGTCCATAATTACTCTATAAAAAACTTTAACGACCACGCAGAAAAAAATACAAAAGGGCATTGCTGCTGTAAAGATTCTTTTTTTACTTTTCAAATGTCTTGTGAAGTTAAAAGTGCCATTATGAGCTCAGCAGTGCAACTATTTTATTTTATCAGTGAGCAATGATGGCTTGTGTCCAGTCCAGTATATTGTAGGTTTTTTCTTTTGTCTATACCGCAAAAGCACATTAAATACAAAGAGATGTACTGCTGTTGAGATGCGCATGCTTAGCAATTTCAATTAAATGTCAGTGCTCGTGGTAAGTTACAGCAAGTCTAGTAATAAATATGTTTGACTCAAATCATATTTCATCAGTGCTTTCTTGGCTTTTACGGCTGTGACCTTAAAGCATGTATAATCAGCCACTGGCTTTCGGTGGGCATGCACCACCATCAAAATGACACACACCCTCACCCTTCAACTTGTGCAACTCCCACTCGTATTTTGCTTTTATCACATACCATGAATTGAACTCTGGATTCCATTTCACAGGCGCTGTAATATAGGAACTTATAACTTTTTATGACAATTTGTTCATTGGCGAAAGAATTCACCTCAAGAATTATCGTCAGTGAAAAGCAATTATCTGAGAAAACATAACAGAACCCAAATGACAGATGGACAGATGAAAAACACGGGAAGAAAATACAGAGAAAGCAATAGATAGATGGAGAGATAGAGAGCCTATTGTGTTGGCTATCTTCCCAGAAAAGAGGGATCGATCAGCAGAACGGGAGAGCCTCCCTATTTCCTCTGTCAGTAGAATGAGTCAGGCTAATAATGGAAAGCAGTCATCATCTCCCTTTGCACTCTTGCTTCTTTCTTTCCCTTCATTCCATTTTTCTTGAAAAACAATCATAGTCTCGTCAGAGGGCCTCCTCGCTCTCCCACCAAGATCTGACATTTGAAAAGCAAACCCGTTTACCCAGAGATGTGGGCGTCAAACGGCAATGAGCCTTCTGAAACACTGACTCACGACATCCGGAGGTTGTCAGCACACACATGCACACACGCACGCACGCACACAAGCACACAAGTGGTTCTGTGCGTGAAACTGTCAAAATCCCTCAGTGTAGGCCTACATTAGAAACAATAGAGGAATCAAGAAGGCTGCAACTCAATGGTCCAATCACAACTGACGCATCCAGACCACCGCTACCTGCTACTCATAACGAGCTAAACGACCTTTCCACCGCACTCATTTCTGCCACTCAAACCCTGTCAGTCACTCTGCTCCAAAACACAATTACTGCCATTCAGGAATTTATGAGGCCAAATGTTTTCCTGTCATTTATTTACTATTTTTCCTTTGTGCGTGTGCATACATGGTTTTGTTATGTGTCTTTCCTCTGAGAGTTATAATAAAATGAGTAAAGACTGTTGTAAACCTTTAATTTTCATGCTTCTCTCTTGGGATGTTTTTTTCAAGAGTTTAAGAAATCCTGTAAAATTAGCAGATCAAACAAACTGTTTTCTCTACTTACATTTTTCTTGTCAAAATTTGTTGACAAGAAAAATATAGGTGTCTTTACACAGTGTATTGTTGCAGGTGCAGGTGTCTTTACACGGTGTATTACAAAGACATTTACCAGCAAAGTTATCTGAACTGAGACAGTCATAGGAATCCCTAAATTTTTATAGCTGCACAATGTGACCTTTTGGACTCTTGGGATCTGGAAAATGCTGTCAGCAATTTTATTTATATATATATATATTTCAACTTTTATATCTCCAATAAGCACACAACAATATTTACAGCAGACTCATCAGTCACCAGATGAGGTTTGAAAAATGAAGGCAGTGTAGAAATGCAGGGCTGACTGCATTTTCAGAAGTCTGATTGTAGTCTATGTGAAAACTGCCTTTTCTTTGTGGCCTCAGTAAAAAGTTTCATGATGATTTTATGATTTCAATCAATAGTTTTAGTATTTATTAATAAAAATAATTTTATTTTGTGAGTTTTGGCCCTTTTATGTCTAGAAGGATAAAGCAGGTTACACTTTAACACTGGCATATTGAGACTGACAAGCTGATACCCAAAGAGCGTGCAGTGTTCCTCGGGTTCTCAGTCAGATCTACTCTCACACATCATGTCTGGATTCAAAACGGCAAGACGGCAGGGTCAAAAACACTCACCTCAAGACTTCTACAGATTTCTTTAAACACCGCCATGGTTGTTACATCAAAGTGACATCTTTTATATGCAGTATATGGTTAATCAGCAGTTATAATCTTTCACTAACATGTGCCATTACAATACATAGTAATGTGTATTATAATTTTGTTATTGGCCACAGCAGTCACTGGATCCTACTTCTGAAGTGACCCTGTTTATCGCCCTGTTTATCTGTGGAGGAGTTACTCAGCATCCTTATTGTGAATAAAAATAAAGGGGGAAGACTCTATTGTTAGCTGTATTTATCAGTATGGGCCAAGTCTGCCCAGCACTTCAACTCAGGGTAGACACCACAGATGTGTGTTTGTGCATATGTAGGTGTTTGTGTGTCAAAGACAAGCAGCTGTCATTCAGACATTAAGATCACAACAGGGACATGGCATCAGAATGTGACAGACATCAGTGTGACGCTTTACAGCAGCAACTGGGTGTCTGCTGTCTGACATACTTGAAGGCAGAGAAATGCAGACAGAAGAAGCGGCGGAGGAGAGGTGCAGAGGGTAGATACTCTGTAGACACTTAAATAGACAGATATAGAGAGGCTACTCCTTTTAACCTGGCATGCTCTTTCTTCCCTCTTTCATCTGAAGCATCCCAGTCTGGTTCTCTTGCTCAATCGCGTATTCAGATCTTTGCAGCTATGTCATCATTCCTCTTTTCATCACATCAGCCCATCATTAAAAGACTAATTTGGGGCATGCCCTGTCCAACTTTTTTTTAATCCTTTGTTTTCACCATCTGCCATTTTATTTTTCTTCCTTTTTCTCCTCCTTCTCTTTTTTCTTCTTCTTTGTTTTCCTCCTCCATCTCTTTTTTCCTTTCTCAGTTTGCCTTTCTACTCGCTTCTTACTTTTCATCTCTTCTTCTGTTTAATGTTCACAACCAGATTGCAATCCAGATCACAGTGAGGGGCCATTAAAATTCAAAAACCTTGCACAATAATTTTTAAGGCTGTGTTTTAATAAAACGCTAATGAAGAGTACATTTTCATCTTTGCTCAGTAATCTTTCTTTTTCTCCCACACAGTTTACAGATAAACATATGAGAATTTTTGTATATCTCTGTAGCGAATATTGGAACATTTCTCTTTTGCTTCCACATCTTCAAACATGAAAGCAACCAATAAACGTTTTTCTTTTTTTTTCTCTCCGACTCTCATATATTGCTGCTGTTGGTCTCATATAACACTGCTGTCACTGACTTGTCATAATGTAGTTAATTTTTGTTTGTTTGTGGATTTTTGGTCATTTATTTGCTAAGTGCTGCGAGCTGATGATCAGTAATGTTACGGGTTTTACTAGGAAAGAGCAAAGCTCTTAACAGTGGTACAGACCTCAGCTCATTGACTAATTCCCTACACACTTTTATCTATTAGGCAAATAACCTTTTTAAAGCTTGGCCTGTGCTTGTAAAAGCCTGATTAATTGCTTAAAATGCTCCTACTTGTGTATTACTTAGCACAGCGGATGCATAGTGAAGTCAGTGGATAAAAACAGACACTTTATAGTATTTGGGCTTTGTTGTCAGCATTCTGTGTGTCATATTCCCTCGTATTTATTGCTCAGTGAGCACACGTGTACTCTTATCTTATATTTTCACATATGTAAGATTACATTTTCATATGTTTTTCAGTTTTTGACTTCTGTCAGTGTTTTGATTTGAGTTAACCATTAGCAGCATTAACTGTTTAGGCTAATGGGGGGAAAAAGGTCTTCAGTTATTACACAGACATTAAAACCATAGACTGTACGTAAAAGATGGATGTAGAAGATGTTGGCTTCTGCCATTTTTGCAATAAAAAATTAGGTGTAGCAACACATTTGTCTGCTATCAGACTATAAGCATGCTTATTTTTATTGCAAAGTACACCCTGTAATATCCAGTAGAACTGCAGTTTCTGGGACATAGATGTTAGCTTAATTTTTCAGCTATTGAGGTTACTGATTAGTGAAAAGTAAAACATAGCAGATGTACTACAAGCTTCTCTGCCATTTCCTTGCTTACCCCAGTTGTGCGTCCTGTGACAGTGACCAGCAGCACACTTTTACCTTGAGGGGCTCGTAATACCTCTGTTGGACTACATGTCATGTTGAAAAATGACGCTAAACGACTGGGCTCACCAAACATCAGTAATGTGATAAACTGGAAGGTTGTTATTTTTAAAAATGAGGCAACTCATTTGTAAATATTTCTACGTTTTTTTGCAAAGCCTCTCAAGGAACAGAGTTCTACTCCATCTGTACTTTATTTCCCTGAGCAGTTTCTCCCATCTGTGACGTGCACAAGTTGAGCTGTCAGGTACTTTCAGCTAGTTATTCGCCTGTCTTTGATCATGGCAGCAGGGTTGCCAAGTCAACACAAAATTGACATTTATAAAGAGACTGTATGCCCATTTTGCTATTTCTGATCGTTCCTCACTTCCTGCTTGCAGTCAGCCTGAGTTGGATGGTGTGTGTATGTGCATGTATGAATTTGCATGTAAGCATGTGATTATGTTAAAAGTATTTTACTTTGGCTCATAAGGAATCTGGCTGGCTAGTCTAGACGTTTACTCCTACACCTCGCTCTGTGGTGAGTGGAACTTTGAAGTTGATATCTAGATTAAAATAGACTGGAAGAGAGCAAGAGATGGAGAGAGGAAGAATCAACATTCAACGTAGAGGTTATAGAAGCTTTTTTTTTTTTTTTTTAAATGTGTTGCTGGGAAAACTAGAATGGATGCATATGCAAACAAAATAAACCATATTAAATTCATTTAGATACATGTAGATGTACTACATACATTGGAGGACTGAACAGTTTAAGCTGCATAGCAGTCTCATAATCTGATGTGTGTTCCTCTCTTCCTCCTCTATTTCTGTGTGTGTGTGTGTGTGTGTAGATGAGTATCCATGTGCAAGACAGTGTTTTGCTTCTGGTTTTTTGTGCGAACTGCGGGTTTGGGAATCACTTAACTTCTGTCACTAGCTGTTATGTCTCTCCCAGCCGGAAGGACAGAAGAGGAGACAGAGGAGAAGAAGGAAAGCGACAGTGAGAAACAGAGATGGAAGCAAAGAGGCAGCCTAGGAGCTGAACAGATTTTACCTAAAAAGACAGAATTTTTCATTAAAAGATTCTTTGCCCTTGACTTTTTTCCTCTATTTTATACACATTTAAGCAGATCCATAGTTTTGATCATGTTTACTTGTATTTAGTTACTGTTTTCAAATTGAAACACTTTTGTTGGGGTACTATGTGGCATTGGTAACGCAAAAAACAATGCCTGAGCAGGGTTAAATATTCCTTTGCTCTTCCTCTCCCTCTGTCTCACCATATCCATGTCATATTTTTGAAGCAGCTGTAGGTTTTGGCACAAACACTTAAATACTATACCTGAAAGCGTGGGAATGTGCACCCTAGTGCATTGAGGCATAGACACACATGCATAAACACAAATGTGTACAAGGGCACCCAGTGTCTGTGTCATCCAGCCACCCCCTCAACAGTGAGATTCCCTTCTCTACATCCTCCTCCTCTCATCCTGAAAGGTCAGGGCTCATCACTGTGTCAGAAGGAGTTTATTCATTCCTCTTCTATCACCAACGTCATTCTCACCAAGTCAGCTGTCAGAGTGGGTGAATGTCGTACACTTGTCAAAATCGCGTCTTCGGGACTTCTTTTCTTCTTTTCCTTTGTAAATTTCTGCCTCTGGATATGTCTCCTCTTCCTGTGTTTTTTTCTGTCTTGTATTCATAAGTGTAAGCAAACATACATATACATGATTGTCTTTGTTGTTCATCTGCTGGTTTGTGTTTCTGATTTCCTTGCAGGTGAGAAGAAGAAGCCATGTGATGCAATTTTCCCTTTTTTCTAGCCATTACCTTGAGTCAGAGCTCAGTCTTTGTGGCTCTGCTGCATATTATCTAATTGCACATAGAAATTCCTTGTGCTGCTGGTGCAAATTTGTTTGCCAGACAACATACAAGGGAAAACTAAGTGAGAGAAAGGTAGAGGAAGAGGAATCGGTGGCAATTAACATCACCTCTTTACACAGACTACTTAAAATCCTTTCACTATCAGCATAAAAAACATTCTCTTTCTCCTCTATCTCCCTTTCCCGGGCTCCCTCACTCCTTTTTATATCCTCACCAAAATACGAGTCTTTGAACTCCCCTGTTGGAGTAGAGAAGCGCAGAGGAATCAAACAGCCCGTGTCTTTGCACACTCAGACGCTTGTTAGAGAATTGCCGGTGTCAAGATGCATTAAACAGGTCAGACTAAGAGCAGCATGATGTGGGCTAATTTAAGGCATTAAACCAAACGAACATAAATGTTTTTGCCAAAAAGCCCAAAGCTATAGTCAAGACAGATTAGAGGTGGAAGCTGAGATCTAAAAAATAAACTCACTGTCAGATGTGTTACACTAAAAGCAGAAATATTACATGCCAGAAGATGCAGCCTGGTGTACATTAATTACTCATCTTGTAAAAACCTGGTTTGAAATTAACAGTTTGTGGTTGCTGGCAGCCATAATGGCTATCATTAATTCCTGTCTACTTGCTGTTGTGGTCCTTCAGCCCCTATTGTCCTTAAAGCTGGCATTAATATGTGTGTAGTGTATTGGGTTTTCATTTCTGCTCCGCAACCAATTAGAGTGACAGCAGCTCATCTGTCTGGTTCAGTGGAGCATGCCTCGGGTTCTGTCCAAACCTGACCTCGCTGCTACTCCTGTGCTCCCCACAGAAAGCCTGCATTGCCACCATACAGTACGGTTACATGCAAGGCACAATTGCGGGCAGCTATGTCAAGTGTGAGGGGGTCCTCGGGGCTTCGGTGACCCACCATGCAGGAGATTTGTTCTGAGACTTTCAAAGTGAGTTACATGGAAAGCCACTGCAGTGATATGTGTGTGTGTTTGTGTGCGAGGGGACACCCTGGCTTTTCCATCGACCAGACAAAACGTGGCACCCAAAGTAAACTGAAGCTAATACATCAAGGGCGAACCACAAATCCCTTCACTTTTAGAGGGCATGAAGTGCAAGACAATAAAAGAAAGAGAATGACAGTTATATAAAAGTTTCTTGCCTTGGCACCCTTGTTAGCAAAGAAAACATGATAGATGATGGTAGAGAAACGGGGACAGAAAGCAAGAGACATCTGTAAAGACTTTTGATGCTGGTGCGAACTGAAATACACTTAAGTGTAGTTTATTGATGCGGATGCGGTTGACTTGATGCACTGGCTGATGTGAGTTTCCTTTCAACCTGCAGCACCGCCGGATCACAGGCCCAGACTCCCTGGGGAACTACACTTTACCAAACACACCACTCAGCTATGGATCGAAATAGAAGGCGAAGGATTTTTTTTTGGGCTCTTTGTGTGTCTTTTTTGTGACTTGTATAGGTCATCTACATCTACTCAGAGAAAATAGTCTGTTAAACTGGCTGTCAACTTCACCTTACATCAGACAGACAGACACTGTTGATACATTCAGTTCTGAATTGTACATAATAGAGCAAAATGCACAGAAGTTTTGGATCTCGTGTTCTCTTGTTCTGTAGTTTTACCTGTAAATGCACCGCTTTGTGTCTTTGCAGTTGGACTGATAGAGAGATGTACAGGACTGGGGTCTGTAGGAGCAGATGATGATTACTAGGGCTTCGTGTGAGCAGCATGTACTGTTCTACAGCTGTCAGAGCATATAGGGAATCCATGGGGGGAACCTCACACCCACCCTCAATTACAGGCTCACACTGACAGCCAGCCTCTCCGCTCATCAGCCAGCCAGCCCACCCAGTCATCAACCAAGCCAGCTTCTCCTACCCCTACTCCCACTTAACACATTCCCTGCCGCTAGTCCCCTCACCAAGTTTCCAGTTAATCTTTGGGATCTCGCTCACCGTGTAGGGGGAGGCTGTAGACCAGACACACACCCTGCAGTTAAAAATGTTGTTGTCATCACTTCCTTATACCTAAACAATACAATACAGTAAATTGCCAGTGAATACCACGACACTGGGCTGTAGATTTCATGGTCAGATTTCCTGGTCTATAGAACAGGACTACCCCATAGTATAATAAGTAGTGTAAATACTAATGAAGTCTGTACTTAACAGAGCCCACAATGACGGGAGGTAACCTGTTAAGAACAGTCGTTGTATGATATGCCTATGCATTTCCGGTTACTACTGTCTCTGTCACTGTTTTTAAATCAAGTCACAGAAAATAGATCAAGTTGAAGAAAGAACACAACATACTAGCACAACGCAAAAATATAAATACTGAAAACATAGTCTATTTGCATACACTATGTAATAGGCACTACATGCAGTATAATCAACCCAAAAGCTTAGTTTCATGTTTGTGCTGTCTCATTTGGTTTTTCCTGTTTAACTTGGAAATTTACTTTTTACTTTCATGTCCTGTGTTAAGTGTAATTTAGCGTCTGTGTATGCATTTTTGTTTGGACAGAGAATACAAAGGGGTTTTCACGTACCATAAACATGCTCCCATGCAGTCCTTTAAAATCCCAACTGCAGATGACCAGTGAATTAGTTGAATGCTGATTGGTTGACAAGTGGGCCAGAATAGGGAGGGGAGCAAGAGCAGAGTTCATCAGGAACAGGAGAAGCATGAAAAAAATGAAAGATTAAAAATATTGTATGAAAAGCACAGACATTGGCTGCAGTTGACACTCTTCATTGTTTTTAATATTCGGTTTCCACTTCAGCTGTTTGTATGTTAGCTGTTCTTTCTTCTCCACGGCTAGCTGACAGACCAAAATAGCACAAACAAGAGTAGCCAACAGACCGGTTGTACCACATATTGTGTACAATGCCTCCACTCAGAACAAACACTCTCTTCAGGTAGACTGTCCCAGGACTGCCATCGTGTTACCCACACTCAAACATAAAACAAGCATTGATTTTACTTCCTGTCTTGGTCTTCCTCTGTTTATACCTGTTAATTACTTTCATCTGCATCTCATGTCCCTCTGGTTTGTCATCCCCAGTTAGTCCTCTAGGATATGCTGTATATGGCCCTGGGTCTTTATCAAGTTATCTGTTTATTCCTAACGATGTGCTGCTTTTGTGTTCTTCTGTGTCTCTTAGTTTTCTGTGGAGACACAGAAGAACACCTTGTGTTTAGTCTTTTTTGTTCACTCCTTGAATTTTGTTATTTGAATTAAAAGTAGCTATTAAATCATGCTTTTTGGTCCTTAATTGTGCCTATTACATCCTGCATTTGGGTCTTGTATATCACCGATTTCAATGGTAAATGAATTATTTTGTGAATTTCAATAATAAAGTAATAAAAGGCATACACTCCTTTTTCTATAATTTTCTGTTCCATAACCAAAATGATTTACCCATTAACTAGAAACAAAAGGAACTGAATGGTTTCACATAGATTCTGTAACATAATAAAGACAAATTACATCAAGAAATGTTTTAGGAATTCCACACATTCAGAAGTGTTATACATATCTGCATATCTGCAGTAGAAATTCTTAAATGTGAAAATGCAAACTGTCATGTGACTGCATGTGATAACAGCTATGAACAGCATGTTTTCAGATTTTCAGTCAGTTCAGTTGCTGATCATTGGAACAGAATTGACAGGTCTAGTGACCCCACCCCTAACTCCCTAGTCCCTTACCCTTCCTGCTGCTCCTGTGGTTTTACACCAGGGAATTCCAGCAGACGATAGAAGAAGGGGTTGATCTACACCACCAACAATACAGAATGCAACTCTCAGCGTGTGCTACATTGCCTCTCAATACATGCTTTTCATGTACCTCTTCACCTACACCTGTATGTCAGCTTTCATCTCCCTTTATTTCTTCTGTCCCTGCCAATATTCTGAAAGTTTAATTCTGTCTCATGTTTCTGTTTAAGTCCCACAATGTATATAAGATATATATAAATGTATCTAAAACTCAATCCCATATCTATTTATACTGCAAAGAATTGTTGGAATATCTTGATATTCTTCTCCCTCTGATATTACCACTTATTTTGTGCTCTTCTTTTCTTTTGTCCTTTTTTTCCCTCTGTCTGTCACTATGCTCTCTGTCTCCTGGTTCCCTGAAGCCCTAATCAAGGCTCTCACATAAGGCACACAGAGACAGAAAGAAGAGAGCACAGAGACTCCCAGTTCACTAATAGGGCAGAGGTTGGAATCTGTCAACTGTGGCCATAAAGTCTTTGGTGCTGTGCCTCTGACAGCATACTGCTTCTTCTGAGTAACCAGAAGACTAAAGTGCTAATTCAGATGGCACTGAACGGTCACAGGCTAACTGCTAGCGGCAATGCTATTTGGATGCGTCAAGAGACCAAAGAAGAATTCAAGTCTCTGGAACAAAAGTGTGTTGGGTTTTTTCTTTAAGAAGTCACATAGATGGCTGTTTTTCGTTTTCTTTTTTTCCCACTTCCTTTAACATTTGTTCTTTTCAGTAACTTCCACTTTCTCCCTCACTTGCTGTGGCTAAGGCTCAGCTAATTAGAATATGCAGATGTGAAGAATGAATGATTAATTAGGGTAATGCAGCGGGATTCAGAGTGCCGCCTTTTCCTTGTGGATACCAAATGACTTTAGCAGATTTGCATAGATCTTAACCTCATCTCACCGGTATAAATGAAGCCAAACAGTGCAGTGCCCACTTTGAATTAATGACTGTCTCCACAGAAGAAAAAATAAAATAAAATCATCAATATAAAAATTAGCATTAGTGCACTTTACACTGACAGGTTTGTCATTCCTAATCTGCGAAACAATTCACAGCCCAAATGTTCCAGTCACAGTGGGATTGTTGAGGAATTTCTGGGTCAACAAATGTGTTAGCTGATGTATTAGCTCAGCTTATAGCCTGACATGTTACATATAGAGTATGTTACACACATGGGGTCAGTGTGATGGATCATTTTTCCAACCTCTGACCGGTTTGATTTTCTCTCCTCTCTAATTGGGCGCAGGGGACCTGCTGGGTTCGAAGGGGCTTGTGATATGATCACACTGCTCTTGTGTTGTGGCAGCAAAACATCCAGCACATCTATGTGCACCCTTGGACATATATAATACACAATTTTAAAAATCTACGAATACACACACAGATGATGTATGGTATTTCTTTCAATAATAAGTATATGATATCAAAAAACACCAGTTTTGATCTATGAGTAAAAAAAACATTTGTCAGTTATCATTTTCTCATTAGTCGGCTTAATTTCCATGAGAAGTTGGATCAATTTAATTATAATTAATAACGTTGATGTTAATTCTTGTCTTTGTACTACTAGAGCCAGAGCAATTGTCATTTAGTCAAAGATGAACCTTGTGTTAGCTGTCTAATTTCAAACCCTCCCCTCTGTTTCAGTGGAGCTGGTGACAAATGTGCAGCGAGACTGTATTTGAAATGTAGTCAGAAGAGATATTTCTGTTAATCTGAATTTGATAACCTCCAAACTGTGAGTACATTTGCATATTTTTAATTAAATATCTCAGTGTGGTTTTTTTCTTCTTCCCTGTTTATTTATTTTTTGATAATCTACACCAGCTTGTCACTTCCTGGAGTTCTTGGCTATAACTAATTAATATTTGCTTTGGCTTGTCAGTTTGTGTTTGTCCATTTACTCATTATTTATGGTACACTTACTTAGAACATGTGTTTCTGGGAGAGTTGGCACCTCTGAGAGAGAGTTGCTGCCCCAAGCAAAAGGAGTTTAACCCAGATATCAAAGATATTTAGGCCCAAATTGGGTTACTTTGGCACTTGCATCTCTTACTCCATCCCTATAAGACTATTAATTATTCCATTTGTTATCTGTTTATCTTCAATAGTAGGCTATGTACCAAAGGTGGCTGTAAATAAACCATTACTTAAAAAGCCCTCACATGATTCAGCTGACTTAGCTGACTGATTTCCAACCTCACCTCCCTTTCATTAAAAAAAATTGAAAGCTTTTGAAGATAATGGGTTTTTTTCCCCCAACATATCACAGAAAGCACTAGTGTGAGTTACAAAGGACCTTCATGATGATACAAATCGATTAGTTAAATTCTGTTTAGGCTAGTTTTTACTTCAAGACCATCAATCCATTTTCTTCCACTTATCCAATTCAAGTAAATTCAGTTCAATTCAATTTAGTTTTGTCATATATCACCAAACAGTTGCCTCCAGGCGTTATTCGGGATTGAGGTTATCTATGGAGATAACCATTCACACCTGTGGCCAGTTTAGAATCACCAATTAATCTAATGTGCATGTGCTTGGGGAGGAAGCTGGAGTACCCAGAGAGAATATACACACAAATGGAGAAGCTGGAAATTCCACAAAGAGGTTGTGTTTTCGAACAAAGCATGGAGTAAAGCAATGAGGCAAAGCGTGAAATGGGCACTGGTGTCTATTACCTGTTTTGTCATGGTATTGGGTTGCTCAAGTGGAAATTGTTTGATGAACGAGTATTTTCTCAAATAGGGTCTTTACCTCTCATTGTGAAGCACCTTGGGGCCACTGGTGTTATTAATTGGCACTATATGAATTGAATGAAAGTTATGTCCAGTCTTGACATGGGTTCTGACAAGTGTAAGTATAGGCCAGATGTTCCATGACACATGACTCAGTGTGGGTCAGTCTGGGTCACATTGTGGCTAAATTTTCACTGTAGTCTTGAAAGTATCATGTTGATCTATATGAGCCCTGGTTAATAACCAAAAGAATAAGACACAAGCAGTGGACATCAAGAGCCAACTTAGAATAGAGCTGCCCCCTTGTTGCATCAAAAGAAGGCAGCTGAGGTGATTTTAGAATCTAATCAGGATGCCTTCTAGGTGCCTTCCCCTCACAGATTTTAAAGGCATGCCCAGCAGGGAGAAAACCCCAGGGTATACCCTGAAGTCAGTGGAAAGATCCTATATCTGCTCTGGCCTAGAACTGCCTCCAAATCACCCACTACAAATGGGAAAATTGTGCTGGGGAAAAGGACGTGGAATACCATATTTCGGATGGATGGATCTTTTCTGTCTCTTGAGAAAACTTGTAGTACTGCTGGCCTTCTTATGTGAAAATGTGTGCGTATGTATACACCCTGTTTGAACTACATGTTCATGTTATCTGTTGCGAATTTACGTATCACTTCTCTGCAAGTATTTTCTCTGCATTTGGTTCCCTTGACCAGTCACACCTCTTCAGAATGGTTGCCATGACAGCCTTATAGCCTCAGCCACTGCAGGGCTGCCAGAGGTTTGTGTGTTTATTTTTTCTTACTTCCATTTCTGTGTTTCTACCATAAACACATTGCTAGAGAAACCAAATAAGCAGTGATAAGGTTTCAGTTTAGTTGTGTGCCTGTGCTAATGTTCTTATCTGCGTGTGTGACAGGTAATAAGGCCAAGTTAAAAAATCTCTTGCAAATTTCCTCAGCTTGATCAATAACTCATTGGTGGAGAAATGGCAAAATTAGCCTGTTCAGTATTTAGTCATTTACCATCAATATATCTTTCTGATCAGGTTAAAGTAACAATTTGCTTCTTATTGAAGTTGCTTCTCTCATTAATGTGTTACTGCTCTCTAACCCAGTGAGCTGAACCCTGTTTACCTGCATGTGTATGTACCTGTGTGCATGTGTGTGTATTGACTTGTGGTTACATGTTTAACTGTAATTTCCAAAGACATGCATTGTTCACTTGGACAATTTGCTTCATAAATGGACTTATTGGTTTGTATGAGTGCCCGACACAGAGAGCACAGAAACACAAAGTTACACATAATGGCTGTCAGTAACTGGAAACTCCTTCAGTCTCCACACCGCAACCTTCCACGCCAGTTCTTGTGGTATGGACTCGACATGCATTTACATTTCTCTGGAGGTGCACATCAAGTTACATAGAAGGTTGCGGCACACTTAATCACACATATGCAGGCTGAGGCAGCCACACAGTGTATCCACACACATACAGAAGATGCGAATAATGTAGAACGACTTGTAAGTGTCGCAGTGGAAAGGAATAGAACCGGAGAATAGAGGAGGTGTAGACAAAGGGGCAGTCTGGGGTCAATTAGTATTCATAAAAGACAAATGAATCCATAGCTGTAGCCTAATTCCAATTACTTTTGATCACCTAATCAATTAGAGTTGGTTAGGGTTACTGTAGCTAAATAGAAAATTAACTGCGACATTCACCATTGGCGTCGAGATGACTTTTCATCAGCCCCCATATCGGACATGTTAATTTCCTCATCAAGGTGTAGAATGGAAGGATATTCGCCTGCCCGGTCAAAAATGCACACTACTGCACACACACACATATGAAACCACACACAGTTATTACAGGCCCTTTATTAAATATCCCCGTGGCCCCTTAATAGACAAATAGCATCTGATTCTATCAAGCAGAGTAGAGAGAAGAGAGAGGGAGGAGGGAAGAAAATTAACGGAGTCCTCGGTGGCAGAGAGAATATGCAGCACTGAGTAAATGAGTAATTCAGAACTGATTGATTGTATGAGAGAGGTTGAAAAATGGAGAATAAGAGCGTGCAAAATAGGTAGAGATATTAGAGGGAGACAGAGATAAAAAAGGGACATAGATTGCAAAAGAGGGGGAGGGAATGTAACAGAGGGGAAGAAAATGGACGATGGAGATGTGATCGATGGATAGCTCGAGAGAAAGATTCAGACAAGAGGGAGATAGAGTGCTAGTCACTTCCCAGATCTTAGGTTGATGGTTATTAAGTTTACACTTCTCTACATTCTGTATGTCTTGTGTTACCGTTACTGCACCTTTTCCCATTTCCATCTCTAACCTAATTTAAGTTCAGCCATTGCCTCAGGCTTATGGAAGAGGAGTGGCAGCAATATCAGGTCAAGCCTGGGGAGGAAAAAAGCCCAGTGGTTAGTATTCCCTGAGTGCTAAAGCCACAGGGTCTGGAAGGAGATGGAGGTGAGAGGGTGCTTGGTGGGGGTAGGGAAAGGATGTCTGGAGGATATGTCTGTGTATACTTCTAAAAAAAATTAAGGGCACACTTTTTTGATTTTTGGTGTCAAGTCAAGTTGCTCTGTTTGGAGGAAATAACACAGTGCATCTCAGTAAAGTCTTACAACTTGAATATGTCATTCATCGAGATCTGATGTGTGTTGTTATGCAAAACCAAACACTGACTTTGTTCAAATCCAAATTTAATCCAATTTTGTTCTTCTTTTTTTTTTTATCACCCTACCTCAGTGTATTTGTGGTACCCACAACGAGTAAAGAGGAAACTGTTACTTTAGGTTTTAATATTGTCAGGTCCAAAAAATTGCTGACCTTTTAGCCACACTAGCAACATTTCTCTTGGGCAGGTCTGGATTGGGACAAAAATTCGACCCATGCCTTTTTGGACCAGGCGGTCCACTGTGATCATCCAAAACAATGCAGATGGTCCAGTTAAATATGTGCACATGTCACGGTTGATGATGGCCAACCGTGGGGAAGTGAGGAAGGAGGACCCAGGCGCGGAGCTCTGAATGTCAGCAGTGCGTTTATTTACAGTGAATGGACAAACATAACAATAAATCCTCAGTGCACTCCCGACTCCCGTGACGTGTCTTCTTCCCAGTGCTAGTGTTCCTGTCTCCGCTTCACCGTGATGAGCACCCCGTGCTCGCTGTCCTCCCGTCTCCCCGCTACTCCTGGGAACATAAGAGAGAGGCAGCCGTCAGACACACCATAACGCCGCAGACTTAAACTAGGAACTTGTCGAGAGACTAACGTGAAGCCACGCAATGATCCAGCGTCGGAGAGAGTTCCACCACACTCTCAAGTAGCTCCTCCGACGAGGCCTGATCAGCTGCAGGTGTATCACGGTCTTCAGGTGTGGCCAATCACCTGCCAGGGCCACACCCACCAGGCCTGAGGGTGCCTGTAAACGAGTGCTCACAGAAACACCTGCATCCACACACATATATCTACAAGCAGGGAGAACGAGGGACAGCAATACCAAAATACATATATTATAATACCAGTCCATAACTGCTCAGGGTCCCTGGGTCGCTGAGACCCAGGACCCTGACAGCACATGTTTGTGCAATTTTTAAAATTTGTGCAATTCCTTAAAGCAATGGTAAATCTGAGTAATACATGCAAAAATGGGAAATGGAATAATAGGTCAAAGTAGCCATTCATTTTTTACTGAATCCTTGATTCCTAATTATGTCCCTCCATCTATTCTCTTACCACATTAATTATACCTGCCTCTAACGCTTCCCTACACTATTTTTGGGACTGCTGTCCCTCCTCCTAAATATCTTGACTCATCAGCTCAGAAGTGCATTGATTACCAGTCCTGCTCTGCTCCTGGGATGGCAATTTCAAATTATTCCCTACTTCCACAAATTAGCAAATCACGTTATCAGTAAAACATATCAGCATCTAGTCATTTAAAAGAGATATTTGTAAGGGTGATATTTAGTGGTTTGCATGAAGAAACATTTAAAAAAAGATTATCGCTGAAACTGTCACAGTTTTTTCCTTTATACACAAATGAAAGTTAAATTTCTAATGTGACCATATGCCACATGGCCAGAGTGCAGCGGTGCTGTCTACTGATGCTGGGCCCAAATTCATTGGTGATATACTGAGACTATGTGGAAATTTTGTGGATTAACTAAGCAAAGTCTCAAAATTCTTTGGGAATCACTGGTGCTGTGTCCTACAGGGTAAAGCGAAGCAGGGCCATTCAGCTTGTTAGAATTACAACTTTAAAAAGACAGCATCTGCAATAATGTACATCTCTGCACATGACATAGATCATTTGGACACCTGTAAAGTCCCCAGTAATGCTGAACAATATATTGAGCATCGTCTTGCCTCAGGCAAGCCATGAAGTTAAGCTCAGTGCAATCGCAGGAGATTAGCTGATCTCATTCCCACCCCACATTAGCTGATGGCTCAGCTGACACCCTCCTACACATCTAACTGGTAAATCTCATAGAGGGCACCATTTAAGCTGCTTTACCCCAATTGCAGTTGCTACACAACTGCAAGCCACTTTGTAACCCACTTCCACCATAGGTGCTCCTTCCTTGCCATTACTGGCATCTTCAGTCTCATGTCTGAGTAGTTAAAAAAGCTTTAACTGTGTGTAGCTCACATCTAAACAGATGTTGGCATGAATTTGTTTTCATTCCTGCAGATTCATTTCTTTCTGCCCTCCATGTCTTGCCCTGTCTCTAATTTGTCTCTCTTCTCCTCCCCCTCTATGTCTCAGCCTCTCTCCTGGTCTTTGAGGCCAATGGCCAAGACAGGCTTGCACGATGCAGTATTGATGTGGACGGTTAGTTAGCTCTTCCTCCCCATATAGTCCTTCCTGTCTAATTAGTGTCGAAGGAGAAGGGTATGAGCCGTGTGTGTATCTGTGTACATGTGTGTCCTAGCCTCTGCTCTCTTATCTCTAAGCTCTCATTAACCAGGCTTTGTTTTCCTTGGCTTCATTAGCATTCCCGTGACAGTGGCTCTTACCTCAGTATGAGGCTAAATGCTAGGCTAAACGGTACCCATAAGAAGTGAGTTTGCCCCTTTTCATTAACATTAGTCTGTTTACATTGGCTGTTTGTGTGTGCAGTGACACAGCTTTCCTTAATAGCTCTTTAGCAGTACCTCTACATATGTAAGTGTTTGCTTTAGCTGCTCTGCTTTAAAATTGTGGGAGACAAATCTTTCCTCAGAATATGTTAGACTGTAGACACCCTTGGGTGAATTCACATGTCTGTGCCCATGAGGAATCCTGACTTGGGTATTAATATGAAGACAGCATCTGGACATGTTTCCTCCAGGTGTAGGACACTCTCTGCAGTCTTTAATATCACTCCCTTGCCAGAATGCAGAGAGGAAACAGAGCAAATAGGAATACCAGTAGGGTTGCTGATCTTCGGGGGAGGTGGGGCCAGAAGAAGTAGAAAAATGGAAAATGTATGAGAATAGCAGGAGGGAGAGATGGGGTTGTTTTAGGGGTCTCGGTATATGTCATTATTGAGATGAGGTCTTCTCTGGGGAGAGTATAGCCAGTCGGGACTGATATATAAAGGAGACCAGAGTGTGACAAGAGGAAACCTCTGCTAAGGTGGTGCAGGAGCAAAGGGTCCAACTCCCATCCATAATGATCACCATGGAGACCATATAGCAGCAAGATGAAAAAATAGGTATGTTCAGCAGTATCCAAGGCTTTCCTCCACCCATTCTCTACCCCCTTCTCCCACTAATAAATCAGTCACCACCCAACAACAATAAACAGGACTACAACTATAAAATTCAGCCATTGTAAACCCATATTGGTGTTTTTGTATATTCTCTGGTTAACTACAATTGTGTAATATAGCTTTTACTTTTCTCACTACAAGAATATAATCAGTATGCTAATATAATTTTAATATAAATTTTGACAACACATTGCTGTGTCATTCAGGTTTGATGAGATACTAAAACTACTATTGTCACTGCATGTTTGCTAAAAGCCTAAAAGGAGGAAGTGATGTAAAAAAATATTTGCATTTGTAGGATTGATTTGTGCTTGCAGATTTCATTTTTAGCTACAAATACAAACTGTTGAAGTCTCTGTGTACTTTCTTCACCCTCAAACAAATTGATGTTTAACTGCCAGCCTCATCCATAACTGCAAATATTTGCTAGTTAACTGTTTGAGGTCTAAGTACCCAATCCAAACTGTAACCCAGAGCAATCAGAATATTTCATTTTTTGTTTTAATAAATTGTTATCAATCTTGACAATCAGGCAAGAAAGAAAATAATCATTGACATTTCTGCAAAAGAGGGTTCAGGATAGTTTTCCACCTATGACAAAGACCTCAGAGGATTTACTGGAAACCTTTGTACAAGTCTTCTTTATGCAGTCACACATGGTAGATTTTTCACCCAACTGTTTTTCATTTATGCACAGCTGCACTCTTGCCTATGGATTCAGGAGCGCTTTAATTAATGTGATTTTTTTTAAAAAAAAGGTCTTAGCACATTCACACATTAAAGCACATTAAATGTGTCACACAAAATGCTTTCATACATTCAGCTACAATACTTGTGACCTTCTTTTATTTTCCGTGTGGCTGGTTGATCTTGACAGCTCTGTATACTGTTTTTGTTGTTGTTTTTTTTGTTCTTGACTTATGTTCTCTATTGAATTAAAACAGTGAAAATAGCCACACAATCAGAAACCATTACTCTGTACAGTGGTGCATTTTTAATGTTATATCAGTGTATGATATTCTAACTTTTCTGCATGGTTACTCCATTTAGAGCACATGGAGTTCCCTGCACCAAAAACCGGGGCCTGTTTTAATGAAGGTGGAGGGTGTTTTATTGATGTAATGCTACTGTCAGTCCCACTGCAGCTTTAAAGCAAGGCTAAAGGAGATTAATGGGAGAAAAACTCTTTAACTATCAGAAACACTGTTTCATGTCAGCTTTACTGAATGTGTGAGTACTTCAAAATTAAAGAACGTGGGCTTTTTCCGATGCATCATTTTGTACCACTGTTAAAAGAAACATAACAGGAATCTGTTGTTGAAGAGACAGAGCTTTTTCAGCAGGCAGTTGAGTAAATCATCCATGATGTGCAGCCACAAGACATGTATTTTGAGTAAAAGCTGTCTCCTCTGTCAGATGAATATTGCTCAGGGTTTGAGTGTGGCGAGACAGATGTGAGTAATTATAAAGAAAGCCGTCATACTTTCTATCCATCCGTCCATCCTTCTCTTTTTCTCCCCACCCCCTCTCCTCTTTCCTTATCACCGTTCATTCCGTTCTCTCTCTAAACCGCCCACTTACATTTTCTATCAGGAGCCCAGTGCTTACATATCCTTGCAGAAGCTGAAGTGGTCATTATTCACAGCTTAGCCCATCACTGTTTGCTGTGAAATAGCTCACAGTGTGCTAACATGCGTTCAGAAATGCAATTAGCATAGCGATTAGCACAGCTATTTCACATGTTAACCCATCCAGCACCTCTCTCAGGACCCCTACAGTCAGACCTGACAATGCACCCATGCAATCATTCCCTCTGAGGTGGAAATACTGTAAAACGAACAAGGATATGTGAAAGGGAATTGTGTGTCATAAATACACAGCATGTAAGAAACTGCACAGAAATGCAGTTCCCATTTCTCCTTTGCTTCCTACCTGTTTCATTTTCCTTTTTTTTCTCTGTGGCCCTTCCATTTCAGCATCATGTAGTCCTTATCTCTGTATCAGTTTGGCCTCTTTGTCCACAATATGTCCCCAAGGATCCTTTCACTAAATGGAAAACCCCTCACTGATGGAATTACACACGTACACACACACACACACACACACACACACACACACACACACACACACACACACACACACACACACACACACACACACACACAGGCAATATAACAATGTTATCTCAACGGCATGCCCAGTGACCCCTCTTAAAAGATCCCTGCCATGGCTGTATAAACATAACCTCAGTAATTCACTCACACACTGCACTCAAACACACACGCGCACAGACACACAAAGAGAAGGTCTAAATAATTTACGGGTAGAGACGTCTAGCCCCTAGCATGAATAAGTAAGAGGCAGCCTACTGGCCTATTGCACCTCTCTCATGGCCCCTCTGACCACGTACACAGTTTAATCAGCTCATAAATATTGCATTGCTTGCTTACTTGATAGTGCCACTAATTCATTCATGTATTCATTTTTGTTTTCATTTAACTACCACTTAGTGAGTTCACAAAGTGTAGTGTTAAGACAGAGAGTAGAGATACTTTTTCACATGCATTCGAACAGTTGAATTGGGAGAAAATGCATATATTTAAACCACTGAAGCTGTAATTAAGCACCTTTAAACTACACCGTGTCTCTTATAATTTGAGTTTGACTTTTATAATTTTTGACTGAGAATTACAGACTTATTCTAACAATAGCTAGTGCTTATTTCCAGCTCTGTAGTTTTTCATTCGTGGACAGGAATAGCATTGCATGATTTACAGTTCAGAGTAATGTTTATTCATATTATACTTCATTTTGGTGCAGCTGCACAGTTCATCCACTATCTCAAATAAGTTCTTTAACCCTCGCTTTAATTGAACGTTCTTCTGATTGGCTGCACCTCACAAATAGGTTTGAACAGCAGGTGTCTGGGGCTTCTGTGCTCACATTCTGTGGTAAACATTCCATGCTTAATATCAACATCAAAGGAAATAGGGAAAAACATAAGAAGTCCACTTTCAAGGGAGCTGCAGACAGATTAGGAAGACTAGCAGCAATGTGCCGACCAGAGACCGCTGAATGTCAATGAAATCTGGCAAACTGTAATGATTAGAAGTAATTGGTAGCAATACAATGCATTTGGGAGCATCACCGATGACCCTATGATGAGATCAGAAATGTACAAGAGGATTACCTATGTAATCAGAGCCTGAAATGGCCACTAGCAACCAAATATGAGTTTACAATGGCCAAAAAATAAAGCTACTTTTGGCTGCTCTCTTATTCTCAAGGGGCCGCCACAGCAGGTAACTCTGCGCATTGGATTTGGCAGATTTTTATGTTGGATGCCCTTTCTGACGCAACCACGAGGGATTTGTATCTCCTCCCAGGAAGAGACAACACAATAAGTGATTTGCTTTATATGTGGACAGTGCTTAAAGGAATTGTTCATTTCCATTGTTTCCAGTGTCATTTTTTATTCTTGGATTCCATGAGATTGTTTGCATGATTCACTGCTTAAAAAGACTTTTTTTCATGCAGTACCTCAATGCATCCACTGTCTGAAACAAGCTACAGCCAGATCTGTGATGGTCTTCTTAAGGATATCCCATCTGATATTCTGAAGAGCCAAAAGTAGAAAAAACTGGCAGAAAGGTAGTGTTAGAGCTGTCTTTTGACTTGCAGGGATTACTTGCACAATGACCTTATGTTTACACATTTTTATGTTTATTGTGTGTATCATCCATTGTAGAAGTATATAAATGTTAGACAAATTCAGCTATGTTTTCACAAAAAACAAAGACTAAAGATTGAAAGCATTTTGTTCTTTGGACTCTTACAAGAGAGTTAAAAAACAGTTAATATTATGTGCACACACTTATTGCATTCCACTTTTTGGATATATAAAATGACCCCAAACATGACAAAAGTTAACCTAACTATGATGTTATATTGGCTGATTTTTTTATTTTATTTTATTTGTCCTTTATTTATCCAGGTAAAAAATCTCATTGAGATTAAAAATCTCATTTTCAAGAGAGACCTGGCATCATGACAAAAAAAGTCAAAATACGCATAAATACAAATCTCTTATAGTAAAATAAACATGCATCTACAAACAGCACTGCTGAAATTCCTTCATTAAATAGCTTGCCAAAGTTCTTTAACTCACTATCAACATATTGATTTTCTTCATACATAAAAGTTGGCTTTTTAATTAGACGGTACATTTCCCAAATTGACACTAAACTTTTAAGTGATATAATAGACACCGGAGACTTTTTACATTCAACACACAAAATGCAAAACAATTAGTTTAACTTAGAAATCAATTCAAATAGTCCATAATGAATTTACCTCCATAATCCATTGCTTCATCTCATAGAAGAGTGTGCATGAAATCAGCAGATGGATAGCTGGCAGTTAAAGTTTAATAGTGCAGTGTTCCCTGTCTGTTTAGAAATAAACTGTTCATCAGAGCTTCAGAATTAGCTCATCAAAGGTCTGATGGAGGGCTCAGTGAAGCCAAAAGCACAACCACAAAGGCACCCAGAATGTGGGCTACCCTAAACTACTTGTAGATAATGACAACTTTTAGTTTAGCAAAGAACCAGCTTGCTTAATGTTGAAATAATAAATTTTAAATTGATTTTAATTAAAGATAAATGACCAAACACAATTAGCAAAAGCAAAAACACTGTAGTTTCCTCTGTTACTAACACATTGCATATATATTTTTATAAGTTTTTACTCACTCACAATGTATTACAGACCTAAATAAACTAATTAAAATACTACTTTATGATAAAGTATTTAACTGAATAAAGTTAACAAGATTCACTGATAAGGAGTGTTTTCTGAATTTTGACATAATGTTATTGGCATCTAACTTTGTTTGTTTCTTCCAGCTGTTTAGAGAAGTCTTTCTCCTGAGTTAATTACCTAACTGTTGCATCGGACAATGGCAAGATCCATTTGGTAAATATGTAATTATGAAGCAGGAACTGTAATTATAATTACCTATATACCTTTAAAGAATTTGCCACAAAATGAAGACAGGTTCTAACTGCAAAAGATACTGCAATCCTTCTTTTGGACAGATGAGATGGCTGAAGGGTGGAGTTACAGTTTACCTGATTTCTTTTCAAAAGTGTCCAAAGTGTGTGTGGACGCACCATAGCCATAGCTGCATATAAAATCTAACTTGATTAATTATCAAAAAAACTATTAAACTATTGGGAACAAGGTAAGAAAGCTTTGACTATGTGTTGTACTGCCACATTTTGCCCATAATGCATGATATTGATGTGGTGGGCATATCTAAATAAAGCTGTAAAGAAGAATAAAGAAACCAGCAATCTTACCAATATCTGAAAATGGCTTCTGTTTCTTTTTCTCCTTCTCTCTTATTGTGTGCGAGTGTCTGCACAGCAGTTGCATAAATCATGTTCAACTCTTAATTCACTGAGAAAAACCTGTCACATCATTTTCATAAAGTTAGGCTGCTATTCAACTCTTCTTTATCCCCTCACTCAAGTGCCTGTCCCCGATTTCGACCTATCTGTCTCCGCTGGCAGAGTTTGCTGCTCTGTTACATTCTGAAAATTTAATGGTCAGGAGGACATCCTTGCTCTAGCAGCACAGATCGTGACAAATAGGGAAGGGAGCGGGGTTGTGGGGCTGAATAAGAGGAAAATCAATGAGCGAGAACATTTTTATTTTTATTTTTATTTTTTGCTTCTTGTCTTTTTGTTCTTTTTCACATTTCTTTCTCTCACACTTAATTTCTCACAGTAGAGGGTTCTTCTGTTCTGCAGATATCTCTGTGATTCGACTGTTGGTAATTAAACTAACCGTCTGAATGACTGATGCAGATCTAGATAAAGGACTTATCCGTGGCTCCCTTTCACAGAAAAATCTTTTGGAGCAAGTGTAGAATGACAGTTTTAAAACTTGACTAAGGTTCTCCAGAGCAAATCTCTACTGTACATGTATAATGTATGGTGATATGTAAAGCAAGAGAGCCATTGAGAAATACTAAGGCAAAAGGTGTAAGAAGAGTGAAAGAGACAGATAAAGAGGTGAAGGGAAAATGACTATAGAGAGAGAGGTAAGGGGAGAAAGAAAGTGAAATAGCGTAAAACGCTGAGCACAGGGTGCTGCATGTTGGCGGGTATCAGGGGGAGTATTTGGTGGCTGGGAGCCAGTATGAGTGAGATGAAGGGAGGCGAGTCTGCAGAGCCAATAAATTACGGGCCTTCAAGCCCCACTTTACATTAATGGAATGTGCAGCGCTGCTCTCTCCAGTCTGCTGCTGAGATTAAAGAGTAGGGAAATGGCTGTGGACAGGCTCTCCCCAGCCTGGGCTCTTGGTGTGTTATGGGCCCAGAGAAATTCACAGAGTGGCCCCATGGTGCACATGCCCACAAAGCAGTGAAGACTCCACATATAGGTCTGGACTTTGCGTTTTAGTTGTAATATCACTACAACAAAACCTCCCAAGCATCTTTAAATTGTCATCACAAGCTATTGGCTTTTGGGTGCTCTCAGAGAATTTTCTTTTTCTTTTTTTAGAATCCCCCTCATGTTGGTTGTTTATGTGAAATACTGTATTAAAGATCAGTTTCCAGGAAAGTCAACCTGGATACAGTGCGGTACTCTGAAGATTTCTTACAGATTATGTGGGATAAAGTGTGCGAGTACCAAAGAATGGCTGAAGCATATCCACCTAAACCCTGCTCTCTTTCAGCCTCTAAACCCATTACTCCACTATTCATCTCTCAATTGAACTGTGCCACTGCTGTGTCTCTGGCTTTCTCCTGGTGGCTTTACACTTGTTTGATGTAATCAGATGCATCTGGGAAGATTCAATTAAAATGCCGTTGCCTTTCTTAACTACTTCTCATTGCTTGCATGTCTCCTGCCAGTCTTTTAAAGTGATTACACACAATTATTTCAATTAGATGTCAGGAAGTAGTGCCATCATCATCAGACAGTAATCAGGTTGTGGAGGAGCGGTGGGAGACATAGAGCGACAGCTCCTCTCATTCTCTTTCATTAAACATGGAGGAGAACATTGCTGTGCATTTTCTCTTTTCTTTTATAGTTTCCTTCTATTTTTCCAAAATGTGGCACACTTTTAGAAATGCAAAAAAGACACTTTTTTGCCCCCTGCAAGCTGCTATCATGTCTGCTAATGAATGAAATCCATTTCTGGATCACTTTCTGAGAGACGGGTGAAGCTGAGGGATCGAGTGAGACACAAAGGAACAGGCCTCTCGTTTTCTCCCGGACAGAGCCAAATACACAGCCTTCTGGCTATGCTTTCCAGTGGGGAGCAGTCAGTATGATATGAGCTCGTCTCATTTTACAGATAATTTCAAATTCAAATTGATGTTAGCACGTGGAATGACATAGATACATGCCATTCACCCCCACGACCAACCCACCCCCTACCCATTTTTGTCTTGCTGCTGGATTCACATATGCACTGCAACTCTGAGACATTAACCGGCAAACCTTTACACAAATGTGTGAATCAGTCAGACAGGATATTCAAATATTATACCCTACCAACTGTCTTACACAAAACTGATATAATGTGTGATTGTACTCATGGGTGAATAGAGCAGATTATTGTCCAAGTCCTCCTGCAAACACTTCCCAGGTATGTCTCCTTACCTAAACCCTATGGGGTATTTCCAGTTATCAGAATGCATATATTGCAAACTATTGCCCGTGCTTTGTTTTCTCCTAAGTATATGCAGTCAGTTATTATTAAGCTTTGAGTAAAATAAACAATATATGAAAAACAGCAGTCCTAAGATTCTTGCTAATTAACATTTATAAAAATACAAACAATAACAGAGAAGTTTCTATGTCTTTGTATGTTGTTCAGCAGGAGCTCCTGCGTGAAGCTGTGTGAGATGTTTATGGTGGTCTGTGTTTCTGTTGGAGCTCCAGAATGCTTGGGGAGCAGAATATGCCATAGCAGTTCCTATGGGACTCTGGTATCGTAACAAAGCTGCTGTGGCCCCTTGTTGTGATAACAGAGGCTTTGCAGGAGGAGACATGCACAGCATAATGAACAACCTACCACCACTGCAGCACACGGTGCACATACACTCATTTACACCCATGTACACGTACATACAAGGTCAGAAGCGCACTGGTGTGTCTTTTTCCTCCTATATTATTTCACACACACGATAATCAACAATACACAAAAGTGCATACACAGTTATGAGGCAGCTCAGACCTCTGCAGCACATGCTTGGTTGCTTAGCCAAGGCCACGCTGACTGCATGCCTTAAAGCAGCATCAGTATGCTACAGGCATGATCCGGTGTCTACACCTCTCTGTTCTCCCTCCCTTCGTCCATCTCTCTTTTACGCCTCCTTCTCGGTTTTACATCTTACCTGCACCACTTTCTCCATGCAAACTGGGCTCTAGTATCCTCTCTGTTCCTGGTTGCTCCTTCTCTAAGTGTAAAACAATCAGATCAATTGTTTTAGCTAGCCCAACTGCTGTGTATTCATCTTTTTTGCAATTTTCAACCTTCTTATTTATAAATTGTGTGTATCTTCTTCTACTCCCTCACTATTTTATTTCTGTTTCACTCCTTTGTCTGTTTGTATCACCATGGTCTTGCTTCACTGCAGGCTGGGCTTTTGAGTTTCCAGGTCCAAGTGGAGAGCAGCATGTTTGGATAATTATTCCGTTAGGATCAAGCCATACTGGTTAATGTTGTCTTTTTTGTTTGTATTGTAACCAGGGAATGGGGCCATTAATTGCCCCGCTGATGGCTGTCATCATCCACACCCCTCTAAGTCCGACACACAGGGGTTGACTGTGTGTGTCTGTGTGTGTCTCAGCGGGTGTCTGATGGGAGGGTGCTCAAGTGTGGAGGACTCATCATGGGTTATTAGGAGCATGCAGGGGGGCCATCAAGCGTGAGAGATAGAGAGATAGAGGCAGCAAAGAAATGAAAACAGAGAAAATGGTTAAAAGTGAATAATTTGTAAAGCAAACTATTGCTGGAACGGAACTTTAGCTACGATGAAGTAGCTTCCTGCTCCTGGGGATACTTTTTGTCATTTTGGACAAACTTTTGTTGCTATGAATACTGTGTTTTGGGGAAGACAATGAATAAAGTTAGATTTATGGTCAGGACTTAAGTAGTTGAATGATACAGTTTTAATTTTGCATCTGTACACAAACATTTTCAATTATTTTCAGTGAAGAAAGAAGACCAAGATACCCTGTACTCTGTATGATGTCACTGAGACCAGACCGGACCCACCCACCATCTGTTTAAGTCTTTTGTTTACACTTAGCAGTCATTCAGAAGTTATTAAAGTGGGAATGGCCTTTAAAGGAAGAGAAACTAAAAGGACTTCTTTTAGTCAGTGAATAAACTCGGGGACTGCGGCATGAGGATAAATAAGAATTAAAACCCCAGCCAGACAAACTAGTTGATGACAACAGTCATGAGGGAAAAATGAGTATTGCAATTGGTCGCTGGCATTTGCAGTGAAATCAATTGCTAAAGCCCCAGTCATGCAGCACTAGAGACTGGTCATCGACCCCCCTGGACCCCATGATAACCAGTGGTTGCTAGGGAAAACTGCAGTTGTTGAGAAAATGGGTTACTGAAAACCTCCTTGCAACTGTTTTGGTCACTAGAAGCTGCCCAAAGTTTCTATGAAACACTACAATTAATGTATCGAAGAGCAAGTTAGGGTTAGTATCTTCCCCAAGTGTGGAGCAGCCAGGTATCAAATAACCAACCTTCTGATTAGTAGATGACCTACTCCATCTCCTGAGCTACAGCCACCCCTTGTACACGTCATCCTTCTAGTTTTATGAGTGTATACCTGCCAAAAATCACCAGCAGCTGGGTTCCACTCGCAGCCTTTCTTGCCCGTTGCCTCTGGGTTTGGCAAACTATTTGGTTCACTGGATCATGAGCACATCTTTTGCTTCTCTGCACCCTTCTCTTCTTCATTCTGGTACAAATTAGTCTTAGTTATGTCTGTCCAAAGACTCTTATTCTAGATGTTTCGAGGAATCTAGCCTTTCTCGGTCTTCAGTGTTACCTGTAGTAAATTATTAAGTGTATTAGTTCATGACTTGGTGAAGATTTTTGCCCACCAAGGAAATAATTCTGTGGTCCTCGCTGTTGTCTTTAGGCTCCTTTGGTATTTCTGGTGTGCTCAGTGCATTCATTCTTTTTAAAAATAAACAAAGTTTCATCTAGTTCTTTAAGAGATCTGCTTTATTTTAGCCTTCTTTCTTTGCATCAACACTTTTGGAATGGTATATTAAGAGTTAATGTGAACAGATCCTTAATGCATATTCAACTCAATCTGTAATGGAAAAAGAAAGGTGACACCTGGCTATGAATCTGCTTATCAGTTATTTGTCTGATCAATTTCAAGTCTGTAAAAATGGAGAAACTTTATAAAAATTGCGCTAATTAACAGTTAAAACAATATTTTATTTAAAACCAAATAACACAGGCATTCTTTCCAATTCAATTCAGTTTTATTTATATTGCACTAAATCACAACAACTGCTGTTTCCTCAGTGGTTATGGCGTCTGTCCTCACGTCTAAGTCGTTGGCTTGGTCGGGTGTGTTGAAGACAAATGAGCTAGTGGGGGGGGTACTGATTCAGGGCCATAACCACCGAGGAAACAGCAGCTGCTATCAAATTCCTGAAAAATGGCAAAGTGCCAGGTCTGGACATGGTGTCTGCGTAACTGCTTAAGCACGGCGGACAGTGCCTCATCAATGAAATAACGGACCTTTTCAATTCATCCTGGTCATCGATGCGAGTGCCAGAAGAGTGGCGAAAAGGAGTCATTATAAAGCTCCCCAAAAAAGGCAACCTGGCAGACTGCAACAACTGGCGAGGAATCACACTCCTTTCTGTTCCAGGCAAAGTGTTTAGCATTGTCCTCCTCCGAAGACTCCATAAGGCGGTGGACCAGAAACTCCGGGAAGAACAAGCCGGATTTCGCAGTGGCCGGTCATGCATAGAACAGATCTTCATCTTGCGTACCATCATCAAACAGAGTTTGGAATACCAACAGCGCCTCTCAATTACTTTAGTCGATTTCACAAAGGCATTTGATAGTGTCCATCGAGATTCTCTCTGGAATTTTGCCCGGTCATATGGCATCCCTGAGCAGCTTGTCAAAATATTCCAAACTCTCTACCTTCATTCCAGTTGCTGCATTCGCACAGAGGAGGGCTACACGGATTTCTTCACCATCGAGACCGGTGTGAGGCAAGGGTGTATCCTCTCTCCCTTCCTCTTCCTTCTTGTCATCGACTTTGTTATGCGGAGTGCCATGGACCAAGATGGCTTTGGGATACCCTGGCATCCACCAACACGCCTGAATGACCTCGACTTCGCAGACGACATCGCTTTGTTGGCCGACATCCAGAAAAACATTACTACTATGACATCATGCTTGGAGCAAGAGGCAGCCAAGGTGGGCTTACGGATCAATGGAAACAAGACCAAGGTCATGAGGATAGCTTACGTGACGACACGGGAACCCATTAAGGTAGGACTGGAGCCATTGGAGGAAGTGAATCAATTCACCTACCTGGGCAGCATCCTGGCAAGTGATGGAGATGCTGAGAATGACGTTGTGTGTCGAATTGTAAAAGCAGGTGCGGTTTTTCAGCCCGGCCGACCTGGTCGACCTCAAATATCGATCTGGCGACGAAGATTCGCCTGCTCAACTCCATCGTTATACCTACCGCGATCTACGCTTGTAAGACGTGGAAAACATCAGCCAGAATCGCCAAAAGACTCAATGTGGCCCAGCAGCTATGGCTAAGATGGATCCTGGGGGTCTCCTACTGCGACCATGTCACCAACGAAGAAGTACACCGTCGAACTGCCACACGTCCCCTCCAGGACATTGTGACTGAGCGGCGTGTGCGCTTTGGAGGCCATGTTCTATGTCAACCCCCACATTGACTGCCTAAGCTCGCCATCACATCACATGGAACCCACCCCATGGAAGACGCAAACCAGGTGCCCCCAACATCAACAACCAAACGACCCTATTTGAGCAAGCACTTGGCAACAATGGGAAGGAAAAACTCCCTTTTAACAGGAAGAAACTACCATGGCGTTATCAGAGTAATTTTCTCAGGTGTTGCAAAGGTACTCAAACCACAGAAGGCATTGCATTACTGATCTAACTGGTTTGGGTCGGTTGGGGGACAGGAAAAATCACTGCACGTAGATAAAATGTGAGAAGAACAAGTGGCGCTGCTGCATTTAGTAATGGATTTGAAATGGTTAGATCATTTTACACACACACTTACACATATAAACATATGGTGCACACACTGGTCGCCGTCATTGGCCACTGTTAATTTCCTGCGACGCACATCACAGCACATGAAGACAGATAAGGATAAAGGATAAGAATCTAGACAGCCTTGTACGCCATGATTAATTTATTTCATATTCTGCTTGCCTAGAATAAATGTGCAGTTAATATTTTATATTCCTATGTCTTTCCTCATGATTCCAACATGATTATGAGGGAGACACATAGTTGGTGTGCATATTTGGGAGACGAGAGAGCGAGAGTGTGAAGGAGACAGAATGAAATCATACGTTCTGTGAATCGCATTGTTAATGCTCTTTGTGTCTGTGCAGTGTTGCTAATGTGACGTTTAAGTAATTGAAATTGAAAACAAAATTAGATTGAAAGAGACAATTAAATGGGAACAGGAGATGACTGGAGTAGAAGAAGACTCTGAGGAGAGAGGGAATCGCAGCATTACCATATGTAGTTCAGTGTGGGGGAGGAAACAAGTCCTGACACAGTTCTTTTGTTTGTGCATCTAAACAATGCAAGAATAAATAGAATGAACCTATCTGTCTTTATTTTTTAAGCTTTTCAGTTTATCAGCAAGAAAATAAACTATATAGTTTAGTATTGTAGATCAGGCGAATTACTCTTTCGGCCTGAATAACAGGCTGAATACATACATACACAGAGATAAAGAGAGAGAGTTACAGATTTCATATAAAGGCGCATTAGGCGAAACAAAACAGTCAGATAAATCAAACTTTACTCAACTCATTCTTCTTGCTTCCTCCCCTTCCGTATCATTGATTCATTAATTTTGAATTCTCTCGCAGCTGCTCTATTCCCATGTTGTTGCAGTAAATTAATGACTAACCGCGTTTTGTGGATAGATTATCTCAGTTGTTCTCCTGACTGAAGTTTGGTCCATTTACAGCATCCTGCCATGCAATTGCATTTGTCCCTAACCATCTGGAACCCTCACGTTAACTTTTGTCGAGTGGAAAAAAGTTAGTGTTTATCCTCCAGCTTCACTATTTATATTATGCTAACATAGCTGTGTCGCTAGTGATAACGTAGCATATCATTATAGACCAGCTAGTCCAACTTCAGTAACCCTACAGAAGTCACTGCTGTTTAGTTTTTTTGTCTTCATTTATGTTGGAAGTGATAGCAGAGCTGTACGTTTTAATTCTTTCAAAAATCTCTCAGTCAGAACATGGTATATCATGTTTAGGTGGACACTAGCGAGCTAACTTCCTGCTAACTTCTAACTCCGTTAAATTTAATAAATTCAGTTTTCATGGATGGCTGGATGTTAAACTTAATTGTTACACCTGGTAAAGCAGCAACGCTGATCATTTTATTAAAGATGAAATAATTTAGACAGTTTTTAACTCTCAGTGATGCCACAGTGTTCGTTTGACTTTGGGACCTGAAGCAGACAGAGTTTTGGACCCAGATTACTCCGCGAGGCTCCTGACTACGGTAGCTGTAATGCTCCGACAATCCACCAAGCGGTGCGGCTTCGTAGCTTACGAAAGTCGTACTGAAACATTTTTATGCACCACATAAAATCGGTTCGAGGTCAGTAAACACAACCAGAATTCATACATAAGGCGCACTGGATTATAAGGCGCACTGTCGATTTTTGAGAAAATTAAAGGATTTTAAGTGCGCCTTATAGTCCGAAAAATATGGTACATACAAATGTTTCCACAGATTAATGCAGAGAAATATTTTATGGTGATGAAGTCAGCATGTTGCATGTGGACCTGCATGTCAAAAAAAAGCTGACCAGTTGACCCAGCCTCTCTTTGTGAGGGAAGTTTGGATGGAAACTCTTGATCTGAACTGGAATCTATAACCTGTGCTTCAAATCCCTGCTCTGTGCCTGTAATGATGTTGAATATTAGAGTTAAAAAAGGCATATTTCTGTATGAAAATGAATAGTCTCTTTAGTGTAGACAAAGACACATGTTCCTGCCTTATTTCCTTTACATACTCTTGTCATATGGTTGCAGTAGGAGTATAGGAGCAAGTGCCGATAATAGGAAGTAAGAGCCATAGGCTGATGGAAAAGTTAATTAGAGGCCAGGACAGTCATCTCCACCTTCTGACCCATTTCCACCCCTCCCATCATCTCCATCTGCATCTGTCATTCACATTCCCACGACTGCTAATGAGCGTATTCTGAGGCATACATTATGTCTGCAGCTGTACCTTTTTCCCGGTTTAGTGCAGCTCATCTGTTTTTTTTTTCTCCATCAGAAAGAGCGAGCTATTCGTTCCCACCATGTCTCCAATTAGAATCCCCTCAATTCATGTTTCTATCATTTCTCCCTCTTCTCTCTATCCTCTTGTTTCTCTCATCTGCCGGTGTTGGAAGCAGGTTGTAAAACAGCGTGCCTTATCCAAATGGAGACGAGCCCTGCGGTCACCGTAGTTTTGTTACTGAGGCAGAGTCACATTATTCTCTTTAGTCTGCTTGTGTGTACGCTTATGTGTGTATATGTGTGTTTTGAGGCTGTGCGTGACATTAGCCTCGCAGTCACAGGTAATGATCTCATATCCCCGTTGGTGACTGGAGGCACACAAGGAGAATTATATACACACACACACACTGTGAAAGGGAAAGATGTGGAAAAGAGATTGGTATTGTAATGGTACTCTAATGGGTTACCTGACAAGTGCTTTTTCGTAATGTTATATCCCTCTCTCCCCCCTTCCTTTTTTCTCCCTCGCTCTCTTCTACAGGTGCATTTTCCCTCTTTGAGGAGCAGTGATATGGACACCAGGTGTGGTGACGCTAAGGTATGCATTCACTTCTGAGAGCACACACACTTGTGTGCTTTTAACACGTTATGAGAGGCGCTGCCCTCTCATCTTATTTGTTCAGTTCTACCTTTTATTCAGAAAGTTGACCAAAAATGTGACACTTTGAGAGAACGCTATGTACTGTGTAATACACTTTAGTGTCTGTGTGAATACAATACCCTGTGTGAAGCACTCAAATATCCTCAGTGAATGACAAAGTATGTCAGATGCACATACCATGTCTTGTTTACAGTTCTTTGTTTTGCATTTTGCTGCAAAGCTTATATTTGTTACCCTTTGTTATTGATTATGGAATTTTCAATTTACTGCTAACAGTAGAGTAAACTCATACTAAATGCTATAGACAAATTAGTACCCAAATAAAGAATCAGACATCCATGGATGTTGTTGTCTGGACTAAATGTGGTCAGCCACTCACAGTCTTTAAAAAGATGCCCCTTTGCTTTTAAATGTGGCAGTAAATGGAAAGGTGAAGAGTTTTGACAGAGACCTAAACAGAACTATAATTTTAACCATAAATTCATGCTTACACACAGTAATTTTCCATTGATTATAGGTCTGAAAGATGCCTAAATGGTACTAAGCTTTCAGAAATGGGTTAAACATTGTTTCAAAACTGAAATTTTAATATGTGTACAGAACTAGTTGTTGTTTCTTATTTTGTTTGGTTGTGAATTGTTGTGATCTGATATCCACAGGCAGCTTATCTTTTTTTCAAATATGAAAAGTACATGTAAGTATTGTTCCCAAATGCTTAGGTGGAACAGTGGTGAACTGGTAAGCAGTGTGTCATATGACATACTTGATGCCACATGGAGAAAAATCAGCCAAAGACATGGCGAAGAAATCATGTATTTAAGAACAACGTTCCATCATTTCCCATTTTTATCTCAACTTCAGTGGAATATCTTTCAATACTTAAACCAAAAAATTTTGTTAATCAAACAATTTCTGATACATGAAACTGCAAATAAACACAGCACAGTGAAGGTGGTCCCCATCCTAAAACATTCCCCTCCCTCAGTACTCCACACATGCAGAGGAGTTCAACCTGGATAGTCAGCCAGCAAAATTTTCCCCCTTGTTAATGCATGGCTTTTCAATCTTTGGCGATGATGCTGTATTTAATGTGATCCACTGACGGTTTCTTGTAAACCTAGTTTTTCATCAAGCTTTTAATCAGATGCTTAATTGTTTACAAATGTGCTACAAGTCAGAATTTATCTATTGTCATTATTACTTAAGCACGATAATTCAAAGAACAGACACAGTTTGACATCTTCAAGAAAAGAATTCATGAAAAATAATCAAAGATAGATAAATTGCATCTGTTTTTTACATATTATTTTGGAGTTTAAAAAAATTGGAAGCGTAAAAATTAATAAGAAGAAGCAAAGCATAGAAGTTTTGAAATTAGACAGGTTTTCACATGCTGTACCACACATAGGAATGTCTTTTTCTAAATATCTTTTCAGTGTCCTGCAAAAATGTTTCAATTCCTTTCACGTTTTTAACCAAATCTTAATTTTGTTTAGATGTCTGGACTCTTTTCAAGGAGCTGTTGCTGGGTTGGTGGTGGCAAATTCCCAAAGGTCTGCCTCTGCAAAAAAAAAAAAGAAAAAAGAAAAAGGAAAAATGAATGACCCAAGAAAACCCAGAGGAAGGGAAGAAAAAGTGTCATGAAGGCACCTTTTGCAAAAAATCTGAGCCTGCTTTTGAAAAATCAGTTCTGGATGCTAACATTACACTTTATACTGACCCAGGTTATTTAGCTGGTGCCAATTTGAATATAGTTTCAATCAGACAAATTATACTTGCTGTTAGATTTAACATTTCTTTAGCTTTGAATCCACCTGCTATCGGATTAGATTATGTTTTTTTTTTTTTCTCTTCTCGCAGCCTCTCACTCCCCTCAGACACACAATGATGCCCTTATATTCCTGGCTCTCAATTTTTCTATTTATACCCACTGAGATGAGCAATGAGCCCCAGGCATCCCTCACTCACTAACCAAAGTACACGTTGACTCACACTGGCACAGAAACACAATTTCTCCCTGAAACACAAGTATACACGTGTTTTGAGTTAAAGTTGAGGTGGAGGGTACAGAGTTTCATCAGCTGTGTATCTGGCCATATCTACTAAAGTAATGCAGTTAGCAATAGTGTGTAGCCTCAGAAAACACAGAGGACTGGAGTTCCTGCTGTGTCCTTGCTTTCAGCATTGTGCTTCACAGCATCAAAAGGAAAAGGCATTCTGAAAACCAATACCATTTTCTATTCTGCAATTTTTTAAACCTGCCTAGGTTTGTAAACATGAAAATGCTATAAAAGAGACAAGGCAGTCTTGGCAGAGCCATCAAGAGACATAATCCTGGAACAACTTTGTGACAGTAATGAAAACACATCCCAAAGCACAATATTTGTATTTTTTTTTTTAATTCAACAGTGTAAGCAAATTTTATATTAATCTATAAAGTCACTTGACATTTTTTCTGAATCTGACACACAGAAAATAGTGAGAAAGACACTGTGAGGTTAATACCAGTGCTATAAAGGAAACCTGTTCTGAAGTGTGTGTCTAGTAATTAACTCCAGCAATCAAAAAGCAATTAGCAGCAAACCATTAACCTGTTGTTTTTTTGTGACCTCAACTAAAAGGTGTGTTTATCACATTAAATACATCCCTTCATGCCTACATCTGCACATGTCCAGACATACTGGACAAGCTATCAAGCACAGAGGGAAGCAAAGAAAGCTTGAGTACTACTGTGTAACTGAACCAGTAAAAATGAATGAAGACAACATCCATGAGACTCAGCCTATTCTGCATTATTTACAATATTGAGCATGCACTAAAACTGTTGTCAGCTTGACTATCCAAACTTCACCTGTTATAATAGGATACTCACTAACAAGTGAGTATTTTAACTCTTCAGTACAGCTTGAGGTTGCAATATGCCAATATAATGGTATAAAAACTGATGATTTTTTTTTTACATATATTTGCTCATTGTCAGTATTTAAAAAAGCATCAAAAATGTAAAAACCATAAATTAGTATTTTATATTTATCAGAAACTGCATTAAAAACACAATATCTATAAATGTGCTTTTGTTTTTGTGTGTATATTAAAAATATTTGAGATAGCAGACACCAGTAGACACATTGCCAGTATATGAGAATGTCTGACTAGCAGGTGCTTAATATGTTTGCTCCATATTCAGTTAGAAATCAAATAAAAGGCTTTTTCTTGAATAATTTTCATGAACACAAATAAATAGAAAAATAAATCAGAGCTGCAAAACAGTCTACAAAACTGATGGAAATTAAAGCTTCACTGACAACTTAATTCATGGACATGCTGGTAATGTTATCACCACTGCGCCTGTCACTTAAAATCCTGTTAATCTTTTCCTGCTAATAACCTTCTTTAATTACTTTCCAGGCCCAAATTATGTTCCTATTATGATACATATATACATTCATATAATATTTAAGCATGGGGTTTGTGTATTTCTATGCTTGTTTTCTCATTTTTTGAAAACTCTAATGCAGGGGTGTCAAACATTAGGCCCAGGGGCCAAAATCGGCCTGCGAAAGACTCCAATCTGGCCCACTTAACAGCTTTAGAATATATGAAGTACATATATTTTTAACTTTTAACTGTCTTTTCACATGTTTTGCAGCTGTTCCTATTGATAAAGCCCCCCACCACCACCACCACAAGTAAAACTGGTGAATTGGTATCAATCCATAACATAACATTAGTATCACAGATATAAACTAATCTGAAAACCTGGTTTTGTTAGGATGCCTGGGTCGTTGACCCAGAGGTTTTTGAGTTTATTATATGATTTATCATTTCTGGGTTTCTTTGAGTTTTGTCTTTTGGTTTATGTCTCGGTGTGATCCTTAGTTGCTGTCTCCCCTGTCTGCTGTATCCCCACGTCCTGTCAGTGTCTGTGTCTGCCCTGGTCCCACGTCTCTGTTCCCTCTGGTGTAGTGCCTGCATGTGAGTCTGTGTCTTTTGTTCGGTCTGTGTTATGTGCTTCCTGTTTTACTTTGAAGGTCTCTGTCTTATCTTAGTGTGTTCAGTTTACGCTTCCTTGTCTCGTCAGTTCTGATTTGCCCCAGCTGTGTTAACCTGACAGGTTTAGGGTGTCTAGACTGAAAGTAAAGTGAGTTTAGGATGGTGGTAGGGCTCACAGCTGTTATTATAGAGGGATGGGATACCCTTTCCCCCCCCCCTCGTTCAAGGTAGCTAGAGGGCATCTATGTGTGTAGATTCCCATGTCTGCATATGCAAATGTTTTAATGAAACATGATGAAATATGATGGAACCTTTCAGAGGCAGAAGCCCTCAAAGTTACACATCCTGATAAAAGCATAAATGTGTGACATTTCTGCCTCACATTGTTGTGTTTAACCCCCTGCAGGTTGGTGCACATGCACAGACGCGCTCACACAAACCAAATCATCCCAAGTCAACTACTCGAGTCAACCTTGTTCTGTTGTGGAGAGTGCATGAGAATACATACGAGCCACTCACCCAGCTTTGAGGTCACTGCCCCAAGTGCTCAGATTACCACAGGCACCACCGGTCACTTCACCTTCCACTTCTTGTCAAGCTCCTCTCTCAACCACTCTAGGGGGCATTTCCCATTTTGATACTCTGCACAGATGTTCGTGTATACTATACCAGCCACTTTATTATAGCGTTCCATGTATGCCTTGCCTACTAGCATCGTGCACCTTGCTGTTATGTGCTGAATTATCTTAAGGGTATCTTTGCACCGCCTGCACCTGGGGTCTTGCTTGGTGTGGTAGACCCCAGCCTCTGTTGATCTCATGCTCAGAGCTTGTTTCTATGCTGCCATGATTAGTGCCTCTGCGCTGTTTTTCGGTCCTACCAACCATTAGTAGGATATTTCTATAACAGTCAATATATATATTCCTTTCTGATCTATTTTCCATCTCAAAAAGCCATCTCTCCTCATCTCCACATGCTCTTTTCCTCCCTTCACATCTGTCAGGTGTTTGATATCCTGATACATCTGAGTTATTGAAGAGTGGCATGCTTTGATAGCTGCAGTTGAACTGTGATATTTCATCTTCAGAAGGGGGTCCAGTGTCATATCTCCATGCCATCAACCTCTGCTATCCCTCTATCCCTCTCACTTTTTAGTTCCTTCTTTCTGACACACACACTCGCGCGCACACAACTCTGGATGTGTGGCGAAATACAGGAGAGAGTTGATGAGATAGGTCATTGTATCCTTGTGTGTACGTTTGGCTCATCACTTAATCTTGTTTTGTTGAGACCCATCTTGTGTAGATGGGTCTCTCAAATTCACCTCCAGACATATTGACGCCTTGTCAGAGGAGACTGTGTCATTCATAGGTGTCAAGTGATTGTAACAGTTTTATTGTATAGTCATGTGACCACAACCCGTTCTCACTCCTAAATCGTAACATTTTACGCTAGGTGACAAATCGTCAACATATTACGTTTTCGGGCACCCAAGGCGTTCCTACGTCACGACATCGGAAAACTGCGGACACATGAGAACCGTTTGGACTCAATCTACACATCTTCGCTTTTTCCCTTAAAATCGCTTTAGAAAACACTATTTCACCTCATTAAAGTGCTGGTTAAGGTTAGGAATAAGGTTATGGTTAGGTTTAGCGATAAGGTTAGGTTTAGGCTTAGGTATACGGTTATGGTTAGGTTTAGGCATAAGGTTATGGTTAGGTTTAGGGATAAGGTTAGGTTTAGGCGTAGGGATACGGTTATGGTTAAGGTTAGGAATAAGGTTATGGTTAGGCATAAGGTTATGGTTAAGGTTAGGCATAAGGTTATGGTTAGGCTTAGTGATAAGGTTAAGTTTAGGGCTGCAGTACAGGGCTGGAAACCGCCGCGTACCATAACAACGTGGAAGGTCACCTTTCGCGTTCCTCAGGAACGCCGCAGCACGTGACAAAACGTCGGGATGTTACGCCTCGGGAGTGAGAACGGGCTCGTGACCACAGTGGGCATATTTGATTGCAGTATAGAGGTACAAGACTTCGAACACATGGCTACAATTGGCTCTTTAACAAGTGAAACAACTTGTGTTCAGCAGACGCACAAATAATAATGACTCATCTCCTTTTCTGTTGGGTTGGGTTATTCCATCTCGATGGTAGTGCATCTATAACTGACACCACTGACATCACATCTCTGTTGAGTTGTGATAAGATATGATTTGACCTTCTATGCAGAAATTTCCCCAGTCACAGCTTATGTTTAACCCTGAATCTGAATTATAGCAGGTCAACATGTTAGAGGCCTCAAGGTTCTACCCAAGCTTTTGCTGAACTGACTGTCCATAGTACCACTGTACTGTGTAGCGTTTACATCAGTTCAGCTCTGCAGAACTATGCTCAGGCAATTAGAGAGCTGCTTTTGTTGCCTTTAACGAGTTTGACCAGTTTTGCTGATAATATGCACAAATTTCCATTCTTTCTGCGCTTCATTTTTTTCTTTCCCCCTTTTTTTTTTGCTCTCTGTCCCTATTTTTCTTTTTTCCTCTCCTATCTCTTTCTTTGTCCCCTTGCTGAATATGTGTGAATATCGAGAAATCCTAATCCTCTGAAATAAATATTCTTTTTGAACAGTACACTGGAGCTGACTGTCAGATCATATCCATCTGGACATTCCCATGGATTACCCTAAAAGAGTTGTATGTGTCCACGGGAATGAGTGGGTATGTGTGTGTGCGTGAGTGTGTGACAGGTGTTAGTAGAAGGTGAGAAAGCTATCTACTGATTTAGCAACATCCAGTGCTTGGCTGTAGCAGGGTACACTACAAGTCAAATGAATTTAGAATACAAAATATGAGTCAAAGTTACAATCTAAATATCTAGTAATTAACAGACTGGTACATTCTTCAATCAACAGAGTACATGAAGTTATTACTTTTTAAAGTCTGCTGTCATCATAAAGAATACTTATAGTTTAGTTGAATGTAGGTCTAATTATCTGTTGCTACTGCACCTACTTATACTGCCTACTAGTGACATGCAGTGACTTTTGCAAGCTGAAAGAAATACTGTTCCCCAACTGTTTTACAAAATATACTGTACCAGATTAAAAAAATTGTGTTGCCTGTCTTTTGTTCTTTTATATAAGCTGTGATTAGTTTGAAAGGTGAAGCCAATTAGGAGGTACCTTAAACCTGTATTCTATTCAATGGCCAGCAGTAACCTTTTGATATTTTTATTTTAAGATGAATTTTTGTAAGGCCGCAAAGTTTAAAACGAAATTTTCTGTGGAACTATAAATTCAGTTTAATTCTTATCTGGTCTGCTGGTTTTTATGGGAACCTGGTGCTACGTAAACGCTAATCAAAACATCGCCATTAGATAAACTCTTTTTTGGCATCAGTGTAGTACAAATTTCAAAGTGTTAAATATGTTGTTCACTTTGAGCAATCTGACTCAATACATTAAAGATAGCATTTAAATGAATATATTCTGTAATATGTACTGAAAAACATTTTAAAGTAACACTCCCAGCACTTCCCACATGAGGAATTATCTGTTCAACCAAGCTGAGACAGATGGACAGAGACTGAGAGCAGAGAAAGGTAAGCGAGAGAAGAGATACTGAGGGAGGATGATACGGCAAAACGGGCAGAGATACTGAAGTGTGGGAAGGAGATAGAGAAGAGGGCTCTGCATAGATAGAGAGAGCTGACTACAGTTAGCACAGGGAGCGAAAGGATGATGTTAGGAGAGAGTGGTGAGGCACTGCATGAGGTTATATGATGGGGTGAAAAGTTTAGGGAGAAATGTGAGGTGGAGAAGGAGTATTTATTATTCAAATGAGGTTTAGAAGCACAGGAGTAGATTTATGAACAATATAAATATGTCCCTGTGAACTTCATGAGAGCTACTAACATTTTACCCTTTTTATAACTACAAAGCTTGCACGATATTGAGTCACTCAGCATCACATTGTCACTCCTGGTCAAATGTCAGTATCTCTTGGCTTGAAGATCTAACCAGTAATGATAGAAAGAACATGAAGGATTGATAGTAATGAGACAAAAAATAAACGACAAAACCCCCCCCAAAAACTCCCCGAAATCAAAACACAGGGCGTCGCGTTCATGGGGATGTGTTACTTGAGGTTTCTGTGAGATGATGAAATACGATTGACATCCCTTTTAGAAGCTAAAACTTGCACAGTGGCTATAAAAAAACAACTGTGGATGGTGATAACATTTATATTTCATGGCAATAGCCAAAAATAGAATCCAAGTATTCTACCAGGAATATGCATTTTAATATATCCATGTTTTTTTCTTCTTTTAGGAGACTCTTCTGTTACCATCATATCTGTACCTTTGTTCTGGCCTAATTTAGATTATTAATGCTAGTCTCTGCTAGTCTCACACTAGTCTGAACACATCTTAAGTAATGGCTGTAGTTATAATTTGAGAGTAATCCAGTTGTTCTTTGTTGATCTAACAGATAAAGCAGTCCTCTGTATTTCTTCACTTTCTCACACAGATTCAAAAATATTAGAATATATTTTTCTTTATCTGAGGAGACCATTAATCTGCGTGTTTTGAAGAAAACTTTGAAATAATCCAAAAGGATATAGAATTTATTGCACTTAAATAAATATATGTGTTAGTATATGTGTAAATCTATGTGTAGGCATTGGTGGGGTATATATCTCTTTCCAAAGGAACAGTGATATTAAGAACTAAGGGAAGAAGAGTGAAGAAGCTAAATTGTTATTCTAAGCAAAAAGGACTTTTTCTGCATCTGATCCTGGCCAGACTGAAGTTTTCTAAGGGGTATGCGTCTGGGTGAAAAAACACTTTGTGAAAACTGGACCAGTTCTATCCGAAGCACAGTCAAGCAAACCAGAAGTTACCCACAATATCATGTGTATAAGCCTTTTGCAGAGATAGAAAAGCACATTTGAAAGTCCTGTAAAGAGAAGACTACCCAGTAATGATTTCCTGGGATAAGCAGCAGTCGCTAAAGTCCTTCTCAGGAGGTGAAACAAAGGCCAAACCCTATTTAACTGTTCTAGTGACAGTAGATAATTGGAAAAGTTTGTTAATGAATTGGAACAGAAGGGTACAGCAGCGGAAGGCTTTCTTTACAGAGATTAACAGGAGAAACAATGATGCTGCAAGATACACTATGTGGGAAAAATATTGGTCCACACCTTTTAATCTTTGAATTGAGGTGCTTTCATTCCAATGGCCACAGATGTATAAAATTAAGCACCTAGCCATGCAGTCTGCTCTGACAACTATAGTGACTGGGTTGTTCAAAAGAGCTTATTGAATCTGAATGTGGTACTGTAAGAGGATGTCACTGTTGCACGTCTTCCCTTCCAGATATTCCTCGAGTGGCTGTAAGTGGTATCATAGCAAAGTGGAATTGTTTAGGAACCACAGCAACTCAACCACAAAGTGATAGAATATATAAAATTACAGAGGAGGGCTGCTGACTGCTGAGGCACACGATGCGTAAAAGTCGCCAACACTTTGATAACTTTTGAGTTCCAAAACTCTTATAGTGTTAACATCAACACAGAAATTGGGCACCGTGAGCTTCGTGGCATGGGTGTCCATGTCTAAGCATGCTGTTGGAAACATTCACCTTCTCTGGGTGGATTACATTCTGAGTGAGTGAATGCTCTGCCATTTGCTTTGTTTCTATGTGATGTAGGTTCATACTTATGCTGAGTATCATGGAATTTGCAGTCCCCTGATCATTCTCTGAACTGGGTTACTTTGATAAAAGCTAGCATTATTTGTATTGCAAGAATGTTTTCGAAACATGGCAAAATCATGCTACGCATAACGTATGAAGTGGCAAAAACTAATGCTAAGATGTTCTGAAATTAATTTGTCTGGAAAAAATACTTTTAGACCTTTTTGTTTATTCCTAAGTAGTATTGTTTAACATATTCCACACTATGCTTGTGTCATACTCTTACATTAAAATAAAGACCTCTATCTTTGTTTGAACACGGAAGAGATTTTAGGTGGAGGAGTACCGAGTGTCTTCCAGTGTTTGCAGAGATCAGAGAAATCGTGTCCGTGCTGAAGCTCCTAAACTCCCCACAGAAGCGCAACACATTTGAGAGTAGGGGATGATGATTTAAGGCCAGAGACTGGGGGAGAAAGAGAGAAGATGAGGTGCAGGAATAAAAAAGTAAAAGGGAAGGATTAAATGAGGACAGGCTGCACAAGATTAAGGCTTATGGGAGACTGGAGGAAAATCATGCAACTGAAAAATATGATTCAGTCAGCTCAGTATAGTTGCATCACTCTTATAATTACATTTTTTTTGTCAGTCTTATACTAATTAATCAACAACATTAAGGAAGATGTATTTTCTGTCTTTAGGACACTTTCTTTCATTTCTTCAAAACTTTGAACTTGAACTTGAAAACTTTAAGTGTGTGCTCCCACTCTCTGAGCAGGAAGGTTAGACACCATGGTGAATCTGCCAAGTGCATGACTCAGAAATGATTTGGGCTGCATGACTTAACTGTGGGTGGTTAACCAATCAATAGTCTGTGCTGAATGACTGGGTGATGACTGGCTGGTGCATTCATGTTTCGGTGAGTGGGTTTTGTATGCCAGCAATACTTGGTGTGCAGAAAAAGAGTTGATGTGTGATGATGGTGAATTTTGGACAGTACAGTCATCTTAAAACTTGCCTCTAAGCTACATCCAGTGCTGTCTGTCCCAACAGCGATGCAGCCTCTCCATTCACAAGGACTTTGTTTCCACGTGTCTTCATTTTAAACCTAAATCCACCAGTAAGCTCCTCCTCCACACTCATCCACTTTTTTCTTTCTTTTTTTGTGGTCATTATAGTTCTGTAATAGACACTTTTAAATCCTTCACCATCACCCAGTGCTTCTCTTTTTCTCCTCTTCACTCCTACCTCCCATCTCCCCTTACTCCTTGAAAGCTGGAAATCAGGACAGTTCAGCAGCGGAGGGGTTAAGATGAACCCAGCCTTGTGATTGGCTGCAGGCCGGCGGTCTGAACCAGCCTACAGATAGAGGTAACCAGGCAACCTCAGAGAGAGAGAGAGAGGGAGAGGAGAGAAGAGAGGGCATAGGACCGAGGAGCGGAGAAAAAAAAGCGCTGAAAGAAGCCTGGCATAGTTTTGTAAGGATTGTGGGAAAAGATGTAACGAAGCTCGCACGCGCTCTCTCCGGCATGGAAAACTGGATTACTCTCCCTGCTGAAACACACTGTGGATGTCTGAATAAACCAGGAGGGGATTCACGGGAATGAATGGAGACTAAAGCCTTTTCTGAAAATGGGAACTAACTGTGCTCTTTTTCACAGTAGTGCAAAGGTAAGTGCGTCAATGCAAACAGCCCGAATGGAAATGAACAGAACAAGTGGCAAATTTCGTCCTGTGCGTAAGGTCCTGCCAGCGTGTACTTTTTAGATCGCTGTGTGATAGTTGAATGTGATCAGAAGCCTGTGGATTCTGTGTGCTCTGCCACTGACACTGCAATGAATTATCTATTGCTGCTGCTGCTGGTGCATCGGGATTTTAGCGCATGTATGTATGTGTATGTGTGTGCTTGTGCGTGGATTGAGGCTTGTGGGGGGAGTGACCCTCTCAGAGAAATAGTAGAGGGAGGCTGTGTGTGTGCTGTAAGGCGGGAGGGAAGACAGCGGTTTGGTGCATTTGGCGTGTGTAGTTTTACGGGGCGTCCCCACACTCGGAGATTCCGCAACAGATTTACGCGCTTAACGACTATAAAGTGTCGAAACCATAAGTTTTATTCCTTTCTCTCACACGTGTTTCCTGCCCCACTGGGGCAAAATTTGACATAGGAGTGCCCTGACTTTATAGTTACCGTATTATACTTTGTGGGATTTTTCTTGAAGATAGCTTTTTTACATGTCTTTTGTGACCTTTGACTTTATTTTAAATAAACAAGTTTATAAAAAAAACTTTTTAATTCTCTTTTATGTATGGAGGTCTTCTGATGTTTCTGATGTATTGGCGTTTGTCCACGTTTTAGAGGGCTGTCTCACAATAGGAGGGGTATAAAATGTACTGAAACGCAAAACATGATGAGATTCTGTTGATGAAGTGAAAGTGTAGAAATCTATTCAATGGTGTGTGAGCTACAGATGGTCCTCAATAACTAGGTTTTGGTTGATAGGGTAAGAGAGAGGGCGACAGGTCCAGGGGAGGAGAGTTGAATGGGCAACCCGGTCAGGTTGCTTTGGGGGGGGGCAGGATCCGGTGCAGCTAAAAGCCGCATTAATCATGAAGCCGTGGCGCTCTGCAGACCCTCACTCTCTTCTCTCTCCCTGTCTGGCGCACAAGCTGCATCAGCTTTATATACATCGTAGTGTATTGCTTAGATGTAGCTCGTGTAACTGGTTTATGCCATTGTGAATACTTATTTTATACCCATGTTTCAGATTATATTTTTCTTGCGATACAGTCATTAGGGATATGGTAAAATCAGTGCGTCATGGTTGGTCCAAGCCAAGCACATCTCCGTGTATATGTGTTTACCCAACAACTGCTCTTTTATTGTCAGGTGCTGTCAGTTTATTTGAGTATTTTGAATTTATGGTGCTCTGCTGTACTGCATTTCAGATGGAAACACTTCACCTATTATGCCACTCCTGATACCTGTTGTTAGTTCTACAGTACTCACAGATAAAATGCCCACACCAGACCAGTGCCAATTTTTAAATAAAACTTGCGACATGCTACTTTTAGCTCTAAACGTTTGAGTGACAGACTATTTTACTGAAGTTACTCGATTTGAGTAAAGGATTTGGATACTTTTTCCTCTTCTGCCAAACAGACCTCCTACTTCTGCCTGTATAGACCCAGCTGGCGACTCCAGGTTGTCATAGAAACCCTCAGAGTATTGTGAGGAAACTCAAAGAAAACACTGTTGAAGGCTCTCTTTCTTCCTCTTTCAATTCTCAGCTCCGTCTGTCCCATGTACAGCCTCCCTTTTGCCTATTCTCAGTCACTTTTCAGAACCCAGGCTGCCTCCTGCAATTTTAGTTCTTGTGTGTACTCGATAACGGTAGACAACGCTCCTGAATGAATGTTGGACTAAATCTTAAAGAGAAAAGGGTTCTCTAAGTTTATGTAGTCTTGAAGTCATGAAATCTTTGGAAGCTGGAGCTTACTGTTCTGTTCCTAAAGCGTCTCACTGCCTTTGTAAAAGCTGGCTTGTAGCTGATTTTGTATCTCAGTTGGAAAACCTTCTTTTCACCCCATTGTTTTGTGATCTACAGAAACTCTAGCGACACCATGTAAATCACTGCATAAAATCACAAACTGTCGGAAAATAAAGCACCATCTAAAAAGGATTGCAATGAGCTCAAGGTCTTGCTTTAACTGTGCATCGTGTGAAGTTTAAATGGTATGACTGCTATCACAGAGAAATGTTGAGGCCTTTGTGTAGACCTGGCTGTTTGCTGATCACTGAGCTTTAGTTCAAGTACAACTTATTTTACTTTTAGCTGCAGGTGTGTAGACCACAAAGTTTTTGTGTTGGCCAAAAAATAATACATAGTGAGGTATTTTTTAATTAGTTGTGTTTCACATTATTATTCTGAAGCACCATCATGAGAGGTGAAAGGAGTAAAGGTAATATAGCATACAGTATGTTAGTCCATTTGTTCTTTGTAATGAACAGAGTTTGACTTATAATTCACATTGTTGCCTTTTTTGCCGAGGCACCCCAGTGACACTTGTTGCTATGGATACAATTCAACATCACAATAAAGTGACAGCCTATTCAAGTTACCTGCTGGATGTGACAGAGGCTGTGTGTGTCTCAGTGGCATTTCGTTAAATTAGCTGTGGCGAAAACAATGAGCTGGCAGCTGCAGTGGAATTATACTTGTGCATGCAGATAACTAACATTCATCAAGTTCCCTGCCTTCATTATTTTCTTTTCCTGTTTGACCTGGAAACTTGAGGGGAGTGTCTTTTTACCCCCCAGCTTTATATCTTATGTCACAACACAAAATAATTCCCAATTCTATATTGTATTTAGGACTAGTTCATACTCAGGTTTAGTTACTCTTGGGTCTATTTTGAACCAGTATGTTTAAAAAGGGACAGTTTCATTAGAATTTAAGATTGTGTAGTAGTAATGTACTACTGCATGTACTAGTTTGGTCTGCTTCCTAGGCAGATATCCCAAAAACAAATATATTATTCAGTTCAAAGGTGAAATTGTGTAAATGAAATTTGTGTTTGACCTTTCCCAAAGTAATGCTAGCTTTTACACACAGCTCTTCTTCACGTCTTTTTGTCTATTGCCAAAGCAAACAGTTTTCCTTTGATAGCTTTTTGACTCTCTAAAACACCCCAGATGGGACTTGAAGCCACAGTCTCTCTCTTAGGAAGCCACTGCCTTGCAATTAATGCATTACGGTCACTGGAGCTTTTCCACCTGTAGAACTGTAAATTAAGTCAAGTCCATCAGAGTATCTCAGTGCAGAAAGCCAGGTTTGATTTCCTTACGCTATGAGCTTCTAATATTATGTTTGAAAGAACTTTAACACAAACTCCTCCCTTTTTCTTAGATTTAAACTGCTGTCAAAGGTATAATCTTAAATAAAATAAAACCCTGCTCATTCTTATATTTACTCTTCTGTGGTATATTAAACAGGTGGCAACATGTTAAGTAAGGGTATTTTTTCAGTAGGGCTTCCACTGTTTCACATGGAGGGAGGGGGGAGAATTGAGTGGCTCTTGGCTGGGTGCCCTTCTCATTGATCCATTTTCTGCATGTGTGTGTGTGTGTGTGCGTGATCTCAGTCTCATATAATTGGCATTGAGAATATCTTTACAGCCCACTGGGACTCTATGTGTACGTATGTACCCTATTTCTTGCCATTTATTAACTATGAAGAAAACTGAGAGTGTGTTTGTGTCTGGCAAATCAATATCCACGCAGACAAACACATTTTTAAGCCGTATGTGCACAAAGCTGTCATTACCACCAATCATGACTACCTTTTGAACGCAAACAACCACACTAAAGCACATTACACGCATGCACACCCCCACAGAGGGCCTGTGAGTGAGCAGGGCAGTCCATCCAGAGGTTCAGATCAAGCTGCCAACTAATCTGCCTCTGCAGTCTGTAATCTTCTTAAAACACTCGCAATCTGTCCACAGCACTGGGATTAGCATCTGCAGAGACAACAATGCACTTTCACTGTCCTTATATTTGACCACAAAAAGACTGCTTTATGGGTTTGGCATCCTCTGCTTTGCTCTGAAATGGGATCAGTAGGAAAAAAGAATGCTGTATGTTATTTCCGCTTTTTACTTGTATGGGTTGGACCGTACCTGTTACAGGTCAGTTGGGATAATGCATATCTGTAGGCTTAGAGGTTTTTTCATACCAATAGCTTGCTGTGGGGAAACAAAGACACATTTTCTTTGTAAAACTGACCTGTTTTAAAGTGCACAAGGAAAGTTTGTAGTCCAGGATGAACCACAGAGGACTCACTCCTACAGACCAACAAAACATATTCTGCTTTAAAAAAAACCTGAACAACCATGCTATTAACCTTTTTTGGTGAATCTGATCAAGTCCTTTTTAACCCTTCTTTATCATTACTTTATCCTTTCTTAATCTGTTTTTGATTTTGCATCCCTGCCCTGTTCAGGGTCTACCCTATCTCTCAGTCTGTATTTCATTCTTTCTCCTTCCCTCTCTCTCCCTCCATCATTCTCTTTCTGTAGCATAGCTTCAGGGATCCTCTTGTTTCAGATAAGATGCTGATTATGGAACTAAGGCTCTTGAGTTCCTCTTTTTTTTCCCTGCTCACATTCACATCAACATTAGCATTTCTCAGCATCATTATCACTTTGAATCCCCCCCCCCCCCCCGATTTACACATCGGTCTTCCTTTTCTTTTTCCAGCGAGTGCCACTTTGGGGTAAAATCACAAAGGTGTTCACTTTGTTAATGAGTTTTAACAGCAAACAAAAGCACTTTATAGGAGGCATTTTCAGGAGGTGAAGACACACATACATATGGGGGCGCGGGCACACACACAGACTGAAGTCACAGCACATTAACACTTCAATTAATTCAGCGCCTTACATTCTAATTTCCACAGAAGTCAAGATCCCTGACCACCCCCTTCCCTCAAACCACACACACACACACACACACACACACACACACACACACACACACACACACACACACACACACACACACACACACACACACACACACACACAGCAGTGATGTACGGTGCTCTATGTCATGCCTCAGCAGACCCCAGCAGTATTACATGCTCCTTATGACATTTTAGGTGCTGGAGAGAGCACAACAAACAAAGCATCGCAAATTACATTTTAATTTGCGATGCTTTGCCTTTTATTCAGGCATATACAAAGGAGCAGAGATGCCTCGTTTTGTACAATATTCTTTATTCAAAGAATACAATAGATAATGAATGCGTCTATGGTGTGAAGGGAGCATGGGAGTGGGCCCTTAGATTTGCTGAGGGGGGTTGCAAGTGACTCTTCCCTGTGGATCGGCTCCACTGACTTCCACACTCACTGGGAGACTGCAACAAAGTTAGAGAAAGAAATAGACAAAGACAGGAGTGGAAAGATGTTTACCTCAGAGGATTGCCTCTTTGTATTTCTCCTCCTATTTCTTTCTCTCTTTTCCCCTCTCATGATTTCTCTCCATCTGCGCTTTTCTGTTGCTGCTCACTAATGAATTTTTAACCGTCCCATGATTCTCCCCTTTGTCTCTCTCTTACTGTTGGTGTTTGTAAAGATTAGGCGTAATTCAATATCCATCATCATACACCGTCTCCTCCATGAAATTCACAGTGATGTTTCATAGCATGTTTACTTACTAAAGCAGGAAGCTGTGTAGCAGTCATGTAAAGGTGCTATATCCTGTCTGACCCTGTCTTTTTCTGAAAGACAAAGTGCTAGTAACCTAATTAAATTCCTCGTAGGACATGTTAGGATTGCTTTGCGTGCTAAACATCTGTTCCAAGTAGATGAAATGGGAGGTAGAGTCTGGCATCTGTGCCTAGGACAGAAGAGTTGTTTCTGGGCTGGAACCATAGCACTGGCTGCTTCCCTGGAGCACCTGGTGCCTGGCTCATATAGTGCTTGTTGGGCTTAGAGGAGAGGGTGGGTGCCCAGATGCTCCTGCGTTCAGCCTGCAGAGCTAAAACTGAAGTATGCTGCCACACTAGCATACACTCATTTGTGCCACACATGCACCTCCTGCTTCAGCTCATGGAGCTCAGCACTTCAGCTTCACAAAAACACATTTGTAAACACAGAATGGAGTCTTATCTAGTTTCATGGGTCATGAAATCTGCTCAACCCATAAACCAGGTTCAGTTTCACTTCAGGTGGAGGCATAAAAATGATCAAAATTGGATTTGGATTTTGCATACAGTATTAATTTCACAGCAGGAAAACTGCTCCAGTGTTTTTTTTATGTCTTTTTCTCACTTATGTGTTGTACTTATAGCCAATCTTTTACAAAAATAGTTTCAGTTCGTAGATACTACTCAATAGGAAAACTCATGATAACAGACAAAATGTTTATTCATGAAAAAAAATTAACTGAAGCATCAAAGAAAGAAGCTCAGAGGAGGTTAAGGTGAAGCTTACTAGTGTAAATGATTCTGCAGAGCTGTGAGTGGTCATTTAACTGCAGAGCTTTAACGGTTTATCCTCTGTGCTGACTCATCAACAACTTGTACATCTAAGAACAAACAGACTTGTAGAAAATGTGGATATTCACTGCTAGAGATGGACCGATCCGATATTACGTATCGGTATCGGTCCGATACTGACCTAAATTACTGGATCGGATATCGGCGAGAAATTAAAAAATGTAATCCGATCCATTAAATATCAAAAAAGCACCTCACAAAACTTGTGACACGACGTAACTCGGCTTGTAACCGTAGCACGTCGAAGCAGTGTGCTCACGTGATAGAGCGGCTGTGTTTATTTGTAGCCTCGCTAGCAATCCAGCATTTCATCTCCGAGGAAGTTATCCCAGAGAGAAGTAAAGCAAGTGTGTAAGTTCATCTCTGAATGTTTGTAAAGCGTACCTACGTTAAGCTTAACAACCGATATATGGAGCCTCTTCTCTCTCCCTCTCTTGCTGCTACTTCAATCGTGAAACTGCTTAATGATCAGCTGATCGGCTTTTCTGTCGGGAGTCCGTCTCTCTTCTTTGTTTTTGGCCCACTTTGCACCAGAAAGAGGAAACCAGCGGCTGAACAACAGCAGCACGTTTAACCTTGATAAGCTGTTGTTAGAATTAATTTAATATTACTTTCTAGACCAGGATCGTTTTCTACATAGCTGACGGCTGGTAACTGTGCAGGGGCGGATCTAGCAAAGTTTAGCCAGGGGGGCCGATAGGGCATTAACAGGGAAAAGGGGGCACAAAGACATACTTATCTTTCTTATTCTCATTTAAAATATCTAGCTTTTAATAAATAATTATCTGAATCTTACACCCAAAGTTTTAATCTGATGTAAAATGTATAGAAGTCCATTACTGTATATAGTAACTGTTAAGTCTAATATACTCTAGTAAGCTATAGTACTTTTTCCTTTGGGAAAGTACCATCTGTGCAGTCTGCAATTCTGTAGAAGAAAGATGTTGAATATATTTAATTATTCTTGAAAAATAATTTATTTCTGTGCATTTTTTTCACACTGCATCAAATTAAAGTTGATTACGTCGATTAAGCATCATGAGGTGGAGGGTGGGTGGTTCCCTTTTTTTTTTTTTTGCTGGGAGTTTGCAACCCTATTAGTTAGGTTGCTTAATATTTCTGCTAAGTACTTTTTAAAATACCAGAATAGTAAGGATGGAGTAGGTTTAAGTTTATTAGATTGATCAGTATTGCTGAACTATGAAATATTTTGGGTGCAGTGTATTTTTTACATACAGGTATAACAGAATAGCTTTAGTGTTGTTGTTTATTTAAACTTGAGTATGAACTTATACAAAATGCAGCAAGATATTAAAAAAAACAGTTTTATTGATTAAAAAACACACTATATCGGATTAATATCGGTATCGGCAGATATCCAAATTTATGATATCGGTATCGGTATCGGACATAAAAAAGTGGTATCGTGCCATCTCTATTCACTGCTATCGGTTACTTTTTCATTTTGTAATGAAAAAAAGTTGTTTGAGGGGTTTGCAATGTTGACAATGTGTACAAAAATAAAATTAAGTCTTACAACCTTAGGTTAATTGCAAATGTAGACTGAAAATGTTGCAAAATGCAGTTATGGGATATTTTGCAGGATTTGCCTTCGTGCTCTCGGGTGGTTTCTCTAAAAGCTAGTTCTGCCTCTTTTATGTCAGTTGAACAGAGGGAATGGATGGATGGAAAGGTAGGGAGTGAAATATGTCAAAATGTGACTTAAAAATCAAACCCTTTCATGTATGAATTATGACAACCTCAATCTTCATTTTTTCTTAAATATTTTTATTCATCTCTATGCATGAAAAAAAGATTTTTGAACTTCATTTTTCAACCATGTATTTTTCAAAGAGTTTTTTTTTACATGTCTACTTAAGCGGACAACACTGGCTGACCAGTGGGTGACAGGGTATGGAGTGACACATCAGTGTCCAATGTAGTGGTTTATGTGCAAGTATACCATCAACACTGACACAAATACAAGAAAACAGCCTTTAAATAGCTGTCCACTGTAGTGACCACTATGACTGAAAGGGTTAATAACTGTCTGTAAGATGTAAAATGCTTATTTTTGTAACATTGACTATATACATTTAACAAAATGTGGCCTATTTTGAGACAGACTGTTAGATTAAGCTAACTGGGAGCCTCACGGGAGAGTGAACTTGTAGAAAGATTTTATAATCAGCTGTCTCTTATACTCACTGCCACATTCAGAGCAGATCAGACCATGCAGTGGCTGATTTCTATCAGAGGCCTGCTCTTTAACATCTATTAATTAGATTTGATTTAAATGTGCGGCTTTTTTCTTTTTTTTAGAAATATTTTTGCCTTGATTCCTGAGCACGCATGCACCAGTTCCAAAACTGAACCCACTAAGCCCCCACTTCACCATTACAAATCCCAATTTAATCCATGCATGCTGCTTTTCTTTTTGCTCATCAACCAGGCACACGCACATACACACACACACACACGCACAGAGTGGGGGGCGAAACCAGAGTATAACTAAAGAAGTAGGGTAAATTTAAATACAATACTGCTGTCAGTAGAGGGTATATTGTGCCAATAATGATCGCAAAGAATCACTGCATGTTTTATGCTGCTTTTTCTTGTGTTGATCTTTGCATACTACTGTAGTTCATTATAATGACTTGAACTGAAATAGGGCATCATGAGACAGAATCATAGCGTGTGGCTACTCTTAGGCCTTTAAGGTTTGCCACGTCATTAGATTGTCTTGGTGGCTTCAAATTTTGGAGATTTGCAGCATGCATATCACTGAGCCTGTAAAAGGCAGTTTGTATTTTATTGCAAAAAGAAAGTGGAGCTCGATAATGTAGAAGTCTTTTATTTTTTTGAGATATCACACTTGGCACCACCCACGGACGCTAACCCAGTGGTGCTAATTAATCAGTTCTTCTTTGCCGCTCAGTCAGAATTTCTTCAGTTTAAATGTAAATCCAAATAGATAAAATGTTCCAGAAAGATGGAAAAAAAATTGAGCAGTCATGTAAAAATAATAAGTGGAAATCTTTATTTTAGACAGATTATATACATAGACAAGCAAACATTTCATCTGATCAAACAAATGATGTTTAAAAATAGACATTTTGAATTGATTTGAATTATTTAAGTAACTAAAAATGACATTTCATACATTTGGAAAAATAAGTTCACCTGTGCAGTTTTTGCACCTTCAAATCTAAATCATAAGAATCAGGAATCCAGATCAGAGGTCAAGGATTTGTGGTGTGTGTAGTGTTGTTATGCTAAGATCTAAAGATCTCCGACGTATTTGGAAGAAACCATTCCCTTGTAAGGAAGTTTGGCAGATTTAGTAGTGCAGTTTTGTTGACTGACTGTAAATATTACAGTTGTTGGTATCAAAATACATGGATCTGCAGTAAGGGTGGGTAACCTTACAGTCCTACCTCATGTAAATAAGACTAAACTTTCGCACTTAACAAACGCTAAGCAAAGGCTTGAGTAGTTGTGACACAATTACATCTGTCCTCTATCCCAAAAGATTTTCATACGATCTTTTTGACAGTTTCTCACCCCTAATTTGCAATTGGATTACATAAAATTTGACCCGCAGGGCTGGCGTGCAATAAAAAAGCCCTTGCTGTCCTAAAAAGAACAGCTTATCGTCAAACTGACATGGAACATTTATGAAAGACCAGGTCTTTGGGAATAACGTACTTTAACCAGATAAAAAAAAGATAGATTTGATTTGCCACAATAACAGAAACAAAAAGAGCTTTTCAGGGGATGATCCTCATCTGTATGAAAATTTAAATTGAACTGGAAGTTGACCTTTTAACAGTATGAAGATCTTAAGTACTGTTGAAACCCAATGTAATAGCTCAAGAAAAAAAGGCACAGATTTGAACCTCATGTACATATTTTGAGGGAGTTTAAAACACACAGTTTATGAAACTGTAGTGTAGAAAGCTAAGAATGTTAAAGACTGGTCAGTGTCTGGCTTCTGAGCCATACTATGTTATTGTATTCAAGTATATCACCTTTGCTTTACACCACTGTATCAAAGCAGATTTAATGTTGGCTGGACAGACCAGCAAGCAGCACCCAGACTGTAATCTGTGCACTGTGGGAGAGAAATAAGTAAGAGATGTTTTGTTCCATCTCTGTGAGTGATCACTTTACATGTAAATATATCCCCAATCACAGCACAGCTATAAACTTTAACTAGAGCGAACAGTGATATTGTCAGACAGTATTGGCACACACACACAAAAAAATAATATTCAGTAAAGTATACTTTTTATAGTTGCAGCATTGTCACTATTATATTATGTTCTTTAAGTATAATTTATAGTTCACAAATAATGCAGTAATGCATGTTTAAACCTTTATCTTTATTTGTGTCTTTAAGTACCCCCAAAAGTACCCTGTACATAAAATTTATTACTTTTATTATGATCTATAAGGTTGCTAATTCCCTTGTACATGGAACATCAGCCCCCTTTCTAATGACTAAACATTATCCCTCCAATACCACAATTTGCACTTTATCCACTTTTAAATGTTGTTTACAGGCATTCGTGTAAGAGGATTTGACCCACAGACACATAAATACACATTAGAGATGAAATGACGCAGTCCTCACTTGACTGCTGAAATTTACAGCTCAAATCAGCTTATAGCCAGTTAGTATGGCTTTGTGCTTTTGAATAAGCTGTGGTTTAGTATTAGTGACTGTGTGCAAATTCATTACAAGCATTTACAATACATGAATACAAAGATGTAGTCTTAATTTATGAAAGCTAAAAGAATTTAATTCTCCATAAAGCGGTTTTTAAAAAACTGCAAGCCAGGAGACCCTAAAAAAAAAGTCTAACGGGAGGAGCTTTGATATTATATCAACTTCTTATGGCCAAGCCACTGGCAGTCAGTAAACAGTTGCCTTCTTTTCCAACAGAAACAGAGCACTATGGGCACCCCATTTGAGTCTCCTCTCCACCTGTGCAATTCAAGTCCAGTATTTACTGGTCCGCTGAGAAAAACAAGTATTTCCTTGGCTGGATATTGGCTTTGCTCTCCAGCAATTTGTCCTTTGGCTATTCAATTTCACACTGAACTCAGGGAAAGAACATCTTGTGTGAACTAGTGGGTTGGTAGAGCTTTATATGAACTGGCATAGTTTTTATGTGTCTGACCAGTAAATCAAATCGGTAAAGCAAAAGCTGCTTAAAGGTGTATAGAACTACAGATTTAGGTGTTTACTTTCAGAGGAATTAGTGGGACTGCCAATCTGTTTATCTAACAGATACTCAGCATATCCACTGTCAATTTAAAAAGTGTCTTCGGCAAATGAACCAGGCATTGGACTTGATTAATGTAAGATCGAGTGAATAAGTATTAGCAGTAAATATGCACCGAAAGTGAATTTAGCAGATTTAGTGATGCTGCAATCGTGTGTGTGTGTGCGTGTGCGCCTGTGTCAGGGACCCTCTTTAAGGACGAATGGAGGATTCAATCACCTGCTCACAGGTCATTTGTGCTTCTTGATCGAATTGGACTGAGCATCTATCAGAGAGACACACTTTACTGGACTGGTGGACACATACACACAGACACACCCATATATATATATATACATATATGTGTATATATATATATATATATATATATATATATATATATGTGTGTGTGTATATATAAATAACACACACACAGTCACATGATGAAAAGGACATAGCCGAAGGGTAAATTTTTTTTTTTTTTCAATATAATGGTGCATTTCATGGCTCCCTTACCCCTAGGCCATGACCCTTCTTTCCATCTATCTCACTCTCCCGCTCATTTTTACACATACTTCCCCCCTACATCCATTCTCAGTATGAGCATTTAGATAGGAAGCCTTCAATTAGCTGGATATGCTTATAGATAATAACTTCTCTGTCAATAGAAGCTGATGGCTGGTGAGTATGATAAGTAATTTTTGGTAATGAGGATGTTAAAAGACCACCCATTCAGCCTCGAGGTCAAGTTCACAGTGTGTGACTGTGTGTATTTGTATGCACACGTGAGCTCATAAAGCTCACATCGTAAAGGTGATGGTTTCAATCACACAGCCATGCCAGCCGTGGTGGGACCTGACAGGAATATTTCAGAGACTCATTTAGAAGTTGTTAATTTGTTCGAGAATGAGTGTGCCACCATATTTGGTGTGTGGTTTTCTGTCATTAAAAAAAGCACACATGATTTTTCCTGCACTTGGCAGCTTCACATTGCCCCAGTCTTCTGTGCCAGCTGGTAATAGCAGCTGTACTGTAGAATAGATTGTACTTATAAACAGATTTCTTCATTTATCTTTCTTTCCTATACTTTCTTGTGCCATGTTATAAATGTAAGGTGGCAGACCAAGAATGTAAGGGCTATTTTACTGCTTCATACTTCATAAAGCAGCAACAGTCTACAGTAGCAGCTAAAAATGGCTGCATTCTTTTGGTCAGATGTAAAGAAATTTAAAAAGAACGGGAGGTTACTAAAAGGGTAGGTGAGAATTTTTAAAAAGTACATTTTCATTTTTGTGTTTTAATTATTACCATATTTAGATATAATACTATTATAAGTATTATAACTTATAATAGAGAGGGTGACATAGGGAGCAGTAAAGGAGCAGGAGGAAGGGGGGGATGGAGAGAAGTGAGGTGAGAAACAATTGTGATTGTCTGGTCTGCCTCAGTGGGCGTTGCTTTGCTATTATTTGTACTGCTTACTGACGTGATCTTCTCAGTTCATCTCACTTGGCCCTCAACTGCACCTTGTGAGTGCATGTGTCCTCGCTTTTCGGTGGGTGTCTAATGGGTTTTAGAGTCGGTGATGAGTCTACACTCTCATCCTTCTCTTTCCCTTCTCTCTGGAGACTGGTCACCTGGAGAAAACAGACGCTTACCTTGGCCTTTGGTGTAAATCACCCCTCAAATGAGTTCTTACTGTGATCCCCTCACATTGCCTTGGATGACAGCTCTCTTGAGAGAACAATTTAATGATCCCTTGTCTGATGAACACAGGCCAGAGGAATGAATGGAAATGTGTTCTGAAGGGAATATTTGAAACCTGTATTGTCTATCAGGTGGCCTTCCATGAGTGCGGACCTCTTCACCAGAGTGGATTGACCTCTGCAATTTATTACATACACCGCTGACATCTATCACACCTCAGCCCTCAGGGACACTTGTGCAATAATAATGTCAGAGCAGCCACATACAACTGGCCATGTGACTTCTTTTCCTGCTGCTGTGGATCCCTGCATGGTTTATTAAATGACTGTCTGTGCGGTTTCTCCTTTTGTGATCTTCTGTTCAACATGTTTCATCCTATATCGACTTAAGCTGTTTTTGCACATGTGCGTAATCCTGAACTTTTCTAGGCGTCACCCAACAGTGGTTCAAAAACACAGATCTTCAGAGATGAACAGGTCTTTAATCTGCCCACTCCCCAGTACAAGGTCTGTGTTAGGTCTTGTGCCAGTGTCTAAGAGACAGGTAAAGGTCTGGTACATTCACTCCTAGTAAAGTAGCATCATTTTTTTTTCATTCCAACTGGTCGCAGCAGATGGCCACCCCTCCCTGAGCCTGTTTCTGCCGGAGGTTTCTTCATGTTAAAGGGGAGTTTTTCCTTCCCACTGTCGCCTAAGTGGTCCCCTAAGTGCTTGCTCATAGGGGGCCACATGATTGTTGGGTTTTTCTCTGTATTATTGGTGGTGGCTGTAGATCAGGAGGTAGAGTAGGTCATCTACTGATTGGAAGGTTAGTGATTCGATCCCTGGCTCCTCCAATCTGCATCCTAAGTATCCTTGGGCAAGATACTAACCCCAAATTGCTCTCTGATGCGTCCATCGGAGTATGAATGTGTATGAATGGTAGTTAAGAAGCACTAAGAACTTTAGAAACCAGTGCTTGTGTGATTGGGTGAATGTGGCATGTTGTATAGAGCACTTTGAGTACTCTGGGAGGGTAGAAAAGCTCTATACAAGAATCAGTCCATTATTTTAGGGTCTACCTTACAATATAAAGCACCTTGAGGCGACTGTTGTTGTGATTTGGCGCTGTATAAATAAAATTGAATTGAATCTGTCCTTCCATTTGGAGGGTTACTCAGGGAACTCAGTCACGTAAAAAATATATCCCATAATTCTCCAAAGTTCATATGAGAATAAATCTTAGGTGTAGAACTGATCGTGTGCTCTGGTTCTCTGGTGCTCCAATAGAATTTCGGGACGTAAGGGCTGACAGTATGATCCAGTATCCATAACCTCATCAATATCCTGAAGGACTCCTTCCTGATCCTTCACCTTCTCTCAAATCACAGCTGCTTTTACCCAATTTTTCCAACTTAATGTGTATGCTGCTTCTTAAAACCTTCCACCAGATCATCTAACACAGTGATATTTTAATACGTTGATTTCATGCATGAATAGCCCAAAGCCTGTTTTTCATAAAAGGCATACAGTAATCTGTAACACCTTCAGCTTGGATTAAGTCTTAAATACTATCACATTATTTTAAAGGCTGTGGTAACACAGGGCTAATGAACCAAGAAGTAACTAGGATGACCCAGTTTTAAGTTCTGAGGAGCTTCTTATATCACATGTAAAAATGTTCTCACTGACACAATCATTTTAAAAATAAAAGATCATACACTGTTGCCATAGTTATTTGTCATTTGATTATGATACAAATTACAAAAGAGTTCACATGTGTTGCAAATAGGAACTGAATCAGAGCCACACTTATTGAGCGCTACTGGACTGTATAAAATAGGCAGCTAATAAATTATGGAAGTGATGAGAACATTTATTAGAGAACCCTTGAGCTCACCATGGGCATTAATTAAAGCTTCCGCTGCAAACTAAGTTTATATTACATCACTCCAGCAGCCTAAAAGAAAAGTGAAAGTGCTTCTTCTTTTTTTATTTTTTTTTTGGGGGGGGGGGGGGTTGAAACAGCTGAAGTTCAGCAAATTACTGAGCTAAACACTAAAGTGATTTGAGTACAATGTTGCAGTGAAGAACCACAAACAGCAACAAAACAACTTCGGTGTTGGATAACCTCACAGTCAGAGCCATCCTTCGTTATCATTTCTGCTTTTATGCCACCAAGATAGCAATGGTTGAAACATTTATTTCAACCCTTCAGAAATCAGTGGGTGATATCACGATAGCTATGTCCACGTTTTACACAGTCTTATATCAAGAAGCAAGCGTGAATATCCATGTAAATATATAAAGCCAATGTAAAAGTGAAATTTACTGCAAATGGCCACATGAAGTTGGCTCCAAAACTGAGTCAGACTGTGTAGAGTATCATTTTAAAATGCCAAACTTTAAAGGACAGATGGACATTATTACAGATTGGTTAAAATATGATTTCATTTCTACAGCTATATTCCACACGTGTGAAAACAAATTCTTATAAAAACTACACTGTTTATACTGTATTGTTTAATACAGTCCCGATCAAAAGTTTAAGAACACTTAAAAAAAGGCAAAAAAAATAATTTTGCATGGTTGGATCTTAACAAGGTTCCAAGTAGAGCTTCAACATGCAACAAGAAGAAATGGGAGTGAGACAAAACATTTTTTTGAGCATTGAGCATGCAGTTTATTGAAAACAACGCTTAAACTGAAACAGGCTGTTTTACAGCTGATCAAAAGTTTAAGACCACACCTCCAAAAGAACCCATAAACCCACCAACACAGAAATCAAAGTTCCAAACATGAACTCAGTAATGAGTAGCTCCACCTTTATTGTTGATCACTTCAATAATTTGTTGCGCCATGCTTGATGTAAGCATTTCCATGCGGTGAGTAGGAAGACACCCTGGTTATTCAGTTCAACAACCCAGCCACGTTTAAAATGGGAAAGCTTTTTTACCTTTGCCATCAAAACGTCATGACAGTATGACTACCTGACAGAAAATGACAATGAGTCCACATTTTTGCACAGATTTCGCCTTTTAAAGGCATGTGGTCCTAAACTTTTGATCAGCTGTAAAACGGGCTGTTTCAGTTTAAGTATTATTTTCAATAAACTGCATGCTCAAAAAAAATGTTTTGTCTCACTCCCATTTCTTCTTGTTGCATGTTGAAGCTCTACTTGGAACCTTGTTAAGTTCCAACCATTCAAAATATGATTTTTTGCCATTTTTCAAGTGGTGATCTGAACTATATAAATGGATGATTTCTTTATGGATGATTAAGACTGTGGCAATTATTGAAACACCTCATACTGAAACAGCCACACCTCATCGGATGGCTTAAGCGTTGACGTGTTTGTCATTAAGTTTGTGGAGCCATTCTCAAGTGTGCTTTGTGACTGGGTCAGGAAGATTCTCAAGGGTGTTGCTGTAAATTAAGACAACAGCAGAAAAGGGAGGGGAGGAAGAAACGAGGAACAATTCCAGGTGTTGCAGAGCATTTAATCACTCACCTGTGTGACTAATGAGACCACACCACACAAACACACCCATATGTGCTCACATGTACATGCACACCCACAGACTGGTGGGACTAATTACCCAAACTCTACTACGGTGAACACACTGCCACAGCACAACTGGTAAAGCCTCATTGAAATGCGTATGCAAATAGACGACAGCTTGCTGTTGCTTCTTTAACTCATTACGCACTCGTCTCCTACTCTTCTCTTTACTCTGTCGCCATCCGAAGGAGTCACGGGAAGAGGATTAGTGAAAAGAGAGCAGAGCATTACCTAGTAGGTCAGATAGAAGCAGCTATTCTCCATGCAGGCTGTGGCTGCAGGCAGTGCTACAGGTAACAAACACATCAGTCACATACACAGCACACCTGTTACTGTACAGATGGCAAGCCCTGGGAGAGAGGCAGGCAGAGCAATGAAGAAAGATGAGCAATCAGACACACAGGGAAACACAGAGGAGAAGACAAAGAAGAGGGAGGAATGATATTTTTCATGGGTAGATTGTTAAAGCAGATCGAGGACAGGGAGATTTAGGGGGTGTTGCCGGGTCAGGGGAGCTGTACCTGTTTGTGTACAGCTGCGATAACGGGAATAGGGCTGAGGGAAAGATGGAGGACATAAGAGGAAGGAGCGAGAAAAGGAGGGATTTCCTCACCTGTGCTTTCTGCCTGGAGCAGATAGTACTGTGTAATCTAGTGAGCCTCTCTCTATGCTCTCTGTATATCATTATACATACTCACATCTGCATCTTTTTTTATCTCTTTTTCTCGTCCAGCTTCACATAAGAAATAATCCTCGTCATTACCCATATTCTTATCAAAGACACTGTAACATTCTGAAAAGCTGCCTCTGCTCTTGAGATCTGAAATGATCATTTTGTCCTCTGTAATCATTGAATAAAAAGGTTTTAGTCTATGTCTGTGAGTATATGAATGTGTGTGTGTGTCAGTAAAATATAAATGTGTGTGGAGATGTGGCTGTGCCCCAAGCTACATATCTTAATCTCCTGTCTATTAGTATATTCAGGATTCTCCTTTAGCTGGTGGAGGCATCTGATAGGCTAATTTAAAACCCCCGCTGGCCTTCATCCTGCTCCTGGAAGTGAAGAGGACAACGTGTCTTGGGAGTGAGATGAGAAGGAAGAAAGAAATACTCCAGCCTTTTTCCTCACAGCCTCTCTCATGACTAATCTAGCTGAATTCTGAGTGAGGTAGTGGAGGTGGTTTGGAAAATACAAATTTTCAATCAAAATTGACCTAAAAAATACACTCTTATGATGCTATGGACGGGATTTCCATGCACAATAGATGAATGTATTTATTTAAATACTGTAAAACCAAAATTTTAGTATTATGATGCTTATATAATTTTTAATATTTAAACATTCGTGATGATTTGAGAGACCTTTTTAAGAATGTAGTAGAATTAAACAAAAAAAAGCCTTTTAACTGATCAAATAATCACATTTGTATTCCAGCAAGTCAAAGAAATCCTTGAGCTGTTATCTTTTTGTTCTTTCAAATGCACTACTCCAACATTAATTTTTTGGTTTTCTGTCTTGTTCAGTAGCTCTGCCGTTGTAAGACTTAAATGTGACATTTTGAGACATTTATGAATGTAGGTGTTTTTTCCTGTTTAACCACATAAATTCAGTGAGACATAAAAAAGTCCAATCTAGCACTGGTAGTATTTTCAGGGTGTAGCTGGAATCTCTTGCAAAAATCCTAAAAATAAGAATATTTCTGCTTCACGTTTCCATTCAAATTTTATTCTCTCTTAATAGAAGCAAATTCTACAATTAATTTTATGTGTCTTATTCCTGAAGTAGAATCTACTGGCTGTGATATTAATCCACACGGATGCAATGGAGCTCATGCAGGGCACACAGTCAGCCTCAGCTTTTCTGTGAGTTTGGCAGCGGGCAGTGTTGTGTATACACTGTGTGTGTTTGTGTTTTAGTGTGTGTTTCAGAGAGAAAGAGAGCAAGGAGGAGGAAAGGGAGAATCAGATTGCCTATTCCAGTCACACAGATTATCTTCCACTTCTCAGCCTGTGACAGCACATTTCCTTCCCTCTTCATGCTGGTTGCCTCTTCTCTACCAGCACTCTCTCTCTCCTCTCCCTCCTCCTCCTCTTCACCCTTCCCTCTCAAATGCAAATGTAAATTAAAATTCACTTTATTTGCGTGACAATGATCTTTATGTAACCCAACTGACATTAAAATAACAATATTAAAATTCTTGTTGTTCCTTTACCTTTTGCATCACCATTTTCCCTCTCCTCTTCTTTTCTCCCTGCCCCCCCCCTTTTGCTTTCCTTCCACCTCTTCCCTCTGTGCTGGTGTATGTATTGGTATCATTAGCAGCATCACCATGATGGATGACACTAAGAGGCTGGGGCCCAGTGGGGTGGAGCTCTGTTTAAGCACACAATCATTACCTGTGCCACATACACATAAGCCATTTTCACACTTGCACTTGCAGACCTGAACTTTTCTAGATGTTTACCAAGACCTGACGGAGGAACGTGTGATAACGCAAACGCCCGATGCATTTGGATCGGACATCAGTCGTCTCTTAGCCTGTCAGCTATATTGGTATAAAGCCTGTGTGATATCAGATTATGCCCAGTTCCACCAGTATGAGAACAGCTGTGAAATCACTCGGTGGGTGTCGTGTGCACTGCTTCCTCTATTCTCTTCTACCTGCTACCCAGGTAGCACCCTCATCTAAACTGAATGGAGTATTGTAGATAGTGAGAATTCATCGGAAGTAGACTGTCTCTTGTTGTGTGCTTCAAGTGAAAAAGGACATCAAAGTGTTTGTGTGAAAATGGTTGCACATACAGAAGCAAGCATGGATGTTTCGCACTGATACTGTCTGTGTGTGTAGCTGAACATCTGTCTTTAACTATTGCACGGCTTTTTTTACATGACTTTTACATGAATGTTAACATCCCTTCCTTCTTTCTTCTGTTTTCGGTCTCATATACACATATACAAACACTCACTCTCAGAAACACACACGGCATTTTCTGAGTTTTAAGAGCTTTGTATCGACTCCGAGCCCTGTGGGGAAGTGAATGCCAATAGCCCCTCCGCTCTGTGAGTGTTCAGACAGCCCAGCAGTCCAATAGACCACGGGGTGCTAAAAGGGGCTATTTCAAGAGCTGGCAGAAAGTTTTCACCTCCAGGAAACTTTCACAGACTTCATATGCAGGAAGAGATTTTTGCACGTTGTCATAGTTTTGTGTTCTTGTGTGTGTTTGGCTGGAAATGGTTGCCCACAAGTTCAAAAGAGTTGGGAATTCAAAGAAGGAAATTATGCAAATCGTGTCCTGACTATGACAATCCCGCTGTGATTCACTTTCAGGCTGATTCAATTTCAATTCAATTCAATTTTATTTATATAGCGCCAAATCACAACAACAGTCGCCTCAAGGCGGTTTATATTGTACAGTAGATCGTACAATAATAGATACAGAGAAAAACCCAACAATCATATGACCTCCTATGAGCAAGCACTTTGGCGACAGTGGGAAGGAAAAACTCCCTTTTAACAGGAAGAAACCTCTGGCAGAACCAGGCTCAGGGAGGGGCGGCCATCTGCTGCGACCGGTTGGGGTCGCAGGATGAAAGGATGAAAGACATGCTGTGGAAGAGAGACAGAGATTAATAACAGATATGATTCAATGCAGAGAGGTCTATTAACACATAGCGAGTGAGAAAGGTGACTAGAAAGGAAAAACTCAATGCATCATGGGAATCCCCGGCAGCCTACGTCTATAACTATAACTATAACTAAGGGAGGATTCAGGGTCACCTGCTCCAGCCCTAACTATATGGTTTAGCAAAAAGGAAAGTTTTAAGCCTAATCTTAAAAGTAAAGATAGTGTCTGTCTCCCGAATCCAAACTGGAAGCTGGTTCCACAGAAGAGGGGCCTGAAAACTGAAGGCTCTCCCTCCCATTCTACTTTTAAATACTCTAGGAACAACAAGTAAGCCTGCAGTGTGAGAGCGAAGTGCTCTAATAGGGTGATATGGTACTACAAGGTCATTAAGATAAGATGGGGCCTGATTATTTAAGACCTTGTATGTGAGGAGCAGGATTTTGAATTCAGTTCTGGATTTAACAGGGAGCCAATGAAGGGAAGCCAAAACAGGAGAAATCTGCTCTCTCTTTCTAGTCCATGTCTGTACTCTTGGTGCAGCATTTTGGATTAACTGAAGGCTTTTCAGGGAGTTTTTAGGACATCCTGATAATAATGAATTACAGTAGTCCAGCCTGGAAGTAATAAATGCATGAACTGGTTTTTCAGCTGATGACATCAGTGGATGCTGTACTCTTTATCTGAGCTTGGTGTGCCATGTGCATGTCTGTCTTTGTGAAAGAAAGATGGATGGACCTCCAAAAAGTACATATAACAACTGTAAGATATGAAAGTGTTAAATAGCCAACCTGCTGTGCTAGATTTGGAGCTGTTACTCCCATGTGAAGTGGGTGGGAGCGGATCATGTTGTCAGAGTCCATAAAAAACAACAAGGCCTTATCAAACACGGACGCTCAGTTAAGATTGATTTTGTTTGGCTGTCTGTATTAACTGGAAGGGCAGGCGACTGTGACAGTGTGTGTGGGCGATTAGACACACGGGCAGGAGGCAGGAGCTGTAACTGACTGATGGCCATTAGCGGTACAAGGTAGCACAGGGGACTGCTAGGCGGGAGATGCGTTTCTACCCCCTTTGGAATTTCTCCCTGGGGTTCAACCTCAGCGCACTAACTGGCCTCAGAGGCCAGAGGTGGAGAATCTGTTCCTGCTGCTCTGCTCTGACAGACTGACTGACATAGACATTCGTAAAATTCTCCAGATGTGTGTCTTGGTACCAATTGCAAGCAGTGAGCTGCTGAGTTAAGGCTCGCCAGCGGCTTGCAGTTGAAGAAGTTTTGGGATGTCACTTTTAAAGGTCTAGCCTGAAGCATTCTTAGCTTCTTTTAGTCTCTACTTTCTCTGCTCTGCTAACATCTAGTTCTTGCCCTTCTCTGTATCCTGTCTTTCCTTTCCGACTCAAAAGCAAGTGGAGAGATTAGGCAGAACTTTGGGATTTTACACCTGCAAGAACTTCAACATCCTCTTGTGATGCTACAAAGAGTACCACCACTGGGCATATGAAAATACTGTAATGATCCACATTAATTATGACCATGCCCGATGTGTTTTTGGTTCTTTGCAGGCCATCGCAATAGCTCCAGCTTCCTGTTGGGTTATTAAAAAACAATCGATACTTGGATACTTACTAGCAGATTAGTTACTCCTTTAAGTTGCATATTGTAGCATCATGGATCAGACCAGTGCCAACCAGGAGCACTTTTCAAATTGTATCAAAATGACTTCTTTACATGTGCTAATTTCTCAAGCATCTAACACTATAATAGCAATCATTTACTTACTGTTTAATCTGTCAGGAGTCTGTGTGTTGTTGATGTTATTGAAAAGATGGGTTTGTTGGAACCTGTAAAGGGGCTATGGATGCATAAATCAAACTTAAAAATCTCTTACTGTACATCAGTCAACTCAATTGAAATACCTAGAAAGATGAGCAGTATGTAGCAGGGATAAGCTAGGTTAATGTTAAATCAACCAGCTGGCAGGTGCCTCTGAACAGAGTATGCAAAATGTCTGCAATTTCCATAGTTTGAAGAAGAAAAAACTGACATCAAATCAAATGGCTACACAACTTTATGGCTTCAGTGGAGAATATAAATTAGATCTGACTAGATTTGTTGGACATATCTAACAATTACAGTTAGAACCATTTTTAATCTATTAATGGTGATGAAGTGCTCAAGTTGTATTCTCCTCATGGCTTCACATCAAATAGTTTTAACTGTTAATATAAAATATGCATATGGTATCTGCAAGACGGGATCATGCTTTGTTTATCATAGTTAATGTCAGTACAGCTGCTGGAGACAGCTGTTCAGATCCAACAGATGTCCACAAATAATATCGCACAACCTTTGTCAGTCAGTTTTTTCCAGTATTCCACTGAAATGTATTCATAGTCAAAGCGGGCCAATGTCTCTGGTAGTTCATCAGATTATTGTGCTGCTAATGGTAAGTGTTGGAAACAGGTGAAATTAAGGCAAAGTTGATGTGAACATTAGCAACAAAAGCTCTGTTTTCTGACAGGATTGTTACAGTTTACACATCAGCAGGTATCCACTGGTCTGACTGACTCTGTGCGGGCATCTGCAAAATAATCCCCCATAGACATTTGCAACTTATATATTCAGCTGTGGCTTCTATTAGCATTAAAGACGTATTCCTTCAAATAGCTCAGCTGGAGTGCAGTCAGATAATTTTTTTTCTTTTCATGTCAGAGTAAGAGTCTCCAGCTACTGGCACTTACTGGTACTACAGCAGATTTTTCATGTAATATTCATCTATTCATCTAATACATTATAACTAATATATCGAATCAATTACAGTACTAAGACCAATTTATTGATTATATCTAAAGAGATAATTATTATTATAATAAAACTTGCAGTGGGAGAGGTTTCATCTTATTTTTTTTATTGTGTAATATTTGCAGGAAGAAATGTCCAGATACACAATAAAGCAACAGTAATCCCATGTCTGTATTCCCCTTTACATCCATCAATCTCTCTCTCAGTGTCTGCCTTCAGAGGCACAGTTTGACAAGGCTGTGGTATGTCCGTGTGTGTGCGTGTGTGTGTGCACATGTGTTTGTGCAACAGCACCGTGCGACACCATGATTAAGTGTTTTGAATAATTGATGATTGCATCCCTCATTAAGTCTTACTCTTGTGCTCCAGCAGGCTCTGGCTCTATTTTTATGCACCAGAATCCTCCTCTCTTCTCTTCCACTCCACATATGTAGCAAATCCATCACTCACTTTAGGCTCTGCTGATGGGCGTCCAGAGGGGCTGTAAGGGATCTAAATCATATTGAGTAGACACTTTTACCAGGCCAGCACCAGAATGCAGTGATGATGGTTTTGTAGAAAAAAAGAGTGACCTCTGGCTTTAGAGCTGCTGGGGATATTCTGACTGCAACGGGCCAAACTCTAAATTATGCCAGTATTTAGCCAAGCATGGTTCATTTCTCTACCTCCATTGCAAAACCTCCTATGCACTTCTTTATTGTGCCTTCTGTCATTCCGTGTACACAATTTATTTATTCATTCACCCACCACTGATGCATAAAATTAAATAAGTAAAGACCCCATGAAAATGAATAAAAGTTATATATTTTTTTTGTATCTGAGGGGTCAGGGAAATGGTAGTCACGGGGTATGGTGTATGTTTGCACTGTGCTCCGTCATTCGTGAAAATCCATTTCCATATTGCTGACAATTGCCTGTTTCTTTTCACTACAAGCAACCATAAATCACTGAATCATTCCTGTGAGGGATGAAGCTACAATTCCACTTCCACATGTTGCTTAGTGTTGGGAATGGGAAATAACATCCAACAGGTCTGCCTGTGTGAAGGCCATCTGAAGTTATACCGCTTCAGAGACGAATAGGAGAAAGGCCACAGCACAACCAAATAAAAGGATGCATTACTAAACGATGTCACACCGTAAATCCAACCTTACACATCAGCAAATAGTTTGGGCATGTGTAAATAGAGAAGCTGAGAATGATGTGGGTTGCTGTAGTAGAACAAGGGAATAGAGATGAAGGAGGCAGTGAGAGGATCAGTCAGTCAGACATGCAGACACAGAGGTGGAATCAGAGTGCAGGTTTGGTGATAAAGGCATATCCACAGTCTGTCAGAAAAGCTGCTGGTTCCTCTTTGCATGAAAAAGACAGTGTTACACACATTGCTTAGCAGGACCAATTTAAAATTTAGCACATTAACAAGTCAGAGGAGACACTCACACTCACATACACAGGGGAGGTGCAAGGAGAACGGGATTCGTTTTCATCTATTTCCCCTTAAAACATGAGAAAGGAGGAAATCCCAAAAGAAAGCACAACGCTTTGATATCTACAGCCCTGTGTCTGTAAATAGGTTAGGTTAAGATGATGTGCGTGTTTGTATCCGTATGTGTATATTTTGTGTTAAATTGTGATCTGCACGTGCAAGTGAGCCTGTCATCTTGTGGGGTATCCTATTTTTGGCAAGAGGTTGTGGGTGGGAAAGTGTGTGTGTGTGATTGTGTGCATGTGCGTATGTTTACCTTTTCCCGATGAGACCCCCACTGAATGTTCCTTCTAGTCATTCATGCAGGCAGGGAGCCATGTGGAGCACCTAGAGCAGCTCAGAACCCGTGTCTCTTGCAATGTGTTGTTGTGCTGAATGGTGGCCTGGCTGACTGCCTGCTGAACTAGAGGCACACTTGTTCTTATAGGACTCCAGGCTGGTGTTTCAGCCACTAGACAGCTGTAGTAACAATTTTTAGACCTTCTTTTTTGTCATGTAACCGCTGTTGAAATTGCAATTTTTATTTTTCTTCCCCCAGCCCCAAAAGGAATTCTCAGAAATTCAGCTAGGCTGATGTGCAGCGTGGGTGGACTGGCTATTTAGATTAATGTCAAAAATGCCCTTTTACCACGTTGTTGCTATATAATACTTTAGCTTCATTATGGCGTGGTGAGCTGTGATCACATGCATTTTGACAGTTGCTTCTCACCGTGTGATAACTGCGTTGACCCATGATGCCATTCTACTGCTAAGATCTAATGTCTTCTACCAGAGATGGATAATGCTAACAAATGCAATATGTGGCTGCACAAGTAGCTAGAGTGAGCTTTAATTTTTAAAAAGGAATTAAAATCTACATCTTTTGATGATATTTGGGTAATTTTGGATCAAGGCTGTCGCTCATGAGTATTTCCATCATATTTATGAATTTCTGGTTGGCCTATAAAATGTCAGAAAATATTGAATATCCTCACCATATTTTCAATAGTTCAAAGTATCAAGGTGGTGATGTTACCAAACCAACAGTCCAAAATATTTTTGGTTTTTATTACATGAGACAAAAAAGGAACATTTTCCTGATGTGAAAATCCATCACTGGATAATGCTTTAAAAACTAAGTACAAAAATGGCTAATGCTGTTACTGATTAATCAGCTAAAGGTTACAGTCTTGTTTTAGATCAATAAAATTGTCATCATGCTAATAAAACATCTTAGTACCAAAGTTGTTTAATGATAAGAATTTGATCACTCATGAGTTCACAGATGATTTCACAGTGCAGTATGCCTCTGCAACTATCCCTGCAACCACTTCACTGGCATTACTTTTGCATTACCAAATGAACTTTTACATGTCCGAAGCATTTAGTGATTTATTGATTATCATCTATGAAGTTACCCTGATACAAAATTTATCAGGAAATTGCATTTTTTTAATCATTGCTTTATATCTGTCTGCACAAATCCCTCATCAAAAAGGAGATTAGATTCTGGAAAGTACACTTCTTTTATTGTTATATGCTGGACAAAGTGCAGTGATATGCAGCATCTTTGCATAGCGTTGGACTTTAGTCCAGACCTCATGTTTTTTGCTCTTTTTTTAATCCCACACTCTCCCAGTCTTTTTACAGAAGTGCAAACAACCTTTTATATCATACACCAATAGGCACGCCTTCTCTTCTAACCTCTATTAGTTGATCTTTTACCCTTCCTTCTCTTCATTTCCTTCATTTCTGCTCCTCTGTTTTGTTCCTCACCTCGTCTTCCTGAGCTTTTTGGACTACCGAAGTTGAGTGGACACTATATATTTTTATCTGCTAAGGCTCATGAACTGGTAGGTTTTATATCCTTAAGTTTTATTCTTTTTCTGGACAGAACAGAAATTTATTGACATTTATTTCTCTCTTCGGCTTGATGGTGTGCTCTGTCAGTTGACATTTAAAAGGTGTATGTAGCCGTTTGGGTCTCTAAAACTACATGTGATTTTGTTTGTTTTATATGGTTAAAACGAACACCGTTCATTCACCGTAAAAACATCTGAAACCTAGCAGAATGTAACTTGGATTGACCTTTAGTACCAACATTGTTATTCATCAACGAATACACCTCAGAGGAGAAGCGTGCTGCTGATAAGGACTCGGTGCAATGGTGTCAGGATACAAAGGTAGCACTGGTAAAGTGTGAGTGTGCGCGTAGGCTGAACAGAGCACAAGTATTGAGAACAGCGTGTGCGAGTAGTGTAGAGGGGGTCTTTATGATTATTCATTATTGAGATGGCAGGAGAGCCGAATGAGTGGAGCCAGCAATCTAACTCTGAGCCTGATGGACGGAACACAATTACCCTGTAAGAGTGAGAGGTGGGAGAAAGGCGAGGTGGATAGAGAGAGCACACCCCTTTCTCTCTCTCTTCCTTTCTTTTTTTCTTTCCACTCACTTGGCATACTTTCCTGTAGCTGCAGATGATTTCTGGGCATTAAGCTCCTGTTGGCAGCATCCTGTTTATGAAGTCATACACACATACAGTACAGTGAAGCGCGCGCACACACATGCAGATCGTCACATCTCCCGCTAGCGCCTGTTGGCAGCGCCCCATTTACGGACGTCCAATTTACTGCTCATTCCCTTCTCCTCCTTGCCTCCACTATGCCTCTCCTCTGGCGTGGCTTCAGATTGCTGTCTAAATCCAGACACACTAAGCCATGTTCACATCCTGCTCTGCTGCTACATTTAGCTTGCGCGCTGATTCCAGGTCAAGCCACCACTACAGCGTTCACGATGGCTTTTGATGGTGCTGCTCTTTCCTTCACTTTATCTGTGCGTGCGTTCAAGGCAGCAAATTTGTACAGCTGAAGCTAGACATGGACTGTGTTTTGAGAAATTAGCTTGTTCTCCTCTCGAGGGACGGTAGCTTAAGATGTAGAACTCTTCGCTGAGTCTCTAGAGAAACAACCATATGTCTGGAGCCTTCGAGATGTCTTGAGAGCTGTGCTGCAGCAGATTTTTCATTTTCAGTCTCACAATCTTGTTTCTTGCTCATTTTCACCAGTGAAGTAGTGGCTGTTTTGCTTGTAATGCTTGGATGGGTAGAACATCTTTAAATAAGTGAGTTGTTCTCTTACAGGAGTAATTTTGCAGACAGGATGTTAACTGTGAACCCATTTCACAGTTTAAAGTTGGTCTAAATTTGTTTGTGAAATCAAAGTTGCACTACAGAAACTTGTCTACGAGGTCTTATTTGTGTGTGCGTTTGGTTGTAGATTGTGCGTGTGCAGTGAGAATTATTGGATTGCCTCGTCTCTGGTCCAGTTTGAGGATTAACAGACTTCTTCTTCTTCTTTCTTTTTTTTTAAACACAAGCTCCAGATGCTTCATGAAAGACTTCACAGCTAGAAGGAGGAGAACAAATTCAGAGAACAAAAAAAGGAAGGAGAAGAGACGGACAGGGGACATGTTCAGGGTTGAAGCTGAAGCTGCTCAGACCCCATCCTTTCTTTTCTGATTTTACTTCCTTGGGCTTTTTTCTCTCCCCTTTTACCCCTCGCTCATTGTCTTTCTCACCCACTCTATGTTCCCTCACCCCTCACTTTCTTTCCACTCTGTTCGTTTCTCTTCCCTCTAACCCTTCTCTCTTCATACTCTCTCTCTCTCCATCCATTTGGTGGAACAGTGCTGCTGATAATGCCTGTAATTGGAGTGACTCACACTTTTCCAGTGTGTTTGGACCAGATAAAGAATATTGTCAGCATTTTGCCGACATGGCCTCTGCTGGCAGAATTAAATGGACTCTGTTCTGTTCTGTCTGCAGCAAATTAAAAGCCTCTCAATTCATCTGTTCTCGCCCAAGGCTTACAGGGGCCTCCTATTCACACAAAAACACCGTGGAGAGGGGGAGGAATAGAATAAGAGAGATTTCCCTCTTCCCCAAGAAGCACAAGTCTTTTGGTTTTGTTTAAATCGGCACTCGGCCACTGTTAGATGGAGACGGAGAAGGAAAGAGAGGTCAAGACTTATATTCTAAGAAGATTGGAAGAGCAGCTCAGAAGGTAGTCAGATTCATTATGTAGCATGTCAGCTTGCAGCTGCCCGTCTTTGTGCTTTACCATTTCCAAGTAAGAAAAAAAGCTATTCTGTATTTGTGTGCACATGTAAATGAGCGTGCTTTCATGCATTCACACAACAGCGTTAAAGTGTGAATCTGAGTGTTTTTGGCTGCTAAGTTATGGTAGTCACTGCCAGTCAACACTTAGGAATAAGTAGCAGCAGATGGGCAGGAAAAATACAAAATGCTGGGGCCAGAGGGGCCTGTCAGTCCTAAGAAGGGCAGCTGGAATTAGCATTAAAAAGAAATTAATACAACCTTGGTCTTGTTAGTTTAAGCTTCTGTTCATGCTCGTAATAATAACACTGGAACCCTCAAGTTAATTGCTAAGATATCAGATAATTGCTGTCAGGATACAGAATGCATAAATATTTAAAAAATTGACCTGTTAGAAAAGATAAAGTGAGCAAATTGTCTGTCATAATTCTCTATCACTGTTTCGACTTCCTGGTTCAGCTCTGAATTACTGTAGGGTGCTGTAGCAGTGTTTCAACCCGAGCATATTATTTTCAAGCTAATAAAAACACTTTGGGCGCTTTAGCAGAACTATGAAGAAGTAAAGCAAATGTTGTGAATTATAATTGTTTTATCTTTTGTTGTTCAGCAAGTATGGGTCCACTTATGGTCATTAAATCATTCATAGCTGTAAACAAGGTTAACCGTGTTCCCCTGCTGTTATTTCCTGTTACTTTTGGTTCAGACTCAAAGTGAGAAATAAAATCCCCAGTGAGTCTTTTTCTTTCCTCTCACCAGCAGCATTGTGTCATTGTCATAGAAGTAGCGAGAGCAGCGCCAATGCTGCTCTACTGTTCTATCTTTGCGGCATGTGGTATGGCAGGTAGATATTGCTATCACAGGCACCGGGTCTAACAATTTTTCTTCCTGAAACCTTTAGTTTGTGCACACAGAGTTTTCCTGTGCAATAAGAGATTGTTGCAACATGTTGGAGGTGAACTCATGCTTGGCTTTACCTGCAAATAAAGCGGTATAGATATTCTGTCGATACTACTTTGCTGGTTCCACCTGCTTGTTGAAAACACTTGTGTTTCTTACCCTGTCTGACATTAGGTTAGTGACTTCCCATGTCATACCCAAACATTTGGGGAGTATAAGAAGATAAAACCAACATAATAATGATCTAACAGATTACGTCATGTGTAAACGTTTGAATGCATTATTAGTACTTTTAAATCTGACTCCTGGTTACCTGGCTTCAAGAGGAAGAACATTTTCTCAAGAAAATTTCTTGCTGAGGCACATTATTGATAAAAAGCAGAAAGTGTAGTGCAGGTCTCTCTAGTCTGTTACCATTGGCAACATCTTCTCAAAGCAGATCAGAGACGAAGTCATTCTAATGCCTGCTGAGAACTCTTTCTAGGTCTCACCTGCCAAGAGTAAGCGCAACCTCACCGAAGCCAACCTCTTTCTCCCTGTCTTTTCTCCTCCAGCTCTCTGTGGGTGTGTGTAGGATGTTGTGTCAGGGCTAAAGCCCATCCCTCTCCCATGAGCCTGTGTGCCCACACACACACCTGGCGCCTCCACGCACACACCCGGCGCCCACGCACGCACAGCCGGCACTGACGCTGTGAACTGGACCCTCGGAGCCCAGCCGATCCCAGCTGAGCCAAGCGGAGCGGAGTCTAAACCAGTTGGAGCCTGAGGATGTCAACAGAGACAGAGCTACAACCAGCGGTCAGGCCCAGCAGCGTAAGACGGGACTCCAAGAGGAAAGGTAAGTGCAGCATCAAAGTCAGGAACAACTTTGAAGATATTACTGTTTACTCATCATTTAACTGATGAGTAACTGAAAGGGTAATGTGGTTAATTCACTGATTACTCTGCAAGGAGAGAAAAAATCTTTTTCTCTTGTGACATGAAAGTAGTTTCACATCACAAGAGAAATCCCTCATCATAGCAGCATTTTGACATTAAAGTCAAAAAAGCACAATGAAAGTGACTCAGCATGCACAGTACTGGCAGCCAAGTAACCACAGACTGTATATAAAAAATAGACATAGCCCGAGGTTCTGAAAAGTAAGACCGTTGCGGAGGTGCTTTCAGTCTGCTTTCTCTCTAATCATCAGCAGTGGGTGACTTCTCTGGTTATAAAAAGAAGTCAGACAGTATAGGATTTTTTTTTCTCCTTTGCGTTTGATTTAATACCTCAGTAGGCATTTACCTAGTGAGTTTCTGATCTTAGCTGGTAGATTTGAGTTTTATCCAATACACCATAATATGTGTTCTGGTCCTATTTAAAGTAAAATGTGGTAAAGCTGGGTATGGCATAAAGAATGGCTATCTAGTGACTAGGGCTGCCACAAACGATTATTTTGATAGTCGACTAGTCACCGATTATTTTTGCGATTAGTCGACTAATCAGATCATGCATCCATTGGACATAAAATGTACAGCTTATTGCACCAGCAGCATCTGCGCTTATATGACTATCATTAGCTTACAGCTTTAAGTGTTTAAGGTATGTGCTAACTAAAAATAAAGACAAGATGATAGTTTATTAAATGTTAATGAAATTTGCAGATTGTTTCGGTGAAGTTTAATAAACTCCTTGCTATCTAAAATGTAACGGGACACCGGAGTATATTCTTGAGCATCTCACACTTCTGATAATCAGTTGTCTGCTTGACGTTTATTCAGCTGTGTAAAAACTATAACTTTAATCTCAGCCATACCAATTTATTCAGGAACAAATAAAATACTAAAAAAAAAAGTCAAACAGTAACATTTTAAGTTATCTAAGTGACTTATATATGTTTAACCTGAGTAGCGAAAGACGGCGGTGGGTTTGAAAACGATTTGCCGGGAGTCCGGTGTTCTCACGGGCTCTAGTGAGCCTTGCCCCCGGCTAGCTATCGAGCTAGTGGGTAACAGACGTCTCCGAAAACGTCGGAGCGCTTTTGAAAATATGTGGTGTCTTGATAAACTGAGCAGATATTTGAGGTTTGCACAGTTACATTCTCGCCTGAAAATATGTTAAACGTTTATTTTGTGACCCAGAAAGAATAATAAGAGTAATATTAAAACTAACTAGCTGCCGCCATTGTTGGAAACTGAGCTGCGCTATGAATTCTGGGACAGAGCTACTTCTTCTTCTTCGGGGTTTAACGGCAGCTGGCATCCTTGTACATGCAGTGCTGCCATCTTCTGTTTCAGTCCGTTATTACACTCTTAAATCCTACTACTTATTTCTGCGTCTTTTGGGATCTTACAAAGCTTCAAACGATGCGTCGACTATTAAATCAGTCGTCGACGATTTTGATAGTCGACGTAATCGTGACTAGTCGACTAATCGTGGCAGTATGGAAGAAATCTTCCATATGGCAGCCCTACTAGTGACTGATTGTTGCTAAAATTCTGTTGTCCTGAGTGTTTGGATCAGATCTGCCACCTGTCTGTTTTCAAATGCTCAACTTGAGATTTAAAAACAGGAATCCACAAAAAAACAGTGTATGACCTCATGTGTCCCAGTATGGTGACTGGTCCATGATTTATGTACAGTTAATAGCTGTAATATGTTGAAGTTTTGTTTTTTGTTTTTTTTAACAAAAACTAAGCTAGAATGCAGAAGAAGTGTGTGAAAAGTTAAGTACACCCCATCCATTTTTTAAACAAATGTCCCATCACAGGGTTGAGATCTGGACTTTGGCCACTACAACACATTGATTTTTTTGGTGTTTTATTTTAATTTTAATTTGTTTTAGCCATTTTGTTATAGATTTGCTGGTGTGCTTGTGTTCATTGTCTTGCTGCATGCCCCGGTCTGGGCCAAATTTGAGCTGCCAGACAGATTTCCTCACACTTGACTTTAGAATAATTTGATATAAAGAGAAGTTCATGGTTTACTCTGACTGTAAGGTGCCTGGGTCATATGGCTGTAAAACATGCCCAGATCTTTACTTCTCCACTACAGTGCTTGACAGTAGGCATTTGTGCTGGTACGCTTCAGGTTTAATAAAAAGTGGTGTTGTGGATTATGGCAAGAGATCACTACCTCAGTTCAAAGGACATTGTTCTTGAGTCCATTCAGATGCAGCTTTTCCAATCTAAACCATGCTGCCATGCTCTTTTAGAGATAAGAGCCTTTTCCTGACAACACTTCCAAACAAGCCATACTCATTCAGTCTTTTTCTAATTGTACTCTCATGAACTTTAATATTTAATATGCTCACTGAGGCATGTTTAGTCTGAGATGTGGCTCTTGGCTTTTTGCAGTTTCTGTGAACATTGCATGTCTGACCGGGGAATGAATTTGCTGGGACGTCCACTCCTGGGACGACTGGCAGCTGTCTTGAATGTTTTCCAGTTGTGAATTATCTTTCTCACTGTAGAATTGTGAACTTCACATTGTTTGGAAATGGCCTTATTACCCTTCACAGATTGATGTGGTGATGCAATTGCTTCACTAAGGTCATTACTGATGTCATTCCTTCTTTGTGTTGTGTTAACATACATCTGAATACTCCAGACCAGCAAACTGCCAAAGCCTCTGTTTTTATGGAGAGGATCACACTTGCTGATTATCAGTTAATGAGGTGCAGTTGATTAGCAGTACTTTACTTTTTCTTGTCTGTTGATTCCTGTGGAAACAGTAAGGGTGTACTTAGTTTTTCCACATGTGGCATCTGTATTTTGGGTTCATTTCTGTGACATAAATAATGACATGACGCAATTTTGCAATTTTGTTATGTGCTGTTTTTCATCTGAGGTTACATTTAAAAAAAATTTAAGACCTGGGAAGGAACAGATGATTCATTTTATTATGCCCTGATATGTAAAATGTTAGAATTGAAAAAAGGTGACCTTTTAATCTCATATTACTGTATCAGATCATGAAGGCAAGACTACTCTGAATTTAATAAGTCACTACTTTTTAAGGTAGTACCTGAAGCCCTGACTAGAAATGATTGTTATACACACACTCATATACATGCAAACACAGCTTTGTGAGCTACTTTTTTCTCTTTATTAATTGTGTCTTTGTGGATTAGGATACAGAATGCAGGGCTCTTGCCGTTCATAGTTAATTAACAGGTGGTGTAGCACAGTAGGCTTCCACTAAACAGGTGCGGGGATGTTGTGTTTGGTGAGAAGCAAAAATATCCAGGTGTGAAAAGCTCCAGAGGCAGGTAGCTAGCAGGTGTATGAGAGCAAGCCTGGGCGGTCTCAGAGCAGAGGTGATGCCAGGGGCCAGGCTGGCAGCCATCACCCAGCTGCTCGGTGCCACCTGCCCGACTGTAAGAGTGACGCCCAGCATTCTCTGAATAAGCATCTGATTGATGTAGCAAAAACTTTGGACGCCGTTGGGAATGACACTTAATGGATGCACGCAACTGCACAGAAACACACACTCGCTATCACCTGCAGCAGATGCCTCATTGCACATGGTGCGCCTGAGCCCCTGCAAACAAGCATTGGTTCCCCCATACACAGTGTATGAGGGAACACTGAATGCCTCTCATGTCCTATTTAGAAATAGTATTGTTCTGCTGCAATGGAGATCATGTTCATCATTCAGACTGCTCTCCATATTTGGAAGATGCGAACACACACACACACCCACACTCACACACACACACAAAAACACACACACACACACACTGGGACTGGGATTGAAGCCCAGAAGAGCATATGAGAGGGAAGATGAATGGCTTGCCTTCAGCATTGAGACTTAAGGGTTTTCACTTTCTTTCTCTGTCTCACTCTCTCTCCCTCTGTCTCTCACACACACGCACGCGCGTGCGCGCACACACACACAGTTGTACATATATCTCACCTTATAACTCGTCTCTATCTGTATGTCTCTCTTACAAATGGGATGTAGAATTTGCTCAGCCACAGACCTGTTGAGATTGGCTCACATGCATTGGTTCATTCATCTCTCTTCTGATCTGGGTCTTTCTTCTAAACAGGCAGACACAAGCACACCCAATCTACACAAACAGACATGAACACACATATACACACACACACTCTCAGCAGGGTGATGAAAGTCAAATGCAATCATATACCACACACAAGCAACGGGCATGATTTTGGAATAGGAAACCTTAATGTGCTTCATGTGTAAGACCTGTGTTTATGCAGAACATATACATGTTTTTGTCCAGTCCTCTGGTTTCTGTCCCTCTGGGGTGGCTGAATTTAAATGAAAATAGATCCACAGAATAGATGGTTGTCATTAGGGTGTAAATAGTGGTTTTGTTGTAGTGAAAATCCCTGAAGGATAGTTCCTCACTCCTCTAATGTCCTTCCTCTCTCGTTCTCATCGTTCTTTCTCCCACTCCACAGACTCCTAAATGACCTTGTCCTGTATAAGCGAGACACAGAGCAGAGACTGATCATGAAGAGAGTGAGGAGTGAGTGAGACTAATGAGTCATTGTGAATGAGAGCTGTTTAATCTCGGGCCTTTTGTTTCTGAGTTCTTCGGAGAAGAATGTAATGAAAAAGACTGTGGGACTGCTGTGTGTCATACATTTATCACAGATGTTGTGTGATCGGTGTGTGGGTCTGTGCGCATGTGTTTTTTGTACCAGTGCAGTTATGCTTCCATTGTTAGCTCAGGGGTCACTTTTCTAAGAGCTCTTTTCTTCCCTAGCAGAAGGTTTTATTGAATTACTATGACAAGGTAGAGATAACCTTTGATATTTAGCATTTACATGACTGTAGTGAAATAATTGCCAAGTTGTGATACTCTAACAGTAAATTAGTCAGTCTATTGGTCAGACTTGATCCCTGAAGTAGACGTAATTGTCTTTATTAAGCCCTAATAAATCCAGAGAGATTGGATCTTTCCACCTTGCTATTCCCCTCTGATTTCTTTTTCCTATCGCCCTCCTCCTCTTCTGTTTGTATCACATTTTTGCACGCTGTTTATTTCCCTCTCTGCTGATTACATCCTTGAAGTTAAGGGGATGAGCAGACTCCAGTAGTATGCCAACTGTTTTTTTAAGAAACTCATTTTGATATTCTTCATTATTAATAAAACATGGAGTTGACAGTCTGCCAGTACAAACACTTTTATGTGAATGTCAAATTAGAACAGCAAGCCAATTTGACATTTGTGAAGAGCCAACAGCTGCAGACAGTTTTGTCTCCACTTTAAACTTTTACATTTCAGCGCCCACCTGCTAATGAAGTGTGATGTACCATTGCCTTACTCTGGAGAATCTTTGAATTGCATTTTCGCCTTTTACCGCAAATCATTCTGACATTACATCGCTGTAGCCTTTCAACAACGATGCAGTTGTGAAAAATGCAGTGCAGTTAAAATAATGACTGAATAGATTTAAGCTGTTAGTAAATGGGTACTGAATGCATGCTATGCTTTTGGTTCACCCACCAGAGGATCTAAAGTTTCTTGTCAAAACAAGAGTAGGTTGAGTCATTCGTATAACATTGAAAAAAACAAATTGTCTGCATCGTTTATTCACAGTTGATGGAGCATAAATTTTCATGTTGCCTCCTGCCTTTTGATAAAACTAAATGGAAGAAAAACTTAAAATCGTAAAAACCCCTCTGGTTTTCTCTTTGAAGCTGGCGTTGTGCCCGTATTGTTGTTCCAACAAGTGTGGTCATTGTCGGATTCGTGAATGAACGTTTGCGGCTTGTCAAATGTTGCTAAATTGTTACTGTCATTCTTAAGCTTGTCTTTCAAAAGCAGTCGCTTTGGCAGGTAACCATCAATCATTTGGATGATTTGATTGTGCTTCGTTTCCTAACCGCTACATGTAAACATTACAAAACTGACTTTTATACCTATACAGAGTTTTGTCATTTTCATTTGCCGTATTGCATTCATAACTTTATCAAATGCTCAAATAAAACATCGACTACTGCATGTCTGTCTTTCCTAATGCGACATCAAATATGAATACAAGTTATAATAACTTCCGCTGCTGTCAACACTCGCAGTCATCACAACTTTGAAAAATCACGATTCTCCCACAATGGGATTTGGCTGGATGTGTGGGAGGGTGTTTCTACAGTGTAGCTGGCAGCCACCGGCATGAAAAGAGTGGTTAAGGGTTATAGCTGTGCAGCTGTTAGCCTTTGTGTTAGTGTGTGTGGATTGTGTGGGTGTGTGTTTGCTTGTCTCTGGTGTGCGATTAGCAAACACATTATCTTCTTCGTGTGGATATTATGCGCACATCCAGTCTATCTGGCACAATCACCGCAGCCATTTACTCTAACATCTTTCCCTGGGGAATCTTAGAGCACAAACAACGGCATTTTGAGTGTGTGTATGTGTGCCTTCTATGAGAGGTAATCAGATCTGTTCCCTCCAATCAGACAGAGATTGAATTGAATTGGCTGTCTGCTGTTGTGGTTGTCATTGGAGGCCAATAGTGGATACTTGGGGATATAAGACAAAAAAAACAACACTCACTTTCACATAGTGACGCACACTTTGCAAACATGGCCTTTCTCTCAGTTTGCACTAAAACTATATTTAGAGGTAACTGCCTCTTCTATCTCCTCTCCTGTCATTCCCTCTCATCATTTTATCCCTGGAAAACGTGTGCTCTATTTATCCATCCACTTTTTTCTTCCCTATAATAACTTAAGAGGGGCACTAAGGGTGGTGAGATGTGATCTGTTTTTTTCCCAAGCAGGTGTCTCATTCCTCTCAGCAAAGCCACATCCTCTAACTGTGCAGCAGCTTCAATGATACGCTCTTCTGCCCTTATTCCTGAGTGTTCAAAAAGCTTCATCCAAGGTTTAAGATGTGACCACACCAAATTAGCATTCAGAATGCCTGACTCAGAAAGAAAATTACATATCGGTAAAAGCCTTTTATTTGCTTTCCTGAGTCTTGGACTGTGTGTGTGTGGCTGCAGGAGCTTGTGATCCTCACAGTATGTTCAGCTTAGTCCTCTCCTCCACACAAGTTGGTGTGGCTTTGCTCACCGCATCACTAACTACTGTCTCCATAGCAACAGTTTGCTCCCTGCTCATAATTTGCACAAAAGGAAAATGTCCCAATGTCACACAGGCTCTAATAGAGGCCGATAGTCTCACCCTGCTGTGCTGGTTTAAGGACTGTGTGCTGAAAGGGCATTTCTTATTTGTTAGAGGTTTGGTAGGCTGCTGTTTTCTATTTCCATTTTCATAACGCAGTCTGTTTAAGGCATATTTAAGAGACATGCTGTAAAATATAGCTAAATCTATGTTGTAAATGATTACTTTGTTTGAAAAGTATAACTCAATCACTTCATTCTCTTGTAGGGGTTATAAGTGAGCTAAAGGTTTGCTATGGAGTTTTTAACCTTTTATTGTTGCGCAGCAGCATGTTTGTGTCCCCGTGTTGTTTGTCTTTGACTTTCTGCACACTCCATCAAACTAGATAATCGACTATCCTGAGAGTAATTTCGCATTATTCCACTGATCAACTGGTGGTGGTATACTCAAAGACACGCACCACATCAGCTGCTAACACAGGGTTGAAGACAAGCAGATGTAAAGAATATGGGTTTGAAAAATCTGCTTTGCAAATTTTATTTTAAGAAGGTGCATGTACATGTAATCCTCTCACAGTGTGTTTCTACTAACACTGTATGTTATTTTTTGTCTCTAAAGGAAATTTAAGAGAACAAGTGTTGTCACATTTATTATTGTCATTTTGATTTGTACTGAAAGACAAAACAACCTTGGAGATATGGCTAAAATCTCTCTTCAGCTCAACTTGATTGCAGGTTGTCTGGTGTACCAGTTTGGTAGTGCATTTACTTCTGCTGGTTAAGATGTTTTAGTTACAGTGATATCATCTAAACTGGTCGAGCTGGGTAAGTTTTTAAGTTTTTTACAGCTAAATAGCTTGGGGAACTATGCATTGTTTTTTTCGCATAATTTATCACTTTGTGCGCTTTTCATTCCATTAATGTTTCTTTTGAAGCACATTTTTCAAGCCAAGGTGCAGCACGACAACGCCCTATCAACATAAATAAAAAAGCCCCTTTCTTATAGGCCATTCCTTTGTAACAGTTTCCTAGTAGACTTTCCTGGCTGTGGTTGTGCAGGTAATCCTGTTTATACATTTCCTGCTCCATTATATGTGTGTTAGTTGTATCCTACATTCCCATTGGTTATTGCTTTAATTGCATATTCACCTCAGAGTTGGCATTTGATACTTTGTTACCCACCAGCTTTATATTATGAGCATTTTTTACTCCTGTCTCTACAGGTAGCTAGATTTCAACATTCAATGCTCTCTGGTGCCACATCACTGCTAGTCTCTTACTGTTTGCAATTTCATTAAGTATATACTCCTGGATAATACAAAGTGCAATTGAAACATTTAAATCCCAGTGTACACGAAGCATGCAAATGAAATATCTTGTCACAGAAGAGACTGAAATTTGTGTGATCAGATGATCTGATACGTGTGAAGTTTAATGCTAGCAGATGCATACTTTCTAACCACACAGTCGCTGCATTTTTTTAGATCTCTCCATTAGGGATGGGTATTGATAAGATTTTCACGATTCCGATTCCATTTTCGATTCTGTATAACGATTCGATTCTTTATCGATTCTCTTATCGATTCCTTTTTTACAAAAAAAAAGGAGAACACTAAAGTCGATTAGCTTAGAACTTTGTTTTATATCTTCTCTTTGAACAAGATAGAAATTTAGGAGTAACATGGCCTTACAAACCCAACAGTGAGATCTTAAGAGATCCAGCCTATGGCTCTTCAATGGGGTGTCACAGGGTCCCCGGGGAAAAAAATTGTAAATGTAAAATAAAATAAATATTCTTCTGTAGCAATAACAAAGTATAACATAAATTATTCTGTAGCAATTACACAAGAATATCCAGTAATGTCCCTGCCTACAATTAAACATATTCACTTACCGAAAATCGGAGGCATCTGGTCTGGCAAATGCCTTTTACCACAAACTTAGTCACTGCTCGGTGACATTCTGGCCTGAAAGGAGACGCTACCGGTAGACTGCAGCGAAAACTGCCAGCATCTGAGCCAGCCAGCCTCTGTCTGTCTCTCTCATCATGGTCACCTAAATGCACAGTAATGGCAGGTTTTGTAATAAGGCAGATCGCGCTAACATAATATGCACTGTTAGTTGATTATTTACCTGTCGCATTAACGGGAGAGGACGTGCAAACGTTACCGCTGCTGCTGGGTTGAGATTCACGAGTCCGGAGCGGAATTAAAAACACGACATTCATTTAAGGTCATCGCGTGTTTTGTGAGCAAATGCTTTTGCATATTCGTAGTGTTTGCTCCCTTAAATGAAATATCTGCTTTGCAAGTATTGCAAGTTGCCCTGTTGTCATCCGTTCTCGTAAAGTATGACCAAACTTTTTAGCGTTTGAGCCGCCATGTTTCCTGCCAGGTAAATGACGCTCCGCAACGCGGTGACGTCATTCGGGGCGACTGGAATCGATAAGGGAATCGTTTGCAAAAACGGCAAACAATTCCAAGGAATTGAAACAGTGGGAACCGGTTCTCAACAAGAACCGGTTTTCGATACCCATCCCTACTCTCCATACATGTTTCTATGTTGTTAATGTATCTGACAAAAAATAGAAAATTTAAATTTCCTTTTTGTTTCTACTGTTTTAGCTGGAAAAACATGTCATTTAGTTTTAAACAAGAGAAGAAATCTTCTTTTACTTAAAAGAGTTGACGATAACATGTACGACGTGAGGAGATTACACACAGTTATAGAAACAATCTAACAGATGGGAGAACTTCCTCTCCTTTTTCAGGTTGAGTAATATTTGCCAGTCTTCTTTTACTCCATCCTCTCTTCCAGGACCCTGGCTGAGAGAATTAAAGGAGAAGGTTCATTAAGCAAGATGCAACACAGAAAAGTAGAGAGGGGAAGGACAGCAACTTCAAGTGATTCCATATTTTGGCAGAGATAACAGGGAGGAGAGAAGGCTTTGTTCTAGCACCCTCGTTTTGGCATGAAAGGAAGACTGCTGTGTTTTGAGGAGTTACCTGTGTTTCCTAATGCTTTGAAAGCAGTAGCGACAGTCACACACATACACACACACACAGATGTTCACAATCCTCCTACAAACACGCCTCCTGTTCACACAGAATGCGGAATTTAAGAAACAAGTAGTTTTCCCACTTTTCACTCAGATTTGTTTTTTAGTGCTTGAACTCACTGACCTGTGTGTGCGTGTCTGTGTGTGTGTTTTCACGAAAGGGACAAGGAGAACAACAATGACAAAAAAGTAAGTGGTACCTTCTCTATTTCTTCTGATAACAGGAGGTATTTTGTGGAGGCTCATAGTGCAGGGCTTTGGAGAGCTACCTGTTCTTCTGCAGCAGGATGTGAACATTTATGCACTCGTGGAATCGACTGCATGTGTATTAGCGGCTGCTGAGGTGCATTCGTTAAAGCACTCTGTGGATGGAACAGCTTCAACATCTCACATGACAGGATGCTAGCTGCATGTTTACACACACCACCCTTTGATACAGAGATATCAGAAAACATACATGCACATGCATGCACACAGACACAGTTACATACACACACACTCATGCACATTTGCAGGTTCCCCATGTTCCCCTTTGCTTGTGAGAACAATTACCTTCTAATTACTGCCAGAGAGAGAAAAGAGCTTGACTACCAAGATTTCTAGATAGACACAGGACTGCTCGGACAGTAGGGAAAAGGGATTGAGATATGGGAAGGAAAAAGACTCATAGCCTCATGTTAGTTTAGGTATCATATTAATTCATAACAGGGAGAAAATAGAGAAGGTTGAGGTGAAAATGAACGGTAAGGAAGATCTTTGAGAACTTCTCATCAGCAGAGTAAGTACATAGAGTTGAATGCTTTTTTAGGATTACAAAGAACCTAAAACACAGGTTTGTCAGTAAGCATGCAATCATCCTGACAAGATTGTGAACATAGAGGCGAGACCAGTGCTGCTTTTGCTATTTTTTAGTGTATTAAAAGCTTTCCTGGATTTTTGCTTTAGTAGCAAGCGAGTGTAAAAACTGAGCATACCATAGTGTCCGGCAGGAAACAAAGTGAAGCTCGGACAGTCCCAGTAGATGAGGTGATGTCAGGACCTGTCCATATTTCCTGATCATAAAATGTCCAGATAGTATTTCTAATAAAGTAAAATAAAATATTTATATAACACCTTTTGAAACTGGGTTTACAAAGTGCTTTGACACGCTACTACATTCAAACAGAAAGTCAGAGATAATAAACTGAATTAAACCTGAGTAATGTTAAAGAAGGTAATATGTAAAAAAAAAAACCATTGTCCTGAAAAATCGAAAACACAAATTGTCACAAAAAGAATTACTCAAGAAAAGAGAATAAAGAGTACACCATTAATTAGAAAACAATAAGAGATGACAAAATCACAGTAACATGGAGAAGGACAAAAACAAGAGACATCACATGAGAGCAAATTTATAAAAATATTTTTTTAGAAGAGATTTGAAGGACATCACGGCTAATAGTTGATACTCCTGTATGCAACTCAACTCTTCCTTCCATGCTACGTCTCTCTCATTCTGCGGGAAGTAACAGTCTTATGTTGATTATATCATCTTGAGTGAAATTAACTGTAGCCAGGTAGATGCATTTATAATGTGGCTTTATAAAAAGCTCAATGGTCTAAAAAACAAGCGAATAAAAAAGAAGTAACATTTTAGTCCAAGGACGGTGCGTTCAAATAAAAGAAAACACTTCTTAACAACCCAAACACTGTGTGATAGAATTAAGAACTATGGTTACAAAATAATATTTTACAGAAGGATTTTCCAGTCAATAAATAATCCTTTTTTTATTTATAGCAACAGCAAGCAGTCAAAAGACACTAGTCATTAGACACTAGTCATTAGAAGTCATTAGACACTACCAATGAAATGCTTATGTCAAAGCTGCCATCAACATAGTTTTTGTTTTTTTATCTATGTAATTTCAAATTTACTGTTTTACAAAAAAAGCTGAAAAAATTGCAAAGCACATCATTATTTATTTTTAATAAGATGCAAAATTGCAGTAATTTACTTGAATTCTTAAATAGAAAAACTGAAACTTATGCGGCTGAATGTTCTACTAGACTTCTCAGAGAAGTCCAGTGTCTTGGTTCAAATTTAGGTAAAATGTAAATTCAATTGAGTCAATTTAGTTGTTTTTGATAGATTTCTAAAAAGAAATTTGTGGTCTAATAAATTTGATAAATTCAGCAATATGCTTTCATGTTATAGAAAAGGGTGATAGGGGAAATATGGGATTACCTCATTATACCAGCCCCTACAGAAGTAAATACAGAAGATTTAAATGATCTTCAAAAATTAAATAAGTAAACGTACCATAACTGTGTCTATAAAGTGTGCCATAAAAATACGATTTTATCTGAAGAAGGTCTCATGTGTCTTTCCCAACTGTCACCATACAATCGAGTCAAAACTTTTTTCTGTTTGCTTTTCCAAAAGTCACCTTGACAGAAGGTGTGAGTGTCTGACTGTGTGAGTGCCTGTGAGACGGTAATGGGCAATGTGCTCCGTCTGTCCCTAACTTATTTTTCAGCTCTAATTTGTTCTGTGTTTTCTGCCAGCGAGGATGGCTGGATGCCTCAGGACACATGTGCAGCAACACACATGCGCAGGGAGCTCAGGTCTCTGACTGCGTCCCTGTCATCCAGGTGGGTGGGAGAGAGGTGAGAGTGAGGGAAAGGAAGCACAAAACGGAACCTGAAAAAAGGAATTTTCAGATATAAGGGGGGGGGAGAGACACAGCTCTACCTGTTTAATCTTATTTGCTCCCTCTGAAATCTCCTTTCATGATTGTGGTTCATAGTCAACAGGTGAGCAGCAGCTCTCTTCAAGAATGGATGCTAAGTTAGTCACACTGATTACACAAATCAGTCCTATCAAGATCATTCGCAACACGAACGGTTCAAAGAAGCAACTTCATTTGGCAGACACAGCCGCAGCCGTGTTGGAAATAGGACAGAAAAATGTACATGAGCAAAAGCGCAGCGCTCATTTATTTGATTGAGTGGCCACAGTGCTTCATCATCTCATTTTACAGCTGCTATTTCACTTCAGCTACTATGGTTGTGTTTTTGTAGCGTGCGCTTATGTGCATACTCAGTCAAGTGTGAGCTTTTGTGTGCCAAATCAATCTGCCAAAATTAAGCATGGAGCTGAAGGGGAAACTTGTTGTTTTCTTGGCACATACTGTTTTGTGGATTTAAAAGAGTCTGTCTGAGATTGGGTATGAGTGAGCGCTTCATCTGAACAAGTCTCTGATAGGTAAGGAAAGCACAAAAACCCACACGTGTTGACACAAACGCACACAGACATTCAGCGGCAGGGTTTAGAAGCAGGATTAATTGGAGAGTAACTGCCTGGTTCCCTCATGTGCTGTTGAGTGTTTGTTGGGAACCATCCCAGCTGCAGTTAAGAGCCTCTGGGTGCTTCTTCATCTGGAGCACACTGAATCAAGCTCCACACTTTACCAGCCACTGCAAACAATGCTGGCCTTATGAAAGTAAATGGGTGATAGTGGCAACAACATTTGTGTAGCTAATTAATTTCCGAGGAATATCAGATTACACGATGCCAAAAAAACTTCCTCTTACAGCAAGAAATCAAATAAAGTCTTGAGTTCACTTTTCTTTGCTGTTGAGGTGCCGCATCTCTCCCATATTCTTACTCAGTGGTCTCAAACTAATAGCCTCTGTCTCTAATGTCTAATGAAATTAATGAACTAGACTGTTATGCCTTATTGGCCTTACACTTAAAACCTTTACACTCATTGTCAGTCTTAAGCCTGGATGATCAGAATGTTTTTGAATGAAAATCTGCACTGCTGAGGAGAGCCCTGCATACATCTGAGACAGCCCTGGATACATGAGAATGTATCTGCATCAATCTGTAAGTCTAACATACATTTGATACAGCTTGATAAAGTGAGAAATACCTAGAAGTCAGACAATTAGGCAACTTGTAAACAAACCCACAGGTATTCTGGCTGTGGTCCACTTAGACCGTGTGCACTTAAGAAGCTTTGATTGCATAAAGTTTGTTTCATGAGGATTCAGTATCATGACTTTGGTGCATTGCATTGAGTTTATATGGTGCTGTTATTACAGTAGATGATCCGTGTTGTCTTGGACCTGTCAGACTTCATTCTAGCTATGATTTCTAAATCCAGACAGTCACTCTGGTAAGTAAATTGTCATCATAATTGAAATGAGTGACAGCCAAAACTACAAAAAAATCAGTAATAACCTGATTTGCCAGGAAGAAAGACATTGGCAAATATTTAAGTAAATAAGATTTCAATATGTAACCCATGTAAAGAGGTGGAATTACGCAGAGACTAAGAAGGGTTGGGAGAAGAGGTGAAAAGGGGGAAGACGGGGATGGACGGGCGCACAGGAGGCGAAAGGTTACAGTTGCCAGGGGCGATGCTAGGGGCTTTCCTGAAGGGCTAGACGCACTGTACCAGCAGTCACCTGCCATCTATCACATGTGAAAGTTTGTGTGTGTGTGTGAGTCAGGGAGGTTCTGCCTGTCATATCGCTCTAATCCTGACTGACATTTATCCAATGGAGGCTTCGCTCATTCATCCATCCATCACGTTTTTCCATCCTTTGCTCTTCGCTTTATGTCCTTCCCTCCCTCTCTGCTTGTTGCTTCAGACAGACAGTTATGAACAAACCCTGCATACAAAGTGCTATCGCAAACACACACGTACACTCGATACGCAGCGCTTGACTGTAGCGTAAAAACTTGAATTCCAGATATTGCGATAGCAGCGTAGCACTGCAGTGTAGTTTGCACAGATCTGAGAAAAGATTGCATGTTTTTGTGTGTTTGTTGAACTGTGGAGCAGCCGTGATTGATGTTCCAAAAGATTCTTTCATTAGTGTTATGGTATGGTAGGTGGGATGCTTGTGAGCGTGAGTCTGTAAGTGCTTTGTGTGCGAGTGTGAGGCAGGCACACAAGTTTGCGTTTGTGTGTCTGTGGAGCAGCCGTGACAGATGAAATGGAAGATTCTTTCATTAGTTGTGTTTGAAGCTCAGCAGGGTCACAGAAACAGCGGACATTTAATTACAGCAGACTGAATGCTTCCCCCACTGACTGACACACACAGATGCATACACACAGACAGGCATACACACACACACACACACACACAGAGGGAGGTCTTTCATGGAACATGCTCCCAAAAGGTAATATTATAAACCACTCAGCAGGAGTGGTAACCCTGGACCCTCTCTACCTTTTCCTTTCTTTTTTCCCATCTTGACTTTATTTCAACTTCTCTCTCTCTCGCTCTCTGTCTATCTCACTCTCTCACTCGTCCTTTCATTGTGAGCTAAGTATAGCAGCAGTAATGGTGATGGATGCAGATGGAGCAAGCATGTCTTAAATGTCAAACTCAAATGAAAATCACTGTTCCAGTGAGACAGAGTCATCTGGACACAACCAGTGTTATTTAACTCTCATACATATAAATACACACAGATGAAGTCCTACACAGTGTGGACTGCTATAACAATGAACAAATGGATCCTCAGAAGGGCATAAAAAGTATAATCAAATTATACAGTATCTGACAAAACAGTCTAAATTAAGATAAAATACCAAATTGTGTTTTTCACTAAATCCTCTCACTGAAACATTAAAATCAAGTTTATTTGGTTTATAATTAAATGAGTAAAGTTGCTCTAATTGTATGATATAAAACTCATCTGAACCCCTTTTTATTTTTCCTTTAAGGCCTTTAAAATTGGCTAAATCATCTTAATATTCACTATGAGCTTGTTCCGGCTCTTCATTAAATCTACTTAGAGATTACATTGAGGAATACTTAAACTCGAGCTTTTGCTGCAGTGCCACCTTTTTCTTTGATAAGTGATTTATATTCTTGAACTTGACCCCCACTTTCTCTGTCAGGAACACACATGCTACATTTTTTTAGGATTCAGTGATTTTTGTGAACATGCCATGAAGTGGTAATATTGTGGATGTTTTCTAAATTGCGCTTTATGGATTTCACATTCAGCCTGGTGTACTTGGTTTCCTACCAGTGTAAATGCTTTTGCTTACTGGAATTGAAGGTTTGGATTAGAGGTGTTACAAATCTGAAACTGTGACCAAAATCACGACACAAACAAGTACAAGGGTGTCAGGCCTTGTTAGAGCATGTCAGTCTGTAAAAGTTGCAGTGTTTGAATATTATTCAGTTTAATCACTGAATTGAAAATAAATCTTATTGTTTGTTCATGGGGCAGTTGTGATCAAGTAATTAGTCCTGTAGTAAAAAGAATGTGTTTTTTTTTTTTCACTGTTTGGTATTTTTCCCCTCTAAAAAAATAATTGTATTAATCAAACCTCTGCTTCAGAGAGTTGTTAGTTAGTTGCACAGTAAAGAAAGGTTTTTGACACTTTTTGAGATCTGGAGCGATTTTCTTGTGAATGTTTCCTGACAGACAGCTCATGCAGTATGTTTCATGTCATTGTCACAGTGAGAAGAGATGATGTGGAGCTAGTGGGTGTGGAAATCTGGGGGTTGCCATCACACTACCAGAGTATTATTGTCAACATACTTATATGTGTGTGTGTGCACGCTCATTTTACAGCATCGTTTCATATTTAATGAAGGCAATATTTAAATGTCTCCAAAATGAACATCTCCTTGTTGAACAACGCAGTCCTGCAGTGGTTTAGTCACTTACTTTGATCTCAGCCACGCTGAGACGTGACACAATAGAGAGAGCTGCTCTCTCTTACTCTCCCCAAAATAAGGACTGATATTCTTCAGCTCTTTTGTCTCTTAGGACTTTGAGACAGACAGTCGTGATTTACTCCAAGTAGCAGTGTGACTGAGTGTGTCTGTTCAATGATTCAGAGGTATGAGTTCATCTGCAGTCTTTGAGTGTGTCTCTCTGTATGTGTATGTTATTTTTTATCAATGGAAAATAGGGTGTAAGTGTTTTTTTTTTCTTTCTTGTAGTTTGTCAAGTTTTTCTTCCCATAGGTTGAGGCTTCTTAGACAAATTAATATTCACAAAACAATCTGTGGCAGCCTTGGACTTTTCTATTTGAGGTTTTAACAAAGCAGGGTTATTAATACAAAGGCTAACCGACCATGAGAATTTCTATCTATCGTGTGATAATGAGGCCTTATATTGAATTGTCCTCAAGTACTTTCCAACTTGTTAAAATCTTTTTGAATGTGATTGAATTCAGTTGATTCAAATGCAGATTTAAAAAATACTCGTGTTTCCTTGTTTTCGCGTGAGGGCACACAAGCGAAGTTGTGGGAGGTTTGTGTTGCACAAAAATGATTCAATAGCTGCACGTAACGTGATGGTCTTAAAAAGGCTTATTTCTATTATGCTGCAATGCTGTAGGGACTCGGTGTGAATGGAGGGAGTGTGAAAGAAAGACGAAAGGAGGAGTGGGACCTCTCCATCACTCCGGCTGTGACCTTCCAAGAGTCACGCTCTTATAGAGTACAGAACTAATGCCTCAATATATTATCTGAATATGCTGCATTATCATTATGCCTCTCTCTCACAATCACTCTCAAAGTCTCGCATATACACACTCAAAAACAGAACACGGAGACATGCAGAGATGCTCTGGTGTTTGTCTGTACAACAGTTGGTGTGTGCGTGCACGCTGCAGGTCGGAGAAATAGAAACTGAGAGGAAGAAAGAATGAGAGAGTATGACACAAAAGAGTTTGTCCTTATGAGTAACTGTTCTCTCTCCCTCTCTCTGTGCTCTGTATTGTGTGTAAAGAGGTTTGGAGGAGATAACACAGAGACTTCCTGGACAAGAGCAAGGTCAACACATGCACGCCATCACTGACACTTACTAATACATGCGCACAGTGCCGGCAATCTGGTACACAGTAGCAAGTGAGAAGAGACGAGGGACTGCTGGAGACAGGGGAGATAAGGAGAAAATGTCACACCATTATTGTGTATGAGAAATGGCCAAAGATGTGAACAGTCAGAGTTTCGTCTAATCCTGCCAAACACTGAGCGTCATTGAGTGTACTGACCATTATCATTCATATGATACCACAGTTCAGTGCATGTGATCTGAGTTAGTTTTGGACATTAGTGGCTTTGACCTATACTATAGTTGGGGTTTTTTTTACTGTTGAAGTATTCTGGGGTTTGTGTGATTGATGATCCTGAGGTAATAGCACTGGTCTGAGGTAGATTGAGGTCCTTGACTTGAAGATGTACTGTAGACTGCAAAGTGAGTGTGTATGTGTGTCTGCAGGGCAGGATCGCAGCGAGACAGCTCTCATCAGGCGTTTTAAGGGCGATGGCGTCCGCTACAAGGCCAAGCTCATTGGCCTGGACGAGGTTACCGCCGCCCGTGGAGACAAACTCTGCCAGGACTCGATGATGAAGCTCAAGGTAAGAAGAGTCTTTCTCCTCCTCTTGATCTGTCTCAAATTACAAATTAATTGTACCACTTTAAACTCGCTGTTAAAACAAACTTTCCACGGTAGTTGCGAGCAATTAAAAAAACTAGAGGACGTCAACACCCAGAATTAATGTTATATTACAGCCTGCAGCTGCATGAAGTTCTGTGACCCACAAAAGACATCAGTTGCCAGCTTCATGCATATTCTGAAGTTCAACATTTAAATATGCATGTTTTGTACATCATAGCATTACTGCGCTTTTGACGGTGTGCGCATGCATATAGAGTTTGTTGCCGTCTTTTTATGCAAATTGCTATAAGCGAGAAGTTGAGTAAGAAGGATAGAAAATGGGGTTGTTATAATTTATAGAGATGACGATGATCAGTGCAAGAGGAAGTAAAGGAGGTTAGCCATATGGATGAGAAGGGGATTGGGATGAATGTCTCATTTGCAAGGACAGAAACAATTAGAGGGAGGGGTAGACAGATGGGGCAGTTAGCAGCGAGGAGATGGCATATAGGAGGGGAATCATTTGGATGATAGGTGAAAGAGAGACATGAGTGAGAATGAAGATGAAGAAAAATAGGCCATTTTCTATTCAGGCCTAATGAACGACCTTGTTTTCTGAAATAATTGATTGCAGAATTATGAAAAACAGGCTTTGAAATTCTGTTACATAAAGAATGTTGAAATTTTTCCCTAAGAAGTCGCATCTTTAAACAAAACCTAGATTTTGCATCTTGTCTCTACAAATGTATGCTGAAAGAGTTTGAAAACACTGTCGGAGTGAAGAGTGCCTCATTCATTATTAATTTCCCTTTAAATCATATTGCAGGAGATATTTGAATTGAGCAAATTACATTTACGCTTTGTTTACGTGTAGTGAAAACTCTATCCAGCGGAGACCCGTAAGGGTGAGAAGAGGACCGACAGCTCATTGATCAAACAGCTTCCCTCCTCCTCATTTATTCAGACAGAAAATCCATCAACTCCTTTTCTCTGATCTCTCCACCTTTTCTTTCATACTGCTCCTCCCTTTTCTATCCAGAATCCGTCGTTTTTGTGATCCTGCTTCTCTCCTGTCTTCTTTTTGTGACTCGCCTATGCAAATGGTGACGAGGTGAAAATGGAGAGAAACTTAAACCTTTACATATACTTACAGCTATAAATAATCAGTATGTCGTTTGACTGTATGCTGAGTGCGTTGTAGCAGTTGTACTGTGTTAAAAGCAGGTTCCCAAACCTTTTAAACAAGTTATATAAATTAAGTTGTTCCATTCAGCAGCAAGCTATTTTTAAGCAAAGCAACTTTTTATTATTAAATAAAAACTATCGTAACATTTCTGACATTCTCAATAAACTAGTCATTGATATCGATCTCCTTTCACATCATCCCTAGTCTTTTTGTAGAAAGAATGCATGGTGCCCTGGTACACAATATAGTAAAATGTTGTTTGTTGGATGAGAATAAATGAGAAACCTGCCACAAATAATTTAAAAATTATAAGTTGATGCCAGTATGTGAAACTCATTGCTGATTTTTTAAAGACATAGTTATTACCTTTATTGACAGCTGTTGGCAACTGCATGTACATTTCTATACTGCTTCTGACATGGTTGTATGGATTGTGTTTCTGTGTGTGTCTGTGTGTGTGCATCCTCAGGGAATAGCTGCAGCAGCACGGTCTAAAGGAGAACACAAACAGAAGGTGTTCCTGACCGTTTCCTTTGGAGGGATCAAAATCTTTGATGAGAAGTCAGGGGTAAGTTCTGAAGCAGATTTGATTCTCTTTACTTGTGGGTCTGTGTTTGTGTGTGTGTTTGTGTGTTCATGCACTTGTGTTTCATCTATTAATGAGGCATCTCCATAAGAGGGAGGGGCCCCTGGGGAAATCAGGAGACCCTAATTGAAACCCTGAGAACAAGGCCTCAGTAGATGAGAGAACATGGCTGTCCCATTGTCTTCCTGTGTGCAAACAGCAACTACACTGGTTTTATATTATGCCCCAGGATTAGGCATTTTCCATCTTACATGGCTGCTTTTTTGGTTAACCGATATGATCTGTCCAGACTTCATCGACTGTTTTCAATCAATCCCCTGGTTCATTTTTTAGCTCTGTTTACTGTCTGTTAACTGACCCTGACTCTCCCTCTATCACTTAATTTGCTAGGCGTTTTTCCCAGTGGCTGATAAGATCTAAGACTTACTTAAATCCATGCAAAAAAGCAATAAAACAAGAAGTGTAATATTGAATTTACTGGCAAGTACCCACAACCCGTAGATATATTTGGAGCAGACGCAAGTAGAGAAGAAGATTAATGTAGTTATAGAAAGGCCAGTGTGTAGGATTTAGTGGCTTCTACTGGAGGTTTGCATTGGAACAAATTTAATGGACCTTCCTTCCTCTTGCTCCCCAGCTCAAATCTACTACTCCTACTGTAGAAACAAGGCCGTTGCACATAACGGATTCCTTGGAAGTGCATACAAAAACATAGTTGCAGGTTGTTATAATTAAATTATAATTATGACTACCATATTCCATCTATGGTAATAGGTAATGCCTATAACCTACACAGGGTTCTTTAAATGCCATTGCAGATTAAATATGATTGTAAATCAGGGAAAATGACCAGGCTTGTTTAGGATCATTGACTAAAGTGGCCTTTTTCCCATGTTTTCTGTGTCTAATAATGGAGAATTACTTCCCTGTTAACTCTTTACCCCTTGAAAGCCTACTAGGAGTAACCCTTAAAGAAGTTTCTCTCATATTGCATCAGAAGTTAATGAGGGTGGTGTCTGCCCTTGGAAAAACAGGGAAACTATTCCAGTGGTTGTCAAACCACATCCTTTTTGATATTTATTTATGTTTTCGTTAAGGGTCCAGAGGAAGTCATCAAATATTGCCTTTATGTGGGAAAAGAGTTAAATTCTATAAACTTGTAAAAATCTGTCCAATGAATTAATGTTGTTATTTTGAGGTGTTTGGCTGAGTTGTGCCGCAGCGATTCTTTCTGTATGTTTGTTTTTATATTCATCTTGGCAGCTGCAGAAAAACAGGCTTATTTTTTAAACATAATACAGCAACTGTTTTTTTGATGTGTACATATGCAGTGTGAGCTGTCTGTTTCACTGTCTGGCTCTGAGTGTGTCTGATTGTGAATGTAGACTGGTTTAGATAGAATATAAAGCTCGCCGCTCCATACCGAGCTTTAGTGGTTGACACGGTAAGCCTAAGATTTACACTTTGTCGGGAGCCGGAATGCGCTGACACTGTATGTGTGTGTACCCAGCAGTGATTCAAAAGTACCTTGTATTAGACAGGCAAGACTCAGTAAACAACGACCACCCACGTGGCATCCATGTTGAATACAAGCACATTCAATCCTTTGTACCTCTTCTTATAACACTCATAATCCTTATCGTATTTCTCTTCTTGATGGCTCAAAATTTAGACACTGAAGGATAACAAGAGCTAAATAGAAAAGTGAGTGATAGATGCAGAAGTAGAGAGCTAGAGTTGTAGAGGAGAAGAAGCAAGAAAAGTCCAAGGGGAAGGAGGAGGGAAAAAAGGATGTGAAAAAGATAAATAGAGGAAGCGTGTGATTGAGGAGCAGAAGCAGACTGAAACAGAGTTAGAGGGATAGGTGGAGAATCAGTAAGCATATGTCAAAGTAAAGCTCTCTACAGGGAGACCTTGTCCTCTGTCTCTGCACATTAATATTAACTATAGAGATATGCTGTCCTTACTATCAGCCCTTCCACCACTCCTAATGGCAAAGGAGGGAGGGAGAGAGGGAGACGGAAAGAAAGAGAGAATGACTCTGCTGAGGTTCAGGGATCTTGACAGTCTCATTCCCCTCCTGTGCATCAGTCAGCCAGATGGGCGGATGGATGTATGGGTGAACGAATGGATGGATGGCCTCTCTCTCGGAGGAGGGAAGGTCGTGCAGGATGGAGGGAGGTGGTGCTTGAGATGGAGGAGAATAAGAGGGGAGACATTAATCTAACAGAGGGCAGGCCAGCATGCCTCTCTTCCTGTCAGCCTCTCTCTTAAAACACACACATGTGCATATACATAGAGACACTTGTGCATTACTACCCTCTTCAACCCCTTTGGCCAAGTCTCAGAAAGGGGACAATACCAAGGCAGATGAAAAACTAGCATGAGTGAATTGCTGAAATGGTTAGTTTGCACGCTGCTCCTCAGAGAGATCAGAAAGATCAACTTTTCTGCCAGCAGAAAGGACTACAAACAACTGGCGTCCAGACAATTCAATAAATTTCATATGGGTCTTATCAGATATATTGTCACTGAATGCAGACAAGGACCTACCCAATTTATAGTATTATTTGGTTGGTGGGGCTAGAGGAATGAAAGGGGCTGAAATTAGAGAAGGCCATAGGATGAGCCTTGTCACAACAAGTTTCATCATTAATCGTTTTACACTAAGGATGAGAAAAGGTGGCAAATAGGGGATACAGGAATTTTGAATTTTTTGAATTGATGTGTTTAAACATCAAAATCTGTATTAAACCCCAACTATCTATGAACATGTGCTGACTGATGTGTGACAAATCCAACCGTCATCACAACTGTGGTAACAGTTTTACACATAATTTATTTGATATGACAAAGACTGTTTTATTTCATTCAGATGTAGCCCAAGGGGCAATGGCATCAACAGGGTCATGGTGAAGCTGGAGGTGAGAGGTGGGGTGCTCCCTAGACAGGTCACTTCTTTTTAGGTTTTAATACGAAAATAGGCCTATAGCCTTGTAATGTTACCAAACTTGAGCTGGTATTCGATCATTTTTAAGCATGCGGTAAGAAAACTGCTCCATAGGCAAAACACCAGGAAGGTTGTGAGCACCAATTGGAATTCTGTGCAAATGAACGTGGCCCATTTTACATTGGAAGGCAGAGGGTTAGAACAAGTTTTAGGTCAGCCTGTGCCTAAGAAATCAAACAGATCTGTTGCTCTGATGTTTATCCCGAACATCTTTAAACATGGTATGCAACCATCTTTCCCCACTGTTGCCTTAAAACCTTGTCAGTGTGGTTAAAGAGCAAACAGGTCTGATGAAGCAATTTCTGTGTCCCTGAACTCTATTTTCCAACAGCTCTGGCATCTGTTTGTCAAACACAACTCAGCATTTTCACATCCAGACTCTTTCACGTGGAAGTTGAACATTTTGTGCGTAAATGGTCCTTGACTTCTTGTTGGAGAGGAGCCAGGTGGTCAAAATGTAACTACAAACTAATTCACCATTAAGAATGAGGCCAAACAAGAGTGCATGTTATCCTCACTCATGCATTCGTTGTAGACAAATGCAAAGTTAGCAAGACTCAGCAGGAGCCGCAATGGAAAATAAGCCGGGTTGAAAATAAACTGGACTCATGCTTTAAGCTGTCATTGATATGCCACCAGCTATATCACACATCCACCATCCTTCTGTACTGATTTGTCTTTGTGTTTAGCACAAATACCCTACATTTGTGCTAAACATATACTACATTTACATAATAATATATTCTATGAGTGGGCTCCTATTTATAAATGTCACAATGAATCTATTCAAAACAAGCATTCAGACAGAAAATCACATTTGTTATATCATCATCATCCCTCTTTTCCTTCTACAATTAAAATTTAAATACATTTATTTTATGTTTGATGTTCAGATGCTTTTCCGAAACTTTAAAGAATCGCTGCAGATGTGCTTTTTAAATCAATTTAATGTTTAATATGAAGTTCCCATAATAAATGTAGCTGATTAAAAACAAATATTTAAAAGAAATATACACCACCAGTGATAATCAAAATTTCTGAAATTCCAAGTATGCAATTATTTTTCATCTGATGGAAACTTTTAATTTAAAACAGTGGACTCTCTTGATCTACAGTGCAGAGGTGGGCACAGGACGCTGCTTTTTATTTTTTAATGTAATGCAAAAAATAGAAAAAGACATGTAGGTTTATGCTTTAATCTTAAAAAGTACTTTAGGGAAAGGTTAGAAAAAAAGGAAATCCTTACCCACATTAAGGATTATATGTGATCTGATTGACACTGGCCAGGGGTGGGTACACATCACAAATCACAAACCAGTGTTAATTCATAGCTTGCCTGATTTTAGCATATTAGAGGGGTTATGTCTGTCAGAGCATATCTTAACCAAATTAGTTTAACTTTTATGCCCAGCTTGGCCACAGTAGTTCAAAATCTGTTTCATAAAATATGGTTATAGTCACATCTTTAGTGCCTTTAGTTGAGGAAAAAAACATCTCAGTATTGTGCCTTTTATTTTCACTTACATGATCCATTATTTTCAGCCAATGCATGATGAACTGTGCGTATATAGTATTAAAATTAGTATCATGCTTCTTTCTTTGATTCTATATTCATACAGTTCTCTGATGTAGTGACCTTAAACCAGTGATTGCGAATGAAAGTTTGCTACACTCTGTGCTGTGGTTTATTAATATTAGCCGCCAGCACTTTTTAAACACCCCTACAGAGAGGCCACAAGTGCTCTGATCATTTCAATCTCCTGCTGTAGCTTCAGCCTTTATTCTATTATGAACAGAGCTGTGCAGGGGCATGGCTACGGCCAGATAACATGGCGCCAGATCTTCAGAATGTACTTGAATTTACAAAATAATACATAAATAAAAGTTACATGATTTATATGCATCCAATTTATTTACTTGTCCAACTTGGTGGTTGTGGAATAGCTGAAGTCTATCCCAAGCTGTTACAGGGTGAGATGTAGAGCACCTGTCCATCACATGGCTAGCATAGAGAGACAGACAACCACTCGCATGCAAAGATCCACACACATTAAGACTAACCAGTTAACCCAGCATGCGTGCCTCTCAGACCATGCTAACCTAAGTCAGCTCACCGTGATTAATGTCTAACAAAGGAAAAATAATGGCCTTTCTCAAAAAATACGCTCACAAAGTAAAAAGTGTGCTACTTTATTCTATATAGACAAGCTAATGGAGTTAATTCCAGGTTTAATTCAGTTCAAATATTGTTTCACACACAGAATAAAAGCAAGAAATAAAGAAACCTGGGTTAAATAACCAGACCTGCTCTGAATCTGATAAAAAAAAAAAAAAAGCTAATTAAATCTTTAAGTTTAACTGCTAATCTCCCATCATGTTGTTCCTACTGGCTTAAGGCTGGATGGCCTCCACAGGCCCTTTGATGATGTCTCCCCTCCAGGAGAGAGATGTGACGATCGGAGATATTAGAGAGACAGTATCCTGCTGTTTCCCCTCTTCACTCCCAGAATAACAAGGAATATCTTGGTTCAGTGGCCAGCAACCGCTGAAGGGCATGCTGTCCACAGTCCCTCAGAGACACCGACGCTGTGTGTGAAAGATTGTGAGACTGGTACAGCACATCAACAGCGAGAAAAGCAGACCTCAGACCCAGTGTCAACTCTTTGAATCCACCTGTTTTTACGCAGTGTTTGAGCATCTATATCCAACTAAAGCAAGCCGTGTTCAAAACATCAGATGACATCAGCCATTTCCAGTATATAAGCCGATAAATGAAAATGAAAAATTAAAGAAATGGGAGAAACACACATTATGTAATTTATCCACCATAGGACAGTTATGGAAACACACATCCAGCTTATCCATGCAGAGTCAGCCAGATTGGACAAAGTAATCCACGACTACCTGTGATAAGAAAACAATGCTTTTAAACAGCATTGTCACATTGTTTTTTCTACCTTTTCCTCTAGCATGACACTACAAAAACATTCAAATCACCATAAAAAATGCTAGTAACAGTCTTGTTGGCATAAATGTCTCATGAAGTGAAGTCAAGTGTTGAATATTTCCATCACTAGTTTTGGAGCTTCAGTGGTGTTTTGACAAAATTTGAAATTATATGTGCAAAGTTCAATTTGTAACAAATCCCACAACCTTTATTTTTGTCATTTCCTTCCACGACCAGCATCTTAACTTGTTTTACGTTTGTGAGGAGACTTTTGATTTTATTTTATTTTTTTACTCTAATTAGAGTTTGGCAGATAAGACAGATAGAACCGAGGTCTGCTACTTCATCATAACTTATTGAATCTTCCCATTTCACTAAAATTTCTTCTGAAAGGTGGCACTTTCACCTTTGTACTTGTCCTAGATGTCAAGCACACCTAAAACTGGAAAGGGAGGTCAGGAATGTGTTTTTGATGCTAAAAAAGTGATGTCAATTAGACCAAAGCTTCTGTGAACATTTTCAGCTTTTTATTAAAAAAGCTGGTATTGATTATATGTATTTTTCTACTGTCTAAGCTCTACTTGCTACCAAGACAAAGTGAAGCAATTGAATTTATGCAGTCATTTAATTCTCTGCTCTCTTTGAATCAGAGTCCCTCTTTGTCACCTCACCACCCACCCAGAGATAATTCAATAACCTCTGCAAATGAGCTGTGTGCGTGCGTGCGTGCGTGCGCGCACATGTACATCCTTAGCTGCCAATTTCAGGTCAATCAGAGGTGATAATAATAATCATTACTCCAATTATTAAATTTAGAAGACATGACTCACAGAATGATTATCTGTTTCTGCTGAGGTGGTTGGTGTCTCTCTCTCTCTGTGTTTGTGTGTCATAGGTCCCATGTTATAATAGTGTCACTCTACTCTGCCATGTCGCACTTCTGGAGTAGCTTCAGAGAGAGCAGATGTGTGTGTTTAGCCTCTGATGTATAAGGCTCCAACCCCTAGCATGCACTCAAGGGCTACTGGGTTATTATGTTGACTCTGTGTCTCTGCTCCCAGCATGCATCTGGCATAGACAATAACAACAAAGCAGACATTTAGTGTGACTAACAGAGGGGCTATTGCATATTATGCTGTGAATTGTGATCGTGTGTTTGTGCGTGTTGTGAGTGAGGGCACAGATGAAGTGATCAAGTCGACAGCTTGCCGAGCTGTGATTGTCACTGATCCCCCCCTCTGTCCCCGGGAAAAACAGTGCCATCTGCCACGGGGCACAGGCAATGCCAGCTTGGCACTCCCCACCCAGACTAAACTAGAGAGGGCAGGGGAGCTAGAAACAATTTAATGTAGGATACAAGGTCTCTGTGTGAATGTGTGTTTTTGTGGGTATATACTTAAGGGGTTTTACATGAGATGATTATGCTTCTCACAAGTTTTTGGAAGTATTCTGATATAAGTTTTTTCAAGTTGCTGGTTTGGAGCAAACAGTTTAATTATTAACAAAGAATAAAGACACTGGCTTTTTGTAAAGGTGTAGAGTCAATTTGTTTCTTATGTGTTTTTAAAACATATATATGTAAATACAAGTTTTTGCATCTTTACAGTTTAAAGCTCATCTATATCATTATGTCATTCCCTGCTACAGGTCCTCCAACACCACCATGCTGTCCATGAGATCTCATACATTGCCAAGGACATCACGGACCACCGAGCCTTTGGCTATGTCTGCGGAAAAGAAGGGAACCACCGCTTTGTGGCTATCAAAACCGCGCAGTCGGTTAGTATTTATGTACATTCAGTCCAATAAGCAGAAAATGAACCCAAACCCCACCTTTCACCTTCACCATTTTCTGAACTCTTCCGACATTTACATTTGGAAATATCTAAGCTAGTGCTGTCAGCGTTACTCTCGTTAAAATGATGTGAATGGGGCTGGACAGCGCTAACGCGTTGTCAAAGTATTTTCGTTTCAGTAAAGAAAGAGACACCAAGCTTGTTAAGACATGTACATGGGTGAGAGCTCTGAATGAGACTCACACCCACTGTAGTCCGCATTCTTTATTTATACACTTGTTCACACAATACACCCTTTCATAACTCTCATAAGGGCAACGGCGTGCTTCCCCTTTAGATTAACTCTACCATACGTCCTCTTCCTCGTGACTACGGCGTGATCTTCTAGTTTCAAATTCCTTAGGCATTTCCTGTTTTTCTCTAAAAGTGGTCACAAGCAGTTATACAAGAGCAGTTATTTCCACATAGTTTCCGTGTTAAATGAAGTAAAACATAAGCTTTATAGAAAGGTATAATAAAACAGTAAAATCTCTTAACACGCGTTAACGAGCTAACCGCGCTAACGCGTTGATGCCTTGCAGCCCCACGCACGGGGCGATCAGCACTAACTCGCTAACGGAGATTTGCCGTGTTAATGCAGTTATGGCGTTAATGTCATTTTAATGAGATTAACGCCGACAGCACTAATCTTTTTTTTTTTTTTTTTTTTTAATAAGCACTAATCTAAAATAAGCACTAATCTAAACATAGTAAAGTGCTGATGTTACAGTCCTACTCCACTGTTATAGCTTGAAGTCTTTGGCGCTTCTGAACTGTTGGTCACGTCTACAATCATGATTTAGATTTTCTAAAACTGAAAACAGAGCCCAGAGGATGTTCAGTATAGTTTCCTCTCACCCCGCATGAATAACAAAATGGTATTTTATGGATTTTTCATCCAACGACACAAAAACACATTGTGTAGCCCAGCTCTCTTTGTGTTTAGGTTAATTTATGATTCATCAGGCTCTTTTCTCAGTAACATGAACCTCTTGACATTTAGATAAGGACCCTTGAATACCAGCTCATGTCGCTTTGTGCTGTTCTTCAAACAAACTGTTTACCGAGTAGATCTGCAGCTTTAGGTTTTGTGTGTCCAGAACAGCGCAGCTTCGGTTCTGTGTCGGCATACTCTATATAATATTGAGTACTTCTTTCAGACCTTTTATGATTGTTGCTGCTGTTGTTGTATGCGCCTGGCTTGTTTCGTCTGGATTCAGCTGGCTCTCTCTGTAGCCATATTGATTTCCCATAGTGAGTCGATGAGGGTTTGAGTGTGTGTCACCAGCTCTAATGGCATATCCATCCTCCTAGGGCCATGAACCGTGGCTCTTTGACTGAGACAGATATGCACCAGTCTGCACTCACAAATACAGCAGCCACATTTCCATTAAAAAAACAGTTGTTCAGAAAATGTTACCCTGCGTAACAGTGAAGCACAACGGTAAATTCTCATCCGTCAGCTAAGCTGCCTTTTGCCTGATGTGTGCCTGAGGAAAGGTCATAATTATATTTTACTTCCATTTTCAGGATTTGAACCAGCCATCACTAAAACTCAGACTATTAGTTGTGGAGCAGACAATAAGAGGGATGGAGGCACAGAGCTCATGGCCGAGGCTGTAATTGGAAAGTAACTGCTTTGATGTGAATTAACAAAGTGTCTCTGTTGTCATGAAGACTAAGACTTAAAGATGTTCCGAACAGGCCAATTTAAGGTCGCATTCAAAAGTAATTGGCTTACCACTCAAATCAAAGTCTCAGCACAAGAAAGACATGTTTTATTTAGCCAGTTTTAGTGAAGATAGCAAGACTCTAATTGTGAAGAGAGGATTGTCAGTCATTGTTATAACTTTTCTAGAAAAGTTGCAGCTGTAATTAGTATGACTCGCTTTGTTGTTTACAAAACCTAGGTTTCAATTTGTAGAGAGGCTACAGAGAGTTCAAATGTAGTTTAATGTATTACATTATTTATGACCAGTGTTGGGAAGGTTACTTTTAAAATGTATTCCATTACAGAATACTGAATACATGCCCCAAAATGTATTCTGTAACGTATTCCGTTACGTTACTCAATGAGAGTAACGTATTCTGAATACTTTGGATTACTTAATATATTATCATGTTGTTTACAACTACGTGAATGTACTATTGCTGTGTGATTTATTACTGTTACTGAAGGTCCGCGGCTCCGAACCGTAGTAAAGGGACCTCTGGCTAATACGTCGGGTTCCGTGTCGGGCTGGTAGCCGAAAAATAGCTTTACTTTGTTGTCTGGGTCAACTTTGCTAGCGAGAGACAGAGAGAGGCGTTGAAAGGCTGCTCCAACGGAACTTATTTTTTCCGGAGGAAAACACGAACACAGTGTACAGTCGAGTCTTAATAGCTTACTTACAACTGGGCTCTCCAGGCACTCTTCTTGGCTGCAGTGGTTATTATTATATTTACATGCTTCCAGCTCCCGTTTTTGCTCCGTGACAGCTCGGACTTTTCCTTTCTCTCCCTCCCTCGCTCACAGACACATAACGTGTATGGCAGTCCATTCTCGCTGCAGCACGGACTACACTGCCCATGAGGCAACATTCTTTAGGGATATGCCTGTAGCATTCTGCCTATTAGCTTAGCACAACAACAACAAAAAAGCGCTCTCTCACCCAGGAAACACACAGCGAGAGAGCGCGTCACCCTGTAACCATGGCAACCGTAACGCTGCCGCCTGGAACAACAGAACAACAGAGCGTAGCTGTCAAACAAACCCAAACAGTCCTGACCCGCCACAATATGAAACAGGAAAGTACCGCCGTGTAATCCATTTATTTCACCAAAGTAACTGTATTCTGAATACCACCTTTTTAAACGGTAACTGTAACGGAATACAGTTACTCATATTTTGTATTCTAAATACGTAACGGCGGTACATGTATTCCGTTACTTCCCAACACTGTTTATGACACAGTAACAGATGTAGCCAGTAAATCCTTTATTTTGAGCCCATAGAAATTATTTAGACAAAGTTAACAACATGATTATATTTAAGTCTTTTTCTCTAAGTATTCTACTTTTACACATCCTCATTTTTATTTTGTGATCATTTTTCTAATGCACATGCTTCCTCATGGAAATTCTCTCAAAGGTTTTCAAAGTGACTTCCAGATTTAATGATTTTCTGAATTTCATACAACAGAAATTTAAGAAATCGCTAATTGAATTGAATTTAGACAAGACAGGTTTGAAAAAAATCAGTGAACCATGAAATACGTTCAGGAATATCCTCAAGATATTAAGCTAACAACCAACAGCAGAATTTAATTTGGGCAATGAGAGTGAATCTCTTGCATTAATATTTAGTAGAATTGGAGACTCATCTTCTGCTCTAAAATCCTGATCCGGGCAGATTTTATTAGAACTGTGTCTGCAGTAAAAGTCTTTATCGTTACTTTTTGTTGGAATCATTTATCAGGTTTGCCGTAGGCTATGAATTAGTCATCTGTGCTGAACTGAGGTTATCTCATCTCTCTGGTCCTATGAGCAGGCCACTCCTCCTCAAAGTTTTCTGCATTAGCACTTTTAGAATTCAGTGATTTTCTCTGCTCACTCTCTTTTCATACCTAGAGGTTTTGATCGAGGAAAAGCAAAAAAGAATGGGAGAGAAATCACAAGAGAAAGTGAGGATTAGAGCACGCATTTTCAAATGTAAAACGGATCTGAATTTAAAAGAGTGACAGTATGTTTCAGTGTTGGCTCAGCAGGAGAGAAGTTTACCCCAGCGTGTATGTCATGTGCCTTATTCGGCTCAGAATATCTTGCAGAAAGCCAACACTAAAATAGAACTACATTTTGCACAACATTCAATCTATGAACTCTGGCTGCACTTCGCATAGCTCCAGTCAATAATTGATTAGGTTTGAAAGACCGTTGTACTATAAGACTCTTTGTTATTGTGCTGTGACAGTAGTTATAGGTTGTGAGTCATCTCGCTGGTTTGTTGTCACCACTTTTGTTCATTCAAGGAAAGAGGTACAAAGGTAACACAAGGCTACAATTTTTTCTGCGTGAAGCAATAGATCATGCAGTGACTGTGTTCACTCCCTGCCCGTTTCCATGAAAGTGTGCAGATAGCAATGTCTTAAACATACTTACGTGTTCTGAGTTACGTCACTTACGCCTCAAGGTCAGTGTTTAATTACTTGAAGTGGCACAGAAAAAAAAGACTTTGAAATTTTTGGCATCCTTCCCACTGTCGCCAAAGCACTTGCTCATAGCGGGTCATATGATTGTTGAGGTTTCCTCTGTTGTATTATTGTAGGGTCCACCTTACAATATAAAGCGCCTTGAGGCGACTGTTAGAGGTGGGCGGAACAATCCAAATATCGATAGTGTCGATACCAACTCTGGTATTGGTATCGGATCGATACTAGCCAAATAGGATCGATACTTTGTTTCAGTATGTAGCCCACTGAATTGTGTTAAATTATAGATTTTGGGGGAATTAAACAACACACCTCAAACACGCACTATGAAACATGTCAAACAACAGAATTTGACCCAAAACGCTTTAGAGAAGTTGGAAGATGTGTTTTGTTGTGATAACTAAGTATTATAGAACGTAAAAATCAGAGTGAGTTAGTGGTGATGAGCCATCTCTTAAGTCATGACACACTGTCTCCCCAACATAAGCTGCCTTTACAGGTTAAAAGTATCGGTACTGGTATCAGCACTTTGTTCGCTTTGTATTGAATCTGCAGTATCCCACAGCACTAGTGACTGATGTTGTGATGAACAAAATTGAATTACATTTTTTCTTATTTTTATACTGTGAATAGATTCCTGAAAAGCTAGAGAATTTGTCTTTCTTCTGTTACAATTTTATTTGGGCAATTTAAATTATGAGGGTGTATTCTGCTGGATCAGCTTTCTGTAGGCAGAAGTTGAAGTATAATCAAAGAAGAGCACTTTGTGTAATACATCTTTGAGAATGAAAACTTGTCAGATCCTGTACAGCAGTTTCTAATGCATATTCTTTTTTTATCTCTACTATGTATCTACAGAATTACAAGTTAAATCTACAAGGAGCATTTAAAATGTTGCATGACTCTGTCTGTAAAATGCAAAGAAACCTGATTTTTATCCTATATGACTTCCCCTTTTAAGTTAAATCACTCTATGGTCCTGTTCTAACCAGTTGTGCTTGTTTTCCTGCAATGCATACTGGATGTCCTATAGTGTCTAGAAGTGGTGGCCCTTTGATAAGTCTTGGGGAACCACATCTAATTAGTTGGCACCACAATTCAGGTGTTTCCGGTGAGTGTTGTCCCTCACATGGTTCAAGACATTACAGTAGAGCCTCAGTCTGGAGGATTACTTCAGAGTGCACAACCCTGTGAAGGTAAAAAGCAGAACCTGCTCTTGGTCACACTCCTGACTGATGTGCTTTCTTCCACCTTTTACTCCAGAAACAGCTGTTCTGTGTTTGGGTCAGAGTCAGCGATCAGGGTCTCTTAATGGGTTATGTCAAACTCACTCAATCTTCACGGAAAGCTTCATAACTCAAAAAGAAAGCTCAGTAGAGACACAGAAGAGGCCTCTTCTCTGTGCATGTTTGTCAAATTGCAAATGCAAATCTGAAAAACTTGCAAGGGTAATGATCAGAATCAACTTTACTTGTCTTAAAAGTCAGAATTTACTAAATAAATTGAAGAGAAACGTGCACTTGTTAGAATTTACAGCAGGGTGTGCGATAAAGTGACAGTGAGATGGGGCAGATTAAATGTTTTGGCCTGAGGCCTCTGCATCATTAAAGTGAATGAGGTGGTATCTTTTTCCGCACTGTTCATGTCAGTCTGATCATGGCCTTAAACTCCTGTCGTGAAGTTGGGCAGGGAGATTAATCACCACATAACTAGAATGAACATGCAGTTCTTGAGTTCTGATCGGTGTTGTGCTCCTGTTAATGTGTGTGCCTGTGTTAATGGTTGGATAATGTGTCCTCGTCCTAGGCTGAACCTGTGATTCTGGACCTGCGGGACTTGTTCCAGCTCATCTATGACATAAAGCAGAGAGAGGAGAGGGAGAAGAAGGCCCAAAAAGACAAGCAGTGTGAGCAGGCGGTGTACCAGGTACTCTTATCAACTCTCTGGTATTTTTTTCTTTTAAACAATTTCCTTAATCATCTGCCATAAGTATGATGAGGTTCATGTGAGAGACTCTTGACAGATGAGTCAGGTAAGACTTAAAAAAACATCAAAGAATAACATACGGAGCACCCACTTTCAGGTTTCATCAGTGGTACCATCTGCCCATTGTGCTTATTTCACCTTCCTCTGTTCTGTCTTCTGTACGTCTCCTGTTTAATTTTCTCTTTATCTCTCTGTCTCGCTCTCTCTCTGATGATTGCCAAATGATTATCTGAATGCTGGGAAGCCGCTATGTCTCGCTGTGCTTTCCGCCTACTCTCTCTACTTCACCGGCTTAACTCTCCGCCTCTTCCCTCTCTTCTGTCTTCTCACCCCTGCTCCTCTCTCCTCCCCGTTTGATCTCTCCCTCTCTTTCCTGCTGCCGTCGCTTATCCGCAGACAATACTGGAGGAGGATCTGGAGGACCCTGTCTACCAGGTAACTTCTTGACCAATCCCATTGCTGCTGTCACCTGCTGCATTTCTAGCCAGTCAGCTTGCTCCTCTGTGTGTGCACTGTGGGGAGACAGCTCCTGTTTGGGTAGATCTTCGTAATAAGCACAACACACGCTGTTTAGGGGTTTGCCGATGTATACAAAGAGCCAGTAGGAGACACTCATATCTGTGTGTTCATGAGTCTGTAGCTGTGGGTGCATGATTAGCTGAGAGATGTGTTTGTTTTCTCAGTTGCTCTGGGTATTTCTTACTGCTTAAAGCCTCCTCCGTGTGTCACTGGGATCTCTTCTTCAACTGCTTTTTAATCAGAACCTATTGACAATGCTGTTTGACTAATCACCTCTGCAGTTTTCACTTCTTTTCTCTCAATTTCTTTATCTTCCAATTTCCCTCCTGCTTCTTTTTTCCCCCTCTCTTTCCCGTGCTGCTGACGTTGTAGTACATTGTGTTTGAGGCGGGACACGAGCCCATCCGTGACCAATCAGAAGAGAGCATTTATCAGGTACCCACAAGCTCATCTTGTTTGCTTGTGTCTTATGTAGCTTTAAACTACAGTTACTGTGGTTAATCTGCTGACAGGGAGTTCCTAAAAGCGTTTAAGCTACAGAGATTTAATCACTTATTTACTGTCCAATCGGTACAAGCTGCATTGCTCTTTAATGGGATAAATATACTGTGGCCTGCTCATAGAATTAATTGCCGTTTTTACACATGAAAACAGCAATTGTAGATACAGGAAATAAAGACTTTAAGAATCTGAGGCAAACAACCAGCCAACACTCTCCAGAGGGCCCTGATAGCTAAAGCTAGCTACTCCTGGGAGATGAGGCTTTCTCTGGGTGCACTCCTCAGAGATGTGGGTAGACCTCCGAGGGATAAAGAGGGGGAGGGTTGGGTGCGCGTGGAGGGGATGTGGAGGTTATTCCTGTTGTGTGTGTGGAAGGAAGACCCCTCCTCTTTTTCTCGCCTCCCCTCCCTCTTTTCCCAAGAAGATGAAAGAAAGCGGGGGAAAGAAAGATTAATCACCAGCCTCTCGTTTGATCTTTAAATAAAATGGATTGAAATAGAGGGAGCGCTGGCGCGTGCACAATCGTACGCAAACAAATACACGTACAAACAAACCCCCACGCACACATCATGCGTAAAAAACGTGCGGCTCAGCCAGCCTCCAGCCACAGAGGAACTAATGTATGAATAAAGATGGCAGCTTCTGGAAATAAACATGTGAAAGAAGTAAACAAGGCATTGAAAGGAGGAGAAAGAATGGGACAGGCTGTGCTAGATAGATATCCACATTTTTCCTCTGTGCTATTTTTTGTTTTTCATTTACCACTCTGATTAGAGCACATCCAGCTGGGGAAGAATAAAACTTTGTTTCAAGCCTTGTGCCACTGTAGGAGAAATCAAACCATAGGAATCTCAGGATTCATACATATCAGCATTTTGCTATCGCTGCTCATTGTTTCTTCTCATTACACACAGACTCAGATCTATCTGACTGTGTGACATAGAAATATTACATGTCTCCATGTGTGTGACAATGTGAGTTATTACATGTCTGTGGATGTGATAAGCTGCCTTATCCATTCTTTATTAGAGAGAGAGAGAGAGACCATCACCACAGGCTGATAGTCTTCTGATTAACCTAGTAGATGAGTTCTCACTCAAAAGATTTTAATTCTGATTATCCCTGCACACACACACACACACACACAAACACTTTACTAGTGATTGATATGATCCCAGGAGAGGCAGGTTACAGGGTTTTGTGTTGGCATCCAGTTTGTCGCAGTGCTGGAACAGTGATGAAGTGTAAAGTTTTATTGCTTAATTACTCCAGAGGTAACAGGCTCTCTCGGCTGTTCTCTGAATCTGTTGGTCGATTGTATAGGTTCCCACCAGTCAGCAGAAGGAAGGGGTCTATGACGTCCCAAAGCGACACCCAGTGAGTGACCGTGTGTATGCCCGTGCCCGACCTCCCACCCCCCTCAGCCTGCCTCCCCCTCTCAGACAAACCTCTCAGCTGTCCCACGTGTTACTCAACGTGGAAAGCCTTTCTGCTTCAGCGCTCTCCCATCATGCGGTCATGTGGAAGCTCTAATTTCGCATTTTATTCTACTTCCTTTTAATATATCTCCTACACAGTGATCAGTATGTCTAATTTTCCCCTGAGAGGTTTGCTGGGATCCAGTGCCTCATGCAGTGTGCTGTGCTATTGTACTGCTTGTGCTGTAGTTATGGTGGCTTGTGCCATTCTCCTCGTGCCCCGTGGTGCCTGCTCCTTATGGTTAACTGGGATGATTTGTGTGTTTGGATGTTTGTGTCATGTCAGCTTTCTCAGTGAAGCATGCTTGGCTGTGGTTTGGCCAGTCATGAAGCTTGCATGATGTTATCCCAGACTGCACTGATCACGTATTTTGTCACTGTTATATTTTTGTAAAAATTATGTAATTACGTCTGACTGTAAATGTGCATGACATCATATATTTAAAATATACTTGAGCTTTGTTGAGCAGTTTTTCACCCTGTCTGTGCCTTTTGAATGAATGTTTGCAGTGGAAATCTGTATTCCTGTTTGCGTGTGTACATGCAAGCCTCTGTTCACACTGCCGGTAGTTATAATGAAAGATGACCTTGACCACTGTCAGGCTGTGCTATACCTCAGCTGCTCTTTATCTGCCCATAAAGATGGTAGTTATATTGCGGCCTGATTTAATCTACTAAAATCTTCACACTCACAATAATCAAGCTGTTGATCTGCTGGTGTGTGTTTTGGTTTATGAGTATTTGAGCTTATATTATTTGAACGCACACTCCCATTTAGCTCTAATTATTTTGTAGAGCTCACCACCAGTGCCTGCAATCTCTTTGTGTATTCCACTGCTGTAATAGATCACTAAACTGGACTCCTCAACGTCACTACTGGCAGTGACGATCTCACTCTATGAATTTTGGTAGTCTTGAAATCAGTCTCGCAGTTTTCTGGCTGTATATTATCCCCAGATTTAGTAAGAAGCTTACAGGCACCATAGTATTTCTGTTCTCTCCTCACCCAGCCCACAACACATGCTGTTATTTGGATTGCCTTTGTGTTGGCAGGTGTCTGAACGTGAACAAATCCAATATTTCTCTCTTGTTGTGCAACCAATTGGGCTAGTCAGTCCATTGTGGCTTAAATAAAGCAGATTCAAGTCTTTTCTGCTTCCCAGTCAGTCAGAATGTGAGCATAGATCACAGAAATATAAATGGACCAGAGAATTTTTTTTAATTTCCTTTGTGGCAGACAACTTGTAGGGTAATTTGCAGATACTTTCATTTAAATTAAAAATAAAATCCGGGCATCAAAGGGTTAAAAAGTGCTGCTGCGCTGATCTCTCTGTGGATTAAATGTTTCTCTTCAGTCAGTAGTGTGACACCAGAAGTCAAACTCCAACCATCTTATCATATTGTAAATATATGCACACTCCTGATGTCCAAGTAAGGTTTATTTATATAGCACTTTTAAGACATTAAGGTGTTAAAAACACAGTCAAAATGAACACATCTGAATCGAGTAACACACACAAAAATATGACCCTGTCTGAATATGATTTTTTTAAAGGATACCACAGAGTTAAGGGTGCAAATTGAGAGAAGTAAGCTGTTCCACAGGTTTGGAGTTTACAGCTCTCATTAGATTTCAGACGGTTACGTGGAATCACAAAAAGAGCTCTACCTGTGGATCTAAAGATTCAGTTTGGTAAATATGGAGTTATTATGGTGAAAGGAATTTAAGGGAAATTTTATGGTTATATGAAGTGACAACTTGGTTTTCAGTGTTGCTAAAATAAAGTTGAAATAATGTGTAAACATAGATATTAGGATGTAATCTTCTTATTCTGATGTCTATAGCAGAAATGTTGGTAGCTGAGTGACCAGACACAGCAGCAGGTTTGTTATTTGTAGTGGATTCAATATTTATTTTATTGACAATAGAAATTCACCGTCCTCTCAGAGGGACTGACAGTAGACAACAGTGCAACATGACATCGATGTACACAGTACACCTAGATGAAATGATCTCATCGGCTGAAATGTGACCTCCTGTCTAAAGCAGTCTCTTCTCTTGTTTAATCTGTCACCGTCTTAAATGATGGCAAATCAATAAAACACACACACACACATAAAGCGATTCCAATCTACTGAGCCCTTGACCCTCTGGGACCTGAGAGAGTCTGTTGAATCAACAGCAGCCCTCAACACCTTAGAGTTCACATGCAGAGGTCAGTGTATTTCCACCACACATCATGGCCAACTCAAACACTGTACTACCTTAATAGAATATGACTGTAGACTGCTTATAAAAGATGGACAAGTGATTACTTGGTGACTTATTAGTAGAACACAAGATTGCCCTTAACAAAACGGAAGTGCAGACTTTGTGCTGTTTGTATATTAAGCACACAGAAAGGCATATTATTTGTTAGGTAATTGCAATACATCTCCTTCAGTGCAGTTATTATGAAGGGGGAAATGAGTGATAGAAACCAGGAGTAGAAGGCTGTGAATGTGTTTATTTCTGCTATAAAATTGGGTATTTTAACACTGGGCTTTAAGGAGATTGACTCACTTTGGTGTCAACCTGAATTGGAAAGTTGCAGAACTACAGATATTGGCACTCCTGCATTGGCTTCAGTAGCATGATCAGTGACATCATCACAAATATTCTTTGAATATTTTTTAGATGTTTTTAAGATTGACACCCTTTCTTTTTTTTTTTCTTTTTTTTACATTTTTATGTGTATTTATTTATGAGCCCAAATCTGCTCAGATGAGCTTGTTGTTGTTTTTGGGCATTCGGAACAAGTGTTCCCAACAGGGAAGATGATGGACAAACTATCCAATGGCAACACTCATATGATGGGCGTTTCTTCTTCGCCTTCTTTATTTATATATCACCAAACAACTGATACTGGCATACTGGCATGTGTGTGTGGTGGCCTGTGAGACAGAAAGGGAGAAAAAGAGGTCTAAAAATTAGTTGTTGTTATCCATTGTGTGTCCGGTTGTGTTATGAGTTTCGTTGTATGTGTGTGGCTTTGCGTGTGGCAGGTCAGCAGGGTTTTTTTGGTGCGTGCCAATGTGATCAGTCACACGGCAGGGGATCAGCAAGGTGGTGTTAATTAAAGGGGATGCGTTAATTGTATGCAGAACACATGTGCACAGGTAATTACTGTTTCCCTAGAGACGGCTAATTGATAGGTGGCGGCAGTACTGATAAAGATAAAGGGCCAGGCAAAGAGATGGCGAGAGTGTATAATGGGCGCAGAGGGATAATTGGCAGGGCAAAAGAGAGAGAGGGTTGGTCAGACAGGGAAAGTGAAGGAAGAAAGATGGAGAGAAATAGGCAGCAGCAGAGTGGAGCTTTAAGTGATGAACACAGCAGATCCTGCATGATTTAAAATATGCTCCACCCATCCAAAAATATCAGATGGATCAAAATTTAGATTTTTAATAAAAAATTAATATGGTTAGTATTGAGCAATCTGTTATTGTTCTTTTCACTGTCAACTAATGCTGGCCATACCTCATGCTTTCCTGCAACGAAAATAATATATTCACGATTGCTGTCATTCAGTGAATACTATAGCTTTGCCAGACAAATCTGACGTCATTTTTTAGTGCCAGTGTTGGTGAAAGGAACCGCAAAGCCCATCACTGTGCTGTAGCCTACAAAATGTTGGAAGTTGTTTTGTGCAATCAGATTGGAGTGCAAAATACATGGGAGTAGTGTGTTGGTATGACCCTTTCACATGTCTTCTTTTCCCCGGCTATAGGTTTTTAAAGGCAAATGGGCTTTTTCCAATTATGTACTCCCTCACTGTGCTCTCACATGAAGCATGTTAGTTAAACCAGCTCTGTTTTCTATGTCTGCCTGCTTGTCAGTCTCACACTGTGGTTCCTGACACATGGGAGCAGGCTGTACAGAAACACAAATAGGGTTTAAACCCCAGCTCAGTGCTGTAGTTTAGACAAAAGGTAGGGATGATCTTTAAACCTCTTTAAATCTTCACTTGGTCTCTAAGTCAGACAAGAAGAACACTGTTCTGTGACTGTGTGCGTGTGTGTGTGTGTGTGCGCGCGCGCGCGCGCGCGTGCGTGCGTGTGTGTGTGTGTGTGTGTGTGTGTGTGTGTGCATCACTAGAACACCTGCAATCAATCATGTTCCTCTCTTTAAAGAGACTCATTCCACCTCACTCTGTCCTCCTCTTTCTCTCAGCGTGTATGAAAGATAACTAACATGTTTGTGTGCGAGAACATTTTCATCCCACCTGCCATCTAACTCTGGGGTTGTGATTGCAGAATGGACATAAAAGAAAACCCCACCACCACCATCACCACCACCATCATCAACATCATCATTCTCATGAACAACCCCTTCACCAAGAACAAACTGAACAGCAGCAGCAGTCGCAGTCAGGGGCACATATGATAGACTTAGACCTGGATATGGTGACTCAGGTAAGTTGTTACAGTATACTAACATGCACTTTGTAGTTCAAACTAATGCAATGTTCAAAGCTCTAAACAGGGAACATACTGTCCTGAGCGTTAGTTGCCGTGAACTACTCTTTAGTCACGTCCTCAGATGATCTTTGGTGTTCGCATCCTCGTCTGTACCTCCAACTCTGTTCTTCTGTAGTCATAAGTGACCCCAACTCTTAACCTCTGTCATTTATGAATAAAACATGCAACCTTGTTGTTGCCATAGTAACCAGGTTCAGGCAGGAGTAAAGTCAAGAGCCGCATGGGTGCACCCGTGCGTTCATGCCGCCGTGGTGTCCATGTGTGAAAGAGGACAAGCCAATGTAATAGAGAGAAAAACTCTCACTTAGCTCAGAGCAGAGGTCCTTTAAGGGTAGAGTAGACGTAAAGGTCAGAGTGTCTGTCAGAGAACTGGTGTGGGGGTCAGCAGGGTTAGCCGACAGCAGCGGTCATCGCGGCTGCGGACACACTAGCACTGCATCTCAGAGCACAATAATAAAGCATTCATAACACTATGATAATCACAGCAACCTGACCTCACCACCCCGCCGCCGCACACGTAAAGAATACTGAGCGAATGGAAACTGGACAGAAAGTCTATAAATATTCAACTTCCTGTGCTGTTTGAACACTCTCTGCAGTACATTTTCCCCGTGCATGTGGTTTCACATTAAAGAACATCAGCACGGGCTCTGTCATTGACGAATGATTCATTGATGAATGCCACAGGAAATTTATTGTAAAGTTAGAAAAACTCTTAAAATGTGTTCTGTGAGTGGAAATCCTTTTATCAGTGCCTATGAATGCACTATTTTGTCTATCTTGGATATCTGGCTTATCTTGTTGATTCCATTTTGTCTGCTTTGCTAAACTCTGCTGCAGCAGTAGTATATATTACAACTTCCTATCCCTCTTAGTAAAAATAGCCTTCTAGACTCATAATGTAAAACACCATGCTCACAGATCCATTTTCTGATACGTGTAAAAAGAACTTTGTGGTCTATGCGTGACCCAGGAGAGTGAACAAAAGGGAAGATATTCTAAGAACATTCATTATCTCTAAAGAATTTATCTGCATCCATGATTTATGCTAATCTCTGACCATGTGTTCAAGGCTTAAATTCCTTTATCAACTAAAAATAGACTATCCTTCACTTGCCACCAGCCTAAAGATATTAATAATGTGCAAAAAAGAGGCAGATACTAAAGTGAAGGATCATGAGGGAACTGTGAAAGGAAACAGAGCGGTACAGAACCAATCCGGATTGAATACAAAGGCTGCTGTCTCAGATAGTTATTCCCTCTGGGACATACCACATATCTTCCACAAGAAGGGAACATTAATGACTTGTCCAAAAGACGACACTGCTACAATAATGATACTAGAGGGTGTGGTAGTCTGCTTTTAGATCCACTGATGGAAAGAATCTTTATCTGAAGCAGATGACAAAGATTGTGATAACTCCTGGTAGGTATGCCATCATAATCAATCATTTCATCTCATTATCCCATCTCTCCACACCCCTCTTTTACCTCTTCTGTTGCTGCCAAAGTCCTCAGGTAGGTAACTCTAACATACCGAGCTAATGTCGCGTTGCATGCGGTGTATGATGCACGATGCACTGGAATGTAGAGGAATTCAGAAATTGCATGTAGTCTAATATTCCCGTGATTGTGCCTGACTGCTATTATGCGCTTTCTCTAATTCTCAGAATATCAACCAATTAGAAATTTTTGGAGACATGTCTACGCCTCCTGACATCACCTCTCCATCTGTGAGTAGCCGTTATACATACACAGTCTGTGATTTACATCTTTTAAAATAATACCGGCATCTCCACTGAGTTGTCTCCTTTTCGTTGTCCGCCTGACCTCCAACCACAACCTGCACAGACTCCCGCCTCTCCAGCCAACACCCTGGACCCCTCACAGGGCTTGCAGCCTCCCACGGAACTGTTTGCTCCCTTCAATCCTGCGTCTGTGCCCTCAGGTAAGACCTTGTTTACTTTCTGCTTAAATACAAGGCTGCTAAAAGCCAGTGGGTAACAAGCTCAGCAGGAGAGACATGAAGGCAAACTGGAGACTAAGAAGATTCAGATGCAGGGGGCATCTGAAGAAGAGAAGAAAAGGGGTTGTGCTGAAATAAATATAGAGCGATGGAGTAGAAGCGAAATGTAGACGAGAGAAAGAGGAGAAAAGGTGGCATTGGTTGTGTGTTGAATATGAAAAGCATTATTATCCCGCTACCTCAGATGCTGCTGATTTACTTGTGGCTGAGCCAACTGCGTCAGACGGGGGAAAGTAATGAAACATGCCGCGATGATTGTAGTGAAGACTTCTTTGTGCACAGAGCTACTGTGTATTTAGAAATTGGTATAAAGGTTTTGCATCTCTTTATTCACTCCCCTCATCACCTCTGCTTGCCTCCTCTTTTCCGTTCTCTGTGCATGTGTCAGAGCAGCCAAGGTTAAATGTCAACTTTCTCCGCTGTAGTTAGCAAGCAGAGACTAGAACCAGGAGACTAGTGAGTGTGAAATACGAAACAGCTTTTACTGATGAGTCTGAGTGATTTTAATGAGTGTGTTGAGTTCTACCTTTTCATAATGACTCTGCCTCATTGTGGAGGTAATTATAATAGTTCACCATGACCATTAAGAGACACTGCATTAGCCGCGGGCAAAAGTAGGGCAGCACTCTCTGGTGATGCATGTGCAGGTTTGTATGTAGAAAAGCAGGCTGTGGATATTCTAATCACTTTCTCTTTTGTCTTCTTTTCTTACTTTCTTAAAATGGCGCAGAAAAAAAAATGAAATAACTTATCTCAATCCACTCACAACCAGGTTATGTGACGATGGGAGCAGTACCTCCTGGCCACTGGTCCCAGCAGGCTTTTGCTGCCCAGACTCCGCTGGCCTTCGGGGTCCAGTCTCCTCTAGGCCCGGTAGCCCAGGTGCTGCCAGGTGGCCAGCCTCTCATCTGGGGCCAGGCCAACATCTTCCCTGCCACCCAGCAGCAGTGGGCAGCCATGGCAGCAGGAGCGTTCCCCCCCACAGCCTACCTCCCAGCCCAGCCTGTGGGCACCCTGCCCGCCGCCATGTTCCAGACTCTCACCCCCGTCACGACTGTGACTCCAGCCGGCGAGAGTCATTCGAGCACTGGAGCCAGCGCTTCAGCTCCTTCCCCTTCAGCATCTTCGAGTCCACAGCATGGGGAGAGAGGAAAGAAGATGGGAAAGGAGATGTTCAAGGTGCGGAACTGATGAATACAGAGAAGATTTTTACGAATAGTCTTCATAGTCCCATTCAAAATAAAAAGACTAAATATTAGTTTTTGCTCCTTGAATAATTAATCACAGTTAATTTTCTAATTTAAGTATTTTGTTAGAGGTGTTAGAGTTGCACTATGTCTGGGACCAGTTTTTAATTGCTTGGGTAAGTATGAAACAAGCCTTAGGATGCAAAGAGTCATAAAAGTGGGGCATGTAAGTACAAATGGACAGTCATACATATTTGGGTTGTATTTGATGATTTTAGCTATGTTGAGCAAATTAGCCTCATTTAACCCTTTAAAGGCTTCCAAAAATATATTTTTTTGGAAATGCATTGTGGTTCACATAGTTAGGCCACATACAAACACATCCAAAATACACATTTTCATTAGGTTTAGGATTCAACTAATCTGTAGTGTAAATACATACATATTCATATCAGAATTTTTCACTTTTAAAATCTTATCTATGAGAGAACGTATTTCCCCAGTCTGGTGGTGTTTTCATCAATAAAAAGGCTACAAAACAAGCAGTGATTTGTACAGTAACCTAAAACAAAGGTCACTAATTGATTGTCCACACTTTCAATGTTAACCTTGCTGACCAGTCTCTGTCTTCCTTTAGGATTTTCAGCTGGCGAAGCCTCCGGCCATGCCTTCAAAGAAGGCTGATCAGCCCAGTTTAGCAGGAACCTCAGAGGCATTCAGCACTTACTTCAGCCGTGTGGGCACTGCCCAGGACACAGATGACTGTGATGACTTTGACATTTCTCAGATGAATCTGACACCAGTCACCTCTACAACACCATCCACCAACTCCCGTGAGTGCTCTCTCCGTGTCTGTCTGTGCTGTGTAACATGCTTTTTCTCTTATCACCATCCAGGGTGTAGCTACGCCTTAATTGTTCTGTCCTCCTCTGCAGCACCCACCCCAGCTCCCAGGCAGAGCTCTCCCTCAAAATCCTCAGCCTCTCACGTCAGTGACCCCCCCACCGACGCCACAGACCCCCCCACGGACGACTCATTTGGCGAGGCAGAGGGCAGTCCCAGTCGCAGTGGAGAGGAAGATGCTGTAAGTGTGCGTGTGGTTTGGTGTGTGAGAATTTTTTGGAGTAAGCCAAGTGTGTGCGCCTTTTTAATAAGTCACTTCTTATGCTGTTATAACCTGCACAGCTTGTTGAGATCTGCTGATAAATAGCCTTTGTAGCAGTGTTGGCGGGCCAGGTAATCACTCTCGCTGATTAGGGGGCCGACGCTGTTGTGTCCTTTAGTGTGAGAGTGTGTGTTGGTGTTTGTGTCAGTGCATATGAAAATGTGCACGTCCAGTGTGGGATACTGTGGAAAAATGAGCAGTAGCATGCATGAGTATGTGGTTGAGTGTGTGCATGGTCAACACAGCGTTAAATTAGCTGGTGAAATTGTCAGAGACATCATTAAGCTGTTATTAATACCAGCAAGGTAGCATCCATACATCACTACTTCTATGTGGACAGACTCATCTGTGGTGAGATATAGGAAGCGTAGTGCCCCAATTCTTCTTCCAGGGGCAATTAATATTTATTTTACCTGTAGCACCTTAATCTGGGGCAGAAAAATGGGTGAAATTAAGGAGGAGTGAGAAGATGGAGAGAAAATAGAAAGATAAAACGAAAGAAAATAGGGAAAAGAAGGATAGAACGTCAGATTCTTAGGGAGTGTAGGCAAACGCCCTGTGCCTTTGACCAAAGTCCTTGTAGAATCTGTGACCTTCTAAGAAGCAAGACTTTTCTAGTTCTTTCCCTGCCATTTTCTTCCTGTCTTCCAATTACTCTTTTTTTGTTTCTTTCAAGCTTGCTTCTCTCCTCCCTCTCGTCCTTCACTCCCCAGGCGTGAAACATTAGTTTTATGCCTCCAATCCAGCTATTATTGAAAAAATAGAGGACTTTCACACTGCTGAAAATGTCACCAGCCCTGAATAACACACAGAAGCTTTGCACAACCCAAAGACATGTGCATTGGTGGCGGCACTGAGTGAGTGCGGCGAAAAGGTTACAAAAAAAAAAAAAAAAAAAAAGGCGAGAGAAGGACCGGAAAGATGGAGCAAACGCAGAAAAACAACCTCCCACCCTTTTGTGGGTTGAGGTGCAAAAAGCGGAAGTGTTTTAGGAGGAAAGCAGTGCATCAATAGAAGTAACTCCACAGAGGTTTTCATAACAGACCACTGTAAATGAGTGCATGTTTACTGTTTGTGTGTATTTGCAAAGAAGTTTCTATAAAAAGAAAAGCTGTGATGGGCTGTGGTTTTCTACTCTAAGTGTCTGTGTTTCTCCTTTAGAGCATTAACAGCTTTACTCTTTGCTTCCTGTTTGCTCTGTTCTTGTAGTTTATCAATCAAGCATTCCGTCCTTCAGATTTATTCTTCTCTGTCTGTTTTCCCTTTATTTCCTTCTTATACTCTTCCATGGTCCTTCCTTTCCACCATTTTCTCTTCCTTCCTTTCCGTCTTCCACTCTTTAGGCATGTGGTTCTGGGTCGCCCTGCCCCAGCGAGACAGCAGAGCCCAGCCCAGATCAGGCCAGTCCAGAGGCTGGGAGCTAGATAGCAGCAGGGCAAGGTAGGTATCAATACCTCTCCTTCCCCTCTTAACTCCTTCAACTCTCTGCATGTATCTCTTCTTCTCATTTACTGTTGCACCTACTTTACATAAGTGTGTTGCATCTTTCTTTTTTTTGCATCAGTGGTTACATTTTCACTGTTTTACTTCTGTTTTCATTGCCTCGTTAACACAAGTTCAAAGGGTGGCACATGTGTGGTTTGGTTTTAATGCTTTATCATGTGTGGGAATTTTTTTGTTTTGTAAGCATCTGTTGATGATGAAGGTGTTGTGCATGTGTGACTTTTTGGAAACAGTGTGTGACAAGTTCATCACACAACATCACTTTGGCCATAGTGCTCTCATTGTGTTCTGTCATTCTGATGTGCACCTAAATCACGCCCAGTTCTCTAAATAGCACACGTCTCACTTGGAAATTCAATAGCGTGTGACAGCCAATCAGAAACTGTGCACTTCAGTGAGCAGGATGTCTTTTGGGATTTGTGTGCAATATGCTGATCTCAGTTGTTTAGCTTAATTTGATCAGGATGTATGCTCACATTTTATGCATTATATACAGTGTGCAATGTCACTTAAGCACCACGCACCAATGTTACACGTTGAGCGATATAGACAGGCAGTCACTGATGATGGGCATGTTTTCACACTTTTTGCACTTTGTTCTACAGTGAAATTCACAACTTTCATAAGCTTGAAAATTCTATGAGAAGCATGTCAATATGCGGTTTGCCTATTCAATGACACACACACACACACTCCAAGAAAAAGAGCCATTTTGATCCCTGCCTCCCTACCCGGTGTCCTCTCCCACACAATTCCCGACTGTGGCTCCTTAATGATAGCTGCTGGCACTCACACCAGAAAAAAAATGTGATGGTTTTGTTTTCATCAGCTAATACTGGAGCGCCAAGATTAATGACTGCCCCGATATAATTGGCATTAATTAAAACCCAAGGAGCCTTCAAGTCCTTCCCCACTCCGGGAGAGGAGGAGGGGGGCAAAGCAGCTTCCCTCCCCTGTTGGCCTTGCTCCTCATTCAGACGCTATGAAAGCTGCATGGCAGCAGGTGGATGTGGCACCTAAGTACGAGAATGAATTTTAGAGTACTGAACAGGAAATCTGGTTATGATCTAGCAGTTATGGCCAGAAGCTTCGAGTCTGTCCTCTGTAGTAGGTGGACTGCTTTGGTCCTGGTCCAATTACGCTGTTCCCATATGGTGTTTACTTGCTCAATCACATCGGCTTCAGACATCTTCCCAAACACACACACCTGTGCAGTAGTCCCGGCTATTCCCTGGACAAGCACACCTGTGATCGATACTGTCACCACCTGTGCTCATATTGGAGCCAAAAATATGCGTGTGCTTGTGTGAGTGTGTTGCTGCTGGCCATGACCGCCTGTCCTGTCCTCCCCCTCCCACTGCGTGTCTCCGACAGACATGTGTTCAGGCTAGTGGGAGTGTAAGTGTTTTTTCTGGGGTGATTTCATCATGTCCAGTGAACGCTCCCGAGTCTCAGCCATGAAATGGCCTGCTTCCACGGTTCACTGACCAATCTCACATTGCTCCCCCTGCCGAGGGCCTACCACACGCATGCACATAAATGTCCACACATGTACCAGCCAGGCCGGATATTCTGGCCTTGAGGCTGCTGCCACGCCAGCAAATCACTCATACCTCCACCGAGGACTTGTACTCGCTCTCTCGGCTGGGGATGAAGGAGCTGAAGCCGCCTCAGATGGCAGTGCCTGTTAGATGATGCAGGGTGACACCGCTGGGCTGTGGCTCTGGTGCATTGGCTGAGCAGTGTGTGCTTGCTGTCACTGCTTGTCTCAGCCTCTTTGTCACCTTTCTCGGGGCTGCTGGCAGCTACTTTCTGCTGACTGTCTGGCCTTGGCCAGCCCTGCAGTTACAGCTTTGTATGCCAAAGACCAAAGCCTTAACTAAAGCAGCCCTCCCAGCATCAACCCAAGTATTCTTTTTTTTAGATGAAAGCTGTTGCAGATTGTGCATTATGTAAGTTTAAGCACAAGTAGAAGTGAGAGGTTCAATCATTCGTTGCTTATCTATAAAATGTCAAACAGCATATTCAAAAAAAAAAAAAAACATAATGGTTTTCCAGAGCCCAGTTTAACATATTTTAATGACTCCTTTTTATCAAGCTGAGCCTCCAAAACAGAACAGCCCAACGTTGAGTCATACTGTGACAGAGACACACCTAACTACGAGCAGTTTGCTCAACTAAACCTTCTTCTAATAGGGGAGCTGTGGGCAGACCCCAAACTCTAAATGAGTTCTCTGCTCTGGAGAAGTCTCCCAGAATATAATAGGAAAGTCAGTAGCCTCCAATCAAGTTGTCTGAATGGCAGATTGAGTGGCTGGCTATAATTATGTGTACAATAATAACGGCCCCATTGTGAGCGACTGCAGCAGGGTTGGTGCTTTGACTGCAGGGTGTTCCATCATCCACCGTTGTCTTCCAGCTCAGCTGGAGAGAAATGCAGACATGATGACTCATAACTGGTCTTTCAAGGCACTACCTCTGATTCTTGCTGGTCCTGGAGGGAGTTTGAGGTGGGAGAAAATATGCATTTACATGGACACTGTAATAACAACACACAAACACGCATGCAGGCACGCGCACACAAATGGCTTTGAGAGTGATGGACCTATGAACGGCCTAAGAGGTAAGAGGAAAAGTGACCGAAGGTCTCCTTCAATGCAGTGTGCTACTGCCACCTGGTGGTGATGTTAGTTATAGGAACTTGCAAACCACTGCAAAACTAGAGCTAACTTGTCAGGGCTTGCAGGTTGGTGATACTTGCAGTTCAGTCAGTTGAGAGAATGAATCATAAATCCAGGCACTCCCTTTTTATTATGTAACACTCAGATAAAACACAGAGGCCAGACACTGACATTACAGATATAGCAAACCTTTGAAAAAAACAAAGGAAAGTAAAAATGTGGTAATTTTTTTTTCTCTCATTGACAGAAGAGGAAGGACCCTCTCTATGCCCAGATTAACAAAGGGAAGAAATAAAGAGACACACAGGAAGACAGACCTGACCAGCACTGAGAGAACAGGAGGAGAACCCTTAACCTCTGTTTGTGTGAGTGCGTGTGTGCGTGCATGTCTGGCACATCCCCGCCTGGCCAAGCCCTTCTTCTTCTCCTCCAGCTAACAACCTCCCAGGAGGAGCTTCCACACTCCCACAGTCCTCCTCCTCCTGTCTGCAGTCTTTCCTCCTCCTGAGAGGGGAGAGCCCTCTTGGTCATTCACTCCAGGCAGGAAGGGATATCAATCACTGAGACGGATCCAGTTCTCCCTCCACTGCGCAGTCTTCTCCTCTCCTCTCCTCTCCTCCCTTCTCCCTCACACCCAGCCTTACAGATAGAACCTGCTCCTCCCCTCTCTGCCCCCCCGTTCCCTTCCTCCTCCTTTGCTTTCTTTCCTCTGCCTCCTGTGTCTGGCCAGAGACTGTGCTGCCAAGAAGGGACTGAATCATGCAGTGCCTCCCCGTCTCTGACACTCCCTCACACACGCACGCTCATCGGGATTAGAACGATCACCTTTTGTTTTAATGGACAGAATCTGCATCTGTAGTGAGGAGATCCCATAGGAGGAGCTAGACTATTAATGGGCCTATCAGGGATGGCCCGTTACTGGGATCACTTCTTCTGATTGCTTGGCTGGTTCGGGGAGTTTAACCCCATTCTTGTGAGTGTCTGCTGGATCACTATGCAGAAACAGACTCTCTGGGAGCTACTCACACACCAACGACATACATCTTGCACACAGGAATCAGCTTACATACTCTCACACATGAAAACACATACACACAGTACACCTTCTCTGACATGCATACACACAGTAATTTGCCAAACGTCTCTCCTCACAGACAGACTCATATAGAGGCCAGAGGACCAGACATGCTGAAGAAAAGACACTGAGAGGGAAGTGTTGCAAGTTAAACAGATTCTGTGATTGAACTGTTCATTCTCTATAGCTTTTGTACAATACTGATTAAAAAAGAAGAAGAAATTGAAAAATTTGAATTTTTATTTTATAAGTCAATCAAGCCGCTGGGGTCAGCTCTATAGGAGATATAGAGTCAACATGGCTTTAAGGCATCTGATCGTTGGTTTGCCAAACTCATTTTGTAAATAATGATAACAACCATTTTGTCCACTGGACTTCTGTGCCATAAAATAGGAAGGCTTCAGTTATGCAACTCTTGACGTTAACCCAAGCAATACCAACATATGTTTTCTTTTTCCTGTTGTCTGTTTCATTCGCCTCACCCCCCTCTTTTGTGCATAGATGTTGTGAACCATTAATTACTCTGGTTCCAGCCCTAAAGCCTGCACCGTGCCCTGCTGTGTCTTCTTGAGTTCCCACCCAAAAACACTATATCGCGGTCCTGAGCTTTTGTATCACAAGACTATCATTTTTATGTTGCAGGCAACAGTCAGGGTCTCACTCACTCACTGTAGCCCAGACTGCTCCTCTCCTCCTTCCCATTCTCCCAGACTAGTCTCGAAGATAACAGCAATGCTCTGCCCATCTGTCTGTCTGTTGGTCAGGTGCCAAACTGCTGCTGTCTGAGTGTGGACTGCAGCATCCTCTGCTACAACTACATCAACTGTGATGCCATTGACTCCCTATTTTATGGCCAGAGTCCCCATATCATTCGAGAACTCTTTTGGACTATGAAGCTGATTAACTTTAAAACTTTGAGAACTAGATGATGAGCAAAGACGTTGAATAAAAAGGGAAACGTTGCTGTTTGAGTACATAACATTTCTAGACCTATTTTAACTTTACCTCAGCTAACAGTTTCTTAATGTAAATTGACACATTATTTTTATCTTTATGAATATGACATTCTACAGTGGGTTTTTAGATGATTTTTTTGGTTCTATCTTGATTTACGTATTCCACCATGTATTACTGTTACAAATAAACACATCCCAAATGACTAATACGTGTGTTTATGCCTCTGCTTTTGTGTGCGAGCAAGAAAGAGTGAGCCTAATGGTGTGTGCCTAGCAGAGGTGACCCCCCCCCACCACCACCACCACCTCCACCATCAAGTGCCACAGCATTTTGCAATAATTTAACACTGCTTTAATGACCTGTCACATTCTGCTACACTCTATTGCAAGCTGTCATAAGCTTTATTAGCAAGCAACCGCAAAACAAGAACTCTAACCTTCCTGCTCTTGTTCTGTTTCTCACTTTCTACCCACAGAAAGGGTTCAGACACGAGTACACCCTTAATGCACTGTTCTATATATTCAATTGAACTAGAACTTTACACATTTTAAATTAACCATTTTACACACAAAAATGCTCTCACTGTGCTATTTGGTTGTGGGATTAGTTTCAATATGAAGTGACAGGTATTTGAGATGCTTATCTGACACCTATAACCTATGCAGGTGAAGGGAATTTTCTTGTTATTCCTTAACCATTAAAAAATTATATCTGACAGCTTTTGTCTTCCCTCAAACAGTGTCCTGGGTACTCCATAATCTATAAACCCTACTGTGTGCAGCTTCTTTTTTTTTTTTGGAGAACATTTCACCTGTGAAAGCTGTCAAAACTGACATCTGCAAATTGTCCAAGATGAGCAGCAGGCTGTGCTGGAAAGATGAGCAGCAGTTTGATCATCTTTATGTATTTTTCAAGAGAGCACCACAGCTATAGTCTTCTCCATAGAAACCAAAAAGTTGCAGACATGTTTAAAGGCAGATGCTACAGGTTAATAATAAACAAAAAATTGAACACCATCAAGACAACCGTTTTATTATACATGATGAACCTTATCTTTAACTATGAAATGTATCAGCTATCTAAATATGTTCTAATTTGCCTTTTGAAATTTGTACACTGGATGAAGCCAGTTTAAAGTTTGCATATCAGTGTGAAATGTTTTTACAGATCTGATTTTGAGTAGCTCATTTGTTTTACTTGAGAAAATTTTGTCAACAGATAAGATAAGATTTTCAACATGCTTCTAGGAATAGAATGTCCCATGAATCACATACTCAAAGTTTTTTGAATGAAGGATGCGGTAAAACCCTTCCACATACAGATGGGAGTAAAACTTAGATCTTTCCCTGAAAAAAAAGAAATGGCGTTAAAAGGTATCCAATGTAAAATTGCAAAAACAAAAATCGTTTTTAGTTTACTAGATTACCTACAATCATTCAATTTTTCTGTAATGCAAATTTTCTGTAATGTTTTATTTAAATATGCAAATACGATCACCTTAAACATGCACCAGTTATAATACATTTCAAAGGACAAGGCTGCAAAATAAAGACTTCATTCTGTTATTTATAGAATGAAGAATATTATTTATCTACTAGATTGAGCGAAGACATGCTATGTACCCCAAACAGCTTGAAATCTACACTCATTGGCCACTTCTTTAATTAAACCTGTTCAACTAATAGTTAACACACATAACTAATCAGGGACATTGTATAAGCTGACTCCTTTTAGACACATAGACATGATCAAGATGACCTGAAGTTCAAAAAAAGCATCTCAAAGGAAGAAAGATGATTTAAGTGAACGTGGCAAACTGCTGCTCTACAGGGATTTTACCCCCCACAACAATCTCTGGGGTTTACAGAGCAATGGCCCAAAAAGGAGAAAATATCCAGTAAGCGAAATGCCTTGTTGATCAGAGGAGAATGGCCAGACTGCTTTGAGCTAAAAGGAAAAGAACATAACTCCCTTTACAACCAGGGTATGCAGAGGAGCATCTCTGAACACACTGCACCTTGAAACACTACAGCAGTAGTGGCACCACTCCTGTCAGCTAAGAACAGGAAATTTAGGCTACATCACCAAAGTTGGACAATAGATGATTGGAAAAACATTCCCTGGACTGATGAGTCTGGATTTCTGCAACAACAAACAGCATCAAAAATAGATTTCTCCTGCCTTGCAACAACAGTTCAGGGTGGTGTTGGTATAATGGTGTGTTGGATATCTCAAAAACTTTGGGTTCTTTAGTACAAACTCAGCATTGTTTAAAAACTACAGTACAATCTGAGTACTGTTGTTGTCCATCCCTTTATGACCACAGTGTGCCCACCTTCTGATGGCTGCTCCCATTAGGAATGCACCATGTCACGAACCTCAAATCATCTCAAAGTGGTTTCTTAAATATCCTCCACAGTCACCACATCTCAGTCCAATAGAGCAACTGTGTGATGCGGTCATGCTGGTAAGGACCAAAATCTCTGATGAAAGTTTCCCGCACTTATGTTGAATCTGTGAGAATTAAGGCCGATCTGAAGACAAAAAAAGAGATCCCCCTTGTACGAGTAAAGTGTACCTAATGAAGTGACCGGTGAGTGTACACAACTTGGTAGTGAGTTAAGCGTATGAGAGACTATAGTCTGCTACAGTTACAAAGCTGCCAAATAAAGACAATACCTTGCAGAATGTATTTATGTCACATTATAAATGCGTAATTTAATACTTCTGTACGCTCTGTAACGAACCTAGAATGATGACACATTTCTTCGGTCATCTCATTTTCTCTACGTTTAATTTGAATAATTCGTTTAGGCGACAGTTAATAAATCAAAGGTTAAACTTTTATACCACATCCTCTCATAACAGCAAAATACACTGTTCTTATAAGAGAGATTAGCATTCTTAAAAAAAATGAGTCACTTTGAAAATAAACACAAAAAAATCTCCATCAGCTTGGTTTCATGAGAGTGACTCACGTCGTGCCAGCCGGGCGACATTCCTGAAGAAGAGGGAGAAAAATCCAAGAGCTGTTGACAGTCATCGTGCTGTGGCGTAAAATGCTCAGCAGGACTAGTTTGACGAGCCCGACTGTTTTTTTACTCAATCGCACTCCTCCTCTGAAACTATCTCGGGTGCGCATGGGACGCAGATTTGTTTCGATCAGAGGTGAAGCACGCAGGAACCTGGAACAGTGAATACAGTATTTAAAGTTTCTTTCTTCCTTTTTTATTTTAAATTAATTTCTTTGTTTTTTTTTTCCAACGGACACAGGATGAGAAGCTGAATAAGAGAACGATCTCTCTTCATAAAGGAGTTTTTTGTCGTTTCTGTGGATATTAAAACGCGCAATGGAACAGGTATGTCCCATGACACTCGTAACATTATGATGATTGGATAATATGCTGTTGATATATTTAAAGTTGTGTTAGCAGACATAAATCCTGGCAATACTGTAAACTGACATTTGAAAAATTTTTTATCAAAGCTTACAACAACATTAAATAAAGTGAGACAGAGTTTAGGTTTTATTTTACAACTTTATCGATCTCCAAAAGTACAACTTTATCGATCCTTTGTCGTGCGTGTTGAGCATTGTCTTGAATCCTATTGATTTCCAAAAGTCAAGCATGCCTCTTTTTTCAGTGGGAAAGAAAGAAAAAAAAGGAAATTCAAGATACATGAAAACACCGATCACTGTTTTAGCTCTGAACGCTGTAACGTTGTTACTACTATGATGACATAATTTATCTTACCGGATTAAGACCAGAACTAAACTCCTCTTAATAATAAGTGATTTGGGATTTTGTTCTTATTCCAAATATGTTAGGGAAAAATTTTTACCTTATTTAGGTCCTGTATTGAGACTATTGTACTGTGTGATACTTTCATCAGGAGGAACAGATGGACTTTCAGGCCGTAAGGGCCAAGTTTCAACAAGAAGAATTCATATTGAAGAAACCCAAAATAAAACCTGTTCTCCCAGAGAAGCCAAAGGTGGTCTCTCCTCCCCAGAGCCCCAGTCATTACCTCCCTTCAGGTGCACGCCCCTCCCTGCTGACCACCATTAATGAGAACTTGGAAAGAAAGACACTATTTGCCCCAAGAGTGGTCTTCAAAGATGATCCGAAAGAGAGCAAAAAACCTCTCATCAACAATAAAGACAAAAGTGAAGGGAAACTGAAAGGTGGCAAGCACAAAAAACTCAAAGGGAGCAGGGAGAATCTTCTTGAAGATTCCGTGGATCAAAAGAAAGTGAATAACAAAGACAAGACGCTTCCTTTGGTTGTCCCTGTAACTCAGAAAGAGAGCACTGCAGAGCTGGTGCCAGCCGCACCTCCACCTAAAGTCACAACAGAGAAAAAGAAGCCTTTCAGTCTTTTCAAAAAGCCAAAACGAGATTCAGTGTTGATCTCAGCTGATCCAATTCTGGACACCCCAAGCTCAGATATTGCTGGACTAGCTCCACTCATCCCAGTGCCTTCTGAATCTGGTGGGGAAACAATACCTAATTCAACATCAGAGCCCCACCTACCAGACAACCCCACCTTACCAGATCACAGTGCTGATGTAGAAATGACCCCAACCTCTACTACTCTTGAATCTCTTGCCTTCAACCTACCTCCTCCTCTCATACCTGGGAGTCCACCACCTGAAACCCCAAGCTTGAACAGTGAAATCCCACCTGAAATAGAAAATCCCACTTTGCCTGTTTCTAGCCAAGATGCAGGTATTACAAGTCCACCCAGTGTCTCTCTACCTCTTCCACCCAGCTGTGTCATCTCTGGTTCTCCTTCCCTGGTTTCTTCTCCATCTCCATCACCCCCCGAGCCTGAGATTACATCTGAGATTGGGAAAGATGCTATTTATATACCTGCTGTGGAAAAACCATCTTCTCCAGCCACGAACCCTCCATCTGTTCCACCATCTCCCAAACCAGAACGTCCAATCTCAGCACTCTCTGCCCTGGAGAGGGCAGAGGATATGAGTCCTGGAAAAAGAACACCTCCAGGTGACCAGAGGATTTTCAATGCTCTACAGAATGCACGCAAGAAGACCAACAGGTAAAGAACACAAACAGCAGGAACACACACAGTTTCATTCCAGTAGTTATGAAGAAACATCTCTGTTTACTGCTCAGTCACTAACAAGATGTAATTTCTTACCTGCTTTTAGCCCCTTGATAAGTGACATCCACTCCTATTCTGTTACCCCTCCACCTGAGGAATCCTCCCAGTGTCAGAGCCCCACTGAAAGTCTCCCAGAACTCCCACCCATTGATTATGAAGATCGAACAGGCAATGCCCTCCCATCAAAACCAGCACAAGATAATGGCATTGACCACCGTAAGTCCAATTAACATAACCACAGTAGAGCTCCCCTCCCCTCTCCTCTCTTCCCCACCTCTTACTTTTCCGTGGATTTACTTCACCTCAAAAGAAGTTGAGAAGAATTTATCTCATCATCATCAGGTATGTGCTGTAGGCCTGCAAAACATAATTTGATAGCTTAGGGTTTCAGCTGCAGAAAATACCTGGCCACAGGGTCGCCTCAGGTGGTGACATTCTTCTTTTGTGCCAGAAACAACTTAGCAGAAGGCAGGGCAGAGCTGCAGAGGTATGTTTGCTATGTCAGAGGTGCAGTGACAAACAGTTCAATGTCTGTTAAGCACAGTGCAGAAAGAGCAGGAAGTCTGCTGCTCTGTTTAATTTGCATTGCATTTTTGAAATTGTGCATACAGGTTTTTATGTCAAGCTCATTTAATATGATGAAGTCTACTGTTACAAATTACAGATGAGTACCTTTGACATGGTTTCTAATCTTTTATTCTGCAACAGCAAACAGTTTTGTACAGCTTCAAAAGGCAGCTAGCGGGCAAGTTTCTAGAGATATGTTTTGTATTGTAATTAAAGTAGCAAAAGTGAATTATACTGCACATTTCTTATAAATGCATTAGCTCTGCTCTACAGAGTTATACAAGAACAACTTCCACAGTGGGTTTGACTGGTTTTGTTTCCTTACATATGCAATTCTTATTCTTTTCTTGCCCTATCTCTATTTCTGTGTTGGAAAATTCACTTTCAGATGTAGTTTTGATGTTGAATGGTTCTTTTTGACTTAAATGAGATTAAAGTTCAAAATCTTTTAGCAATCATATCTAGTCATAACCTTCTAAACTGTTATATGTTCATATGTAATGTCATTCCTTCCAGGACAGCCCTCTCCATTGTTGCAAGAAATCACTGAGGGACCTGACCCTGTCCCAAAGCTGCTGACGATTTCCCCGCCTCCACCCAAGATGACTATTTCAGATAATGGGCCTCTGAATTCTTCTGTAGAGGAACCTGCCATACTTAACTCTGCCAACTTGAGTGAATTCATTCCTCCACCTGTCGTGGAAGATAATGGTGTGGTCACCAGTGCTAGACTCACAATTTAGAGAAAAGCTAAACTTCAGTGGCCTGTTCTTGTAATGCGTCATAATCCTTTATGCCTCTTCTGCAGATATCCCTGCTCCACTTGAGTTTACAGAGACCTACACCCCTGATGTCCCAGAGGTTGACAATGTGGCTTCAGGCGTTCCTATTCCAGAGCTGCAGGGATCAGAGTTGGAGTATGAGATGTACCCAGGTGCAGATGTTCCAGACGGTTATGACCCGCCAAAGGTTCACAGTAATGGGATAACTGTTCCGCAAACCGAGATCCACACAGAGACACCATATGGAGACATATCCCAAAATAATCCGCTACCAGAATCATCTCATGCGCTCGGTCAGGACTTACAACAGGCGTCAGAGTAAGACATGCAAATTGAATCTATTTTATTTCTCATTAAAATGGTTCTTAATCCCTGACAAGTTGGTATTCATTAGTGTTTGTTCAACTTTTTGTCCCACGCAGGCCCCAACCAGAAGACGATGTTTATCAGAACACAGAAAATGTGTACGAGTATATCGCCACACCTGATGGTGACAAGAAAAAAGTCAAGACTAAAGTCAAGAAACGCAAAGAGCCAAAGAGTAAGAAACTATTTATACTAGAGGAGAATGAATTCTAACAGACCAGACTGGAAATCAAAAATAGGAATTGTGCTAAAATTAATACAGTAATATTAGAAACTGCCTGGAAGGGTTGCATCTTTGGTATTGTACATAACTGTGTCCTTCTTTTTAAACCACAGATCCATATGTTGAGTCAATGCCAGTAACGGTAAGCTGCAGTGTAAAATCAAGACTTTATTTTTCTTCATTCAAAAAGATAAGCTTCCTTTATGCAATTTTAATTCAAAGTTAATTAATCCACATTCTTTATTCTTACTTATAGGTTCAAGAAAAAACCAAGACGGGGAGGTTTGGCAAGTAAGGCCTAATTTTTTTTATCCAGAGATTTTTTAATTTCTCTTATCCCCAGGGAATTAGTGATGAGAGTGTGATTTGCTTTTCTTTCGCTCATAATCTCCTCTGCTATTTACCAGTAGTCCTATTCTAACTGGATGATCCTCTTCATTCTGCCTTCCTCAGGAGTGAAAAGAAAGCAGCTGCAGAGGGGCCTGATGAGAAGGAGCTGAAAAAGAAAGAAAAGCAGCGGCTAGAAAAGGAGAAGAAGGAGCTAAAGGAGAAACAAGAACGGGAAAAGAAAGAACAGAAAGAGAGGGAAAAGAGGGAGAACGAGATGAAGAAGAAATTCAAGGTAAGTGAACACGGAAGGTTAAGAAACATCGGGGGAGGGTTGGGTATATGTTCGGGCATACAAACCTGTCTGGATTCATTCCTGGCAGTGGAAGAGTTGAAGTAAGCAACATGTGCAAGCACAAACAGAATACGAGCAAACATTTATTTTGTCTGTGATATTTCTGACAGAACACCTATGGGCCATTCTTCATTTCTGCATATTCTTCTACAATATTATTGTTCTGAACATGTTCTGATTAATGTTTGTGTTGTAGCAGAAACTGTGTTGTAGTAATTAACATAGGGATGAACCCAAAAAGATGCAACAACTCTATAAATGCGGTTTTGTGTCTACTTTAGCTCTCTGTTTTCTTTTTTTTTTAACACAACAGGCAGCTGGCTTTACCAGAAACACAAAAAATGGAGTAAATGCTAGCAGCCCAGTTAATATCATTAAGTGTAAAACCCCAGGATTACAAGATTAATGTCATATTTGTCACACGCTGTAAGTACTGTACATGTAAGAAGCATGTCAACATTTATTATGTCATCATGTGCTGCTTCTTTGCTCTATTCCTCTATTGATAAAACACAGACAGTTTTAATAATCATATCAATTCAAAGCTTGGTGCCTCTCCTGCTGATGCTTTGACAGTCTTACAGCTCAGCTGTGGTAAATATCATACATCTGGCAACTAAATGGTTTGATATGTCAAACCTTTTTTTGTGATTAGTGCGAAATGGTTACCTTGCTGAGATTGTGTTCCTATGTAATTCTCAGTGGAACTACTTTGATTTTAAATCTTACCCATATCCCCCTTGGACTTATGTCCCTTTTGAAACAGTGCTTTTTCCTAATATAGACAGTATTGTTGTATCCTTTTCATCGTGGGTTTTATTATATAACATCATATAGTTGGACAGTATAAAATCTTTTAATCTCCTTAAACCTTTGTGAGGTCCAGGTCCTATCTGCAAAAGGCAGTCTACCTCTAATTGTACTTGTATCATCAGTAATATGCCGCTCATTGACAATCATGAAATCATCATCCTTTCATAACGAGACTGTGCACTGTGGAGAAATTGTGATGGGGTTGTTGCCTTTGCAGAAGACATAAAAATATCCTCCGATCAATGAGAGAGAAAGAGAAAGAGAGGAGTTAGAAGAAAATAAAAACCAACACCCCACCCCCCCCCAACCCCCCCACCCCCAATCAGATGATGGAATTCAAGTAAATCATCACCTGTGTCAGTAAAACAGCAGTTAAAGTTGGAGGAGCTTCTGTGTAACTGACAGCGAGATCTGTGTAAAATCTTGCTCAGCAGACTTTTTGACAAACAAACAAAACCACATCTTGTACCGATGTGGTTTGAAAACTGTGAGCATACAAGACGTTGCTCTACAGATCTGTATTTTGTGTGTGTGTGTGTGTGTGTGTGTGTGTGTGTGTGTGTGTGTGTGTGTGTGTGTGTGTGTGTGTGTGTGTGTGTGTGTATGTGTTCCTTTTGCAAAAATGTGATCACAGGAGTGAGACAGAGAAGGTTGTTTCTAGTTTTCTCCAAAAATCCTTGATCAAATTATATTGGGCCTCCATGGGGCAGTTAGATGGCAGTCTTGTCACTCAAATGCCTCCAGATCAGCGAATGCAAGCCTGTCAGGTTTGAGAAAGATGCCTTTGTAAAAAATACACATTTCTTACTTATCAGGAACAAAATCATGTCTCGAGAGTAAGAACTGTGATCATAACAGCAGGTTAAAGATAAACTGCTCCTCCCACTCTGACACTTAAGAAGTCTACTATAGGTCTGTAAATATTGACTGTTAAAATGAAGAGTAACAGCATGCATCAGGCAAATGATGGAGTCATCTCAGTGTTTCTGCACAACAACAAACTATTTGTCAGGAGACTGCTCTTTAATAGCATAAATTACACGATTAGCCCACCATCCAGCTAATGAACACATGTATTTGTTTTGTGGTATAAAGCCTCTTGTAGTGTTGTTTTCAAAAGTGCTACATGAATATTGTTTATTGAGGTTATTTGTGTGCAAGTGGAGGAATATTCAGTGTTAACATGTAACTGTGTTTGTTAGATCACAGGACAGGAGGATGCCCTTTACCAGGCAAGAGTAGTTGTAACTGCAAAGGGACGAAAGACTGATCTCCCCGTCAAAGCAGGAGACACAATCAGCATTATTCGAACAGCAAACTGCCCCAAAGGAAAGTGGCTGGCCAGAGACAGCAGCAACAGCTGTGAGTTAAAAAAAATAAACAATCAAGATTAAAAGGATAAAAGGATGCAAGAACCTGTTTTTGAAACATAAGTGCTATAATCTGAAATGACATCTGAAATGAATGAATAACGACCATGTGAATGTGTTTTTAGATGGGTATGTCGCAGTTGATCATGTGGAGCTGGACATCAAGGAGATGTTAGAGCTGGGAAGGAAAACTCTTCCCAGGTCAAACAATAACTTTATCGAACCAGACGGTACCCGCATGATTTCACAGTAAGAGTTTCATACAATAACAAGCTATCATGTGTAACCGTCTACTACTGTTATTACCTTTAAGTTAAAAAGTTATTTACAGATGAGTGTTATTTCCCCCAGTGACTCAAACCATTATCAATTACCAGGAGAAAGCTGTAAGTGTTTCCCGTTTTTACCCAAGATAACAAAATACAGTGAAATTATTCAACAGCAGTTTAATATTTTTGATGTTGACATGTTCAGTCACAGACGACAGTGAGGAGTGGAGTGGTGATGATGATGAACATCCCTCTGGTTCTCCAAGTACACAGGCTGTACTGTGAGTAAATGCTCAATTATGCTCTATTTTTGGTTTTTACTGCTTGTTTCTATTGAGGACAAGAGTTAAGGTGATCAATCTGCTATTAACAGTTTTTTTGGCGCTCTTTTTTCCTGCAGAGGTCATACCCGGACATTCTCCATGCCAGATGTGGGTAAGACATCCCAACTTAGGCAGCACCATTTCCAACTCTGTTCTTCCCCAGTCAGCTCTTGTGAAAAAACAAGTTTGGGAAGATCTTTAATTGTTTACTGGAAACAAAGCATAATGAATCACTTAGTGAATAACTCACTTAAAAGTCACCTTTCAGTACACAACAAAAATAAATGGGACACTTGTGTTTGTCATGTTGATTTCCTCAATTTGTTATCTTGATGTGGGTTAACAGATACAGTAAACAAAGATACTACAGACTTGATATTTTGCAGCAGCTGTTTCAGAGAAACACAGACAGGCTTATGTGAGGTTGCAACACAACTGCGAGTGTGTGAGCGCCCTCAGTATAAAAAATGCCAATCTGGCAAAAAACACTCAATCTGAGTCTATAAACAAGTCCTTGAGGTTCATCTTTTTTCATCTTCTCTTCAACAGTGAATGGGGATGTCATAACTTCTACACTGGACTAAATTTACTGATGTTCTGGATGTTGTATCAAGTTTCTATCCAATTATAATTTATTCACAACTACCAAAATTACAAAACTGCACCCTTCTAAACTTCTTTAATGAACAATGGACTTTTCATTACGGCATTCTTTAAACGTTAATTCCCTGCAATGTGACTCATTAGACAAGCAGGTGCTTAAACAGGAAGCTGCTAGTGAAATATGTAATGGCTAATCTTAGGTCTGGTAACTTAGGAATTGTTTCCTTGGTGTAACTGTTGTATGTTCACTTGGATACAGTTATTTATCCGTCGCTTGTGTGATTTCTTCTTTAGGAAACAAAGACCTTAGCGTAAACCACCAGCACAGTCACAGTGACATGGGTCATGATAGCTCCCACAACCAGTGAGTTCACCTGTTTCATTCTTACAGAAACACATACAGACACGCGCAGACTCATACAATTCCTTTTTATTTGTCCTAATAGAGCACTTCAGAAGTTGTCGACATTTTTCCATTCACAAAAATCTGCGGAGCCAGCTGCAAGGTAGGCACGGTGGAGAAAAATGTAACAATGTTGTCCATCCATGAGCATGCATGCACAGACACATCCAGAGCTTCTTTTCAATTTTTGTTTTTTCTTCTTTTTAACAGCACCAATGAACCAGTAACGAGTAAGTAATGCCCTTAAAATCACATTAAAAAAGTCACTAATGTGTTTGATAAACTACTTTTTCAAACCCTAATGCTGATGCACTTTCAGGCAATACACTTGTGCTGGAAGAAGCACCTAATGTGTGATTTTTATTTTTATTTTTTTAAAAACATTTATAAAGTATTATCATAAAGTCTTTATAAACTGATTTTTAAATTGCAATATCAATACATCTTCAGGTTACACTGCAGGTTCTGTGAATGTGACACAAGAAGCAAATCACACGTAAGTACAGAAAGAATAACGCACACACAGAAAAATGTCAAACATGCTGTCCGACCTGTAGACGGACAGGTTTCCTTCCTTTTTGCCTGGAACAGGTTGATAAGCATGAAAAGAGTAAATGTATTTTTTTTTTTTAATCTCTGAGAGAAAGTCAGATGAGTTTTTAACTCCACCTTAACTTCACCAGGAAGTTAAGCCAGGTTGACTCCTGGCAGAACAATGAGTTGTTGATTCTCCCCAAGTAGGTCCCTCCTCTGTACTTAGTGCAACAGACAGCATTTACATAACAAGAGCACTTAGAGAGCGCAACTCCCCCCCAGCTCCCTATAATGGCTAAAACGGTAATGTTTTATGATGCTTATCATAACCTGCTGACATCAGCCTGCTTTTATTACAATATAATGTTGTCAGTCTATTATGGCGTCATTGTGATGTCGTAGGGTGTCGTATTGAAAAAATAAAAAGTTTGTTGTACAGCTCTCTCCATGCAGTTTCATATGACATATTACTCGATATGGTTTCTTCCAATTTCTTTCAAGGTCACCTTTGCAAACAGTAAAGGTCAAGGCCAACCTGGGTACTCATTTCCCCCAAAGCCTAGTATATTGCATATACTCAATATACCCAATATTTCCATGGGTAATATAAAGCTTTTACTGCTTTTTACATTTGGTGTGACCTTGACCTTGACCAGATTTTCACCAAAATAAAATCATCTCGAGCTGATTGAAATAAAACCGATGACATACTCCCTCCCTTCGAGGGAAGAATGAGTTACTGGGTGAAGAATATAAGGTGATAGACGAAAGACTGAGTTGTTTTCATGTTTTTTTTTCTATAGGCCTGAGGCTGTGTCAGCAGAAGATACAGATTTTGTTCCTGATACACTCATTTTACCTCCTCCTGTCATGTATGCCGATGGAGTGGAGTGAAGGTAAAGTGGCCATCATACAACAAGGCAAGGATGAATCACCCGGACTCTTCACTGTCCATCACTGTGCACATGCCATGATGACATGATGTTTTTCTGTCTTAACAGCTGAACAGAAACTCCCCCAGGTGGAACTGCATTTGTCTGCAGCATTACCTGCTGGACTATGATCTAATTTATCCAATGACTGCATTCGTGGAGTAGAATTACATTTAACAACAATGAGAATTATATCATCTAGGCAAACGGAAATCTTTCTTCTGTTCTTTCAAATGCTGCAATGTGGAACCAGCATGGGACAGTTGATCTGCTTGCTTTAAGTGATCACGGTGAACTGCTTTGCACAGACACACACAGTATTTGTGGACAATGTGATCCTGGAAACTCTCGTAGGGACAATGAACTGCTTTCATTGCAAAAACCAGAATGGAAAATATATTTAAAGTTGAGGAAATAAGGGAAAGAACAACGGAATGGAAACAGCGGTTTTTCTTATCAGATGGAAGTGTTTGTAGCTAAGAAATACTGGAAAGAGCTTCATTTATTTTGTTTTTTAAGATGCATCCATTAGAAACAATTAACCAGCTGTGAGCAGCAAGTAATGTGAGCTAATACCAGTAATATTCCTGGTCTATGTTTATCTACAGTACTCCGGGCCATTTAAAAACGTTGTTTGTATTTTTTGCACATAAGCTTTTGCTAATTTGTAATTTGTACACTCATGATTTTTTTCAGTGTCAATTGTGGTATGTGGAAGGGACTATGTAACTACTCATGCTACAATACATATGACCTTTGAGTTTGACTTCTTTTTCATTGGACCCAAATAACCAGCATGCTGTGTAATATAATAAGTATAAATTATAGTATTTGCTCTGTATTGATCATAGCTGCAACTTCTAGAGGGATATCCATCAACTGAATTTTCTTTACTTTTTAGAGCTTTTACCTGCCTCTGACACTAACACTTCCCTATAAACAGATGAATAAGTATTATAGATAAACAAAATAATGTGATGATTACTTGAGGTCATTTGCAACCGGCATTTGTAGTGGGTGTGAGTTTGTGTGACTCTATGAAATGTCTAAACTGACAAAGCACGTTAAGACGGAATTTTTTTTTCTATGTTTATTTTTTTTTCCAATAAATATTCATTAAAGTGCAAATCAATACAGCAATATCATGCAGTGCATAACAAGAGAAATCCAAACCTCAATCAGACAGAAAGACATATAGAGACAGTTTAAACACGCACGCATACAGGCAATCACAACAACCAGCGTGCACCCACATACCTAACAAACACACACACACACACACACACACACACACACACACACACACACACACACACACACACACACACACACACACACACACACACACACGGTGGTATTTAGGGTTACACTGATCATAAGAACCCCACTACAGAAAATACTCACTTTGGTACAACATGTGAAATTTGTATTTAATTAGGCCCTTTAGCATTTCTTCTGGCACTAAACACAAATTAGCTTACATGACTATCATGCCACTGGTATTTGCATACAGTTGTGATGGTAGACTACACCTGACAGTAAACACTGGTTATGTCAGAGGAATTTTTAAATCTCATCCATGACTTCTGCTGGATAGTGGACTTCAATCATACATATTTTTGCAAGTGTTTTTTAGGAGCATCAGTACCCGGAATTAAAGCATAAAGGCCCATATATTATATTGATGTGACTGAAGATGCTCACAATAGAGAAGTAATTTAAGACACAGCAATAGTGTAAAATAGATGGCTGACAAAGACTGTGGACTAGTGTTTACAAAGGTGTATATGCAGCAGCATATTGGAGCAGGGAACACAATTTCTCCCTGACAAAGAACAATGAGCAGTGTATGAGCTTACAGACAGAACAAATACACAGAACATGTAAATAAAGGGTTTCAGGGTAGCAGAAAGTGGCTTTCACTGGTTCAACCAGACCTAGGTCTACTACCAAGTAGAACCAGGTGAGAAAAGCGACCTGACACTGATCTGGGAAAGCGTGGTGTTTGAATCCAATGTGAAACCAAAAGGCAGCACTTTTTAGGACATAGAAAAATTGTGCATTTGTCTGTGCTCATCTCACAGGGTTGACGTGCTGGAGAAGAAGTTCCATCACTTTATTTTGATAGATTTCTGCAGATTTAATATTTTTCCCAGTGGCACCTTTATTCATCTTCTGTCGTTTCAGTTATTTCGTTTTTTTACTGCACATATTCATATCAGTGTATATTTCTAAGTGCTGTATTTACACTTTTGTAAATCTCTGTGACGCCACTCTGCAGAACAGTAACTGCCTCAGTGCCACTGACTTCTACGTCTTACTGCAAACAGTAGAAAGGCAACAGTCCAGTATCCCCCCTTCAAAACAGCAGGTTTAAAACCAGAAGAACATAGTGAGAGAAAGAGAAAAGGATTTATATCAGCAGCACCAGCATTCAATTTACATTCAGTCATAAATGATTTTGATATAATGTTATGCCTGACTATAGCAATACACAACATCACTATGGAAATTTGACAGGACATTACAGAACGGTGGCGTGCATCAATAGCAACCAGCAACAACAGTTACAGTAAAGTTTGCGGTGCAGTAAACAGTAAGTGTGCAAACTGTCGGCCACAGCAAATGAGTTTTACAGTGCAGACTGAACAGACAGCAATGGCTAATTGAAACAGATAACAGCTCAGACAGCTGCACCACACCGAACCGTCATGGTTTGTCTCTCGCCACTCACTTTTCTGATTCTGTCACCTCTCTGAGATCCCAGACATCACAATTATACTGAAGAGCCTTTCAGCACACCAGTGTTAAGTCAGTGAAAATACACAACAAGTACCATACTTATCTGAGCTCACAAACACACACTCCATACCAATTAATGCGTTGCATTGTTTAAGGCAACTGTAGAAAAGTTCATGTGGCTTATACACTTGTGCAACAGATACACACCATCTCACATCTATTTTTTGCCCTCCTCAGTGTCATTCTGTTTTGAAATTCAATGGCTTACTTAAGTATTTTAACAAGTTAGAAAAAAAAAAACTGGCCACACCAGCCAATAAAAATAGTTTTAAGATCTCAAATTAAGCATCTGTCTCAATTTCTAAGGGGTATCTGCCAAATTTAAAAGCTTAATAATATAATAATAAAACAAAATGTTAGTTTTTACCTAAAACCAGCTATAATGCCTGTCTTTATTCAGCTTACTACATATGCGACTGAACTGAACACCCCTATGATAACTAAGCAAGTGTCTAAGTGTCTTCATTAGGGACTTGCATATAAAGGGATCTGTTGGGTGTGTTGCATATAAAACACTGCTTTAAATAGCAGGGTGATTGAATGTTTTGAAATATATCTGGATATCCCCCCGAAAAAACCCCCAAACTCTTGTAAGATGGTCTGCATCTGTCTTCAACACCAATGCAACACATACTCGGCGTCATGCAGAGCATCATTCTACTATCCCGCAGTCTCAATGAGGTTCGCTACTCATCTACAATCAATTCAAAATCAAGTAAAACTATGTTGAAGTAGTAATTAAATAAAAAAACTATAATGCCTAAAAAAAACTCTTAAAAATAAATATGGGTCTGACCGCTAAAATATAAATCTTAAAGATGTATAAAGTATTTTATTTGGTATTTCTCTGTCAAACTTTTCAGCTACATAATGATTGTAATATAAATATAATACAAGGATAACAAAATCTTCCTCATAAACAATATAAATAAAAAATCTTAAATAGAATTTTACATTTTGCGATCCTCTCTCTGACACGATTTAATGTCGAGTTTAACAACTTTGCCTCAGTGAAGATTTAAGACAAGATGCAAAACTGACCTTTGATCGGTGGTACAGTGGGTGAAGGAAATTCAGCAACTGACAATCAGCTGAAGATGTTTGTGGGAGAAGTGACAGTGAGCTTGACCTTTGCTGAACTCTGACCACTCGCTTCTCACTTTACAGGCCTCCACTAGTTCATAGATTCCCCTCAGCTGCAGCCTGATGTGTAAGACATCAAGACTTTGACCCAATGACTGTCAAAACAAGAAATAATAACCCCCACTATTTTACCCCCTCATTCTCTCTCTCTTCATCCGAGGCGAATGCCACACCTGCCTTGCCATTTACATTTCCAATCGCTTCCCCCAATCCAGTAAAACAGAACAGATGGAGAAGAGACAGAAAGAAGAAGTCACTCCAAACATCTACACTCCCTACATCCTCGATCTGTGATTAGCTTAAAAACCCCACTGACATCCAGGTTACAGTGACCTAAGCAAGTCAGCAGGACTCAGCGTGCTAGTGTAGTGATCAGACTGGCACACATTTCAAAGAAGTCCATGGTGTGTGATCCCTGACGTGGGGTGAGCAGATGGGAGCTACCAGACAGGGATCCCGGGAGAGAGGAGCTGAGCTGGGGCAGATCAATCGCTGGGGTTGCCGAGTCAATGCTCAGTCTGGGCCTGTGGAGACCGGCTGTGGAACCTGACCTCTGAGGAGTGGATGAGCCCGATTTAAAGCCCACTGCCTCGATGATGTCATCTAGAAGCACAGCAACAGGAAATTTTAGTAGTCATTCATAAAGTAACTACTACGTTAACTTTTGTTTTATTAAACTTTGTGAGAAGAGACAGTATACAAATCTGACCAGCTATTTCGAACCAGTGCTAAATGCTAAAAAAGGTCATTTAAAACAAAAGACAGAAAGCTAATGATACATGAAAATGCAATTATGATGGTGCTGTCTTAAAAACGATGTCAATGCATTTTTTAATAAGTAGTGGTCCTCTCTGGCTGAAGTGCAATTCTGTGCTAAAGCAAGTACAAGATGACTCATTCACCTAATTTGCATAACCATAAAAATATATATCTGTTATCTAAATAATAATGTCATCTATTGGATGTAAGAAGTTTCTTATACCCTTTTAAAATATTTTAGGCTTCAAATGACATGATATTAAATCTGTTAAAGAATTTTAAATATAGTTACGTATCCTCAGAAGAAGATTTAATCTCATTATTGACAAAAAGAGTTAATATTATATGCACAATCCAAGACCAGAAATCTCTGCAGTGGATGATTTAAATGGTCTAAATGTAAATAATAGATCACAGACACCCATCTACTGAGCATCAAAGGTACCGGTGAGGTGAGGTGTCTACGCAGAAAGGATACTAAAAGACATCTTGCAAGTAATACATTAGTACCAACACACTTCAAAACTGTTTCTTTCCTCAGGCTGTAGGATTGCTGAACCCACTCTCAACACTTTAACATGAAAAAGGAGCTTTTTCATAAAACAACTTTTTTCTTTTTTTATGTTTTGTGACTACAGCTGCAATTTTCTTAGACAACCTTGTGAAGTGCAGTTCACACCTTTAATCATTTCAGCTCAACTTTAGAATGACAAAATTAAGGACAAACAAACTCCGGTCTTACATCAGCGGCTTTACACCTGCACAAAGGCCATGCATGTTTTATGATTTGGAAAATGTTTATTTTATTTTGGTTTTAAATTAGTTATGTATTGATTATGACTAGATTGTGAAACCCGTTTAATGTGTTACTAACCATCAATGCTCTTGAAGTCAAGGAGGTAGGATCTGTTGTCCACTTGATAGAGCTGCAGGCTCATTTTCACCAAGTTGCCTGTCACTGGATTCTTCCTTCGAACTCGCAAATGGTATGGGTTCACCACCTGACACACACACACACGCAAAAAAGTAAGTCAATAAATATATAAATAAATATTTTAAAAAAACAGCCAAAACAGAGACTCTTGTTTGTGTGGGATTCTTTGCAGTGATGTGCTTTATAAGGGTATGTATAAGCACCTTCCAGTCAAAGTTTAGCTGCTTCATAGCTCTGTACACCTCAGCCATGATATCATAGGGTCTGCTCTGACTCCTGATACCCAGGTGCCACTTAGCCTTCTTCACTGCCAGCGGTTTAGGCCGAGTGGTGTTGAGAGCATCTAGAGGACAACGCGACTTTGGGCTGTCAGCCAAGAGCGGAGGCATCCTCTCTGGGTGAGGTTTAACTCCAGGGGGCAACGGCATTCCCTCCTCTATAAAGGAGCCCTGTGGAGGACTGGACGCCAAATAGAATTCGCTGGCCTGGGTCATGATGCGCCTGTTATCTATGATGAGGTGATAGGCTACAGATAACTGATCCTGCGCAAACAGAAGGATGATGAAAAATAAAGTGAAGACTAAGGAGATAATTCACTCCCAACAGACCATTATACTACTGAAACCTACAAACTTTGTTTACAGCTTTCATAATATATCAGGTTAAGTTTATCAAACATAGAAAACATGTACTAGAACAAAGACAATGAGCACCTGTGGGTCTCCACTGTACAGGCTGGTCACAACCTCAGATTCAGTGCATTCAAACTTTTCGCACACTTCCCTGACAGCCTCTTCATCCAGAACAGTCGCATCATATGACGGATCCTCTGGGAAAAGGTAGCCTGGTAGGTCCTGCTTAAACCATTCATGTTCCCTATCAAAAAACATTGATCAACTCAAACGCTTCATCCCAAACTCAATACTGACATTATCAGACACGCAAGGTATGACTTTTAGCTTGCTTCAAGCTGGATTATCAAACAGAGGAGTCTGTAATAAAATAATCCTGTGCCACATTACAGAGCTAACAGTTATAAAAGAGTGGACAGGCAACTAAATATTTGACATATTGAGGAAAGAAAATAAAGCTATAACTTGAGTTATAAAGCTACATTTTGCATTTTCTTTTGTGGCAACATTAGTTAAAGAACTCTTTTTTTTTTAAAGAAAAAAATGATATATGAAGAGAAGCATACAGTATAATATTAATAAAAAAGTGTTAACAATATAGCTAAAGGAGGCCTCTGGATTCAAGACAGTGGGGTCAGTACCTGATGTCTTTGATGGTGGCTCTCTTCAAAGGATCCACCTGCAGCATGAGCATCAGCAACGAGGCCACAGAGCGGGTCAGGTACTCTGGGATGTAAAAGACACCTCCTCTGATCTTCTTAAACAGTGTGGGGACATGCTCATCATCAAAGGGCAGGGTGCCACACAGAAGGGCATACAGAATCACACCACAGCTCCAGATGTCAACTTCTGGGCCTGCATAGAGTCTAACAGAGAGATGAAAGGATGTGACACTTAAAAAAAAAAAAAAAAAGCCAGGTGCTTAACCACCAGAAACGCTTTTTTTCCACAGTGATTTATAGGTTAATGGTTAAACATAAATACAATTAGGTATTTATGTTTATTTATGACTTATCCCATGAGGCAGTTAAAAAAATAGTTGGTTGTATGATCACACACAAAAAACAGACGCACAAACCTTCCTGAGATGACCTCTGGAGCTGCATAGTTGGGTGAGCCACAGCTAGTTCGTAGGAATTCTCCATCTGACATCATGTTTGACAGTCCTGTCGGACAATCCCAATTAAATGGCAAGAGAACATTAATATCTCTCTGTCTTTATTCTTACAGTAACAAGCATAACAACAACAAAGCATCTTAGTATGGAGATGAGCGACCAGCTGCCACCAGAACAGCTTCAGCTTTAGAACTCTTTTAAGGTGTTCAAGTACCCTCAAAAGATATTTCATAATTTGCTGGAGATGGGGGCTGGAGAGCAGTGAACCTATATCATTCTATCAATTTTCTTAATTTCTAATAATGGACAGATACATTTTCTTCTTTCCATTCAACTTAGGGTTTCAAGGGAGTGAAACCTATCACTGTTCATCTGTCGTGTCATCTGTCATGTCTGTGACAGAGTGCCAGTCCAGCACAGAGCTGGCACAACAAGAAAGACTAGTCATACTCACCCCTATGGCCAATTTAGAATCACAAATTAACCGACAATCATGTCTCTGGAGGCAAAACTTCACACAGAAAGACCCAAAACAGCACAGTATATGACTATATTTTCCATCCTCATGAATCCAGTCAGTGACCACTAATGGCCTATAAACAGGGTACTGTAATCCTTAAAGCGACCACTCTAGGAGTCAGGATAGAAATGTTTCATCCCAGGATGACGTAATAAGGTGATCGCTCAGAACACTGCATTGATTTCTAGTGACCCTTTCCTCTAAAGGAACAGAAGGGCTAGTCAAACCCTGCCAGCAAAAAGATCCCAACAACACAACAGATCTCCAGAACCCCTCCTTGTACGGGTCAAGGGTTCAGGTTTTTCCCCTAATCTGTCACCTGTCTGCAGGTTAAATTTGAACATAGACCAACAGGGAGTTATACACTGCGGACACTACTGAGACCTTTATCCTTCTTTACTCTCCAAGACACTAAGCTCTAAACACAAAGCTCGTTTAATTGGATGAGCCTCTCTCTGCCTACCAGGGCCTCTGCCAAACATTAAACGTCAGACACTTTGTGTTGTGCTGACCTTCCCTTTATTTTTTATCCCTGGTCCCTTAACACTCCCTTGCTCTGCTTGCCAGTATTTTTTGCTCTCAGCCAAAACACTTCTCCTGCTGTACTCCACTGCCACACCCCCCCTTGATTCCTTCCCTATCAGATGACACTGGGCCTCAAGGCTTCCTGCCAGACTTGATATGAAACCTTGCCGTTGCTAAGGGATGTCTCTCCACCCCACACGCCCTGCTGCGCATAAGGGCCCTTGTGTGTTTTTGAAAATATTTCTCTTTTTCATGGTCATATTACATCAGGAATTTTAACTTAAATTGCAAACATTAAGGCCTTAACTGATAAGAGGCATTCTCAACTGAAATATTCCTTATCATTTAATAAAGCTAAAAGGTGCACAATTAGATTTCACATTTTTCTTCAAGTTAACAAAGTTACTGCATGTGTTGAATCATAAACAGCTGTCACTTGGCTTTATTTAAACTATGTAATTTTACTCAGTCATCCTAAACAAACCTCAGTATTTTATGTGTCCTCTTATCATGAATTTACAAAAAATTCTATTGTCGAGCTTGTTTTTATGTCTCCCCCTCTAGCTATAACTGTTTTCTTACCAAAGTCTGCTATCTTGGCATTCTTATTGGCATCCAATAGGACATTCTCAGGTTTGAGGTCTCTGTGGACCACCATGTGCCGGTGACAGTAGTCTACAGCTGAGATAATCTGCTGGAAAAGGCGGCGTGCTTCAGTGTCCTCCACCTGAAAGACACAAAATGAATGGATTTGACTGATCTGAGTGATGATGCTCCCTCTGATCTACAAGTATGCAACTGGGTCAGTTGCAACAGAACCCAACTTTAAAAACATTTCTAGCAGATTTTGTTGAGTGCAAAAAAAGCACTAACATTTAGAGTTATTATGGAAAACATTCATTTACTGATTTATTAGAAATGGAAAACATTTCAGACTGTGTTTTCTACGCATGTAATTAATTTAAGATCAATAATCATTAGCCCATTTATCTCTTTTAAGTGCCCTTAATGACCTGAGGGAATAGCTAGCTTTGTGGATGCCAAATGTAAAAAGCTAGTAATTTTAAATAGTCTGGTTTTCTAAACTGTAGAATGCTGCCTACGGACTAGTTGAAAATGGGCTTTAATACAAAAGGTAGTGACAACAGAGTTCATGAAGAGAGAGAGAAGCACAAAAAAGATCAAAAGATTTAAAAAAAAAACAGCAACAAAAGCAAAGAGAGTGGACAGTTTCATTGCTTTTAACACTAGTTTCACTTCACTATAATGAGTGACTTCGCTCTCCTTGGCAGAAGCAGGACTAAAGGACCAACAATAGCACAAACATGTACAAGAGTAGAAGTAGTGCACATTCTGGATTTTTCTGACCCTGGCGACATAAACAGGTAAGACATGCAACGTTCTGCAAAGCTGTGTGTAGGCGCTGTGTGGGACTAATGCATAACCATGCAGTCTATTAAGAGTCACGCTACTTAAATTTCAAAGGGTGGCGTTTATAAACATCAATAGAAAACTATGAATGGCTTTACTAGACTTTACTGGGGCAGCTTTTCGTGACTCACAGTTTAAAATAAACCTTATTTATGTCATACTAGGCCTGTGGAACCTATCAGTTAATATGATGTCTGAAACAAGCCATTTTAGCCATCTTTACCCTCATTTTAAACCAACTTTCTTCTGATTGGTTGCCCCTCGTGAATAGAAAATCTAAGAAATGTTTATTATGCTCACAGGTAGAGCTTTGTACTCTAGAGATATCTGCTTTCATCGACACCACACAGAGCTAAGGGCAGAAAAAACTACCTGAAATTAAATGTTTAGACAAATCTAAAGCATGAAACTTTGGCTCATAGGAATTACTTTCACATAAATTGACTTCATCTAAGTTTTTGAAAGTTTATTATTATTATTATTACAATGTAATACGATGTAATGTATACATGACAAAACAAGGAGAGACGTTGTAAGTCGCACTTGAAAACAGTGCACATGTTTAGGAACATAGTTTAAATGTACATTATAAGTTAATTAAAATATAGATACCTACTCAAAATGACAGTAGTAAGAAGCTTATATTTAAAGCTAAAGCAAGACCATATAGTTTATAATATATATAATGTGAATGATGTGGATTTAAATAATGTGAAAAAATACAGTCAACACAAAGTTAAGTATAAATACACTCAGCTATTTTTAACAGCAAGTCTACTTGGATTACTGCACAACCCCAGGAAACAAACCATCATCAGATTTTTGCTTGATATGTTTATCAAATATATGCAACAATTGCTTTTAAACTGTCAGAACTGTTTAACCAGTCAGGCTTCTGTTTAGTCAGCTAACCATGCCACTGGATAATAAAAGAATTTCTGATGATTCATTGACCACTGTACTCAGCCAGGCTGAAATCTACCAGCAAGATAATAAAAGAATGTCATCTTACCCGTCCATTCTTGCAGATGTAATCAAACAGTTCGCCTCCCGACACATACTCCATGACCATGAAAAAATCTGTCGGTGTGCTTATGACCTGGTACCTGACAACAACAACAACAACAACAAAAAAATGTTGTATTACAATGAACTTTTAATACATTTATTAGTTGATTTCACCTTTTATCTTCTATTTTCACCTTTTATTCTCAAAAATTAAAAGTGTGATCACTTAGACATGTCCCTTTTTTAGGTAGATTAAATTTTAATCAAAATAACATTAAAATAATTTTAAACTCTTGTACCTGACATAGTCAGTAACGGAATCGTTAATTAGAAATTACATGTTTTTAATTGAATTGCTTGAGAGGCGTATAGAGAGAAAAGCCACCTCAGCCAGCTCTGTCCAGTTTTTTGAGTATATCAGGAAAAGATTATGATGGGCAAAAGACATTAGCAGAAGGATATATGGCTTTTTTTTTGCAACTCTGCCTACAAGGGAGGTCTCCGGGAGCTGCTTCTTCACTGCTGATCCCAGAAATAGTATTTTGTGGTTACCAATTAGTGAAGCTGCCAGTTTAGGACCCATGAGGTGTCTGTTTCTCAAAATATAGTATCTGATGCATTTGTTTCCTTGCTCTGTTTTGCAGGCCTCTCATTCCTCTTTCTATTCAGGTTCAAGTTTTTGTGGTTTTATGTAGGGGGTAGGACACACCTTCCTATGGTATCTTCAGTTTTCGCAATTTCCCACAAAGAATAGCATTCATTTCCCTATTAAGATGACCTTCAAAATAAAAGTCACTTTTAAGTCTGTAATCGAGCAGGCAAGAGTTGATGTTCCAGTAACTCAGCTAACCAAATGAATTGTTTCTTTAATCAACACAGCAGTTATCAGATGTGCTATCATATTTGGAGAGGTTTCTTCTCATGATCATTTCTGTAACTTGTGCAACAGGACACAGGACTCATTGTTGCTATTAAAAATCATCAGTCAGTCATATTTGTCATTCATGACATTTCTGATTAATTTACTGGAAATAAGAACAAATGTGCTTTTCTTTCAAAACAAGGACACAGATGAGTGAACCCGAATGTCTAAACCTATATCGTCTACATAAACAATACACAGTATTAGCACACAGAAACAAAGGCACAGCATGGCTGTGATATTGGGTTGCTTTCATAAAGGTCAGGTATGTTAAATTGCAGGCACAATTTCATGAATGGTTGCCGGTGGTAGAATATAAACTTTATCACAATCTATTTCAATACTGTCAAGCTGGGTGAAGCCGAACACCACAGGGACTATGGAAGGAGAAACATTAAGACAAATAACTTTTTTCTTCTAACAGTTGAGAGTGTGGCAGCTTTTATAGTCATGGTCGGTATGTTAAACTGCTTCCACGTCTGTACAAGAAGTGTACACAGTGTGTATGTGTTTATTATTGTATATGTCTCTGACACTGACTTCCACAGCACTCCAGCTTATGACCTGACAACTCGCATATCTGCCATTGCTTAGAGTTTTACAGTGGACTAACCCTAACCCTAGACTAAAAATATCACAAACAATGTTGAGAGGGACGGACAGACATGGACTAACAAGGTGAAAGAGGCCAGGGAGATAGAAGGAAAGAGAAAGAAGGACAACAAAGTCACAGAAAGATCCATGAGGAGAGAGGGATTTAAACATGCTCCTTCATTACAACAATATCCAGCATCTTAACTGGAGATTTGTCCTAGCCAGAGCACATATCTTTATCTAGCTCCAAGCTTGTGTGCGTGCACTGGTATGTTTGTGTGTTTTACCTCCTGTGAGCCTTGTGGACATGCTCAGTAGAGTACAGCTCTAGAAAACACATGTGAACAAGCAAAGCATGCCACAACACACAGCAAAGAACCCATGTTACAACAAGCAATAATAAAAGAGAGCCCAGTTATCTTTCTGCAAAGCTTGTCAGTCTTCACTGAGAGTCTTAAATCTGACAGACGGATGTGTCGTCTTTCTGTACTTACAGCTTGATGATGTGTGGGTGTCTGAACAGCTTAAGATTCTGGATCTCTCGTTTGATCTTCCCCACAACATCGAGACTACGGATCTTCTGTCTGTTCAGGATCTTCACAGCCACTTTATGGCCTGTCAACTGATGCTCGCCAACTAAAAACAACAGAATGCAGACATGAAAGAGACAGACCACAGAGGCTAAAAAAAATTATAAAAAATAAATAAATCACATAACCTACTACATAAGCAGCTTGGTGTGGATTAAAAGGGTTACACTTTGATTTGGAGTCCTGTTGCGTAGGAAGCTTGCACAACGTAGTGAATGAACTGTGTTTGTTATATTGAGCTTTTGCTCTCTTTTGTAACCCCTATTTTCTTTCCATGCGTTTGTTTATAGAGTTGGAGCTATCTGCCTGCTGGAGGCTCTGAAACCAAGCTGTTATTGCAGCTGCCAAACACTGCACACGAAACTCAGAGTCAGATACGAACTGGGGCATGAACTGCTCCACAACTAACACACAAGCAGTAACCTGAAACGAGCAAGCATTACATATACACACACAGTCATTTTTTATTCATTCACACATGACTTTACACAGATTTTCTCCTAGTGGTTTGGGAGTGTGAGCGAAATCATTTTCCTTAATAATGATGTTCAGAAATAGCCATGGTTTCAAATGTTTTAGCAGCACACATAAGAAACAGGCGGGGTGAGCATGGAGTTAAAGCTCACAAGGTCATGCTGAGTGTCAGAGAACTAGCGAAGGCAACCCTAATAATAATCTGTTATATGCATCCTTTTGAAGCTTTAAGATTGTCTAGGGTTTGCCCGACTTGACAAGCACTTAACAAGCTACCACCGGCTAGCAGAGAATAACACATCGGACTAGCTTGCAAACATTAATGTCAGTTCATCGTTAGGTTCCCACGGTGGGTCAAACGGTGAGCTTCAGACGTCCTTTGTCGCCAGACAGGGCAAAGGACAGCCACCACCGCACAGTCCTTATTACTTAACGTTATGCCATAATAATGCGAGTGTGACTGTGCATCTCTGTGCATCCAGGTTTTATCACCTGCCATAGCTGATAACAGCAGCTACTGAAGGGGGCTTCGGTGAAAGAATTTGACTTTGAAGCGGTCGGATTCTCAGACTACAGTACGTTTAAAATCCAGTCTGTTGCCGTGGTTAAACCGCTCAACTACGCCAACTGCTTCACTGACCACCAGCAAGTTGAACACGAAGCGTTAAAGGGATGGGAGGGGAGTGGGGCACAGCGACTACTTGACATTAACTACTCCAACTGAAGGCACAAACGTACACATGAAGCCTGGCATGACACAGAAACAGGACTTAACTCTTCACTTTGCCGAATGTCCCCACTCCGAGCGTGTCGCCAAGGATGTAATGGCCGATCTTTACCCTGCCTTCGTGTTTCTGTTGTTGCCTCTCTGCCATCTTCTCCGTTACCGACGGCTTGGCTCGCTCGGTGAGGTGGGAGCACTGCCTGCCTGGCCTGTGCAGCGCACGGGGGGCGGGGAGGAGGGGGCGGGGCACTTCACAGTGAAGAACCACCAACGGCGGAAAACGCGCGCACGCACGCGAATTATCCCTCCAAGAACCAGGCGCGCTCTCCCACCTACCCTGCACGGAGCAACCGACAGGGTGTTATGTTGAGTTTAGTAGCCCAGTCAAATACTAACCCTCACGGTCTAAACACAGTAACACCTGTCTGCTACATGGGTGTGTAAGGTATGTAACGTTTGCGTATAGACCGTTAATAAACCAGTCCTGTACTCGAGCAGCGTGTCAGATTACATTTCACTGTGTGTTATACTTGTATAACTATGCATGTGACAAATAAAGAACCTAGAACCTTGAACCTTGAAATATAGACTATAATATTTCTAAAATTGTATATATATATATATATATATATATATATATATATATTACTCGTCTATTTTGTGAGTAATTATTTGTATGGGTATTTGTTGTTTTAAGTAAAATGTTTTTTCTTTCTTCTTTATTCCTAAATGCGAAATGTGGATTTCACCACTAGATGGCAGCATACGTATGATTCATCAATACTCAATACCGGGTATGAGTTTCGGATTTCTTTCTGCTCCTATGTTGAACATACGCAACAAGCAAGCAATATTTATTTATATAGCCATTTCCCCGGACAAGAACCACATCGAAAGGAATCTAGGACAAAACAACAATGTGAAAAAAGAGGAAACGGGAATGCGATGAAAATACACAAAATAATACAAGGCTCGAGCTTCTCAAATTGGACAACAAATAGTGTTCGCTCACCAACATATTATATTACATTATGTTATATTATAAGATTTTTTTTTATTAAACATAAAATCGTCTGCAAACAGAAATTTCCTGAAGTTAAAAAGGATTAAAATCACGAATTACAGACTTCCCGTCTTTGTCTCTGTATGGAGATTGGACAAATATATATAAAATTTCGACACTTTTTTCACATGAAAAACAAATATCAATCTTTTAATTAACAATTGAACCATAATTGTTACAATATTATATATATATATATATTTTATCTTTTAAAAGAAACACTTTGTTGAAAATTAAAAAAAAAACAAAAAACCTCTAGCAGTATATACTGGAACATATTCTCTTTATTTTGTTTGTCCAAGAACAAAGATTTTTAATAGTCTCAACTCAAAAGCGCTTCGGTTGTTTTGCGCCTGTTACCGCGAGTAACCGCTAGGAGCAGTTTATCCGCACCGGTGGTCAGTCCATTGCTGGTCTCCACTCTTCCAAGTTTTTCAAGCAGGGATGGAGACGATTACTCGTTAGCAGAGAGAGGAGGAGGGCTGCTGTGGGAACTAAGAGAGCGGGGGGAGGAGGAGGAGAAGAAGGATTGATATAACAAGAGCGGCTGTCGATGCGCAACGCAAGTCTCACTCCAAGTCTTTGAAACAAGACAGATAAAGGGGAGCGGGCTTTCCATTCAGTACCAGTGCAGGCAATTTTAAGTGCAGGCACTTTTAACTAAGTTCGTGCCGCGGGTCTGTTCTCCATTTAGCCTACTACTCATCTGACTTTTAATTATTTTGTAAAAGTGAAATACGTGAGAGCGAGTCATAAACAGATCAGAAACTCCGAGAGAGCTGCGAGTTGGGAAGTTTGTTTCCCGTTGCTTTGCATGACATTTCTTCTAAGGACTTGAGAGCCTGACAGTTTCTTCACAGACCGTGCGGTGTGGGATTTTGAGCTGAAACGGGGACTCATCAAATGCAAAATTACATGTATGAGAAAGCAATGGCTCAAGAAACAAGGAACGGAGGAACCTCTACGTTAAATAACAACAATGGTGTTGACAACAGTAAGAAGAGGGTGCTAATAGCGCTCGATGTCTTCTGCCTTCTACTTGGTAAGTTCACAGATATGTTTACACGATGCTTTCCTCTCTGTTACCATTTAAACTGCGTATCTCACATCAGCTTCTGTAGAGTACATGCAAAAAAGTGAAGACAGAAACTTCTGCACATTGCACTCACAATAAAAGCCATCTTTAGAATAGATAAACAGTGCCCGCCTTTTCTCAAGTTTGCCAATAAGAGTATTATCATTTTAAAAGTATTGCCCGTTATCTGTAACTGCAAAACAACTTAAGCTGCTACATCCCCTTATCATCCAGTACCAACGCAACACCCCCAGGCAGTGGAAGTGCCGAACAAAAAAAAAATATTAAAAAAAAATCAAACAACATTTCAGGAGTTCGCACTTTTAATTTTCTTTAATTCAACCCAGAATCACAATCAGTTTGTAAACTGAGAAGAAGAGAAAACTTCTTTTCTTTGTTGTTGTCAAGACAGGTGACTAGCTTCTCTCATCGGAGATAACTGTCACCAGATAATATACTGATCATTTCAAAGTCCATGGAGTGTCACTGTAACTGATCAGTTGGTGCTAGTGCTCCTTGTCAACATGCCTGGGGCATAAATATTTTCAAGTGTTCTAACCTGCCCTTAAAAATAGCCAGACAACACCCACCACTTCCCCCAGTCTGTTCTCTGATAACGCTGATCATCTGACCCCAAATCAGATGAACATGTTTATCAGTCCAGCTAAAGCTGGCCATAGGCTGAGTTGCAAGGTGACTGAAGTAAAAATCAAAGTGTAATTAAGATACTGACTAACAGCTCACAAAACAGTCCCCAAAGCTAATGTCACATCAGGGTTTTTTTTGCATTAGCTCTCATTTGCTTCCACAGAAATCTTAATGTGTGTTAGTTCTAAGTATTTATTCAGTGGGCATCCCATACAGATTCAGTGTGCTGCCTTTGTGTATGTGTGTCTGTGTGTGTGTTGCTTTGCTGGTTTGTTTTTGGCTGTTGTCACTGTAGCCCAGTCCTTTTAGTGTTGAGCGCCAGTAAACCCCCCCCCCCCCCCCCCCCCCCCCCCCCCCTTCTTTTCACACTATTTTCATTCCCCCCATCTCCCCGTTCTCTTTTTTGGAAAAGGATTACGGGAGTTCTGCTTAACTTCTACACATTCACTTCTAGAATCTTGCCAATCCCTGGCCAGCTGCCCCTGATCTCTTCACTTCAAATTACTTTCTTTCTTTCTTTCTGGCTCTCTTTCTCCCTCTCTGTCCAGGGGAATGCGTGGAATAATTGCTTAAGCATGTGTTGTGGTAGGGGAAGGCCTCTCCAATTTGAGTGAGGGATCGAAAAGTGGGACCAGTGGCTGACCGGGCTTTAGAGGAGCAGGTGGGAGACACACCAATAGTGCAATATAAAGGAACTAGTAAAGTACCGATGAAGTATGCAACACTACCACACAGGAGCTGGATTGTATCATCCAGTATGTTACAAATGGTGCACATTAACTCCACATAAGTGCTGTGAGGTAGAAGCAAAGCTCGCTGACAGACAAAGTTTTCCATTGGGTTTATACTAGTTTTCTTATTAAAGAACCCCAGACAGAGATACACTGTTTCATCTGCACTCATATAACTGTAGATGAGCTTTGATCACATGTGGACTGAATTTCCTGCACAAACCAACTTCCTTTATTGGTTAAAGCTCTACAGACAGTTCTCCATTGCCTTGTTAGGACACACACACACACACGCACTCACAGGCACGCATGTATGCCTGTAAACTCACACAATGCATGTAAGAACACAGTAACAAATGGTTACAAAGATTCTCCTTTGTTATGCTAAACACAATCTGGCTGCTCAGTGATGATTGGTTGGCCCACTTCAGTGGTTTGGGGGGAGTTGCGGGTTTGGTGCGAGGGGTGACTGGGGAGGGGGTTAAAAGAGAGGGAGAAGAGATCAGTAGAAAGGGAGGGTTATCAGGGCATCCTGAATGAGGAAGGAGGAATGCGGGTGTGTTGTCGAAGAGCTCAGCGGAATGCTTAATGGTTGATAGCTTTTGTTCTGAGCCTGTTTATGGCTAAAAAGTAGTGTACACTACTAAAACTAGGAAATAGATAAGTATCTCATTACCTTTAATTAGTTCCTATTCTGCCAGCTGGGCTCTACATGCAGAGTCTAATGTGCCCAACTGACACACCCTTAGGCGCAGATAATGAGTGTGTGCATAAAAGACATCTGAGGCCATCTATAGCTGCATATAAGGACAAAGGAGAAAATGTTAACACGTTGAATGAAGAAGCCATCCCAGTTGGTTTTGCTAAAGAAAACTGATAATGCACAAGCACAGCAAGATTAGAAAGGCATTGAAAAAGCATACTCACATTCTCTCCAGCACTCAACTAGCAAGACCGGGGTTACGGCATACAGTTTTGGCAGCTGAGCGCAACCATCATCTGCTGATTTCACCCTGGATCAGGTTCCACTCCTACAGAGCAGTCGAGTTGATTTAGCAACGCTATAAGGAGCGTGCACACAAACAGTATACACTCACTATAAATACACAAACCTGACCGCAGAATTTCGTATTCCCTTTTGGCGACTCACTGCCCAATAGTCTTCTCTTGGCTGTTTGAAAAAAAAATGTTTATTGTGAGAACACTTTGCAACGAGACACAGACTAGAGCCCTCTGGAACACAAGCATCCAAAAGTAGTCTCACTTAAACCATGATTAAGTTTTACACAATGCAAAGGGGATTATACATTATGTGTTTGCTTCTGCAGAACTGGTTTGGGATGGAGCGGTCTTTTTGTAAAACATAAACATGGATTCTCCAGGACTGGCTTCATTGACTCTATATATGCTTCTTTTAAAGGATCACGATCTGTCTCCTTATTATGATCTGTGAGGCAAAAAATATATATAATGTTTTAAAACGTTTAATGATGTGTTTATTGCAAAATTTGGAGCTCTGATACAGTCAGGTGTTCAGCGGTCTGCTTTTCCACAAATCACAGACAGGTAGCCAAGAAGAACGTAACCTTTTGGCCTCGAGGAATCAGTTTCATAACTGGCCCCGGAGCATTAACCCTTCTGTATTCGACTCCTGCGTTCCCATCAGCTGCTATAACATTACAGCAGTCAGTCACACAGCCTCTCATTAAAGTCAGAGAGGTTTAACCTCCACCTCTCCAGGCCTCAGCCACTTCAATCCTGAGCCGCTCTACAAATATTTTCGAGAATTTCACAAATTCTTCATCTGGCTGTAGCTCTGTGCCCAAAGACTCTGGATGGGACATCTGGTGCAATTTTGGGAGTAAGTGAACCAGGGGGCATATAGAGTGTGTGTGTATAGTAGAGCTCAGGAAAGGGTGGGAAACGGAAAGGTAGTGTCGGTCGGAGGTGGGTGTGGTTGTGAAATGAAATCCTGTCTCTTTTTTTTTTGCCTCCTGGTCCATTTCCACATCTATCTCCATTCCTTCCCCCTGTTCCTTCTCTACCGGAGCCAGTCTTCTGTCTTCATAATTGTCTCAGAATAATAAGGGAAAAATCAATAATGAACAAAATAATATTAGAAGAATATTGATATGCATGGATTATACAGTCTGTGTCTGTTAGAAAACTACATTGAAGCAGCATGTGAATCCATCACAGAGAAACTGAAACACAGGCTCCAGTCCAAAGATGCTGACCTTAATCCAAGGGTAAATATTCTCAGGGATTCTGCACAAGTCTCTCAGAGAGCCATGAACATGTTCTTTGAAATATATTTGGCTGGGATTTATTGGGATCTGTTTAAGACATTAGGTGAAAGGTCAGAAAGAAAATGACAGTAATCAGATTGAGTGTTTATTGTGAGAACACTTTGCACATTACAACACAACATAGCTTGATTACTCGACTATACTTTTGCCGTTATGATATCTAAATGTTATCTGTGCCCAGCCTGTGATGAGTGTTTATGTTGGCGGCTTCGGGACAAGGTGAGGTTATGGCTCTTAAGAAGGTGACGAGGTGACGGGTGTCCTCTGGCAGAAGATAAAGATCAGCAGATGTCCCTGATAACAGAAGCCTAGAGATACTATCTCTCCTAGATAAGATGCTAATATAAGTGCACATTTTTGGGAAGATCTATGTTTTTCGTGCATGTTGAGATGAAGAGCACCGGTGGCAGACATTTCTGCAACATTTTCCGACTGTCATTGTGACATGCGGTGGGTTTCTGCTGGTGCAAGAGTTAACCACCAAACCCCTGGGGTATGTGTCCTTAGCAGGGCTGTGATTAGAGGTGCGTGGGTGTGAGCGTGTGCATGTGTGTCCTTTGGGATTCGGGAATAAGAGAGAGGGCACCCAGAGCTGTCATTAAATGGACCATATAGCCTGAAGGGTGAAGCATTCTGTATTCACTCTGTGGGTAGCATGTGTGAGGCATGTGTGGCTCGATTTATAGACCTGTGTCCCATGTGGCTCCCGTGGGCAAGCTGAAGGCATAAGCTTGACCAATTTGCCTGTAGCTGTTCACACTGCTATACAAACCAGACACATTCATCTCCTTTACCTTTTTTTATACTGTCGCCATCCTGGCACACAAATTGCACAATAAAACAAAGACACCAGCTTGTAGTTTACGCTTTGACAACAATAGTGTAGTAATGCCTCTCATTCTCATGTCTCATCTATGATTATATCCCTCTCATGTAAACACTTTTCAAACTGCTTATTTAAGTCATTTTGGATTACTGGGCAGGACCTTACAATAAGCTTTTGTTAGCAGTCAATTTTGCATGTGTTTAAACTTGTGTTTTAGCCTTCACCAAGAAATGTAAATGTATATTTCACAGAATTCTGCATGTGGGCAACAAACATCTACTTGCCCATTACACCCATGGAAATATTAACTCTTAGACTTTCTACTTTTTCCACAGTTACTTTTTTGATTTAACCCAGTGTTTTTCTAGACCCTATTTCTACTTCTATTAGTCAACATGTGATGAACAACAATGGCACTAGCCCTTTAATGTAAATTAGAGCGCAAGCAGCAGATGATCTGAAGTTATGGGCCTCATTAAATCTCTTTTCCCCCCCACACTATCCTTTCTTGGGCCTGCTTCCTGCTGTTACACAGGCCCCTCTGTCTGTCACTTTCTCTTACTGCATATACAGTCTTCTGTATTTGTGTGTGTGTGTGTGCTGTGTGCATCCAGGGATGGGGGTTTGGGGGTCAGGGGGATTTCTGTGTTTCGGAGAGAACAATACCCCTTTTGATGCATCTCAGCGCTCTTTGTTTCGTTAACAGGGACCAACAGACCAGTGGCAGACAGAAGGAGGATGAAATAGAAGGGAGGGGTAATAAGTGAATGAGGGAGAGATGAGAGGGCGTAAGAAGCTTCTTACTGGGTACTCAAGGTCGCTTGATTATCTATCAGTGGTTTATGGCTGTTGCTGCTTCTAGCTGTATTGTTGACTGGATTGTGGGCTGTAGTGCTTATCTGCTCAGAGCTGTGTAGTAATCAGCTCAGCATCTTTAATGGCACAGGCCTTATCTAAGCTGCAGCCACTGAGCTCTATCCTGTTTACATACAGAGAAGCCCCCTGGCTGAAGAGGATCCATGTAACACTAGAAAACATCATGCTTTATATTTGTACTGTAGCAGCAGTTTAACATCTTGTGTACACAGTTATATGCTGAGGTGAGCTGGAATGAGAAGACAGTCTTGCGTTAAGTTCAGGGGAGCATTACCCAGAGATAAAAGCATCAGGTTTCAGAGAATCCATAGCCTCCTCTGCACAGCCAGGCTTTTGTCCCAAGGGGTAATAATGCCATTATGGCAATCGTTGAGAAACGCCTAGCCAGCCATCTAACCAACCAGCCAGATAACGTGATCTGGCCCCTGGACGCTGCTCATGTTTCTCTTCATTGGAGCAGCTGTGCATTTGTCTTTTTTGCTGACAGCGCAGCCAAGCATTAAATAAGTCTCCATGACTTTTAACTGATCTTTTAAAAACAAATTATGAATATCCTCTTGCCTTCCCTAGTTTCTGATGTGGACCAAAGGTGAATTTCTCTTCATCTCTTCAAATGCACTTACAAGCCAAAAGCAACACAGGGCCAGCAGCAGCACTCAGAAGTTGCCCACACAGGTGCCTGCTGGTAAAAGACCCTAGAGTGTGTCCCAACAGATGCCTGTGTGTAAAAAGGCATTTATTCCTGTGAATAAAATCTCTCTGAGTAAGCACATGCTTCAGCCAGCGGCCCCCCGGTTGCTACAGCATTCACACAGGGGGGGAAAAAGGGATTCACTCTGTGCACCACTCTGCTGACCTCAGCCACTCCTGTGTATCTATGTGTGCGTCTGTGTTTGTGTAATTGTGAGCTTTGTACATGCGTGAGACACATCAGCAACCTGTGGAAACAAAGAAACTAATATCTCGAGCCAAACATCTGTATCAGTGCATGTTTGTGCACGCGTTTATAAATGTATGTTTCCTAAACAGTGATTATGTGTATGGTAACAGCATGGGTGGTTTATATGGAGCCGAGTTTGTTTATTTGGATTGCGAGGACATTTTTAAAGCCCTTTGTGGTCGACGGCTTAAAATCGTTTCAGAAAGAAGTTGGCTGAAGTCGCCAGTGAAACCACAGTAATCCACTTTCACACCCACATAGCCACACACACAACCGCACACTCTCGAAGATACAATACGCAGCGTCACAGTGACATTTGGATCCTGTAGGCTATAGTATAATCCTAGAGTTATGCCACATCTCTCACCTATGACCTTTTGCTCTTCCGGGATCTGTCTTGAATGTATGCACACTATCTCTAAATATGTGGAAAGCCTCACATACTCTGGCTCATGGCTTTAGTGACCTTAAGATAGGGCTAACTGGGTGGGCTTGCCTAACTGTAAAGTGTTTGATGTGTGACAAATTTCAAAACATCTCAGGCATCTGCTTGGCATGCCATTTTTAAAACCTCAGGGGTGACAGTACAAATGATAACGAATATGTGTCCTCTGTAAACACTTAGCTTAAGATTGAGACTGGAATTACTAATAAATAAATTAATAGAAACAGTTAAAAATACACTATGTACCACTGTTTTAATAGAAAATGTGCCATTATGACAAACTGTATGTGTTACAAACACAGTCTCACTACTGACACACAACACACACGATTCCCATTTAGAGTGCACATGCACACTCTGTAATTGCAATGTCACTTGCAGCTGGATGAGAGCATTCATTCATCAACAATACCGGACTAAAGGACGCTCATAAAGAAAGACACTCCTTCTCATTCACACACATATCAAATAACCACAAGATAATATCTCTCCATACTTCTCTTTAGCAATGTAGGGCACTTTAAAACTTCATTTTACAAATGCAGATTATGTCGTTTGGTATTTACAAATCAGAATTATAAAAGTATTAAGAGTTTCTTCAGTAGCCTGAAAAATATAAATGCTTTGACATGTCCACACAGGCAAAGATCATGTTGTTTATAGTTTTTTAACAAGTTCCACTTAGTTTAACAGAAAAGAAAACATTTTAACCTGATAATAATTCTCTCAAAATGTCACAGATTGCTTAAATTGTCCAAAATTTGTTATCGCAGTATCCACGGTAAATCTAACCACATATTTATAGACTGCATTTTGTACTTGGCATGTTGCAATAATTGGTGCGACATGCGGATTTCAGCTACGGAAGTGAGCGGAGCTGCTATCTGATCTGCTAAAATAGAGGTGAGAAAAATCAGAGAAGAAGCGACTAAACAGTTTGATTGATTGACTGTTCAGTCTATAGAGTCACAACCCACTATAGACACTATAGACACTATAGACCCGGCCCTCTCTAACCCTCCTCTGAATTGTCCTTGTTCCCACTCCTTCTTAGAACGGGTCACATATTGCATATTGAGAGACAGGAGGAGGAAATCCTCCATTAGTCCAGACTACAATACCTTTTCCTCTGCCCTGCTCCGCCTCCCATTTACCTCTCACACTCACTGCTGACAATCAGCATCACTCACTAAAATAATGATATCATTCTAATTTTGCTTCTGAAAGCCATGAAAACCTATTAAAATATCAATAGAAACCCAGAACGGCGAGAAAGTCATGAGAACCAAAGTGCGGGAACCTCACTACCATGGACTCGACATACACGCTGGTGTTCTACAGGGATATTAGTGCAATGTCAAAGGGTATTAACCTTTTAAGCAATGTAGAGCTTTAGCTGGCACTGGAATAACAATTGTTTCCTGTTGTGCCAAGTATAGCCAGGCTTAAGGTAAAAAAAGAAAGTGATAGCAAATTCATGATCATTGCCTTGCAGTCTCAAGGAACGTTGAACTGTATAGTAAAGAAGACTGTTTAAAAATCCTAAATTCTTCATTTTAGCTATGTAACATTTTCATAAAGTAAATACTTTTTTTCTTACTAAAAAATCAGTCTTAGTCCTGCTAATCGAAGCTCTCGCTGACTACGCCAAATTTAGCTCCAAAGCCAATCAAACGGACGCCAGAAGGATAATCTCAGTCACATAAACAAATGCACACACATACACACTCGATCACATACAAAGAAAACTGCACACATACATTTAAAAACCCCAACCCAACCTAAACACACGTGGACATATTTTTATCATGTGTTTGTCATTTCCAGCAGGCAGCAGAGCGTGAGCACGTGAGTGGATTTACGAATGGAAAATAAGTCCAGTGCCCTTACTCGCTCTCTCACTCACACACACACACACACATACACAGGCCCTGCCATGACCTCTGCATATAAACACAGATTCAACCAGCCAAAGGAATTCCTCTCTCTCTCTCTCTCTGTCTCTCTCTCTGACCTGCGGTAAGTCTTTAGTGGTCTGCAGCGGTTCTCTGAAGAGAGAAGTGCATGACAGGATCTGATAAGACAAATAGAACTGTTCCCAAACTCACTAAGCCACCCACTTTGGTTATGTGTGTGTGAGTGCATTTATGTTTTTTTTTTTCCTGTTGAATTCTCCATACTTTCGGACCCTCCCTCTCTTTCTCTAGCTTGCCATTGAGGAAATTTTTAGACCCCAATTATTCTTTACATGCCAGTTTGTGCTGCTTAAAAACAGCTCCTTGGCTTAATAGTGTGTAAGGCTCATTTCCTATCAAAGCACACACACAACTTCTTCAAATGAATGTTTCCTCTGTTTCGGTAGTTGAAGTATTAACTGCATCGTCGCGTAAAAGCGACCTCTTGACAGAACTTGTAAAGCAGTTGTTTTTTTTAATTCAGTGATGCACCACAGGTCTTTGCTAAAGCCCACCCCACTTCTTTCTGTTCCCTTCCCTTCTGTCTTGGTTTTTCCCTCCTCTGACACTCCTCCACCACTTTTCCTCTCTCTGTGGGTCAGCAGGTCTCCCGAAGGTCATTTGCTCTTGGGGAAAAGGGGTCATATATCTTCACGCCACTGTTTGTAGATGAGGTTCAGATGTGACAGGGTTAACACTGGTGCGCCTTTGGATTTGTGCTGAGAGTTTCATGGACTGACTGTGGTATGAGGAGAATGCCAACATACAGGGTGCTTTAAGGGCGACAGCATGGAGGGGTGGGTGGGCAGCGCAAAAGAGCCTGGCATCTCAAGGCTGTGCAGCGGGCAGACAGAGAGGCTTTCATGACTTCTCAATAGGTAGTGTCGAGGTGTTCAATTGCTCAATCTCGCTTTACTTTTTCAGTCATTCAGCTGGTCAACTCCCGAGTTTCCCATGGTATTCTCCCATCGGTTTAGCCTTTAAGCACTGGTTAGCTTGTGTGTTTTTTGTCTGAGTGTGTCTGTTAAGCCCATGAACTTCTTTCATGCCTCCTCATTAGCATGTGAATCCTCCCTCCACAAGCAGGCCAGCATGGAAGGATGGAGAAAGACAGGAAAGAAGGGGGGAGAAAAACGCAAAACCCCAGGAAAAGCAGGGAAATGCTGTGAGAGAAACCAGAATCTGATTTTTATTTTCCAGGCTGAATGTTTACCCAACATACCCCAGTTTATGCCTAGAGTTAACATGTGACGGTTCTCACTTTGTTTAAAGTATCTGTAGCCAAGTTCCCAGGCAGATTATGCTGAAAGTCTTGTATGAACAGAAACACGCTGGAATCTCCTCATCTTAAGTTGTGTTGATCGTCCCGCCCTGCCTTGCCTGGGCAATTCTGTGCTCACCCACATCTCCTTCTTCCTGTTATATGCACAACATGGTTCTCAGACACCACTGTAGCCTGGGCTAGCCTTGTGTGGGCCCACCAGTGCCCTGATGAATTCTGCATGCTGTTTGTGCAGGTGTCTGCTTCAGTGACCATTACATCTGCTGACCTATGTTGACCAGTGGAAAGAGAGTCAATGAGAAAAAGAGCTTAATTCACACTAAAATCAGCTATAATAATACAAAAACGCTTTAAACTCTGCTGGCAAAATCTGTCTTCAGAGGAAGCAAAACAGCATAAAATCAAGAAAAAATGTTTTTTTTCTTGACTGTAGCTATATTACATGGCTTAAACATATAAACATTGATCTGGTGAGCACCTGAGACAACACTGTCTTCTTTTAGTTTCATTATGCAAGTCTGAAAGCTGAGTGTGCTTCTCTCAGAGGCATGCGTAAGAATGTGTGTTTTGAGGTTTGCGAGAAGTTCATCTGAGTGCTGTGCTTCTCAGTACAGACCGGTAATATGATCTTCATCACCCATCACTGGCGAGAAGACAGCCATGGCTCTCAGCAGCATTCATGAGTAGACCTGGATCTTTAACCAAAACGTCAAAGGAAACCATGATGTGAGCTAACCACATGAACCACATGTGGGACTACTTTCTGAGCAGTCTGACATTGAATGTATATGTTGGTGTGTCTGGATGTGGGTCTTCAGGACGCCTTCTTGTCTTGAGTTCTCTCTATTTATGAGCAACTATGAACACATAGCTCACATTTTGCATGAGAACATGTTCTTATGCAAAAAATGTTCCAGATTTGGGTGGGCTTTCTTTTGTTTTTCTTGGTATTCACACATTTTTAAATCCCTCAAAGAAGAATTTGAAAGTCCCAGCCAGAGTTTACACGCCTATATTTGTATTGCTTTGATTTGGAGATATGTATTTCTTTTCCCCTTGTCAGGAGTATATTAGTCCATGTGTGTGAGACTGGTTAGGAAAGCAGACATCAAAATGAATTTTTACTAATGGCTAATCATGGCCCTGCATTGTTATTAGTTGTGAAATTCTTTAGATTGTTATGGAGTGTTAAAGGAGTAGTACAAGAGGGATGTCCCAAAAATGTTTCTTTTTCTTTAGTAGATATTTTGACACTCTTTTCCCTAACACTACGCAAACTTTATTGACAATATCCCCCTGTTGATTGGTTTCTTTCTTCTTTAGTAATGAACCAATAGCCTTGAGTGCCAGTGTATGTTTGCTCTGTGAGGAGTGAGTGAAGCTACAGGACAAAGCTCAGTTCTCAATGGCCTGTTGTCGCACTGTCAACTAGAGCAGCAGGAGACAGTTTGTTGAGTAAACAGACTGTTTACTGTGAGCACACACACCTGTGAAAGGTTTTTGTCTTCTAATTTGTTTTCTAATGATACTTTCTTTTCAGCTTACAGGTAAGTAAACTGAGCTATGTGACAGTATGATTCCCCGTATTAGATGTGACTGTGAGTCAGCTCATGTATTTGCATAGGTTCATGCAGCTATCCATGTGTTTGTGTATGTCTGTGTGTAGCTATGCTGCCAGCCCTGGTACTCCATCGTACCGCTATTCGTCCTTACCACAGGGGGTTTTACTGCAGCGACTCCAGCCTGTACTACCCCTACAAGAGAAGCACCGTACCTTCCTCAGTCCTCATTTCTGTTGGCTTGACACTGCCTGCGGTGTCCGTAAGTCCATCCGACACAAAGAGCACTTGGCGATGGGAAACGCTGAAGGTGGAAATAGGAAGGGCTTGAAGTTTATGAAGGTGGCTGTGAAGGAGTGACACTGCTACATAAGCTCTACCAAAGTTTAGATAGGCTTATATAACTTTTTTCTGAAGCTGCAAGTGCATCTGATTTTGGAAAACAGTCACTCCTTTGCTCTAAGTTGTCCATCTGACTTCCTTAAGCCCCAGCCACTTCTGCTATCCCATGATCCCCAGTGCCGGCATGCTCCTTGTGCTCCCGCCGTTCTCTCCTGTTTGTGTCTGTGTAACTGACCTGGTGCTTTTATTATTTCTTTCTTCTCTCCCTCTTCCTGTCCTTCTCTCTTTGTGTCTTTTGTAGCTAGCCTGCCTTTCCTGATCATTGAGACTAGCACCATACAGCCGTACCAGCGCGGGTTTTACTGTTCGGACGAGTCCATCCGGTACCCGCGAAAAGAGGGAGAGACCATTAGTGATGCTGTGCTTTGTGGTGTTGGCATTCTTATTGGCATCTTCTCCGTAAGTCGATCTTTACACCTCCCTTGGTTTAATTCTTGTAAAACTCTTAGATACGTCATAGTAGGGTTACTCAATTGTGACAAAAATCATCATTATGGCTATTTTGGTTAACGTCGAGGTCTAAATTATTTAACTTTGGCTCTGGAAACCTCATACATTTATTGACATTCCAAAAAGCAAAAGGTCTTATAGCTCAGTGGATTTTTAATCTATGAATATAGTTTAACTGAACTAAGATCTTCACTAAAGATCTTTGAAAGTAAAGAAAAATCAGATCGTCTGGACCGGATTAGCACCTCAGCCCTGTCACAAGTGGCTCTTCACATAGAGCCATAGGCAGCTATCAGAGACCAACTGATGTTTCGCGCTGCTTCAGTATTGTAAATAGTAAATAGGTGGTATTCTCTTGTTAAGTCATAATCGTGCAGATCATAGCTTCACAATGTCAGCTGGAGAGCTAAGAACATACACCAGATGTCTCAAGGTGTGGATTCCTTCCTATGGAGCAAAATTGATATCCGGTTAATATCCCCAGTAAGTACAGAGATCGGTGGGGCTGCTTATTTATTGCAACAAACAATAAATTTTGGTCAACATTGGACTGAAGATTATATAAAGATGACTCATCGAAATATCTACAACTTTTAACACGGGATCTTCTTGAACTTGGTGGGGAGTGAGTCAGTGTTTTTAGGTAGAGCAGACAGAAGCTGGATTTAAAGCATAAGACAGAAGAAAAGGATCATTAAGAAACCAAAATGCATAGTCCCAAACCTAACATAGAGCCTTCATCAAATTTTAGATTTTTATCATGCAGTGTTATCTAAAATTCTCCAGTTTTTTCTTTTAAATGTGCTTTTTTGTTTCCCCCTCCATTCTATAATGCTTTCTTCTTAATACTTCATTCTTCAGGAGCTTTTTCCAAGCCATTTGTAATGGCCTGCATTTTATTACTTTACTAAGTGAGTGAGTCAGTCGGTAGTGAGAGGCCCCCCAAGCGTTATTAGGAAGTGTATGTTGGTGTATATGTGTGTTGATGCATGCATGCCAAAGACCAAAGAGATTTTATGAGCTCTTACTCCATTCTCATGGCTGACTCTGTGCCCTCTGTGCCCTGTACATTACTACTGGTAAATATGTCAGCGCTCTGTTCGCTACCACACTGGTAGCCTCAAGCGTCTCACTAGTTAGCAACAGCATGAAATCTTCATTCCCATGACTGGAACCGTGCTCCAGAAAACGGGAATGGTTCTAGTGTTGTGCCAGCAGATTAGAGGGGGTCAGGTTTAGTGGAAACATGTTATAATGACTTGTGGTGGGGTGCATGACAATTAGTGCCACGTGGTCAAGCTAAATGATCTTTACAGCCCCCAGACTCATATGTGGCACAGCCCCCTCATAAGTTCCCAGACTGAAACATCGCTTCACTGTCGCCTCTATGCCATCAACTTAGTGGGCGCCCACGCACGTACACGCTGGACCAGCTCAGCTCTTCTGCTTATTGGATCCAGGACCCTGTTCTTGTGTTAGTTAGCTCCCTCACATGTTCACGTGTGGGCAAAACTGGCGTGTCTTACACAGCTGTATTCCATTAGTGGCGTCTACTGCCATGCCGACACCATTCCTGTAACACACGCGCTGTCTCCCATGCTGGCACAGGCACATGGATACGCATATATGCACATATATACATGCAGTGGTAGCAGATTCCACTTGGGTCTCTTGTTTATCTCTGCTGAAAGGAAAATCCCAATAGCCCTGCTGGTCAGACATATTCATGTCTGGCAGACTGTTTCCACAGTTAGAAGTTATGAGTTACCATACATAATGATGATCTAAAAAAAAAAAAAAAAAACGGTTAGATTCTCTGGACTACTCAGAGATGCTCTATACAAGCAAATATATAAACCAAGATGGGGTAGAAACAGGAGAAGAGATTTGAATGCTGGCAACAAAAATAAACAATTGTGGCCTGTATTGGTCTCCTGTGGTTTTAATCTCCACCTCTGATCTGAGTAATTCAATGACAATAGCACAGACAAACACACATTACACCACCATGTTTATTTCGCCTGGCTGTGAGCTGAGCTGAGCACCCAATATCCAGGATAGGTGTGTTTGTCAAGATTAACAGCACACACAAAGAGTACATGTACACAGTAAAAAAAAGCTAATAATACGAGGGTACATTGTGTGGAAAGACTTCCATAGGCAGTGTGAATGTGTGCACATTCATCTATGCACATAGTGCTGTTTACATTCACAATGTCTGCAGGCATAGAGATGTGCAGGTAAATACTTTTTAAAGAAATTATTCAGAAGACTAAAGCCTTTTGTGGGAAGAAGAAGGAAAGAGCAACTGGTCTATTAGTCCAGGAATCCAGGTGGTACAGATTTAATTGGCATCTTTGTGCCTCAAGGGATAACTTGGTGAGCAAGCCCCTTCAGTATAGATGAGGTCTTTTTATTGGGCCTTACCTCTACTCAGCATTTCCTGGTTAGACTACCACAGGACTCACAATTAGCTCACTGGACTAAAGCTCCATAGAAAATTATATAGATACCTGTTTTCCTTTTCCATTGACGTTCACTTTCTTTTTTATTCTTTACATCCGACGTGGAAGACCGGATCATATCACTGAACCTTTGCTCACATTCACATCATATTCAAACTGCCTGAGGGAAAGGCAGGCCATGCTCATTTTATATGTTTGTTTATGTGTGACTTTGCATCATTCTGTTATCCTGTCTTTCCTGTCTGTTACATCCTTCATAACCTCTCTGTTACTTCAACCTGGAATTGAATTAGATTTCCTGCATGATAACTCAAAAGTTACAATTTTATTGCATGGTTTTATGTGTCTGAAACTAATGTAGTGCTGTTTGATTCGGCAACATCTTAAAAGATTTTTGTAATGAGTGTTGTATGCTGCATCTGAAAAAAATGTTCCTTTTAGATTGTGATTGGAGAATGCTACAGGATTCACCAGCTGCATGAAGGAACCAAGTCATTTGTGGGGAATCCCTACGTTGCAGCTCTCTACAAGCAGGTCAGCTCTGCATCTGAATGGCATCATACGTGTTCTAATAATTACATACATAGTAAAGCATTTTTTTAAACATCTCAATTTTATTGCCAAACCTAACATGGTATGTATGTAATTTTTATGTAAGGCACATAGTGAACTGTGAATTCTAATAACAGCTATTGAATGTTTTGAAGGAACTAAAACATTATCTCAAAAGTGGGATAGGAAACATGTTTTTTGCATCAACACAAAACAAATATTATAAACCTTCAGTGCAATATAACTAAAGTGATATGAGACCTTTCTGTGGTCTCTGGACCAGCCTCTTGAGGAAGTCAAAAATAGTACTGAGTGTAGTGAATTACTCAGAAGACATTATTAGTAACAGCTGTTAAAATGTGTTAGCGACACAATGTTTACATCAGCCACAAAATCTTTGGTCTTAGAATAGCATGCTACATTTTAAAAACTCATATCGAGTGTACGATAAATCTGCCACCATTATCGTTTTAGGTACTTGTGCTGTGTAAGTCTAGAAGTCTTAAAACCATAGCAACAGTAATGGAGACAGTGCTTATCTAACAATCAATTACAGTCATCTGCTTTATCTAATCACTGTTGTGTGTCATCTTGCAGATAGGTGTGTTTCTCTTTGGCTGCGCCATCAGCCAGTCATTCACAGACATTGCCAAGGTGTCTGTAGGTCGGATGAGACCCCACTTCTTAGATGTTTGCAGACCAAATTTCTCCACTATTAACTGTTCATTGGGGTACATCACCAACTATACCTGCACTGGGGAAGAGAGTGAAGTGCAGGAAGCTAGGTTTGTGTAAACAACAATGCACACACAGTATGAACAGAATATAATATGTTTATTAATGCACTCCTTCAGAGTTTAAAAGTTAAGGTTTCTCTCCACAGGAAATCCTTCTTCTCAGGACATGCCTCGTTTTCGTTATTCACCATGCTCTACCTGTGTGTAAGTAACCATCAAGCTCTTATATTCTAACATTCATGCAGGCACACATATGCTGACAATCAGAGAAACAATGATTTACACATAAATGGAGTTATGGAAACAAGGCTGGGCTCTGATTAGGGGATTTACTGCTTGAAGAAAGAGCAAAACATTGTTTTTATCCACTGCTCCACCTCCTCTTCTTCATCTCCTCACTCATTTTTATACTCTTTTTTTAATTCCTTGGAGAGAAGGATGGATGCACTCCACCTGTTTTCTTCAAAACAGCTGCATGCAAACTTCCTGTTCTCGCTCATTCCTCTCCACATCTTTCTCTCAGTCCACCTGTTGTGGGTGTCTGGTAGGGTTTAGCACCCCAGAGGCATTTCAAGCTGCACACACACACAAACACACTTCCCAATCATCTCCCCCTCTTCCTTTGTTTACAGACCACAAATTTTAATCTCACTTGTATGCTACAGGGATTTGAGAATAGAGTCAGTGTTTTGGGTTTGGCTGGCCTGGTTACCAGGTGGTCTTGGTTCTCAGAGTGAAGATGCTTAAATATCTCATGTATTATAGTGGATTGCAGTGCAGTGCAGTGAGAGGTTGCTGTGGGTATTTCCCAGCCTCTGGGTGAACCTACAGCTGCACTCTGGTCAGACGAAGGAAAAGAACTGCATAAAATGCAGGGGGAAAAGTAGGAAGGGAATGGAGATGTGCTGCATCCAGACCACAGAGTGACACACTAGTCAAAGACCAATGTTCCAGCTGTGGTAAACTCAGGACTGCCAGCATCAGTCCAAATATGAGTGGAGTTGAAAAGAGGCAGAACAGCTTGTAGTTGATGTTTTTGAATACAAAACCGTCCTGAAACAAAGACCACAGGGTAGGCCCACGCAGTGGTAAAAGGAAACTGCTGCCTTTCCGTTTGTCCCAGTCACGTGACATCACATTTCCACTCAAAGAAGTCCCCTCTTGAAGTCTGCCTAAATATGCATTCTTGTAGACGTCACTAACAGCCAAACTCTAAACTCTAAACCAAAGGAATATGAAGATGGAAGTTTGAAAGTTGAGGACACGTGGTATCTAGTAAGAATTAACGTCAGGGATTAATACTTAATACTTAAAACAATTAAATAAATAGAATATAAATAGAAGATGGAACAGCTTCATATGCAAATGTTGCTTTTTGCACAACAGTTCTAGTGAAAATAGGTTATCAAGGCTGCCCTTTTCCTCATCAAAGCCTCTAGTAGCATACATATTTCTTTTCTTTGATGCTTTCGCTCACTCATCGCTTTCCACTTTGAAAGTGTTATTTCCACATTGGGGCTGCCACCTCGTCCTCTTTCTCACAACCTCAATTCATCTGCTAATTGACATTTTGTGAAGTTGAAGCACTTAATTTCCTGACAAGCATGCCTCAGTGCTGCATCTCTGACTGATGTGGTTTGAGCTGTGTCTTAACGGCATCATAGGCTTCAGAGACAGCACACCCATAACTGGCACAGACCACATGGCATGCTGTAGAGCAACACCACAACCACAGAAAACAAGCATATGCGTACATTTGTGTGTGCCACTGAGCTATCTTTTGTTTTGGCTAATGCACACTCAACATCTGCGTATTCTCAGAATGAGAAAACTAAGTATTTGCGTGAGTTAGTTGTGACTATACAATATCTCACTGTTTCTGGGTCAGAATGCATGTTGGTGGTTAAATAAAAGACAATATTTGTATTCAAGTTAAAAATGGCTCTAACCACAGCTATGTTAATGTGCCACAACATGGTGTGAACCAAAAGAAAAGAGGAGAATGGGGCAGGCATGTAAAGCGAGACCTTGCTTTCTAATTCTTTCTCACTTTGTTGTGTTTGTTCATGTTTTTTTTTTTTTTAACATTCACTCTGAATTGGTGCAAGAGGGACAAGGCGAGAAGATCTTACTGGATTCCTTTAGAAACCACCAGACTTTGTGTCGCTTTTGGCTCCATCTGTCATGGGAATTTGTTCCTTTTGTTGTGTTTTGTTGGTATTTTCCTCATATCTAACTAGTCAAGACAAATTCTGGGAACAAGACTCGGGTTAAAAAGGCAGAGGTCATGTTGGATTTAAAGAGGAGACACTGAACTTTATTTTAGACGATCATTAACGCTCTCACTTGCTTTTGTGTGACTTAGAGTGTTGAATCAGGCTTGGACTGGCTTATTTGGGTTACCTCAGTGTCTTCGAATTAGATATGGGCACACTGACTGGTAGGTTGTAGTATCTCATGTTTTGACTAAGTTCAAGTTTTCATTATTGTTCCCACATCCTTCATTAAAACTTTGTTAAACTGAAAAGGTTCACAGGCTGTGCAAAGTTTTTTTTTTTTTTTTTTGGCTAGGTTTCATTCATAGGTGCATTACGTCAGACAAAAGCTCTTATCAGTAGTTCTAACTCACTACCTGACAACCATTGTATAGGAAGCCTGAAGTCTAAACATCCCTGCCAGCGAGGAGGAGAACAAGAACAGAAGGGATGGGAGGGATCGTTTCCTCAGCTATCGTAAGGATAAGAACAATGATAGGGTGTCGTAGAGGAAATGTGAGAGAGCTTTATGTCCACACCTACCAGGGCTAGTGGATGGGGGTTGCAGGCCGGCACTGTGCCTGTCTGCAGGAATTGTTAGACTGACTGATTATAGGACACAAGTATGGAGGTCTAAGCTGGGCAGACCTTGGCTGAGGCTGGCCCTCCCAGGCCCTCTGTCTCTGGTTGTGAGAGACAGGAAGTCAGGGGTATGAGTGGTGGAGAAACACAGGATGTCTGAGGAACCTGGACTGACCTCACCGCTGTGCATGTTAAGTGGATAAAAAAAGAGCAAGAGCGTGTATGACTTTGCTCTTGTGCAAGTGACTGAAAGTGGCCTTGGATTTAGTTTTTCCTGTTTTGGTTCTCCCCTGTCTTCATCATGACCCAGAAAATGGGCTTTTGGCTACAGGCGGAGTGTGAGGGGTTGCATCCGTTTTGTCTTCTGTTTGCACTATAACAGGGTAAAGAGTTCATCCCAAGTGTTGAAACATGCATGGCGTGGTATGTATATATATGTGTGTGTGTGTGTGTGTTTCAGTGGCATACTGTGGTTGTACTGTTTTTACAGCTGGGATCTTGAACCATGAATCAGTCATGTCCGGGTCTCATGCAGTCAAGTGTGTGTGTTTCGGAAGACAGTATGCATTTCTCTACGGATCTGGCAAGCGCCTGCCCACTTTGAGTCAGTCTAGACCTCTCAGACAGTAATAATACACACACACAGACACCACAGGTGCAGGGTTAAAAAGGCAGCGTTTAGTGTCTTTTATGAAAACTAGTCAGGTGTGTGTGAGGGTTTATTACTGCCTTCTGATAATTTAGGTTATATGTTTTACACCAAATACACAGAACATTTTCTGTTTGTCGAAGGGAATTTATGTCAGAGCATGTGCACAGTTTTGCATATTAAATTTGGTTCTTCTCTTCTCTCCTCCTTGTTTCCAGTTCTACATCCAGTCCAGGTTTACATGGCGTGGCGCTCGTCTCCTCCGCCCATTGCTCCAGTTCACTTTGCTGATGATGGCTTTCTACACTGGCCTATCACGCGTGTCCGACCACAAGCACCACCCGACCGATGTCCTGGCAGGATTTGTGCAGGGAGCCCTGGTGGCCTACTGCATAGTGAGTTCACACAACACAACACAATACATTCAAACGATTTGAGACATATGAGAAATGCAACATAATTAGAAACAGGAAGAGTGTCTGACGTTTACACCATTTCTATAACTGACCATTGTGGATCCTACAACCAAAGCAGTCTTCAAATAAAGTTTGCCTCAACTTATCTTCCTTATTCCACTTTTTCTTCTCTCTGCTTTTGGCAAAAGGAGAAACGGAGCAGGCAATGAAGTGAGGACAATCTGATTCCCTTTAATGAATAACACATTGCTTGGAGCCAGGCCCTAGTAAAGAACTGTGTTCATGAGTGTGTGTGTTGGAGTGAATCTTTGCCTCTTGGTGGGATTCCATACTCTGCAGCCATTCTTGCTACTTTAGTGACATATTGTCACAGGAGTTGCCAGATGATTTTCATAACCCTCGTCATTACACTAAGCTAGATGGAGCCAAGGAAAATTGAATTTGGGTCAAGAAGAAAAAAAAAAGGGGGGGGGGGGTGTAAAAAGAAAAAGAGAGAGTGGGGAGGAGAGAGAGGATTAGCCTTTGAAACAGGAATGAGGCTGTTAATTATTTGGGTTTTTTATTTGGTGGCTCTGGTTCTATCAGCACAGCAGGACTCAGCTAAACTCTGCTGCCTGTGGCAAAAATATCGACGTGAACACACACGCACGCACACACACGCACGCACACACTTACCTTTCGACAGGATCCAAATCATCAAAGTGGAAAGTTAGATTCATAAAATTGAGCAAGACCTCAGTAGTGGCGCCTAGCAGACCTTGGCAGAGCTAAAATGTACAAAGACACTCACACAAACACACACAGAGAATAACACACAGTCCTTCAATACCTGGATTAGAATTCATGAGCAGAAACCAGCAAGTAAAACAATAACTGTAATGGCCTGGCGAAACCAGTTCTCCTCCAGCTGGGAGCAGCCTTCTGACGACATCAGCCTTGACAAGTAAAGAAATTATGTTTTTTAGAAATATACGCATTGACCTCTGAATTGGCAAATTTGGCAGGAGGGGTGAAGGGAGGAAAGTGACTAGAGAAGAGCCTTGTCTAACATCTTGGCTTGGGATGAGCATGGGTTTAATCCAACTCAACTATCCCACAAACTTTCTGCTTTTGCATGAAGAGAGACAGCTTAATCCAGACGTACAGACACATTATTCATGTCCACATACTTACAACACATATAATGTACACACACACACTCACACACAGTCAAACCCCTGCCGATTAAGGCAGTGAGGTTACTTTTACAATCCGTGACGCCTCTTCTGATTTGCCAGGTTTTAGTAGAAACACACATCTGTGAGTACTTTACTTCAGCGCTTTCAGCCTCTCAGTAAGCAGTGGAGCAGAAAGAACCTGATAGGAGATGAGTGGAGGCAGGACAGAGAAGACGTAAAGCCTGTGTGGCTTTCAGATGCCAGCAGAAAGTTTTAAGATCTTTAGATTCTAAGTTATAAACTACACAAGTTTAATCATTTTTTGTAAATGTAAAATGAAGAATAATCATGATGAAGAAGGTAAAAGAATTTAGGAGTTTCATGGTATGCAGTCCATTAATCCAGTCTGAACCTTTGAACGTGAAAATGTGATTTTCCAGTCACTTCATGATACGCAAAAGTCTGACTTGAAGAATTGAAGAAAAAATGAGAAGAATTAGTGGATTTGCTTGCTAGTCTCAAGTGCACAGTCATGGACGGATGTTCTAAGTTCTAAGTTATACTTTGAAACAGCATCTTCCTTTCCAAATAAATTTAGCTGACTCACTGCAAAGATGTGTGTTGTGCCGTGACGTTATACTTACGGGCTACAGTTAATTCTTTCATCGCTGTGCACCCCCACTGATTGCCGGTAAAAGAACAATTCAAATGTTTATGGACACATTCAGATGTAGTGATGTGTTATACTGTGGCTTTGTAGACTTTACTTTGTGCTTTACTGTAAGTAAAGTGCTGCTTTAAACCCTGTTGTCTGTCCACACAGATAAAGTCTCTGAGTCAAATACACCAACAGTTTTTAAAAATACCACAACAGGAAGTATTACTGTCTCACCTGGTACTTACTATAAGACACAGTGACCCAGTTTTCAATATGAGTTGTAATAAAGGTCAAGGGGACTGAATCCAACAAGAACCAGCTGTGATGAGGAAGGAAGAAGGGGCAGCGTTTATTTGTTTTTCTAAGTTCGTTGTCATTTGCGAAAAGGCGTCAGGTCAGGCATAAAACTCCCCCCGAAAAAAACAAACCAAGGCGCTCAAACAGCGAAGCAGTCTTTGTGTGGTCCCAATGAACTCTTATAGAAACAGGAAAGCATTCGTCATCAGTAAACAGATATAACCTAAATGTAAATTTGGAATTCTATGATCTGTGCCACCAGATAGCATACACTGTAATTTTTATCTGTTCAGGGACATTTACAGTAAGATACGCGCTTGAAGTGTGAGAAGATGCCATTGACTGATAACATTCTTAGAATTATGCAGTTGGATAACAGCTGTAGCTGCTCCTCTGAACTCTTCTGGTGTAAATGGGAAATGTGTGGTTATAATATAATTAAAGTTGATTTCATGTGCATGCAAACAAATAAAAAACATTTTTATATATGTCAGGTTCTTCTAAGTAATAGGTTTTTTTTAGACACTGACTTAGCTAACTTCCTGTGTGACTCTGCTTTTAACTGTGTGTAAAGATATGCGATTAAAAGTACAAAAGTTGTTTTTTTTTGTTATGCAGTTGTCACCAAAAAACACCAAACTGCTGTGTATGCACTATACAGCACAATGGGGCTAGATGCTTTGCACGGGTGCATTAGCGTATATCATGCAAAGGAAGTGGTGTGGTCATGATAAGCCTTCCAACAGGGTAGGTCAAGTGTGATTGGTTAAAGCTTGAATCATGTAGCAACAGGGCCTGATGTAGCTGGCCATGAGAAATCCCCATGATAAGTATGGAAAGTTTCCCATATCTCTGAGTCACCTCAGCGGTATGGCCGCATATCCATTAACACTCTATGAGTCATAGCATTTATAATATGGCATTTAAGACACAGTGCCCAAACCAACTGTTGTATGCACAAAGGGTCATTTAAAGTCCATGAAAGCACCCATCTGTTATGAAGGTGTCATTCTACATATTGCCCTTCTATCAAAGGTCACTACTAAATGTCCTTATAGTCTGGAAATATCAAGCTTAAATAGCGGAGAATGGGACACTTTTTGTTTTATAAATAGATCAGTGACTGCATGTCAGGTATTTTGGGCAGAAAACCCGGATGAACGCTAAACTGGCTACTGTTTGTCCCTTGAGACAATTTCCATATGACAGCATCATTTCCAACCCATGTAAAACCCCTGAGGGAAATATTCATTTTATTTCCTTGTAGAGCTGGTTCACAGTAAAGGTTCCCTTTTGCATAGTTTAGTGTTGATGGGAGCTTCTCCCCCCTGGACTCCATGGCACAGGCCCTTAACTCAGCCCGGACTGGCATCACGGAAGGAAAAGCTGCTGTACCTGCCAATTATGTGTGTGTGCTTTCATGTATTTGTGTGTGTTAGTCCACAGCTGAAGCCAGTTTTGCTCATGAGTGACCCCTGCTCTGTGTAAGTGGAAACGGTAATCCACTGATACAGTGGGCTAGAGTTTCCATGGGCCCACTTCCTGTCCACTCTTGCCCCATTTTCCTGTTTGGCATATGATGTCATTGTGATCTTATGAAAAGCTTTTTTTCTTATTTTTTTCTCTTTTCCTTTATTCACCACCAGATTAGTTTAAAAAAATCCCTCCTATATTAGGGTGAGCAATACTAAGATCACTTCCTTCAGTCAGATTACTCAGTGTTGCCAGTCTGGGACTGAACATGGTGGAGGAAATGCAGAAGGGAGTTCCTTGTCACTAAAAAGTATCAAGTTTACAGATGCTTTTTAACCACAAAGGACATTCCTCATCCAACAAAAAAGAAAAAACCTGGGTTTAGGGGCAGATCATCTTCTAGCCAATGTCCACATTGCATTCTGCAGATACCCCTGACTTATCATTGGGACATCAAGATATAATGCAAAATTCACTTTAACATTTCTCAAGAACATCCCACCCATAAGAAAATACATGTGCATGTTAATATTCTTGTATAGAGCATAGATTGTATGTAGTCACTGGTTCGAGAACACCTCTTTTGAAGACTTGATTTCAAGAATGAAAGGATGTAGTTCTAAGATGCATACATAGACTGTATGTGTGCACTGCACAGACATACAGTCAGGTCCATAAATATTGGGACATCGACACAATTCTAACATTTTTGGCTCCATACACCACCACAATGGATTCCAAATGAAACGAACAAGACATGCTTTAACTGCAGAGTGTCAGCTTTTATTTCAGGGTATTTACATCCAAATCAGGTGAACGGTGTAGGAATTACAACAGTTTGCAAATGTGCCTCCCACTTCTTGAGGGACCAAAAGTAATGGGACAGAATAAGAACCATAAATCAAACATTCATTTTTTAATACTTGGTTGCAAATCCTTTACAGTCAATCACAGCCTGAAGTCTGGAACACATAGACATCACCAGACGCCGGGTTTCATCCCTGGTGATGCTCTGCCAGGCCTCTACTGCAACAGTCTTCAGTTCCTGCTTGTTCTTGGGGTATTTTCCCTTCAGTTTTGTCTTCAGCAAGTGAAATACATGCTCAATCGGATTCAGGTCAGGTGATTGACTTGGCCATTGCAAAACAGTCCACTTCTTTCCCTTCAAAAACTCTTTGGTTGCTTTTGCAGTATGCTTTGGGTCGTTGTCCACCTGCACTGTGAAGCGCCGTCCAATGAGTTTTGAAGCATTTGTCTGAATATGAGCAGATAATATTGCCCGAAACACTTCAGAATTCATTGTGCTGCTTTTGTCAGCAGTCACATCATCAATAAATACAAGAGAACCAGTTCCACTGGCAGCCATACATGCCCACGCCATGACACTTCCACCCCAGTGCTTCACTAATGAGGTGGTATGCTTAGGATCATGAGCAGTTCCTTTCCTTCTCCATACTCTTCTCTTCCCATCACTCTGGTACAAGTTGATGTTGGTCTCATCTGTCCATAGGATGTTGTTCCAGAACTGCGACGGCTTTTTCAGATGTCGTTTGGCAAACTCTAATCTGGCCTGCCTGTTTTTGGGGCTCACCAAAGGTTTACATCTTGTGGTGAACCCTCTGTATTCACACTGGTGGAGTCTTCTCTTGATTGTTGACTCTGACGCACATACACCTGCCTCCTAGAGAGTGTTCTTGATCTGGCCAACTGTTGTGAAGGGTGTTTTCTTCACCAGGGAAAGGATTCTTTGGTCATCCACCACAGTTGTGTTCTGTGGTCTTCCGGGTCTTTTGGTGTTGCTGAGCTCACCAGTGCGTTCCTTCTTTTTGGGAATGTTCTAAACAGTTGTTTTGGCCACGCCTGATGTTTTTGCAATCTCTCTGATGGGTTTGTTTTGTTTTTTTCAGCCTAATGATGGCTTGCTTCACTGGTAGTGACAGCTCTTTGGATCTCATCCTGGCAGTTGACAGCAACAGGTTCAAAAAGCAAACAGCACACTTGAAATGAACTCTGGACCTTTTATTTGTTCATTGTAATTGGGGTAATGAGGAAATAACACACACCTGGCCATGGAACAGCTGAGAAGCCAATTGTCCCATTACTTTTGGTCCCTTAAGAAGTGGGAGGCACATATACAAACTGTCATAATTCCTATACTGTTCACCTGATTTGGATGTAAATACCCTCAAATAAAAGCTGGCAGTCTGCAGTTAAAGCACATCTTGTTCGTTTAATTTGGAATCCATTGTGGTTGTGTATAGAGCCAAAAATGTTAGAATTGTGTCGATGTCCCAATATTTATGGACCTGACTGTAGATACCTGCAAATTATTGCTAAGTTACATGCAAACTAAATACTAGAATTTCAGTCTCCAAAACTGGAGCCTTGAACTCAAATGAAAATAGAAAGCACCAGAATAACAAACACAGTCAAGAGGTTCAGTCTGGAGGCTTGAATTAGCTGTGATAAAGCCTAAAGACAGCTAGGGACCTGGTTAGCACCTACCTGTCACTCAAATGTCTCAGCGCTAGTAGTACACAACTTTAGGACTTAAAATTTGTAAGCTAGTGGGTTATAAACACAATTTTCCTTGTAAAATTTTGAAAAGCTACAGGTACTTTTTTTGTAAAAATCTGTCTTTTACCCTGTGGCTGGTCGTTTGACATGGTTGTGTGCGGGGATTGATATGCTTTATTTTTCTACTTGGGATGATGCCACTTGTCACAAAACTAGAACTAGAAGTAACTAGTCCCCACTGAAGCAATGTTTATGACCAGAATAAACATTTATATTTATATCCAGCTTCCGGTCAGCATGCGATCAGAGTAGACGTAGGAATGAACTGCTCGGTTGAATTTTAACAGCCTTTTCAATAATTTCCCCCTCCAACTGCCACTTTAAAGTCGCCCATCTCCACATCTCCATGACTTTTCCCCTCTTAGCCTTTTCGTGTCTAACCATGTCTTTAAACCTCCTATCAGGATAATATATATTTATGGAGTGTCACAGAAGTGGAATAACGTGCTTTAAGGACCTTTTTATAGTCAGCCAAACTAGCATCATTTGAACAACTTTGTAATAAATACAGTCTACCAGCATCACACTTTTTCAGATATCTACAAGCCAGACACTTTATTCATTCCCATATTTCAGGCTCAGGTCCTCTACAAGAATCTACACTTTTAGAAACTATCCTACAACTTAAACCGACCAATAGAGGGCTGACTTCTCTGCTTTACAATAAAATGTAAAACTTCACACATAGCTTCGAATCAGACATCTTTGAAATGCCTCTGTAAGGCTGACTAAAGCATAGTCAAATCAAATGAGATAAGTTAAACACGATATATGTCAATTAAAACAGTAACTTGGCTGTCCTTCACTGTGTGTCATTTGCATTAAACCTGCACTGCGAAACTTTTTTTTTTGCACACAATCCAATCTTTATTTAGTTCTCTTTTCACATCTTATCTCACTTTGTGTCCACCAGGTATTCTATGTGTCAGACCTGTTCAAGCCAAGGGTGAAGCCGGCCACACCCCCGCCCTCCCCGATTAAGAAGGAGCTGCTCCCTTCATCTGACATCATTGAGAGAAACAACCACCACAACATGGTGTGAGAGAGCCCACATCGTTTTGTGACTGAGGAGCCAATCGCAGCACTGCTCACCTCCCATCGGACAGTAGAATGTAGCGACAAGAGACGATTGCTGCTTGTTGAATGGCATCCTCCGCCCTTTTGCAGTGCCCCAGCTGGAGGCACTTTGTGGACTAGGGTGTCAGATTTGAGATTTGCACTTCAGAGTCCACTCTCACTATCCAGACTTATTATTTACTATAACTACTAATCAGCATTTGAGCCCATCCTTTTGAGCACAAAAAAAAAAAAGAATTGGAAGCTGAAAGACAAAAGTAATTAAGAAGATGATAACTTGACAGACAGAGCTAAGGGTGGAAAAAAAGACAAACCCCCTGCCTAGGGAGAGAGGGATTTCCAGTGAAGCTTCCTCCCCGAACTCTCTGTGGCCTTGGAACAGCAAAGGAAAACAACTTCCTTACCTAAGGGAAGGACATTACTGCAATAATTAGCAGCATAGAAATGATAACAATATAGAAAAATATAACTTATAGCACTGTTTTAACTCAAATGTCCATTATCACCACTTGCTGCCTGAGATGTCTGTCTGAAAAGATCTTGATCATGCTGACATAATGAGACAGAAATATTGACTCCGAGAAGCAAACCAAACCCAGGTTGGTAGTTTCATACTAGACTTCATATGTGGGGGAAACATAGTTTTCATAATAGAAACTCTGTATCTACAGTCCACTGTATGGATCACACACTGATTTTAGTAGGCCTTTATAACAGGCTACAGAGGAGTCCTTTTAATTCAAATCTTAGGCCCTGGAAAGTCAGGCCCTCTGACCTCATTGACCTCTGTCTCCAGATCAGCACATCAAGCTTTTTTTAGTGGATTTCAGAGTGGCCCAAGCCCGGGATGTTGCATTTTTGAGAGTTAGATGAAGTAAAGGGGGTTAAATTCTATGGAAGGATGGGGGCAGACCTCACAGCATCCTCCTGCCTGTACAAGAGGTGTGGCTGTGCCATGCCACTTCTTGGTGATCGGGCTATTCTCTGTAGCTTCCTAAACCAGAAGGTGATAGGTGGGTGGAATGAAAGAGTGTGGTCTGTTACCATGCACAGAGGGTGATTTACAGCAAAGCTGGCACATTATTTTGGGATGATTTGGGCTCTTTCCGCTGGCAGGGACGGGCTCTCACCCACTCAATCACTCATTGGCAGTGGATGTCTGTCTCTCAAAGTGTGTGTGCGAGTGTTTGCATGTGCGTGTGCGTTCTTATCTTGGTATGCTCGTGCTTGTTGTCAGTGTGATTGCGTGTGTTCGTTTGAATGAGCGCTGTGCCCTGTGAAAAGGAGCCCCCTCTTGATAAACTGTGTCAAATGACAAGCGTGAATGTGTTCCACTGTATGTCTGAGAGCAGGTGAGTTATAAAAACTGTGGATCTAATATTTTTATTCTCTGCTAAGAAGCATCTTTAACCTTGTATGTTTATAGCCTGTCCTGTGTAATCACTAACAGTTGTACAGTACAGCATACAGAAGTCCTTTTTATTTACAGCCAACTCAGATATCCTCCAACAACACACTCCGCCATGTTGCACATCTTTCTCATTGTATAGTCCGTCCTATCATTTTACTCTCTCTTTTTTTTTATAAATATATAAATAATGTATAGATCACTAAAATTAACCCTGTAAGATATTGTTTCTTAACATGTTTAGATATATCCACTATACAGACCTGTGTTCTTTACAAAATGCTGCTTAAAAGCATCGATTGACAGATTTTTGTATTTAGATAAATAAACTATTGTAGATTGTAATAGTTACATTTGTAATATGCTAAAAAATACACCCCCTACTTGTATTAAAATTCATAGTATTTTTGTATTGTCTTGTCCTCTTTTGTACAAAATAAATAGCAGTAATGGTGTTTTTTCTGCTATATGTACTTTGCTTTATTACATGTGCTTTTCAATAAAAAAACAGCTCATATGAACACACTTTTGGGGTTTTGTATGTGTTTCCTGACAGATCGATTTGATGCTTCTTTTAAAAAGATTTGTAATTGGCAATTCACAAGGCTTGCCATTTAGGATCTGCCCAGACTGAGTCATCTGGCCATCCTCAAGTTCTTACACCTGCCAATTTCTCCTGCATCCATCATAGGCAACTATGTGAGTCAGCTGTTCCCTTATTTCCTGATGTATCCCAGAACTGGACATTCACTAGACTATAAACTAAAATTATGTAAGGATTTGGGTCACCATGTGCATTTCAGAGAGGCCAGCCATGAGAAAAGAAGCTGTTGAAGTGTTAATTTGTCAGTGAAAACACATTTAGAGGAAGACTCGTCTCAGGGGGTAGAACAGATTATCTACTAATCAGAAGATTGGTGGTTCGATCCCTGGCCCCTCCACTCCATGTACTGAAGTGTCCTTGGACAAGATGCTGAACCCCAAATTACTTCCAAGACATCTGTGGGAGTATGAGGCTTGTAGTAGTGGCCGCTTGGTTACAGTATAAAGGTGCTATATAAGTACAAGTCAGGAGCAATTCATGTAATATATAATAATAGTGAATGACACTGATAATGAGTAGTTTAACCAAGAATTAGTTTATTGATTTTGATATGAATTGCCTTAAACTGCAGTCCTGCTACATGAATTATAGCTGATCTCAATGCCAGCCCACATAAGCTGATACCCGTCTATCCCTGTAATTGGAAATCTGACATTTAATTGCTTGAGTTGCCTCACAATGCTACACAGTGCAGCCATCCCCCAACTCTCTGTAAATGGTACTCACTGACTTCATAATGTCACCTTTATTTACTGCAAATAGTACTTCACCACCAATTTAGGTATTGCTCATCAATGCTGGGGCACAATAAGACAGTGACTTTCCTTTAAAGTTATTCTCAGTGTCTTCCATTGGCTCAGTTTCTTTTGTCAATAACTCTGCATGAATGCAGGCACAACATAAAAATGCACGCTGAGAAAAGGCCACAGAAGTGCTTGTGAGTTCATGGACTCAGAGGCTGGCGTCATCAAGTGCGTGTGCGTGTCTGTGTTTATTCCAAAGCAAAAAGAGAAAAGAATAGAGCAGAACAGTTTGTGCTTTTGACACAAGAAATATGTGTTTAATGCAAAGGCTACAGATTTCTTCATGCACAACATGGCCAACAAACAAAGCAAGCAAGAAAGAAAGTGCATAACTGGTGCTTAAATGAGACCAAAGTGTTGAAAAGCAATTATTCAGAGCCATCACTTGACTGATGTCATCATTATTGTGGCATGCATTTTTCCCCCTCAGTGTCTTGTAAAGTATTGTCTTACAGCTGGTCTGAGGTCAGTTGTAAAGAATATAGCACCAAATGGATACTGCTGGTGAACAGCTGGTAGACCTGGGGTCAGCCATGCATGGCTGTAATAGTAGAGCGCCTGCTGCTGAGGCGAAGAGGCCCATGTTGTGGTCGTGTTTGGCAGCAGCAGAGCAGAACTGCAGAACTGGCAGAGGGCCGTCACAGGGAGGCCAAGGCATTACACAGAGCTGTACCTCTCTCTCAGTGTGCTGGGTGTGTGTCACCTCACCATGGCAAGCTGTAGTACATCCTTCTTGCTCTGTTTACTTTCACTTATTACTCATGTTTCACTCATGTTTTACATGAGTAATAAGTACGTGCTTTTTACTCTTGTTTTACTTGAGTAAGTAATCACTGATACGCCCACTCTCCTCTAAAACTCGAACAATTCTGTATCACTGTTGGAACGTCAAACCCTTTTGGTAATGTTGACATTGTAACTCTTGTTAAATGGATTACGTCTTCCTCTGTGGGCTGAGAAATATCTCCACCCAATGTCTTATAAAAGCTTTTCACAACCTAATTTGGATAAACTCAATAATGTGTGGTGGCTGTAATACAAACAAGGCTTTTTCCCCCTCCACAGTTTCCAAAAGGTTTATACTTCAGTGATGCACAGATTTCAGCATCGATACAGGGAATTATGAAAAATGATGGAATATGAAACCTGTCTGAGTTATAAAGCTAATTAGACTATATTTGGATACACTTGGATGTGGAGAATAAGAGTTATTTGCTAGCTGGTACTTGCCAGGAGCAAGTTAGCTTTGTTCTGCTCTGCTGGACCTTGTTAGAAATTCCAGTGTAATTGAAGTGGAGAACCTTTCCTTTCTAACAGATTGGTAACATATGCAAGCACATGCAGTGTACTGAATGACCATAGGAAGACATCACGCACTGAAAGCAGTTTACTGGTAGGTAGTATATAAGGCAGCAATGTGAGAGAAATCGTTTTCAATTTATAATTGTGAACCAGAATGTGTAAAAGTGGTTAAAGTGGCTTTCTGCTGGTTATCCAAAGCAGGGCTTACTAACAGACTTCTTTTCTTGCAATCAAGTGGTCATAGTCAAAATGCCCTGAGCAATATGGCCACTGACACACATGATATAAAAAGCATCACATCACAACAAGAGCGCTACTGTAGGTGGCTTTGGTTTGGTTTGAATGTTTCAAGAGAGTGTGTGAGGGAGATGGAGCAGAGCTGCGGTGAGGGTGGTACCTCCAGGAGTGCCTTGAGCAGGCTTGGAGCTCAGAGGGCCTTTTCTCTGCAGGGAACTGAGTCCGGGGAAACACACGAGCTGACTGGCCAAAGAAGAGCAACCTGGGAAACACTTCCCTGAGGTAAATGTGAGAAAGGACTCCCCGCAGCCAAATGTTTACACTGAGGCAGTGTCTGTTTTGGAGGTTTTTAGCACACGTGAGGTGTGTAGACATAATATAACACACCCACAGGGGAAACTAGTGTATAAAAAAGAATAAAAAAGAGAAAGGGCTAAGAGTTTTTATTGCACTGAGTTGAAAATGATTATTGGAATACTTTCCAGCCTCCAAAAGTGCTGAAACATAAGAAAATGAATGGCATTGTACATTAGCAACAACATCCTTTTTCACCTGCCAGTCCTGCACTTCAGTGCCAGAGACAGCTTCTCATAACAAATATCTCCTAACCCCCCAAAAACACTAATAATGGGCAAAATAGAGCAACCTCTAAATAAATGACAAGAAGAAGCATTAACCCAGTTTTTCATAAATCTACAATATTACATGCATATCACTGATTAAAATAAGGCCACAGTGGAGTGAAGGATGAAGCTATCATTCAATAGGCACATGTGGAGCCAGCATGAGGATTAATATCTAGGATTAATACCCTGTTTTTATGATGATGATCCTAGACGAGAACACTGTGTCTTTGTCTCAGCTGGGGAGATAATTTGACACTTTTTTGATTTAAATGAAACCTCAGTCCAGTGAGTGTTAAATGGAGCTCGATGTAATTCTGGCATTAATTGACACAGACCGGAAGAATGGATTAACCTATTTATTGTGCTCCAGTTTTTAAGGTTTTAGATTAGTGTGCAATATATGGGCAATCAGTACATAACTCTACTGAGAAATATTCAGTTTGTTTGTGTTTGACAGGGTTTTAGCCTTGATGAAAACATCTATCTGCCAGTAAAGCCACAACTTTGGTCCAGACTGATAGATCTCAACAGTGATTGAGTTTCCATATTATGTACAGACTGCACACTACTCCCCACACTACTTTGAGACTGTCTGACCTTTATCTCAAATACCACACTGACACTCAGGCATTCAGACAATGAATCCTAGTGACTTTGGGAGTATTTACCTCTGAACCCATATTTGTGAGTTTAAGTGTAATATGTCATCACCCTGGTACATTCGGTTTCTTTCAGAATTTTTTTTGCTGTACTTTCTCTTAATTGCTAATATTAATGAAAACAGCTATAGTTAAGAAATGGTTTTGGTATTTCCAGCAGTGTACAGTGGGTGTCACAGCTCTGTTCTGGGACTTTCCCACCCTTTCTCGTGCATACATTCAGGAGGCGGAGAGTCACGACATTATGACAGAAACAGGAAAGCAGAAGCGGGGCTGGAGGGGGGTTGCAAAGCCAGTCACAAATGCACAGCTACAGTAGGCAGGCTAAGGTCTCATGGTATGGTTTTTGTTGCTACTACTGCAATTATAATGATGGGTTTCAGTTTTGCAGTCCTGTGTTTTGTAGTTTTTACCTTGATTTGGTTTGACTTAAATTGAGATCCCTTATCTCATTTTTCTGTTACTGCCCGTTCCCCCTGTGAGTCATTTTGTCTTTGTGGTTAGTGTTTGTCTTTTGGTTAATTCCTGTTTAATTTCAAGGCTGGTTTTCATTCATGTCTTGCATTAGTGTGACTTCTTCAGCTGTGACTGCCCGCCCTACCCTAATTGTTCTCAGTAGCTTCCACCTGTGTCTCCTTCACCTTCTGTTTGTTAGTATTTAATCAGCCTTTAGCGTGTAGGTCCCTCTTTGTGCTCACGAGATTGTTTCTTCTTGCTTATCATGTTTTCTGTTTATGTTCCTTGTATTATATTTAATAGTTAATCTCAGGGTGTTAAACATCACCAAGGCTGCTGCTGATGGAACAATCCACTAGATTCTCCTGTATCTAAATGAAATAATAATAAAATAATCCTGTTGACTTTTCTAGTCTTACTGACCTAAACACTTACAGCACAGACTTTTAATAGTGCTTTTCCTATAAAACACATTCATATTGCTGAGCGAATCCAGATTAAATACCGTGGACATGTTCAACTCATTTCACAATACAGTCCTCAGGTATGCTGTGAAGGTGATAGACATGCTTTAAATCAGCGGTCCCCAACCCCCGGGGCTCGGACTGGTACTGGTCCATGAGTCGTTTGGTACCGGGCCGCGAGAGTTGAGGCTCAGGTGTGAAATGTATGGTTTTCAGGGTTTTTATCGGTTTTCAGCGTTATTTTGTTATCGTTTTTATCGTTAACTCGGTTTTCCTGGGTCTTTTCACGTGTGTTATGAATAAATCTTCTTTTTTTCGGTACTGGTACTAGTTTTATTTTGTTGTATTTATCCGCGACACCTTAAAGACCGGTCCGTGAAAATATTGTCGGGCATAAACCGGTCCGTGGCGCAAAAAAGGTTGGGGACCGCTGCTTTAAATGCCACTGAAATGACTGAAACATGTTAGCCTCCAGGTCTATGGCTGTCAGCTGCAACTGTCAACGCACTTGACTATAATAGATTCTAAAACACACATTTGTAATTTTCTGTCTTACTTCTAAAATGTCACTTTTTCATGGACATGAATGTATCTGCTCTTTTCACGCACACAATAGAATTACCCTTATGTGAGATAGCGTCTGTGCCCGGTTAGGGAGCTGGATGGAAAAAGAGCGTGAGGAGAGGGTAGGATAGAAAGTTAATAAATTTCGCAGATGTCAGCTGTACATGGAGGCAACAGGTGATTATGTCATCTTCACATAAAAGGCCTCTGTGTCCTCCTCCCCCTGTTGCTCCTTGTTTCTCATCCAAAATTCTTCTCAGCATGCGTTAGAAAGCCCCATTTCTCATCATCCTTACAAATCCCAATTTCTAGGTTTGCGCTTAAAAATGTGGCCTTATTTCCTAACCTATAAATGCCACCATCTTAGTACTCTTACTTCCACTTGTGACACACTGTATGGAAAACACATCTTCCTCCTCCCATCTGCCCCCTTTCTTGGCCCATGTGGACAAATAGACAGGTCAAAAAAGGAGCAGCGGGATTTGGTTGCTCTGAACTTTTTTACAAGACATGATCTTTACAGCTGAAAAAGTTTTATTGATCGTTACTTTCATTTTTTTTCTCAGTGAGACAGAAATTATTGTACCAAACACTGGTGGAGAAACTTTAAATGGAAAAACATACTGACATCTTGGCCTTTTAAAATGAGCGTGCACACACACACAAACACACACACAGGCAAACACTCTCTGATGCAGTCAGACAGCTAGTGTATGCAGAGGCAGGGTTTCTACCAGGAATCAGCTTTCACTTGTCAAGTGTCTTTAGAAGAGAAGGATTGAAGAGATGGAGAAGAATGGAGAGGAGGAAGGCAGACGAGTGAATGCTCAGAAGGAAATGGGGTTGGATGACTAAGATGCATGCCTTTATAATCCTTTAAATGCACAAAATAGAATTAGGCTAACAGCCTTTTTCTCTCTTCAAGGTTGCCAGAAAAACAATTTTGTCATACAGCCAAACTTGCTTAAACCCTTACGGTTCACCTGCTCACGCAACACTCTGATGAAACCCACAAACGCTTCATTGTGTGTGTATGCTGCCACATGCACACACAAAAACAGAACCCACAGAGGAATTCTCCTGTGGGGTGGAGCCACAGGGTGCTTATTAGGAATCAGAACATAGCTCAGTCCCTCTGGCTGTGATCCAGAGGCTGCTGCCTGATTTACTGGTCATCCGTGTTAGTGTGCGTCTGTGCAGCATTTTTGTATCTGTTGTGTCATCCTGCTAGGAGCCAACTGTGAGGTCAGCGCCCAGGGACCATGCATCTTGCTGACAAAGAGCTGAGTACCTGCTCCAGACATTTGGTCCATCCATCATACTCATAAAGCTGTGATATTCTCTTGCAGGAATTTACAGGAATATGTGTGTCTTTAGGGTGAAATCTGTAATTGACCATTTACCGTAAAGTAGCTTGTGACCCAGTTACAGTATCAATATGTCTTTCTCTGCTACAGACAGAGGGCAACAAAGATGAGTTAAAATTTGGAATGCACTAGACTGGGACAGAATTGGGAAAGCTCCCACAGGTCCTCTAACACTGATGAATATCTGGTCTTACACAAGCATGAGTATGTTTGCTTGTATGTATTGTTACTCATAGCTTGGCTAAACACTCATTTTTGAATTTCTCCAAAAATTGATTAAGTTTTTTGAGATGACTCTCCCAACATGTGTGATAAAGACTGAATCACTGTTTGCTCAAAGGGGTTCCAAATGTTTTTGATGTAAAGTTTTTTTGTTTTTTCATATGCACGTATGCCTCGTAGTGACTGCCAGGGTAAATAATTGCAGGATTGTGTGGCCATTAGACAGTTTCTCAAATCTTATCAAAATATGCGGATCAAGTGAGGAGTACGCAGGTAGAGAGGAGATTAGGTAGACGTCAGCTTTCTCTCACTGATGTTGCATGTCTCTGCTTGGTTTTTTCCCCCTTAACTACTAAACCACAGCTTACGTATCTGAGTTACAGGAAATAGTTCAACCGCAAGGACAGGACACTTACATATGCCCCCTGATGTGTGCAGATGCTACACGTAATAAAACAGAGTGAGTCAAACAGTGAAAGATAAAAGAGACACCATTTTCACTGCACATTCCCCATCCCTGCAGAAGACTTTAATTGAACACAGCTTAAGAAATCCTGAGGTGTGGTACAGGGTTGTAAACTGTCCCCAGCCACATGGGGGTTTGTTGTCTTTCTGAGGCCTCCAGAGCAACAAGATAATGTCTCCTCTGAGAGCCTGAACAATAACTGTCAATGAGTGTTTTATAGCCTCTCTGAGAGACAATGTCAATGATGTCTTTATTGCCTTCACATGTTGAACAACTCGATTTCTAAGTGAGAAAAAAAAAGTCTACTCCTCTGATGCCATAACTGTTGACAGGCTGACATATTATTAAGTAGACATGCTTTCCAAATGTGAATGAATTTTATTACCTTCTGTGTTTTGCTGTTAATGCTTAACATGTATGTCAGGAGCAGTAGCATGATTGCTGTCAAATTGATAGGCATAATTATATAGTGGCAATTATTGTAAACAAATGAGAATGTACTTCGAGATAATTGTTATTTCAATTGTTTTCTTCCCCCCTAAAAGTTAAACCGCACTATTTCTTTCTGACACAAACAGGATGTTGTTAATTGCTCTGTTTGTGCTAGAACAATAGCATGTCTCATCTCTCTCATGCATTCTTCACACATTCTTCTCTCTGTGTATTTATGTGTGTATTGTTATTTTGCAACCCAACCCAGCTACATTTTAAAACAATGTTTTCATGCAAAACACGCATGTCTACACGAGACATTTCAGTTGGTTTTAGGAAAAATAACCGCCTTAAACGGATAGCTCACTGCCTCAATTGGTCACGTGCCATTAAAAAAAATTATTACTTAAAGCAGCGGTTCCCAACCTTTCTTGCGCCATGGACCGGTTTATGTCCGACAATATTGGACTGGCCTCTAAGGTGTCGCGGATGAATACAACAAAATAAAACCAGTACCGGTACCCAAAAAAAGATTTATTCATAACGCACGGGAAAAGACCCGGGGAAACCGAGTTTACGATAAAACCGATTAAAAAAAATAACGATGAAAACCGATAAAACCCCTGAAAACCATATACGCCCGGCACAAAACGACTCACGGACCGGAACCGGTCCATGGCCCGGGGGCTGGGGACCGCTGACTTAAAGCAAAGAATGGCGTTGGTGTTGTGTTTATTATGTTGCCCTCTTTTTGCTTGTTTTCTCTTCTGTTTTTTCTTCTCTCAACAGGTGATCCAGGTGATTTTTTAAGTGCCCTTTCTAACTGTCCCTCTTCCCCTCTTTTTTTCAATTTTCTTTCTTTCTTTCTTTCTTTCGTTCTTTCTTTCTTTCTTTCTTTCTTTCTTTCGTATCCTCCAGTCATGTCTGTCCCGTCTGTAACAACTGAAAATAAAATAAAAATAAATACATAATAATAATAAAGGTCAATCAATTAAATTAAATTAAGAATTTAAGCAAGTGGTCAGATTCCATATTATTATTACTCTGAATGTTTCACGAATCTAAAAATCACTGTTCATCACTTTAAGAAATTCTTACAAATCCAAACTGCCCATGGTTTTAAAAATAAAAATTTTCTATAGACAGAGTAAAACCCAGCTGTTGCTGACGTCCCTTTACAGATGTGTCTTATCTTTGTTGATGATGGGAAAATGATTTTTGGCTGTTTATAAAAAAAAAGACAGAGCTTCAACTTGCTTGTGTATTATTAACTGTGTAATAGGCAAGTAATTTTATGGTAAGCAAGCCTGCAAAATATTTGATTAATCTTGTCGCTCATCACATAGATAATGAGCAAGTCTGATGTTATTTTATATACACAAGGTGTCTTTAGGGACACCAGTAAATAAACTGGTTCTTATATAGCGCTGTTCTACTCTACCTGAACACTCAAAGCATTTTATTCAACTTGCCTCATTCACCCATTCATACAAGCACGTTTTCTATCTCTTTTCTACACAAGTGCTTTTTAAAATAAATAAATAAATCTAACATTCACGCACATAGAGGCTCCAATACATGCACTGGAGAGCAACTTGGGGTTAGTATTATTGGCATTTGGCATGCAGATTGGACAAGCCAGGGATCAAACCACCAACCTTGGGATTAGTAGATGACCTGCTCCGTCCTGAGCTACATCCCACCACTGACGGTTATAAAGGTATAATTCTTGTCTGGAGAAAGAATTGTCATTACTTTAAACAAGGGAATATAGGCATCAGAACTAAATGACAACTACCTGATTAAGTTTAGGAAATTATCATGACTTGTAGGGTTATCATGACTAACCCTACATGTTCAGAAATGACACCAAAAGGTATCCAGCATGTCTGAATGTGACCAAACATCCATATGTTGGTAGGCTGAACTGTACTGAGATGATTACTTATCATTCTGTGTTGTATTAGTTATTCACACGTGTGGATGCTGCATGGGCTTGGCACACAGTTCTTTGTAAGCTATGCCACTTTATTTTTTCAAATAGGAGGGTGGAAACTTTGTGGTCGAGAGACTTATCTTCTTGTTGGACTCACTGAGCATTCTTTGAGGAGGTTCATTTCTGAACACGTATGTTTTTATTTGGTAAAGGGGGAAAAAGGGATTTTCCTGTCATCTTAAGCAGATTAAAAAGCATTCTGTTTGAAAAGCAGCTTATCCCACAGGCAGTCTTTTTTACTGGAAGGTCAGTAGTTTGTATGTTTCCATGTAAAACTGTAGTAGTATCCAAAGCCTGACTACCTTATTTATGTCATCATCTAAAAGATTTAGCCATCATTAGGTGGCTTGTTTTCTACAGAAAAAAACACTTAATTCCCAAGATGAAAATATTCTAGTCCACAAAAGCCAGGAATCACATCTGCAGTGCGTTGTTGTGCTGAATGAGTTACATGAACATCAGCTCTCTTACATGCACGCTGTTGTCTTTGCAGTGAACAGAAAATAGAAACCAAGCCAAATCAACAAAGTAAAGAAGAGATGGTGTAAACAAGAGGAAGAAGAGCAAAACTAAGGGAGATAATTTGTTAAAACGATGGGATGTGTGGTAACAACTGTTCAAAGGATCTGAAGTTTCATGTTGTGAAACTACAAAATTATTAAAACCTGGAAAATGTGCAGATTTATGAAGTGTGGCAGATTTCTCTCCCTTGATCTTCCGCCCTTGCTTTCTTCAAGGATGCAGATGGTATTCGAGACTGAAAACAGGCCGCTCACGGGTTACACATTGTTATTTCTTTCTCCTGCCCTTCATCTACCTTCAGCATTGGTCCTTTAACTCCTCCTCCTCCTCCTCCTTACTCCCACTTCTTGTCTTCCTGACATCTGGTTTCAATCTCTGTTGAGATTGCGAACGTAAGTGGTGCATCAACAGCAATCCCCTCTGTCTTCCTGTGACGTTGTTTCCCAGCAACCTTTAATGAAAGATTTGGTTAAGCAAGAATCTTGGGATGGATTGGGGGTTACAAACGTTTGTATCAGAATGTCATAAATAAAATGATGTTTTATAAGAGTCCCCGCGGAGTGTGAAGAAACGTTAAAGAAATAAAAACAAAATGAGTGGAGACAAACGGCAGGACACTGACCATGACCTTTAAAGAGAAAAGGTCAGAGATCACGATGGAAGATTATGTGTTAGAGCTCATGGGTTAACAGGTAGAGCAGAGAGCAGTGGGATAAAAGGTAAAGAGTTGTTTATGGCTGTTGCTGCTGAAGAGGGCAGAGAAAGGGCAGATCTACATTATCTGGTCGAAGTGGTCTGTCTGTCTGTCTTGGCTTCCTGCTGTGACCCAACTCCTCCCCTCAGGTCTCTGTCTATTATCTATTGTCTGTCACTTTGTCTGTCTCTGTCTGTGGCTGGCCTCAAGTGTTTGGGTCCTCAACACCCATAAATATTTTTTTTAGCTTGGCATTCATTGTTGCTATTTTAACAGAATATTCAACAAAACATATAACACAATACAGACGGTGTCTCATCCGGTGATAGAACCTTCTAGTGCTGCCCTTCCCTAAAGTGTTTTTGCAAGCAAGAGGCAGATTCAGAAAAGTAAAAGCAGCAGAGGACAACATAACATAATGAAGTGCCACCAACCTTGGGATTAGTAGATGACCTGCTCCGTCCTGAGCTACATCCCACCACTGATGGTTATAAAGGTATAATTCTTGTCTGGAGAAAGAATTGTCATTATTTTAAACAAGGGAATTTAGGCATCAGAACTAAATGACAACTACCTGATTAAGTTTAGGAAATTATCATGACTTGTAGGGTTATCATGACTAACCCTACATGTTCAAAAATGACACCAAAAGGTATCCAGCATGTCTGAATGTGACCAAACATCCATATTTTGGTAGGCTGAACTGTACTGAGATGGTTACTTATCATTCTGTGTTGTCTTTGTTATTCACTCGTGTGGATGCTGCATGGACTTGGCACCCAGTTCTTTGTAAGCTATGTCACATTACTTATTCAACTAGGAGGGTGGAAACTTTGTGGTCGAGAGACTTATCTTCTTGTTGGACTCACTGAGCATTCTTTGAGGAGGTTCATTTCTGAACACGTATGTTTTTATTTGGGAAAAGGGGGAAAAAAGGGATTTTCCTGTCATCTTAAGCAGATTACAATGCATTCTGTTTGAAACGCAGCGGAGCAGCAGCAGGACAATATAACATAATGAAGTAGTTTTCAAGTTTTGAACAGGCGCCAGTGTGTTGAATTTAATTTATTACAATAAATAATCCTCCTTTTAATATGTAGTAATATTCAGGGACACTAAAATTAGGCTAACACAAGTTTATGTCAGACAAAGATTAACATTTTATTTAAAGCAATATATCAGTAAAATACAATAAAATTATATTTCTCAACTAGCTACATTGCTGTATGTGTCAAGTGGTCCTAATCTGGAGTTTTGTGTTTCATGACACTAGCACAACATTGAGTAAAGGCCAATTTTTACCAACCGTCCTTGCCTGGTGCAAGCTGACATGGCTGGGATGAAGGCATTACTGTTATTCAAACACTATTTCAATGATATATCAGTATAGAAACTCAGAGAGGCCCAGATTATACAAACAGAGATGTTGCATTAGCTTGAAAAGATGAGACATTCTGGGAAAAAAAATTCAAAAAACCTTGTTTTGATTTCTTTGCTTGACTTCTAGTTTGATACAAGCCCTGTCTGAGTGGGGATACCTATTGTTCTGATGTTGTTGTTTCTATACCTGTTGGTGAATACTGCATCGTTCCCTTGGTGCCAGTGTTAAAATGGTGACTGTGCAGTTGGAGGGTGAGACGACGTATGAGTGACCACAAACGGGGCTGAACTTGTGTCTGAAAAAACTGAACAGCAGCATTGTTCAGATGAACTTCCTTTGTAAGTCAAAAGTTGGAACTCATTCAGGGACCACAGCATAGAGAAAAAGTTTGAAGCCAAATAAATTGTCTGCGTCTCTCATTTCAACTCAAACTTTGACATGACCAAGCAGATGACTCGCTGAAATGCTGGAGACAAGAAAAACCCTCATTTTTTAACCTCTTATTGTGAACACATGTCTAGCATTTGTCACAAACCAAATGTCTTGAAAATCAGTTGAAAATTTCAACAGTACTGTGTAAAACTCTTGACCCACCTTTCATTTCGTTATATATTTCTTCTAAGCAGCAAGATTTTCTTGGGATATTTTTGTGGTCTTGAGCAACAGTTCTCCAGGCTTTCTGGAGGTCTTTCAAAGTTTTCTTTGGAGATTTTCTGCTTCTTGAAAAAAAATTCCAGTGAAGTCCTTGTACCTAACCATTTTCAGATTTTTACTTTTTATTTTTTAGTGGTTAAGGCACTTAACACAGGCCGTTCTTCCCATTTCTCTAACATAAATCTTCATTAAATAGAAAAGATTAAACAGTGTGACAGGCATAAAACAGTACTTTTGCACCAACAAGATGATTACCAACGAGATTTAAGCTGAAAGCTTGATATACTTTAGCATGACTTGCAATGTGTCCTTGAAAATTTTGAGAAAACTTAATGAGTGGAAGAAAAAATAAATAGTTGCAGGCCAAACAAAAAGAGAAGAAAGTCATGTCCTTAAAAAAGAGTGAATAATCTACCTGACACAGGACCTGACATATGCATCTGGCTCTTCAGCTGATCCATCCATTGCTGAAGTCTCATCATCTCCTTTGAAGATGGCTGTCAGGAAGCCATTCCTAATGAAGAGAAACAGGAAGGACTGAGGTTGTCAGATTACACAAGAACTGTACTAAAAATTTGAGACAACAGGTTTGATGGAGTGATGAATCTAAATGTGAAATTTTTGTCATCAGTATTTACAGAGATGTTCAGAAGAGAGGTACAACAGTGAGCATCTATCTGCAAAACATAGCCGAGGCTCTGTAATCGTTTGGGGCTTGTGTTTCAGCCAGTGGTGTTGATGGAAATATGAACACAGAAATGTACTGTCAGATTTTTATCCATAGTGTAATACAATCTGGAAAGGATCTGATTGGTGAATGCTTCATTTTTCAGCACAACAATGATGGAAATAAGAAATTTAGGAAATAAGATGTGGACCCGAAAGTTAGAGAGAAAGAAGGGTGGATGCTTTTGCTAAGGATTGACACAGAACAGCATGTGTCCATTTTGAGGAATCCAGCTGGGTAAAGTCCTGTTTCCTTTACCCCGTTTTGCAGCAGCATTGGTCACCAACCCACAATCCTTCATTCACATACGGACACGCAGTTGCAGGACTCGGTCGGGGCTCTCGTGGCTCTTACCTAAAGGAAGAGAAGCAAATGCAGAAGCACAGAGACACACAGAGAGACAGAAGCAGGGGCCTAGGAGCTGGGAAACGTAGCTCTGACTAGGAGAGAAGCTAAACTCAAGCAGAATGTGGGCCAAGTTCCCAGGAGAGAGTGTGTGTTTGATTTTTTTTTAATATTTATTCACAGAAGCACCATTTATACAGCTTGACCGGCGAGGTGAAATATGAATGCGATCTGCAGTAAGTCTGTTGAATCTCATGGCTCAGAGTGATTTAAACACATCTGAATGTCACTGGCTTTTTCTTGCAGCTGCCATAAAACAAGATAGCAACAAACTGTCTGAGCAAAATGCCTCTCCAGACAAACTGTCTATTTAAATTGTGTAAAACATGTCGGCATTTGTTTGTCTGACTGCCTGATGACAATTGTATTGTGAGAAGCGCCATTTAACCGTACTGCAAATCATGTACTTACTGTTCCTGTCAACTGAAGCATAACATATGGCAAACACATACTCCAGGCAAAGTATTTTTAAGATAAAACATCTGTGATATTTCTCAACAGTTATCTTCTGTGATGTGAAAAAATATGTTCAAACAGAAGAGGATAACTTTTTTCATATCTGAGGACATATTTAAATGTTGAAACAGTGCTTGTAACATTTTTCATAATTTAAATTATATTAAAAATACATGGACTACACCCCTACATTTATCAAACCTTGAAATCTTGAAAATTATAATCAAGGTTTCCACATTAAGCTGACATGGTGTTGTGGTGGTTAGCACTGTCACTTCACAACAAGGAGTTCCTGGGTTCTCCCTGTGCCCCTGTGGGTTCTCTCTCAGTGCTCTGGCTTCCTCCCACAGCCCAAAGACATGCATTTTAGGTTGAGTGGCAATTCTTAATTGGCCCCTTTATTAGCCCTAAACAGACTGATGATCTATCGAGGGTATACCCATCCTCTCACCACAGACAGCTGGTACAGACTCCAGCCCTCCCTGTGACCCTGAATTGGATAAGTAGAATGGGCGGTCTCCTTCTCTCCACCCCAGGGAAGAGGGTAACACTACCTGGGTCTGGGTGCAGTTTCCCCCTCCAGGGGCAAGGGTACCTATACCTGGGGTATAGAGTACACTTGGGGAGTGTGATTGTGTGTACAGTGTCTATTTATGTCTGTCTCCACGTTGGGTGAGTGCTGAGTAATTGCATATGAGAGCATGAGGGTGGGAATAGATGTTTGCATCTGTGTGTGCCTGTATGTCTGTGTCTATATGTCAGGTCGGGTATCAGACGCCACCTCTCTAGGGACATCTCAGGCCCTCCAAGGTATGGAGGCCTATCTTCCCCCACCACTCCCCCTGCCAGTGGCAGACGCCCTCAGACATCGGTGCATTGGTGGTTCTTTGTGTCCGGGGATGGGCGTCCAGGTACGCACAGGCTCACTCCTGGTGGCTGCTTGTCGGGGCCTGGAGCCTGGGGCTCGCTCGGACCCCTTAGGGTGGGGTGCCCTTGGCCTCTCGGTCTGGGGCTCGGTCACTCTGGCACAGCTGGCTGCCGGGGAGCTCACGGGCATGTCACTGCAACCCCCCCTGGCTTCTGCTCCGCGGCTGCTGAGTGACCCCTCATCTGGGGCTCTCCTCAGCTCTTTCCGGGAGAGTGACACGGCTGCCCCTTCGTTGGTCTTCCTTGGTCTCTTGTGCTCTGAGGGCCTCTGGATGTCTGGAGCCTGGATCTCCTCCATACCTGCTTCATGCCCTGGAGAATGGGACTGTGGCCCCCCACACCCTCTAGCAGATCATTACATGAAGGAACCTTTTAAACACAAGCGCGTTCATGCTCACAGGTGTACACACGGGTGCTCACAGACACAAACTACACCCTTTTTGGCTCCTACCTCAAAGCACACTGTGCGCTGTCGATCCTACGTGCTGCACAATAATATTCAATATTTAGTATTTACTGTTATATTCACATAGATCATCGCGATGATATTGTTTATTATATTGCTCTCTTTTGTTGCTTGTTTTCCCTTTTTTCTTTCTCAACAGGTGACCAGGTGATTGATATATGTATTTTTTGTATTTTTGTCTGTTTGTTATGTTGGTTTTTGCTTTTTGCCCTTTATCACCGTTCCTCTTCCCCGCTGTTTTTCTTTCCCTCTTTCTTTCTCCCTTTTCTTTCCCCCAGTCATGTCTGTGCCGTGTGTAGCAAGTGAAAATAAAATAAAATAAACAATTAAAAAAAAAAAAAAAAGGATAAGTAGAAGAAAATGGATGGAGATTGGGTTACACATTAGGTTGCAATAATTCATAAGTAGAAGTCTTATTTTGTTTAAACTGCTGTGGGTCTTGTCTAGTGAAGTGGGTGGTGCCATCATGCTGTAAGACATTCAGAAAAAGGGAGGCTAAAAATACCTAAGAATTGGCCAAAAAATATGTCCTAAAATATAATAGAATAACTCTTTCCAATGTAAAGAAAATTATCTAAAAGTAGTGGAAATTTCAAATGACTGCCAATTTGTCCATGACTGGCATGCACCCCAAAACATAAAAGCAGTCCTTTTGCAATGTGAAAAGAAATACAACTTCATCATCATGCAGGTAAAGCCGCATCTGTTGGTGTCAAAGATCATGTGTCTGAAAGTGACACATTTGACCGGCATGGGAGGCATGCCAGGAAAAACCTTAGAGAGCATGAGAGCGAAACCAAAGTTTGACAATGAACATACAGCCAAAGATCCGGCTGTTTGGAAAAGTGAACTCTAGACAGATGAATCAAAGACAAAGGTTTTTGGCTGCAGTAACAGCATATATTTTTGTCTCAGGCAAAGACAGACAATAACCTTTTCATACCAGCTGTGAAGCACAATGGTGGAAATGTGGTTTGGGGATGTTCCACTGTCTCAGGGACAATGCTGCTTATAGTTATTGATCCAGCAATGAATTCGGTTATACCACATTTTTCCACAGGCCCCGCATGAAAGACGATCGGATGTTGAGGCGTGCCATTATGTCAAAAAAGGCCAACATTTTCCATGATGTGTGCTCTCTTTTCCCCATTTTTGCACATTTGCTGGATTCATAATCTTTAAAACCAATAATCTATAAATGAGATAGATTTACATTTATTTACAGAACTTGTCAGAACACTGAGGGCCACAACAAACACAGACTATGGGTTGCTTATTTTGGTGATGAGATCTTCTTCTAAAACATTTATCTTATTTTATTTACATAACCAAGTTATTTTTTTCTATGAACCTCGTTAAACTAGCTGTCTCTCCGTAAAATAAGTCGTGTCTGTGCTGTTTAATGATAAAAATCTAATGTCAGTCTCAGTAAATAACATAATTTATTTGGCTCATCTTAAGTTTATTTAAACTGTATGTGATCATACAGTCATGTTAAAATGAAAGTACACCCTATTTCAGTCCTCTTGTTTTTGGGTATGAGGATATAATTTATCTGGCTATCCCAGCAAATCCCCAAGGTCAGAAACTACTATGAACAGATAAAGCCAAAGTGAAGACCGTCGGCTATAATGCGCAGCATCATGTTTGAAGAAAACGAAACACAGAATATCAGCAGTAACACCTCATACCAAATGAAGCATATGCCAAAGTTCAATAAGGAAGATCTGTAGTCACTCATCTGTCTGCTTCCCAGTTGTTGGTGGCTAATCTAACCCTTACATCACTTCCGCTTTCCCACGCTGTCAAGCTGATTGTGAGATCATGGGTCTAGTCCAATCTGCTTTCTGCCAGCCTTCTTCAGGCCAACCAGCCTTCACTCCGCGTACTTTAAATCTCACTACCCATCTGTCATTTTTCCTTGCAGTCACCTTAGTACAACCCACCTCCTCCCTATCACCGCCTCTCATCACTCAGGCTCTATTCAAGCCTCCATCTTCATCTCCACCACCAGCATCTAGACTCCGGGGGATCCTGCCCTAATCCCTATTACTGCAGGGATTCTGTTCTGCTGTTCTGGGCCATCGGAGTCTAACAGCCAAATACCTCAAAGTGAATTCTGTACATCATAACTCATGTCCAATTTCTTCTAATGATCTCTCCTTATTGAACTGTGAGCAGTTGGTAAAGAGCGGTGGTGAAGGGTTGAGGTTTTGAGATTGTTTCGCAGCCACAGGACTTGGACACCTTGCATTCACTGAATCGACCATTAGCTCCTCTGTATAACAAACAATTCTAGAATCAAATGTGAACCATCTGTTTGACAGCTAAAGCGTGGCACAAACTAGATCATGCAACAGAACAATGGCAGCGAGCGTGGCAGCAAATCTAAAACAGCATATCTGAAAAACAAAAGAAGAAGGTGTTGCAATGGCCAAGTCAAAGTCCAGACCTGAACCCAACTGAAACACTGTGGCAGAATCTTACAACAGATTTCAGTGAACTGAAGCAACCTTGTAAACAAAGGTAGACCAAAATTCCTCCTCAGTGATGTGAGACACTGATATATCCTGATATTTAAAACCCTTTACACGCTTATAACATGATATCTAAAATCTCAGAGCTGAAAAGTGTGTGGTGCCATGTTTGCATGACTGTATTGGTATCATTTGCACAACCTAACTTGTCTAGCTGCTCAACTAAAAACCGTAATATTGACTGTGTAAACGACTGCCTTCTAACGAGGGACATTTTCTCCAATTCAATACATGTAAATACATGCATTTCTACATGCATAAACATCAATCAAACTCCACCCGAACTTCAACTGCACAATTAAAAACAGGCCTGTCTCTGAACATGTCTCGCATGCGAGACGTTTTACACACAGCAGATATGGTTCCTCATTTGTGAGAACATCCACGACACATGAAACTACTTGGCTTCTAGTATTCGTACACTAAGTGTTTCCTGTCTGAATTGCGGGTTGCCACAGAGCAGCTGGAGAATGTGCGGACAGAGACTGAGGTTTACTTTTAATTGGGTCTGGTAATCCTTCTGTTTATGGCCTAATTATAGTAGGAGGAGCTGTCACTGCACATTCCTTTAAAACGTGTGAGGGTGTTGTGTAAGTTCACTCCACTGTAAATAGGTTTCTTTTTGCAGCATCAGTCTGTTTGTGTAATTAGACCATTAATAGCTGCTTGATGGTTCCTGTTGATATGAATACTCAAGAAAACACACACAACGGTTACTTATCTTTCACTCAGCAGGATGCCAAACCACTCAGACCTCAAAAGTTCACCACCCTAGTGACCTAAGCAGCTCTATTTAACTAGACATTTGCACTTTTATCCTCGGCAGAACTTGCACGCAATCAAACTATTTGTTAGAAACACATTTATATTACTTACTTATTGTTTTTCCTTTTCTTTTCAGTGTTTGAATAGTTTTGTTTCTTTGTGTTTGTTGCATGTGTTTGCGGTTCCTATGTTTGTGGTGAAGACCAGAACTTTGTTACTTCTGACACTCAGAGCCTGGGAAAACCACGCTCGTACACTGTAAAATATAACTTGTTGTTTCAACTTAAAAATATGAGGTAAAGGGCTGCCTTAAAATTTTAAGTTAAGTCAAGAAATAGAGTTTGTTCTTATAACACAACCAATTGTTATCTTAATGAAAAATCACATGTTGTCTAAACTTTCATCTTAGTTTAGTTGACTGAGATTTATTAGTCAGTTCAACTCCTTTAATTGTCATCTTTACTTGGGAAAACCCTTTCAGCTAAATTAAAATAATCTATTGTTTAAACTCTTGTCCTAGTTCAGTTGACTTGGGTTTTTTAGTTAATTCAAATACTTTAGTAGCTCTTTTAACTTAGGAATCTATTTTAGCTTAACTAACATAATCTGTTAGCTAAGTTGATTTAAGTTTATTAATTAACTGAGCTCCTTAAGGTAGCTGAGTGAACTTGTAAATCAGTTTCATTTTAATTATCAGAGTTGATTGACTGGATGTAAAGAAAAATGTGTATTAAACATCTTAAGTTTTGTTTTGTTTTTTTTTGGCTTTCTAACATCCATTTCAGCAAAACTACCTGTTAGGTGTATCTTAGATCTCAGGTTTAAATATCTACATTCCTTTAAATTAATTTTCTGTTGTTTACAGAAAAAAAATAAAACCCCACAGATTCCATTAAAGTCTATCTGATCATTTCATACAGAAAGTTTGTTTTAAGAACATGACAAGACAATTACTCATGAGCACCCAACATTCACCATTTATTGTGCCATCTTAGTCATCTGAGAAACAGAAAAATCAGTGGCGTAGCTCATCAGGCTCACAATCCATCAAAACTCAAAGGCTGCTCCCTGTGAAACAATAAATTTGAACTTGGTCTTGAGCCCAGTTTGGGTGAAGATGAAATTCTGACCAATACTCTAGGAGCAGTAGTGATTCTTGTGAAGTAACAACATAAAGTCTGCATTAATGTAATGTATCAACGGGACACTTGCTATTTTAGAAAAGTTATTCTTTACATTTACAAAATTTTTAAACTTCATTGTGCTCAGTCACACCTGTTAGCATAAAACTTGAAATATTGAAATAGTACAAAACCTTTGATAAGTGACAGTAAAGATCAGTTTATAACAACTAAGACATCAAACTCTTGTATTTGTCTTGGTTTACAATTGCAACAAATTCCACAGAACCAATATCTCTGAAAATGAGTGCATGCTTCTGAAACATTTGATAATATGAATATTTCAGAAACATCAGTTTGAGTCTGCTCAATTGCAAAACAAAGGAAAAACTACTGACTTGCATGAGATAAGCATCTGCAAAGTCCAGCATTATATTGTTGTTCACATAAGTTTCTTAAACCATGAACAAATGAGTAATTGTCTAATCTGGAATGTAAAGTGTAGTCATTTAGTGACATACAAAAGTGAGAATGAGAACTTGCAAGAATAAAAAAACAAACAGTAAAATAAAAACTGTCCTTAACACTAAGGATCATACAATTACAGTTCTGCATGGCTTTCTGCAAGAGTCTGTTTCTTAGACCATGCACTAGTGAGATGCACTGCCTTCCACCAATGTTCATTAGGATGTTCTGAATGACTTCAAAGATGTCCTTAAGTTCCTTTGGATAGTGTATGTTGAGGGCAAAAAGAAGGCCCATCAGCATGGAAATGGCACTTGAGACATCCCTCAGATTAGACAGGATTACTGCTGCCTCAAGGACAACCAACACATCGATGTCTTCTTCTTTCACCATCGCAATGCCAACTTTCATCCTCTTAGAAAACGTGTCTTCAATACCTGTCGGCTATAAAAGGGTTCAAAGACAAAAAAAAAAAAAAAATTACACAATTACAATTACACAATATCCCTTGTGCTTAACAATTCATGTCTTTCCAAAGAAGAGCCATACTGATGCTTTGGATGATGGTGATTGGCTTTGGGTAACACTTATTAGTTGTTAAAGTTTTTTCAGAATGAGATATGCACCCCCATGTTACAAATCCATTTCTTGCTTTAAACAAAGACCATGTTCATAAATAACTGAGCATGTCTTCAATTGCAGAATTCAAACAAAATTTTCAATTTAAATGGTAAATGGCCTGTATTTGTATAGCGCTTTACTAGTCCCCTAAGGACTCCAAAGTGCTTTACACATTCAGTCATTCACACACATGGGTGGATGACTGAATCGTGACTCAAGAGTTGACAGTTCGTCTTATAATTGGAAGGTTGCCGGTTCGAGCCCTGGCTCCGACAGTTTCAGTCGTTGTGTCCTTGGGCAAGACACTTCACCTGTTGCCTACTGGTGGTGGTCAGAGGGCCCGGTGGCGCCAGTGTCCGGCAGCCTCGCCTCTGTCAGTGCGCCCCAGGGCGGCTGTGGCTACAATGTAGCTTGCCATCACCAGTGTGTGAATTTAAATCTACTTATGCTAAATATTGGCTGTGCTCTAAACCAAATCTGGCTGAGAATACATGAAATGTGCAAACTGCAGCTACACTACAGGATCAGATTATGGCTCCATAGACAATGCTTCTTTAATCAGTTTATTGATTAAAGTTTATTTTTTCCTCCTATATTAACAGCATGAAAAAAGAGCATATAGACATGGCTGAACAGGTTGCATAATTGGCACTGAATATCAACATCCACCTTTACCCAGCTGCCCAATGACTCTCGGCCAGTAACCTTTAATTGCTTACCCAGTCTACAGTCTCTTTTCCAGGGTCCAGGACATTTCACCAAAGTATTGCCCCCCACAGCTGTAGCAGCCACTGCAGCCCCTTAAATATCCTAATATCTCTGCCATTACAATATACAATGTGAGAAATCAAACGTAAAGCTGAAGTGAACAGTACAGCAGCGAAATGTCAAAGACCCTGGTGAAGACATGAATAAACACAAGACACTAATAATATCAATGCTAGCTTGCCAGTTAGTTTCTCTGAAACCCAGACCAAATCCGGTGTCAAAGATCTTGTAATAATACATTTGGTGAGGAAAAAGTACACATGTACTTTTTAATTTAAAATCCACTGTGGTGCTGTCATTATTAAATTTACTAAAAGAAACAATGCTAACCTTCACAGTCTTGAAGTGTGTGAGGGATCTTCCTTTAGAAAATGAGGTCCTCTGTCCTCTTCCTTTGTGTAGGGCTCTGGTCAAAGAAGTCAAAAAGAAAACAAAAACACTTTTTAAACAGTGTTTATGAAGCATGTAGACAGCTCCAAATTCACAGCTTTTTGATGCATAATTCCATCAATATATGATTATCATTGGAGATTTTGAATCAGGCTTATCAGGACATTCAAGTAGAATATGATATCCAACCTACCACCAATATACACAGATTCTGTAAAAGTTACCACACTAAATGTCCAGTTGTGAAATATGATGACAGACTTTACTTATCAGCTTTCTTTCAATGAGTTCATCAGTTGAACTGGATAACCTAAAACTTAAACAAAGGATTAGATTTCGCAGTTGAACACTTACATCATCTCCGAAGCATCTTATGAGCCTAGTTAGCCCTTCTATGCCGCTCTTGATTTTGTACAGCTCCACGAACCTCTCCATAATGGTCAAGCACAGCAAAAAGGAACCCTTTCAGGTCAACAGATGTAAGACGGGCAAATTCTGCTTCAACCTGAGCAATAGAAGAAGAGGGGTGGAGAGTACAGGCAGAATTAAAAAAAGATTCTTTGAGACCCAAATTTAAGCAAACAGTCATCTGAGGCCCATTAGAGAAAACACAAACACACAAAAGCAAACAAACAAAAAGATGCACTTTACCTGCCGTTCAGCAAACAAGGAAGTTCAGAGAACAATAAGCTCTGTCTTGAAATCTTTTAAAGTAGAATGATTGTGAAAATGACTTATGTGATGTAAAACTTTAGTAAACGTGTGATTAAAAGAACACTGAGTAAAAGGACAAGTAACAATTTCCTTATTCCTCAGATGTTTACCTTGATGAGCAATACTGTTTTAGTCCAACTGCCTCATTAAAGTTACACAACAGGCTTTTTACATTAAAGCCAGCAAGTCCATTACATACTCCCTTTTTAGATCTGAAATACTGTGCAGATTCTGTGTATATGTAGTGGACAGCAATTTACCCCAAAGAGCGCAAAGTTTGCAAGTCCACCTCATTTAAATGACAAAGTCAAATGTGATCATCTAGACCTGTGAAAATAAATTAATGACAAACTTGCAGTTATGGATGTTATTACAACCACAAGAACCTAAACAGTCTGCTCCATTGCTTTTGTTAATGAATCATTTGTTGGTAACACGTCTGAATATTTAGTTTATGCCACCTGCATGTGATCATCAATAGTGCCATATTACTTCTTAAGAAGTACCCTGACACTACAATCTTTATATCATTTGTTCTACAGAGCTATTAAATTACAATATAATCTGAGGTGTTTCCAGTATGACAAAATGCACAAATTGTAACTTACCATTTGACTCCACTGACAAAAATAAATCCCCAGCATCAAGTTTGGCTTCACAGACCTAAAATAAGTAAAATAAAAATATATGTTATAATTATATTGTTTTCGCCATTTATTCATGTTTGCTAATTTTCTGACATATAAACAATGTTAGTTTTGTTACAATACAGAGAATGCAGTTTAATTAAAAGGTAAATTATGCAAAAAAAAAAACTTCTGCAGTATACCATGCCAAAAATCAGTGTCTCTGATGCCAATTATTTTATCACTACAGCTCGTTTAGTATGGAAACTCACACAATCTAGTCATACTGATCAGAAGAGTTCAAAAATAAGTCAAAATAGTGAACTGTTGTTAAGCATAAAGCATTTCAGGGTAACAAATAACTGCACAATATAATTAAAGCAAAAAATAAGCACACTGGAGGACTATCTGATAAAAACTAATATAATGCTGGTTTGTAGACCATATTTTGTCTCAGTCCTCAGTGCACTCTTGCAGCTTAGCATGCAGCAGTTAATAACACCTTAAGTGATTACATAGGGATAAACAGATGACAACAAGCATCCGAGTCCTGCCAAAAAGGTCTTTTTGAACCCAGCCAGTTATTGGAAATATTGCCAAAATGAACTTCCACCAAAATACAACAGCCTGTGAACTTGAAAGAAATTTACAAGTACAGAGACAATATGAAATAAGCTTTATTAATTAGCTGAGTTAGCTTGCTAATATCGCAACAGGGTGAGTGCACAACCTTAAAGCTAGCGGCACAATACTTGTGATTTGCTCAGCGCCACATTAAACCCATAAAAAAGGCCATGTGTCAGTTTATTAGGTCAAGTTTGGTCATGACACACAAGCTGGACCTTGTCGGCTAAAGTTACATTAGCTAAAGCAAACATTTCGGTAAAAGAGAAAAACACACATCATGCCATAAATTCAAAACATGTTCCAACTTTTGTAGCTCTCTTTCCTTATAGTTATAACCAATGTTACTCACCTTGAAAGCATATTCCAAAGAAGACGATTAGAAAACGTCCAAGTAAAGTGAGCATGTCGTTAACCGCCAATTCCCCATGATGCACCTCGGTAGCAGTCACGTGAGGCAGTTTTGAATCCTGCTGTGCTCAACTTACCCGCATTGTCAAGTTCACATAAGTTTCTGATTTAGCTGGACATGAGTTTTCAAGTTAGCTTTTTTTGGTGTAATTGGGACGTTTTTAACTTGTAATTCTATGTTATAACAACAACTTCAGTCATCTATCGTCAAACTGATATAGAATAATATGTTGAAATAACAAACAGCTAGAATTACATTTTACAGTGTATTCACCCCTCCGCGTTTCTCTGGCTTCACTTACACTATGTCTTTTTGTGTTTTGTGAAGTTTGTGCTGTAATTTCCAAACAGTCTCTTCTCGCTGCTCCTTCTCTGAAACCTCCAAGACTAGCTCAGTGTTAAATTAGATCTGGCACAAGCAAGCTTTCCCAACACTGAAACTTAACTCAAGCACCCTCTCACGTAATTAAAGAGAAGTAGAGAAAGAAAGGATGAGATGGAAGAGGGATAGAAATGTGGCTCTCCAGTTTCTGAGAAGTGTCCATTGTTATTAATGATGAAGAGAAGATGGGTTCCACTGGGAGGCGGAGGAGGCTGGGCGCTGGGAGGGAGAGAAGGGTTTCTGATTGTGGTCCTACATACACACAGTCACGCAAATGTCATTTAGTTCCAATTTACTTAAAGCCATCTTACTAAAACACAACAATATAATAAACCTTGCAGGCCAAAGAGAGTGCACGTAATAAGGACCAGACAGGCAAATGAATACCATGAGATGAACTTGGAACTGAAACAACAGCAGTACGTTGTCTCCCTGTCCCGGTCATCCTCTGAACACTGGGAGGTAAAATGAGGTCAGAAAACTAAGGAAAGAAGTCACAGTAAGCTTTCCTAAAGGGCCTTGGCTAATATTATGACAAGAAAAATGTGAACAGAGTAGACACAAAAGTTTGAACTCACATAGTTTTACAGAACTTACTGTATGTCGAGGGAACTTTCCGGTCTGAAGAAGGCCATCTAAAAGATCCGAGGATCCACGATTACCGTACATGTTTTCATCAGTTATAGTGACAAAACATTCACCAAGTGAGCCGGAATCATGATGTGTGTTTCAGCAACCGTCATTACGCTGATACATCTGACCCTTCAGTGTGTAAGAGTTCATCATCAACAGATTGCTTAGACTGAGACTAAACAGATACCCGGAGGAGTGCATCAGACAGACACATTTTCTTCAGCCAAGACAGAATTCCTGTTGCATGACTGGTGAATTTTATCCCAAACTTTGGGAAGTCCACACTTACATTGTGATCATCTCATGTAATTAATTATTACAGGCTTGCTTTTTGAAATAAAAGGCATAAAAAGAAATTCATTGTCTCGATTACAGAACAATAAAATAACAAGCATAAGAATTTAAATAAAAACAAAACTAATAAATCAGTGACCTGATCTTCAAATCAGAAGAAAGCACAATAGCAGCTGCGGAACCTCACAGTTCATTTAATGTATTTTACAGTTTTATGCGCGTTACTATTTAATATTACTTCAGACTCATTTCACAACTGTAGATATTATTTTGATTATTTATGATACTTGATACACCAAAAAATGAAAACCACCCACCAGTACATATGCAATATTTCAACCAATTATGGAGTAAAAGCAACACATTTAAAATATATAAATATGCAGACTTCATGATTTAACATATGTTAATTTAATTAGAATCAGCCCCATCTCACACAACAAAACTACAACTAACATATTATTGCTTCAGTTATAATGCTATGCAAGTGCCTTTCTGTATTGTAAGTAATTTTGCTCTTAATGCTTTATTTATATTTTGCTGTTATTTTAAAGTGCCGTCATAATTCTTCATATTGACATAAGTACATACCAAAGGATCACAAATGCCAGAATTCCATTATTTATAGCCGCTCTAGTATTACATCTATAAACCTTTCTCTGTATTTTGTGTTTTGTGGGGTAAACGCTGCGCTCGTTCTCTGACCTTGCCATTGGTGAGCAGTATCACACTACCAGGAAAACTCTGTGAAATCATTCATAGCCCAACCTTGCCAAAAGTGCTATACCATAGTGTGTTGTGATAGTCTAAGACAGGCAAACAGATATCATTTTATGGCTACATTTTTTCTTAGTCTTTTAAAGGTCCCTACATCTTGGACTTCCACCTGCATGTTTTACTGTGTTTACTGTAAGGATATTTTAATGGTGGCTGAGGTTGTGGACATATGCAGAACTCATGATTTCTCCCAGTAACAGCGCTTCACTGATGTGCTTGGCTGTTTTCTAAATCAGTAAAGATGTTGAAAGTTCCAGAGGAGCCTGTGTGGTTTTTTTTTTTATCCTTATCTGATTAAGTGAGAGTAAATCTCAGAGCCCCCCAATAACTCATTCATGTGGATGAGTTATTGTGTCTAAATTGCTTCTGTGGTTTATGATTTGAGATAAGGGAGGGGGAGCCATGACCCACAGATTACTGTTTGGGATGAGCTGTGGTCAGCTCACTGTCAAAGCTTTTTTGTTTGGTAGGCCATTAGTTAAACTAAAGTTACCCTGTTTGACATTTACCCCTGTATATCTATGACCTTTCACCTTCTCCGGATCAAATGTCACAGTTAGAATGTTAAACGGGAACTACACAACGTCTCCAAATTTTGGGATTTTATACAACTTTTCATGAGTTTCAACTGTTTGTGTAATTTAACATGAAAAAGATTGTAAAGGACAAAAAATGAATAATGGAATCATTTGTCACAAATCATTAATGGAATAATTAATAACTAATGCAAGATCACGTTAAAAAGTTGATTTGTTGTGTTAGCAACTGTATTAGCAATTATGTTATCTGCCTTGCTGTTTAAAGAACCAGTGCATTTAGCTACTAAAACGTCTGAATTATCTGAGTTCTACAGCTCACGAATAAATGACATTAAATCCGTTTTTTAGAAGTCATTTGTTTTCTTTTATTTTGAAAGAAATTAAAACAAAACTTAAAGAGTAGTACATGCCTGTGTATGAACTCTTCAGCTTATAACTTTCATATCCAAGAACTGCCAACTCCGTGGTCCTGAGCTTTGAACCCTGAGTTTCATATCTTTAGTATTCTGAAACAAGGAATTTGTCTCTTTGTCATGGTGCAAAAACTGTGGTACAGAATGCATAGCGCACATTCTATGTATATTTTTTCAGTGCATATAATATATACATCTCTATTTAAATATTCAGATATTCAATTATTTCTATTTTTGATGCTTGGTGTTTTAGTAGCCTAGTGTCTTCCTGTATCTTGTCAAGTCTCTATTAGATCATGTCTGTTTGGTACTTCCTGTTGCTTTTGACAGTCATTTGTGTCTCGTATTTTGTTTTACTTCCACTGTTGTCTTTGATTAGTTCCAGCTGTTTTCTGTCATCAAGGTATTTCCACTCCTCCACGATTGGCCTCCTGTCAGTATGTATATTTACTGTTTTGGACTTAAGTTGGACTTTATCGGCCAGATAATCTGCTGGCCTGCTGTTTCATCAAATAGGCCTCTGTAGTCTGAATTCATGTGCTTTACTCTTCACATTGCATTTCATGACAAGAACCTTTATTTTCTTTGGCCAATTACTAATCCACGGCTAACCAAATTAATTGGATTATTTAATCATGACAACAGTTTTCAGTTATGCTACTTTGCACTACTATTTTTTTTCTTTTTTAATGAAGACCTGTTATACTTTCTACATAATAACTTTCATCAGGTAACAGGGCATGGCGTTGGATCATGTGGTTAATATTGAAAATAGAGCTCTGTTAGTTTAAAAGGATATTCCATTAACATCCTTGTTATTTATGAGAAATGATTAAATCAATTATAACTGTCATTTGCAACATATTCAATCAATTTGAATATATCTTATGAACACAAATCTGTTTTTTGTTTAAAAATCAAGGACATCCCTAAGTGATCCCAAGCTTTTGGGGAGTAGTTTATGTGAAATGAAACTTCTGTCATACGTTAACTTCTCTATATTTAAATGTTAAGTAAATCAACATACTCCTATGTTTAAACTTTAATAGTTGCACTGTGGCTCATTTAGTCTAATTGTAATTTTAGCAGGGCTTGAGAGCTGAAGTCGAAAGAACACCTCGCAAAACAGACTTGGTCTAAACTTCACAAAAGAAGAAAATCTAAAACTGGCCTGTAACTCCTGCTGAAGTCGTGTGTGCACAAATATACATGCATCAAACACCATCTAGCCTTGTACGGGTAAAATATGTGAGGTGTATTTTCAAAGGTGAGTGATAATTTATCAGAAACACATGCCAAGCTTTTCAGCTGCACGCTCTGCTCCCAGTTCTGTGCCTCATTTATTCGTACCTCTTTGCTCTCTCTCACTTCTTCTTTATCTGCACGGCTGCCAAACTGTGAAGAAATTTCGTTTTCATTTCTAGCATCCCCCTCCTTTAGTTTCCCCCTCTAAGTCATGGGACTGCAAGGCCTGCATGGTAAGTCTATACTTCCAATTGCTCCACACTGCCTATGTGTAACTTAATAAAAAAAAAGAAATTCAGACCTGAGGTGTGTTCTGACCATAACGATTCACTCACTGAGCCAACAACTGCTTCTTCTTAGCATTCTCCTCCATCCTATCGCTCTATAAATCCCTGTTTCCCGAAGTCCTGCCCTTTGTTATCTTCCGGTAAATCAAAAACACATCCCGTTTCAATTTTAAAGTGATTTCGTGGATGAAATGGTAAAACACATTCCCCCTGAGTAACACAGTCTCTGGAGCAGATACTCTTGGTCAAAAAAGACCATTTGCATATTTTGCTGTACAGCGTACCTGTCTGTGACTTACTTGCATGGAGGAAAAAGGCAATAAAAGTTGGTGCTGCTAGATGATCACAGGATCAGGGAGCGAGGTGATGAAGGATACATAAGTCGAGGTGGCAGAGGGGTTGTTTTTCACCACCTCTCCCTCGTCTGGCCTTCTCTCCGGTGCTCAGCGGGAATATTACACACCCCGTCTACTGATCCACATATCACACATTCCTGTGTGAATAAAGAGAAGGGGGAGATGGAAAAGGAGGGCAAAGACAAGGACAAGGAGAGGGAGATTTGACACAGATGAGTGGGCATCAGAAGCAGAGAAAGAATGATACTGGCATGCCATGCATGGGAACATATAATTCAACCAAAAGAATGACAAGTTAACATCAAAACTGACACACACTTGCTGATAAACAGCTGTTATGACCTGGACATGTCTCCTCATCAATGAGAAAGTTCAAATGTCACACATAAGCATGAATATGGACTCTAGACTCTGATATATGAACACATGTTCATATCGCATCAGGCTTGTTCAGGCAGTTCAATTAGAACCTCTGGCGTCTTGTGTCAGGATGAACTCTTTTTGTTGTGTTCCTGGAGATGTTCCTGAGCAGTATGATGGGAAGCATTGTCCTTCTGCAATGCAGGACTGCTATCAGGGTGTGTTTGGTCTGCAGTGGCGCTTAGGTGGGTGGTATGAATGACAGTAACATGAATACCAGGATCCCTGAGATTTGGTGCACCTGTTAGTGACTTTAAAGTTGTGGCCTATCCTGTACATTAGACTGGTTATAGTGTATGGTAATGAGGAAACATTATTTCTTATTAGAAACAACCATGCCTGTCCCCTCACTAAAGCAAACTGTTCATTAAAGCCAGTGGTGGCTAAGCACAGCACAGAGAGAAACAGGAGGAAACTGCTTATCTTCAGACTTTATTTCACTTTCAGCTGTATTGCTTTTTGCACCATTGTATCCGCTGTAAAAACCCTGCTAGCTTACACAAAAGGATGGATACTCAAAGGATGGATACTTGAGGGTGCATAGGAGTTTGCCCAACCAGTCTACATGTGTTTTGTGGACTTGGAGAAGGCATTCGACCGTGTCCCTCGTGGGGTCCTGTGGGGGGGTGCTAGGTGGTCTCAGGATCTCATCTCTGCTTTTTGCAGATGATGTGGTTCTGTTGGCTTCATCGGGTGATGGCCTCCAGCTCGCCTTGGAACAGTTCGCAGCTAAGTGTGAAGCTGTGGGAATGAGAATCAGCACCTCCAAGGTCCTCAGCCAGAAAAGGGTGGAGTGCCCACTCCGGGTCAGGGATGAGTTCCTGCCCCAAGTGGAGGAGTTTAAGTATCTCGGGGTCTTGTTCACGAGTGATGGGAGAAGGGAGTGGGAGATCAACAGATGGATTGGTGCAGTGGGCGCAGCAATGCGGACGCTGTACCGGTCTGTGGTGGAGAGAGAGCTGAGTGTAAAAGCTACCCTCACCTATGGTCACGAGCTGTGGGTAGTGACCAAAAGAACGAGATCGCAAATACAAGCGGCGGAAATGGGCTTCCTCCGAAGGGTGGCTGGCCTCTTTCTTAGAGATAGGGTGAGAAGTTTGGCCATCTGGGAGGGGCTCAGAGTAGAGCCACTGCTCCTCCACATCGAAAGGAGCCAGATGAGGTGGTTCAGGCATCGGACAAGGATGCCTCCTGGGCGCCTCCTGGGTGAGGTTTTCCAGGCATGTCCCACCGGGAGGAGGCCCCGGGGCAGACCCAGGACATGCTGGAGAGATTATATCTCTCGGCTGGCCTGGGAACGCCTTGGTGTTCCCCCGGACAAGCTGGAGGAGATGGCTGGGGAGAGGGAGGTCTGGGCTTCTCTGCTTGGGCTGCTGCCCCCGTGACCTGGCCCCGGATAAGCGGGAGAAAATGGATGGATGGATGGATGGACTCAAAGTGGTGTGAGAATGCAACCTCTCAAAATCTCTATGAAAATCTATTATATTGTCAAGATCCTTTTCTCTCTCTCTTTTTTTTAAATTAGCTGGCAAAGGTTCAGTATGCAGCATGTCGAAGTTCACTTCCCACCTCCTGTTTCAAGACCATGACCACGAAGCAAGATTGAAAATTCCAGTCCAGTTATTATTTATGAAGAAACTGCTCCTTAGTCAAGGAGGAAAATTACCTTGTAGAAATTAAAAATATTATGAAAAATATGGGAAGGCAAGAGCGACTGTATGAGTGATGAAGAGAGGATACGGGGGAGTGTGAGATAAGTTCAGAAAATGGCGAGGGCAGATAAAGGTGTTGAGGAAACATCGTCCTCCCTCTACAGACTGTGCACTGGAGATCAAAAGGGCATCAGTGGGAGTGATAGCGAGACGGCAGTCTATCTGCAGCCCTGCAATCATCAAGATATTTCATTAGAGATACTGAATGCAGATGTCAGAGTCAAGGGGAAAGACAACAGAGACGGACAGGAGGATAAATGAAAAGAAAATCTTAATCTGACCTGTGAACCCTCCTCTAGCAGAGCACAGGGGCGCTGTCAGGAAAAAGGAGCTCTGTGTGCGTCACACTTTACACAAAAAGCCTTCACTCACCTCGTCCACTCAGCTTATCTCCCCTCTTACTAAACGATCCCATTTCCACAGGAAAAGAGTGAGGCTGAGAAGGAGAAAGATGTGGGGTGTGGTGACCGCTGTGAACTAACAAAACTTTAACACCGGTAGTTTTCTGAGTGTTAGCTTGAGCCACAGTGGGTGAACAAAAACAGAGGGGTGGAAAACTGCAAAGATAAACGAAGAAGTGGAAAAGATTTCAATACAGCTGAATGTGAAAAGAAGTAGACTTTAACCAGTTAAGACAGTTCCGTGCATGCTTACATCCACGAGTGGGATGATATTAAGGACTGCTGCAGAGCTAAGAATCATGAGGCTATGTGGGTGGAGGTGGAAAAATGAATAGATGGCACAAAGCGAGAGATAATCTCATTCTGAGGGGGTGGGATGCAGATTAATGCTTCCTGTTCACTCAGTACATTCTGAATAGTTATAGCACAACTGGATTAAGTAACAAATTAGGGACTGTGTGTGATTCTAGCTTTATGAAATTCTAGTTTTAGGTCACAGCAAACCATAAAATGGATATAAATATGAAGAGAAAATGAGAAGCACAGTTTTTTTTCTTGGTTGGAGAGGTCTGCTCACAACATCCAACCACTTTTAACTTTTGGATTGGGCACTCAACCCGGGATAAAGGCCATCACGCTATCTTCCTGTCTGGAACTTCCTGTTTCCTGTGTTCTAGGAAATGAAATACACATGTGTTATATTTATCCATCGGAGAATGTCTATTAGAGTCATAGCTGAAATATGGTTTGGATCTAAAAGTTTAATCCTCATGCTTCAGGCTAATAGCTGCACAACATTCAACATTTCTTGATCTCACACATGCTGTTCGCGTCACTACTTCCCTTTGACTCCGTAGTTTGACATGTGTATGTATTAATAACAGGCTCTTTAACCCTGGCACATTCTCTCCATCTACTCTCTCACTTTGATCTATGTGTGACAGCCACACATAAAGAGAGGTGTCGGCTCAGGTTGCTTAACAGAGATGGAATTTCCACTGGCAGGTGTGTTTAGGTGTGTTTTGAAATGCACCAACTCTGCAAAGGTCTAAAACTACACAAAGCTCTCCTGCACTTAATTGTTTAAATTGAAGTTGCCAAAATCACTATTTATTTAACAGTGGCTAACAGTTGCTATATGTACATCAAAAGTGATGCTTTTTTTGACAGAAGCCTTGAAGGATTGAATTTAGTATTCTGGTCATTTACACCTTGTTTTATTTTTGTTTTTAAAACTGACTTTGTTGGATATTTGGATGGCTGGATAACACTGGGGAATTTTTAGGTAACACCGACACTAATCAGTAGACTTGGTTAACAAGGCCAAATAATAATTTATTGAGATATTAAATGGGATGGTCACTTTAAAGTAAAATCAGCCTAATGGATAAACTGAACAGGATGCTGGACATTTTGAAACAACACATCATGGCCCCCACTTTGTCCTTGCAGTTCCAGACTTGCCTGCTCTTTGTCTCCTTCTGGGCATGCTCCAAGGAGGATCCAGGCAGGCATAACTGCTTCCCATCTTCAGTCAGTGGCAGTATTTAAAACTGGCTCTCATCACCACTTGCCATCTGATTTTTAACCTTCTTCATGTGGTAGTGTTGTTCAGACTGCTTACAGTTCAGATTTATTTTTCAGCATGTCCTGTAACCTTGTACCTGCACTTACCTGCTTTTCTCCTTCTACTCCTCTGTATCTGGTTTGGTGAACCTTCGGTGTTGAAATATTAACTTGCTGGTCTCAAGCCCACATAGTTGGGGATTACATCAGGAAGGACATCCAGTGTAAAATGTTTGTCAAAAACAAACATGTGGATCACTGAGAATGACAGAGGACAAAACTTGGTGGCGAAATAGGAAGTACAGGAAAGTATTTAAAGAAAGAGGTTAGCAAAGACAGAAGTACTTGGAGGCTTGGAAGGAGAAAATGATTTTTATTGATTGACTAAACAGAGAGATGGATCTGGCAAAGCTACGGGAAAGAGCTGTTGAAGGTAGGTAAAGAAGAAGATGATCAGCAAGCAGCTTTATGGCTTCTTGCTAAGAAAGAGCACTACAGATACAATGTTTGCTTTGTGAGTGTGTTTGTAGCTCTAGAGAAAGCATATAACAGGGTTCCAAGAAAAGAAGCTGGTACTGTATGAGGAAGGATGGAGAGAGTGGAGACAGGTATCATTTGTGACAGAAGGATAGCAGCACGATTGAAAGGGAGGGTTTACGAGATGGTGGTGACACTTGCTATGATGTATGGTTTGACAGAGCTGAAGATCCTCATTGTGAGTGAACAGGATGGACAAGATCAGAAAAGAGTACATCACAGGGACAGCTGAGGTATAATGGTTTAGAGATAAAGTTAGAGAGGTAGGACGGAGAAGGTTTGGACAGATAGTGGATATTTTGGGGAAAGGATGTTGAATATAGCTGCCAGGGAAGAGAAAAAGAATCAGATCACAAAAGAAGGTGGTCCAAACAAGCAATAAAAATCAATTTATACAAGTGTGGTATTTTAACATTTTCGTGTGTCATTTGCCTCATTTGACTCTCACAGTTCTCATGACATCAACACTGTTTTTGGGGGACACCATGTTTTATGGTCCTAAATTAAGGCCCCAGCATTGAGGGGTGCAGGGTTTTTGAGGGATGGACCCAGATTAAAGCAGTCACAGAGCTGAGTGTTAAAGATGAGTTAGGATAATCAGTTTGAGTGCGGTGGCTAATAGGCTCATGAATCCAAAACTGTCAGTGCAAAGACCTCTGGTTGATTGGGAAAAGGGGAACCACATGCTATAAACACAACTCAAACCCCAAACCAAGAGTCTGCAATCATACAAGAATACAGAATGAACATGCAGGCTTGAAATTACATACCCACACCCACAATGTGACTCAGATATACTTTACATGCAAACACATCAGACATGCTAGAACTGCATATGCACACATATAGAGGCTACAAATGTGCTTCCAATGCATTCTTTAAAAGTGAACAGCTCATAGTTGTTGGCCGGATTCTTACTCCTACAAACACCATTGGTAGATGTATGCCCCATCCTGGCCTCCATTCGCAAAGCATAACGAGTTCAGAGGAGACAGAACAGAGCTTAAGAACATCTAAGAACCCTGAATTGAGTTGGACATTTGCTTATAAAACACAAACAACAGCATGAGTGGATCTGAAGAAATCCGAGTTGGCTTATGTGACAGGGTTCAATCCCAGTTCTCTGAGCTTTACACACAGACAAAAAAGGAGGAGTGGGTGGGTTAGGAAAATTATAATAAATGTGGCAGTAATTTAGATTCCTCACAGTGTTGTCAGATACGCCTCAAAACACTTCCAGCTTTACAGAATATGTTATTTACAACATTCAAATATTTTCAATGTGTCCTTTGTGAGAGGTAGACTAGACTAGGTAGGTTTGTTATGATTATAATTCAGTAATATCCCATCACTTATTAATGTTTCCTTTAAAAGCTTAGTTTGATGATATTGTAAGTCAGCCACTGTACTATCTTTTTTAAATCTTCAATTGAGTACTGGCCTAATAAATAACTGCACTGCAAGGCCAGAACACCCCATCTAGTGGATGGCATCATAAATACACCAGGCAAGACACTCAGTATCCTCTGAATGGCTAAAGGAAGCTAATTAGGACAAGGGGAAATGCAACTGTTCAATAAGATCCAAGAAACAGCTATTACAATGTTCCGGTATACCCTGAACAAAGCTAATGGAAGGCATGTGTTTCTGAGCCTGCCATTAAGACTAATGGGAAAATAAAGTCAGCAAACTCAGCACTTTGTATTGGAGGACAGAATGCAGCAGGCTATATACATTGGGCAAATGTAAAGAAGGAGTGAAAGCTGTAGAGGCATGATTGCTATAAAAGGCTGGAGAGGTTCCGGTAAGACTCCTGTGGTATGGCAGCTATCATTTGCGCAGCAAACACCTCTCTGTAATATCATCCACCTGACCCTGCTGGAAGCATCCTAAGCAGATTCATTTCTCTGGTCTGTCTCCCACTATCTGCTAAATCCTCCACCTCATGAACTCCACTCAGACACACTTCCACTTTTAGTTTCCCACCTGCAGGGCAGACACACTGTCGCTCCAAGTGCACAAACACATGGCCAGTCAGTGGGGTGAAAGTTTGCTGTTCTCTTTTTGTTAGTGAGGGGGTGCATGGGAAGGTTCTTCCAGGAACAATAGACTCATAGACAAGGTTATTTATAGAGAGGAGGGGACATAGTCCTGGGATGACCAGTGAAGGCAGTTGCATAGTTCCTGGCACTGTGAGAAGGTTTGATGGCTGTGCCAGTTGACTGGCGGGGGTACATCCTCTTTCTCTTCCTTGATGGCCGTCAGCTTCCTCTTCATGTCTCCTTTAGTTTTTCCTGTCGGCGGGTGCTGTGACTCATATTGGATGTGTGGTTTTCTTACATCTGTAGCTGCCACATAAATCATTTGTTGTCTGGGATATAGCTTTGCATTCGTCCATGTGCATCCGTGAGCATACGTGACTTTTCCATGTTTATTCAGAGCTTGCAGGCTGAATAACTGGATTAACCTCTGTGGATTGTCGACAATGGCACATATTGATGGAGCTACTAACAAGAACATATTTTGTTTTCTCTTATATGCAACCTAATGAATAAAAGTTATCATTATGAATATATAAAGTCAAGAATGCTCCAGTGGTCTTTTAAGCTTGTTACAAGTAGTCAAAGATTTAGGCTTGATGCAGACCAGAGACAGGAATCCACGCATACCTTTAGAGGCATGCCTAGCAACGGTCATTTTTAACCGTACATATTTTTTGATATTGCATCACTTTTTTTTGCATGTACTCATACTTTTATTTACATACCTCCAGCTTATCAGTTTCCTCTTTCTCCACAAGTCATCTTACATAAGGTGCTGTACTTTTTTAAGCTTAGGCTGATATTGAAGTGTTAGTTCTTACTGGAAATGTTAAAACAAAAAACATGTGTTGTGTTTAATTGGTGAATCATATGCCACTGGCAAGATGTGAGCATTCAAAGTAAGAAGCACACAATTGGCAGATGTTGAAAATGACTTTGTTTCTGGCTGGTCTTTCATCTGGTCGGTGTGATCTTTGCTCCTCTTATAGACTAAATCTACATTACGCATAATTTAGTGCAAGCCAGAATGACTCTTTGTAAAGATAAAACAATCCAGTTAGAAGTTCTGGTTAAAAGCAATGCTGTCTATAAAGTCAAAATGCATTAGCACATTAGCAAAACATTTGGATGAATTACTTTGCCTTTAATAAACAAATCAAAATATTCGGGAATGTCTCGGTTCAAACTCTTCCCTTAGAGTTTTACCATACAGTTTATTAATTCTTATCCAAACTCATCTTAATAGTGAGAGTGAAAAAAAAGGTATTGCAGGTTCTTGAAAAGGGAAGCTGGAAAAATTTATCACCATGCAATCAGGTGCTTTCATGGTCTGCCAGCACTGAGGCCAAACTCTTTCCATTTCTCTTAGACAGAAAGACAGACAGGCTGGTCGGGAGGAGGAGAAAGAGTGAGTTTTATATGATTTGTGACCGAGGGCCTCAAAGAGAAAGCATGTGCATTAGGTCACACCATGGTCACCTGCTACATTTCTCTCAGCCTTTACCTTCTGGCAATCTGATATATACAGTACTGTAAATGGTATACACCAGAAACACAGAGGCTTCATGTAAGAAAGGCTCAAAACTGTGCAGTTTGTTGTGCATTTTATATCTTCAGTGTCCTGATGGAGGACATGGAGGTGGGTGGTCATTCTGTGGGAGTGTGGTATGTCCCCATGTTTACTACTTGGAATATAACTCCAATGGGGATAACCACAGTGTCTTTCTGGCTCCAGCTATATTGGTTTAGACCAGTCAAACCAAATTCCAGATGATTTACTGCTGCTTGATATCGGTGCCTCAGTGTGTATATACAATATTTATGCAAATGACTGCACGTGGGTGTGTGTGTGTGTATACAACGGAAGTGCATTATGCACTTATCTTAATGTTGTTGACTTTGCTATTGTTTAGTATGTTTCTTCTGCAGTCACACACCCCTTGCATCACTCTTCTCTTTGTTTGTTTTTTGGAATTTGTCTGCAGGATGTCTTTTGCAGATGTCCCAGATCAAACTGTCCTCACTATCTGTGCTGTGGAACGTTCCCAGCTCAGATGCTGGTTGTTTTCTTCATTCCTCTACTCTGGGTTCTGGGAGGCCGGAGGCTCTTGTGTTTGGGTAATATTTCTGGACCCTAGAGCACAGACCATTTGGTCAGCACCTGATATGGTCATATCAGTCTCAGATTCCGACAGTTGTGCAACTGTATTATGTATATAGTGAACAAATTGGTTTAAAAAAAAGGGCTTCAAACACCCATTTGATCTGCTTTGCTTTAACACTCAGCTTTTTGTCTACCAAAATCATTTTTAGACCAAAAAAAAAAAAGTCACTGAATCTCTCAAAACTGCTGACCACCACCTCAGAGCATAAACAAGCATGTGTTTGTTCAGCCAGAACATCCTGAATCCTCTGGGAAGACCTACATGATTCAGAAACTGTGTGTTGGTTATCCTAGTCTGTATATGTGTTGTTCTGCTTTCTGTTTTTGTGGTGTCTTTTTGCAGAGTTTAGAGGAGCTGTGCTGCAGACCTCCACAAAGGAGTCAAAGATCGAGTCCTGGGAGAGACGGCGAGAGGCAAAAGAGAGACAGAGAGAAGCTCTGGGAGGAGGACTGAGATTAAACAAACAGAGGTGATGATGGCTGGATGTCATAACGACCAGTCTAATCTCTCAGGTTTATAGGGGCAAAGTTATGATGAGCACCAAGACATGCAGCTGATAGTGGAGAGCGGTGAGTGGATGGGGTTGAAGTCATAGCATTTAAGCAAGAGAAAGATTGGGATGGGAGTAAAGTGGGTTGCATGTGAATAGCTGATTGAAGTTAATGATGTGAAACACAACGTTTAATGATGCACAGTTTGTCAAAATACCAGCATGCTACATGACCATCTCTATGGGATGGGATCCCGTCCCATGAACAGCTTGTACAGATTATTCACACAGCATCAGACATAGATTACACTGACAACTGTGTAAATTTGTTGCATGCATGCAATTCTGCTGAACCTTCCCCATAGCAGCATGTCCTGTAAATCTTTGAGGTGAATTTAATTGGTCAATGTGGACATCCTGAAAGATTGCACCAAGAAAAATCCCAACAGAATGAGGGAAGAAAACTTGTAATATTTCTTCTTTACGGCCATACTCTGTTAACCAGGCCGTCATTGCACAGGTAATACTAAGCTTAAACACAAAGCTCCCACTCCAGCAGAGTTTGTCCGATATTTGTTCTGTACTGAATTCTGGTACAGCGACTTTATTTTAAAACAAAAAACAGTGATTTCTACCCATGACATAGATTCAGTGTGTAAGTGAAAAATTTGGACCAACATCTGGGATTGCTACATTACACAACAGTGAGTCAGTATCATGAGAATGCCTCTTTTTCTGGATGAAACAACCATAAAAATATGCTAAAGCCTTTACAAATAAAAGGATGACGCATAGAGTGGTAGATTTCCTGCGTACATTTCCTGAGTAGGAAATGTCGAGTTCAACCGAGTATTAACATATTGTAAGATCTCATCACAAGTACGGTGATGATGCATCGAAGATTAAACCTCTCAGATCACATCAGCAGGTGGTCTGGACTGCATGTGTCCAATTGCTGTTAGCACTGTGTATGTGTATCTTACTTAACTGGATATCTTACATCTCAAAAAGACCCCAGATATATGGAGATATGAACATCTTGGCATTGTGGATTGCCTGGAACATGCCAAAGAGTAGACCCAGTTTGTTTCAGCTTCCTCTTCTGGGAATTTGCTGCCTCTTGCCATTAAAAACACCACATTTGGCCTTTGGAAATAGAAATTATGTGTGAAATGATTTACATATAGTGTGGGGAAGTAAGATCTGATTAAAAGTGATCACTTGAGACACAGATAAAGATGAATTTTAAGTATCCGTTGAAGGACTTTGAGCTGTCCAGTTTTGCCAGGTGTAAACTGTATCCATGAACAGTGAGAAGTTCGCCAGCGTTGTTAAAACTCATACAGATGGGATAATAACTGCATCTGTCAAATTTCATGGTTCTCTGTCTAGAGTGGCCATAAATGGAAGCTCTGAAGCTATGAAATTCGGACTCATCCTCTGAGCACCCTTTTTCATGAACAGAGACCTTTTTCACAACATTTAGTAATGACAGGGAGGAAAAGGACAATTAAAGTGACCAGCGTTAAGAATGAGCCTGTTCCATGCAGCAGCTCAGGAAACCTGGACCTACCAGATTTTGGACTGGGCTCACCTAAATGGAATAAAGCTATCAACGACATTATTAATTCCACATGTGCTTTTCCTTCTTTAGGCCAAAGATGCGAACTGGCCCGCTATAAGAAGGTTAATGTTGCTAGATCTAGGCCACACTGCTAGCAAGACCAGAAATAATGGGCCTAACCGTATGTCTGGAGTGCCACAACAACCTATTGCCTATATTACACAATATTATCCTCATCTCCACAAGGGATAATCGGCAGTGTCTGTTGCCCATTTAGGCCTTACCTTACTGAGTGTCACAGCTTCCCATATCCACCATAGGTTTATACATAAATAAAATAATAAAAAGCTCACATAAAGTGATATGTGAGTGATCTAAAACAGAGACATGAATTATTGGATGGAGAGTAGTGTAAAATAGTGTAAATGACCTTCAGTTTCGCAACTTTATTTTTTGGCAAAATGATATGTGAAGGAGGAAAATGGAAAAAGCCTGAGTCAACTCCATTAGAGGTTACATGTTAAACTGAATTATATGCTCTTGTTCTGTTTTCTCTTTGTTCTTTTAAGGCACGCTAACAAGAGGTAACTGCAATCAGCTGTAAAATATAAAACCAATGTACCATGGCCGCTAGCTCATGTGTATGTTTCTGTGTGTTGCTGAAATCAAGAGCAGGGACGTGTTACACATTTTTGGCTTGGAACTCTGCATTGTTTCAATTGTGTCGGGAAGTCTTTAATTCAAACCAGGAGCTAAAATATTACACACACACACAACTGGAAACCAACACAGAGAGTGCAAGTGAGCAACACAAGGTCTCCCATTTATCAATGACTCATCCTGTGTCATTCAGATATCACAGCTCACATGACTCCATCTGGTGTTGTTCAGCGGATTCGGAAGCATTCACGCCAGGAGAAGCTCATGGAATAAGGCAAAACAGATCAGCAATGAGCTTCTGATGCAGGTAAAATCTGCTTTAACTGAATCCTTTGCCGTGACGCTGCGATGGGGTGGACGACATAAAGGAGGGATGGAGGCCTCTCTAATGTTTAATATAGCAAATTATTAATTACATTTTTGTTTCTCTATCATTTTTTAGCAGTGATTGTCTTTTTAGCGAAACATGGGTGGTTATCAAACACGCCCTGGTAGTGGAAGATTCTTGCATAAACAAGTGAATTTTGTGGATTAATTACAGGTTTAATAGAAAACATCCATTTAGGACTACATTTTATAAAATAAAGCCATATTATCGTCGGTCGCTTAAGCATAAAAGTTTTTGAATAAAAGCTAAGAAGGTAAATCTTTTTCAAAGAAACAACAAAATGGATTTACTATTATTCAAAATTTAAACAAAAGAGGCAGCTTTGTTAGCATCCTCCAATAAATAATTAAATAAATAAATAAACAAAAATAAAGACAAGATGATAATGTTTCCTCTGGCAGTGTTTCATTGGCTTTTCTCTGCTGCAGTCTCTACATCATTCACCAAGATAAATTACAAACATAAATACAAGACTACTTTTGTTCTCTTTTAACGAGCCAATACACAATAAAGGTTATGTACCTTTAAGTATTTATATTTAATGGACCCTTCCTGACCAGGTAAATACATTTGCATGCTACCAACAACGATGTTCCAAAGGTACTCGGGCTATGATCAATAGAAGTTCTGAAAGATTAGATAGACAGCAATCTTTGGTGCTATTACAGTTTTAAAGATAATTACATTAAGTTGTTTCAAACAGTAATTCATAGGATAATCTGCCCCATTCATCTGCCCCAGTCTCCTCTCTTCACTGACACTGTGAGGCAAATGAAAGGCAACTTATGGAGTGTAATCAACTGTTCGCATCAACAACCAATGGGACTGTCTTCCAAGAATATCTACTGATTTCTTCAAAACTTGTTTAACTTTGAAAACTTAAAACAAACCAAACAAACCAGTATATGCATATCTTTTGTGCCTTGAATTGAAAAGTATATCATCCATGATCACCGATCTGTTTGATATCATTTTAACTAGGAACAAATGTATTTGCTGTAACTCTAGTCTTCCATGGGATTCAACACGCAATCATCTACAATTAGCTGATGGAAATTTAACACCTGAAACGAGAATTATTTGCACTTCACATTTTAGTTTTGGATTTTTCTTTTGGATGAATGCCATGATGGAAGGAGACAGAACTGGAAGGTGGATTTTTTAGGTGAAAGTGCATACAGAGAAAAAAAAAATCTTGGATCATCCAAGGCCTATAGATGCAGAAGAATAGAGAGGGATGGATAGATGAGGTGAAAAGACAGAAAGCAGAGATCTCCTGGTGAGGCTGGCCTACTGTCATGTTGATGTAAAGGTAAAGCACTGATCGGTGGGAGGTGGAGCTGCCAAGGCTACACGAACCTAGAGAGGCCCAGCATGTATCTCAGCCGGAGGCACTATATCCAGGCATGTTGAAGTATCCCTTTCTGAAACATGTGTTGGCAATCTTTACAAAACATCGGGGTGCATGGAGGGTGAAAAGGGGGGAAATGTAAGTATCTGAGTAGAAAAAGAAGCAGGAGGTTTAGTGGGTAAATGGATATTGGGGGTAGATGGAGGGGGAAATGCAAAAAAGGGTCACAGAGTGTAATTAACTTCCAAGAAGTATGAGTCTGTTTTCCATCCAAATTGAAGTTGTTTTGAATTTAACTGCAACTTTAAGATGAGCTCTGTAAGAAAAAACTGCACTGTAAACCATCCAAAGTGAAACATGTCTTTGTGAGACGTCACAATTCCTGCCTTTTATTAGTTTAAGATACTCGTGCTTTTTTTAAATTTCACTTTCAAATGAAACTTGAGCAGATCAACGATATGAATAACATCATTACCACCGTATTATATAAGTTGTAGCACTCAAGGTCTCAGCTGGAGCCAATCTACTCGACACACCCAGAACTCGCATGCATGAACACAGTCATCAAGCTGTCACATTAGTGAGCATTGCAGCACGGTTTAGCCCACATTAATTAGGTGACGTAATGTCCAACATAGGAGCCTCAAGCCTAGATGCATTAAGTTACACTTAAAGCATTCAGAATATATAATTTGATGCCATTTATCGTCCTCCTTTCGGTTCTCCTTTATGGTCAAAGGTCATAAAATTTCTTTTAAGGGTAATGTTACGAAATCTGTGTCTGCTAATTAACCGATGATTTACGACTTGAGTTTAACCAATAAAAGAGGATAAAAGACTGAAGTGATAGGAACAGTGGACTTTATGTGTGAAATAAAACTGGAAACGAATATGACATAGTCCTCGGATATATAGTTACATTTGACTTTTGTGATGTTTTCTAACTTAACCGGAATTCATTTTGGTGTCATACTCATATGCTTTATAATAGAGCAGCAGACTGATGTTGGAAGAATCCTGTCTCTCTCACAGGGCTGTAAAAACATGAAGAAAAATCCTGTTCTGGGTTCTGTCTGTGTCTATGTTCCCCATGAGCTGCGACAACATGCAGATCAAAGACCAACACTCCCGGGAGGAGAACGTGCTGCTGTGCTGCGGTTTGGCTCTTTGGTTAGATGTTGGAGAGTCAATCGGCAGGTAGGAAACCAGAGTTTGTGAATGTGCGTGAATAAGTGTGTGCGCACACACACAACCAGAGGTGGATAGGAGAAAAATTCAAGGTAACAAGAGTTCAAAAGTTCACTATAAGTTGAAAAATCCCTGTTGAATTTCCAGATATGCTGAAATCGTTCAACATTATGCTAATGCCACTGGGTTCAGAAACAGGCTGGCTGTGCATCTCTGAACATTTTAAACTCCAAATGCACTCTGAAAGGGTGAAAAACTGGATTGCCAACCACCCAGGGACTCATTACTTCAGAGGCCTCAACATCGCTTGAATGCTTGGAGTGTGATCAATTGCAAGTTTGTCAGGAAGTCCTACTACAGACGTAGAATCCCCATGAATGTGTCCTTCACCTAACATCTTGTGACTCTGATCCCTATATTGCTACAGTGCAAGCTGCACTTTCTGTGGCTTCTGTGCCTTGCTCGACATTGTTGGGGATGAATGTGATTTTTCCAGATAAGCTGAAAATAATGACGAATGCTGACCTTGATGTAATAAGTGCTGCACAACCAGCTGAATCTTTCATTATGAACACATGTGGAGACCAGTGTTGTAGTTTACCACATGCACATACACAATAATACTGGAGATCCAGCCCCTTTATCCGCTTCTGAGCCCCCGTGTAATCAGGCCTCCCAGGCCGAGGGCTTCTGAGAGACCAACGCTGGTTTGAGCAATGGGATCAGAAAGAGGTTTCCAAGAGAAGTCCTCCGGGCTCGGGGCTGGGGGTCCTCAGTGGGGGAGTCCACCTGTACATGTGTCAGAGGCAAATAATGGCTGTCCTATAGTTATTACATGATTTCTGGGTAAACCAAAGGAGGAAATTGCCTCCAGGATCCAGCTAAGTTTTTGTAGGGGGGCTTTACTTTTGTGTGTGTGTGGCATATGACCAACTGCTCCACTGAAAGCCAGCCTCGCTCACTTTCTTTTTTTTCTTCTCTTGTTTCCCTCACAGTCCTGACACACTCAATAGTCCAGGCAGCAGGGTCTCCTCCAAAGCACTGACTCTATCTAAGCGGAATGTGTGAGCTGGATGCTCTTAGACACACATTCACAAAAGCAAGTGCAAAGCCACATGCACGCACATAAACATGAATAGGTAAGGCCTGCACATCCACACAGCTGTCTTTGGTGGTAGGATATTTGGCAGCAGCAGGTGGTTTCAAAACACTTACGGGAATCATGGCCACTCCCTGACCAAGGCCTCATCAGTGGCACATTTGTGTCACCAGTGTTTGTGAAAATTAATTAGTTCTCAGAAGAGCAACTGACCTGGTTTAACTTTTCAGTGTAATGTTTGGGAGCTCTGTTCACACCTACAGGATATTTTAGAGTCTCCAGTTCACTAAACCTCCATGTGGGAGGAAATCTGAGCCCCTGGAGGAAACCCATGCAAACACATGGAGAACATGCAAACTCTACACAGAAGGCCTGCTGAGGCCCAGCAGTGATCTAATGTGGCACTTTCTATATGCACATCCTCAGACGCACTGATAATCCATCGCGGGTGTACTCAGCCTGTCACCTAATGCATGCTAGGATTGGCTCCAACCCACTTGGTGACCCTGAACATGATCAGTGCATGGGCAATAAATAAAGGATGGATACATGAATGGATAGGCTGAAATCAGATGCATAACACAGACATGGTAACATATGTGATGCCTGTATTGAAATCAATCCACATGCTGGATTTGGATTTAGACCACTTCATGCCGGAGGAATTTAGGCATGATTTCACTTGGCTTTACGCTGATCTCTGGCTTCTTTGTCCTCCTCCTCATATTTTATAGAAAACTGGGTCGTGGACTTTTCACCTTTTTGTGTTTTTGCGGAAAAACTTGGTGATAAAGCACTTTTTTAAACAGTTTTTATTTTCATTAGTACTCTACGTATGGTTACTGTGCTTGTAAATCTGCTTGAGTGGGAAAAGTTGGTTCACAGGAACTATCCTCACTGCCAGTAAACTATAAAGTAGTGAGAACTACTACTAGACTGATGATGAGGCTGAATGAATGTACCTTACATCACTTTGCCATCTGACTTTATGCATGAAGACCAAAACTGATTTTGTGCACCAGTCTGTGTATGGGCTTTTTTTTAAAAAAAAAAACTCTTTTTAGTAAAGCATTTTAACAATGATGTCTGTGGTCACTGACTTTTGACTTTTGGAACCAGCTTCAAGTGCCAGCTCCAGCTTTTGTCAGTTTTTTCAACAAAACTGGTTCATGTTTTCATGAAGAAGTTTTCTTAGAGGATGGATGGATCACTCCAAACACATACTTTAAGTATCTGCATGAACACAAATAAGCTAAAAGATACAGAGAGGACAGATCTAATTGCAGTTCTGTTACAGTACTTCTAGCTTAACTTCTTAGTTTGTCTCTTCACATATTCAGCCACTCCCTTCTCAAAAATAGATGCACACCAAGTTTAGAGCTGCAGCCGTTAATCATACTGGAAAGAACATTATCCTGTTTCACTCAATGAGCAGGGAGACAGGTGTGTAGCTATAGCGTACGTAGTATCTGCTACTTGTACCTGGCAACACTGCAGGCTGGCAGGATTTGGAGAAGTCGTTGTCACTATCATTTATAGCGACCGGGTTTGAGGATCAAAGCATTGCCTGCATTACTGAACTTTAACCCAGGAGTAAGTGGAGAAGGTGTGCGTGGCTGGCACACTTAAGTCCATACAATCTGGATCTTTACTGACTCTGAATCTGTCAGAATCCGTCCACATGAATACAACATCACAGCAGCCACCCTGGATCTAAAGTAATGTGTTTTTGATGGTTGCAGGAGACACTATGATTTTCTCCATGGGGTGACTCAGAGGAGACCTGGCCCAGAGTCTAAGCCACACATTGTTGCCGTTACTGTCATGACACTCAGGGAGCAGATGAGGTAAATAGGTGTGTCGAACACTCTTGATTACGCATGCATGGACCTTGGATTCCCTTCAGTGACAGAAGTTTCAGGATTATTGATGAGCCATTTCCACATGGGTCAGAATGAGGTTTGATGACTGAGCTGACTAAAATTCCCCAAGGAGAGCAATCCAAGAGTGACTTGGAATTGAATGCCTTCTAGAATGAATGCCTGCAGACGATGTTGACTGACATATACCACTGCTCTTTGCAACAGCTGAGCTTGCTGTGCATGTGTGCATGCGTGTGTGTGTATCTGCACCTGTCAATGAGCCCTGAAGGCAGCATGAATGGAACTTGCTGGTGTGTGAGTCAGAGTGGCGTCTACTGGAAATAAGTGCACAAGGCAGTTTGCTTTGGATCCTCATTTAAACCTCATAAATATATAGTGGGCCTTTAAACACTAATTCAGCCCATCAGTCTTTCTGTGGGGCATCAATAAAACCTTTACATCATCTTAAAATAATTAGTATTGATGCCATCCATTTCATGTTAAAATTAATGTATCGGGCATGGCTGCTGCTGCATAATGCTGAATTTGCAATGTAGTTTCAAATAATGAAAGGTTTTCCTGCACCGATAAATATACAGGTAAATAAATTAAGGTAATTAATGAATTAAATATTTAGAAAATTGTGGGCTGAATTCAAAGGAAATGACAGGCCTAATGCATTTTTGACAAACAAGGATAGTGCACATCTAAAACAATTTAAGCTAAAAGACAATGCCAATCCTTATTCTCTGGCATCTGTAACTGAACAAATAAGAGACTTTCATACTGAGGAAAACAATACACATTGTTTGCACATTTAGTGTGTGTACTAATTTGTGCACAGGCATCTAGCCACAGGCATTGTCCTCTGCTCACATGTATACTGCACTCACAAAGCTTTGCAATCTTTAAAACAGGATTTCACCTAAAACCCCAGAAGTAAAATTTTCCTAAACACAGCAAAAAATTAGACCCTGAAATTTACCTGAGGAAACCCCAGTGGGCCCCAGGGAGATTTGAGACAGGATCTTCTCAAATCTCACTGACCAGACAGTGCAGCGTTTTTACAACCACTTTAGTTTAATTAAAGCCAGCATGTTTTGTAGTGTTTGTTGGCTTTTGAAGACTATGTTCAGAATTTTTCCCAGTTTCACAATAACTCTGCTTTCTAAACACAGGGGTGGAAGATTAAGCATGGACACCAGCTGCTGGTCAGGGAAATCCATCATTGTTGTTGCAAAACATCTCAGGCAGTTGGCAACAGCAGTGCACTGAAATGAGAATGTACAATTAAACAACCTATGCTGGAATGTCTCATTTGTGTCTTAAGACTTCCTCACTGAGGTTTTGTGTTTGGTTACCCTTTTGTCCATGTGACTCACACTACAAAAACAAATCCTCCTCTGAATTTCCCAACACAAAAACTCAGAGTATATAAACCAAATCAAAGAAGGGGAACGCAAATGCTTGCTTGCTGTATGTTCACTTCGTATGTGATGACAGGATGTGTTCTGCCCATTGTCAGTGGTACTCCATGCTTCAGCTAAATCAGCTTCTAGCTTTAGATTGTAGTCTTTGGAGCACCACAAACAGTGTATGCGGTGTCATTTAACGAGAACTCGACCTGGATGCATTAATGCTTTTAGCAGTGCAAGTACTTAACACATTCAGTTGTTGATCCTGACTTCTAGACTTTATCAAAGTGGCGTTTCATCAATTATGGTTCTCTGATATTAATCGTCCAATCATGTGATATCACTATGAATGCACCAATTAGCCTGAATTATTCTGAATCAGCAGCTTTTCTTTTGTAGTCTTTTCTGCGGGAAGTAAATGCAGGATAGATGCATACAGCTCTCCTCTGCCTTGATGACTTGAAGAATACCACACATACTTTAAATATGCAAAACCACATTATGCTTACATTCATATTCCAAACCACTGTTCCCTTTGAGAACAGGAAGAAAACTGAAATGAACTGACTTTGGCAGATTTGAGTCTAAACAAGTAAACATCCAGGATGTACTTATGCAGGGATGCTGTCAAATGCCTTAACAGTTCTAGAAAACTTCATTTTCGATCTATTTCCCATGTATGCAAGCAAGGGCTACAAGTGCCTTGCTGTAGATACATAGAGACTAGAAGACTGATTTTGGTACAGAAGATTTGTTTACTTTAAGTCATATTCTCACAGACAAGACAATTGATTGCAGAAAGCGCCACCACTCATTCATATCTGCATATTGACAAATCACGATCTTGGTTGAGCTCACCTCTTGTTGCATGGTTGTGTAGTTTTCTCACTACTTTACTGTCTTAAACAGTGATAAAGTTTGAGTACAGCTGTTTTGCTTGGTGGGTTGGTCTCCCTGCTGAAGGGTGGGTTGCAAAGGAGCATCAAGCTTAGGGTTTGATCCAGTTCCTGTTTGAAGGTGAATTCAAAACAGAATTTAGCGATTTAGATCACTATGTCTATCCTGTCTTTTCAGACACGCTCCAGAACAAACAGGAAATCGTTTAGCCCTTGGGACATTGCAGTTCCCATGGCAATAATTCCCACAGTAAAGGTTCTGACCCCATCACCCTTGACCTCTGACCTGAATGCTCTTTTACCCATTAGAAACTGTTGGAGAGTGAGGTTTGCTCGAGGTCTGCCAGATTTAAAACAAAGGACACATCAGGACATCTGGCCTAAAACTGTTCAGGTCAGGATCTTCTTGGGCTAGGAAGGACACCATTATCAACTCTTAAACTTTAAATAAAAGTTTTTTTTTAAATGAATGAAATCACTTTTTAAAGCTGGCCAAATAAAAAGATGAAGAAGAAGAAAAATGAGCAGCCAATCAGATTGTTTCTTAGCACAATACAGTACTGCTTTGACAAACTTCCATAGCCACTTTAAAAGAGCAAAGGAGCAGCAATGATGCTCAGCTGATTTTTAATTGAACACAGCTTTTGTTTTATCTCACAAAGCTTCTACTGTGTTATCTCCCCCACTCTCATCCCCTAAGCCCTCCTCTGGCCTATGAGAGGTCTGGGTTGTCCATAAAGCCAGAGGTCAGTGTTAATGGCTCAATAATGTGTGGATTGTTGTGGTGGAGGGGCAACGCAGGTTTTCAGGCCAGCAGGGAATGCATCCCTCTCTGATGAGAAGAAACACAAAGAAGCTTTGTGAAGAAAATGAGGAGAAAAGAAGCGAGGAGAGAATATTATCTACCAGAGAGATGTTTTTATGAGTCTTCCATTTCCCAAGTGGATTTGACATTTTACAGATGTCTGGTTATTAAGTGCCCTTATGCAATTAATTGCCAGGAAAGAAAAGTCTGTTTTCTTACGCTGGACCTGAGGATCATCATCTTTCCCTGCAGCCACACCTGAGATGTGTGTGTGTGTGCTTTTCAAAATAAAAAGTGCATTCATCTCTAATGCACCTTCCTGGACATCACTCACAAAGGAAGATTAGGATGAAAGTGTGGCACTGAAATTTGAAAAACTGCTAAGTAAGTGGTTTCCCTTACACCCTGAAGTAATATCACAAATCCAATTCTCCCTCTCTGTCTCGCTCTCTCTCTCACACACACACATACACACACACACACACACACACACACACACACACACACACACACACACACACGCACACCTACCAAAGTACCGACTGTAATCTTTAAAGGTTTAAGATTTAAAGACTTTCCTCAGCAGACATTTATTCAAAGACTTGCAGATATATGTGTGTGCATGTATGTCTAGGTGACTATGGTGCTGAAATTTCCTCTCATGACCTGACTTCACACAGTGACCACCAGCCGCATGTGATGACTTCACCTCCCTGAGGCCCGTTAGAAAAACACACATTAGAGTAACTTGGATTGAACAAGTGTGCTTGGGCCTGTGTGTGGGGGCTGTGCATTAACACACATGCAACACACACACACACACACACACACACACACACACACACACACACACACACACCAGACTACTTAGCACATGAAAACGTACATCTGATTCTTCTGTAAATATTTGACCAAGCTGTATCTCTGAACTGTGGATGCTGAAAGAAAGGGATAGAGGAGGGAGGGAGGAAAAACGAGACAAGGGGAAAGAGTTGGACTTCCCCTAAATCCCTCTAAAAAGCTGTGACACCCTGCATGTGATTTTTCTACTTATAACTTTGCTTGACTCACTGCCTTCCACATTCTTAGCACCTTTTGTGGCGTCCCATGATACATATTAGCTAATAACTCTAAATCACATTTCCTAAGGTATGTCTAAGCAGGGATATAACTGCTCCTCTGTGACTCTGTAACCGGGGTGGTCATGAGTTATGATTATGCATAGCTCTCTTCTCTCCAGCACTGGACTCTGTAAGCTTCTGTCAAAACAGCCCTGGTATTCTTGTCTAAAATTGTTTAGAGTGGATGACATGATAGGTATTTATCCCTGAGGATGCCAAACTATTTTGTGTGCGCTTTAATTTTAGATTGATTTGCAACTTTAGCTCGAGTATTCATTAATGCAACGAATTTGGCAAATTAACACAGCTCCACTATATGCTGGTGAGAAGATGGCCCAAGCTCAGACCTCAGACATCCAGAAATTGTAAATTCAAGCCAACAGTGCTGTTTACCCTCGTTACGCGACATTATATCCAAACACATTTGCTCTCCAACTTGGAGAACAGGAGACGAATTGAGGATAAAAACTGGTGAAAGTAGCATGCCATGTGTTAATTTAATCCACAAGCTGTGGGGGGGAATATTCTCAGTGTTAACCTTTAGGAAGAAAATGTTCAGAGTGTAAATGTGTGAGTAACATGTGATTTTTAAGAAAAGGCTCCACAGAGGGAGATTGAGAAATATAACAGTGGGCAGAAAGGCAAGGGACTGTTTTTCTTAAAAAATGTTTTCACAAATTGAAAAAAAAAATTGTGGTGTAACCCACCAGTATTTCATATGTCAAAAGTAGCCTTAGTGGGGGTCTTAACTGTCAAAACAGTTTATTCCTCCTGCTCCACTTAGTAATAGTAGTAGCGTATAGTGGTAGCAGCAGGTTTACTGGTATTAAAGCAACCGTTTGATATTGACTCTAAGCTGTCAGTCAATTCAAGCTTTAAATGTTTGAAATACCTCTGGCTTCATTATTCTTAAATGGCTACAATTATTTTAACAATTTAAATAGTGCAAGGCTTTCTGCCTGACCAGCTCCCATAACTTCATAACTACAAGAGATAGCCACAAGAAATTTTAAGAGCTGAAAAACATGTTTGATGTCTGTACAAACTGCACGCGAATCAACTTTACACACACTCCAAGTGTCACAAGCTTAAATGAAACTCTTCTTTTTGTTCGTCATAATTTTTTACTAAATCCAGCTTTGACCATCAATAACATGGCTTCATCAGTTTTAATAGCAAATCTGTACCAATTTAATGTCTATGATGCAGAGTAAGAGAAAGAGTCCATTTTTAACACTCTCACATGTCAGTCTATGGCTGTGATATAGAGAAATAAAATTGAATACACGAAGACATAAACCCATATTGGATAATGTAGTTCAGGTATACGACATTGACCAAACACCTTTAAGTTTGTTTCTTTGATTTGTTTTTTTGTATCCTTGCAATTTGTGCTTGCAACACGACCTAGATTACAGATGTTTTTCTTTAACCTATTGCACTTGGGGCTGTGCCTGCTACAATACTTATGGGTATTCAAAACATTTGCTGCTACAGTTATATACTGAGCAGTAAGCATGGTGTCAGGAGCAGCACTAACACAAAGGCTGTTTGCCATCAGTTCTTTCTAAGTGGGTCACAGTGCCTTTATCAGGCCATCCAGCAGACTGAGCTGGATCTGCCTGAAACCGGAGTGGAAAATACCTGCAACTCTCTCCGCAACAAAAAAACCCCATTTCCCATTTTTGGACTCAATTGAAACTCAGTGTGTGTATGTGCGCAGCAAGGGAGCACCTCATATCAAGAAACACAAAACGCACACGCATGCAGGGGCGCTTTTACAAACACAAGTGATGGATTTACCGTGCCCGAGTATGAGACTCCAAACTCTTCCCATCCAATACTTAGTACTTCTGTGTGTGTGTGTGTGTGTGTGTGTGTGTGTGTGTGTGTGTGTGTGTGTGTGTGTGTGTGTGTGTGTGTGTGTGTGTGTGTGCGCGCGCGCGCGCGCTTGTCTATGCAGGCATGTGTGAATGTGCACCTAAGATGATGGAAAGAACGTGGCAATCTTTGGCCTAAATAACAATGAATGTGTAGACACATAAATCGCGTTCCCAGCAGTGCAAAAATTCATAGCAGGAGCTCAGTGTGACAAAAGAGCATGTGAGAGGATTTTGGGAGGGAATGTGGCTCCCGGCGCAGTGATACATATGCAGGTATGATATATATATTCCCCATTAGAGAGGCGGAGAACAGAGGAGAGAGTGAAAATCTGGCACCATAGGTACAACTGGTAATTCAGTATTATGCTCAAAAAGTTTGTTTGCTGCTGACCATTTTTTAAAATTACATATTTATATTTATTTATCACAATGGGTGCATATTTACTGCCATATTTACGGTGGCCCTGAGAGGCCAAATGGACTGCAACTTAATAAAACACCAGCAATAAGAAAAACGCTGCAAAAGCACACAAAACACAAAGGAAATAGAAACGGAAACAGGAAAAAAGAAAACAGAAATAGAAAAAACTGATTTCCAAAAGCACAAGCACTGGTCCGTCGGGTTATTGTCTCCCCAGAAACACTTCCCTTGTGCTTTTGCTGTTTTTTTGGTTTTTTTTTTCAATTTCCGTTTTTGTTTTTTCTATTTCCGTTGTGTTTTGTGTGCTTTTGCAGCTTTTTTCTTATTGCTGGTGTTTTCTTAAGCTGCAATCCGTTTGGCCTCTCAGGGCCACCGTACACATATCGATTAAGATAGTTAGAAAACTTTTCAGGCTACTACACAAGAAGCCATATTGTTTGTTAGATAATTCTGTTAAAATGTTCCAAAAGGCGCCAATAGCACAAACACTAACAAGAGGTCCAGTTCGTAGCTGCCACACCCGTAACTATAAATCAATTTTAAATTTATCAATCAATCAGTAAACACGCTTTTTCAATACTTTTAAACTAACATGGGAGTCTATGATGACTGACTTGCTTTTGTAGCCAGCCTCCAGTGGCCATTTGAAGAACTGCAGAGGTTGCCGCTTGCCTGTGTGCCACAGGATAGCAGCAACCTCTGCTGTTTATTTTACTCAAACTGGCATCATAATTTATGAAAAGAAGATTTAAGACTAACGCTTGGGACCATATTCAGTAGGAGCTCATAAATGAGATGAGAAGTTAGGTCATTTTCAATATAGTCTTCTATAATTTTGGCCTTAAGAGGAGCCACTCCCTGCTGCCGACTAGAAAAACTGCAGGGCTCAGACAACTCTAAAGTGAACCCAGAGGCCAATCCATATTTTAGACACAGTCTATGGTTTAGAATTGGACCAGTTATGTCTAAAATGGAATATTAAATTTTTTTTCTCAGTTTTATAGTTACATTTTCCACACTCAGCAACTAAACCTTTTGGAGGTATAATAATAAGTTTGATGCCAGAGAGCTTTTCCATACCTTATGTTCCTACGTTGTTTCTGTGGATGCACAACAACACAAACAGCATGTGTAACCAATAATGTCAGTCAAATACAGAGCTGGACGATCAAATATGACATTCAGGAATATCAAGGCAGCAGCAGTGATCTTTTTCTTTCTTTCTTTCTTTTTTTTTCACACAAGTTGGTGTGGAAACGGGTCCACACAGACTCATCATGAGTTGACGCTGATTTATCCTGAATCACCCCCTATAGACTTGGAGCGTAAGCATGTGGTGTGCAATACTGTGTGCGTATATGTTCATATCAGAGAAAACATCAAATCAGAGCCAGATTTTTTTTTAAGTGATTTAATTATTTTTAGTTCTTCAGACACACTGATCCTAGAGTGACACAGCAGGGTCTGATTTCCCCCCTTGCTTAACCCATCTGTCTAGACCCAAAACAGCATCACCACCCACCAATAAACTGCGTCAGCCCATGATATAATGCACCATGTGCTCTTACAGTCTTCCACTGAGAGCAAGCTTACAAAATGCTACCCACAGCTATTTCGACAGTTGGGTGCTTGGGAAATTACACATGAACGTTGCCCCACTCACCTTCTTTCTGTTACAGCTGGGTGTCATCCAAACTCACCCACAAAGAGCTGATTTTCCACACTGATGCTGTTTTTTCCAAGACAAGTCTCAAATTCGTCAAGACATGCTCTGGTCTGATGTTATTGCAGTTGTGTGAGTCAAGGCACCATTTCAATCATTGTTAAAGACGATTTAAACAACATTCAGAACCACCGTGTGTCACACTGGAGCACCAGCATCTCAAACTAAAACCAGCAGTTACATCAGGTGGTAGAGTGGATCGCTCCCTGACTCCTCGAGTCCACATACCAAAGTATCCCAGGGTCTCCATCAGACTGTGAATAAGTGTGTGTGAATGATAGAAAGCACTTAGGCGTACATATATTGTACAAATGTGTGTGTAATTTAAGTTTTAAGTGCTCAGCTGAATACAGAATACAGAAAGATGCTAATGTAAGTACCAGTGTATTTACCATTTACTCAACACTCTCTTCATATCCCAGTCTGACACACTGGATAGCTTTGGACAATGTGGAAATTTTTAAGCAGGGCAAAATGAAACAGACATACACCACTGTTATGTTTTATGTCTGTAAGATAGTTATTTCTTTTGTTTACACGGTGTTATGGTCTGGCTCTGAGACCATGGTAAACTAAAGCAATGCTTGGAAAATACTTTTTTTAAAGGAAGGAAATGAACTGTTCACCAAGTGTAGCAAAAAGGCAAATCTAAGAAATAAGACAGAAAAAAACTGTATGATGACAAAAAGAGAAAGAAAGAAACTGAAAATACTACATGGGGGAAAGGTGAAGTGTAACAGAGTGGTGTCAGGAAGTCTACAAGGAATAAACACACAGGCAAAAACAACAGAGAACCATGTTATAGATATATTAATGTAATTATAATGTATGCTATAGTTAGGGGTGATGCACTGTATTAAAATCAGAAGTTTGTAATTGTAAGTGCAATTACAAAGCTGTTAATTGGAGATTTTCCTATATGGGTGCTAAGTGGCCTCTTGGGCTGTATGTGTGTGAGGCGGCTGGTTCTGGGTATTAGCTGCTCTGTGAGTGTGCCGCTGACAGGAAGTTCCCACTGCTCTGGCTATCAGGGCGGAAAATGAGTGTTTGTCATCCACTTTATGCACAACTCTCTCTCTCTCTCTCTGTCAGTTTGTCTATCTCTAACACACATACACACACACGGATCACCATGGATCATTGCTTCCCATCCTTTTTCCCACAGTGGCAGCAGACTAACGGGGATCTAGCTGTTTAATTAAGCCTTAGGTGTTGGCTTATGCTGTTTCTAGTGTTTGGAAGTGTGCTGAAATGCTACTGATATTTCATGAGAAAGTTTTCCTTGCTCTTACTGTGACATTTAGCTCCAACAACTGGTTGCTAACACTAATCCAAAAACAAGTCGCATGTAAGACTGAGGTTTGGCTTCAATTAATTGGACTCTAGCCACTGGACTCTTGCTGCATGAAAACCTTAGTTTGCTGTAGATGAAAAGTTAAATAGGCATTTGAAACATTGATTATTTGTGATTCTGGAGAACTTTTCCTTAATATGCTGTGAGTTCAACAGGTTTACAGGGAAAGCATATTTTTATTTGTCCAGTGGAGGTTTTTAGATGTTGATCTCGAAGCATTAAAAAAAAAAGCAAAAGGGGGATGCATGGAAAGGCAACGTAATATTTAATGAATTTAGAAAGGCTTATTGTTAGCTTCATTTTTGAAGCCAGAGGTGTTCCGTCAAAGAGGAAATATAAATATGTGTGATAAAAGCCTCCTGGCTTGGAGGAGTTTTCCTTTTGTAGTCGTGACCTAATTTCAGTAGAGAGTAAAGAGGTGCAAGGTGGGCTGAATCCCAGAGAGCGTGAAAAAAGGTGCGCCTGAAGTTTTTGTGTAAGTGAAGATGCAAAGAGCCATGGAAAGTTCAAGAAGTCATGCCATGTTTTTTAATATTGCCCATAAATCATCCTCAACTTTGCACAGTAACAGCACCATCAAAGACTAAAGGTAGAGCTGACCTGAGATTTGTTAAGTTCTAAAGCAAGAACTGTAAAAATCTGTATCAGTTTACAGGAAACTGAGCTTTGTCCCAGTCTCTGGAGCACTGTAATACTTTTTGTCCATGCTATGTTATGTCTGTGTGGGAACTCAGATTTTGTATTTTGTAGGTCGTCATAGGTTGAAACTTGAAATCTTCTTCATAATTATTTTCTTTCATTCAAAACATGCACTATTTAAATTAGATTACCAAAATGTCTGAAAAGCAAAGTTGTGTTGGCAAATGGCATTCTGAAATACTGACAGGCTCCACAAAACACAAAGAACAAAGCACTCACAAAATGCTCATGAAAGATTGTAAAATCCCTTGGGTTTCATCCCTTTTACCATTTGGTTTTTCATTGATTTTTCAAATATTTACACATGAGTGTGATTATTGTCCCCTGCAAGCTTATGTGATTCATGGGAGACTGAGAATGGGACCTTTTCAAGCATGATTGCTGGAAAGGCTTTGATCAGACAACAGTCATGCACCCTAAAGCTACAGAAACTGCTGGCATGATGCAACTGGCAGAAGACAAAACTGTTAAGCCCAATTACTGCAACAAAACATGCTTAAATAGTTAATTCATTAAACAAAAAGGGAGTACATATTGATTCTGTTAACATGAAATGCAAATATGCGTCAAATCAATAATTTTACATTCTAAAAGACTACAGTATTTTTCAAAGGCTAAGATGAGTAAAAAGTAACGTATAGGAGATTTTAGTACAAGTACACAGGGATTAAACCATTGTTTTCACTTTGTGATGATAAAAAATATGGAACATAGACATGAGTGTCTTTAAAATGAATGGCCAAAAATCTGACAGAAAGGGAAAAAGCAATCCAAATGCAATTTTCCCAACATGAAACTTACGCTATGGTGGCCCCAGGCAAGCCCCCTTTATCGAGACCCCAGGAAAGGTACTAAATTTGATTTAACCCTGAACATTTACTAAACTGACAGATTAAGAGTTCATACATACCACTCATGTTACTCAACCTCAAGGCCTAAATATGGTCCCTATTTTTTGTTCCCTGTAGACCTGACTTCCCTTGTTGACTTATTTTATTAACTTTTCTCATTTATGCATTATTTTGTAAGAGAGAGTTTGCCCATGTTTTCACACATAAATCCAGACTCCCACAACAAATAGATGCAATATGGCACAGACGCAGGTCAGCGCAAACTTGACCTGCACACACTCTTTTATTGTTAATATGTCAGTACTTAACCATGGTTTCCAGGAATGCCACACACACTGAGTGAAATATTCTTGACAGTACTTTTGAAAATTTGATTTGGCTTTATTAGTGGACTCGGCCCAAATGACAATATCATGAATTCCTGAGCTTCAGCAATTACTGGAATGTATTTTTGTGTGTCTATATGTTAATGTGCCTGACCCCTGGCATCTGAGCATACATGCCTGCAGCAATAAATCTGACCCACTAATTTATACAGGCTAAATCATTTTAGGAATGTGAGTGCAATACTGTGAATGCATGTGGAGGAGGTGGAGGTTATGCACAGTACACATCAGTAATGAAAATAAAGCTATAATGCATGCATGTGTATAGTAAAAGGCCGAACACTAAGGGGTCACAAATCACAGCCCCACATAGAGGTTCAAGGCCTCTCGGAGAGCTGGCAACACCATCAGGAACGTTCTGTCCTGTTACTGTTTCGCTCCGTTCCGCTTTCTCTGTCCATGCAGCAGAAGCAGAGACAAAGGGGCAAAAGCAAGTGGAGAACAAAAACAGAGAGGACAAGATTCTAGGAGTAAGTAATCCATGCCAAGAAAACTCCATTATTGAAAGCAGAGCAAGAGATGGAAGCCTCCTCAGAAATAGGAACCTTCTGTGGCTCCCATGAAACACATTTTGACTGTGAAGCACAGATTAAACCAACGTTAGTGTCATTTATTTCTTCCCATGACATCTGCCCAGTTACATTATCTTCAGCTTATTTCAAAGGTACATCATGTATTCTACATTAAACACCATCAGTGGTGCCACATTCAGACTGAAATCAATCTTTCATAACAGCTAACTTTTGAAAATCCATGGTTATTAAGTTTAATGACACAACATGTTTAGAGGATTTATGTCCTATTGAACACATTATTCCTGTGGTGGATTGATAGTAATCTAATATGTGCTGTGGAAAAAAAAACTTTGGAAACTTTGAAAATGCAAAAATGATTGATTATCTAACTTGGGTGATTGCAAAGACTTAGTCAGCTTTCACTGATTTGCATGAATAAATGTCTACAAAAACATCTTGATTTACTACAGACGCTAGCAGAAACAATTATACAAAACAGGACAACTTAGACCATGCATAAGCAGTCGAATGTGGACTGGCCTTTATGTCTGGCCAGTATAATATTTTGTTTGTACAGTCTTTGTGCTCTAATTATGTCTGTGGTTAGTTAATAATCCACTCACTGCAGGAGAGTGACCAATAGCTCTCTGTTATGTAACACACTTTTAGGAATATTTTGGTATTATTCCTGAGCTGAGTCATTAGCACTATAATGTCTGTGTGCTCAATATAAAGCTGCAGGGGTGTTCAGTGTGTAGGGAAAACATCTGTATTACTATATCGTTAGTGTAAATGGACAATTCTGAATCAGCAGGTTCAGACTAGTCTCCCAACCTGGTTAGCCTCCAGATTTATTTCTATTTCTGTTTATTTATTAGGGACAATGCAGTTTGAGCTAGTTCCAAAAAAGAGCATGAAACTGACGTCCTGCACTTAACTTTTATTTCTAAAGCTAATTTCCAACCCTTGTCGGGCTTTTACATTCTTAAATGCACAAACAAGATTTACAGCATTCAGTTACATAAAACCACAATAAACTATAAACACAAAACTACAACAAATACACATTAGAAAATGAGTCATGCAAAGGGAACGTTAAAGTATTGTTACTGTGTTTACTTTTCTTGTAAATAACATGTTGCTGCAAATGTAACATTAAGTGCTTAGATCAACTGTTTTGTACAGAAGTAAAGGCTCAGCCTGGAACATTATAAACAAATCACTGACTGAAGACAGTGAAGCGGAACTGGAAGGTGGACCCTGTGAGTGTGGTTGTGTTCACTTACTGACCCGCTGGAGTGCATTTGAACCGGGCAGTTCATTCCACATTTTAGTTACAATTTCGGAAAAGCCAGACATTTAAATTTTTGAATATACAGACCTTACCTTTTGTGGATATTGGCGTCATCTCCTCAATAAAGTAACCAAAAAGAAGCTTGTATAGCTCCCTCTAAGTGGCGCCTTGAGCCAACCAAAAGCTGGGTCACCATTTTCCTCATTGCCATCTGTGCTGTGGAGCTGGCCTTAGCTTGCAGGTGCTTGCAGGTGCTTCATTAACTCTGAAGTAAAGCGCATTACGGTTGACGGAAATGTGCTATCTCCAGATATAACTGCATTTCACTCCAGTGGATTTGATACTTTACAGCTACAAATTCAAGATAATGGAGAAATCACATTGCAAATATACTTTTACTAGCTGAGCTACCAGCGTACAAAGACAGAAGGATTGGGTGCCTTCCTCTTATATTGCCAATAAGTACAAGCAATTAAGAACAAATTCCTTTTTCATGTGGTCAGCTTTGAACAGTAACAGACTGCGTATTTAAAAATGTATTGAATAACCGATCACTTCAATTGCAAAACTAACATCTCACATTACTTGTTGCAATAAAAATAATCTCAGTACATTATTCCCAACACTGAATCTGACCAACATGACCAATTACACTATTCAGGACTATAAATCTTTGAACTATTGGAAACTGATAATTCTTGCATTTAGCTATCAGCAGCCACCACAAAAAATAGAAGCATAGCAAGAACGCTAACCAGATCCAGAAGAAACAACACCCACCTGTCATCATCACTAAAGCTTTTTATATTTATTGTTTAATACATTTTTCAAAAATTAAGCATAATAAACAACATATTGTGAATTTACAATTGCAGTTGTATGCCTGGATATTTTTTGGTTGTGCGCCGCGGTTTCCTGGCGTCTGTACAGGAAGACTCCAGGTTATTAGACTACTGTAACTGCAGCCTTTAATTTCATAATAAGCATGCATACAAGTGGTTCTTTTTATTTCCACTCTAGCAATAAAGTGAATAAACATGTGTCTCCAAATGTCGAGCTATATATTTAATGCTTTGGGGATTAACACCATTTCCTGTAAAGGTGCCAGCATCACACAAACACCTTACAAGATTTGCATGTTATTAGACCTACAAAGGCACACATATTGCAAACTTGCTGTTATAATAGCAAACCTATGCAGAGTCAATTTAAACATGTTAAACAAAAGAGAGAACTTCAATTGCAAATACTACCAGTAAAAAATAATTTGACTGGGATTTTATTGGTGTCTTTGTAGGATGTGATCTCTTTAAAGGCCTAGCGGGCACCAACTACATCCATTTTATAGGTGAACCACTTAATTGAATACTACATATTAGCTCTAATGATAGAAATACAACTAACGAGTTGCCTTCAGCTAGAAACCAAATAAGGGAATGATTAATGGAACATTTAAGTTAGTGCGATTCTCTTGATATAATTAGGAAAGATTCAATGACAGTGTTTCCGACATGAAATGTAAAGATGAAAGCTACTTAGCGGACAAATTATTGCTGTTATTTGCTGTGTTATGTTCAACATGAATGCAATAGAAAGTGCTGCATATCCTTTACAGATGTTCTTTTTTATTAAAACACACTTTGATATCTTGTTCAGAATTGGAAAAAAAAAAGAGCCACAAAATGGAAACATTATTGGAAGATATTTGTCGGGGGAAAATTGTATCCACATGGAATCTGGATTCAATCAGAATCAAATTCTTGTTTGTTGGTACACTGAAAGAGAATCAATCAAACTTCGATCTGATTGCTTAATAATAAACTTAGTCATGAGTTAAAAGACTTAAATTCCATGAGTGTATGTGAGCATATATTGTATATTTATATGTGCATGATTTTTTTAAAAAAATTTTTTTGTTAGAGGCAGGGCGGTATTTAAACTGGCTTAGCAAAGGCATAGCCAAGAACATAAACAAATAGTGGAGCGGTTCATGTTGTGCTTTTTTTCAGCCAAATAATAAGCTCTCACGAAATACACCAGAGGTGAACTCACCCCACATCTCCCCTCTTTTTCTTCCCTCTGTAAACTTGCTTGCTCTCATTTTGACTCTTAATTCAGTAATGAATGCTTAACTAATTCAACACAGATTGAGCAACATGACAGATTCTGATTTTTTGACTTTTTTCATGTGTGTGTGTGTTTATGTGTGTGTGATCTGGACCCAGAGGCTGTTTGTCTGACTTCACTCTATTGTGGCTTAACTTGACCCAAAATATAATTTAATTTAAAACATTCGAGCAATAATTTCACGACACAAATATGGCTCCAATGAAACCTAATTCTCCAATCCCAAAGGTGAGTACAGTAAGGGTGAGCTGAACCTTCAGTGGTGTTCAAATTCTCCCTCTCTCTCTCACAAACACACACACACACACACACACACACACACATGCATGCACCCACGCCTATCAAAAAGTGTGTGGAGGATTATGGTTCAGACTTTGCCAGAGCTTTTCCTGCTCAACATGAAACTGTCAGAATGTATCTGTCAGCACAAACTTTAATGTCAAACCTATTGTTGAGTAATTATGGATCCCACTGGGGTTTATGGGCTGAAACGCTCTTACTGCCACAGCTGGCGCTCTTGTTGTTAATGTAGTGACTCCTGCTGGTCAGTCTCGATGCCCATACAGAATTAGGTGGACACTAAGGGAATGGGTTTTCTTTAACCAGATCTTCTCTGCTGAGTTAGTTCTACTTTGGTGACTACATTTGGGTTTGTATGAAAACTGCAGTGTTATGTAACTAAAGTTACATAACTAAAGTTAACTTATTTTGATGGAAGCTCAAGGAAACATTCAAAAGGTTCAGTCCAACCAATAATTGCTTAAAAAATGTCACCCTGAATCACAAATATGAACCTATTGGACAGTGAGGAAAAATAAAGAAATAACTCAAGTTATGAACATCTGATATTTTATCGTGGAACAAACTGGTGGGCCATTCAATTTACAGGTAGATTTTCAAAAAAGAAGGGTGGAAATCTTGAAGCTGTTTAATTGATGTCTGACATACCCTGTTTTATAATGGCCTTACCGCAGAACCAAATTTCCTCACATGCCATATGTGACGTGCATGCATGCATGTCCTCATGCAGGCTTGTGTTTACATGTTTGTGCCTTTGTGTGCTTGTAGGTTTAAAACAGGAAATTGGAGGGGGGAAAGCATTTTAGTAGATCCTGTTGAAGGAGACCACTGACCACAGGCAGACCACCGCGTGAGAGGAATATGACCACAGGCTGCACGGTGAACCAGAAGAAATTAGAGCAGGTCAGACACCCAGCACTGTAGCACAATAAGATGGTTAAAATGGGCAGTGAATGTATAAGCATAAAGGAGCTTAGTGGTGCATATACTCATACATGGACACAGCCAGTTGGTTCATCTAGCTAACATCATATTTGATTTTATAAACAATTAAATGTGGAAACCTAGGCAGATAGTAGATTTTCTGTTCTCTCTTATGAAAACAATCATTATTTCACTTTTTATTTCACTCAAGGTCATTAGCTTCCAGACAGATAAGCAAAGTCAAGATGGTATCCTATCTGCTCTCCCATTTCTGGGACAGCAGAAATTCAAGGATTACTCAACTCTTTTTTTTGTATTAAAATTTAACTATAAAACATGACTCACTTATGAGTCATGTATTACTTTTTCAGTTCTAGTCCTCACAAGTTTGTACTGAAAGCAAAAAAAAGAAAAAGCAGAGAGTGATGGTAAAGAGGGGGACGGCAAGATTCCCAGGAAATTAAGACATAAGCAAGAGTGGCCTGTGGAGAGAGAGAGGCAGATGATGGAGAAAAGGGGATTGAGAATATGAAGAGGAGGGAGGCTCAAATCAAAACCACATGTAGGCTGAATCTCCAGTATTGTTCCCAACTAAAACCAGCTGGTCGCTCTTGGCTTATCCATCAAAATAAACATTCCCCCGATTGCCACGAGCTACACAAGCCTGTTAGTTATTAAAGTTTAGAGTTTTCTTACACCCTGCAGCCACACTTGCTCAATAAAAGCACACACAAACAAGCCTCCATAAATACGTATGCAAGAAACACTATAATTTTCAAAACAATCACAAGGTGCGATGAGATTATTCAATCATATACACATATTATATCCAGACATAGACATATGTTTGCTCCACATTATATATATTCAACCTGGGTTTATTGGCTCAAGGACAAAGCATTCTGAAACAATTACTTCAGGGCTATTGAAGATGAATCAGAGATTTGTTTTGCTCTTTGCTGGCGTCATGGCTGTGATTAAGGTTCTCATCAATTTACAAACCGCACTTCAAGTGCATCAAAGGTTTCCTTCTGCTGAAAATGTCAAAGGTCTATGTTCGGTAAGGACGCCAAGTGACCTGTTGCCAGTGAAGGGAGTGCTTCAAAAGTCAATCAGTGAGCGGCCGGTAGCTTTTGATTCGCAGGAACTCCACTGAGAGATAAGTGGGTAATTTATGAATAGTGGCAGCTACTTTCATGCCTTGTTTTATTTCTCTTAATGAGTTCTCTTGGTTCTAACACGCACTGCTTAAGAGGGCTGTGTTAGGCTGCTTCTAATTCACCAGTTCACTGAACAGTAACAGTCAAGATCCTTCTAGAAGCAAGTCCTACCACTCAGCACTTATTTGCAAAGGAAAGAGCCGTGCGTTTCATTTTAATGGACAACAAGACATAAATGCATTCAGACAAACATCTTTTTGAAAGTGATTTAAGAAGTTTGTTGTCTTTGCCCTAAATTTAAATATTTTTTCAAGAATGTATGTACTTCTACTATGCATTTGCAAAGTTGCTTGACAGTAAACTTACTCCCCCAAATCTTTACTATAAGTATTTTTGATGGCTACCACACAGTTTAAACGGTCATAAACCTTTGCTGTTCAGCTTGCAGTGCAACATCATGAATGGCTCACATGTTTTCTGGCTGCATACTTGCTTTAAAAATAGATCAAACACTAAGCTACAAGAATTTTGTCAAACTTTTGTAGGCATTTTACTGCAAATTAAAACAATGCATTTTCATCTGGAATTAACTAACAGAAGGACTGAATGTCCTGTCTCTAGAGTGGATCATTCTATACATTGTTATATGGAGGACATATATGGGATTCCAGCTGTAAATATGAGTCACTATGCATGCTGCTAGCATATCTGGTTACAAAATAAACACACCTTCATTCACAGTGAACCAGTCAAGTGCAACACACAGAATAACTCACATATATGGCTGTCATCACCAAGAGACTGTTCAAGAATGGATGCAGAAAGATAAAATAAAGGTGCACAGATTAGAGAATCATTATAGGCAAGCAGGTATGCAAGCTGCAAGCAAATAGGTAAGCATTATAGGCAAAACAAAAAGGGGAAAAGAGAGGAGGGAAGTTGCTCTTTTTGTGAAGCAGCAGAGAATAGTTATGCTGTTGTCTGTCTGACTCTTTTGCCACTGTCTATTGTCTTACTGTCCATGTGTTTCCTACCATCAAGCTCATATGTGTCAGACAGAGTTGTACTAACAGGACTGGGATTAACCCCTGCCAACAGACAAGAGCATAAAGACTGGAAGGTTTGGGTGGCCTTGAGCAGTAATGTGGTGTCCTTCCTCTTCAAACTCAATCCACACATTTGCACTGTGTCTGATTCTGTTTCAGCCTTTTACAGATGAAGATGGACTGAATAACATCGAGTGTGCATTTCTGTGTTTTCTGAACCGAACCTAGGGCCAGTTCTGTTGCGCCACTGAGCTGCTCCATATCCCCCAGCAGGCTTTGCTGTAACCAGTGCCAAGAAAAACAGCCCAGGCTTTAAACCTGGAGAGGCCATATCCTGAAGCCTCAAAGCTCTGTTCATGCGTGTGTGGCTGTTTGTGAGTGTTTTAGCAGGAAGCGATTGGATCAGCATGTAGATGAGTTTGAGTGAGCGTTCAGGCACCTATGTGCAGATGTGTTTGTGATGAAAACAAGATTGAATGCATGCAGGCACAATGGCATCAGAGTTAAAACACTTGTGTGCACATGTATTTACTTCCATAAATAGTCCGTGACAATTTTGCGCTCTTTTTTGTTGACGCGTTTTAACGAGAACTGTACGTTCCCGAGTTTAAGCCAGGTTAACGCAGAAAGGTCCAGAAGTGATTATGTCACAGTTAAACAGACAAACTGCATCGCATGATCAAGAAGCAGTAAAAATTCTCTAAGTTACATTTTTCCACTTAAATTTCTACATAGTAGATGCACAGTCAACACACTAGAAAGACAACCACTGTTTAGGTCTGTCTATGGAATGAGCTGCTCATTGTGCAATCATCAAAAAAAAACTGTGCTAAAAAAAATACTGTATAGTTAATTGCAACTCAGCAATTATCTTACTGAGTCAATGTATTCTGCAGCAATTGTATCTTTTGTCTGAAGGTCATAACTAGTTTAGAAACTTTAATACTGAGAGCAGAGCAATTTATCCTGCATAACAGATTCATACTCAGCTTGAATCCGTTAACACTTAACTGTTAAGCAACTTTACACCCTTTGTTCTATCGTATTAGTCTCTGCTGCCTGGAAGCAAAGAAAGAAATCTTGTAGATCCCCCTTATAATCACACCCATGAAACAAAAGGAAAGAAAAATTTGCCTGCTGAGATCTCCAAGAAGATTACTGAATTCTTCTGCATGACCAAACTAAAACTACAAGAAAATTTGACAAATGTGTGACTCTTTGATATCAAAGTTAACTTTGAAGTTAAAAGTCTTTTAGCTTTGTAAGAAAATACGTGTATAGATGTGGCATAACCTCAGCCCTCAGGGGTAGGTACTGAGAAGGAAAGGAAATCGAGCAGGGTGGCTGTAGCTCGGGTGGTATCGTGAGTTGGTACAATCCTCTGCCTCACCACGTATCAAAGTGTCCTTGAACATGACATTGAATCTCAAGTTGACGAGCATGTGTGCGGATGGGGAAGTGGGACATATATTGTAAAGCATTTATAGAGCTGCTAGGTGAAAAAGAGTGATGTAAGCGCAGGTCTTTTACTACCACAGAGATTCCCCATTGATTCCTTAACACAAACTGCTGACTGTTCTCTCTCTGGGACAAACTGTCTCCTACTCGCTTGTTGCTTTCCTGTTGCTTCAATAAAAGACCCAACAGTTTTACTCAGGATGCAGAGTTCACTGACAGATCTCTTGAGCTGTCTCTTTTCTCCCTTTAAGATTTCCACTCCAAACCAAATGAACTACCGTGTGGGAGTATATCAAATTCATACATCTGATGATTTTCTCAATGGCAGAAACATGCTTTCATCAGTAGGAGTATTTCTCTATTGCAAGCTCACTTCTGCAAATGAGCTCAGGGACTTTGGAAAGCCTGTGTTGTAAGATTTTAACAAAGTAGTGGGATTGTTTCCTGTAAGCTTCCTGCTGTACTTCAAAGGTAACTCTGGTTAGGGAAATATCTTAGATATAAACTGCAGCTGTGGAAGTGGACTTGACTCCCCACACACGCTACATCCCTCTGTGTGGCAGAAACTCCTGCAAACCTTTCATTCATTTACCTGACTGGAAGATTGATTATATCTATTTTGATATCAAAAGTGTTTTAAAACTGATTGAATAAATATGCAGAAGAAAATGGATGGATGGATTTATTATCCATAAAGAGATAGTATAAAGAAAATGGTAAAAAAAAAAAAAGTAATGGTCACTCATTAAAGGAATGCTCAATGTAGAACAAACGGCAACCATGCCACTTTAGTCTGTCCAGCAATAAAACTCTATTTGTAACACTAAGGATTTCACAGCAGATTACAGCTGCGCAAAGGAAATTTCACAATTCTTGATACCAAAATCAGTAGATGATAGATAATGAACTTTTTAACAAATGTAAATATGCCAGATTATAGCCTTTGGCTAATTTCCATCTGCAGACCCTCTGCCAGGTTGGTGTAACACAGAAGCAACACTGTATTTTGTAAGAATTACGCCGTGTTCCAGTTAACATGGAACTTGGATCTCGAGTAAATCAGTAAGTCAAAGTAAGTCAAAAATGCACAACAGTGGCAGCACAGACTAAAAGTTTACAGTTTTACAACCATTTATGTTCGGTGCCGCCATCTTGGATTGCCAACTGGTTTTGTTGGTCTGCTCCAACTTTCTGAATGGGAAAACAAAGTTGAGGGAGTGTGCCACAAAATAATTCTGTCTGATCTGATCTAATCTGACTCTGGCAATAAAAAAGATCACATGAAGTAATGTATTAAAATTTAAAATGCTTACTGATGTTAGCCAACATAATGTTGTTGTGGCTAACATGACAAATTATCCAAATTATAACATTCACTCTAACTATTAGCTTGATTAAGTTCATGCCAAACATCTGTACTGGATTTAAGTCTGGACTTGAGCACTCCAAAAACATCTTCTTTTTTTTTTAAGACGTGGACTTGCTGGTGGGTTTCTAATCATTGTCCTGCTGCTTAATCCATGTCCATGTCCTTGAGCTTCAGGATGTGAACTGATAGTCAGGCACTCTCCTTCAGGATTTTTTGGTAGAGAGCAGAATTCAGAGTTCCATCAGTTATTGCAAGTCACCCAGGTCCTGAAGCATCAAAGCAGCCCCAGACCTTTACACTGCCACCACCATGTTTGGGTGTTGACCATGATGTTCTCTTTATGAAATGCCATATGTGTTTTACACCAGACTTAACGAGACACAAATCTTTCAGAAAAGTCAACTTTTGTCTCATCAATCCAAAAGTCTTGAGGATTATCAAAACGTTTTTAGCAAATGTAAGAAAACCCTTTGTATACTTTTTGGTCAGCACTTTTCTTTGCCTTGGAACTCTCTTGACTATGCAATTTTTGAACAAGTGAGACCTGTAGCTTTTCAGATGTCATTTTGGCTTCTTTTATGACCTCCTGGATGAGTCGTTCATGTGCTATTGGAGTAACTTTGGTAGGCTGGCCACTCCTTGGAAGGTTCACCACACTTTCCAAGTTTTCTCCATTTGTGGCCTGTCATCATTTTTACTGGAGTCCCAAAGGGTTAGAACTAGCTTTGTAACCCTTTCCAGACTCGTAGATGTCAGTGGCATCTTGAGTTTCTTTAGATCGCGGCATGCTGTTGTGCTTTTTGAGATATTTTCACTTACTTCACTTTGTCAGTCAGTTTCTATTTAAGTGATTTCTTGATTCAACAGGTCTGGCAGTAATCAGGCCTGGGTGTGGCTGGTGAAACTGAACTAGGTAGGTTTGGATATATTTTTTCTCCTTAATGAATGAAATCATCTTTTTAAAAATGGCATTTCATATTTATTTGAGTTATCTTCGTTTGATGATATGTTTTTATGATTTATTTATTATTGGATTCAGAAATTAACAGCTTATTTTTCCTAATTTCCTCTAAGAAAGCTTGGATGTTGGGTTAGTTCTTAGCAGGACTACTCAAAAACCTATAGACAGTTACTTCTGTACTTTTCTGGCTGATTAAAATTAATATCAGATTAAATAACAGGCAAAATGTCCAGTTTTTCATATGTTCATATCAAAAAACATACGATGTTAAATTTTTTTCAAGACAATGTCCCAAACAAATGCGGAGCCAGACTTTTGATCTAGAGACTGGTGGAAAGGGGATTTTTCAGCCTTGGTGGGGGTATGTAGTCTTTGGCTGCTCTTGTTGATGTAGTGATGCTTTCATCACAACGCTGGCATGCTTTACAGAACGCGTGCTTCATAACCATAGTCAGATGGTACCCTTTGTAATGATGTCCTGAAGTTTTAACACAATAATGCCACATGGCGAGAAACATGACTAAACACCATCCTACATATGTGTTCAAAATCACAGTCAGATGCTGGTGCGCCCACCTTATCTTCCACTCCACATGTTGGGGTGATTAAATCTAATGGCCCTATTCTTATGTCACATTAATGAGCAAAGCAAACTAAGTGTTACCTTCTTCGGAGCCTCCCTCTAGAGAGCCAGAGTGTAACTGGCCTCAGGCTGTATGTGATAAAATACTTGTCAGCTAGGGAGTCAACATGATTTCATATGTTGTTTTATAGTCTTTTCTCCCTATCTTCATGTCAGCACACACACACATACACACACGGGGGGTAACCAGTTGTCTTGGACTTCCCAGCAGTGTGGTCCCAGTGGAGGTGTCAGCCAGTTAGGGGTCAGAACTGTGAGTGATATTGAGGCTTTGTTGGTGATATAGTTTGCCAAAGTGTGCTAATCACACAGAAACACTGCCTCATAGTGTAAACACACCTGCGTCCTGTCATGATGCCAACTCTACTCCTCCTCCTTATTTTCCCTAAATGTTCATCTCCCTCCTCACATTCTTCACTATCCATTATTCCACTTTTTATTAGTCCTTTTCTCTCATTCTGTTGATTTACTAAAGTTTTGTAAACTATACCAAAGTTATGTTACACTCACACAGAAATGCCTTTTATATGAACAGATTATTATACAGATCAGAGGTGAGAGTGTGAAGAGGAAAAAATATAAATATTGTTTGTAAATACTTCATAGGAGATATGGGGATGTGCTTGTTGGTGTTGAACTCTTCTTGTCATAGAAAGCTGGTATTAACTTGCTATGTACTCATCTCCTATGAGATCATCTGTTCACTGGGCACACAGTGTAATTATACACCATTATTCCTCCATCATGGTCTCTGCAGCATAGCTGTATCATGTAATAAGGACTGTAACAGATAAATGAAAAGGGCTTCCAAACATGAGATAAGATACTGTACCACAGGGAGGTCAGAGGTCCCAATGAGGGCCGAACAGAAACCCCAGGATGAGGTTGAGATGAGGTCAGGATAATTTGGACCGGACACACGATCCAGCTGGAGGTCAAAGGTAACCTGATCACTGTGTTGGGATAGCTAAATGGGGGTTTGTTTTTCTGTCTAATATATCTCATTTGTCACATTCACACAGTGTGGGTATTTTTAAGTAATGAGTCAATACAAAATGCAGTTTTTAAATGATTTCATTTATTAGGGGGAAAAACATTATGTAAGTCTTGCCTCACAGCAAGAAGGTCCTGAGTTCAATTCCACCATCAGGCCGGGGTCTTTCTGTGCAGAGTTTGCATGTTCTCCCCGTGTTTGTGTGGGTTCTGCCCGGATACTCCGGCTTCCTCCCACAGTCCAGAGACATGCAGTTAGTGGGGATAGGTTAATTGGAAACACTAAATTGCCCATAGGTGTGAATGTGGGAGTGAATGTGAGCATAAATGGTTGTCTCTGTCTATGTGTTAGCCCTGCAACAGACTGGCGACCTGTCCAGGGTGTAGCCTGCCTCTCGCCCTAAGACAGCTGGGACAGGCTCTGGCGCCCCCCGCAACCCTGAAGAGGATAAGCGGAAGTGAATGGATGGATGGATATCTTGTTAAATCATAAATTAACTGTGATTTACCACATTTTTTTTGGAAAGCTGAGTTCACTTTTGCTCAAGCCTGATTAATGTCAGACCTGCTGAAATAAGGAAATCACTTAAATAAAACCTGACTGAAAAAGTGAAGCAGGCTAAAAGATCTCAAAAAGCACCACATGATGCCACGATCTAAAGAAACTCAAGAACAGATGAGAAATGAATTCAATGACATCTGTCAGTCTGGAAAAAGCTACAAAGCCATTTCTAAGCCTTTGGGAGTCCACTGAACCACACTGAGAGCCATTATCCACAAATGGATAAAATCAGGAACAGCGGTAAACCTTCCCAGGAGTGGCTATTCTACCAAAAGCACTCAGAGTGCATCAACGATTTGTCCAGGAGAGCACAAAAGAAGCCAGAAAAACATCTAAAGAACTTCATCCCTCACTTAGCTCAGTTAAGATCAGTGCTCGTGATTCAACAATAAGAAAGAAACTGGGAAAAAATGTGAAAACCACTGCCGACCAAAAAGAACATAAAGGCTCGTCTGACATTTATTGATAAATATTTTGATGAACTTAAAGGCTTTTAGACAGATGAGACAAAAGTTGACCTTTCTTAAAGGTTTGTGTCCTTTTCCATCTCGCATTGAACTAACCTGGCATTTCATTAAAAAGAACATCATGCCAAAAGTCAAATCTTGTGGTGATACTGTGCTGGTCTGGGGCTACACTGAACCTTCATGACTTGGAGAACTGCTATAACTGATGGAACCATTAATCCTGCTCTCTACCAGAGAATCCTGAAAGAAAATGCCTGGCCATCAGTTCCTGCTCTCAGGTTTTGAAGTGGCCTAGACAAAGTCCAGACTTAAACCTGATTGAGATGCTTTGGCATAACCTTCAACTGGCCGTTCATGCAAACAAAAAAAAACAAAACAAAACAAAAAAACAAAACAAAAAACAAAACAAAAAAAACAACAACAACAAAAAAAAAAAACCTCCTGTGTGGCTGAGAAAAACAATTCAGCAATTCACCACGGTTTTAGAAACCGTGGGTTTTTTTGCGAGAGTGTCTCATGACAATGACGTAAGCGAGTGCGACGTTCGTGGCAACAGCTGTGCGAAGATCAACAATGGATAATATATCGAGTGCTGGAGAGCTTATGACCGTGCAGTGTTTAAAGCGTGGAAGTACTGACCTTACTTTGAGTTTGATTCCGTAAAAAGTGACAAAAACATTAGCGTCCGCTGTTCACTGCGTGGGAAGAAAACTTCCTAAACCCCTAAACTTCCGAGCAAGCACCGAGTACGCTACCACGGAATGGGAAATTCACAGAGAAACTCGCGGATTCTTCCACTGACCGCTGCGGCACACCTGCACCAGGGCAAACATCCACCTGCCCCACTCCTGCTATACAGGTGAAAATAGAGCAACAGGACCGCTGAGTCTTTGATTTTATTTATTTTCTGCTGTGTTTCACTTGCATTTATTTGAAAGAGTGAGTGTAAACACAAAAACCTATTTTATTTTATATGCTGGAATGTGCAGAAAATAGGTTTAAATGTTAAACAAATTTCTTCCAGTCAGAGAATGTTGCATATAATTTAATTTTTGCTTGATGCATAAAGTTAAAAGATTAAAACTAATAAAACTAGTTTTAAAAAGAGACTTTTTCATTTGATTACATTTTGTATGATGGATTATGCAGAAAAAGTAGAATTGGGCTGAAAGATCTATTGCTTTATTACCTATTCAGGTTGTAAATCATGTTTTAAAAAAGTAACTAAGTAACTAATTACCTTTGAAAATAAGTAATCAGTGAAGTAACAGGATTACTTTTGGGGGGAAGTAATCAGTAATTAGTTACTGATTACTTTTTTCAAGTAACTTGACCAACACTGCTTATCAGAAACACTTACATTTTATTTCATTCCACAACCAGTTAGGGGGCAGTTACTTTTTCACATAGGGCTATGTAGGTTTGGAAAGGTTTTATCCCTTAATAAATCAAACTATTACTTGAAAACTGCATTTTGTATTTTTCTCAGGTTATGTTTGTCTAATTCTTGAAATTTTATTGATGGTCTGAAACATGTAAGTGTGACAAATGTGGAATAACCAGAAATCAGGAAGAAGGCAAATACTTTTTTTTTTTACAGCACTGTGTCTGTGCAGACAACACAAAAGGTTGACAAGTGAATAAGCTCCATCATCTGGCTCATTTCTAACCTCCTCAATTTCTTTCTAAAATGGGTGTAGTTGAAACTTCACTTTTAAAAAGTTATACATTAGGCTATGAGTGAAATGACGGGATTCAAAGGTCTAGATTATATGCAGATAAAGATTATGCAGATTATATGCAGATTATATGCAGACGGCCACATGTGCCCTTTTGTTATTTTGCTAAGTTTGTGTGGCTCCATTGTGTCAATACAAACACATTCATCATTATTATTACAGGATCTTGAAACATTTCTGAACTCCAATGACAACCTTCTGAATATGCCAAGTTAGTGATCTAGTGCTGCGGTGCTGTCATTAGCTCTTACACAAGAAGTGATGGATTGAAGTGACCTTGGGATTGAGTCTCCATAAACCTGCTGAGTAGGGTTGAATTACATTTGTAATACAGACAAAAGACAAAAAAAATAACACACATGTGCTCTTGGAAAGGTTACACAAGTTACGTAAGCTAATAAATACAGAAATAGTGCTTTCTTTATGAGATCATTCTGACAAGAACTAATCCACACAATGAGATCTAGATAACCAGGAACATCCCTCAGTTATTGTTGCATGGAAAAAAGCTCATCCAAACTTTTCCAACAAAGGCACATAATAGCATGTACATTATTTTTTTAGCCAGTATATAGTTAAATCAAGAACAAAACCTTTTAAGTTGTGAAATTATTTAAATAATTCTTATTCCCTTTTCCAGTCATGTTTGTTTAGTGATATTATCAGGTAGTCCATGTGGTTGCCTGCATTTGTGAGTTATTATCATTGGAAATTACAGGAGGGGGGACATTGTTGCTGTGATGGCATCAGCCGCACATGGGTAAAATCAGTCCATACATTCACCTCATTAGTTTCGTTTGCAGTTATTTCAGTAATATGTCTTCACTTAAACCTAACTGTGATATTATGAAGTACGCACATAATAGTATTGTGTGGTTTTTAAAAAATGTTTTCTGTTATACTAATTATGTTTCTGTTTCTTTGAATTACCTGGTTTGGGGAGGTGGCTGTTTCCTGTCTGGGCAAAAGGTGTGGTCAAGGGCTGAGGACTTTGAAAACACAATGCCTGCTCAGCAGCAGACCAACCAAGTGCTTGTCAGAAATGGGAGTGTTTTAGGTTTAGTTATTTTGTGCTTAATTAGTATTGGTTTTGGTTTTGTTTCCCCCTATTGTGTGTAAATGGTTTGGCTAATAAAGTTTACCCTCCTGTGTCTTTATTTTTTAGGTCAGTTTGTGAGTTAAGTTGTGTCTACTTTTTGGTTAAATTTCTGGAAGTTCGTAGAGTTATATTTAGTTGACCTCTTTTATCAGCCCGCTAATTATATTTTGGACTTTATCTTTTTAAACTTTTTGGGGGGTTAAAGTTTTTGAAAGCCCATTTTAAAAACATTTTCCCTGTGTCCTCTATGCCTTTGCTGCTTGGTCCCTCACATTTGCCCACTCCAGGATTAAACACTCATTGCCAAATGTTTAGTCACCAGGGAGGTGACGTCATGATACGTACTGTTGCAACATTTCCACGAATCAACACTCTAATGCCCTCAGTGGGAGATCTCTTATCAGTTGATGATAGGAAAGGATGAGTAATATATATACATGCTGGCTAATTGAGTAGGATCAATCAAAATAGTGGCCTACCCTGGAGCCTGGAATAACTTCTGTAAGATCCACTGTGTGTGTTTCTGTTATGTAGCTGCCTCTCCACTCTCTTCGCCTGCCTCACGTCTGACCTATGATAATGATCCATCTATGCCTCACCTCTGACCCCACAAATTTAAACCAGGTGTATGCAATGTGAGCGCTGAGGGGAAGCATGGTGGTGTTTGTGTGCATGGAGGATTCCTGCCTATGTTGAGTGACAGCGCTGAACTGCTGCTGGTACCAAAGGGCTGAGGTAGGAGTGCAAAGCTTGAAAAGAGGAGGGGAGACTTCCACTTTTCTCTTCTCTGTTTTTCCCAACTTTTACTAAAGAGTGAAAAAAAAGAACATATTTTACCAGCATTTAGAAAATTAAAGTAACAGATAGCAGACTGTGTTTAAACTCTTTCACCAGTATTTCAGTGGTTCTGGATGTACACACAAAAAAAGGCCAGATGCCTTGCACAGGGTTATAATTTCCAGGGTTCAGGTGCTGGTCTCGCCCTCTTTGACACACGGGGCACCAGGTAAACAACCTGCTGATAGGAAATCCTGTCTGTCAAACACCAGCAAGGCAGTGACGTCAGACTCCTGACCCCAGAGTCACAGCTTCCCCCCCTCCACCCAAAACAACATGAAGAACTGTCCTGTCCCACCCCACTCCACCCCAACACACACACACACACACACACACACACACACACACACACACACACACACACACACACACACACACACACACACACACACACTCACACACACACTACAAATATGAGGCATTTGATGGAGGTGCTTGTAAAATAGAAGATTCCAGCTGCTTTCTAGAGCTATGAATATAGATCTTACTTGACAGGATTAATGATACGCTGGTGTTGGCAAACTAATTAAATCCAGTTGAAATCAATAATTAATGACAGTGACAGTGTAATGAAAAGACATTACAGTAATAAACAGATAAAGCCAATGAATCTCTATAAGCCAGCATTTGATGACACCAAAAGGAACAAAAGGAAACCTCTGACAGAATTGTACTTAGGGAGTCTGATTGGGGAGGGGACAGCAAAGAAAGAAAATTAAATCATAGAGAGACAATAAATAGTATAACATTAATCTGCAGAGATTTCAACAGAACAGTACTGGAAGAGAGAGCATAGAACTGTAAAACCACCAGAGAGCTGTGAGATAAGGTTAACGACTTGTTCGATCATGCCAAAAACAGAGTGATAAAAGAGTACAAGTGAAGAGAGTAGAGAATAGGTGCTACAGAGAGCACAAGCAATATAATCACATGAATTATTCCAAATGCAGTTTTTCATTATTATTAGCACTGTATAAAAAAATAAATAACTAATATTGAAAAATAGTGGTCGTTTCGGCTCAGCACCTGGGCTGAAATACCACAGAGAGTAAAAGATCTGGATGAACAGATCCCATAAGATGACTTAGTTTCTTCCTTCTTCCGCAAAGATTATTTTCAAGTAACGACTTGTCTGCCAAACCTGACACTATTTTCCTTATCCCTGGACATGAACCACAATCTGTGATCTGGCAAGTCCTCCTTCCAAGTCTCAGTCTCATAACAGATTTTAAAACAATGACAGCAGAGTTTTCAAACAATTTTCTATCAGCCCCACTGCCTGAAAGTGTGTAATAAGAGTAGAGGGTGCTATACTAAGACACTCAGGTGAAATGCTGAACTAAGAGTATGCTCCATGTTGCTGGAGTCTCCTGGTTGTGTTTCGCCCTCTGAAGCACAATGACTACCAGAACCTGGCAAACATTATAAGAGTGAGAAAAAGCTGTTAACGCATGTTTCTGTTGTTAAGTCATTAGTCAGTCTTTCGTTGGCCAGGAAGGATCAAAGCCCAGGGGCCCTCTGTATTTATGAGAGTTGGGGTGTATGGTAGCCAATTGCTAGCTTTATGTGTGGCTGTGTTTATGTGCAAATAGGTTGTGTGTGTTTTTGTGTATATCTGGGTTCTTGCCTGGAGTTATCATACTGCTGTGGATGGAGGGGCTGGAGTCAGTGCTGCCACAGGATGCTATTTTCTCCAAAGGCTTGTATTAGTGCTGAAGTACTGATGTGCTCTGATCCACAGCCAGGCAAACAAAAACTGTGTGTATGTGAGGTGTGTGACAATGCCTGTGTGTGCTGGCCTTGCTTTTTGAAATGTGTTTAGTTTGGACTGACAAGTAAAACAGCAGATTGCCAGGGAATGAAACACTCCTATCTGGCTAGAAGAGGCCTAGTGGGGGTCTCAAGTAACTGATCTGAGTGCAGTGGGTGGTAGTAAATGGTTTGATCAAGAGGTCAGTTCGCTGGCTGGGGTTCTTTAGGGCCCAAACCGTGAGATTCGGTATTGTTTCAAATGCCAAGTGAAGCACAGCCTCAATGATGTGTCAAATTGGCTTTCTGAACTGATCTTCAAACAACAAACACACACAGAATAAACACACTTATTTCCTCTTCTCTCCTTTCCCTTTATCTGCACTCAAAGCCCCTGAGGGCTCTCTTCAAAGCAGACTTCTGCTGGTTCAACTCAAAAAGACTCCACACAGCAAAAGTGTTCTCCTTTCAGTCCGCCTTCCACTTCCCTTAATTTTCATTTTACCTCTGTCTGTTTCCCTACTGTCTGTGTCCCTCCTCATTTCCTCTCATCCCTGGTAGCAGACCATATGGTATTCTCATTCTGTATTCAATGTGATAGTTGGTTGTGGGACTGTCACTCGGTTTTGAAGCGGACATCCGTATTAAGAGCAAAATCTGGTGCCTCCCTGGCTCCTACCGCTCTCTTTGACAGAGCAGATCTGTGATACCGGAAAACAAACTCACAAGCCTGCAACTCGAGCAGTGGACTGTGATGTCCTTTAATAAGCTGAGTGGGAGGTCAACTTAGAGTGGGTAGAAAGCAAGATGTTTTGAAATGACTTGAAGTGGTAAGAGGAAGGGACAAAGGATAGAGGCGATCAAGAAACAGAAGTTACAATATCTTTAAGTATTGACTATTCTGCATGACTTCTTTTTCCATTTATTTTTGTTGTCATTTTAAAGGCAGAAAAATACATGTACATTTTTCATTGTCAACATATTCTGCATATACTTCCAACTTCTAAGAAAATGCAAATCTACAAAGATGAAGTGTTCGTTTGAGTTGAATGAACGATTTTCCAGCAAACAGCACAGAGTATTTCACAGTGTAGGACAATCAACAGCAAAATGCAACCATAAATATAAATCAATCGTGACTTTTCTCTTTTTCAGGCAAAGGCGGAAGCAGCATAACATTATGGTGCTGTAAAACATCTTAACATGGAGGCCCTGCTGGATGGTTGGGTCAACAAGGTGACACTGACAATGAAAACTGTATCCTGTGTCTTAAAACATCACTCAGCATAGATAGCTGGGGTAAGCAACATGTCTTTAGCGTCATTGGACAAAAGAGATCCATAAAACCTATCAGCATTTTGTAATTTAAGTGGTCTGAGAAGGAGACTATTGCACATCCCCTGGTCTCTATTTCCAGACATTGGAAATAGAAATGGATTTGGATCTTCTCAAAATAGATCAGATGAGTAGTATTTGTATTATAAGGAGTGAAAAAGACATTTTGGTGCAACAAATTTAGCAGAGAACCTTTCCCCTGGAAAGCTATGTTTGATGGGGGCATGAATTGTGGGAAGTGAAAAGAGCTCTACGGTGGCCCTGAGAGGCCAAACGGACTGCAACTTAAGAAAACACCAGTAATAAGAAAAACGCTGCAAAAGCACACAAAACACAACGGAAATAGGAAAAATGACAACCGAAATAGGAAAAAACAAAACAGAAATAGGAAAAAACACAAGGGAAGTGTTTCTGGGGAGACAATAACCCAACGGACCAGTTGCAGGAACCCAAAACATGGTAGGCGTGTTTTATCATGATTCATATAATACTGATGACAGATTATTAGGCTAATAGTTAGGCTAACACACTTAACTTTCATCTTTTCTTTCCTCACAAAACCGATAGATCCTTCACTTCTTTTAAGTGTCTCCCAGCGCAATTCTTAGCATATTAGCTGTGTCCAAATTCATGGGCTGCATCCTCCTGAGGCCGCATTTGTAGGCCGATTACGTCACAGCGACGCGCCGAAGGCTGTCCAAATTCGTAGACTCCTCCGAATGCAGCCGGCAAATGCGTCCTCCTTTTCCCCAAATTTGAAGGATGGGTCGGGTGTGTCCTTCGTGGCCCACCATATCCCAGAATTCATAGCGCGGCCCAGCCAAACTCCAGTTTCCGGCAATGGCGGCCGCTACTAAGTTTTAAAATTACTCTTATTAATCTTTCTGGGTCACAAAATAAACTTTTAACATATTTCAGGTGAGAATGTGGGTGTGTAAACTTCAAATATCTGCTCAGGTTATCAAGACATCGCATATTTGCAAAAGTGCTTCGAAGTTTTCGGAGGCGTCAGCCGAGAGCTCGAGGGTCACTGAAGCCGCCGAGAACGGCACAACTCCCGGCACATCATTTTCAGATCACCGCGGACTTTTGCTACTCAGGTTATAACGTAATATATAAGTCACTTAGACAACCTAAAAATGTTATTGTTTGGCTTTTTTCAGTGTTTTATTTGTTCGTGAGTAAATCGGTTTGGCTGAGATTAAAGTTATTAGATTAGATCAGATAAAATAAAACTTTATTAATCCCTAGGGTGGTTTTCACACAGCTGAATACACGTCAAACAGAAAAGTGATTAAACAGAAGTGTGAGATGGTCGAGAATTTACGCCAGTGTCCTGTTATATTTTAGATAGCAAGGAGCAGACGGCTGAGTTTATTAAACTCCACCGAATCAGAAGGCTAGACCGTCCAATTCCACGGCTGTTTGCTTCCGGCCTACCCGACCTTCTGAGGACCCGGCCCACGTAGGCCGTGAAGGCCGGGTCCTCAGGAGGATGCAGCCCATGAATTTGGACATGACCATTTTAGTTCCTGCAACTGGTCCGTCGGGTTACTGTCTCCCCAGAAACACTTCCCTTGTGCTTTTGGAAATCTGTTTTTTCCTATTTCCGTTGTCGTTTTTCCTATTTCCGTTGTGTTTTGTGTGCTTTTGCAGCGTTTTTCTTCTTGCTGGTGTTTTCTTAAGTTGCAGTCCGTTTGGCCTCTCAGGGCCACCGTAGTATTCCACACCAAAAGCACATATTTTGCTTTTTAGGTAAATACATGTTTGGCTAGCTCTATTTGCCTACTGGTTGCTGAGCATATAGAGTAAAAGGTTAAAGATGCTTGAAAAGCTCTGCAGAATTCAGAAAATCGCAGCCCGGTAAACAGTGGCAGTTAAAGACGGACTCAAATGAATTGCTAATAGACAATTAATCCTAATCAAAGCATAACAAGCTATAATATGTACATACATACAAATTCATAAGATCCATATTCAAGGGGTTCTTATAATCTTCATGTCCTCTTCCCTGTGAAGCTGCAGTCCCTCTGGGGAGGGTAGGAGACGGAATTGCTTCATCCATGCCAGACTGGTCCCCTGAGGTCCGCTTATCAGCGCCGCCAGCCTGATGCATCCTAACCACTACAGATTCTTATTGTTGTAGTACTACAAAAAGAGATGCTTTGGAAGTGTTGGAAGACTGGAAGTGACAAATTTACCTGGACAAGTGCCACTTTCCACTGAAGAGAAACACATGTGTTCCTCTCTCTGACTTCAAATACATGTGTGTGTTTTTGTGTATTTTCAGTACTTGTGGGAGGGCTCAGTCTCTTAAAATGTGACCAGCTTTAACTGATGAAATCCCACGGCAATTTAATACAGCTTCACTCTGCTGTTGCTGCAACACCTCAACATAGGCATGGGGGGCCCAAAGAGACCATTACATCATATCTGTCCAAATTAAATGAACAGTTGCTAAAAGGTCTCAAGAGACACTTGGAGTCCAATGCTGTGGTCAGGACCAGAGGTTACCCTGTGTAAAGATGAATCATCCGAGGTGCGAGGTACAAAATGTTTAAAAGCATGTATGCCATTCTAAATAAAGGCTGTAGGGATATTCAGGTCCCTGGTGTCTAAATCTTGAATGTAGATCCTTGACTGTACATAAGTAGAAACCAAAGAGGAAGATACACACCCTTCAGCATCCTCATCTGCATCTCAACAGTTCCTGTTTTTGGGACCAACTATATGCGGTACAGCGAATGTAGAAGCACAAGCACATACACGCAAAACTGCCAAGCGAAGGAGGAAGGAGGGCTGTTGAGATTCTTTAAACAAAAAGACATTTTTAGAAAGGTCCTCTTGAGTGGGGAAACAAAGAAGGGAAGTGACATGATGTTGCACAGGAGGGAATGTGAGGGTCACCGGTGGCATAATGGACACACCTATGGAATGGTCTCATACATAAACAATCTTATTTTAACACACACACACACACACAACAAGGTTCTTTGAGCTGCTCTCAAAATAGCCGTTTCCTTGTCTTCCTACTTATTTGCTGATATTAGAATCATAAGGATGTTTGGTATCTACTTTGTCTTTCCTTCAGAATAATCTACCAGAAATCCACTGTGGTTTATCAAAGGATGTTTTGATTATCTGCCATGATCCACCTGGAAACCTGTGATAATAGATGAGATAACATGCTAGGAATATTTCTGTCCTAGCTACTTAAATAGTTAAATGTATTGCAGTGGAAATGGCTTGATTGTTGGCAGATATTAACCTGGAAATTATTACAATCCACATGTGCCACATGCTCATTACAACATATTTCTCTCCAATGGGATACTGTTGTGTTTACAGGAAGTGTTTATCAAACAACAAACCCACTTTTTCATCATCTAAACATAGATCTCGGCTACACGAATGGCCAACAGAATAAAACACAGTAAAAATAAACTGTCCAAAAATATAACTTTGAAAATCTTTATGTAAATGTGAAGTTTTTGACATATTTGGAAACATTTGCGCCTCTTTGAAACTTCCATAATTGTCCACCAGTATGTATCATTGGCTTGATTTCAAACCACTCTTTCATGTGGAGTGCATTCAAATGTGATGTGTTTGAGAGTTTTATTGCATGTAATGCCTGTTTAAAATCCACCTGCAACAGTTCAGCTTGATTTAAAGCTCTTTTTGAGCAATCCCTTTGTTTGCACAATCTAGTTATATACTTCCATTTCAGCTTCAACATTACCTTTGAGAACTCTTTGATATGATGCAGCAATCGTAGTTGGATTAATGACTACAAGCTGCCCCATCCCTCCGGCAGTGAAGCAACCCCAAACTATAACATTTCTTCTACAATACTTTGCTGTTGGTATGGGATTTTTCCCCTAAAAAACTCTCTTTGATTTGTACCAAACTGTGGCCATACAACTCTGTCTTTGATTCATCTGTCTGGTGCACATTATTCCAAGAGCTCTTTAAGTTCATGTCCATTGCCAAACTTTGTTGTCACTCTAATGTTCTTTTAGGATAAGATTTTTTTGGGGTATGTCAACGGGTTACATAATACAGTCTTTTCCTGTCACTTCCAGAGAAAGTCCAGCTCATTGGCTGTAATATTCTCAATCTTCAACTCCTTTTTCCAAATTTATTGATTTGGTACTTAATTTCGGGGTTTCTTTGCTTTTTCAATTGGACTGACACATTGTTTTTACCGATTTAAATGATGAAAACAACTATATAGTGTGAGCTTGATTTATTTAAGTATATCGCCTTTAATAAAAAGGTATCAGTTGTTGTTCTTGTTCAAATCATTAGCTTCCAAGGGGCTTACATTTTCTTGTGATAGTTTGTTTACTCTAAACAAAACTTAAGGAACAGTCTGACACTTCCTGAAAAATGCCTATTTGCTTTCTTTTTCACACAGAGCCAGGACTGTTACAGAGGTAGCAAGTAAACAAGCAATCTTACGAGGACAAAGAAGCATATGCATATGTCTGCCTGAATTTTCTTTTAAGTCAGACAGAAAGTTGTGTAAAGTTCTAAACCTATCCTTGAACGGGTGATGTGGAAATACAGAAAGGCCTAGAGAGGCTGGTCTCTCTCTTTCTCTCATTTGTGAAGACACACATAAACACACACATACACACAGCTCACACATCTGTTATAGGTTAGATCTGTTACAGAGAGTATGAATCTCAAAACCAGTGGGGGTAAAGCCATCAATCATACCTCCCTCTTGCTTTTTCTCTCTCTCTTCGTGACACTTGAGGCAACAATAGGGGAAAAATTTGTGTTTATTGTAACGTTAAAGGTAAAGCCTTTTTATACTCAAACTAGAAAGAACAGAGGAAATACAGGCAGTTTGGCTGTATATATCAACGTTTAGGTGGTTATTGTCTGTTATCGTGATAATAACTTGTGGTAAGCTAGATTCTAGATGGGGGGTAAATAAGGAGATTCAGTTACATGTGATTTGCAAAGGCCGATTTAACTGCTTCAGAATGAAACGTGTTGGTTGTTGCACAGCCGCACAAACGTTCAAAGCTAATAGTATTTTCTCACAGATCCAGATGTAAGGCCTAACTCTTCCTAGCTGAATGTGGTGAGCAGTTTCCCCATGTACTCACAGTCTCTGATAGGATAATGGGGATTTGGGGGCAATAAACAAAGGAACCAAGAAACCACACTTCAAAAACACAGTCACATTATACTGCCATGTGACATGTTAAACAAAGCCTCTTAAATAACTGGAGTAACTTGATGATGGTAAGATTGCTGTGGCTGTTCCCTAGAACAGGCCTTGTTTGAATATCATGTATTAATAGCTATATCTGTTATTTTTTATGTCAGTCTGTTAAACACAGATTAGCGATGATATTTAGATTAGAGCTGTTATGACACTGACGATTTAAGGGAGACAGTACTCACACACAGGCTGATTGTTTTGTGTCACATGATGTCTCAAAACTTTTTAAAATCCATTAGGAAAGTGGGAGAGGCAGACCAGGAAGAAACCACCTGATTTTTTTGGCAGACTAGTATCAACTCCACCGTGACCTTAGCACACAGTTACTGTAGCACCACCTGCTACAGAACTACACACACAGCAGAACTGACCAGGTAGCCCAGCTGAGCCAGGTACAGTTATGTTTTTTGTTCTCTGAGAAATTAAGGTAAATATTATTGCAGCCTGATACCTTTAACTCTGCTCTGTTGGTGCACTTAGCATGGACAAATGGCCAAAGCTAATTCAAACAGAGTGGTGAGAGATGAGTGATCAGTGTAGTTTCAGATGATTGGTGCATATAATTTAAACAAATTATGTTCTGGTAATAATAATAATAAGGGTAAGATCTAATTTAACTGCTTAATTATTTGATTTTTTACCTTAAAGTACATATTTCAAAAGGCCTCTCGTCACAGCCTCTGTGTTTTTGTACACTTTGTCCACCGGCCTTCTCTCTCAGTTACTGCTCATGTTCCTCATAAGAAACGGGAAATAAAAGCATGTCTAATTCAATGTTCTGTTGAATTTATCTCACACACTGCTTGCATGCACTCATAGTTAACACAAAACAGAACGTTTTTTGTCCTCTGTGACTGTCTTGGTTTCTCAGATGTAAATAAATCTTCTTTTTACTTTTTTTTTTAAGGGAAAGAAAAATAAGCTCTACACACCAGGAAATATTTTGATATTTGAAGGGATATTTGATGAAAAACAAACAAGATTTTAACATGATTTTCAACTATCTGGAACCAGTACTTAATAAAGTGTAGAGACAATGGCGACAGAACCACCTTTGATTTTAAGCCTTTAAATATAGTCTGCTTGGATTTATATATTGTTGTTTCTAGTCTTACTGACTACTCAAAGTCCCCTTTTAACCATACCTTCATACAGTGCTTCATTCCATAGCCTACAAACACTTTGTCTACCTCAGTATTATATCACCGGTTGACCTAACATGTATGTCTTTGAACTGTTGGAAGAAGCTGGTGTGCACAAGCAAGCCCATGCTGGCACAGGGAGAGCATCACGCTCAAGAGCCGGGCAGCTTCTTGCAGTGAAGCAACACTGATAAACAGTCTACCAGTGTGCCAGCCACTTATCTATGCAATCGTGAAATTCAATGAAAATAGCAGGAGTAACTGGGTCTCTTAAGCCTTGACCTTAAATTCTGTGAATAATCTCAGATCTGAGGGCCAAAGGCTTTTCACTGCAGTGAGAGAAGACAACAATAATAAACAGAAGAAAATGGATGAAGAGAATGATCAGAAATGATGGTATAATATTGCATGACAAAACAAAATAAAAACAAAATAAGGCAATTTCATTGAAGTAACCATGATTCATATAATCCAGGGAGTTAAATCTTTTTCAAGTCATTAATAACTTGAAGGAAACTCTCTTAACACTCTAAATGCTGGACTGAAATTTACCTTTTGAAGATTTTGACTGAATGACAACCAGTTGGCCTTGGACAGAATTGATGGAGCATGATTACGAAGCTCACAGCCACGACTCTGAATGGGATGCCACATATCAGTGATATTGATGAGGAAACAGAAAAAAATATTAATTTCACAGCTGTACAAGCTAAAGCTCTTTCTGAAGTCTATGTATGGCACAAAGCCGGTTTTCTGCTTTGGCCTCTCTGCAGTCACTTCACACTGTGGTATGTATGCGATTTGTTACCCATTTGATTTGAGAGCTGGGAAACTGGGTCAGATCAGATCAAATCTGGTTAACGGTTGCACAAAGGTTGATGTAGATTAAGTATGTGCAAAATAAGTCCTGCTTATACTGTAATGGATACGTTTTATTATGTGCCTGTGCTGGACAGAAAGAGCAGCAGGTCTTTGCGTGGAAGTTATTTTCTGGTTCCAAATGTCTCATTTTGGGACAGCCTGTAGCACTCCACTAACAAGATGAGTCAACAATGTCCTTTTATGGCTTTTGGACACTTATTACTCATTTGGATGAGCTAATGCACACATGCTGAAAGCAAAACACGCACACACAAAAGCCCTTTTGGAGAAACTTTTACACTGTGAACTATTGACGTTGTAATTTGGATAAACAGGATGAGACTTGTTAAAGAAAGCCACTGTTTGCCATAAACCCCCTTTATTACTCAACCACGGTGGTCTTAGATGTCTCAGTCAATATAATGATGCAAAGGCTATAACAACAAGCACAAACTGACATTTTTTATGTGACGGGCATTTTCACGAGATTTACAGTAAGTTAGAACCCCAAGTCACTTTTTAGATTAAAAAAGAACAATAATGACATAATTGTAAAACTGAGACGTGTTAATAAACAGTTTCCTGTCTAAACCCTTTCAATTTTATATTGATGTTTCTTACTGAACCGTTGTCTGTCACTTGATGCTAAACACAAATGGGCAGTAAGTCTTTCCTACAAATTGTCCAGCTAAAAATTAAGAAGGTGGGAATGGTAAGGCTGCACCAAAACAGTATAGGTGAATCATAAGGGTCCACAGAGCTTAGAGGAACTGAATTAGGGCATAATTATTTATAGATTAATCACTCTGATTAACACTATTTTAGATTATATGTAGTCATTTGACCCATAGTTGGTACAAAATACCAGTCTGTGGAATTGCATGTGCTTTTCTAGTGGTGAATGAAATTGTTTCAAATTCTTTTACAGGGTGCAAAGATTGTGATAAGAATGTATAATGTCATAATACAAAAGATTGACATGTTTTGTGTATCAAATGCCACCCTGCTATGACTGTGTGAGCTTCGTGCAAATGACAGAAAATGACAGAAAAACACTGTGCTGCCAAAGAGTTTGAGCAGTGCTTTAAAGGCGCTCAATCAATTTAGACATGGTGACAAACACAGTGAGCATGAAAGGAAGACTCTTCATAGAAAGTCAAAACAGGAACACAAACAACGTCAGTGCACCAGGACTGAACTAACATCACATTTTGAGCAGGATTAAACCAAACTGTCCTCAGGTGGTGTTAGTTATGACGCCCTGCAGGGAAAAGATTCTCTCGGTCCTCCTTTCAATGCTGCCAGGAGCAATGCGCAATCTGACGCCAGAAACAGATTCTGACACCATGAGTCTCCTACCTACTGAGAACAGCTGGGTTTTGCCTCGCATTCAAAACAACGTTGCAGCTATGGTTTTGTGCAACAGTCGCATCTGGTGTCATTTTAGATTTGCAATAATGGAAGGATAGCGTGGACATTTTTGGTATAATCAGAATGGATTGCATTTGTCTAGCATTGGTTGGTGTGTTTTCAAGAACTACATACCTGACAGACACTGGCTTTTGGAGTTGAATTTTAGTGAGGTCAGATGTGACATGTGTAGGTTTTGTGTGTTTTTTTCCCTTTGCATTCTCACATGTGCACATTATATGACAAAGGTGTGAGCAGCAGAAGTAGGTGAATGATTGCAATGCCAAACGTTGACCTCATGTGGCTTTTCATGCCCTTCTGGTAGAAAGTTTTTGAAGTTTGACTCAGTCCCTCACATCTCACATGTGGCTTGTATTTGCACCCAAATACCTCCCAGATCTGTTGGCTTCTTTGAAATGAATGTTAACATAAAACTCTTTATCTTCAGCTAGTTGGCTGACTTTAAAGTGTCTGCTTTACAGCAGCATAGAAGGGTATTTAAACGCTTTGCAGTGCAGTTATGGGGGGCTGTTTATCTCATCACAGTGTGCGTGTGAAAGTAAGCAAAAGCCAAAGGGATAAAGTTAAATTTCTCAATACTAGTACATTTGTTGACACTGCCCAATTAAGCGAAATGCTAACTTTGAGCAAAGCCTAAAAACAAAGAGCAAATGTGGTTTGAAAATGACTTTCTGAGTGTCCTTGTTCACTCTCATTCATGAACACAGGCAACATTTCCCAAACTTTGTGCTTGCTTGTCAGTTACACAACACTGTGGTGTGGCATCCTGCCCTGTTATTGTTAACTTGCCCAATCTCCTCTTGGAGAGAACAGCGCCTTTGCTTCAGCTGATGATGGACATATGTTTGATGCTTTCTCAGGCACATTTCTGGGAATTTCTCGAGATCTTTCAGATTGAGGCCATATCGTTTCAGAAGATATGAATTTGAACAATTCCAGTTTTGTGTAACCAATATTTTAAATGGATCAAATCTTACTAATATGTAATTCAATCAAAATCCTTCTATGTTTCTTTTCTATTGATATATAGGTTGCATATATTAAGACATCTGTAATGCATTGTTTTAGCCCTGCATGCTGGAAAAGCTATGAGGTTTGCAAGATCAATTTTAGAGCATATTTTTTAGAGGACTTATTGTCTGCACCATGTCCCCTGCTGTCTGTGGTGTATTACAACTCTGGGAATCGGCATTTACATTGTGGATGGGAATCACAAAAGAGAAGGGGAATGAAAAGAGATGTTTTCTTGTGAAAAAAATTAAAAGCATGTGTTTTGCTGTTACAATAATCTAATAAAGTATGAGTTAGCCCATCACAGCATGTAGTAAAAGATACTCACTCTGGACCTGTATGGAGTAAAATTCTGATCAAAACACATGACTGAGTTATTGAGTAACACTGTAAATATAAGAGGGTCACCTAACGCAAACAGCAATGGGTGTCAAGATAATTTCATGTCTAAAATCAGCAATTAAATGATGAGTTTGACATTTGATAAAATATAATGCTGATAGTTAGATGAGAAGATTAATATTACTGACAAGTATTTACAATTAATATGAAGCTATAACCAGTATCAGTTCAGCTTTACATAAAGAATGGAAGTAGGGGAAAGAGCAAACCTGGCTCTGTATTAAAAAAACAAAAACACTATTATTCACTATAATCAAAAGAAGATTGTTATCTCCATCTGCAATGATTTATATTTGGTTGCATGGTTCTGTTCTAGAGCCTTGCAGTCCTAAAAGCCTCATCCCTCACCAGAGGCATACAGTGAGTAGCAAGACCCAAAAAGAAGACAGACGATGACATAATGAAAAAAAGAAGCTAAAATTAAGATGGGTTGCAAAGTGGCTTGCAGTTGTGCAGCCACTGTGTTCTGACTAGAACATCATTCAATCATCCATCCTTCCATCTAAACCATTACCAAGCCAGCTATAATCACTCAAGCATATCTGCTCTGCCCTTGGTTCTTCCCCCCGAAATACCTCACCAAAGGACGGCCCAGGCAGCTCTTAGGTCTTGAGCGCCTTTTGAACGACCCAACGCCTCATATTGTCTCTGTGGCTGAGCCCAGACTTTTATGGGGGAAGCTCATTGGTGCTGCTTTTATCTGGGATCTTATTCCTATTATCAGTAAATCACCAGCTGTGCATTCATGATTAGCTCTTCTTTATAACAGATCAGCGCAGCATCTATATCACTGCAGACTATGCACTAATCCAAATGTCGATCTCCCACTGCATTTTACTTTCACTTGTGAAACAAGACCCCAAGATACTTTAACTTGTCTATTTGGGGCAGCAACCCCTGAGCAACCCAGAGGCATCTCAACTTTTTCCGGCCGAGAGCTATGGCCTCACACTGGAAGGTGCTAAATGTCATCTCTGTCGCTTGACACTCAGCTACACTACCCAGGATGTGCTGGAAGTCATTATGAGAGATTTGCAAATTGGACGAGTATAAGGGTATCAGCTGAACTGTGATCATATTTATGCAGGCAATGAGATTAGCTGACTGAATGCGGCTTTATGGCCTGCCTGAAGTAACCTATGATATGTAACACAATACGCACTTCTAAAGGTGGGATAAAAAAATAAAAGACATTTTACTGATTTCTGAAAAAAGGTTTAGAAACAGACACACGTGCTGTAATGTGGGGATAAATGCAAGGCTGCTACTCAGGTACACTAATCTCCTCAAGTCTCAATTCAGAATAGTCTGATCTTGTTATCTAATGAGTGTTATATTGTGAGAGCTTACAGACAAATGTTGCAAACTTTGGACAAGCCAGGCTTCCTTTTTCTCTTTCATGTTATTCTTTATGATAAGCTAACCATTCATTGGCTGTAGCGTTATATTTAGCAGAATGATTTAATGTGGGGGCATTATCAATGCAGTCATATAACTCTGCAACTAACAGTGTAAGTCATCATGTAATACTGACCAACATCTCCCACAAGTTACATTGCATATACATTTAGTTTGATTGCTCTAACAAACTAAATGCATTGCATGGATGCGTATTTGTGTCCACAAAGATGAGAAGAATTTGAAATGTAGTTATTACGAGTATGAGGCTCTTACACATTCACCCATTTATTCTTACCATTTTCGAAAAAAATTGCTTCAAAAGTCTTCACACACATACAGATGCTCTGTAATCAACTTTCCTTTTTGGCAATGTTGAATTCTTTGTAATCGTGGCTATATTAATGCAAGCGGATGCGTCATTTATTTGGAGTGCATTTCTTTTGTTTACTGCTTCCTAAGGCAACACCTTGGATTAACAGCTCATTTTTTTGGAAAATATGAATGCGATATAATTGTTCCTTAATTTCTTTGCATTTTTATTAACTGGTTGATAGTAGCAATGTTGCCTCAAAGCAAGAAGCTGCTAGGTGGAGTTTGTATGTTCTGTCCATGTTTGCAGGGGTTTTATCTGGGTACTCTGGCTTCCTTACTTAGTTCAAAGACATGCAGGTACTGCAGTTAGGTTAATTGATGAGTCTAAATTAGCTGAAAGCGTGACTGGCTATCTATCTCTCTGTGTTAACCTTATGGCAGCCTGGCAACCTGTCCACGATGTTCTCTGCCTCTTGCCCTATGAGAGCTGGGATTACCTCCAGCCCCATGATGCTATCCCCATGGATAAGCAGAAGAAAATGGATGGAGGGATGGTTAAGTCACGCCTAGGGTATATGCTTGACCACATTACATGAATTCTTTTATCTGTATGCTGTGCCTGTCCAGTCTTAAATCCACACATTTAGCACAGAACATATGATACCCAAATTATTATGTTATAGCACAGCCAGCTTTTACAATATTTTTACATACTTTATATTATAAGGTTTGTGATTTGTATGTTACCATCTTTTCTATGCTTGACTGCCTGTTGGCACTCACATTTAGCCTTCAGAAAACAACTCTTAATCATTTAATAGACCTGATTTGAGAGCCTTTGGGAGGGGAGGTGAATTTATGCCCCAGGGTTCTGAATAAAGGCAGGGAAAGGGAGAGATGGAAGGATCACAGTGCAACAGTAAATAACATTACAGTTTGAATAATGGGCTCCCTCTGCGCCAGGGCCTCAACTGGACTAATGACAGAGACCTGTTTTAGATTAGCCCTTACACAAACGCACACACGCATGAATATGTGTGCATGAAACAACACACAGAGGGAGGTTCTATCAGTTTGGATAATCTGTTGCCTATGGCAAACATGGCTCTGTTCGGCTCTGGGAGAGCTAATTTAAAGGAGGAAACAAAGGAGGCAGAGGGCATCACACACATCTTCAGTCACGCATTCATCCTTTCCTTTGAATTATCAAGTGTGTGTCATCCATTTCCCTTGGTTGGTCTCGGTTTTCCCAGAGTTCATTTGAGAAGTTTGTGACTCAAACTTCTTTCAGGAGTGGGTCAGTTTTTCCAGAAATACAGTTTACTATATCTAATTTGTCAACAATGTACTAGTTTAGAGCATTATCATGGTACAAGTCCGCCATCTGCTGTCAATACAGATTTCATCTGAGAACCTGTTTTCACTGTTTATGTCATGAGGTGAAAGATTTAATGCTTTATAGCCTTCATATTTTGCATGCTTTTGTTTTGAAATGTTTCTACTTCTTTCTCACATCTTCCTAATTAAACAAATTATCAACAGGTGCTCACTCTGCATAAAAGATGGGAGGTGAGGACAGTCAAGAGAGCAGGTGCATATGAGGCACAAAGAAGAAGACAGCAGAGCTTCAGCAGAGGAAGGGGCCCAACAGGAACAATAGTACAGATGTATGCCAAGGAGCTCTGACCTTGAATGTCTGTGGAACTGGTATGGCAGAGAAGCTGGACCCAGTAAAAAGGCCTTTCCCATTGAGACAGAACAGGTGACTGGTTTCTGATGGCTGCTACTAGAGAATTTGTTTCAAGACTGTTGCACCCATACTTATAATGTATAAGTTGGACTTCTAGCTTGTTTTTTTTTTAATTGATTTATTGTAAAAAAAAAAAAAAAAATTAACTGCTACACTTGAGTTTTGTATTCCTTGGCTACCATCACTTTTTTTTATTAAGCTGCTCTCCACCAGTTTGAAGAGGACCTCTCCTCTCCCTTCTCCTTTTAACTCGTCATTACATTTACATTAGCTTTAAAACAAACAAACAAACAAAAAAAAAACCAAAACGTACACACCTCATGTACATGTTCATGAAGCAAAATAATAAGTACCCTTGTGAGGAAAGTATCATTAATCAAGCAATGATATGCAGATCATAATTTATTCAAAAAAAAAAAATTAAAAAAAGTCATTCATATTAAATGTCTTTAAACTCCAGATTTCAAACTCCATGGTCAAAGTGTCAACATTATCAACTGCCCTCTATACAATAGCTTCATCATTGCCAACCATCTTGAAGTCTTTAGTGAATGTGTAAAAGTTTTTTTATACCATTCATTTTAAGTTAGAACTACCAAATGAAATTTTCAGGGCTCAGTATCAGACAATTTCCAAGTAAGGAGACTGGGATTCCAACACATTCTTAAAACACATCTGTGACCATGCTTTACCATGTAAATTATGTATAACATTGCTGTTGAATACTCCATTGAATTTCTAATCTGATTAGTAATAAATATATCCTCCATCTCTCAGTTATTATAGCCCGTCTATTTAGAGTTTTTATTCTACAAAGGGAAAAAAAAAAAAAGACATCTGCAAAAGGATTTGGGTATACGATGTATACCTTGGCTGCGTGATATTGGAGTCAAATCTAAGTCAAACACTGCATTACTAACTCATGTGCATTCAGCTGCTTCCTCCTTGGTATTTTCTACGTGTCAAAGTGTCTCTGACTGTTTGTTGTTTCAGTCTCAGTTCACATCCTCCCTGCAGGTCCTGGCTCCACTGGCAGGGAAAACAGAATGCAAGGCAGGGTGAAAGGGAAGGCACCATAGCTCTCAGTCTACCGCCTCTTCCCCCTCATCGCTTCTCCAGTTTTTTAAATCTGGCCTCTATAAAGATAAAGAAAGGGATGACTTCTCACTCTATTGTAATAAAAATACAATGTTCAGTTATGGTGCAATCAAATAATGTTTGACCTTAACATTAAAATATTTAGGTCAGGAATTGTTTGTGGTGACACAGCGCCATCTATTGGCATGGAAGCTGCTGGACACAGCTGTTCTGACTATTCTTTCACTGTACCATAAATAATAATGTCAACAGCCAACAGATACAGAAAGAGGCTACACTGTCACCTTGACTGTGCTCTCAAAGACACAGCAAAAAAATAATATGTTCATTAGACATAGCAAATTAAAACAAAGAAAGATGGTACTGTGGAATCAAAACAAACAATGACAAAGTTACTTTCCTAAAGTAACTTTACATTTAAAGATAAAAAATGTAGAGCCACCAGTGAAATCTAAAAATTATAATAGTAAAGAAAAATGGATAACACTGCCCCAAATGTGTTTTGCTTTCAGCTGTTGATTTTAATTTTACCTATTTTTCCATTGCCAAGTCGAAGATGTGCTTTTTAGAACATCTTTGACTCTGATTCAGTTATGTTGTGTCAAAAGATATCCTGTCCTCTGTGCAGAACAAACACTTTTACACCTCTGTCATTAAGTGTCTTACCCAGTTTCTTGGAGTATGCATCCAGTTTGTAAGCAGCTTGTTCAAGTGCAGATACTTGCTCCTCAATCTGGTTTATTTGGTCCAAGTAGGGCTGTAAACTTGCATCTAAAGAAAACATGCACACCAGACAAGTCTTCTTATATTACAAGTTGCAGTAACAGATGAAAATTATGGGGCTAGTTTTTTAGTTTTTTTGTACTCACACTTGTTGTTAAGATCCTGTAGGTTACGACTGATGTTAATGCTAATGTCTTTCATTTCCATATACTTCAAGCTAGTAATCTTGTTCATGTTCTCCAATAGACGGTAATCCTCACAAGTGCCTAAGGAGATTGGGAGAACATTTAGAGAAAAATGGGTAAGAATGAATATGAGTAGCAAAGAATATCAGCAACTGGCCCTATGGCGTTGACATTTAAGAACATAACCGTTTCATACTTTGAAAAGAAAATGCGAGTGTTTCCAATATTCAAAAAATAAGAGACCTGTTAGTTCTCCTTGCAAGAAGATGGCCATCTTTTCAAACATATCGGTGCACAACTCGTTTATATCGGGCTCTGCAGGCTCCACAGCCTCCTCTGCTGTCTCCACACCACCATCACCTGAAAACAATGCAGCAGCATTAACACAGCGCAGCTTTTAAATCCAGTTGCAAACTTAAATGTGGCCACAATATAAATGAAATAACGCAAAATACAATCACATTACACAAATAAGAAGGATGCCATGTAGAGCAGACAATGTAAGACCCACAAATAGAAAACTAAATAATTGGATTACTGTATGCTATATTAGCATTAGCTAGGGAAGTGCAAAGAAACCAGGACTCACTGTTTGTGCCGTGTTTTTTCGGAGCGGCTGCAAGGCTTTCCGCTGCATCCCCCGGGCCCTCTGCTTGACCGCTATCACTTGCGGTCGGATTCAGAGTCGCCGAATGAGTCGATGGTGCCCTGGAGATGCTGTCCATGGCAGCGGCTTCGTCTCCAGTTGCTGCCATTTTGTTCCTGTTTTGATTGTCCCCTGTCACATGAGTCGAGCGTTCACGTGACGCACGCCCGCCACCAACAGCCGCCGCTCCCATTCGCGCGCTCTATGGCAAAGCCACGCCCTTCATTAGTAAACGGCTCTTCGGTATTTAAAGGGTATCCTCTGTAGCTTTAATATGAATGTAAAAAAAAAAAAGTTGGACTTTTAAATAACATGGTTTATCAGGCACTTATGCCTGAAAAAATATTTATTTTATTTATTTAACAAAACTAAATTATTATACATTTTTATAAACTACAGCAATTTATTATAAACTGCAATATCTTCAAACATTCATTGCTCACGTATTAATGTTCAGTTAAGAAGGTTAAGTCTAAGTCTAAGTTAATGTCTGAAAGCATTTTGCTGAACAAAACAAAGTAAAACTAACCTGGGCTAGGGTTTTTCTAATGAAATCATTTTCAGAGTAAGGTGCTGGTGGTATGAGCTGATGTTTGATCTGAACTGATCCTCACAATTAATTATCTGTTCCTTCAGCTGCCACCATTTTAAAACTTACATATAGCCCTTTTATCATTTTTCTTCCCATGATTATAACCAAGTGTTTTGATCCCTAAGAAGGTTACACCAAATTTAATCGAAGAAAATATATTATTTGTGAAAATAACCGCGGTAGGTCAAAATTTTGAGATTGTTAATACTTTATAATATTGCTGTGGTTTCTCAAATTTTGTTGCAATGATCATTTTTCTAGAAAAATAAAGAACGTCTTTTATCATTTTTATTGTACTTTCTAATCAAAATAGACTGCCATACATTATAATTACACCAGCAGTGAAAATTACACTATTGTTAAACAGTTTGAGAATGGATGTCAAATGTGTGGCCAGGGGACGAGGAAAGTGCCCGAACTGACCTACTGCATGGCTGGGGAATGTAAACATCGCAAAAAGAAGGAGTCCAGGAATTTTGAACTTTTCACTAGGCCTATACAGATATATAATTTGCACCATTAAAACACTGTGCTGTAGTGATTACGAATGAATCCTGATGAGAGTGGTTGTCCAGATTGCAGTCAGGGGTATGAATCATTATCATTTTATTTACCATACCACAACTAAAGTAAGTTGGACAAGGAAAAAACTAAATCCCATTGATGGGTTTCCTTTCTTTACTACAGTACGTCATTTTGTTGTAAGACCAGGTGAATGTGAAAAATTATTGTTCAAAATTGAAAAGAAAAGCGTCAGGACTTCTTTAAGTAGTGTTCCAAATTGCATTGAGCCCATTTAAATGACATCTCAGTTCATCAGTTTAATAAATGGACTGTTTATGAAATGTGAACGTTTCCAGAATGCACTTAAACTTAAGTGAAAGGAACGGGGGACAGCTAGGATTTTTAAAAATAAATTATTAAGCAATAGTTACATATGAAATTGGGCCTTGCGTCAAAATAAAATGACTTTCGTTTCCCTCTGCGCGCTCCCGCGAGAAGCATGCAGCGCTTGGCAGGCAGAAGTCGCCGTAACACCTGTGTCGGCGCTGTTGTGAGCGAAGCAAATCGTGACAGGCTAGTAGCAGCGGACTGTAAACATGGCGGCGTGCACAGCTACAGGGCTGTGCCGAAAACCCCGTTACTACTAGTCTGCTAGACAGAGACACCCAAAAAATGGAGACCGAAGAGGAGCAGCACATAACGACGCTCCTCTGTATGGGCTTCCCAGACCCCGACGTGATAAGAAAAGCGCTCCGGCTGGCTAAGAATGACATCAACGAGGCAGTGGCGCTCCTGACGAACGAAAGCCCCGGACTCGGGTATGGATATGAACCGATGGAGAGTGGGCCTAACCCCGGTTTGGGCTCGAGTGGAGAGGGGGAAAACAGCGGGCGGACTGGCACAGGAGGGTTTGACCCTCCTCCAGCATACCACGACGTAGTGGAGAGTGAGGTAAGAGAAACCTGTAGTTTTAGCAACCATGAATTGAAGCAGCGAGGGGAGGAAACCGGGCTAATTGCCGCTTGCAAGAAAGAGTGGGCTCGCCCATTTAACTGGCTAAACTTAGCATCTTCAGTGCTACATGCATCTAACGCGAGCTGTCAGAGCAGGAGGTGAAATTCTGTTCGATACTAATGGAGAGGGCAAGAGAGTTGCCTGTGATTGTTAAGCTTCGTTCCTTTAAAAATTGAGCTGAAAGCCTATTTTGAACATAAAAGCTAACGCAGTTAGCTTGTAGCAGGCTAGCTAACGTTAGTTTAGAGTTAAACGCGCCAGTAAGGGGACTAAGGCTAGGAGCACAGAGGCATCACTCTGGGGGATTGCAGTTAGAGATTTCAGCTGGGACCTCTGGTAACTGGTAAACAGCTCTATCAGCCAGTCAGCCTGCAGGCAGACAGTTTGATCTCTTATGTCTGCTTTGCATGTGTTAGCTAACGTTAGCTGGATGGTTATCAGACTGCTCCGCTCCTGTCGGAATTGCAGTCCACTCGAACCGGGCTTAGAGCGGTTTCGCAATTTCATTTTTAAGCATACGTGGCCATTTTGATTATATTTCTATTCATAATGTCAGTTGTCATCATATGAGTATCTATTTTTGTGTCATTCATTCATAATTGTTACATATTGCGTGTACGACAAGGGTTGTAGTTGATGATTGAAAAATACCAGTCACTAGTTCTGTCACAGTAATTTACTTGCAGGTCTCATCACTTTGTCCTAATTTACGGCGTTTATGTGCTATTACAGTAAACCGCAGATGCCCATCTACATAGGATTCACCTGACACCTTGAACACCTTAAACCAAAACCTAACCCGAAACCCATTTCTTTTATAGATTTCCAAAAACGTTGTAAAGGCTATTGAAAGTGAAAGTGACCAATCCTTAAATTTGTGAGGTTATTGATTCAGACTTGATAGCCACCTGTTGTGTCCCTTTGATTGTAGTGAGATGCTGTGATTGTGGGTCAATAGAATAAGTACACATAAACTACTGACCTGTTCCTGTTTACACCTGCTTTCTCGTCTACCCCTGTTATCACAGTGGTGGTTTATTACAGGCTATTTTAGTAAGTGTAATATTGGCATACACAGTGCAGAAAATGGAGCACACCCACAGGTCAATAATAAGCCTATGTTTAAAAACATTCTAATAATGATGTTGTTACAGATTAATTTTCCACCAAGTAACTCCTCTGTTATTTAATCCCCTTTCCCCCTGTTTGTTCATCTGCCAGAAAAAGTTAGAAGTACATTTGGAATCTTTTTCCAACCAAACATATTTGCTACTATTTACTAGTTAAGCATTTATTGTAATTGCTATATAAATGTGTCTGTGCGTGTGCGTGCCGTATTTGATATACTACAGAGAAATAAATCTCACTTATTCCTACAAAAATTATAAAGTTATAGAGAATAATCCAAAGTTGAAAAGTGCTGTATTTGCCCTCTTCTCTTCCCTTGTTTGTTGTATTAATGTTCACGAAGGCTGTCATAGGTCTTTGGCCACATGTCATGCTCCTAAATATAGCCCTGCAGTGTCCCTGACACACACAAACACGTTGCAGTTTTTGCAGAGGATCCCAGGAGGATTGCGGGTGCATAGTAACAGTGGCACTGAGTTACCTCATTGTCCAGGCCAGCCACACGCATGCAGTGCTTTTCAGCCTTTTCCTTAAGTCTGGAAGCATTGAAAGTATTGGAGCCTAGTGCATGTTTCATGGTGATTTGTGGTTTTCCCTATATTGTACTTCTTTGAAACAGACTTGTGGTTGGGTAATTCTGCCAGTTGTGCTCTTTCATTGGGGTGTTTCCAAAGATCTGTATTAGTTTAGTCTTTCTCCAGCTTTTCTTCCTCTCATCTATCTGTCATATTTAATTTTCTAAGAAAGGGAAGATATGAAATATGATGCTCCTCCTTTATCCTTTATGCTTTATCCGTCCCTTTGCCTCCTCTTCTCCTCTCTGTGATTGATTAATAATATTTTCTCATATACATCGATATGCAGGACAGTCATGTACTGAATGCACTGACCACTGTTTATGTTAATATGTATATAACTATATTTAACTGTACCGTTAATTAATATTTATACTGTGCAACTTCCACATGAGAAATGGTCTCTAATAGTTTGTTACAGTCATAATGTAGTGGAAGTTGAATCCTAGTGCGCAGTTGTAGTTTAACATAATTTCCAATGTAACACAGCAGGTCAAGCTTTATTAAATGGTTCAGTTATTACTTTAACATCTGCACCTAGTTTGCGCCATCCTTAAATGTTGAATGAATTGGCTGGGCAGCACTGTTTGAGAGGAAGAGGCTGTGAAGGTTAATCATAAATATACACTTGACCTCATGAATATGTAAGAAAGTTTATGGCATAAATAATTTACTAACTTTTTAACTGTTTTTGCTTTTACCACATAGACTCCTAGGCTTCACTGCCACTGTCTTCTTCTGTCTCCTTATTCCAGCTGAGCCTTAATTCAGCTCGGTGAATCATAACTACAGATGGTATAAAACTTGACTCTAAGTGAGTTGAATTTTAGCTCTCTCTTTATTACCTGCTCAGGCATGACGCCATCATACAGCTAACAAGACAGTGTCATGTCACTTGGCAGGGTATTCATTGAACTTGACTGTCTAGCTCTCACACCCTGACTTACACATCACCACTCTTTAGACTTAATTGCTGCCAAAGGACTTACTAACAAGCACCTGCCTTGATTTGTTCTGAAAGCTTCTTGGGAGGAAATAGAAAGATAAAAATATTACAGAGATGAAGGGCAGATCATAGAGGAGAGGACACACTTTCCAAATGACTGCTATCGCTCCTCTCCCAGAGAGAGGAGAAGACTCAGGCATCATCCTGTCTGACTTTATCATTGCCAGAGGCCATTTGTATTATCCTAGCATCACACAGAGGACATTTGCAGTGTCATTATAAAACAGTGGGATGAGCCGTGTGAAATGCAGTCACCCTCTGCTTTATGTCATAATTTTGTTGTTTGTGTGTTACAGAGGAGCAATGATGAGAATGGGAACTGCTCTGGGGGAAGCATGGAGTTTCCCACCACCAACCTGTATGAACTGGAAAGTCGAGTCTTTACTGACCACTGGTCCATACCTTACAAGAGAGAGGAGTCCCTGGGCAAGTGTCTCATTGCCTCCTCCTGCCTTGCCCGACATGGTAAGACTACGTGTGTGGAGGTGATGAAAATGTTGTTTTTAAGGTCTGCAGTAAACTACATTTGCGTTATTATGTGGGTGGCGTGTTTTGTTTGGACCATCGGGTGTTTTTCACATGTTGTTATTTCGGCCACTTGTGTCGCATGACTCAATATGTAACTAATCTGACAGCCAAAAATTCTCCAAGTTTAGATGTGTGAATCCAACTTCTCCTTCCCTGTCAGGTCTTGCTGACGCTGATGAGAATTGCAAGCGCTTTATGGATCGTTGCATGCCAGAGGCCTTTAAAAAGGTAAGCAAAAGAGAAACTGAACTCCAAGTGCCTCTTTGAATAATTAGCATACCTGACTTACTTCCTTTCTACGTGTCTTGTTCATTATCACCAGCTACTGACCAGCAGTGCCGTACACAAATGGGGCACAGAGATTCATGAGGGAATCTACAACATGCTCATGTTGCTGGTGGAACTGGTTGCAGAGAGGGTGAAGCAGGACCCTGTACCTGTAAACCTGATGGGAGTGTTGACCATGGTGCGTCGTCTCACTTAGTAATGTTTTCCTAAAATGACAGAAAACCTTCCTGTTACGATGCTTCAGTGTCTCATTTACTGTCTTTTTTCTTTTTATAATCACCTTATTCAAAATGTTATGAACCACTGTGGTTCAGTGTCATTCCATTTATTTTGGGGTTTGTTCAGCTTTACTAAAAAAAAAAAAAGTTAATTTATTTCATACATATGAGAGGAAATAAAAATAAATATTTATGATGTGTAATTCTTCTTATACACAGGCCCTTAATCCTGACAATGAGTACCATTTTAAGAACCGGATGAAGGCCTGTCAGAGAAATTGGGCCGAAGTTTTTGGAGACGAGGCTAACATGTTTGCCGTCTCTCCAAGCAACGCCTATCAGAAAGTAAGACACGCTAATTTGTCTGTGAAGCATTATAAGATTGTACTGTAGCACTGTAGTATTGTGCTGTATGTATGGCAGTTAATTCAGATGCATTGGCAAGTATTTATATATGTTTACATGTTAAAGAATTTGTTTATGGTGTATAGTCATGTTCAAGGTTCAGACAGACCAATTCTTGATCCCCAGTGTTGCATAACTGAGCCACAGAGGGTCAAGAGACCATGGGTGGCTGACACACAGCAGCTGCTTGAAAACTTAATGTGTATGTCTCATGAGAATTTTCAGTGTTATTGCTGAAAGCGTTTACTTAAATCATAGTGATCTGTTTCAGGAGCCCCATGGTTGGCTGGTTGATTTGGTGAATCGAGTGAGTAATAAACCACCACTTAGATATTGTCTCCATAAATATATACCAGAGTTATATCAGTTTTGCCTCATGTTTCCTTTCTCTATGTAATTTTTGTCAAGTTTGGAGAGCTGGGAGGATTCACTGCCATCCAGACGAAACTCAACACTGAGGAAATCGAGATAGCTGTAAGAACAATTGTCTTTACGTCTTCTTATCATCTTTTTCCAGGCATTTCTTAAGACTGACAGTGTCAGTGTGCTGTGCTGCAGACATACTTTGAGACAGTCTATGCAGGCGAAAGGTCATCATGTTTGAACTCAGTGCTCTCAGCTGCACAGTGCTGAATGTCTCTCTCTCTTTCTTTCACTCTCTGTAATATTCACTTACACACAAACACAGTCCTGCATCCTCCTCCTGTGTGATGGTTGAAATGCTCTGTTGTTTTATGTGTTCTGAGGCATCCTTGTACTGATGCTTCCTTCTGGGAACCTGGCCGGAACCTCAGCAGCGCATGGCCATTAATTCAGTGCGCGTGCATACACACATACACACACACACACACCCTCTAACCATTAGCATATTAATAAGGCAAAGACTCATTGCACACCACAGTTGCACTCTGCAGTTGCAGTGGGAGCTCAGCAGAGTGTGTAAGCTGTTAGATCCCTAACACACTAGAGGCACATTGGATGATGGTAAAAGTGAAAGTAAAAAAAATGAGTAGTGCTCACTTCTCTATTTACTACCAAGGGTGACACATTCATTTGTGTGCTTTGAGCAGGAAGGCATGTAGGGTGGAAGGGTAGAGTTGGAAGGTGGAGGAGAGGGAGATACTTACAGAAGGCAGAGATGGAGGATAGTCAAAAAAACTGACAGGAACACAGGAAGCTTTCATTAGCCTCTCTTGATTTAGCAATGAATGACAAATGACAGCTGGGCTCTGGTATTCGATACTCATCCACGCATGTGTTAACAGTCCCTCCCTCTCGCTCACATGCACTTATGTGTTTAAATGCAGGTTGATCTCTATCCTACACATTTTACATCAGGAGGAGTGATGTTGTGATGCCATAAAAAGTCTTGCACACATACGATACATACATCTGTTAGTGAGTCAGTGAATTATTCTTAAGACAATCAAAGCTGGTGCTGATAAATTATTTTCCTCTTTTGTTTTGTCTTTCCTTTCTTTCTTGACTTGTTTATACTTTTTTTCATCTGTCCATGCAGTATGTATCTGCTCTAGTCCAACCCCTCGGAGTTTGTGCTGAATACCTTAACTCCAGTCTTGTCCAGGTGAGCTACCTTATCTACTCTCCCTGACACACACACTAAATGATGCTCACTATACATTTCTACCTTAAAGCAATGTCTTAGCCCTTTAATGGCCCCTTGTGGGATAAAGTGAGGGCAGGCCTCTGTATCCTAAGCTGACTGATTAGTGTCAGACACTCGGGTTGGGATACTTATGCACAGCTCTCACATGTAGCACCCAGAAGGATATTATCAAGTTCAGACACATTCAAACTACTGTGTTTTAAGTAAAGGAGCTAACTGGATAAAGGCAGCATACATTCATTGGTGGGCATTATGAGTGCTGGTAAATCTAGTTTTCCTTCTATTTGCACATCAAAGTCACAGAGACTTTGTACCAGGGAGCTGCCTGGTTAAAAACCTGCTAATGTCTAATCTGACTGTGCTGATATTTGTGTTCTCACATGGATCTCTGCTGGGTGGTAGAGAAGTTCAGGGCTGCAGTGCATAATATGTGACATGGTGTTACATACACTTTTAACATCTAATACTAAAAATGGTCCTCTTAAAAATAGCAGTACAGGTATGTACACACATGCACACACAGTTGTAGAATCTGGCCTGTAATTGCTTTTTTTTTCTCTTCTACTAATATATATGTGTATTTACATTGTTTGTCTGTGGCTCCGTAGTTTTGTTCCAGTGATAAAATCATCGCTTGTGTTTATTACATGACACTTCTACCCCATTCTGATTTATATTCTATTTTTATTTGCTGTATCCTCTTACTGTTTTGCTGCTCCAGTGGCTCATTTACCCCACAGGGATCAACACAGTTTCATATTGTTTTTCCTAGCCTATGCTGGATCCAGTCATCCACAAGATGATCACATATGTACAAAACCTGGAGGAGAAGGACCTTAAAGATAAGGTAGTGATTTATACCTCTTATATTTTAAGAAAAAGAGGACAGAGATGAATGTGTTCACTGTCCTCTTAGTTGTGCTACCCAGTAAATTTGAGTTCAGAATGAATATGGGACTGGTGACTTTTGTTGGCACCTGCTAGATCATATAGTGTGAATAAACTGTCTTAGAAGATTATGGTAAGTGCAAACACTTCTCATCTTGAGTTCAGGAAACTAAATTAGTGTGGAAATGTTTTTTTTTTTATTGAGACTTCACAAGGATTTTATGACTCAGTCAAATGTTATTCAACCCTAGCGTCTGGTGAGCATCCCGGACCTGCTGTCAGCCATCAAGCTGTTGTGTATGAGGTTCCAGAGGGAGCTGGTTACTGTGGTAGATGATCTCCGGCTGGATACTCTTCTACGTATGCTCAAAACACCCCACTTCTCCACTAAGATGAACTCCCTCAAAGAGGTCAGCTCAAAAAGATGACTTTAAAGTATTTCTTTCTGGGTTCTTCCATTTCTGAGCTCATGTCAGACTATTTTTGTATGCTTGTCTCTCAGGTGACAAAGTTAATAGAAGAGAGCACGGTTTCAAAGTCTGTGAAAAACGCCATTGACACAGATAAACTGCTGGACTGGCTTGTAGAGAACTCTGTCCTGTCAATAGCACTGGAAGGTAAAACATAACTTGCTAGAGTTTTGATGAGTGCTTGGCAAAACACACAGACATAGTTAAACGTAGTCACCACCGACATAAATTTAAACTGAGAAATCGGGAAATTAAGCTTTCAGTTTAACTTTGGCTGACTCGTTCTTTTTGTTCCAGGTAACATTGATCAAGCTCAGTACTGTGAGAGGATTAAGGGAATCATTGAGCTGCTGGGGAGTAAACTGTCACTAGATGAACTCTCCAAGATCTGGAGAATACAGGTAAGAACCATTTATATCTCAACATCATGTGTTATTACATATTTATTATTCTTTCTGATCGGTTTCGTCTATTTATAACTCTTAAAGAAAATCAGTAAACTGCACTGAGTACTTTTATATGTGCATATCTGTAAGTATGTGACATATACCTGTCAGCTCAGTGGATGTATTGATTTCTTTTTGTGTGTGTGTGACCATCTCAGGCGGGTCAATCATCAACTGTGATAGAAAATATTCATACAATAATCGCTGCTGCTGCTGTGAAGTTCAGCTTTGACCAGCTCACTCACCTCTTCGTTCTCATACAAAAGGTCAGTGCTCACTCTCTGACATTTTGATAAAATAGGTTATATTTGAAGAGATTTTTACATGTGTGCGTGATATTTATGATAACATGTTTGCATGGTATTTAGAGCTGGGAAGTTGAGAGTGACCGTGTAAGGCAAAAGCTGCTCAGCCTGATCGGGAGGATAGGCAGAGAAGCTCGCTCTGAAACCACAACAGGAAAGGTATGCTGTGTAAATGTCTTTTTGTCAAAGCTAGGCTCATTCAAAAGTAATTGGGGGAAAAAAACAGGTAAAGATATTGTGAAAGGTTTTGATGTAAGGATGTTCCCTTGAGTCACCCTTGTCCTTGTGTGTGTGGCTGTCCAGGTGCTGGAGGTGCTGTGGGAGCTGGCTCACCTCCCCACCTTGCCTACCAGTCTAGTTCAGCAGGCACTGGAGGAGCACCTGGGGATTCTGAGCGATGCCTACGCTGTTAAGGAGTTGGTGAAACGCAGTTACATTATTAAATGCATTGAAGACATTAAGAAGGTGAGGCAGACAAAGTATAGTATTTTCTTTGTTTACTTGGGCTCTTGTTGAGGTTTAGCATTTCCCTGAGCCGGTGCTTTAAAGGTGTTGTTTATTTTGTACACACACAAAGAAAAAACTGGGAACATTTGTTACGAATCTTAAAACTGCAGCTCAGCAGTTTGAATGAAACACTAGACAGATCTTCTATTAGATATCTAGGTCTTTTTCTGCCTTCGGTAACAGTTTTACTGCATGTTAGCATTCCCTTATAAGTTTGTCAAACTCTTGCAATACAGTGTACCCCACTGTAATGAAGGGGGTCTTTCTTTTTAAACAAGTACCCATCTATCAAGAATAATTTATTTTTAAACTTTTTTTATTAGTTTTTATTTTTGTTATTGTCTGCATCTGTAACACCCTCTGTGGGCATCTGTAAATGCAGGTTTTATAATTAGTTGATTTGCTGATACATTCAGTTAATGACTATATTGTGAAACAGTGGTGTGACTGAACTGTTAAGTAAACTACTCTCAAAGCATGGAAAATGTGGTAGATAACGTTATAAACTGCAAGTATGTGAGGAATTTATGCTTCATCTTGCCTTTTCCAAATGTGTACTTTACATGTCATTAATAACTGTGTCAGTAAATTGGTACTGCACATCCTGGCTGTCCAACATGACAAACTGGTTCACCCTAGAGAGGACACACGCAGATGCTCATACTAAACGTGGCATATGTTTAAGTAGTCCTGGTGAGCCTCAGGATTCTGTCTTAAATGCTCAGTTTATGATATTTTTATTCTACTTTTAAATCTTTGTGATGTATTTAATATGGTCTTCTCAGTAGCTTCACCCACCTGCTATTCAGATCTTTTTCCTTTTTGTTTATCTGTTTATTCTTTTTTTAACTTCGTAGGTCAGTTAATAAGAAGAAAATAGGCTTTAAGGGAGGGGGAAGGGAACTAAAACTGACAGTGGATAAACTGAGCCACAGTACAAGAAATGGAAATTGGCATGATATATCAGTTGCATGTATGCTTTTCCTATTTTTGAAATTATATACAATAACCATATTTTAAAATGACTGCTGGACTGACTGTTGCCACACATGGAAGAAAATATGTGTGTCATCCTTGGAAATCCTGATTGTTATTTGTGTACAAATATCCCACTTCAAATGATATGTATGTCTCTAGAACTTCACTCAGGAAGACAGTAAAGACAACGAGACTCATAGCTCATTTCATATTGGCACTTGGGGCAAGAAGAAATCTAACTCTCTGGCCAAATTAAAAGAGGTATCCATTATGATTTATATTTCCACTGACTGGTGTGTATCCAATCTTGCTGCTTCAGTCCTGCCATCCAATCGTGGAGGAGGGGGTTTGACCACAAAGGGGTTTCGTTGGTCTCAGGTTGATAATTTCACAGATGATTGCAACATGAGGTTGTTTGACCAGGTGTATGTTAATCTTCTGCTTGCCTCACTAAGAGGGCTTTGGCACTCGCTAATGATTACACAGTGGTGTTGGTCTTGTCTTGGGTGAACGCTTGTGGAAATAAATGAGTGATTTATCTGCTGGATGACTGGTTAGCTTTGGTGGAAATTTTTTACTCATGCGAGGACTCTAATCAGAACCATGGATACCCAAGTGAGGCGTTTGTTTGATATTTGGCCTTTCACATTAACCCTCATCCTACCAGCATATTTGACATACATAGACCTGGGGTCCTTGGGGGCAGCAAGGATCATTAATTACCAGTCACAATAGCAAGATTATAATACTAGCAAAATTTATTTCTGCTCAAAGCATTATTAGTTATGTGTCTATGTCATCTAAAAAGTAGATCATTATTAGATTTTTGTAAAATTGCATTTTATAGCCCAATCCACACTAAATACTCAAAAGCTTAATTGATTCTGATATTCCTTAGTTTTCAGTAATTTTAAGTAAACATCAATTGTATTGTAGTTATATGACGAAAGCTGCTGGATTCATTTTGACCCCAATATAAAATAATTGAAATGATTTCTCCAATGCATTCTGGGTCTTCCCCGAAGTCTCCATTACGTGCTCAAAACACATCACCTAGGAGGGGGTTCTACTCTTACCTTTTCTCAATGACCAAGCTCCTTGCTCTGTTTCTGAGGCTGAGTACGAATCCTCTTCAGAAGAAACTGATTTCCACTGCTTGCATCTGTGATCTTATTCTTTCATTTACTACCCAGAGCTTGTGAACATAGAGCCAGCAGATTCACACATCTGCTGGCTGTACCTTTGCTTTCACTCTCAGCTCTCTTTTCACCACAACAGATCGGTATAGCATCCACTTCACTGCCAAGACCCCACCAATATGTCTGCCAATCTCCTTTTCCAGTCTCCTCTCTCTTGTGAACAAACCCGAAGATACTGAAAGTCCTCCTCTTGGGGCAGCAGTTTGTGCCCAAGAAGGAGTCGGCATCCCAACTAATTTACACTCGGCTGCAGATTTGATGCATAAATATGAACAGAACTGGTGACGAAGAGCAGCTGTGGAAGGGATCAGCACCCATCGAGAGAGACTGACTTATTGCTGGCAACACAAACCAAGCTCTCGCTATGGTTGTATATAAAGAGACAAAATGAACTAAAGCTAAACCCTTACTACAGGCAGTTATAGCACACAGTTTGCGTCATCATCAGTGCATGCTGGCATGTAAAAGGAGGAACAAAAAGTTGCTAGCTTCCTGTCTGTGTTTCGGGAGCAAAGTAACACCTTTTTCAACTAGATTCTTCCAGCACAGTGTTGGACAGTCACATCAGCAGTAGAGGTTTCTTAACTCCCAGGAGACTCATTGCTGCTCAAATCAACTGGTGTTTGCAATATAGCAGTAACATAACCAGAGCATTCCCCAACTGTTTCAAGTAGATTTGGCGATGTTGCTAACGTTCTGAAAACTTTCAGTGTGGGAAGTTTTCCCCAGACAGACAATGAATGCAAAACATTTGTATTTTTTAAAAAGTGTTAACCAAAGCAGAGACAGGAAACAGATTTTAAATCATTAGCAATGTCATTTAAAAAAACAAAAAGCAAACCTGAAACAGTAGGATGAGGGTTAAAAGTGGCAGATTTGATCTTCCGTGGTTTAAATCTCTGGCTCTGATTTTCCTTTTTCCCTTCTTGTTTTAACAACGCCCTTAATTACAAAAATAGTAAGTCTACGATGACAAAACAGTTACATAAAATTAAAAGTGATTCATAAAGATCATCGCTGACCTCTATTTTTGTAACAAGTGTCTGTGTGTGCTTTGTGATTCAGTAAACATCATCATCCGATATGCACGCATGTGTATATGTTTATCTCAACAGGCTTCACAGCAGAGCAGTCCACAGGCGGTCTGGGTTGTTCCTGCTCTCCGTCAGCTGCATGAGATAACCCGTTCATTCATCAAGCAGACATACCAGAAACAAGACAAGGTGACACATAAAAACGCATATACTTGCACACCTGAATAATCTGCTCTACGTTGTGTTTAAGTTAACATTCCCTCTGTCTCCCAACAGAGCATCATCCAAGACTTGAAGAAGAATTTTGAGATTGTCAAACTAATCACAGGATCCCTTGTATGCTGCCATCGACTTGCCGTGACAGCTGCTGGTAACAGCGGCCTCTCAGGCTCAACCCTGGTAGATGGACGATACACCTACCAGGAGGTATGTCTGTCTTTTGAATTTAAAGGTGACCTATAATGCTCATTTCCAACCCTATAGGCTCCATGGACTCGCTACTAGATTAGCAATGCATGACTCATATTTCAAAATAATCCTCATTCATTTCACACTGGGTCATGCTAATTTAACCATTGTCTAAAACAGGCTGTTCAGGTTACTGTTCATGCAGGGAAATGTGTGAATATTTATTACTGAGGATGATTTTGATGGTGCTGAAATCACATTTTTGAATATAGGCTGCACAGGAGTTAAGTTCAAATATTTGCACACTTTGATACCCAGATATTAAATGCTGCTGAGTAAGATTTATAAATGTATGATAGATAAAGAAAAAAGATTTTAAAAAATAGGATAAAAACCTCAACATCTTTTCTACTGCTAATGACCAAAACCATTATTAAGGGATTTGACTAGTGACTATAGCTTCATAAGTAAAATATCTGCTGGATGCATAGTTTCCATAGTTCCTGTCTCCTCCATTTGCCCCCTCCCCCAGGTTACAACTGAATAAATGTATTTAAAAATCAAATAAAATGTGTAAATGACCTGAGTACACTGACTAAAACGTAATAGCCTCCTGCTCATCCTGGGAGCTGTGTTGCCGGATATTTTGATTAATTGCATAATTAGAAATTAATGTGGGTAATATGCAAGTTTCCCTTAGCTGGCATGAGGTTTACACTGGAAGTAATCAGTCCTGAAGAACATAATGTTACATATTGGTAGTGTTACAAGATAACACATTTCTCTTTCAATATGTCTTTAGTATCTGGACAGCCACCTGCGCTTCCTGGCCTTCTTTCTCCAGGAAGCTAGCCTCTACCTGGTCTGGAACAGAGCCAAGGAGCTGTGGGAGTGCCTGGTGTCAGGGCCGGATGTTTGTGAACTTGACCGTGAGGTATGAAAAAAGTCATTGCAAATGAAACCTTGCCTTTGGCCATTTGTTTGTCATTGCAGCCTCCTTTCTCTGGATGACTGATCTGGGGGAATGCACAAACTTTACTTCTTCCTTTTAAAGCACAATAAAAGGAATGATCATACAAGTTTTAAATACAGAGCAAGCAGGCAAGAAAGTGACATCCATTCTGTTTAGGTTTCTCAATGTATCACCCAGTAAAGTTTAGCTTTATCAAGTGCTTCTTTGTATGACAACAAAAAACAACAAAAAAGGACAGAAAGAACTGGAGGCAGGTTTCTGCCATTTCCAAGAGTATGAGATAATTCTGGGCACAAGTGGTTAGGATCAAATGTTTAACTGCCTCTAGCCTTTAACAGATCATTCATTTAGTCTTTGTGTTAGGCTCAGTTTGGTAGAACTCAAGTCCATCTCATTTGTCTCTAAAATTCACTGTAACTGAGATTAACACAGTGTGTTTCTGTGTGTGCAGATGTGTTTTGAATGGTTCACAAAAGGGCAACATGACCTTGAGAGTGATGTTCAGCAGCAACTCTTCAAGGAGAAGATCTTAAAACTGGAACCCTATGAAATCACCATGAATGGTGAGAGATGCTCTATGGTGATACATTATTGACACACAGCATTTCAGCAGTGGATTATAAATATGTATTTAACATGTTTTGTATGTGTTTCAGGTTTTAATCTTTTTAAGACCTTCTTTGAGAATGTTAACCTTTGTGATCATCGACTAAAACGCCAAGGAACTCAGCTGGTCAGCTTTCATTTTCTCTCTTTTGATCCTTAGTACACAGTGAACCGTTCAGTGTGCAAAGGAAAAGAACACTGAAATACATCTTGGTTGACATTTAGATTTAAAGTGTTATGTGCTTTGATTTCAGTGTGTGGAGCGCCTTGACTTGGCAGGGATGGACTTTATCTGGCGCATCGCCATGGAGACCCCTGATGAAGAAATAGCCAATGAAGCAATCCAACTTATTATTACATATAGCTACACCAACCTCAATCCCAAGATGAAGAAGGTTTGAGTATATTTTTGCAAACTTTTTGCTCTGGCCTCTTAATTTTAGCACTGCTTCTAAAGATCTGAGAGTGGAAGTGTCATTTAACAGGACAGTTCACATCAAAATCAGCAGAAATGTCTCTTTACATGATCCAAAAAAAGTCATTATATTTATTGTGAGCAGTTTGGTGTAGGAATTAGTTCCTTTCTAACAAACCTATTACTTTGAATCCCCAAAAGGATGTGCTCTCTGGTTCCTTTATATTCTAGACAAGGCAGTCATCTCTGTTCTCTCTATCCAAAACTGGGAAACTCAAAACAGAACAATTTAGGTGGATAAGTTACACAGACCAGAGGGAATATGCTTATTTTATCCTGGGAAGAATTCTCCTTTTAAGATGCTGCAGACTGCCTACTGATTTCACTCCTCACTTTGATGAGAAATGATCAGAAGTATTCCAATAATAAAAACTGAATTACTACTTTGTGGCTCTTTTTGAAACAAAGAAATCACATGCAGAAATAAATCTTCCTCCTCACAGGATTCTGTGTCTTTGCACAAGAAGTTCATTGCTGATTGCTACAAACGACTAGAGGTAAGCTGTTGAATATGTTACTAGCATGATTGTGCCATTTCACAGAAAGTGGGATCCAGCAGCACATTTCTTGTTCTTCTTTTAGGCAGCCAGTTCGGCCCTGGGTGGGCCTACTTTGACACACGCTGTTACTAAAGCAACCAAGATGCTGACAGCCACGGCCATGCCGACTGTGGCCACATCTGTACAATCACCATCCAGGTACAGAGGGGGGTTTGGGTAAGAACATAGTTACTAAACCTATTAAAATACATTAGTGTTTATATAATTTATCTTGCATGTTAGTGATGGATAAAATGTTTTGAGTATAAATATGCTTGTTATTGTTGAGACGCTTCTGTGAATTTACACCTCCAGATCCACTAAGCTGGTGATAATTGAAAGACTGCTGCTGTTGGCTGAGCGCTATGTCATCACTATAGAGGTAAGCTGTGCACTCTATCTCCAGGGTTTCGTTACACGTGTAAATAAAAATAATTATGCTATAATGGGGGTTTTTTTAACCTCATGTTTTTGTGTATTTCTGTGTAGGATATGTACTCAGTTCCTCGCACTATTCTACCTCACGGGGCCTCTTTCAATGGACACCCTGTCACTCTTCACATCACCTACGAGTCAACCAAAGACACTTTTACCTTAGAGGTATTATAAACTTCTGCCCTTTTGTGCACAGTTCAGGTCTTCAGAGGAAATGGCTAATTTTACTCGTCTGTCTGTTGTACAGACTCACAGTAATGAAACAGTAGGAAGTATCCGGTGGAAGATATCTGAGCACTTGAGCTGTCCGGTGGATAACGTCCAAATCTTTGCCAATGATAGTGTGGTAAGTGTTGATGATTCAGTGCAGTGCCTGTCTGGGGAAGGTCTAACCCACGTTATTTATTTATTTTTAGCTGCAATTTACAGATGTTAAATGCTTCACATGCACACAGTCATGGAGTTACTGTTACTTGAAACGTATTGCTCCTAATTTTAAACACTTTGCTGATGGGTTGTCCACTATCCTGTTGTGTGTCCTTGAACAAAATTAATTTTGTTTGTTTTTTTCTCTCACATTGTCCTTTTACTGCACCTCCAACGTGTATTAGTTGACCATGAATCGAGACCATAAGCTGCTGTCTCAGCTTGGCTTTAGCGATGAGCAGAGCCTAACTGTGAAGAGCTCAGGCACTGGCACTCCCTCTGGCAGCTCCGAGTCCTCAGCCTCTGCCTCCAGCAGTTCCAGCTCTGCTGTCTTCAACTCTGCTTATGCCCTGGAGCAGGTACCATCATAGACATGGTTAGAACTGCAGATTGTGCATCCATTAAACTTTCCGCTGGTTCTAATGCAAAGTGCGTACATTTCTGTGTCTCTAGGAGAAGTCTCTGCCTGGAGTTGTGATGGCTTTGGTCTGTAATGTGTTTGAGATGCTTTACCAGCTAGCAAACCTTGATGAGTCCAGGTAAGGTAGTTATTTACATCACCTCACTTTGAAGCAATTTTTGTAGATACAAAAATGCATAAAAACATAGACAGAGACTCTTGCATGCATGTTTAGCTGGGTAAAAAGTGACTGTTAATTAATATTTAAGTCACTACTATTTCATAATTCATGTATTAAGACCAAAGGCAGCTAATAACCCTTTTTATGTATTTGGATATTTCTTGTACTTTCCAGGATCACTCTGCGTGTGAGGAAGTTGCTGCTGCTGATTCCAACAGATCCTGAAGTACAGGATGCACTTGACAACTTTGTTCCCAAAGAATCCAGCGTCTGGAGCCATCAGGTTACTTGAACTCTTTTCTTATTAACAGTGCTTAATGCAGAATGATAAACCTCTGAAATTTTTAATTTTCTGCTTTTGGAGGAGGGTCATTATAAGTCTAGACAAATTTCTCTTGTGTGCATTTCCTTGCCTTATCCGTTGTCCGAGGGAGTTATTTTCTATCTTTTGTGTATATTTTCTCTAGAAAACGCTCTTCACCCTCGGCCAGGGTACAGGCTCTCGTTCTCCTTCTATGTCCTCCAAGCAGCAACATCAGCCCAGTGCTGCTTCTATCTTGGAGTCCCTTTTTAGATCTTCAGCCCCTGGCATGTCCACATTCAGAGTGCTATACAACCTTGAGGTACATTTAAACGTAAAACCCCAAATACTTATATAAATGCAGAATTCCCTGCTTTAAAGTTGATTAAGCTGCATGACATCAGTTTTTATCTCTTCCTTTTTCTCTCCTATGTCTTTGTTAGGTGTTGAGTTCAAAACTCATGCCCACATCTGATGATGAAATGGCCAAAACCAGCAGCAAATCCTTCTGTGAGAATTTCCTGAAAGCAGGAGGCCTCAGGTAGCACCACAAACAACAGACCTTTAAAACAAATGCTTTTCTTTGTTTGCTTTGAGCCACTGTAGGAGGTGTCAGCATAGTTGTCAAGCTACATTATACACCAGTACATATATTCCACATGGCATATGCTTCTATCCAAAATGCCTCATGGCGTCTTTTTATTTTTAGTCTTGAGTATTGTGTTTCTGTTTGTCACCTCTGCAGTCTGGTGGTAAATGTTATGCAGAGAGACTCCATCCCATCAGAAGTGGACTATGAGACCAGACAAGGGGTCTACTCAATCTGTCTTCAGTTGGCCAGGTGCAATACATGTGACAAACATACAAGGTTTATATAATCATCACATACTATGCCAAGCTTCTAACTGAATCGGTTTTGTTTGCAGGTTCCTTCTGGTTGGTCAAAGCATGCCTGCTGTACTGGACGATGATGTCATCAGGGATGGCGATTCGCTATCGTCTCGGCCGTTCCGTAATGCTGGGCGAACAGGGAGACAGCTCTCTCTATGTGGCACTCCAGAGAAGTCCTCCTACAGACAGATGTCTTTGTCTGAGCGATCATCCATAAGAGTTGAAGAAATCATACCTGCTGCACGTGTCGCTATTCAGGTATGGTAGAAATAATTTCAATTTTGAGGTTATTTCTAGGATAAATTTGGTATCCAGTAAATGTAAAGTATTCCAGATGCTCTATCTGCTGCTGTTTCTTTTATAGACCATGGAAGTAGGGGACTTCACTTCCACAGTGGCCTGTTTTATGCGTCTGACCTGGGCGGCTGCAGCAGGTCGATTAGATCTGGTTGGTAGCCCACAGCCAATCAGAGAGACCCATGGCTCTCTTCTGCCCCAGGGAGTGCGCACCAGAGTCAGCAGCACTGGTGAGACAAAGAAAAAAAATCATTACACATTTTGTCTGTTTGTCTCTGTAAGTCTACCAAGTAGATAACTTATGGTGTTAGCTACATGTTTTTCAGTCAGTGGATGTGACTTGTACAACTTCATTCTTAATTTATGACTAATGCTGACTATTGGTTATTAATAGGTCACGCTCAAAATATTTTACTGAAACTAAACCTAAAGAAGTGAAAGTAAATGTATTTGTGTTTTGCAGGGAGTAACTGCAGCTCCAGTAGCGAGGGCGAGACCACACCAACAGCATTGCATGCAGGGATATGTGTCAGACAGCAGAGTGTCTCCATCAAAGATGCCATCATCGCCCGAGAGGCTTTGTCTCTGCTGGTTACCTGTTTGCAGTTACGCTGTCAGCAGCTGTGTAAGACTCCTGCAGGCGTACAGACACACTACAAGATCACAGTCTCACTTTTACTGTGTATTGCAATGAGATATTCTGTACTGTGTCCAACAGGCTCTAAATCTTGTGTTTGGTTTCTTTCTCCAGCTTCTTTTTACAACCTGCCCTCTGTCAATGATTTTATTATTGATATTCTGCTCGGATCTCCAGGCGGAGAGGTAAATAACACACTCAGCAAACAACAGAAGAAATGTATTTCAAACATTACATTTTATTTACTTATCTTTTCTATGTTTCTTCTTCTCTCAGATCCGCCGTGTGGCTTGTGATCAACTGTACACTTTGAGCCAAACTGACACATCAGCCTTCCCTGAAGTCCAAAAACCTAACTTGTTCCTCCTTTCAGTTATCCTGACTGCTCAGCTCCCATTATGGAGCCCCACATCTGTCATGAGAGGGGTCAACCAAAGGTATCTAATCAATAAGGTACAAGGTGCAAAATCCCTAAAACATATGCAGACATCATGAGTTAGTGTTGGTTTTTGTTTTCAGATTGCTGTCCCAGTGCACTGAATACTTTGATCTAAGATGCCAGCTTTTGGACGACCTAACTAGTAAGCCACAGTTACACATTCCTAAATATGAAGTTTTGTCCCTGATTGAGGCTCTGTTGTAATGCAGACCTTACAGACTGCTTTTTCACCAACTAAAGGCCAGTGAATCACACATTTGCTTTCTGCTGATTTCTTTTTCTATCCCTCCTTTCCTTCCTCCCGCTTCGCTGCATGCCTCACCTCCTCAAGCGTCAGAGATGGAGGTGTTAAAAGTGAGCGCAGCCACCATGCTGGAGGACGAGATCTCTTGGCTTGACAATTTTGAGCCTAGCTGGAGCTCTGAGATGGAGACCAGCGAGGCAGATAACATCCTCCTAGCAGGGCACCTCAGACTTATCAAGACCTTGTTGTCTCTCTGTGGCAATGAGAAAGAACACCTTGGTGAGCAAACACTGAGTATACATGCATATCCACACCTATCCAATGTATATTCTATTTTATTTAGGACACAGCTGTTATGTAATGTTGTAACTTTTTGTCCAGGTCCATCTCTCATCCAGCAGTTGCTCGATGACTTCCTGTTTCGAGCCTCGCGCATCATTATCAACAGCTCCAACCCTACAACTTCCCCGGCCCCCAGCCATGATTTCCACCCAAAGTATGGATTCCTTTTCTTCCGATTAGTTTCAATTTTTCCTCTCTTCTAACCTAAGTTTTCATTTTTTAAGATGGGATTTTGAGAATCTTTCTGTGATTTCATGTAAAAGGGATCTGCTTTTTTGTTTGTTTGTTTGTTTGTTTGTTTTAAGTAATGGATAAATCCCTCCATTTTGCAAACAACATTGTGTGTTTCTAGTATTTCTGATAGCGGTATTTAATCATTTCATTTCATTAGGTGCAGCACAGCCAGCAGCAGATTGGCAGCCTATGAGGTGCTGGTAATGCTGGCAGACAGCTCTCTTTCAAACCTTCAGCTCATCACCAGAGAGCTGCTGTCCATGCACCACCAGTCAGATCCTTCGCTCTGCAAGGAGTTTGATGTAAGACACCCATTAAAATAGAATTAATTGTAATCATGTTTGGTGTTGCATGTAGTCTGACAGTGCTTTTGGTGTGAAAGTAACTCTTTCTCCCTTTCCATTAGTATCTACCCCCTGTAGAGAGCCGGTCAGTCTCAGGTTTTGTTGGGTTGAAGAACGGTGGAGCCACCTGTTATATGAATGCTGTGTTCCAGCAGCTTTACATGCAGCCCGGCCTCCCAGAGGTACACTTTCAATGAACTGTTTACTTAATTTTTTTTACCATACATTATGTGATACTTAGCAGTAACACCAGTATCTGTGACTACAATACCAATTATTTTGTTTTAGGCTTTCCTGTCCATTGAAGATGACACAGACCAGCCTGAAGAGAGTGTTTTCTATCAGGTCCAGTCTTTATTTGGCCATCTGATGGAGAGCAAACTCCAGTATTATGTACCTGAGAACTTCTGGAAGGTAAAAGTCTGTTCACTGTTAAATCATTTAGAAACCAGAGACGAAGTGCTATTTTTAATTTGCAAGAGGTTCTGCACAATCTTGGAGTTCATCGCTGTTTCTTGTAGTTTTTTTTATCATTTAAAATTATGCGGGGGTTTTTAATAAGTCCTAATGATGGACCATGTTGTGCTGTCTGTAATCATTATGTCTGTAAAGTCTGTGTAACACAAACAGATTTTGTTATCTTGGATAGTGACACAACTGAGTGTCATTAACTAAAGTGACAAAACTCAGTTCATCAATAGATATGTAACTGTATAAACATGCATAATATTTCTGTTGCAGATCTTCAAGATGTGGAACAAAGAGCTATATGTAAGAGAACAGCAGGATGCTTATGAGTTTTTCACTAGCCTGGTGGATCAGCTTGACGAACATCTCAAGGTATAACTCGCACACTAAAAAAACACTGTCGTCACTTGATTAGAAACTTTAATTTGTCAATGCCAAACTTTTTCCACCAGAAAATGGGTCGAGAGCAGATCTTCAAAAACACGTTTCAGGGAATTTTCTCTGACCAGAAGATCTGTAAAGACTGTCCTCACCGGTGAGCCACAGTTTTTTACTGTGTAGAATTTACCAAATGTTTTTCTTTATGCATGAAATTTAACTCACAAACATCCTTTGCACAGATATGAGCGTGAGGAAACATTCATGGCACTGAACCTTGGAGTGACCTCTTGTCAGAGTTTAGAGATCTCATTAGACCAGTTTGTCCGAGGAGAGGTGCTAGAGGGCAGCAATGCCTACTACTGTGAGAAATGCAAAGAGAAGGTCTGTACACTCCCCTTCATGCTTTTATACAGCACTGACATCATATGTGCTTATAAGTGTTAGTGTGTGTGTTTGTACAGAGGACCACAGTGAAGAGGACATGTATCAAATCCCTGCCCAGTGTTCTCTGTATTCACCTTATGCGCTTTGGCTTCGACTGGGAAAGCGGACGGTCTATCAAATATGATGAGCAGATTAGGGTATGAAGCTCAGACACTTGTACCTAATAGATCACATTTCCTAATATTGTTACAGCCTCCTTAACTTTAATGTAAATGTGATTGGGATTAAGGTTGTTTCCATTGTTTCACAGTTCCCCTGGGTGCTGAACATGGAGCCCTACACTGTATCTGGAATGGCTCGTCAAGACTGCAGCGGAGAGGGAGGCGAGGGGAGAGGCGACGGGACCTCAGGAGGGTCACCCAGGAAAAAAGTCACAATTTCTGAGAACTATGAGCTTGTGGGAGTTGTTGTCCACAGTGGTCAGGCGCATGCTGGCCACTACTACTCTTTTATTAAAGATAGACGGTAAGAGACACTGTAGTCAGTCTTACCTCATTTCACAGGAATCGTTTTCTAATGGCAGAGCTATGTGCTTTTCCTAATTGTATTTTTCCTTCTCTTTGCTACTTTACATAAGGAGTACCTAACCAGCAATTGATGGAATACATTAATTGATTGCTTTAGTTTTCCAGGCAGAATTTAGAAGACCTCCTTGGGTCTTGCATATGAATGCAGTATCAGATTTTGTATGGGCTCCTGGATTAGTTTGTAAGCATCTCCAGATGTCTGGCTCTGGAAGGCAGTCGTGCTTACTGGAGAAGTGGAATGTAAAGAGACCACAGAAGCTTGTATTTGGCACCCTGCTCTCACTCATTTTCTTGTTCCTTTCCATGCTTAAGAAATTCTGTTCTCAGGATGATGCTTACTTTCCAGGAAAACAGACACATTCTGAAGCTGCTTCTTAGTCACTTATTGTTTATGTCAGGTAGGGATCTGTGTGGGTTTAAAGCCAAGAACAGTGACATAAAAACTTAGCAGATGAGCTGGATAGATGCAAACGAATACTGTGATCTGCCAGTAGGTTAATCTGGTGTGCTGTCTATATAGTGTTGGGTACATACATGAGTGAAGATCCTGTTTTTTTGCTTGTAAGCTTTTTTTAGTTTTTGCATTAGATTATTATTTAAACTTCATGGAGTTTCCAGTATGTCTCTCTTTCTGCTTTATCTTCTCAAAATCCTTCTTTGTCATCCATCTTTGTTTACTAATAGCGGTGGTGCACGTGGTCGGTGGTACAAGTTCAATGACAACGTGGTAGAAGAGTTCGATATGAATGACGAAACTTTGGAGTACGAGTGCTTCGGTGGGGAGTATCGTCCCAAGGTTTATGACCAGTGTAAGTTGCTGACATTACTTTACTTTATGTGGATTAGCAGTACACACAAGTACAAAGTCTTAAATAACTTTGATGTATGCTCAGCCAACCCTTACCCTGACGTGCGGAGGAGATACTGGAATGCCTACATGCTGTTTTATCAGAAGATCAGCGACCAGAATTCGCCTGTTCTGCCCAAAAAGAGCAGAGTCAGCATCATGAGACAGGAAGCTGAGGACCTTTCACTGTGAGTCAAATTTCCATATGTACCACAGTCACCTTGTAAACATTCTCATTGGACTGTTGAAAATGCATCTGTCATCTTTTCTTACATCCATGTGCAACAGTCAGCAAAATGTCACCGCAGGCAGTAGGTGATAGATTTGACGCTGACAGTTAAAGACTTATTTACAAAGACTTCATTTATATGCATTATACAGAAACTTTAGTGAACCATCACGGATGTTAATCACATGATGCGAGTCATATTTGTATATGAACACTGTCAGAAGAACAGCAGTTAGGAACAGCTCCAGTGCATTAACTATTATGAACCATCTATGTTGTCTCTTTATTCCCAGGTCTGCTCCATCTTCTCCTGATGTTTCCCCACAGTCCTCTCCACGTCCCCCAAGAGCCAACAATGACCGTCTCACTCTCCTCACCCGTCTGGTCCGCAAGGGAGAGAAGAAGGGCCTGTTTGTAGAGAAAATGCCCGTCAGCATCTATCAGGTAAAGCAAAATCTGCCTTTACATGAGCTAAACACGAGTTATATTAGTCAGAGAGAGAATTGCTTTAAATATTCATAGTTGTCTCATCGCTTTGTTTGTGTGTTTGTGCAGATTGTAAGAGATGAGAATCTGAAGTTCATGAGAAACAGAGATGTCTACAACAGCGACTACTTCAACTTCACCCTTTCCCTGGCTTCAGTCAATGCAGTATGTTTCTCTGTTGGCTTGTCTAATTATACATAAACACAGACTGAAGATACACAACACTTTAAGCTTCATGTATTTTCCGGTTGTAATCAAAAGACATAAAACAAGTTAGAAAAAAGTTTTCTTCCACATATTCATCAGTTTGTTTTTCTCTGGTACTTGAAGTAGATGCAAGTAAATTATTGGATTTCACTTTTGGTCTATGTTTACACAACTGAAAAAACAGTGTGTATTTTGCTTTTCTGAGGCAGTGCTTTTATTGCAGGTCAGCATTTTACAGTAACTGCACTTCCTTATAGGAATCAGAGTACTGTTCACCTTTAATGACAGATTGCATTCTGCCATTAGAGAGAAATACTCTGACATACATGAATGATAATTATTTAAATATTGTGAGTGCTGATGCAGAATGGAACCCACAGCCATTGCAATATTACTATTATATATGCTATAATGCAATACCATAGTGTTTATATACATAAAATAACATGCAGTATGATAATCAGTGATGTTTTAAAAAGCTGTGTTCCTTTTGCAGACAAAACTGAAGCATCCAGGCTACCAGCCAATGGCCAAAGAGAGTCTTCAGCTGGCTGTTCACTTTCTGTTCCACACCTACTTGCACACCAAAAAGAAACTCAGGTGATTTCACTTGCATGCATCCACATGTGTTAAGTCTGAGCACCTTCATGAGGATTAACATTATATCTGTATTTGTGTGTCTCTTGCAGGGTGGACACAGAGGAGTGGATGGCGACAGTGGAGGTGTTGCTGTCTAAGAGCAGTGAGGCATGCCAGTGGATGGTGCAGTACCTGGTGGGACCAGAGGGACGCGAAATCGTCAAGTTAGTACATTCCTGCCAACTAATTAACCCACGGGGCTGTTGTCACATTATATTTCTCATGACTAATATGAAATATTGAAACGATTTTCTACATCGTTTAGATAGCGATACTATATTGCTGCTGCTTGAAAGTGGAAATGACAGGGTACAGTTATGTCTGCATCAGGTGTGGATGTAATCCATGTTTGTAGGACTGCTTTTGCAGAAGCTTGGCCTAGGTTTGTTTAGTACAGCATTTTTGTAGCTGTCCTAGTGATATGCGATACTTTAGACTTGGCAGCTCCAAGCATTGTGCCCTCATTCTAATCAATGCACATTCAACTCTCTGACCAGGGCCAAATAATTCCACTTTGATTGTTTTTCCTACAACGCCTAAAGCTTTACTAAATATATAAAGCCCACACGCATTAGCTCTGGAGTGTTTTAATGCTGTATAATTTATTATATTTGCACACTTTATCAGTATAACTGCAAAAGTCTTGGAGCATACTTGCAGTTGCATCTTTATTGACAGTAGAGATATTAAACATATTAAAATATTAAACTGTGTGCTTGTTACTCACTGACTTAATGCTGATTTGGCTAAAAAAAAGCAAGTCCTTCTCTGGAATGTAAACATTTAGAACCACAGGATAGTTTTCCAAAGCGTGTGTGTTTGGGAGAAAGGTGTTGTCTTACACTACTTGATGTTTAAGCATGGGGTGATCATATGATCCTCAGACAGGATTGGTTGTCGAACATCGGACGTTTTGGGCAACAGTACACCACAGCTGCCTTTACATACCACACCCCTCCCCGTAGAACAGAGGTACAGATTGTCACACTTAACTATGTGCCTCAAGGCCAAAGCAGCCAGAACTGTTAAGCAAAGTACAACAAAGAAATTTCCCACATGAACAGTGTTGTAGACTTGTCTGTCCTTTCAGATTTTATCATAAGATACTGAGTGTCTTATGATAAGACATTAGACATGTTAATTGAAGTTCCTGCCTTAGAGGTTTATTTCCCTTCACTGGAGTGCTGATATTGATTGTTTTGACATTTCCTTAGGGTTTGTCTGTTGGAGTGCAGTGTAAGAGAGGTGAGGGTGGTGGTTGCATCCATCCTCGAAAAGACTCTGGAGAGTGCACTTCAGTTTGGAGATCCAGGACTAGACAGTTTAACAGATGCTCTGCTCTCCTTACTGGACAAAGATGTTCCTGAGAATGTGAAGAACTGTGCGCAGTATTTCAACCTCTTCAGCAACTTCGCTCAGAGGGTAATTCTTCAAAATTGAGTGTTTAAGTACAAGCCATTAAATTTAATGACTGTTTGATTTCCTGAGTGTTCTCTATTTTTTGTTCACTCTCTCCCTCCCTCTCTCGCCCTCTCTCAGGGTTGCGGTCCTTGTCAGTTGTTGTTGAAACACTCGGCGTATCGCCGGATGCTCATCTTTCTGTTGGGCCCCAATAGGCAGAACAACCAGGTACAGTTTACATAATACACACTGCGTGTTTCATGTTTGTCATTCTTAATGTTTTCACTTTAACTCAACTTTTCCACTCACTGAATTACACTCAGGAAACAAAGTGTAAGTTTTTTGCTTATCCAACGCTGAGTTGCAGTGGTAACAGGTTAAGCAGGTATTCCAGACATCCTTCTCAATAGTAACCGTTTACAGAGATCCCAAGTCATTCCCAGGTTGGGTATATGTAGAAAAAACCTCCAAAGAAAGGCAGAGAGATTTTACTTTGTGTGTTTTTACAGAACCGAAGGTGGAGTCCAGCTCAGGCTCGGGAGTTTCTTCACCTGCACAGCACTCTGGCCCTGATCACTCTGCACTCTGACCTCAGCCCCCAGCGCACACAGGGTGATGCACCTAAATTTGTTTATCACACTACTACAAATGTGCACCTACTGACACAGCCTGAGTCTTATTGTGATTGTTTATCACCCGTTGTTCTTCACGTAGCTCCCGGAGGGCTTAAGCTGCGCCTGAGTAGTGTCCTGTCCTCCACCCCTCTTCTCCCTCTCCATGCGGACATCCTAGCCTCACTCTTTACTCCAGAAGGACAGCCTTACCTTCTAGAGGTAAGATAAAAACCATCAGTTCAATGTTTTACTTCTTCATTATTAAATAGAAAGACTCAGAAGTTCTTTGATTGACAATTTTCCCAATTGTAAATACCCAACAGGTGATGTTTGCCATGCGCGAGTTATCAGGCCCACTGTCTCTCCTGATAGAGATGGTGACCTACAGCTCGTTCTGTAGTGAGCCCTTCTCTCTGGGAGTTCTGCAGTTACTCAAAGTAAGAATCTCTGAAAAGCAGCTCAACCACATTTACTCCACAATCAGTATGCACTAAATTGTTTTGTACTCTTCACAGACACAGCTGGAGACAGCTCCACCTCATGAACTGAAGAACATTTTTCTGATGCTGCAGGAGCTTCTAGTGAGTAACACCCTTCAGTGACCTTCCTCTGTTGATCTTTTATGTTGCGTGGTCACTATGAGGTCTCACATTTCCCAACTTCATTTAAATCTTTACCACAGGTAGTGGAAGACCCTCTGCAATCCCAGAGACTCAAGTATGCTTTTGAGTCAGAGAAAGGCCTATTAGGTGTGTCTGTTGTTTGGGGGTTTTTTTCCTATTGACAACAGTGTACAAATCCTTGTAGCTCATAATGTGTTTTCTCCATAGCTTTGATGCAGCAGAGCAACAATGTGGACAGCAGGCGCTGCTACCAGTGTGTTAAGTTCCTGGTCACATTAGCTCAAAAGTGAGTATCTGCAGTTTAGGGATCAGACTTGGGCAGAAAAATATTTGGTTGTTATGTGTTTGGTTTTTTTCCCAGTATGAACTATTATCAACTGTAATAGTAGTAGTATTAACAGATTAACCTACCAACATAATTCTGACCCTTCTTTCATCCCTCTCACTCTCCAGGTGTCCTCAAGCTAAGGACTACTTCAAGGACTTGTCTGGTACCTGGAGTTGGGCGGTGCAGTGGCTCCAGAAAAAGGCAAGCCTAAGAAATACTGTAGGACCACCTACACTATATGAACAAAAGTACAGGGCCACACCTCTTAATCTTTAAAGTCAAGTGTTTTCAGTCCCATTCCACTCAACATTTGCAAACATTTGGGGGGGAAAAGAAAGTGTTTCATAACCACAACAACTCAGCCATGGAATGGAAGATCACGTAAGGTTACTAAGAGGAGTTGCATAGTGCGTAAGAGATGCCAACACTTGCTGATTCAGTAACTGCAGATTTCCAAACCTCCTCTGGCATGAACATCAGCTTAGTAACTGGGTGCTGGGAGCTTCATGGTATGGGTATCCATGGGCAACCACTTCCTGTAGGTGGCCCAGTACGTTTATCCATATAGTGTACATCACATTGTTGTGTGGCATTTTTGGCCTTTGTAATTCACAGTAGAAGTGAGAAGGATGGAGGACAACAGCCAACAAAAGTCCCCAATGCCTTTAACCCCAAACCTCAGTGTTTCCCATTCCCATCGACTTTGTTTGTCAAAACTAGTCAGGGTTTCAAATATTAGTTTATATCTGAACCCAGTTTAGCACGGCATAAATTCTATTTTTTTTATTTATTTATGTATTTTTTTAGAACTTTTTTCATTCAGCAAAATGTCAGTTTAGTAAAGTTTGCCTTGATATTAGTTACCACTTGGTGTCAAACATAAGGTCCGAGGGCCAGAATCAGTCCAGCAAAGACTCCTATCTGGCCCACTGGACTGCATTGGAAAATCTGAAGGGGAGGATTGATTTTGGACTTTTAACTGTGTTTTCATAAGTTTTACAGCTTTTCCTGCTTACAAAGACCTCCCCCATGGCCATTAGTACTAGGGCAGGGCTATATGGCCAAAAATATTTATCACGATATACATTTGAAAATTTGCGATAATGATATAACTGGCGATATAATTGACGCGAGACAAAATACTTTACAACTCCACAAATTTATTAGTGCAAAAAAACACACACAGTGCGGTAATATTATGTTGAAGCACAGTACGTATTACTCTGCGAGGCTCCTGCCTATGGTAGCCGTAATGCTCCGACAATCCATCAAGCGGTGTGGCTTTGTAGCTTAGCAAAGTCGTACTAAAACAGACAGATTTTTGAGCGCCGTGTACCACATAAAATCGGTTCGGTAATAATGACGGCCCGCTTGCATGCTCTGCCAAAAAATGTGCTTTGGTGTGTATCTGACAGACGAAAGTCAAACCAGTTCCACACCACTGAAGTTGCAGCATTTTTACAAACCAATTCTGATTGATCTGTTTCATTCAATGATCCGCGTTCGCCCTTCTCATTCTCCGTCGCCGCCATGCTTTTTCCGCCATGTGTGTATGAAAACAAAGGCACTGTGCATGCGCGTTTTACCCATATTCTATCGCGATATTTCATTTCCTTATCATTGCCTAACATTATACCGGTAATACCGTGAACGGTATAATATGGCCCAGCCCTAATTGGTACTACACCAAAGTATTTAAGCAAAAGATAAACAATAAACAAACAGTAGTGAAAAAACAGCATTGTTGTATGCAGACTATACAGTTACTATTTTCTATTCATTTCAGCTAACTTTAGGTAACTGAACTGTTTTTCTGTTTCTTTTAGCTAACTCTTTTAAGTCATATTTATTATCATCATAACTTATCTTGCTTGTTAATGTTTCTTTCTGTATACATTTTTGTTCACAGCTCACTCAGTATATTGATTGTTTTGTTCCATCATTAATTTTCAAATTACTGGAGCTAAACGAGTCTTTACAGTGCCCCCTGTTTAGGAGACACTTAGCTTAACCACTATGGCACTTATGAAGAACTGTAAATTATGCTGTATGCTCACAGTGACTCTCTCTGCCTTCAGATGACAGAACATTACTGGACTCCACAGAGCAACGTCTCAAATGAGACATCCACCAATAAAACCTTCCAGCGCACAATTTCTGCACAGGTAAATACACACACACACACACACACACAAAAATACCGTATATCAACGCCCTCCAGTTCTCCTATTACACTCACACTCACTCATACTGTTTATTTTCCCTGTGTGTGTGTGTGTCACACTCTGCAGGATACCTTGGCCTATGCTACAGCATTGTTAAATGAGAAAGAGCAGTCTGGTAGCAGTAATGGTTCTGACGGCAGCCCGGCGAATGAAAACGCTGACCGCAGTCTCCGACAGGTATCTCTCAGCTACATCCAAACGAGCAGCTTATAACAGTGGAGCTCTCAAATGACTCATGGTTTTAAAGCAGTTCCCGCTCCGCTCACATAAGCCCGAAAGAGAAGAATAGAACAAAAATGGATCATCTCATTGGCTTCTGTCAAAAGCTATAAAGGCAGTTTGTTACCGCCCACGGTTATTATTAGAGGTGGATTTGAAGCTGTTTCATTCTTCTCCGACTCCTGCTGGGGCTGTCAGGATGCCCACACAGCCCCAGATTGTCACTTGTGCTCACATAAAAACATTATAGATAATCGGTGTGTTGAATAGAAATTTTAATCCTCCTGGCTCTGCCTAACAGATGGATAATTCTACTTTTTTTTTTTTTTTTAATCCAACTACCACAGGGGTCAGAGTCTCCCATGATGCTCGGCGATTCTAAGAGCGATCTAGAAGATGTGGACCCCTAGGTTGTCCTACCAGTGGGATCCCTCCAAAGGAGAGGCAGCTCCAGGAAGCCATTCGAAAAGGCTGCACTTTGCCTCTGATTGGTCAGGACAGTTAGGACTCCACAGCAAGCCAATCAGAACATTTGTCTCGGTCGCTAAGGCAACGAAGGAGCTATGAATAAATCATGAATTACTTCCTTTCACATGAGCCAAGGCGATGATGGAGATGCATTATCATAAAGGGCAGCAGAGTTGATTAGGGTGGGAAGTGCAAATAACCTTCCACAATCATGGATGACTTCAGTTTATCCTTTTATTCATTCATTCACTCAGAATGACAGCAAGGTGGAGGATGGGTTTGGGTTGTGTTTTAACAATTTTCTGCTCATGTTTGCCAATTTATCTACATATTCATATTGTAAAGATTTTGTTCCATAGATGTTATTACCAGTGTAAGATAATATTTTAAAGTGTCCTGTGCTCTTCTCTCACAGCCATGCAAATTGCGGGAGGTCACATTTAGCTGCTCTAGAGGAACTTACAGACACACGTGTGTACTTGTACAGGAACACCTCCACATATGAGCACTTGGGAGGGAGGGTGGGTTTAAGTATGCACTTTATAGTCCAACCCATTCTGTTGTGATGTACAGCAGCACTGGTCAGTTCCTCTAGAGCCTCGTCTTCTTTTGCTTTTAACAACTTACATTTGCAGTGCCACTTATGCAACACATGAGAGCCCTGATGGCAAGCCAGTCTGCCTGTGACTTGACCTTTGACCCTCGGCCACCACAGTGTAGCCATCGGGATGCAGTAGGGGGTTGGTCCTGTCGTATGACGGTTCCAGACCCTCAGCATATCTGAAACAAGCAGTGCCATGGTCAGTACTCTCCCTCCACTCCTCCTCCTTGCTGACAAGCAGCCTCGTGTTCTGGATTTTATTCTTTTTGTCGCTGTGTTTTATTTTCAATGCCACTTTTCTTTGAATCTGGATGAATTGAATTACTGCAGAGGATTAGGGACTCGAGCCTTATGCAGGAAAAAGCTGATCTGGAAGAGCGCAGATCAGTTGTGGTGGGCCATCAGTGCTGCCTGAAGGGGAGCTCAGGAGCACGTTTTTATTTTTAGGTGCCAAGGTTACACACACACATGCACACAAAAACTAGAACTTCTGAAAAACATGCAGGCGTGTGTCACTCATTCACTTCGCTCACAAAGACAGAGAACAGGTCCTCTTCACCTCACTGTTACCTCTGCTTTATCAGGTTTCTTTTTTTTCCGATGGAGTTTACATTTTGCTTTGCCTTTTGCTTTTGTCAACCTTTGGACACACACAGAGGAGCTAAACCCAAATGTAGCTCTAGTTTTTACTGGAGAGCAACACCCATGTTACCATCATCCCTGCACCCATCATCGGGAGACTTGAAGTGCCTTAACCTCCCGATCTCCCTCCCGTCTCCCCTCGGACACTGTCTCGTCACATCTCCGATGAGGTACGTCCTCATCTGCTCCACCTGTGACGCTAAACCAAGTGTCTCCTGTGGTCATGTAGAATTGCTGTAGGAGGGCAACAGGGCTTCTTCCTTTGCATTATTCTTGAAACTACTACAGGGAATTTCCTCTGTGTGTTGTGACAAAGGACTGTTGGAATGTAACTGTTGACTCTGTGTGTGAATGGGGAGGTGGGCGTGGAAGTTTTACCCAGTAACACAGGGTTTAGGCAACACGACAGGGTTCTGATGATGGTAAAATGCTGCTTCTCTTCACTCTGCACTCAGACAGAGACACTTTGTAGATAATTCATGCTAGGTAGTTTTAATGAAGTCACGCTTTCACTAACATGTTTTAAGACATGAGCCTAAACTTGCTTAGCAGATTAGCTCTCAGCTTTAACAGGTCAATGTTTACAATGTAAGGACCTAGGAAGCTACCATGCAAAATGATTTTCTGTTCAAATCAACGTGCGATCAATCCGCTGGCTCCTCTGCATCCGAGGAGAGGAAAGACACCGCTTTAGCCCTTCCATGCTCCTCCACCCCATTTTCATCTCATTAGATGTGAATGTCACATCGTGCTCTCCAGCACGTTTGCATGTGTGGCAGTAAGTGATGGTGAGGTTTGTCTTTTCTGCGTGATGGGAAAAAAAACAAAATCAGCCCCCACCCCCTCCCCATGTTGTTTGCTGTGTAATTTGGTATCATTAGTGTCACAAACACACGCCCCTTCACAGTGGCTGGTTATGTGCGATCTGAAGGAGCTGCATGCAGTCTGTGCCAAGTGATTACATGGCCATGGCAACATGAGTTGCATTCAGCCAAGAGTTTTGTTGGTTTGGCCCTCTGCTACATCACCACAAATACTTAAAAATAGGAAGAAAAAAAAAGAAAAAAAAAACAACTTCAAAACAATCTTGTTTTAATCCTGGGATGCAGGGAGGGATGGGTAGGTGCGAGGTTAGGGATTGGCATCTATACGGGTTTTTACTGTCATTCAATTTTGAAACTTCACTTCTGACATCGCAAGACTCTGTAATGCATGTTAAGACTCAGTTTTAATTTGTACATCAGAGTTTGATTAAGGGGAAATTTGATATAAAATAAACTGGAATGCACAACCTTTTGCAAATATTGTCTTTATGCATTTCTATATACTGTCCCATGATACAACCGTAGACTGTATATAAAAGATGTAACCTCTGTGACATCACTAGTTGTTTTGTGAAGCTTCAAACTGAGCGTTTTCACCATCTTCATCTTAGCTCTTTTAAAACAAGATAATGACAAACTGGGGGGGGGGGGCACATTTCAATTTATTATCTTTGTAGACACAAATAGGAACTATAATTCATCAAATGAACACCAGCTTGTCTTCAGCAAGGCTTGAATCTACAAGCTAAACTCATCAGGAAAGCTTTTACTATGCAAACAAGCTAAGGACCACTTTCTCATTCTATTAAACTGGACTTTTCTTTGCAACTAGATAAGTAGCTCCTGGTGGTTATTAGAAAAAATGCACACAAATCCACACATACTTTACTTTTTTAGTCCTGGAACCTACATCCATCTTTTATATACAGTCTACAGCACCTTAAAAACATTACCTGTGGCCCCAATGTCGATACTGATATCAATTTATGCAGCAGAGACGTTGCACAACAGATAATTTAATTTGTTTACAGCACGGGTTTTGAAACTTTTGGTGCCCATTTTTGTAAATTGCAATAAACAGCTCATTTTTTAGCAGGCCTGAACTTGCCTTGAGGCACACCATTTGGGAACCATTTACAGGTTACAGCAGACCAAATAATACAAAACAAGAGCAGTTTCTTTTATGTTTTAAAAATCATAGAAGGCTCAGGCTTCTAAGTTTGACCATTACAGCTGATGGATCAGGTCACTAGTTAAATGGTTACAAATAATGACATAAGAAACAAACACCAACTGAATCTTTGAGAATGCTGATTCTAAATCAGAATAGCTTAAATCTTCAATTTGTACCTACTCTGCATCCTGCAAACAGAATTACACACATCAATTCAGCACTAGCTTCATTTACTGTATTCTGGGTAAACTTTGTTTTTATTTTTTCTTATCAGTCTTATCAGTGCCAATCAGACAGCTAGCTGATTGGCACAAGCTAGCTGACAGTGGTTTATATGCTTCCTTTTGCTCTTGTTCACACTGAAGTCATCCACCTGTGTATCAGAACTAAGTCTCTAACTGTGGAGCCATAAAAGCCACTGTCACAATAACACTCTGGGCAGACATGAAAACTGGTGTCCCTACTGTTAGCCATTTACCTCATTTTGTTTCCACCTACTGTTTCACAAAATGAGCAAAAGGTACCTGACTTGTTAATCAAGCTGCCAAGCAGGCTGATTACCTGCAGCTGTGCTGCACAAGACTGAGGAATGTCAGGAAATCAGTGCATACATAACACATGCTAACTGTGACAACCTGTGGTGCACATTATCATGTTTTTCCACTCTAAAACACACATGGCTGACACCAGAGCTTAACATTTTGATTTCATTTGTTCAGTTTATTAACTTCTAAACAGCATGCGGATGGTATACCCGGTAAATACTACACTATTATCCAAACCGTATGTTTGTGAAAGCTCTTTTTATTATAACTGTTTTGTAAAAAGATACAAAAATAGCTTACAGGTTGTCAAGTCATATATAATATGTGCACTGGAGCATAATTTGGCGTAATCCTAAAACTAAAACACACACAATCAGCTTTACAGAAGTGCTTTAAGTGAATATTAAGGATGTTGAGGTTTCTCAGAAAAGTGTAAGGGGGGTTAAAACTGACCAAAGACAAAAATGGCAACGTCAAAGCTGTTTCAACGATGTTAGAAACCAAAGTGAGGTGAAACCGGATCAGTGAGGTGTTGCAGCTTGCTGCTCTGGTGGTGCGACACGACAGCAGACGGCAGCACCCGCTGCTCCATCCACTGCCGTGACACCATAGACATGGCAACTGTTTCCCTTGGCAACTGGCCCCAAGATAGCAGAGCCCCGAGAGACGGCGCTGCAGTCTGTCAGAGTCCAGCCGGAAGGACAGGAAACCTCAACCTGAAGGAAAACGATAACTTCTGAGGTAACTTCCAGTAGCTGATTCTCAAAGTTTGTACTGTGATTTTTATTTTATTTCACCTGATCTTTGTCAGCTGATATGTTTTCCAACAGGTTGCACTCGAGAGATGGAGCATGGCAGCATATCGCGTGTGATGTGACCCCCTCTTTCACCGTGCAGCGCTTCCCCTGGCTGTGACGTGGATGTGAATCAGATGAGATCTCAGCTGTGGAAATCGATGTACACCCTAGAGAAGAATCAGCTGAATCTTTAAACACGATGAAGGAGCAAAGAACTTTAGAGGCGCTGTTGCCAAGCATTAACTGATCCTCCTCACAGAGACCACTATGGAGGCAACCAATGAGAAATGTAATGTAAAGTCATTTAAGTGCTCTAATGACATTTGAAAAGCTGCTTTTTATATCACACACTCGTGGAGAAGCTGGCAATTGTGCTGGCTAGGGTTACATTTTCCTTTCAGGGTGATTACCATGGGAACAAGCATAACCGGCTAAGATATTCTAAATGCAGCAGCCTGACTTTGACTAAAAAATACAGATTATATACCTGAGGTGCAACATTGAATTGCTTCAGAACATCGACACCAACTAAATTTAAATTAATAGACTTTGTTTTTGTTTTTAAAGGGGGCTGACATTTCATGCCACTTCCTATATCTCTTAGTGTGAAGCTGGAGGGAGGAGTCTCTTGGCTAAACTTATCATAAGCAATATCAACAGTGTTCAAAGAGCTGTATTCATTCTGCCAGCTATGAAACATTAAACCATGATCTCTGATTACTAATTTAAAACAGAAAGATATTAAATAAATAATTTTTTCCTCCACATTTTCCCAGCATGACTCTGAAAGATGCTTTCTGGAACATTGTTTCCTTGATCTAACAGTATTAGATTTGTATTAGTATTTATTTTATTTATTTTTTTATTGTTGGTATGGATAAAATAAAATCTATCTGAAGAGCCCTATTCACTGTCTGTCCACTATATTAGGTACAAATGGTCATGATCATAAACATATAATCAGCTAATCACATCATAGTCGAGACAACCTGCTTAAGTTCAAACTAAGACTCCTAACACACTGAAAACTAGCTGAAATTAAATTAATACAAATATTCAAAATGAAATTAAAAAAACAACAACTCTGCACCAGCTATATTTTTATGTAATCTGTACATATGTTCATGAAAAATAGAGAGGACTTGTTAAATGGAAGATTAAGTCCAAATTAATAGTCTTTAACTACACCTCATCAACTGCTAATTTATGCAAATCAGCTAATCACATGAACCCAGAATAGAATGTTAATTTTATTTTGATTTTATTGTCTTTCTGATGTTGGTGTTCTATATTGTTACTGTCATTTCATTTGTATTTTTTTTTTTTTTTTAGTATTTATATTTTTATTCTTTTTAGTTTATGTTCAGCACTTTGGTCAGTGCTCACTGTTTTTAAAGTAAAGTTAGCTTTGATCGGCAAATAACTCAAACTGAGCATCAGGGCATCCGAATGGGGAAGGAAGGCGATTTAAGGGATTTTGAATGCCGTATGGTTGTTTGTGCTAGAGGGGCTGGTCTGAGTACTCGACAAACTGCTGAAATACACACAACAATCTCTTGGATATATGCAGAGTGGTCAGAAAAAGCCTACCTTAGCACTGTTGCTGACCAAGTCTATCCCTTCATGGATAACGCACCATGTCACAAGCTCACATCATCTCAGACTGGTTTCTTAGACAATGACTTCAATGTACTCAAATGACCATCCAGCACATTTGGGATATGGTGGATCGGGAGATTTGCATCATACATGTGCAGCCGACAAACCTGCAGCAACTGTGCGATGCTGTCATGTTAATATGGTCCAAAATCTCTGAGGAATGTTTCCAGCACCTTGTTGAATCTATGTCTATGCCATAAAGAACTAAAGCAAGGTAAAAAAATGAGATCAACCCAGTACTAGCAAGGCGTACCTAATAAAGTGTCCTGTGAGTGTAAATATTTAATATATTACCCCTTTGATTTTTTTACGGTAATATTTTTGCAAAATTATGAGCTGATAGTTGAACTTCTGATTTATAGACACACATGATGGTGTCATTTATTTTCTCTTCTAATTCTCAGCATTAAAATAAGTAAGAGCTTCTCCTAAAATGTCAGACTGGCTGCCTCATTCAAACTCCTGCAGATTGTACACGTGACTCACCGGTCAGGTGGTGCTGGGGGCCGACGCACTGAGCAGCTTGTCCTTGCTCAGGACTAGCATGGACCTGGCACTGCAGACCGCTTATCACACAACAGCGGGCCACAGCATACACACCTTTACCTGCTGGACCATTATGGGCAATACACTCCATGTGTCCGCTGTTCATCTGTAAACACAGGGGTGAGGGTTTGTCCGTAGACTTATAGACTTTAGAGTGAAGTTATTGTTGATATTATGGCTGATGTAACTGAACTAACAGTGATGGTTTCCCCCACACGGACGCCTTCAGGAGCATAACTGCTGCAGCCCATCATTTCCTCCCCTTGACGACAGCGGCTGATGACCCTGTCGGTGCTCGCGACTCCTGACCTCTCTGACCACACTGACCGGCACCGTAGCTCCCCATCTGCATGTAGAAATAGGAACACATATGTGAACCACATATAGATACTATAAGTCTGTGTGTGATAAAGGCACGTGAGTCACTAACTTGGTGACGTTTTGATAGCCGGAGGCATGGCTGCTACCAGGTTTGGCGTAGTCAGCCGATGGCTTTCAGACAAAGATAGGAAGTCGATAGTGTTGCTGATGGAGTAATGCAGCATCAGATGGAGGACGTGCAATGGTGATGCAATCTGATTGGACGACAGGATCACTGCTACGACACCTACACAGATAAAAACAAATTATGAAGTAATTATGCTGTGACAAATGGTAGCGATACTGATGTGCAAAAATGATTTATGCACAACCTTTCTTATGCAACTTAAGTGAAGATATCTCTATTTAAAGCACGCCGTACACGTCTGTACACTGCATACTTGTATGCTAACTAGTGAAAGTCTTCTGAGTGATCATTAGAGAGAAAACCTTGATTTGTCAGCGCAAGTGAAATATTTGTGGATGCACAAGTCAGTACTTTTAAAGTTGTTTTCAGAAATCTCATGCATAAATTTATCTGCAGGCTTAATGCCTCTGAAAATCATTGCAGGATTATCAAATATAAGATGTAGTACAACATGCCACCAATCCCAGGTGTGGAGACACTGCTACAGCCGCTTTCCCTGCAATGATCTATAATATGCAATTATATTTTTTCTAGTGTTTATGTGATTTTTTTTGTAAGGATCATTGAGTCTGTAATAAAAGAATGATTGATATACCAACAGCATACACAGATTGCTTTTGCGTGCGCGTGTGTGTGTTTGCGTACCTGCAGTGTGTGCAGCAGCCTGTGAGGTTCCACTGCGGGAGGTGAAGCAGGTGCTGCAGTCACTACTGGCACTAACGATGTCGTCGCCGGGTGCAAACAAATCAACACAGCGGCCGAAGTTGGTACCACCTGCTCCCTGTGACATGAGCTGGTCCATTGAGTTAACTGCCCCCACTGTGATGACCTATACACACACACACACGAAAGGAGGTGAAGGTAAGGGTCGCATGTAAGTGGGGCCAGAATGTGATTGCATTTTCAGTGTTAAATTACCTCAGGCTCTGAAGCAGGTGAGTAGAGACAGGCATCATCTCTGTAGTTCCCTGCTGCGGCGATGACCACAGCGCTGTTAGCCACCATGTCTCGACAGGCTGTGTTTAATGAACGGCTGAGGCCACCGGCAAAAGGAAGCAACACGACTACTGCATCCACTGGGCGGGCCAGTAAAGTGGCTCGGATGTATTCCATTCCTGACAGAGAGGGGAAAGGGACAATCTAAAACCTCATACACTCAAGAAAAATTGGAGGTTTTACACTGGAGAAGTGGCCTTCTTCCTTTTCTTTTTCAATACAGTTAATGAAATGAAAGTGTGTTCTAAAAGTCTTTAAAACCAGACTAAGAGTTTATAGCTGCTTGGTTAGGGATCATTGGTCTCCTAGGGATCCATACTACCCATAATTATTTATATTTTAACACAAGCAGTCTGACCTGAACTTCTCAGGCTTTAGAAGAAGAAGAGAAAAGTCTGGTTCTTCTGTCTGGTGAACAGAGACTGAAGAACTGCTGCAGTTGGGGTCTTTTTTATTTTATTTTTTTTCTACAAATATGGGCATTTTTTTCCACCTGCAGCTTTAAATCAAAGTTGCTGTAAGAGTGAAACATGACACTCATAATGTAGATTAGAATTCTGTACACTGTAGATGATGGTTGCACTGCCTGTGCCCACAAAGAACCAGTCAACAGCCAAAATGTTAAACGTATGACCCACTCATGTTCTTGCAATAACCCAGTTATGACACTCCCCATGTATATCTAGAGGGAAAGGGCCAGAGGTCATAGTCAGAAGATGTCCTCTGGAAAACAATGTTTCGATAAAACTGAAATATTTGTCATGCCATCCACAAGCTCATGCTGCTAAAAATGTGTGACTGGAAAATGTGTCACCATGACCCAAGAGAAAGAAACTCAAGAGTTTTTGCTTGGCTCTGGTAGTACAGTTCAACAGTTTCTGTCTTACCTGCCAGAGCTCCTGAGACGGTCCCTTTACCCTGACAGTTGAGCACACGCACTAGGTTAACACCAGCCCCTCGAGCAACACCTGAATCTGATCCACTCACAATACCTGCCATGTGTGTACCATGACTGTCACACTGACTGGCCTGTAGTGGAACGAGGATTGAGAATGTTATTGAGCTGCAATTGCAAATACATAAGTGTTGTAGAATTGAAATGTTTCATTTGTGCGTGCATGTGTTTAACCTGTCTGTGAACTCTGACTCCATCCTCTTCGGGGGCGTTATTGAAGTCTGTGATGAGTACCCGTCCTTCAACCTCTCTGTGAGAACTCTGCACACTGCCATCCATCAGATACACCTGCGTCCTCCCTCCATCATCTGCAGAGGACAGATGGTGAATTTGACATGTAATTAGAAAATGCAATTTCTGAGGGAAGAAATCTCGGTGTGGTTGCTGTTGGAAAGCTGCACTGCTTGATGGATATCTGACAGCTAAACTGCACAAATGGCTCAGATGTCATTTAAATGAAATAAAGATAATTTTTAAAGCCCCATAAGCATTTAGTTCCAGTGACAAATGTTTGGGAAGATGAGAAAGAAAGAACTGGTTCTTTGAGCCCCTGTCCACCACAGTCTAAGGGCTAGTAAATTTATACAAATTAATGTTTCTTGCATTGGCATTGAGACTTCTAGTAGATAGTTACCAAATACAAGTTCAACACCCTGGTTCAACCAAAGATTTTATATACTACTTCATGTGAAACACCAAGGAACAGGCCTCACTTGGCCATGAAACTGTCAGTCCATTTTCCAATTATTATTGAGCCTCTGAAAATGTATCTGTATATAAAAAATGGATTTACTTCCCTAACAGGTAATGCTAATTTGAATGATGGTCCACTGTGGCGGTGCACAAAGGCAAAACTACAAAAATGGTGTCTTGGCCCAGCAAGTTATGGATCTAACTGTAATTAAGTTTAGCTTGAATTGAACTAAACAACACAACACAGATATTGGCATGTAATTAGTTCTTCAGAAGCGGCTGCAATTAAAGGTTGCCATGGTGATGGTGACCGTAGGGTGACTGCTGGGTCATGTCATAGAAATTAAACTGAGAGGCACCTTTCAATATCTGGCTTATTACACAAAGACAGGAATTCCTTGTTGTTTACAGCTTGATATAATAAGAGAGATGAGACTGCTGAATATGCTGCAGTAGAATAAGTGTTCCTGTTATCATAAATGTGGAAAATGAAATAAGAAAAGTCGTGTTTTCTGCTGTTCTTGAGCTGTTTACAATAGAAACATTGGGGTAGTTGTATATTACTCCAACCGCCCCAATGACTCCTGAAACTGAAAACTGAAAATGTTTTGTTTGCCTCGGTAGTTACATTGCTTAAGAGCGCACGTGGTTCCCTAGATTTCGACGAAAAACACAGATAAGTCATGGACAGAGACAAACTCACTTGGAGGTCTGTATGTTCCATTTTCAGAGAAGCCACCGTAAGGGTGCAGTAACCTCTGCAGGTTCCAGGGGGCGCTCTGAGCAAAGATGGATGAGTCCTCCTCTATGTAGTGCACGTGAGGGAGCTTCGCCACCTGACAGGAACACAAGCAAACTTAACTGTGGGTGGTAAGGAAAGATTAACAGGAAGTTGATTGTTAAATCAGTTGGGGGTAAAGCTGACCATCCTTCTTTGAAGTCTGTTTCACTGTTTCACGTTTTATTTGTGTATTTTTATTTTTTGACATTATTCAAGAATGCGCAGATACCAAAGGTGGGTCTACAACCTCTCAACTGTCAAGAAACTCTGTCTAAAATTACCACCAGCACTCATACTATAGAGTTCAACTAATTCTATTTTCTGTGTGTTTTTCAGCAAAGTTTCGGATTATTTTTGTTCAGCTCCTACAGCTGAATGATTTCAAATGCTCCACAAAACCTCTTTGTTAACATCTGACATTTGATTTGAAATGCGGGTCTAAAGGCAGGTGAGGAGTTCTTTTACTTTAAATCTATACTTACTTATAATTTTACAGATTTAAAAATAAAAAACACACATAAATACACACACACCTCTCATCATTCTCGGTCCCTCTTATGCGACTCGAAATAAATAATCCTGAAAACGCCGCCAATATTTAACCGAAAGTAGTACACTTTGTCTATCATTCATTCCAGACTCCCGTATTCTCACTTTATTTTGGTCAAGTAGGTCAAATATACACAGATTGCACAGACCTCTGCAAAATGCTGCAGTCAGAAAATCCATATTACTCCAATCTTTGCTCCCATTAACTCGTCTTGTGCCAGTATACGATGTTACAATGTAACAGTGTTATTCAAGACTATAGCTGCTTTCTTAGATCTGCCTTCCACCTATAAGCTCTTAGGATGTCCCGTTCGGAATGTCCTAACCTTTAGAAAATGGATCTGCTATAATTTGACATCTATTTCCCTGTGTTCCCCTTTTTGCCTTAAAGTTTTAAATCACACTTTTTCCGAACACATATTACGATATTATCCAGTAAAGTGACGCAATTACCAGGTGAAGGACGTCACTACTCATTTTGACCAGAAAGCCACGCAGTGCTCCTGAGTAGGTCTGCAGGATCTCCACCAGGTATCCTCTCCTGGCTGCTTTACCTCGCAGCCTCCTGATGGTCCTCTGGAGTTGAGACTCGTGCGTCCCCTGACGCAATACAACTATGTACTGTCCGGGAATGCGCCAGGCTACCTGCACAGTAAAAAGAATGCACCGCACATGTGATCTTCATGTCAACATGCACAGGAGAAATGTAGCATGCGTGCAATAAGTTGGATTTTTATATATATATGTATATATATATATATATATTGTGTGTTTTGCGCTGTTTTCACAATAATACATGAATAAGTATTTTTAACGCTCCCAGAATGTGAACGCACATTTTAATGAATCTGTATCTCACACTGGCAGCTTGTCAGGTACATCAGCAAAGATTGTTTGTTGAAATATTTGACCAAATATTTTACCCGTTTTTGGAATAATGACAGGTGCTGATGACTGAAGATGCGCATTAAATGCCTTTGACACAATCACTATGCCATTACCTTGTTGCACCTGATGAACTCGGCTGCCGGGTCGGTTCCGGTTTCAGGATCAGTCCTGTCCTCGCCGACCAGGTCCAGGATCATCTCGTCGTCCTCGGTGTAGTCCTGTGCGCGCACGGCCAGAGATGCGCACAAACATAAAGCCCAGCCAATCCAGGCTGAGGTGCGACGCATTCTTCACACCTCTTGAACTGTTCCCAGTAAAATGATAAGGACAGCTATTAAATACACCACTGATGTTTTTATTTTTTATTTCAGTCTGACTTATCCTGATGATAAGTCTCCAACAGCCGCGTGCCCTCTGTGTCTGGCAGTTAAGATAACGCCTCCAACAATCTATTCTGATTTTAGGGGGTGGGGGGGAATCGAACAATTGATTCTTATAACTTAAGGCGGGGACTGGTGACGTTTCCATGGCTCACGCCACCGCTTTTGTATCGAATGATTGTCCTCCGTTTAAAACACCTCTTACTGTGGAGGAGTCATGTTTCATGCCCCCCAAACCACCCTGTAATTATTGCATGTCAATCTGAGAGAACACTTCCTCTCAGTTCAAGTTGATTTGTTGATGTCGTTTTAGCACGCGCACTTAATGTGAACAGTATGAGCTGTGATTGAAAGTCTAAGTACGCGTAAACTCATTCTCCGTGATTGCGCACTCACAGGGAGGCTACGTTTATTTTTCATAGTTTATCTATGCTGTTTTATTATCTTTACTGTTTGTTTGTTTGTTTTTTTAATTTAATATGTGCGCGGGACTGCAGAATGCGACGCAAAACGCTTGCGTCTCTATTTTACTCTGACATTGTATCTACTGTACGCGTTTTTAACTTTAAGCACTCAAAACTGTTAGCAGTTTCATACACTTCCATTTAAAAAGAATAAGAAAAGTAATAATTATTACGATTTTTTAAAAAACATTTTTTTCAAAGCATGATCCCTTTACTCTTAATGAACTCAGGAAACTGTTACATAATACCCTCTGGGGCTCTGGAGGAGCCCAAATCCGACAAAGCTACCCGCTTGATTGTGTCACTGAGGTTGGTTTGGACTGAGCCCGAGGAATTTCACACCAGAAACACCAAAGTAGAATGGTGAAATGTACATTTTGATTTTACAGCAACAGAGAAGCTACAAAAATATCTAACCTCTCTGCTATACATCATAAATTCTGGCATTGTGGAATTATTCTGTTATTACTGGTAATAATGCCCGTTTAGCTATGCAAACAGCGTATCCACAAAGAGAGACCTGCAGAACTCTACAAATTCCTGCTGCCAGTTTCACTTTGTTCTTCAACAGTTGGTGGCAGTAATGTCTCAACAGGCTGTGTAGATAAGCGTTTTGAAAAGAAACACGTGGAGATTTGTCACATCACGCAGGCTTATAGCTTATCCAGCTATAAGAGAGCACAAGTTCACTGAGGGGCCAAAATGTTGTAATTGAATTATTGTACACTGTATAAATGCAGTGCTGCACTCTGTCTAACAGACACACAGACATACTTTCATACAGTAAATAGTGCCATCTTCTGGAAATACTATATAACACTTAATTAGCTTTATTAAGCATTTCACAATGACAAGTGGTGCAAAACCGTTGATACATTGTCAGTTGCTTCCATTAGATGTAAAAAGAAAACAAAAGAAAGGCACATTCAAACAGCAAGATGTGTGAGCGATGCAGAAAGGAAGTATAAAAATTCATCGAGGGGACTCCTCACTATCCTGAGAGCAGTGTGGTACCCTGGAGGAGTCCTCTGGTAGTGTTGTCCCTCCCTCAGACCAGATGCAGAGTGGGACAGCTATGACACTGACTCTTCAGGGTCTCTGGGAGAAGTCTGACGCTGCTCAGCTTTTGGCCACAGAAACCTGGCAGAACCTCAGTGTGTCTAAAATTAAATCAGAAGGGGTGGGGGTTGGGTGGGTGGGGGTACAGAAATAGAAGTCTGGTTCCAGTATTTTGTCCTCATTTTCTTACTTTTTTTTGTGCTTCAGAGACAGGGTTTTGCTGAGCATGCACGTCTCTATCTGGCTGCAGAACTCTCTTGTAATTGCAAACACTCATGCAGGAGTTGCACAGTACAACCTCTTTTTTTTTACTGCAGCTGGAATAAATGAGGCTCAAGTATTTTCATCAGCATTAATGGTTTTCTGCCCTCTTGTTTCCAACTAATCAGCCCTTTTCAGTCCCAACCTTTTGTCTAGTGGCTCTTCCTTTCCCTCTATTCCACTTTTCCTAACCTCTCTCCATTAAGCAAACAGAGAACAATAATAAAATGAATATCTACAGTGATTTAGTGCAGACCCACAACACCGGCCTGCCCACACACACCGCTGCTGTCGCCATGTTCACCCACTACTCGATGGGCACTTAGCATTCTGAGCTACTCTGACAGACCAAAGGGAATCATTAAGGCCTCAGTCAACACCCACTTGTCTGTGGCCCATTAGGATACAAAGTGAGCGTGTGTGTATGTGTGTGTGTTAGGGAGCGTACCTTTCATCTTCAGCCACAGGACCCATGATATTTTCTAGGCTTTTCTCCTGAATTTCATGAGCCACAATGACCTAATAAACACACAATCTCCATTACCAAATCTATTTCTTCTTGGCAACAATCACATATTTCCTGTCTCTCTATCCACTAAACACACACACACACACATAGCATATACCTTAGGATAGCACTGGCAGAGGCTCCACACAGTCCCAGCGCACACCATAGTGACACCCAGAACGCACAAAGTAGCAAAAACATGTGGCCGCTCCTGCATCATGATGAAGAGGCCAACTGCCAAGACACACAGGCCGGCCACTATCAGTCCATAACGATATGGTTTCCCCTCTACCATCGCACTGCTGCCTTGTCTCAAAGTGAGGCACCTGTCACGCAGAAAGGAAAAATTCTGTCTGGTACAGTTTCAGGGCTTGAAGGTGAGGGTGGAGAAAACTCAGTTAGAGTTCCACTCTGCTGCTTATTACAGCCTGCAGACAGCCTGCCCAGGTCAGGTATACAATTGCAGGTGTGTGCTTGTACCTGGTAAGTCACCTTGCCTCAAGCTGCTGGCAAAATGAGTCTCACAGCTCTGCTTGGGAACAGAGTTGAGTCTACATTTATGTTTGCTTGGATTAGAAATTATTTTAAATATGTAGACATTTACATTCTTTGCCTTTTTGGCATTAATTTTTTTTTAAAAATAAACAATCTCTCATTTATAAGTGCAACACCACTCGCAGGGAGCCTCATGGCTAATAATTCACTCACATTTATAGTGAAATCACAACAGTATAAACAAAGCTGAGTGATGAACAACACTTCCCTGTTAAGGTTCTGCTGCTGTTTGGTAAGGCACTTTGCTTTGGAATAATCTACAGATACAAAGAGGAGCTGTGCAGCCGTGAGAAGGGGGGAAAAAAGAAAGTTATTACGTGTGGAGAAGAGTGCCGTGCAGCCACAGTAGTAGGTCACATAAATTCATGCAGGCCAATAAAATCCATCCATGAACTTGGTTGTAAAAGTTGAGCCTACAACATGTTGGTCTCAAGAAAGCCCCCCCCCCCCCCCCCCCCCCTTAGTACAAAGAGTAAAAGCAGTTGTAGTAATCATTTCAATTTGTTTTGCAATCAGTCAGAACACACATATTTATTAGACATAAAGGCCAAACTGGGGCCCAGTCTGTAAAAATATTAAGTTGTTAACCAGCTGCAGTCTGTTGCTGTTTTTTGTCTTATGTTTGGGATTAGCGTGTCTGTGCTAAGGCACCTAAACGTCCCACTGCAACGAGTTCACTGATAGCACCGGCTGTTCTTTCAAAGTCCTTGTGGAGAACCGCGGACACAAAAGGCACTGACATGAATTTAGCATGTCCACCTGAGCTTAAAGCTGTTCATTGCGCTCCTGGCTTTTCATCACTGCGTCGTAGGATGGAGGCGGCTCCATGGTCCACGGCGGAGGGGTGGACGGCATGGTGGGTTCAGGCTCTGGTGACCTGTTGACAGTGTCCGCCGACATCTCGCGACGTATTCTGTCCAATCTCCTAAATACGTGGAGAAAGAGAGCCAATGAGAAGTTATCATAAATAAATAAATTGAAAGCTCTGTGGTCGACCCTTACTTCACTTTTCACTTCAAATGCTTTTAGTGGGTTACATTTGATCTCCTTTCACACTTTCACACTCCACAGCTGCTTCTTATCTCACAGCTTTTCCAGCAATGTGTTTCAACTACAGGTGTTCACTTCCTTTTGGGAAACACATTATGTAGATAACATTACTGCACATAGAACCCTGAATTCTTTAATCCCTCAGACAGTACGCTGTCACAATGAAGCGTTACTTTGCATTTAGAAATACTTATCAGTCTGAGTTTTGTCAGTGTCTGGGGGGAGAAAAAGCCCTGATGATGAAAACTCTGCTCTTGCCATCTCTCTAACACAGACAAAGACCAGACTATACCTTGTTTAAGTTTGCAAGCTATCATAGATTACTGCAGACAGTGCCAAGGGGAGTCATTTCTCCACATTCACATGTTTGCTGTTTTCTCCATGACCTACTTCTACAATCAGCACATAATCAAAGAATCTGTTGCTTTCCAGTTCTTGGCATGTCAGACTGCACACTAAAACTAACACAAAGAGATCTGTTGAACAAAAAGACACTTAGATGGTGTGTTTGTGTATTGTCTGGAAGTGTGCTCATTTGTCACCAGCAACAGAGAAAGGGAAGTCTGAATAGCGACAGGATTACAGAAAAAGAGAGTTTTTCTCTTTCCTGAGATAGCATTGCTCCCCTTTAGCAAAGTTGTTACAATCCACCGAATCCCCTTTAGTGCCATCATTAGGCCCATTTGTGGTTCTGAGATAAAAATCTCGACAAAACCTGGACAGATTAGCACATAAATTGATACAAACACGCTTCTCGTTACCATCAGAGCTGAATCATTTGCTCTGGCTTATCAAGTTCCTACAAAAACTAATGACAGCACTGTTATTTAAGATGGTCAACATGTTACACATACCTGCTGACTAAAAGCATGATAAGCATGTTTGCATGCTGACGTTGACACTCAGCACAGCCTTACTGAGCTGCTACAACTGTAGATTTCTAGTATTGTTGACTTATGATGCTGTCACAAGTTGCCGTGTTTTTTAATCTTCGTTAGAGGCCCAAAACGATGTGAAATTATCAAATATTTTACACACGACAAACAAAAGCATGTCTTGTCTTCTTTGCTGTCCTTATTCCTAATTTATCATCACAAATGGAACTTGTATTGAAAACCACTGCTCCAGGATATCCCTCAGACTTAAAAAAAAAAAAAAATATTACAACACCACAAAAGAACATCTGTGTCCAAACGACTGTGAGCTTCTGTCTCTTTCAGCTCTGTAGGTACCTTTGTATTGCCAGAGCCTGCTGTGGGCTGAAGCGTGTGCCTGTCCGTGGGTGCAGCAGAAAGTGTCCAGGCACCGCAATCTGAAGATTCTTCATGGCCATGCAGAGTCCACTGACCAGCAGACCTATGCCCCCCAATCCCAGGAGCAGCCCAAGTCCAAAGAGCAGGCCTGGCGGCTGGACCCCTCCACCAAGGGCCATGACCGCCCCAGCAGTCATCATCAGCACGCCCAGACAAAGCAGCGTGCCATGGTGGACCGACATCTCCAGAGCTTCTGCGTTAAGGTGTTTACTTCTTCCAGCTACAGCTGTACCTTCACCTCAACCACAACCTGTCTGAGGGGAGAGAAACAAAAAGGCTAAGATGCAAGACTACAAAAGAGAAACTCCACAGATACACAGATGCAACATTACAAAATGAAAGCGACTTGAAGAGGAAAAACAGGATTGCGTGCAACATGTAAATGATCTCTCGTGCGTTCTCGTTGTGATAAACATCGATCCCCTCTCTACCTGATAGGAAGTCGCGGTGAGAAGATGTTCAGCTAATGCGTGGACTGAAAGTGTGACCATCACTCTTCTCCTTGCCATCAACTTTAACACGTGTGCCTGTTTCCCGATCTGTGAATAAAATGTGGGGAAAGCAGTCTATCCGGTTCAGTCCGTATATCCTGAGAATCCGCGGCGCCTCTCTCATGATGTGCTCCTCTGCGTCTCTGCTTTCTTCCCTCCCGGAAGAAGCATATCCGTTTTTGTTTTTTGGAGGGGAACGATTACGATACCGAAAATCTGTTGGATATCAGCTGATGTCGCATGCTTGAAGAATACTGTGTGGCTTTCATCTGGCCCCAGCAACAGCAGCAGCAGCAGCAGGGACGTGCGCTGTGAGGAAGTGTGTTTTTTCCCTCCTCACTAGGAAGGGTTTCGGTGACGAGGAATGGAGGGCAGGGCGTCCACGGGGTCTGAACATTGTCACTTAGCCCTATGTTTGGTAAAGCTGTTTGCACAGAGAGAGAGACAGTTATAGCCCTCTCTTATACATGGGGCGATAAACTCTGCGTAAAGCAAGATATATAGGGTAGGCTATTAAGCCGAGCTGAAGAAGCGCCTGGTGGGGAGCAGGATGATCACAGCCTACAAATGAAATAGAGGCTGATAGTGGAGGAAACGACTGGCTTATTATTAATGATTGATTCCGAAGAAACTGAAAATGCAGCTCCGTAACGCACGACTGCGTTAGTAATCGCTCCATTACTGATCATTATCTTTGATCTAACTTGTTGCCTAAAGCACAAGTCTTAAACAAGGGTGTCAAACATGCAGTCCATGGGCCAGAAACTACCCGCCCAAGTAGACCAATTTGGGCTACTTGATGCCTGGAAACAGGGGCTTTAATGATATGGGGGGAAAGTAGGTAGGTCAGACTACCCAGGATGATGGCAAGAGGGGCCCCTGCAAGCCTGTAATAAAAGTTTGTTTTTATTTTCTTTCTTTTTATTTTTTTTGTATTATTATTTATAAGTGATTAGGGTCATAATTAAATTCCCTGAATAAATCAGTTGGGTGACTGAACTTTGACTCCAAACAGATTAAATGAAAGTCTCAGTGCGACAGAAACGGTGAGAGCCAAATGATGCGGCACTGTGTGAATAAAAGTTGCTCTAAGCAATCACTGGTATTGATAGTGGTCTCAACTGAAAGCTCAGCAACATCAAGCTGCATTAAGATTTTTTGAAAGTTGGACCAGTGGCTCTCAGCCAGTATGCTGTGATGTAAACAGGGCATTTTGGGGAAGCCAGTGTGTTTCAGGCTGATAACACTGTTTCCTGATTAAAAGATTAAAAACATTAATTTTGATAGTTTTAGTGAAACCCCATCAGACAGAAGATCAACATACATTTATATGCTCGTAAGCATTTTCATTATTATTAAATCATCCATCAGGCTACATCCACCATGTTCTCAACAGTCTGCTGCTACTTTTTCTGATCTGTTCTCTATCAAATGTATCAATCACACAAAAAGTCTGCAAAGTGCATTTATAAATGCAGTATTTTGGAAACACCCCACTTTATGCTTATACTTGCCCAAAAAATGCTAAATGCTTTATTTTCAGTTATTACACGGCAGTGTGGCAGTACAGCCTTAAATCCTGTCATCTTTCCTGGTTAATGAGACAATCAAACATCTGAGACTGTCAGCTTTTTTGTTTTTATTAAACAAAGTTGAAATCACACTCTCACAGAGACTGAAATCACTGCACAGTTCTCTCTTGAGTTACCTTTTCCAAGCGCATAGCAGATACATGCATATTCAGAGCTAAACAAACAGTTCCAAGCTACATGGTGAGACAACCGTGATCCTGTGACTCATGTAAGCTGAAGCCAGCTTTTCCGTTTGAGAGTTGCTCATATGTCACTGTAGTTTATAATATAATAAACTGTGAAGAATAAATGACGAGCAGTCTGATACACGGCAGATGACCAAGAACAGAAAAAAAATCCAGGGCGTTTTTTTTTTAAATTTTACGATAGAATGAAAATGAACTTGGAGAGACAAAAGACACGAACATAATCATGATTTACACCATAGTTTTGTCTATTTAACTATCTTTGATTGATATGTCATAAACTGAGAAGGGTACTTTTCTGCTTCCGAGTTTGAACTGTTCTGAAAAGTCCTTCTTGCTCGAAGTCTCCTTTCCCTAACTTTCTTGTTTAACTTTTATTCTATTTAAAAAACTAAAAGCATATAAAGGCATTTTGGGTTGATCCATTCCTCAAATCTTTAAAGTTGTAGATTTCAGACAGCACCTGAATGTCACATGCTTAAAGAGAAATACGTTTAAGGCCTCTAATAGTTGATTTCCATGTTGCACTGTATTACAACAACAGAAGTCATGTTAAAATGTTTTAAAAATGCAAACGCACAAAGGGATCCTTCTAATGACTGCAACTGTGAGGGCACAATAGGTCATTTTGTAACCCTTGAAACTCATGCAGCATTGCCAGTGAGCTGCAGTGGTCTATCAAGCAGTGGAAAAACTCATATGGTTAGATGAGTCATCGTTCCCCTGCCCTCACCGAGCTGATGAGTACATGTGTGGCACATGAACTGAAGGATTGCTATTCCCAGAGAACATCTGCATTGTTTGAAAGCCACAATCCCCATCCCACAGAGGAGGATTATCCAGTTGTCCAGATCAGTCAAACAGAAATTTAAAGAAATGATGAATACAGCATTCCCAGTACTTTGTAGGTTTTCTTTTTCGTTAAGTCTCCATAGCGCTTAATGTTTCTGGTGAGGGAAAGCTTAGCATAAAGGCTGGAATTTTTAAACTAACATGTAGCCTCTCATAAAGCCATGACTTTTGTGTACATTTTGACTTAACAAAATGCAATATTGGCACTATTGGGTGAACACGTTGAACAGAGGCAGCCACAACCATGGACGACTGTGCAGCTGCAGACTGCACTCATCCAGGAATGGAGAGCAATTCTTCAGCAAAAGATCCAGACATTTAGGAAGTCCAGGCACAGATGGGTGACTGCCTGCATCACATCCACAGGACCTGGCATTGAATTTCTTGTGTATAAATATATCAGTGTCAGTTTAAAAAGCCTTTGTGCTTTATTTTGGTCAAATAAAGATGAATTTGGTACCTTATGCATTTAACTAAGACCAGCACAATGGTGCTGTTATTCAGATTTTACTTTACAGCAACAAGATCCTGGTTTTGAATCCAGCTGGTGCCTTTCTGTGTGGAGTGTGCATGTTTTTCATGTGCCTCCCTTTGTGAGTTTTCTCCTGGTACTCCGGTTTCCTCCCACAGTCCAAAGACTATGAAAGCATCTTAGCTTAATGAGATGTCTGTTTCTTTGTGTTACCCCCACCTCTTGTCCCAAGACCACTGAAATAAGCTCAAGCCTCCAATGATTGATAGAAATTTAACCAAGTGGCAACACCATGGGTTGAAAAATGAAGCCACATGGAAGTTCCTTTAAAGACTACATAAGGCTGGCTCCAAACCTGAGGGGTCCCCATGTTGAAATGCTTGTTGATGAAACATGAGAACATGAGAGGAAAAAGTAAATATGTTTTCATCGTGGTAGAGCAGACGGTTTTGATCTTCATCTCTAAATCTCACCTTTTATCAACTGTACACGTTAAGGCTTAAAGTTATAATTATTATTGCAGGTGGGGGTGAGCAGATGGCGCTTTGGTGTTTGGCTTCAGCTCTGATAATTCAAGTCACTCCATTGATCTAAATCTCTCTATGAGGTTTTGTGCCTTTTGGAGCATTTTAAGCAAATTATTTGTGCTCGTTGTGCTAAAGTTGAGGCTTCAAAATGGGACTTTGCAAACCAGTGTGTGGCATCCCTTCAGCCCCTTTTATATATACTCTCAATGCATTTAACCTTAGCATCATCGCATAATTTAAATTACAGGAAACTGGCAGAAAGCATGCTAAGACCAAGAAAGACCCATGCTTCAAGTGAGTGAAAAAGTTTGTTACTATGAAAAGAAAACTACAGCGTAGTCTGAGCAGGATCCCCAGTCATCACACCTCAAAGCTGATCTCTCTTGACTGTCCAAACAAGGGCTCTGATGCCAGGTGTGTGTCTGAGTATGCACGCCGCAGGTGTGTAGAGCTACATGTTGTCTTGATGGCAACCTCATATGGAGGTGGGGGTCCCAGCCATGGAGGAGGATGAGGAGTTGGACTGAAACCACCAGATTCCATAATCATTGGGGGGTAGTCAAAATCTTCACCTCGAGCAGCATGCCTGTGGCGCTCCATCGTCCTACATTCAGAGAAAGCATGACATTGTGTGAGATCATTCACATGTAACCATAAACTGATATTTATTACCGAATTCTGAGGTATCAGGGGTTGTAGAGATGATATGCAAGACTGTCTCTAGTGCTGCTTCCTGCCAAACAGAGGCCTAATTGTCACATTGACATGTGTGAAATGATGAAAAGCTTTTTAGTCACCTCTGTAGCCTTGAGCCTTGCACATGTTTATTTCACTAACCGCCTCTAATCAAATAGCAGCAGCAGGTTGGCTGCCTTTGGATCACCAAGGTGCTTATTCCTGAGGCATACTTGATTAAAGTAATAGCATAACTTTCTAAAATAAAGCAATATTTGAAGCTTTGCACAGCACAAGTATTCATACTTGGAGAGAGACATTTAAGATCAGAATATTGTCATCTCTAATGTATAAATGTAAACTTAGACACTTAGTTCATCATAAAGACATAAACGGGGAAACTGTTAGTCTGCAGCTGTGCAAGGTAGCACATTTTGCACACACTTTGCATCAACCAACCCCCTTCAAGACACATTTCTCTGTCAGGCTAATTGTAAATCTTTACTTGATGTAGGATTAAATCTTAATAAACAGACAATTGCCTTGAATTGCCCAACATCATTAACTGTGACTGCCATGTTCATTTATCAGAGTGCAAACAAGTACTTATACTGATCAGTCAGTAAAACTACTTCCTTTATCCCCTGGTGGATTGAAAAAGCACCTTCTCCACAGGCCCACCTCAGTTCGAACACAGTTTCTCTTGGGATGTTTTGTGGTGTCTGGCACTGGGGTAGTGGATCATTTGCAACCTGATAATTATGGGTTGGGTTTTTAGTGCTTCTTCTGGCCCATCCTTTGGATGCTCAAATGCATCTATATCTGGGAAGTTGGAGACTAATGCAAGCCTTAGGTCTAGGACTAAGGGAAGACTATCCTGCAACAGTGTTCACTGTTGCCAGGTGTGCTTGTTCTGCACCTTTTAGGTGGCTGGAACATGAGGAAATAACACGCAAATGAATCAGAGGACTCGGGTTTTCCCACCAAAAACACTGCATTGTAAGGAAATTATCTGTGCTATGCATGTCACCTGGCAGTGGTTTTAATGATGTCGCTGATACAACTGGCTGAGCAGCTGCGTATGCTAATATGTTGAATAGGTGAAGAAGTTAAATACAGGCAGAAAGCAAACCACAACACTCCTATCTTAAACTGTACAGACACACTATTCTCACTGGAAAAACCCATTATATTTATACACAGCCAAGTCACGAGTCAGCATAACTGTAACCAACATGTTTAGTCTTTTATAACAGGCAGTAGGGTCTTCTTGTTAAGTCTGTACCTTACACTATAAAGCACCTTGAGGAGAGTGTGTTGTGAAGTGGTGCTATATAAATAGAATAGAAAAGAATAGAATAGAATAGAATAGAATAGAATAGAATTGAATTGAATTGAATTGAATTGAATTGAATTGAATTGATTGAACTGAATTGAATTGAATTGAATTGAATTGAATTGAATTGAATTGAATTGAATTGAATTGAATTGAATTGAATTGAATCAGTCTCCTGGTTCTAAATGTACATTTAGCTACAGACACCAGTCTGGAGTCTGAGTCTTCTCATCTAAAGAGCCTGAGAACAAATAGTCTGTTTCTTTTAATTTGTAGTCACTTTATTTAGACCATTTTCTATCTTGTCTTTATGGTGTTAAAGTAATCAGGTATTTTGCAAGGTTGTTCACAGTCATCAGTGTGCAAGTTGTCATTTCTTTCTCTTCAGATTTAATCAACCTTGTTTGTACTTTTTGGCTAAAATTTAAAAAAAAAAAAAAAAAAACAGGACAAAAAGGGTGTGTCTAGAATAGATGACAATGTACTGTCATTGTATTTAAGCCTCTTTGACATTTAATTGTATAGAAGGATGCCTCTGTCCAAAAAGGACATGGATGACTGGGAAGTGGACAACAAGACAAAGCAGACATTTGCCGTGTAGATAACATATACTCTTTGGATTAAATAAATGTCTTTTTTCATTTCATTGTTTGTTTAGAAAACCTGCTATGAATAATTGGACTCATAATTTCTAGTTTATGGTAACAAGATCAACAAAAGCAGATCTAATAATACGAACTGAGCTTATTTTTCTTTCACCCACCTGGGCAGAAACACTGACTGGGACTCTGGGAACCGATTCCCTGGGGAAGTGAAGTAGGCTTGGCCGGGGTAGTTGGTGTACTCGTACGAATAATGCGGGCACTCTTGGTCGTACTCGCTGTGGTTGTAATTAGCAGCACTTTTGCTGTTCATAGCCCAAAATAACCCAAGGATGAGCATGACCACCCCCAGCACCACACAGCAGAGGGAGAAAGCCTGCAGGCGACTCTGGGATGAAGTCAGGAAGGCTGTGGACCCCCCAGTCACAATGAGGAAGGCTCCGGTGAAGATTGCTCCATGGTGCAGGGAAGGCATCCTTCTCCAGGACTGTTAACTGTTTCAGAGGTTACTGTGTGGCTGTGACCGGCTGGTTAGTGTCACTCACACATAAACAGACTCACAAAGTGTGTTCCCCATGCGCTCTGACACTGACCAGGCATCCAAAAAATTTACTCCACAGTTCCAGAAATCCTGTGACATGGAATTCCTCCTAATTTTTACTCTTTTGATCCCGTCATTTCCGGCTCCATTACTGATAAAATACTCCTGATCATTCACCATGTGTGTTGGTTCTTGCTTTGTTGGTCTCCAGCAGCGGAAAAGTCCTAAAAGTGACAGTTTGTTGAAAAATAAAGAGAAATAAAATGTCGACTGCTTTGAGGCGCATCAGGCTAATGTTGAGTAGCTGTGTGTTTATCATCAAGGCAGATGGACGAGAGAGCGGCCGAGCCCATTAAGAAATCTTTACTGGCGCCCCACCCTCCCTCTGTCTAATGTGTCTGAAGGGTACCACTTTAGCCTGTGTGTGTGTGTGTGTGTGTGTGTGTGTGTGTGTGTGTGTGTGTGTGTGTGTGTGTGTGTGTGTGTGTGTGTGTGTGTGTTTCAGAGAGAGAGAGAGTAAGAGGGAGAGAGAGAGTGCCAAAGCCACTTCTCTAAACATAAATGGACGTACTGGATGTAAAATAGACACAAGTTCAGTCCTATATCCTGTAACAAAATATGTTTTCCACATTATGAAACAATCCACATCACAGCAGCAGATCGTGAACAAGTTAGAGTGACGTATAAAGGATGCTTCCTTTTAAAGAGAAATTACTTGGAAGAGGATTTTCCATTTTTGCTTACCACACAGTTTGATGAAAAACACCTACTGAATTTGTTACAGGGTTAATTACCAACCAATGTAAACTATACCCTGACTGGACACATCATTCAGTACACCTTGCTACCATCATGTTTGACCCCCTTTTGCTTTAAGGGTAAATTTAATTCTTTATGGCAAAGGTGCTGAAAATATTCCTCAGAGATTTTGGCCAATATTGACATGACAGCATCGCACAGCTGCTGCAGATTTGTCGGCTGCACATCCATGATGGGAATCTCCTGTTCCACCACATCCCAAAAGTGCTCTATTGGATTGAGATCTGGTGACAGTGGAGGGCATTTGAGGAGACTGAACTTATTGTTGTGTTCCAGAAATGATTTTCAAATGATTTGGGATTTGTTACATGACATGCTATCCTGCTGGAAGCAGCCATCAGAGGATGGGGACACTGTGGTCATTAAAGGATGGCAACAATACTCAGACAGGCTGTGGTGTACAGATGATGCTCAGTTGGTACTAAGGGGCCCACGGTGTGCCAACAAGATAATACCCTAACTATTAAACCATTATCTCCAGCCTAAAACATTGATACAATGCTGCATGGATTCATGCTTTTATGTCATTAATGCCAAATTCTCACCATACCATCTGAATGAAAGCAGCAGAAATCAAGACATTAGAGCAGGCAGCATCTTTCTAAACTTATGTAATCCAGTTTTAGTGTGCCTGAATTGCAGCCTCAATTTCCCATTCTTAGCTGACAGAAGTGGCACCTGGTGTGGTCTTATACTGCAGTCCATCTGCTTTAAGGTTCGATGTGGATGTAAAGTGCATTCAGAGATGCTCTGCTGCATATCATTGTTGTAACGAGTGGTAATTTATGTTATTGTTGCCTGCCTATCAACTTGAAGCAGTCTGGCCATAGTCCTTTGATGTCTGATATAAACAAGCCATTTTCACCTGGACCTTTAGATTGTTGTTATGGACTGAGACCTGTCAATCTGGTATTATATTGTAGGAGGTATTTGTCAGGAGCAGATGAGGTTCAGATGAGGTTAGGGTGCTCAGATCAGAAATGACAATACAAGCTACTTGATTTGCTTTTATGAAGACATCCCAGTCATTTGCACCAATGCATCCTAAAACTTAATGTGTTGATAGATTTAGCCACAGTCTGTCTAAAAGTTGGCTGTTTACTGAGTGTCTACTTTCATTTGGCTTCAATTTTTAAACTCCAAAATAAAATAAAATAAAAAAATGAATTGAAAAAAAGACCACACTGTGAACCTTGGTGGCCTCATAGCTGGCTAAGCGCATGCTTGTGAAAATGTATTCAGACATAGGTCAGCTTTTATTTTAAAAGGTGTAACTGTTACAATTTTAGCTTTTTAACTTTTGCTATTAGTAGTAAACACAAACTCCAGCCATTTAACCTAATGATGCCAATACTGTGGAAAGGTAGGCTGCTTTGATTCGACCAGAAAGGATCATTAATGTCTCTCCTTTCAACAGCTAATCTGCACCAAAGGGGGTAGGCACACCTAGGTATATTACTATCCAGTGATTTACATGCGCACACTATAAATGAGCATGTATCTAATGGACCAGTTACTTTATAAAAGATGGGGAGAACAATGCATGTAACTGACCTACAGCCATGGACATGTTGGGAGTGCATTTATGCACTGATTATGACAAAGCCTGTTTCTGCAAGAAACTAAAGAAGTTAATTTAAACTTAAAGTGTCCGCATTAAACTACAGGGTCCAACCTGTGATACTGTTTAAATACAGTGTTGTAACACAGCCATGAGGACAGGGTGCATGGTGTGACAGCCTGCGTGCTCCGTGATTGGGTAAACAACAAAAAGGCTACGTTTCTGGCATTCCCTTCAGTCACTTAGTGGACCAGTTAACTTAAAGCTTACACGACAGGTTCCGCCCCTTTGGTATTATCGCCCAATCAATGTTAAGCAGGGGAGGGGCTTGCCTACCACCTAGCCGTACTCACCTATCCCAGCGAAGGGGTGATCAGAAATCGAGTTTTGGGGGTTGGGATAATCAATACAGAGTTCACCAAAGCGCTACTTCCCCAGCTGAGAAGTGAAGCAGATATCTTTAGTTTGGAAAGAGAGGAGAGTGAGTGCCGATCTGCCCGGACACGATGGTCCCACTGTTGTATTTAGGAGGTTTGGTGGTTTTGTTCCTGCTGTGGATCAAAGTTAAAGGTCTAGATTACGTGATAGTTCACCAGAGGTGGATTTTTGTGTGCTTGTTCCTGCTGCCGCTCTCCGTTATATTTGATGTGTATTACTATGCGAGAGCGTGGCTCATTTTCAAGATGTGTTCTGCGCCCAAACTGCACGACCAGCGCGTGCGAGACATCCAGAGACAGGTGAGCGTGTCCGCGTGAACAGGTGTCAGAGCTGCACTGTCCTTTTCAGTCATTACTAAACTAATAAGGCACGCAGCTTTATTTCTATTACATCTCAATGTTTCATTCATGTTGCAGAGTCGTCCCTTTTAATTTGGGCCACCATGATATTTAATGATCAATAACAATTACAGTCAAATAGTTATTGATCATAAAGTTTCATGTGTTGTTTGCAGTGAGTCATACTTGTGAAAACTTTAACAGGCTGCATTTTGTTTCGGATAGGATAACAGATGTACTGTGTGTGTATAATCTGTGGATTACAAGCAGCTTTTTAAAGTTAAACAGTGGTGTGGCTTCACCTCAACTAATTAGACTCATTTAAAGGGAATCAGTTATTCAATAACTTAAACTTATTAACTAATCACAGCTGTATCACTAAAAGGATTTTGCTTATCCCCATGTCATGCAGGCATCATATACAGAAAACCTATCTTAGCTTTTCTGTCCTTAAAAATGTCCTTAAAAATAGCAAACAATCTCATATACATTAATGTATGTTGTCACCTAATGGATACCAACCAGGACATCTCCATATTTGACATTTCAGGTGCGCGACTGGAGAAAGGAGGGCGCTAGAACCTACATGTGTACAGGTCGCCCCGGCTGGCTCACCGTGTCTCTCAGAGTGGGCAAGTACAAGAAAACCCACAAGAACATTATGATCAACATGATGGACATTCTAGAGGTGGACACAAAGAGGCAGGTATGAGGGGGCAACAAACTCAGCTCCAAGTGTTTCGTATCTGTGAACTCAACCAGAAATATTTGTAACCGATGAAACAGCATCAACCTGGGCTCAGTTCTGTCAAGTTCCCCAGTTAGTAAGTCAGATAGTAATGAAAAGACAATAGAGGTATTATTTTAAAAAATTGTGCTTTGACATCTATCATAATAATAAAAACTTTCTATCTGTAGGGAAAAGAATGGCTATGTTAATTTACCACGTCTTGTTTTATGATGTGAATGGCAGCTATTTGATTGATTTTGTCTGTTTATTTATAAAACATGTTTAAAAATGTGTCTTTAAAGAGAGCTCAGCAACAATGAGCCAATCAGATAAAAGTTGGGTGAATTATTGCAATATCTTAACCAGACATTAATGTTAATTCACCCATTATTTCTGAGCTCTGTAAAGCAGTTGACATAATTGTTTAATGCATGAGAGAGCCCCGATTTGGAACCAGGAGGAGACATAAATCCCTGGGAGGGGTGCAACAGAAAGGGAATCCGGCGTTAAAATCTTCCAAATGAATTATGTGGATCCATCCACTCTGGTGACACTTTAGTGTATAGTGTAATAAGAGAGCTGCCAAAAGGAGCTAATAGTAGTATATGGACACAAATCATAACACAAACAGCATTGTACAGTAACAAATAAGATATGAAACATAATAAAAGCTATGTGTAAGGATCACGTTGTAAACAGAGGTGGGTCTTTAGATGAGTGTTAAAACTTTGAGAGAAATCGAAGACCTAATTAAAAGTGGAAAACTATTCTCGACCAGTGACTGAAAATTATTGATCGTCCTTAACCCTAAGTCTTTAAGGTGGACTGAGCAGTTTATAAATGTCCATGTAGTCCATGCAGTCCAAATAGTCCAGACAGTGTTGGAATCAAACAGTTTGTACATGGATGGATAGACTGAGGCCATTTCTTACATTCACAGAAAGTGTTTATTTCTGCATGGCAGATTGTCTAATTATTTGGCTCAATACTTTCATGCAGGCACGAGTTCCACGTAAATTGTGAGGATCTATCTTTTGAGACAAAGATAGAGGCAAGATGATTTGGACATGTGTTTGAGGAGGGATAGTGTTGAATATAGAGTTGGCAGGCAGAAGCAAAAGAGGAAGCTGTAGTGAAGAAGGACATGCAGAGGGGTTGGTGTGACAAAGAAGGGTGAGATGGAAGCAGGAGAACCTGCTGGTGGATTGTTACTTAAAAAGATATTTGTTTTTTAGGTGGTTAGAGTTGAACCGCTGGCAAACATGGGTCAAGTCACCGCTCTCCTCAATTCCATTGGCTGGACATTGCCAGTGCTGCCAGAGCTGGATGACCTCACTGTGGGTACGTTGTGCTTTATTTTCATTGGAATCATGGATCGGCACCTTCTGTGGTTTCTGCAAATAGAGAGATGTACCGATGATGTCGACACCGATTTCACTGATGTAAATCCTGCATTTCCTCTGTCAGTCACTGCATCCTGTTTAGAGCCTCAACGACTCTTCTAATCGCGTTAGAGGACTGATGTTGTAGCTCAAAAGACGAAACTGGGAGGAAATGGCTGCAGTGTTGGAAGCACCCCTGGATTGGGTTTCATAATGGATTTCCTGATGTTATAAACAACGCATCAACAGTCTAATGTTTTCCAATCAGGCCGCAGTACATTAATTTATCCTCATGTCCACACACGCGCACACACACACACACACACACACACTCACAGCAGGCACATGTTCCTGTCTGCTCATGTGTCCGCCTGGTGTTGTACTCACCCGGGTAGAAATTGAATTAGTAAAGAACGTTTATGATTCTCTGTCCTCTCTCAGGTGGGCTAGTGATGGGTACCGGCATAGAGTCGTCATCCCATATTTATGGGCTGTTTCAGCACATCTGTGTTGCCTATGAACTAGTTCTAGCTGATGGCAGTTTAGTACGCTGCACAGAGGTGAGTATTGATTTTGTGTTAAGTATATAGATGATATATGTCTGAGTCCAGGAGCTTGTATTCTAAAGAGAGTTTTGTGGGTTAGTATGCCATCCTTGCACTCATGCCTTACTAAATTATCCCTGCTTTTTGAGATAACAAAATTATGATTTCAATTACGCTATCTTTGCCTTTCTATTTGAAGAAATATCCATAGGCAGTGAAACCAGCTTTGCTAAGATGGAGTATCTGGTGTTCACTATATTAGCATGGTTTTAATTCATGGTAGAAGGTTCATTAGCAAGAAAGCACTAAAATTTCACCATGAAAAATAACTATGGAAACTTTTACCCTCAGTTTCAGTGGATAGAAACATTTCTCCTTCTTAGCTCACCTGGTCAAAGGACCAGTGGGCTAATCTGTTTCTGCACAGTTCACAAATCGGTACTCCTCCTCAAGTTTTGATCAGATTTTAGTGAAACTTGTACACACTGATCACCTAATGCAAGGGTGGGCTAATAGGCCACATGAGAAACTACGACTGTTTCTTCCATTCTCTTCCACGTATCCTTAACAGGGTCGCATAGGAGGGGGCTGGAGCCTATCCCAGCTTAAGCTGAACTCAGTTCTGCTAAATAATAACTTCATCTCTTTATAAGTTTGATGGTTTTGCCCTCCGCAACAAGCCTAGTTTTTCATTTGGCCACTTGGGAAAATTAATTGCCCACCCCTGATGAGTCTTCATCCCAATTGTGCTTAAGATCAGTGTCACATTGGTCATTTTACAGGCAGTTTTACATTTTTCATAACAATCGCTAGTAGTCCTAGAGTTTGGTCAGATTTTAGCTGAAGGAAATTCATTTATCCTGGATATGATTGTGAGCCTCAATGACAATAGATTTTTGTTCTCAATAGTTTGTGTAATACAGCCAACCAATAACAACACAAACTATAGCTTTCTTTCTGTACTTCATACATTTCAGTAACCTCTGAATTGGGGTGAGCTACTATGTCACTGATGTTATGATTATCATTTTTGTCTCTGTTTAGTCTATTCTAGTTAATATTATCTATTTTAAGTCCTTCTGTTTACCAGAAATGGGCAAGGATTGAGTAAAAATTCCGGCGTAATTCCCTCTAACTCTCTCGAGCTAAAAATAGGCTATTTATCAGACGTTGTTCTATAATGTAGAATCAAAAGATGACAACTGTTTGCTGGTAAAATAAAATAACTAATCACAGTAATGTGGTAAAGTGGTCATTTATATTTTTGGTTTACATTTTCCTTTCTCGTAGCTGGTTCTTGGATTACCTTTGTAATGACTTCACATAGCCTGAGAACAACAGCAAGCTACTTTTGGTCTTCAACCATTAAGCAGTCTGTATTTCTTACATCCAAGTCACGCCAATTATGACTCTATAATTACATAATCTGATAGTTTGACATTTTTATCAAATCACATTTGTATTTATATTCATCAAAGACAAATACACTGTGTTCCAAGCCACAGTGTGGTTTGTCACACTGGCATGTTATGATTTTTCACCCCAAAAGCAGACAGCGTGATCTTTGTGAGAAGATAAACTGGTCGCTACTGTGAAGTATGTGAGAAAAACTGAGACAAATAGCCTAATGTCAGAAAGCCTGGCTCTTCACAGTCATATTCAGAAGAGGGCCACACACCTTTGTAATTTTTTTCCTTCTTCATAAAGGAGGAGAACTCGGATCTATTCCATGCTGTCCCGTGGTCCTGTGGCACTCTGGGCTTCTTGGTTGCCGCTGAGATTAAAATAGTCCCAGCTAAGCCTTGGGTGAAGCTGCACTATGAGCCAGTCAGAGGGCTTGAGAACATCTGTAAACGCTTCACCGAAGCTTCTGCGAACAAGCAGAACACATTTGTTGAGGGACTCCAGTATAGTCTGGATAGTGCTGTTATCATGACAGGAACCATGACTGACCACGCAGAGCCTGACAAGGTAAGGCATCTTTGACTGTGCTTGCGATTTGTTTTCATTTGTTTTATCATATTAACCTTCCCGTTTCCTCTTCAACATCAGATTAACAGAATCGGCCTGCACTTTAAACCCTGGTTCTTTAAACACGTGGAGGGCTACCTGAAGAAAGACTGCGCTGGAGTTGAGTACATCCCTCTGAGACACTACTATCACAGACACACACGCAGTATCTTCTGGGAGCTTCAGGTACTCACACACAACAGATTTTATCTGCTTTAGGATTATACTGAGGGGGTGCATAAATCTGTCACATTTTAGCTTGTCATCATCTTACCAATTTGCTGTCTTACTTCTCTTTAGTAGGCTCTAATGCATGCTCTTTGTCTCTTTCTGTCTCTCTATCCCTATCCCTCACCCTCACACACCATTAGCCATTAGTGAGGAGGGCTTGGCATCCTTTGTTTCTGTAACAGTAAATGGTGTGATGAATTATGCATTGTATTGGTTTGACAGATTTCGTTGAGTCACGTCTGGGCTTTTGGATGCTGTTTTGCAAAGGATTTTGTGTTTGTTGACAGTGCAGGGAAAAGCAGGCAGAAACAGGGCTTAATGATGATTTGATTAAATCGCTAACTGACAATCTGTGATAGGAATCGTTTTTGTTGTTGGACATGGTGGCATCAGACCGTGATTGGTAGGTTAGCACTGCCCTCCGGTGGAAAGTAAGAAGATCAAAGCCAGTACTGACGCTACCATGCTATTTGACACACTGATCAGGCACAACATTATAACCACCTGCCTAATATTTGGTCGCCCAGTCGGGACATGGACTCCTCTAGACCCCTAATGTTTACTGTGGCACCAAGATGTTAGCAACAGATCCTTAAACCTGAAAGTTGTGAGGTGGGGCCTCCATGGATTGCATTTGATTGTCCAGAATTTGCTTGTCCCACAGATGCTTGATTGGATCTGGGAAATCTGGGGGCCAAGTCAACAACTCAAAGTTTTTGTTGTGCTTCTCAAACCATTCCTAAACCATTTTTGTTTTATGGCAGGACGCATTATCCTGCTGAAAGAGGCCACAGCCATCAGGGAATACTGTTTCTATGAAAGGCTGTAAATGGTCTGCAACATTGCTTAGGTAGGTTAGTACCTGTCAAAGTAACATCCGCATGGATGGCAGGATCCAGGGTTTCCCAGGAGAACAATGCCCACAGCCTCTGCCGGCTTGCCTTTTCCCTATACCACCTATCTGCTGCCAGGTATTCGTCAGATAAGAGATGCACACACATCCGGCCATCCATCAGAACCACCATTAAATTTTTGGGCAGTTTGAGCTACAGCTTGTCTGTTTGATCAGACCACATGAGCAGGCCTTCGATCCCCCATGACCCTGTCGCTTCCTTGGAGCACTTTTGATAGATACACAGATTTGGAGATGCTCTGACTCAGTCGTCTAGCCATCACAAACAGTGGTCGTAATGTTATGCTTGATCAGTATATGTCAGAATCAATAATATGTCAAATGTAGTGTCAACAGTTATCACAATATCCTAGTACATCTGGTCACAGCTTGCTATTCTAACCCTGTTCTGTGATTATGAAATCAGTTCTCTGTGCAGCTTACAGTTTCAAAGCAATTACTTTTTACTTCCAATTTTGGGCTACAGACTGTGATTAATAAAAGCTAATAAGATGTGTGGAAGAATCCTGAAATCCTGTTTTCATATATTGTAACTTATTTTGATAGCAGAAGTCGTGGTCGTGGTATACTGCATTTTCAGGACTGTCATATTTAATTAAAATTCTCACTGTGATAGAAATAAAACTTTCAAGAAAGAAGAGTTTTTTAAAACCTGATTTTTTAATTATTTTATTTTTATGTATGTTTGTGTGTCTACATGTTCTGTTTCTTTTGAATTTTAAATTTTAAAAATATATAAACAGAAAAAAAAGCATGTGATCTGTGATTTTAAAATCAGACAATGAATCATGAAAATCAAGTACAGGGAATTCTCCATATTAAAGTCATATTAGTTATATTAGAGTCAGCACGATACATTACAGAGGGACATTTTAGTATCTCTGTGTACATTTGTGCCTTTTCTGCAGGATATTATTCCGTTTGGCAACAACCCCGTGTTCCGCTGGCTTTTCGGCTGGATGGTGCCTCCCAAGATCTCGCTGCTGAAGCTCACCCAGGGAGAAACCATCAGACGTCTCTATGAGCAGCACCACGTGGTCCAGGACATGCTAGTACCCATGAAACATCTGCAGGATGCCATCACACGCTTCCACAAGGACATTGAAGTAAGAGTCAAATATGGATCAGTGTGCCGGGCGCTTAGTTTATGTATGAGGTACTTATGCTTTAATATTGAAATGGTTTGTGTTGTTTTAGGTGTACCCACTGTGGCTGTGTCCATTCCTGCTGCCACCAGGCAGAGGGATGGTTCACCCCAAAGGTCAAGAGGAGGAGCTGTATGTAGATATCGGGGCTTATGGGGAACCTAAAGTCAAACATTTTGAAGCTAAAGCGTCAACACGCCAGCTGGAGAAGTTTGTCAGAGATGTTCATGGGTGAGTCTTAAATTAAACAAACAAATTGAAGCATCTGAAACAAAAGTGATATGAAATATTTTGCTTTAATTCACACTGCTTATGCTGTTTCGTTGGCATGTAGATTCCAGATGTTGTATGCAGATGTCTACATGGAACGAGAGGAGTTCTGGGAGATGTTTGATGGACAGTTGTACCACAAATTGAGAGATGAATTAGGTTGTAAAGAAGCCTTTCCAGAAGTCTATGACAAAATCTGTAAATCTGCCCGACATTGACCCTTATCTCCCATCACCTGGTGCCTGAATTCAGCCCTGTGTCGCAGACACATGAAGCTTCTGTCGGCAGCTCACGCTTTCGTGAAAGCTGCTACATTTTGAATGTTTCTAGGAAAAAAAGAGAGCTCAAAATTTTCTAAAGTGGGACTAATCACACTGAAATACTTATTTTGGAAACCAGCCCGTGGGGACATTTTTTATCAATGTGACAAAGAAGCAGATGCATTTTATTATGAAGGGTTTTTTGTGACTTTTTTGCCTTCTTATGAAAATGCAATGCTTAGTTCATCTTCAAACTGTTTAATACTGCACATATTATGCAATTTCTCCCTGTTTGGCAATTTTGTCTTATTGTTCCCCTAAGTGCCATACACTTTGAAGACATGTATAATACATGGTTTCTGTTTTTCAGTTTTAAAAAGTATATATTGTAACTTATTTTGATATCAGTGTAAGGTTATACTATATTTCCAGGTGTGTATAACATGTAATTATAACTTTTCCTGCAATAAAGCTCATTGTCATGCCTTTTTCCCATCAGTTATTTCACATTATTTGAAATGTAAGCTAAATTATAGCCACCCATTTTATAACTAGTTTTTAACAAGGTTATTATAATCAACTGAAACTATATCTCCAAAAGTTGATTCTGTTCATCTGGACGTAGCATTTTGTGGGAGAAACGTTTCCCACTCATCCAAGTGACAGCTGACTGCAGGTTTCCCCAATCTTATAAACAGTACATTTGCATAATGAAAACTGAAACTATACTAGGAATTAAAACTACGTGCGAAAAAATACTGTCTGAAATAAATAATACATTAAATAGAAATACAACAGAAACATATTTAGTTTTATCATTCTGGTAAAATCTGCACAGTGAGTATGAGGAGGCATTGTTGTTTTTATTTAACTATGATATTCATTGAGGCTGGAATGTTTACTTTAATGAGAGTCCAAAATACGGTCCCGTTCCTCTCCTTGTGGAAAAGACTCAAAAGAACAGGTGTGGTTGTGAACTGCTCCTACCCAGAACCTATGCACAACTTTACAGACTACCATCTACATGCTGTAGCTGCTTACGGTCACCAGAGGGCAGAGCATGTAAAGCTGATGGGCAATTTATAATCAAAACAGAGATTATACTGAAATGCAAAGTAAGACCTGATAGATGTACATTAAAGATAATACTGCAAGAGGCATCCCTATACAATTACAGGCTACACAAGATAAACGAGACACTTTAAACCACATCATAGATAAATGAAGCCGCAGTAAAATATCTGCCTTCAACTGCAAAGTATACAAAAGAAGACATGCAGAGGTAGATTAACGAACTCACCACAGACTTAGACAGTTGGGGTCACCGACTGTGTCTGCAGAATATCCAATCCTACATTCCCATGTGGTCTGTAAATTTGTGGTTTGCTAATTTTGAAGATCATGCTTTAAAACTAGCTATTAAATTACATCGTTTTACTTCTAGAGGGACACGAGGAGTTGGCTACTTTCCAAAGTCATCCTAGTTACCACAATTAATTTTTTAATTTATTTTTTTCTTAGTGCAGAGTGTATGGAAACTTTTACCTGTTGAGGGGGAACGAGTATCTGCTGTTAAGACTACACGGGAAGTTTTTCCAGGGGACATCTTCGCGGGTCCGCCCTCTTCTACAGACAGCGATAGTAGCTGCCAGCCGGTTTGGTAAGTTTACTATAAAGTCAACTGCAGCAAGGTGCCCGCAGTCTTTTGCCAACACAGGTAGGTTCTTCACATTGTTTATAGCATTAAGTCCTCTTTCTTTTATCATTATAAAGCTCTCAGTTAGCTATTCAGTAAACGTTTTATAAAGTGAGTCACACAGTTAACCTTAGCTACCTGTTAGCTGTCAGTCAGTGTAGTTTTGTTACTACAGCTACCCAGCAACTTTTCGTTAGCCGTAAATTATTATTGTAAAGGTGACTTTGACGATTTGTAAAAGCCACACGACTCGTTAAAACTTAAAGCTATCGAACCACCTTCGAGTGAAATATTATCACAGCACTTCTGAGTTGTAGCTGAAGTTCCGTGTGTAGTTTTATGCGCAGCAGAGGTGTTCCAGATTAACTGAATATTTTCATGTCCAACACATTAGACACCGCCTCTGCAGCTCCTTAAAAATAAACTATGTATTAAATAAGATGTATCTATTGTCGGTTTACTGTATTTAGTACGATTTTCGTAATTTTATTAATTGTGAAAATATATTAGCTTCCGCAACCTAACAGGAAAGTTTCTAAAGTCGTTTAAGGTGCTCTGATTTCATCAGTGACGGAAGTAAAACCCTACTTTATCCCATGTATTGTTATTTGGAAAGCTCGATAAGCTTTGTTTGTAAAGCTGTGTCAAAAGTTTATTGCTACTGTGGAAGATTTGCCACAGTAGCAAATAATTCGCTGATAATTCAGCATTTAAAGCCAAAATTTGTAGCTAATGGCACTTTGATTTTGCATGTTTGCAGCTGAGTACTCCTGCTAGTCCTCCATTCAGGGGAAAAAAAAGAGGAAAACCCCAGGTGGTGGGAGATAAAAACCATTACCTGTTTTGCACACTGTATTGGAGGCCGTGGAGAAAGCATGCCCACTGACCAAGAGCCCACCTTCACTGTGAAGCTACTGCAGCTGATTCTGATCTCCACTTATTGGGGGATGCAGATTTGGGTCACGTTCGTTTCAGGTGGGTATAACACACACATGCACACAAATACAGGATAAGAGAATGATAGGAAGTACAAGTGGTCAATAAAGAGATAACTGTTTAGTTTATAGTCATTACTGAAGCACAGTTTTTTTTCTAGTGAAAACTGTCTTTTTGGGGGGTTAACTACAGATATAAGTATGGCGCATCTGCTCCAGCAATGAGTGTGTTACTTAAATTGACATAAGTCTGTGCTTTTCATGATATTTATGTCCATTTGATGAACAAATGAACATTTTGTATTTGATTAAATCAATGTCCATTGTAGAAAAACCAACAAAAATGACAGTATTTGACGTAATGGTCAAAACCTTTAGTATGGAGAAAAAAACCTGGTATCGGTGTAGTCTCAGCCATCCTGAATGTGACACAAGTGACTGGATCAGAGTATGTGTTCAGTATGTCTGGGGGCGGGGGGGTTGTAACAGTTCTGCAAAACCCCAATTCATGTCATACTTCGGTTTTTAGGTTTTGGTTCTTACAGGCCCATCACTTGGCCATGACTAAAAGAAATTAGGGCCACTATTCTGACACATTTGAATTTCACTTGGTAACTTTACAGTCTTTAAACATGATTGCTTTCACCAGATTACCCATTAACACCACCACATGCATATCATGGGACAGAAAGATGGAGCCAAAAAACGATACCGTGGATGTTTGTGACACACTTTTAGTTTCAGAATCGTCAAGCATACAATGCTTTTAAAGTGCAATGCATTGGTTGCACCTGGCGTTTTGTAGCTTGCAAAGTTTACACATATTGACTTTGTTATTATAAGGTGTGTACATTCCTTGCTTGTGGAGGAATGCCCTTCACAAACTTAGCTGCATGCTTTGCAGCAGCTGACCTTCCTGTTAGCTTTAACGCTGCAGTATGTTTCTTTTCATCTTGGTTCTTTAGTATAACTGTGGTCATATTATGTCAGTGCCACTAAAAACTCTGCATGTAAATGTATTCCTGTATCTATATTATATAATTATAATTTTGAGATGAAACTTGATTTCAGACTTTGTTGTTACTGGTGTGAGATAATAAAAAACTTTTTTTAAATAAAATAGTATTGATTTTGCCTGTGGAGTTAATGTCCTTGATTCTGCTCAGGTTTTGTGATGAACAACCACCTGAACAGACACACATATGGCTTTATTCAGAGTCGTCTGGTCCCGTTCTATCTCCACCTCGGTTCAGCCTGTGCTTTCTTTAACCTCACTATCTATGCTGTGTATCACCCAAGTGACATGTTGGATGACAGAGAAGCCTTTCAGGTATGTTTTGTTTTATCATATTATTACATTGCATGACACTCATTTTGGAACATTTCCTAAATCTTTTTCTCTGCTTTTGCCACCAGATCTTCATCTTCTTTGTGTCCGTGACAGTTTCGGCCGTCAATGCTCAGTGGTTTGGCCAAATGACATCAGAGATTATGGCTGACATGCATCTTATTGAGCAGGCATGCGGACTGGGTCAGGATATCGGGCTGTCATCCAACCGTGAAGCTTACGCTAAACTATGTGAGACGGATGTCAAATACAGACACCTCAGCAGCCGCCTTTGGCTCTACAGACTGCTGTCCTCTCTGTGCAACCTCTGCTGCATTGGCTGTAACTTCTACAGCCTATGTTACATGGCCGAGAACCTTGTTGCACTATAAAGCTGACACATCAGGACTGTTGGATCCTTTAAATCAGTCCCTTACAAATCGACAAACACTTCCTTTTTTTATTGACGCTATAACTTATATATTTAATTCATAATGTCTTTCTCTGTAAAGTGTGCAATGAAATGTCAGGTAAGCCTAGTTGCCCCTCCTAGCGCCTTTGGGAGTAATGAAAGGACACTGCCATGTTTCTCTCATAAGGCTTATGGAGTGGTGAGTCAGTGAGTGCAGTGTGGAATGCTTCACCTTTCACCTAGTTTGCCTTCATGGTGTTGGCTGCCTGGAGATTTCCTTTCACGATTAATAGTAACATTGAGCCAGTGGATTTTTTTGTAAGCTTTGTTGTAGCGATACAGGACATGCATCAGAAAACAACCAAATCCACTGGATATTTTTTATATGTACGCAACAAAAGGGCCCCTTTAGTTAGGGAAACTGCAACTGCTTCAATTCTGCTCACTCCCACTCTTTCTGGTTGGGTGGAGTTTTTATCCCATATTCAGGGTAGTGTCACAGGTTTGTCTAGCTTCCCTTTCATTGCTTTAAGAACTTGTGCGTGTGTGTACGTGTGCGTGCCCGTGTGTGCTTCATGCTTCAGAGTGCAAGGTTGTACTATCTTTAGTTCTCCTAGCTCCGGTTGAGATGAAAAAGAACACTTTTACTGTGGTATGCATTCGGCGCTGCTTTTAGCTGTGGTGTGCATTAGTTTGTCTGTAAACAGCTCGTTTGTATTTATTGTTGAGGAAGCGACGAGGAGGGAGGAAGACTATTCTGTCGTACAGCAGGTCGGTCTAGTTGTGAGAGTCGTCCAACAGGTAGACCCTTGATCTGCTCCTGTGATAACTGTTCTGTTGATCAGTGTAAATCAGTGGTGACAAATGGCATTAAATAACTATTTTTGTTTAGCAGCTTTGATGGTTGTAGTGATCTGCTGTCTAGTGATGCATTGATCCAGAAAATAGTGTGGGGACATGTTTTTGATGTGGTCGAAAGTATTGAAATTTGCTGAGTTGATGTGGGTCTACTTAGGCTAAATGTCTGTAATAGTAATAATAATAGTGCCCCCAGAATGTCACAATGAAACTGAGAGAAAGACGTACATTAATACATGTGCAGTAACTTTTCCATTACCTCTTGAATTTCCCTTGGCCGATAAACATCCTACAAGGTGTTGCATCCTACATTACTTGATATCATGTGTTTAGTGTGAAAGGCACTGGTACTGGCACTTACCACAGGTGATGCTGGTTGAGCAGACACTCATTTGACCCCTTTTCTTCTATCAGAAACGGCAGGAGACTTGCTAGTACACATGCCACACACTACTATGGTTTCTAGTACATCTAGACTTGTAGCTCAGGCAGGTCTGTATTAATTTGCCAGCAAGGGGTCTGCCCACTTGTGGTTATAATCAGCAGCTCTTACACTGTACATAATTATTACATCATAATACATTCAGACTTTCTCTTTGGATCAAATGGGGAAGTGATGCATAAAGCATAAGAACACCCATTGTGACCTTCTGGGAGCCCCGTAAGCAAATGTCTGAAAACCTGAATGAATCTCTGCATTTGATGTTTTCACTTAATATCCCAGGATGGCCTCCGTACAAATTTGAACCTTGCATTTTGCCTAAAAGGAGAATATTATTTTGTATATAATGGTGAAGATTTAAAATATTGTTTGGTCTGTATCTTGAATTCCTTGTGCTTTATTTTATAAGACCTCAGTTTGTTGTACATTAGGGTGTTTATGCACTCTGTCTGTGGGGAAAATTATGTAGGCTTGAAGTGAAATCAAATTATATTTAAGTTGTGTTTTTCCACTACAGTTCTATCAGGCTGTTTTAGTTTGAATATCTCTGAAGTCTTTGTTTCACACTCTGAGCACAGAGGATCTGTGCTCATTTCTTTTAAGCTGTGTCTTTGCATATTGAAATGTTAAATCCCTTCCTGCCAGTGACAGTCGCTCCTTTTTGCACCTGCCTGGTTGAAATGCATCAGTGTGTTTCGTCTTCTGTTTGTAGCACATGTCTATGTAAAACTGCCGTTAACACCAGCACTTCCATAATTGAGAATTTGCAGCATAGTGCGGATGTTAAAACTGTTCTGTTTTGTTCAGACTGGACTGACGAAGGTGCCTTTTTATGTGCCCATTTGTGGGACTTTTAAAAAAAAAAAAAAAACAAAGCAATGCAAAATTTGATAGCTGCACATGTAAGACAGGACACTGCTGTCTGTAAGTTCAGCCGGTTTTTAATGTGTATATTGTATATCAATTTAAATGTGGTATGAGTATTTAGTTTAGGTTACCTTTTACATTCATTTGTGCATATTTGAGTTTGAGGTAATGGGTTTAGTTGTGCTCATTTAAGTTACGACCAGCAAGGTCAGAGAAGGTCATGAGTTGTTAATGGTAGTGGGTTTGTATCCATGATGTTTCAACATGTGACTTTGTATTAAAAATATTTTCTATAAATTTCATGCCTCAACCAAAGCTTGCTGTTATGTTTTTGTTTGTTTTTAAATCTAAATCATCCCTCCAAAGTAGTTTTACACTAATATGTTGCACACAATATAAGATACAAGAAACCGCAGACAGAACCAGACTCAGTAGTTGCAGCCAACTGGGAAGACAGGATAAAAAGACACTGAAGAGAGCAGAGCCTCAGCCTATGACTGAGGTAGGGTTCAGTGTCACCTGATCCAGCCTCAACTATAAGCTTAATTAAATTTAAATTTGATTGTGGATTTAACAGGGAGCCAATGAATATTGGAGAAATATGCTCTCTTCTAGGCCCACTTTGGGTTGATTAAGATGTTCTTTGTGCTGGAAATACACTTGATTTTAGGTAAGGGAGGTCCTTTGGCAGATTCCACATTCAGCAGCACACAAGGCCCTCTTGTTAGCTGTGGTGATCTTACTTGTGTGGTACTGCCCATCAGACTTGTAGTTTGCTAATCTAACAGTGAATATACTTATTGAAAAAGTAATTCATAACAGCTCGGCTGCTGTGTTAGATCGTTTTTCTCCTCTTGGCTTTTTATATCAGTGAGAGTAGATATCCTTAATACCTGCTTCTGTGCTTCATGCACTGGACTGAAACGAGATGCAAGTATGACTGAATGACTTTTAAATTACCGACTCTGGGAGTCTTTGCATATTTGGCTTGAGCAGCACTGGTTTACAGACTTGTACCAACCACATGCTTTCAGAGAGTGCCAACTCATACTTCTGTATTGCCTGGTCATTAGGAGGAGTTAATAGTGTGATTTGTGAGGGCTTTGATGATAACTAAAAAAATCTGCTTTCTACAGCATTTGCTGCCTCCTAGTGGTGGCAAATTAGAAAATAATTAAGGTAGAAGACCTTTTGTCAACTAAACTCTCTACATTTATGCCTTTAAAATACTACATTGTTCCTGAGAAAACATAATGCGCTGAGATCTATTTGGAAACACATTATCTAGCGTAAAGCTTTAAAAGTGGGCCGACAGCATTTTAAAGGTGTTACAGAAGGGGGCGCCATTATGCTACTGTAGTTTGTGAATTGCTGGAAAACGCATATTTAAACAGTCACAGTTATAGAGCCATGCTGGATTAGCTTGGTTCCATGAATGGAGCATCAGCGTTTTCAAACGTGTTTTTCATAGTTTCTGTGAAACTTAAATGGATTACTTTAGAAACACAGCATCTGGCTAAACGGAGAATGCTAATGATGCAGATGTTAAAAAGTATCAGTTTGGGTAAAATTCTGTTCTTTTTGGTGTGCCATAAAAAGGCACACAGCTAAGGGTCTCTGGTTGGAGCTGAACTAGAGAAGCTGGACTTAGCCTTGGAGGATATCTTATCAACCTGTGAGGTAAACTGGCAGATATTTAGCCTTCAATTCTGCGTTGCTGCCCCCCCCGGGAGTAACAAAGTCTGAAAGGTCAAAGACTATAAAGTATCTCACCCATCATAACTTTGAACATTTACTCAGCATAAATGCTGTCTTACGACATTTGGCTAAAAAAAAGAAGAAAAAAAAACAGAAAAAAGGTGCAATCCTACAAAACACTCAAGTGTGTACTCTGAACATTCTGTTAGATGCTGAAATGACATTACAGCAATGCAAACAACCACTGTATAAAGTCAAGAGTTTTTAATGTAAAAAATACATTGTGTTCCAGCTACAAGATCATGGTTACTGTGTTTGAGATGTGATCAGCATCAACAATTCACTAGCCACTCCACCTACAAATTAATAAAGTCTAAAAAAAAGTAATAAATATAAACTGATGATATTAAAAAGTTTTGTTTTTTTAAAAGCAGACACTTGTACCTGATAATTGAAAAAAGAAGAAAAAAAAGTGAGTTCATCTCATAGCACTTAAAAAAAAAAAAACCCAAAAAACCTGAAATAAATTTCAGGAACATACATTAATCTCAATGACTGTAACAGGAGGCGTGGCTGTTAGTCACTCTTCTGCAGATGCTACCTCAGTTAAAAGTGCGATCACATTTTGTCAAAAAACACACAAACAAATGATCCCCTTGTACAAATAACAAACCATATATACTGTTTGTTAATTCTGCATAGAGAGAACCAGTTACAGCTTTAAGAGTCCACAACAAACATTCTCTAATACTGAGGGAGCAAAATGTAAACTGTCATCTCAATATATCTCCCAATAAAAGAAGGCAAAACTATTTAAAGCCACAATCCTTGATGAGAACTGACGGCCTGCTGCCCATCCGCTTTGGTTGTTTTAAAGGATGAGGTCAGGTCAGTGTCGTTACGTGCGTCTTTAACAAGCGTGTGACAGTGTTTGCGCAAAAAAAAAATAAAATAAAGTATGGGGACAAAGAGTTAAACGGAAAATGACAGTGTCAGTGCATCTCACTGTGCTCAGAAAGGCATCTATAGTTACATTCCTTGTAAACAGCAAAACTGAAAGGCAAGAACAAGGATTGTGCCTTTTTAAATAAGTTACTTAATATTCCCATTGACTCATAAGTACACACCAATGTGTAAACCAGCTGATGCATCCAGCTGTTCGCGCTTGTGTTCAAGAAAATTTCCATCATCTCAACATTTAACTTTAAATGTTCTGTCTAAATATCAAATGTTTGTATAAATATTTTTCACCTAATGTTCCCTTATTCTCAAAGCTCACAAGAACAGTATCAAAATACAACATTAAAAAAAGAAAGAAACTTATCTAAAAATCAACCTACAAACACTTGGGAGGGTTTCGTCACCATGGTAGCAGCAGAGAGGCATGGCAATGGTATTGCTCCATTTCCACAAAAACACACTACGGAAGTGTCTGGAACACTGTTCCCACCAATCCCATGCCTTTACTGCCAAAATACTCCATAAATTACACTTTTACTAAAAAATAGAGTTTTTTTGTTCATCAGCATAAGAATAAAAAAAACAAAAAACAATCCAGTGTCTGTCATACAACCACCTTGCCTTTGATATCCAGCTTGGTGTTTTCATTTGCTTTGCTGGACTGTTCCTCTGTAAGAGTGATGTAAGAGTACACCAGGCTGCCAGCAATACTGCAACAAAATTGAGAGAGGTGACATGAAAATGTTGTATCAAAACAACATTAAGAGAACATGCTACAGCACATCAAAGTTGTAGAACTAGAAATAAGATCCAGCTGACACATCTGAATTCCCGCAGGGCTGGAATACAATATTATCTGTGTCAACAGAAACTTTTTATTTTCCCACCAGAAGAACAGATGCTGAGAACAGTTTGTATTTAAACTGAGAAACAAGAATTATCATGCTAGTGCTCATCCTGCTATATTTAGTCAGACTGTTTCATTTCTGATTCTGTATCAGATTTTTCATACTTCAACAGAAGTAACATTTTGTGCACCACTGCCCAATCTGCATAAAACTGAACCCCTGCAGCCCCTCCTGTAGGTGGTGGGATCACAGGATGGCAGACTTGTAACTACTTCAGGCTAAGTCTGTTCAAGCCCTCATGGGTCCATGCCCAGCTCCAGGGTGCGACCCAGGAAACCAAGTCCCAGGCAGGGTAAGCTGGTCCCTTGATCTTTTGGTCATCATATTGGTTTTCTGAACCACTCCCACTTTCTTTTAGGAGACCCAACCAGGAGAAGACTGCTGTTCACAACATAGTTTCTGGGATCTTTGGAAAACACAAACCCCTCTGCCACATTAAGGTGGCAATTCACAGAGGGGCAGTGGTCCAATCATCAGCTTCTAGGACTAGCTAGCAATACATGGACTGTAACTTCTCTGGTGAAGCTTGTGGTGTGTGAGGTTGAGATACTGATTACTTATAGTTGGGATCTGTAACCAGTTTCTTAGGCTACGTTCACACTGCAGGTCTTAATGCTCAATTCCGATTTTTTTGTCTGCTTGTTCACACTACAAATAAAATGCGACAGCAAACGCGCTCTAGTGTGAACCCTCAAAGCGGCCCGCATGCGCAAAAGACGTCACACACAACGCGCTCTGTTTAGACCCAGAGCAAACAATATTGTTTGACTGATGGCCCTTAATATAAAGACTTCGGACTTTACGTTTCCCAATTTTTGCTTTAAGTTATTTTGTTATTTACATAATAATGTAAATAAACTAATAATTATCCTTATTGCTGTTTTAGAGAGGAGCGGTGCTTCAAAGGATAGTTGCAGATTCCTGTCAGAATCTGCAGATTATACAGTACAAATAAAATGTTCACATTTCTCCAACGTTGTCTTCCCAACAGTTTCACTAACATCCACACTGGATGGCCAGGAAGCGTTCGCGATGTCTTCTCGGGCGCTTCTCCGGAGCTGATAATTGGCGTCTGTCTTGTGTCAGTGACGTAAAAGACGGATTTAATGCGACATGACCATTCAAACAGCAGTCGCTTTCTAAAACATCGGATATGTATCAGATTCAGTACCACATACGAAAGTGACCCAGATCGGATTTGAAAATATTGGATTTGTGCCGTTCACACTGTCATACCATGATCAGATATAGGTCGCATAGGGTCAAAAAAACCAGATTTGATGCGCTTTCACCTGTAGTGTGAACGTAGCCTTAGAGAAGAGCTGGACTTTGTTCCACTTTGGAAGTGTCCCAGATCAGATAGCGAGCCAGGGTGGATATGCTTGCATTCTACTACTACTACCAGAGAAAAAGCTCCAACTACACGGGTCCTCGGTTCTCACTCCCCTAGGGGAAGGTGTATACCAGAGTATCAGAGAAGAGGGGGTGACATTATTTGACCCTCGGATTCAGGAGAAACAGTCAGCTACACATGGGATCTGTTTACCTTATGTTCAAACCTAAGAAGTTAGTCCATGAGAAAATGTAGTCTCCACTGAGTACCATTCCAATGTATGTCACCAGGACATTCTGTAAAAATGAAGCAAACATTAACAAACCTGAGCATTTTGCATTGTTTTGTATTCAACAGTTCCCTCAAGCGAGCAGCTCACCTTAATACAGCCCACGATAGTAGTTGTTAATGCTGAGTTGTACTGTGTACACAGCACAGTGGAATACATCAGAATAAACCTGGGAAAAATAAATAAGTAATCATGTTGTAAATCACTCAACGTTTATTGGAGCCTGAAATTGGATTTCAAAATGTTAATGCAACATTGTAGACAAGCTGTAAGACAGAACTGAGACTGCAATACCGATCTAAGAGCAAATCACAGAAATGTGCCATCATCCAGATGTTGTACTGATAGTGAATTCATGCATGCCACATTTAATCTCAAGCCTATATCTTACCCCATGACACACGACAGGGTGAACTGGGTGAGGAACAATGCATCTGACCAGCCCTCATATTCCACTGCCTGAAAGGAGAAGCAGAATATGAGAAACACAAACTGAAACAAATACATTAAACATTATATTTGTTTCAACATTAAAAGCAAAGAAAAAAAACCGATTGAAACACATTTGATTAGTAAAGTCAAATATTACATTAGTGGTTTTTGATGTGTAATGTCACGCATTCACTTAAAGAAAGTGAGCAGCCTAAAAACTGAGGCGTTTTAGTTTATATCCATGTTGGTTGCTCAGTCAAGGGAAGTACTTGATGCTGCTGTAATAACTCTGCTAGGTGCATAATAGCATCTTTGTGCCTTTCTGGCTGCTGGGCCCCAGCTGGGCAACCCAGAATGTCTGCCAACACTGACCAAATGAAAAGACAGCTCATATTTACGGCACACACCCATGCTTAGACATATGTGCACTCACTTAAATGCAGGATTAAACCTAGCAATAACTGGTTGGTACTGAAATCATAACAGCTCTGGTTAAAATAAAGCATTAATTTAACAAATATAGTGTTAAAGTAGTAGAAGTAGAATAAGAAAAGCTAACTCCTCACCTTCTGCATATCTCCAGTCACAAGAGCCAACAGCAGAGTGGGAATTATCATAAATAATGCATTGTAGTACAATAATCCATATTTCCCCAACTCCTGAAAAAATGAAAAGGGTAGAGAAGCAGGTGGGAAGGGAGCAACAGGAAAACACAAGTAATATGCAGAGCCAGAACAGAGTGCTATTCACAAGCCTTTCAGTGCATTCCTCACTAAGTAGCATACAGATGTCATGCATGGCACCACCTAAGACTTCTTGTGTATGCTCTGTTTCACATGGCTTCATCGGCTTCACCCCCTCACTCATACACACACCTCTGTATAGCTCAGTCCTAGGAGATGGCGCTCCATAGGCGTCATAGACTAAATTTGGATCGGCCCTTGCAGAAACATGAGAACTGAGTAGTTCAGTTTGCCCTTGTGACATTAAATATGACTTAAACAAGCTTAAACAAGATATTTCGGAGTCAGTCCAAACAGATCTGACGACTAATCTAAAAAAAAAAACTGTTTAGTTAAGCACAGCGATATTTTACCAAAACAATGAATCACAAGTATTTTCTCTTAATCTAATCAAATTCGTGGGAGTAAAAAGAACTGACTCAATGTATTTCCACACGCCAGGTTCTTTTGAGCAAGATACTGAAGGGCAGTTCGAGTTCTCTACATTCACACGTAATCAGCTCAATGCCAAATACAGCTCCCACCCAACAATAGTCACTATTCATCAGATGCTGCCATCACATACCTTTGCGTCTAATTTTTGCTTTACATAGGCTCCGTTGGCTGCAGTCAGGATGTCGTTCAGGAGAATGAACATGTAGCCTTGCAGGTCAAATGATAAGTCAGCACTAGGATCAGAAAGAAGAAAAGGCAATCGAAAGTGTCAAGAAAATAAATTATGTGTATGGCTAACAATTAAGCTGTAGTTAAGCTGCGTTTAGGCAGGGCTCCTTTATAACACGTGTCTAACTTTCTTGAAGATAATGGCAACTACATGTGGACCTATATCCCGACAAAGCACCTCTTTGTAGTGAAGGTAAATCTCGGTTAACAGCCAGCACACCTGGATTTAGTAGAACTTACCTCGCGGCTATAAACGCCCCAAGGATCATTGTAAACACTGTCAGCTGAACTGGTCTGGAGAATTTCTTCCTGCCAGAAATTAAAGACGGTAAAGAAATTCAATATGACCACTTAGAACTGGAACCGGACAAAAAAAGGACCAGTAAATGGCGAAGAAAAGTAGGTTATCTGTTGTGTGTGATCTTACTTGAGCAGAAATCCCTCGGCCAGCATAGTGAATAAGATCGAGAACCTCCTGAGGACTGTAAACATGGGCAGACTGGTGCACCAGGGCGTAAACGGTGACAGAAAATCCATTAAACGAAAAACATCAACATTAATAGCCAAATAGTTTTTAAATGTGTGAATTGTTACAAAATGTGGAGCTTACTTTAGCCTTTTGGTTCCAAACAAACCAGTGATTTGATTTCCCACATACAGGAGAGGTAGAGGAAATGTCTAGAAAAAAAACGAAAAAAAGGATAGGGAGGTTTTGTTAAGAAAGAACAGCTCCAGCACGGTTAAATGAATTATCTGATGGACAAGCAGCGATCACCATAAACCTGACCTATTCCAGTTTAACTAACTCCCTCTACTTTCTAAACCACAGTCACTTCAGGTACTGCAGACACTGCTAAACTATTTCTAATGAATCTGTTTTCTTTTTTTAATACATGTCAATACTGATATGCTATTAATGGGCAAATAGTGGCTTATATTGGCCAAATTATACATGTTAGGCCTCTGCATTTGATTTTTGGACTGTTTATTAAGAGATGAACAGACTGCATGTGGACCTCTGGAAACTAGTAATAAATGACTGGTGCTCTTCATTTAGAATATGACATATATAAATAGACAGGTGAGTCTCACCTTGCGAGGTATGGTCTCATCGCAGTCTGGGAAGCTGATCACCCTTGCAGCCTTGCCCACCCACAGCACAATCACCGTGGCTAACATCTGCATAGAGATTCATGAAGAAATCAGTGTCGATACCTGCCTGGTTTTAAGGTGTGGTGTTAGTTTGGTTAACAAAAAAAGAAGTTACACGTATCACGTACTTGTCCTATTCCGACACATATCGACGACGGGAACCTGAAAAAGTAGAGATGAAACTCCAGTAAATTTTAATGCTTTAGAAGCTCAGCACACTGTAGTTAGTAAGCTAACCTCGTACTTAACACTCAAGGGTTAAAATGTTGCCCAACACAGGCAACAGAAAGAGAAGCTCCCTGCAGTGTGAACCACAAGATTACCATCACTGGATAAAAGTTGCCGTTAGGCTAATCAGCACCGTGGTGTTGCCTGCTCTGCTCAGCCTGCACAACTTCCACAAGCTAGGTTAGCTAGCATGGAAACAGCTTATCGACCGTAACCGTTACATGCGTTACCGCTATGCCGTTACCTGTAGTTAGTGAGGACACTTTTGTTCACCACGACGATCAGGAACGAACTGAGACCGTAAAACCCGGCGGCAAACAGCTTCACGACCAGCGTCGGAGGTTTGTCCGCCATCCCCGACAAGTTCTCATTCCTCTCTGAGAGTCGGCTCTTCCCCTGCCCATCACTTCTTCACTGTAGGCTCACCCACCTACACACACACACACACACACACACACACACACACACACACACACACACACACACACACACACACACACACACGTTTCACAACTTCCGCCCCAAGTCTGAGCATCACATTACGCGCAACAAATTTAACCACGAAATTTAACCATGAAATGAACGAGTTTTTTTGTTTGTTTGTACAAAGCTAGCACTGCGAATGAAATCACCAGCCAGGCTTAGCTTATTTTTTGCATTCTACTTTCTTTTGACATGGAACATTAAACTTAAAGCAAGAATTGGAAGGATATTTGATCTTTCCTGCAGCTTTATTATCCCCCCAGCTTTCACAAACACATCTGATTTACAGGCAGCTCGGCACTTCCCGGTTTTTAACCTGACATGTGATGCGATTAGTCCAATCACAAATTAGAAGGGTTTTTTTGTTCTTTATTACATGTAATTGGGGTTAGGCAAGATAAGTTATTTATTCACCACATTTCAAACACCACAGCTAATCAAGATGAATTCAAAATCCAAGATAAAAGATAATAACGGCAATAACAATAAAAACAACAAAAATTAAAACAAGGGCGATGTTGATCAACAACAGTCATTATGCAAATGTACTGTTTATAAGACTGGGGAAACCTGTAGTCACCTGAAACTGAAGAAGTCACTTGGATGAGTGACGAAATGTTTCTCCCACTGAAAACGCTACGTCCAGATGAACAGAATCAACCTTTGGAGATTTACTTGACTGGATGATTGAGAATGCATTAAGACGTATAAAATGTACCATGTTTACTCTCAGTCACAAGATGGAGGCAAACACATTCCTTGTGAGTGCAAAACAAACAATTACACCTTTTTGCCACAATACTGAAAAAGACCTGCCAAATATTGTTTATTGTTTAAGCACATGACAGGAACAAGTATGTCCTGGAGACAACAGAGCTCTGAGGGTCCCCTGTGCCGAAATATGCTCACCTCACCTACTTCCAAGGTGCACGTTCAGAGGTTAAAGCTACAGCAACATGTGTAGGAAATGTTATAACTTTGTTTGACTAACATATTTTCAGCTTATTGCCTTCATCATGACCCTGATGAAGTAATAAGCTGAAATTTGTTAGACAACAATAACTTGTTGATCCTTTGGAGAAAAGGAGTAGGTTATCAAGATGGGCCTTTGTTGATGGGGGTTTACTTTTCTTCCTTGGGCTATTCCTGATTAGTTTGCAGGAGCATTAAGGCCACGGCTATTGGGATGATTAGAAAACGTGATGCTTTTATCCCAAACATGAATGGATATTAAAAGTCTTCTGGATAATGATTTTGGATAGTTAAAGTTCACACAGATTTACACAAAACTGGTGAAGGTGGATTTGATTCAAAGCAGATAATTTTTGTTTTCTTTCAGTCTAGTTTTAGGAAAAATTGCCAGGCTGTAATATCTCATTAACTGTTGGATGGATTGTCTTGAATTGTGTTTTATATTTGTGACTCTTGTTAAAGATTATTAACAGTTTTAACATCTGACACTTTAATTAACAGGTTGTATTTTAAACCTAATTTTCTTTCCTATATTTTGAGGGTTGTAGATTATCAAGGCTTGAAATAAAGCATTAACACACACGAGGGAAATTTTAAGATACGTGCAGATAAGATTAAGAGTTTTATTGCTGCCTCATATCGGTCCTATGATCAGGAATGTCTTGAACTTCTGTCCTTTGCCATTTATATCTGCTATATATGTGGTAGAGTTCTTGTAGCATTACTCATCATGTTGCCGTCTTAGGACATACATGCTACATTTATTTATATATGTATAGACATATAAAATGTGTGTGTATATGTGCACCCCCATGGGCTAAGGTGTAACCACCAGATGCTCTTTCCATTTGATGTTTTCTTTTCCATAGGGGTCATATGAATGGCTCCTACAGCTGAGGTGGTTAGGCATCTAATCAGGATGCCTTCTGGGCGAGGTGTTCTAGGCATGTCCAAACGGAAGGACGCCCCAGGGTACACCCTTGCCACAGAGAGATTACATCTCTTGGCTTGCCTGGGAACACCTCAGTATTCACCAAGGTGAGATGGAGGAGGTAGGTGGGGAGATGGAGGTATGGGTTTCTCCGGAGGCTGCTGTCTCCTGGATAAGTGGTTTGGCACTCCAAACCACTGTAAGAGGGGTACATTTGGCACTTGAGGTTCCCAAACTGTGGCCTGGCCCACAGTTTGAGAACCTCTGTGTTACTGTATGCCCTGTGCAGACTTTGTTAATCATATTGTTTAAATTTTACAAAATACATTGTATTCACATTCTTGACATTGAAATCTGGGTTTTGTGGTAACCTGCTTGCAAAAATGTATTTTCTGTGCAATAGCTCACAGTAGCTTGAGTCCCTCAGGGAAAAAGGTCTACACTGATTCAGTGTTAAAAATTATAACTATCACCAATACATGCTTCAATTTACTATACAGACTCCAAGCTGTATAATCCTCATATATGAATTTTATCTAAAAATAAGAAAAACAAAAACAAAAAAACCCCCAAGCCTTTCAGTATCAAGAAACAAATCCACTGTATATTTATTTCTTCTAGACAGAGTGGGGAGTCACTTTAACCTGAGCTTTTACAAAATGATGATAATAAATGATCAGTGAATAATGGCCAGCTTCCTGACCTGACCTTGAAAAAGCCCACGTGTATTTTGGCAGGTGGTTATGGGATAAAAACCCTGACGTGTCTCTGATAAGAATTGTGTCTGTGCATGTGCCACGTTGTCAAACAGTAAGCACAGTGGTAAATTCAGCCCCTCGCTAATTTCATTTTCTTCAAAACACAGAAGGGGACATCTCGTCTGAGCCATGTCTGGATTGAATGCGTCTCTCGGATACTTTGTGGCTGCTGTGACTTTTGTAGTCTCAGTTCGATTTCTCCTTAAAAAACGGCCACGGTTCAGCTTCATCTCAGAGTTTACATCTTCTTTCATGCTGGTGGCATGTTGGCTGGAGGTGCAGACCATCGTGGAGGTGGGCGAGTGGGCCGGGGGTTTGGGCCCTGATGTGACTTTAACCATACTGTTTGTGGTACTGCTCACACACGGTATAATCTGTGGTGACGCATCAGGGAATCCCAGCCTGGCTGTGCAGAAATTCCTGAAGCTTGAGGCCACCACCGTAACCACACTGCTTGATGTTGCTGCCCAGTTTATTGGGGCTCACCTAGGCCTTCTTGCAGCCAAATACTACTGGAGCCTGGAGCTGACAGACATGCACATGATCAAAAATCTGATGGTCAGTGAGTGCAGCACATCTCTGCTGGTTTCTGTGCTTCAGGGATTTTTTACCGAGTTTGCCTGTGCCCTCGTCTTGCACATCATCCACTTAAACCTATGCCGCCGATCTGCTCTGATCCGAGTACCACTGATTGCTGTCCTCCTCACATTCCTGTCCCATTCAGGTAAGCCTGGGAATAACTGGCTTTCCTAATCTTTGTATTATTTAAACATTTTACCTTCTGCTTTTTGATGCCAAAGGATCCATTATTTGCATTTTGTTTTTACTTTGAAAGTTCAGCGGACTTAAAGCTGAAAATTTAACAAAAACTGTATTTTTCTATTCTTTTCTTCAGCCAAAGGTTATACCTCAGCTTACATGAATCCATCACTGGCATATGGACTCACCTTCCACTGTTCTGGATTTACCTTTGCAGAGTATGCAGTGGTTTACTGGCTGGGCTCTCTCACAGGTAAACTGATTAAATGTGCATGTACTTTCAGGTCTTAAAAAATGAACACAATACATACAATAAACATTTGATTTCTAGGTATGACTTTGGCTGTTCTCCTGTACATGGGCCATATTCCCAGAATCTTTGCCAAGAATCTGCTATACTCCCAGAAGACACGTTTCAGAGTGCCCAAGACAGACAAAGCAGAAAAGAAGAAACAGTGAAAGTTTTTTCTTAAATGCAAAACTTGACTTACCAGTGCTCAGCTGTAAAGAGATGTTTTTAATTTAACAAAACAAAAAAAATAAAAGAAAATAAAGAAAATCTTCATATTTTGTCCCCCGTTTCTTATTTAATCATGACATAAGTTCTTATTTGGAAAAAAAACCAAACAATTTACAACATACATATGACAAAAATTAGCAATGTTAGAGTGTTAGCATTCAAAAAACAAAAAAACCCTTGTAATCAGAAAAGCTTAAAAAAAAAAAAAAAAAAAAAAAAAAAAAAAAAACAGTCAATGAAATTAAAAGAAGTCTTCATTTAAATAACATTCAAAAAAAACCTTCTCTAGTCTGTGGGTGGATGTGACACAACAAAACTATATATTAACTTTTATTAAGAACAGTTCTTTATATGTTAAGCAAGTAGAGCAGGACCTACGTGCTGGTAGCACCCTGCGCAGAACTGAGTTTTGATGTCTGTGACCCGTCATTCTTTGTGTCTTTTGGCTGATTTTTAGCAGAAGTGATTGAATCTGTATGAAAGAAAGAGAGAGGAAAAAAAATCAGCACAATTTTTTTGTCCTAAAAGTCCCGTGTGCAAGCAAACATGAATTTCTTAATTACTGAATTTGGCAGCATGCTTATATAAGCCATATTTTGTTAGGGTATGATTAGTATTAAATGTAAGTTTTAAGTTTGTCACCTTTCTGCTTTTGCTGCTCCAGCTGAGCCTCGGCTCGGTCTGCCCATAAACAGTAATCTGGATTATTCAGTAAGGTCTTCCTCTGTCCACAACTGAGACATCTCATCACGGTAAAGCGAGTCTTGCTGTTTTTTCCTTATTAAAGAAATTCAGTTTAAATAAATAAATAAATAAAATGTTAATATTTATTCATTATCAACCATTTCTGAAACACAGGACAGAAAGTGACTGCCTACATTAAGTAGGGATTGAAAGATAATAGGGGCTTACGTTTTTGTCTTGTTGTAGCAGTTACACCTGGGATGAGCAACGAGCAGCACTTCTTGCACAGTGTCCTCTTCACCGATGGATCTCTACATAAATTGAAACATTAAAATGTTAGTCCATCTTTAAGTACATTCTGATTTTACTACTGTCCATCAGCTCCAAGACCAGTCTCATGTAAATATATGTGAATCTTCACACAGCTACACATTAACATCATAACACTTGTCCACACATTCTCAGTGTGAGCCTGCTCTCATTTGTGAATACAGCAGGGTAAACGTGGCAAATGTTCCCGACAAATGCCAACTGAGCTGCTGGTCTGTGAGCACAGGGCCCACTAAACCATCTCTGGTCCTTGTGTGTGCTTGTGTAGTTCGTACGGTATCGTATATTTAACACTATTGGCAATAACTTGTTTTGGGTTTTTTTTTAAACTGTGACATTTTCATCCATACTTTATCTAAAGGGAGCTCTGTGGCACGCCCAAATATGCTGCATTACTCTTTTGCTCCCCAGACAATGTGAACAACGGGATTTGTTAAAAATCAGTATTTAAGTACACGCGATTATCATCTCAACTTACTGTCTGAGAACGAGACGCTTTGCAATCGTCTTCTGTGAGAAGCAGTAGAAACGAGCCAGCTCCACATTTTCCGGATTTTGAGCTAAAACACAATGTGCAGCCTGTGGAAAAACGTAAGAAACCAGCTGAGCGACCACATTCAAAACAGAGCGCATGCTAGCATTTATGTAGCACGTGACTGTAGCTGGAAGCATCGTGACGATAATTAACTAAAACTTTCTCCAACCTGGTAAAGGTAGTTCAGTCTCTGGTAAGCTTCTTTGTCTTTCAAGTGGAGTGCCATTACACACAAAAGTCAGATAACAAATTAGCCCTAATAGTAACAGCGGATTACTTCTAACTCAACAGTATGACCCTCTGCAAGTAGCTACAACTGATATACTTCCGGGTTAATCCTTCAAAATAAAGGCACACAACGTGATTCACACCTCGGAAAATCAAAAACACAAAATCATCCGATTAGGAATTAACTGTCTACAACCATTCAAAGACCCGACAAGCATCTTGTATCTTTGTAGTTTAGCTATATCAACATCAAACCATATCACAGAGAAATTATTCATTGATTCTACAACCAATTAATTGCAGGGCTTGTAATTCTTGTTCTTTACTACTTTGACTTTGTGTGGCTTAAGAAGTAACGGATGATCTCTTTACACATCAATCACGTTCACATCCAAATCACAAAAGTAAAAACAGTTGAATTTATTTGAGTGTGCAGACAAAGTTGTTAGTTGTCCAGAAGAGAAACCGTTAACAAATTGTCTTTACCAGCCTTTGTATCCAACCAGTATCATATGGTCACGTTTTTCAAACTAGTTAAGTACACAATATACACATAGAAAAACAAGAGCATTTGTTTAGTCAACACGAACACAAAGGACAGAGTTCAACATACAATACTCATTTTTAATAACAACAGAGAAGAAAGTAGAAACCCTGTCAATCTAACATTTTAATTTACCTGTAAGGTGCGCCTCTGGTATCAGGAGACTATAAAGATACAGGGGAAGAACAGGTACAGTAGCTCTGTTGTGTGTAACAAATGTAGAACGACATAATCACAACACATGTTCATGATGATGACTCCACTGAAATGTTTCCTATAAAACCAATAAGAGAAATGTCCTTAAACAATGGGTGGATGTGGAAATAGCACAAGTGTTCACTGAATGAGACAATATGTGACAAGAAGGGGAACAAACATAAAATTCAAGTATCAAAATAACTAAGACACCGACAAGCTGAAAAGATCAATTACAAAGGTAGTAAAAATCATGGGAAGAGAGACACTGACACAATCAACAATACATCAGGCAACATTTTGCACTTGTTTAAGGCAGTTGATTAAAAAAAAACTAAGTAGAACTAGGCATCTTCTTCATTCCAAGTTAAATACAAGCCTAGCCCTAACTTATCACCAGAAGAGTTGATGTACAAAATTAACTATGCCCGACTCTGATACTAAGCACTTGAGTTTGACTTGTCTTCTGACATCTGAGAATGAATAGAGTTCATATGGACAGCGGTGGGGTTGTGCTCTAGATTTTTGGTCTTCTTCACAGTGAGGTTTGTCAGGGCTTATAAGGCTGGTGCATCAAGAGTGGCACACCACTCTCAGCCTATTGTCTGGCACAAAATCTAAATAGTTGGCACATATCTGTGCACAGCATGGGAAGGCAGGATAGCTACTTTCATCAGCTAACGATTGCTCTTCATGGCCTCCTTGGCTGCCAAGATGAGAGGTGTGAGACTGGAGAGGGGTTTCGCCAGCTTCAAAAATGGATGCTAAAAAAGATGTGGATGTGAAAAGAGAACATTACTGGTCTGAACCACAAACTTAAATAAAACACTGAAGAGTTCAAAAAGTAGCCAATAACTGGAAACGTTTGTAACCTGCAGGAGCTCTTTGCCACTGCCTCTTTTCTCTACATCCATTTCCAGGCACAGGTTTAGAAAATCTCTGAAAATTGGAGACAGCTTCTCAGGATTCTGAAGCTCAGGTGTGCCATTTGTAGCAATTAGGTATAATGCCTGCCAAAGGGGAAGAGACAAACAAACAAAAACTTTAAAGCAGAGTTCTGGGAAACAACACACTTAAAGGAAATGAATCAAGTCAAACTGGCTGAGTGGGAAATGTGCTACAAAAGTTAATGCTGCACAACTTTCTATATCTGCCTGGGGATATTCCAATCCACATGAGCACATTCCACACAAGAAGTGAAGCTTGTCACTTACAATGTAAACAGACCAAGAGCGGCAAAGTCAGAAAAAGCAAAGTGTGAAATATAGGGTAATAAAGTTCATTATAGTGGTAAAAAGGAGCAGGGTGTAAAATCAGAAAACATTAAAAATAAACAAAGACAAGTGTTTATCCTGCTTTTCTGTTGAATCATGGGAGTCTATGGCCCACAGTTATTTTCTACACCAAAAGTCTGACAGACACAAATCACTGATTCAGTTTTAAGTAAGTGATTTACTGTGACCTTGTAGACACTGTACAGATGACTAAATTGGAAACATTTCATTTAAAAATGGTATATATTTCCCCACGCTGCTCTACACTATATTAAAGATGTCTAAACTAAAAGGTGTGAAAGTGTTCTGCACTCACTCGTAGTGGATTCTCATTCAGGTAGGGAGGTTCTCCTTCAACCATCTCAATGGCCATAATACCCAGTGACCAAATATCTACTTTAGGCCCATAAGCCTTTCTGGTCACCACTTCAGGAGCCATCCAGTAAGGCGTGCCTACCATGGTGCTGCGTTTGCTCTGCTCTGGAGTGATCTGGGCGCAAAAGCCAAAATCGGCTGTCGAAGACATGAAGAAGAGTGAAACAATTTACACCGGAAGGATTTAACAATGCAATATTTATCATAATTACAGCACAGGACTCACTCAGCTTGACAGAACCATCCATCCCAAGCAACACATTGTCACTTTTGATGTCTCTGTGGATGACCTGATTTGCGTGTAGGAAATCCAATGCTTGTAAACACTGGGTGAAAAAAAGAATTGAGAGAGGGAAAGATGGCGTTTTTTATTATACCTTTTACATAAAGTGGGGGTCAGTTTGCTTTACAGGACTGCAAAATGTAACGTACCTCTCGGCAGACAGCAGCTATCTGGGCCTCATCCATGCAGGTTTCTGTAACCACATCTGTCAGCGAGCCACCAGCAAGATATTCCATCACCACAAATAACTCCTCCCCCATCAGGAAACTGGCACATAAAACAAACGCATGTGAACAATCAGACAAAAAGTCCTGTAAAAAAGTTTAAAAACCTGCCAGGCTGTAGGTTTACGTTCACTCTCACCTGTCTAAAAAGTTGACAATGTTTGGGTTCTTGAGCTCCTTCATCACTAGAATCTCATTGATGATCAGCTCCTTCTTCGGCTGCTTTTGTAAGTTGATCTGTTTAATGGCGACCTGGCAGTGTGAAAAAAACATATATGACCTTTAGTTCACTCTAGGTTTAACATTCAAAAATGTTTTCTCCTAATGTAAAGCGTCACACAGTAACCTATGAAAGACGAAGTAAAAAAAACACATACGCATATGCCTTTAAGAGATAAAATGAGTTTCTAAGAAGTTTAGTGGATTTAGTGGTTGGGGCAGATGCTGGACTTTAGATACTTCTTCTTGCATAACTGATAGCTCTTGCTCAGTTTAACTTAATTCAACTTCTTCATTTTTTGTTTGCTACAATTAAAATAATAAAACTTTGTTTTTTATTGAGCTAGATTGCTTTTCATATTTGTGGCTACTATGACACAATAATTTATCATTTCTGGGGATAAATAAAGTACATCGTTCATGAGATCTACTTGTCAGGTGCATTGATGGAGACCCAAGACACCGCAGTTCTCACTTTAAAGTTGTTTGGATGGATCTCCCTGTTATTCTTTTTTTTTTCTTTTTCTTTTTTTTGCCTGTTTGGCTCTTTTGCCATCAGAATTATTGTCTAAAGGCGAAGAAAGATGCCCAACGGATTTACTTTACCAAATGGACCATCCCAGCCTTGCCGTAATGGTCTATTTGATTCACCTTTTATTGTTTATTTTATTTTCACTTGCTGAATACGGGACAGACTTGACTGGGGGAAAGAAAGGGGAGAAAGAAAGAGGGAAAAAAAACAGCTGAGAAGAGGGAGGGGGAAAAAGGGTAAAAAACAAAAACCAACAGAATAAGTAGACAAAAAATACATATATCGATCACCTGGATCACCTGTTGAGAAAGAAAAAAGAAAACAAGCAGAAGAAAACGAGAGTAATAGAATAAACAACATCAGAATGATATATGGGAATATGACAGTAAATACTAAATATTAAACATTATTGTGCAGCACGTAAGATCGACAGCGTACAGTGTGCTTTGAGGTAGGAGCCAAAAAGGGTGTAGTTTGTGTGTGTGAGCACCCGTGTGTACACCTGTGAGCATGAACGCGCTTGTAATTAAAAGGTTCCTTCATGTAATGATCTGCTAGAGGGTGTGGGGGGCCACTGCCCCGTCCTCCAGGGCATGAAGCAGGTATGGAGGAGATCAAAACTCCAGACATCCAGAGGCCCCCAGAACACAAGAGACCAAGGAAGACCAACAGAGGGGCAGCCGCGCCACTATCCCGGAAAGAGCTGAGGAGAGTCCCAGATGAGGGGTCACTCAGCAGCCGCGGAGCAGAAGCCAGGGGGGGTTGCAGTGACATGCCCGTGAGCTCCGCCGGCAGCCAGCTGTGCCTGAGTGACCGAGCCCCAGGCCGAGAGGCCGAGGGCACCCCATCCCCGAAGTGGCCCGAGCGAGCCCCAGGCTCCAGGCCCCGATAAGCAGCCACCAAGGAGTGAGCCGGTGTGTACCTGGACGCCCATCCCCGGACACAAAGAACCACCAACGCACCGATGTCTGAGGGCGTCCGCCACCAGCAGGGGAAGTGGTGGGGGGAGATAGGCCTCCAAACCTTGGAGGGCCTGAGATGTCCCCAGAGAGGTGGCGTCTGATACCCAACATGACATATAGACACAGACATACAGGCACACTCAAATACAAACATCCATTCCCACCCTCATGCTCTCATAGGCAATTACTCCACACTCAACCAACGTGGAGACAGACATAAAGAGACACTGTACACATAATCACACTCCCCAAGCGTACTCTAAGAACCGGGTCTAGGTACCCTTGCCCCTGGAGGGGGAAACTGCACCCAGACCCAGGTGGTGTTACCCTTTTCCCTGCGGTGGAGAGAAGCAGACTGCCCCGACTCCGCAGCAGCAGGGAGGCCCCACATTCCAGACCCCAGTCGGACGGCCAACTCCTCCTCCTAGCCCCCCCGCTCCAGCAGGCCGCAGAGACCGGGGGTGTGAGAAGACTCCAAACCTCCCTCCACCCGTTCATATGTAGTGTTGATGTATATGTGTTCTAAGGTGGATTTAAAACCCAGGAGGGCATGGAGCTACCTGCCAGAGAGCAGCAGGTAAGCGCATAGCCCCTCCTGCTAGCCCTCAATGTCTACGTGAATTTTAAATTGAGAGGTGGGCAACGACGCCAGGGGTGAGGTGTACACCCTGATGGTAATTTGGATTCCGTGTAGCCTGCCCACCCCCAAGATCCTATATGTATGTGTTATGAGAGTGTGAGTAATGTGAATGTCTAAGTTGTGAGATAAAATTGAGGCAGAGGCAGCCAGAAGGGGACAGAGGGGGGGGATGCCTCCTCTGCACCCTGGTGACACACCCCTACCCCAAGGCCCTGCATGTGTGGGTGATTGTGGTGGAGCGGGAAGAGGGAGGCAGCTGGAGATGGGGAGGGAAGGAAGGGAGGGGCAAGTGACCCCTCCCTGGGGCCAGCTCCCCCGCTGACCCCAGTAGGCACCCCCATACTCTGCAACCCGCCAGGGAAAGGGGGCCCAGGCCCATCCGGACCGGGCCCAGTGCAGCAGCGCCGCCCGGCCCCACAGAGCCCGGGACAGCCCACCCGACCCCACCACAGAGAAAACTGCACCCACCCCATCATCCACTCATCTTCCAGACTACACAAGACAATAGACGCCCAGGCTGAGATCTTCCTCCACCTCTCCTATATCTTCCCCTCCTGCAGAGAGAATTCCTGAAGAGAGGAAAGCTCCTGCAAGATGTGACAACCTCCCCCACCAGTTGAAGACCCAGGTGGCTCGATGCACTGGCGGCACCCTGCGCCAGGGCTGGGCCCCCATACACCCACTCGCCCACAACCCCGGCAACACACCAACCAGGACCCGAGTCCCCCAGGCCCGGCCAGGGCCCCAGCCCAGAGACGGAGCGCCCCCAGAACCTACCAGGTCAGTAACCCACGTCCGTCAGCACAGACCCTCCCCTAGCCCCGCTGCACGCAGCCACGAGGAAACCGTCACCTAAGAGCCAACAGAGCCCTTAATTGACCATGACCGCTACCCCGGGTTGAGCCCCCCAAGGAAGATGCTCCTGGGGAACCCCCCGACGCCCTAAGCCTGTCCCTACCCCCACACCAATCACAACAGTGAAGGTGGGACCAAACTATGACCCCCCACCCCCACTAGGTAATGGAGCTGATCAAAGGAGCCCAGAGCAATTGATCTGATGTGGTGGCAGAGGCTGTATCAAGACTAATGTAATCTAATAGATAATTTCTATATTGGTTAGAATTAAGATTATTTTTATTTTTCCAGTTCATGAGGACTGTTTTCTTGGCTATGCATAGGGCAGTGAAAACCATATGGGCTATATTCTTTTCTGAAGTGACATTATCTAAGCTGCCCAACAAACACACTGAAGGGGAAGTTGGAATGTTACATTTCAGACACTTTGATAAGTCTTCACATATCTCGCGCCAAAACTTCTGAACTGGTGGACAGAACCAAAGAGCGTGGATATAATTGTCCAGTGAATTGGTTTGGCAGTGTGAGCAGTTGTTGGTAGACGTAAAGCCCATCTTGAACATCCGATGACCTGTATAGTGCACTCTATGTAGTATTTTGTATTGAATTAATTGAAGACTGGGATTTCTAATTAGATGAAAGGTTTTTAAGCAAATCTGAGACCAGAAGTTTTGGTCTAAGTTAACTGATAAATCCGCTTCCCATTTTGCAATAGGAAGTGATATTGATTCATCTGTTTTAGAAAGCATTCTGTATATTTTGGAAAGTAATCTCCCTGTTATTCTGGCTACACAGCCAACTACTCACAACACTTACAAAATTCCTGGCAACCCAGATCATTACGAACGTCACTCCACAGCAACGTCTCAAATGTACTACCTGAACACCTTCACCATGTTATCTCTCTAGTAAAACTCCCTAAAAGCTCTTTCTAGCTACAACATGTTCAGTGTTCATCTGCTCACTATAAACTACAATTGTGCACCTACGTATTACCACCCAAATAATCTTTTTAGTAACTACCAGCTGCCTCACAATCATTTTTATAAGCGAATAATAAAAAATAAATAAAAGGTGCAGTCCAACCCTTTCAAAAGTGGCTTTAGCTTGTCATTCATGCTGCAAGCTGAAATTAGTTCTTTCTGAAGGCACTTAAGCAGTATTACAACAGCCCCGCTTGCTATGATCCTTATTATTTTTCATTGTTTTGACACCACCTAGTCCATTACTGATTTAGTCTTTACCTCCTGTCCTGTGGATACATCAATGGCTGTGAATACTGTTCCTGATGCCCTGTAAAAAAGAGGAAGATTATTTATTTACTTCAACACATATTCTAAGAAACTATACACTCACAATTATTCTACAAATGCATTTTTACTCACTAAATGTTTTACTTAAAGTCAGTAATACTGAAGAGAATTTATGTTTGTATGAATTGAGAGGAATCACATCTTGATTAGGAATGTACTACCTGAGAAACACAAGTATTTATGTGTCACTTATAAATAACTTGTCAATCTCATAAAGTAAACTTTGACATTAAACCCAATGCTGAAGATTCTCCGAACTAAAAGCTGGTTGTGAAATTTCACTTTCTGTTTTTGGGTGGGATGATCAGAAGTAAAAACAGAGTGAAAAAAACAGTAAAAAATTCAAACTGCTATACTGTTTTGTTTTTATAACATCTTCTGGAAAAAGCTGATAAAAATCCTGCTTTGGAGAAACAAGGGATTTTAAAACATTAAACATATTAATCAACATTAATAATATGACACATCTGCTATTAAAAGTTATTAGTCTACTACTATTTTTCTCATGGTAACATTGCTCCAGGGCCTTTTCACAACAGAAAAAAAAGAACTTGTTCAACTAGAAAAAGTCAAACTGTTACAGAATATACCGCCCTTCTGGCAAGATTTGCCAGTAAATAACTTCACCAGTTTAAAACTCAGCTCATCCTATTGTGAGTATCTACAAGAGACTGAACAATACCAATCTCTGGTGATTTAAAAATCTCATATCGCATATCAACTGATACCGTTTCTTTCAGATACAGCAAACAAACTTTCATTGTTATTTATTAGTTAATATATCAGTCCCTGCTAAGATAATATAACAGTCCATTTTAAAAATAAACTTGTTCATACAGTTACAAGCAGATGTGAATTACTCATTTACGTTGCTTGTGGCATTTCAAACACTTGCTCCCAAGAGGAAACTTGTAGAGCGGCCTCTGACGAGTAAACTATTCAGTATCAGCACTACTAACGTGGACCAAGTGTGTTTTGCCTATCGCTTCCTCACTTTATAATTTTGCATTTCAGCCATTCAAAATGTTGTTACCTATGTATATGCAAATGGCTAATATCGATCAAGCCCTACAATCTGATATCAAAAAGGCTAATCGCTGTAAATATTTACTTAGGTCTGGACAATATAGATTGAAAATCAACTGCCTGTTTTATAACATAAACAATTAAAACTGTAATATAAAAAGTAACTCTTCGCTCACCCCTGGCCAATCTTTTCATAGCGGGTGTACTTCTTCTTGGGATCCCCAATACTGACTATGGTTCCTGTAAACCACATTTAAAATATGTGTTAAAAGAAAATGGCAAATGGAAGTGACAGGAAAAATGAATTATGTCTACTGTATTTATGCGAGACTAAAAAATTTACTCAGTTTGTCCATGATCTCTTCGTCTGACATCTTGCCCTTCCTTTTTTGCCTGTCTGCAGCCTTGGAGGCCACATCTCCGTCCGGACACGTGCTTGGAGCAGGGATGGGGTCGATGACAGAGCGAGTATATACCTGCAAAATACAACAAACATTAGCCAAAGATCAAGATTATTTTTAAATTGTTATTTAAAAAAGGAAAAACAAAATCATTAGAAATAGAAGGTGAAATAAAAATATTTTATAATGAATTCTGATAATAATCATTACGCAGTAAGGCCAACGTCTGGCAGGTGACTTACACTCTTTGTGTGTTCTGGTCTTGGTGCCACAACTGGTGGAGGCGCTTCATCATCGTCATCATCATCGATGTCTTTGATGTTTGGAGATGAGGGTTCAGTGCCTTTTTTGGCAGCCTGGTATAAAGTCACAGCAGATTTTGTTAACATGTATTAGACAAAACAAATATATAAAAAATACCTTTTAAAAGTCCCAAGATACTTACGGACTGAGGTCCTACTGTAAATGTGTCTTTTTCTGTGAATTAAAAGAAAAGTGTGTTTTTAGTAACCATGGAGGTATAGTCAATTTAAAACTCAAAGTCTGAGTGTCATTAAGATGTGACACTCACTGATCAGTTTACCCCTAAATAGGGTACCAAAAACATAACATTCTCACCAGAGGATGAGAAGCTGAGGTACTTCTGGCGACCGTTGCCTGTAGAGTCATAGAACTTAAGGACATCAAGCACAGCCTGTGGGTTTTTCTTCTGCTCTGACTTGGTAATGTTTGAGGTCTGGAGTAGTCGAGCCCATTGCTCTGGCATACCCTGTGTATTCAAAACAGAAAGGAAAAATGTGTCCAATAATGTAAGCTCTAATCTAAAGGCCATGTTGTGCTTTGGTAGCAAGAGAACAGAGTTTAGTGAGTGAAAAATGAAAATAACCAAACAGCGAACTCACCGTGAACTCCCCTGTTACAGCGTCAAACCCAACATGTATGGTATGTTCAAAATCTGAAGGCGGTGAGATTTCTGGTCGCTCTTTGTCTCGATCTTTCTTCCTACCACCTGAAATTAAATGAAGCTTTATCCAAATTGACCAGGACAACACTCGCTACAAACACTAGACTTGAGCTTATTTTAGGCCAAACTTTTAATCTTTTTATCTCACTTTTTTCAGCCCCAGAGAAGATTGAGATGATCTTATTGCGCTTCCTCTCCTCAGGCACAGAAGGCAGCGGTTTAGAGCTGTGGTTGGCCGAAAGTGAGTCTTTGCCAGAGCCAGTGCTGAAGATAGTGCTGCTCATCCTGACCGGAGGGGCAGGGGGTTTATCCTCAGGATCTCCGTTATCACACATGGCCAGGAGGTGGTTACAAGCCTCACAGGGCTAACCGGGACAGGAATACAGCGTGTGAGGATAGTAAGTGCGCTCACATCAGCATGAGACACTGGTGTGTTCATGCACTGCAGGAGAAAGAAAACACCAAGAAGTACCTGGACGAAAAACAGATATATGAAAGAGTATAACTACGCTGTAATAAAGCTAGAAATACAACAGGGTGTAGTAACAAGAAAGCAAGCACCCTCTATAATAAAATAATAAGTTACATTTGCTACAAAGGTTCAATAAGTAGGAACATTGGGAGGTGTAATGTTTCGTAAGAACCCTGAGCAGACAGAAAAGCCTACACAAAGCCTGACATGTTTTCAGTGACATCACACTTTCTCTGTACTTGTGCAAAAGCTGCTGCAGAGACCTGCTGCACCAACTTTACAAAGTTAACTGCGCATAGAGTCGACAGGGGTACCCAAGAATAAACATAAGCATGATACACAGCAGACTAACTCGAATAATCAGCTCGTATTCTAACATCTGAAAGGTGAAAGAGGAGCCCAGATGACAATCAAAGAACGAAGTTGCTCCTTATCTAGTGCACAAAAATGAAAAGCTTGCATCTACTTTCTTCATTTTAAGGTTTATAAAGTACGAGCACAACCTCATGAATGAACCACATATTTCCATATAACGGTGTTCCTACTGTAATGTCTACTCAAAATGCCCTTCAAGAGAGTAACAACAGGGGCGGCTAGCGGGCTAACGCTAGGATAACTACTTGGCCAACAAGTGTGCTAGCCAGAAGCTAACATTAGCAAGCTATAATAGCGACTGCAAGCCTTAAATAGAGCTTTCAGCTAACGCTAACTTGACAACCAAGCTTGAAGGTTCCTCCCCATGATCCCCCAAAAATAACACTGTTAAGCGGTGCTTTAGAAATCACTAAACATACCAATTCACAAACTATTCCGCACAAATGAGCTTTATTTAGCTAAAGAAGGCGACGCAGGAGCAGAGAAGCTTACCGGAGAATCCACACCAGTTAAACTTGATTAGAACTTCAATCCCGAACGATCCTCGACGGTGTGCAAAACGTCTGTATATCCTTTAAAAGTTATTCCACCGTAACAAGGGCTCCCCGGTGGTACAGCCGGCGTATAAATAACTTAGTACAAAGGTTACTCCAACTATTTACAGTGCAACTTTTCTTCTATCTTTTCGGCCCTTGGATAATTCCGCTATGGCGAAGGGGAAGCGGAACTACCGACCCAGCCCTGGCCTGTTCAATAAAATGTTTCAAATGAATGGTGTGTGAAGACAGTCACCTATCTGAAGCAAAGAAGAAAAAAAGAGAAAGGAAAAATCAGAGCCCGTGTGCAAAACCACACGGATCATACCCGGAGCTGCAATAACACGTTTTAAAGCATTAAGAATAATAAAAATGTGAAACATGCTGAAACCTATTAAAGTGGAAGTTTCATTAGGTTTTCATTAGGTAGTTCAGCATTTACAGACGTAATTTTCCAGCTGCAGAGCAATTATTTTGTAAATTATAACTATAATGTGGCAGGTTTCTCTCACTAATCTGACATTAATGTAACGTTTGTTTATTTTACTGCCCTAAGAAATTTTAAATGGCCTAATTTTGAAAGCCTAATTTTACTCAGATTTTTATGGCGTAAATGAAAAAAAGCAAATAACATACTAGCCAATTTACTTTCTATACATACATCATTGTTCATCAAGCTGTGAGAAACAACAGAAAAATGTACAGACTTATGTTAAGTAACAAAGACTCATTCCAAATGAGGGCAAAATTTTTATAACAACAACAAATGCCTATTTTTTAGAGAGGAAAAGCGATATAGACATATAATATGTTAGTTATATTGAAAAAGGAAGATGATGGGTTAACTACTTATTAGTTTTCTTGCAGGATAGTTCATAAACTAGTTAGAACTTATAAGGTTCTTCATCTTCTTTCCCCTGCTTCCTTTAGGGGCGCAACAATGGGTCATCTGCCTCCATCTCACCCTATCCCAACATCCTCCTCAATTTCTGATTGTGCACTTCCTGGTCCCTTCTAATGACAATCTAAACATGTTCAGCTCCGCCACCGCCAGCTTGGCCTGACTTTTTATCAGTGCCATCTCGTCTCAGGTCTCTCTATCATCATGTAAACCTTCACTTTCACTCTACTGCTATCCTTCAGTCACAAATCACCCCTGACACTCATCTCCACCAACTCCAACAGATAAAACTGACTTTATAACAAAAATGTATATATTTTGTGCATATAGTTATCAACTGAAATTAAAATAGGGCTAGATCGTACTTTTCTGTATTAACAGTTTGTTCCACAAGATGGTGTAGAAAGTCAACATGAGAGGAAGAGGAAATATGGAGAAGCAGAGGAAGCACCTGGAAAGTAACCGTTATCAGCAGCAGCATCACCTCCCAGAGGGAAATCAAGTAAAACAAGAGTAAAAATAAGTGCAGCTTTCCACTGCTGGAGACAGCTCATTGAAAATAAAGGAGTTAATGGGGATGCTGAGTATATTACTGGTATGATAAAAGCTGTTGGTGCTAATTTTCCCAGTCAAAAATAGCTATGAAGCAAGATGCTATTTGCAGTGCGTGTGCTCTTATTGATATGTGATTTAGACAAAAGACAGTTGTGACAGTTGTGATCATCTCAGGTAGAGAGCATATCCAGATCTTTACTGGGGGATCTCAGGTACATTTTCTTACTACACAGGAGCTGGTACTTACATGAAGTATTTTTAGTAAAATGCTGCCCCTGGTGGTGAAAGTTCTAGTTAAATTTTACAGAGGGTGATTTCAAAAAACACTTCTACTGTGTTGACATTGTGTGAATATGCGCCTCTCTTTGCTCACTGGTGATGCATAATATGTTGCAGACTTAATTCTTTTTTAACTAACTATGTGATTATACAATTTCTAAATTACCCTAAGCATTTTCTCTGCAAAACAAGAAAAGAAATTGACTGGCTCTTCATTGACTGCATTGTGTGAAGGCGTTTCCATGTTGAAATAGGTTGTGTAGTGCCACATGCACTACCCAACAGGGTCAAGAACATACAACTACAAATGGAGCCTTGTAGGAGACGAAAATTGGATAACAGATGTAATAAGACAAGACAGATAAGCTGGAAGAATAAAAAACTTGGTTTTTCCTGACAGCATGCACGGCAGCACAGTTTGTCACTCATAAATCAAACGTCCAAACGTTGGCACAGGATGACACCCGGTACTCTGTCTCAAATGGATATGACCTTTACCTCATCATGGTATTCTTTAAACTGCCACAATAAAAGAATACTGTTAACATTGTTGTTATATTGTATTTATAGCAGTCTGAACTATATACATTTTATTCAGTGTTAAAATACAGATTACACTACTGTAGACTCCAGTTTTATAATTGTGTTATTATAATAGCCCATTTTACAGCCAAAAATAAATGAAAATCACTACCAAATAGCCCAAAACAGAACAAATTAATTGATAAAAACATGTTCCTTAATTAGGTGTGCTAAACTGAACAGATAAAGAATCATGATCCTCCCAAAATGAGGTCATAGCAGGAAAAATGCTTGCACAGGTTGCGGGATTCACAAAGATAAACATAGTTACATTGGCTGGAATGGAAAAAGATAACTTCTGATATCTTTCAGCATTTATCTGTTGTTTCAGCAACATCTCAGTATTATTTCCCATCTCAATTAGTCCTGTTCTCTGCTTGCAACATTTCTGCAGATAAGATAACAACACTGAAAGTGCCTCCTCCTTGTCAGTTTGATAAAAAAAAAAATAATGCCAGTACAATTTTTGCTGCTTAAATGACTTGATGTTTCCACATGTATTTGGACAGTGCCACACAGCAGATCATTGTGACAAGAAGAGTCCCTCCGCATACGTGTGCCACCAAAGACCCATCACCCACTGGGAGCTGGAAACTCACTGGATTGAGATCCTATAAGGCAAAAGGGAAACAAGTGAATAATTGAGTTTTGTTTGTTTTTTATCACCTTTTCACTCAAGATTTGTTGAAATATTGTACACAATCACCTGCTGAGGCTTGACTTTAACCCAAGAACAAGTGCTTGAATTGCTGGCAGTGCATGGTGCATCCACAACTGTGTGAGGCTCTAAGCTGCTGAGCTGTGCGCCTGGATAAGAGAAATAGTTTTAGAAGAAAGTGTTTCAGAAAGCCAACGTGAAAAGGCTTTAAGTCACGTTTTTGTTTTTACACTATAAAGTTTTGATCACTAAACGTATTATATGTATGTAACCTATGACTGTTGTATCCACAACCACAAAAGTGAAATAATTTGGTAATATTCATTGACACTCCACTTTCATAGAAAACAGATACAGATTTAGGTTTTTACGCTCCCACATCATTTAGTTTAATTATGCAGTCAGGTAAAATTGTATTGTGAACAGTAAGGTTGATTTAATGTATTTAGTTAATTTGTTTCATTACACATTATGACACAAAATTGTATTTTAAATATCACATTTGGTTTATATTGTTTTCCGTCTGTATAGATTTACACAGTGTCAGAAATTGCTATAAAATAAAATGAATCCACTTACATTTTTCTGACCGCAGCAGCAGCTCTGGAGCTTCTATGTCAACAGATTTAAACATTTTTCCATCAAACGAGGGCTTGTGGTAGCGACCATGTATTGGAACTGTTACTCTGAATAACTTGGAAGTTGGTCCAGTGGAGAAAGGATACACATAGGTGACAAATCCTGAAGCTTTGTGAGCAGGAACTTCAAGGTCAATGGCCGAATCTAGTAAAATCTTACAAAGTTTAACACAGAAATAATTAAATAAAACGTATATACTGTACACGTTTTGTACATGACTGTGGTTTGTAGTAGAATTTTACACTGTGTTATGCTATATCTAGTTGCTCGGCATCTTACCTTCCAATCGTTTTGATCACTAAGGGATGCAAGTTGATATGGATCAACATAGACATCTCTGGGCCATCTATGAATCAGCAAAACTTTGACACTACTGAGCTCTTTGGATCTGAACTCAACTGTAGTTGTCACCTCCCTAAAACATATTAGAAAATATAATTGATTTTCCTGACAAGCAGCCCCAAAGGCAGAACAGCTTTCTTTTGAAAAAAACAAACAACCGAATACCTGTGGAAACCCTTTTTGTTGAGCTCCACTCTCACTGATGAGGGCGCAAGCCACTGCCTCAGAAGATCACAGTGGTTCTGAATCTCATCTAAACAAATTAGCAGGTTACACTGATCAGTATCTCCAAGTAAAAGCTTTTTGAATTTGAACAAGATGCATTTGTTTTTCAAACTGTGCTAGATTATATAAGTCATGTTATGTTACAGGGGTATATTTACAGCACTTTTTTGTCTACTGTAAAAATACTATTCCTTCCTTCAAACTTTACCCCCCCCCCCCCCCCCCCCACACACACACACACACACACAAACAAACAAACAAACAAAAACAAAAAAACCCAACAACTTAATTTAAATGAACTTCAATCAATAATAATGAGAGCTTATTGAATGACTATCGAGGTTTCACGTAAAACCTAGTTCACGTACCCTTTTCGCCCAAACAGAGACATTTCGAGAATAAGCTCAACGCAGAAACAACATAGAACAGTTTAAAATACATTAAAAAATATAATGGCCAACGCTGAGGCGTGTTTATTTAACTCAAGCACAGCTACCACCGCTTAAGCGCTTCTTTGAAGTGTTTACGGAAGAGGATTTTTTGAAGGCCCCTTTTGTAGTTTCAGGGAGCCTGCAAATGTGCCTGTGTAGAGATTGAAAAACACAAGCTTTTAAGGAAACATTTAGCAACATTTATAGACATAGAAAGTAGTTTTCAGAATAAAATGAATAATGATGATATGTGAAAGTTAAATGATTTTATATTAATTTTTTAAATCCCAAATTTAACGTCAGGCATCCCAACAGACAGAAGCGTCTTTACGTGAAGGCTCTGCTGGCAACCTGGCAACGCGTAATCATCCCTGAAGCCGCTGCTCAATTTTTTTTATTCATACTGTGCGCTAGTAGCAACAATTATGGCTGGGATGTTTCTGTTTTAAACATGTTTAAATTGATGGTCGGATTGAGTTACGTTTGTTTGTTGTAATAGAAGTACAGGATGCGTTTTGCGGCAAAGCGCTGCGGGGTGCAGTTCAGCCCTCCATCCATAGTTTTAATTTATGAGCACACGGAAACCAAAAAGGTGCGAAAAAGAATAATACCTGTGCGAAATTTCTCCAAATACTCCGGTAAGGCACCACGGACACGTTGGGACTCGCTCCATGTCACATGTTGCAAGATATAAGAATAGAAATAGCTAGAATCAGTATGAGAATATTATTTTAGCCTCGTTTGCTGTATATTAATAATTATATAATACTCTAGTAAATCTAACAAACCTGTCAGAGTCATGAGCCCCTGAAGTTTTAATTTCTATATCTTGTGGATTGCAGCAGGTAGATTACCTGCAAGCTGTTGAGCCTCAGGCTCCTATTTTTGACTAAAATAGGAGCATTTTACTTTGTTTAACTAAGGTCATGGCTAGTGAGTGTTAATAATAAATAACTAATATGTAATACATGGAAATATACCTTTATCGTGCTGCGTTTTTTCCTTCCTGTTTTTGTTTTGTTTTCTTGTTAGCCCATTTTTTGAGACATAGTTACTGTGATCAGAGCTGGAGTCATGAATGCACACTGCATTAACATATGTATGTAGCTTAGTTTGTTCTTGTAGATTGCCACAAAGTAACTGGGCAGGACTACAACCATCCTATTACCTCATGCTGTCTCTTCCAGACTACAGCATGGCTGCTGAAAGGCTGAAGAACAACCCTCGGCACAGGGACTACCTGGAGGGTGTCTCTCAAAGCCAGCTCGAGAAGCTTCACATTATCCTGCGCGATCACATGCAGGGCTTCAGTCTGGAGCACAGCCTCTCCTCGTTCTGTCTGGACCCTGACGAAGACCTGAACAAACTGGATGATGAGGACCTGGCACGCAAGAAAGGCCAAATGGACGAACTGTTTGAGAAAAACCGGAGACGCAAAGATGATCCTGACTTTGTTTACGACTTGGAAGTTGATTTCACTAAGACCACCTTAGAAAAGTGCAGCTGGGATGATGAATCAGATGATGGATTTTGAAACTCTCTCTTTACCAATGTTTTAATTAAGAATGTAGATTGTAAATCTATAGTGAGACTGCAGGAACATACAACCCAACTGATGTAGATGGCAATGCTTCAATAAATGTCAATATAGTAGAAATACTGTGCCTTTAATCAAACAAAAAACCACCATGAACCTCCATTAATGGCAAGCAACGACCAAAGCCTGTTAATCAAGGGAAACTAGAGCTATGATTTGGTGTCTGTGTACCATAGCATTTATCTGTAAAAAAAAAACAAAAAAACAACCCCCCCAAAAACAATAAAGGCATAAATGGTTATTAGGTAAGGTAACAATAGTAACTGTTACTACTGGCTTGATCCAGTTAGACATGATTTATTTCACTTGAATGCTTCTTGATAGACAAAGCTAGGATATTTCTGGAATCCTGTAGTAAGTTATTTTTATTATATATTTTTTTTAAATACGGCCCATTTCTTCAGCTGTAGCCTCATGGGCACTAAAAATATATCTTAAAAAACAAGACTGTTTACTTTTTTTAAAGTCATAGCCTGGTCCAGTAATAAGTTAGGTGATTTACAGTTTTGCTTTAAGTTGTAAAGTTATTTTGTTATTTACATATGGCCTAATAATGATCCTTATTGCTGTTTTAGAGAGGAGCGGTGCTTCAAAGGATAGTTGCAGATTTCTGTCAGAATCTGCAGATTATACAGTACAAATAAAATGTTCACATTTCTCCAACGTTGTCTTCCAAACACTTTCACAAACATCTACACTGGATGGCCAGGAAGCGTCCACGATGTCTTCTCGGGCGCTGATAATTGGCGTCTGTCTTGTGTCAGTGATGTAAAAGACGGATTTAATGCGACATGACCATTCAAACAGCAGTCGCTTTCTAAACCATCAGATATGTATCGGTTTCAGTACCACATACGAAAGTGACCCAGATCGGATTTGAAAATATCAGATTTGTGCTGTTCACACTGTCATACCATGATCGGATATGGGTCACATAGGGTCAAAAAAGTTGGATTTGATGCGCTTTCGCCTGCAGTGTGAACGTAGCCTTTGTGACAACCAAAAGACAGATATTAAATTTACGACATCCAGTGACTGCAGTCTCTAACACTGATGACATAAAGCACCCATGTTAAGGCAAATTACTGCACCTGAAATACTGTTACCCAAGTAACTAACCCATAGTTTAAGTTTGTTAAGAGTTTCCCTCAGGTCAGGGTTAATAAACTCCATTTTTAATAACTTGCTTTTGGGAACAGGCCTCCAGCAACACCTAGACTTCATTCGTGGAATGAAACAGGCAGAGTTTAGAGGAAGATTTCTAAATCAGGGGAAACAAAACCAAACAATGTTTGAGAACAACCTGATAACATAATGATAACAAACAAAATTCCATTTTAAGCTGCAGTAAACAAAATCATGCATGGATAATAGTGAATCTTTATTTGTTATAAAATACTGAATTTTACAAAATACAAAGACTTTGGTTCTTTTATCTGTGGCTTACACCTAGATGAGTGATATTCACAGTTGAATATGAAAAGAAGATTCTAAAATCCTATTAAATAAAATCTGAGTGTACACCAGGAAGTAAGCAATACAACAAATATATCTTTGGGAAAAAAAATGTGTTCACAAAATAGTTTTATATCATACAAAATATATATACTTCCATATATATGGTTTGACATGATGTTCTATGGCAAAGTTTTAAAAGAGATAAACTATAACATAAAACTAAGCCTGCATTATCAAACCTTGTAAGGGGAAAATGTCATTCAAAGTGCTTAAATACCTCATTCAGTTGACAATAGACACTGACTGACTGACTGACCATAAGTACCACAATACATTCAAAGATGTCGCAGGTTTTTGTTAAAATGCAATACAGAATGACTTTACATTGCTTTGCTAGTTTGGTTTAAGCTAATCAAAACAGTTTTTTTTACATTGTTATCAATTGCAGTCATTTTTGCAGTGCCGATGTATTCCCTAAGGAGGTAGTAACAAAAAAACTGACAATTCCTTTTCCCATCACCATTTACACATGGATTTGGGCATCTGAATTGTAAATTCTCAGCAGGCTGTTAATTTATTTTAAAAAGTCATTTATAAAACTCACATTTCAAGTATGCTTAAGACACAATCTGGGTTTTTGAGTTAGTCTTTACACATGCACACGCGCGCGCGCACACACACACAAAGCAAATGACTTAAGAGGAACAACTTTCTGAATGACAATTTGTGAAAACTACACCCAGAAGATTACCCAGATTTACCCAGATTAGACAAATAATACATAGGTAAACTAGTCATTTTAGAGCTACTGGACAAAGACAGGCATCTTGAAATCCAATAACACGGACATAGTAAAGCAACAAGTATAGATATACTCCAACTCCGGATTAGGCCTTTAAAGAAAGCTTTATGATCCACCATTTATATGGTGCGCTGTACGAACTAAAATATTTTATATATTTATGACATTACGAAACTCTACCCAAAGTACAGATGTTAGAGAAGCACTTCTGGAAATATGAAAACTCATTTTTTCTTCCTGTCCTGGGTGCATCTCGGACAAAACCTGACAGAGTAAAAGGAGGGGAATATGTTAATTTGCTGCAGAAAAAAAAAAGCGTAAGATTCCATGAATAACTATATTCTCATCATAGACAAAGAGAATAACACTGTTACTACTCAAAAACGTACCATTTTCCTTTGGGTTTTGTGGCGAGATCAACACAAGCAAAGTGAAACCACTCAATGGGGCACTAAAACCAAGAATAACAAAGAAAAATGTCAATTTAAAAATTAAACCTAAACTTGCTCAGTCAAAAAGGTTCTTACGATAAAGCTTAAGAATAAATTATAAGTGAAAACCTACATCTGGGTTATCACATCCTATCATTTCTCCATATGACACCTGATGACACAGGCAATATGTAGGTTCATTTGGATCGACCGGCATGTCCAACACGTCTGATGGCTGCATAGGCAGGAGAGCGTCACTCAAGTCTGGGCTAAAAGACCAACATACAGAGCATGGTTAGAACTAAATATAAACATGAGCCGATTATCCAGTAAACTTGAGTTTGATTGAAGCAGTGGTTCAAACTTACCTGTTTTTCATTTTTTTCTTTCTGGGAGAATCTTCATCTGAACCTTTCCTTCCTCTTCCCCTGGATCCACGCTTCTCTCTCAGCCCCCGCACATCATTTTCTGGGGAAAATATTTGCATTATTACACACTTAAAACTCTTGTCTTTTGTTGCGTTTATGATCAAAGGCGTGCAGTCACTCAGCTTACTTTTCAAACCTCTGCCATCTGTACTGTCATAGCTCACTTCTAGTTTCTCCTTGAGCTCATTCTCAAACCGTGCCAGATCTGCATCCAGCCTGCGGATATGTTTGTCCACCTACGGTAGAAAGATATTGTGCATATTTAAATCTGAGTACATGTACACATTGATGATGTAAATCTGATAAACAGGGACAAAAAACAAAAATAATATGACATTAGAATCAGTGGATAGTGACAGGAGACACATTGTTTCGGACTAACCATTTCATATGTCTGCATTGCGAGCTGGACTTTGTCATCACTGAACTCTTTGCACTTGCTGTAGGCATTCTGGATCTTTTGCAGGTGTTCAACTCTCTGCTCAGAAGCTAGATTCTTGACATTTGCGATGTACTCCTCAGCCAGTTTGTCGATCTCTCCTTTCTTTTCTGCACAACAACATGATTATTATAGTGCTGAATAAAACTAGTGATAAAATATTACATCTAAGCCTCATACAGTTATTGTAGGCATCAATGCCATGGTAAGTTTGCATAGAGCTAAAACAGGGTCAAATGTTTTATTCATTTAAGTTTAAATTTTGATATTTAAAAAATATAAAAAAAATTAAATATATTTTTTTTAAAAATCAATTATTTTGTATTGCATAAATTATTTGTTTTCATGCAAATCTAACATATCAATATGTTGCAACCTAATGTTTGTAACATTGATATACATTAAGGTGGGAAAAGATTTACCACAGCAACAAGGAATACTGTTATCTGATTGGTTTGTAGGTCACTTTCTCACAAGAGCTCTGAACTCCATAGCAAAATCTAATAATTTAATAATCCTGTTCATTTCTGTATATTATACTGAAATTAGAATCTGCCAACTTAATATGCCTTTAACCTTAATGTATATATAGAGTTCGTATCTCTTGCTATGAATTAATGATTTCCTTTAAATGATTTCCTTGAACTGTTCTTATTCCAGGGTGGAATGACTGCATAGCATAAATCTTTAATACCCTTATAAAACAAGACTTGGATGCACAAGTTTGAATATATTTTGGATTTTCTCTAGTCACAAAGGGTCAAAAGTGAGTGGATGTAAACTATTGACAACTGTTTGTCCAAGACTACTGGTAAGTGGTACAACCTAATACATAAGGAGCCTGGCTAAACTGGGTTTTCAGATATCACAAATTATACTGTCAGAGCCATTTGTTTATTTTGTATAAGTCCATAGAGCGTTTTATTGACTGTAATGTTAAGAGATTAAATTATCACCTTCAGTTCTGTTGTCCAGGTCCCGCATCAAAGTGAAGTTCCTTTGTAGCTCACATGGCAAGTTTTCAATACCTAAAGAAAAGATTAGACAATATTAATGCCTAACAGTTCATTCCAATTACATTTTCTGAACATAATCATCACACTTAATTAATTATAACCTGTGCTGTAATGCCTTTTTAAAAAGTCAAATGCACAAACTCAACTGAATGCTTCAAAATCAAAGAAATATAAATAAGAAGTAAAGAGCAGAGGTTATTATGACATTAATTACAACCTAGAAATCATTAAGCTTTACACTGAAGCCCTTCTTGTTCTACCTCCTCTCTTTATGGGTCTAATTCTGTCCAACCTGGTCACTCCCAATGCAAATCATAATCTTTAGCTTGACTACCTTCTGTCTTTTTGTTAGCGTTCACTACCACCTACTCAACCCTTTCAGTCTTCCTGCTATCCTTCTGTCACAAATCTGCCCTGACACTTGTCTCTGCCCACTCCATCCTGCCTGCATTCTCTTCTTCACCTTTAATGCTAAAGGCTAAAATTAATTTTATCATTATACTTATATAACATTTCATACAACATTTAAAATACTTGAGGTCACATCTGCACATTAAACACAACACAAATACCATCACAACCATACACTCACGTGTGCATGAATTGCAGAATGTTGTCGTGTAACAAAATAACGCTTCACATGTATTACATCTGTCCCAAAAGCAGACATTATTAAGGGCTCATGATAACAACAACTGTCAAGTAAATACACTCTGTACGCCATGTGACGCACTTCAAACACCCCGCCCCGGCGCGTAAACTGTTACGGGAAACGCGGTAACCAACAGGTTGTAAATGCTTTCCTATATAAAAACACAAACTGTGACTAAAATGAACCTAGCTTAAATATAAAGACGTTTAATATAACAATTTATCTTTAAATGCCCTTATATAACTAATGCTAGTTGCGTAGCTACAGGCTGCTCCAACATTGCTAGCGCATGAATCAGAAACGGTTGCAACCTACCTACAGTCAGTTTTCCTAAATATGTGAAAACAGTTAATTATTACAGTCCCTTTTGACTGAATCTGACAAGAGACATTAAGAGCTTACCTACCTACCTACCCTACCTTTATCAGTCCTAAGGTAATGTCACGATGCTAACCAGTTAGCTGGCGGGCTAATGACCTAACAGCTTGTTAGTTGCAAACGCACTGCATTGAAACCGCTGTCCAAAAATTTATAATCAATTAAACCTTTAAAAGTTGCATTTTCTATCTGTTGACAGAAATTTACCACATTCTGGATACTTACTGTCAAGGTAATGTTCCAAGTATATTGCCGTCGCCATTTCGAATTAGCTGTTTAGCTTCTGCGTTACCCTCGTTAGCTCCTCAAACTGTTGGCCAGAGAGGTTGGGTTTGTTTTGTAACCCGGGGTCGCCCGTTGGTCAGTTGGCTTGGAGTAATGCGAGTTTGTCTGCAGTCACAGGCTTCGCCGAATTAAATGAAGCGAGGCTCACAAAAACACAGGAAGTGACAGTTTACCGCAAGCGTGCCTTCACTCCGAACATGCGTGCTGGAGGACAGGGCACAACTTTTTAAGTTTGGTACCTCACATGTAATAAAAAAAAGTTTCTAAGTACTATTCATTTACTCAAGTATTACGAACACATAACTTTGCTCCCAATCTCCTCAGCTACTGTGTTTATACTAGTTTATACGCGTTCTATGCTAATTTAATGCATAATTAACAAAATGTATCAGCCAGACATGATGAAACCAACAAGCAAATTCGTTACACACACACTCCCAAAGGAATCATGTTTAATAAACATGAGGAATACTAAGACAAGCCTCGCCGTCGGCCATGTGATTGCCAAACGTTAGAAAAGAACTTCATCAAGCGCGCCCTCGCTCCGTTTGCTAGCACTTTCCACCACTGTCAGCTGATAGCTTACGTCATCCAAAACAAAAACCTCCCTCTCACAGAAAGACTGAACATTCGTGAAGATGCTCTGTGGGCGTGGCTTAAGGCCTCCGTTGTGTACAGTGTCCGCTAAGTTTAGCGGTCAGGGTTTTTCCTCTCCGTGGAAGAAGTCTTCTTCTTTTTATTTTTTTTGCATCTCACTTCCGTGTTTGCTGTTTCTCCACGAAAAGCTTGATATCACTCTCCCCCCAAAAAGCATACAAGAAATCAAGTAGGTAACTAATTTATCCAGCGCTTTTACAAGTACGGGTACTAATGCCGTCGGTTAAAAGAACAAGTTGTGGTGTTTTAGCGTATTATAAACACGGTTAACCGATAGGTCAGCTTTGTAATGGCGACGTGTTCATATTAAAAAGCAGCTAACGGTTAGCGATAATCTACATATCAAAGAACTTATATCATATAAAATCCTCATTATAACAGGGTTGCTATGGGTGGCATAGCAGTTATTAAACATGAGGACGACCTACTCACAACTGGCCTAGTCTGACTTAAAACCAGGATGACATCTAAGTAAATAGCCTAAACATTGGTTAAAGCAGGAGAACTGTCAGTTATCCTGCTTTAACCAATGTTTAGGCTATTTACTTAGATTTAGGCTATTTACTTACATTGTCTAACTAAGCATGGGGGGACTACAGAGTAACTAAACATGGTGTTAATATTTCTGGCCATGTGGCCATATTACCTTGAGCTGTTATTGTAACCTATCCTATCTTATCTTATATAAGCTTATGTTTCTGAAAATAGATTTGTGAACTTGCTAATAGTGCTAACAGTCACGAGGTTTGTGTTGGATATGCCACACCCAGTCATATGCTCCTAGTGTCTCAGTAATAACAGATGCTCTCTAATGTGTTTACATTTTATTCTGTAGGTGTTACTTCCAAGATGGCTATGGTAAAGAGTGGCTGGCTTCATCGACAAAGTGAGTATCCAGACAAATTAAAGGAAAAACATGAATGCTTGACCTCCACAGTAATGGATCTATTAGTGTTTATGCTGTAAGTGGGGGCAATTGTGTGGTTTAGATGACCTGTATCCTACAATGAAACATTTTTAGCCTGATAGTAGTGATGAGATATGAAAATGATAACACAGGAGACTTTGGATCTCAACCTAATCGCGGAATATTTGTTGGAAGAATGATATTTCATTACTCCAGTAAAGAGGGGTCTTTTTTTCTTTTCATTTGTCACCCATCTATAAGAAAACAATATAGCCATAAATATGTCAGATACTCAGATGGTTAAGATGATGTCACATTAAAAATAAACAAACTACCTTTACTATGTCAGGTACCATACTGCGTCGATGGAAAAGAAACTGGTTTGACTTATGGGCTGACGGACGACTTGTGTTCTACAACGATCAACAACGGCGCGACATGGAGGACGACATCCACATGAGGGTCAACTGCATTAACATCCGCAACTCCGCTGCATGTCAGGGTACATGTCTTACACTTAATGTTGATCTCATGCGGCTGATCCCTATGCTATTATTACCCACCTCTTTGCACTAATTTTAAATCTTTCACCACCCCACTTGCATTTTTAGAGCTGAACCCACCGGAGGGAAAGACGCGTGATGCCTTGTTCCAGATAGTGTGCAGAGATGGACGGGTCATCAGCCTGTGTGCAGACAGTGCAGATGATGCTCTGTAAGACTGCACATACACACCGAGTCATAAAATTAGTTTGATGTATTTAAGTACAGGTAATTAGAACAGACATTTTTGACTCAAGATGACATAATGTCTGCTTTTGTTGCAGGGCATGGACAATGGCACTTCAAGATGCCAGAGTTAATATGGTGAGATTTTTATACATTATTTAAAGTTAGTGTTGTTGTAACTGACTGTCTGTCATTTTCTGTCACATTACCTGAATAAGCTCTGAATAAAGCTGAACTAAGAGTGACTTGAGCACAGCAGAAGAACTGTCTTCCTGGGAGGAAAACTGGATATTTTTTTTTATTGTTTTCACTTAATGTTATGTGCTTGAGTTTTTTTGGTGTTGGCAAGCTTCAGTTGCTGATTTTTGTTATTTGATATTTTTAGGTGGTCACTGCTCCTCAGATCGGCTTTGCACAGGAGGTGATTGCATCTGCTCCTCCCCCCTACTCGGAATATCCTCCCCAACCGGTGAAAAACAGTATTAATACATCTCTTTTCATGTTCATAACTGAATAAAATTACTTTTTCAGGTCTAATGTCTTTTATGAAAATAGTGCTACTTACAACATTTGTCTGTGGTTTAGCATGACTATCACAAGTGAAAATCAACTCGGTGATTAATGTAAAACAAAACAAAAACCAACAAATCCAGTCTTTCTTCCATAAGCCATCTAATACAAAGGGTTTATTAATACAGTAACATCCTTTGTGTCACTTTGTTAAATGTAATTTTTTTTTTTTGCCAGGTTTATGCCCCAGGCCCATACGGAGACTACACTGCACCGCCCCCACAGGCCACACAGGTCGTGTACTCTGCTGATGGGCAGCCCTACACAGTTGCTTATCCTTATCAATACCAAGGTAAACAGCTGGACATTGCCCACCCCTAGTTTATAGGAATCCTGGTAGCTCTGAATTAGAATAGAATAGAATAGAATAGCCCATTATTGTCACTGTAGATGTACAACAAAATTGTGGACTAACTATACTCTGACCTAAATTTGATTGTCAACAAGCGGACATCTTCACAATATGCATATCCATAATGCAGTGAAGTAGCTGGATTTGATCCTTATAAAAGAAGTCTGTATAAAAGTATAAAAGTCTGTATAAAAGTGAAACCTTTCCACTTTGAAAGGCCTAATATTTGTTTATCAGTAACTGACTCATCTCAGAACGTGACTGAACTTAGTGGTTGTCAACATACTTCTGAGAGTCCCATACTGAGGAAATGGTGCATAGTATGGGATTTCTAAGATAAGATGACCTTTATTAGTCCCACACGTGGGAAATTTGTTTTGTCACAGCAGGAAGTGGACAGTGCAAAAGTTATGAAGGACAATTAGAATAAAATAAAATAAGAATAAATACAGTACACAACTGTACAGAATAGAATAAAAATAGAATACTATATACAGTAGAATAAAATAGAATAAAATATACAATAGGATAAAAATAGAATACAAATGCTATATACAACAGAGTGAAAAATACTACGGTGCCAGAAAGATTATTGCACATTTGTGTTATTGCACATTTGTGGATGTGTGTGTATGATCAGTTAAAGTCTTTGTTGTGGAGTCTGACAGCAGTGGGGAGGAAAGACCTGCGAAATCTCTCCGTCCCACACCGTGGGTGCCGCAGTCTCCCACTGAAGGAGCTGCTCAGTGCTGTCACAGTCTCATGCATGGGGTGGGAGATGTTGTCCAGCAGGGATGACAGCTTAGCCACCATTCTCCTGTCACTCACAACCTCCACTGGGTCCAGAGGGCATCCTAGAACAGAGCTGGCCCTTCGGATCAGCCTGTTCAGTCTCTTCCTGTCCCCAGCAGAGATGCTGCCACCCCAGCAGACCACACCATAAAAGATGGCTGAGGCCACCACAGAGTCATAGAAGGTCTTCAGGAGTGGGCCCTCCACTCCAAACGACCTGAGTCTCCGCAGCAGGTACAGCCTGCTCTGCCCTTTCCTGTAGAGGGCGTCTGAGTTATGAGTCCAGTCCAGTTTGTTGTTCAGATGAACACCAAGGTACCTGTAGCTGTCCACAGCCTCAATGTCCATACCTTGGATGTTCAGTGGTTGCAGTGGAGGATGTTTGTGCCTGCGGAAGTCTACCACCAGCTCCTTGGTTTTACTGGCATTGATCTGGAGGTAGTTCAGCTGGCACCAGTCCACAAAGTCCTGAGTCAGTCCTCTGTACTCCTTGTCGTCCCCATCAGTGATGAGGCCGACTATAGCAGAGTCATCAGAGAACTTCTGCAGGAAGCACTGGGTGGAGTTGTGGGAGAAGTCTGCAGTGTAGATGGTGAAGAGGAACGGAGCCAGAACCATTCCCTGTGGGGCCCCCGTACTGCAGACGACCCTGTCCGACACACAGCCCTGAGTCCTCACATACTGTGGTCGGTCGGTGAGGTAGTCCAAAATCCAGGTAGTGAGGTGATGGTCCACTCCAGAGTTCTCCAGCTTGTCCTTCAGAACCGAGGGAAGAATAGTGTTGAAGGCACTGGAGAAATCAAAGAACATGATTCTCACAGTGCTCCCAGCGGTCTCCAGGTGAGCGAGGGAGCGATGTAGGAGGTGAATGACGGCATCATCCGCTCCAATGCCAGGCTGGTAGGCAAACTGAAGTGGGTCCAGTGATGAGCTCACAAGGCGCCGAAGCTGAGCCAGGACCAGCCGCTCCAGGGTCTTCATCAGGTGGGATGTCAGAGCCACCGGCCTGTAGCTGTTGAGGTCCTTGGGGCGTGAAGTCTTTGGCACTGGTACAACACAGGAGGTTTTCCAGAGCTGTGGGACTCTTCCCAGCCTCAGGCTCAGGTTGAAGAAGTGCTCCATCACACCACACAGTTGGTCCGCGCAGGACCTGACGACCCTCGAGCTGATGCCATCTGGACCCGCTGCCTTCTTGCCATTAATCCTCCTCAGTTCCCTCCTAACCTGGGTGGTTGAGAGAGACAGTCTGGAGCCTTGTGTTGATTGTGTATTGGATGCTGTTGTTGGGGGTGGGGAGGAGTGAGCAGGGTGAATAGAGGAGGTGTGAAGTGTCTGAGGTGTCAGAGGTGGAACAGCAGCAGTGGGGGTGGTTGAGTCTGCAGCCGATGTTGGAGACTGCCTCATGGCTGAATCAAATCTGTTGAAGAAATGATTCAGTTCATTTGCCCACCTCACATCCCTCCCAGGCAGAGAGTTCTGATGTTTGTGGCCCGAGATGGTTCTGAGGCCTCTCCAGACTTCACCAACGTTATTTTGCTGAAGCTGGTTCTCCATCTTCTGCCTGTAGCTGTCCTTCCCATTCCTTATCAGTCCCCTCAACTCTCTCTGCACCCTTTTCAACTCCTCTTTGTCTTTGGATTTGAAGGCCCTCCTCTTCTGCTTGAGGACAGCTTTAATTTCCGGGGTAATCCAAGGTTTGTTGTTGGAGAAACACCGTACAGTCCTGGTAGGTACGGTGTAATCCACACAGAAATTAATATAGTCCGTAATGCATGTAGTAAGGCTGTCGATGTCCTCTCTGTGGTCGTCACAGATCACCTCCCACACAGTCGACTTAAAACAATCCTTAAGAGCCTCCTCGCTCTCCTCCGACCATCTCTGCACTGTGCGGGTGGCTGGTGGCTCCCTGCGCACTAAGGGCTCATACACAGGGACAAGGTGCACCAGGTTGTGATCAGATCTGCCCAGGGGAGGGAGAGGTGATGAACTGACGCAGTAATTACCAGTGCTGTCATGCTGATGCTTAACAAGAGTATTACATACCATCTTAGTTACTATAAGAACATTTGCTCATTAACAAATAGAAAAACATGCAGCTTAGTCTAAAATCTTTATTAGTTTTTCAGGTACTTAGATAAAAATGTATCATGGACTTTAAATTCATTCTTAAACAAATGGGTCACAAAAACCCATCTAGATGTTTTTATTTGTGACCAGAGGATAAAGTGAAAAGGTAGAATAGTTTAACAGAGTTTAAATTGTATGAACTTACCATCATAAAACTTGTGTTTTGTAGGTGGGTACGTTGCTCCTGGAGTGAACCATGTCATCATTCGGGAGCGACAGCGTGACGACGGAGGAGATGTGGCTTTGGGCATGCTCGCTGGAGCGGCAACCGGTTTAGCACTTGGCTCTCTCTTCTCTGTATTCTAGCATCAGAACTAATGTACTTCTAGCAGCCAGTGACTCTCTCCCCCTGTATTTATATGGCATCTTCTCTGTATCATCACGTGAGTTAGAATGAAACGTGTCTGTTGGGCTACATCTATCTGACGCATAATTGTGATGTGCAGTGAATTACTCACCATGTACTCTCAGCACTTTCAAATATAGTCTATGTTGCTGTTTACCAACATCTTTGTGTTATCTGAATATGAATATTCTTAACCAAAAAACATAATGTAATTTAAGCATTACTTAATTTTCAGTTGTCAAAATGACAGAAAAGACACTACTCCTTCCATGCACGTTTCAGGTTCTCTCCTTTCAATTTGTTTCCACTTCACGGTGCAAAGATGGTTTTTTTTGTGTTTATTTCTGTTTACTGTATGTTTTGCTATTTTAATGTTTTGTTGTTTTGATTGTGAATTTGCATCGTATCTTTGACTCCTGAGGTAATTAGTGGTGGAGGTAGCTTCAGATGAGTATTACACGCACACAAAGCAATGATCACTTTGAGTGTAGTTTTCTGAGGGACCCGTTTGATGAACATTGGTTTGATTATATAGTCTGTTATATTGTAACCCTGGCATTTACATGAAGTGAAATGGGACATCACTCCTTGAGATTTATAAGTGCTTGGTTTATGTTTTTTTCATTGGCAGCTTTTCAATCATACCTTAGATTTAAAGTGTTTTTTTTTTTAAATCTCCATAGACTTAAAAAACTCTTATCAGGTAAATCTCTTGAGACATTTCACTTGGTTAGGACCCTTTTTTTCTAAGCATATAAATTATGACCGCTTTTAAAATTCAAACTTCTGCTCAATAGAAAACATTTTGGTCTACATTTCAAACAGATTTTTTCATCACTACTGACACTGAATTAAGAGATGTATAAGAAATGTTTTGCAAGCAGCTTATTGATGTAATTTTTTCTACAGGTCTTAATTTGTTTGTTGCTGTGAAATTAATATTCACTTATCATATAAGGAAATTAAATTGTGATTTACACTGCATTAGAAATATAGAAATATGATAGTTAACTAAGAGATGTATTTTAACAAATAAACATATTTACCAAGTTAATGTTTTCATTCCTTTATTTAGCCCTGAGACTTCTGTTCACAGAACATATCCAGTAGAATACAAGAAAAGTGCAAGTGACCTTTTTTATTAATGTAACCCCTGCAAACCCAAAGGAAATTCTTAAATACATTTAAAACCCAAAGGCAACACAGCTAGAGCATATTCATTTATAAATAAGTCAGAACATAACTAGAACACAGTAAAGTGTCAGTAATCTAACAGGAGAAGGCTGAAAGAAAATGTACAACGGCATATCAGAATTAAGAAATTCTTTCATTTTCTCTACATCAGTTTAAATCCCAGAAGATCCTTTTGGAAGTCATTAATGATTTGTACGTAGTGAAAAAAAGATTGCCAGTGTTCACAGACTTCAATGCATAAATTCCTGTTAAATGTCAACCGCAACACCAGTTCTGTTAAAGTATTAAAATCTGCCTTAGACTACATAAAGTATGTAGTGATGGAAAGATGCCAGGATCTACCCACTGTAGCCATTGCACATAATTTTCTAACAGTGATGCAGTTTCAGAAAAAAACGCTTCAGTTTGAAATATAATAAGAAAAACCCTTAAAAAAAATAACGTAAACACAAGCCTCGGTGGATTGATAGATTAACGTGGCTGAAAGAGGCGATTCCTCAACTGGTTGGTTGATTTAAAAAAAGAAAAAGAAAAAAGATCTATGACTGTGACAAAAGGATAAATGTTTTTTGTCAGCTGTAAGACTGATTTGCTGCAACCACTGGCCCATTAAACCTGTGACATTTTCCACCATTTTTGACACAGCAATTGAAAAGGCGAATCAAATGATCTGAAGCATAACTGAGAGTAAAGATAGTTGTTAAGTGCAGTCCAATTTTTGAGTACAAAGATATTATTAGCCTTCTTGACCAAAATCTTCAGTAAACTTCTTCAGCTTCTCCAAGTCCTGCTCGTTCACCGTAGGCTTGGTGTTGCTTTGTGACCTCAGCATGTCAGCCTGTATAGAGAACATTAGGTAGGTCAGAATAGATTACAGTCACTGGGTTTGTCAATAACAGAGAGAGAGAACTGACAGAGACAGATTGCAATTCATTGTTAACCACAATGAAGGAAAAAAAAACCCATTTCATAATTGTTCACTGACTTTGATGGTGCCTACTGGTCAATTTCATCCACAAGCAAAACACTGTTAAATGCCAGTAAGCTGCTGTTATGTGACCAACAACAAACAAGAGGGCAAAGAACCCAATAACCTGTAACTGAAGATTTTTTTCTCTGAGCAATAATAATGTATGATGCAAGCAGAATCCTGACAATCAGCAGGATCCAACCAGCAAACACTGTGTCACTGGCAAGTCAAATATGCAAATGTTAATTTCATTTCAATGTAAAGCATTGAAAATGATGGGTAACAGTATAAATGCTAACTGCTCAGAGTCCTCTCTGTAACATTACAAAAATGTACAAAACAGACTATGTTTTTTTTTTTTTCAGAAAGCTGACTCTGTTCATCTGATTTCAGTGAGAGAAATGTTTAGTCACTCATTCGAGGTGCATTTTGAAAAATCTAACATTTTTAGCCACCAAAAATGACTTTGTTAACCTTTCAGCTCTCGGTTACATTTTGCTGGGCTGGATAATTTTCTATCCAGTGGGTGTAGTTTTCTGAATATCAACTGATGAAAGAGCCCTTTTCTTACCATGGATACAACTGGCTCTAGAAGTTTCTCTCCAGGGACCTCCATCCATGTCATTTCAATGGAGTTGGGCTCTCCAGGTGAGCACGGAGTCAGCAGGTCATCGACCACAACGCCAGGATTGTTCCATGTTGACCCTCGAACCTGAATTAGTATGGGCATAAGGACAGGAATAAAAAATTATAAAAAGAAACACCACACAGTGCTGCCTCCCTCTGGTTGAATTTATATTTTAGATTGATAAGTTTATTATGAGCTGGGATAGTCTCCAACAGCTATAAGGATAAGTGGAAGTGGATAGAAGTTTATTTTGGAGTTACAGGAAAGACTCCTGCCCAAAGAATGAGCTTCAAGAACAGTTGCAGACATAAACAACAAGTTATAGGCATAAATTTGATATGCATACAATTAAAGTACATGCCTGACTGTTTATTGTGAGTAGCCATGTGTCTCAAAACACAAATTTGGGGAAGAAGTCACAATGCCTTTAACCATCTAATCCCAAATGACCACTCCTCTGTCAAACACACCCAAGCCTATAAAAAGGCACTACAGCTTTGGAGAAAATTACATCTGTAAGAATGCCACGACTGGTACAATCTGACTGGGATCTTCCCACTGGAATGCTGGAGGCAGGGTGAACCACCAGACAAGTTCAACTCCACAGAAAACCAGTGGAGTCATTTTAGTAACAGAGTAAAACAGTGTAATCCTCCTCCGTAGACTCAGCAGCAACTCAGAGCAACAGTGACTGAAGAGTAAGCTGCCATCCCACAGGATGACACCTGACCATGAGGAGGCATATTACAGCCAAAGTCAGTGCAGACAGGGGGGGTACACTAATTATGGATTGTCTTTTTTTGTAACCTGCAGTTATTTTACACACAATATATAGTGATATATCAATTTTTTCCACATTGTTTTTATCACTGATTAAGTTAAAAGGTAATGACAAGCAATATATGAGTGCTGATTTGCACATAACACAAACTACACCAGTGCATTTGCAAAGAAATGTAGTGGTGCGTTTTTAAATTCTTTGAGTACAGTTGTATGTAAAGATAAGATAAGCACCTTGTCAGGTGTATGAATTTCAAGTATGACAGTTAGTTTGATTTTGGAATAATATACTTCCACTGGATCCCTGAACCAGGTTTTCTTGCATTTAAAAATATGAAAAAAAGAGCATGTCAAGCAACAGTTACTGTGGTTTTACCCTTTTGAAGTGCGTGGCTGTCTGAACCTTCCTGACTGGCTGCATCAGGGCGTCCCTGACAATTATACTGATGTCAGCTCCGGAGTAGCCATCTGTCTTTTTGCCCAGAGTCACGAAATCCGCCTCTGTCAGGTTATTGGGGGTGGAGCCCAGATGCAGTTTGAACATGGAGGAGCGGGCATGTTCCTCCGGCAGAGGAATGTAGATTCGCTTTTCAAACCTGAGACACAAACGAGCATTAAACCTCTTAAATCCTGGTTGTTACCCCAAAAACACTGATGAACAGTACTAGGTAATATAAGAGGTGATTAGGTAAGTAAAAGTAAGTAAAATTGTTTTGTGTAATTTTTAATCTTGTTTGTTTGTATGTATTTGTTTGGAAATGTGCTGCCTCTTGGCCAGGACTCCCTTGAAAAAGAGGTTTTTAATCTCAATGGGACATTCCTGGTTAAATAAAGGTTAAATAAAAAAATAAAATTTATATAGCGCTTTTCACAGATAAAAAAGGTAGGGATCATTTGTATAGAAACAAGTGGATCTGACCTTCTCCTGATAGCTGAGTCCAGCGACCATGGTATATTAGTTGCACCCAGGACAAGGATTCCGTCATTATCATTACCAACACCTGAGAGGAGAAAAGACTTGCACAATTAGTCAACTGAGCACTCAATATTTTCAGGTTTTTGTGATTTTGCTGTAACAAAATAAAGAAAAAAATAGGTGACTCTGGGCTGCGGGCTCTTACAGATGATTTTTAGACAAATAAATGCTTAAAACAATCAGTTGTCATGAATAATTGAACTATGAGTCATAGTTCATGACACTTCTTATCGTCTTTCCAGCTGTTGGCTCAAATCTGTAAGTATCTTCTTTCTCACCCTGCATCTGAACGAGGAACTCCGTCTTGATTCTGCGAGCTGCTTCACTCTCATTCTCGCTCCTGGAGCCACAGAGGGAGTCGATCTCATCAATGAAAATGATCGATGGTTTGTGTTCTCTGGCTAAAGAGAACAAGTTCTTCACCAACCTAAAGACAGACAGAAGTGGAAAAAATAGATCCATTTTTCTTGACAATAACTTTGTTATAGTCTTAATTTTGCCACTATGTAAAGAACTTAGGCCTCACTTTTCACTTTCTCCTAGCCACTTAGACACAAGATCAGAGGATGAGATTGAGAAGAAGGTGGAATTGTTAGCTTCTGTGGCCACGGCTTTGGCCAAGTAGGACTTCCCTGTTCCTGGAGGCCCAAACAAAAGGATCCCCCGCCAGGGTGTTCTCTTGCCTACAAAAGAAGTTTCAGTCTTTAAAAAAAAAGGAAACGAAAAACTTCACTTTCACAAAACTTAAAAAAAAAAATCCCTGCCTGTAAACAGATGTGGGAATTTGATTGGCAGGATAACAGCTTCTTTAAGGGCTTCTTTGGCTCCTTCGAGTCCAGCTACATCGTCCCACTTTATGTTTGGCTTTTCCATAACAATGGCACCTATAAAATAAATGAGGTTCAGAAATACCAACACATTTGGCTTTTCAAGAAATGTCATTAAATTGTATGTCAGTGATATGCACCTGACAGTTGATTTTGGAACTTCTTTTTTTCTTGGTCTTCACCTTCATCACTTTCATTCCTAAAAGGTGGTGGTGGGGAGAGGGGGAGGACGGGGGGGGTTATAAGCATAGGGCAAGAAAAAGACAGAACACTTCTGTAGAACAAATGTAGAACCCATGGGAGTAAGAATAAAAATAAACTTAGTAAAGAATATTACAAATTAATGGTAAAAGTAAAAAGCTGTATAGATCCACCTAAATTCAGGAATCATCCTTTCTTTACAAATTACTGACTAATGGTTCTCTTATGTGTGACTTCTAAATCAGAACACCAGGTGGCACACTTTACCAACAAAGGCAGAGCCATACAGTAAACCAAAAATCAACAAGAAAACCAAAAAACATGTAAGGATAGTGACACTATGTCACTTACACTTTCATAACAATTTTACAGCAACAGAGTTAGACACTTCTGGGGAAATTATGACAAAGATTCAAAGAATATATACAGTTAGGTCCATATATATTTGGACACTGACTTACAGCCAAACCCAGGCGTTTACTAAAGCAAAGATGAGCAATAATCTTGAATGGCCAAGTCAGTCACCTGATATTAAACAAAACAAACATGCATTTCACTTGTTGTAGGCTAAACTTTGAACAGAAAGGCTCACAAACAAACAGCAACTGAAATCGATGCAGTAAAGTCCTGGCAGAGCATTAAAAAGGATGAAACCCAGCATCTGGTGATGTCCACGAGTTCAAGACTTCAGGCTGTCTTTGCCAGCAAAGGGTTTTCAACCAAGTATTAGAAATGAACATTTTAGTTTCAGTTATTTAATTTGTCCAATTACTTTTGAGTTGTATTACAAAATGCTTTATTTCTTCAAAGTATTATGCAGTATTTTTGTTCAACCCACTAAGTTAAAGCTGTTGAAGTTAAATAGAGATCAGAGCAGTTGGAAATTAAGAAATCCCATCCTTAGACCTAATGTTTTTTTATAAGACTGAGCTAATCACACAGCAATGCTGCAGATGATGAAAAGACATTTCTTTGGTAAGTCGTGTTATACCCCGATGGAACCGAGCACATCGAGTAATAACCCTGTATTAAACTGTATTTCCGTGGTTAAAATGTTATGTAAAAGTGTTTATATGTAATGCATTTCAATAATAAAGCATAACTGGTAGAACAACCTGTCTGATGTGTATACAAGTGAGTGTGATTATGTTATAGCAACCGGCTGACATCTGCAGGTGATTTAACAACTGTAAAGGTAAGTGGGTTGTCTGGCAAAATGGCAGAGAAACACTTCAACAGATAAATAATAAATAAAAATTCAGAGGCTTCAGATTTATTAACATACATGTCAGCTGAATGAAAAGGTTTAATGGACTGAATGAGACATTTTTCATGCAGTATAAAAACGCTGTTGACACCTCATTAAATGGGACTTACTCATCCATTTATAGATAAATAGAGGCTGGTTTACAGATGTTCCTGCTTCAGCTGCATTAAATGTTCATTAAATGCATCTACTGACTGGAAAGTGATTAATTAAAATTGTTTATTTACGTGTTAAGTGTTATACATAAGTATTTACTGTTGCACAACTGTTCCAATAACTTTGCTTGTTTTTATTGATTAAATCTGCAAAGTGGATGCAGATTGAGCAATGTGCTTCTGAGTGAACTATTGTGAGAGTAAAGTTTAAGACTCAAAGAAAGTCAGCTGAATTTACAATGAGGCAAAAACATCTTATATATAATATCTGTCACAGATCTAACTTTACATTAAATAAATAAATGGATATATATTTGTACACCTTTAAACTGATCTCTCTCTCAGTCCGTTAAAAAGAATGCACTTAGAATTTCAAGACAACTAACAATAACTCTCAACTTTGTCCATTATTCAGACCAAATTACATTTCCCTTTCCTTTCAGGAAATTACCCAGCCTGCAGAACAAAGCTCCAACAGTGAGTCTAAACTGTAAACAAAGTAACAAACATTGTGAAATGGACTCAGATTTATTGATTGCTCCTACCCTTTGTCACCAGACTCTTTGACGGGTTTGGCTGGAGGAGCATTCTCTTTCTTCTTCAGATATTGCTTCAGTTGCTCAGCTCTGTCCAGGTAGTCAGCACACTTTGCCCTGATGCTCTGCTTCGCCCGATCGCCTTGGGCCTCATCTGCAACGCAAAAACTGACTTAGATCATTCATGCGGAACCGAAGTGGAGTTTAAAACAGCACAAAGGATGTACAAATCTAACAGTGGTACAAGTTTCTCACACTTCACAACATGAAGGAAGTATTGCACTGCGTGCTGATAACATCTGAGTGCCTCTTCATAGTTTTTGGCCTTGTCTTCCTCTGCGGCCTTGCTGGCCAAATCTATAGCTTTCTGAAAACAAACAAGATGAAACAGAAGGATTTATTACACATTCATAGAGCTTATATGATTTTTTTTGGTTCTTGTTTGTGCAGGTAAGTCATTTAGCGTAAACTTATAAAAAAACACTTTAAAAAGATAGTATTCAAAAGTATTACTAACACCATAAATTAAAATTCTAAATTGTGGTGTCCTGTGATTACATATGCAGCATTTTAAAATTAGACATAATTATTCTATATTGATAATTCAGTCTAGGCTGTTCCATCCAATGGGTGGGGTCTTACTGAAACACCTTAGGGCCAAAAAAAAGAAAAAAGAAAACAAGAAAATGATTACATAAATGTTACACACATACAGGCCTCCTTGTACCTCATATTTGTTCTTCTTGTGAAATAATGGGTAATTTGGGGGATATTAAAGCTACTTCAGTGATTTGCTAACAGTTCATAGACATCTTAAATAATAATAAAACAATGAGCCAAGTTTTGTTTTTGTTATTTTTGCTATCCATAGCAACAATTACCTGTACAGTTTAAGTTATACATTGTTTTCTAATTGTAAAAAGTACAACTCTGCCCATTTAAATGCCCTGAGACAGAAACATAAAGTAGCAAAAAACTAACTTTTATGTAAATAAAGTAATTTAGTACTTTACTTTCCTACTTTTCATCACTGAAAAAGGGAAAACACCGAGAAAATATGTTTCACTATAGGACAATTAAACCCCAACTAAATATTGGTAGAGTTTCTTCATCTATAAAGCATTAGTAGTGATTTACACTCCTTACACAGTAGTGCCTGTTTTTTTTTTTTTTTTCCATTACTTATAACTGAATTTACGGCTAAATACATTCAAGTTGGCTTATTGTTAGTCTCTAAATTAGACATTCATACAATATAAAATCCCTAGTTGCTTATTTAATGAAAAGCTGAGTTTATTAAAAGCCGAGTTAACATCTCTTTGATTTGGGCAGTCTTATGTAATCATTGTCAGTAAATGTCTGCCACTTACCTGTAAATTACTGCCCGCCATCAGATGTTTTCCTGTCGGTCAAAGTTTAGTATTTTACTTTAAATAAAACCGTAAACCCGCTCACTTCTTCTTTTTCTCTATTATCTATCACATATGGTTTACTGTCGAACAACTTTAGAAGCCAAACATCCCAAATGTCTCTCTTCCGCATCAACAAGAGCTCCAGTCACTTCCGCGATGGTCACGTGACATGAAGTAGCTCAACAGCGGCTGTAATTTCTCGTGTTTCATCCGTACATTTGAAAGTTATTTTAATTAACAAAACTTACCATATAAACGTGTACGTTCATAACCGCTTTAACGTTTTTGAGGGAAAAAACGGAATTAATGTAATTAAATCACAGCACAGGTGAGCTACAGGTGTCTGTTAATAGGGATAATAGTGACCTCTAGTGGGTATTCGCCACATAACTAGTACACCATTGTATTATTAAAATGTGTATGTAATATCAGATCCTTATTTTATCACGACTGCTCATTTTCCAGCCGCAAATAAAATGTAATTTTTTAAAAAAATATTACACATCCACACAGATACTCCTGCATTAATAAATAAAATTACACTTTATTACATTTATTAAAAAGGCAAATAAAGAGTGCAAAATATATAGAAATCTGACAACACTTGGGATAAACACAAATAAACAGGAGACCAGTAGGGGATGATGCACATGGAAGACAAATGTTTTTTGTGTTGCGCTATACTTTGTCCAGGTTTGTTCGGCATACGACAGCTTAATTTCAACCAAAAGCAAGCACCGTGTACAGTACATGTTGTAATTGGGTGGATTGGACACTTGTTTTCTTTCCCCCTCCTTACACAGACAGGTGTGAAGGCAGGAATCTGTGCCATTATCAGCTGTGTCCATTCAGGATTTTTGGATGTAAAACCTTAAGGATTCGATCATTCTTTGTCAGATCTGCAGGGAGTTCACCATTCTGCAAAAGATACATGGGAAACACTTTGATTATAATATCTAATGAGATTATATACTTAGGTTGTCTGCTGTTTGTCTGCTATCCCACCTTATTGAGTAGCGTTGGGTCAGCATTCGCTCCAAGTAGCAGCAGAACAGATTGAAGATTTCCACTCATAACAGCAGCATGAAGGGCAGTAGAGCCATTCTGTAGACAAGACACAAATATGAACTACCCTTCTTTAATATTATTACTTTTCCTTTGATAGTATCTGGCATTTCACAAGCATGCATCTTCCTTTTCTTGTCCAGCATTAGATTACAAGATTGATTAACAGCTCTAATATTGGGACACTAAATAAAAAGAAAGAGCCAGCAGCCAGATAATGTAGTTTAACACAAAAAATGGAAATGGGGATGGCAGGTCCACTGACTTTCTTTTTGTGTCTTTTTGGAAAAGAGCTGTCTCTGTAACCATGTTTCAGGCCTGTCAGCCATGACCCACTCTGACTGCTCGGCTGCCCACGGAGGAAATTCATCTGATTGTTAGTGGAGCTGGATATAGAGCCTCTGAACCAGTGTTCCTTGCTATTTGAGCACTGAGCTACTCATGGTGTGGGTGGTATTTTGGGGTTTGTCTGACACTGCTAATATGTTTTTAAATATTATTTATTTGATAGTTCAGCTTTGTTTAGATCCTCTTTTATTCTGTTCATGAGCAGTTGGAAATGTAATACTTAACTAAGGCTACAGGAGTGTTCTATGGATTCTTTCCTGTGATTTTTAACGGGAAAGAATGGGAGAGGTTTTTCTTAATGTTTTTTAATTTAGGTATAAAATTTACACTGCTATTTTGGTTTGACACTATAGGCCTATTCATTTTTTCTAGGCAGTGATTTTTATTGTTATTACTATTTTTATTTGATTTCCTTTTTATTTCTGATTGCATTCCAACAGTACTGCCATATGCTGTAAATACAAGTTACTCTGCTACATAAAGATATCAGTATTGTTGTTGTTGTTTTAAACCTTTTTATTATTAGTGTCCATGTATAAAAAAATTATATCACTGTTGTATATTGTACTAGATTTAGCTATTAGCCATTTTCCATCTGCAATTCCTGGGAATGTAAACACAGCTTTACCTGCCCAGGGATGTTGTTTCTTTGGATCCATATTTTGCAAAGATTTTTAAGTTACTCTCTGTGCTTCTACTGATGTCAAATCTTCAAATCTTTACAAAGGGGAAATCACTATCTTGACTTTGTCTAAGCAGGTAACATCCATCCTACAAAACATGCAAAATCTATCTACGAGTCCACTAAAAATTGCTGATAAAACAACTTGTTCTATACGTTTAAGTTTGTAAAAGAACACACTGTGTTTGTACCAGACTAGTTTTTTTTTTGGTGTTGCAGAAAAGCTTGAGAGCTTGACAAGTAGTCCCTTAACCATAGCCATTTCCCAAAACAGACATCTACAGCAGCGTGTTTTACCTTAAGAAGGCCAAGTGATGGAGAAAATTTGAGGAGTTCCTCAATGACGCCATTGTGGCCTTTCAGCGCTGCTTTGAACAGCGCTGTTGATCCATCCTTGAAAGACACAAAAAAGCATACAATTGTTAAAATTGTCACAAAAACGTGAGTCCATTTTCAGTTACTCACTTCCTTAAAAGCCATTGACTATATCACGTTTCCCACCAACAGATAATCTCTCATCCAACTTTGAAATGTTAAATATAAGTGTAAGTATCTGTATACAGTTGCAAATTCAATCTATATGTCAATATAATTACAAATGAAAAACCTTTCATGGTAAGATGTTTCTGTAAAGACAGATCGCAGCCTCCTAGTCTTATGTAATGTCACACTTTCCACACTGCAGAATGGCAGGAATCAATAGTAAAAATCCCTTTATGTACACTTTGATGTACTTTATTAAACCTAAAAGATCAATGTACTTGTCTGTCAGCATCCCGATCAGCACCGCGTAAGAGCAGCACCTTCACCACCTCACTGTGACCCATTTGGGCTGCCATCCACAGGGGGGCAGTGCCATCCTGGAGGAGGGAATTGATGAATAGGGGGTTGTAGGTATTGAGGGACAATTAGCAGGAGTAGGTGACAACATGTTTAGAGCTCTGTTTTAAAGAGGACATTACCTCCCTTGCTTGGTTGACCTTGGCACCGGATGACAGCAACTGACGAATCACAGTCACATGACCCTCTTGGGCAGCAAGAAAAAGAGGGGTGGCACCATCCTGCAAAACAAGAATTACCTCACACTCTGGGAAATATTCTTGTGTGGCGATTAGATTTTCGAAATCTGCTTGGAAAATCTTCCAATTAGGCACAGACTACATTAATAAAACAAGATTCCATCAGAACTATTTATAAGCACATTTTTGTGTAAGCAGGTTGTTTTTCCATGGCACCAAGGATACACACAGTTATCCTGCCCAGTATGACTCATGTCTGACTCAGCAGTCTGCAGAAACCTGAGAGGCTGGATTCCAGTTGCGGGGACAATGTGTGCAGCTAACCATCGTGTTTCTGACAGACAAATAGGCTTAACGGACAGGACAGTGACGGCGTACTGAGAGTGAGAGGCTGCAGACGTAAATGCAAAGAGCCTCACGTTCAGCTGGTCGTGAACATTGGCTCCATTTTTCAGCAGGGTGTCCACCACTTTGGAGTGACCGTACTGAGACGCGACAGTGAGAGCTGTGCCACCATCCTGCCACATAAACACACATGGATGCACAAGAATGACTAAAGTGTTCGACAACAACAAAAATATGTTTAAAGTCAGAGCAGCACTGTTTGTGCATCGCTGTCTCTTTATCTCCACATTCTGAAGTCTGATGATAGCACTGCAGCATTCTCCTTCACACCCAGTATTATAAAGGCCATGATACACATCATTGCATCCTGTTGCATACCTTTGTCTGGAATTCAGTGGAGGCACCGAATTCAAAGAGGAGCTTTACAACGTCATGGTGTCCTTGCTGGGAGGCGAAGAACAAAGCGGTAGAACCTGTCTGGAAAGTTAAAAAAAGACACCGCTGTTTACCTCAACTTTACCCTAATGGTGTACACAATATAACCTTTCATGAATATCTGACATGACGAATAAGTGTCCAATTGGGGGAATTTTTTGCTGCACATATGGCCCTGTTTTCTTACAAATAAGATTCTACTCAAGCATAAAACTAACATTATAGAAAGTTTTATTTGGAGGGAAAAAAACTTTACAGTTTGTTAAAATATTTTTATTTGATTTATTTTTGCTGCCAAAACATAAAGGTGAAAACCAATATAAATGAGCCAACACCCTGAGGACAGTTAACGTGGCTTAGCACAAAGGTTGAAATATAACCAAAGTGTAGGGCAGTTAATGAGGACAATATGCACCAAACCTATAGCAGCAACTTGCTGTAGCTTCCCAGTGAAACACCAGCCGGTTAGCATAAGAACAACTGGAAAAAGGAAGTAAAACTACTTTGGTGACCTACTGCCTGTAGGTGAGAGAAATCCATATATAAACACATCCAAAAGATACTAAATTGACAGACTAAACTCACTGGCCTCTTTGGTGTTCAACTGCTTATTGACAAAAATATTGAATCAGCCAATTACATGGCAGCAACTCAATCTTTTTAGGCACGTAGACCTGTTAAAGTTCAAATCAAGAAAGTCGATTTAAGTTACTTTGTGTAAGTATTTTAAAAAAAAAACCTGCAGATTTCCTGGGATTTTCTGACACAGTCATCTCTGTGTTTGGGGTTTACAGAGAATGGTCCAAAAAAAAAAAAAAAAAAAAAAAAAAAAAAAAGAGCAAGCAGCAAGACCTCTGACATCAACAAAGAATTGCTTTGTTGATGTCAGAGGTCAGATTGAATGGCCAGATTGCTTTGGGCTGAAACCAAGGCAACTGTAGCTCAAAAAACCACTTGTTACAACTAAGGCATTCTGGGTATGCAAAGGTTGCATAAACATGTTGTGCATCTCTGAACACAAAACCTTAACTTTTAAGCAGATGGGTCAAAGCAGCGGGTGCTAGTTCTATCAGCTATGAACAGGTAATTGAGGCAACAATTCACATAGGCTCACCAAAATAGGACAACAGTCTGCTGTAACTTTCAGAATGTAGAGTTAGAATTTAGTATGAAGAACAACAGCATGGATCCATTTCTGCCTTTTTACTCAAACAACCTCTAGTTGAGTCGCAGGATCCCAATCCAATAAAACACCTTCGGGATGTGGTAGAACTGGACATTTGTATCACGGATGTCATATCTGGAGCGACTTTAACGCTGTCATGCCAATATAGAGCAAAATCTCTTAGGAATGTTTCCAAGGCAAAAAGGGGTCCAACCCAGAACTACCAAGGTGTAACTAATCAAGTGGCCAGAGGGTGTATAAACAAATTTAAAGCACATGAATTTACATAATACAAGATCTTAAGACGTTATTTACCAGATGATGCAGTACTGGCTTAGCGTAGCACAAATGCTGGACAAAGGGAGTAAAGCTAGCCTGGGTCTTCCAGCAGAAAAATCCACATATGCACACCTTGGTAATTAACAGTTAAAGGCACAGTGTTCCAGACATGGCGGAAGTCTAGTCCTAGACTAAAAACTTTATTCAGTTTAAAACTTCAATATTTTTCTTTTGGTCTGGACGAATTTCTAATCCATGTCTGGAAAACTGTCTATATATCTCATTTTTTAATCCTGACAAAAATCCAAGTGTAAAAACAACAATTAGTGGGTTTTAAGGAGCTATGTGCCAGCAGGTTGTAGTGACCTTCTAAATTCACCAGCGGTAGCAGACAGTGAGTTTCCTTAGCTCAGCACAAAGGCTGGACAAAGGGGGTAAAGCTAGCATGAGTATGCTTCCATTGAAATAAGATAAATCCATCTGTCAACACATCTAAATTTAAAGCCTGGACAGTCAACATCCGTCAAGCCCATTCACTAATATCGTATTTGCCTAATGTAAAAACACCTTTACCCACACTTTATGTTTTGGAGTCTGTAAGAGTATTTAGTTAATTCATTGGGTTTCATTTCCCCAGCATACCTCTCTTTGGTAGTTGATATCAGCCCCTTGCATGATAAGCTCTTTAACACAGTCATAATGGCCGCTGTATGATGCCACCATCAGCGCTGTTGTTCCATACTGGAAAGAAACATTAATCAGCATATTTGCTTTGTTGCAATGACCTGGTAAACAGTGTAGTGAAGGCAGGGATGAAACCACAGAATTCTGCATATTTCTGGCTTAACATGCAAAACTTTCAACTGTTTATAGGACAAAGAGAGAGAAAACAATTAATGGATGAGGAATTGTGATGGTACACACATGCACTACATGAACCCCACAGGTAAGGCTCGAAGCTTTCTGTGTCCCTACCACAGGTGGAATATGGTTAAAGTGTGCATCTGAGCAGCCACAGCATGCAGTGTCCATACACTGTCTCTGCAGTCTGCGTCCACTCGCCCGCTGTTGAGTAGCAGCTGAAGCAGAGCCAAGTTCCCCTTCCTCGCTGCCCAAAACACAGCATTAGCCAGGGGTGTTTCCTTCTGGAGGATAAATACACACAACAACACAAAAATTGACCTGAAAGTTACCATTAGAGCATTAGGAATGCTGAGAGCAGACAGTAAGGACAGCAGAGTGCATCCAGGTGTTACTGTTCAGTGTGGTGATGCACCTGAATATGAATGACAGGTGAGTCATCAATAAAGTGTGCCAAGAGATTAATAATCATATTTATGACATCACATCACATCTCAGCCAAAGTTAGGGTTTAAAGTTTGTACTAACTTTAAGTCTTTACCATAAAATTTAACAAGTTACTCATGAATAATGGGGACTTGCTTTTTCTCCATAGAAGAGGGGGACATGTCCCAAATGTGCATAAAATGATTTGTTTCCTCTCAGTACCGGTAATAAAGGTATGTGGGCATACTTGTGCACGCACATTCACGTGCACGCTAGTACCACGGGCGGTTTGACATGCTATTACATCAGCAAATCCGGAGCAAATCCAACCGAGTTGGACTCTGTGATCGCACAGGCCAGTAAGCAGCCATTCAAATGTCAGAGCAAGTGTTACCTCACCGGGCTCATAGTGAAACACACCGGATCGTTCAATAACCCCCAAATAAACAAGTCTGCACTTCAAGAGGAAGCAGGTGCGATCAATTACCTTATTGCGGCCCTCTCAGGCTGCGTGCACAGAATGATGGACGGAGAAAGCTGGTTTACCTTGAAAGACATCCTGCAGACCTCATTCGTGACTCATACTTCTTCCTGCGCACTCATTCATTAGACGAGATGCCGAGCGCCACTCGCCTGTTTTGCCGCACTGACTTTGGGTGTTGGCGGCGCCCGATCGCGGACATAATAACGGGGAGGCACAAAGTCAGCTGAGCTCATCCTCTGCAGTGAGTCCTGCGAGGGAGCAACACCGTGGGCCAGCAGAGGGCGCTGCTGCTCACACTGATGAACTGTATATAAATATAGATTTATGGCGTGAAGCCATGGCTATTAAGCAACCTACATTTACTCAGTACTGCACTTAAGAGAAATTTTAAATATTTGTGTTTTACTATACTCCACTGTAACCTACATTTCTGAAAAAAAAAACTTCGCCTTTTACTCCACTATTGACATATACATATAAGGAGTTCATTGTTAAAAATTAATCCAAGGTTCTAATCTTAAAGTCTAAATAAATGAAATAAACTATAATTATTATTAATAATAATACAAATTAAAAATGGGTAGATTAACATTTAACTTAATTAATTAACGGTCATTTTTTTAAAGCCAGCCCTGGAATAAACTATGAAGTGAATAAGGAGATTAAAAAAGATAAGAGCATTAAAATGCTTCTTGCAGTCAATGCATCTGCAAATAACAGTGGCAGAAAAGATTTACATTTACACAAATATGGTAGGAAATATTTGAAGTCATTAGTTTATACTTGGCAGCACGGTGGTTAGCACTGTTGCCGCGCAGGTCCTAAGTTCAGTTAAACCATCAGGCCGGGGCCTTTCTGTGTGGAGTTTGCATGTTCTCCCCGTGTTTGCGTGGGTTCTCCCCGGATACTCCGGCTTCCTCCCACAGTCCAGAGGCATGCAGTTAGTGGGGATAGATTAATTGGTCAATCTAAATTGCCCATAGGTGTGAATGCGGGAGTGAATGCGAGTGCGAATGGTTGACTGTCTCTATGTGTTAGCCCTGCGACAAACTGGCGACCTGTCCAGGGTGTACCCCGCCTCTCGCCCTATGACAGCTGGGATAGGCTCCAGCGCCCCCCGCGACCCTGAAAAGGATAAGCGGAAGCGAATGGATGGATGGATAGTTTATACTTTCACACCACAACTACGTGCTGCTTCCTGACTGATATTTTCCATTAAAAACAGACAGAATACAAGCTCAGGTAGTGTCTGAGGTGGACTGCTGCTGCTGTCATATTTTGTGGTTCGTGTTTAAAACGTTAAAACTTTGAACAAGTGAGCAAAGATTTGGAGTAACTGTTAAGCCCTTGTATTGATCTTGGGGATTTTACTCTGAAACTTTCTGTTTGTGTTTTAGTCCTAAATTATTTCAGAGAGCAAAAGTCTGCTGTGGTTATCCTTAGTTCACATTTCTAAGAAAGAAAGGATAAATCCCTCATCTTCTCAGAACAAAGATCCAAAATGTCCAAACAGAATACAAATTTGTGTAGCAGAACTTTGCTAAAATAAACTATTATATCGAGTATGAATGACTTAAAATGAAGCCGAATATGACTGTGAAATCCTGCTTACACAACGGATCTGTATGCCTGCAAGCTCTGTGCTTTTGGTTAAGTTTTAACTACTGTTTATTGTATGCACCCTTGAATGCAGAAATGTTACCCTTAGCTTTCTTACATCAGTTCACTGGCACTTTTATTTAGATAAAGTTCCCCTTTCACAATTTGTTTTGCAGAGTTATGTGATGGTTGTTGTGCTCAATTATAAACCAGTATTTGAGGGATTTACACAACTGCTGCTTTAGCTGTCTCTAAATGATTACAGCACTATGGCCAAGGAGGAGCATGATAAGCATCTTATTTTTGTTGACTAATGTCCTTCTCAGCTGCTGTCATGAGTGTTGATTTAGGGATTAACTTAAAGTATAGTAGTAACATGTACTTACCCCTACAAGCTTTATAAGGCAGGTCTGTTTCGGTGTCACTGTTCAGAGTTGCTCTCAGAATATGGGACCAAAACAGACTCACATGCACGAAGGTAAGCTGACCAGAGCTTTTTGTTTAATATCAAAAGAACAACTAATCTTATATAATCTTATATATCTCTTTTATATGTTGGTTTGTTCTATAAAATCCCTTAAGTCTATTTTCACTGTTGATTTTTAAAGAAACTAACCTAAGCTAACATAAGCTCAGAGAACACTTTTTATATTGACTAGATTTCCATTTTTCTTTTGATTGATAATACAGTTGCAGTCAGAGGGCTCATGAGGCCATCCTTTCCACATGATATGATGAAATATGATGAATTTTACATATACACAATGCAACTGTGCTATGCTCTGGTCCTTCTAGTCCAGCAGGCCAGCTTTCTGCTGAGAGCTGCTCTGCTGTCCATCCTGCTGAGTGGCCTGCAGCACGTGCTGGCAGACTCAGATGAGGAGGCCCTGACTGAGTGGGAGATCTGGAAAAGCAGATATGGCATAAGCTATGATGAATTAGTGAGACAGCCTCCACATCTAAAATCCTCACAACAACAATAAGTGCAAATATTCTCTAACGAAAAGTCCACATGTTCTCTAATTTATTCGAGTTTTTCTTTCGTGTGCTTTTCCTGTGTTAACCATCAGGATGACATGGAAAGGAGAGTCATCTGGGAGGAGAATAAGCAGCTGATTGAAGACAACAACCGAAGGTTTCTCATGGGGATGAAGTCATTCAGTATGGCTATGAATAGATATGGAGACCTAGTAAGGAGTATTGTTTTGTTCTAGTAGAATTTAGTAGTAGAGTAGAAGTGTTTTGTTTCAACAAAGAACTTAACCGGAGTTAACCAGCTCCTAAATGTACATACTATTTTCCACAAAGACCTTAAAAAAAAGAATTGTCTGATTAATTGCTGTAACAAACTGTGAATACTGTGATAATACTGTGAAAAAAATTGTTTTACATTTGCAGACACAACAAGAATACCGGGTTTTGCAAGGTGCCAAGATGAATGCTCAATTTGTAAAGAGAGGGAAAGAAGTCTCAGCTCGAAGACTGCGTAACAGTGCAAGGCATTTAGATGGCTATGCTGTTGACTACAGAAACATGGGTTTTGTGACTGAGGTTAAAGATCAGGTAAGACTGTCCCTCCATCACATGAGTGGGTATATTCAGACTGAATCACAATCAGATCTTTGTTTTAAATGTTCTTTGCAGGGCTTTTGTGGGTCATGCTGGGCCTTCAGCACTACGGGAGCTATAGAGGCACAGCTGTACAAAAAGACAGGTCAGCTGATATCCTTGAGCGAACAAAACTTAGTGGATTGTTCTAAATCCTTTGGTACCTATGGGTGCAGTGGTGCCTGGATGGCCAATGCTTATGACTATGTGGTCAGCAACGGGCTGGAGTCTTCAAACACCTACCCATACACCTCAGTGGTAGGACTCTGCTGTCTTATCCTACATCATAAAAAAGTAAATAATTCTGCGGACATGCTGCGGTTAACATTTATTTCTCTTAACAGGACACTCAGCCCTGTTTCTACGACAGCAAGCTTGCAGTTGCTCACATCAGGGACTACAGGTTCATTCCCAGGGGAGATGAGCAAGCTATGGCTGATGCTCTGGCAACTATTGGACCAATAACAGTTGCTATTGATGCAGATCATGCAAGCTTCCTGTTCTACAGCTCAGGTTAACTGCCTTAAAAATAACAGTTATGTTATCTTAAGTCGATTTTGATAAGAAGAGGACTTTTTTAAACTCAGAGCTGCTATAATGAGAATTTTTAGATTAACAAAGCCACATTAAGCCACACATGAAAAGAGTGACAAAGTGCAACTTTGTTGTTGTTAGTTGTTTTTGTTCTCATTGTATGGCAGCTATTTTTTTCCAGCAAAAAAGCTTTGATAATCCCATCGGATACCCAGCAACAGCGAGCAGACAAACAAAGCAACTATCTTGGGGACACAACAAAGCTTTTAGTAACTAAAGACCCAGAAATTCCCATTAGGAGTTGCTGGAGATTGAACTAAATGCTAAACAGGACTTATTATGGTCATTTTCAGCTTCATGTTTTTTATTTTTGGAGTCTAATTGAGTAACTCTGCATGATTAATGGTTCAAGATGAGCCTCATTTATCTTATACTGGTGCTGTGGTTCATAAATTGCTTTTAAAAAGTGCAATTTAAGCGCCTCCCCCTTAAAAACCATATTCCCTTTAGGTTGACTTTATTCTGAATTGCCTACACCTCACAAACATAAAATGTGAAGAGCAGGTGGGTTGCTCGTCAGTTTTCACAACCCAAGCTGTGTGCCATACCGAGGATATCCTCTTCTTCACATCATACAGATCCAAGAATAAAAAAACTTCCCCAAGCAAAAAGCTTACATTCACAGGACCTCATTTTTAAAAATTTGGGCATTTTATGTATAAGAAGCCACCATGTAAAAAGTAAGAAATACCACAAGTAATGTTCCCTAACAACTGGTCACTAAGAATTTTCCTTCTCTGGGTTAAGGGTTATTCTATGTCACTGTTGTGTTATCAGTTTGTTTTTGCTTCCCACAAATTTCCAAAAGTCAGTTAAGTAGGTTCATGTTTCCTTTGCAGGAATATATGATGAGCCCAACTGCAACCCCAATAATCTGAATCATGCAGTGCTGCTGGTCGGCTATGGCTCACAAGAAGGCCAAGACTACTGGATCATCAAGAACAGGTTTGTTCAATATTGTTGAAAGAAAAAGATAGCATCTGACCAAAACCTCCACTTTTTGTCACCTAAAAATGTCTTTTTTTTTTCCAATAGTTGGGGAACTGGTTGGGGTGAAGGCGGCTATATGCGAATCGTCCGGAATGGCCAAAACGCTTGTGGCCTTGCCAGCTACGCCTTGTACCCTATTCTATGATTTAATAAGATGTGGCAGTCTCAAGGCTACGCTCTTCCATTGGACCTCATCTCCACAGAACAACAGTCAGTGCTCATACAGCCCAAATCACCTTTCTGACAGTTTAGTAAATGTTTATGAAAAGTTGAAACCTTTTAATAATGAACATGTCGCTTCTCTCAGGGACATCTTTGTGAGGTAAATAAATAAATATAATAAAATAACTTTTTTTAAAGGAATGCAACCCTGTTTCCAAAAATGTTTAGGCATTGAGCAGAATACAATGATTTACAAATCACGTTATGTTTGCAATGTTATTGCTCTTTGAAAAATATGTGATTAATGCCAGGGTCACCTTCAGCAACTCAAAAAATTAGAGCCGCCTTTGATATTTTCACTGGCTGATAGGACTAAACTGGAAGCAGACCAGTTTAGATTTAAACTCTTGCTGTTGCATTATGTGCAAAATGTAGTTTGTCAAAGTCTCACCTGAAACAGACATCCTCTAGATGGCGATATTGCTCCAAAACCTTTAGATATTGTCCAAAATTAGTAGAGCCTTTGTCCCGTGCATTAATGCCCCCCACCCTCAACATATCATCATATACTGGATTTTGTTTTGTTTTTGTTGCCCTCCTTTTGTGTGACCTTCATTCATAGACCTTGTGTTAAACATAAATGTAGTTTCTTAGTCTGAAAAGTGAATTCAGAGTGAAAGTAACTAAAATCTCCATTCTTTCTAACAGCCAGAAGGGGGCGACTCTTCTGGTTTAAAAAAGAACTCAAAATTGTACGGAAGTCAGTAGGAAAATGGTCCTCGGCTCCTGTGTTCTGTAACCTCAATTAACACTTTCCTCATGGATTAATGGGCTACCTTATACACACTAACATATAGATTTTGTAGATTAGACCATATAAAGCAAATCAGGGTACCCTGTGTAAGCAATATTAGTCACAGTTTATTTGTAACTTTCATTGCCAGACTGCAACTTTTTGTTATTTTTGTTAGGCTGTAATGAGAAAAAATTGAAAATCTAAAAAGAAAAAAACTGAGCCTGGCCTCAACAAGAATCTGTGAACAAACAGAACAAATGTAATGGTTATTTTAAAAGTGAGTGCAAATAAAGCTTTTACATCTGTGTTGTTTTTGTTTCTGTTTGATATTTTTGGTACTCCTGTTTGCTTTAATAAACTATATTCCATATGAGTTCAAAAGTTGTTAACAAAGTGATTTGTTCTAGATTCATTTGTCGCTTATTTCACACACTGTGTCTTCCTTCATGTGCAACCACACCTCACTGAACTTTGATCTTAACTGTCCTAAGTCACACATATATTTACTCTCTCAGTCACTTATACAATCCAGCTTTTCTGCAACTCTCTCGGACAAAAAGCTCCAAGGTTCAGTCGAAGCTCCCTCCTAGCAGGGAGGATTTTTTTCCTACACTCACAGGGCTCATTGAAAGGCTTATAATGCAGTGGGCTGCTTCTTGGCTTTGCATTGCAGCACCGTTGTTTTTGCTCTGCTTTGCTCCAAGTTGTCCCTCTGTTCAGAAATATCCAAAGTGTTGGTATGACAGACGCACTCAGATCCGTCAGAAGCAGCACAGCAGGAAAACGTTCTGTGATCCTTCCTTCAGCAACCAGACAGCAGGTGCTGTCACTCAGGTAATGCAGCTGCTTTTTGGCTTATCTGTTGCTCACTGTGTTGTTCCTTCTTATTTTTTTATACTACTGTTTGTTATTACATTATGTGCAGTGAGAGAAAACAAGGTCAAGAAATCTTAGTGTCTCAATTTTTCTGATCTGAGGATATAAAGCTACTATTAACTCTTGTGCAGTCACTATTAGACATGAGTTTTGTTACGTGCCAGATATCCTAAGCTCAGTCCTAAGTCACCAGACCTTTACTTGGATATATAATAACCTTGAGCAGACTCATTTCCAACATGCACATGCTCTTCAATATGTATCTCTATGTCGCACACCACTTTACAGCAAATACTACAGCAGAAACTGCATTTACACCTTGTATAATGATTGATTTGTGGTAATGCATTACTTTAAAGTAGGTCAAGCACCCCTGGAGTTTTCCATTATGTTAATTGCCCCATAGTCGACTGTTCATCTCGCTGTGTCATTACAGAAGTGCAGCTCTGGCTTCTACAGAGAGTGGGCCGGACCGAACAGGGGCCAGTGTGTGCCATGCAGCTGCAACGGGCTCTCCGATGAGTGTGATGAGCGTACAGGGAACTGTGTGGTGGGTGCTGACTCACACATGCACACACAAAAAGACAATAATTACTCAGATACAAGTGATGTCTCTGCTGCTGAGAAGCAATATTGTAGCAGATGTCAGTGTTGTAGCATTTGTAGTCACACTGCTGGGCCAGATGGAAACCATGTTCCTTTTCTTTTGTTTGATCTAACTGGCCTCTAGAAATGTCAGTTCGACACTACAGGAAATCGCTGTGAACGTTGCAAGGAGGGTTATTTTGGAGATCCAGTGAACAGAACCTGTCGTGCCTGTCCATGTCCCTTTACAGAGAACAAGTTAGTATCTGTTCATGTCCTACTCTTCCTGCACAGCTTTCCTTTCGCTTGTTTTGCGTGAATATATGAAGACCTTCACTGTTTGTTTTAGTTTTGCATTGGCCTGCCTCGATGTTGGCTCAGGAGTGGTGGAATGTTTGTGTAAACGTGGTTACAGTGGAGTCAGATGTGAGAGGTAACCATACATCATTTGCATCTTCATCTGTGCAGCAAAAGCCCCAATCCTCACACTTATTTACTCTTCTCGTGTTTTTTCCCCCTTTTAAGATGTGCATTTGGTTATTATGGCAATCCCATGGTGCTTGGGGGCATGTGCAAGCCCTGCAACTGCAAGAAGAATGGTTTGAACATGTGTGATTCTCTGACTGGAGGTGACTATTTATGCAATAAAGAAATAAATAATAAGTAATGAATAAATAGATAATTACTCATTGAGAAGATCTCAATCCCTTTGTGCCAGAAGTGCACTGATGTTTTCACCAGGTTCACTTTGCAATGCATCTGTAATGTATAGTCTACAAATACAGGTAGCTGAGGAAATCACCACTCAGTAACCTAGAGTGAAAACATTGCTGAAGGATGGTGTCTGTAGTCATTGAGCTGTGAGACACTAAACATGACCTCCATGGGCACAGAGTGTCTGGTTGCAATTTATTTTGCTTTAATGAAGGTCTGCTTTCAATTCTTCTCATATTTCTCGGGGCATGCTCCTCAGCATCTAATTTAATTGCATGTTCTTGATGTAATTTTAGTTATTTAATACATAAAATTTATATTATTGTATATGTACATTTTAAATGAAATGGTATTTATTTATTTATGTATTTTCAGTTGGTTGTTGTTTGTTTGATTTCCTACAACTTATTTATGCTTACTGTATATTTTTGTAGCCTCTATATCCATATATGGATTTGCATGCATGGGCTAATATGACAGCTAAAGTGGCCTCGTGTGATGAGATCCAACTTTACTATTTTTTCCTTTCAACAGAGTGCATCACATCTGGTAATAGTAACTGTGGGGATCACTGTCATGGTGAGTCTGTGTTGAAAGTTCATCTTGCAGTCATGTTTTGACCTATAAAACTAAGACTCACTATATTTCATCTTGACTTTACCAGCAGAGTGTGACAGCTGTACTTACACTTTGCTGGTGGACTCAGAGAAGATGGATGATGATCTGGTTTGGTTGAAACTGCAGCTGCAGAACATCAGTCATAGTTCTGTATCACGATCTACTCTGAACAACCTGGAGGCTAACATATCTGAAGCAAAGGTAGCGATTCACAGAGGGAATAGGTGTTTTTCTGAGAAAATACACTGCCCTTGAGAATATTTACTATAAATGATTTGAGGAAAATCGGTCGTTTTTAGATCATGCAGCAACATTTCTCCAAGTTCAAAGTGCTTCTTATCTAATGTTTCTTAGGTACAGATGGGGAGGCACAGTACTGCTGTGAGACTCCTGGATCCAAAGGTTGAACAGTTGGAAGCAGATGTGGCTGCTGACAGATATGACTTGTCTCAACTGAGTGATGAGGTACCTGGAGTGAATTTTCCCGTGCTAATCAAAATGTAACTCATCCAAGAGACTGATAATTTTTTCCTTTTTAATTGTAAATGCAAACTCATATTAGAATACTAGAGGATACCCAAATAGAATGAAAGACAGAGAACCCACAGGGAGCTTTCCCAGCTCTTTATGTTGGCTTATTATTAAATATATTTAAATATTTTCCAAAATTTTACCAGAACCTTGACATTACATCATATTTGAAGAAGGCCTTGGAGTCTGCAAATGAAACGAAGTTAAAGGCAGAAGATCTATTTAAAACAGGAGGTCTTCTCACAACAATACAAGGTACATCTCTGAAATATGAAAATATTTGTGGTCTTATCAGCGTGGAGTTGGAGTATTCCTAACTTTAATAATTTCTGCTCAGTGATATCAGCTACAAGCAGATCTTTCCTGCCTCTCCTGCCAAAGACTTTGTGACACTTGTTAAGGAAACTAAATTACCTGTTATGTCAAAGTGGGCATCAGGCTCAGCTATATCATTTAACAGCACTGTCTCTCCTCTTGTCAGATCTGATTAAGCAGCTAACTGAGGCGAAACCTGAAGATTCAGTTTCTCTCTCTGAAAAGGACAAAGGCAGGATGATGGAAGAAGTTCAGCGCATCATGCAGGAAATGAGAAAGAGAGGCTGCACTGCTCAGAGGGACAAAGCAGGCAGCGAGCAGGAGAAGGCACATAAATGTTAGAGATCTTTTTTCCTTGAGCATAGAGATTAAAGTATGCTTATAAGGAGAGAGAGTGGGGCTGAAAATGGACACATTGGCATTTAGTATTTTAAATACAAACATTGTGTTTCATGTTAAATTATTCCACAAAGACCAACCCCCTTTCACCAGTTGAGAATTCACCAATGTTTTTATATAAAAATGACTGTATAAAGATTTAATTGACATTTTAAGAAATAACCAACTGGCATGTCCGTTTGCTAAATATGAAACTGCAGCATATCTGCTGAAATCAAATGGAAATAGGAACAAATACCCACCAATAACTAAAAAGGTGACTACTTTACACACTGTAGATGTTCTCTTCTTCCTCTTGTTTACAGTATTTATGCTAGGCTAAGTAGCCAGCATGTACCTTTATACTGAATGGGTCGATACATCCATCTATGCCCAGATAGCAGAATTATTCTCATGAAAACATCAGGCCCAGTATACTTCCTTGGTTTAACCTATACTTCCACATTTGGGGCGATTCTCACTTTAATCCTCCACTCTTGACTGACTGGCAGCAAGATTAATCTGTGTGTGCAAATCAAATAGTCTGGATGTGGAGATAGTTTTGACTCCCATAGTGTATGTGACCCAGGGTCTCACTGTTTATTGAACCAGAGCAAACACAAATATGTGGCAGATATACAGTTAGCTCCATAAATATTTGGACAGAGACAACTTTTTTCTAATTTTAGTTCTGTACTTTACAACAATGATTTCCAACAAAACAACTTGGATGCAGTTGAAGTGCAGGCTTTTGGCTTTCATTCAGTAGGTTGAACAAAAAGATATGGAGAGCTCCTCTGACCGCATCTTCACAGGAAAATCTTCCAAATGCAAGCACCACACCTTAAATTAAGTCCAGGCCTTTTATCTGTTTAATTGATAATGACAGTACGAAGGAACTGCCCACACCTTCATCTGATTTGAATGTGGATACCCTCAAATGAAAGTTGAGTCTACACATAATGTCCAAGTCCATGATGTAACTATAATTGGAATATGTTTCAGTAAACAGGTAAAACCTTGTGTCAGGGTCCAAATATACATGGACCTAACTGTAGTGGCAGGAATGCGTCTCAGATCTTTAAACAGAACAGAGGACATGAACAATCAGCCAAACCAGAAACACAACTGCAGATTAATAATTTCATAATTAATGAAAATATAATTGTTGAAATTAGAGTTAGAAGACATTCTGTGGCCAATATCAAATAACTCTGATATCTAAATTTTGCATACTCTCTTCAGTGTTAGAACTCATCAGCAACGACATGATAGCTGCTGCAGAAATGAAACAACTCATCCTGATTCAGAGTGGAGACTCTCTCATGGCCTCAGATTCTGCTGTGAGACATGTGGGCGAGCTGCTGTTGGATGCAGAGGACAGAGTTGACAGAGCAAGGGGTCTTAACCTCAAGAGTCGTACTGCCCTACAGCATCTGCAGGTAATGGGAAATAAAGCTGTCACTGGCCATGTCATACATTTCTGATGACACACCGTTTTATCTTTCTTCTTTTTCCAGCATCTTAAAGCTCAGCTGGATAAAGAACAAAGTACTCTCCATCCTGTGACTGAAATGACAAAAGATCTGCTAAAGAACATTACTGACATCTTGTCGATACTTAAGGAAGTTAAAAAAGTAAGAAGCAGCTTTTTATAACTTCTCAAAAGTATTGGACTTTGCATTAAAGTTTACTGTTTAAATTGCAGAAATTTGAGAAGCAAGCAGCTCAGTTGGATGGTGCCAAGCTGGAACACTTTCGGCAGTTAAACAACAGTTTCATAATAGCAGAGGTGGAAGCTATAGCCCAGGCAGAGGAGCACGCAAAGGAGCTCAAAAGAATGGCGACAGAATTACAACAGTGAGTGTGAATCACAAGAACAAATGAAGAAGCAAGGCAGATTTAGATTAGATTGGGCCCTGTTTCTTGTTTAACATAATACACCATCTTGGATTTTATTACAGAGCGCTTCATACAGCTACTAACAGCACTTCACTGGTCAGCCACCTGGGTATAGGGGCCTATGACAGCATCATTAAGGCAGTAGAAATGGCTGAGAAGGCAGCAAAGGAGTCCAAAAGGGCTGCTGATCAAACCTTAAAGGTAACTTCAGTGCTGTTAGTAAGAGTTATTAAAAAAAAATCTACGTGTTTATAGACAATATTAATGCAATATTTGAATGATAAATTAGGATGTGAAGAAGGGAGGTCTGATCAGCAGGTCTGAACAGCTGAAAGATAATTCAAGTCATCTATGGAGGGAAACCAGAGACACTCAAAGTCACCTTAAAAGTCTGTAAAAACAAAACAAATATCAAGACAAATATACTGAGTTTGAATGTGCAAAATGAAAAGGTGTTCTAATTTCTTTTGAACAGCGGTGTCACGTACAGTAAACGCTCACAGGAATCGTGTAAATAAACAAAAGAAAAAAAGAAGATCACTGAGAATCGACACCTCATCCATCGGTGACAAACTCAAAAAGATCAAAAGAGGTTTGTAGAGCACTTGGAATTGATGCAGATCAGAAAATAAATGTCAAATTAGTTATTGTATCTGCATATGATATTTTTTCTTGTTTTATTTCAGATGACACAGTGGCACTGATAGTGTCCGTGAAAACTGCTGCTTCTGATGCTAACGCTACAGTCAGCAGTGTGAAAGAGAGACTGAGAAATATCAGCGAGGAATTGGGAAGAATAACTTTAACCAATATCAGTGTGAATATAAATGACATGTTGACAGATGCAGACCAGGCTGGTAAGTGTTGAATGGTGTGCAACTCACATTTACATTTCACACCACATTCCCCTGACATTACCTCTTAAATTCCTTAAACGTGTTATTGCAGTTAAAATACAGTCATTTAAAGGTTTTATGTGTTGTTATTTTATCTGCTTAAGTGAAAAGCTTCAACAAAGCATTCCCTGTGATGAGTGACAAGCTCGCAGAAGTCAAGGCTCTTGGCAGGAGGATGTCACCTCACCCAAACATGACAGAAAGCATCCAGAGAATCAAGGACATAATAGAGGAGACAAGAAACTTTGTTAATAGGGTAACATTTTCTTTTTAATTTCATCTTTCCTATTTTTTTCTTAATTGACTTGTCAGATTTGATTTAAAGCTGGAACAGCCTCACAGCGTGTGACAGTACAGTGTGCATATGAAATGTGTAACTTGCAGACTGAACCTTATGAAGCTGTCGGCTGTGTCTGCAGTTTTCCTCAGCTTCATGGTTCTTTGCAGTTATCTTCAAGTTTTCTATTCTCTTTTTTCTGAGTCAAAGCACTGTTTTAGTTTAGACTCAACATTCTGATAGCAATGCTGTGTGTAGCAGCTGCGTTTAGTGTGACAAAGTGTTGGACAAAGTTGAGAGTTTATGTCACGGTCATTGAAACTAGTGATGGGAAAGATTCTGGCATTTAACATGTGTGAGAATCATTGTTCTGTAGCACATCATGACGGCAGCTGCCAGTTTCCTTGTGCTGCTGTTTCATTCTTATTACTGGTTATCCTAGCTCTCTGAGTAAATACAAACTAGGTAAATGAGATTTGTGTGAACTTAAATAGTGACTTTAGACTTAACGATGGAAAATGATATTTTAATAAATAAAAATATTTATTAGGTCGCTATATAATAATTTCTTACTTTTTCTTACTCAACTTTTCAGAAGTTTATTTAATAGAAATTAATTCTAAACTATATGCTGTATAATAGGTGATAAGAAACAATTGCAACTGATGATAGAGAAAGTTGTACACATGACATTTTAAGAAGTGTACCAAATTCTTTGTAGACCTGGACCAGATATTTTTTTTAATATAATTTAATGACTAATATTGACTTTATAAACTGCTCTGTAAATATTGTTTGGATTGCTAATATAAAGTTGATTATGTCACTTTAAAATTAGAGATGTATTGGTGGTCTGATATTAGCAGCTGTTATTAGCTATTAATATTAATTATGAAGACCCATGCATAAGAAAATGTTTGGGAAATTTGTTTATGTCTGAAAAAAATATATCACAATAATAATATTTTTTTAATCCCTGAATATCTTTATTGCTTAATGCTACTTACAGCTTAAGTATCATTAGAAACTTAAGCTGTTTCTAAATGCTTTGTAATGCATACATAATTATTTAGGTGAGTGCAAGTGCAACTAAAGTTGCAACTGATGTTCACAATTATTAAATTACTTTTCAGTAAATGCTTTGTTATTTTTTATGATGACTCTATTAAAATCTACAACTTCCAAAGTAACCTTATTAGCATAAAAATAACAGCAGATGTAACTAGTGACATTTTTTTTTCAGGAGAGAGGTCCAAAAACCAGATATTTAATATCAGGGAAGAAGTGATGCACATTCAGGTGCAGGGTTAGGCAAAAACTGAAAGAAAACAGTCTGATATGAAGCAAAACATATGATTAAAGATAACATTTATTTCCTTTATTTATCCCTTATAAGTTGAGAAATTAGCACTGCCAAAATGTAAAAATTCACAGTATATTGCTTTCATTAATAAATGCAATACAACAAAATCAAAAAACTTAAAGGCCAAACAAATACACAAAGTGAAATAATAAAAAAAAAAAACAAAAAAAAATCCAACATGCACTTGAACAAAAAAACAACAACAAAAAACTTTAAAATAATAAGAATGAATACAAAAAATAAATAAATAAAATCATGTCACAAAAAATTGCATTAAATTAAATGCTTGACTCCAAGACATTAAAAGACCATCTGGCAACAGAAAAATGAACAACAGGTGGTACATATGCTGGGGCGAGTGAGTAACTAGTTGAATAAAAGTGGCACAGAAAATAGAGGGAAGCAGGATGTTATTAACGATCACAAAGAGAATATTATTCAATAAAACAGGAAGTAACTCAAACAGGAGTATTAACAATATGAGCAAAAACAATAATACAAACTTTTGATCTAATTACAAGATATTTACCATTTTTTAATGATTGTTAATGTAAAGTGTTACCTGTTATTACCACGACAGATATTTTGTTATGTTTGCAGATTACAGTTCAAGTCAAGGTACGTTCATTTATTTCACACATCTAAGCACAGCAGACACTGACAAAAGTGCTGCACAACAATTGATACAACAATTAGGAAAACATAATTCTAAAAATTACAAAAGCAATAAGACTAGAGCAAGTATTTCAAGCAAACTTAAAAACATAATTAGAGATAATCAAAGATATGTTATCCTGTTTACAGAAAGACACAGTTGAAAGTCAGAACTAAAAAGACTGAAGAGAAGAAGTGAGGTTTTAGTTAAGATATGAAAACTGTTAGTGAGGCACATGACCTGATCTGAAGGATGAGGCTGTTCTAGAGTTTTGGACCAGCTACCTGGCAAAAGTAACAAGTCATCTATGTATCCAGCAAGGAGTATAATGATACAAAATGATTTTAAAATGATTCCTATACTCCAGAGGTAGCCAGTAAAAAAGGCTGAGATTTGTCAAATTTGATCATGTTTCATCCACCAATTAGGAGTCTAGCAGCAGCATTTTAGGCTAAATGTAACTGTAATAATGCCTTACTTAATCTGGTATATAAAGAACAGCAGTAATCCAGCCTGGACATGATGAAAGGCTACTAAAGGTTAATAAAGTAAAGAAGAGGTTTGACTTTCATTAAGAGTCTTAATTAAAAGAAACTAGCTTTAATCACAGATTTAATCTGTCTTCAATTTCAGAGAGGAATCATAATTTACACCAGGTTTCTTTACATGCATTTAGATATGAAGCCTGAGAGATCTCAGAAATCTCAGAGATCTGAGAAATGCAGTAATATTTGTGAAGTGAGCTACCTGATAGTGAGCTAGACCAGGATTTCACTTTTATTCTCAGTGAGGGTGAATTCTATCCTCAAGTAAACAACATTATAAGGAACTGGCTGAAGAGTCTGTGTCTGATTTCTGAGCAAGGCAATATTATGTTTTTTAAAATATGGTCAGTATGTAACAGTATGTAAAACAGAATAGGGGCCTAAATGGACCCTTGTGGTACTCCAAGGGTCAAAGTGGACGCTTTAGAACAAATCCTAATGGAAAAAGGACTGTTAATCAGATATGACTTTAATCAGTTTGGAGAAGCGCCATTGATATTACTACACTGCTGAAGATAGGAAATTAATATTTCATGATTCACTGTATCAAATGTAACAGTAAGATCAAGTAATATAAGAACAGATGAGTGATCAGCATTGACAATATAAAAGAGTCATTATAAACTCTCAAAAGTACTAATATATTGCTTAAGGCCGTTTCAAATTAACACATTATATATTAAGTGCTATGTAAGCACTATCCAAAGACAATTCATTTGGCCTTGGAGTGTGCAGAGATTATCTTCAGTATTTTCCTTGTTTTGGTGAAAGGAGGACAGGGCATGATAGCTGGATTGCATTTTGGCTTGATTCATAGACAAAGCTGAAAGTATTTTCCCCTTCTGATTAGGAGTAACAAGGCTGCCAGCTATGGGAAACTAAATCTTTCCAAGAAGTTGCACAGCCCAGACTAACATCTGTTGTCTGGAGGATCAACCAGGTTACAGGCTCAGCTACATGCGACTGCTCTCAGGAAGTTTTAGATAATCTGCTGAACACAATATGGCCTTAAATGCTGGTGCTGAGTCAAAAAGCTAATATACTTGGTTACATTTTTTTTTCTTGCTGAGTCTGACCTTTCAGAAATAAACAGAATTTACCAGCTAGAATTACTACTTGGATGATGACATTACAATTATTTACATGTGGGAAGCTGCTTTATTTAGTGACTCTGATGCAAGCATTCACGTTGGAAATACCAAAACCCCCCAGAAATTCTGCTTGAGTTCTTGGACCAAAAATAGAACTCAAAGTAGTGCAACCTTGTTTCCATTACCCCTAATTTGTAAAAATAAAAGAATAAACGTATGAATACAAATAGTCTATTTTTTTAAAAAACACATAAATCATCTGTTTTTATGACACACACAGTTTCTACCGTCTCTTATCACAGATCCCTCTTGGCACCACTTTCAATGGAAAGAGCCACATTGAGCTTCACCCTCCAAGAGACCTTGAGGACATTAAAGCGTTTACAGCTGTCGATCTTCTCCTCAATCGCCATCACAAAACCCTGTCTAAGTCTGATGTGAGACGAAAACGACACCAGGATGAACACAGAGATGCCAACCTGTTCGTTTTCTACCTGGGTAGCAAGAATGTGAGCGTTTATACCGGCCTACACAGGAAGCATGATGTTTTGTCTTTCTTTTTCTTTTCTTTTTTAAAATATACCTTACGTTTCTTTTATTACATTTCTAGGCTTCTGGAGACTACATTGGAATGGCTATCAGAAACACTGTGTTGGTTTGTGTCTATAAGTTGGGCGGAGTGGTTCATGAGGTAGAAACCAGCCAAATAACACTCGGAAGCGTGAACTCCTCAGGCGTTGACAGAGTTATCTTCCACAGGTACTGAGTACATATGGTAGAAGTGTATTTCAAAATGAACATGTATTTGCTAGGTGAAAGTTTACATGATGTCACCAACATGTTTCTTATCTTCGTGCCAACAATTCCTGCAGGGTTTACCAGGACGCTGAAGTGAACGTCACAAAGAACTTCACATCAAAGGAGCCTGTCAGTCTCGCTCCTAAACGTAACCTCCCAAACACAATGACAGGCGTCTTCGACTTGGATCCAGGCAATGTCGTTTTCTACGTGGGGGGCTATCCCGATTACTTCACTGTAATAAGTCTCTGCTTTCATTTCATCCTGCCTGCAAATTTATAGTGTTTAAAAGGGTAGAGAGTAGAAAGACGACTCAAAGCCAATTCAAATTCATTTAATAAGCTTGTATAAAATTGTAAACGTTGCAATAGCAATGAGAACTTTTGTATAACACACAAGCAAGCACACAGAAAGTTTAGACATAAGCCTGAACTGTGTTTTTCATTTGTTTAGCCAAAGATAATGGGTTTTAAATGAAGGAAAAGCTAACATATAAAAACTAGTTTCCAGCACACACAGCTTCAGTTGACTTGATGGGTGGAAGAAGTAAAGAAAAAAGTACGGAAAAAGGTTTATTGTATTGTTTATTGTCAAGATTTTGACTCATGGGGTAACTCAACGTATTGCATGATTTTCTGAGTTTTCTTTGAAAACTATTTGGAATTTATTTGATGCTGAAAGAAGTGTTTTGATGGAAGCCATGATCTCCCAATTTTGATATGGATTTGATTTGGCTATGGTTATAGTGATAACTGTAACTTAATAATTATAACTTCTTTTTTTATAGTATATATGACAATATATATATATATATTTTGTGGAAATAGGGTTCCATAGACTGCATAAATGACATACAACAGTCTTATTCAGAGACTGAAATTGAACAATTTAGGGAGAAAGGTACTTTTTGTGAAGAAGTTGAAATACAAAGTCCCTGTCACAGTCTATCATCATCCTTTTGTGGGAATGGGTTAATGAAAAATAGCTTAGAGCTTCTGAGCCCTAGAGAACAGGAGTGTACTCAACAAAATCATTTGCATTAGTAAATGACTTGTTCACTTTTTCAGTCCAATTTTCAGTCCTTTTTTGTTCTCATAGCCTCCAGTGGAGCTGCGTTACCCCAAGTACAGAGGAGCCATAAAACTCTCCTACCTGAATGATAATCCTGTCTGCCTTTTTAACTTCAAACATGCTGTCAATATGGATGCAAAACAGCACACTGTGAAGTAAGCATAAAACAAAAAATTAAAAATAAAGGTCGGACATTGTGTTGACTAGAAAAGGTCAAATAATGATTAAATTATGTGTTTAGGATTGCACAGGAAGAGGTGTCTGATTATTATGAAGGAAGAGGTTACCGCATGGCGTTCATAAAGGATCCTGACTGGAAAAAGAGGCGACTGTTCAGATTTCACACAAACAGCCGAGAAACAAATGCCTTGTTATTCTACATTGGAAACAATGTGTGATTTTAATTTTTGAATAGATGCTTGAAGCACTTGTATAACTGCATGTTTAACAAAAAAAACAAACAAAAAAAAAGATTTAAAATCGATGTGTTTCTTCTGTTTTAGGAGTCCTTTTTCTGTGTGTTTGTGGAGAGAGGCTTCCTTGTGCTACAAGGTCAACAAGCTGACAGAGAGATTAGACTTCAGAGTACTGAAAGAGTGTCTCTGTTTGTAAGAACAACAATACAATTAGTTACTTTAAAAAACTTGAAAGTCTTTTTTGTTAATTTCATGCCTTTCTAAGCATATGCTTCCTGTTTCAGGACACACAGTTTGCAATTGCTATTGCAAACAAATTCATTGTGTACTATGGGCAAAAGACGGTCTCCACAGATCACATTCAAACAGACTACATCAGTTATTACATTGGGGGTCTTCCAACAGAGCTCAGAGAGAGGTAATGCAACACACGATGCTTTTAAAATCATGTCAAACTCAACTTCCTCTGGGATGGAAACAAATAGTTCCCCACTGAAAGACTTACAAAAAAATCTAACCACTCTCATGACCATTACTATATGACATATAAATGCCAGTGCCAGTGTGTGTGTTGAGTAGTCTAGAAGAAAACGGTATCAGCTAATCAAACTGACCTTTTCTACGGGCCTGTCTGCCTTTGAATCTCAGACACAACATCACAGCTGCACCGCTCAGGGGATGCGTGGATAACCTGAAAGCAGATGCTGAGATTGTCGAGTACAACAGGACAATAGGTGTCAGCAGTGGATGTCCAGTCTCCTCACTGGTAATTTACCACAAATATGTTCACAAATCTGCATTAAAATTTCTCTCAGATGATCAGAGGATAGACTTTTTGAAACTTTTTTTTTTTTTTAAATAAAAGATGGACTTAACTGCCGAGTCTGAGTAGTGAAGCCAGTGAAGCCAGTGCAGAAGTGCACGACACCTGCCTGGTTTCTAATGCACAGCAGGGGTGTAATACTTCTTAGTCAGACTTTAAAAAAGTTTATGAGACATTGTACCTACTTCTCACTTCATTTTAGCACTTCAAGAACTTGTTGTTTTGATAACTTTGTGTCTTATATAATAACGCAGAGTGTTCCTTTTTAAAATTATGGCCCAATTAAGTATCTATCTAAGTATGAGAATTGATGCCTGTGCAGTGGTGCTTCAAATGTGCATAGTTTCTAATGCACAGCAGGAGGAAAACTCCTCATTAGTGTGTTTGTACCTGCTTGTACAAATGTACTTACTTCTCACTTTTAGATCTCAGTACCCCATCAAAGTGTTGCCTTATTAACTTTGTGTCTTATGTAATAGAGCAGCGTGTTCTTTTTGAAAATTATGGCCCCATTAAGTGTAAAATAGATGTTTAATTGAGGCGCTTCACGGCAAGGTACCTTGTGATTGACAAACCCTTATCACAGTTTTCCAGTCAGAGACACCCCTCACTTAACAAATCCATGAACCATGATGAACCAATCGTTATTATGAAGAATAATCATGAAGTCAGTAACATGATGTGGCCAATATTAGCTATCACACCTACCTGGAAATACCAGGGAAAAAAAGGCTGTAGCAGCAGTTTGTTTCTTACATTCACATTAAAATAATATAACTGTCACGGGCTTAAATTAGTTGCCAGTGGTTACTCATTAAGGCTATAGCAGTGTATTCAACTTCAACAATAGTGCGCTTTATTACTTAAAAAGTTAACTTTTCATTTGTAGGTGGAAAAATGTGACATTTCCTATTTCAAAAGTCAATCACTGTCTAGCTTTAAAGCACTAAATTAATAGCCTGTAGACACAGGGGTCTAATACTAGTGTGTTTCTGGCTTGTGTATAGGGTGTTCGTGCAGCTACATTGAATTCGGCTCTTTCTGTCGATTCTCTGTTTGCCTGGGACGAACAGCCAGTGAGAGTCTCGTTAGGCTTCAGGAGCACAGGCAAGCGAGGCGTTGTTCTGAAGAGCGGCTCTCAGGTAATTCTTGTGTGCCACACTTTTTGATTTAAAAGAAAATCAAAAGGAAAAGATCAAGATGGCTTTAGTAGTACTCTCACTGCAGGGCTCGGAACCTGTCCACAATCTCCAGTTGTCCCTGGACGATGGCTTTGTGGTTTTTCATAGTTTTAATTATACCCTGAGGTCAAATGAAAGGTATAATGATGGAGTGTGGCATTACGTGTCTGCAGTGGGGAAGCCATCAGGGTAAGATCTGTCAGCTTTTTGCTGATACCTGGATTTTATTGAAATTAAAATTTAAAATCAGCATGTCGCTAATGTTGTCGTGATTTTCTCAGGTTGCTGCTTAGCATTGACAGTGTAAATGTGAGTCTGGCACATTCAGGCCAAATCAGCATGCAAAGAGGAAAATTCAAAGGCTGCATTGTTAATCTTTATACAAGCAGGTTTGTATACATTCTTTCAGTTGCTTTATAATATATCTCACAATATATATATCTGTTTATTACAATAACATGATTCAATTTTGATGTAACAAAATCTCCTCATTTCACACAGGCCGAGTATTTTACCTGCTGATCTAAGCTCATTATCGCAAACTGGAGACATTATCTTTGGTCAGTGCAGTCAGCCTCTCCCACCGCACTCCACAATGAAAAGGCCCCAGACGCACAACCTTGTAAGCACATCAAACTATTTTTTTTCCAGCACCCCTATTGATGCTCTTTTATTGCTTGGATAATGACATAGCAGTCATTTTTCTGCTGTGTGTCAGATTAAGACTCCAGCTGGCAGTCAATGTAGACCCCAGAGAGCATACCAACTCTATGAGAAAGACAGCTGGGTCAGTTACAACCTTCCGCAAGAAAACCTTAATTATAGGTAAAATTATAATGGCATTTTCCATGACTGGTTTGGTTTGGTAACCTTTAGAGTGCCTTGTCAAACCTTTATCCAGCTGTGTATTCATTCATAAACATTTAAAGGGACTTTGTTCTTGTTCTCATGTGTCTCAGGCCTCACTTCTCTCTTGATATCAATACCAAATCGTCCAAAGGGCTCATCCTCCATGTCGCAGGAAGAGGAGCGGTCCCCCTCCTGGCTCTGTACATGGCCAACGGCAAGATCAAGATGTCACTTGGTCAAAACAGAATCATCCAGCATAAGGAGAAGAGCAATGATGGCAACTGGCATAGAGTTTGTAACCAAGTCTCATTACAAATATTAAGTGATAAAAGCAGCAAAGCTCTAAACATTGGACTCCTGATTTCAAAGGAACAGTTGCAGATATATGGGAATTTCGGTTGCTTATCTCACATAGATTTTATCAGCAGTAGGATAAAAGTGGAAAACTAGAAAACCAGCAAAATGCAAGTCAGACTAATCGGATTGAACAAATAAGCAAAAGAAACACAGGCAAAAGGCAAACACTAAGAAACATGAGGGAGGAGATGATATCTTGAAAGACGAGATCAATGGAACAGAAAAGGTAACCAAAACTAAAAGAATAAACAAAATAAATTAAAAAAAATAAAATAATAAAGAAAAACAAATAACTAATATTACTACTGTTTATTAGAGCAAACAAATATAACCTTTAATCCAGTCCTCACACTTTTGCTCTTGTTTTGTTCTTACAGCAGCGCCAAGTAAGCTTTGATTGGATGATACAATTAACAACAAAAAAACATTTTGTTTTTGTTGTTCCTGAGTGTCTCACAGGCAGAGAAAATACATATTATTCTTCTCAAAAAGTAAATGTATTTATTTCCCTAAACAACGGGCAGTGCCAAAATGAAGCGTTAAGGATTTAAATGGTGCAGAAAATAAAATTACTGATATCAGAAAGCTTCCAATGGGAATTCAAACACCACTAACAAGAAATATATATACAAAATATATAAAACACATAAAAAAAATAATGACATAGTGGGCAATTACATAATGGAACTGATTTTTGAAAGTGTGTTGGAGCATAAATGTAAAGCAGGAGGAACAACTAATTTCTAAATCACTTTTATCATTTGTATTTATTTTATGCACAACTTAAGAATAAATCTAAATTTATTTCTATTTCTGTCTGGCTTCATTTGCACAAATTTGCAGAATTTACTAAGTGCATGTATTTCTACCAGACAGATGACTCTCCTGGTTAGAAAAGCAGAGCTTAAGAGTTTAAAGCATCAATAATGACTGTCTTGATCTTTTTTTTCAGCATAAACAATCAGGACATAACTCTTAATATGCAGGGGGAAAATGCAGTAATTATTTTCTCATATCTGTGTGATATCACAATCATATCACAGTGATGATGAAGTTATATTCTGTGGATGGCTGAGTTTGTCTGTTTGCGTGTGTGCAGGTTGAGTTCAGCGTGGAGAACAGCACTTTTCATCTTCTGGTTGATGGGATCCGTGTGACTGATGGCCGCTTACCAAACAATGAGGGATCATCTTTAGACCTGCACAACCCTGTGTATCTGGGTGCTGATACAAAAAGCAAAAACACTAAAGTCTGTATCAGACTCAAGCTATGGCAAATATTTTCCCACATCTTTTTGTTTGCACACTGACCGGCTTCTCTTTTCTCTTCTTGTCCTTTATCAGGGAGACAACATTCCCACAGACAGTGTTATCAGCTGTATAAGGGAATTCAAAATGAATGATGTATTTGTTGGTGCAGCTGAGGTGAGCCACAAAGCCTTACCATGCTTTGATGGGCTTGCAGAAGAAGGGACATACTTTGGTGGCGGTCACATCGTCTTAGGTTTGACCTTGTATTTCAAAAATCTTGATGCTGCTGATGTGTTTCAATCATCCGCACACTCATAAAGAACATTTCTATTCTAGATAACTATTTCACCGTTGGCTCGCACTTTTTGTTGTCCTTCAAGCTGCGCCCTCAACACCTCACAGGTCTTCTCTTCCACGTTCAAAGTGATAAGACCAGCCTTAATGTGTTCTTAATGGAAAACAAGGTAAAACCTCTCGCTCTTGTGACAGCTAATTGGGTAGCAATTCAAAAGAAAAGCTGCATGAGATGACAAAATATGTTATGTTTTACCAGGTGGGCGTCAAAGCAAATGATGGTAATGGAGCTGTTAGTGTCTCAGTAACACCTCGTAAAAGCCTCTGTGATGGAAAATTTCACGAGGTTACAGGTGGGACATCTTGTATTAAAAAAATTCAAGAACGTGAGTCACATGTCGATAGTTGTGCTTTTAAAATTCTGCTGTTATTGTTGTTTCTCAGTCTCCAAAGAGAAGAACGTAATCCAACTAGTGGTTGACTCCGTGTCCAAGGAGAAAGCAGGCCCCAAATCCACGTCATATTCAAAGGCCCTGGAATCAATTCACATTGGGGGTAAATCCATGAACCGCTGGGCATTATCTCTTTCAGAGAGTATCAGCTTTTTGTCTTATAATCTGATCAGAATCTCTTTGTGCTTTTTCCTTTCCTGAATTAGGGACAACAAATCAAAATGGAGCCCCTGTGCCTTCACCTTTTGTGGGCTGCTTGCGAAATGTGAAGCTTAATGGAAAGCCGGTTGCATTTGAGAAAGCCTCCAGAGTGGTCGGTCCTGTGAGCATCAACAGATGCCCCGCAAACTAATGAAATACATCATTACAAACAGGGATGGGAATAGAGAACCTAGTTAGGCTGAAATCAAGCAACAATTTTTCCAATCTAACGGAATTGTATTTCTCTAAGCTTCAGTTCCTTTTTTCCACCACGGGAATGTTTTCCTGACATTTGCTCATTACAAAGCAATGACGCCAAACTCATGATAGCGAGTTGTAAATCACCTGCAAGCTTATTTTCTACTCTCCCTACACTGTTCCAGACTCATTGATATTAAAATAGTCGCCCTGAAGCTGAAAACCTGTTACAGTCTAGTTTTATTTCCCCACAGAACACTGATAAGGTGAGAAAACTGATAGAGACTCAGTTCAATGCAGCCACAACACCATCTAATAGCACAACAGCAATATTTGCCATAAATTTAGAAGTGGATTTTAAACAAATCCACCCCATCTATCAGCTGCGCTAATCACCCCACCTCACAGCAAGGTCTTGGGTTTGAATCCAGCAGACTCTGTGGCTGTTCCCCGTGGAGTTTGCATGCTCTCCTCATGTCTGTGTGGGTTCTTGCCAGATACTTTGGCTTCCTCACACAATCCAAAGACATCCATGTTATGTTAACTGGTCATTCTAAATTGGCTGCAGGTGTGAGCGTGAATGGATGTTCATCTCTCTGTGTTAGCTCTGTGACAGATTTGTGATCTGTCCACAGTGTAACACACCTCTCACCCAATGACACCTGCGATAAGCTCCAGCATTACCATGACCCTGACTTCCATACACTGAAGAAAATAGATGAATGAATTTTAAACATCTGATATATTTATCTGTTACAATATCAGTCGTTCAACATTAACACAAAACTTTATTAATTAGTATAGCAACAGACAGAATCCATAAGAAACAGCAGCAGTTCATTCCCGTGTTTAAAATTAAGGTAAATATTACACACACACGCACCTTACTCATACTAATAGCCTTAATTCTGCCCTACGTTTGACCATTAGATGGAGTGCTTCCCTTCATGTAATGCGAGCTGTTAGTTCACATTTACTCTCAGCTGGTGATGGCAGCAAAACATTACCAAGAACTTCAAGGTGTCAAGGTTCAAGTGAATGAGATGGCTGGATTTTTTTCCCCTCACATTGCTTTTTGTTTTCTGTCTATAGCAGTAGTGGTAGTTAGCACACACAGACTTGAAGACTGTATTCTGCCCTGTAATTGAAGTGCACCATAAAGCTGCTCAAGTCATAAGAAATGAAGTTTGTCTTTTTTGTTTAATTTTATTTTTGCCCTTTGATATTACTATACAGTTCACACACATAGAGAGTGGGTAACTAAGTACAGAAGAAAATATATAGTTATTATTTATAGTGTAGTTATACTTTTATTACGAAAAATATGAATAAGATCACTTTAAATGTCTAATAATCTGCTCTATGTTTAAAATAAGTGAGATGTCATAAAAAGTAATAACAATAAATGTACAGCAGATTATTTTAAATGATACTAAACACTGCAGTCAATTACAATTATGTATAACAGATATAAATATAAATGTAAGTATATTTTGATATATTTGCAGTTCATCAATATGCATGTGAAAGTTTACTTTAAATGGTTGGCTAATTAGAAGTGACTCATAGAGGTCATTAAATGAGTGACAGAATATTTTAAATGACTAAGAAATAGTCAGAAATTATTCTAAATGTGCAATATGTAAATTACTACACATCCAAGCGGGCTGCATTAAATGACTAATCAATTAGGGTTACAAATAGATTATTATATAGGCAACAGATGACTTTTAACAAATAACAGTTCATTGTGAATTAGTATAGTACAGTTCTAGTATTGGGACCCACCCAGTTTGCGTTGTCAGTGGTTATTTTGCCCCTTAAAGTTACTGGATGTCATCAGATTGCTATGGTCTATGGGGTGGCTGTAGCTCAGGAGGTTGAGCAGGTCATCTGCTAATTGGAAGATTGCAGTTTGATCCCTGGCTGCTCCAGTCAAATATCCTTGGCGTTAGCCCGCATCCATCAGAGTATGAATGTGTGTGAATCTTAGATAGAAAGCACTTAAGCATACAAAAAGTGCTTGAGTGAATCAGAGGAGAAAAGTGCTATATAAGAACCAGTCTCTTTACTATTTACTGATAGTTGCTTCCTTTATGAATGGTCCTTAAGCTCTGCCAATGTGGAAATGCCAAAATTTGCCTAATGGTCACTTGGCTGCCTCCAAAAAAGAGAAAGTGAGTCACACCCAATAAACTGTTACAACAGCTATAAACATGTTTACAGACTTGTAGAAAAGACAGTTCTATCCTCAACATTTAATTTCCCCCTTAAAGTAACCGTATGGGGGTACGATTTATTAAATATCCATCTATTCAGATTCTGTTGAGGCCTAGCATTAGATGCGTGTGTTCACTTTATTTACAGGTGGCTGTGGCTTCATCTCTGCTCAAGTTGAAACACTGAACTGGACTACACTGTATTTGTGGCCCATCCCCCCCAAAATCTTAATTTTTGCTCAGTAAAATTATTTTTTTTGGTTTTTTTTATGTTAGTCTGTTGTCTGTGCTCAGTCAGTTGCTCAATAAGCTTGCATGACTTAGCTGATTACCACTTCGCCCTCATGTCTAAATATGGATATTCTGGCTCAAAACGCCATCACAGTGGCCAAACTGCCATCACTGAGGCTTTGCTCATGGTTTATATCAATCTATGTCTTCAGCAGTCAGAAAAATATTAAAAGAAATAATAAAAAAAATCATATTAGTCAGTTCTTAAGGTATCTTTATAAGGTTGAAACTAATACAGAAAATTTACAGTGGGTTTTGTTCTGTAATCTTTTTTCCTTCACAAAGCAAAATACAGGAGAAAATAATCACAATCCACATTAGACGAGTAGTGGGTTTTTGAGTGCAATGCGAGTCCAGAGCGAATGTAAATAACATGATGAGGTCACTGACGGCTGGATTTATGGAAAGTATATACAGATATACAACTGGAGACAAAACACTATTATGAACATTTGAAAAGAAGACAGGTGGACAGTAAAAATCACAAATCCTATCCACTGTGCTAAAAGTCCATTTTAAAGAAAAAACTCTGGTCTTTAACTCAATGCAAATGCTATACTGTCAAACATTTTCTGCACAGCTTCACCTCCATAAAGTAGATTAAGGCCACAATGTTTAAGTACACTTTTTTAATATTGCTTGGTCTTGTAATTTTCCAATAAAAACAGTTCATGCTTTGTGCAGAGAAAGTCCTTTAATAAATGTCCGGCAGCTGGCTATAGGCCCTGTTCCAGTATCCACCACAGAAGAGCCAGTCCTGGGAATTGGTGTGGGGATTTTGCCCCTGTTGAAACCACCTAAAAAACACATCACAGAGAAAGATCAGCATTCATAGATCCCAGCAGGGCGAGCCAAAACTGAATACAAACAAGAGAAAGTGAGAAAGAAATGTAAGGCATGCTTCATCTGAAAGTTATGGATAATTTTTTTATAGGAGTTGGCAATTGTGGTGGTTATCTTTGCCTAAAATTAACTGCACACAAGTAGGGTACAAATGATTCGAAGGGAAGACGGGGTGATTGAGTAATTGCATTCGGTGCCATTAAGGGGAGCTGCCATGCTGGTGGAAGGAAAAGCGGATTTATTAAATTTGTCTCTATCATATCTGGATAGAAAATACACACAGTGGTAGATAATTTTTACATTAGAGACTAAGATGTGTTAAGGTCACGTGATCACATCAAACATTTCAGATGCAAACAGCGAACAGCTCTAACCTCGGGCCAAGGGCAGGGCTTCTTGACATCAAAGCGAGGATGCAGCAGAAAAACAAGACAAGTGAAGATAAAATGGAGATACAGTTTGAGCTTTTTCAACACGCAAAGTGTGACACCATATAGATAAGAACTGTTAATTCATTCATACGCCATGAAAACTTCATATGAGGTAATAGAAAGGCAATGGTATTTTATCTGCACTAACAAAGGCTGATAGTTTAATATTGCCTGGAATTAGTCAGTCCTGCATGGTTTCATGTTTACTGCGTCAAAGTATAAAGAAAGAAGAACTCAGTCTCACCTCGTCTTCCACTCTTCATCCGCTTTGGAGCGGTTTTTCCGAGCAGCTCGCTGTTTTTCCTCGAGCCGCTTCTTCTCCTCGCTGGCGAGGTCTATTAAAATATTTGACATTTTTTGAGTAAGCAAATGAAAATTTCCCCCCCAGTTTCAGTTTAGGTTAAGAAACCACCAATCATTACCAATGTCACCGTTCTCCATGGCTCGTATGTCCGGTCTGAGCCTGCAGTCAGTCTGAGGGATGACTCCCTCCATCTCCTTATGCAACTCATTCAGCTGCATCGCAAAGCATGTGAAGTTGTACATCTGCAATTAAAGATTGCATTTGTACGTTAAAACATTGTACTTCTTTTAAGAGTACCCAATAAAGATCTAATGGTGCATTAATCAGCAGGACCTGGACAGAGTTAGCTGGTCTGGGTGCTATTTTCCACAGCAGCTGGCTGCCAGGAACCACCTCCACAGTGTCTGCAGGTGGTGAAGGAACCTCCTCCTGATCCTCAGCGCAACCCTGAACAGCACGACAAACACAAATAATGCTGAACAGACAGATGAGCTCCAGCCAAGATGCATCATTACAGAACGTGTTAAATATGAACACTAATGATCTCGTTCGCTTGCCATTTTTACCACTGGATGATATTACTCATGCAAACATCACAACAGCAAAGTGACGGGATTCCACAGTGTTCAGTAATTCATACCGCATTCCCGCCCTTCTTATCCTCTGCCCCTTTTTTGTTGTTTTTCTTGTGTGCTTCAAAGGCAGATGGGTCAACAACATAGAGGCACTCTGTCCACTTCCCATAGAGAGCACACAGCTTCTTTTTGCTGTCAAACACACACAGACTTCAGAGGAGTTGTTGTAATTTGGTGAATACGTACTCTAACCTTAACCTTAACCACACAAACACACACGAATGTCCCGAGATACAAACACTAGTAATGATTTCAGTTGTAATGATTTTTTTTTCCATTCTGTTTTTAGTGTCAACATAACAAAAGCTCAAAAAAAAAAAAAAAAAAAGAGAGAAAAAACCCACACAACACTTTTGCGAGTGGGAGACTTCTGGAAATGTAATGTTTTGAATGAAACCAAAAATCTAGTTTTTGGCCTGGACATCACATTGAGATACAAAAACGACAACAAGAAAAAACACAAGCTCTTCTCATCTTCTTGCTTGTTAGCATCTGTTATTGCTGCACATTATTTATCAGCATATAAATTTGGTCTGGTTTTTAACCGCCTCTCCCACACTCGAGTATTTTGACTTTTATTTTGTCAAAAAGGCAATTAACACTGCAATGAGTTATTAACCATATGAATTGTTAAGTGATTTTTTGCACAATGATTCAATTTTAAAATAGGTTGATACTACATTTTGTAGATCCTAATTTACAAATGAAGCACCTTTAAACAGCTGCTTATTCAGACATATCCACCCAAACATATGGGGAGGGGTGGATGAGGGAAAAATTGATAGTTTTAGGCAGATAAATAAGCTCTCTGACACTCACTGTTATTCCATGTAATATGGAATAAAACTAATGTTTCATAGTGTCCTATGGTATGTTTCAATGTGCGATGTAGATTCTGACTTAAAGGTTAAAGAGAAGGCATTTACTCCCACTCTCACATCACTATTTTATTCAACATTCAAGACTGAAATCAGTCATCTCTGCAAAGACGGCTGTTTATTTAAAAGACATCTCTGAACATCTTGCTCTACCTTTTATCCAGAATATATCCTTCAACTTTGTGTAGCTCTTTTCCAAAAAGGCCACATGGTTTGAAATTCAAGTAGCACCTTTCACCAGTTCTAAGTGAAAAGAGAAACAGGATGAGTCACACAAGACTTCCTCATTTGCTCTCTCTGTTTTCTTCAAGAGCAATACTTCCCCCAAATATTTTTATCAGTTGTATCACACTTTTTCTTTAGCCGTAATTTTAAACACATGATACTTAGATATTAGGTCAGTGCTACGTGTTCCTTTTCATGGCTGCATGTATTGTGTTATAATGGAAGCATGAATAAAAGGAACACGTTGTTAAGTAGTGTAGCTTAGCAGGCTAATAAAAGAAGTGTTTGAAGTGAAACACCATGGCTTCAGGCTACTTTTTTTTCTTTACTTGCCTTTATCTAAGAAAGAAAAACCTCTGTTACGAATTCCCATGAAAGCTAATGACAGCATTTTAAATCTTGTAACACAAACGTCAGACTGCTTTAAAAAATAAAACATAAAACACAGTTTTTTTGTTTGGTTGGCTAAGCATTGTTTCAATTTAACTTTACTGCATGTGCCAGTGATAACAATGGTTTCATTTAGTTTTTCATTAAATAATGTAATAAAGACCAAAGGCTGCTTCCTATTTAATTATCGCACATTAAAAACATGTTTAAAATGCAAATGCAGACAGAATAACACTGGGAATCGCATTTCACTTTATTTCTTTGCCCTATTTTAATTAAGACATTTTAATGCTTCAATAATTCTCAACAAGTACTTTATGTACAAGCATTTTACATGCTGATCCTCTTACCTGTGGTTGACCACCTCCACATTTCCATACTGTTCAATCCACAGCTGACCAACAATGATATTGTGAACACAACATGTGGGATTTGTCCATGTGTAGGCTTCATTGTGCCTGGAGGAAAAAAAACAAAACAGTTTGGCACAATGTGCACTTTCAAAATGGTAATAGAAAAGGCAATAGGCGAATTGGTGAAAGGATAAATGTTGATACAGGTAATATTTCCTTTTTAAAAACAGCTAGCAGCTCTTACTTGGGCAGCTCCAGTGTGATTGTGCCTTTCGGCTCAGCTTCCACACTCTTGCCCCAGAATTTGAGTTTGGGATAAATAGAGCCATGAAAAACAAAGTCCTGCTTCAAGCCCTCAGCGTGGAAGGCGCTGACCGGAGGGTGGTGGCTCACCTGCTCTGAGATGAGCCTGAAGCCCAGATCCTCCCTGAAATAACCAGGGACACAGCTATGATGAATGGAGGCATTTGAAGACAGCTGTGTATGTTTGGTAAGCTGCACAGCAGAATTTAAGAACTTGTTGCTAGATAAAATACACTCAGTGGCCACTTTATTAGGTACACCTGCTCAACCACTTGTTAGCACAAATATGTAATCAGTCAGTCACATGGCAGCAACTCTGTGCATTTAGGCGCACGTGACCTGCTGAACTTGAACATGGCATGATTGTGGGTGCCAGATGGGATTGTCTGACTGTGTCACAGAAACTGCTCATCTACTGGAATTTTTTTGGCCCAAAACAGAGAAAACATCCAGCTAGCGTTAGCTCTCTGAATGCACAACATGTCGAACATTGAAGCAGATGGGTTACAACAGCAAAAGACCACACCAGGTACCACTTCTGCCAACTAAGTTTAAAATTCCCACAGCCAAAATTGGACAATACATGAATGGAAAAATGTTGTTTGGTCTGATGAGTTTCCATCTCTGCTGTGACATTTGGATAGTAGGGTCAGAATTTCGTGTAAACAACACGAAAGAATGGATTCATCCTGCATTGTATCAACAATTCAGGCTGCTAGTGCTGGTGTAATGGTGTGGCAGATATTTTTTGGCACATTCTGAACAATGTTTAAACTCCACAGCCTACCTGAGTATTGTTGCTTACTAATTCCAGCTCTTTATGACCACAGTATACCCATTTTCTGCTTCCAGCAGAGTAACGACCCTATCACAAAGCTCAAATTATCGCTAACAGTCTTTCTGAACATGAATGATCTGAAGTCAAAATGGGATCTGATCTGCTATTAGCAGTATGAACCTAATATAGTATCCAGTGAGTGTATTTTGTTAATTATCATCACAATTAATATCCCACACTAGAGACTGGGTACTTCAAAATGTTTAATTGTTAAGATATTGCTCAGAATTTTTCATACAGTCAGTTTTGGACATAATCTGCACCAGCTCACTTACCTGACTAGTTCATAGGTTTCTCCCAGTAGAGGGTTGAATGGTTTACCTGTTCGCTCCCACTGGGAGGCCACAGCAGACACTGCAAACGCAGCCACACACTGCCACAGTAGATAAAAAATACACACCAAATCAGAGAAACTAAACTAGAAACAAAAATTTGTTAAGCTGTGCCTGTAGCAGAAAACCTATGAACTACCTTCATTCTCTCAATAGAATCTGAAGATGCGTTGGCCTGGTGAATGAGGTACGTGTGCTCCATGTACTCTGTGAGACGCTGCAGGAAGCTAAGCGGCTCGTTGAAAATCACTGGCATTGTAATCTTGGAGAGCTCCTGAAAGGGACATCAAGGAAAATTGAAGGACAAGGTTTCATTACAAAGAGGAAATAAGGTCTTTTGACATGGCAGTGCTCTGAGCTGCTGAGTGTCAAAAAGGATCAATGTTTGGTCGTCTGGTACATACAAGCATTTACGTTGCTCTGGACCAAAGTATCTACCACATTAAGGTGAGTATTTATTGCTGTATTTGCTGTAACCGCGCTGGTAATAAAAGAAAAAGCTTCAGAAAATACTTCAAATAGAAGAGTGACCTTGTGAGATGAAAGTCATCATGATTCATGAATACCCTGACACTTAACCCGAGACTTTCAGAATATGTGATTTTTTTGCTTGATCTCCCAAGTTGTGCTAGAGTAGGAGTAGGTTAGTTACACAGATGTCATAATTTTTATAAAAAAGGGTTTGGAATTATGTTTTTGGTTACTTGATAAATATAGAGTCATTCTCCATTAGCTCTTCTGGCCTCTATTTGGAATTTAAGTAGCTAAACGCTCAACTATTGTCAACACCAGATGTCTAGCTTTCTTCTTCTTCTCTTTAGTCCTGAGAAAATAGTGTACATTGTGGTTTTTTCCACAACTGCTTTCTGCGGTGCTTGGAAACTAAACCTAAGGGTTGGTTCAGAGCTGCAGATTTATAATACAGTCAATTTAAGTTTAGTGTGCACTAATGCAGTTTAGGCTAAAAAAAATGTATTTGTTTTTGCTAGTATCAGGACATAAATCAACTTACTGGCAAACTATTGGGAAAAGAGTCACCACAAATGTAACTAAGTGCTGTCTGCACCTGCACAAGGCTATTTTGCATGACAAGACGATAAATACCAAAGCAGTGGGTGGAATGACCCTCGTCATCATAATGGATGGGCAATAAAAACAACTCTAGAAAACCATTCTCACCATTCCAATGCAGTTCCTCAGGATACTCCAAATGCTGAAGTCATTTCTCGAAAACATTGGCGCCGGTAAGCTTGTCCTAAAATGACACGTCACAGACACACACACACACACACACACACACACACACACACACACACACACACACACACACACACACACACACACACACACACACACACACACACAAAATTACAGTTCTTCTAAAAAGTGTATGTGATGCATTCATTTTGTTCTAGTGCACTAAAAATATTCCACTGGAGTAAATGTGCCAGACATACAATACCTGCTGCAGGCATCACATCAAGTGAATATTGTCAACAATAGCCTAATGTATTATGTGACACACTGGAACAAAGCCCAGACAGACAGACAATACCAGCAGCAAAGGTGGTTAGCAAGAATCATCCATCAGCAGCACTTATGTCTTGTCTGTCTCAAACTGTCTAAAAAGGTGTGCAGGCTGGAGATTAGTTTAAAGTACAAAAATAAAACGTAAAAACCGAGGGGTTAGCGTAATGATGACATTTAAAAATCACCCAAATAACGTGAACCGCACTCCCCAGCTGCCCGAGGGATCAGCCAACAAGGGATCATACTGCAAACTGATTATTGCATTACACTGTGACCTTATCAATATTTAACAGCTCCAACAGAGAGCGGAGTCCTTTCTATACTACAACTCTTTCTTGTGCCTTTACCAGGCTGCCCATGACTCTAAATTATTCACACTGTGAAGTGGAAACACCTGAGGAAGTTAAAAAGATCACTGAAAAAAAAAAAGGACTGTTCGAGTGGGTTATTAAATATCTAAAACTGCATAGGTCTAACAACAATATAGATTTGATGAAAATAGGATTAGGGAAAAAAAAGAATTAGATTATAGTGGTAGTAGTAAAGCTTAAATGAGAGGGATACATTTAAGGAAAAAAAACCCTCAAATTTCTCAGAGAAAAACTTTTATACTTTTGTGAAGACACTTTTTAAATTGATTTATTTTTGCTTTTTATCAGAAAACCACATTGTTTTACTTAGCAACGTTGGATTAACGTGATCACACCCCTTACACCATTAACAATGTCACATAAACTCAAATGGGAGGAAGTGCAACCGTATCAAAAATGTTACCAAGAATATCTTTGCTTCTTTACTACTTGCTTTGTAGTTCCTAATGAACAAAAAATATCATCCTGGCCAAATTTTCGTTGCTTTTCAGTTACATCAACTAAATAATCTTTTAATCCAACCAAGTGGTGACATCGGTGGTACGATGAGGTTGATCCATCTTTGTAAAGTGAAGCAGTGAGGTTCAATGACTAAAATACTTTCACCGTGTTCTTGAAAATATTTGAATTTAAATTTTTAAAATAAATTTACGATGTTTAAATAAAATAAATTTAATTCATTTGACAGGAGTGATACATGTAAACACTATGACATTTAAATAAAAATGCAACTGACTGTTATACCTTAGGCTTTTAAAGATACAGCACTCTATTAGAAACATAAAGACAATCTATAAACTGAGACAGACAAAAACCATGCAAACAGTAATTATAACAAAAATGATAAAGACTGGACATAAAGACTGAAAACAAAAACAAACAAACAACCCCCCCCCCTCCCAAGACATATTGCAGGCATTAAAAACTGATTTCAGTGATTAAAAATTTGCTTTAGTTTAAACCATAGTGTTGTACAAATATAGAACTTTAAAGTCAGTGAATGTCGTTATATGTGATGGCAGCGATAGTTTAGAATTTGCTGATTTACACTAGCTTGTCTACATCTGAGAGACAGACGCCGTCTCTAGTTTAAAGATTAGGCTTAAAGCTTTCTTTGTTAATAAAGCATATAGATACGGCTGGATCAAATGACCCTGAACCCTCTCTTAGTTATGCTGCAGTAGGCTTAAACTGCAGAGTCTTCATATGATGTACTAAGTGTTTCTTCTTTACTCCTTTCTTTTCACTCTGTGAGTGTTTATACACCTGTACTGCAATTAATCATTAGTAATCATTAAACTCTGGCCCTCTCTCCCATAGTGTTGTTTCTCTTCCCTCACCTCTAACTGGTCCCAGGTGGCTGCCCCGCCCTCTTTCTGCTGGAGATTTTTTCCTGTTTAAAGGGAGATTTTCCTTCCTACTTTCGCCAAGTACATGCTTATTGTGGGTCATGTGAATGTTAGGGTTTCTTTCTAATATTGGAGGGTCTTTACATTATAATCTAAATTGTTTTGAGGTGAACGTGGTTGTGAACTGGTACTACTAAATAAAATAAAACTGATTTTAATTGTAGTGGCACATTTTTAAAGTTTTATTTTATGTGGGTAAGGCCCTTCACACATTTAAAAACAGATTTTATGAACAAGAAATGTATCAAATTCTCAGAGCTGAATAAATTATATCTTCTGAAATGGATAATGGTTTATTTTGGCTTGCAGTCCTCTATTTTTCAAAGTCTTATTTTGGCTACCTCCACCCAAACATACAATATGAAAAATATGCAATTTCCCAAAGTCTGACTGGGATTCTAATTTGGAATCCTAGACAACACCAAGCTATACGAAATTATTATACTTACATAAATTACTTTATGTATTCACTTATCTATTGCCTTATTTAGTCCCTTCTCATCAGTACTGACTGATTTTCAATAAGATACAAGTAAATATTTTACTTTAAATTATATTTAATATTTTGCAAACTAAAAACAGATCACTGAAAAACTCTTCAGCCTGCTGTGTAGTCCGTGATGATACACAAACATTTGCATCATCGGCATAGAAATGACACTTTATACAGTAGGTATCTGATAATGGGTAATATATGAATAATATATCTGCAAGAGATTGTTGGTCTTAGAACAGAACCATGCAGGCATCCACAAAGTTCCATTTCATAAGAATGGGCACTGGAAAAGGTTTTATTCTGGAGTGGAACATCCGTTTGACAGTAGAGTGGACATTCCAGAATGCTCATGATGTGCAATTTCAACTTCCTCTAAGTTTTTCCAAGCATGCCCCAAAACTAGCTTAAAGCTTACTGGGAAGAAATAATCTCTTTAAGATTATGTTAAAGAGACTCAGAATTCATAGTATGAGGATCTTCAAGTAAGAAAAATACCAGTCCTACTACTTTATCCTTACTTTCTGTTCAATTACAGGTAGGCACTTGAATTTCTTGGTCAAAACACAGATTTTTTTAAATGAGCTGTTAAATCAATTTTCATAAACTTCCAAGATCTCAAGAAGAATTAGGTTCTCTTAACTTAAAAATAAGTGTTGCTTTAAAATAAAATAAAAATTCTCCAATTCCTGACAGACTGAACATATGTTAGTGGTTTCCCTCGGGTATGTTTTTATTAGATTAGCATCAGCTCTTTAGTCTTTAAATTACACAGCTGACTAAATATTCCCGTGACCCTGAACTGGATAAGTGTTTAAGAAAGTGGAAGGAGAGGTTAATAAAATACTTTGATGTGTTAGCTAATGGAGTCTCTGATAACTCACAATTTGCAGTCAGTTCTTCTACTAAATGGTCAAATTAGGCATTAAGTGCATTTGTAATCTATCATACAATCAGAACCTCAGAATCAAATTTTTTTTCTGAGAATATGACCCATTGCCTAGGCCACCATAAATTTTTTATTTTTTTAACCTAATATGCCGTTACACATGTCTGACACTAATAACAAATTTGAATTAAAGAATTAAAAATTCAACAATATTAGGCTGCTATGTTGTATGAAAGGGCAGTGACTTTGATGAGCTTGTTCATCTTTGGATGTGAGATTAAAAGAACCAGAGGTCAACAGTCCATTTAAGAAACTGTGATGGCGTATTGCAGAGCTGACCTATGCTTTGTTATCCCATTGGGTTGAGTCTCAGCCTTGTCACCATGGTGATCCTGCTCCAGCGTGCTGGCGGGGCTGCTGCAAGTGCTGCTTAACATGACAGAGCCTTCGTCTTCGTCTTCCTCACAGGATTGGCTGGCTACCGTCTCAAAGCCGCTCAGGGAAAGCTCAGATTCTGAGTCTGGTGGAGACAAACACATGTAGATGAGTCAGTGCAGGATTACAGTTCAACTGAATGTCCTCTGAGTATCTAGAAAAAAGTATTGCTATTAGATAGTTTGTCAATTAGAAGGCACAGAAAATTGTGTATTATCTCAAAATTAAGAAATACTTTTTGTTTATCAAATGTTAAAAGGACAGTATAGTTTCCTTCCCATTACTGTAAGCTGACCGATCGATGCAAAACAAAAAAAACATTTATGGGCATTATGAATGTGCCTGTACATTTGAGAACAGTGTTTCCGTGAGTTTGATCACAAAACACAAAAGACAAATTTAATTGATAAAATTTATAATGTTTTCCGAAACTAAATTTACAAGCTCAGCGTCCAAAATTTGGAAAAAAAAGAAAGATGTACTACGAGTTGGAAGCATTAATTTTTGCAACAGATACACAGCACAAAAAATATGAATGACTTTCGGTTGAATGCATGAAATAGAAATTTAAAAAGCTGGTCAAGGACCAAATCTGATTTCACAAAACAGCTTTGTGTGATTGAGAAGTCATTCACTTCCTTGTGTTAAACTTGACTCAGTAATTGAAGTAATGAAAACTTGAGCATCAAGTGAAATATATAAGAATGCTGGAAATTATATAAAAAAAGTGACTTTCACAACCTACGAAAAGGAAAGCTATCAACTTACAAAAGAACAGATAAATAAAAGTCATATTTCACTGAGTTAGACTGAGCACTAACAAGCGCTCTATCTTATAATTTAGATGCAGTTTGGAAAATTAGAATTGCAAAACGCATCATTAGCAGCTTAAATTTGCTGTGAATGATATAAAGCACTGACAGCTGACATGACATCATCACATGGGGGCTGCAGATTTGTCAGCTGCATATCTATGATATGCATCTCCCTATCCATCACATCCCAAAAGTGCTCTATTGGATTGAGATCTAGTGGCTGTGAAGGCCATTTGGGCTCATTAACGTCACCGTCATGTTCAAGAGATCATGTGAATGGTTTCTGACATGTTGCATCAGCCTGCTAGAAGCAGCCACCAGAAAATGGGTATGCTGGTCAGAAAGGGTGGACATGGTCAGTAACAATGCTCAGCATAAGCTATAGTATTTAAGCAATGTTCAAATGGTGCTAAGGAGCCAAAAGTGTGCCAAGCCCGAACTGCCATAACCCATCTTCTACAAGGTTCACAGTATTTTGCATTTAGAGACATTCTTCTGCGTATCTTGGTTGTAACAATTCATTCTTTGAGTTACTGTCGCCTTCCAATCAGCTCAAAGCAGTCTCCTCTGAAATCTAGTACCAACAAGGCATTTTCACTACCACATTTTCTCTTTTTCTGACCACTCTTTCTAAATCCTAGATATAGTTGTGTAGTAAAATCCCAGTATATCAGCCGTTTCTGAAATACTCAGATCAGCAGATTCAAAGTCACTTAAATCATCTTTCTTCCCCGTTCTGATGCTCGGTTGGAGCAGGTCATCTCAACCATGTCTACACACCTAAATGCATTGAATTGCTTCCATGTGATTGACTGATTAGATATTTATTTAGGCAGCGACATTACTTGTTTATTCGTGGCTGCCCGATCAAGTGTGCGATACAAAGAAGTTAGTTACTTCCTGATGAAGTATATAAAATCAAATCAGATCTGTGACTCGGATATTTGTTTCCCAGTTTTGCATTCAAAATAAAAAGAGGAAAAGGAAAAACACTGCATTATTTGATTTTTCTCTGTGCTGCATTCATCATTTTCTGATTTTTTATTCTCAGTTGAAAAGAACAAATTATACACTGATTACTCAACAACCACTGTTAAGGGAGTAACCAAAAAACAAAGTGTAATTCTGTCACTTTTGTGTTATTAGTATACAAAACATACAGTTATTCATTTTTTTTCTTGTTTGGATGCTTTCTTTTTTTTAACTAATTTTATGCTAACACTCTGATTGTGCTACAAAAAAAACCCCCCTAAAGCATTATTCACAAAAAACATTCAGTCATGCTCCACAACAATCAGTGCAAATGTCCCATGCAGCTCTGTTATTATTTCATTTTCTTCAGCCATGACTCCCTTTTATCTATGAAAGCTGGTTAGATAACTCATCAGGAAAATCAAACAAATGAAATTCAAAAAAAAAGTTTGAACAAATCAAAAACAAGCGAAAACACCAGCAAGTCCGACATTTCCTCTTTTGTAGATTTTTTTTTTTTTTAAATCTTAGCAAGCATTACTGGGATATATTTTTAATGTTTGTAGAACATGCAGGACTTTTTCACAGCATATTCATTTTCAACAGAACCACTTGGGGCTCGAGGAGCGGCAAACATACCGAAAGCATTCATGACAGGAAAAAGTACTCCAGTGTCCTATAGGTGGATGAAAGAGCATTGAGTGTGAGTAGGAGCTTGCCACAAAGTCTCCTGCGTGTTTAATAACCTGTCAACTCACCAGAAACGGCGTCGTGGAACTCATCCTCGCTGAGGGCACTCCGTGGTGAAGATCCCTTGACGACGGATTGCTCAAGTTCGTGGTGCTCTGTGGCGAGAGTCTGCAGTGCCTCAGAGAGGATCTTATTCTTCTCCACCTCCTGCTCCAATTTCAGACTGCGCACCTGAGCTCACCACACACAAACACACACAGACAAAAGGAAACACGCTAATCACTCTCAGAAACAGAAACCATCATGAATTCTATCCTCTGCACTTGATAACCGTGAGCAGAAGATGGGCAAGCGTTCTCCAGGCTACCAAAATTTTATTCAAAGTCTCATTAAAAACAGAGGACAAATGTGCATGACTATGAGACAGGCTTTGATGGCAGCAGGTCTGCAAGTAAACAGCATGTTGACTGACTGATCCCCCCTCTGTTCTGTCCTCTCATTATCAGACCCATGGCGAGAGAGACAGAGATGGAGCTGAGAGGGTTGAGCCATGTTTATCTGTAATGGAGGCCAGCAGCCTTGATGCTGCCGTCTCAAATAGCCTGCCGGAGAACACGAGTCCCGTAGAAGAGAGGGAATCAAATGACGGATAATGGACTCCGATATAAACCATTAGCTAAACCTTTCTTTTACACAAAACATTAGTGCTGATAATATGAAGGTGTGCTCACCTTTACTTCACCGTTTCCACGGACAGGCTGACATTGTGCAAATGCAAACTTAAAGTCCACTGACGAGGCAGGGGTTTACTTTGGATTGTCAAAGTAACAGAAGAGGGAGAACTATAAATGATCATCCACAAGACAAGAGAAAGCTAAATGAAGTGGAGTGGAAGTGCTGTATGATGACAGAGCGCAGATCACTTGACATCTCTGCACAATTCTGAACTTAGAGAGGAAATTCCTCCTGCTGACCCCTCCACAGGTGGTGTTTAAATACAAAGCAGGGCTGCAGGGCCTGGAAGTGAATCAGTATATTTCCTTTGCAGGGGGAGTAAGCACAGGCCCAACTTCTTCATTCAGCCCGCGAACCATCATTTACAGACGGAGCTATACTGTATAGTTTGAATTATTCCTATTGAGACTAGGCCTATTCATGGCGAGTTCTGAGATTCTGTGAGTCTTTTATCATGTGCTCTGCCTGTGCAGATTGCAGTTCAAAAGGCTGTGCAGCTGAGCGATCGAGGCCCAGCCCACATGTAAAGACTGAATGCACTGGACTGGCTGTTAAACTGAGAACATTCAAACTGTTCCTGGCAGCCCCAGCTTCATCAGCTGCTGTCTTCTTCTTAAAGATCCCCACAGAAATTATTGAAGTTTTGTTACTGAGCATTTGTGAAGAGATGGGGTCTGTATAAAAAGAAAAAAAAAGCACATACACATTGTGACTGAAGAGAGGTTTTTTTTCTCCACCATCTAATGATTATATTCAGGGTTTGGTTTTGTCTGGTCTTTTCATGTGCTGCAGAAAATGAGCAGCAGTCGGAATGTCATGCATAAAAGGGTTGAATCTATGCACTGATGTGAAGGTAAACATGCCTTGATTTACATAGCCAGCATCTCAAGTGTACATTTATCACAGCAGTGCATCAAAAGCAGCAGCACTACCAGACATCATTTTTCACAATCAAAAGAGGGACTAATTCTTATTCTGGTGGAACATTCAAACACAAATCTGATTCAGAAAGTGCTGCAAATTCAAACCGCGACAGGCAATAACGCAAGATGCAACTTAACACTCTCACTCTTACAGATTCAGTGCTTTACTGCACAAAAAAATGAAAAAAGATGGCACTTTCACATTATGATAGTAATCAGAAATGCAGTCGTTGACATGTTGTAAATTATATGAATCATCAATGAATAGTGGTTTTTCTTCTGCATCAAAAACCAGATTAAATCTGAATTATCTATAAACACATCGGCCCCGTCTCTGATCTATCCACATATATCTGTGTTTACATCGTTCATATTTCTCACATATGCAGCGCTGCCAGTTATAAAATCACAGCCAAAACCCTCTTGCTTCCACTGAAGAACTTGCACACATACCCACACAGATTACAGAGTTCCACTGTTAAATAAACACTGAGAATTATTAGTATTTGTATTAAAGATATGTACTGCAAATGACTGTGCCGCACTGTTTATACTGTGTTAACTGGCTGCTGATTTATGTAATAAAAGTTTGAGCCATGCACACAGCATGGATTTAGGGATGGCAATATGAGGCTGGCAATCCATTTCTTTTACCCAGAATATTATAACAGTGTCATTGCAATCCATTCATGATGACTTCTACTCACTTTGGTGACTCCTTTGACTTTTGTCCTTCTCATATGGCCATTATCAGCCCCTTAAATATTTGGTTCAAGACCAAATATGTTTAAAACCATTTCTTCTAGTTTAATCGTGCATAGAAAATGAGACATTCTAGTCCTGGTTTTTTTTTTAACCACACACAATTTTACATTTGATTGACAATATCAGTTTCACTGAACTAAAATATTGTGTGGCAGTATATCCCCTTACTGAGAAATTATCAGTCTACTGCTTTGGCTTATGTTTGACCCTGAATACAACCGGGCTTTACGCCAGTGTAATAACTTGGCTGAACACACTGCTCATCTTTGTGCTCCTAATCCAATTTTACAACCTGATGCCTTCAGTTTAGTTTCAACTGAATTACTCTATGCTTGAAGTCTGCAATTCATTCATAACTTTTCACAACTCAAAAAAAATATCCACATCAGCTGGCGAAGCCTCGTGCACTAAAGAGCAGATTATGAATTGTGTTACTTATTTTACAAACCCATTTTAATCTGAGAAAGATGAGAAGTTGCATAAATGTAACACAAAATGGAATTCAATTACTTTCAAATATATAAAGAATGTATTTAAATGGATATAGTGCAAAAAACAAAACAAAAACCCACCACATCTGATGTTGGAACAGAGGAAATCAAAAACATTTCCTTTGCAATACTACACAATAAAACCCCTAGCATGAGTTTATTGCTTTGTCAAATCACCTCTTGTTTTAACAAAACTGAGGAGAACAACTGCCGCAGTTTTCAAAGCTGAACGTTTTTGCAGGCAGGCATGTTTAGGCTTGTTAAGTTTTTGAAGCTATGCTGGAACAGTATGCGGCTTGGCATTGCTTTGATTAAATAAGCAAGGTCTTCTCATTAGCAAAACCCTCATCTGGGTGGCAGAATAAAAGAAGCTGCTCTAGAGCCTGCATTTAAAATATTTTAATATGACAGTGTGTCTGACTAGTTGCTGGGAGACTTTGCTCCGCTTAAATCTGTGTTTTTAGGAGAAACAGCATTTCTTAGACAAATAAATGGGTTATCCTGTCTATCAAAATTACAGATGGGTAGAATTGATAGCATTTAGTGCCCAGCTTCAACAAAGCAACAACCAAGGGATTGGTATGTCTTCCTGGGATCAAGAATTTTAAAAACGTTTTCAAGTCCTTTAATAATGTGACAATAAATAAATAAATCACACCTTTAACTTTTATCAACCACATAAGGAAGGAACTTTGCTCATTTAAAGATCTTGTGTTTTCTTTGATATCGCAGTCTGTGGTGTCACCGTGTCAAGATCTAAAGAGATCTCTAAGGCCTTCAGAGAAGATTTTCCGTGCCTGCAAGACTCCAAATGTTCTCCAAATAATCTGAAATAAATCACTGACAGCTGCAATATATTTCAATATAAGGACTGCCTTCAAAATAGATAAAACATAAATGAAGTTGTTTGAGCACAGCTAGGGGAGATACCAACTGTGCAGCATAACGATAGAAAAATTATGATTTGAGGTTGCTCCAATGCCACAGGGGTTTGGATGCTTGCAGTCATTGATTTAACTATGAAATCTTCATGCCACAATAGAAGTTTAACTCAAAGACAACCTTTCAACAGGATATTAATTTCAAGCACACGGTCAATTACAGCAAAGAATAACTTAAAGAGCACAACTGGAGGTTTTTTGGAGGATTTACTTAAAACCCAAATTTAAACTCAATTGAATTTAGAGAGTGGTCAAGAATTCCAGAAAACTAAGAGACTGGCCAATTATGAAGTGGGGCAAGACTAGCATCTGAGGCTAAGAGTGCCATATATATACATATATATATATATATATACATATATATATATACATATACATATATATATATACATATATATATATACATATATATATATACATATATATATACATATATATATATATATATATACATATATATATACATATATATATACATATATATATACATATATACATATATATATATATATACATATATATATATATATATATATATATATATATATATATACATACATACATATATATATATATATATATATATATATATATATATATATATATATATATATATATATATACATACATACATATATATATATATATATATATATATATATATATATATATATATATATACATACATACATACATACATACATACATACATACATACATACATACATACATACATACATACATATACATATATACATATATATATATATATATATATATATATATATATATATATATATATATATACATATATATATATATATACATATATACACACACTGTACACATGGATATATATTTATTTGTTCTATAAATTATTTTAAAAAGCTACTAGGTTTTCCTTGTAATTGTGTTCAGGTAGAGCACAATAAAAGTGATCATCAGCTCACACTGATCTTATTACATCTTAGTAGAGGGTGACATTTCGAGCACACCCACTCTTCAGATAATGAAACACAAGGCAGTCTCTATCTTATCACCTGCGATTGGCGACATAACAACACCCCATAATATCCAATCAGAACCACATGTTACTTAGGTCAAACAATTTATAAATAAATTCAGAATCCACTTCAAGATTTTGACTTTGACATTCAGGGCTCTGCATGGACAAGCAACAACCTATATCAGAGATCTTTTACATCCTTACATCCCCAGCAGGTCCCTGAGGTCATGTGATCAGGGCTTGCTGGTCGTCCAGCATATGAGGCTGAAAACGAAAGGCGATAGAGCGTTTGTACCTGTGGCCCCCAGACTCTGGAACTCCCTTCCTTTGAGCCTGAGAGCTGTTGACTCAGTGGTTTCACTTAAAACACAGCTAAAAACTCATCTTTTAAAACTTGCTTTTGGTTGATTTCTGTTTTTATGTTTTAGCTTTTCTGTGAAGCACTTTGTGGTTTTTATCTTGCAAGGTGCTATACAAATAAAATTAATTTTACTTACTTACTTATAAATACGTTTTTTTAAAGTAATATATTTTGCTCTGCAAAAAGTCTGAAACGTTAGTGCCTAGAAAGACAAAAATAGAAACTCATAAAAAAAATCTAGATACCAAGTAACAAACACAAAGAAAAACACCCATAATGTCTACAGCAATATCTAACAACAAAATACTTAATACAATAAGTCAGGCAGATATCAAACCTACTCGCCTAATAAACACCAGTGTTTCACACATACACATATCAAGAGAAACCCCCAATAAAGGGTCTTGCACTTCAATCAGGCAACTCCACTGTTATCGAGTATTAGAAAACTCTTATTGTGCATTATTAAATGCAATAAATGTGATGAATGTTAAATGACTCACAGCTTTAAGGCACAGCATCACATGAATCCATGGAAAATGCACAGAAAGCCCCAAATTATCTGAGATAAGACTACAAAGAATCATAAAAAAAGGATAAATTCATTTCTTCATTGACATCTTTTTTATAGCCAAAGATTCAAGAGTATATATTTAAAAAATTTCATGTTGTAAGAGGAGAGTGCTAATGTGCTCTCCTCTTCTTGGGAGTTGTACATGCTCAGTGCCAGCGTACGGCAGGTACATTCATCTGCTTGAAGTGGGTACCAGCTGGACTTTTCTGATCATGACTTTTGATAGCACATCTATTTTCAGAAATTCTATTTTTTAAGGGGTCTAGAAGTTTGCCAATGTATCCCAGCCCATGTCAACATTTAAAGATCACATTGCTGGTTTCACATGAAAATATCACTTTAATGAAAAAAGTTTTTTTCTTGTCGTTTTTTTCTGTTCTTGTTCGTAGAGGATCAAATATTCATTAATTTGTTGATGTGTAAACAAACCGTCCCCACCTGACAGTGTTTTTTCGTAATTGTTCTGAGCCCTTGCAGCAACAAAATTCAAATGTGCTGCCTGAGAGCCTGATGATCACAGCCGTTTCGAATCTGCTTTCAGCCTTGTCCCCGGTGTACAGAGATTTTCAATTTTTCTCTGAATCTTTCAAAATATTATGAAGCACAGAGGCTGAAAACCCCAAATCTTTGTAGGGTCGATACCAGTATAAAAACAAGTTTTACATCATCAGGAAGGCATATGTAAAAATGCGTAAAAATTTGTTCCAAACACTCTGTTCCTTTTTTTTCTTTGCTCTATATAATTTAAAGAAAGTGTATATCGCCAATACTGCCAATTCAACCGCATAACCCCTAATTTGGAGCAGAGGACATCCATCCAACTGCTGTTCAAATCTTTTGTTTGTGAGGAACAGCCAATGAGAAGAAAGTTAGCATAACGAAAAGCTGTTTATAAAGATAGAACAGCCGTTTAAAACAGCTTTTGAACTGTCAGTCATGCAAAGCTACTTTAATGTGGTTCAAGAGTAATAAAAAATATGCATACATAAATGAGCTTTATAGGTCAACGCGTTGAACTAGTGGCCTGGACTTTTGCAGAATGGCGAGTCCCTCCCCACTTTTATTGCTGAAAGACTCATCCTTGCTGTAAAGCTTTTCTTTTATACCAGTTATGCACTGACCTTTTGCCATTTAACCTAATTATCTGTGAGAAGTTCTTTCAGGTGTTTTCTTTTTTGTTGTTGTGTTTTTTTTAAATACAACTTTTCCAGTGTTTCATACCCCCCCCCCCAAAATCACCTTGAAATGTGTTGCTAGAAGTTCATAAATTAGCATATTTCATAAAAACAAAACAAAAAAGAAAGAAAACCCTTCTCCTATTCAACATGTGTTATGCTTTCATTGTCTTTACGATATTTTGAATCAATTGCAGGTTTTAAATGATTATTGCATTCTCTTGTTGCAATTTACACACCGTTCCAGCTATTTTGAAAACGGGATTGTAGATTGTTGCAAAATTGATGCCAAAGGTCAGAGGTTGCTATAAGCGGTATAATCTACCTGTTTTCATGAGGGGGTGTAATCTAGCCCCCGAATCCTTCCATTTTAATCAAATCCATTGAATCAAAAAACAAAGAACAAAAAACAACCCACGTGTAAGCATATAATCACTTCAGTCCACTGAGCTGCTTTTGTTAGAGTGAATTTTTCCAGCATCTTTTTGTGTAGGATGATTTCTTTTTACATCCCAGAGATATATATCCTCTTACTGAGCCCCAACAGTCTCAATATAACACTTACAGATATCAAGTTATTTAAAATGTCACTGTAATCTCATTTACCTCCCTTCTATGATCCAAGTAAACTTAGATAATAACCGTCTTCAGTTAATGGTGACTAAAATGCTGATAATCAGCTGAAAAACATAGTCACAGTCACTAGGCTCTCAAATAAAAGTTGAAATTTGTCTTTGGAAGGTAACACTCACCCCTTCCTGTCTGGAGAAGAGGCTGAGACAGATGTTGAGATTGGAAGTGGTTTCGCTGGATAATTCACATATTTCTTGCATCTTTTGCAGTATTGTTGATGGAAATTCTGAGGGGATAAAACACATAAAGTAATGAATGCAATGGAAGAGTCACAACTTTGAGCTATTAAAGTTTGTTTGTTTTTTTAAACGCTCTTAGAACATGTATAAAGAGCAAGCACGCTGCAGAAACCTCTAATGACAGTGCCAGATGGCGGCGTCTTAATTAACAGTCTTTCAGACATTACTGTGCATTTAAATCTGTTTGAAGACTCTTGTAATTTTTAATCAAAAGGTTTTCATTTCACCTCCTGAGTAAGTGTGATGTTTCTCCACGTCTACATACTGTATATTACATAACAAAGAAAAGTGAAATAAAAGGCTTTACTTTCTGACAGCTCTTCATTCTTCAGCATGGACAGGAGCGCTGCGACCTGCTGCTCCAGATTTTTCTGGCTGACATCTGCAACCTGGTGATTTAGAGAGATGGGAGAAGACTGCAGATCAACAAAAAGTAGCACGGGGTGGGAGGACTAGTTCACAGAAAACACTATGGGTCGTTAAGCCAACATGCTAATTAGGCTCGCTTTCTGTTTGCAGCCACCTGTAGTGAGCTTGTTAGCTCTCCAAGTGACATCACTTCTTCGTATTCCTCCTCTTCGCTCCCTTGCTCCTGGGAGCAGTAGTATGTGCTGTAAGCTGCGTGCTCCTCCAATGCATCAACCCATGCCTTAAAGAAAGACAAAAAAAAAGAAAAATCAAAAAGGTTACTTAGTTATTTGACTGATCTTGACCTTTATGTGTTTTTGACATACTATAGGAAACATATTTATTATTATTATTATTTCTTTTTAGAGGAGCATCAGGAGAGAAGATCAAAACAAGCTAGCAAGGCTCTCTCTGTAAAGGTCATAAAATATAAAATCTGCCTCTAAAATTTACTAGCTGACAAATTTTACTGTGATTTGTTATATATATTTTAAAAAAAAACAACTTTTACTTATTTCCAGCTAATGACTGTTTTCCTAAATTGCCAAAATTTTCTTTTATAACACAGCTTGCATTTCAAATTTTAATAGTATATTTTACATAATGGCTGGGACTTTTATTTACATTCCTTATCAGCCACCTACGCTGATATATAATTCATAGCAATGCAAGAGACAAAGTAGACAACTATTTCTCATCTAGAGTGACAACGTCTTAGCATCTGAACAGCTCGCATAACAACTACAAAGTCAAGAAATAATCTTGTGAATAACTCAATGTAATGATGCAAATTCTCCCACCTGGGTTGTTATAATGACTAAACAAACAAAGAGTTAATTAATGAGCTTGGGGTGCATTTGAGATTTTACACTTTTGCATAAAGCCCGAGAAAAGCTAAAAATTACATTTTACTTCAAGATTTCAAAACTTATGATTAGAGAACTGTTAATAAATTTCAGCTTGTTTAAATGCACTTAAAGTTCCTCTCTTTCACAGTAAAGAGAAGAACTGTATTCATCTATTTTCATTGTGAGCACCAATGGATTCCACACATGTGGAACATTTACAATGTAAGGAAAGGTAGTAAGTTAGGTAATTAGTAAAGATTGCAACTTAGCGTTTTCCCCTTTTCAGAGCTATTGCAAAAACTTTGCAAAAAATGAAGGTCAGGAGATAACAGGAATTTTTAAAAAGTGTTTGAAATGACAACCTGAGGAGAAACCAAACTTACTTTTCTTGTTCCCTCTGGGTCATTTTTAGGTGATACTTTAAAGTGGTGCACACTGTCATCAAAGCACTTGAGAGTGAAAAAGCAGTTATCTTTGGCTCTTATCTGGAAATGAGAAACATCAGAAACTTTCATTTGTGGAAAAGCAGAAGCTACACGAAGACAAATTCAACACAGGGGTCAAAAAAAAAAAAGGGAACGCAATGTTGAATGTTGGCTTACCAAACAGTGAGCGTTTGTGAGGGACTTACAGCCTTGCCTTCTTTCACCGGCAGCTGCTTCTGACCTTCACAGAAGAAAGAAAAACAGATTGAGACCTTTTCCATTTCACTTGGAATCTCAACAGTTGATAGATGATAGAAGGAAAGGTATACGGGAAAAAATTCTCCTCTTCTTTTCTTTTTTGTCTCTCATCTATATCAGTGGTCCCCAACCTTTTTTGCACCACGGACCGGTTTATGTCCGACAATATTTTCACGAACCGGCCTTTAAGGTGTCGCGGATAAATACAACAAAATAAAACCAGTACCAGTACCCAAAAAAAAAAGAAGATTTATTCATAACACATGGGAAAAGACCGAGGGAAACCGAGTTAATGATAAAAAAGACAAAAAAAATAATGTTAAAAACCACTAAAAACCCTGAAAATGATGAATTTTACACCCGAGCCTCAACTCTCGCGGCCCGGTACCAAACGACTCATGGGCCGGTTTGTGGCCTGGGGGTTGAGGACCGCTGATCTATAGCACCTTTCTTATCAAAACTGTGCAGCACTTCCATTTATCTCTAGCTAAGACCTTTTCACATGTCTGATTCAAGGAGCACAGAGAAAAATGAGGATGCACCTACTGTTTTGAGTACCAGGATATAACACCATCTTGAAGGACGACCCAGTAAGAGCGCCATCCAAAAAATCTGGAGCTCTGCAGGAAGCCACACAAGGGAAGAATCAGCAGTCTAATTTTTCAATTAAATATTTTTTAGCCTTTTCTGATTTCACTAGTGGCTGAAAGAGACGGCACATTTATTACAATAGATTTCAGCAAAGTGGACCTATTATTCTCATCTCCAGCTTGATATTTTCATTGCTGCGAACCACTAAATTACACGATTCACATTTAAATGATCCTTATTTATCTTATCTTGGACCTTGGCTCCTTAGTTCATCCACTAAGTGAAACAGATTTCTTTGCCCTCGCAATGTTAACAACAAGTCTGAACAGCAGTGTGTGTGTGGGGATCCTACAATCACACATTTGCACATGTAAAGCCACAAAACAGCATTTTGTTGAAGCTCTTTTAGCGTTGGTAATGGCACACATTCACCATGCAACATCACAACAATCTGGGGATCTTGGATTGGTGATGGAAGTTTCGGACCGTTGCCTAATGTCTTCACCAGCACATCCCAAAGGTTCCATTTCAAGCTCAGGATTCCGTGTTGGTCAATCCATGTGTGAAAATGATTGATTTCACTGTAAGGCACTCAAACTGATCCATGATGACGATCATTCAATATTTTGTTTTGACCGCATTTCTTCTTCTGGGTTTTAATAATGCGATACGCAGTTCTTTGTAGTTTTAAAACATTTTCTTTGTGTGATGCAGGCCAATAATTTAACCTTTTTTTCGCATGAATGCAGGATATAGTTGTTTAAGAAATGAGATGCTATTCTGTGAATCAGTTTGGGTTAAGCAGCATTTTACCAGGTGAAACATGTTAATCACTACAGTAATTGTGCAGTGGAAGTTTCTTAGCCGTTTGCTTAGGCAGTTTTTATTTATTTATTTAGTCTGGGTATTGTATATTGACTATAACTTAAAAGGAAAATGAGCAATAAATAAGTTCAATGTAAGTTTAATAAACTTAAACACAGGATTCTTCCAGATAATATAAAAACCCTGTAAGGTTGAGTTTTAAATATTTCAGTTTCAGTTTCACAGAATTTATGTTTTGACTTTGTTTCTCAGAAACAGAAGCCAGTCAGAGGTGTGGAATGCAAACTGTGTTTTTCTCCAGTACAATAATGTTTGGCTCACACTGATCACTGATGATTTGATGCTTGTGTCTGTCTTGCTTAACTCAAAAGCAGGCATCACTGCCACCCCAGAGGCGGCTTACAGGTAAGACTCTTTAGCAATTCCCTCATTGATTCTTTATCGGTTTTTCAGTGTAGAAATGCTCTACACATTTTCTGTGTTATCATCTCTGTGTCTGCCGGACTTGCATAATTGTCAGGTGCACAAAATTACACTGCCATGAGCCTGACGTCAATCTTTCACAATGCACAACTGCCAGGAAACATTCCAGCAATGATAAAAGGGAGTGATAAGAATGCAGGAAAATTCTGCAAAATTCAGCCTGTTCTTGATTTCCTTCCCTACCACTATGACATAACCTAAAAAATGATTAACACTTAGATTATTCTTTAGTTGTCAGCTGACAATCGCAATCTCTGTAAAGCCTGCTGTATCTGCTCGTGTGATCTTTGTCTGCGTTCACTGTCATGACATTTGATGAAGCAGCGAGCTGACTGTGTAGTTACACACCGCACCTCTGGAGTTTTGGATCTTTAAATGCTCATTTCAATTTAATGACAAAAAACCAGATTTCTGGACTACATGTCAAAGTTATTTTTATAATAAAAGCATATAAACACTCTGAGTATGATCTGTACTGTAAAAGCAATCAGGAGCGAGTTTTGACTCTCAAACTGTGGGGCAGGCCCCCCTGGTGGGGCTTAGAGCCAGTGCAGAAAGGGAGGTGGTCAACCGGAGGAAAAATACAGACTGAAATGAAGTTGAACTAATGTAATTTATTTGGGGAAGATTAACAAACAACAGTTTGCTGATGCTATCTTGTTGACCTTTATTTCTCCAGTTTTCAACTTGGATGCTGTGTTATTGTTAACTGATAAAAAATTTGTTTGGTAGGAGGTGAGAATGTTTTTTTTCTTAAGAGAAACGTGCCAACAAAGTTTAAGAACCACTGAACTACATGCTGTGAGGAGTATTTTAGCAAGGAAGAGATATATATGCCTTACTCCTTTTCTTTAATAACATTTGCATTTTAATTGTGCGTTTTCGTTCACTGATTGGATTTTCAGAGCTACCAAAAAAGCCATTTCCCATATTTTACCTTCCAGAGAGGTCCTTCATACTTCTTGACATGTCGGGTCATACCCTGCCACGCAGACAAAGAGCAAAGATGAGTCAGTTTAAAAAAATAAAAAATAAAAAACAGAAGAGAAGAGAACAAATAGTTAAATAGGACAGCAACTAACAGCTGGATACTCACTCGATGAAAGTTGCCCTCAAGAATCTGCTTCATTGCTGTATCACTGGCCAGATCAAATACTGTTTGGCCTACAAGTTATGGACATACAAGACAAGAGGAGCTTTAACGCAACAGAGCACATTTTTACAGAGGGAGAAAAATACTGCAGGATTCGACAATGTTTAAATGCTGGTGACAGCAATTATAAATATCAAGGACTCATTTACATCCAAGCAGCTTGTGCTTCTCATGCAATCACAGTTTCTAAATTTTTTGCCTCGATAATCATGTTCGAGTCACAGGAAGAACTGCTGCGCTTGGCAAAACTAATTAGAATTTTAAACTTTTTTTGGAGAAACCGCCTAGGCGGTTGCTATTTTTGTTTGGGTGAAAGAATTCAGACAGACCTTGTGAAACATGCTGAAACTTTTGTCACACGAAGGAACACTTTGGTGCAAACGCATTCTCAATAGTTTCCATTTCCTATCCTGTCTTTGGCTGCCAGACCTGAGGATTTCCTTTTTTACTGTACATGTACATAGATCCTTTTTGGGTGGACTTTTTATACCTGTGTATTAATACATATTAGTTACTGTGTTATTTCCAGCAGCAAAACGATTTGAGATTGATTCAAAATAATAAAAATTATGCCTCTGACTGGTTTCTGCTCATAAACAAAACAAAAAATAAACAAAAACCAAAGCTTAGAAACAGTTGAGATAATTAAGGGAACAAATGAACATTTGGGCCAATTGCATTATCCAGCTGAGTCCTTTGTTAGATTTTAGAACATTTAAAGTGAACCTGCAAGTTTTCTTATTTTCTGTTACATACATGTTGTTACAAAGATGAAAGGTCATATTAAAAAAGCAAATGTTTCATACAATGAGGTCATTGCATGTACATGCAATCCCTGTTAGCCTGAAGCTCAAGTTTCAGGCTCCTCTAAACGCTCACATTTTTTTTCTACATTTGGCTCTATATAATGTCAGAGAGAGAATATTTCTAATATGGTCATCTCAGACACACAGCTCTAGCTGTGAGCACAGGAGCCCCGCCCCCACATTCTGTCAGGCGTTCTGTTTTTGAGGGACAGCCAATCGGAAGAAAGCGGGTTTAAAAGAAGGGTGCAGGACGCTCAAAAGCATTGTATCTGACATTAAGTGAACAGATGGGCTGCAGAGAAACCAAGAAAAGCCAAATAAAGATTATTCTAAACTTTGTACCATGTAATAGTCTACTGGACACCAATAGAGTCCAAGAACCAAAAAATGGAGCTGGAAATTAGCACGACAAGTTCCTTTTAATTTCTTAAGTTTGGCTGTGCAGACAGTCCTGGCAAGACAATAAGTTCATTGTTGCTTCTGGTATTTGTGACAAAAAGAAAAATTATTGAATATCTCCCAGTTATTCATGGTTGCCAGCTCTGGCTGATGAATCATACCATTCTTGTTTTGGAAGTTGGGGTTGGCTCCACCCTTGAGCAGCTTCAGGGCACACTGCCTCTGGCCTCGATAGGCTGCACAGTGCAACGGAGTGTTACCTAGCAGATCTGTGCAGTTGATGTCTGGAGGCTTCTTCCTGCAGAGCTACAGAAAACACACAGGACAGAAACAGGTGTGCTGTGTGAACCCAAGTGCCCTGATGCTCCTTATTATTCTGTTAAGAACTGAAGCATGACTCCTTAGATTTCTGATGCAGCCACAGAGAGCTGGAATAGTTAAGACTGCAATGGCTCTCCAAAACTGAACTGCCACTGTTCCCTTTATTTTTCTGAACACTGTAATTGAAAATATTGATTTGTGTCCATTGGTTTCTCACTTCAGGCTTTTGTGAAGTATTGGATTTCAAAGGGCGTAGCTGATGGCATATTTGTCTGGTCTTGTGAACACGGTGTGATACTTTAGGGTGTAACTGTCAGTTAAGGCACAAAAAGTCTCTGTAATCACGCTAATCTGCTTACAGTGTGAGTGCCAACAGGCTGTTTAACAAGTACTCTTACTTGCTAATATTTGACATTTTAGATTTATTGTACTAACCTTCGCTAGTTACGCCACCATTTACTTCAGTGTAACATACCATTATAAAATACAAGTATATTTAGGCAAATGCAATGTAAACATATGGAGATAGTAATGTAGATGAAACACAGTGTTAAAAACAGAGTTGTATAATTCTAACAAGCTTAAAAGCCAATATTTGACTTGACCACTTTATTTTATTTTATTTTATTTTATTTTATTTAAGTAGTCTTCGGGAATAGTTCTGCAGGCTTCTTGAAGGACATTCAAAGCTTTTCTTTGGATGTTGGCTTCTTTTTGTTCTGTTCTCTGTCAAGCTGAACTCCACACATCTTCAATAATGTTGACGTTTGGCTTCGTTTTTTATGCTTGCAACATTTGTTTTGACCCGTTTTCTCATTTATTTTAAAGACACACTTTACACATTATGAAGATTATGTGTTTTTGTGACAGGCAGGTAGTAACAAAGTGCCTAAAGACACTGTTTAAATGTTGTAAAATTGTCTGTTGTTGGGTTGTTATTTTGGAACTATCATGATACAACACAGTCAGACGTCTTTTTTGTGCTTGAATGATTTACAGGTGTGTTCAGTTGCTTACAGGAAAAATAAAAAATTCCTCTGAAAACGGTCATGTACGAGGACTGGAAGTGACGAAGCAGCTAATGTCCAAGAAATCTGAAAGATCTTGAAAAAAAACTGGAGAAGTATTGCTAAAAAAATCTGCCTGCCTGGAAACAATGTATAAAGAAATAACGTGACTAAATAACAAAATATAATGTCTTGTTATAGTCTAAAATATGTTGATATTTTGGTTTCGCTAAATTGTTAGAAATGCCGTTGCACTGATTCCAAGCCCCAGTGTGATAAACTCGTATTACTGATATGTAGATTAAAAATAACAAATGTTGCTTTTTAAATTCAAAGATGATTATAAAAAGGGAACTGCAGAAAATGTCCACTGAATGCTGAAGTCATCAATTTTCAGACATTTGCAATGATTACATAATTATGATAGTTGTCAAGTCATTTAATGGCAGTTGTCCTCATATATCATGTTACTGCATATTTTAATTTGTAACAGTTTGAGTTTTGCTTTCACAATATGATAAAATAAAAGTAAAATGTACACCGTTTAAGGAGTGTCACAGTGTTACAAAGGACTTATGAATCATATTCTAGGCATTACTGAACAGGAATTTATCCTCATCTGTCCAAAAGCTTTAGTGAAACTGAGGTCTGTGGTGGGTCTACAGGCCCCACTGGTACCAGGGCTAACAAGCTAGAACTGATTTTAAACACATTCCTTTGCCAAACTTCTATGATACCTAAAGATCTTTGCCCGGATTAGCTGAGGACATTCCAAACTATTTCTGGACAGAATGTAAAGCTCAGATTTCTATTTTTAAGAGTTATTTAATGATAAAGAGCCTGGAGCAGAATCACACAGTGGGGAGGACACACACGCCCCCTATAGCTGCAGAGTCTGCAGCTATAGGGGGCGCCCTATAAGACTCAGACTTCTGCTTCTTGCCTCTGGGCAGTACAGTGTTAGGCTTCAGTTATCTGGTACTTACCAACTGAGTTAGCGTTGAAAGGTCTCCTTCCCGTGCAGCATCCAAAAGTTTCTCCTCCAGCTTTCTCTCCTCCGTTCTCTCAGCCGCTGTTTTCAGTGACAAGGCAGGATTTAAAAGAAAAACATGTAGGTACTATATGAGCATTTTGCATGAAAAAAAATTGATTTAACACATTTCCATCTCTTTGCTGACAGTATATCTCGCTCACCTTCCAGCATGCTTCTGATCTCTGCATTTTGTGTCACGTCTTTGGGAATCTGTGCTGTCCCATTGATGACAGTAGCACACGCACCATAGTGCAGCAGCAGCATGACAACCTCCTGATCAATATGTGATTGATTGATGAATAAAATATTTGCATAAATACTACTGTTAATGATATGCAAAGCATGAAAGGACTCAAAATCTGAAATGAAAATTGCTGACACATTAACATACCTTTCTTCCTGTGAAAGCAGCTTTGTGCAGTGGCGTATCTCCAATATTATTGGGCAAGTTAACATCTGCCCCTGCCTGGAGGGGAGGGTGTGATGACACACGTGTTACCTATGCAGTTACTCAAAATCTCCATGCTTTGAAGAAAAGAAACATTACCTTGAGCAACTCCTCAACTACATCTTTGTGTCCAAAATAGCAGGCCAAGTGAAGCGGTGTCCATCCCAGGTTAGATTTACTTTTTCCTGGAAAAAATAGGACATAATGAATTAAACCAGCACACAGCAGGCACTGATATTATCCCGATATACACAAATCACAGACCTTTGCAATTGATATTGAGCTGTATCTCTTCCCTTATCTTGGACAGGAGGAGCCTTTGAACCCCGGGCAGATCTCCATTCCGGGCATATCGTAGGAACTGCTCCTCTGGCTCCAGCTCCTCCATTGACCCCTGCATAGAAAACCCCCCAAAAAAAGAAAAAGAAAAGGAATGAAGAAATTAAGGCTTTTTAATTTTTTTGTGAATAAAATTGTGAATAAAATTGTGCTTCAAGGAAAACCTATCCACCTAAAAGACACCCAGGAACTAAAGAGAGTTGCTAATCATAGCATATACTTTAAAATCATTGCATTGAAACTGGAATAAATTATTATTTGGACCATTCCTGCCTATAATTTCTAATGCTGAAAAAAAATGGGTAGTGTCTAAATTCAATAAAAATCCTGATGACATACGTGCGACGTTCAATTAAATTCATTTCACCCGATTCATAATAGAAGTCATCTTGAGGCAAGTTACAGTCCATATAATATCATGTGATTGGGACAAGTAAATTGAGCTACAAGTGTAAAGTCAGCAGGTGGCTCATATTGCTTAATAAGTCATCATTTCTCCTGCTTTAGGACATGTGAGGAAAAAGTCACAGGAGTTTGTTATGTCACACAATAAGGGAGAAGAAGGAAATCCAAATTATTGCAAAAGGCAGCAGTCACCAGACCAGCCTTACAAGAAGGAAACACGTCCTGCCTTTCTCTGAAAAAAAATCCACATGACATGACATTCTAGTATATCTGCAATTAAATCCCAGTATGGAAAGAAAAACAGATAGACAAAAAGCTTAGTTAAGCAATGTTTTTAAATGTCATGTGGCTGTGAGGAAGGATTCGTGAATCACATTGACAGGACAAGACAAATCAGACTGTGCAATTATGACGTCGGCAGGGCGGGGGGAATTGGAGAAGCAGTGAAACAGGTTTACCTGGGATTGAAAAGCATGTGACAGTAACAGTTAAGTGACCTGACTCAAACTGCACACTGCAATTTCAGGAAAAGCATGTTTAAAAAAAACAAAAAACAGTCATTTGCCAATCCTGATCAGAAAACCTGCAAAGCCTGGTTTGATGTCTCTTAATAAAAAAAACAAACAGAAACATTTTAAGTCAAAACAGTTTTTTAAAATTTCTTTCACTATCCAGCAATGCTCAATCCACTCTCTCATTTGAGGTTTATTTTTGCTACGGCTGAAATGTAACACCCAGGGCTGATTATAATCTTTTAATAAGAAAAACATATCATAAAATATTTTCTGAAGGCTTATGTTTCAGTCTGCAAAGAAAGCATGTTTACGTGTGTATAATGAGGTTTAATATGGATTTAATTTTACATTTCCATTTAGTGTTACTTCACATTTCCATGCAAAAGTGCTACATTTACCAGACAATTTATATTTTACAGTTTTTCCAAAGGTTTTACATTAAAAAAATAAATGCAATAAAATAGAAAGGATTAAACTTTTTTTTTCTTTTTCCCGAAAGTTGTCCTCTTCTTACGACCCTTTAAAAAGCCTTTTCTTACTGAAGTCCCTATGGCTGTCTAGGAGTTGTTTGCGGTTCCAAATAAACCTTTTTGATGAACAAAATCAAATCCAATCCACTTTTTACCCAAAATATTAATTATTGGAACAGTAATAATAATAATAATAATAATAATAATAATAATAATAATAATAATAATAATTTGGAGAAAAGTCGGCAAATGATCACACATTGGCGGAGAAGGACTTTGTTCCCCCCATTCATTATCTCATGACCCCTTCCATTCATCTTACGACCCTTCAGACGAGGCCCTCGACTGGTGTGGATAAAATACCTGAGTGTACAAAAATGAGTTAAGACTGTCTCCATGTCGAGCAGCTACACTGTGAAACCACCGATAAAGATAACATATTAGTCGCAATGACCAATTTTCTACAGTTAGACTGAATTTACCTGAACCTTTATTTCCTTACTTGATGTAGTATTTTACCCTCAAACCTCACTTCTTGCTCAACTTAAATCGTCTTAGTTGCAAGCTAAATTCCTCATGTGTCATTAGAATAAACACAGCAGCAACTGAATAAATACTGAGCGCGCACACACACACAAACTTACTACTTAAACTACTGCAGTCCCGTGGAGGTAAAATCCAGTGTTTTCAGGCAGAGCTGCTCACACAGGCCCTCTGTGAAGCTGCATGTGATGTTTTAAGCCCTTCCTGCTGTCTCACTGCAGCGCAAACACAGCGGAACACATCAAGCTGTCGCTCGTCACTTCATACGTTTCCCATTTATCGTCCAGCTGACCGACAGCCGAAAACTATCACTGCCCCTGTCTCTCCCCCCAGCACATGACACAGCCTCCGTGCACTGTTTACACTGAGATCAGCTGATTATCGTGCAGCGGAACTCGCCCTGGCCCAATCCCACTCCTTTCAAAATAAAAGACTGTTATTGCAAATAAAGAGTATGAATAACAAATAAATAAATAAAATTGATGAATCTTAAGTGCTGTCTTAAATTAAAATAAAACTGAGACGCTCTCGGTTTTTTTATGTTCTTTCTTCTTTTTTTTTTTTACGATTTTATTGTTGTCCTGGTTTCCTAATGCAAAACCCGGAAGTTAACATACGCAGACATGAGTCAATCTGCTTTGACCAGGAAGTAGTTTCACAGAGCTGGGCGTCAACATATAGCTCATGTACATGTGTGTCTTATGAGTTTTGTAGTTTATTGAATAATCAACAGACTTGATATAGGTGACACTTAGTCATGAGAAGAATAAATGGCGGATATCATAACTCCGGGGAATGATGGGGATCTTCAGGCTCAAGTAAGCACAAAGTACTTCCTTTTTTAATCCTCAGAAAAAGTTAGGCAATCCTGTCAGTTTGTGCGAAATGTCTTGTTTGTTGTAATATTTTCAACTGGCCTGGTGAGAGCACGTAAGCCAAATGCGGTAGCTGTAGAGTTGGCAGGTTGAACAAGCCCTGCTGTGTTATTTAAGATCAAAATGAATATACATGAGCAGCACATAAAAAAACTTGAATAAACATACATACACAGACACACACATATACTGAAGGTTGTTCCCAAGGTGTCTGGATTCATTAACACTTTTGGAAGTGATGTTTGAAGCGCAGCAGGTGCAGCAGGGTGCACAGAGGCCACACATCAACGCAAAGTGTCAAAACAGCAGAAAAAAGGGAAAAAAGTGAACACCATCGCAGGCATACATAATTTAACTTTTTGTTGCTATACAGTTGTGTACCCACTGTCTTTATATTCAGGGAAAGTAAACATTGGCATCTAAGTTGGGAATCATAAAGAAAATAATGACATATACTGTCTTGAGATCAGTAACTGTAATCTCACAATAACACTGTTCTCTGAGACAATCATCTACATACATTACGACGTCTTTGTTTGTGTGTGTGTGTGTTATCATTCAGTTTACAGCTCAGATTTGCTGGAGTCCCATTGCTTTTCTTCACATATTCAAAGGGGCCATATTGATACTTGTCTTATTTCATTAGGTACACCTATTTAATGACTACTTAACACAAATATTTAATCAGCCAATCACATGGCAGCAATTCATTTTAATTAGGTATTTAGACATGGTCAAGATGACTTGCTAAAGTTCAACCTGAGCATCAAAATGGGGAAAAAAGGTGATTTGAGTGACTTTGAATGTGGCAAGGTTGTTGGTGCCAGATGGTCTGCTCTGAGCAGTTCAGTAACTGCTGATCTGCTGGGATTTTCTCACACAACCACTGCTAGGGTTTACAGAAGACGGTCTAAAAAAGAGAAAATATCCTGTTCTCTCTGTGTGAACGTCCCTTGTGATGCCAGAGGTCAGAGGAGAATGGCCAAGCTGCTTACAGCTGATAGGAATGTAACTCAAATAACCGCTCATTAAAACCGAGTAATGCAGAAGAACATCTCTAAATGTGCAACACACCAACCCTGCAACATTCGGCTGGTGGGGTAAGAATAAAAGCCTGGATCCCTCCTGCCATATATCACAGTTCAGGGTGGTGATGGTATAATGGTGTGAGTGAGATTTACTAGGCACACTTTGGGCCTCTTAGTGCCAATTGAGCATCATTTAAATGTTATAACCCCTTTATGACCACAGTGTACCCATCTTCTAACAGCTGCTTCCAGCAGAATAACGCACCATTTCACAAATCATCTCAAACTGGTTTCTTGAACATCACAACGTCACAAAATCAAATAGCCTTCAGAGTCACCACATCTCATCCAATAGTATCCACATCCTTTATGATGTGCTGGAACAGGAGAGTTGGTTGGATGTGCAGGTGTAACTGTGTGATGCTGTCATGTCAATACACACTAAAATCTCTGAAGAATATTTCCAGCACCTTGTTTAAATCTATTTCCCAAAGACTTAACAGAGTTATGAAAGCAAAGGGGGTTCCGGCTTGAAACTAGCAAGGTGTAACTAATAAAATGGCTGCTGAGTGTAGATACTGTTACAATGGTGGCTGCTCATATTAAGAAAGGCCAATAAGTTTTAATTATTGAGATCAATCTAATTACAAGTAATCCCAGTGAGACAAAGGCCTTCTTCAAACAGCTCTAAGGACTCAGTTTACAGCGGGGCTGGCCAATTAAATTTCCCAAGTGGACACAATTAGGGCCTAATTGTAACATTTACTCTTATCAGTAGCATTTTATAAAGAGATAAAAATTAACATTGAAGTGAATTGAGTTCAGCTTTTTTGTGCAGCCCTCCGCAACAGCCCAATTTCCCATGTTGCCCCTTGGAAAAATTAACTGCTCGCCCTTGGTTTAGTCTTGTCTATGTATGAGCAAGGATTCTCCTGCTATTATCATCTCAGACATACAGCTCTGCCCCACCTGTCTGATGTTCAAGTCTTCTTTGCCTGTCAAAAAGAAACTGACGTATGCAGAGTTGGATGAGAGCTACAACAGCTAATTTATGGCCGAGGCCAAGCTGAGGAGCTGCTCCAGGTCCCAAAGTTATTCCAAAGTTAGTCCAGAAGAGTGTAAAAACAAAAACATTAATTTGAATATTCTTATTAAATACACTTCATCTTTGCCTCTTTCACTTGATAAGTTCCACCACAGTGATTAATGAAGTAGTGGTAGTCAGATAGGTAGGGAAAGAGCTATTTGGGCAGTTTTATCAGGAAGTGAAAGGGGTGTGATGTATTTGTTCGGCCATTTCCCATTAACAACAGAGTTAGTGCTTTTGTGGAAGTATTTCCACTCTTATCAAAGCTTGCACAAGAAAATAAAGTGCCAGTATTATAAAATGTAACGTTTTATAGAAATAGCTGAAAGTCTTTCATCATGTTGCAGATAGACTGTTTTTTATTTATCTACAAAGTCTGTAAAGATTATGTGAAAGTGAAAGTCAGCAGCAACATTCAGCCCATTTTAGCAAAAAGTTCATATCTGCAAACTAGGTGGGTATTTTTTTTTATCACCCTTACCTACAGCCTTTAAGTTAAATGAACTGTTTCCTAGATCTTTCAATAAACATAATGTACAGATGCAAGCATGGCATTTCTCTTACCATCTTACCATCTTGGAAACAAAGCGAGTAAGGATATTTCCAAAAACGAAAAACAAATGCTTTAAACTTCTCCTCCTTCGGCTTCTCCGTTAGGGGTCGCCACAGCGGATCATCTCCTTCCATCTCACCCTATCCCCATCATCATTTTCTGTAACACCAACTCTCTGTACGTCCTCATTCACAACATCCTTGAACCTTCTCTGAAGTCTTTCTCTTTTCTCCTGCCTGGCAGCTCCATCTTTAGCATCTTTTGTCCAGTATATGCACTATCCCTCCTCTGCACATGTCAAAAACCATCTCAGCCTTTCCTCTCTTAGTTTGTCTCCAAACTGTTTGACCTGAGGTGCATCTTCAGCTAGCATCTCTGACACAGCCTCCTGTCTTTTTGTCAGTACCAAGACCACACTCATCTCCACCCACTCCACCCTGCCTGCACTCTGTGCTTCACCTCTCTTGTGCACTGTCTGTTGCTTTGGAAGGTTGACCCCAGGTATTTAAACACTTTACTGCCTCTACTCAAGGGATAATTAATGCTTTTTTGAAGTACCTCTGTGAATCAAATTAAATGTTGGTTACACACGGATTAAATAAAGTGAGTGAAGCTTTCTGTGGACCCATGGTCCAAACAATGACCACCGAGTCTGATATGATTAATCTAATTGCTTTGTTGTTCTTCGTTCTCTCTTAGATTGAAGAGGTTGAGGCTTTGTCTTCTATCTATGGTGATGAATGGTGTGTGATTGATGAAGCATCCAGGATATTTTGCATTAAAATATCCGCCGACTTGGAGGAGCCAAAACTGACAGCGTGTTTGCAGGTGCAGAAAATTGCATATTAGTCACAAGTGTCCATCATGCATTTTTGTTTGTAATGCTGTTCTGATTTTTTTTTCCCCTTTATTGATCAGATAATTCTCCCACCTGATTATCCAAGCGCAGCTCCGCCCATATACCAGATCAAGTAAGTCTGATTTGCCTTTCAAATTTAATATGGAGGAGATCTGCTGATTTGAAAGAACAGCATCCCACTCAACGGCCCACTCCTACTCCTACTCAGTAACCCTGTGTTTGTTCTCGGCTGTTGTAGTGCAGTGTGGTTGCGAGGCCCTGAGAGGGCCAAATTGGCAAACAGCCTGGAAGACATCTATGTGTGAGTGCCTTTCATAATTTTTGACTTCATGAAGAGATACCGTAAAGGGATATTAGCCACATCAAAAGCTTTCATTGTCATTGTTTTCCATGATTTAATATCACTGTAGTTTACATGCCTCTTATTTGACCCACCCTCACATAAAAATATTTCATTTTTATAGGGAGCACGCGGGGGAGAGCATCCTCTACCTGTGGGTAGAAAAAGTTAGAGATTTCCTCGTTGAGAAGTCCCAGAACTCAGAAACAGGTGAGGTGTGAAAAAAGGAAATTCCCACTTGAGGTCACACTTTATGGCCATTTTTAATGACTCGGAATAACACCTGACAGACCACCTCAGCCTTGACCTCTCCAGAAGTGCTTCGTTGAATTCATAGAGTTGTAACTGTAGGCATTTTAGTCTCAAACTCTCAAAATAATTATATTTACACCCTGGTACAAAAAGTAAATAATTTCCACCTTGATAGTGAATGCACTTTGGTTAGTTTTTATATAATTCATCCATGGGAACTATATTAAGTTGTGCAGAATTAAGGGTGTGGCCACTTTAGGTTACAGGGGTTTCTTCATGTTCTTGTCTGGTTTTACTAAAAGATACTAAGGAGTCAGCTGTTCAGTTTATAGTGTCTTTCTGTGAGTATGTGTTGTTTTGGTTTAGTTTGTATCCCTTAGCTGTAAAACACTGGGGTATTGTTGTCACCCTGCTGGGTGGGCGGGTGACGGCGACACCCAAGTTTTAGAATGCTTTAGCTTCAGCTAATAACTCACCAGTGCTAACATATCATTAAACTGTGTTCACATATGTTAGAAAAAAACAAACAAGCAAAATACAACAAAGTAAAATAACCACTAAGGCCTCAGTCACACAAGCCTCTTGACCTGCTGGCAAATACAGAGAGCAATGTGCATTCTCTAACTGGTTGGCAAGTTATTGCTGGAAATGAGAGGGTGCTGCCCCAGAAGCCTCCTCGTCATTGCTTTGGTTGACAGGGGCCAATATTTGGTTGACAGGGGTCACCTGCCAGTCTGTAGGACGGTGTAATTAGGGCCTTACCCACCGGTGGCATTACAGCGGCTATGTCAATCTTTTATTTACAGTCTGTGTGTATACACTGTCTCCTGTAAACTTGCACATGATTCCTGAATACATATTAAAGGACTGAGGCTTAACAGTCTCTATATACAAACTGATGAAGTTAAAGGTGTAAAAACGACATTCCATGTGCTGGATTATAGAGTTAAATGACCCTCCTGGGCTGCTTCACCCAAACAAGCTGTATCATTTATTGCTTTTTTACAGCATATGGGTTGCGTAGGTTATTTTTGGTGAGACATGTTGGATAAATTGACTTTGAAATATCACATTTTAAGCTTAAATTTCTTATTTTATCCTTGCATGTATCTATCCTTGACAGAACGGTACATAATTTTTTTTTCTTGGCTTTTTTGTGTTATCTCATTGACTAGTTGTCTACATAGTGTAGTGGTTTACACATTCACAGGAAAAGTCATGTCAGGAAGGGTACAAACTGCCAAATCAAACATGTGGAGCCACCACATGAATAAGTGAAAGTAGCTAAAAGTATCTCACTGTGTTATTAATCTGTCAAGTGGTGGCTGCGACTGATAAATTAGAACAGAATAGAATAGATCTTTATTGTCATTGTTCACAAAACAATGAAAAACCGTTCAGTGGCTCTAAAGCTCTTTGACAACAAAAGACAAACAGCCTGTAGTATAAACATAAAATAAATAGAAATAAAGATAAACACAGTGAGGTAGCACATACAGAATAACACTGCACGGTGCAAGAGATACGAGTAACATGCTTAAAACTAAATTTCCAGTTATTAGAGGACAGTCTATTCGTACTGAATAAGCAAGACTTTGGTTTTTTAAGGTGCTGGTTTTGGTCCTGATTGATCTGAATCTCTTCCCAGAGAGCAGAGGGAAGAATAGGTGAAGTCTGGTTTGGGTGTGGTACATTATAAAACAACAGGCTTTTCTTTGGAATCAACCAGTGTCACAGAGGGAGGGTAGCGTGGCACCGATAACACATTCTGCCACCCTCACCACCTGTTGCAAAGCCTTTCTGTTCTCTTCTATGCAGCTGATGAACCACACTGTGCAACAGTAGGTCAGGTGAGCATGCTTTAACTTCCCCAAGAAGTAAAACCTCTGTTGGGCCTTCCCCACCTGATGGGAGATGTCTGTGGTCCCGGTGAGGTCGGCCGAGATGCAAACATAAAGGAACTTAAAGCTTGCTAACCTCTCTATTTCTTCTTTGTGTGGCAAAGGGCAGAGTGCTCAGTGTGTTTCAGAAGTCCACTTTGATTTCCCTGCTATTTTTTCCTGTGTTTAAGTCCAGATTATTGGGATAATATCAGTCTGTGAGATGCCTGACCTCCTCCCTGGCTTTTTCACCGCTGTCATATATCAGATGGTGGTATCATCATCAAATTTTATGTGTCAATGGGGGAGCAATCAGGAGTGAACAGCGAGGAGAAGAGGGGGCTGAGAACCCACCCCTGTGATGTGCCAGTGTTCAGGATGAGAGTATCATCCATCATGACATTCTGGGGTCCTTTGCTCAGGATGTCCAGTAAACACATGCACTACTAACAGCCTAAGCTTAGGTTTGTGATCTAGTTTGTGGGGGTTAACTATATTTACAGCTGAGTTAAAACCCACAAACTGTGTAAGAGCTGTGTGGAGAGCTGTGATGACTATGTTTATCTTTTTTCTTGATATGCAAACTGGTGTGAGTTGAGGTCAGCAGGGATGGCTGCCTTAATGCGAACAAGGATGAGTCTCTCAAAGCATTTATTTATAGTGGGGGTTAGAGCAAGTGGGTGACAGTCAATGAGGCAGTTCATTTGACCTTTTCTTTGGACAAACTTTTTGGCAGTGGGTTTAGAAAAATGTCAGTTTCAGTCTTTCCAAGGACTTGTTTACACGATAATCCACACAGTGGACGGGATCTAGACCACTGATTATCAGCAGGTCAGTTATTGGATCGATCCACTTACCCACTTGATGCTTCTTCTTTTCTGTTAGAACACTCCTCCGTTCCTAAGACAACTGTCTAGTGCGGTCTAAAGCTGTGATAAGATGAGCAGAAAAGGCCTGTAGGGGCATTAAAAACTCCTCAAGACTCTGAGTGACTGCGCTGAATTGAGATCGATATCAGTGTAATACCTTTGGTTACCTCGGCAGAGTCTTTTGAAGTGTAAAAAGACGTAAAGGTACTCAAATTAAAGATTCTCTACAAGTGTCACACCGAATCAGATTTTCAGAAGGGGGCTGTCTTGTCTGTCTCACTTATCTAGTGCTGAGCAGCATCTATTATTGAGGCAGACGGTCTCTTTTGAGCAACAAGCCTGAAAAATATTAACTGTCCTCCCCATTGTTGCGTGTCATAATTCCCCTTTCTGCAATTCATGTGGTAATAAGTATAACTGGTCACAGCACTTCAGCTCAGGAGTGGGATTGACAGCTCATTCATTCAAAAGACAGGGACATTGTGTGCAAGAGGAAGAGGGGGATGATGAGTCTGAAGATGTACACTTCACAGAAAAGGAAATGAAAAGTGGGTAAACATGAGAAAAGACATTAAAAGTACAGACAGAATATTGTTTCTGATGATGAAGTTTGGATTCATTAGATCACACAGGAGGAAAAAAGGTAGAAAAACAGAATTTATTCATCTAAATATGGAACATTTTAATGATTTGTAATTTTGTGTGTGTGGTTCTGTCCTGTTTGTGTCTGTGTGCAGGCATATATATGTAAGAAATATTGTGAACCTTTATTAGCGTAAAACATGCTAGATCCATGAGCAGCTCAACTTTGCCATTTCTTCTCTTTATTCTGGTCCTCCAAGATTTGTTAGCTTTTATTTCCCTGAAAAATATACTTCTACTACACACACAAACACACGTATTAAAGTCTGTATTTGCCTTCTTATCAAATCCTATTAGGAAAAGACACACACACACACACACACACACACACACACACACACACACACACACACACACACACACACACACACACACACACAAACAACGATGGATTAATTCTACTAAAAAGTATTATGTATGCCAAGCCTGCTGCAACAAATCCTCTGTGCCACAGACCTCTGTTGTTGACAAGGTTGTTTTTTTAGTTCCCTTTAAAGGTACGTGCTTTTTATGACAATTTTGCGTTTGCATATTTTCTCAGAGGAAATTAATTGTAGCTGATATACTCTTACAAATACTAGAGTGAGTCACACTATTGCACTTGGTGACATGTTCCACTGTCTGTTTTAAATAGTTCATGCGTACAGAATACTCAAGAACACCTAAACAAAATGTGCTAATCCTCAGCTGAAAATAGTGCCCAGCAAACACACAGAGTTCTATCGTTTTTTAGAGTTAAAAATAACTTCTAAGATAAATATTAGTGGATGGAAAAAACAAAGTAGAGAACTTCTGCTCCAGTATGACCGCACGCTTCATTCTGTTCAGACTTATTTGGCATTGCTGAGTTTAGCATCAGCTGAGTGGTAAAAGAAAATGAACAAGAGCAGCTACTTTACTACCACTAACCTCTTTAAATGGATAACTGCAGGAAGATGTAGGAGGAACATTTTCAAGTCAAATTTTGAAATTAATTTAAATATATAATTATAAGCTTGTAATGATTTTAGTCTTAAGGCTAGTTAGGCTTATAAATAATTAATTGTGATTATTTGTACCATAGACATATGTATTTTAATGCTTTAAGCAATTAGTTCAGTTTATTATCCATTCAACAATCTATATTTATCTCTATATGCAGCTTACAGTTAATTATCACAGAGTGATAACGGGTCTAATTACATAAATATCTGCCTAATGGTTTTTATTTTGTCAGTTCTGTGTGCTGAAGAATAAAGAACCTGTAAGCGGCATCGTTACCTGCACTGACTGCTAATAATTGAAAGCCCTTGGACTGCAGCTTATTTTTACATGTAGGTGCTCTCACGCTAATGGAAAATTCACAGTGTGTGAAAAACATAAGCACGGTGCTCAGAGAATTCAGCTGCACTTACACTAGATGACACGATCATGCATTTGAGAATGACCTGAGTCTGAAGCATAGACTGTATATAAAAGAAAGACATGGCCACTGTACCTTGGGATGACAGCTTTGGCCACCGACACCTTGGTGTTTGAAATTCAGATGCAACGGGCAAATGAATCTGTGAAAAACTGACCAAGATGGCTTTATTGTGCTGCCTGACTTCTTCTTTTTGCAATTAGAGGTGATGTGTCATACAGCTCATTTATAATAAATACAAGTTTTAAGCACTTGTACATTTGTACATGTTTCAGACCTAAAAGCTACATGCTTCTTATAGATTCATCTTATGGTTTATTGATCAGATTGGTGGGGAAGGACAGATACATCTTTCCTAGTATTTTTAAAAAGAGCATGCCCTTTTCCAAAGGCTTTCCAATTGATTTTGCTTAACAACCCATCTGGCTCGCCATGGTTGTTATTAATGCATCACTGGTTTGATATTTTCATGGGATTTGTTTACAATTACAAAAATATAGACAGGTAACAAAGCTTATTCTCTAAAATCCCAACTTTTGTTGGAGGATATTTAAATATTAATGCTGGCAGACTTTTCAAAGAGCAGGTTTTATTAACTGCTATAATATCAGCTTGCTATGATCAAAAGCTGAGGGAAGGTCATGCATGCATTTCATTTTGGCACATTTATTTATGATTGTGTTGAAAGACCGCGTATAAGACACGATCTATATGTGCATAGATTATCAGCTGATGAAGGCAGTCCTCACACATGGCACACCTTTGTTTCCATAACAACAGGGTTCTAATTTCAGCACACCTTTAGATCGGCTTTTGGTGTTTGATCTCTCGACATTGGCTTGTTTATTAGATGTTGTCAGATGTGTTGTAATTAATTTGCAGTCACATCCTTCCTGTTTTATCGATGACACTTTACTCAGTCACATTTACAGTATTCTGGTTGAAGATTATATTAGCATTATCATGCATTCATATGCCAATGTTAAGGTTATGTAATGGTAATTTGGCGATGATTTGCTCAGTAGGTGTCATTTCAGTGCCAGGCACCCTGAGACTACAGACAGCTCGGTGAAGACCTTTACAGGCATCAGGGATATAAAAAAAAAACCAACTTTCTTAATAACATTACATAACATTTCTTATATTACCTCCTTCAGTGGAAGAACCAGAAAAAGTGAACATGACGGCTGAGAAGGATGTCGATGATGATGAAGACATTCCAGATCTCAGCAGTCTCAGACTGAATACAGAAAATGTGCACCTCTTCCTGGAACAGGCAAATGGTAAAAGCACATTTTACTCTACGATGGCATCATTTCTGACAAAATCAGTCTCTGTCTTATTACGGATAATATTTTATCTTGTAGATGAGGAGTTGCCTCCAATTAAACATGGAAACCCGATCACAGACCGACGCAGTACCTTCCAGCCCCATTTGGCGCCTGTGGTGACTCCTAGACAGGTACAGCATGGAAATGAGTATAATAAAAAATGATATGCATAAAAAGATGGAGCTCCAACAGTGTACAGTTTGAATTTTGTGCCTCGTTTTTTTCATGAATGATGAATCCTCTCTGCAATCAACAATTCATACAAAATTCAACAGAAATACTTGATGAGCGGAAGAAATGCGATAATTTATATCTGAAACATCATCTGGTTCCTTCCTGCATGCTAATCTCACTCTCTCTGGTAACATACCAGCTTATCTTAAAAGCTTCCACCTGCTGTGAATTGTCATTTGTATAAAAATATTTACACAGACAGCTGTCCTCTTAGAGGACATAAACCAAATAGACGAAGAACTGGACATAATTTCCATAATTTTATATACTGATCTGGAAGTGACTGATTTCATTTATAGATATAAAGAAAAACAAATTGGGCACATAATTAGTTTTTTTCAACTTCAGTATAGCCTATTTTTTTGTTCTTCTAAATTGGTCAGTACTGAATGGCATGAAATAAAAAGGCTTTCATTGTCATTGCATTCAGGAGTGAGACTCCTGGTTGGTGCATATGAGAAAAATATGATATTAAAAAACATTAAGGACCCCATAAAACCACTTGCACACAATATATAGTGCTAGAGTCAATGAAGTCCCAGAGTCAACAGAGTTCCCAGTCTGCAGTAGCTATTGCACAAATCTAATCTGAACTTATTTACTGTTTCTGTGTACTGTGATTATCTGCAGTTGTGTCCTCTAGGCTCCTTTGACCTGTACATATATATATATGAATATATCAGTAATAAACCCACAGTATTCATAATGAAGTCACCCGTTGGTGAACCTGTTGTGCTGCTTTCACCCTTGCATTTTGGTGTTATGGAAATGGATGTGACCAGTGACGGTGGATTTGACTGGGTAACTGAGGGACACTGTACACTCATATGGTGGCAGCTTGTAACTTTCAAGGTAGCCCTGCCTTAAAGCACACCCTGCTTTATCTGAAATTTTTAGATTAATGCAGACCATGATGTCTGAAAAGTTGTATTTAAGAAGACTTGAGACTAGCGATTAACTCATTAGGACAGCATTTACAGAGGCCATCGATTAAATGGGTAATTTAAGCAATGACCCCCTTCGCCCCCTTCTGGTCATTAAAGGGAGTGCAGGTTTAAGGCACAATGCCGTCATCTTTCAGAGCTGAAAGCTACGTCTGTCTGTTACATACAGTGTGTTAACTGTTTTAGAGTAACTTTTGAAGTGTTGCTGTAGCCTTTGCCAGCACAGAAGCCAACTGGCTAAATTTGGTAACTAACTCGAAGGTGACACGATGGTGACAGCACTACAAAAATGGAACAAGCAGGGGAGGCATGAATTTAAAGCCAATTTTTGTCACACTATAGTCAAGCCTCAGTTTTATTTTGAGCCTTTCAGTGTCTGTTTAATTAATACATGAGGTGATTTAGCTTAATAAACAGTTGACTAATGCTGCTTTGTGCATTAGTCAGCAGTGTTAGACAGCATGTTGACTTGACAAGTTGTCATCTGCACAAATACAGCATCATTTTTAGTCTGACCTTCTTTTGGACGTCACTGCTGTTTTAGTATGCCTTCAATCAGGATTTTAGCATGAAAGCAGGTTGCAGCTAACACAGTGCTGAAAAGGAGATGCCTTGCTTCAGCAGTAAAGTCAGTATAAACGCATCTGAGAGTGACATTTCATTACTCCCCACATTATTTGTTACAGGTTAAAATGGTCCTGGAGAAGCTGTACGAAAACAAGAAGATTGCCAGTGCCACTCATAATATTTATGCATACAGGTTAGTAATGTCACATATCGCTTATATAGTTGCTAAAAAAATGTATAAACCCTTTGTAATGCTTGGATTTCTACATTGATTATTCACAATGTGTGGTTTGCTCTTCATCTAAGTTGTAATTATAGACAAACACATTCACACTAAAGTAGTAACAGACAAGCAGTTATACTGTTTGAGTGTGGGTTGGAAAAATAATGAACCACTATGCTAAAGACTGCAAAGTCTCAAGTGTTTCAGTAGATCAGATAAGATTGGGAGTGTGATTTGTAGACTTGTCCTTCTCTAAATGTAAAGAATGATGATGTGATGTAAACCAACATGAATTTCTCTGAACCTTAGAAGTGGCATTATAGAGAAAGCATTTCTAATACCCTGTGAGTTTTATATTCCACAGTATGAAAAACTGCTGCTCTTCTTAGCAGTTGATCACAGCAGGAGCACAATATGGAATCCTATAAGAGGTGTAAAGGGAAGCAATAGTAACAGTAAAGCACCTTCAGAGATCTGTACAAGAAAAATAGTGAATAAGAATTTTCTAAATAGAGGAAGACCACAAAAATGTTGGGAAATTCAGCAACAAGCTTATGATGAGCTTATGATGAGACAGACAAATAGAACTAGAACTAAATCAAAATAAAAACTAGCCTTTTGAAAGAAAAAAAACTAAATGAAATGACTTTGTGAACTTAGAAAAGCCTTAGTTTAAATATTTGTTAGCTGGGTAGCAAAATTTTACTACAACTTGCCTGATTAATGATCGATGAATGTGTTCATTAAGACTGAGATATCTACATGACTGTGAGCCAGCTGCTTTCAGATCGTTCTGTGTGTTTATTGTAATATCTTCACTGATTCTCCTCACACATAGCATCCGTACGATAATAGTTAAACAGACTAAAACAGTGAAACTAATAAGAACTATACTAAAATTAAACATTTTCAAACAATAAAAACTAAAGTGAAACAGGAAAATCTATTCTGGAAACCAGCTGAAACTAATCTGAACTAAAATGTCACGACGGAGTACCACAGCGTGGACCTGCTTTGCTATTTCAGGGCCTGCACGTCTTGCAATCGCTGAATTTAAAATTGTATCAAGCAAATTTTTCGCTGAGAATTGAATGGCAGCTTATGAAAGGTTGGCTGATTCAAAAAGGCAATTACCCAAACAGCTTCAATGGGAAAAGAATAAAATTCAAGCTTTTGGATGGCAAGTGAGGGTCCAACTTAAAAGCTGTAGCATGACTTGTCAGTTCAATCGAGACATCCCAGGTGTTGGTATAGAAATCTGAAATGAATCAGTTGTGATTACAAGGACACTACAGGAAACATCTAATAAAGGGGGTTCAATCTAATAAATTAATATACATTATTTAGTTTAATATGTAATGGATCTAATATAAATAAAGTATATATGTCTATATGTGTTTACGCCCACAGTAGAGAAGAACATGAGATAAGTAAAGATTCAAGGCTCATCTGTCTTCCCCAAAGGGCACATTGCTGCAATTAAAGGTCAAAAAAGCACCAGAGAAAATGACGGCTTCTGACAGTACTGTGCATAATGTGAAAAGATGTGTGTATGTGTGTGTGGCCTTTCTCAGCGTGTGTTTGTGTTTTTTCAGGCATTGCCTGTGTGTGAGATGTGTGTTGTTTTTTTTTTTACAGTGTCGTCTAATGAGGTCGATGTTGCGTCGTAGGTGCACTGCCTGGGTGGTCATTACTCACGGGGAGGATATTGTGACATTTAGACCACTGAAAAAAATGTTCCGGTGAAGAGGCTGTCAGTGTCACAGCGTCATACACTAACCACAACGTCTTAATGCTCTCCCGCCTAAAGCCAAGCTGTTGTGATTCTGTCTGTTGTAGGATTTACTGCGAGGACAAGCACAGCTTCCTGCAGGACTGTGAAGATGACGGCGAGACAGCCGCGGGGGGGAGATTGCTCCATTTACTGCAGGTTATCATTTAATTAAATAAATGCTGGCTTTGGTCCAACAGATAACTCTTTCAGCTTCATACCAAAACTGCATGTTATGTTTGTTAAAAAGGTAAAAATCCCCAAAGAACTAGTCAGTTAGCCAAAGCCGAATGCACAAAAGCTTCCGCCCAGTAATGGTAACCAGCCACATTGTTAAACCTGCTGGCTGCCTTGAGCTTTCCTTTGGCTTTTGCATTGCTTAATTGGAGTCTGTGCTGCCCTGTTCATTTTCACAGTATGCATAATTTAGTTTATTTCTAAAGGACACTGACAGTTGTGTCCGATTATCATAGCCGTGCATATAGCTGAAGCTAATACCCAACACCAGTCCCTTGTTGGGCATTAATGATTCAAGCAGTCATTAAAATTACATGCTACCACTTACAGTTTAATATGGAAACTGCTGTGATTTTGAAATTAAGATTGTTATCAGTAAGGCACACTCCCACAATATCAACCTAAATGTTTTTCAAATGTAATGCATGCACTTGTAGACATATAGTATGATAGTGGTGATAACCACCACTTATTAATATCATATTTTGCAGCATAAATTGGAAACTTGACACTTTTTTTGTATTTACTGGCATTCAAAATAAGTTACTCTTAATGAGGGTAGCTGTTGTGACAGTTTTGACAGTTTATGTCACACCACCAAAGCAGATTAGGCCTTTTTGTTGAAAATTATAACATGTCACAGCAGGAAAGGCATAAGTGTGAATAATATAAATAAAAAACACGGCTGAGTTACATTTGGCTTCTCCAGTTCCAAGGTCCTGGTATTGTAACCTATATCCTCTGTATCAGTAAACAATGGGGGCATTTTTGGGTGAGGAGTTCTGAATATAAAGACAGATTTGATGTCATTAAGTGGTTTGAGGGTATTTTAATGTATTTTATGATTCTTTTTTTTTTTCAGATTTATTTATATAGTGCCAAAACATAATCTTAATTTTCACGACACACCTTCTATTGTAAGGTAGACAATGCTACAACCTTGCTGGGCGAAGCTGACTGATCCAGTGATCCAGTACGAGTGGCACTTTAAATTGGTGTGGAGAAAAAAACACTCCCTTTTAACAGGCAGAGATCTCTGGCAGAAGGTGGGTAAGGCATCTGCAGTGACCAGTTGGGTGGTGAGAGAAAGAGAAGAGAACAAAGAGGAGCACAGAGAGACCGTGATCAACAAACAGAAAAAAACCACACATCCGAGAGATTAGTTAATGATATGCAGTAGAGCCATCAACAGTGAATGCATGTGTAAATTAGTTGGTCAGTGCATTATGGTAGATTCCTTAGCAGACTGGGAACATTGCAAGATATTATGGAGCATACTGCAGCCAGCTAAGGGCTAAAAGAAAGGTTTTTAATAATGATTTTAAAAGTAGAGATACTCCATTTGACTTTAACCTAAACTGTGAAATTAGCCTAATGAATGAAGGTTCTACATCTATTTCTGCTTCTCATAACAGCAAGTAAGCCGGCACTCCTGAAAGCAGAGAGCTTTATTTTCATATTATAAGGCATTTTGAGGTATAATGGAGGTTAGCATCATAAACAGTACTCTTTGTACTTTGTCAGAGAGCTTTTAGGACATACTGACATATCAATTATAGCCATGAATCCTCAAAGTAACAATTTTCAGCATCATTCTGAAACAGGATGCTCCTAATTTTAATGATAATGTTTTTTAATGCCTTTCAGCATAATGGACAGTAAGGATTATAGAAATGTCACAGCTTATTGAGCATGCTAGTCTCTCTTGTTGGTATAAAAATGTTTATACACTGAATACTAGGCCTTGTTTTAAATTCAGTTGCATTTTCTTATAGCACACCTGCCATTTTTTATTGAAATGACTTCATTTATACTTTTAATAGCACTTTTTCTAACACCTTTTCAGTCCTACCACTCAAAGTGCTTTATACTGTGAACGTTTAATATAAATATAATCTGTATTCCTATCACATACACACACAAGCAGTAATGTATCAAGGGCATTGGCGTTCAGGACACTTTGACATTCAGAATGGAGGAGCCCAGGATCGAACCACTGACCTTCCAGTTATGGCCTTAAACCACAGCCAACTGTATAGGGAGAAAGAAGTATTAATTCTGTTTTATGAATAGCAAACCTTCTAATAGATTAAGTAAGTAATCTACTGACGGTGTCACATAAAGCTCTAAGAATATGTATTCAAACTCCAGTGAAAATCAATTCAGGACGTTCACAAAATTCAGAGTAATGTCCATAACAGAGCGTCAAAACTGCGTCTCTTTTAAATTAGACAGGCTATCTAATGAATTTCTTTGAGCCTGTCAGGGTTGATTTTGAGACACTGAGATGATGTGATGTGGAAATACTGAAGCTGCCGGTCCCTAAGGCAGAGCCGAACATTGATTCAGAGAAGTGTACTTGCTGAGAAAAACAGAACTGAGATTGTTCTTTATGTTTTGTATGGGGATGTGGCTGCAGTAGTATAAACCACGCTTCTAATGTTTAAATAGTGTTTAGGTTTCCTCCACTGGGAGCTATGGTCCCACTATAATAATTTCACACAGTCATTAATCCTTTATTTCAAATATCAAAGAAGCAATTGTCACTGGGTTTTACTGTCAGATGGCCCTATGATTCACACACACACACACACACACCCACATCGCACTAAAATGTGTTATTGTCCACACAGTTTTTGTTTCCCTGTAACGTTGAATGAAAGCCAGTAAAAGGTTTGTGACCAAACTAAAAGTTTCCTATAACACAAAGCTCAGCAGTGACTTGTAGTAGTTGTGTCATACTCATTACTCCTAGGTGCTGCGTCGTGTCAGAGCTTTTCCAGATGAAATCCATGACTCGTGTCAAAGTTCATTTTCATTCATAGGATGACAGCAGTCGCCGCTGCCAGTGTGGCCCTGTTAGAGAGATAAATCACTGTGAAATGGTGCATTGGATTATTGGTGTGGATATGTCAGAAACTGAGATCTGCTACACTGAATTCATTTGAATCAAGCGCTCATGTGTTCGCTTTAAAAACCTGCTCAGCCAGTCTTTGCTTTAAATGATCTTTTAAATGCTAAAAGAATTCAAAGAAAATCTAATTTACCTGCATCTGTGTTATTATATGTTCTATATTAGCTATCAAGGAAGCGCATTAAGCTTTATTTCTCCTATTCTAAAGCTTTCTCGACACCAACAGAGTATAGCTATAATCAATATAATAATCTATATATTTATATTGAAAATAAGCAAGAGAATAATGTGAATGATACAAGAGTGCTTCATAGTGACACATCCAGTTTTACAAGGGAGGAAAGAAGTGCTGTGGCTCTGGAGGCTGATACAAAGTGATGTATAAATGGGGGTGAACGAGACTTGCTGTGCAAAGTGCTTTGTGTGCTCACGTAGTAGAAAAGCACTAGGTAAGAACCAATCCATTAACTATGATGCTAGATATTACGAGGTGCAAGTAAAAGCTAAGCTGCATAGGAAGTATTTTTTTAGAGTGGAAAAAAAAGATCATTCTTCAGTTAGGGAAAATGGTTGCTTCACTGCATAGAAATACCAGAATAAAGGAACTTGTTTTTTATGCACATTGAAAAATTAGCAGCTCTGTAATTCTTCTCATTGCTCAGTGGAGCAATTTAGCAACTTTAGGCTCACTATTGTAGTTTGTACTCGTGCTCTCCTTGGGGTCTTTTACATGCATGAGCTATAAAAACAGATTGGTCCCTTCTCCCTTCTCAGCATTAAATGGTAGCAGACACAATGAGCAACTGGCTGCTGATCCTAGGATGATTAGGCAACATTTAGCAGGTTAAGATGGTAAAAATGAAAAAGAGTCTTAAAGAAAAACCGAAACATGACTCCAAATTGCTAATGTTTGCTAACAAGATCACCAAATTAACTTCCATATCAGCGACAATATGTCACCGTTTTATTAATTTTGACCTTTTAAAACTAACTTATTTATACATTTGGTACATTTAAGGTATCTTGCACTGTTGACTTACAGCAACATGGTTCTGAGTTAGAGCCTTGGCCAAGCGCAGGGGCAGCTTTAAAGCTCCTCTTCAGTTTCTTTCATCCAAACAATGCTAGGCTAATTTTGCTGTCACTGTGTCCTTGACCAACGACTGGCTCACATCAGAGGTTAGTCTCCAGGCGCTGCATGGAAGCCACCCACTGCTTCTAATATTCCTAATAGTAAATGGGGAGAATGATAAAGGAAAATCAGTGCATTTAATCCTAAAACCAGATCGATTCAAGCTCTCAGCCTCCTCCTTTTATAGATTTTTTTTCTAACTCGCGGGCATGAGAGCAGATTTAAGAAATCAGGTAAATTCCTGTAGCTGTCTGACCTGTAACTGGATCTGCTGTCCTCCATCTTTTTGAGCAACACAGTGATTAATCTTCTACCCGCAACACTCTCAGCATAGTGAGCAATTTACATGAAGAGCTTTTCTCAAATCTATTTTCCTCTAATCTCATTCCTCTTCATAAGGCTTTCTTCCCATTTCCTCATTTAGATGTGTGCACGCTCACAGTGAATGTGGAAGTGTGTGGTGATGAATAAAAGTGGGATCTTATTGATAGAGCTGGCAGTCAGATGTGGATGAGTCCCTTCAAATGACAGATTGCTTTTTGTGCTTGTGGCAGTGCAAAGTAAAGTTCTCCACTTCATTTTAAGACCACAGTCTGGTGTTTTGGGAAATATGCCTTTTGCCATTTACTGGGAATTTCATTAATCTCAATTTAATCTTTGTGCGCTCAGAACTTAAGAGTTGCAGAACTTGAAGAGGACCATGGGGAAACAGTCTCAATTAAAAAGAAAAACAATCTTAAGGCTTTTCCTTTTTTATATATTTACACATTTTTTATATTGCACATCTTATTTGGAAACAAACTTTAGAGATATGAGAGTGCACCTTTGACGTTTCTGGCTGCTGTAGCAATTTTTCTTTTTCCATCTCGAGGTATCAAGATGACAAACTGTAAACAAACTGTAAACATAAAACTGTTATTACACTGTAATAACAGTGTAATAATAATAGAGAGAGAACAATTAAATACTGAACTTACTGAATAAGGTTACTATTCACTCTTTTTTTTATGGGGTTTTAGTTTATGGCAAATCCCGAGGGGAACAATGCTCTCATTGGCTGCCAAGTACTTCACACATTTGCCAAATTCATGTCTGCAGTTTGGTACTGGTTCAAGGCAGGTAGCGCTGCAAAAAGCTACCTGCTGCAGCTGGACTTGACAGTTTTTGACAGGAAAATCAAAGCAATCATGTAAAAGGGGCCAAAATGCTTTTTATAGTTGAGCGTACCAGCAGAGCAGGGTGATAATTATCCATATGTTCATTGCAGGGTGCAATGCCATTCATGTAGATGTAGACAGTTGATTTATTGTACTTTTTCTGAATGGTCTTTTAAACGTTTCTATTGTTATGGTATTTTATTGCTTACAAAACTGTATTATTTCAGTTTTTTGAGATCATAGAATACAATACAATACAGTTTTGTAAGCAATAAAATACCATTCATATTTATTGTTGTTTTATTGTTGTTTTTATTTCATTTGTGTTTGAGTAGAATATTTCACTAATGTGATTTAATGAATTAATTGAACATCAAGCCCTTCTGTTTCTGTCCTAATATAAGTTAACTGTGTCCTTAAACCACATATTGAACACACGAAATTGAACGTAAAATAAATCTCTGTCTAACTCTGGAAGACAGCCAAATAAGAAATTACACCACAAATACATGAATTTTAGATTTATAGGTTATTGGCTTTAGACTGGAAGCTTAGTCAGATGCATTTCATGAAGATTCATCTGTTTATTATAAATCAAATATAGTGTAAAATATATTTGATGCAGTTTGAAAATAGCTATCAAAGCTCTCAGCCAGCTCATTTTACACATGTTTATTTCTCACAACAGATCCTGGACGTGCGTAATGTCATGGTGGTCGTGTCTAGGTGGTTCGGGGGCATTTTGTTAGGTCCCGATCGCTTCAAACACATCAACAACTGTGCTCGTAACATCCTGGTGGAGGAGGGATACACTGCCTCTACGGTGAGACACACTCCGAGCCTTTTACACATTGCTCTGTCATCTTCTGCTGACACATCATCAGTCAAATTTGACTTTGCTGCCAGTTTTCTGATGCAGGAGACCACCTGGTTTCTTGTAGTTTAATTGACTTACCACCCAGTGTTCCTCCAATTATCTGGAAACAAAGAGATTGACTGCAGGCGAGGTTTTGCTTTTCTGGCATCCAAAGCAGAGTCAGAATGCCGGGGTTGTACTGTTACACAGTATAGTTACAGTGAGACATCACTTTATTACAAAAATATGGTGTGTTTTCACTTTTCAGTAGATATCACATTAAAGATATTGTTTTTTTTGAAGTGTCTGGTTGCAACATGTTCTGGAGATCAAACACGCTTTCACCGGCCTGAAGTTAGGTCCAGTCTGCTTTGAAGTCGCCTTTGTGTTCTCCAAAGTTATTCCATTGATACATGATTGACCTTTGAGTGGCTGCAACAGATAGATTAAAGGTACTGCAAACCTACATTTTTAAAAGTTTGTCCTTCTTCCAAACCCCATCAACTCACTGTAAAAATCAGCACTTTATTTTATTCCCTTCCTGACTGCAAAGTCCCAGTTCCCGCTGGATGTAAAACCCAGACTCTGTGACAACTTATTAGAATTTGCTGCCTGTGGAAGGAGAACTTAACACCTCTGCAGAATCACTCCATTTCATGAAGTCTACCGGTACTAAAAATTTACATAAGAATTTAAGATGATTAGATTGGATTGAAAACAAACACTTTAATTTTAGAACATGTGGAGTATGACTCAAAACTATTTTTTATGACATTCAAATAACTTAAGTCATTCAAACCTAATAAAAATCTAGAACCAGGGTCCTCCCACAGGCCAGTGTCAAAATTCATGAAAACTATACCGCTTTGTACTGTACTTCATTCAACCATTTCTATAGTAAGACACAGGAGTGGAGCATTGTAGACATTTGTCCATACATACTAAGCTTTTGTAATATTTCCAGATTTGGCTGGTGTGACGAAATGTAAGTCATCTTACTTACAGTTAAAAAAAACAATAAAAATGACTTTTATCAACATAAACCACCACAATTTTAACGGACAAATTGCAAATATAATTAAAATTAACACTTGCACTTTGAAACATGAAAGTAATGTCATACCATACATTTTTTAACACTAGTAATACACTACTGCTTTCAAACTGTGCCCTCTGAAACTCAAGCAGCAGGTCATTATAATGATCTCTCTTCAGGTTGTACTGTGCTGCTAAACAGATACATTAAACCCAATAATGTATCTATTAGGCAGCACCAACTTGACACTCAGTTACCAAAGCTTTGAGGACCCCTGATCTATATAAGGGAGGGGCATGAATGCATTTAAGGAGGTTTCATCCTTGTTTTTAAAATTGGCTCTGTTTAAATTGAATTTTAAAAAAAATTATCAGCTTGAGTTTAACATTGTAGCCTCCTCAATATCTCGTACTGAGGTGTATTTGTGATTACCTCATGAGATCATATATGACATTCTTATTTTTCACTGTGCATGAGTATTATTCAATCAGAATCAGAATCAGAATACTTTATTAATCCCGAAGGAGATTATAGGTTACAGCAGGCAGCACGCTAATGGTGCATGCGCACTTACAAAGAAACCTTCTTACCAAACTTTACACAAACATCACGTTAGGAAGACATGTCAGAGAGGTAGGCTGATAGGAAAAAACAACAAAAATACATAACATGAGGTGAGAGGAGGACAAAAATATAACTCCACTCAGACTGAGCACCTAATGGGAGAACAGTTTGAGAACAGAAAAAATACCCCAGCGCATAAAGCACATGACTGTCAATACACCATAGAAACACAAGACAGGCAACAGGGGTGGGTAAAGGTAAGCGAGAGCTGGTGTAGACTGCGCATCCGGTCCTCCAGCATGTCTGCGCTGGTCCAGTCGACCTGCCATCTGCTCCGGGAGGGAACAAGTATTGAAGGCGTTTGATCAATTTTATCACCAGTTTTAAATTTTGGCATGCTGATTCGCAGTAAGTCTAACTGATGCTGATGGAAATCTATTGGGGTGTAATTTTCTAAGTCTAAATTTGACCTGATGGTAGTGGTGGAGGATTACATTTTAGACTTCATGGTACTTTCCAGTGGTGTGCAAAAGTATTGAGCCTTCTTTATGTTTTGAAGCCAGACTTTTCTGTAAGTAAAAAGTTTTAAGGCTTTCCTGAGGTTTTTGAAAGTTTTCTTTTGAGTTTGACTGCTTTCACTCATTTTCAGTCCACTCCTTGTGCCTGACCATTTGTTTTTAGTTTCACCTACCTATGATTTGTTCAAACATAATAGAGACACCAGTATAGAGAGTGTTTGCATATAACAGAAAACCAATTTTAAATTATATCTTTAGGTGGTTTGTTACTAGCAGCCTGTCACAAAACCACAGATTTTTCCAGTTTCTTTAACTGAATCTATAAAAACAAATGCCATAATTAACAAAGACAGTGATTCCCAAAGAGCTGTTAGCCTGATAATTCTTTGGGAATCACTTGGCATGGTGTGCTGTGTGTCCTCAGAAAATTGAAGAAAACTGGAGAATAAAAGTGGCAGGCCTAAAAAAAGATTTTTTTTTAAAAAAAAAAAAATCAGATGAGCAGTATCTGAAAGCCATTAAGAAATAGGAAGAAATCCAGGAAAGACTTGACACAGGGCCTGAGAGATGCTTTGCTGAAGTCTCATCATCGACAGGGTGGCTGACAAGAAATTATTCTTAGGAAACAGGAAGAAAAAGCTGAGGTTCACCAAATTATAGAAGAACTCAAATGAACATCAGTGGCAACAAATTGTGTACATGTTTAAATCACTGTACCCATTTTGCATTTTCCTAGCCAAATGTAAAGAAATGAGGGCCGATTTTTGCACAGAACTATATTTCACTAAATATGGAGAAATTTCACAAATGTCCCCTTGGCGGTAGGATGGATTGCTTAAGTCAGATTCATCTCAAAGACATGATGAATTAAAAAAAAATGTCACATTAACCTCAGAGTAGCCGGTTATTTTCTGTGCCGTGTGTACACCGGACACCGGAAAGCAATAAAGAGAGAAAACGAGGAGGTCTTCTCAGCCACAGCCTCATAACGTCCCTTAAACTGATAACTGTTAAGAATTTCCTGAGTCAAGCTTTAATGATGGGTTGATGTGTATATAAAAAATAAATTTAAAAAACAGGACCCGAACCCTTGAGGCACACTTATTTAATTTCGTCTATGAAGATATGTTGGTGGAAATCTGGAACTTTTTATTCTTTGAGGAGGAAACAGTCAGTCCCTGAAATCAGTGTCCCAGGGCTCCTTCTTAACAGTGTACAGCCTTTACAAAAGTCAGCATATTTCCCCAACAAACAATGAGGCAATATCGAATGGGAGAAAATCATTTTTGGTAAGGTGAGTGAGATCAGTTTTGCAAAAGCTAAATCCAAAATTGCATAAAGTCTGTGAATACCTGGATAGGATTTGATTTATGAGAAAAAGAGACTACAGTTTAGAGGGGGGAAAAAAAGAGCTGAATCAGTCTCACACCTGAAGAGGAACAGGTCACTGCCGGTTACTTTGCAGTATGTGAGTCACTTATTAAAAATGGTATCAAAGCAATTTCCTGTTGTATAAAGCTCTACGCCAATATGAAAAACAAACTCAGACAAAATTGATGCATCAAGACAGACTCAGTGAACATTTGTTCACCCTGCACTATGTAACAGAGGTTTCAGAGTTCTCTACAAGTTGGCAGTCTGGATTGCCAGACTAATAATTAGCAGAGGATGTTTCCTAAAAGTACTTAGGATGGCAATGTTTTGTTTGATGCAATTACAGGAATACATTAAAACAGCATGGTGCATGTCAATCAGTACATTGCAATTTGCACATTTGCAAACACAGTGGGAGTTTTAGGCAAAAGAGTTTATCATGAGCTGTAAAGAAGCACTCAGATATTAAGCACGGAAAAAGCTCTGGCACCATTAAATAGAGTGCTAATGTAACACAATCATTCTTTCTCTAATCCTCCCCTCTTGGTTCACAGGATGATGCCAACAAATCAGGACTAAAGACCAAAAGGCCAAAAGGCAAGAAGACAAAGTGAATTTCAGAAGAAAAATGAGGACCTTTTTTCAAACACACGTTCAGTATTTGATGTCGAATTCAACGAAAAGCTCGTTTTTAGAAAATTGAGATGTGTCTTAGAAGACAAATGGTTTCTAGCAATTTAGTTTTCATTCAAGGTAATAAAATATCATCTGGGATTTTAAAATGACGTCTCAGATGACTGCTTTAACTCTGGAATGTGTATTTTTATATTTAGTTTAAGAAGCCTTGAAATGAAATGTGTTCAGTTCACCACATTTTCATTAAAACAAATTGTGGGGATTTGTGCAATGATCATGACTTTGAATGTACCCCACATCTGAAGATTGTTGATCCACGTCTGAAGAATACACCAGTATTATTAAATCCTTGAATTACAGATTTTTTTTTCTGCATGCACTCCCAGTATTTTTAAAATTGTAATGCTCCATCATGATGGAGATACAGTAACGAGGTTGTCCCTGCAAGCCTTAATTCATTTCCCAGTTGAATCTGCATCTCAATAGCGATCTTTCACAAATCATTTCATCGTTTCCAAGAAATGCGATCATACATCACTGCTTAATAAAATGGAGTTTACTGAGTTGCAACACAGTCCACGTCCATTTTCTCCAGTGCATTTGGCACACACTTCTAGCCTGTTAAATAGACATCCTTTTCACATTTTGTATGTCTTTCAGAGCATTTACCACTCATTCCCTCCTGTGAGATTTTGTCTCACCTCACCTTTTTGTGTCACTCGATCCCTGGAAAGACATTCTGCATATTAATGCTTTGAAGTGGGTTTTAAGCACCAAAGGACCACTATCTAAATATATCCAAGTCTCATCTAGGCACTTTTTAATTTGGTTCCACCAGCAGAACCCGACTATTATGATGCAAAAAAAAAAGAAGTTGATTATCTGCGCTCATTATCTTCAGAAAATATAACTGATAGCATACAAATGTAGAGAGATATTTTGCTTGAATGAAAGCGCAAATGATAACACAAATGGAAGATTTTAGAAAAATTTCCTCCAAGTCTGTTTACAAAGCCGCCTGCTCATTTCAGCCATTAGAAATAATTACAGCTAATTCACTTAGCAGAGAGTTGTTTCTCCCTGACAAGCTGTCATCACGCTGAACCCAATCATCTCAGCCCTTAATCATGTTTTTCAGGGGCTTGCAAAGAACTCAATTTCATACTCAAGGCTGAGGAGAATAATTAGAACGCTTGGTTTCAAATTTCATCTGTACAGTCCGTACCGATACTGCCACGCAAGCCTGTTAGGTCATTGTTTCAGTAACTGCCCAAGAACATTCAGTGCAGATCATATATTTTTGCACACTGTCACATTATGTTTCAAGCTGAAGTTGTATAATGAATCTGGTTTATCTGAAGTGGTTGGACAAAAGTATTCGCCATTGAGGAATTGCAGCCATTTATGGTACATTTTTAGAGACTCAAATCTTATTGGATAATTCATTCTAGGTCTGGGGCATTTCTTTATGAACTGAGCTTGGCAAAAGATTTGAAGTGGAGCATTTGGAAGCTGTGAACATACAACAGACAGATGAGCTCAAGGGAATGCATCACAGAAAGAGATAACAGGAATATTTGGATTGGCAATTTGGGAAATTCGTAGAAAACCCTGTACAATGTCTACCCAAGTGACAACCACTCTCCAAATGAAAAGCAATACCATTGCTCACAAGACGAATTGCAGATATTTTATCACAAGGTGCCAAAGAGTCATCATCTCAGAGAATAGGAAGGACAGATTAGAGTTAAATAAAACGCATCTTAAAATACAAGGTAAAGCAATTCTGAACTGTCAGCGCAGGGCATGCATGGCATCAAATGGCACTGGGTCAGTAGTGTTTACTGATGATGTGCCAGAAGCAGCGAGAAATCTGAAGAGCTATAATTTTTGCTCGCATTCAGCAAAGTGCAGCAAAACTGGCTTAACTGCACGTCATAGTGGCAAATGCAGTAAAAAAGGAGAAATTCCATTGTTTGGTGATGCCTTTAGACTGTAAGCAATCAATGTCAAGGGTCCTTAACTGGGAAAGGTTTAGGAATAAACACTTCCTTATTATGCTAATTTGTCTTATTGCACCTAAGCTCCTGAAAACACAAGATTGTATAAATATGGAGTTCCTTATGAGTTAATGCTGTATTTTTGTTCAACACCTGTTGCTGAGATGAGTCAGTGTTTTAACCCCATATTCATCATATAACTGTAACTTAAACATGTTTTAAACAGCCAAAAACCATTAATTTCATAAAATATATGTGGCCCTAACACCACTCGTTCAGTTAGGGTGTAAAACAAAGTATGGCACCCCAGAGTTCTCAGCATTTAAAAAAAATGATGATTATTGATTAAATCAAATTGTGAAATAGATTTTTTAAAATTGCTCATAAAAGTTTTATATAAAGTTTGAAATTCCTAATATTTTAATGACAGATGTTGCAAACAACTTAAAGACACCCTGAAAACTTTTCACTGATGATGTACAGATATAGCCTACAACTCATATTTTCTGATGGGTCTGGTTTTCACATAGCAATTAGGCTCATTAGGCTCATAAAATGGACAGTCTTCTTCTTTTTTACTTTTTACTACTTTTTTTTTTTTTTTTTTTTACTAAAATGACCAAGAAGTATGGCAGCCATGATAAGAGCTGGTCAATTTCCTTAAATTAAAAGCGCTTCAATTTCGCTTTTCTCGTTATCTTAATAAACATAAGACAAATTTCCTGTACAAGAAAGGGAGATAATGCCATCCTATAATTCTTTGGCAGCTACATTGAAAGCCTTATATGTCATAATTTTTTGTTACTGGCAGGATATTTTTAAATAAATTAATCTCCATGTCTTTTCTCTAATGCCACAGCATTTTTCACTGAGGTTAAGTAATGGTGTGTAGCAAAAGATGCAGGATGTTAATTTTTCTTTAGGCTTTCCAACCTCACTTCAAGATTATCACATATATTATTATAGAGAAAAAAGGATCACAAACTCAGAGTAATGACATTATCCAATAAAAACAAATGCACTTATGAAAACAAGAGTGATTATTTGATAACAGAAGATATTGTTTTCCCCCCTTTATGTGATATTTTGGGACTGGTTAAGAACAATCTCATCCCCAGTATCAGAAGGCTGACAGCTCATTTCAGAAAACAAACTAATTTTTCCGTTTGTGCCCGTATTTGTGTTCTGATATTAGTCTGAGTTCTGGGTACCCTGTGTTTAATAAGAGGGGCTATTTGCATAGCTAAGTCAGTAGTAATTTTAGATAATTACGTAATTTATTCGCGAAATAAAGGGATGGGGGGGGGGGGGGGGGGATAAGATGGTAATTCACACTGGACATTGGCCTCTGAGTCACGGAACTTCTTGCTTTGTGTAAATATCTGCTGGCTGGCTTATTGCGATATCCTGTTGCATAAAGCTCAGATCATTTCATCTCAGCCTGCTTCATGCGCCTGGAGCACTTCAGCTTTTGATTGCAGACATGAGCCTTTGATCAGCTGTTGTGTGGGCAAAAAAAGCAAATCGTCCAAAACATCATCTGAAAAAGGCCGGAATTTGTTTTGTTTTCAAAATAAAAGTTTAAGAATTCGTCACATTTTTTAGAAAACATACAAGAAGGACGTTTTTATAGGGAATTTTATATTTTAATCCGACAGAGAACAAGAATATTGTTATGTCTTAAAAGGGGTGTTAAACACAAGGCAATTATTTTAAATGCCTTGTTATTTAGGTTGCTCATTAAGCTGCATGCTGGCTGTCATTTTTATATTTTCTGCCGTCGGCAGAACATCAAATGTACCGTGTCACATTAAATGTGCATCTTGAAAACAGATTTAGAAAACACCGATGCGCCTTGTTCGTCTTGAAACCTTACAGGACTGGTTTTATTTTGAAAAAACATCCGGATTAAGTACTTTATCTCACCTCTGGTCAGTACTGACGTTGTTAACAAAACCAACGGTGCGCTCCGCAGTATCAGCACATCCAGCATCAGCTGGGATTGTAGATGACAGAGTCCAGAAAGGAGAGAGGACCCAGAGGAACAATAATCATTGTTAGTATTACTATTACAGAGTATTCTTAACTCGTGTCTGTAGCTCGGAGACTTATTCTAGTGTTTTAAAAAAATGGAAGATTTGGGAAAAGTCTTCACGAATCCACAGGTCTTCATGTTTAACTTGTCGTTATGAAGTGGAGCGGGACGTTTAGGCGCGTTTTTGGACTTCTCCGGTGTTTCTGTGCGTGCGATGAAAAAAACCTACAATGATTTTGGCAGTCAATTAATTATGGGCGCGCACATCCTGGAGTCCAACTCCAGCGGCAACTTGACGCCTGCGGTGTCGGAAGCTGGGGCTGTCCTGCCGGGCTACCTGGTGGTGATCTTATCGGTACTTATGGTGACTCTGGTTGTCGTTGTTGTGGCAGGGAACGCGCTGGTCATCATGGCTTTTATTGTGGACAAAACCCTGAGAAATCAAAGCAACTACTTCTTTTTGAACCTTGCTATATCCGATTTTCTAGTGGGTAAGTTCTCCTTCTTTGTCACTTTATCCGTTCGTGTTGTCTGAGTCCATTCTTATGAATGAAACCCTTTTTTTGCGCGCGCCCCAAGCACATTGTAATTTTCCCACACTGTAATTAGCGTCTAACTATTGATTAGCGGCGAGTTCATGATGACCTTTACATCCCTTTTGCGTTATTCACATGTTAAATTACAACGGACTACTCCGCGTAATTGTGGCATGCCTCCGTTTTATTGAAGAGCACTCACGTCCCTCTTATAGTGAAAGCTCCTCTTATCTACAGCTTTAGTTAAATTATACCCTTGTCATTAATGAAAGAGACATATTAGATTGTTCTTGTTCCTACAATGTCACAGGTTTCCTGGAACTGCGTCTTGTCGCTAATTTTCTGCCACATGTAATGCATCTTACACCCCGAAAACTGTGAAGGTATGGGAAAGTGTGAATATTGATGCTGGTGGCTGGTGAATCACCAATGTGATGTGTGTGTGCATCTGTGTGTGTGTTTGTGTGTGTGTTCCAGGTGCCTTTTGCATCCCGGTGTACATCCCCTATAACCTGACCGGCAGGTGGATGCTGGGCAAAGGGCTCTGCAAAGTGTGGCTGGTCATGGATTACCTCCTTTGCTCAGCCTCTGTCTTCAACATTGTGCTTATTAGTTATGATCGCTTCCTGTCAGTCACAAGAGCAGTAAGTACAGTCTGTGGAGGCGCTCATTACCACACACACATACACACACATGCTCCTGCAATTCACATACTAGGCGACCACATTCAGGTCCAAAATGTGTCACTCCCTGGAACAGCTTGTAGTGTGCTTAGAATAATTTGTATTCACAGCTTTGTTCTTTCACCAGGGTATTGCTGTCAAGTGAGTGCTTTGTTCATCAGCTTAGCCAAAATATTATCAGTGCAAACATTAGCGCTGGACTCAACAGTCTATATGGACAAATAAACTGTATATTCCATTACACAGCTCAGTTTGCTCATCACTGTTCAGATTTATCCTGTGAAAACAGCTGCAGAATGTCTTCTCTGGATCTCCAGGGGGTTAAATAACAGTCATTATGTCACAGTGATGTCACTGGGGTCATCATGGTTTTGTGATTGTTTTTTTTAATTTTTTTTTTTTTTAGGTTTTTTTCAGGGGGAGTCAGAGATGTGTTAGCGTGCATGAGTAGGCACTAATGCTCACTCTTAAAGCTAGAAGTAAAGGGAAAGTTCACCCTAAAATCTAATTATTACAGCCTGTTGTGACAGTTACGTTGGTATGAGCCGCTCAGTTTTGGTGATGGTAGCTATACAGAATCTGCCTTCTGTTGGAAAACAATGGAACTAAATGTGTAATTAAAAATATTTTTAAAAATCAGTAACCAAAAAAAACCACAAACATTGTGAGCAGTTTTATTGTTAGCTAAACAAAGACTTGTTTTGCTGCTCATCATATCATGTTGTGTTATATTTAAGAGAAGGCAGGCAACTCTATAGGGATCTCATACTAGTCTAGATGAATAAGAAGGACTACAGGCAACTAACTAGTGAACTGTCCCTTTAACTCTTTCTCACATAAAGACAACACATAAAGATAACATTTGACAACTTCCCCTACTCTAAATGAAGAGATTTGATACTTCAGTATTTGTCATTAAAGTGTGGTTTAACTTTAATGACAAATACTTTAATGACAAATTTAACTTGGATTTTTCCAAGGGTAGCTTCTGTGGCAGAGACCAAACTCACTCACTTCTGATGCAGACAAAGTCATTTTAATCTAAGCAGGCTTGAAATATGACAAAAACCTCTTAAGTATATTTCACTGTCTGCTGCTTTGATTTTTGATCATTCTTTTCAGTTTTTTGTTAGTTCCCTACATTTTGTACGAGCTGAGTAATTCTTCTGTTGCTCTAAAAGAGTCCTTGACTTCAATCATAGGGGGGGAAATAGCCAGTATTAGATAAAAAAGCAAAAGAAATGTTTGTAAAACCAAAATATTTCCATGTGAATATTTGTATCCTCTTGCAGTCTCTCAATTTTAATTTACTAAAACTGTTAACTTTTTGTCAACTGATACTAGATTTACAAAAAAAAAATCTGGCTGATGATTGCGTTCGACTACCTATTGGTCAGTTTCTTCACATTCAGCCTGTAGGGTGCAGTGTTTCTTTAATTTACAGTGGAAATAGGGAGTCTTGTGCTTTTGTAGTGAACACTTGAAACTGGGGCCATAATTATTTATGAGCATCTTGTATTGAATCTGTTTCACTACTGATTTTTTTTCCAGTTACTCTTGAGCCACAGACACGTTGGCAGCTTCACTTGCTTCACTTGACATATACCCAGCTGTTGAAACTGCAGAGAGACATTCTGATTGTGTGAGAAAAAGAAAAGATTGAAAAAACAACAACAACACCAAAGGGGAGAGCAGCAGATAGAGAAGCCCTGCTAAATGATAGCATTTAGACCGAGAGGAGGTGAAGTTAAAATGGAGTGAAAGCAAGGAGAATGAGCAACGGTGAGGGAGGGGTAGATCGGGAGAAACCAGATGTCTCTTTCATTCTAGTGTTGCATCAGTGAATGTGGCTGTCAGCCTGACATTCCCCTTCTCTCTTTGGCTTCAGAGACACACCGTGGTATAAGAGCTCCATGAGTGGGTTTTATTTACAGCATCTCTCTCCTGCTCCAAAGCCGCACAATGCAACAAGGGGTTCATTTGGGGAAGATACTCTGAGCAGCTGTGGGTGTTTGAAATGTAACAAGCAGTGTTATTATGATGCAGAGTTTCTGTTCAAGGCACATCACTGTGAGTCATACTTGTGCCTCTCTTCTGACACAGGTTAAATACAGAGCTCAGAGGAACATGACCCACCAGGCTGTTTTCAAGATGGTGGCGGTGTGGGTGCTGGCCTTCCTCCTTTATGGCCCTGCCATTATCTTCTGGGAAACGATCGTCGGCTACAGCATTGTCCCGGCCCACGAGTGCTATGCTGAGTTTTATTTCACCTGGTACTTCCTGCTGAGTGCATCTACCTTTGAGTTCTTCACCCCGTTTGTGTCGGTGGCCTTTTTCAACCTCAGCATCTATCTCAACATCCATCGCAGGAATAAGAGTGGGGCCGCCTGTGCTGAAGACAATGCCAAGCCTCAGAAGAACAATGAGAAGCATAAAGATGGAGCCGGCTGGTCCGTGTTTTTTGTCAAGACTCGGAAGGTGATGTCAAGCGAGCCTGTTGCGATCTCTGCGGTCATCGAAGATGACGACATCTTGTCTCCCTCCTCCAGCGGGGAGCCTAACGCCAGTCAGATATTAATGCAGCGAGAGAAGTTCTCTCCACACAGAAAAAACTCCAGGTTGTTTCAGCACACGGCCTCCTGCATGGTGCCTGGCCGTAGGACACCGGGATCTCGGCTTTCCAGAGACAAAAAGATTGCTAAATCTTTAGCCATTATAGTCTGCATTTTTGGGATATGCTGGGCTCCGTACACTCTACTGATGATTATCCGTGCCGCCTGTAGCGGTAAATGTGTGGCGAACTACTGGTACGAGATTACCTTCTGGCTTCTGTGGCTGAACTCTGCCATCAACCCGTTCTTGTACCCTGTGTGCCACAGCAGCTTTCGAAGGGCTTTCTCAAAGATACTGTGCCCTAAAAGACAATCAGTTCAACCACAGATTGAAGTTCAGTCTTGTTAGATGAACTCAAATGAACTTGCATATTTTATGAATGGAGTAAATGTTGCTGAACACTGTAAAAAATCCATTTGATGTTCTTCTTTAAAAAAAAAAGAGGCCAGTTTTCAAAAATTAGGTAAATGTTTGCATTTAAATGAGGATTGTAACATACTTGACATCAATATGATGACACAACACAGCTGAAAATAGCAAAACATAATATTCTTATGGGCAGAACAATAGACTCTTGTAGTACCATTGGATAAATCTGCCCACGATTAAACCACCTCTCAAAGCCAGTTTCAGATTTTTCTAATGTTGTGCTTGTTCATTTTAAAACCTTCACAGATTCCCTCTAAGTAGGACATTAAGTTCTTTATGTGCAGAAGGCTGTGAAATGATGGTCTTAAAGAAGGTGATTACCATAATTTAGTCCAAGATATCACACATATATGAGAACTACTGATCACCAGGTTGTTAAATTGTGTTCTGTCTGAATGGAAGCACGACGCAGACAGAAATGACATCTTCACCCAGCATCCAATTTCATAGCGGCCGCCGTGAGAACATTTCAACTTCTATTTAGATGAAGCTGATGTGAAGCAAGAACTTAATGGTCTTTTGATGGCTTCAGAATATATCTGCACATGAAACCCTTTCATGTTACAGTTTCAAATATACAGCTGCACGTTTGACTTTATGCTGACTTTATGCTCATGCCCCTTAAAACTATACAATGCAAATCATGTAGCGATAGACTCACAAATGCAGAGTCCTCCATGTTTAAAGCACCAGAAAAGAAGACAAGAGTGTGTTTACTGACCAATGAGTGTACTTTTATCAAAGTAATTCTAAATATTTTATAGTTTTAATCTTATGGCAAGGAAATCTACCTGACATCTGTCAAAATGTTAAGAAAATGTCAAAGCAAAATGTGAAGCACAATGAAAAGAGAGCTGACTCAAAACTTATGTACAATAAGATCAATGTCAGGCCAGATGGCTGAGTTAATTATTTATTTCAAGGCTCGACTGGTTTACCTAAAGCTGTTTTCACACATGCACTGCAGTCTTGAATTTTTGCCCAAAGGTACATGCATGTAAGACTCAGTGGAACATTAAACAGTTTTTCCTTGATGCAAAGCCTGCGTGATGTCTGACTGAGCTCATGTGTGAGCAGAAAAACTAATCGTCCAGTGAATTCATGATTCAGGGAATCGTCGTGTTCTGCCTCCCTCTCGCTGAACCCAGACAGCTCCCCTGCCTTAACCAAACAAAGTATTTCCAGGAGTGAGAAAGAGTCTGACTGTCTCCTGTTGTGTGCTACAAAGGAGAAAGAACACTTTTGAATAAAAATCTGACCTGATTCTCCCGACATAGTGCAGACGTGTGAAAACCGCATATTTGATTACTTTGTGTATTGGTTATGAATGTGTGCAGCTGTAAGTAGTCAGATGAAAAAAATAAAATAAAATAAAAGAAGACTGCCAACAGGCTTTTTTCCGCTGTATGTTATTGGTAAAATCTGGAAGGAGTAGTTCAACTAAGGGAAATACATCTATAACCTACTTTGTTGTCAAGGGTTAGATGTGAACACTGCTTTTCTTCTGCTCTCCTACTTTTTTCTTTTTTCCCCACATCAGCTTTGATATGAAACCTTTCTTTCATTCATCCTGAGTCTGTCTGGAGACAAAACATCCATCTCTCAGTTCCTGCAGCCCAAGTCACTCTTTTTATTTTTCAAAGAAAAGCCATCATCACTCCTGAGGGAAAAGCAAACTTTGCCTTTTCTGGTGTCCAACTGAGACAACTTGTTCAGTCATGAGACTATTTTTCTCTTTTAATAGAGTCTTGCTATTTTGTCCACTAGGCACCTCTGTTTCTTTCCTTCCATCTTTCTTCTTTTCTTTAATTCTTTTGGCTTGTTTCCTAAACAGGTCTGTAGGGTGAAATATATATTCCTTAACTAGTTGCTGAAAATTTCTGTCTGTCATTTGTTGAAATCAGTCAAAATGAAAGTGCAACACGGAAAACCTTGCTGCAATTGTTTCGATTGCTAGCATATCGCCATAGTCGACTGGGGTTTCCATGTAAGACATGGACTTGCTTGCAACACTCACCAAATGAAAAAAAAAAACCCTCCAGAAACCACTTGCCAGCTGGTTGGGAAATGCTCATTTTTCCTTTACCACTGGGGGTTGCCAGATAGTCGTGGCCACATTTTCCCCGAGCAACTACAGGTTGCCAGGGGATTGCCGACCATCTCTAGGCCCGAGGCCTTATATAGAGAAATTAGTGCCCGAATAGCTGGCATCTGTCAGTCAACTTAGAATGATTTTTATTTACTAGCAATAAACAGCACAGTGAGTTCTTCTCTCATTTTGTGCTCAAAATTGCAATTCTGCACACACAGCCTAGTGAATGAGGGCTGCGAATTCCATGACTTAACTGAAAGTCGCCACTTAACACTAAATCCCTTATTTATGACTCCAGGTAGTCACTCCGTTGACCTAACCTGACTACTGAAATTACTCTCATAAAACCATAGCTTATTATTTGTACATTTTGTACTGAAGTATCATGGATTAAGCTGGAACCTTCAAAGCCTCTGTTTTCTGTTTCAGACTTAATGGTGTCAAGTGCCTCTTGGTACTTCCAGAAATGTCATACTACTTCTCTGAGTGTTTCACGAATGGTTAAAGGTTTGTAATTGTTTCTGGCTCCTGTGAGATGGGATAAGGTATGACAGACGTTAGCTGGTGTGAATGGGTGGAAAGCATTCTTTTCTCTTTATGTTGCTGGTAGCTGTTGTCTGTGTTTGATTCACACCTGCCAAAAAAAACTTTGCAGAAAAAAAGTGAGTTTCTGTTTTGAAGATCGCTGTCAAACTCTCACTTTATCTAGCAGCAAACACACAGTGGATGACAGAAGTGATACTGACTTAAAAAAATTCACCACAGATGAACATGATCAAAATATATCCAGAAAACTCTCTGGGGGCTGTTAGAAAAATAAAGGAAGTAACAGTATCGCTTTCCCCTGTGGGAATAATATGGAACATTTTACTTAGGAGGAAAGAGCCTTGGAGACCGTTTAGCCTTGAGGACACACACAGAATTTATTGCACTGAAAGAAGAATCTTTGGATGATGTTGTTTTGTGTCTTTCTGCTGTGCCTTATCAGCAACAACAAATTTAATTTAATGTCCAAAAGGTCACACGAAAGTCATAGTCCTAAAGAAACAGCTGTATAAATCATACAGTTTGTTGCCGTTCTGCAACATCTCAGTTAAACTCTGGAACAGCTCACATGGTTAAACTTCCCGTCTCTGCATCTTGTTTTGAATACAGCCCACAGCATTAAGTGGCTTTTAAAAAAGACCCTGCAGAAAAAAAAGCTGTTTCCTCTGGGGCAAACTGGATAAATAGATTGTGCTGGTGTTGTTTTCCCACTGACCCTATTTAATAATAGTCATTTAAATGCAGTGGTTACTGTGGGGGCATTGATACGCATTTTGTGCCTGTGAAAACCACAGCTCAAGAGTGAAAATGCTTTTGCTATACAGATCCAAAAAATCTGAGACCCATGAGGCATGACTGTCATCTGTGTGTCTCAGAATTCAAGAATAGAAATGGACTAGTCGAGGAGTACAAGAGACTTTTTCCCCCTGACCAAAAACAGGAGTCAATTTGGAAGCATTTCATAAAAGGTCAGTCGAGAATGAGATGAATTGGCAGTGGTTTAGGTGACCTGCACAGAGACGCAGGTGGACTTGCAAATAGAAACCAAATTGCTCAGTGCCAGTGTTGACATCGTTTTTATGCGCTGTGGGAAGCCCAAGAACCAATGAAACAGCCTTTCAAAAGGAAAAATTGGAAGCAGTTGCCATCCTTCTGGTTCATGTTGGGGTTGCTCTGGGATTCAGACCCCTTCTTTTTTGTTTATTTTGCTTTTGTTTGAGAGAAATGTGAGACGTGGGAGTGAAAAAACGGTGGTTGCTGTTAACCATACAACATATGTTTGGAGGATGATAAGCAAATGATACATGCAAAACCAAGTCATTTAAAGAATGTAAAAGAAACACGTCCTTTGAGTGTATTTCACTGACTCTGAATGCAGCCTAGCTGAGCTCGCTCTTTTGATTTCAAGTCACTCTGAATATTTACAGTTAGAGCTGAGGTGTCTGTCCTGAAAGAACTGGTGGCTTATAGAAGCTAAATTTGATGCTCTGTTGCCCAAGAAAGCGATTTAAAAATCAATTTAATTCAGGATATGAACACTGGCTGCAAGGAGATGATTTTCCATTAGTTTTTTACTGTATAGAGTACACTCTACCACAGTGAAGCCTGCCTGAGTAATGAACAAAGAACATCCTGTCTGACGCTGATGATGCTGGTGACTCCTTAACGGGACTCACACAGCATGGAATAATTGTTTATGGTGAAGATGTGGATAAAAGCATCCAGCGGCTCATGTTCATCGAGGTCAATGGAAAAACAAGCATTTACTCTGCCAGAGCTCTTAATTAACCCACATGCCCTACACATGCTAATTGCTTTCAGAGAAACAATCTACAGACGGCTTTCACCACAAGAGTTCTATCAGCTATGCCTTAATTTCAACACTGCATTAATATGTATCTGTTATGTTGCTAATTGCTGCCAGCCACTTTTCTATAGGATCAGAACTGTTGCTTTAAACTAAAATAAAACTGTAAAAACAGGTTCCTAAAAATCTGGTTGTATATGCATTCACAATGTTTACATGAAATAACCAGCAGTGACCAATCATCCAATAATAGTTGCAGAAATCAGCAGTCCAAAAGCTTGACAGAGAAGGTATGTTTTTAGAAAAATAGTTAGAGCTGTTGCTTGTCTGAGGTCACTTGGGAGGTCCTTGCAGAATTTTGGTGCAACAACAGCAAAGCCACAAGCCTCTTTTGAAATAATCTTTGAACCTGGGATGATAAGCAGTGGTTTAGAAGCACGTTATGCTGGATTCTGTAATGCACTAGAGTCAGTATAAGGCTAACTCTGGAGTATTTTGACCTCTCCTTTCCCCCCCCCCAATTAGTAATCAACATTTTAGACAAATTTTAAACCGACAAGAGATGATTGACTAACTCGAGTATACACTGCATTGCACGGTTACATTTTAGATACAACAAAGGTGTGCATAACCGGATTATAATCCAGATCTAAAGGTGTAAAAAAGGTTTTTAGGACATTATTCTAAGCTGGAAGTAAGATTATAATTTGGGATTTCAGAAAATCCCAAATGTTTTAAGGAACCTCAACCTTGTAGAGCAGATTTACCAGTTGCATGGCTTTTCCTTATCTGCTGATATTAGTGACATCCTGTCAGCCTGAGGGGCAGCCAGTGAAAGGACACAGACAGGAAATGTCCCACTTGTCTTCTTGTTGACACTGGGCAGTTTCATGGAAAAAACTGTCACAGATCATGAGCCTTTTCTTAACAACATTTTCATTCATATTCCCACAACATTTAAACAAGACCCTGTAGGTATGCTGGACCGCTAAAGCACTACCCCTTTAGAAAAACAAAGGTCAACATGGAAATGTAAAAAAACTGTTTTTATAGTGACCACATAAAGCACCCGAGTCTGAAAAAGTGATATCTGTAAGAAGTGGACTTCATTGACTTAAAATGACCAGCAGAATTTTGCCTTCCACCTTTCTTCTCCATGGGGAGCTTCCTCTACCTGTAACCTGGATCTTATACTCAAGTGCTTCTACGATTACTGTGGCAGTTTTAGTTGTGAGCTCACCGGCAGTGGGAATCCAGTGTTCACATTTGCATTTCCTCTGATGAGACTCAGGGCCACAATCTTCATCTTCACCTTAGTAGATGTATCTGTCATTGCTGGTGGCTGGATATCGTCTAAAATTGTTAATCACACACACATATATGTAGAGATGGGAAACAAGAATCGGTTCTTGTAGAAAACTGTTTTCTAGTAGTCCAGTTCCTTGTTAGTCTGCCTGCCTATCAGTCTTCCTTATCTGTTTGTGTGTTGGAGGAGGAAAATAGTAAGTGGGAAACTGCATCCAGGACAGAAAAAACTGCATTATGCTGCTAACACAACTTCTGTTCTTTGCAAGTATCTGCCAAGAAAGCATGCCAACGCTATGCTAGCCAATAACCCAGAGTGAAAACTGAGTGAATCTCACCCCAGCAGCCAGACCCTGAACTTTAACAGGTAACATGCAGCCTCCCTTTCTACCTGTTCACGTATCTAAAGCAGAATCACTGCGGTGACCACTTTGTTTCGTCTTTGTTTTGTGCGGTCAGCTTTGTGTTCTACTAAGAGAAAGATCTTAGCCGTGTGTCCACATTTGGAATTTGTGTTGGTGTGCAGGGTTGTAGCCTCAGGTTCAATGTTCCCTCTAAGCTGCGCACGTGCGCAATTGCGCACTGCTGGCACGGTCTCTGCGCACAGAAAATCTGCGTTGCGCACAAAAAAAAAAAAAAAAAATCTAACCTGAATTGAAATTAAAATTAAAACTTTAACAATTCTGTGTTGCAGTGTTAGTCAGTAAGTGACTGGCTGCTCCTGTATGGGATTAGAACGATGCCACCTTATCCCATAGTCCAGCCAATGATGCGATTCACATTCGTATATATGCAGCTAATCAACGTCGTTGACAGGCTATGACAGCGTCCTTATGTGCTGACACCGGTGTATTAGCTAGCAAAACGGCGTGGCTGATGTGGAGTGAAGCCACGTTAATGACAACGTGTACAACCATTGGAGATGTGAGCAGGACAGACGGAACAAATGACGGGAAAAGTGTGGACTTTATACCAGTTTTTAAATTGTGTTGATAGGCCACGTAAAACCAGAGTTATGATAAAAATATCTGCAATGTTTGGTTTTCTTCCTGAATACTATCGTTGTTTATATTTAATGCAGGAAGAAACGGTAAAAACGGCGTTTTATAAGGAAAACGCTCGAAAGCACTCTCTGCCTGTGAGCAAAAACAAACCCTCCCCACCGCCCCTGCCTCCCCTCTGCCTTTCCTATTCGTCCAAAAAAGTATCATGTCGACCAATCAAAAAATGATATGGCAATGTGGCATCTAGTTTTTAAGAAACGGTGGGAAGTTTTAGGAGTGACGGCGGTGTTTTGAGATGTGAGAGATTTGAGACGTTTAGCGCAAATCTTGTGTAGTTAGTGTGTAGTGTAGTCAATAGTTTTGTTGTGTGTGTCAGAACAATGAGGCGACTGCTGAATGTTACAGGTGTTACAGGAGTGATACATCTCCTGTTGTCAGGCCTGCAGGTATCAGGCTGTTGTTCTCCTTTATCTCATAGTGGACACAAATTATTTTTTGGAGTGGCACAAATAATTTCTGTGGCATCAAATTTAATGCAGACACCTGATTGTTCTGTAAATAGTTTGAAATGTTTATTTTAAAACTGCATTGGCTGCATTTAAAAAAAATAGCTGCAAAAAACTTTGTTTGCCAAACTGAGTTACTTTTTTGAAGGAGTTACTATATAATTAATTGCTCAACATTGGTCATTATATACTATATTTTGCAGACAGAGAGTGACTCTCTCCCAGACCACAGACTCAGACTCATAATACAAGTCAGAGCTTTGTTTAAAAAAAGAAAGAAAGAAAGACAGTTGTGTTTTCGAAATTGGAGTTCCAATTATTTTTACTTCCAATAGTGTTAACACACTACACAGGCCAATGGCTAGATTTTTTTACATTTTCATTGTAAGTGGGCTAAAGCAGTTAATTAAAGGTAGTCTAACATAAATATAAATGCTGTAATTTGATTTGATTTTAATAAACCATGTAACTTGGATGGATTCAATGCTGGTGTGACCACAGTGCACACGTCTGATGTCGCTCACAGTGGTCCAAGGGATCGCTCAGGGAGTTTGTGTGTTCGCTCAGACACGTGAAAAATTAGAGGGAACATTGCTCAGGTTTATATTGTTAAATGGTGCCTGTGAGACAGTGTGTTTCAGCTATTTTACAGAGTAACATGAAAGTAATGTAACGAGTAGTATAATTAATTCTAATTAATCACTTTAGTTAGGTTCCTGTGCATATGTGTAATAATGTCTTTTTTGAGTAACAACTCCAACACTGATCACAAAAAAAGAGGGAAATACCTCAACAAACATGCACTTGCATTTTCATGCATTTGATCCACAGCATGCAATTAATTTGCATGAATGTAATTTCTTTATTGCTGCTTAGCAGTGTTGGTGACTCTCGAAACGGAGCCAGTGAGAACCCAGTGACAATCAATAAGCGAACTGATAGGGAACTGAATCGATAAGTGATATCAATAATGGAATCAGAATTGCTCAATTCTTATCAGTTCCCATCCTTAATCACATAATGTTACAAAGATGTTCTATTTGATTTAGGTCAGGTGACCACGGGGACCAGTCAATGGTATGAATTTCCTCATCCTTCAAGAACTACCTGCAAACTCTTGCCACATGAGGCCGGCCATTCTTGTACGCCCAGGACCGACTGCACCAGTATAGGGTCGGAAAATGTGTCCGAGGATTTCATCACAATACCTAGTGGCAGAGCGCCGTGACCCTAGCCTGTAGATATCTACGTGTCCCTTCATGAATATGGCTGTGTCATGCTGCCTGTCAAAAAAACAAGCAAAAAAAGAAATTACCTTTCTGTGTACTCAAACGGGTACACAGAAAGATTAGATAAGCAGATTAGAGGTTTTTGGCACAACTTAACCTACTTCAAGGTGCACGTAGGAGAGGATAAAACTTTAATAAGTCTGAACTCTGGCATTTCTTGTAGTAACTTTATTGGCTGACTGACTATTAATTTTGGTTTTAGGGCTTCAAAAAACAGCCAAGAAAAAAAAGTACAAAATAATCCACATTCATGTCAGCAAATGATGCACCTATAAGGATTGGTTGAATGCATGGCCATGCCATGTGGCTTCAGGACCCACCGCACCAGCTTAGGGTCTGACAATGTGTCCGAGGATTTCATCCCAATATCTAATGGGTGCCGTTACTTAGCCTGTAGATATCTGTGTGTCCCTTCATGAGTATGGCTCCCCAGACCTTTACTGACCCACCCCTTGGGCCACACTCATGAAATATGTTTTTGATTTTTTGGTTTGAGACATTTACACCAGTGTGCTACCGGAGATCATTCTGTAAGGCTGATAGATCATGCTGCTCTTATGGTAAAAATATAAAAATAAAAATGTGTGTGTGTGTGTGTGTGTGTGTTCATTCATAGTTTTCATGCTTTCAGTGAGAATATATAATGAAAATAAAGATGAAAATGAAAATAAAGAAATACCATTAAATGAGGTGGTGTGTCCAAACCTTTGACTGGTATATATATATATATATATATATATATATATATATATATATATATATATATTGAATGAGGCAACAAGTTGTTTGGTAAAGCTTAGAAAAAAAGGTTTAAAATGCGATGTTTACCACATTTCAAAGCTCCGCTTTTTAGGTTGCCTAGGTTACGAGTCTCAGAAAAGTGTAATCTTAGAAAAATATGTTGTATAGGCACACAGCATACTTCCATTAGTATTTAGAAGTCCATTAGGTTCTGTGTCATGCTGCCTGTCAAAAAACAAACAAAAAAAGAAATTACCTTTCTGTGTACTCAAACGGGTACACGGAAAGATTAGATAAGCAGATTAGAGGTTTTTGGCACAACTTAACCTACTTCAAGGTGCAGGTAGGAGAGGATAAAATTTTAATAAGTCTGAACTCTGGCATTTCTTGTAGTAACTTTATTGGCTGACCGACTATTGATTTTGGCTTTTGGCCTTCACTGTGGTTAAAAAAAGCCCAACCCAAAACCAAATCAGACAAGAAAAAAAAGTACAAAGTAATCCATATTCATGTCAGCAAATAATGCACCTATAAGGATTGGTTGAGTGCATGGCCATGCCATGTGGCTTCAGGCCAAACAACGTCCTTGGAAATGGGGAATGCTGAATATAAAATATGACTAACTAAATACCTTATTTAGTAAATCAACAGGAGAAATTAACTTAAGAGATGGTATTTCCCCCCTTTGTACTGGGCTACAAGCTGACATTAGTCAGTAAAGCAATAAATTTGTTCTGGATCTTTGAGCTTTATGAAATGCATCATTTCGTGACTGTTTCAGAGTTTGCAATGAGACCGGGTCTGGACCTTCAGTTAGGCCAGCTAATGCAGAGTAATTGTTGCCTTTTAAATTCAAACCATTTCCAGTTAGATGATCTTTTCTGGCGATTAAATAGAATTTGCAAAGGAAAGGCACTGTCTAAGAGAATAAAAAGCATTATTTAACAAGAAAAGTCAGATCTCGGCTGTAGAAATAATTATATCAAGGCGGTTAATGTGCAGCATTTTGTAACAGCAGAGTTACAGAGAGCTACATGGTCTTTGCAAAATAATCTGTTTTTATACCAAATACTGTTCAAAATGAAAGACAAGGGATCTGAAATATGAATTTCAAAGAGAATTAAATGTATAGGAAAATTATACACATCCGGAAGTCTTCCCAAAAACACATTTTCTGAAACCACAATATTTCATGTTAGCTTTCAACAGCGTCCAAATGCAATCTAGCAGCACTGATTTCCTGGTTGATCATCTTGGCATTGCACACACACACACACACACACACACACACACACACACACACACACACACACACACACACACACACACACAAAATCATTTTATTGTCAAACAAGAGACCTGAATTGTCTCCAAGGTGCTGCAACAAGCTCTATTACTATTTCATATAGGTGTTTTAAATGTTAAGGTGCAAAAAGCCTCTAAATTCCACATTATTGATCGTTCCCTTAATTCACCAAGATAACAGCATCTCAGTAAAATCATTTCTCAGTCCCTAAAAATGAGATTTTTCCACCTCTGTTATCTTCATTAGATTTTGCAGCCCCTGGGATCTAATGCTTCATTGGAAGTCATTTCACCAGTCAGGAGACAATTTACAAAGGATAAGGTTCAATTGGTAATTTTTACTTGCGAGCTCAAGAGAGCAGATCCTCTAGTGTAACGCTCTTAATGCTCTGTGTTCTCTGTTAAAAGAGGTCCTGTTATATTTAGATCAAACCTTCCAGAAACACACATACATGTAAGTAATGAGTATGATCAGGTTGCTAAGCAGTGGTTTTGACAAAGCACGTTGCCATAATATATCATTTCCTGGTCTGCCAACTCAAAACCAACCATTAAAGGAACACATTTCAAGGCACTTGATTTGCTTTTTCTGAGTTTCCCATTTTCAAAAAACAAAACAAAACAAAACAAAAAAACCCAACACACTTTGACATCTGTCTCTTTTATATGATTGCCTGTTACCTTTACAATGTTGAATACTTACTGTGTATTTAGTACTGTCAGCTTCCTGACATTTGCTTTCTGTCTGGGTCATACTGTAATAGTGCTCAAACTGGGTGGTAGGGCGATTATGATCATGACAATAATGATATATGAGTATGACCCACTTTTAGGATGTGACATTTATTTACAGATTCACAGCGACCTGTGAGGAGCTCAAACATAAGTCATATTCTTCTTTTGCCTCACAGTTTATGGTAACTTCTTTTCTCCCTTTTGCTGTCATTGTAATCATGTTTAGATCTGCGTTACAGTCACATTTCACACTGGGTGCATCTATGTTATGCTCTGAATATTAATGAGAAAAAAGTTTTACTGACATTATTTTTAAATACAATTGAGGGATCCTGGGGTTTTAAATTCATTTGAAACACAAAATCAACACTTTGCTGTTTTTGTGAATTATTTGCTATGAAGAAATAATAAAAAAAACAAAAAACAGACCGGCTGATATTTTTTGCCCTAGATTACCTGTCACATATGTCACTCACTTGTCACATGCCACCCACTCATGCTGTCATGACGCCATTCTCCAATTGGATCCTGATTGCTTTTGACCTTGTTTTATATGCTAATTCAAGGCTCGGAAATGAGAGCCCACCCCCACCCTAATCGAGAAAACCCCCCGAAACAAACAGTTCATCCAGATGAATACACAGAAAAGTAATTTGCCCGACGTGAATACATAGACGCCATTCAGGGTGATGACTCACCTATTTCCCCCCTACCTGGAATCTGTCATAAGAAGTCAAACACAGAGTTGGAGGAGGTCCATTCTGACTGTGGTACATTAAGCAACTCCACTCATTATCAGGTCTAATCTTCTAAATGTCAGCTTTCACGTTACAATGAGAGGTGGGTATTTTTTCTTTTTCTTTTTTGGCCAGATTCACTTAATTTGCTGTCCTTATTGCCCTTCACTTGGTAATTACTTTGCCCTATCTGATTGTTTATATTTATCTACATGTATATATAGTAATACTTTTTTAAAAAACATATTTGAAAGTGCTGTTATCAATATTTTTCTTTATCCTCAGTAGATTACATGACTATGTGCACATGGCAGATGTTGTTTGTGCTGCTGAATTCACAGAAATGCCTGCCTCTGCTGTTCTTTTGAGCTCTGTGGACCTTTATGATGCTTTTTTATTGAACCTGTTTTGGTTGCTTGGTCTGTGACTCTGCTCTTTTGATTCACTCTCAGCTTTCTGATAGCAGCAGAAAATGGTCAGCTCAATTTTTTTTGCACTAGAAGAGCTTCAGCTCTTATTTTTGTAGCTTAACACTGAGGCTAATGCACGATTACTATGAGAGTCCTATGTGTCTGACACTATATGCGACTCCAATTGACTCCCAATCAAAGAAATACTTCTGTACGTAAGTAAGTCAACAATGTTTATCCAATGAGTCATTATGGACTGAACTGCTTTGGCTTACTGCTGTCTGTCATGTGCCCACTCATTTACATCTGTAATTGGTTGTTGTCTTGCCTGCTGCTCTCCCCAGTTTCCGTTTCAAATTTCAAGAGGTTCTTTTAAAAGAACAAACAGAGATGTTTTTAACCACAGAAGAAAATATCAGTCTATACGTGGATCTTCTGGTATTTCAGTGTGATTCATAAGCCTTAATATTGAACTTGTCATCATAGCTCTGTTAAGCTGAGCAGTGTTGTCGATTTATGGCATTCAGTATATTCACCCAACTTGCAATTTACTGAAGCTTGTCAGAAGTTTTTCTCTTCATATTTGACTGCAAAATGAGTATTATTCTGCTGCCATTTTCCAGCATTAAATCATGTGTTTAGGTTTAGGTTCTCAAAATATTTGGTTAGATTTGGGGGAAAATTATTCTCTCATTATGTTTGGATACCTTGGATACCTTCTTTCTCATTTGGCTACTCCTCTTAGCCAGTGGATATCTTTAGTGTGTGAATGTGAGAGTGAATGAATAGTGGAATTGTAAAGCGCTTTGGGTGCCTTGAAAAGCGCTATATAAATGCAATCCATTATTATTATTATTATTAACTCAGTACCAGCACACGACATTAAGATGACAAGTCACAAGACAAACATTTTTCTACATAATTAATCTCTTGTATTAAGAGTCATGCAACGTATGAAACACCCCTTTTTATGTGCACAGAAACCAGAGAAAGTTGATAAGCACAGTTGGGATACCGATTACTGGGGTTTTACGTTTAGAGTCAGCTAATGCAAAGAAAATGTTGCTGTGTTGACCTTCCTTGAAAGTTGTAGTTGACCTTTCTTCTTCTGTTTAACAGTGTCTGTAATGTTGATGTCACTGTCACAGTGTTTGCATACTACAGTATTAAATAATATCTTTAGACGATTATTGGTTAAAGTTTCATACTGAGGTTTCTCACATAACATGAACTTTCAGTGCAGCCACCTTAAAAATCATCTTATAAAGAGGAGTGAGCATATGGGAGTAAGTCAGGTAATTTTAATATAGAAATTATTATCTTCCAAAGTGATTCTTTCCCCCACTCTGCACTACTACAAATGATCTTAGGGTTACCTGCCATATTTGATGCCAAAAACGTTTAAGCTAGGTGGCTGTTACGCATTTACATGTAAATATGTTAGTAAATAGTAAATGGCCTGTATTTGTATAGCGCTTTACTTAGTCCCTATGGACCCCAAAGCGCTTTAAATTACATTCAGTCATCCACCCATTCACACACACATTCACACACTGGTGATGGCAAGCTACATTGTAGCTACAGCTACTTTAAACATCCCATGCCTTTTTAAATGTTGGAAATAAAATTTGAATGGGAACAGAATAGCTTTGTTATTAATCCTCAGGAAAATCACCTACAGAGTGAGGAAGAGCTGTACAGTTTTATTTCCACCGGCACAAAGGATTTCCTGTGGCAGTATATTTGTTATTGTAATCAATTTAACAAGTGACACTTCAGTTATGTTTTCACAAAAAGCTCATACAAGATCCACAAGTATCAGTATTTCTGTTTAAGTAAAGAATGTGTGTACTATTACCAACTCTGTTAAAATACATGTATACTCCCTCACAACATCTGCATCATGCTTTTTCAATAGACAGTAAGGGCATCCTCTTAACTCCATCCTATGGACTTAAAAGTTATGCTAAAGAATAGGTTACGAAGGGTCCTTGGGGTGAAAACCAGTGGCCACATTACATATTAAAATTTGATTTATTTTGGTATAAAAATATATAACTGAAATGAATTATTGAATAAATGAAGTGGAAAGATCATCTTTCCTTTCAGAGTGGGTTTCAATCAAAAACTATTGATGCGTTTTCTGTTTGTTGTCTGTCAGTCAGCTGAGAGACTCTCAACCTGAAGTGCTGTTTTACAGCTTGCTCTAAATCATTACAAAACTGGGGACTGGGCTTAGACCTTATTGACTGCTATGCGCTGAGTGTCTGCTACAAATAAACAGCACCTTTTAAATGGCAGTGCTTTGGTCGTGATGGACCTGCAGTCTCTTTTGCTCCTTTAAAAAGTGTACTTCCCTTTTACACTATACTGTCTTGAGCTTTTTCCTATATAAAAAGATTTCCATACTAGATACAATTCTCAGAAGTTGTTTAACATTGTAGCAATATATTGCTTCATTACTACTCCAGAGATTATTTCTTTTTGAGAAAGCTACCTCCATATATGTGCTTGCTGAATCCATGTCCTGCTACACTCACTTGTTACATAGAATTTAATAATTGTAGCTGCTTTGTGTTCCTGCGGTGTTTACTAACAACCTCGACCCCAGCAATTCTGAGCTATATCTCAGTACCCCGCCTGGTGGAAAACCCATGAGTGCAACACAAGCAGCCCAAACCCAAACACGCTTGAAATCTTTGTTTTTAGTTACTATTTATCTTTAACATACTCGAAAGAAAAATTTCCCAAAACACAAAAGTATAGTTTCATGCAGAATTTCACTGTCATGCTGAATCTTTGTAAAAGTCAGAGAGACAGTTTACCATATAATTAAGTGGATGCATTTTATCCTCTGGCCTGGACAGTGCTATGATATTCTCTAGATTTTATTGATCTGACTAGCGAGGCTTTGACAATATTTGCAGTAGAGATATCTATCTTGTGTTGAATATATAGGAGCTAGACAACACTTGACTTGTGCTCAGAGCAGGGTAAGTAGGGGTGGTGCTGAGGGGTGCTCCATAGGTTGCTTGTTATTTTCAGTTATATGGAAGTTGCAAGTTGTCTACCAATCCAAAGGTCAGTGGTTCAGTCTCCAGCTACTATAGTCTGCAAGTCCAAGCATCTTCAGACAAGATGCTGAACCCTAAGTTGCCCTGGTGTGTGTCTGTGTAGGTGTGTGTGTCAGACAAGGTGCTCAGGTATAGAAAAAGAGCTTCTATAGTTGTGTGAATCAGGCTTGTAGTAAAAAGTGCTTTGGGATTGAATAGTGTATCTCTGCCAATGGTTGTTATTTGTAGACAGCTTGCATGTGTTGGCTCTTGGCAGTAAAACTACTGTTAAATCTGCTTATATATTACCGATATTTGACTCATGCAATAATCCGTATGTTTGTGTTCTTTTTCAGTTTTGCAAAATTGAAATATTTTTCACTCGGCTACTCTCACCTGCTTCCTTGTCACCATAACAGGCACCTCATGATATTTAATTTGACACAAGTTTTATGCCAGATGCTCTTCCTGATGCAACCCCATATCTTGTTACATGGGAATGATGTTTTACCCTGGTTTAGCCTGGGGTTTTGGCTATACTGAACCTGCTATGTGACTTTTCTCATATTGTTTGAGATATTTACAATTTATATTATCTCAGTGAAAAAAAAACCTCATTTGACATGAGATTTCTTAACAAATAGGTCACCTGTAATTAATGGATGTGGGTTTTCTTATTTAGGCTTTCAGTTATTTTTAACAGATGAGAACGGAAGAAGCCACTTCATGCAACAAATACATTTTCTGTTGAAAGTAGAATAACCTAGATGTGAGTTAGAGCTGAAATTTTCTGCCTGTTATATTTTCTCCTTGAAAGCATAGGCGGTTTCTATCGAGATAATTTAATAAATTTGGAGCATGGTGTGCCGGTCTCTCTCTGTAGACATGAATAAATGTAATTCACCCACCGACCAGTCTCTTACTTTGCCTCATTCTTTCTCTCTCATCTGTAGAGCAATTATCATTTAAATAAGTGCACAGATGTCCTATATTGGTCCTCAGAATCCATACTAGAAATAATAATGATATTTCTTAAATTTATACATGCATGTGTACCCACTTGTAATAAACAGAAGCAATGACATTCAAAATATCAACTTTTGTAATTATAAGCCCCAACCCAAATTACTTTGGCCCATCCAAAAAATCCAGTGCATGGGCTACAACTAATTCCTAAAAAATACAAGAAACTGTTTGTTCTTTAGAGGATTTAACCTCCTGAGAACCGAGGAAAAAACAATCTTCCCATTGAATTTTTTTGTGTGATTTCCTGCCTCTCTAAAAGAGGCCACCCAAACACATGAGATAGCAATATAAAGCCCAGGATGTCCATTATTTAGCACATCAGGACTTAGTAGGGTAGCTCAAATAAGCCAAAAGATATAGACCAAACAACAAACATAAAATGTTCATTACAGAGCACATAATGCTGAAGCATATCATGTTTATGATAGCTGTAAAGCTGAAAATACATTGTCTGCAATGGGTGTCAGCATAAAATGGGTTACATTATTATTATTATTATTATTATTAATTTTATGGAGGCTGAAACTTCTTTAGCTGTATTGACTGATCACTCTCCAACTTGCATATTTGGGGGGATTAAAAACTTGGCTTTGGTGCAACATGATGCAAAAGACACTCAAGTCTCTCCCTGATGGATGTCCTTGGAAACATTTTGAAGACTTTTGATACCACTGCACAACGTATTAGAGAGAATTACATTATAATTCTCTCTAATACCTCTGCTGCACACCAGTATTTGATGGTGTTGTATGCTGTGGGTGTTTGTGGGTCTGGTAAAATTTTGTTTTTTTGGATATTATTTAGTCAATGTAAATAGTTGTATGTTCTTAACTGTGTTTTTAGGTGTGTATAAATGGAGCTCATACTTTTTTTTTTTTTGTCTTCAAAATTAATTTGCTCACACGCACACACTCCAAGATCACCAACATCAAGGAGTTTCCCACGGCTCTAATTCAGAATGAGAAATTAATGTTTCTTTCCAAAACTCATGACTCAAGACAAAAATAGCAAACCTTGCTGCAAACACTTTTGTGTAACAATTATTTTCTGTCTAGAGGCGTCAAATTAAAGAATTGTGCAACTAGCTGACATTACAAGAGAAAGCCATGCTAACATCCTTTCAACTAGTTTGAGCCTCTAAGTTCTGTTTGATGCACACTTCATTCTGCACAGGGACATGTTTGATGGTTGTAACTTGATTTAAAGAAACTGCTTACAACACGACTTTTGCAAACAAAGTCCATTTTTGGCACTTTTAGCACCACAAGTCAGGCACCATAGAAGGTAGATATTTCTATGAGGTATTTTCTAAACTCAATAACCCCCCTCCACCAACAAAACCCCAAACAAAATCAGCTGTAGATTGATATATAACATGGCAAACCAGAAAGCTTCTCTTCACTGCCCCCCTGGTAAATCCACAATCAAATTTAAAATCCTTCTCCCCACATAAAAGGTCTTGATTAAACGGGCCCCATCTTATCTTAAAGACCTCATAGTACCATATCACCCTAATAGAGCACTTTGCTCTCAGACTGCTGGTTTAGTTGTGGCTCCTATATGGTGTTTAAAAGTAGTATGGAAGGCAGAGCACTTGGTCCTCTTCTGCAGAACTAACTCCCAGGTGGATTTGAGTGACAAACAACTCTACAAAAGCCACTGTTGTTGTGATTTAAATTGAAATGAAACAATTTTTTGATTTACATTTATATATGATATTGCACATACAGTAAGATGAGTTTCTAGCAAACCTGTCAGAAGGTGTGAGATCTCTGAGATCTTTATCCAAGAGTGAAATAAAGGACTTCATCCAGCCTCTTTATGGTTACAGTAAGACAAAGTGCTAGAGCAAAGTATATAAGTATAATCTAAACAGTAAGTGACTCCACTAATAGCAATCATGCATAATTTTAATCAGCACGGTGGTGCAGTATTTACCACTGTTGCCTTACAGGAAGCAGGTCCACCGTGAGGTTTTTCTGTTCGGAGTCTGTATGTTCTCCCTGTGTTTGCGTGGGTTCTCTCCGGGTACTTCAGCTTCCTCTCACAGTCCAAAGACATGGAGTTAGTGGGGTTAGGTTAACTGGTGATTCTAAATTCTCCATAGATTTATTGTCCGTCTCTGATAGCCCTGTGATAGACGTGCCCTAAGACAGCCTGACTGGATAAGTGTAGAGTAGATGGAAATAAACCTAATTAATGTAATGAATGAGGAAAGTATAAATTTAAGAACATAATATGCAAGTGTTGAAATGAGAAAGTCCAGTAAAGCACTGTTTAGACATGTTGTGTGATACAGGAAAGTGCATGTGTAGAGACGTGGGGTTCAGAAAGTATGAGAGAGAGAAAAAAAACGGACACATATGGGCAGACAAAAAGGGCGCTATTTAGCAAGGTTCAGGTTCCTCCTCTAGTTTCCTGCAGATGAGTCGAGAGTAACATCGGAAAAAGAGATTTTTCAGTTCACAGTAAGAAAATCTCTGGGAAAGCTGCCAAAGGATTAACCGCTATCCAACCACTGTAAATTTAAGGATTGGTATTGTAAAATTTCATCCTTTCGCTGCTCGTTTTTGCTGTGTTTGATTAAAGTCTGAAAGGAGTTGGAGGAATTTGTCCTGATTCACTGCTTCCCCATTTGGAGTTCATCAGGCACAGCCCAGAGAGGATTACATTAAAGGTCTGGGCATTGCATCAGTTACTCTACTGTATCTCCTTTAATAAATTACAAGTACTGCATATATGAGCTCTAAATCATTTTTGCCAGGTGAAATAAAAACAGCAAAGGTGCTGGCTGACGTCAAGGTGGTGATCTGGATAAAGCGACACTGACCTTTTTTTTCCTCCAGATCACCACCTTGTACTTGTAAATACTGAAGAAAACTTTGTAAATAGTGACTTGCTAATATTTATCCACTATAGTTGAAAAAAAAAAATCAGCTTGAAAACACTTTTTTCCTCTTGGTAATTGGGTAGGTTTATAAATCACAAGTAGCACAAATAAGAGCACCTCTAAATTGTCTTTGGCAGATCAATTAAAATCTGTCATTATGCATTTTAGGTTAATTGGTGATTCTAAATTGGCTGTAGATGGGGATGTTATGCGTGGTTTACGCTCTGGGTGGGCTCGTTTGTTCATTGATTGGTTGGTTGGATGGATGGATCAATTGATGTCCAAATAAAGTGCATACAGTTTTACAGCATGCGGAAAGCTCAAGGATGCCTCAGGAGAATAAAAGTATCATGATTTTTATGTATTCAATAACCGTGACAGAATTTTATGAGCAATAGCTAATAAATATAACATGGCATTTAATTTATTAGGAACTCCTGTACAATTAATTGCAATTCAACATGACGACTCTGCTGTAACTTTTACTTTTACACAGCTTAAAATGTTCAGTTTGGGTTAAAAGTATGAAAAAAAAAATCAACATTCAATAATTCTAAATTAAGATTGCGTGTAAATCAATGAGACAGATCTGTATTCACTCGTCTGCCTGAATTCCTGAGTGTCTATTCTTTACATCACTTCGGCTTTCCCACGCTGTCAAATTAAATTTTGTCGTCATCGCTCTGGCAGACTCATTTACTTGCATGTCTCCCTCCAAGCTAATTAGCCTCTGTTCCATGTGCTTCAAGTCTCAGTGCTCTTTTTCCATTCTGCCTTTCACTTTCATTTGTGCTAGGACCATTTCCACCTCCTCCTGGTCAGTTAGAGATTCTGATCCAAAGCTCCACCTGCTTCATCTCTGCCACCACCAGCATCTACACTCCAAGGGGTCCAGTGCTATGAGGATCGGGCTAAAATATGCACCATTGTTCAAAACACCACAATGAAGGGTGAGCCCATGAGAAAAGGGGAAACTATGAGAGAAGTGTGCACATTGTCTGGCTAAATCCTCTGGGTGGCAGCTTGCATTTTATCCAAAGACTGCTCCTCTAATGAGAGGAGGGAAACCAACCAGAGAATAAATCCATATAAAGAAATGTCTAATGACCTCTGCACACACACACTAGTATTAAGCATCTGACTTCACATTTTGGATTCATACACATGGCAGTTCCTTCCATCAAATATTAACAGTTTCATACAAATGACAATCCCTGATAATTTAATACTGCTGAACAAATAACACTGATTTTTCTGTCAGTTCTTAAAAGCTGTTTTTGCTATGATTTTTTTCTGATTTCTCTCCATCGGCAACAAATATGTCACAAGGTCCAAAACTCACCAAATGCTCCAACATACAAAAAGCTGTTGTTTGATCAGCAAGTTCAACCAATAGAAGCTGCTACATGAACAGCCGAAGGAGCTTCTTTTGTGTGTGAAGTTGTTTGAAAGGTCATCAAAATGTCCAACAAGCCAAAATAAGGCTATATGTCTGTCAAAATCTGCTCTGTCAATTCCAATAGCTCACTGAAGCGTCTGTATTTTAAAGAGATCAGCTTTTGGCAAATGGTTGTTGGCATTCTGGTGAAACTGGGTACTCAGGCACAGCACAGATTGTGTGCACAAATCAATCCAACAAGCATGACAGATTCAGTGGAATTAGTGGCATATAGCTGTTCCACAGAAGTACTGAATGCGCTCCAACACCCCTTTTAATCAACGGCATCTTTGGAAATGAGGAAAAACTATATTGGTCCGTGCAGCATGATAATCTAATGGCAAATAAATAAATGAATAACCCTACTGAATGATAAAAAAGAGCAATATTAATACTGAGCAGCCATGGGAAAATGTCATTATTGAGTGACATTAAAGTGAAAAACTTATAAAATGTTGTGGAACAGCACAGGGTTCAATTATGTGAGGATTTTAAAACCAGTTATTTAGAAAAAAGATTAATGTACCTCCAGACAGTTACACGCACTTCCTCTGGTAACAAAGTCTACATGAGAAGCAGTAAAAGATATATAAATAGGAGAACAAGTAATGAATGTTTTCTGTGAAGGTTTTATCACAGAACTGGCAGATTCTAGAAGTAGCAGCAGAGAGTATGCCTGAGAGTTGAATTATAATCATTTATAAACTGTACATATTGAGCACTGTAGCAGTTGAGTAGGAGTGAGAAGCCCTTTTTTAAAAAAACAAAACAGTTTCCCCCACTCTTTTTCAATGGTTACTGTAAGAGCTTCGGTTAGAGAGTTTTTCTTTGCTTTCATTTCATTTTCTGTTAAGGAAGGGTAGGGATCATTTGAAATGTTTGTTATTCTGGCATAACTCACTTCAGAAGCAAATAAAACTGCTGTGTAGCCTCTCTAATTGCTCTGTACTGGTCTTGGGGGTGGTAGGAGTAGGACTTACACCTCATGCTATGTCTAAATTATTCCTAGGCTGGGGACATAATGGTCATACATAAACTGGCAAAGCAAAGGCAAGGACAGAATGACAGAGCTGGTGTTAAAATGCAAAAGGTAGGTGATTGGTTGATTATATGCAGGTGCTCTTGGAGACCAGTAGAAAGCCACACCTCTATGATAGGAACAGAGAGATGCAATGCAGTCATACATTGGCTGTGTCCCAATCCAGCGACCGCATGCTTCGTAGTACGCGCAGTTCGCGTACTACGTACGGCGCCTACTACGAAGTACGAGAAGTGAGAGGCTTGTGAAATGGGACGGTCTGGCCTTCGTCGCGCTGCTCAGGTTGCCTAGCAACCATGATACTAACCGCGAGAAACGTTTCATACAGCATTGTTTGACAGACATGAAGGAGAAAAAATGTTTTTTTGTTCATTCATTTTTGTATGACATCACTTTGATTAGTTGAGTATCTGAGGCTGAGACCACGGGACTGTAAAAACATGATTGTTGGGCTTCATTTCTGTACTGAACAGTCATTTTAAGATTAGCTAGTAAATAACAATTAGCTAATGTTGTTCATGAGACTAAAGTCATCTCACTTTGATAATGTAAATATAATATGGCCAATATTATAGTTATTGTCAGATTACTATGAGATATTACAGCAGTGAGCTTGAACTCTGTGTCAGTCACTGGGCTTCAGTAAAGATTCAGGTTGCATGCTGCAATGTTTACATATACGTGGGACAAGAAAATGTCCGAGCTGTGATAACTGTTGCTGATAAAATGAAGAGTAGACTGATATATTAAATATTCCTTTATTGGGTGAGAAAATCATACCATGTCATAACTGTTTTAAGTTATACAGAATAGATATCAGAGCCTTAAACAGGCTGACTTCTGCTAAATGGGTCAAACTGGGCAGAAAGTATACAAACACATAACATCCTTATAGAATATGATGTTACACTATAGATCAGCTTATCTCAGAATATATAAAGCATATAAACAATTACAGCAATATGATGCGACAAACACAGCAGAACTACTAATCCAAAATACTCAAAGCTTCATGTAACTGAAACAAACATGGACATTTATTTTTAGGTCCATTCTGCTGCTGATACATACTTTAGGTTTCTGAATATTAAACTTGTTTCTGCCTTTCATAGTGTGTAACTTGAAGGCCCTGAGTACTTTCTCCCACACTGAAAACACTGGAATGATAACATTATTTGAACATTACCTAATAAGACTGATTCAGGACAGACAATTAGTTATGTTAAACTTTTCTTGCAGTCCTTCACAAACAGGGAACAGTCTGTCTATTCTCTCCATCTGTCAGCTGCTGCTGGCTCTTCCTCCTCCTCTTCCTCACACACTGCTGAGTTTGTCCTGGTGGATCATCAGGGGTGCAAAGCCTCACAGATGATGTGCAGCAGTGGGTCCCTCAGTCTGTCCTCACTCTGGACACTTGCAGTTGTCACACATGGAAATCAAATGTGTGATAAGCTGCAGGATTCAAACACAAGTGTAACTTATAAATACATGTTCATACTTTTATTACACAATCAGAGAGAAAGAAACAGAGAGAGAGTGCAGGACAGACAGACAGGTGACAGTCTCAGGTGTATACACTGCTACAAAACAGCACAAGAGAAGGAGGATTTAGTGTTTGTGTTATTACGAGTGCTAAACAAGAAGAGTTCCCAGATGGTACAGTTGACACATGTGTGACTCCTGTGATTAAAGCATCTTTCTTTCAGCTTAACGAGTGAACCGTCAGCTCGTTCAAACACACGTTAAAGTCCGTCTGGTTCGACACCACTGAACAGAGGCAGCAATATAACATAGCTAACATTAACAGTGCAGTGAATCCTGCTTGTGCCGTGATATTCAGGACTGCACACCGAGCAGCATCACTGAATTTCAGCTTGTTGTGTTTGTGGATATATGACTGACTTTAATTATCCATAAAATCATCACATTCTCTGTAAGATTAAGGTCAACTATTGTACGGTGTATATTTTACAGTAAAGGCTTTAAAACCAAGTTAGTACAAACATCGCTAATGTCATATAACTTTGCCGACATGTGGCCAACAGTAATGTTTTAATGTTCTTCATTATTACACATTCGCACATATATGAGTGACATCATATTCAGTACTTACTTTTGAAAGTTTACTCTTCGACCGCTCCGCTTCAGCCGTCTGCCGTATTTTTCGGCAAAATTATCCACACCCACCGCCACGCTATGAATTGTGGGATATATGGGACCACGAAGTGTACACCGGACCACACTTCAAATTTGGGGAAATCGACGGCGCATATGGAGACCGCCCCCGTTTCTCAATATGCGTACTTGTGCGTACTTGCGTTCTCGTGTACTCGTGATACGTCATCAGTCGGAGACCAAGTACTGTTCCAATTCGAAGTACGCATCAAGCCGAGAACGCGAAAAAGTCCCGGATGTGTTCTCGCTCCGCCCGTTTTATCGAGCATGCATCGGTGGTGACTTGTGTGGACTTGGTACAGCTAAATATCCCAGAATGCATTTCGTCCAAAACTCAACAGCGGACTCCCGGCACAACCTGAGTGAAATCCAACAAAAGTGGTATCAAACGTTTGTGCTACGTTCTACAGAGGCACCATTGAGAGTATCCTCACCAACTGCATCACTGTGTGGTATGACTCCTGCACTGGGTCCTGCAGGAAAAAAATGACAACTGGTAGTGAGAGCAGCGGAGAGGATTGTGGGGACCTCTCTTGCCTCCCTCCCCAGGAGATCTACTGCGCCTGCCTCATCCGGAAGGTCCTCTCCATTACAGGTGACTCCACTCATCCCTTCAACAGCTTCTTCAGTTTGCTGCCATCAGGAAGGATACTGAACAGCCTCCGGGCCAGAACCCGCAGACTGAGAAACAGTTTCGTCCATCAGGCTGTCAGGATGCTGACCATCTCTGAATCGAGAAGGGGTGCCCAAGGGTACATCTTTCGCCATCTTACAATGCTGTGATTGCAGCCATTCCCCAACTCTCTGTGAATGGTACTCATGGCCATTCAAGAATCTGTGTCTTTGATTAGTAGTCGTTGATCAATGGTCATAAGAATTTGCATACTAACAATCATGGAATTAACCCCCCAGCCCATTGTTCATTCAGTGGTGCTAGTTTCCTTCACTGTGCAAATGGTTGGGGAAGGTTGGGGAAGGTTGGGGAAACCTGCAGTCAGCTGAGACTGAAGAAGTCACCTGGATGAGTGACAAAACGTTTCTTCCACTGAAAATGTCCGGATGAACAGAATCAACCTTTTGGAATTTACTTCCCTAGATGATTGAGCACGCATCAGGACATTATTTTATTATTATATTTTTGAAATGATAGCAGCACAAACAAAAATGTTTGCGGCACAAACCAGCACAAACGTAGCACAAATGTTTGACATCATTTTTCTTTGATTTGGGTAATGTGGGGGGGCTGGTTGACCTTTTGACCTTTACATTTTCATTAATATCTTTAAAACAGAGGCAGCACAAACGACAATTTTAGCAGCACAAACCAGCACAAACGTAGCACAGTTGATTGACACCAGTTTTGTTTGATTCCATTAATGTGGGGGGGCTGGTTGACCTCTGATGACCCCTAGAAATTGTTATTAATATCTTTAAAATGATAGGGGCACAAACGAAAATTTTTGCAGCACAAACCAGCACAAACGTTTGATACCACTTTTGTTGGATTTGAAGAAGGTGGGGGGGCCAACTTCACTCAGGTCCCGGCACATCGTTTTCAACCCCCCCCCCTGCTCGCGGTCTTCTCACTACTCAGGTTAAAGAAACCCCAGCAGCTGTCTATAGTATTGAGTGTCCACTAAAATAAAAATAGAAGCGTTCCAACATCTCACCTGCTTGTTTTTATTAAGGTATGTACACGTATGTACATGTACACTATTTTTATTAATAGAGGTTTCACTACTGAGGTTAAAAATGATATATAAGTCACTTAGATCACTTCTAAATGTTAATGTTTGGTTTATTTCAGTGTTTTATTTGTTCCTGAGTAAACCGGTTTGGCTGTGATTAAAGTTAAGCTTCATAACATGTTACTCACAGTTAAATTAAGAGGGGACGGCAGTAGAAACTCCGGACCTGTGACATCATCATGTACGCTGGTGTTCCAATTGTACAAATCGCGAGTCCGTGCTCGCATTCTCGGCGAGTCCGTACTCACCGAGAACGCGAGTACGTACTTGCGTACTTGAGAATTGAGAAACGGCCCGCATTTGGAGTACACTTCGGATTGGGACAGCCGTCGTCGCGTCGCTGTGACGTAATAGGTCTCAAAATGCGTACTCCGGAGCGTGCGGTCGCTGGATTGGGACACAGCCAGAGAGAGAGGGGAAAAAAGACAGAGCGACAGAGAGCTCAAGGGAGAAGAAAGACAGAATAGGGGCAAGTATGGCAACACTTTTGTGCTTTGACAGGATTTATTTTGTGAGCTGAAAAAGGACAGAGGCACTTGTCACAGTCTTTCCAAGTGCAAGATACTGTATCCCAAATGTGTCATTGGTGTATATGATAGTTAAAATCACTGTGTGAATGGGTAAATGTGACTTGTAGTGTAAAGTGCCTTAAGCAGTAGATGAGAGCAGAAAAGTGCTACATAAATGCAATCGATTTATCATCTTTTAAACACCCTTGGGCAGTTGAATCGGACAATAAAAAAACAAAAAAAGCAGATCCTATCTTCCTGATGGGGAGCCGTGTGTATCAAACATTCTGGTGTGTGTATATTATCATTTGCTTTCTGTATTTAAGGAGTCCAAAATTAGTTCTGAAGGACACCAGTGTCACATTTTACCTACCAAGGCCATTTGTTAGTAGCACAATACGATTACAGCGTTTTAGATTTGCAGCAACATATTTTTGCATGGAAATACATCAAAGTAGGAAATCATGCAGCTTCTTTCCCATCCTTTTTTGTTTCAACTAAATATTGCTTTGAGGGTACGTTTGTTGATTATCTTGCCCTTAAGTGCAGAGGACGTCTCTGGTTGGAATGATTGGAATGAAAACCTGCAGACAGTTCCCCTGGGGGCACCTTACAGTGATAAACAGATCATCTGCAAGAGTATTTTTGAAAATGCCAACCATTTTGCAAACAATTTATGATCAGCATACACTAGCACCTTCCCTGTAACTAAAACTAAAGGATATTTGTATTGATTTATCTCAGTTTTAGAATACATATATTGTGGAGTCATTGATGTAGGTTTTCTTTCTTTCTTTCTTTCTTTTTTTTACAAGCTTCATTCAATCCAATTAATTGTTGATGATCTCACCAGTAACCTCTAAGTTAACTGCACCAGATTTCAGTACAATGAGTTGAAAATACCTTATGTTTATGAGGTCAAGAGGCTTTCCCCCCCCTAGAGTTTGGCATAGAGATACAGTAATTTTTTCCTCTGGGGGTGCTGTAATCGAAAATAAAAGACCAGCTGAGTGAGCGAATGCTTCTTGCCGATATAACATCTGACACAGGCTGGGAGTTCCAATGCGGGGAGTCTTCAAAAGAGGAAAATGTCAAAAAAAACAACCATTTGGAACATTGTGAAGAAGGAAACCAGAACCCCTGAAGGGACTGTATTGATTCCAAAGCAAGACACACAAAGCATAAATGTTGCTGTTTCGCTATTTGTGCAAACCTTTTATCAGTGAAGAGCATATTGCACCGTTATTGATGGGCGCTTATCACCCACTCTGTGACTCAAGCAACAGCAGGCTGAAATGACTCTATAGCTCCCATTTATCAAGATAAATGATTGCTTGACTGTGTGATAAATCAGTCATCTTCTCAGAGTTAGGATAACAATTACAATACTGACCTTTTTCCTAGTTTAAGACTTTTTCCTCTGTTGTGGTAATGTCGCTATCTTAGTTCAAAGAGAAGCCAATTATTTATAGTCTGCTTTTGAATGTGTGTCTCAGCACTCCATTCAGTTCCTTCTCAGGGAATCCATAATATGATCTAAAGTGGAGATATCAAGCTTCAGGAGCTATAAAACACGACAGGCTAATATCTGAAACACTGAGAATAATCAAAATGTCAAGTGAGCTTTGTGCAATAAAAATGTAGGAAATTCATCATCGGCTTACATGCATTTTTTCTTAATTTTACTAAGAAAGTTGACAGAACTACATTTTAGCTCTCTGTCATGCTTCGCAGCAAATCTGTTAACATACATACTGAAAGAGCAGCAAAGGTATTTGAGGAAATACACTGTTAAATATCAGTTGCATATAATAAAATCTCTTTTTAGGGGAAAATTGAGTTACATAATCTGTAAATCAGATAATTTGATGTGCATTAGGAGTTCTAACCTTTTCACTGACTGTGTTGAAAATGCAGCTTGAGCGCTGCTCTTTAATAGTGCCACACTCTGTCTCTGCAAATGCTCAGGGACGGTCTTTTATGAGAAATTGCTCTGGATAAACAGCAAGGGGTTCATCAGGTCAACAGTGTCTGTAAAAATGCCCTCAAAATACAGCGGACAGGTTTAAGTGAATTTGCTGAACAAAGTGCTACTGTTACACGGAGACAAATAACTACTGTATGTCACAGGTAAATTGATTTATTACTCAGGAGAAACATCAGACAGAAAGATGAGCATAGTGGCTATCAGAAAAAAAAAATCTAATCTGATCAAAGTGCAAGCAACCTGCCTTTTCAAATCACATCCAGTGACTGGCTGCTGTCTAAGCAGACAAAGGTACAAACCAGAGAAGTATTATACCACAGGAGTAAAACTGTATAATATATGCAGTCAGAGATCTACACTTTAAATTCAGTAAATGGAACAGCTATGAAAAAAAGCCCTCATACAAGCGCTGCAATTTAGTCACCACAATATTAGATGCACTTGTTATACCCAACAGCCTTTATTAAGAGTCACCACACCAAGTTGTTTGCTTCATATGCAGGCAGGGCCACCGAACATTTACACACATACGAATTGGCAGAATCAATTTGTTCCACCTTGAACCACTATCAACAGTTTTCCAATGTCTTCCAACTATTAAAACTTTGGCCCTGACTTCCACTTGCCTTTCACACTGTATCCAATCAAATTACTGCTACACCTAGAGGAAACTGTTAGAGACACAGAGATAGATTTCTGTTATTTCCTGTTTTATTTTCCTGTCTTTGCCCCAATCCCTAAAACTAAAACATCAAAGACTTGAATACTGTCAACAGTGTGCGCAGCTAAACTTATTGAGTGGGAGAGTTCACAGGTGCTCCAAAGAATATGAAAACTCAAGTGCAAATATAAACACATCAGGATTTTAGTTTCTTTCTTTCTTTCTTTTTTTACTTTGGTCAAGGTCAGAATCAGAGAGGATGAGAGGTAATTGCCAAATATACGATTCAGTCTTTTCTTATCCAAACAACATTATTAAAAAGGACCTGTAATTGTTATCATTCCTGGGCCTTTATTTCCTGCACCTGTTTTGGATTCCTCATTTTGGACTTTGCTCTTTCTTTCTTTCTTTCTTTCTTTCTTTAAAAAAACAACAACAACTAAATCAGCTTTCCATTGTAGCTTGTTTTTGTTTCTGCACCCTGGGTGTCTCCCTCTTGCAAGCCTGTATTTCAGTTCTCATTTCATCTTCGACTTCATAGAATAAAAATTACATAGTGATATACTGAGCCAAGCTCTCACCACGGACGCCTAAAAACACACCAGAATTGGGCCTCAGAAAACTCATGTGTAGTAATGAATAAATAAATAAAAATGCAGTATTTTTCAAGCTTTTAAATGTTGACTTTTTTCTATTATGACTTGGGGATCTCTGAATTTTAGACTAATGGTTAAAAAAAGGAGGATGAACACATTACGCTGTTCCCTTGAAACTTGTAATGGGCATTTCAATATTTGTATAACTTTTAAAGCTAATGATTTCTTAAGTGACAGATAAATTGATTATACAAAATGGTTTACAACAGTCCTAAGAAAACTAGTAATTACAACCCAGGGCTCCTCACCACTCATAAGCTTTCAATTAAAGGAAGTAGGTCTTGTCTACATTTTGTGTTGCATAACAAATGGGAAACGGGGCTGCTTTAAGTTTCAGAAACAACAATTCAAAATGGAACTTCATTATGTAAAACAGCAAACTCAATTGCACATCTCTGCGGGGGAAGCCACTCACATTAATCAGCACACATCCCATCAGCACATCTGACACACAACAGCCCAACAATGAGTGTCAGACATGAGTCGGAGTCGGGCTCCACAGACATCACTGAAACTTCCTGTATGATCAGGCAATGGGCCAAGGCAGAACGTAACGCTACAGTAACACTAGGGAAAACAATACTTGGGGTCAGTGGCACGAGTTAAATTTTTGCGGCCATCTGCAGTGAACTCTTGTTGCTTTTGGATTGGTTGCTTTAAATATAGGGACCAGGTCTGCAATCATTTGCAGTCAGCTGGCAAAGTGACTTTGATGTGTCACAAACATATCACAAACATATTGCATGCAATATGTTTGTGATTAGCTGTGATAAATTAGTGAAACCTGTTGCCATCTACACACATATTCACATTAAGTACTTAGATTCAGTCCATCCAGAACCACAGATTTACACATTCAGAAAGTCTTCTATATCCGCAGTGCTTTTATACAGGAGTAGAACCAGAAGTTCCCTGATGCAAGTTCCCTAATGCAAAGAGACACATCCCAGATGAGTTGCTCTCTGTGACAAATTGCCATTGAGCAGCAAAGGTCCAATCACTGTATGCAGGAGACAGGATTCAGCACAGCCCAAGTTTGTTATTTTTATTTATCCAAGCCTCAGTTCTACAGCTTAACAATTCTAAGCTCTTTGGAGCACTGGTAGCCTCTGCCAGCATCAAACTAAAGTCTCCCTAATTGGCAGTTGGCAGCACTTTATACCCAAGTGCTGAAAAGCCACATCCTCCTCATAACCTGGGGTGTTTCCACACCTTCCCAAAAAGACAATTGGTGATAATAATGTTTATATGTTATATTTTATATATTAAATCTATTCATCAACCTATATTTACATTTAAAACATATAATTTATTTTATTTAACATTTATTTATACAGGTAGTCCCATTGAGATCCAATGTCTCATTTGCAAGAGATCGGTTCCAAAATGACACAATCAACCTACAAATACCAAGCAACACCCCCACCCAACCCTCCTTGGTCTCTCCCAGAACTTTTAAATAGTGTTCAGACCCTCAGGGACACATTTGCCCAAACATCCTGGAGAACACAAAGGTAAGTGATTGCTACACACACACACAAAAAAAATCTGTTTGCACTAAAACTCAGCACCCATATTCACAGTAATTGCACAAAAACAATTACACTAAAACACAAAAATCAATTAATCTGGGGCCAATCTCATTGTTTTAGCATCTGTCCACCATACACTAAGTAGATGATCAAGTGCCTGGAATGCATAGAATTAAAATTTTAAGTAAATAATCAATATGTCAGAGTTTGCTGTGCGGCAGGCAGTATGAAAGACCCAAATTCAGGACTCAAGACGGAGAAATAAAGTCAAAAGGCTGCTTTTATTGCAGGAAAAAAATAAAATAAAATACAAAACTAAACTAGGAACTTCAAAACAAATCAGAAACTGTAAACCTGGCTATGGCTGGAAACACAGCATAAAAGACAAAAAGCAAAGGAAAACACAGGGCTTATATACACAAACAGGACAGCGAGAGTATGGGGAACAGGTGGTAACACAGCTGGGACAAATCAGACCTAACAAGACTAAGGAAGCAAAGCAGAATACAATGAAAAAAGACAAAAACTGTCAAAGTAAAACAGGAGCTATAACACAGAGATGCGGACTTGACCCTGAGACAGAGGCATGAACTGTGGGACAGGAAAAAAAGCACACAGTAGACATAACACGGACACAGGGAAGGCACATTGACCGAAACTAGAAGCTAGAGCAACAAAAATATAACCTGAAAAGAACTAAAACCATGAATAACAATACTTAAGAAATATAAATTAAACACAAAACACTGGGTCACTTACAAGACACAATAAGCATTTAAGAGTTGTCAGGGTGCTAACTAAAGTGTAAATGTGCCCAGAAATGCATCCAGTATTAGTTATAACAAAGATAGAAATTACTGTAAACAAGTAACGAAACACCTTTGTTACACTCCCATCGTTGCAGACTGACTCTTGTTGGCAATCTGTCTGTGTTTACAAATAACCTAAAGCTTCAGTTGGGAATATCACAAAACTGGTTATCAACTTTCTCATTAAGCTAAAATAAATATGACAAAAATATAACACTCCTACAGATAGGAAAACAGATTAATGCTGCAGAAAATCCTTAATCTTGGGCTCTTAGCACATAGATCAGTAAAATAAAGATTTTAGACTGAGTTAATTATTTTATCACTTAGTGCACTGAGTGCATTTATTTGTAATGTGACAGCTGCACATTAGAACTCTGAAACTTTTAATTGTAATTATTTAAACATTAATTTTTGCTGTCTCATAGCCGAATCAAAGAGATGTTGAAAACACTTTGTCAGCAGATCAAACTAAAATAGATTTTATTGACCGAACAGGTATTCTTCGTAAGTGTGTTCTGTGTTCTAGTAGCTGCAATTTCACCAGTGTAAAAGAGTCTCAGCAGCAGATTTACAATCAAGTACAAAGGTTTGCATTTTTACATTTTCTGCATCACCAGCTTAATTAGCAATACCATTTTGCCGTGACAATGCAGTGCTTCATTCAGTGGTTTTAATAAGGTATGGCTTAACAAAACAACTTGCACACATAAAGCATATTTCCCCAGGAGGAAAGTCGTACCGTGCTTAAAACACACTCTAAATGAAAGATTCACTTCTTGCCAATTTTAAACTGAAAGTCAGAACATAACCTGCTCCTGGCCAGGTAATGTGTTCAGAATAAGTTACCACGGTGATTTAGTAGATAAAAAGGGACCGGCTTTTGTGATACAGAAAACTTTGGCATTGAGGTCGACAAACCTTGCTCAACCATTAATCTATCTTCTTAGTACATCCCTCAGGCGATCAGTGCAGTCACCTTAAGATTGAAAATGATCACCCAGATGTTAAGGATGTTGCATGCTCCACTTCTGAGCCACTAGTTGGTTGCTGCAACTACTTGTGACTGAATGCGAAATAATTCCGTGCAATCACTGGGCAACCGCCAGTTTTTTCAGGTACAAGGAAGTTACAATCCAAGGCTTTTGGTAGGGATAGTGCCATCATGTGGCCATTTAAAAAAGTTATTTTTTTCAGCACATAAACATCAAACACTAGTGTATAAGTTAAACAAGTGTATTTATGTATGTAAAAGCTATTTTATTAGTTTGACTTGACCCTTTTGATTAGCAAGTATTTTTTACAAATAGCCACTACAATGTGTGTTTGGATATATTCACATTTGTTTTATTCTTTTTTAAATTTTTCCTTATAGTTCATCTTTTCTATAAAATTTGAGACAAATTAAATTGTCTTTGTGTGGTTTGGTTCAGCAGTCTGTTTCCCACATTAATGTGTACATTACTAATGTTGCATAGAATACCATTATTCTTGCATGTCCTTGAATGCACGGGTTCTCTACTTGTCTGGCACTACATTAAAAGATTTTTAATGGCTTAGTACAGTGGCCATGGGTTAGTCAACCTTTATGTATATTCAAAACATTTAAAGACACATTTAGAGAACTCTGCAGCCTTATTGAATGCATTTATGCTCTGAGTGCTTTTAGTTCAGTGACGTGTAGGACATTTGCTTTTACCTTTGAAGCTTTTTCCCTGGTGTTGCCCACATGCTGCATGGTCATCAGAACTAAAACACTGGTTAACCATACTATTAGTGAGTAATCATTCACAAAGTGGTGGACTAGCTGGAAAATAGATTGCACTCCTTGCACATACTCACATTTTTCTTTTCTTTTTTTTCAGACAATAGATCATGACAGACACTCAAACACTTTTCTATGCACTTATTAATTATTAACATGTACTTAGTAAAATAAAAGAAAGGGTCATGTTTGAGCCAATAAACATGAGTAGAATAGTCCAGCAAAAAATACACATTTGTATATTTGATCACAGTTGTTCAGTTTTGACGGTGTTGAGCTGATCTTAATATATTAACATGTTGCTTTTGTTTTTGTTCCTTTGTTTCAGTAGGGGTCCTGCTGACATGCATGCTGGCTTTTAGGCACACCTTACTGGCCTCCCAAGTGCAACAAAGCTACTCCTAATGTTACGGATCACCTGGGCTTGGTGACTTTGCAAATAACTACAGTGAACAAAGTGTATTTTTTGCTTTTGTGGGTATATAATCAGTCAATATAATATATGCAGTCGAAGTCCCATTTGTAAAAACCCCTGGGCCATGTGGGTACTAAGTGTATGTTTTCTTTTGTTGTGCTGTGCTTTGTCCTGCACGTGCTAATCAGAGCATGTATAGCTGCATGATCTACACCTGGGCCTGGTGTGTTCAGCTGTAAAAGCTCACTCATTCCTGCACTGTGCATCTAAAAGTCTTGTCCAGTTCTATGACAGCATGTGGTTTATTTCTTGTGCTTTCCATAAGCACTAACCACCACCCAGACCTGCTTTACGCTTCTTTTTCTTTTCTTTCTATACTTTTCCTTTTGCTGGAATCATTCAATCTTTTAGGGACATTTTACCAACTTTATGGTGATGACATTCAGTCATAAATCTCTTTCAAGCTTTGCCAGCAGAAGGTCCATCCTTGTTGATTGCTTAATCCAGGCTGGTTACTTGCAGTCTAATAATGATCTTGTTTTAAATTCCAAGAAGACTGAGACTATGATTATAGCTCCTCCTGAAATACATCCAAACATCAGTCAAGTGATTGCTTCCTGTTGCTCATCTGCAATGTCACATGTTTGTAATCTTGGTGCAATATTTGATTCCTCTCTGGGCTTTGACTTACATGTAAAATCTATTTCTCATTCCTGTTTCTTACAGTTAAGTAACATTTGCAAATTGTGAGCAATAGCCTCCTCAGTGGAACTGGAGAAAATTATTCATAAATTTGTATCATCGTACCTAGATTACTGCAATGCCCGTTACCAGCTCAAGCAAATCATCTTGTTCACACCTCCCCACTATACAAACTGCTTCTGCCAGACTATTAACACTTTCTAGTAAGTGAACTCACATTGCTTCTATTTTATATTCTTTACATTGGCTCCCAGCAGATTTCAGGGTTTGTTTTAACATTCATGTACTTAATATGCAGAGAACTAGTTCCAGTTGATTTATCTTAGCTTCTTATTAAACACACCACTGCTTCCAGTCTTTGATCGCAGGCTTGTGGTAGTCTACTTGAAGAAGATGGTGTGAGTTTTTAGCAGTGACTGTATAAAAGATGGATGACGCGACACCGCCTGGAGGCTGCCATCTTGCATTTTTGGAGCCAGAGTCTGCGCAGTAGTGACTTGAGGTGGAGCGACTGCGTCACGCTCCCGCCCACACACCCGCTGGACATGACCGCAAACACGCCCCCCTACACTTTTTACGTAGCCTGGCTGCTCCATTTTTTTGCTGATGGGCCTGTTGCTTTTACAGTATAACCAGTAGCGGTTTTAGATACGGGCGACACGGGCGGTTGCCCGGGGCGGCATTGTAGTGGGGGCGGCATCACGGGTATCGGCAAAAAAAAAAAAAAAAAATTGCTCGTACTCATGCTGCCCCGACATCAGCCAGCGCAAATCGGGAATGTCGTAGGCACCGATCGGGTTTCTATCGCCCATTTGCTGGGAGTAAGGGCGCCCTCCGTTTGCGAGGTGCGCCTCCTGCGGGGCGGCGCGGGATTCTCTGGCTGGCTGGAGCAGCATCTAATAACCAACTCGCAAAATAAAACAAAATAAAAACAAACCAACAAACACGAAAGCACCAGACATTATGATACAGACTTATAATTTGCACCGATGTTTTTTCAAAATTCTATACGCGAAAAGTGAGCGCGAGAGCCCTCGGTGCGCCTGCTTGCTGCTGAAGTCAAAGTAAACTTTATTGTCATCTCCGATACATACAGTCCAGTATATAGAGCAGTGGTTCCCAAACTTTTTTTGCTGGGCCCCCCTTGTTTTACAAGAAAAATGTTCGCGCCCCCCCCCCACCTCAAACATTTAGTGAACAATTAAGCAAATACAAGTAATCTGCAATAAATTACAGGTAGTAAGAAAATAAACTACTAACTCTTTTACGCTGCGTCCACACCTACACGGGTATGTTTGAAAACGCAGCTGTTTCGTCCACACATAAACTGCGTTTCGAATCACCGAGAACGGAGATTTTTTAAATCTCCTTTTTTGCGTTTACGTGTGGACGAGGAATACAGAGTTCGTCACGCAATGTCAAAGGTATGTGCCTTTTTTCACGTCAGGCTGTGCGCCAGGTTATTGTTTACATGAGATGAATTGCAGAATAGCAGATAGAGACTGTTAATACTGTTAATCTGACTATCTTCAGTTTTTAAACGCTTACATACACACACGCAGTTATTGTCCCTCCATTTAGAAAGGCAGAGGCGTCACGGTGTGATTATTTTACACGTAGTTGTTTTTTTCCTGTGTAATAATATTCAACATTGCTATCAATACATTTTTCAATCCCTCTGCAAAATGGGTTTAAAAACATAAACAGCTGTGGGATACTGTTTGTCCATGATTTGAACCGGGGGAACAAATTGTGGCAGGATCAGCCTGATATTATTTGTATCCCACTGTAACTTTACTGTATAAAGAGCTAACATCTCCAAAATGTCAGGAGTAGTTTGGTCATTACAACAAGTGTTTGTGAACTAAAAATCAAGAATGTGGGATACTGTTTGTCCGTGATTTGAGCAGCCCAGCGCTGCTCCCCACGCAGGGAAAACCAATTCTGCAGGGGAGACCTACCTTGGCACTTGTGCAGGTGAAACCAAAGGGAAGATCTGCTTCACCATATTTTCTAGTCTTTGGCTTAGAATGAAGTTGCTTTTGGAAACATATTCAGCGATGCTTCATCGCCTGCTTTGCGTTTGTGTGGGCGCCCCGTGCTAGCAGTGTCCAAGCGTTGTTTTGGTTTTTTTTCCCTTTTCATGCCGCGCCCCCCCTGCAATGGCTCTGCGCTCCCCCTAGGGGGCGGGCCCCACACTTTGGGAAGATCTGATATAGAGAGACGGGACGACGAGACTCCAGTTACAGCAGTGCAAGTAAACGAACAATAAATATTTAAGAGTAAAAAAATAAATATACACCTTAGGACTCGGGGTAAAGGGATCAATAACAATTTAAAATGTATATTTTGTATATTTGTCATATCATATTTTGTTGATTTAAAGTCTCACACACAACCCGTTTTTAAAGTTTAAAAAAAAGAGAAAAGAAGAGGAGGAGTGTAGCGACTTCCACAGTCACTAGAGGCCGGGGATGGAGCCTGCCTATTCGCCTGACGCGCTGTCAACTTTACGCAATAATGCGAGAGGTGGAATTGCTTGCTTGTTTATTAAAGTGCTTGAAAAGTTTACAGAGCAATGTGATCGGCTCGCGATTCAAACTCTTAAAACACCACAGCTCTAATGCAACAAGGGGAAACTCGTTGTGCTGCGGTCAACAAAAACTACGGCTACCCAGCCCTCCTCTCTGTCAAAATCAAACCAGTGAAAGACAGACTGACAACGCCCTCTTAATGTCACCGCTAGCACCCACGTGACTCCCGTTACACATCACCATAGCAACCAAACAAATGAAAACCCAGTGATCATTAAAATTCAATATATTTAATTATGGCTCCTACAAGGAGAAACGAGCAAAAGATACAGGTAAGCAGATGTGTCATTGGATAATGGCAGGTCATGTATCCTAAAACATTAAGAATCAGAATACTTTCCTAATCCCTAAGGAAATTATGTGGGTTACAGTTCCTCCAAGAAGAAATGGTAAAAATAGTAACAGTAACAGACTAAACTCCAAACAATATATACAATAATATAATATTAATTAGTCAGTGTCAATTGTTGATTTGTCCTGTTCTCATTGTATGACGAATTATGATGTCTGTTTAGTAGCCGTTTGCATACTATGCATACTCTCTCTCTCTTCATATGTATGTATGTATATGTATGTGTGTGTGTGTGTGTGTGTGTGTGTGTGTGTGTGTGTGTGTGTGTGTGGGGGGGGGGGGGGGCACAGGGAGTGTTCGCCCAGGGCGCCAAACAGGCTAGGACCGCCACTGAGTATAACACTTGTAATAAAAGTACAGTAATGGTAATTAGTGACTGAGCAGCCCGGGGCGTTTCTCTTGATTTCTTTAGTCAGGGTAAATTCATTCACCTGCACGGATTAGCTAAAAGAACTTTACAAAACAAGTTTCCCCGACAGCCGAGTGCTCATCTTAGCTAGCTAGCTAGGTCCTGAGACCTAGCTAAGGACGGTAGTTACGGATTAGCTTACAAACACGTTTAACTTACCGAAAAAGTGCAGCGGGGCCTTCTGTCGGGTAGTCCACTTTACTGAAGAACACCTCAGGCTGTCAGATTAAAACAATCAGGCGTGTTTTCGTAACGTAAACGCTGGCCGTCCTCTCAGAGCCTACGCTCTATCTGCTATTCCCGAACAGAGATACGCAAGTTTCTCCGTGACTGCAGCTGCTAGTCAAAGCTGCTATGATGACGTTACACCCCAATTTAACATCACCGCGGTAGGAATTAGAATCAAACTTATGGGAGAGGAGACCCCTTGGACATAAATCAGCGTGGTGAGAACTATTGAAAAGTTTATCTTAGGAGAATTAATTAATTTTAGTCTGACCCCAGTCCCATCCGCTAACATGGAGGAGGCGGGGTTTATGACCTATACTGCAGCCAGATACCAGGGGGCGATAGAGACGTTTTGGCTTCATTTTTGGGGTGCTGTCGCGTCGTCCATCTTTTATACAGTCATTAGTTTTTAGGATAAGCTTAGACAAATATGTCCATTCCCCTAACTGCTTACTCTAGTTGCTGTCCATGGTGCTGATCGAATCTAGAATGATGCTATGGATAATATTGACAATTGCTATATGCTATATATTGCTTTTGCACTTACTGTGTACTGTGTGTGTGTGTGTGTGTGTGTGTGTGTGTGTGTGTGTGTGTGTGCGTGCGTGTGTGTGTGCGTGCGTGTGTGTGTGTGAGAGAATAAGAGAAGCTCGATTGCTCCAGTACAACATGGTGGTAAGGGTCCAATAAGAAAATCTGCCCTGGGGCCTAACTCAGAGTTGTTACACCTGTGGAGAGAAAACTACTGGGAAAGCAAGATGAAAGTAGGCTTTTGTGAAGGAAGTAGTTTGTATACAGGAGGTAACCTTTTTTTTTTTTTTTTTAACCTGTCCCGTTTGGTTCTTTTGCCATCAGAATTATTGTCTAAAGGCGAAGAAAGATGCCCAACGGATTTACTTTACCAAATGGACCATCCCAGCCTTGCCGTAATGGTCCATTTGATTCAACTTTTTATTGTTTATTTTATTTTCACTTGCTGAATACGGGACAGACTTGACTGGAGGAGAGAATGTGGAGAAAGAAAGAGGGAAAGAAAAAAACCTGAGAAGAGGGAGGGGGAAAAAGGGCAAAAAACAAAAACCAACAGAATAAGCAGACAAAAAATACATATATCGATCACCTGGATCACCTGTTGAGAAAGAAAAAAGAAAGCAAGCAGAAGAAAACGAGAGTAATAAACAAGATCACAATGATATATGAGAATATGACAGTAAATACTAAATATTAAACATTATTGTGCAGCACGTGAGATCGACAGCGCACAGTGTGCTTTGAGGTAGGAGCCAAAAAGGGTGTAATTTGTGTGTGTGATCACCCGTGTGTACACCTGTGAGCATGAACGCGCTTGTTTTTAAAAGGTTCCTTCATGTAATGATCTGCTAGAGGGTGTGGGGGGCCACTGCCCCGACCTCCAGGGCATGAAGCAGGTATGGAGGAGATCAAGACTCCAGACATCCAGAGGCCCCCAGAACACAAGAGACCAAGGAAGACCAACAGAGGGGCAGCCGCGCCACTGTCCCAGAAAGAGCTGAGGAGAGTCCCAGATGAGGGGTCACTCAGCAGCCGCGGAGCAGAAGCCAGGGGGGGTTGCAGTGACGTGCCCGTGAGCTCCGCCGGCAGCCAGCTGTGCCTGAGTGGCCGAGCCCCGGGCCGTGAGGCCGAGGGCACCCCATCCCCAAAGTGGCCCGAGCGAGCCCCAGGCTCCAGGCCCCAATAAGCAGCCGCCAAGGAGTGAGCCGGTGGGTACCTGGGCGCCCACCCCCGGAGACAGAGAACCACCAACGCACCGATGTCTGAGGGCGTCTGCCACCGGCAGGGGAAGTGGTGGGGGGAGATGGGCCTCCAAACCTTGGAGGGCCTGAGATGTCCTCAGAGAGGTGGCGTCTGATACCCAACCTGACATATAGACACAGACAAACAGGCACACACAGATACAAACATCTATTCCCACCCTCATGCTCTCATATACAATTGCTCAACACTCACCCAACGTGGAGACAGACATAGAGAGACGCTGTACACACAATCACACAGGAGGTAACCTTAGGAAAAAGACAGGACTGGAGCCAAACACTGTACTTGATATATTTTCACACCACTGCAAACAGCACACTCCAGTAAACAAATAAAACTGGAGTGGCTGTAGGCTATGTCAACACCTACAAGTGGTTTGGCTGTGGAGAGATTCAGTTTGCTTTTACCAGTGTGTTTGGATAGTTTGATATATAAACAGATGATCTGTAACTAATAACAGCAATTTGAAAACTGCTAAATTGGAAATTGATGGAAATACTGAAGGTCTGTGAAAGCAGGGACAGCAGCACCTACACTTCCTCAGAAAACTAAGATCGTTTAATAAAGAAAGACATTGATGAAACAGTTTCATAAACAGACTCTGTCCTTCCATATTATTTGTTGATTTAGAAATTTCTATGTGAAAAGAAAAACCTTCGGAAAGAGTGAAGAACTCAGAGGAAGAGCGTCAAAGCGGGTGACCTCTTCCAACGCTTTTATGTTCACCACTTGTCTGACACATGTTAATTTTACACAGCACAGCTGTAGCTGTATGTACTTATTTCCTGTGTTGTGCCATTACTGAGTCAACAAAGCTTCACTGACTATTCTGGGTCTGTGCTAGCATTTTGTTGTAGTTAATATCAAAGCAATTGACAATGTTAAAGCAAATACACAGTTATGTTGTTGCAGTTTCTTTATGTTGCATGGTGGGATGCTCAGCAACAGCAGTAGCACCCACAGAAAAGAACTCAACAGATAGTTTGTGGGAAATTTTTTGACAGCGACAGTGAAACCCACCCAAATTGCAGCTGCTGATGCCACTGTAAAGGACAAAAGAAAAAAAATACCACACTGATGCATTGCTTCCAAGTGCACATCATCCAGTTTATTGGCAGAGATTATGCAATGCATATCCTCACCTTTATAGCTCTCTATAAGTGCAACAGCTATGTTGTGTAAATGGATTTTTGCCGAGGTTGAAGAGGTAATTTGCAAAAAGAGAAGCCAACGCTGTGTTAGACAAGGTGCTTAGGTATACAGAAGAGCTTGTATGAATGGGTGAGTGTTTGAGTGCTCAGTTAGAATGAAAAAGAGCTATATAAGTACTAGACCATTTACCATACGGGAAATCTGCTCTGGATGTATTCTCGCCAGACATTTTATTTGCTAATAGCAGGTTGGCATAGATTCGACAAGTTCTGTAAACTGCTAACTTTAGTATGGCATTGCTGGTATGAGCAGGTCTGCAGTCTGTGGTGTAAAGGCTGTAGAGCAGTGGACTCAATACACACCCTTGTGGGTGAATGTGAATGTGTGTGAATGGGTGGATGACTGGATGTGTAAAGCGCTTTGGGGTCCTTAGGGACTAGTAAAGCGCTATACAAATACAGGCCATTTACCATTTACAGAAAATTATACAAAAAATGCTAAACTCTAGAGACTGTTGTATGGGGAAAACCCAGTGGATTTTTTAAAATACACCAGCCAGCCTATTTGCCACCAACAAACAACATTCAAGCACATGCTAAATAGTTTAACACTGGCAACTGTTCCATTGAAAAAAATCATTAGCAGAGACACAGAAAACTTTTGACAGCAGCTTCATAACAATGGGCACACACTGACATTAAAATCAATAAATCACAGAATAAGACATCATTTTAATAAGTGGCATTTTATTAATATAATAGCATTTAAGTAGTGATTTGATATTTAAATTATTCTTTTGGCATTGCATAATAAACAAAATAAATATATCATATATATAAAAATAGAATCAAAGACATAAATATTAAGCCAGTCTTTACATAAGCACATCTCTTCCATTAAAGCCGGCAGATGGTCCAACTTCAGAATGTACTGTGAGTCCCCAGACTGTTTCCTAATCATAGTAAGCGCATACTTTCATATACATAGTTTTTGCATATTCCAAGAAAATGTGAGGAGCACTGGTTGGTTTAGAATAATGTTCAATACTTCTTCTATTTTGTTTTTTGCAAGTCTAGAAGCATAGAAGATGAGGAAATGTGAGTAATTGTCAGTTTAGTTCAATACATCAATACATGTCAGTGCTAGCTATAGTGCTTGATCGGCTGTCAGAGCATAATGATGACATTACAATGCTTACATAAGATTTCATAAAAAGTCATGATAAAAACTTTATTCTGGTTCCACAGGGACACCTTTGCAAGAGCAAACATGTTCCAAAGAGGTTTTATGGATGCTGCCTTGTTCACTGTATTGTAGAAGCATGTTGCAAGAGTACATTAAGATGTAAAGAAATTTTTATGCAGTTTAATACTGGTTTTCATATTGTAGAAACAGTCTATTCTCTGTAACAGCCCATAAATGCCACCATGTTATCAAATATTTCATGGTTACGGGTGGTTATAAGTAATTTCAATACTCTACTGCAAAAATAAATCAGTACTGTGCTTTGTGAAAATAAATACTGGCTTATCATATAGAAGGCAAAAAGCAGAAAAAAAGACACAATCGGTGCCTATATAAGGGAAATAACTGTCAGCATTCAGCCTCAAAGTGGCTCTATTTTCTAATCACTATAGAGGGGCGTTGCTTTTCTCCTCCACAGTGATGTCACTCACACCATGAACCTGCGTGAGCTGCTTACAGTCCAGTGAAGCTAGTAATTTTCTCGTTCCAGAAAGGGTGGGGATGAATTGCTCAGTGAGAGACACAGAAGCGTGGCTGCCAATATCTCTGAGGGTAGGACAGGAAATGACAGTAGCAATCACAAAAGAGATAGCTAGACAAGGTATTTAAAAAACAGTATAAAGTATATTATTCCTCCTTACCCATAATTTATCTTTCGAGCAGTCAGAAGGCCAAGTCCTTCCACATGGAATATCACTGCTTTCAGCGCTTGTGGCAGTGGATTAGTAAATGAAATCTCTACTGACATCTTCTCTCCTACCACAGCCTTCCCCAGTGGCTATTTGACAAAAAAATGGAACGAAAACAACTTTAGATATAGATCATATCTTAATCTTCTTTCCTGTAATAATCAGCTGATTAACTATGTGGCTTACCTTTATGATGAGGTCTGGTGTTCTGAGTCGGAAACTGAACTGAGTAGCAAGGATCTGCTGTGTTTCTTTGACCCTGCCTGATACTGTAAGCATCAGGGCAGCCTGACCCATCAATTTGTCCTTGTAGTCTTTGTATTCCAGGGCCCACTCCAGAATCTTTTCTGTAGACAACAGAAGAGTGAAGATGCACTTTATAATTAGTGCTCTATTATCCTATCCTACCCTGTCCCATATATATTTACACACACACACACACACACACATATGTATATGTGTATGTATATATATATATATATATATATATATATATATATATATATATATATATATATATATATATATTAATATATAAAATTTATTAATCCCAAAGGAAATGACTCAATTAATAGTGGCTGGTTGCTCACAAACAGAATAAAAGACATCATTCTCTCTATAAAAAGAAGAGAATAAATCAAATAATTGAAGTAATTATTGGGCGAATGTACTCCTCCTCTGTTCGAAGGCAGAATGCAGAAGGTGGGTGGTATTGTCCACAACTGACTCAAAGCTGGACAGTGATCTCTGTTCTAACATTGCCTCCACAGTGTCCAACTAGAGCCCAAGAACCTGGCCTGCCCCTTCCTGTAGACAAAGTTAGTGTTCAGAGTGTAGTCAAGTTTATTGTATACTTATAGTACATGACTATCTACAGGACATGACAGCCAACCCTATGTTGACTGGCTGATGGAAAAAAGGGATTTCTCCAGAAATCCAGCACCATCTCCTTAGTTTGTAATTATTCAAAAAATATATATTTTGGCCAAAAAAAGGCCAAAAAATATATACTTTTTTGCTTTTTTTTTTTTTTTGCTTTATTGGACAGATACAGTGAAGACTGACAGGAAAGCAGAGGGAAAAAGAGAGGGGGAGACAAGCGACAAAGGGCCGATTCGAACCCAGGCCAGCTGCCTGCTCATCCAACTGAGCTAAACTGGCGCCATCAAGCTAATCTGATAAATTTATACCATATTCCTATATGACGATCCTTACTGGTACTCCATTGGCATAGAAAAAAGCGTTTTTAATGGGTGTGAATGGGTGAATGAGGCATGTTGTATAAAACACTTTCAGTGCTCAGATTAGAAAAGCGCAACATAAGAATCGGTCCATTTATGCAGAAGTTTGCCTCATCAGTCTACATGTGTCCAGAGTTATCAGATCTGCTATAACATGTAATTCAGTTCCTGTCAAACCAGATCAAGAATTTCCTGCAGTTTGTCAGCCTCAGTCCCTCAGTTGTTACACTCACCGGGATTACACCTAGACATCATTGATGTCTTTTATAACATATATGGATACAATGTATGGGCACCGCTGAGGGCAGAAGGCATCTCCAAGTCTCAAGCCAGCTTGAAAAGACTGGATTGCCCACTGTGGGTTAGGAATGATTGAGTTCCTTTCTGGAGTGGAAGAATTCAAGTAATCTAGGGATTTGTTCACAAGTTCGAGAAGAATGGACCGTGTATTGTCAGATATTTCGGTGTCATGTCTGTGTGGTGATGCAGAGGTAACGGCAGAGATGAGCCCAAAGGCTTCCCCTCTTCATAAGTTTAAGACTATGGAGTCACGCAGTGGAAATTGGCTTCTTCATAAGTGTGTCTGCCCTTGCCCATAGAGATGGTGGTGGAGGGAAAAAGGACTACGATCCAGACTTCAGTAAGTAATAGAAAAAATATTTATTTTGCTTGTGAGATAAGCCTTGTGATGCTGCTGATGAAATAAAATTCATCCAAAATGAAATGGTCCACTCACCCTCATTAGGAAGTACTTCTATATCTGTCGTGTCCGTTCTGACTGTAGCTTTGTAGACACCGGTGTAGTACATGACTGACACCTGGCTGTGCAGACTGACACTGCGTTGCTGTGAACTGCTGTTTTTCAACGTGATCGTCAGCTCTGCATCTTTACCCATTTTAGGACCTTCACCATCTAGCGTAACTTCTAAAGAGACATCCTGAGCTGTAGGAGACGAATAAGCTTTTGCTTTGGAGCCATAGCTACATGCTGTTTCCACAGCAATGCGTTCCTCATCTGAGCCTGAGAATGACAAGAAATATTGAGATAATTGAATAAGTTATCCAACAATAATATCTCAGTTATAGCCCTTTTTACATTTTTTGTTATCTCCTTTAAGTCATTATGTAAGTGTCTGCTTTTTTGTTTGATGCTACCTTCAGGATGTTTGTAAAGGTGGGTGATATCACTGCGTTCATCAGAGCCAACTGCTTTGGTGCTGATGGAGATGCCCACAATCTTTTTCTCACTGTATATTTGAGTGAAGGTCCCATCTGCATTCTTCTGCCAGTAGATTTTATCACTGTTCACCTGAAGATATCGATGAGACAGACCATGAGAGAGAGATGGGGTTAGAAAATAAAGTCCCCACCACAAAGGAAACTGTCATGCATATAGTTAATGGGTGCCATATGAATCCTTATCAGTATACGCTAAATATGTTTCATATCTACCATAATAAATGTCTTCTACCTTCCAAAAACACAGTAAAGAAGAATATTTCACAAACCTCAGCAAACACAAAAGATGTGTCATGTTTCAGGAAGACCTGACCATAGCGCACAGCGGCGAGAGAAGCAGGGCCACAGCAATAGGTGCCCTGGCTGGTCTCTTGAGGCGTGGCGTCGACAGCCTGCCATCCTCCGTTGCCAGGAGGTAAGTCCTCACGAGCCATCCAGCAGTCATTCCACACATGGAAGTTCCTTCAGAAAACAATTATGGTTGGTAAATTAAAGTTATAGTGAAAACAACTGAGGAAATTTTAGTTCTGCATAAATCTGTCAAGTACTATGAGGTTTCTGTGGGTAATTTTTACAACCTGTCGTAACAATTTTAAAGTAAATCAACCACATACCAATGTATAAATGAAGACACATGTGCTGATGTTGCCATCTTTGTATTGTCAGACTTAAAATATTAGTCTATACCACTTATCTTTTAGTTGTTTCCAAATACTGGTTGCTTGTACCACTGAGGAGCAACTTTAGATTAAGCCACTAGAGTCATGCAACGCTTAACCTCCTTCTTTGTAACTCAAGGTAAATGTGACATGTGGTGAACATACCAGATTGAGTCTACATTGAGGTACTCTATAGGCTCCAGGTTCTCATCCAGGTACACATCTGTTGTCAGTGAAACATCTGTGTCATGTGCTGAGCTGAAGTTGGTCACAGTTCGGGTGGGAATGCCTAAACACCGTAAAACTGAAAAGAAGACAATGAGACATCAGGGTTTAATATCGTATCAGTCACTTAATTTGATCAAATAAACATATTGTAAGCTGAAAAAAGTCCAACCTGTAGTGACTACACCAGCAAAGACCCAGCATTGGCCATATTTAACAGGGGTTCCATTCTTTTTATGGTATTCCTTGAGGATTTCTACACTTCCACTCCACACAGTTGGAGAAGTTCCGTTCGAATAATCTCCTGACCAGTTTCCCTCCAAAACACCTTGGTCATCAGGGGAGTTTACCTAAGAAATAAAGGAAGTGTTTCATGCTTTCATGGTTGACTTTAAGGACAATACCCGAAATACCTTAAGTTAGCTAGGTTTTTTGTTTATTAATTCAAATCTGGACATTTGTTTTTTGCATTTAATCCATAGCAGGTGTAAGCAGAAGTGTGCAGCCACCATTTGGTCACTTTGTATCCACTCCAGCTTTCAGCCAGTGCCTGTGTTTAGGGGACTATGATATGGCATATGCGGTTTAACACATTTTACTGTTTGTTGTATGTCCGGTGATGTCGTTGTTAGTTAGGATCCCGTCTCACCATTGCTGAGATGATTCGCACCACATTAATTGGGTCACCCCAACCAGATGGAGAAGTTCCACTCTTTTCCATGACAAAGAGGCAAGCAGCCAGAATCCCGTCATTAAACTGATATCAAATGAAAGGAAAACATGAGGAGACCATGTCAGTTTCGACTGCTAAGCTTGGTCATTAAACATTAAGATTCAGAGCTCCCTCACCTGTCCGTAGTTCCATGTCCTCGCTCCAATTTGATCCTTTGTGCCATAGTAGATTCGTCCAGTGTCATTTAGGATGTACTCTTGCCTTTCATCTTCAGAATCCATGTACACAATGTCATCTGACAGAAAATAGGAAAGGCAAAATTTTTAACTGGAAATAACACAAGGTAACTCTGAAGTATAGACTCTACAAGTAGGCTTTATCTTCTAAATTTGGTTTCTTTTCTATCACAGTTTCATGGTATTTTTACCACCCTAAAATGTCTTTTATTAAACTGTCTGAGTCATTCTTGAAGGCTGTCTGTGGAGATTTATTTTGAATTGATGACAAGGGTATATCCATACTGTGCTTGTTGTATAAGAGCACCTCCTACACATATATTTGGAAATGATGGCATACGTCTGTTGTAGTCTGGTGACGCTTGTAATTTTTGTATGGGACTTTTGAGCAGTTCAGTAGTTGTCATTTTAGGGACTGTCACTGCTTTGTATAGGGCATTATTTCAGAGAAATAGTGTGGTATTTTTGGAAAGATACACTCACTACAACATAAGAAGATGAAGCTGAACAGAAGGAGGGATATGCTGGCAAGAAAAATACTCTTGCCAGCAGCATAACCTGAACATGTTATATTTAGTGATAACTGTGGGAAGATACTGCTATTTAGTACAAAAGATAGTAGCACCATAAGTGAGCATAAGTGACCATCCTACCACAAACAACAAAACCGCAAACAAAAATTAACCCTTTAAAGCCTAAACAAAAAACAAATTTGTTTAAAAAATACATTTTTTATTTTGTATTGTGTTTGGTACATCTGGCATTTTTTTCTTGTTGTGTAACTTCTTTAAAATTTTCAGGAGGAAAAATCACACTGATGATTTTGAAGTCACAAAATGCCAGTCATACACACACATCCACAAATGTGCAATAACACAAATGTGCAATAATCTTTCTGGCACCGTTGTATTTTTCACTCTGTTGTATATAGCATTTGTATTCTATTTTAATCCTATTGTATATTTTATTCTATTTTATTCTACTGTATATAGTATTCTATTTTTATTCTATTCTGTACAGTTGTGTACTGTATTTATTCTTATTTTATTTTATTCTAAGTGTCCTTCATAACTTTTGCACTGTCCACTTCCTGCTGTGACAAAACAAATTTCCCACGTGTGGGACTAATAAAGGTTATCTTATCTTATCTTATCTTATCTTACAAAAAACTCACAAGAAACTGTATGTATCAAATATGATACACTAGGTGATTTAATTAATTTTTTATTTGCCATATGAGAATTTGATTTTCTTATTTAACACTATGCCAGAGGACGAAGCACAAAAGCCTAAAATTGAGTAATTTATTATTCCAAAAAACTCCAAGTATGCAATTCAAATTCTGTATTAAATTTACACAATAACCTACACAATAGCCTGACGTGGCCCAACCTAGAAATGTAACTGCGTATCACCATCACCACAACCCACACAGGTATAAATACTGGTAATAGGGTTGGCCACTTGCATAGGCTGCATCATAGGCTCTGCATAGATTCATTCCAGAAGTATAAATTAACCATAAGGTGTTCATATTTACCTTGACACCAGGGGTTAAACAATATGTAGATGTCATTGGTAGGGTCATGTGTGGAACTGGCCGATCCATTTTGATTATTTGTTTCCACTGTGAGTTGATATCGGCCAATGACGGCTGTGGCTGGAGAATTCACCAACAGTTTTATCTTTTTGTCCTCCTGTTTCACAACAACAGCCTCCCAGCGATCACCCTCCAGCTTCGCCACCAGTGGGATGATTACATGAGTTCCCTTTGCCACTACTGCCAATGGACCTTAGTAGGTGAAAAAGAAAAGAAAAAAAGTGTTACTGGCTGTTATTCATAACATGCCCAAACAGTTACTGTGCTTTTTTTATGTTGGTTTTTTTAAGAATCACTTCCCTCAGTTAAAACCACACCTGCATTCCCAGCTTAAAGAGTATGTTTGAACAACAGAAACTAAAAAGAAGGAACACAGAAAGCTCTGTCCTGACAAGCTGTCTACACACACACACACACACACACACACACACACACACACACACACACACACACACACACACACACACCTTGTGTGACAGCATTTGATCTCAGTGCAGCTGTACTATAAAAGTCTCCGTGTTTTCAGCTTCAGTGTTACTGCACTATCTTGACGTTTGAAGTTACAGTGTGGCGTCATCATTATCGAAAGAAAGCCTGATCTTCAAAGACAACAAACAAAACAGTGTTTTCTGTAATATATAAACTCACAATTTCCCACAGTGCAAACAGCTGAAATGTTCAATTTGTTGCCACATTAAGGAGCTCTCCTTCTAAAGCGATTGTGGAAAATAACAGCTTTCCATGGCTATCACTCTCTACCCTCAGTGGGTGTGACCTTGTCTTGACTGTGTTTTCAAATGCCTTAAGAGAACTGATTTGCTTTTCTCCAATTTCACCCTGAGATGTTTATCTGATTCAGTCATGGACAGACAGGCCACTGATTGAGTGTGACAAAAAGGAATCGAAAGCGGCTCGCAAAGACATGAGGAAAATGAATGAAACGGCCATTGTTAAGAAAAAAGTAGTTGCCTCTGCATTATAGTGACCAAGAGGGAGGGAAAAAACAGACAGGAGATGCCAGGACAGCATAATGACTTACTGGCTGATGGGAAAGCAGCAGCTGTGCACCACTAGCCACGAGTGATAAAGATAGCAAGTTCATTAACATGGACAAAGACTACACCTTTACATAACCACTGAGGGACTCTAACCCAGTGACAGCTACTCTAGACTCTGAATCTGGTTCAGGGAAGACTTTATGATTTTCTGCTTTTTTAAAAAAAAAAAGAGAGCAAGAGAGAAACAGAGGGAGAGAAACATAACAGGCGCACAGCTCTGAGTGTGAACACATAAGCCCCTCCCACCTGCTGTCTAAACCTTCTGTTTTCATGAGGCTGCCAATCAGAAGAAAATTGACTTAAAGGGACGTTACCGGAAAAGGAGAAAAGTTAATACAGCTTTTTTGTTGTTGTTTTTTCCCAAACAGTGGATGAAGTGCTGGGGTTCAACATAACTCATGATAAGATAAATTAGGATATTTTAAACTAAGAATCAAGAAAGAGTTACTAAGGCCTCTGTAGTTGAGTCCAGAAATGAAAAAAATATCCTTGGAAATGAGCAAGACTCCTTTATAATTCGACAAGCTTGTTAAATCTAACAGATAAATATGTATGATAAGTGCTGTAGATATTCAAGGAGACCAGTTGATGAAGCCTTCTGTTTTCGGTGGCTATTGCTCAATAATTGGGACATAAATTATACCAGTGCACAAGAAGAATTGTAATTAGCAGATGGCCATGAAATTTTCAGACACTTCTGGGTACAAATGAGCAAAAAACAAAAAAGTCTGATAATTATTGTTGAAGAGTTTACTCCTAATTTATGATTTATACATTCTTACACTCTTGTTTTGTATCTTCAGTTTATGGTTTCCTGCTGCGCATCGCCCACATTTCTGCAAAGCAACAGCAAACAGCTGCTGGCTAAAGATTCTAAAGACAACTATTCCTAGAAATATTCAGATTTGACAGTTCCAGGGAGTATTAACCCTTTTGTTTTATAGAGTTTACTGCCAGGCCTTTTCTCTGCCTTACAGGGGGAAAAAACAGAGGAAAAAAAAACTGTCAACATGCAGTTTACTGTGCCTGACACTTTCATTTTGTCAGGTGTGACGAGAATCACCACCTTAAAATCTTTTGCAGGGCTTCCGAACCAGAAGGTCAGAGCATTCAACTGTCACTCTCTTTCACCTAAAAAATCCTATACTATTTAAAACAGTGTGTCGTTTTAGGCTGTGCTGTGATTAGCTTTTGTGCTGTGTGTCTGATGTGTGTCAGAATACAGTCTTTAGACTGAATATAGGGTAATGTAAGCATGCCTGAAAACAGTGAGTTACGGGGGGGGACACATTCCTGTTAAGCAATTTAGTTTAGTAATGCAGTGCCGTTCTGGAGAGGGGTGGCGTGGTTTTCAAAAGCATAAAAACTGGCATTATCTGCTGCTTTTGTTCTCCTGCTTATTGCTGGTATTACAGATGGCTTTTTAAATTAGTGTTCATGTTGAATGTCGCTGTTGTTTTTGTCTCAAATTATAGATAAAATAGGTTAGAAATATTTTTTGTTTCTCTAAATGCCAAATCTAGAATTCAAAATGTATATATTATTATTCTGTCACTTTACCCAATGAAAACCTTTCATTAAACAGTGCATTAAAAAACAAAAAAACAAAAAAAAAAACTGACCAGGGATTCATATTTTCATTGCTAGTATAGATGTCCACCTTTTCTGTAGCAGCAGCACTGTAATTATTCTACTTAAGTGTCCCTAACTTGCTATCACACACAGCTGTAATTGTAAGATCTATATTGGTTTTCCCTGTCTGACAGCATTCAATTCTCACAAGCAGTGTGCAGAGACAGGCATGCACAGTGGGTAAACAGGTGGCGTCCGAGGCTCATGCAGCTGGCAGTGGCAGCAGTGATAGTGAATTGTCAGTAGAAGGGATCTCTAGTATCAGCAGGACTGAAGACTGCATCTGTAAAACACTCTCCCAGGACCATAGCAACCCAAACTGTTACCATAGCAATCTGAACTAAAAAATCCCCTTCTCTCATCCACAACCTCCCCATATATCTATAAGTATCTATTTCACACATCTATGCAGCCTCAACACACAATCAGCAAAAAAACACAGCATACGATGTGAGCATAAAAGAAAAAAATGTCTTTTTTTTGTAAATTAGAGAGACTCTCCGGAGAAGCTCTCTAATTTTTGTAAATTAGAGAGCTCTCTAATTTTTGTAAATTAGAGAGCTTCTACTCTCCGGAGAGCCATTTATAATGAATGAATGGGCCCTATAAGACCTACAGTCCAAAAACTTTGATGCAATCCCCAGCGACTTCTTGAAATTGGCTCTAAAAGCGAGTCAGCATGTATGCATTCCCATGTTAAAATGCCCAATTTCAGCTGTGAGAACAAGTTTGGAGCCTGGAATTTTAAAAGAAACAACTATTGTGGTTTCTAGGGCTAACTTAACTTTACAAAGCTGTCCAGTGGATTTTTTAATTTAAATACCGTGCCTTGACTTCAGATAACACAGGAATCTGTTGCTGATAGTGATCTCCTATTTTACTGTAATTATTTGAGAAGTTATATCATCTGGTTTATGGATGCATCTTGGTGCTTAACTACTGCAGAAAAGAAATACTTCACTGACCAGGAGAATAAGAAAAACAAAATTTCACTGCATTTCATTGAGTTTCATTTCAGTTCGGGAATATAATCAATACTGTAACTACAAACAATCAAAAATGAGGCTGCTTTGTCTGGAAGTGCATGTATAAAAATTTAAAAAAAAAAAAAAGCAATTTAGCTCCATTCATTCCTATTCACAGAAGACTATATTAGAACAGGCTCCCCACTATATGCACTGTATCATGTGCTGCTCTGCACAAGATTTCAAGAAAACATGTGAGTATGCTGTGACCAGTTTGGATCCTTCCCATCACACTCTGGCTCTAAATATTTCAGGCTAGTCTTGGATGAAATTCAGTCAATTTTGAAATTTTCTGTTGCCCCATAAAACAAAACAAAACTATAATATGTGTTACTTTTATAAATGTCTCCATTCACTTCTCACAAACCTGTTTTAAGGTCGAGATGAAGCTCATCGGAGGTGGGGTTGAAAGGTCGAGACAAGGTTATCCACATCTCGAAACTCTGCCCCCTGCGGATGATTAAATTATCACTTTGGTAGAGATGAGTGTGATGCTCTGTGCGATTCTCCCCTGATTTGCTTTTCAGGAGGTCTATTGACTTCACCTTGAGAAGGACTTCTGAAGAAAAGAAAAGAAGAGAAAAGAAAGAACACAGGACATATTGAAGTATTTCATATTGTTGGCATTTCATTTTTTGGGGTAAACAGTGGATATAAGGATTCTGTAATCACCGTCAAGCTCTTTGTCACCAGGCACAGGTTTCTCACCGTTTCCCCCGTCCTCCTTACTCGGCTCATCAACCCGCGTGACCTCAGTGTCTGTGACATCATCATGCTTGGGACAGCAGCATGGGCAGACCTTACGCAGCCACTCCTGGCATGCATTTCCTTTTTTAACATTGTTTTCCTTTGGCTCTTCTTTTTCTTCCTCTGTGTCCTCCCCAAATCCAAGAGTGACAGATGGAAAGCGACCTACTGCAGATCTGCCTCTTACTGATCGCCTCTCTGCAGGCATTCTGGAGAAATAAATTATAAAGAACAACAAACGAGGAAAATTAGATAATCAATGACTTTGGTATTAATAATAGTTAACATCCCAGCCTTTACAAATGCTTCTATGCATATATTTCCTTTCACAACTGTTCATAAAATGGTCATAAATGATTAAGGCACCACAGTAAGCGATCTAAAAGGTAATCCATTGTCCAGTTACTGTGAACAAAGACAAGAAGGGTCTTTTCATCAGCTAAGTTCAGCAGTATTTTTAATCCATCAAAGCTTCAGTATCTTATGATCTAAGCTCACAGGCTCATTACTGATGGCTTCTATGCATCATGTCTTTGATTCAGTGTGAGAAATTGCTGATTTAAGTCCTTTGAAATAAATATCAAAAAACCGGAACATAATCTTGCAGTGGAACTCTATCCTAACATATTATTTCCCAGAGTGCAACATCTGGGGGGAAAAAAGAAAGAAGAAAAATCAGATTGAAAATACATTCAAATGTAGAAGTATGGTAACCTTAAGAAAGTATTATAAATATTACATATTATTCATATTAAACTGCAACCATTATAGTCAGTGATTTCAGTGTTGCTTGACTCCTTACAGATAGTCTTTCAACCATTTATTTATCTTAGCTAACCATTTCAACGACTGAATGGCTGCTTTTAAATAGAGAATATTCATTATCCATTACCATTATCCATAAGAATGTCTATTAACTGGAGAAACATGTCTGGATTTCTGCTGCAACATTTGCTGTAAACAACATGAAAACATCCATGAACTATTTTGCCTTGAAATAACAATTCATGCTGCTTTTAATAATGTCATAGTGTGCGGGATATTTCCTTAACACACTTCAGGTCCCCTTAATACTGACTGAACATTTTTTAAATGCCAGAGTCTACCTGAGCATATTGCTGACCACGATCACCTCTTTATGACTCAAATTGGACCGTGATTGGACTCATCTCGGACGGGGATGAGTCTGCCTACAGGAGGGAGGTTGAACGTCTGGTATCCTGGTGCAGCCACAACAAGCTGGTGCTGATTGCCCAGAAGACAGTGGAGATTATTGTGGACTTCAGGAAGCACACAGCCCCCCCCCCCCCCCCCCCCCCCCCCAAATCATCCTGATTGACACCCTCATCACCACTGTGGACTCATTCCACTTCCTGGGTACCACCATCACCCAGGACCTCAAGTGGGAGCCCACCATCACCTCCGTCATAAAGAAGGCCCAGCAGAGGATGTACTTCCTGAGGCAGCTGAAGAAATTCAACCTGCCATCACGGACGATGATGCAATTCTACACTGAAATCATCGAGTCCATCCTCACCTCCTCCATCACCGTGTGGTACGCTGGAGCCACTATCAGGGACAAACAGAGACTGCAGCGTGTTGTGCGCTCTGCTGAGAAGGTGATTGGCTGCAGACTCCCATCTCTGCAGGACCTTTACACCTCCAGGACACTGGGGCGTGCAGCTTGGATCACAGCTGACCCATCTCACCCTGGACACAGTCTGTTTGACCTGCTTCCCTCAGGCAGGAGGCTCCGGTCCATTCGCACCAAAACCTCTCGCCATAAGAACAGTTTCTTCCCCTCTGCTGTTGGACTCATGAACAATAACCATATGACTGTTCCCACCACAAACACATGACTCTATACTGTGTTCTCTGCATCTCTTCATTTTTGCACTGATCATCACTTATGTTTATTTAAGTGTTGTCTTACAGTATGTTTTTCACTAAGTACCGCAGCAATTTCCTAATGTTGTAAACCTGCTCAACATTTGGCAATAAAACCCTTTCTGATTCTGAAATGGAGCACCAATGGAGCACTTTGAAAATGTGGTGGAATGGGAGTTTTTAATCACATCCACAAATTTGTAGGAGCTAACGATGCTATCACGTTATTATGAACCAAAAACTATGAGGAATATTCGTTCCTTCATTTATGAATCATTGATTTGTTTTCAAGGAGAAACTCAAATGTGTGTTTTGATAATATTATACAGCCTAGTCTGTCTCTAAATCTTTAAACTACCTTGTTCAACTTAGTTCTGTATGCATTAAGAATGATTCCCCCCCGGCAAGACTCAGGAGGGCTGTTTTGACTCTGCAGTAGGCTACCCTCAGGAGACTTCTGTAGCTGATCCTCTGAAGCTGATTTATGAGTCTGTAAAGCATTTGGGTGGTCCTCTGGGGAGCTGAGCACATGTTCTTATCCACAGCTGTGCAATGACAAAGAATTTTGTCATTGCAAATTTCAAAGAACACAATCGTTTGTCACCTCTTAAGAAGAAACATTACACACAGAGTACATTTCTCAGGTGAACTACAATCATCACAACCATTTCTCTCCCTCTCTTCTCTCTGTGCTTTGCTCACTTCACTCTGATTTGTCTTGCACATTTTTCTTCCTTCAAAGAAATACTATAAACCTTCTAAAAGCCTTTCACACCCACACTTTACATTCCTCGACATCAGCGACTGTTTCATTTTCACCAAACAGGTTCAGATGAAACAATAATAAGACTGACAGTGAGTTCGGTTCTTATTCATATGCCAAGAATCCGAGGGGGTAAAATAAATTGCAAGCAGCCTCAGCATTGGTGACGAAATACCTCCACCCAGGTAGGAACTGTGTGTCATATTTATTGCTGGCAGACAGCCAACTAAAAACTGCTTAACAAAACAATGTAGAAACAAAGACACACATGTATCTACACACACAGAAACTGGTGTATTGCCTAGCAACAAAACACTTTTTAAAAATATATGTATGTATATATATATTGTACTCCACTCAGCTACATTTATTAAAGATGCAGTGGGTTTTTTCACCTTTTTTCTACAGTCAATACGGCAAATCAATTTGTTCAATCAAGGTTCAAGAGAAGTAACCAGAATACCTACAATGTTTTGCCATTACAGTTTTAACAGACTTGTATTCTACTGATCTTTTCTCTGTTTAAAGAGTTTAATTTGACACAAATAATGTAAAGCTTCAGCTGTTGAACTAATTTTCTAACTAAATAAGTACAAACATATAAAAACATAACTGTTTTCATTCTTGTTTAGAGAAACTGAAGATCCTTTTTGCCTACAGAGCATTTTAACAGCATATGCTGAAAGGCTGCAAAAAGGCTAATTCTTTTTAAAATGTTTTAAATTGTTATAAGTTAATTCAAGATGGGTCATCCATTCAAGTCATCATTTCTAGTAAAAAAAAAAAAAAAAGAATATCGACACATTTACAAATTTATAAAGTTATCTAAAAATAAGCATGCAAATAACCTAAAATAATTGCAGAAAATCCTCCTGCACTGAATAGCAGGAGCTAATGTAAATGTCAATAGCTTTGCATATATTTGTTGAAAACAAAAGAATCGAATAAGATAAAAGTTATCCATCGAGATTGGCCCACAGTGGGTACAATGGACCAGACAAAATCTATATTCTAGATGACAGCACTTACTAATTACTCTCGATACACTCGCTCTATAATAGCTGGGATAGATTACAGCCTGCCCGCGACCCTGATAAGGATAAGCAGAAGAGAATTGATGGGTGAATGGATGAATGTACTCATTGTCTATACTTTCCTTTCTTTTAGAAAACAACACATATTCTCAAAACTAGAAATTTAAGGATAATAACAAAGACGCCTTTGATAAAGAGCCCCAGAAACCTTTTATGAACTTCATATCCAGATTTGTGTGATGAACTAGACTATTGTTCTATAAAATTTAGTTAATCACGCAGCGGCACAACAACGTAAGATATGCTTAACTTGTTTTCTGGAAATAAATCCATTTGGATGTTTATCTGGTCAGAGGGCAGTAGCCCAGGGAAACTCATTTACCCTCACCTCCACATTCTCTTCCCAGTTTAGAATCACCACTTAACTGAATATTCACATCTGTGAACTTACCAAAAGAAAGAATGCATGTGCACAGAGGGAAGACTTGAACCTTGAATGTTACTGGGGTAACAGTTCTGACCAGCACACTTTTATTGTTTGTTGATTTAGTATAGTAAAAATCCCATGCCAGCAGAATGGTTAAAAATGTTAAATTAAGCTGTTTTTTCATCCTCTACTTGACACTTAATAAATTACATCTGTAATATAGGCCCTGACAAAAATATTGCAGGTTTAGGAGACACACAGAATAGATGTAGCTCGGGTTAGTTTGTTGACAGGATGATGTTATATTAAATAACCTGTCAAATGTAAAATTTTGAGATAAGGGGAACTTTCATGAAGCTGCCCATCAGTTAGAAGGAGACAGCCGATTGTCATTACTTCTTCAGCTGCTATTTTACACTCTAACTAATCAAAGCACATTTTCTCTGGCTGGCAGTGGCACATCTTAGATGACTGAACCAATGAGCAACTGAAACGGGCATTTATACAATGATAGTCAAATGTCAGATTCTTAGTTTACCCTCATGACTTTAGCAGTTGATGTAACATACCCGAGTGTTATTCATTAAAGCTGGGTATTTTTCCTTCAGGAGGGTGCTGAGCAGTAAGCATCCACAGCTGTACTCATTACCTCTTTGACCACAGGGGCGTTTGTTTTTAAACACAAGGAGAAGTTCTGATATCTATTTCGCATTACAATTAAAGTTACAGGAAATGATCACTGTATTTATTGAACTGTTATGCGTAATTTGGCAAATCTAACAGCTATTAAGGTGCTACTATGAATCATATCCAATATGCACAGCATACAGATATTTTTTGAGGAAAATCCCTGTGAAGAAAAATACATTAATATAAAAAATAGATTGACAGCAAGAGCTAATCTTGCAAGAAATAGAAATGTCAATGAACCTTTTCATTATTATTTCATTAATACACAATCCTGACATGACAACTGAGGTAGCAATACATAACTGCGTTAGAGCCATACTCCTTTTCCCTATAAATGAATTACTTGGTCAAAAAAACTAATGTTTAGAAGAACAATTGAATAAATGTGATCTAAATACAGTAAACATTGTTAGCAGCACAAAGTGTAAATCTGTCTGAGCTATATAGCAAGTGCATAGTTCAAACTCACTCAGTTCAGTTTGAGAAGAAAAGTGAAAGAAATGCAGTCTGGAGGGAGAAATCTTGTCTTCGATGTGCCTTTCTCTTTCTTAAACAAGCTCCAACTTCGGAGCTGCTTTAAATACTTGGCTAAGACTGAGGGGACACGCCTTTCTGTTGCACATGGAGCAGTCGGGCCAGATATTTCTCCAGACGCTGAAGCAACAACACAAGTTATTTAGGCATGGCACGAGGAGCTGTTTAAATATCACGAGAAAAAAGATGTTCTTCTTGTCACTCTTGCTATAAACTCTATCGGATTAGTCATGCAAAAACTGACACTGTCTCTTGTTTCAAAGATTTTATTTGGTAACAAATGTTCACCTGTGCCTCTCCCACTTTCACACAAAACAGGTTAATCCTTGGTAAGACAGTGAGGACACACCTCCCTGCTGCGCTCGCATCAATCATGTCAAATGTTTAACCAGAAGCCAACGTCAGAGCAGGTGAAATCAAACATCCACTTAAATATTTTTCCACTATTGGAAAATATGACAGTTTGAGAAACTGGGCTAGTTTCTTGTTCTCTTCAGTATTTTTCATCTTAATTATGTTAAAACGTTCATTGTTTTTTAACATATGGAAAATGAATAATCAAATATTTATATGATAATAATCCATATATAATAATAATGTGGTTAGCACTTTTGCCTCACAGCAAGAAGGTCCTGGGTTCAAATCCGCCGTCAGTTCAGGGTGGAGTTCACATGTTCTCCTTGTGTTCTCCAGTCCAATGACATGCAGTTAGTGGGCTTAGGTTAATTGGTGATTCTAAATTGCCCACAAGTTTGAATGGTTCTCTGTGTTGTTGACCCTGCGACAGGCCTCTTGCGCTATGGCCGCTGGCACCCTCGTGACCATGAATTGGATAAGAGGAGAAAACTGGATGAATGTTTTTGGACTTTTTGTTTGTTTCGGACAGTTATAGTTATATATTCTGTACCTCGTTATATTTAATGTAATTAGCTGTTCCAGTAATGTAAATAATTCTTTATATAAAGATGAATGCACAATAAAAAAGATGACATTTTCTGCTTTGACACATGACAAAAGCCCATCCTTCAGCAAAGTGGCATGATCTGAAAACCTTTGACCTACCTGATGGCACATGTGGGATGCCTGCGTCTAGGAATATGTGAGCTGGAAGGGAGTGGATGCCCACTCACTTTTATGCAACAGACATGACCACTGACTGGTTGAGTCGGTTTTCACTGATTGATAGGTAAATGAATGCTGAATAAAGCCTAATCCTATTAAGAGAGCAATTAATGAAGCGTAAAACCCCGATGAAAGTCATGTAACAATATTCTTCCTGATACCACTGGATACAAGAAATCAATAAACAGAGAAGACTTCACTATACATAGTCTGGAAAATGTTACTGACTGTGGTTCAGATGCTACAGGGTCCAGTAAACAAAGCACTGGTAATTTAGTCCCCTCCACATCCCAAGATGACCTTGGGTAAGATGGTGGACCCCCTGAAAGCTCTGCAGCCATTACTGCTTTGTGACAGTGTGTGGGCGTAAAAGGTTGAATGAGAAACACACTCTAAAGCACTTTAGACTGTCAAGCTTTAAAGGTACTTTACCAGTGAAAGGCATTTAGCATAGCATTATGGGGAAAGCAGAAACTTTTTTGCCGTGCTAAAGTAGTTCTTGAGATGATCAGTCGATGAAATTTTTCAAGAGGCTCCCAGAACTTTCCCTTCAGGAGTTTACTTTTGGGGTGTTTATTCACTGATTTCCTATTTTTTTATGGTTTCCTTGGAGATTTGGTACAGATCTCTATAGTAATGAAAAAATGAATCTACTAACTTTGACACACTCCCGACTTCACTCTCAGGTTGGCATTTGCATTTTATATGAAATGAAACTTTTCATGTTGCTCAGCAGATTAATAATAAGAACACTGACAAATGATGTCATGATTATTATCTTGATTGGCTTTAAGACACGGGAAAATGCTCATGTTAACATCTTGTGACATCATTGTATGATTGCAGAATTGTTTACATGAAGATGAAAACAACACCGTGTCCTTTAACCCTTACATAGTGTTCATATTTGATGCCTGCATTTGGTCCAGGTCAATTTTGACCCAGGATGAGAATTTTCTCATACATTTTCAGCTGCAGGTCTATTTGAACCATATACATAACCTATGTGACATTAATAAATGGATGATTAATCCTTAATTAATGTTTCAGAGACCAGGGAGAGCGTGTTTTTCTTCATTTTTATTATTATTTTTTTATTTATTTTATTTCATTTTTTGATACCTCGTCTGTCAGTTTTAGCAAGCAGACGCGTGGTCAGTTGACATCACAACTGAATGCTTAGTTGTGAATTTCAATTCACTTCTGCCTCTAAGTTGTAATTTTCAGAACACCTTCACCACTTCACTACAGTCGGGTAACATCAGATATTTAGGTATAAATCTTTCTTCCAGGCTCTCAGACTGGGTACAGGTGAAACACATTTGTCTACTTAAAATGGTAGAAGATGATCTCACATGCTGGAAAACTTTATCTATATTTTTGAAGGTGAAAATGGCATAAGCATTCTGGACCTTTTGGGACTTAGATACATGTACTACCATTACAATGATTAAAGTCTATCCTCACCACTATCATAAAAAATTGTTGTAATACCATTTATAAATAATCATAAATAAATCAACAGTAATAAACATTACATTTATATTAAAAAACACCAAACAACTAGTCTGTGCATTTAAAGAAATGATAAGAAAACGTGTGCCTCTGTAAGAAATCTGTTCCTTATGTGTAACATACATAATGACTCTATGCTGTTTTACTATTTCACTGTTGCCAATGCCAAGAATTAAAGTCCTCTTTGAACTCTGTCAGCTCTCTCCTATATAAAATAGACACAATATACAACATGTTCAATTTCTGCAGATTTTCTGAAACCATAACTGTCTTTGACTTTCCCCACACCACACTTTGACATTGGCAATTTGATAAGGGTCTTGAAACACCCTCTTAAGGTAACTAGTAGTAGAGGTAAACTAGCAGTAGAACCTTGCCCTAAACCTAACTTTAAAAGCCCGTAGCTATTGTTACATGTAACAATTAATGTCAAGTAGGCATAATGTGCAGCTATATACGTATCTTGTCTATACTTCTTAGCCAATTCAGAGACAGCTGCCAGGGAAAAAGAACAGTTGTATTGTAAGTTACAATTACAGCTTGAATGCCTAAAACTGCTTACAGGTTTTGATTTGTTTGTGATATACTGATATGATGAGTGCAGCATAACCTTCAAGAGCTGCCAGGCTGGCAGTGACTATGACAAACATTTCTTTGAGTACAAAGGTGTGCCATGTTTCTAATTCACTTTTCTCAGCTTCTTTTATTGTTTTTAGACACTCCCAAAGAAAAGTTTTCGCCTAATGCAATTCCTTCTTAAAAATGACATCAGAGTCAAACAAACCTGATGTGTTGCAAAATCCCAGCTCTTCACTCGAAAAGGCAAACAAATGAAGAATGAAGGTGGCATCAGTTAAGGGTGGACCGAGTGACACACCGCTAGTCGCTCTGGCACACCTGAGTTTGGAATCATACATAAAAGTAGATACATATTTTTTCAGGCCAGTCATATAAGCCTACTCAAAAAAAAAAAAAAAAAGATCAATGGGAGGAAGATAATATCTACTTAATTTTTCTACACCGTGCTCAGACCTCCAGTTGGGTGTGACATTTAGGTACTTCTGGATTTGAAGTTCATCCAAGCATAATACCCATAGACTCCATGTTTAAGTGCCCAGCTTTACATTAGAAAAAATATATTTGCAGCCTAGTAAAACAATTAAACAAGAGAACAACAACAACTGTTTTGGTCTCTATAGCTATTTTCCCTTTTTTATAATCTACCTGCTTTCATTTAGTTTAGTCTTAAAGTTGGCCTTGGCCACCTTGACTGACAGGTGTGGCAACACTGGCAGCTGAAGCCCAACCCTGTCTGCACCCTGTCACCTTAGCTAATTGGAGTCACAGAACTGAACTTTCTGTACCTGTGGTGCATTTTAAAGCTTCTGTAATAGAGTTAACTGACAAATAACATGCACACCCCAAGTATAGCACGTCTAAAAAGTCAAAAGCTCCAGTTCCAGTGAGTCGGATATTTCTTTTGTATGATAATTTCCACTATGCACCTGGCACTTTATAATTTATGGATACTGCTCCTAAACATGGCCACATCTGGGTAAAAAACAAAACAAAAACTAAACAACGCTGAGGCTTTAAAATGAAGATTTCAGGAGTTTAGAGTACTGTGCAAAAGTACTTTTAATCGTTAAGAACTCTATAAGCATTGCCCTCATTTCTTAATATTTTGCAAGAAATGAGAAATAGGTGCAATAATTAATATATAAACACAGTATACAGCATGTTTACACCCACATATATAGTTGAGGCAACAACAGAGATTGGAGAATTCTCAAAAGCCTTCTAAAAATCAACATTTGTTAGGACCGTCTTTATTCTTCAGCACAGTCTGAACTCTCATCTTTAACTAGTCTTCAGGACTAGTTCTCCAGGTATCTTGAAAGACATTTAAAGATCTTTTTTTGGATGTTGGCTGACTTTTGTTTCCCCATTCCTGTTAAAATGATCCCACTGCTACTGCTTTAATAATACTTGCCTGTGCCTTGGGGAGGCCAATCCATGTGTTTTTCTATTCAGGTATGATTCTACTGTTTTGGCAGTGTGTTTGGGATCACTGTCATGAATGAAGTTGTTGCCAAATAGATGCTTATTTGCATGGTGGCTTCAAATCTGACTGTAATTTTCTGCATTCATAATTCAATCAGCTGTGCATTTCAGCCACTGGCTGAAATTCAGCGCCATAACAGAGCCTCCACCATGGTTTACAGATGGTAGACACACCCTTATGCCTATTTCCTGGCCTCCTGTGTATATACTGACAAAAATTTGTCAGTCCAAAATTTTTATTCATCAATCCTTAAGACCTGCTACCAGCTATTCTCAATCCATTTCTTGTGTGATTGGTATACGACGGCCTTTTCTCCCCATTTCCCTTCATTTCTGATGAGACTTCAGCACACAGTAGATGAATCAACTAAAGGCCAGATGCACCTCTCCTGTGTCAGGTCTTTGCTGGATTTTTGGATATTTCTTAAGGACATGACTTTCATATACTCTTCACTGTAGATGTTTTTTAAGCTTCCCACTTCTTCATTCTTTACACAAAATCTTTAGGGATACCCTACACACCATCCTGATATATATGACACAAGCTTTCAGTTAATAATGTTTTTGAAATCACCTTGGTGGAGCAAAAATGTTGTTGTATACCTGCCAAACTGCATTATCGAACTACTGTTCAAGACCACTTTAACAAATTACAAGAAAGTCCGGCTGGTACTTTACATTGTAGTTGAGTTCCACCACATCCTCACCACTATTACAGAAATGAGACATTAAAGATCAAAATGTGAGTTAACCATTATGAACCTTTACTTTAAGGCATGCATTTTTCTTTCAGTGGAAAAAAGTCACAAGAGGCTTACTGGAAGGCAGTGACACAATGTGTGCTGTTTATTACTTGATCTGTGACTTACTGTGCAACAGTATAATGTCATAAATCAAATGCATTAACCAACCTTAAAAAAAAATCTGTAGAGAGTGATGCAATACTCTGATCACCCAGTATAACGTTTTCTTTAAAGTCAGCCATTAAGCTTTTGGAAGCAATAAGCCATCATCGCTGCCAATCCATAATTAGTTTACTTCATTATTAATGTTTCTGCATGCACTGGTCTGTTGCATTAAAGACATTTGTACACACACAAACAAAGAAATGCAACATTGGTTATTACGCACTCACTCATACACACACACACAGAGAAATGTTGACTTTTTGCTGAAGATGCTAGAGAGGGTTCTGACATTTGCTCCAAAGTATGAGGCTTTCAGACCAACAGGGTTCACTGTGACTGACATTTTTCCAAAACAGGTGGAACAGACACAGTCACAAGATGACACCCACTCACCACCAAAAACAGCTCAGAACGTGAAGGACAATTGAACGACAGAACAAAGATGGCAGTGATTCCTGCCCTGCGTTGGATCAGAGCAGGAGGTCTGTGACTGAGGGCAGCAGTTCGGCTAACTCCGACTCGACATTGGCCGTTTGAGTGACGGGGTTTCCACGGAGGTCAAGGCGTTTCAGCTTGGGGCAGGAGGCCAACGGCTGAAGATCTGCCAATGTAGAGATTTCTGCATGTTTGGGTTAATGAAAATCCTTTGCAGTGTGCTGTGGTAACATCAGTAACAATAAATAACAGGAGCTCTGATTCACATATTCCAAGCACAGGTGTAAAAAGTAAGATCCAAATGACAAATATGACACTGAGATATAAATTCATTTTTCTAAAAATAAAACGTGGAGCAGTCAAAACAAAAATAGCAACTGTGATTGCCAGAGGGAAAAAAAAAAGCAACTATCCTCATCATAACCTGCAAATCACATTAATTCCTCCCAAGTGTAGCAGGGGAAGTGAAGCATGAAGAGGAGGGAGTCTGTGGTGATGATGTGTTGTTAAATGTTTCTTCGCTTCTTAATGATGCTGTTTGTTTGGTGAAATTGCGGTGCTGTTTTTATTTACCAAATCAATTCAGATGTAGGTAAAATAAATTATTCATGTATTGAGCTGAAGAGTCTTGTTAAAAGTGCAATTTTCTAAACGCTGTAAACACAATCTCAGTGCGTAGCATGTCTTTTACATCAGCTGTTCGCACTCTTTACGGGATTGTTTTGAAGCACTGAGCCACTCAGAAATGATTAACACATTTCTTGAGTCACTAGTTCCCTGTGAAAAGACAGACAGACAATATAAACTGATCCCTATGACACTAATTCTGAATGATAAATAGAGATCCAGAACACACTACTAACTTAAGGATACTGTTGTTTTTCAAGAGGACTTCCTCCAGTTTGGGAAGGTGATAAACTCCCTCCAGGTTTTCTATGGCATTGTTATCAACCTCCAAGACCTGCAAGTATGAAGAAGTCATTAAACTGCAGGAGAAAAATGTCATCAATATCTGTCTTTCCTTTTCGAATCTATTGGTGCAGACACAAAAGAGGACAAGAATCACTGTCCATGCAGGAGAGCAAATTGGATTTCAATTGCAGCTTCATCACCTCGAGACACTGCAACATGGCAAACTGAGGAGGCAGCCGCTGCAGGTGATTAGAGGACAGATTGATATGGGTAACCAACAACAGCTGGTCCAGGTGGCATAAAGTGGTCAGGTTCTGTTACAAAGAAAAAAGAAGTCAAATTTAAGCACCTCCCTAATCAGCAAAAAAGGTTTCAGGGAAATCTGATGTCTTGTTATTCTGACCCAACCTTGTCAGAAATGCTGAAGACGCGCACTTCAGCATACTCCATTTTCAGGATGGTGTTTTCAATCATAAACTTGCTGCACAGGTCACTGTAATATGCAGAGCGCATGGAATCCACTTCCTAGTGAATAAAGCCAGAGCATTTAATTAGTGATTGCTGACTGCATTGTAGACAAATGCATTTATTGCCAGTCCCATATACTGTACTGTATGTGGATTATACTCACTTTGAGTGTTCTAAAATGAGCAAGCATCTCCTGTTCGTATCCCAGAGGGTCTAGTGCCCTCATCAGGAGAATAATGGTCAGTAAGCACCCTGCCGAGGTAAAGCAGTCAGTGGTTGTATAAGACTTTTATCACCAGCAACATCAAACTTCAATACTCAACCTTATCTTGTAATGGGAACAAGCACACCATCTCCCCAATAAGTTCCTTAACTCCCATCATCAAAGCTGCCTTTCATGAAAATGTCAACTACACACCTGCAAAGTTTCGCAACCACATTGCACACAGTTATAATGTCAATGTATTATGCAGTTATGCTTATAGGCCAGAGATTCTTAAAGATTTTGTGGCATTCTCCATTTCAGAAGCTGAAAAAATACTCACACCCCACAATTTTTTATCAATCAATGACAACACAAATGGATAGAAATTGACTTTAGTGACGTAAAGGTCAACCAGATAGCATCAGCAAACATTTGCTTGTCTGTTTTTCCTGCAAATCATATTTATTCTAGTTAGTTTCACTCCATAATTTTCCCCAGGTTCAGCCCAAGTAGTGTCTCTATGCCCCACCAGCGCAGTCCACTTCTTTTAGAGAACCATTGCTCAAGAGATTAGTACTTAAAAACAACAACAAAACCATATTCTTAATTATGCAGGAATCAGATTCACATTTAGCATGCTCTGATCTGTCATTCTGCACACATACATGAAAAGCCTGAGGCAGGGGATCGCTTCTGCAAGCACAAGGACATAAAGCCTGCATAAGTAGGGCACAGCGTGAAAAAGAGGGGTGAATGCAGGTCGCAAAGCAGCTTGAAGAACAAGCAGCAAGGGTAGGCAGGCTAAAACACCTAAAATAGCACACTTTATGTGATATTTCTCAGCTGGAGATCACCTGTTATCAGCTGATTGTGGGCTGTCTGAATCGAGGTTTTGCTGAGTTTTGCAAAATTCATACACATGAACACAATGTAAAAAAAAAAGAAGAAGCCACAGATCCGTTTCTGTGCGAAGCTGGTGATTTCCTGTAAACCCTGTAACATACAAGAGAAAGCACTTACATTTATTGAGCGGCTCCAATTCTTGTAGCTGCTTGACCGACTGTAGCTCCGACTGTAGCACAGAAGTCTTTTCTACTGAAAGTTCGCTCCTGCAAAAAAAGACCATATCTAGTTCCTAATCCCTAAAGAAGGCAAACTACAAAATGTTTCAGTTGTTCCAAAAAAAAAAAGTACCTGAAAAGTTCCTGATCTGTGGCAGAGTCCCTACACCAACTCTCAGTTCGACCTGTGAAAGTTAAATGTTCACAGTGTCATGAAAGTCATCATCCTGCCTTTGAAAGAACACAACATGGTAGATATGCATATGTGTCACCTGTGTAGAGAGCACAGTCCCTATGAGTGTGTTTTTCAGTCCAGTGCACAGTCAGGTTGCGTTCATTGGTGATGTCGCTAATTGTTCCAGGAGGCAGATTGCATATCTGAGCCATTGCTAAGGACAGAAAACCTCCAAACATGAATTATGTATTCCAAAAGTGAAACGGAAGTATTTGATTTGAACATAAATTAGTCACCTTAAAGCAAACCTGCCTAGGCCCACAGTGTGAGTGTGCATACTAAGTCCATGGCTGATTTCCAGGGCCAATACAGCAGCCTGGTAGAGCTGGGCATTATGACTAAAATATTAAATCTCCAGGCTTTATTGAGGCTTTAATAAGCATTTTGTTTCAGACAAAACATTTTAGAATATACCAAAGAGAGAAGCAGCCTAAGGTAAAGAAGACTCCTGTTTCTGAGCGAATGACTACATCTGGTTTAAAAAATAAAAAATTCACGTGGAACTGGAATATGGATATGGATGTGAATGACAGATATCAAGGACATTTTACTAATTACTGAGCTTGAATATCAATGAGGGTCATTTCCATGACTACTGTGCAAATGCCATCACCCTATGAAGACAGTGTTAAGTGTGCCCACTTCCACATTACTTACGACCAATGTGTTACATACTGCACACTTAGAAGAAAATCCTGATTATTACTCCAAAGTTTTTCTCCTTATATGCCACTCCCATTGCTTTTAACTGCTTACCGGGAGACATGTATCAATTTGTATGGTACTGGTATTTGCTTTTTCCCTACTCTTTACCCATTTCATTTAAAATGTCATATGTGATTATGATGACCAGAATAAAGGCCAGAGGCCAAAATGTAATGGTAACTCTACAGTCACACAAGGAAAACCAGTAGTTTGAGACTGAGACAAGACAGAGACTTGGTCTGTGACCGCTTGTTGTCAGCTGCCATCTTCAAAAAAATGTATATAAGTGATAAACTGGTAATAAGATGAAATGAGTCTGCTAACAGTTTGTGATTGAATTGGTTCACATTGGCAATTACAATGTGACTTGTTGTGGTACTAAAACTATAAATAAGGTTGCCTCACATCAAGCAACCTGTGCAAGGTTAAAGGTGCTCGACATTTAACCTCTAGGCAACCAGTTGGTACTGAATAAATCCCAGGCAACCTCCAATTTTTCCCAGTCGCCAGGAGGTTGCCATCCTAGTTTTACTCTAGTGCCAATGAAGTTGTTCTACATACTACTAATACAGTTGGAGTTTTAACCATTTTTCCATCTTGTTAGCTTGGCCTCTGAGGTCAGAAACGAAACTAATCTTAGAGATACTCTTTCCAAAAGTATTAACTTCAGCTATCAACTTTAAGAAGTCTAAACGTGATGTCATGTATTACTAAACTCTGACAAGGAACTCCCTTCACTAGTGTGCTAAAGCCAACATAACATTCCACTGCAGTGCACTGATCAAAGTTTCATGATGAAACCTTTTCTCTTGATGCACATACCACAGTCTTAGCAGCATGAGGTACGTGCAGAATAACAAGAGCAGAATGCTAAACCAGTATGCTGTTCAATCAGCAGCACACCAGGAAAAGTATTCTTATTCTCTGCAGGGGTAACCTGTCAGTTTTAAGTCACAATGGAAAAGGATACCCAGACAGGGCTGTGTTTAAAGCGCGGATGGACACTCCTCCACTCCACTCTCTGGGGCTGACCGTCAAGGACGAGGAACAAGCCGACTGACTGCGCCTGACAGGACAAAAGCAGGGAGAACGTTCACCAAGTCTAGACAGGGTACCATATGAAGGCAACTTTGGCTTTAAAATAAAAAAAAAATGGTCAGACACATCTTACCAGTCTTCACGTTTCCAAAACTGTCACAGTCTTCATGACAGCAGAGGAAAACTGTTTTCTTGCTCACACACAAACGCCACTTTGCATATGATTATATGCACATCATTAATACCTAAATCTACACTCTCCAGTCACTTCATTAGGTACACCTGCTCAGTTGCTTTTTTAGCTAATATCTAATCAGCCAATCACACGGCAGCAATTCAGTGCATGTAGACATGGTCAAGACCACCGGCTGAAGTTAAAATTGAAACATGTTTTTAAGTGACACCTATTTGAGTACCAGAGTTGTTGGTGCAAGACGGCCTGGTGTAAGTCTTTCAAAAAGAAATGGTCCACTGGGATTTTCCTGCACAGCCATCTCTAGAGTTCATAGTGAATGGTCTCAAAAATAGAAAATCCAGACAGCTTCAAGTTGATACAAAGGCAACATTAATTTGCAAAGACTCACCAAAGTTAGACAAGAGACAAATAAAAAACATGCCTGGTCTAATGAGTCTCGATATATGCTACAATATTCAGATGATAGGTTCAAATTTGACATAAACAACATGAAATCACGAATCCATTCTGCCTTGTACCAACAGTGCAGGTTGGTAATGGTGATGTAATGGTATGGGGGACATTTTCTTGGCATACCTTGGATCCCTTAGTGGAAAGGAACATTGTTAAACACCACAGGCTACCTGAGTTCATCCCATCATGTCCACAGTGTACCCATCTTGTGATGGTTGCTTGCACCAGCATAACACACCGTATCATAAAGTTGAAATCATCTCAAACTGTTTTCCTGAAGATGACAGGAGGCTCGCTGTACTGAAATGGCCTCCACAGTCACATCTCAGACCAAAACAACTTTTGAGATGTGAGGGAACAGGAGATTTATATTATTGAGGAGTGGCCAGAAAATCTGCAGCATCTACAGACTTCTTTAGACCTAAATCTTTGAGAAAGTGCTTCCAGCACCTTTTTGAATGTGTCATAAAGGCTTAATTCTGTAGGAAAAAGTACTAACAAGGTGTAGCTAAAGAAGTAGATGGTGAGTGCATATTCATACCCTTATATAGCACAAATCTACAACATCTAACTAACTAAAAAAAAAAGAGTATATAATTTTCTAAAAGGACAAATTAAAGTACTTATGTGAAAAAAATGCATAAGTCTACTTTAGAATATTGTCACATTTAATTTCTTTAGGACAATGAACCCTAAAATGCCATGGTATTTATTTAGGTCGCCTTGTTCTCAGTGACAGATTCATTGTTATTAAAAAAAGATAAAATAAAGAACAGCTCATCCTGAATTCCATTAGAGCATTTTCTAAGTGAAGAAAAAGTGAAGATACTGACATTCACAGGCCTGGAGAAGGCCACAGCCACTCTCTCCTCATCCCGATTCACATACACACAGCTTATCATCTCTTCACGCTCCGCTGTTAAAAAGACAAAGAACTTGTGTTTTACAAAGCACAGCAAAGCTGAAATGTATTCTCGTTCATACTTACAGACACTACGACCAATAGACATACCTCTGCCTAACAGCCAGCGATAGTAAAACCACGCGCTCTGGTCATTAGGGTCAGTGAAGAAAGCGTTCTGTACAAGCTCATATTCTGAAAGTAGTTAATACAATTTCACTGTAATAGGATATACAATCTGACTTCCTTTGCAAAATACCACCTTTTACTTAAGGATAATAAAGACTTACACTGCCCCCTATCGGTTGCTATTGGGAACTGCAGTTTACCTTTTAGTAGTTGCTCTTCACAGACCCGATGGGAATGGGTTTGAGGAGAAGGTGGGGGAGAGGACTGGGGAGGCTCACGGCATGGTGAAGGGGGCTCTGGAGACTCTGGGTGAAGCAGAGGCAGAAGGGTGCTACGGTAGTGCCAGCTGGAGTAGTTGGAAAAGTTGGAGCCAATAAGACGATCTGTAAATGCCAACTCCTGATCTACAGGCACGCCAGACATCTTTACAACCATTCGGCGGTAATCCCAGCAATGGACTGGGCAAGACAGAAACACAGAATATACCAGAACATGAGTACAAATAATGCAGTGAAGGACAAGTTTTGGATCGATTATTTTAAAAAATGCATTATTATCCACATCTTTAAAATTCAGCTCCTTTTAATTTTTTTCTCCCACTCACAGTTGCGGTCATCCAGGCTCAAACAGCGATCACACAAAGTCAGCTCCCGGGCCCAGTCCGGTCGAGGCAAACGGGCGGAAACCCAACCTCGGTGGTGCCAGCTGCCATAAGATTTTGGGTTCACTTTCAGGCAAGACTCAGTAAACAACAGCTCAGCCTCGTAAATCTTCTGCACTTCATCTTTGTCTCTGCAGACGACATTAGGAAACAAAATCATCATTCTCCTGTGACACCGCATATGACTTACCATTCAATAAAAAGGGGTTCAACTATGAATCTGTGAGTACTAACTTCACAGTCTCCAGGTGCATTAGGATTTCTCTTCTGTAGTTCCACAGGGTTGCAAAGTCAGGATTGGATGATAGGAGCTGCTGGGTCAGCTGAAGAGCCTCATCATCCCAGATACCCTCATTTCTCTGTCAAACAGGAGAAAGTGAGGAGGGTGAGGAAAATACATGGAGTGAAAAGCAGGCGGAGAAAAACACAACACATTTTTATCTGTTAAAGACACACACCTGAGCCACAAAAACATTTTGCATATGAATATCACATTAAGTTTAAATACTGTCCATTAGTTAACTATTTACAACTGTTAAATGATGACTACATTAGAAGACAGATGAAAATTTTAGAGCTAGAAGGGGATAAGAGGGGGCTGATATCCAAATGTGGACAAAATTGAATTTGTTTTTTCCTTGTTCTGACCAACCACCTATGGAAGGTATGGAACTCACATTTCTGTCAATGTAAAGAAGTTTAACTGCACATTTAGTTCATAAGACATTTTAACATAAAAAGCAGCAGAATTTTAACAAAATGTTTCGATTTTTGTACATGATTTAAAAAATTGCTGTTCTTTACAGAAAATTCTCTTTTTTAAAAGACCCACTGTAAAAATAAAAAAATTTAAAAGAAGAAGAAGAAGAAGAGGTGAAAAACCTTTCTGTCATTTAATTGTTTAGTTATTACTTAATCTTGGTGTAATCAAGTGGAGTACATTGGAGTCCTTGCTGGGCTGATTCTGGCCACCAGGTCTTATGTTTGACACCCCTACACTAACCCAAAGACATGCTGCAGTATTGCTATTAAAACATAAGGCACAATATAATATTCCACCTTAGAAAAACACGCATCGCGTGCTGCCACGTATATCTTGAGCTTCTTCTCTCTCTCCTTTCTTTTCTCCTCCTCCTGCTGGGCTGTAGTTTTAATTTTCACTCTGCCATGCTGTCAAAAGCAAAAAGAGAAGGATATATACCGGATACAGTTTATTCTGCTGGCTAAACGTTAGTGTAAATAATTGACCTACTGTAATTCCACATGCACTGGAAATGCCTAGATTTGAACAAGTATAGTAAATGGTTCATCTCTTACCATTGTTGCTGTTAGTGAAGGAGGCTTCTTTAAGAATCTGTTTGCATTGGCACATGAGGAGTGACAGTCATGTTTAGGCCAGAGTAATGTTCACATGACATACAGAAACAAAGTGCTGACAGACTGACACAGAAGTTTTAACAAGTTAAAGTAAAGAGCTCTCAGTATTCAGGTATACAGTGCTCAGTAATGCCAAAACACTGAATACAAGTATCACTGAATGTAAACTTAGCATGCTAATTAGCTCCGTTGTGGGCTGGGCTCATTCAGTTCAATGAAACGAGCACAGATTAAGCACAACCGGCGGTATACAACACATCTTCATTAACGCTGTACACTGAACGCAGCACAACTTATCCCATTAAATACATACCTGGTTTTTCACTGACGCTGATTGTGTGTTTTAGAATGCAGTTTGATTTGTCATGTCACCATCAGGAGTGCTAACGACTACAATTTTTTCACTTCCGTCTCATGACATCTACGTCACTGAGAGGCTCTCGCACAGCCGCGGCGCTTTGGTTGTCCTCTAGTGGCGAAAACGGCTCACAGCTGCGGAGTTACAGGGGCCACATAAGGTGGTGACACTTAAGAAGGTGACACTAGTCTCTAAGCGACTGGATGAGGCGTAAAGTCAAATAAGACAGAGGATCGGTGTAGTTCAGTTCAATTCAGGTTTATTCACAGCAAAAGTCGACTAAAGGCGCTTTACTGTGAGGTAAAAACCTACAGTTTGGGAGAAAACCCCAACAATCGAGCAACCCCCGTGAGCAAGCGCTTTGCGACGGTGGGAAGGGAAAACCCCTTTGTAACTGGGAGAAACCACCGGCAGAACCATCCCCTTCAACTGATTGGTGGTGAAGGGAAAGAGAAAGGAGAAAGGGAAAAGCGATCTTAAAGCGACTGGACAAAACACACTACGAGAGAGAGAATTTCAATGACACTCAGCAGTGGCATATTAACACCTGGAGAGAAAAATAGGTGAGTGGAGAAGAGGTGTTCAGAGTATCACAGGAAGTCCCTAAAGCAGCATAACTAACGGATAAAGGAAGGAAAGTTTAGTGTCTAATCTTAAAACTAGAGACACTGATCTGATAAGAGTGAATTTCCTCAAGTCAGCTAAAATATATTTATAAGAGTCAAAGAAACGTTTTTCTCGCCTTTAATTTTTAATTTAAAATCGTACCCATCATTGTCAATGTCCTAAACAAAACAAAATGAAACTTAAAAGAAGCTACATTTATCACAATCGACTTACGTAGTAGTGAAACATAGCTAGAATACTATATGCATTTGACTACTTTACTTACTGGAAAACTTTTAAGGTACTTCTACTTAATTGCTTTTTTTTTCATGTCACTGACCACTTTTCCTATCAGAGGGAAATACTATAGTCACCTTAAAAATGAAGATTTTTGCACATAAAACACATGAGTACATTAAAAAAAAAAAATGCGTGGATGGTTTCTTCTTCTGGCTCTGCCATCCAAATGTCACAGCAGAAATTGAGATTCAAGGTTCAAGGTTCTTTATTTGTCACATGCATAGTTATACAAGTATAACACACAGTGAAATGCAACCTGACACGCTCCTCGACATGTGCAAAAAAAAAAGGGGGGGGGGGGGGGGGTAGAGGAAGAACATTATATATATAGTATATACATTAGGTGCATGTGCAGTAGTAGCAGCAAGCAGGTGAATTCTGTACACCAAGTGAATTAAATAAGAATAGACAATCTGACTATTTTACAGAAGACAATATAAACATATTTAAAATTAAAGGAATTTGAAATGTACATTGTGCCTGGGTTTAGAGTGTCTGGAAGAGAGTCCTGTCTCAGTCAATTATAGATGATGTGAGAGGGCGGGTGTGTGTGTGTTTAGGGCCCGGATGGCTTGGGGATAGAAGCTCCTCTTGAGTCTCTCTGTCCTTGCCCGGATGATGCGGAACCTTCTACCGGATTGCAGAAGTTGGAACAGTTTGTTGCCAGGATGGGACGGGTCCTTCAGTATCTGCGCTGCTCTAGTCCGGCATCTCCTGGTGTAGGTGTCCTGAAGCGGGGGGAGAGAAATCCTGCAGCAGCGTTCTGCTGTACGGATCACTCTCTGGAGAGCTTTTTGGTCCTTAACACAGCTGTTCCCAAACCAGGATGTGATGTTCTGTGTGAGGATGCTCTCCACAGCGCCTGTATAGAAAATCCTGAGGATCTTTGGAGAGACCCTGAACTTCCTCAGTTGTCGTAGGTGGTACAGGCGCTGCCTAGCCTTTTTGGTCTGGACCTGAATGTGGGCAGACCATGTCAGGTCTGAGGAGATGTGGACACCAAGATACTTGAAGGACTGCACCCTCTCCACTGGAGCTCCATTGATGATAATGGGCTTGTAGTCTCTGTCATCAGACTAGGCAATATTTTTTCAATCTTTCCTTGTTCAGTGTTGGTAAAGCAGTGTGAATCAGTTTAACTGTTCTTAGTGGTCTGCTTTAGCATAGTTCAAGGTTTTGCATTTTGTACATACAGAGATGCTTTTCTTCATAAATTGGTTGTAATGGGTGGTTATTTATTCATTACTGCTCCCCTCTTATTAGTTTAAAAGTTTCTCTCTTTTTTGAAGATTCTCTGTAACCATAGAAATGGTTGTGAAGGAAGATTCAGTAGATCAGCAGTTTCTGAAATACCAGCCTGCCTGTCACCTACATTCAAAGTCACTACAGTCAGTTTGGTCTCCATTCTGATGCTTGGTTTGAACTTCAGCAGGTCATCAGGTCTACATGTCTAAATACACTTGAGTTGCTGCTGTGATTGGCTGATATTTGCATTAACGAGCAGTTGAACAGGTTAATGTAATAAAGTGGCCAGCGAGTGAGGACTGTCTTCCTCACTATTTAAAAGCAACTCGAAAAGGCCTCTTAAAAATGTCTCAATATATCATATCAAACTTACTCTCAATAGTGGGCGAGCGCATGGTGTGGCAGCATCAGAGTGTCTGAGTGGGTGAATGCAAAACATACTAAAAAGCACTTTGTAGAATGTAGCTAAGGTTGAAAGGTTCGTCATAAGTGCAGAGCATTTTTTTGAGGAGTAGAAAATTTACATTTTTTAAACTTACCAGAAAATGTCTCTTGATACTGGCTTGCAGAGAGGCTCTTCAGATAGAAAGGCCAATGCAATACCTCTTGCATTATTTATAAGAAACCAACCCTGAATATGACCTTTTTAAAATGTAATGCCAGAAACAAGCTCTATATACTCCAAGTGTCTCTTTAAAGTTGTTTCAAATTGTACATGGGCTGCACTATGAAGCAAACTATATAGCATGTATTGATTTTTAAGGGAAAAAATTACTGACATCTTAAGATAGTTTCAGGGCCACAGACTTGTGTCCTTTTAAGTTAGGACAGACATTCTTCAGAGAGATAGTAACTTGAGTGGAAAATTGATTTGTTATCATAAGGAGAGACTCAGACAGCTTCTCATGTCACACTTAACTGTCAAGATAGTTTTTTGTGGAATGCGGTGAATTAAATAAGCTTTCAGGATCAGAATACTTTTTTTTATTCCCAGAGGAGATTATGTAAAATTCTATTTTTTAATTATCATTTTGTAAGAAGTTTAAAAAGAAATCCATCATAACAAACTGATGGACATAACGATCTGTATCGTTTTAAACATAAGAAATAGAAAAAGGAAAATCATAATTTTGTATAACTTTGCACAACCTTTTTATTTTCATTGTGGGAAATCCCAGCATACATTCTGGAAGTGAAGTGACGATTTTTATCTTTCCTTTTATAAAGATAGGGGAAGAAAATACACCAAGATTTATATATATATATAGATAGATAGATAGATAGATAGATAGATAGATAGATAGATAGATAGATAGATAGATATTAATCTCAGCTTCTGCTAAATCGAGTGAGAAACTTTCCACATTGTTATACCTTCTCCTGAAATTACTTTTTCTAGCAAATAAAATAAAAATCCCATAACATGCTAAAATTATCATAAATATAATATTGAGAATTAGCACAGTTTTTCAGTTAATAATAATTAATGAAGACAATTATATTATTTACCTTAACAAGGAATACAGAATCATAAGATTTATTGGAGTCATTTTTAAAATATAAATATTTTATAAAACAGCTACTCTTTAAAATCACTTCTAAACTGAATCATGACATCTAACACAACAAATGGAGTTAATAAATAAATAAAAATGAAACATATGTTTGACAAGACAAACGGTATGCCTCTTTCTAAATGTTTATTAATGCTACTGAGCGATCGTGGCTCAAGAGTTGGCAGTTCGTCTTGTAATCGGAAGGTTGCCAGTTCGAGCCCCGGCTCGGACAGTCTTGGTCGTTGTGTCCTTGGGCAAGACACTTCACCCATTGCCTACTGGTGGTGGTCAGAGGGCCCGGTGGCACCAGTGTTCGGCAGCCTCGCCTCTGTCAGTGCGCCCCAGGGCGGCTGTGACTGTAGCTTGCCATCACCAATTGGTGGATCACTGAACGTGTAAAGTGCTTTGGGGTCCTTAGGGACTAATTAAAGTGCTATACAAATACAGGCCATTTACTACTGCTGAATATGATAAGGTAAAAAGCTTTTAACATGCATCTCAGATAAACTACTGTTTGTGAGGATTAATAGTATCTTTTGTACCATCTTCACAATGTGACTCCTTGGGAAAAAGAAACAAGAAATGATATAGTGTTTACCTGAAGGTCCTTTTATTCATCAGATGTAATACCTGAAATGATTTATTTAACTGAATTGAAATGATTAGGCTCTGATTACATTGAGTTCTACAATACTCCTACAAAGGGAACTGGCCATCAATAAAGGTGCAGATTTGGCTCTTATAGTGCTGAAATGTGTACACCATTACGTCTAATAATGCTTAAGCCAACATTTGCACTTGCATAGAACAACTGGCCAGAAGCACTGCGGAGGTGATTTCAAAACCTGGACAAAATTTAGCGCACTTTGAGCTCCCTCTGCTGTTTCAGGAACTCACTCTAGCCTAAGCACATAGGCTTTAAGGCATGCAGACATGGAATTGGCAACTGTTTAACTCTCAGTTCTCTAACGTCATCAAACTTCCCCTAACTTTAAAATGTATTTGGTCTTATGTTGACCCTTTAAATCTAACTCCTAGCCCCTCACAGTGGTAACTTATCCTTTTGTTTTACACAGTTTAGAATTCCCCTTCTAGATGCAGTAATGTGTAGTCTTTCAAATCTTTTTACACAGGAATTTCAATGTCTCAGTCAAACTCATAGCTGTCAGGTGATAGCACAGGTCTGTATCCTGACGTGTGATTCAGCTGTTTCTCCTCGTCTGTGTCGATCTGAACTGTAGACAACCAGCTAAGAGCTTTGTCAAAGTTGATGGCAGATGATGCTGAGCTGTCTCCTTTCACTAAAACACAAACACATTTTAATTTTGTTTATATGTGGTAATTTGGTGAAAGCTGATGAAATAATTTGTACTTGCAGTCAGGGAAAAGCTCCTTGCTTTTCCGAAGAAAATCCGTGGATATCAATAAGTCATTATCCAGCTTTCTTGGCTGATTTTTGCATCTATTTTTTCCTCTTTTTCATTTATCTTCTTATTGACCTGGTTGTGAGTTTGGTCATGTGACAGAGCTAATCAAAGCATATGATTAAAACAATATAAAAAATAACATACAACACAAAAATCAAATATACATTCGTCCAAATTAATTGCATTCTATGTGCTCAATTGTTGTGCATGCTGGACGTATTTCCCCTCTTTGTTGTGACGAGAGGTGGGGTCATTAATCAAAAAAAAGTAATCCAGTACATTGCTGAATTACTCCCAGGAGAAACTAATTTGTTTAACATTACTCTTACGTTTCTCTGTAAAATGACCTGAAACACATTGTCTCATGATTACCAGGTAACAATATAAACCTATAGGCTACAGTAACACGTGCCAACAAAAATCCCTACAGCCTGAATGCACATCACTGCTTTTACCTGTTGAACTTCCGGGTCTGGCTGCTGGGCTTGGGTCGGCATTGAACTACTAGGAGAGAACCAGTTCTCCATTCCCATCCCTAATAATTATCCCACTCTGACCTACAGCGTGGCACTACTATACAAGTGATAGAGCCAGTTTATCAAAACAATTATCTCTTCACTCTACACCCACCCACAGCCTCACTTCAACTGACATTTTTCAGTTAGTAACCCCTGATTTGTTATTCTTGTATCTTAATACTCACTCAGTGACTTGTATTTCATGCTTCTCACACATTCCTTGATGTCATTTTGCAGCTCAAGGAGTGTTTCCTTGAACCCTATCATCAGCTCCAGCTCTGTCCTCCTGTTTCGACTGCTTCCTCTTGAACTTCTCCTCATTTCTCAGGTGGATGTTGTCTCTGAATGTCAGGTCCAAAGGAATGACTAGCAGAGTAACATGAACTCCTACTGGGCTCAGTGAAAAATTTCTCTGTCTATCTCAACAATCACTGTGACTCGTCGGCCCGAAACCTCCCCCTCTTGCACTTGACATTGTTCATTCTGACTAGATGCAAAGACGTCTTTATGCAGGAGAGTATTTCCTGTTGCACTCTTTCCAACAGTCTTCTGACCAAGCAGTATTATTCTCAGTTCCTGCAGCTTATTACTGGAAACTGAGAAGAAGACAGCTGTCAGAGCAAAGTGAAATGGGAAAATGTCATGTTGCATATGATCTGAGGATGCTCTGTCACTGGTAAGATTATACACTTCTGTCTATATTGTCCATTTTGAGGGGTGAGGGGTGGTCGTTTCTGAGTTCGGTAAGATGTAATTACCTGGACATTGTGTTAAAGCCAAGTTATTTGACATGCAACAGACACTATACTGCTATCATTACTGAATAACCAGAACTACTGTGTCTACTACAGTCACTCATATCCTCTAACATTTTCAACAAAAGGTACTGCTCTTCTTTTGAAATATATTTCTGTGTTTTGTTCATCTCTAATATTTATTTATTTATATGAGGGTGTGGAAACAGCTCTGACATTGCGGCACGTTTTTACTTGTGACACTGATGCTAGGTGATAGTGAAGCATACCTCCAAGGGATTCTCGTTTGGCCTTGACTTGACTTTGCCTCAGCATTGCTCCTTCTTCCACTTTCCTTCTTCTCTCTTCGATGCTCTGAAATATCTGCTGGTCTGGAACAAAGTAGCCCCACCCATTTGCTGCCACAGTCTCAGTGATTTTCTCCAGGAGCTCTGAGATTTGTGTACCATCACTTGCATTCTTATTATCAACTACATGATATCTATTTCCACATTGTTCAACTAGAGACTGTAGGGCCTCCCCCTCTCCTTCGATGTACTGCTCTATGCTGTTTGTTCCCAGCCAGTCTCCTCTGGTAAAAACTATAATAGTGTGTCTCCACACTCCATCACCAAGAAGCTCCACATGTGATGTCACTGCATCTAAGTGTTTGGCATTAAATGATGCATCTGCATCTATCACCAGGAGGAAGACATGGGGCCCAGGAGGGCACAAAAACATGCTGCGCATCAGTTCATCTTTGATCGCTTCAGGAGTGTCGAACACAGGGAAGCCTTTCCACCAGCCTGGTGTGTCAACAAGAATGATTTCAGTTTTAGCCACAAAACCCCGGCGGGGAACAGACTTTGGCGTTCTTTTTCCATCTTCCTGGTCTTTGTACCCCAAGATAGTGTTCCCTACAGAGGTTTTCCAAACATTAGGGTTACCCAGAAGAATCATCTGCAGGAGTAGTTTTGGGATATGTTTTATCTCTTCTGCTATCGGACAAAACAGTTATTAGGCTTGGAGCTCACAGATCATGTAAGTTATTAAATTCAGATACAATGATTAAATTCCCATAGTTCCGATATATTTTAGTGGACATTTGCATTACACCATACTGACATCTATAATGACATTGAAAAAAGAAAAATCACTTTTTTTTATTCATCTTTTTTGTGGCTTCTCAAGATATTATTTAACCTGACATTTTTATAGATCAGTTTTTCATTTTCTGTGCTTTCTAAAATAGTTTTTAAGTTAAGTTTTAAGTTTTTAACATTTACAACGTTCTCCCCATGACATCTCTCCACCTGTACTTAAAAAAAAGTTTGTTATTTTACAAGACTTTCATGTGGTGGATATTTTCCTGGATTGAAACTATGTACTGTACTGCCTATGCAGTAATCTGCACAAGGATGCAAGAGCATGCAATACAGGAAGCTTTTGCTTGAGTGCACCTTCTGTCACACTCACCTGGAATGAGTGCTTTCATGTCATGTCTTTGGTCCTCGGCCTTCTTCCTTCTCTCTTCTGCCCTCTCAGCTACCTCCTTTTGCTTCTCTTTGATGACCCGGAAAATGTGCTCTTCTACCTTGTAGTAACTGCCACCATTGTACCCCACCATCTCTTCGATCTTCTGCAGCAACTTTGTGACCTGAGATAAGTTACTCTTGTCCTTGTTGTTAAATACATGGTACCTGTTCAAGCACTTTTCTGTTAACCACTTGAGTGCCTCTTCCTCGCTTTTGATGTGTTGTTCTATTGTCTTTTCCCAGAGGAAATCCCCGCAGGTGAACAGCACCATTGTGTATCGCCAAACCCGTTCACCTAAGAGCTTCATGTGCTCCCCCACACTCATCTTTTGCTCCACAGAGAAAGCTGAGTCTATTGGAATAACGAGGAGAAAAGTATTTGGTCCAGGCGGTTTAAACCTTTGATTGTCCCCCTCTGGGATCTTAGAGAGGGAAACACAACTCCTTCATCCAGAAATATCAATCACAGTGAGCTTCCTGCCTTCCACAATTTCATGTCTCACTTCAGACTGAGTTGTTCTAAATCAAATCAAATCAAATCAAATCACTTTTATTGTCACATCACATGTGCAGGTACACTGGTACAGTACATGTGAGTGAAATTCTTGTGTGCGAGCTTCACAAGCAACAGAGTTGTGCAAAATACAATAATGTAAAACAAGCAAAATATAAAAATGGCTAATCTAAAAAGTAATAAATATATGTACAATATGTAAAGGTATATACATTACTGAATGTGTATACTAAATATGTTTTTCTACGTGTGTGTGTTTGAGTGTGTATATAGTATGTATATACATGTTTTACAAATGTTTTCTACTTTGACCACACAACCTAACCCTAACCATTTAAAAGCAAAACTAAATTACCAGTTTGTCTACATCCAAACTTTTAGCTGAGAAGATCAAGAATATAACTGCAACATCAACAAGACTTAAGAATATAGAGAAAAAACAAAAATTGCTTTATTGAAGAAAGTTTTCATTGAACTGCGTAGCAGTTTTTCTCTTGTTTATGTTCAAGGTACACAAAACAGTTTGAAGTGGAATTCTTTTGAGTCATTTGATATGTGATCTGTTGCCGCACAGCAAGAATGTCCTGAGTTCAATTCCAACATCAGGCCGGGGTCTTTCTGTGTGGAGTTTGCATGTTCTCCCGGTGTTTGCGTGGGTTCTCTCCGGGTACTCCGGCTTCCTCCCACTGTCCAAAGACATGCAGCTTGTGGGGATAGGTTAATTGGATAACCCAAATTGCCACTAGGTGTGAATGTGAGTGCGAATGGTTGTCTGTCCCTGTATGTTAGCCCTGCGACAGACTGGCGACCTGTCCAGGGCGTACCCTGCCTCTCGCCCTATGATAGCTGGGATAGGCTCCAGCGCCCCCCGCGACCCTGAAAAGGATAAGCTGAAGCGAATGGATGGATGGATGGATGGAGGTATTCAGGCATATTCTACTGCCAGTTCACACAGACTGTATGAAGTGAAGCAAACCCAACAAACTCAGTGTATAGATTGGTGTAATAGTGCAGTCTAACTGGTTTGATAGATACTGTAACTTGAGAACTTAATCGTGATATCAGTCCAGACTTAAAATGATGAAACCAACACGCCAGCTACTGTAAATAAAAGAAGTTATGCTTAAGGTAATTGCTTTCAAAAGTTTTATTTTCCTATTTATAATGGTTAAGATGATTATTTATAAACTTTAGTAGAAAAAAGTCATATTTGCCTTAATGATTTTACTTGCTGTGCAGCACTTGGGTTCTAGTCTGTTTTCTTTAAATCATTTTATTTATGCTACTAAAAATAAAATGATTGACGTGAGTTAAATTGATGAACAAAACATTAATCTCATAGCACATAACAACAGCAAACACTTTCACCTGTGATTTGGCAGACTTACAGCATGAATAATTTAGATTACAGTGATTTTGTACAAGGTTTTTGGTTATCAGTATCGGTCTGCTGAGTCCTGGCACATGATACTCCTGTAGCATGAGAGTCCTGTAGAAGTAAATTTAAATAAAGTTCTCACTGTCATTACCTCCATTTAGGACATTTTTAGAAAGTGAAGCATTTGTTTTACAATGAAAAAACAGTCATTTATATATTGTTTTTTCAGCCCAAAAGAAAAGAAAAGAAGGATAACAATACTATAACAACAATACTCATCATTTGATTTAATTTGAATAACCAAGTGAAAATCAGTTATAAGCTATATATTTATTTTTTATTTTTGTCAAATTAATGTAGTACACTTTATCTTGATAAATGATGATGTAACACCTTGTCAGATTTCACACAGAGAAATTAACAACCGTTTTTAAAATGTTTTGTTTACATTTTGAGATAAACAACATAGTAAATGGCCACAAGACCAGTGTTTTGCATTTGGGTTTAAAAAGTCACACAGATTTAACAGGAGCAGCAGTACTGATTCCCCATCATCAAAGTGGCTTCAGAAGAAAAGTGTCAGATAGTATAAGTCTGCATTGTTTTGGAGTCAAATTAGGGTTTTTTTGCTAGTGTTAGAATGAGCAGGTTACAAAACAGAAAAGAAAAGACAGCCAAACACCACAAGGATTTAGGTTTATGAAATATTGTTCAGTATTGTTTAATCAAGGGAAACCGCAGTATTCATGTACCAGCAAACTCAAGAATTTAATTCAGTGAGAAGGCAGAGTGTTTATCCATAAAAATAACACATGGAGAACCAGTAGAGTTGAGAGAGATTCTGAAACACAGGCAACAGAAATGCAAACATTTCTGTTATAAAGTAGGGGAGATAAGCAAGGGGTTGGTCGCACTTACTTAAACATCTCACTGGATATTGCATCAATTTCATGAAACAGAAACAGTTCTTATTCTTATGTAATGCAAAAGGCATGAAGATGCAATAACAGTTATTGTTAGAGGAAAGCATAAATGGGTCAAAGGGAGCAGGGCTAAAAATATACTTCGTCAGTTAACTTAGTAGAGGGATGAAAATGAACTACTATTTCCAGAAACTGTAAACTAATTTGGACATCTGCGAAAATGATTAATAATCGTTAACTATTAAAAACAGAAGGAGGCAGTAATGCAAATGTAAAAGATGTGAACTGCCGTAAAAGCACAAAGAAGAAGAATTTCTCACATCTGCTGTGCTTTGTGGCTCTCTAGTGGAGGAAATGGCAAACAGCAGAAACTTTAACCCAAGATAGTTTTAGGGAGATACAAAGATGTCTGAAGTGTTTTAGTAGTTTATGGTTGAGCTGTAAAATTACATTAGAAGTTATTTACAAGGTTATTGGACAGAGAAATGAGGCACCAGGGACACACCTGAAATTTTATCTGGTTAAAAATATAAAACTACAGATCCAGTTCTAAAAATGGTTCCTTAACAATTATTAGTTCCTTAATAATTAGCTCATTAGTTGCATAAAAATAATTTTAAATCACTTGGATATTAAATGAAATTTGCATATAGGCCTACTTGTGCTTTGCTTAATTATTTTCTTTTCATGCAGTTTTCTACTTTTACTCTGCTGCAGAGACAAATATTGTGCCTCATTATATTTATCCGACAGCACAGTCATGCCATGAGTTAAAATGTCTTCATGTGAAACCTATCCAGCACTAAGTAATTCATAATGATTGTTATAAATTTAAATTACCTAACAGCATATAAAAACACAGGGGACTTAGTACTTGTGATGGAAATTATCACTATTTTCTAAATGTTTGCAAACCAAATAATTAATTAATTAAGAAAATAATAATGAAAAAAATATAATTTCGATAGCCCAGGTCTACACTATATGAGCAAAAGTACTGAGCCACCTACACATTACACCTGCAGGAGCTGCTCAGCTCTGGACAGGTAGGGGAATCCTAAGTTCATTGTAGTGGTGTAGCGTAAGAAACTGTGAGCTCCAGACTGCACTGGCTCTAAGGTCAACACTTCTCACATTATCTTATCATGTCTCCTCTGCTAAACAGGACCTAAACTGGAATTGCCCTGCACTAGTCCAGCATCCATCACTATAAACATCTACCCCAACACTGCACATTACCTAATTTAACCTGTATTTACTGTCCCGTATAACCTTTGAATAACATGAAATTATCCATTTGTTGTCAGAGACACGTCTCAATATGAAATAACTAAGTCTGTACTTTATCAAATGTCACTAACTGAGGATTAAGCACCTTCAAAAATAATATCATCTCTTCCTCACCTGTCCTCTCTTTTTCACATCTTTGTCTCTCTGAGTGTCACACATTTCATTATTACTTCTGCCTGGAAATCTGTACTTTTGTGTGTTTGCAGATATTTGATGAGGTCTTTGAAACTTTATAACCACCACTGGGCCGTACTTCTAAATGCAAAAAGAGAAGGCTCTGTAGAAGACTGTGGGAAAATATCTCTAGGACTTGACCTCTGTAAACTCCAAATCCAATGTATTTATATAGCACATTTAAAAAAAAACCCAGAAAGTTTGCCCAAAGTGCTGCACAAAAACAAAACAAGAGATAAAACAAAAGATAAAACCTCTCACGTTAAAACACTTACATAAAATAAAACAAAGAGAATAAAAAGAGCATATCAACTCACATGTCCAAACGCTATTGAAAAAAGATGTGTTTTCAAAAGAACTTAAAAACAGGAAGTGAAGATGCCTGTCTAATATTTAAAGGCAGTATATTCTAGAGTTTGGGTGCCACAGTTGAAAAAGCTCATTCTCCTCTAAGTTTTAGCTTCATTTTTGGGACAACCAAAAGCAGCTGGTTGGCTGATCTAAGGGCCCAAGAGGGAATATAAGGCTGAAGTTCATCAGGAAGGTATGGAGGAGCAAGCCCATTTAGGCATTTATAGGCCAACATTAGGACTTTGAAATTAATTCTGTGATTAACAGGAAGCCAATGAATACAGGACAGGATAGGTTAGATATATTCATGCCTGTGTGTACCAGTTAAGAGACGAGCAGCAGCATTTTGAACAAGCTGAAGACGTGAGAGGGATGCTTGGCTGACTCCAGCATAATGTGCATTGCAATAGTCAAGCCGAGTTGAGATAAAGGCATGTATTATTTTCTCTAAGTCATACCTTGACAAAACTGGCTTAAGCTTTTTCTATTTTCCTTAACCGGAAAAAGCTTTTTGCAACACAGAACTGATTTGTTTATTAAATTTAAAACCCGAGTCCATAATGACTCCCAGACTTGTGACATGCTGTTTAATATGTTGTTGGCTTGTATGACCCAAGCCAACCATAATTAATAAGTGGGTTGCATAATTACCTCCGATTGAAGCTCAAAAGGTTCAGAGCCATCCAAGCCTTGACATCTTCAAGGCAGTTTAAAACGAGTTGGATGGGGCCTGGATTATTAGGTGCTAAAGGCAGGTAAATTTGGAAGTTGTCAGCAGTGAAGGGATATCTCATGTTTTCTAAGAATAGAGCCCAAAGGGAGCAAGTACAAAAAAACAGAAGAGGACCTAGCATTGACCCTGAGGAACCCCACAAGAAAGGGGGGCTGAGGTGGACAAAACATTTTCAATGTTAACACTGAACGTTCTGTCACTCAAACAGGAACGAAGCCAATCCAGTGCTGCACCTTTAAGCACAAGAATCACAGAGCTTCCAGAATCGTTTGCTATACGGATGTCATTAAAAACCCGTAAAAGTGCTGTTTCAGTGGAATGTAAATGTTTAAAACCAGACTGAAAAACCTCCATAATGTCATTGGTATCCAAAAATGTATTGAATTGGGTAAAAACTATTTTTTCCAATAACTTTGAAAGGAATGGGAGTTTCGAGATCAGTCTAAAATTTGAGCGGGGAATAAACATGGATGGGTCATATGCAGGAAGTACTATTGCTGACCTGATACACTCAACCTTGTTTACGAAGAAAGAAAGGAACTGATTACATATGTCAGCAGAGGCTTTCGGGGTGGTAGCATGAGGCACATTTAGAATAGAGCTGATGAGGGATTATGACAATTTCACGCAATGATTTGAGAAAAATATTAGTTTTTCTCATTTTTCACTGTATTCTGATAAAATTTCCAACAGTAAGCTGTTGCAGTTTATAGGCTCAGTTGCTCAGTGTCATGTTATATTGACTACAACTTGTACATTTTGGTCATTCAAGTTTCAGAAAGCATGATTTAGTGTTAGTTGGCTAAAGATGTGTCGAACCAAAGCCTTCAGCCAGTGTGCAGCTAATGAAAAAAATCTGCATGACAGCATGTTGTAACCAACTGTAGTATCAGATTTAACAGACTACGAAATGAAAGTAACAGAAAGCTATTCCTGATCATTAATTTTAAACCCTGCTCATGAACTAACTGCAGGGTGTGACAGATAAATTTGCTTTGAAGTGTACTAGGGGATGGCACTGAAACCCACACTGTTTCCATCAGCAGGCAATGGGCGAGCACCTTGCATAGCAGCATTGCTGCCACTGGAGTGAGCACAATTGGAGTGACAGGGTAGTCTCTTCAACAGTGAAAGGTCACTACAATGCCTCTGGGGCTCTGTTGCATTATGGATAGGAGAGCAGCTCTGAGCTTTTTCACACACAAACCATCTGCACATCCAACAGGAAGGGAAAGGGGTTTTATTATGTTTTGATTAAGAGTCTCTTTAAAGTTGTTATAGTTAATATATTTTTTTGTAATGATAGAAAAGCGGACGGCCACACTGTACACTAGTGTTGCGTAATGCGTCTGTGAGTAAACAAGCGAATGAGGCTCATAATAGTGATTTATGAAGGGAAACTGCTCTTGAAGCACACTGGTATATGAAACTTTGCAGGAAATGTGGTTTAATCTTGGTGGATTTTTTTTTTTTTTTTTAAGAAGAAGAAGACAGCAAAGGTGAGACAGAATTCATGCTAATGTTATTCAAACATGAAGCGTAACTTTGGTCTTCTTTTGCTGCTGGTTAACACTTCCAATTTTGAAATCTGTGAGATCTATCCTTTCATCAGAGACATTGTCTGTCTGTGTATATGCTGTGGGGTGAACAGGGGAATCTGATCTTTGTTTACATCTTTTTGTAGAATCTGTTTACCTGCTCTTTCATTCCTCGTTGTTTTAGCTGTATCTGGTGGACATGTAAATGGTTTAATGAGTATTAAGCTGAGATTCTCATGTTTCTGTAAATGCCATACATGTCTATATTTAAATAACAGGTCTGGTGCCTCAGCCCGTCAAACCAGATGTTCCGCCCAGAAAGTGTCATCCCACAGCTGCTTACAACCTCCACATATCCCTCTTTCTTTCTCATCTCTGTCATGTTTTCATGCTGCACATGTCATAGAAGTTACAATCATTGTCAGCGTCTATAAGTCAAGCTAAAGGCATAGCTCTGTGTGATATCCTCACTCAGAAAGAGGACAGGAGAGGAAAACAAGGTTATTTTTAAGGGTAAGGGCTTCTCAACAAATAACTTTTTTTAAATGTAATTTTTTTAACAAAGTAACAGTAGCACAAACAAGGACACGCAACAAGGAAATTGGCAGGAAGATTATATTTGATTAAAGTTTACATGTAATGCCCTAGTTTGTGTTAGTTTCGTACACAGACTTTGATTCCTAAATTCATGTAATTATGTGTGTTGTATGACAATCCTAGGCAATCAGGCAAACTAGGCAGTTTATCTTAGACTTAACTGGTTAGTTAGAAGTGTTGTGGTACAGGTTACAATGATGCAGGAGTGGCGCAGAGCACTCTGCAGTGTTCATCTCCACTGTTAAGTTAGCTCGAGAGTAGTCATTTTAAATTAATCTACCTTTCAGTGATACCCTTTATAGCAGCTTTATACATATAAGGATTGGAAATCAGCCATAATCCCTCATGTAACATCTCCTTATCTTGTTGAATTCAGATGACTAAAACTACAAAGAGCAGCAGCAGCTAGTCAGCTGATCATACCCTGAACACATAGAAATACATACATACAATACAAGACAAAGTATTATATGACTTATTTCTAAGTGATTCTTTCCTCACTCTGCGCCGCCCACTTAAATCTCAGGCTTCCTCCAGCTAACAAATCCCAATAATCCCTGCCTGCATCCTGGCATTTCCTAGTTAAAAATATTATAATGTTTCAAGGTGTCGTCTTGCTTGGCTATTAGATGTAATACCAGAAATTCTTTTTTTTTTTTATCATCATCTTTGACAGTTAGGTCCTTGTGACTCTCATCTTTCACCTGCTTACATCAGGTGGTAAAGTTTTATTGTTGAGAATAAAAATGTTTTATCTCCATCATTATTACTTTATTTTGTTTAGCCCATCATACCTCAAGTGTCAATTTCTGGACCATTTTTATTCTTTTTATTATATTATTTGGAGTCATTTTAATCTTTTGTTTGTTTGTTTGGTTTATTTTCACTTGTTATAATGAGATTTATTTACAGATGAAAGTGGGAGAGCTCTCTTGTGCATTGACTTAGCAGAATTCATCAGTTTTCCCAAACAAAACAGCAGGAAATCAGCAGGGAAAAAAAGTTGAAAAATTGGGCACTTCAGTGTCACATAAAAAAAAGAAAGAAAAAAGTTGCAAACCCAACAAACTGTACTAATTACAATTTAGAAACCTTGATTTAAAGCAGAACATAAAAAAAGAAATCACTTCAGGTCAGCAGGCACATAGCCACAGATGTTCTTTTACATAATGAAAAAAAGCTGAAATGTCATGCCAAAAGCAAACCCATTGCAGGCTTGGGCACAATATCAGACATATATCGCGATACTCTGCATGCTGATGGAAAAAAGCACTACATAATTTTAAACCTATAAAGACAGGAACCTGAGATATAGACTGAAACACCTTGCCACTTTAGCATCCCCAACAATCTTAAAATAAACTTTTGCAAAAAGCTGGCAAGATATTTGAACTTTAATCTCAAGCCATCGCTGACAATGGAACGGGGACATCTAGGCGATGCATACCAATGCACCCATTACCAATGTTAGGGTAACAAATGAAGTTAATGCATTTGCGAGATGGGGAGGAGTAGCAGTGCAGTCTGGTGCTAGTGAGCTAATACTGTAGGTACTATAGGTCGTCATACCCCCCACTCTGCAGCTTGATTTAAATTGCATGGAGGCGGAGGGAACAGAGGTAGAAAGCGAGGCAAATGTGGAACCAGAGGACAAAATAACCCATTGAAAATGTGGAATCGGAAAAATACAAAGCTAGATAGCTGGTCTGTTTTCAGAAGCCCGATGGTGTCAAAACATTAATGTCCCAGGGTTTGAGTTTATGTGGCCATGAGGTTTGCCACTTGGCTTCAGTGTCTGAGATTTCAATCTTGGGTGGTATAAGTTTTGCAGGGTCATCCACCTTGAGGTTGACCTGGGTGTTGGTGCCATCCATGGTTGAGGATTTCTGCAGGCTGCAATCCTATTTTGGCCTGCAGAAATCCTCAGGAGTCCCCCACCGGCCCTGGCTCTGAAAGACTTCTGTACCACAGATCGGAGCACGAAGAAATGCCACCTTTCTCTTCCTCCCTCATTTCCTCCCATGTCTGCGCTTGGGTTGGGTCTGTGGGTCTCGGGTGCAGCAAAGAGAGGTGCAGGATGCAGATGAAACCAGTGCCTGCAATGGGGGTGGGGGGGTGACGTTAGGGGTAATGGAAGGGGTGCTACCTGGGGTGGATGATGCTGATGTTGTAAGCCTGTCATCTTTAACCTCCTAGGACCTGGCGTCCACATATGTGGACATCACATTTTGCGTTATTTAGACCAAATACTCAATTTTGCTCTACAAGGGCCTGATATCCACTTACAAGGATATTATACTGCTACTGGTCTATCAAAATTTTAAACGAATATCCTCATATGTGGCTCTAATTTTTCTTAGAAACAAAAAATCAGGTAAAAAAAAAAAATCTGGTAATTCTTTGTTTTTACATTCATCAGGTGCCAATATGCCCAAATATCAAAGAGAAATTAAAAATTCATGCCGTGGAAGAGTTCGGGTCTTAGGAAGTTCCACTTGGCATTCTCAACTTCTTTTTTATGATATCTTTTCTTTGATGCCTCGGTCCGACAGTTTCTTTCACTTTGTCCATAAATTCCAGTTTAATTGATGATTTTTTTTTCTTTCTTCATGTCATGACCGGCACTGCAATTAGAATTATTACCTGAAGGCCAAGAAAAATGCCCAACAGATTTATTTTCTCAAGTAGAAAATTACAGCTTTTGCTATACTATCCACTTGATTGTCATATTTTGTTGAACCTTTATTATTTTTTATTTATTTATTTTTCTTTTCATTTTGAGTTATTACATTCAGAACGGACAGGACCGCGGTCAGTGAAGGGAAATAAAGAGAAATAAATAGAGGTTCCAGGTTCTGGAACACCTTACTCAAGGATGTAGACTGAGTTCGTGATATATATCATATTTAAGAGACGTGCCCCCTGGGCACCGGTTTAGCTCAGTGGGTGAGCAGTCGATCACATTCCCCATAGTCACTGTTCCTTGTTTGCTCAAAAGCAAACAGTGCTAATGAGGCTGGGACAAGCAATGGTAGCTTATTTTTCAAATTAAGCTACCTGAGCCAATTCTCCAACAGTTCTCCAACATGAGGGGCGCTGCTACCCCATAAATTCACAGTATTGTTGGACTCTTTTTCTCTACATTTTTAAATTCACTACAGAATGCAGTAATCTTTTAATTTGTTCACTCGGGAACTTCAACTTCTCCGTCAAAGTCAAAGGTGTCTGATGACACCATAGATCTGTAGCCTGATGTTTGAGAGAAGTTGAGAGTCAGCTGGTTCTCCACATTTGTGCCGATATGAAGATTCGATAACCAACCCAGAACTTTCTCAAAGTTGCCAGTTGATTGTTTGCGCTCTAAGAAAGACTCAGGAATAGAAGGTGCTGGACTGCTTCCTTTAACTGAAAACAAAACACACATTTAGACTTATTTTGTGCTTGATAATACTTGAAATGCTAGGAATGATAATATAATTGGACTTACAATCAGGGATCAAAAATTCCTTGCTGTTTCCAAGAAAATGTGATGATCTCTCTATATCTTCATCCAGCTTTTTAATTTTTTGGCTGATTTTTGTATCTAGTTTTTCCTCCTTGCCATCTCTCTTCCCCTGACCAGTAGACCTGGTTGTTAGTTTCACCCTGTCACCAACTAATAATAATCATCAAAACATGTTAATAAAAAAATCATCATTTACAAAATAGGATGAATAGAAACATATTTATTATCTTCCTCAAAATACTCACCCAGTGACTTGGATTTTGTGCCTGTCGCACCTCCCCTAATGTCATTTTGCAGCTCATGGAGTGTTTCCTTGAACCCTTTCATTAGCTCCAGCTCTCTCCTCCTGTACTCCCGCACTAGTCTTTGCTTCAGCACATGTTTCAGCTGCTTCCTCTTGAACTTCTCTTCGATTCTCAGGTGCATTTCATTCATGTTTGGACAGAAGAGCTTGCCACTGTTTCCTGCTACTATGTCCTCTATCTTCTCAAACAGCTCTGTCACCTGATTCATATCCATTTTTTTCATATTGTTAATGGCATGGTACCTGTTCTCACACTTCTCAATCAACCAGCGCAGGGCACAATGCTCCCTTTCAATGTGCTCCTCCAAAGATTTATCTGCTAGTTTGTCTCCATATGTGAACAGAACCATTGCGTGTTTCCATACAGTGGCATGAAAAAGGTTCATGTGATCCTCCAGAGTGACTCGTTGAGAATCTCTGAATGTCAGGTCCAAAGGAATGACCAACAGAATAACATGAACTCCTACTGGGCTCAGTGAAAAACCTCGGGCTATTTCTTTGTCCATCTCATCTGTGCAGCACGAGGAGTCCTGCCACCAGCCCGGGGTGTCGATCACTGTGACTCGTCGGCCAACAACCTCCCCCTCTTGCATTTGACATTTTTCATTCTGACTAGATGCAAAGACGTCTTTATGCAGGAGAGTATTTCCTGTTGCACTCTTTCCAACAGTCTTCTGACCAAGCAGTATTATTCTCAGTTCCTGCAGCTTATTACTGGAAACTGAGAAGAAAACAGCTGTCAGAGCAAAGTGAAATGGGAAAATGTCATGTTGCATATGATCTGAATGAGAATGCTCGGTCACTGGTAAGATTGTACATTTATATTTTCTTTTTTAAAACTTTTTATACAGCTCCACATTTTCTTTGGGAACGGATTTCTGCATTTGGTAAGATGTAATTACCTGGACATTGCCAAGTTATTTGACATGTGACAGACACTAAACTGCTATCATTACTGAATAACCAGAAACATTGTATCTATTACAGTCACTGATATCCTCTAGCATTTTCAACAAATTTTGAAGTATACTTCTGTATTTTGTCCATCTCTGCTATCTATTTAATATGAGGGTGTGGAAACAGCTCTGACATTGCGGCACGTTTTTACTTGTGACACTGATGCTAGGTGATAGTGAAGCATACCTCCAAGGGATTCTCGTTTGGCCTTGACTTGACTTTGCCTCAGCGTTGCTCCTTCTTCCACTTTCCTTCTTCTCTCTTCGATGCTCTGAAATATCTGCTGGTCTGGAACAAAGTAGCCCCACCCATTTGCTGCCACAGTCTCAGTGATTTTCTCCAGCAGCTCTGAGATTTGTGTACCATCACTTGCATTCTTATTATCAGCTACATGATATCTATTTCCACATTGTTCAACTAGAGACTGTAGGGCCTCCCCCTCTCCTTCGATGTACTGCTCTATGCTGTTTGTTCCCAGCCAGTCTCCTCTGGTAAAAACTATAATAGTGTGTCTCCACACTCCATCACCAAGAAGCTCCACATGTGATGTCACTGCATCTAAGTGTTTGGCATTAAATGATGCATCTGCATCTATCACCAGGAGGAAGACATGGGGCCCAGGAGGGCACAAAAACATGCTGCGCATCAGTTCATCTTTGATCGCTTCAGGAGTGTCGAACACAGGGAAGCCTTTCCACCAGCCTGGTGTGTCAACAAGAATGATTTCAGTTTTAGCCACAAAACCCCGGCGGGGAACAGACTTTGGCGTTCTTTTTCCATCTTCCTGGTCTTTGTACCCCAAGATCGTGTTCCCTACAGAGGTTTTCCCAACATTTCGGCTTCCCAGAAGAATCATCTGGAGTTTTGGGATATGTTTCATCTCTTCTGTTATCGGACAAAACAACGATTGGTTAGGCTTGGAGCTCACAGCAGCTTATACTGAGATAAAATTATCAAGGCATATGCAGGCCTGTAAAATTATTGAATTGCAAAGGGCAATGGAAGTATGTGGTAATAGAATTCATTAACATATTCAACACATTAAAATAGTGGACTTTAAAAAATGGAAATGTTTGTTATTGTAAAGGCGTTTTAACAAAGAATTTTATGAGAATTTTTGAGGTATAATTTATTCATTTTTTTTCTAGATGCATGTATTTGTTTGTAAAATATCCATTTATTCAGTCTTTCTTTGTATTAAATGTCACTTTTTTCCAGGTTCTCCCTGCACATAATGCTAAAATAAATAGTTTGACATTTTCAGATGCTTATGTCTAGTCTAGTCATAAGTTAGACTGGCATTGCTTTCATTTCTGTATGCTTAACGTGCAGTTTTAACAACCTGATTTTGTTTGGCTTTTGCAAAATCCACCTAACGTACTACCATGTGAACCTCGTTTAATCCAGTCTTTATTTTAATGCACACATCAATCCAGTTGTAGTAACAAATATTTTTACAGGAAGTTGTGTGGTGGATTATTTCCTGAATGGGCACAGTTATGATTCTGGGAAGTTGTATGTCCCATAAAGTGGCAAAACAGTCCTTTAATTTTGATGTTTGCATTGATTGAATAAATATGGTACCATGATTTGCTGCCATTATGTCATAACATATAATACAGGGGATGTGTTTGAGTGCTCCTTCTGTCACACTCACCTGGAATGAGTGTTTTCATGTGTTGTCTTTGGTCCTCGGCCTTCTTCCTTCTCTCTTCTGCCCTCTCAGCTACCTCCTTTTGCTTCTCTTTGATGACTTGGAAAATGTGCTCTTCTACCTTGTAGTAACTGCCACCATTGTACCACACCATCTCTTCGATCTTCTGCAGCAACTTTGTGACCTGAGATAAGTTACTCTTGTCCTTGTTATTAAAAACATGGTACCTATTCAAACACTTTTCTGTTAACCACTTGAGTGCCTGTCCTTCACTTTCAATGTGTTCTTCTATTGTCTTTTCCCCGAGGTAATCCCCGCAGGTGAACAGCACCATCGTGTATCGCCAAACCCGTTCACCTAAGAGCTTCATGTGTTCCTCCACACTCGTCTTTTGCTCCACAGAGAAAGCTGAGTCTATTGGAATAACGAGGAGAAAAGCATTTGGTCCAGGCGGACACTTGGATGCATTGAGCTTAAACCTTTGCTTGTCCCCCTCTGGGATCTCAGCAAGGGAGAGGGAGCTGCTCCAACCGGGAGCATCAATCACAGTGAGCTTCCTGCCGTCCACCAATCCATGTCTCACTTCAGACTGAGCTGTTCTTGTTCGGCCACACTCAAACCTCTCCTTTCTCAGAATGGTGTTACCAGATGAACTCTTGCCAGCCCATCTACTACCTATGAGTATGACCCTGATCTCAGTCTCCTCTGAAAAACAAAGAAAATATTGAAACTTTTTTGTTGCAGATAAAAAGAAATAATATTGTGTTCTTATTAGGATTGTGAAACAACTTATTTGGATTGATGATAATGCAGCTTGTTGTGACCAGATTGGCACAGAAGCTTTAAAATAGAAGGCGGGCTTATCTCCTCAAAATGAGGAGCAGAATAGAATCATTCAGTGTGACATTGTTATCACCACAGTTGTCTCCACTGCTTTAGATGATTGACACAAGAAGAATGTTCTAAGAAATTTGTGCATGGGAGAGTTATTTCTGACCCTTTCATTTCTGTCTGAGGAATAAAAAGTCAAAACTAAAATAGTGAAACATTTTTAGAATGACCCTGAACCAAAATGAATAAGTGATCAGAAGCTACAAGGGGAAAAAGAGAAATTATTAATTTAGATAAGAATGCCTCAGTGCCTCTTATTGACAAAATATTCAGTTGAAACAGCTGAAAAGCTTAGGTTATATGATGCAATGCAGTGAAACACACAAATTATCTTTTCTGGCATCAAATCTATAAGCTCAGATGATACTATAGAAGGCAAAACAGAAAGCTGCAGTGTCAAAACACGATTAAGAAGTTAACCAAAAGCATAATTTTGCACGGCTGTTTTTCTTAGGAAAGTTTTTCTCTCAACTGTGTTGACATATACAAAGCTTCTTGGGCGGAGCTCTCATAAGGAGGAATGTTTGTCAAATGGTTGCTGGGAACTCAAGCTGTTCTTTCCTTCCTGGCAAAAAAGGAAATTCTGGCATAACTGGTTTAGTGGTATGTCTCCTGTCTAAAAGCAAATGCCCAGACTGGTGTTTTTGGTTTTGTTTCTGTTTTTGTTAGCTAGTGGCTAACAGGGCTCTCAAACCTACAACTACATGCTCCAATTGCAAACACATGAATTTTGTCTATGACCTCTAGTTATTGAATCCAAATCCAAACAGAACATTTAATAACAATTTAGGAATGTGTTGACAGATTTCTTTCTTTCACATCATTGCTTCTGACTAACTGGTATTCACAATCTGCAGTGAAAAATTAGCAAACAACAAAAAAGCATTGTGGAGAGACTTTATAAGTTGTTTCGCCTTGTGAAAGCCTCAAGTACATTTTGCAGCTCCATGCTGATTCATTTTTATTCAAATTGCTTCAAAAAAAGTAAACAATATTTCGCAATTAACTTACCAAGATTGGCTTCCATTTTTCCTACTTCTGTTTTAAAAGTGCCCGTGAATGGTCCCAAGCTCTGTATAAAGTCTGTATTCAGGCATATTTTAGTACGAGTTCTTGCAGCCTTGACTGCATAAAGTGTGACTGAGAGGGCAAAGTGTTCACATCTAAATCATCACAGCAGTGCAGAAATCCAGACTAACTGGTTTCAGACAGGTAGTGAGCGGTAAATGTTATGTCAGTTTAGCCACAGTAAAGCTACATAACTACACTACATCATTCAATAGAAATCATTACATTTGCTTTAAAAAAAAAAAAAAAAAAAAAAAAACTTACTATAGCTGATGCAAATAATGAGTGTAGTGGGTGTTTTAGCACCAAAGGCCACAAATAAAAAATAAATACATAAAAATACATTAATTTTAAATTGAAGAAATTAATTTAATCAAATCCAAAGATAAGTTTGTCTACATATACAGTATATACATGTATTTTCCAGTGATGTACTTTCAAATTGCAAAACCATTGCATCTTCAAGGATGAGTCATCCAATGTGCCGTGCTCTTGTAATTATCCTGACAGACACATAATGATGTTGGGTCTCCACAAAAAAGAGCATCATTCAAATCCAGAGCATAAATGAGCCTCTAGGGGATTGTGAAATTATAAACCTGACTTTCACTAAGTCAGCTGAAATGGAATAGACTATTATTTGTATGCAGCATAGGCTAAAGAGTGGCCATGATAACTTTATGGTTTCCATTTGTAGTTGTTATCCGTCTTTAAATCATTAAAGTCAGGCATAAGACAATCAAAAATACACGAGTTGTAGAAAACAAAAGGTAATTTGGAATAGAATACAACAAAGAAAATGACACCATCTAAAAGTATTTTAAAGTGAGAGACCTGTAAAATTTAAATTACTGAAATAATAATTTGATACCATATGGTGGACTTATACGAATAAGAAACAAGCCAAAACAGATGCTTTTGGCTCTTTATCACTCTCTGTTAATATTTATTTGGCACTAAGAAAGTTCTGTTTGTTTTGAAATGACTGGCAATAGCTAAACAACTGTTCTTACATCATGCTAGCGGCGTTATGTTGACTGAACTACCACAGGGGATCACCTTATGCTGGAGCTTACAGAAAATACTAAACTTGGTGTAAACTCTAAGTTCCAGGGTATATTTGCTTATCCAACAGATTGGACATCTCCATCCACGACAGGTCCCACTGCACTTCCGTCACGTCCTGCTTAGTTGCAGGAACCGGCACTGCTGGCACGTCTTCTTTGGAAAATGGCCAACGTTTCCAAGTACCCAACATCTGGTACCTTAAAAAAATAAACAAATGATAATACCTGAAGCATTTGACAGCTTGTCTGATTTTTGAGTCATGCTAAGACATCATCTGTCTAACAACATATATACAACAGCAAGTTGGCTGAAGAGCTCCTGGGTACTGTAACTTACCTGTGGCGATAAAAAAGCCAGACAGATAGAGGAATAAGAAACAGAAATACAAGTCCAACAGACAGGATAATCCATTTCCAGTAGCCTGTTGACAAGAACAAATAGTATTTGTTTCAGTGCAAAAAGCCTCAACCAGGTTGTACCTGAAAATACATTACTGTTTCACATCATTTAGTCTGATTTCTCATTAACAGCTGAAGAAACCTGCTAATGGGGTGCAAAGTAATGTGATTCACAGGGTGCTTTTTTTCATTGCTTGCATACCTTGAATTACTGTTACACCTACTACAATAATCAGTCAAAAAAAAGGACACAGTTGAATAAGTAGGCAAATTAATACTCGAATTATATTTTTAAATAGCACTTAATGTTTTGGGTTTTCATTTATGACTTTCTGTGATGCATGTGGAACACAGAACAAAGGTGGGCTCACTTCATTCAGAAATGTGGCTAACCCAATCAATTATGGCAAATAGCACAAACATTACCAGTACTGTTTCTAGCTTATGATTGGGTGAACAGGCTAATGTTGCCCAGTGTTAAGCGAGAAATACAGAGCTCTGAAGCAGACCAACTCTAATCTTAGATAGAGGATGAGATGCCAGCATCTGGCCTCAAACTTGCAATTTTTATACTAATAGTTTGTCTAACCTCTGGCTTATGGTTACTTTCTAATGGTTGTTGCTTCTACTAAGTCATCCCGATATAAAAGGCTAAAACTTGGCTGAAGGGATATCACTAGCATAGGGATATCACAACAAGTAAACTTTAGATATTTTTGCCAGCGTTATTATCATAATTTGTCTTATGCTGAAAACCTTTTATAAGGTTTAAACTATGAAGGAAATTATTCACAGCCAGGCTTTCTTTGCAATAGCTGGCTTGAGAAAACTTAAAATCCCAGTCAGGCTTACTGGATATCACAATGGCACTTTTAATCCTTCTCTGTTAAGTCCAGCTTGCATTTCACATGAAATATTCTTCTTCTGCTGCACAAAATGATCCATATGAGTGCTACCTACTCCAGTCAGAGACATTATTGGATGATGATGATGATGATGATAAAATGGTGATAAAAATGTATAAAGAACATAAAAAACATCTAGGCATAAAATCCAATACCAGTGCAAAAAAAAAAAAGTAAAGCAGCAGAAAATTATTAATCTTGTAATTTTGCGCACAGAGCAATAAAACAAACATTTTAAGTTGAATTAATTATTTTAATCCTGCTGTTAATTTCTAACTTGATGGCTGCAAATTAAAGCTCTGAAACTGTAAACATTTCACGTTTAAAGATTAAAGGTTAGTGTTCCGTAGCCTCTAAAGGGAGCTGTGGAAATCATTTCAGTTTGTAGCCTTATCAACATGAAATTAATTTTTTACTGCTTGAGTGGGTATTCTTGGTGATAAATACCCTGATCACTTTTCTAATATCTAGCTATGTTTCAAGCAGTGTAAAACAGACTTTAACACTTTGACAAAGGTTGCTAACTGATCTTAATCTCCCTTCGTAGTACACCTCTCTGATGGCTCATTAGGAAATGACAAAGTTGGCCTGGTATCGTCCCGGGTACTTGTCATTTATTTGTAGTGTTTTGGTTCTGAGGAAATCCCAAAGTTTTATTTGACATTATTAGAAACATTCTTGTGACTCTATCTCCTGCTCCGACTGTTCACTCAAATAAAGAGTGTAAAAACTTTCTTTGCTTCTTTGCTAATAAGATCCAACATTTCAGAGCAAACATTACCCATCCTTCCTCTCTTCTCACCGCTTGCCTTAACCGCCCATGTGTCTTTGAGAGCTTTGCACTGATATCCTTGAATGCTCTCATCAATTTAGTTGATAAAATGAAACCTCACTGCTGCCCACTTGACATTTTACCAACCCCACTATTAGGTAGTGTGTTCTCAGGATAATTAACATCTCATTTAGCTCTGCCAGTATCCCTTCCTATTTTAAACAAGCTATTAGAGACCCTCTTAGAAAGAAAAAAAGTGACCTTTTCCTCCATCACAATTTTAGACTGTTTTCAAAATTGCCTTTTATTTCCAAATTTTTAGGAAAGCTGGATTCCAGCCAGCTTACGGATGCATAGAGATGCAGGTGAACATTTAGCCCTTGTTCTGTCAGATATCTGTGTTGCCTTTGACACAGTTTATCACAGTATCCTGATTGAGAGAGTCAGTCATGAGTGAGCATCTATGGGTCAGCTCTAGATTTGTTTTCCTCTTATTTGTCTTGAGCTGCTTCTGCTAACATTCTGTCTTCTCCGGCCATTTTATCTTGTGGTGCACCCCAAGGTTTGCTTGTGGGAACTATTTTATTTACCCTGTGCCTTCCACTAGGACATATCCTGAATGACTCTGAAGATAGTCCATACCATTGTTATGCAGATGATATTCAGTTGTACATATCAAACTCAAAATTATAGCCAAATCAATGTTCTAAAAAACATAATGGAACTGAAAACTGTTCTTATTTGTGCCCCTGATAACTTTGTCCCCAGGGTAATTGAGAATCATGGACCCATTTCATCTTCACTTCTGCCCACAGTGAGAAATCTGAGGACACTTTTGATCAGGCATTCAGTTTTAAAAAGATCTTGGCTGTCTTGTGCAAATGTATTTTTATCATCATTGCCTGTCTCAGATATATTGTGTCTCAGTGTGAATTGAAAATGATCATTCATCTTTTTATATCAACATGATTCGATTATTGTGATTCATTATTCCTACTCTGAGCAAATCCTTCCTGGATCGCCTGGAAATGGTCCAAAAGGCTGCTGTGAGGCTGAATGCTCTAAAAGCTCTCATCAGAGTCCAATTCTTCTTCTTCTTCTTTATTGTTCTTAAATGTCAGATGCCTCCCTTTATTCATGAACTACTGTTTAATAGTTTTATCTTATATTATATTGTACCTGTAAAGCACTTTTGGACTTTTGTTCTTGAAAAACTCTATATAAATAAACTTCATTACTTACTTATTGTGTTTCTATATCAATTTTTTCCTAGTGACTTTGGTGATTGTGTTATCTCTTTTGTCTTCTTTAACCACTTTTTTGAGTTTTGGTGACTGCTCTTCCTTGCGTGCATCAAACCCTTAACCTCCTCCTTTGCCTTCCTACTGATGGCCTGATTGTTCCCACTGTCTTGTTCCCACCTGTGATTGTTCCCACCTGTGATTGTTCCTACCCTGGAGTCAGCCTTCTGTGTGCATGCAAAGGCTTGGATTTGCCTTTTTTTACTTCGCCTGTTCATTCCATGGGTTTTTATTTCTTCCCCCTTCTTGTGAATCCACATTTCTACCTTTTGGAGCTTATCTTGGGACTTTTGTTCAGCCAAAAAAGGCTGTATAGGCTTGATGCTTCTGTTACCTAAAAGGCATTTGAACAAAATGTAAAAATATAAACACAAATCATTACGTTGAGATTATACGCCTGACCTCGGGTGTCGCTCTTGGGCCTCACTGATAACCAGCTCTCTGTACTCTCCATCTTTAGGGCCAGGGATGCACACTTGTAGGAACCTTCGTCTTTCTTTGTCACGGTCTCAATAGTCATGTTTATCTCATTGTTTGGACTCGAAGGCATCACAGAGACGACTGCTCCGTTTTTGAAGAAGGTTGTGTCGTTGTAGTTTGTTGTTTTGTACTGACAGTACAAAATTACTTTATCCCCCTCAAATACAGGGAAGGCTGGAGTCTTCATGATGATATTGTCATCTGTGGGATAAAGATAGTACACATAAATAACTCCTTACTTTTTTTGTCACACATAAAACAAAAAATGCTCTCCCTCATAAATCACATCTAAAACCCCACCGTGTTATTATTTGTCTCTGGTGTGTTTTCCCCATTTTGTCCAGAGGTAGTAATACTCACAACTTGCTGAGATCCTGACTGAGTTGCTGCGACCCTCAGGTCCCTCACACCAGTATAGCCCACTGTTCCCAATGGTAGCATTGAAGACACACGCATCAGTCCTGTTTGTGATAACAGCACACTCTAGTGGTGAACATTGGTCACCTTGGACAGCTTTTCTCCTCCGTATACAGTCTGGAGAGTAATGCCTCAGTTTCCAGCCTTTGGCGTTCGTCTGAGATGAGGGGCACTGCATACTGAATCTCTCCCCACTAAAGATGTATCTCGTGCTAGGAGTCAGAATCAGCGAGGGAGGGGTCAGCTCTGGAGTTGAAAGACGCAAAAAGATTAGAAGAAGAACCAGAGCACTTTCATACTGTAGCAACTGGCAAATTTTTCCATGTTAAAGTTTTACTCATGAATATCATTATCATAAATGCACTTGCGGGCCTTGTTTGGCTGCAGAAAAAGTGGCTCACATGGGAACACAACCGATATAACTACATATCTCTGGAAATTACATTATAATTATTGCACAATTATATTTCATGCACTGCAGCAATGTGCAGTAATGAAAGAAGAAATCATATTCTGAAGTTCAGCTGCAGCAGGGACACGGGAATCCACAGATGACTGGTACATTTTGTCCTATTGAGGTAATTGACTTTTCTTATGAAACCCAACTTAATTTTCATACCACTAAAAATTTGATACAGGCATTCACGTGTCCCTTATGATCAGTTTGGTGATTCCCTCAGCTTTTCTTATTGGAATCTAAAGCATACAAAACTTATTACTTACTGATCTGCCTTAGCTTTCCTTTGTGCAGAGAATACTGAATGTTTGCATGCTGCTAAGTAAGAACATTATGCATGGTTGGCACAAGCATGATACCAATGTCAGCATCTGCATGTTAGCACCAAGGTCAGACTCACTGAGCATCCAGAATGAACATGACAGGTAAAGTGGGCTTACTTTGCATTTCCTAATTTTCTGTCATATAAATAATGTAACAGTGGTAGATGCTCATAATAAAGGTTTGAAGAATGGTTCAACATTGAAATCAGAGTGTGTCCGTATAATCTTTGTGAAGCAGAATCTTAGCCTGCAGACTACCTGAAATGCTAGCGGATCTTTATAATATCACAGAGAGTGGATATCATTAATATGGTCATGTCAGACACACAGCTTGGGCTGAACCAAAATCACACCCACATTCTGGTTTAACATTATGTTTTCAAGAGGCAGCCAATCAGAAGAAAGTTGGCAAAGAGGGAAGGTGTTCTTTAGGAGAAGAGAAGATAAAACAGCATAATTTAGTTGAAGTGAGGGGTTGCACTAAGGCCCAGTATATGATAAATAAGGATTATTTTGAACTGTAAACAATCCAAAGATTCTTGAATATAAATATAAGGGGCTAGAAATTAGCAGAATTTTTTCCCTTGTAAAAGTTTGTTTTTTAATTAATTTAAATATTTTGAACATTATGATCTTAATCTCGGTTAAACCGGCAAGAAGATTTGGGCACACAAACAATACACAACACAGCAGAGGTTGTAGCTGCTCACCTGACACGATGAGCTCCACCGGCTGGCTGGATGTTTGTCCTGCTTTGCACCTGTAGCTGCCTGCATCCTCCCTTGTTACAGCGGTGATGAAGTAGCTGTCATTTGAGACCAGATGCCTGGGGTTCAGGGTCAGAACAGTTTTTGGTTTGTCCCACTCAAAGTCCCACTGAGCAGTGGAGTTTGACTCAACTGTGCACTTCAGCAGCACAGATTCTCCGAGGTAGACCTTTGACCGTGGGGGCCACACGGACACAACAGTCTTTAGAAGACCTGCAGGAGAACGATAACTCCGTTGGCATCTTTCTTCTGCTTATGACAGACATATTGTATCATGTGTGATGATAACATCTGCCGTACCTTGAAGCGAATCAGCTTGGAGAACAAATGCAGCTAGACCTGAAATACGGACAAAGTGTTTCACAGAAACAGTCGATTTTTAAAAATATATATATATTCTACCACAGATTGTTCCTGTCACATCAGTGACATTTTGGGTACAGTATGTTTTCTCTATTCTCTGTCATTCATGAGTAAAATGTATCAGCATGAACACCACAGGCAGCTCAGATGGCTTATTCCCACATGGCTGCATGCCAGAGAGTCAGTCATGGTCCACTGCTGTTTTTTATATTATATAATCAAGACATAAAATAAAAAAAAAATTTAAAAGTAAGTGTCTACAAGTAAATTTAAAACATCTAGAAGCAGTAAACCTGTGCCTATAAGGCATAACAATCTTTCGCTCTTCTAAGGCGTTGCTTTGAAGACCATCTGAGCCACATCTCTTTGCTAACACTCGCAGTCACAGGACTGCCACACAGTTTGACAGAGAGCAGAGCTTCCTATGCCTTAATGAGCAAACTCTTTAGACAGTTATCATCCCCACGGGAACAGAAGGAATGTACACAGATTTGCTGTATTTTCCTGTTACACGCCCACGCTATACACGCACATATACAACAGTGTCACATAGTGCTACTACGACCATATAGTTTTAAAATATAACTCATGGCTGCCTGGGATGGAATAGCTAGCACAACAATTTGACAGCTCAGTCCAAATCATTTCCATTAGCCCTATTCAGATTCTGGCTGGTGCACATCATTTTAATTTAACACTGTCTGAAAGTCCCTGCTGCAGGCTAACAGCCTAGTAAAATTTATAACCCCGCATACCATACTACTGATATCTGCATCAAATAAGAGTGCTCGGCTTTGGCTCTGTGTCAGCACTACTCTGACAGCAGAGTGCAGATGCCTCTTAAACTGCTGGGACATGGTTTTGTCCACCGGTACCAAGAGTTTTGTCATGACAACGCTCGTTTTTTTGGAATTCTGCCCAGCAGAGGTGTGACAGAAGGTGTGTGACAGTCAATCAAGTGTTATCTGTGATACTCACCCAGCAGCAGGAAGATATGGATGAGCTTCATTCTGTCAAGAATTGAATGTCCAGAATTAATGTACAACTCCCCTCCTGTTCTTTGGAAAAGAAAAAGGAAAAAGCTTTTGAGATTTCCACAGTTAAAATGATGTATATTTCAGAAGTCCCTGTTATTTTACGGAGCCTGTTTTATTTCAGAGGCTATAAGACAGAGACTAATTGGATCTCATAGGAGGGGTTTCACCCAACTCTCACAGCAAACCACAGACAGAGATTATCATCTTGGTGGAGATATTTCCTTCCTCTGTCAACTAGTTAACAGGTGGAGCCTTTAGGCAGACAAAAAGGCAGAGAGGTGAAGATTTAAAACCACAGCACGTCCAATTTATTATCAGCAAGGAGCTTAATTTTCCCTTTCTTCTTTTTTATCTTCTGTTGTTGTGGTATGACCTTACAAACTTGCTGCAGAGGTGAAAGTATTTCTAATTTCCTCCCCTTCTTTGATCTGTCTTAAATCATGGTGTGGCTTTTTTGGGCCTCCTGCCAATGCTAAAAACCTGCATTTTCACATTTTTATTTACTCATTCAGGTTATTTTTTGTTATCTTTTGTTTGCTCTATTTATAGCCTCCTTTTCAGTCCACTGCTTACGGCTGTGGATGCTCATTTTCCCTTTTGGTGAACATTTCTTTATAGTCCCTGTAATCCAGTCAGTTACAGTGCGATAAAGTTTAGTAAATTGATTGAGGGAAATCTCAATCCCCCAGTCTGCAAGTTTATAGTCAGCCCACGGCACAGACCAGAACATTGGTTCGGGATGAAATATCTCAACAAATACGAGATTGTTGTGGATATCCACGGAGCCCACAGGATGAATCATAATGACTTTGGTTTGGTTTGGTTAATGAATTTGGATCCCTAGAGTTTTAGATCGTACCTGTTATGCCATTGCTTATTTTCTGCCATATTCATACTATTACCGTGGTGCTCATATTAAACACCTTTCATTTTTCAAATAATGAGATCAGTGTATGTGCAAGTAAAACATGTGAGCCAAAAGCTCAGGCTTCAGACTGCTTTGAATGTTCAGTTACTAGCAGTCTTCAGCAACAATGATTGTCCCTAACATGCATCTCAGGGCCACATCTGGCTATAACCCAGCTACTGTTCAACCCAGACAATCAAAGTGAGGTTGGCCTTAAAGGGAGAATGGCTTGTCTCAGTAAGTGAATGAACTGGGGCGGCCGCACCGAGGCCCAGGCAATATAAAACACTTTAAACTGCAGCTCATGCATTGTCTAAAGAATAAAAACGTAAATACACCTAAGACTACTGACACTTGGAGGTTAGTCCTGTGGAACATTTGCAGAGCTATTCCATTCATATTTCCTGGAGGGTGATTGACTCTAATAATTTCATGAATTTCATGTTTTTCACCTGAAATGCCTCGAGCTCTCAGACTTAGACTCAGCTTGACCCCTTCAGAATAAATTGTGATAATTTCAGAGACCTCAAGATTTCCATATTGGAATCACGTTTTATTACCATTTACTGACTTTCCCATCAGCTGCAACTGTCCAGTTCGGAAACGTAAGTTAACTGAAGAATAGCTCTACCTGGATGAATCTGATAAGCAATGTTCACTGTTTAGAATCGTTGACAAGCTCCACCTACACCCATCCCGTTTCCTGCCTCTTCTGTGGAGTCCCAGGGACAACCAACCGTGACACCCGCAGGGTAAATCTTTTCTTATTTTTTAAGTGGCAATCTCTATTTTGGGTGTAACATTTGTTTCTGCTGCTTTGCATCTTCTGATTTCTAACTTGGGCGTGCTCTCACAGGTAGCCTAACCACAGCCTCATTATCCCAGAGTGATCCCCGCCTCCTCCTCCTCAACATCATCACTCCCTCCACCTCCCGTCTCTCCCACCATCCAGCCTCCCGACATCCAAACGGTTTCTTCCAGGAAGCGCGTCGGGCAGTCGGGTGCTCTGCTGGAATGCCTGGGAGAGAGAGCATCCTTTCTGTCCATTTCTAAGAGAGAGAGGGAGAGGGAGACATTGGGGAGGAGGTGGAGGAGAGGAAGAGGAGGAGGGGTGGCGATAGGAGAGAGGAACAGACATGGCTTCTAAAGAGATCACTGCCTCTGGTTTCGTGAGTGTGAGCAAGGATATCACAGGTGGGTAAAGACCGCCGCTTGGTTATTTTGCTCCCGGTCCTGTGTCGGTGTGCTCGCGGTCGCCCCGGGCGCGTGTGTGGTCAGGCTCCTGATGCTTTTTTCTCCGCGCGGCTGTCGGAGGCTGCGACCGTACAGACGCATTGGATGCTTGTCATGAGCTACACCTTTGCAATCAGTCCTGAACCTTGCCGGGGCGGCTTTTTTTCTTTCTTCTTCTTTCCCCGCGCATGTGAATTAGTTAATCTGCAAATTAATTATTTACAGTGCAGGGAAATTAGCTTTAAGCCTGCCCTCTCTGGGTGGATCAGGTAATAAAAAACCCCAGCCCTAGGCCAAAGAGGAAAAGGGGCGTTGTGGAAAATAATGGTGTGTACTCGTGGGGTCTGGTACCGTCTTGTTCCCTGCACGTTTCTTTTTCTTTTTTTAAAAAACCAACACACCCATTTCACAGTGAGATTTCCCCCTCTCTAACCCTCAACTCTTGAGTATTTCATCTTTGTTTTTCTGCAGCCTAACCAGCCAGAGAGCTGCTGCTGATTGCACGCGTGCATGCGTGTGTACGCGTGCGTGGGAAAGTGAAGAGAGGGGCACTGATACAGGCAGATGTTCACCGTATCTTGCCAACAAAAATGCATGAGCTATACAAACTCAACAGCGCGACAGAATGCACAAATATTTACTCCCCTTTTCTCAAACAGCAACAGCTTACATATGTCAAAGTCACAGCATTGCCTCGATTTCAATATCATACACGCGCGCAAAAGCACTGACACATGCACCAGCAGCACACATGCTCAGGGTAGCAGGGACTCTGCTGCTGTGTTAATTACTCCTAATGGCTCTATTAGGCTCACTGTGATGATTAATCCAGTGGAATCCCTGCCTCTTCATTCAGCCACCTGCCGGGCGGCTGCACCACCTCATCCCGCCTTTCCTGCACTGATTGACAGGTGGAGAACCTGGTGGTCTGCCTGCATGCACTAGGTCACTTGAAGGAGCCTTCCTAACAGCTGGATTGACTTAAATTATCAGGTCTCAATTCTTGGTTCGCATAGCTCTTATTAATATAGTGCAAAATGTACTAAAAGTGTCAAAAACTAGTCCTCTTGTTCCAGGAAGGATCCTGTAAGTGTCATCATGTTATTTGATTATTAATTGTCCATGCAAAAAGGTATGAGCGTCATTTCCGTGTTGTGTCTGGTTAGGGTGATGATAATTAAATGATTTATTTAGGAAAATGTGGCTTCATCACAGGTCATTCATATAAGAGTTGAGATGTAGTAAAGTTAAAAGTGCTGTATTTTTGCTGAAATTTGATAGATTAGAAGTGTAATGGGACATTAAATCCAAATATTCGAGTAAAGTATGTACATAATCTGACCAAATGTACATAACTGCAATTGAACCTGTTCCCCTTAAGACTTATGAGCACCTAAAAATAGAAATAAATAGCGCCAGGGAAAGAAATGTTTGCATCACTGTCCATTGTGACTGTATCAACTCCACTGCCCAATCCCAGCAACCCAGCCTCTGTATCGATTTCCTCATAAACTTGTCAGTTGGAAGCTCTGGAGCCAGAGTAATTGAGATGCTGAATCATGTAATTTCTGCTAGCGACTGTATGTTTCTGCGATAGTGTGTCAGTGCTATGTGTTCCCAAACTGTGAGTAAGATGCTTCTTTTGGCGCATCACGGACGTTATGTGCTGTATATACAAGTCAGGGGTCACAACACCGACAGTGACACTGTTTGACAGGAACAGTTCTCAGTGAATCATAGACACTGATGCTCAAATGTGTTATATTGCTCCTGTGAGTAAGAAAATAACACTGAAGCATATTGTGACTACCTCAAAGGAAATACCTCGGAGGCAAAACATTGTTATGTATCACAGTCATTCAGTAATTAATCCACGAAATCTTGTAACTTCCCACTGAGTGCCTTTGTGTTTTGGAGCACAACCTAAAACCCTGTCAATCGTTCTGCTTCAGTGTTACGTGCAGATTATATGATTTTGCATATAAGAGGTTTGTTTCTCACGTATAATCATGATCCTGTCATCGCGGTTATTTTTATCATCTAAAATGCCACGACAGGTCAGCTTACATTGCAAGTCTGACATATCCCTCAGCTAATGTTGAGCTGGGATATTTGTACAGTTAAAGGATCCTGCCATTTGTTTGCATGTTGTTTTTTGGGCACACTGTGTTCCATTTAATTTGAATTTCTGCCACACTACTCCTTATTACTTTAGGTTTCTGAATGTGATTTTTCTACTGTATCCCTTTAGGCAATGTTAACTTTGCAAAAATCAATGTTTAGAGACAAGAGGTCCTGCAAATAATCCTGCACAGTGAACATTATGTCTCATTTTATGTCCTTCAAAATTATATTATTGTTGTAGGATTTTGCTTTGCCTGTATTTTAGTATTACTGTACAATAATAACAGACAACAGCATAATTTAAAAAAATAAATAAATGTAGAGAATATTTTTGAGGTCTCTCTGCAAATTTGGAAGAGTGAAAAAGGATTCACAAATCTAAGACACAACAGCTTGCAAACTGTTCTTTTTATATGAAAAACTATCAAATTTGCACAAATGGTTGTTTGTTCCTTTAGAAGACTGAAACAGAGAGAGATTATGTTGTAACATATGTTAATGTTGTCATCCACAGAAAGCATCAGGAAGATTATCGATAAATCATCTATAAAGTTTGTTCGTGGCATTAAGCTTGACACTAAAAATGGCAAAACAGAGGACAAAATTCTGGTAAGTTGCTGATTTCTGTTTCCTCACTGCGGGCTTGGCTGGTTTAATGGGTTCTGTCTTAGCACTGGTCTGCTGATGTAGAAGAAAAAGAATGCCATAAGCCTGCTACATAAGCAGCCTGAGACATGCATCATGTATGTACTGTCTTTGATGTTTACTTCCCCTGCAGTGTTAATGGATCTCTGTCACAATGTTGATTTCTGTGACAGCAGAAGCAGAAGATCCTCATTATTTAACAGCGACAGCAAACATCTTGCTTCTTTGGTCACTTGCTAACTGCATTACGGCTGCTGCCCCTCTTCTGTGACTGCTGTTGGCGGCTTGGCAGGATGAATATTGGATAGACAGGATCTGCGAGAGTGGCTGTGGATCCCTCTGTGCCTGTGGAGGCAGTGGGGGGCCGAACAGCTCACAGCCTTTGATTCTGGGGTGCTTTCATCAGAGAATATAGGACAGAGATATGAAATTTGTATTTGACTGTGCGAAACTCAGCCAGCTATCTGAATAAAATCTGGGGCAATCAGCTTGTACACGGTGGACAGGAAATCAGACTGGACCCTGTATGAATGCCAGTGTTAGCAAATGTGGAACACTTCCACTGTGTTTGCAGAAAAGGACACAACTCATGCATGGGTAACACACACTGCAGAGCAGGTATAATTGATTGAGTGCACCATTAAGTGCAGCAAGGCAACCGTACATCTTTATAAGCATAATATAAAACAATTCCTTGTCCAACTAGTGTAGTTTTTATACTGTTTCGACACACTGGTTATTTCTGCCGCCCCTTCTGCAATTCCCCCAGTGAGTGAATGAGCTTTTAAAAAAGGTCCGTTTTTGCCTCGACAGTGCAGAATTCCACTCATTGGATGCTGTAATGATTCATCATGTGGCGAGGATGGGCAGTTAGGAGAGTTTCTGCATGTACAGCCTTTGATATTAAGACACTTTGATATGTCTATCTGCCAGAAACATCTTTCCAATAATCTCTTTCCAATCCATGTCTCATTTACCGCTTCCTCTTAAAAGCTGAACTGGAACGCAAGGGTTCTCTCTCCTGCTGGGTGCACATAGAAGACGGAAAAATAGATTGGAGGTTGATCAAATGCAACCGGGTTAGCATTTGGCAGGAGAGAGGAGAGTTTAAATGTGCTAACTTTTGTTTTCCTGTTTCACTGGAAGTTCAGGGTCGGAAGTAAGCAGTTGAAAGCTTGCTTGAGGTTGTGATTGGTGGTTTTGCTTTGTCACTACGGTTTACATGAATTTATCTGCAGAGGCCTCACCCAAACTGTCAAACAAAACAGAATTTGAATATCTGTTATCTAGCTGCATAATTAACCCACAATATGTGTGTTGTGTGTCTGGTCTCCCTTTGAAGTGGAATACTCGATAACTTTCTCTCTCTCCTGCTGCATCAGCATGATTTACTTCTGTTTACTTGCATGCACTCTCTTAACTACCACCCGTAACCCAGACTCATCACCGTAATGCGATACAATCTGGTCCTTCTAATCAACTCCTTCAGACAGTCTTTGAAGTGAAGCGCAGATCTTCACCTCTCTCTTGCACTCTCTCCATCTCACATGCACATTTTGAATTTTGAATGATTTCATTTTCGACACCTCACTTGCTGTGTGGGTGTAAGAGGCTGTCAATGTGTGCTTCAGACAGGCCTGTGTCAAGCTCCCTTCTCCAAAAAACATAACAGTGGAATAAGAGAGCTGTAATTTAATTACTTATTTCATTGGGGAGAGACACATGGGCATGGGGTGGGCGGAGGGGGGAGACTTTGTCCTCGGGGAGTGTTTTAGCAGGCCCATCAGAGAGAATGGAGTAAATGATTGGAAGCGACGGAGCAGAAGAGGAGAAGAAAAAGAGCAGAGGGCAGTACTTAGGGGCTGGTGGAGAGCTGCAAAATGCCAAAGAATCACTATTCTTTGTTTGCCTTGATGGATCGAGACACTGACTTTTTTCTTCTTCTTTTTTTAGAGTGTGTGTTTGCAAGAAAAACAAAAAGAAAGAAACTGTTTCTCAAGAAGAAGAATCAGGGGCAGAATCAGATTTACGCAAAAGCTGCATGACACAAATGTCTCCAAGCCAAAAATAAGTGGGTGCACGCACACAAATGGTGCGTGTGCTCCTTCAGATGGAGATGCACAAACAGGCTCTGAGTTTGCTTTCAAATTTCCAGTCACGTCCAAACTCCCATCAAGTTTGCATTGAACTAAAAATGATCCAACACGCCTCTGACCGCAGATACCAAATTAGCAAAGATGGCAAAGCAAAAAAGCTAATTTGATGTCCTGACCCACCATGACCTGCATTTCTGTGTTTAGAACAGATCCTATGATGCGAACGGTAGAGAAGACATCTATTAGCCCTGAAATTTGGCGGTTCTCATATTAAAGACCTGGAGCGATGCTAAATGACCAGAAGAGATTGCTCGCTGGGCCCAGAGGCGCACTGCGTGTCTCGAACTAAATGTATGAGCCACTGTCATGTTTACCCACAGCAGAAGTAATAGAATGATAATGAAATTACGTTTTATGTTTGTGTCATTGTGATTAAAACATTGCAGCATGTCACCATTTCTCAGACTTGAAGATGTTAATCTGTTAATGCTTGACGTTATCGCTGACACAGATAGCAATTTGCTGGATCAGTAGATGAATAGACCCTCTCATCATTACCATGGAAACTCCTGGGACTGTTTTCTCCCTGGGGAGTATGACTGTGCAGTGAACTTTTCAAGAGTCTTCATTCAATTTGCTTTATTTCCTTTTTTTTCCCAGGTGCTCACAACATGGCGTCTCTATTTCCTGGCGCCAAAAATTCCCACAAAGGTACTTTCTGCCACCCTCTCAAGTTAATGTGCAGTGTGAGGCTTTTAGATTCGTGCCAGCTGAAATGTCAACTATGTCTCTGACAACAGGTAGAAACCACATTCAACTTCTTGGAGATTCGAGCTTTGAATTCTCAACCTGAACATCAGGTGAAATTTTACATTAACTCTGTATGCACTCCTCTCCACTGCAACAACAAAGTTGTCTGCACAGTTGTATAATGGTGTAGTTACATCACTATGGCCTTCAAGGCAGGATAAAAGCATTTTGGACATTTATTAAAACAGCCACTGTGACAGTAAGAGCTCTCTTATTAACTTATTCTCTTCTGCTGTTGATGTAATGCCAACAAGGAAAAACTTACTGCAAGAATTTTTAATTATTTTTCACAGTTTTTATTTAAGCCTTTGCTTGTGAGATTAAAAGGCTTTTTTCCTACTACAGGAAATTAATAACCTGTAACCAGAAAATTATTGTCAGGTCTGCTTTTTTTCTTCCAAGTTCTTCCACTACCTTGCTTTGCAGGCAGGTCCCTGGACCTTGAAAGTGTGTTGTTATTTCTAGGGATAAGGTATTAAAGCTTGCAGTATTGGAGATCCTGGATGGCCCCCCTGTTTATTTTATATCAGGCCTCAGAGAAAAGTGTCTCCCCTCTTTCCACTCTCACAAGGACCAGTGCCACAACAGATTCAATTCATAGATATCAATCTAGGGACTCTAATAGCCGTGGTCAGAATGAGGTGCAAGGAAGGAGGTGGAGTGAAGTCATCAGGAACCAATGTAAACAACTCTTTGCTAGGCTCAAGTTCAATCAGCAGCTGCTAACTAACATAGAACTGAGTCAACAACAGGGAGAGAGAAACTACACTGATGCTCAGTTTGAATAATCAGTTTGAATAATCAAGCATAACTTTAGTTTAGGCAAGCGAGCTCAGCTGTAATCTCGGCAGATCAGCCGATCTCATTGCCAGCTCATATCAACGGAGATGAGATCGGCTGAGATGATACCCCTCTATGTATCCAATTAGCTACCCAAGCTTCTTTGGCTGGCCCACAGTTGTTGCTCTGCAAGCTGCTTCATAGCCCAGCTCCATGTTTTGTTTTTTTTTCGGACTAATTTAACGAATATTAATACCCGCTCTGGAGTCTTGCTACTGGTCTCTTTGTCTTTTCTATGTATGTGAATGGAAGGGCTGGTAGCTCTAAGAACCGAGCTATGGCACCAAACATAAATGACTGCAGATGGAAATAATCTTCTTTTGACTGTAGTGTAGTGGCCTTAACTAAAATGCAAATTGCCACCCAGGTAATATCAGTTTTTTACACTGAATTCTTGACAATGGGACCAGAATCATGTCTGTACATACAAATTTGTGCCACATGCAGCACACAACAGAAGATTTTCCAATTCGCGCCTATTTTCACTACTACAGGTATTTTCTGTAGTAAGGTTGCAATGACTTCTACTTACTGTTCTCACATTGGTTCAATTTTTACATTATGCAGACTATATACTTGGTAGCTGGCAGGGCAAAATCCAGTCTGACTGATTCAGACATTTGCTTTCTCACATGTGTAGAAAGGTTTAGAGATGCAGTGGGTGTGTGAAAACAGCTGTGGAGAAAAACAAGGAAGATCTTTCAATCTAGACCTCAGGGGCTCTTAAAGGTTCAGCTCATAGAAATCTCCGGGTCAGTGGCTGTTGTGGAAAAGAGCTACAGCATAACAGAGATTAAGGTCCAGTATAAGTTATCAAGGTAAACCTGGCTATGTGCTTATGTAAGGGATAAATCTTTCCTATCATAGTCAAGTACCTGATATAGCTCTGATATACTCGCATTTATACTTGCAGTTGTTTGCTCCTTCACTTTAGTGTTTATTATAACAGACAGATAATCTACAAAGTTGTGTCATCATTCCATTTAACAAGTCCAGTGGTTTCATATATAATTCATATAATTTAATTGCAAGTAATTAAAAAATAGATACATTAGTTTGTTTAATAAATGAAATTTAAGATTCAACTGCCACAATATTTTTCAGTCTTTTACGGATATTTTCTTTTATGCGCAGGTTGTTATCGACACTGACAAGTCCAGTTACTCCCTGAGGTTTGAGTCACGGGAACAGCTCAATCATGTGGTCAGCCATATAAATTTCGCTCTGTCTCGAATATTCAACAACTCCATTTTTGCGTAAGTGTCAGTGTCTCTCAAGATAAAATGAGAATAAATAGTCACGTCTGTGCAGTGGTGAAAAATTGGAAAGTTTAAAGAAGGATGACCTTTATTTGCGCAATTATCAAAAGATAAATGATTCCTTACAGTATCTGTGTTTCTTTTATGTTTGCAGCCCTTCCATCTGTCATTCAGACAGTGACCTTTCGGAGGGCAGCAGGAAGTATTCACCCAGCTCCGAGACTTCAGTGGAGACACAGAGGGCCTGCGGTAAAAGAGACATTATCATCAAAGATGGGAATTTGCACGCATGCATACACAGGCAGTCACACACAGATATGAGCATGTGTACACCACTTGGCAGACTCAAGAGGAAGTTGGCACACGTACTTTACAAATGCTCTCCCAGATGTTCTTTTTAGTGCTGTCACACATATAAAAGATTGATAATTTGGACAAATGTTTCTGTGTGCATTTTCCTCCCTTTTTTGCCCTTTACTGCTGAAGGAAGCAGCTGTTCTCATCATCTCTTTTTTTCCCCTCTTCTGTTTGTTCCTCCCCCTTTCCTTTCTCAGGAGGCTTCTCAGAGACTTACGCTGCTCTGTGCGACTATAATGGCATCAGCTGCAAGGAGGAAGTGCAGTGGGTAAGAGCTGTGGGGCTGTGCCTGTGTTACTGTGAGTGTGTTTGAATGTTACATATATATGACTGTGCACAATATGAGGGGGGTGTCATGCACTCATGGATAATGTTTCTCCTAGGATGTGGACACCATCTATCACTCTCAGGACAACAGGGAGTTTAATCTGCTGGACTTCAGCCACCTGGAGAGCAGGTCAGGAACGAATTTCGGTCGGGCAATATTACAGCCAAATTACAGTTCCTCATTTATCCAGTTTTTCCCTTTTACAGAGATTTGGCTGTCATTGTTGCATCAATGGCTTACAACACCTGGTTCACTAAACTGTACTGCAAAGACCTGCGCATTGTAAGTATAAACCTGTGTGCTACACCTTACAGTATTTCTCAAGGGTCACCGACCAAGGTTTTAAATATGTCTTTCATGAATCAGGGCTCAGAGGTCACTGAGCAGGTCCTGCACACAGTCAGCAAATCCTCCAGCCTTGAAGAGATCACTCTGGAGAATGCTGGGTTAAAATCGTGAGTAGAGGTCTTCATTTACTTTTTATGCTTTGACTATTATAGAAACTCTGAATCCTGAAATGGGCTCTCTAGGACGTTCACACACAAGGAGAGCATTAATTTTATCCTGGCTTGATTTTTTAATGCAAATGACAACATTTACCAAATGGTTTTAAGTGTATTTTGTGAACCTTAGTGGTGTTTTTCTTTTAATGATTGACCCATGCTAAGAACTTGGTCAGATTATCTGAGAATGCTGCTTCTAGGAGTCAGTTGTTGGCCTTATTTTGATTAACTTGTATGTCCTTGAACAAGGCTAAATCTCTGTACTACTGAATTATATATATATATGTATTGTATGCGTAAGTGCTTGTCTGTGAATGTCGTGTAAGTTCATAGAGTTTTACTTCATAGTGACACCACAGTCTTTGTCAGTTGTTTCAATCACTTCATTGAATGACATCAAATATCTTTGTGTTTTATGCTGTTAAGCTGTGTTCATGCTTTGGTGAAAAAGTGTCTCGCTACAAATACAATGAGGGCCAAAAGTTGTTGGATTTTATAGAATTTTTGCCTCTATAACACTGAAACATTTTTATAAACAGTCAAGATGTGATTAAATTTCAGACTTTCAGTTTTAATTTAAGTGGTTTTATAAACTTTTTCTTTAACAGTTTAGGAATTGTGTTTTTATACAGAATCTCCCATTTTCAGAGGCTCAAAAATAATTTGACCATTGGCTGACAAGCAGTTTCCTGAGCAGGTGAGGTCTGTTCCCTCATTACTGTATGACAAATTAGCCAGGTAAAAGAAGATAAAAGGATCAGGAGTTGGACTTGTTTTGGTAGCTGTTCACTGGAATTCTTTATGTGAGGTTGGCAGAGATGCCACTGCAAATAAGGAAGACGATCAGATATAGCAAAAACTTTGAATGGTCAAATGAACAATATACTGGATCTTTTAAAAGAATCCAATCCAATCCAATCCAATTTTATTTATAAAGCACTTTAAAATACCCAGCACAGGAACAAAGTGCTGTACAGAACATAAGTTAAAACAATAAAATAACAGAAAGCAGCAAAAATAAATAAATAAAACACATAATACATAAAATTAAAACAGCCCTATATTAAAACAAAAACAAGATAAAACAGCATCGAATCACCTAAAAGCACGTGGTGTCAAAGGCCAGGGTAAAGAGGTGGGTTTTCAAGAGTGATTTAAAAACAGGTAAAGAACTGGCCTGTCTAATCTCTAAAGGAAGCTCGTTCCACAGTTTTGGAGCTGCTACAGCAAAAGCACGATCTCCTCTAAGTTTACGCCCAGTCCTGCGTACATTCAGGAGCAACTGATCAGCTGACCTGAGAGAGCGGGTGGGTGTATAAGGCTGTAGCAGCTCAGAGAGATAAGATGGGGCGAGGCCATGGAGAGCTTTAAAAGCAAATAAAAGAATTTTAAAATGAATCCTAAAAGAAATGGGCAGCCAGTGAAGTGAAGCTAAAACAGGGGAAATGTGCTCAAACTTTCAAGTGCCAGTTAAAAGACGAGCTGCGACATTTTGCACCCTCTGTAGTTGGGTAATATATGACGCGCTGACCCCAATATAAAGTGCATTACAGTAATCCAGCCGAGTGCTAACAAAGGCGTGGATCACTGTCTCAAAGTGCTGCCGTGAAAGAATTGGCTTTATTTTTGCCAGCTGCCTGAGGTGAAAGAAGCTAGATTTTACCACTGTCTTAATTTGATTATTAAACTTCAGATCACAGTCCACTTTGACCCCCAGGTTTGTGACAGTTGGCTTAACGTACTGGGCCAGGGAATCTAAATACACATTGGGGGTCTCAGTGGGGCTACCAAAAACCATCACCTCTGTCTTTTTATCATTGAATTTTAAAAAGTTGACAGACATCCAAGCCTTAATGTCATCGAGACACTGGAGTAATGGCTGTGTGAGGTATCTGCCTTTTTTCTTTAGAGGGACATAGATCTGACAGTCATCAGCATAAAAGTGGAAAGCAATGCCGTGCTTTCTCAGTACGGAACCAAGAGGAAGCAGATATAAAGAGAAGAGGAGGGGGCCTAGAACTGAGCCCTGTGGGACACCACACAAGAGGGGAGTGGAGGACGACACATAGTCACCGAGACTGACACAGAAAGTTCGCCCCGCCAAGTAAGACCTGAACCACTCCAGTGCTGTGCCCCTAATGCCCACCCAGTGCTCCAAACGAGAGAATAAAATGGCATGATCCACTGTATCAAACGCAGCTGTCAAATCTAAAAGCACAAGAACAACACAATCCCCAGCATCAGTAGCTAAAAATATGTCATTAAAAACTTTTAAAAGGGCTGATTCAGTGCTGTGAAAGGGTTTAAAACCAGATTGGAAAACCTCTAACACATTTTGCTTTTCCAGGAAGGTCATTATTTGGCTGTAAACTACCTTTTCAAGAATTTTGGAGAGAAAAGGTAGTTTGGAGATAGGCCTGTAATTTGCAAAAAGAATGAGCATTAGAAAGCCGACAAGACTATAGAAGACAGCTGAAACAGATGATTTTAGAAGCGCCTTGACTACATTCTTGAGACACCATCATGAATAGAAACACAGAGGGGCCACAACAAGGTGCAAACCACTGATTACATTCAAGAACAACAAGGTCAGATTAGATTTTGTGAGAAAACTTCTCTTCCTGCACAGTTCTGGAAAAATACTAGTTGGTGTATTGAAAGCAAGATGAACTTGTACCAGAATGATGGAAAGACAAAAGTATGGAAAAAGAGAGAAACTGCTCATGATCTGAAGCATACCACATCATCTGTCAAACATGGTGAACGCAATGTTTTGTCGTGGTCATGTATAGATGCCAGTGGATCCGGGTCACAAGTGTTTATTGATGGTGTGACTGCTGATAAAAGTACCTTAACCTAATGGACCATTCCTTTAAAGTAACTGAAGACAAACCTGAATGCAGAGAGAACCACAAGCAATCAATAACCGAAATCTGGTTGCAGTAAAGGCCTGGCTGAGAATCTAAAGGGAAGAAAGGCAGCATTTGGTGATATCCATGGGTTCTAGACTTCAGACAGTCACTGGCTGCGAATTTTTATCCAAGTATTAAAAATAATCCTCGTATTTTTTTTTTTTATTTTTTTTTTTTTTAATCCTCGTATTTAAAATTGTTAGTTTTTCCAATTAATTTTGAGCCTCTGAAAATGAGCTACTATGTATAAAAATGGCTGTATTTCCTAAATAATGCAGTACTGAGTTTTAAAAACGTCTTTAATTAAAGCTGAAAGTTTGCAATTTAATCACATTTTGACTGTTTGACTTAAAATTCATTCATTACAAAATACATATATATAACTGCAAAAGATGAGCTGGCCTCAACTTTTTCAGCTCTGCAGCGATTTATTTAAGAGTCAGCTATGGTATGCTTTTATGTTCCCTCTCAAACACAGAAGCTCAGAGAACATGTCAACAAGTAACTAGAGCAAAGATGTCAAACTCATTTTACACTGTGGGCCACATAGCAGCCCACTTTGATCTTGGGTGGGCTGGATCAGTGAAACTCCTGCTTCCATCAGTGTAAAGTTTCACTACACATTTAACAGATGGCACTTCTTTTTCTACATGATAGAGAAATATTGATTTAATAAATGAAAGAAATTTGTCAGGATGACAGTTTGAGCTTAAATTGTAAGAAATAAATATGTAAAATTACAGACAAAGTTCTGGTAGCTTAAATCCCAGACTGTCCTGTAATGAAACCACAGAAACATTTTGTTAATTCACATAAAATGTCCTTTTTAAAAAATGTGAGCATATTGTAAAAAATGACATTTCCGTAGTAGATAGTTGAAAAAAGAGTTTTCTCTCATGTCATTGTTTATCTTTTCTATCTTTATCTGTAACTTATTTACTCTAGTGTAGTATGAATGGTTTTGAGGGATGTCTTTGTCAGTAGCCAAAGCTGTAAAACCTTTAAAAATACAGCTAAAAGTTCAAATTTATGCCCTCCTTCACATTTTTCAAAACTATCCAGTGGGCCAGATTGGAGTCTTTGCCAGGCCGGTTCCAGCCCATGGGCCCTATGTTTGACACCCCTGAACTGCAGCAAAACTATGAAAACTGTGTTTCTGGCCACACGTGGCTGTTGTAACTGTGTCACTTGTAGTGGCAATGCAGCAAAAGTCACACAAAAAGCATATATCAGTACATCATAATGGGCACTCAACATTTATAAACCAAGAGATTTATAATGAACCTGATACTACAAATGCAGTTGCAGCTCTCTGTAGGTAACTGCACACCCACTTTTGCAGTGACTTCCCACAGAAGATGTCAGTAGCTCTTTCAGAGAACCCTGCATCTGTCATCCATTCCCTCAACTTGGCGCACAACTCACTGGATAACCAAGGTATTGTAAATTATCTCCTTTTTTTTTTTTCTAATTTAATCTTTGGGTCTGGAGAAAAACTCAAGCTTGTGTTTGATGTGATGAAGAAAGACAGTTCTATTTTCATTGTTCTATATCTAAATATTACCTGAAAGGGTCTGTTGAGTCCATTAGTAAAAGAAAATAGTGGCTTATTTTGGCTTATCTGGTCCCTGATCCGTTAACTCAGAAGCAGGTACATCTGTTACAGTGAAAATTACTTTCAAGTGACAAGAAATTCTGCGACTCACTTTTTATATCTGCTGTGTTCATGCTGCAGGTGTGTCCAACTTAATCCAGCAAGTGTGTCGCCTCAGCAAGGGGCTTCGTCTCCTCAACCTCTCCAAGACCTCACTCACCTCCAAAGGTTAGGACTTGCCTCTCCTTGTTTTTTTCCTTATTTACCCCTGTCTGTGAGTTAAATAAAAGTATGGCACAGGTGTTACTCACCAAAATCAGAAGGAGAACAAGTTGGATCACCTGCAGCTTTCAGAGCTCGGGTTAGATCATACTGTGGGTGAGGGGATATAATGTTTTCAGGGCTTTGTTTTATGCTTTCGCCCCGCTATGACTCCATATTGACTTACAATGTCGTGTGCTGCCCTGCAGGCAGCATGCCTTCTGCTACTGTCTCATCGTACAGGGTACCCAGCGGAGAATTTAAATATTACATTGAATTGCGCTACTTCCCATAACATCCACTGATACCTGCTGCTCCAAGATGTCTATGAATAATTTAAAGACACAAAATGTTTTGAGAGCATTCTCTTTCTCCTTTTTAATATTGTACAACTACCAGCTCTCATTTTTCTCATTTTTCATTTCATCTCTCTGCGCTCTACTCCCCTTTCTCTCAGGAGTGGTGTCTCTCTCTCAGGCTTTGTGCTCCAGCGATGAGTACTCTAACTCCCTGCTGCACCTGGACCTGAGCAAGAACCCCGGGGTCCTCTCGGGGGAGGATGCATCGGTCAGAAAGCACAAGCCATCTGGAAACACAAATACACGCTGCCCCATTTATTCTCCACTTTTTCAGCCTAATACGATGTTTCTCCTCTTCTCGACCTATTCGCAGAACCTTTATCTCTTCTTGTCTCAACCCAACTGCCTGGTCCACTTGGATCTGTCGGGCACAGACTGCTGTGTTGACTCAGTGAGTATTTAATGGGTGGGTGTGATCAAATGTGTGTCTTTGGGATGCACTTTGATATCGCCTGAAGAGCAGTAAGGGCTTATTGGTAACTAAGATTACATTTTTTGGATAGCACTTGCCAACGTTTGTCTGCTGCTAAATGTTCAAAGAGTGCGTGACGACAAGCTAAAAGTCAGTGAAGTTGTTTTTTTTATAATTGAGATTTCTTCAACAAAACAAAAATAAACACAAAAAAGCAACATTGCCATCACTATCTGCGCATCCCTAATGCATGTGCAATAAAAAAAAATGCATTTCTCTCTGCGTGCAATTCTAAGCTCAAATTAACCGTTTCCACCCTGTGTGTCATGCAGCTATTTGGGGCTCTTCTGAGGGGGTGTTGCGCTGATCTCTCCTTTCTGAATCTTTCCAAAAATTCCTTCTCCCACAGGTTAGTCATATCTTTAAGATTACCAAAACAATAAATGGAGCTCCAAATCCAAATCTGAGAAGACATCATCCCTATTTCACCTTAAAGAAGGCATCATCTTTCCGCTCATGTCATTCCGTCTCCATCTTTTTTTCTTTTTTTTTTTGTCGTTATCTTCATTTCTTGCTTAATGGGAAATCAGAAATGTGCTTTGTGGGAATCTCTGGAACATTGTGTTTCCTCTGTGGGGGTGTGTCTACTGCCGTTTAAAAGCAGAACTTTCGGCACAGTCTGCATAGATAAGACTCATGAATATTTAAGCAGAGCTATCTATCATTTGACCCCACTCGCTCCCTCCTCTTACACCAAAGCAATATTCACTCATATTTCTCATTCTTTGTCAGTAGTCTACACTCAGCTCTGCACTCAAATTTACCTGGCATGTCAACAGTGTGACTTCATCTCCTGTGTGTGGTTGGTTTCATCCCATCCCACTCTCTGTATTATCTCTTCACCTCTACATCTTCTCGCTTTGATCCTCTGTGGGGGGGGTTTTCTAATCCAATAGGAAAGTGAAGGATACGCTGCCGTTGTTCCGTCAGTTTTTCAGCTCAGCTTTCAGCCTCACTCATGTCAGCCTGGCCTCTATGAAGCTGCCCCCTGATGTTCTGAGGTACCTACCATGTCACTTCTAATTCTCTATCCAAATATGCTCCCTTTTATCTGAACTCCTCTGCAATAAAGGCTGTGCCAGCGAGACCTTTAATATTCCCTCTGCTTGTCTTTTCCTTGTCCGTCATTTCTCTTCTTTCTGTCTCCGCAGGGCTCTCCTCACAGGGTTAACCTCCAATCCTCATATCAATGACCTTCATCTGGACATCAGCGGCTGTGAGGTGAGAGCTCATCTTCACACCTACACCGGATTTCAACACAGGAGGTGTCCAGGCGGAGTATTGAGCTATAGGTCACCTGTGTTTTCGAATCACTCTGAACCAAATGCACAGTGCAGATGTGAGCTTTAACTTGTGCTTTCGGTTTCATTGACAGGTTTATAGTGCAAGAAAATAGCAAGCTTTCGTGGCCTCCATATGCAGCTGATTTTATTTAAACTGGAGTGTATCAGATGAGTGTATCTTGCATCAGATGCGGTTGAGATAAACCGAAAAGTTTTATTTTCAAATTGGACTTTAAAAGCATTTTGAAAGGGAGTTTGACCAAGGTTAACTTAGTAAAAGTGTTCAGATTATTTACTGCAAGCAGCCATTATCAGTATTTTTAGACTAAAAATTGATCAAATGACCATGCATGTAATTTGACACTTGGTCTCTTGATGGCAAACCAACAAAGAGTTATCAACTTCCCAGCAAAGTTAGTTGGGAGAGTTAGACACTGGTTAACACAGCATAGCACTTAAATGTATTTCCCACAGAAGGGAAGATGGGAGAATGGCAGAATGTAAATATTAGCTTTGCAATTGCCTGGCAGTAGCTAGAAAAATAATAGTGTTTCTGCTGGTTATGTAAATAGACATCTCATAAGTCAGTCTCTTAGGTTCAGCTCACAGTTTTATAGATTTACAGTCGGCAGTTAGAAACTTTACTTTTAAAATGACTTTCTTTTTTTAAAAATTCATCTTTTTTTTGTGCGGGGATGGGGGGGGGGGGGGGGGGGGGTGCTTTTAATGTTTACCCCCTGTCACCATCATAAGCTTCTCCTCACAGGTAGATGTATGCGTCCTGCTGCCAAATGATGTGATTGAAGGAAAGAAATTAATATCACTGTAAATGTAAAAGAATTAAGTTATATTTTAGATTTGTAGCCTTTCAGTATTTGTCAAATTTATAGTGATATCTGTTGATATATGTCAAAGCACCCCAAACACAAATACCTCTAAATTATATTTATGTACTTGTAATTGTAGTTCATTCCAACACTAAATACTGTAAGGGCAGAAGTGTCAGTTATATTAGAATACGACTGTCAACTGCCAAAAATCTGTTAATTTAAAACTGTAAATCTGTTATGCTTTTACTTATTTTACTAGATTTAAAGAGCTTACTAATGATAATCCTATATATTTTAAGTAAATCAAAAAAAGAGCTAAGCTAAACAGTACAGAGGATTGTGTACTGAAGCGTAAAGGGTTTCCCCTCTCTTTGAGCTGAACTGCTGCAGATCGCAAACAAAGCAAAGCTTGCAGGGACATAAATCCATAAATTTGCCCCACTGTGGAAAAATGGAACAATTCCCCAAAGACTGAAGTTAAAATGACTCTGATTCATAGCTGTGCACATGTTAGTTTTCCCATCTGTCTCTATCTCTCTCCAGCTAAGGTCTGCAGCAGCTGCTGTAATCCAGGAACTCTTCCCTAGAGTCTCCTCCATCGCCACTCTCGATATCTCCGACAACGGTACAGTGGCACGCTGCAGAACATCCCACCGTGACCTTGACTTTTTGTCCTCGGGCAGCTGAGGTTGGCGTGGGCTGCTAATGGGTCGTACCATGTCGAGCTGTGTGTGTGTGTGTGTGTGTGTTTTGACAGGTCTTGACGCAGACTTACTCACAGTCCTGCCAGCCCTCTCTAGACACCCTTCCCTCAAACACCTTCATCTGGGCAAGAACTTCAACATCAAAAACAGGTGCTGTCAGTGCTCTCTGTCACGCTTTACTGCAGTTATTTATGGATATACCCTATGCGCATGACTGTGTGTGTATCTGAGCACAAACATGCTTGCACTGCATATGCCAGCTTGAATATACACATTTGTTCTTGTAGTTCTGTTTTCATAAGTAGCTGCCATTCCTCAGGCAGCAGGAGATGACTCGACCCAGCTCATCCTGCTTTGTTTCCGTGTTTGTCTCCATGGTTTGTGTCTGCAGGGTTCTGGATGAAGTGTTGCAGAAGCTAGTTCAACTCATACAAGAAGAAGAATGTGTGAGTAACTAGAATAGATATACAAAAATTAAAGGGCAATGTGCTTTGATTGCAAACAGTAGAAATAGAAAAAACATAAATCAGCTGCAGAGACAATAAAATTCATCATATTCTGCAAAGATAAACTTAATTGACTTTTAGTTAATTAAATTATTAAAATGATAAATAATGTTTTTTTCAGAAGACTGAATGATTACATATATTTGTTTGTGTCAAATTCAAAATGAGAATAGATTTTGTACATCTATTTTTTCCCATATGTCAACTTTCTTTATACTGCTTTAAATTAAAATTAGGGTTCTGCTTACAGTTAAAATACTGCTCAGATTCCTGGGCACATAATTTTTGCATTATGTTTCACTGGAGATGTGTCACCGTTTCATCAATTATTACTGTTCCTCTGTTAACATTGTGGGCGCAGTGTCTATATCACTACACATATTGTGAATAATTCATGCAAACAGCATGTAAAGTCAAGTCAAAGCACTATTTACTAAATGTCACCTCCTGGCTTCTCGTGCTTCTTTTCTTTTTCCTGAACAGTCTTCTCCGCTTCGTTTATTAACTCACATGCTTGTAACCCCTCCCTCTATAGGCCCTTCAGTCTTTGTCCCTCTGTGACTCACGCCTTCGTTCTCGGGGCACTGTGCTAGTCAACGCCCTGGGTAGCAACACCTGCTTGAGAAAAGTGGATCTGAGCGGGAATAGCATGGAAGACATTGGAGCCAAGATGCTGAGCAAAGCCCTTCAAATCAACACAACACTCAGGTGAAGGAAAGACTAAGTGCAAAGTTTTTTTCCTGCGTTTCTGCAGTCTTTGCAGTGACTTGCGCTCTGTATGGAAGTTTGTATTCTATGCAACTCTGACCTTGCCCTGCAGGAGTGTGACATGGGATCGCAACAACACCTCCGCAGCAGGATTTCTCGATGTGGCCCGAGCACTTGAACAGTAAGAGTGTTAAAAAATATATATTATCAACATCTATTCTGTATGTATGCCCACTGGACTCTAATCAATAAATAAGAGCATGTCTTACACATCTACTGCTAGAACTATTTTTAAGAAATGTTATTAAAGAATGTTTGAGAACATTTAACCATGTTGCTGAGCTGAGCAAATTGTTGTTTTCCACTTTGCTATCTTAAATGGTCCAGACTTGCCTTTAGGCAAAAGATGACATGGTTGCAAGGATCAAAGTATTACTCAGTCACTGAATGGCACAGGAAAAATATTTTAGGATGAGCTCTGTCCAGTGGGGATATTAACCTTAACTAACCCTGGAATCTGTAACCCACTTTATTTTCTCTTTTTAGTCTCTTACTGTCTCCCTTAATAACTTGTCCCTTCCCTCGTTTTCTGCTTTTTCCTCTCAGTAATTTCACCTTACAGTACATGCCTCTACCCCTAAGTGACATCAGCCAGGCGTACCGCAGTGCCCCTGAGAGGACAGAGCAGGCGTTGACCAAGGTTGGGACGGTTGGAGTAAAGCCACCAATACAGTTATTACAGTACTACTTAAAACTGGGAAGATTAAAAAAGCTTAATAGCTTCTTCATCAGTGGCCTGGGGACCGTTGGGGTAACTCAAAAACAGAGATAAAGAGCCCTACCTAACAACCGTAATCCCTAAAAGCTTTCAACCTGCAGGAAACGCTAGAGGGATTTAATTAAATTCTTCTAGTTCACAACAAAACACCTTGGTGTTGACTCTTCAAAATTAATTTCTGCCCTTTTTATAAATTCATCAAATGCTTTGAGGTCATAAATGACCAGATGTTTATGACTGTAGACAAAGACATTATCCGAAGCAAATGAAAACAAATATGAGATATTTTAATGAAAACTTTGTGTGCTCAAAGAAGCATGTTGTGCAAAAATTTGGACCTCTGGAGGAATCTGTGTAGTTTCGCACAAAACAGTGAAATTCATCAAGAGATGACGAGGTTTATCTAAAAGCTTCATATGTCTGAGATGAAGCTGTACTACAGGCTTGTTGGGAAAGCAAGTTCATCTTAAGCCTAACTTTGAAAGAATGTTTTCTTCATATGTTCTTAAGTTTCTGCAGCACTTAAGACTGAGTGTAAGCGCCTACCGTAAAGAGCCTCTTAACATATTCTGTTTGCGGTGCCGACAAACAGACAGTGGCGAATAAATGTGCAATCATTTTGTTCATTTATTTTTCTGTTTACTTGTTTATGAATACATATGTAAACTCAAACAGCATCGGGAAAGTGGCATTTTAGGAGATTGGTAAATTAGACTTAACAAGCAAATTCTAGTTATTACTGTAATTATTTCTCTCTTGAGGAAAGAAGAGGGACAAGGGCTTTGGATAAAGGCTGTGTTAATTTCTAAGAGCTTTAGGGAGCCACCTCTAAAGCTTTAACAAGGATTCTACAGTCATCTTAGTCTTAAGATGCTTTTGTTGCTTGTTGTAAAATGACAGCACCCTCTACTTGGCTCTTTGCACTTTCTTCCTTCTGCTGAAATCTACTTCTTGCATTGCCACCTCTTATGTTCTGTTTGTGCTCTTCATGTTTTCATGGTGAGAGTATAATCGTGATAATCGCTTTGCCGCACAGATCCAGCGTGCTCTGGTGAGGAACAACCAGACTCAGCGCTTCTCTCAGAGACAGGCTTTGCGGCTCCATCAGGGCCTGGTCACCAGCACCGCCGAACAGGTAGGGCTTGTCAGCGTGCGCTTACATCTGCGTCTGTTTGTGAGTGTTTGCACTTGTAACACTCCCCCGCCTGTCTGTTTCCAAGGTGATGGAGCGCCTCTGTGTGCGTGTCCAGCAGCAGGTGTGTTTATTACGGGGCGTCGGAGAGATGGAGGAGATTCAAGCTGCAAAACAAGTGCTAAAAGAGGCGAGGAACTCTCGCGCTGTGAGTGATGTGAAATGTGCAAGCGTAGTATTTGCATTTTTGTCACACTGAATATGAATGAATCCTTTCTCTATGGTGCTCCAAGCTCTACCCTTCACTGTGTGAGCTCGCTCATGTGCTGTCTGTGGATGGGCCGGTGCGGCAGAGACTCGACTCCTTGGCTGGCGAACTTGCCAAAGCTGCTGACAAGGAGCTGCAGGTACATCTAGCAGCCTCTTTTTTTGACACTGTGATATGTAACAGATGACAGAGTCACCGATCGCTGGCATCCATTGCAGGTGATTGTCGACTCCATGGTGTCTCTGTGCCGCGAGCTCTGCCCTCTATCTTCTTCTGCAGCAGAGAGATTAAGCCCACCCCTCTCATCTGTCTCTGAGCGTGTGTCCATCCCTCGCTCTGCCATTCGCACTGCCCTTATGGAAAGAGCAGCACAGGACATTCACAGAGCCTTGGAGTAAGTGAGACGATGAAGCAGCAACAATAAGTCTGAATTTGATAAGAGGAATATTGATTTGCTCTCACTTTTACCAAGCTTCTTCCCGTCAGTCTCTCCCTTTCCTCTAACCCAATCTTCTGCAGAGAAGTAAAGCTGTCAGTGGTTTCCTATCTCACCAACTCCATCGTGGACCAGATCCTTCAGGAGCTCTATGCCACCCATAAGAACCTGGTAAACACAAAGCATTTACTGTGAAACTGTAAAGGATAAACAGGTTTTGTTTGGAGCAAAAAGTTTAGGAGTGCTGTCTTTCTCAGACTCGGCAGGTCTCTCATCTTAAATGCTGGGAGGGGACGTGTGAAGATGGGACAGGCTGGAGGTTTAACAGGCACAGGGACTCTCTGGACATCACAGATGAAGAGCTCAGCACCAGCATAGTGAGTGAACTTACGTGTGTTTTGGGACCCATATACGAAAAATATTCAATTAAATATTTAAAGTCAATTCAGTTTTATTGATATAATGCTAAATCGCAAAAACAGCCAAGAAGCAAAACCCCAACAGTCAAACAACCCCCTGTAAGAAAGCACTTGGCAATAGTGGAAAGGAAAAACTCCCTTTTAACAGGAACAAAACCTCCAGCAGAACCAGGCTCAGGGAGTGGGAGCCATCTGCCGCCACCAGTTGGAGGGTGAAGGGAGTACACCTCACAAATTGGGAATTTGTGATTTTCTACATGCCTTCAATTGTGGTCGCTACCACAATCGCTATCAAATTTTCCAGAAAATTCAACCTCCCAGAATTTTTTGTTGAACTTCAGCTACACTTTTGAAATTGCATATTCCTGAAGTCATAGCAGCAGAGCGTTACCCAGGGTTCATGTGCTCCGATGTTAAATGAGCGGTTGCGAGAGGCACAGAGTTTAATTTTTCAATTTCTTTGTTTACTTTAAATCATTCATTTTTTGTAACTGTTTATCCAATTCAAACTGGGCTGGAGCCGGTGGGCCAGTCTAGTCACCAGTCCATCACAGGGCCAACACAGAGAGATGGATAAACATCCACACTCAGGGCCAGTTTCAAATTTTCAAATTGCCATTTAACCTAACACCAATGTCTTTGAACTAAGGGAGGAAGTCACAGTACCTTGAGGAAGCATCCAAGCTCCAGAACACACAGAAAGACCCATTTGAACCAGGTGGTTGAGACTACAAACCCTCTAATTGTAAAGCAGTAATAGTAAACACTGCACCAACATGCCATCTACATGAAATGAGATAAGGATGCCATTAGCAAATATGAAATGATAACTAAATGTAAATGTTTACAGGAAATGTTTTACTTTTTTTTAGTATGCTCAATTTTATCAACACAAACGGGCTGAGGGGGCTTTTTTACGTGTAGCCCTCTCCATTTGATCTTTTCTTGCTATCAAACAAAATCATTTCAGAGATTTGAATTAATTTTATCCCATCTAACATTACCTCTTAGCAATCTTTAGCAAATTGAAAAAGCCCAGGAAGTAGGGGTCCCCCCCCCACCTCATTGCCTTCAGCATTTATTTTGCCTCTGAGCAGCTAGCTGTAGAAACTGAATTCCTGGAGTTATGATAAAGTATCATGACTCTCATGAAGACCCTGAAGTAGTGTGATTTCACATATATTAGTCTAATATTTCAAGCCGTTTTCAATTTGTGTCTGACATGGAAAGGAGAATTGTTTCTCAGTTTTGTATTTTGTTGCATAATCGCAATATTTCATGTTTGTCATTGCAATCATATATGCATCAGCGAGTGTGCTGATTAAATTAGGTTTACGATCCCCTGCTTGTTTATCCCGTTATTAAACTTGAGCACTACAGCTAAGGCAAAAACAGTGTTTCAGTAGTGACAAAACTTGCAGGAATGAGGACTTTTTCCTCCGGGGTTTGACATTTGAAACATTAAGCTGACTTTCCTGACAGGAACACTACAGTTAAAGGTCAGAAATATTGAAAGGCTCCTACTCCTTCACTGGAGACGCTTTAACAATACTTGAATTGATGATGTATAGTCAGTACAATTGTGTTTTGGCCTTTAGAAGCTTCTACTGATTGTAGTGATTGAAGCACGATATTGAATGTCCATGTTTCAAAAGGCCAATAATTGCTACCCTGAAAGCCTGACTGGCATTAAACAGAAATCAAGTTATTGTTAGATACAATAGACGATGGACAATGAAGAAAAAGCAGGCTTTTTATAGATGAATATTTAAGTTTGTGGCTCTGCATGATGTTGATGCAAAAAATTCTGAAGTTATTAAAATGTTCTTATCTTCTTATGGAGCAGCTACACCTCCTTCCCTTTCCCAGTTTTAAAATGAGTTCTCAGCTATGTGCTGTATCTACATTTTCTCATTAACAGTAAATTAGAGCTTTTGTCTGTCTATTAGTTGCAGAATTCTTCTTATCATCTCTCCAAATGAGAAAAATAAACCTGAAACCAAATATTATCTGAATGTTACCAATATGGCTGAAATGTCGGGAGGCTGAATAAACCTGAAAAAAGGAAAAAAAGCTAATTTCTGCTGACGCACTAAAACAGCAGCTCAGTATCTACAAGACAGCAGGTAAAACTGCAGGAGCAAAACCGTTCCCCTGACATTATCTCAAGAATCTACTGTAAGTACGGGACTTTATACATCACAGTCTGCTCAATCATTACCTGCAAGGAATTTGAAACATTGCTATTTCATTGAGTAATACAGCTAGTGAAGATTGTTGTATTGCAAAAATGAAACCAATACCTTGCTTTCTCAACTAATACATCATGGACATTGTAGGCTTCAGTACTTTGGTGTCTCGACTTTTTAATGAAATGCATTTGATCAAGCTTCATTTCACATATTTTACACAATCACAGTCCGGGTCAATATTCTTTTTTTTTTTTTTTTTTTTTTTTTTTTTTTTTTTTTTAAACCTGTCCCGTTTGGTTCTTTTGCCATCAGAATTATTGTCTAAAGGCGAAGAAAGATGCCCAACGGATTTACTTTACCAAATGGACCATCCCAGCCTTGCCGTAATGGTCCATTTGATTTACCTTTTATTGTTTATTTTATTTTATTATTTTTTTTACTTGCTAGATACGGGACAGGGGAAAAGAAAAGGGAGAAAGAAAGAGGGGGGAAAAAACAAAAAAACAACAAAAAAAAAAAAAACAGCGGAGAAGAGGGACGGGGATAAAGGGCAAAAAACAAAAACCAACAAAATAAGCAGACAAAAAATACATATATCGATCACCTGGATCACCTGTTGAGAAAGAAAAAAGAAAACAAGCAGAAGAAAACGAGAGTAATAGAATAAACAACATCACAATGATATATGGGAATATAACACTACATACTTAATATTAAACATTATTGTGCAGCACGTAAGATCGACAGCGCACAGTGTGCTTTGAGGTAGGAGCCAAAAAGGGTGTAGTTTGTGTGTGTGATCACCTGTGTGTACACCTGTGAGCATGAGCGCGCTTGTATTTAAAAGGTTCCTTAATGTAATGATCTGCTAGAGGGTGTGGGGGGCCACTGCCCCGTCCTCCAGGGCATGAAGCAGGTATGGAGGAGATCAAAACTCCAGACATCCAGAGGCCCCCAGAACACAAGAGACCAAGGAAGACCAACAGAGGGGCAGCCGCGCCACTGTCCCAGAAAGAGCTGAGGAGAGTCCCAGATGAGGGATCACTCAGCAGCCGCGGAGCAGAAGCCAGGGGGGGTTGCAGTGACGTGCCCGTGAGCTCCGCCGGCAGCCAGCTGTGCCTGAGTGACCGAGCCCCAGGCCGAGAGGCCGAGGGCACCCCACCCCCGAAGTGGCCCGAGCGAGCCCCAGGTTCCAGGCCCCGATAAGCAGCCACCAAGGAGTGAGCCGGTGTGTACCCGGACGCCCACCCCCGGACACAAAGAACCACCAACGCATCGATGTCTGAGGGCGTCTGCCACCGGCAGGGGAAGTGGTGGGGGGAGATAGGCCTCCAAACCTTGGAGGGCCTGAGATGTCCCCAGAGAGGTGGCGTCTGATACCCAACCTGACATATAGACACAGACATACAGGCACACTCAAATACAAACATCCATTCCCACCCTCATGCTCTCATAGGCAATTACTCCACACTCAACCAACGTGGAGACAGACATAAAGAGACGCTGTACACACAATCACACTCCCCAAGCGTACTCTAAGAACCGGGTCTAGGTACCCTTGCCCCTGGAGGGGGAAACTGCACCCAGACCCAGGTGGTGTTACCCTTTTCCCTGCAGTGGGGAGAAGCAGACTGCCCCGACTCCGCAGCAGCAGGGAGGCCCCACACACCAGACCCCAGTCGGACGGCCAACTCCTCCTCCTAGCCCCCCGCTCCAGCAGGCCGCAGAGACCGGGGGTGTGAGAAGACTCCAAACCTCCCTCTACCCGCTCATATGTAGTGTTGATGTATATGTGTTCTAAGGTGCAATTAAAACCCAGGAGGGCATGGAGCTACCTGCCAGAGAGCAGCAGGTAAGCGCATAGCCCCTCCTGCTAGCCCTCAATGTCTACATGTATTTAAAATTGAGAGGTGGGCAACGACGCCAGGGGTGAGGTGTACACCCTGATGGTAATTTGGAGTCCGTGTTGTGAGCCCACCCCCAAGATCCTATATGTATGTGTTATGAGAGTGTGAGTAATGTGAATGTCTAAGTTGTGAGATAAAATTGAGGCAGAGGCAGCCAGAAGGGGACAGAGGGGGGGGATGCCTCCTCTGCACCCTGGTGACACACCCCTACCCCAAGGCCCTGCATGTGTGGGTGATTGTGGTGGAGCGGGAAGAGGGAGGCAGCTGGAGATGGGGAGGGAAGAAAGGGAGGGGCAAGTGACCCCTCCCTGGGGCCAGCTCCCCCGCTGACCCCAGTAGGCACCCCCATGCTCTGCAACCCGCCAGGGAAAGGGGGCCCAGGCCCATCCGGACCAGGGCCCAGTGCAGCAGCGCCGCCCGGCCCCACAGAGCCCGGGACAGCCCACCCGACCCCACTACAGAGAAAACTGCACCCACCCCATCATCCACTCATCTTCCAGACTACACAAGACAATAGACGCCCAGGCTGAGATCTTCCTCCACCTCTCCTATATCTCCCCCTCCTGCAGAGAGAATTCCTGAGGAGAGGAAAGCTCCTGCAAGATGTGACAACCTCCCCCACCAGTTGAAGAGTCCCCCAGGTGGCTCGATGCACTGGCGGCGCCCTGCGCCAGGACTGGGCCCCCATATACCCACCCGCCCACAACCCCAGCAACACACCAACCAGGACCCGAGCCCCCGAGGCCCGGCCAGGGCCCCAGCCCAGAGACGGAGCGCCCCCAGAACCTCACGCCCGTCCCGGACCCACCCAGGGGCAGCCAGGCTACCAGGTCAGTAACCCACGTCCGTCAGCACAGACCCTCCCCTAGCCCCGCTGCACGCAGCCACGAGGAAACCGTCACCTAAGAGCCAACAGAGCCCTTAATTGGCCATGACCGATACCCCGGGTTGAGCCCCCCAAGGAAGATGCTCCTGGGGAACCCCCCGACGCCCTAAGCCTGTCCCTACCCCCACACCAATCACAACAGTAAAGGTGGGACCAAACTATGACCCCCCACCCCCACTAGGTGATGGAGCTGATCAAAGGAGCCCAGAGCAATTGATCTGATGTGGTGGCAGTGGCTGTATCAAGACTAATGTAATCTAATAGATAATTTCTATACTGGTTAGAATTAAGATTATTTTTATTTTTCCAGTTCATGAGGACTGTTTTCTTGGCTATGCATAGGGCAGTGAAAACCATATGGGCTATATTCTTTTCTGAAGTGACATTATCTAAGCTGCCCAACAAACACACTAAAGGAGAAGTTGGAATGTTACATTTCAGACACTTCGATAAGTCTTCACATATCTCACGCCAAAACTTCTGAACTGGTGGACAGAACTAAAGAGCGTGGATATAATTGTCCAGTGAATTGGTTTGGCAGTGTGAGCAGTTGTTGGTAGACGTAAAGCCCATCTTGAACATCCGATGACCTGTATAGTGCACTATTTTGTATTGAATTAATTTTAACCAGCTGATGAAAGAAGATCCAAAACCAAATTTGTGTAAAGTTGCAAATAGAAATTTCCAGTTAACTCTGTCAAACGCTTTTTCTGCATCTAAAGAAAATATTGTAGTTTCAAGGTTTTTACTGTATGAGTAGTCTATCAAATTAAGTAATCTACGTGTATTTGTTGATGAGTGCCTACCTTTTATGAAACCAGTTTGGTCAGGATGAATTAAGAGGGGGGTTATTTTCTCTAGTCTCTTCGAGAGAGCTTTGCAGATTATTTTAAGGTCTACATTTATAAGGGATATTGGACGATAGCTTGAGGGATATACAGGGTCTTTGCCTGGTTTTAGCAGGAGATTAATGTTTGCAAAATTCATATTTGATGGGAGTCTGCCATTTTCTTTGATTTCCAACAGCGTTCTGTAAAAAATTGGGGCTAAAATCGTCCAGAATTCTTTGTAGAATTCTGCAGGAAAGCCGTCTGGACCTGGAGCCTTATTATTGGGCATACTTATCAGGGCTTCCTGGAGTTCACCTGGTGTCAGTGGCGAATCCAATGCCATTGCTTGAGAGTCTAATAATTTTGGGAGAGTTATGTTGTCTAAAAACTGATCAATTTCCTTTTTAGATGGGTTTATTTGTGGTGAATACAACGTTTTATAGAAATCCCTGAAGATGTTGTTTATTTGTTTTGGGTCATATACTGTATTCCCAGATGAGTCTTGAACAGCACATAGAGTTGTTTTTTCTTTATTTATTTTTAGCTGGTTTGCTAGAAATTGACCGGATTTATTACCATGTTCATAATTTTGTAAGCGTAGTCTTTGTACTAAGAATTTTGTTTTTTTATCAATTATCTCATTTAATTCTAGTTTTGTTTTGCGTATTTTGTTCAATGTTTCCTGATCTTGGTCGGACGCATAGGCTTCTTCTAGTGATTTGATGGTTTTTTCTAATTCCTGGATATTTTTGTTTTCTTTTTTCTTTTTATGTGATGAGAAAGAAATTATTTTACCTCTCATCACAGCTTTCCCTGCTTCCCATAGAACAGAAGCTGATGTTCCGGGAGTGTCATTAAAGTCTAAATATGAAGTCCATTCTTTTTTAAAATATTTAATAAAGTCTTCATCTTTAAGCAGTGATGTATTAAATCTCCAGTTTTTACTAGGCGTAGTATTATTCTTGTGCATTAGTGTTAAAGATACAGGAGCATGATCGCTGACAGCTATAGGGTGAATCTCAGTGTCTGAAATGTCCCTCAGCAGTGAGCTGCTGACCAAAAAATAATCCAGACGAGAGTAGGAGTGATGAACATGTGAGAAAAAAGTATATTCCTTACTGGTGGGGTGAAGGGAGCGCCATGCATCGCAAAGACCAAAGTCGCTCATATACTGTTTGATTATATTTATGGACTGCCAATTACGCTGAGTTCCTGCTGTATTGAGCCTATCCATTTCTTCATTTAGTCCAAGGTTGAGGTCGCCTCCAAGAACAAGTGTGCCATCTAAGTGTTGGACCACAAAGTGGTCAATATTCTTGAGGGAAGTAAACGGTCTTTGCATTGTCTGCTCTTGTGCCTGATTTTGGTGACGGTAACAGTAATTGCTAATATTACCTGTGGAGATCCTCAAGGATCCGTCCTGGGTCTTTGTGTTATATTTAAAATGTAATTTATTATATTTACGTCTAATTTTGCACTCATAACCTAAGATTCACTTACCTTGATGGGCTATTGATAACATTAGCAGTCTTGTGAAGCTGATGTCTAAATTATGGTACAGTTATATTGCAGATATATAAACCAAATGTTTGAGTTGGCTGACATTTTGACCCCGTTATTGTGCTACTTTCTATTTCAGTCTGGACCAAATTGATCAGACTGGCAGTGCCATCCCTAGTGCAGCACCTCTATCAAGGCCAGAAACACTTAGCCAGCTGTTTTGCTTCTTCTGAAAATCTCTCTGCAGTAATTTATTTTCAATTGGATCTTTAACTTAAAACTTTGGGTTTCCTCAGTCTGTTTTTCTTACCTTTTCAAATCTGTCTCTCCTAACTGTAGCAGGGAGACCTCTGGTTTTTGTCAGCTTATTCTAACATGCCTCATGGCTCCATACACCAACTCCGCAGTTATGGAGAGGTATGTCTACATCACTCCCTAGTGATGTAGACATATAGTGGCTTGCTAAGGTATTCGGCCCCCTTGAACTTTTCCACATTTTGTCACATTACAGCCACAAACATGAATCAATTTTATTGGAATTCCACGTGAAAGACCAATACAAAGTGGTCTACACGTGAGAAGTGGAACGAAAATCATACATGATTCCAAACATTTTAAAAATAAATAACTGCAAAGTGGGGTGTGCGTAATTATTCAGCCCCCTGAGTCAATACTTTGTAGAACCACCTTTTGCTGCAATTACAACTGCCAGTCTTTTAGGGTATGTCTCTACCAGCTTTGCACATCTACAGACTGAAATCCTTGCCCATTCTTCTTTGCAAAACAGCTCCAGCTCAGTCAGATTAGATGGACAGCGTTTGTGAACAGCAGTTTTCAGATCTTGCCACAGATTCTCGTTTGGATTCACATCTGGACTTTGACTGGACCATTCCAGCACATGGATATGTTTTGTTTTAAACCATTCCATTGTTTCCCTGGCTTTATGTTTAGGGTCGTTGTCCTGCTGGAAGGTGAACCTCCGCCCCAGTCTCAAGTCTTTTGCAGACTCCAAGAGGTTTTCTTCAAGATTGCCCTGTATTTGGCTCCATCCATCTTCCCATCAACTCTGACCAGCTTCCCTGTCCCTGCTGAAGAGAAGCACCCCCAGAGCATGATGCTGCCACCGCCATATTTGACAGTGGGGATGGTGTGTTCAGAGTGATGTGCAGTGTTAGTTTTCCGCCACACATAGCGTTTTGCATTTTGGCCAAAAAGTTCCATTTTGGTCTCATCTGACCAGAGCACCTTCTTCCACATGTTTGCTGTGTCCCCCACATGGCTTGTGGCAAACTGCAAACGGGACTTCTTATGGTTTTCTGTTAACAATGGCTTTCTTCTTGCCACTCTTCCATAAAGGCCAACTTTGTGCAGTGCACGACTAATAGTTGTCCTATGGACAGATTCCCCCACCTGAGCTGTAGATCTCTGCAGCTCGTCCAGAGTCACCATGGGCCTCTTGGCTGCATTTCTGATCAGCGCTCTCCTTGTTCGGCCTGTGAATTTAGGTGGACGGCCTTGTCTTGGTAGGTTTACAGTTGTGCCATACTCCTTCCATTTCTGAATGATCGCTTGAACAGTGCTCCGTGGGATGTTTAAGGCTTGGGAAATCTTTTTGTAGCCTAAGCCTGCTTTAAATTTCTCAATAACTTTATCCCTGACCTGTCTGGTGTGTTCTTTGGACTTCATGGTGTCGTTGCTCCCAATATTCTCTTAGACAACCTCTGAGGCCGTCACAGAGCAGCTGTATTCGTACTGACATTAGATTACACACAGGTGCACTCTATTTAGTCAATAGCACTCATCAGGCAGTGTCTATGGGCAACTGACTGCACTCAGACCAAAGGGGGCTGAATAATTACGCACACCCCACTTTGCAGTTATTTATTTGTAAAAAATGTTTGGAATCATGTATGATTTTCGTTCCACTTCTCACGTGTACACCACTTTGTATTGGTCTTTCACATGGAATTCCAATAAAATTGATTCATGTTTGTGGCTGTAATGTGACAAAATGTGGAAAAGTTCAAGGGGTCAAATACTTTTGCAAGCCACTGTACAAATGCACAACAGCACTTCTTCTGATTTGTGGTTGCCACATTTTCTCTACACACAATAAAGTCAGTCTTTTTTCATTGGGCCTACATAATACATATAAGGCCACTCAACTGGGGAAAGGCTTCACTGGGAACATTTTTGCTCTTTCTACATGTGAAATCCATAAGCTTTTGCTGGATTTTAAATAGCACCATGATCAATATGTCTAAAATTTGCGCCTTGATTTGACAAGTCTTCATTGGCAAAAGCGGTGATTGCCCTAAAGGTCGTCTTGTACAATATTTCTGTTGACCTGCTTGCCTGTTTGCATGCGTGTCTCATTCTAATTCCTTCCCTCAGCAACTTTTACTTTTTCTTTTTTCCTCCCAGGACACAATAGCCATTAAGAAGCACAGCTCTAGAACAAGACGAATACGACCTGTCTCCACCAGGCTGAGTGAGTACTGCTGTAAAGCCTATTATCCTCTCTCTTCAGTCTAGCTCTGACCCCTTCCTTGTCTCTCCCGAAGCTCCATTAGCGTTTTCTGTAGTCGGTTTTCCCCTCTTTTCCATCTCTTCTTCTCAGAAGTCTGTTAATGGCTGTTATAATCTAGCCTGAGCCAAGTCTGAGTCACTATATGTCAGAGCAGTTACTGATTGTTTTGAATTTGATGACTTTGAAGCAGAAATGATGACTCCCTGTAATCTCCCCACTCTTTGACAGTTCCTTCTCAGTTTCTTGTCCTCACATCCTCTCTATCCCTTTGTTGCTCCTTGCTGCCATCAGGCCTGTGTGATGATTCCAGCTCCTCTCCACCCCCTTCTGTGCCATCATACTCGTCACCGCTATCCCGTTCGGCATCCTGGGAGGGTCTGTCAGAGCTGCCTACGCAGGGTCTGCCCCTTCATCATGTAACGCGAGTTCGTCCAAGGCCTCCGCGGAGACACAAGGGAGGGCACATCCCGTCTGAGAGAGTAAAGCTGGCCTGATCTTGGCACTGTTTGACACATATTAAAATGTTAAATAATCTGCAGCTGCACCCAATAATTCAGTATACATCACCTTTACGCAAATCTCCAACCATTTATCTATATATCTATGCATAATTCTCCCATTTCCCAAAATATGTGCCTGCTGGCGATGACTGCTATCTTTGCAGAAGTAATCTATTCAAATTGGGTGCCTGCAACTGGATTATGTCATCTCAGTAAAGGCATTGTACTCCATTTGTTTTATTGCAAATACATAACATTCACAAATGAAACCCACTAAACTGACCTCTCGAAAAAGATTTTAAGTGTGTGTTTGTGTCTGTGTGTGCACAGCACTGCAGTGAAAATGGAGGGATAAGCCCTCTGGATGATGGACTCCCTGATTTCTACACGAAAAGAGTGCTCCCTGATAGGTAAGAGTTTGTTTTATATTTGCACTTTGACAATACTTACACTCTGTTAGCAACCTGTCAGCTGTAATTCTCTCCTGACCTTACAAAACATTCCCTGAATATTGCATTTCAAAACTGTATCTCACATTTACTTAAAATTACTGTTGTTTCCCAAAGAGCTCCTACTTTTCCCACCAGTCATCATTTTCCGTTATTTTGCTGCACTTTGAAAATCAGCAGACTTCACGACTGCTGGAGCAGGGTAATCCATCACAGTGAACATATTGTCACCTTTAAATTATTGTTGCATAGTTATGCAGGTGTTTAGTAAGCTGTCCAAGAGTTGGTTGTTTTACCGTGAGTACAAGAAGACATGTTTACACCCGGGTTGCTTTTGGGCTTCTTTATAATTTGAATACATGGGGTTGTGAATACATTTTTTGTTTTGGTTTGTGGGATTTTTTGCAGTCATCACTCTGTGTTGTCAGACTGCCTTTGAATGCGCTAACAGCAAAAAGAGACCATTTTTATTTTTAGACATCTTTGCAATGTCTTGAAAAGATGAATTTTAACTTTTACTTTTTTTTACTTTTTCAACCAAATTTAGACATACAAGGATTTATTTTTAAGGCCATGACTACCTGACAAGATTTAGCCCAGAAAACAATGTCAGTGGTCATTTAGTGCTTGGTGGGTACAGTCAGAAGAAGATTGTTTGTCAGTCTGCAGTAAGATATATTTAGCAGGCTTTGCTTTGGGACAAATCCCCACCCTTCTGTCCACATATTTGGAAAGCATAAGGCAGGGAAAAAATAGCTAGCTTTCATTTGCATACATGGTGAGCAGCAGCAAGACCCTAGCAGAGAACAGAGTAGGCATCAATGACAAAAGGCATCATATTCATTAAGGCAGACACAGAATGCAAAGAAGGAACTGTGGTGGGTTGCAAGGTGTCTTGCAGGTGTGCAGTAAGCATGTGCATGAGAAAACTCTTTAAATACGGTCTTTTTTGTGATTTGCAAACTGGATATTTACAAAGATGAGGATCAACTGAACCATCAGCCGATACGGACTGTTACTGAGATCAGCTGATTTGTTAAACTCGAGGCTGAATTTACCCGAGCTCAGCTAATGCTCTGTTCAGTTTGTGTTGGTAAAAGGAAAATGGGTACATGGGTTGAAGCAATTTTAAAATGTATGATGTGTGTAATACACATCCATGGATTGCATTAGGGGAATTACAAAATAAGAAACTCCAAGATAATTTTTCATCAATCGATATAATGATTTCCATCCGATTATGTAACAAAGAGGGTAACTGTCTCAGTGGCAAGCCAAGAAAAGAAGATAACAAAAGACACAATATGAATAGACAAATTATTGTATTGCACTGAAAGCCAGGCACTCTGAAAAATGTGTCTTTCATAGAACAAAACAGATATTTGTAGCCAAAATCAAACTGCTTATCTTGCTAAGATGCTGAGCTGTCGATTCATTTCAATTCAATTTAGTTAAACACATAGAAAAAACTAATAATGACTTGAAAGTGAACCTGTTTTGCGTTTCCTTCTTTTCTGTCTGTGTATATGGTGCTCCTGGTAATCATGGCCAAAGCTTAAAATAATGAGGTCAGTGTATGTATAAGTACAACTAATCCCTGTAAGCAAAAGGCTCAGGCTTCAAACTGCTCTAACAGCGTTTTTCTACTCTTGGCTCTGTATGGCAGAGAGAAGGGATATCCTAAATATGGTAATCCCAGGCATACATCTCCTACCACCCACTGTTTAGATGGGCTTTTTTGTAAGGGACAACCAATCAGAAGAAAGTTTCCTTAAGGGAAGGATGAAGAAAGCTCAAAAAGCTTGTTTCAGAGGATGAGCTGAGGGGTGCACCAAGGCCTGTTATAAGATGAAAGAATTAGTTTCAAAATCATGCAAAACTATTTTAGTAATGTCCAAGAATAAATATATAGAGGAAATGAGCATAGTGGGTTCCCTTTAATTCTTTGAAAACAATCTCGGGCACCACTTGTAATATCTCAAGATAAATAGGTTTAGTATTTGTTCAGTAGTGTTAGCTGGTTATTTTCCTTATAAACAACAGTAGTCCTACTGTGAAAGCCTGTTGGAAATGGTATTTTATTCTTAATTATGCCTTTTGAAAAGCTGCTTTTGTATGTGGTTACATTTTTTTGATGCACTGTGTTGAGTGTGTTTCTCCGTCAGTGCATTTGATTATATATTTAAACATCAGAATAAAAAGAATTTTTAAAACAGATACCTTCAAAGGGTTGAAAGATTTTCTACTTACTCAGGAGGGGTTTCTGCATCTCTGTTACTTACTCTTTTTTTTCTTTTTACTTTTTTTTTTTTTTTGCAGGCTATGTTTTTGATTATTATTCCTAATTAGTAAATGTGATATTTTTAACATTTCATTATGTTAGTTTGTTGACCAAGATACATTTCCGCAATCTTAGTTCACTAATCCTTCAGTCAAAATGTCTGAAGTTTAACTGACCTCGATTCAGAAGAAAACCCTGCATTTCAAGACATAAGATCAATGATTCTTCCTCCTTTGTTGTGAACCCTGCTGAGTTCTGTCAGCGTGTGTGTTCACACCTTTACTGAGCTGTTATTTTAATTGGCTTATGCTTCGTGATTTTCATAAACCAAGAAGACTGTTTCTGTGGCCAGTGTGTTGTCTGTCTTTGATGCAATCTCATGGCGAGGTTTGGCTCGCTCCTTATGTCCCGCTGTCTGCTCGAACATTCAGAGGCAGATCGAGCAAATTCCGGCAACCCTCATCTCTTCTTAATTAAATCATAAACTTAGTGATGATTAGTGGAGCTGGACTGTTTAGAGTTTGTGATTTGGTAGCAAGATGATTGGTCAGTTGGTGGTTGCATGTTGATGATCAAAGTAGTCGTCAAGGTACCTCACGGAGATCTCCAGGAGGTACTTTGTGACCTAACGTCAGATCTGGTTTGGTGGTTTTGTTCAGTGTGTAATCAGTTGCTGCAGTGTTACAAAAACAAAGACAAGGACACAGAGCATGCAGTTCAGCTTCTACATTGCATCTCATATCAGATACTGCAACAAATACAGAAAATATCTCTGCATAACTTTATTCCAGTCCTTTTAGTCCACATGTTTTCACCTTTTTTTCACAGTTACTGAGAACAAGAATGCATTTTTGCAGTAGATGTTCTACACTGTAAAAAAAAAAAATCCTAAGAAAACAGTAATATTCCGGCAGCTGGGGCGCCAAAATAATACCAGAAAATAACAGAAAACAACTTTCTCATAAAAATACGGTTATTTTCAGTAATGACAATACAGTTTGTTGCCCTAATTTTACATGGGATTTTGCCTTTTTCAAGTGCTTTTAAACATTAAATTAGGAACATTTTAATGTGATTAAACAATGAAATTACCTATAAACAAGGTCAATGAATGCGGCAATATGAATAATAATACTTAAACGTACAGAAATATACAGTTAACAGTTGGTTTAAATAATAATAATAATGGATTGCATTCATATAGCGCTTTTCGAGACCCTCAAAGCGCTTTACAATTCCTCTATTCATTCACTCTCACATTCACACACTGGTGGAGGCGAGCTACAGTTGTAGCCACAGCTGCCCTGGGACAGACTGACAGAGGCGAGGCTGCCATATCGTATCATCGGCCCCTCTGGCCATCACCAGTAGGTGGTAGGTGAAGTGTCTTGCCCAAGGACACAACGACCGAGAGTGTCCGAGCCGGGGCTCGAACCGGCAACCTTCTGATTACAAGGTGAATGTATTTTAACAATCTAAATATGCATATGTACAGACAAATACATTTAAAAATCAAGACAATTATGTTTTATTACATTTACAGTGATTTTACGTTAATTTACATTTGAAATGTAAAATCACAGTCTATTTATGTAAATTTAATGATATTCTAGAAAAACAGTACAAAAACTGTAAAATACACAGTAAAATACTTTTATATTACAATATTTTTTTACAGTGTACAATTTCACATGTATTTGATCCTCGTCTTCTCCTATTTAAATGGTGCACAGTCACGCTTGCATCAAATCATAGAGTAAAGTTAATAACCTATAGTGACTTTTTTCCAAGACGGCTCTCAGGGACATAAAATCCACCACACCACAGTGTGCCAGCTATCAGTGTTCAGCGTAAAGTTTCTGCCTGAGGCTGTCACAGGTCACTAAACTTTTATATTTCCACACAAATGATCAAAATAGATACACAAACTCATACAAATGCAGTGCATAGATCAAAACTTTAATCTTTCCACTCCACGTTATTGTTGTCACTGGGTCATACACACTGCATGTATAGAATCATCAGTGAGCCCTGATTTAAAATCTCCTCAAAAGGTCAATTTGCCTCAAGATAGGAACTGAAATATTTATTTATTTATTTATTAAACTATGCATGCGCATAATAATAATAATACAACATCGTCATTGTTAGCTTAATACAGAGCGCTGACACAATCATGCCTCACTGCAGCAACAAGTCCCTTATGTTTCCCGGTTCAGCTGTTAATTGGATCTTTGATAGCAATGAAGCAATGAAGACACAGCGCACTCCTTTTATCTTCCCGATTGTATCTGGGGAGCAGGCACAGGTCTCTCTCCCTAGTCCCCACTCTGCTCAAATGCTCTAGATGTCAATACTTTCACCTGAAGTGTACTGCAGCTCTGCTAGTGTGTCCCCTTGTCCAGCTTTATAAATCTGAAACATTACTCGCTTCTCTGAGGTGACAACAAATTCCTGAGGCTGCTAAAAATTAACAGTTAACTCTCAATTTATTTTTATCCATTTTGTTAACACAAAAGTGGCCACGCATTGCCTCAAATGCAAAACCATCATTTTAATATGTGGAGTAGATGCAGGTTTCATTTTGGTGAAGCTGAATTCATAAACAGCATCCAGAACTTATCAGAATCATTTCGCTCCTTTCCACGCGGAAGCTCGTGAGGCGAAGTCGGTGCTTTTAAAATGATTACTTTTGTAATATAAAAAGTGCACTTTGGATAAATCACTGTATACCACGAGATGTAGCTTAGCAACACACAAAACGCAGCAGCCGATGAGACAGCCAGGATGGCTGTGATGAATTCAGTGATATCCTGATGGAGGTGACTCATCTGTAGACACCAAACATGAATTTACTTTTTCTTTATTTTTTCACGAGTAGCACATGTCTCCTTGTGTACGACCGACAAACCTTACTGGACATAAAAGATGGACTTTCTCATCACTTTCCGGAGTTCAAGTTTTGCAACACGGACCCTCCGTTTGCAGACCCCCCATTCATCTCACCTGAGACGCCTTTGTTCTGGGCCCGTGGAGGCCGCAAACGCCGACGCAGAGGGAGAAGATCTGGCGTTCTGGTTCGACTGAGACGGCGCACTAACAGACCACCGTTACCCAGTTTATTACTGGCGAATGTGCAGTCTCTGGAGAACAAGCTGTGCGAGCTTCGGGCACGGATCTCATTCCAGCGAGAGATGCGGGACTGCTGCGTGATCTGCCTCACAGAAACCTGGCTATCGGACAAGGTACCGGACTCCGCAGTACAACTACCAGGGTTCTCTGTGCACCGCGCAGACAGGTCACAGGATCTTACTGGGAAAAGCAGAGGCGGTGGTGTGTGTTTCATGATCAACAACAGCTGGTGTGATTATGCGAACGTGCACCCGGTCAAATCTTTCTGCTCACCGGACCTGGAGTACCTGATGATTAAGTGCCGGCCATTCTGGCTACCGAGGGAATTCACAGCAGTGATTATTACGGCTGTTTACATTCCCCCACAAGCCGACACTGACCGAGCACTCAGGGAACTGTACAGCGCGATCAGCAGTGAGGAAACCGCACACCCAGAGGCGGCGTTTATCACGACCGGGGACTTTAATAAGGGTAACCTGAAGAAAGTCTCACCAAAACTACACCAACACATCCATTTCAACACTCGTGGAGACCGGCTTCTTGACCACTGCTACACCTCTTTCCGGGATGCGTACAAAGCCCTCCCCCGCGCACCATTCGGCCAATCAGATCACCGCTCCATCCTGCTCCTGCCCGCCTACAGGCAGAAGCTGAAACAGGAAGCTCCAACCCTGAGGGCGGTGCACCGTTGGTCGGACCAATCGGAGTCTACGCTGCGGGACTGTTTTGATCACGCGGACTGGGAAATGTTTCACGTGGCTGCTAAAGACATTGATGAGTACACAGACTCAGTCTGCGGATTTATCAGAAAATGCGTGGAAGATGTCGTCCCATCCAGAACAGTTAAATCCTTCCCAAATCAAAAACCCTGGATTAACGGAGATGTTCGCACAGCACTGGCGGCACGGAGCACCGCTTTTGCCTCCGCGAACACATCGGACTACAAACACGCACATTACCAACTCCGGAAGACGATCAAAGCAGCCAAACGTGAGTACAGGGACAAGGTGGAGCAACAGTTTGACAACCCTCGGAGTATGTGGCAGGGACTAAACACGATCACAGACTTTAGAGAGAAAACCAGCACGCCGCAGACCACGGCCTCTCTGTGTGAGGATCTAAACGTATTCTACGCTAGATTCGACACAGCGAACACCACGAGACCGGACAGTGCGCGCACCGCGGATGACGTCAGTGCGCACACTGTGTCTGAGGAGGATGTGCGGAAGTGCTTCAGGAGGGTGAACGCGCGCAAAGCTACTGGTCCGGACGGGATTCCCGGCCGCGTCCTCAAGTCATGCGCGGCTCAGCTGGCTGGAGTGTTTACACACATCTTCAACCTTTCCCTCTCTCTGTCTGTAGTCCTAGCCTGCTTCAAAATGGCCACCATCGTCCCTGTACCCAAATCCTCCACCATCTCCTCATTGAACGACTGGCGACCCGTAGCCCTGACCCCCATCGTGAGCAAATGCTTCGAGAAGCTGGTCAGGAACTTCACCTGCTCTGCACTACCCGACTCACTGGACCCTCTACAGTTCGCATACCGCCACAACAGGTCCACTGATGATGCCATAGCCCTGACACTCCATGCTGCCCTGTCACACCTGGAGAAGAGAGACACCTATGTGAGAATGCTGTTTGTAGATTACAGCTCAGCATTCAACACCATCGTTCCCTCGAAGCTGGACAGGAAACTGCAGGATCTAGGACTGAGCAGCTCCCTCGGCAGCTGGATCCTTAACTTCCTGTCTGACAGACGCCAAGTGGTCAGGCTGGGCAGCACCACCTCATCCCCCATCAAACTGAACACTGGTGCTCCACAGGGGTGTGTATTGAGCCCTCTCCTGTACTCACTCTACACCTACGACTGCACGGCCACTAGAAACTCCAACATCATTGTGAAGTTTGCGGACGACACTACAGTGGTGGGTCTTATTACCAACGGTGATGAGACGGCCTACAGGGAGGAGGTCAGCGCCCTGACCCACTGGTGTCAGGACAACCATCTCACCCTCAACGTCGCAAAGACAAAGGAGTTGATAGTGGACTTCCGGAGGTGCAGAGAAGTACACATCACCATCAACGGCGCCGCTGTGGAGAGAGTGAGCAGCTTCCGCTTTCTTGGTGTACATCTGGCTGAGGATCTTACGTGGTCAGTACACATAAACAAAACAGTGAAGAAGGCGCAGCAGCGCCTCTTCTTTCTCAGGAGACTGAAAAGATTCGGCATGAGCCCCCGCATCCTCAGGACCTTCTATCGCTGTGCCATTGAGAGCATCCTCACTGGATGCATCACCACCTGGTACGGCAACAGCACCGCTCACAACCGCAAAGCTCTCCAGAGAGTAGTGCGGTGTGCTGAACGGATAATTGGAGGTGAGCTTCCCTCCCTCCAAGACATCTACAGGAAGCGGTGCCTGAGGAAAGCGGGGAGGATCATCAAGGACTCCAGTCACCCCAGCCATAAACTGTTCAGACTACTTCCATCGGGAAGGAGGTTCTGCAGCATCCGGTCCCGTACCAGCAGACTGAGAGACAGCTTTTTCCATCAGGCCATCAGACTGCTGAACACGTCATAGACACCTCACCCTCACTACTGGAACTTCAACATTATGCACTCCATACTGTATATAAATACCACTGTTTTGCACATACCAACCTCTGTATATTTTATATATCTTATTTTATTGTTTACTTTATTTCATTTGTAAAACATGTATATACATACTATATACACACTCAAACACACACACGTAGAAAAACATATTTAGTATACACATTCAGTAATGTATATACCTTTACATATTGTACATATATTTATTACTTTTTAGATTAGCCATTTTTATATTTTGCTTGTTTTACGTTATTGTATTTTGCACAACTCTGTTGCTTGTGAAGCTCGCACACAAGAATTTCACTCACATGTACTGTACCAGTGTACCTGCACATGTGATGTGACAATAAAAGTGATGTGATTTGATTTGATTTGATTTGATTTGAATGTGCTGGAATGAACCATGTGTGTTTCATCGATCTCTCTCACCTCTTGCAGTCAGCTCTCGTCGCTGCACAAAGCGCACTCTCTGAGGAGGAAGAAGAGGAGAAACATGCTGGCCATCTTTGGTTTCCGTAAAAGCCGCAACCAAACTCTGTCCCATCCGGGGCCTGAGTCAGAAGCTGAGGTTTATGGAGATGGGAGTCACACTGTTGCTACAGCACCCACAGGGTTAGTGTATTTGCACGCATACACATGCATGAGGATTCTTCTCAAGAAAGATTTGGCCTTGAACTCACAGATGGAAATACAAAACGTCAACTAGGACTTTATCTTTCCATATTCAACTCTTCATCTTCACATCTTTTGCTTAGTATCTTGATTCTTGTGAGGACACTCCACAGCACTGAACCCTATGAATAGTTCAACAAATATCACTCTTAATCTTCCTTATTTCTTTGTTGATATAAGAAATGGCTGATAGCTGCCAAAGCGCAGGCAGGCTGATACCAGAGTGTGTACACAGATGTAGATGGCAGCCGGTGTCTCCGATTCTGGATCCAACAGTCAGCCGAGTGATTAGAAATGAACACGCTGCATGTCAAATACAGATTACAATGGTATTATATCTGATTTTTGCCAGAAAATTGATACTTTCTAAATGCCCTGTTCTAAAAATTTGTTACATTTTTGTGTATTTTGAATATGTGGGATAAATTAGGAGAAATTGTGGATATTTTTTCATCTTCCAACTTTTAGGACAGCAATGGAGAATGTATACACTCTCCTCCAGCCTCCAAGGTCTACTGCCAGAGCTGGATCTCCCAGCGAGGGGGCTGATGGGAAAATGAATGACCACCAAGGGAAAAGTACTATCGTTTTGAGTCCACCACCAGTGCCAGGCATCCCTCACACATGTGTGGGTGGAAGCAAACACCCATTTTATTCTCCAAGAGAGGTAGGGCCAGTGTAATCCACTATTGTTATTAACTGAAAGTTTGTAACGCGTCTGTAACCTCTTCTTGTTTTGTTTTGACAGAAATCTGAAGTGGATGCTGTGTTTGAACAGCCGGAGGAGACAGACAAATACTGGGCGGACGACAAACAGAGGACGGCAGAGGTGCTGCAAGCAGACAAGCAGTGGATGATAGAAGCAAGGCATGGCGATGTAGACAGACAGTGGTTTGACGACAGGCTGCAAGACAGAGATGCGAGAACGACCGACAGACAAACAGACAGGTACTGGACTGAGAGCAGGCATCCAGACAGGCACATGGACAGACAGTGGACTGTAGACAGACACACTCAGAGGCAGATTGACAGAAAAATTGAAAGACAGTGGATGGGCGGCAGACAGGTAGAAAGGTCATGGTCGGAGAACAAGCCGGCAGACATGCAAGTGGACAATCAGTGGAATGAGAGCAGACATCAGGGAAGAAAGACAGACAGACAGGTCCAAGCACTTCAACTAGCTCAAAGGCCGCTCCCTCCATACCCATCGGACAGGACGCCATCTCCAAAACATGAAACAGATCCTCTGAAAAGCATAGAGGCTTCAGCCATAGAGTGGCATCCGCAGGACACGCAGGGAGACAGACATGCGTGTCCTGATGCAGGTGGAGTTTTCTCAGAAGGCTGGAAGATGAGCGGAGGTGGAGGAGGAGGTGGCTTTTCTGCCAGCCGAGCGACATCAAAACCTGACCCCCCGCCACAAAGCAGCAAACCCAATCTGTCCAAGCTGAGGCAGAGGCATCGACTCGAGAGCTCAGATGCTCTGCCAGGTAATACACAGGTCAACCGTGTTCATTTGCTGCAGGTCAAAAAGCAGGTTTTAGCTTGCAAAGAGTTTTTGCTGCAGTCTTTGCCGCAAGTCTACATGCCACTCACTTCTCTTTTATCTATAGCTACAGAGGAGGAGGAAGATATAGAGAAGGACCCTGGAAATATGGAGAAGAAAGAGAAGGAAAAGAGACGAGATTCTGAAGGTCACCCTCCCCCGATTCCTGAAAAGGTATGAAATTTAAAGCCACACACAAGTCGGTTTGTTCTGTTTGCTCAGTTCTTTTTTGTGTATATTTAAACCAAATGTGTTCATTGATGATGTTGTCTCTGTGTTTGTTCACATGTTCTGTACTCATGCCTAGCCAAAGACCTCCTCGTTTGTGACTTTTCCAAAAGAATCAGCCAATGAAAGGAACTTACCTCCTCCTCCCGTCCCACCTCCTGTTGATAAGCCAATACATGGGTTGCCAGACAGAGCTGCAAGCCAAGGTACCTGGGCTGAAAACGATTAGCAGACATGCTTTTTTAATGTACTCAAACAATTTATTTCCACTTTTCTGAAGCAACAACCACTAGCCTGCTGATTTAGCAAATTAACGGTATTTAGACTTGCCACCCCAGAGACCTGCTTTAAACCACAATCCAGTCAGTGAGTGATGTGTTTCAGGGTAGAATTCTTGGCATTGTCTTCAGAACTCTGCAGAAGGAATGAAACAAAATCTTCCAAAGATTTTACTTCATTTGGCGAGGGTTGTTGCTTGATGGTGGTCCATGATTGATATCATAATCAACAAACCATCAGAGAGCCTTTGTGCTCTGCAGATGAATGCATTGTCATCATGGAAGAGAAAACTCCCATCAGGGCAGAAATGTTTCATTGCAGGATAAATTTCATTAATCAGAACAACTTTGCATTGATTATCAATGATTCTTCGCTCTAAGGGGACAAGTGGGTTCAAATCATGCCAACAAAACATTTGACTTCTGGGTCCAATGACCCAAGCTTTTCCTATAATTTGTCGCCCTTTAAGCAGAGCCATAGGACTGCAAAGGTTTGTCAAGGACCACAAAATGAAGAATACAAAGAGAGAAAGTTATGTTGTGTGCAGATGTCAAAATTTTAATTGAGAGAAATGTTACTGATTGAATTTTTAACAGGAATGGAAAAATTTGATAGATTTGAATTGATTAGAACACTGATGGCGGCTCTAACCTAACATTAAATGATTAACACGCAACACTGTAATCTTGTCTGTTTTCTTTATATAAAATATCCTTTGTAGAATCCTCTATCAAGGCATCAAAGCAACTGTGTGGCCACTACAGGGTCACATTTGCAGCTACTCCTATGTGCAGACATATTGCACGATTTCCTCTTGGTGAAGTGTGTTTGCAGGATCGGAAAGTCCCACATTCAGGGACTTTGGGTGATTTCTGATCCCTTCCCCTGGAGAATTGTTCCCCCGACTATAAAACTCTGGCTGAAATGATGCTGGTAATTTCAGTCTCCAGTGTAGCAGCAGAAGCAGAGTCTAGCCTTTAGAATAATAAGACGAAAGCCTCTGCAACAAACTCCCTTGGCGTATTTGATTACGCCAAAAGCAGTCCCCCACTTTAAGTCCACTTAGTTAATACTTGCCTGCTTAGCAAAATTGACTGTTTTACTGGCCCTGCTTTAACAGTAGAAAAAGAATCAGTTATTTTTTGTTTTATGTTGACATGAGAAGTGACCACACAGCCTGTTTGCTTTTCTGCATTCATATGCATACCCTTTTCTGTGTATTAGTTCACGTGATCGAGTGTTCTTTTAAAACAAATGTAACAATATTAAATGTCTCATTTAAAAAACATGAAAATGGCAGGTACAATAACATCACGGCAGAGTTTTCCTGTCCCTTGTCCGTCCAAAACAAAATTTAAAGATACCTCCTGTTGTGTGTCAATCACATGTTGTTCAGGCGACGAAGGACTCAGGCCTCAAGCACCGGTGAAGCCACAGAGGAACAGAAAAGCAATGTCCTGTGATGCAGGTATAATCGCATTATGAGCTGCAGCTATTCACCTTAGAATGTTATACGCACACTTTTGTGAATGAAACACGTTTTGTTGATCTCTGTTTGCGTGAAGCGTCTCTATCTAACTGTTAATTTGTGTCTTCTGTCCTCGCTGAACTCAGGCACTGACAGGGAAAGCCCTAATAACGTTGAGAAGCCCCCAAATCGCAAACCCCCCGTGAAAAAACCTAGACTACCCCAAAACAGAAATAAGTCACTGGACTTGTCTGGTACATGTTTCTCTGTTTTTATTTATGTGTGTGTTTGTGTGTGTGGGTGGGCGACCAGCTGTAATCACTTACTATGTGTGTGTTACCATAATGTGGAAGTATAATTAATGTCGATAAAGCATTAAACACAATTATAATACAGTGACAAATTAGGTAATGTATCTGTAGCTCTCAGCTGAACGGTACTGATCATCTATTTAATGATCCTGTTCCACCGTACAGACAGCTTCAACTCAGCACCTGGGGAAAGCGAGCTGTTGTGATACCTGAGAACTTCACCTGCCGCTGTCAAGCCAGAGTTGTCGTCCACCGAGGTCAAAGAGCGAAGAGGAGGGAAAAGGCCTAACATCAGAGCAGGACATCATAAAACACTGTTCACTTGCTTCGGTTCAAACACTTTCCTCTCGTCACTTTCCTTCCTCTTCACCCTGAGTTTCTTGTCTTTGCTTTTCTCTCACGTGAAGCTCTTTTTGTGGCTACAGTATTTTAAAAGTATTTGCTACTTTAGAAAAACCCATGAGATCATTGTCGTGTGTGTGTCCGTGGACAGTCGGCTGAGTGCTTGAGCGTTGTGGCTTCGCTAGGCAGAAGAATACAAATGTCTTTATTAGAATGTGGTTTCTTAAATCTGCAATGCATTTTTGACCGCTGATACAGTTGATTGCCTTGGTTGACACTTGAAAATGAGTTGCTTCTTATCAAATGAAACTTGATGATTTATATCTAGTTTTGCTTTCAGGAACTGAAAGTTAATATATTTTATAGAAAAAAAAAGAAATATTATGTTTGAGCTCCGTCACTGTATGAATAAAAGCCTAATGAAAAACATCCGGGACTTGTTGTGGCTGCATTCTTATTTAGATCATTAGCAGCTGAAGTAGGATGTGTTTATTGCCTGTGCAAATCCATTAAATCATATTCATAGTTTGTAGTTTATATAAACAGTGGATTAAATCCCAATTTGTATGTGAAAGGCTGTGTTTGTGTTATATGTATAGTTCCTATGGGCTGGTTTGACCTCCTGATGGACCTGGGAACAAAAAAAACAAACTTCATTATATTCCTACACACACAAACCAACAACAAAACTGTTGATCAGATGTTTTTTTATGTAATGTTAAGTAATACTTCATAACAGATAGATTTAAATAATGTCTTTTTAGAGTAAAAATTCACTGGTCCAACTTCCTAACATGTAAATACTTACTGGTTTGCTCACTTTTCTGAGTGTTAACTTGGCGTCTTTTGTGTCTATTAAATTGGCAGATATAATATTGTGTATGTGATGAGTTATTATCTTGTAAAAACAAATTAGGATTTTATAAAACAATAACTCATACATACAAGACTTAAAAAAAATATTACCACATGGTTTGTTTTTTGTCAGACAAGAATGAAAATCTGACAAAATTCTAACATTTTTCGTTCATATAGATTTTTTTATTACATTTTATACAACAAACAGTCTTAATTAGACTTAAACTTTTTAATTAGGATTGATAATGATAAATAATTGTGCACTTCAATAATATAACTCAATTATTGTTTTTTACTGTTCACTGTCAGTTTGCACACCTTTTTAATTTTGATTTTTAACTTTCATTTTAGACTTGATTTTTAATTTTGTTTTATTTTTAATTTCTTTCACTGCATGTCGTACTGTGTATGATTGTGTATGCTGTTTTGTCACTCATGTTCAGCCCAATCCTTATAAATGACCATAAGAAGATTTGGGTTTTTTATTTGTTTGTTTGTTTGTTAAGCCACTTAGTACTGAACCATGAATCATGCAAGCATAAAAAATGACCTGAACACAAGTGATGGACCAGTTTTGTGTCTACACATAACAAAAAACTAAGAACTTAGTTTAATTTAAATTGTATCTTTGGGCACTTTGTTACTAGAAGCCTGTCACAAAAACATAAGTGTTTATTTCGTGAAAATAACAGCCATGAATGAATATTTTTGCACCCACAGGGAGATTATCACTGAGCTATTACCTGAAAACTTGATATATCTCAGGATGGTGTGCAGGGGAAGAAGTCAGTCTTGCAGAAGGGAAATAGGGAAGGGCTGTGGTGTGCTAAGCTACACAAGAAGTGCACTGAAAGTCAGTGGCATGATGTCTTATGGAGTGATCAATCTAAATTTGGAAAGTTTGTCTCAGTTTGTACCGAGGAGATCAAGAAAGAGCTATAACAGTGAGCGCCTACACCCATTTGTAAAACACAATGGAGGCTCTGTCATGGTTTGGGATTGCAGCCAGTGGTGTTGCGGATCTTGTCAAATTTGATGGAATTACGAAAACAGAAAAGTGTCATCAGATTTGATCCACTGTGCAATGCTATCTGATTGACAACAGCTTCATTTTTCACCAACCAATCTACCAATGCAGTTAAAGTATAACTAGACAGAAAAAGACACAACAGGACAGTGCCAATCATGAACTGGCCCAGAAAGCTTGTCTAAAACAATTTAAGCTGTGTGAATATCCTTCCAGGTAGCAAGAAAAACAGTTTGAGATTAATGTCTTGAATATTAGATTTAAAAGGCAACCAAACTTCTTTCTATTTAACTCCTAATAAGGTTATCAGCTTGGAGGTGGTCATGAAAGTTGCTGACCAATCCTGCCATTATATGTGTCATTAGGGTCACATGATCAAGGTGTGACTGGGATTTGAAACACCTGGAAAGGGATCTCAAGATTTATGGCTGATGCTTTGTATCGTAGTCCACCTCTAATGATGGATATAAATGAACCCTTCTCCTCTCATAAAGCAGCTGTCTTCTTTGTCCAAACTGTGGATATATATGTTTAAAAAAAAAACTCCTTTAAGTGTTGTCCTGGTGAGCTGGATCTCCTGTGTTGCACCTTGTGTTGGTGGAGTGCTTGAGTTGTTTGTTTGTTCTCAAACCTATACATGGGAGAGACCAAACACCCACTTCACAGACGCCTGGTTCAAAAGAGCTTTTGGAAGATTAGAGGTGAAATGTCTTGAAGAACCTAAAAAGAGAAGTTCATTTGCCTTCAATTCAAGTGTTTTAGTCTACCATAACATGAACCTACACAGATAACTCAGGATTTCATCATATATATGTTTGTGTCTGCTGGATGTGTAATTAGGCAGCTTTTTCCAAAAGTCAACTTTAAGACAATAATGTCATTTTGGATTTGTTTTTGCTGCCCCCATGTGACCAAAATGTCAAAAAAATATGAAAAGAAATGAAGCCATGGTAGGAGGGCAGCTCCTCTGATGAGATTGTGTCAAGGCTTAAACCATGCACATGGAAACCAATTAGCAGAGACCATGAATGGCAATTCAGTGTCTTACAGTGATGACAGGCAAACTGGCCATGACAGACTTAAACTCATTTCAAGTTTGAGATAAGCAGCTGAGGTGAAAACAGAATACCACTGACTGACAGATGATGCTGTAGTAAACTTACAGCTGGAGCATCTCTGTCATAGTGACCAGCTATCAACTGCAAAGAGAAATGAATAGAGTCGTTTTCATGGAGATAGAGCCTTATGCATTATTAGTGTCATGCAGCCAGTAGAATGATCCAACAAATGATGTGAGTTGCTCTGTAATGACTTCAATTACCAACCAATCTGCACACCAGTTTTAGTGAGTGAAATTCTAGTAGTTAATTTAAATGTTACAAAGTACTAAAGACAAGGTGTGTATGTGTGTGATATCACATAAAGATGAGACATCAAACAACCTGAATTTAAATTTAGGAAAAAACTCTCTAACAGCTAACATGATGAATAACTTTGAGGGGAAAAATCTATCAGAAACTTTATTTTGGGGGCAAAGTTTGGCAGTTTTTGAGCAATTTGACTTCTGTGCATTCAGTTTTTATGTCCTAGTGACCATTTAAATTAAATAAACTGTCTGGACGCATGTTTTGTGCAAATATAGCCTGTAAAGCATCTTGCTACTAAGGATTTCTCAACTTGTAACTCTTCTAAACGACTTCTTGTCTTGGTATCTTTTATTTTTGACTCAATAAAACCAACGTGGTGGCATCCAAAATGCAACATCCCAAACTTCAAAATATGAGTTGATAAACTCATAGGCAGCCATAGCCATCTATTATGTACAGTCAATGGTCTCAACATTAAAGACTATTGTAAAACTACAAAGAATTTTAATTAGTTATTTGTTTACTTATTTATTTATTGGCATGTTATCTCAGTTAGCTCATGCGTAAATCTGTAGAACTAATACCCAACGCCAAAGCTATGGTTCTGCACTATCAAACTCTAACCGTCTGATTTTCATGATCACAGGTGGATGCTAAATTTACTTCCTGACTTCAGAAATGCCCCCCTCTGGTTGGCATGACAACCTCACATATTCGCACGTCAAAGAATGTGAAACAGCAGGGGGCGACTGATCCTTACAAATGAGGCAAACACTGGGCACACACAAACACACACACACAATCCGAGAAGAGAAGCAGTCTTGGAGGTTGTCATTAGCAACCGTGCTGTGACCTTTTTTTTTCTAAGATGCTGTAATGACTCAGATGCGAGTTACAATACTGCCACGCAGTGAGGAAATATTTCTGCAGTTTGGTGAAATGGAGATAAACAGGTTTATTTTTTTCCCACCGAGTCAGTGATTTTTAATGAGCAAACAGCCTTTGGGGGAATGCGAAAGTGTTTGGGGGGTTTTTTCAGTTGACTTAAACTAATTGCTGAGTTCATTAAATGTAACACGTGTATATTTTGCAGAGTTTATTAATGCATTTCTGCAATAGATCCCAAAACTCCCTCAGGTGGCCGGGAAATACTGGTTTTACAAGTTTGCGTTGATGAGCCCCTTGTTAATTAATCACAAACACTTTCCGGGTAAATATTTCGTTTTCCCCAAATCTACTCTGGGCTCAGCTACTCTGCCTGAGAAACAACCAGCTCTCTTAAGATTTAACATCTCAAACTCTGATTTATGGTGAGTTTGGATGGAGTGTGTTGGCAGCAGCTGTAGCAATGACTTCATGACGGTGGAGTGAAATATAACGCAGGTGCTGGTTTGAACTTTTAGACCCACTTCACCTCAAAACTGATGTGGAATCCATTTTATCATGAAATACTTCAAAATCAATGTTATGGATTAACTGTGGAGAGACCTGCTTCAGTAAGTGCAGCTTTGAGTTCCTAAAGGAAGGTAAAAAATAAAGAAGAAATTAATTAATTAAAAAACTTAATATAATATTCAACATATCACACATTTTCTTTAACATTAACACATGCAAATTTTCTTATTTTAAGAAAATGTCCTGTAAAAGACATTTACTGCATGACTTTGTATGTTGTATTGGAATCACAGTGACATTTTCCCAGTTGATTAATTGGATTAAGAGAGCTATTATTAGTACTGCAAGCTTTCTGAACAGTTTCAGTGTGCAATAAATGAGCATCATTATCTATATAATTAGGCAGTCATTTGGATAATTACTTAAACACTGGATAAAACCAGATTCAACAGAGAGAAACTTTTTTGTTTTGGGAATATGATGTTTTAAAAATTTGATTCAGCTTTGTAACAAGCCAGAATGAGTCATCTAAAGATTTGGGTCATAAAGGTATGGAAGAGGTATTTTCACCCAGGCAGGGAACTGATACTCAGTGGTTGGTTACTGTGTGTGTGTGTGTGTGTGTGTGTGTGTGTGTGTGTGTGTGTGTGTGTGTGTGTGTGTGTGTGTGTGTGTGTGTGTGTTTAATTATGAGAAAGATACATAATTTTGTGAAATATGCACCAACTGATAAAGATATCTGATAAACAAAGTGTAAAATAAACACCTAAATTAACATTTTAGAATTATTTTCCACATGTTCCACCGAACACAGACATGTTAGAAAGCAAAGCAACCAAGAAAAAAAGAACATGTAGTGTCTTGGCTTGAAGAAGTAGATTTTGCTTGGAGAGAAGTTTAATTCATCCAAAACAAACTAGAATGGCTAGATATTAAACTCAAATACAGATGAAAATAAGACACAATGTTGGGCTTGCAACATAGCAAACCAAAAAGTAATTGTCATAAGTTTTCCATTCTCACACTTTAGGGTAAGTTTCATGGCTGCAGTTATGGTGACTGTAGCTCACCATGTTTCTTACAGATGATGTGAACACATCCTACTCTTCTCCTCATCATTCTTCTGCTTGTTACCAAGCAACATGACGATCACATAAAGGCCGAGGGAAGAGAGGAGCCAGAGAGAGAACATGTGTGGGCAGAAGAGAAAGATAAGTGAAAATAAAAGGATGCAGACAATCCAAAGAAATGCGTATGAATGTGTTCATACAAAGCTCCCAACACCCCTCCAGTATAAAATTCAAATCCTCTGCTCTTCCTTCTGGAATGAGGAGGGATCCAGCCTGACTAAAGCGTCTGTGACTTATTAAAAGTGCAGAATAAAACTTAAAAATTACTTTCTTCTAAATTGAGCACATTGCCTTTTACAACTAATGCCAAAATCCTTTGTCCTGCATGTGCTGTAGTTGCATGGATAATGACTCATGAAAGCAGACAATGAAAAGATGCAGTGTAATTTAATGTAATTACAACCACGTCTGCAAAGGTCATAAGTGAGCTGTTCAGCTGGGTTGTCATGGGAACTGCCTCCCTAATGGGTGACAGAGGCTACTGCCTTTGGAGTCACCTTTTGGCCCAGCAGCCTGTTTGTCAGATGGTGTGGCTCAAACAACATCAGTCCATGGTTTGTAGCAACTAATGAAGACAACCTACAGAACTGCTGCTCACTGCTAATTATGTAATTCTGTCATATAAATACAGTAATCAGGAAGAACATGGCAGCTTCTTGCTAAAAGTGGGCTATCTCATAACAATGTGCAAAGAACAGTGAGCAAGAGTTTAAAAGAGTTATAAGCATACTAAGAGATGGGGAATGTTAATATTTTGGCAAAATGCGGCAATGCAGTAAAAGTCAACATGTGATTAAAATGCATCCTGAGGGGAACATGAATGCAATCAAAACTCTGGAATTAAAGTGCACTGTTGCTAAATTGATAGAAATTTAAAAGGGTGAGCTTTGACCTGTTCATTAAACAGTCTATAACTCCCTGCATAACCAGTTGCTCACTGATGTGTGGTTACATCTATTTTTAAATGTCTTCAGGACAGGCAGTCTATTCTGTTTGAGACTGGGATTATTTTAAGCCATGGTTCAAAAGTCAAATTCACATTTGTAGCTGTCAGTGACACGGGCCTCATGGACCGTCCATATCTAACAAGCATGCTGAAATGGCATTGCAAAAAAATACAAATAAAAACACATAAGAAGGAAAGTTGATGCTGAAACCTTGAAGACATACATTTCAAGACAGACATCATTTGCACTAACTGACAGTTGTTTTAAACAGTCACTGGATACTTGAACTAGATCTGCAAGTATTGGCTTGGAGCCCTTTTGCTTCCAGAGCTCAATTAATTATTTCTACTATAAATTCAACAAGGGCTGGAAATGTTCCTCTGAGATTTGTGCAAGGATAGCTTCATAATATTACTGCTAATTTGTCTGCTGCACACCCATGATGCAAATTTTTCATTTCACCACATCCTAAACGAGATCTATTGAGCTCTGGCAACAGCGGAGGTCATCTTAGTACAGTGGAATCATTGTGTTCAAAAAACGACTTTGAAATGATTTGAGCTTCATGACGTGACGTGTTGCCCTGCTGGAAAAACCCAAGGAGCCCGAAGTGTGCTAGGAAAAATATCCCTCACACTATTACACCACTGATCTACCATCCAAATATCACAGCAGACATGGAGGCTTTTTAGACCATGTAACGCTTTTCTCGCTAATGTTTAAGCTTCTATGGTATGCTTTTCTGCATACATTGCTTGTAACAAGTGGTTATTTGAATTACTGTTACCTTCCTATCGGCTCAAAGCAGTCTGGCCCAAAGAACCGCAGCACACTGGATATTTTGTAAACCTCAGAGACAGTAAGTGTGTGACATCTCAGTAAATCATCAGTTTCTGAAATACTCAGCCCAACCCAACTAGCACTAATAACCATACCACATTCAAAGTCACTTAAACCACCTTTCTTCCCCACTGATGCCCAGTTTGAACTTCAGCAGGACACCTGAACCACTCCTAAATGCACTGAGTTGCTGCCATGTGATTTTCTAATTCGATACGTCAGTTGAACATACCTGTGAAGGAAATCTACAACATGGTGAAGCTAACTTTTCTCTGAATCCTAATTATGGACAAATGCAATTTTTACTAGAGGAAATATACAAATCATTTTTAAACTACCCAAACCAAAAATTAGTAACCAATGAAAATGGAGGCGTATGTATATTTACTTGATACTGGGTATGTGAGTGTGTATATCTAAAAGCATAGATGAGGTGTCGAGGTACATTCATAGATGTGCATCTATGCACATACACACATACTGTCAGGTACAATATGTCCATGAAAAGTTTGTATAAAAAAATGAAAAGTATAGGTTAAAATGTAGAACATGTCATTGTTGTGCTGTTGGAGCATGGTGGCACTTGCAGGTGGATTCTGGGATAAACTGCGGTGTTTAAGAGGAACAGCTTCAACTGCTCCAGAATTTGAAATGAATTGGAAATTGTTAACAAAATCATATTTTGTCATGAATAAAAATAAACCCACACATTTAATCAAACATTAAAATTAATTAAAATGCTTGAAACACATATTGTTATAATAAGAACAAACCTTTATTACAGTTTTTAAACAATCAAAGCATAAAGGAGGTATGCTGTACAATACAGTGCAGTATGAACATAAACACAAAGAGGCAAAGCTATTTCTAAAAAAAAAAAAAACAAGGCAGTCCAAACCCACCAAAATAACCAGATTAACTCATAAATACCACAACATCCCTCTGCAGAATCTGTTTAAATGCACCAAACACAGCTGTAAATGTCCTAACAGCTAAAATAAATGGGGGTTTTTTATTCTTGCACAAATGTAGATACTGTCAAAAAGTTTGACGATCTCACTGAAAATTTTACTGCATCTGAATTATTGATAAGTGAGGCGCACTATTAACTCAGGGCATTAAAGTGCCTGAAGTGTTTGTGACATTAAGAATGACAGTAAAAATATCCTAATCCTGCAAGAGGATAACCAAGGGGGGGATAAGAATCAGAACAGCCACACGAGTGAGGATGGAGGGAGGGGCATAGAGGGGGAATGAATTAACAGATTTAGTGTCATCTCTCAGTCTGGGAGAGGAGCCAAAGTATCGACCACCTTAATCCCTTCATCCCTCTCTTCCTCATGCTCATCCTACAAAACCACCGCCTCTGTCTCTCTGTCTGTTGCCACCCCCAATTTCTATCTCTCTTCATCTTTGTTGTTTTTATTTTAAAGATTAAAGCCGTCTAATACTTTTTGTTTGCGTGTTTACTGTTGACGTGATGTTGTGCTCATAGACATGTTAAACTGTCAGATTTAGAGTTTGTCATTAATTGATTATTTTAAAAAAAACGAAAGAAAATTATGGCATTTATGGATCAAATGAAGAGTTCATTTATTAATGGATTTTATATTCTGTAAGTGCATAATTATGATGCCAGTTAAAGTGATCAGTATTCAAGCACTATGTGTATGGATAATAATAAGAACATCATAATATGTGTTATTTTCCTTTTAAGATTGTGGCTTGTTTTGTGGCAAATGTCTCCAAAGGATTAAACTCTTAAATATCAAAATATCAGTAGAAGTGTACAAATAGAGATGATAAGTGTATCCATTGATCTGAGGTGGGACTAGATGGTTGAGTCTAGGGTGGGTGAGGTAACAGAAGTGCTTCTGACAGCTTATGTGTACATTACAGATGGTTTATGTAGGCACAGGTATCTGTTAATCTGACACTAGTTTCAGAGGGAGAATCAGATCTAATCCCGTGACTAGCCTCATAATTCCATTCAGATGAGTAAAACGGTCTGGAGTGGAAATCAATAAAAGACTGTAAATAGCTTACAGGATATGAAATGTGTAAGCTTATAGGTGCACAAGTTCAAAGTCAAATTTAAATGGGCAGTTTAAAGCTTAGCAGCTGAAGTGATGGATTAGAAGCCTGTTAGAAAAACACTCGGCTTAGAGGACCCAGGAGAAGGAAGTTAAATGATAAGAAACGTCCCCAGAGGAAGAATGTATATAGAATATTTATGCAAATGGCTGTTTCCCAAAGATAATGAGCCAATGTGATGTACTCGGTCATTATGAATGCATCACAACATGCTGCATGGGTTTTCTGCTTGCTCATCATAAGGTAAAGTGTAAGCAGCCTATAGTTATACACCGATTCAGCCAAAACAATTAAACAAATCTGCAGAATATTGTGATGATCGTGCTCTGATCAGCTGGGGGATGCAAACAGGACGTCTGGAGCTGTCCTGTGCTTTGCACCAGGAATTTGGCAGCAGGGTTAGGGTTTCTAGAGGCTTACACATCTGGGTGCACCAGAAGCCACATCAGCAGAACGTTGCATCATAACAAAATGATCAATAGAATTCACTTCACTTGTCAGTGGTTTTAATATTGTGGCTGATCTGTGGATGCAGTTCAAAACGGATAAATGCTGCATATATGCCATTTTCACAAAAGGCAAATAATAATCACAGACTATATTTTAAAAACTGTATTATTTGTAATAGGCAACAGTGGGTGGCTACACAGGTTGCAAAAGAATATCCAATTCTATTCAAGTCTAAGGTAAAAATTATCCTACTTCTCCTGGGATCTATGACCTCACTAAATGCATTCGTGATGAATTTATTGGCTTAACTGCTAGTTATGCATCCTACTGAGTCCCATGTGATGTTAATTTTGTAAACCATGGTCAAACCTTGTGATTTACCAGAGAATGCAGAGCCCTTGATTCCTAAAAACATCTCCCTCTTGATGTCACATATGATTTCAAAGCAAAAACATGTTCAAAATAATTACATATAGACTTTATTAATCTAAGCCATCCGTTATATACAGTCTATGATGAGTATCATAATTACTATTATAAATAAGTCAATACCTGTGCTATAAATTAGTGAGAACTGGAATACATCCTAGTAGTATATTAATTATAATGTCGCTTTCAAGTTAAAGCCAAAATACTTGCCATCAATCATATAGACATCATATAGGAACTACTTTTTGAAGCCACTACAAATAAAATTTCAGTCAAAAAAACTCGAAATTGTGCATGTAGATGTTGTAAAACCAGGACAAAATATAAAGCGTAAATACAGTTAACAACACACTTTTTTCAACTCCCTGTTGTTTAACATTTTTGCCGTTGGCACGATGTGATTATTCTACAGGCATCATTTAACTGGTCACGTATCTTTTTTTAGTGCTGTGTTGTTTCTGTGTGTTTGCGTGTGTGCATGAAGAGTGAAGGAGACAAAGAGAGGGAGGACGAGGCAGGGAGCCCCTGTGAGGTGAGACGGGTAAGCCTGTTGCTTGTAGCAGAGTTAGTCAGGATTAGGACATGTATCTGTGGGATAAGACCGAGTTACTGGGACCCTACAGTCCTCCAGTTAACACCATCTGTCCTAACAGTCCAGGTCTATCCTCAAATCAGTCACTCTCTCATTCCCTCGGTCTTATCTGTCTGTATTCTCTTACTCATGTCTCCTACTTTTTGTCAACAAGTTGTTTCCTCCTGCTGTTTGTAGTTGGCCTCATCCTGAGTTTCTCAGTAGCTCCTGTGGTGCAGTTTTCAAGACAGAAGTAAGGGGGGAGTACAGTAACAAATAGTCCAAGTCATGACCTCTGTTGGCCTTCAGAGCCTCTAAGTAGTAATGCTGAAGGCTATGAAACCGGGTTAAGAGCTGACTGGGGGGGGGGGGTCAGTGTCACATTCAGGGGGTCAGGGCCAATAGCCTGCTCAAGTTTTCGGAGTCTGTTCTGCCATTCATCAATTTACATCTAAAAGCATGTTGCAAGGGAGTGTTTTCAGTTTTATCTGTTGTGAAGAAATGTTAGTGTAATAGTGCATGATGTATTTTCTTTCTAAATATATTGTAAGACTAATATATTTTCATCTGTATGGATGATATTAAGTCATAGCGTGCAGTCAGTAAGCTTAACATGAAGATAGGAAACAGGATACGATGTCATCACAGTTAGCCAGCCTAAGCTAAGCAAAACATTTCCTCCGCAAATCAAATCCTGACTACAAATTAGCTTAGCAAAGACAGGGCAAAGGTTTACAAAAATGTCCCCGTCTTTGTTAGTGTGTCTTTATAGTTATTTCCCTACATCATGTCATCATGTTTTACTTTGTTTTTCTTTTGTGAATTGTTGTGTTTTTTGCTTTCTGTCTTTATTCTTTTCCCCTCTTTCTCTTTGCTGTGTCTCGTAAACTAATCAGCCTGCCATCTATATTTAGTTTTTATTTACCTCTCTCATCATCTGTTTCCCCTCATGTGCATCCCCATGTTTCTTGCCTTTGTCCCCAGTGCCTAACTTTTTCTGTTAGTTTGGGGTTTTTTTCTTACCTATTGTTATTATATAACTGGGCTTTGGTTTATCAGCTTTTTAATGCAAAAGGGAGGTTTAGGTTTTGCATTAAAAAGCTTCTGTATATGGGTCAATATATCATTGTACTCTAATTAAAGTATGCCAGACATGATATGGAAAAATTATGGTAATGAAAAGAAAAATCATTGTTTTTGTTCCAACTACTTGTTGCCGATACTGTTGACCATAATATCCTATTAGAGCGATTAGAACATGCTGTAGGTATTACAGGTACTGCACTGCAGTGGTTTGTATCATATCCATCTAATAGACTCCAATTTGTACATGTAAATGGAGAGTCCTCTTCACCCACTAAGGTCAATTATGGTGTTCCACAGGGTTCGGTGCTAGGACCAATTCTGTTTACATTATACATGCTTCCCCTAGGCAGTATCATTAGAAGACATAGCATACATTTTCACTGCTATGCAGATGACACCCAGCTCTATCTATCCATGAAGCCAGATAACACACACCAATTAGTCAAACTGCAGGAATGTCTTGAAGACATAAAGACCTGGATGGCCGCTAACTTTCTGCTTCTTAATTCAGATAAAACTGAGGTTATTGTACTCGGCCCTGAAAATCTTAGAAATATGGTATCTAACCAGATTCTTACTCTGGATGGCATTACCTTGGCCTCCAGTAACGATGTGAGGAACCTTGGAGTCATTTTTGACCAGGACATGTCCTTCAACGCACATATTAAACAAATATGTAAGACTGCTTTCTTCCATTTGCGCAACATCTCTAAAGTTAGAAATATCCTGTCTCAGAGTGACGCTGAAAAACTAGTTCATGCATTTATTACTTCCAGGCTGGACTACTGCAATTCATTATTATCAGGATGTCCAAAAAACTCACTGAAAAGCCTTCAGCTAATCCAAAATGCTGCAGCATGAGTACTGACAGGGACTAGAAAGAGAGAGCATATTTCTCCTGTTTTGGCTTCCCTTCATTGGCTTCCTGTTAAATCCAGAATTGAATTCAAAATCCTGCTCCTCACATACAAGGTCTTAAATAATCAGGCCCCATCTTATCTTAATGACTTTGTAGTACCATATCACCCTATTAGAGCACTTCACTCTCGCACTGCAGGCCTACTTGTTGTTCCTAGAGTATTTAAAAGTAGAATGGGAGGGAGAGCCTTCAGTTTTCAGGCCCCTCTTCTGTGGAACCAGCTTCCAGTTTGGATTCGGGAGACAGACACTATCTTTACTTTTAAGATTAGGCTTAAAACTTTCCTTTTTGCTAAAGCATATAGTTAGGGCTGGACCAGGTGACCCTGAATCCTCCCTTAGTTATGCTGCAATAGATGTAGGCTGGCGGGGATTCCCATAATGCATTGAGTTTTTCCTTTCCAGTCACCTTTCTCACTCACTATGTGTTAATAGACCTCTCTGCATTGAATCATATCTGTTATTAATCTCTGGCTCTCTTCCGCAGCATGTCTTTATCCTGTTTTCCTTCTCCCACCCCAACCGGTCACAGCAGATGGCCGCCCCTCCCTGAGCCTGGTTCTGCCGGAGGTTTCTTCCTGTTAAAAGGGAGTTTTTCCTTCCCACTGTCGCCAAAGTGCTTGCTCATAGGGGGTCATATGATTGTTGGGCTTTTCTCTGTATCTACTGTACAATATAAAGCGCCTTGAGGCGACTTTTGTTGTGATTTGGCGCTATATAAATAAAACTGAATTGAATTGAATTGAATTGAATTGAATTGAATTGAATTGAATTGAATTGAATTGAATTGAAGTTACAGCTGGACTTTGCATACAGCATGCTCAAATATGATGCTACTCTGCTACAAGGAGTCAGAGCTTTTTGGATATATGATGACATAATTTCCTAATTATTACAAGAATCTTTTTGCTACTACTACTACTACTTTATGTAAGAAAAAAGCTTTTGTGTCACTGTGTGTTTCATGTAATAAAACAATACCAGCCAGTCAACATACTGGTCGACCTCTACTACGTCATCTTAATCACACAACCTCAAAACTTACCTTTGCCTCTGAAATAAAAGAGCAAACGAACAGTGAATCATTTGAATCAACTTTAGGTCACACCTGTGTGTAAGGCACACTGAGATGCTAAAAGATAAATGTGTGTAGATGCAGGAGGAGTGATTGTGTGTTTGTCATGAAGTATGAGGTAAGTTCCTCTGTGTCTCTCCCTCTCTTTGTCCCTCGCCCTCACAGGAGGCCCTGTTGGTTTAGCTGTTAAGCTTTCCCCGGAAACACAAATGATGGGCAGATAGAGAGGTTAAAGTAGAAAGCAGAGGAAACAGAAACTGAAAGAAGAGAACAGAAGCTTTTTACCTTTAAATTTTATTTTATTTTATTATGTCTATTAATTCTTATGTAGCTGTCAGTAACATCTCTGCTTATTAAAGATTTCTTTTTTTAATTACATAGTAAAATACTAAACTGTTTGTCAGTCTTGTGCTTTTTTTTTCCACGAGTCAGCATGTCTGCTTTCAATAAAGGTTTTGTTTACAGTCCAAATCAGATTTGTGAAGGCACTATTAACTTACTGATTCCTGAACGAGACGCTATTAAGACACTGAGAGACTCGGGATTAACAAGTTTAGCTTTTAAGGAGCATCGAGAAACGCTTGTTGTGCATTTCTCTGCAGACTTAAATGGCTTGGAAGAAAAAAAACAGAATTAGTTCACAGATTTTGATCCTAACTGTGAGAGGCACGGTAGTAAGGCGACGCGGGGGGTGGTAATTTCAAATAACGAACCCCTTTGTTGAAATGTTTCGGGTCTGTACCAATGGTGAATATCTAGCAGCTGAAAACAAACCCAGGTACTGAGATCACCGTTCACTGATACATTTTCATTCATTCATCTAAATTATCAGTCTTTTATGTTTAAAATGATATTAACTTAATCCAGACATAATGAAGCACAGAAGTGCTGTTTGCGTTTAGGGCCTGTAGGCAATACATAATTAAGACTCATTATTTTGTTTGAATAAATCCATAAATGGGATGAGCCTAATGGGTGAATCACTGCTGGTATGTATTTATTTAATATTAAACAGTGGTAATAGAAATTACACCAGAAAACATTCAATTCAGTTTTATTTATATAGCGCTAAATCACAACAACAGTCACTTCAAGGCATTTTATATTGTAAGGTAGAGACCTACAATAATGCAAAAATATTGAGAAATATTAGTTAAGTCTTTAAATGCACAAAAGCAATACTTTAAAAATTAAAGTATCAGTGGATATCATTACTTTATGTTGTAGACTGTCAACATAAAACCATGTTAGAATAAACCAACAGCCAGCTGGTTTAGATATTCAAAACCTGTGCTATATTTTTTTAATTTTCTCTGGGGAATTTAGCACAATGAATTTTAAAAAGTGAATATATTCAAGTAAGATAAACGTAACTTGAAATTGAACCATTGCACAGTACATGAGCAGATTTCACCTCTGCTGACAAGTACGTGGGTTGTTGTTGTTTTTTTGTTACCTGTATAATCTGTGAGTCTCGAGTAAGTTGTTAAACATCCAGTGACCTTAATAGTAATACTCTACAGCTGCTTCTTTTTAAAACATCTTCCATTGCAGTGAAACATTTGAACAAAAAGGCACCAATCAGATGGAAAAACAACACAATAAGTGTATGGTTTTAGACTCATTTGACCTTAAGTGGTTACAGTGACAGGGTCTGTGGGTTAGAGAGTTTTTAAAACTTTGTTTTTAACCTGGTTGACTGTAACAACTCACAGGTTCAATATTTAACAGCATTTTAGCGTTAAAGCAGAGCTGCTCTTGACTCATTTTCAGTTCAGTATATGTGACTATCCACTGTGAGGCAGCACAGAGCCTACAGTCCAACCTGCACCAACACAACTGTTAAAGTTGTTATACTCAGAGATAAATATTCAGAGATAATTGAGTAAACTTTCACGATTTTCAGAAGTGTCAGCGATACTTGTTTTGCAGAACAACAGCTTTGAAATGTAGCTGATGAATGAAGCGGTGCATTTATGAAGTGTTTTTGCTTCTTCTGCAAGAAATTTTATATCACATCAAAGGAGAGAGTTGAGAATTTGGAGGTATGTGTGTGGGGTGTATGCAAGGAAACAGAAACGTGTAAAACAAGAAGAGAAAAAGAAACAGGAGTACAAAATATGAGATGGGGTGACAGAGTGAAGCGGGGTAGACATTGCCAGAGAGCGTGAACATGCCTGTGAACCATGAGAGAGGGATGTGGAGGGGAGAGAGAGAGAGAGAGAGAGAGAGAGAGGAGGGGATTGCTGCAAACAGGGATTTGCAGCAGAGTGGACAGAAAGAAAGGGGGCAGTGGCACTCAGTAGCAGAGTGCTATACACACTCACATGCGCACGCACATGCACACACACGCTGTTTCCTCTGTGTCTCTTTCCAAACGTGTCAGTCAACCAGTCAGTCGATTATTTGTGTTTGTGTGTGTGTTCAGTGGGGACGTTGACAAGAGCTCGTAACCATCCTTCTTCTCTATGACCGACGGTAAGATTTCTTCAGTCACTTTGCCTGTTTGACCGTCTCTCACATCGGGCCTTCATCTCGGCCTGCTTTCACTCTACTTTTTTCTCTCATGTGTGTGTTTTTGCTGTAACTCTGGTCCGGAGCCAGACTGAGGCCTCCATGGAGCCCTGTCACTGTTTGCTTTCTTTTACAATCCATTTTGAGCCACAGGGGGTGGAAGTAATGAGCAGTGAAGCAGAGGCACTAGTCAAAGGTGGACTTTTTTAATTAGGTGTTCATTTTATTAATAACAACTATTAAATCTGAAGGTCTGTAATTAGTATTGGTGGAAACCACTTACAGCTTTCTTTGATGCACTTACCCCTGTAGCATAATGGAAGTGTTGAACTTTTCAGTTATATTGTGAGGAAACTACTTTTAGCCTCTTCATTTGTGTTTGAATGTTTTGACTTATTATGTTAATATTTAACTCATTTATCATCTCAAATTTTCTGTAAGTTACTCTAAAATATTTTCATGCAACTCTTTTTTGTGTAAAACAAGTTTTTGAACATGAATTTGACTGCAAATGCATAAAAAAAGGTCACATTTCACTATCTTGATATGTTACTTTTAACTTGTTATCATTTTCTGCTAAAAGTAAATTTACAGCTGTATAATAATTTTAGAAAGTCATGGTCTGTGGATTAAAGTCTGAAGTGCTCGACAATTGGATTTGCTCTCTGAGACTTGTGGATATTTCTGTCAAAAATGATTAAGCCTGTGAATTCCTGTGCTTCAACTGCTTATGAGTTCAGCGAGCAGATGTTTCTAGATATATTGCATTTCTTGAGCAACCTGGAAAGTATTTCTACATGGAAGTATTCAAAATGCAAAACCTGACATGCAGAAGAAGATGTTTTCAAAAGGCATCTGACGGCACATTTTATTCAGTTTCTTCATTTAGCCAGGAGATCTTAAAAAGAAGAAATGTGACGCTCAGTACTGATATAATTACAAGAGAGGAAATGCACTTTTAAAGTGCACGAAACTTTGTGTTTTTTATGTACACAGACTGCTTACATGTGTGGGATGCAAGAGTTGTGTGCTGCAGATTAGTGTGTTAATATACAAACACAGCCTACCTTGATGTTTACCCATTTCTAACTGAACCTTGTTTTATGGCATTGCATGATAGAATCAGTTTGATTGAAATATATATATATATATACATATTTCAGTAAAACTGAAATGGTTAAATTAAAGGGGGTCTTTAGATGTATTCATGAATGAGCTGACAGACCTTGGGAAGTACTTAAAGGAGTAGTGCAATATCTAATTTAAACTCAAGGCTGGAAATTAAGTTCAAATAAAAATAATCTGGATGTAGATGTATGTGATCTTACCACTCCTCTGCAGCCTAAGGCCTGCAACAGAACACACCTCAAATATCATTGTCAGCTTTTATTATGGGTAATGTAGGCATCCAATTTTAATAAGGAAAAAGAATGAGTGAAATTAAATAAAAAACACATGTTTCTGGTTCGCTGCATCATTTCTTAGCTTTCTTTTAATTAATTATGAGCGCTAAATCTATGCTGCACAAAATTAGTAACATTAATTACAGCTTATCAGCTCTTTATAGACAACATCAAACACCCATTACTCTTATCCCTGCCATCCAAACCCTTTTTTCCCTCTTTGTTTCTTCAGGACAAAAGAAACAGAGACAAGGAAAAGGGGACATACAGTTTCTCACAAAAGAAACTCACCAACCAGTGGACTTTCTGACATCACCACTGCCGCTGTCTATGAGCTGCACTGAGTCAGAGGACTGGACTTTTCAACAATCCTGACACACGGAAAAACCCTGTTGAAGCTCCAGCCAGCAGCAGCAGCGACGAACATCATGTCCTCTCCTTCCCTCCCCATGCCTTCTCTCCCCCCAAGCCCTCTGGCCATGGAGTACCTAAACGACTTTGACCTTCTCAAGTTTGAGGTCAAATCTGACACTCCTCCGCTCCCTCCTCCATGTGCGTACCCTAAATCTGGTATCACCCACGACCCCTCCAGCTCTCCGTACACCAGCCACCCACCGCAGGACTCCAGCTTGAGCTCCAGCCCTTACAACTCACTGCCACCTTCGCCCACATTCAGCGATGCCCACCCACCCCCTTCGGGCTCTTCTTCTCTCTCTTCATCGTCCTCCTCCATCTCCTTTCCCCTCTCCATACCCAACAGTCTCACTTCCAGCATCAGCTCCGGCTCTCAGGGGAACGTGGAAGGCAGTCCAGCCCACGGCGGCGCTCAAGGTCCGACCCCAGCCTCTCTGGAGGACCTGATCTGGCTGGCCGCACTGCAGCAACAGTTTGGAGGTGAGGTGACGGGGCCCGCCACTTTGCTGGGAGCCTTGGGAGGGGTGCCAGAGAGAGGGGACCGAGAGAGAGGGCAGGTGAATGGCTTCCTGGGGTGTGAGGATGCTGTGGAGGCTCTACTGAACTCAGCTGCAGCAGCTGTTAGTTCACAGGTACAAATTTCTTATGTTATCTCAGTGTTATTATTCATTATACATATACCCACTAAAGAGCTGACTTTATACTTCTCTCTCCCTTCATCGTTTGCACCTCCTCTCTTCAGTTCCCAGGTCTTTCTCAGAGTTCAAGCAGCAACCTGGGAGACTCAAGCAGCGACAGCGGAGGTGACATCTCCTGCGCCAAAGCAGCAGACATGTGCCATCGCCCACTCGTCTTCCTCTCATCAGGCCCTCCCTCCCTCCCCAACACTAACACTGCTTCTGCTCCATACCCCCAACCCCTCAGCCCCCAGGGCCGCCTTCATCACCACCAGCATCACCATCATCAGCATCACCCACACCACCCCATGCATGGCAACCATCACCATCATCACCACCCACAAACCAATCAGGTACAAATCTATCCAGAATTGAAGAGAGGGGCTCATTATGATTATAATATTCAGTAGGAAGTGTTAATCAGTAAATCATGAGAAATTCCTGGAGGGAAAAGAAGTGAAGCGAGAAAACAGTCGCATTAAAAGGCTGAGCGGAAGGAGGGAGGGATGGTCCAGCGAAGGATTAGGATTAGGCCATTACAACATGGTTATTAATGTCTTTGTCTCTCTGAAGTATCACTTTAAGGATTGTTTTCCACATGGCAACAATAAGGGAAGATAAATCTTTACCTAAGGGAACATTTGGGAACATTTTTTCCCAAAACAGTTTAGCAGCTGCAGGTATTCTGTAATTTAATTTAGTTATAATGTGACATCTGTAAATCTCTAAATGTTAGTATTTTAAAAGTTATACTGTAAATTTGCATTATTACAATAAAGGATGCACCAAGATTTTGGCTCAATGTTGCAGATTGTTATGTGTTATGTCATGCCAGTTTGGTGGTGACTAAATCTTGAAAGACCTAAAAAAAAAAAAAAAAAAGTTCAGCCACTTTTTCTAATTACTTTATAATGATTTCTCAGTTTTCATTACAAATAATGGGGAATAAATATAAGCAAAGGCATAGAAGCTCATGGGTGGTGCATCCCTTCATTCATTAGCTGTATATACAGCAGTCCTGTTATTGGTGCCCTCAGGAAGAAAAATGTTTGTCAATAAGTATTTCTTCTTAAAACTACATTAGTATCTTACTAATAACTCAGTTGTGAATATTCTGCTCTCCATGTTAAAGGTAAATAAACTTTGTAATCTGTGTTCTGGTTGATCAAGATGTCTGGGTGGATCTCTATATGGAACACAGTGTGAGCTTATGATAATATCTGCTATTATTGCTGTGGGTAATCCTGATAACTGTCTCCCACACTTAGTCAGATTACATGACAGATTATAGACATGTGGTGCCAGAATGTGCCCCCTGACAGCCAGGCACGCTCACACACCACACACACACACTCAGTTTGACACATCATGCGTACACCATTCATGCCATATATGAATCTAAAGCTTTGCCAGAACCAGCTTCACACTCTGCACACCCTCCCATAATTTCCTGCATGTGTCTTGTTGCCAATTAATGGTGAGAAACAGCATATTCTTTATGTGTGTCGTCTCCATCTGTTCATCAGTGCGGGGTGAACGAGCGTTTCTCTGATGAGCAGCTGGTGAGCTTGTCAGTGCGCGAGCTGAACCGACACCTGCGTGGAGTGAGCAAGGACGAGGTGGTGCGCTTGAAGCAGAAACGCCGCACGCTAAAGAACCGAGGCTATGCCCAGTCCTGCCGCTACAAGCGCTTACAGCACAGGCACGCTCTGGAGTCTGAGAAACATTTGCTTACCCAGCAGGTACACAGTCTTCCATTTCTTTCCCTAAGTGTCAAACCTGAGATTTTGCCTCTTTTTCTACACTGACATTAATCATTAATATCAGCCAGCTTTTTAATGGGAAATTCTGGTTTTAAAGTAGGTGAGGACAGCAAAAACATGCAGCATCTGACATTACTGCTGACACACTCTGCAGATAGAATAAATAATGCACTCCAAGTGAGCATCTTTGCACTTTAGCTCAGCGAAACGCAGATAAATTGCAATCTTTCTACTCCTTTCTCATCAGTTGGAACAGCTACAGTGTGAGCTGACTCGAGTGCTGAGGGAGAGAGACGCCTACAAGGCTCGCTACGAGAAGTTGCTCAGCACAAACCATGGTACCGGTGGCGACGCCCAGCCGACCCACACCAGCAACCCACCTTCCCCGCCCCCTGACTACTTCCTCTGAGTTTAATACACAGGGGTGCACAAAGAAAATAGACAAGCCAGCGTGGAGCAATCAATAATGAGTAATCAGACTTGGGGCAAAGAAACAAGAACGTGTGTGTGTGTGTGTGTGTGTGTGTGTGTGTGTGTGTGTGTGTGTGTGTGTGTGTGTGTGTGTGTGTGTGTGTGTGTGTGTGTGTGTGCATGTGTATGTATGAAAGAGAAAGTGGAAGAGAGACTTTGGAAGGCTGTTTTGGGGATCATACAACTGTGAAAACCACCCTTGAATGACTAAAGGGGAACTGACTGTTAATTAATAGTGTTAGACTCAGCCCTGGGCTGCTTCACAGGCTCAGATTTACTTAAATGTGAATCATGGTTGCACAAAAAACTGACTGAGAGTTTCCTGAGAGCTTCTGCTGGTGATATCAGTGCAACAGGTGACAAACACTACTCTGAAAATGGATTTTAAAAAACAGCTTTATCTTGCAATAAAACTATTATAGTGTCTGACATTGTTATCTATGCAATGTTACATATTTGCAATGTACTCTGCAAGTGAGTGATTGAGGCTCAGTGTAGTTGTTTTTTTTTTTCTTTTCTTTTTATATTAAGCTGCTAAAGCTGCAGAGGTCTGAGTAGTGCAGTGGTGTTGGATGTGGAGTGGTATGGGCTTGGATAAAGTATCCATGGCATGCAGTTAAGCTAATATTTCACAGTTGCCTACCAAAGTGTTTAAGCTCACCAAGACCTGGTATTCTTTGTAAGATTAATAATCATAGATTAAAGAATGTACAAGAATATCTTCCAGTGACTGTGTTAAATGAATAGTGGGGAAACTGACCTTTTGTTTTAGAAAAGAAATGTACTTTTGCCAGTTGGAATTGGCAAATTTCAGCCATTAACAGACTTGCTGTGTGCTCTCGAGAATGGGTTTTTACATACAGAGACACGGGGATGGTAGTGTGCTTAACTCAAGCAACTGCAAATGAAAAAAGAGGCAACCCATTTCAGCAAGCAAAAAGAAAAAAAGTGTGGCATGATTTGTGTGGTTGTGTCCAGTTCTTCAGACTAGGAAGCTATTTTTGGGCAGAAGGAATACCTCTGTTAAAAAAAAAGAAAGAAAGAAAGAAAAAAAAGCAAAAAACATTGCTCTGTGAAAACACAGATTATTTTCATATTACTACAACATGCAGCACCACAGAGCTGGTCACTGTGGACTCGGGTACTGTGGGCTACTGATGCAACAGAAAATTTATGGTGCAGGGATGAAAAAAAATGCAAAAAAAGATTTAAAAGAAAATCTTCATGGAGACACATTCTTAATTGTCCTATGAATTTATTGCCAGGGTTAATGCATTAGAGTTATTTATTTTGTTTGGGTATAGGTTACATAAATTGTTGTTTTATTTATTCACTTATTTATTTGGTATTTATTGTTTATTTATGTACTGATTCTAATTATTTTTCTGGTTTTATTCCATTAGCGTGTATTTTTACTTTCCTACAGTTTATTCTTTTATTCATTTGTGATTAGAATTAACATTATTTTACAACAAAGGCCCTTATCATGGTTTCCTGCTCCTGTTGTAGTGTGGTTTCATATGCATATACAATAAACCAATTACTTTACCATCGCTGTGATGTGTCAGGGTTTTTTTAACACCTTGCACACAGGTTTAAACCTCATCTCTCTATTCACCTATCCTAGCATCTCCCACTGTCAATCTCCTGGAAGCCTTTTCTCTGCAGCACCATGTCCGGCTCCATCTCTCTCTTTATCTCTGCCCCTCTATAGTGAGGCAGTGACCCTGGGTGTGTGCTGTTTGGGATGACCTCATCTTCAGCTCTACCTCACTCTCTGTGTCTCTCGCTCTCTCTCTGGCCTGTATAATAGGAGCAGGATTAGGGCTATAATAGCGCCCTGGCTGCTCACTGCCGGAGTCTATTGTGGCTTTGTGTGGGAGGGACACACCACTGCTCATGGCCATGTTCGCACTCTGACAGAAAACATGTTCATATACACTCCTTCGATAACAGACTAGAAAATACTTTGGTGAACTGGAAATGAATCTGTCAAATAAAATATTGTGTGTCTTCAAAGAAAATAAAAAATAGGGCTATTAAACTTTGTAAGCAAATGGGTAGGCAATCAAGTCTCTGCTTTGCAGCGAGGATAACCTAATAACACATTTTAAACATTCTCACACACAAAAAAAAAAAGTCAATTAGGAATGTGATTACTTGTGTTATAATGCCCTCTAGCGGCCGCTTCCTGCATCGCCTCCATCTACCAAAGGTCAGTGAATGCTTCGTGACTCTGAGCATCTTCCTACAGCACTGCTCCCTACCTGCATGCATGCATGCATCCCGCTTCACTGCTATCACCGGGCTGCATGCACCTGCAGTAAACATTTCCAGCACGTGGTAGTGGTGTCATCTCTCCTCTCTCTGCACTAAATCAAGATCTGGAGAGCTTTTTAGGCGTCAAGTCAGTGAGTCACAGTAGTCAGTCTGGGGAGTGCTGATGATGAATGGCAGTACTGACTTACCGATCTGGCCCTGGACCCTAACCTGAGAACACAGAATGACAGCGAAGAGCGAGAGGAAGAGAGAGAGAGGGGGGGGGGGGGGGGGGAGAGAGAGAGAGAGAGAGAGAGAGAGAGAGAGAGAGCGCGCGCTAGGGAGGGAAGATTGAGAAAGAGAGAGAGAGACCGTGCTTAGTGCTTACTTTTTAGTAGCTGATAACCACCTGACAGGTGAGAGATCATACCGGGCTGCTTGATAAGGGGTTCATAAAGTGAGAGTGGTGGGTGGGGGTGGCATGGGTGAGGAGGAAGAATGGTGATGATGCTCTTCCCTGTATATCTTCTGGAGTCCTCATTTCCGATCGCTTGATTTCAGTTTGCAGATGCCGACAGATGTGCCCGAAGACAGCGAGGAGAATGCGGCCACGGTAAGGTGCAGGAGCCCGAATGGAAAAGAAAAAAAAGAAGGGAACTGAGGTTATGTGGTGACGATGTATGGTATTGTTGCTGAATCTGTGTGTGTGTGAGTGTTGTAGGTAGGTAGGTGGTGGTGGTGCAGGGAGGGGGTGTCCTGCATTACAAAATACTAGGAGTCAGTTTCTAATGGAGTTACGGCTACAATGACTAATTTTACCCACAATGCAATAAACAACCGATTATAATGTTGCTCAATAATTAACTCAGTCGGTGGCTTAGTGCAGCTCAAACTTTAAATGTCATTTCAGCCCTCCAAGAACTTTATGTCGCCTTTCGACTGATTTTGGTTTTCATTAAACCTTTACTCTCAGGTTAATTGTCACCACTTCTCACTTTATTGTTACATGCAGGGAGGGGGTGATCTGCTATGTTATGGTTGTTGCTCAGTTCCAAGAACTGAAGGTTAGCCTTTAAGCAACAGGTTTACCCCATTAATTAACATTAATCCTCAGAAATCCTACCAATAAATCGATTTATTAATTTCTGAAAATATATGCATTTTCAAAAATTACTTATTAAGTTGCCATTGTTGTCAAGGCAGCCGCTAAAAATGAAAAAAAAAATTATACCACTCAGTAGACAAAATAATTTGGTGTGTTTTAAAACACCCTCTGGCTAAATAATCGACACAGTAGAATTTAGAAGCTAAAATGCCAAATTTTTCTCTTTAAGAGTTACAAAAACAACTAAAACAAGAATAAATATTGTCAGATGGACATAAATCTAGACTCTATATTAGAGGTGAGAGAACTGATCCAAATACCAATAGTTTATCGATATACGTACGGTGCTATCGGTATCTGATCGATACTAGCGCAATAGAAATGATACTTTGTTTCTAACCGCTAGGATTCAGTATGCAGCACACATTTACATTTCAGGTCTCCAAAAAAAGAAATCCAGTTTCAAAATACATGAAAAGCTGAAAGGCCTGTTTTGTTGTGTTAACTAATTATTATGGAAAACAAAAACCACAGGGATTTAGAGGTGATCTCATAAATCATGACATACTGATCTCACCTACATAAGCTGCCTTTATAGGTTAAAGTTATCAGTATCGCTATTGGTATCAGCAAAACTGACCCTCTATTTACTTGGTATTGGATCCATGCAATATCACAAATATATCTAAAAGACTGACGTAGGTTCTAAATGGACTGAGATTTAAGCCAGTTGCAGTGCCTTAGACCTGCATTATTTCCAAACACCAGCAGGGGTTGAGTCTTCTGGTTGCCATTGAAAAGAAGTCTGTAGGAAATAGACCCTAATGCTCTCTTGCTCTATGGTCCCATTTAAGATGTTTCTGGTGAGTTATGGTCCCAGTCGCTTGTCTCAAGTCATGTTAAATACACCAGGATCTTCGTTTTTTAAATAATGGCTCTGATTAGATACAGAAAGACAATTAAGCAGAGCTTTAGGGCCGGTCTACCTTATGACTGAGAGGTCGCTTACAGTGTTTTTTGGTTTCTCCATTGAATTCCACCCTCACTCATCACATCTGGTTCAAAGTGCTAATTTGGGATGAATTCACAGGACTTCATAAACCAAAAGGCAATGCCAGGATAGCTTTTATAGACAATCTATAGCACAAACACAATGCCAAATTTGATCCCAGCTGATTCAATGTGTAACAAGTTTATTGATGTCAGAATAACTTGGCATTGCATTTAAACCCACCCAACATTTTGAAAAGGGTGTCTTATAACACAACTCTCAATTTTTGCTCAAAGGTAAATAAATAAATAGTAGCAGGAGAAGAAAAGCTAAGATTACAACACCTGCTACCTAACCCGGATACCCATGTGTAATCATCTGATGACTCAGCCTTTGGGACAACAAAGCCTATTTGGGCCAAGAATTCCTGTTCTGTGCACCTGTAATTGTTTGATAATGAAGATAAATTTGTTTTTAAAAAACCTAATAAAGACATAAATCTTCATCACATGACAGCTGATGGTCTTGAAATTTAATCTAAGCAAATATAATCTCTCTTTTGCTCTTTGCAGGGTTTGTTTATTTCCATGCAACCCAAATCTACTCAAACATGATTGCTCAGCACTGCAAACAAAAACCAAAAAGCTTTCAGTACCAAAGCTCTTGCCCACAGAATCTGCATATTTATATCCAGAGTCTATTTATTGTGAGGCCACATTGCTTGCCTCCTTTCGCTGACCTTCGTCTGTAGTCTGTTGTCAGGTTGACACTAAACAGTTTCTCTAGGTGTTAAAACGTGAACCCAAGCTTCACAGGATGAGTGTGTTGATAATGTGAGAAACATTTTCACAGAATATAATGAAGAATATGATGGACTGGATCAATTTGAAATAGTATCATCACATAGTTTGACTACTTTGGGGATTTTGCTGCACAAATAGCAGACTATGTATTACAGTTAAGCAAACTTGTCTTTGTGTAGGCTATTTCACTACTTAATCAAATGCATTGCTAAAAAGTCTATAAACAATAGCCCTGTCATTATTCATTATATATGTAATGTGTTCCCCTTGGGCTGCTTGCAAAGAGTAATATCAGGTCCAGCGGTTAGTCAGGTTCTACTCCATCCTACTATTGCTGTGTTGATAGGCCACTGAGGAGCTTTTTGTTCATTATGAGATTTATTGAAGCAAGGATTTCCAATGCTTCACTTATGTTAGTGACTAATAAGTATATCTCCCTGTGCACTCTTTGAATTTTCAGGGTTTTAAAAAGAAGTTCTTTCTGTCTTTGAAGTCCATTTAAGGGGAACTGCTCATTTTTAAAACTACATTCTTTCCAGTTCAGAATAATCCTTATTTATTTTTATCCCGAACCTTAGGGCAAAGCCACAGCCAGTGCTGTGTGCCTGAGATGATCCTATCAGGGATATCTACAACCTAGAGCCTGAGCTTTATGATCACAAACATTTTTGCACATAGAATCCACAACAGTAATAATATAGGGAAAAAATAAGGAGAGGTTCATGTAGATCAGGTTTTGGGATTTGCTCTGGTTGGCATGTGGGAATCACTATTTCACGAGTGTTACACTGTCTATCTATGTTCTTCTTTCCCACCAGTGTGACAATATGACTCTGCCCAGCACTCCAACCGTTCGCAGAGGAAGCACTCCTCTGCCAATTAAGCACCAGCTCAGGCGAGAAGAAGCCGTCCACGATGAATGCGACTGGACGTCAGGTGCGGCCGGGCCTTCGGTGTCCCCCAACAGTTTCAGCCCTGCCTTGGATGATACTCCAACCGTGACTGTGGAGGGCAGACCTGACGGGCCACTAAGGATTGCTCTCCTGGGGCAGAATGGCGTCGGGAAGTCCTCTCTGGCCCTGGCCCTCGCGGGAGACATGGACAGGACTGCGTCTGTGGATTCTGATGGTACAGTGCTGTTTGTATGCAAAGCAATGTATTGCAGTGGAGTAAGTGAGCAGCAAGTAAATAAATCGCAGTGCCCATTTCCCTCCTGAGACCTAACTGCTGCTCCCTTTGTCCTTAGGGGAGGGTTATGTGCACACAGTTACCGTGGATGATGAGGAGAGCACCATCATTATCTATGACAACTGGAGACAGGTGAGCCAAACAACACTTCATAGCTCCCACTCCACTTCCTGCTCCCTCATTAGGCCAGTGAGCCCTCTGTGCAGCTGTATACAGTGTGTTCAGCTGCTCTTCTGTGCTGAATACTAGGACTGCTTTAAGAAGAAGAAGCTTAAATTGCTCCTTTACAGTTTAGATTTTACAGCACTTGGTTTCATTTGCTTTTCAGTATTTGAAGAACTCTGTGTGCTGGGAGGGATAAAGCTTCGCTGTATTAAGAGATTAACTAGGGTAATAGAAAAAGAGTTTGAAAGAGCGTGTAGAGAAATTTGCAAGCAGAACTGACAGCATATTAATGCATGAACATGAGTATATCACAGCACTCGTGGGCAAAATTTTATTGGTGGGGGCAGGGTAGACTGCCTCTGATAGATTACTAATACAGCTTACATTTGACATAAAAAATGGTTCAGTTACAACATATAAACAAATGCTTACTGCATATTTAGCATTTGATCTGCTCACAGTGTGCACAGTATTTGGAGCACCCTGCATTGTTTATTGCCATCACTGTAACAAAAACTGTCAAGCTCAGAGAACTGTTGGACAAAAAGGGGACAGTCAATCTGCAGCATCTGCATCTGGTCAACTGAAGGAAAGCTCATTATCAGGTTGTTTTCCGCACTTTCTTCTTTTCCCGTGAGTGCAGCTCTGCGGCATCAGCGTGTGGATGTGAATAGGAGAGAGAGAAACATACAGAAGGACAGAGAAGGAGTCGCCCACAGAGCTGGTGTGCCAAATGACTGCACTAATGTTTCTGATTTAGGTGCATGTGCGAAAACGCTGAAGCTACACTCTTGTGGCACAATCTGTCTTTTCTGATGTGGGGGATTATAATGTGTTACTCCTTGTGCTACCAGATGTGAGAAATGCTAAAACACACTAAAACTGTGGCTTTATAAGGAATCTCCATCCGTCCATCCTTCTAACTACTTGTCCAATTTAGGGTTGTGGCAGGAGCTTACCCCAGTTGTTGTGGGGCAAGAGTCATAACAGCTTGGACAGGTCACCAGTCTGTTGTAGATTTTACACAGCGAGACAAATTAACTATTTATGCTCGCATTAACACCTACAGTCAATTTAGAAATGCCAATTATGTCTTTGAACCCTGGGAGGAAGCTGGAGTACCTTGTGAGAACCCACGCAGGCATGGGGACAACATGCAAACGCCGCACAGAAAGGCCTCAGTTGGCACGTGGACTGAAATCTGCCGTGAGGTTGCAGCGCTAACTACCACACCAAGGAATCTACTTATCTAATTTCCCAGTTACACCATTAGGGTTCATGCGTTCCTTTTGGTCTGTGCTCAGTTGTAGACTTAATTAAAATTTAATGAAAACTCAGTGGACCATGGCAGCACTGACTAAAGACAAAGTGATGGTGAGTTCATTTTGTGTGAAGAAATCACTCAGGAATTTGATATTTTTGGAGTCCCTTTGCTGCTCGAAAAGGAGTGTGCAGCTGTTGACTAACAAGGGTTTCAGGTAATTTTAAAAAGACAGATCGGCCACCTGCTGGTTCTTCAAACACAATCTTTCTCTTTTCTGTATTTTTAGGGTTGGTGGAAATATTAATCAGAGCACTGGAAATTAAAACATTATGAAGGAAAAAGACTTTGATTCATATGCAAAATACTACATCAGTTTGAATTAGAACCTTTGAGTTTGTTTTGGGTTTTTTTTTTAATTTCATTTCTATTTTAGTGTCTTATATTTCACAAAGGACAAAAATGCATCATCCTCTGTCCCTGTGCTTGTCATTAAGGACCTGTCGGCTCTGCAGTGTGAGGTGTGCGTCTTGGTGTTTTCGGTGACTGACAGGCGTAGCTTCCACCGTACCGCCCAACTTCGGCTTCTCCTGAGAGAGACTCAGCCCCAGACTCCAATAATCCTCGTTGGTAATAAGAGTGACCTCGTTCGTACGCGCGAGGTCACCTCTCAAGGTGAGACGATTATCTTTTCCAAGTCACCTAGAAAAATTTTTTTTTGATACATTACACTTTACATTACTCTTTCATATAAAGTATAAACATTTCCTTTGGGAGCAGATTCTTTTCACAGTTTAGTTCTGTTTTGGCTTTCTTCATTACACTTGACGTTGACATTTTACGCTCTTTCTTTCTCTCCATAAACAACGTAAATGTGAATGTCATGCTTTATTGCAGTGTGGGAGTTTAATTACAGTTAAAGCAAAAGCCTGTTCACCGTGACTACGCTGCTTGTCTACACGCCACAGTTTTGTATCACACAGGCTATGAAACTACATACTTTTCAACCCAGTGTCATACTTCCTCATTTAAATGACCCTGCAGACCAATACTGCAGAGGGAGATCATGGCCTGCAGTGAAGATGAAACTAAAGACAAATGTGCTACAGAACTATATAAAGAAATTAAAGTAAACCAAAGCAAAAAATTCCAGCTTGATTTAGCTTACTTTATACAAGCTCTGTCCTTGTTTACTTAATCAGTAAATATTAACTATCACTATCACAGGCGATCCAGTCGTTGTATAAACCTCTTGATGACATACTTCGTATTGCGTGTTTTGCACAGTTGGAAAACTATGAAAGATATCTCACTTAGCATGCAGACATCTTCCCTCCAGCACAGTTTTCATTACCAAGAGATAAAAGCTTGCTCTTGCTGTTTTAGTTATCTTTTTGAGACTTTAACCCTGAAAATTTCACTTTTAAAGGGTAATTGCTCCTTTGAGCAGAAGAGCCTTCCATAACCCCAGCTACAAGAATTAGATGAAACACAACATAGCATGGTTGCTAATGACCTACTGTGTAGTCACAATATTTACAGCTACCTGTCCTTATTGATTCAGCTGTGTACACACAGATCTATTTCATTTATTCAGCCATACTTTACAGTGTGTTTTACGATGTGCTGACTGGAAATAAGGGTGGGCCTGGGATAATTGGGCACCCTTTTGTTGCTTAAGGCCAGGTTTGTGTGATGGTTTATGTTATTATAATGGCCTTTTTCTGTACTCTGAACACCGATTAAGGCACGGATCATAAACCTGCAACATACTGCTCGACATTTTAAAAAAAAATTGTGACCATAATATTTGTGACAGTATATATATTTTTTAAACTGAGCATTTTCTTAATGCTTGCATCTTGCAGACCTGCAAGCATTAATTGAGCACATAAATCAAACGTTAACGCTAAAGTATCCTTAACAAGTGTTTATAACACATTAACAGTAACAAAAGTAATTTAACCTTGAAACTCATTAGAAGCTGCACGACAGATAGTAAAACGGAAATTTATTTTCTACCTGAGATATTGTAGAGAAACCTGTCATATGGAGTGCATGTACTGAGTGCAGCTAGTGAATCTCAGTGGAGTCGCTCATTTGTTTTTGTGTTGGACATCACCAGCTGCTGGTATCTCCTCTTTAAAAGCCTGGTTGTATTCCCTGGTGTGTTTTTGCCATGGTGAAACATGTTTGTTGTTTCCACCTTAAGCGGGAACATTTTTATTGCATATTTCCCAAGTATTGTGCTTTGTTAGAGTAGCCTTCTTAGTCGTCACTGAAGGCTGACATGCAGCTCTTCCTCTTAGACATGCCCAGGCTTGGAACCTCTACTACCAACAATCTATTACAGGTGAAGGAGTATCAAAAGGTTTATAATGGATGAAAAGACTGTGGCTCTGAATGTAAGCTGTGACAGCTGCCTTTTTTCTGATTTCCTCCGTCTCCTGTTTTCCTCTCACAGAGGCCATGTCTAGCGCTGCCCTTTTCAACTGTCTGTATCTGGAGATCTCCGCCTCTCTGGATCACCGTACCGTGGAGCTCCTGGAGTGCGCGGTGCGACTAGCCAGGGGCCAGTCTCCCTGGCCTCCGGGGACAAGCGCTGAGGACATGAGCGGAGGAGGGCAACGTGAAAGCATCACATCTCGTGCCAAACGTTTCCTGTCCAGTCTGGTGCCTCGGTACCCTCGAGAGCGAGAGGTGGGGAAGTTCCTGAGGCAGAAGTCCCGCTCCTGCCACGATCTGGGGGCGCTGTGATGGTGCCCCATGGGGCCCACGTGGTTAGATTATTAACAGGGATAGCTGGAAGGGATGTATTATACCAACAAAGAGAAGAAGATGTAGTGATGCAAATGAGTAGACAAGACAGGAGGAGTTGAGTGACTAAGAAAATGTGAAGGAAACAGTGATAACAGGACAATGTTTTGAGGCTCACCCATCAGAGGATGATTGTTGATAGGATGATATAGAAACTCTGTACACAGAAAAGGAGATGATAAAATACCGTTGTAGAAACATGTAAATAAACTGTAGTAGTGACATTTAACTGCAACCTTCACAGCTTTGAGAACTAAATAAATTGCTTTTTTGAGTCTTGAGAAAGTGAGTGCACAGTGGCCTTGAGGTCTGTTATTTTACTATCTGCCACGTGTTTTATACACTGAATAGGAAATCACATTAAAAACAGTCCAAGCCCCAGATAAAGTCATGACCACACATTTTCATAACTCATTTACAGGTTATGCTTTTCTGATGATTCATTTACTGTTCGTGAGCTATTGTAGTACGCAGTAAAACAGTGAAAGGCCAGTGATGACAGGCGGGAATTAAAGAGCTTTCCTTTTAAAAAATGGGCTCAAAGAGCCCAGCATGAGAATAAGAGAAGGAGCAGAAAAAGGAAAGGGAGATTATTGTATATGGAGTGATTGTTGCCATGTTACGGTTGTCAAGGAAACCTGGAGTCGTTGAGACTTACACATTATGTCCATTTCAGCTCTGTGACTGCACCTCTACCCTTTCTGGTGCATGTCGACTGCGAGAGAAGAAGGATGATTCGTGCAGCAAATCATATTTTTAAGTATGGAATTCGATCCAAATTAAAATGCAAAGACTTTTTATTATTATTATTATTATCAGATATCAGCCTCCATGCACTCATGTGAACCACGCTCGGAATCCTCAGCACTTCCATCCTCCCACTGACACCCACACGTGAACAAAGATTTAGCACATCACAGGTCATTATACCCATCATTTGTTATCAAAGGGAGAACTGGGCTATAATACAAGTAAAAAATAAAATGGTGGCATGATATTCTGACTCATTCCCTTGGCTGCAAACTACTGGAACGAAATAAAAGGTTAAGCTTTTGGATCGTGAACATGGGGTGCAGGCTCCCTCGTGTGGCTGATTTCAGGTCCTGCAGCATGTAGAACATGAAGTAAGGCATAAGAATGAGATGCAAACATAAGGTGAAGGTTTAGTAATAGAAAAGAAGCTCTGCATCCCAGTTCATGACTTGCTTGCAAGCCACTTAGCTTAGATGAAAAGCAGCTATCTTGCATGCCTCCATGCAACAAATCACCATATTTACTACATGCAGATTCACACGGAAATCCTTTTGATTTTTAAAAATAAATACAAGTACAGATGCATTAAGTGCTTAGACTGATATTGTAGGTATAAAAAAAGGATGCAGCAAATATGTAAGGAGCACATGAAGATTTTGCACCTGAGCCAACAGTAGTCTTTTATACCATGCCCAACATTTTGCTTATTTTTAACTTGACCTCTGTTGAAATTATCCATATTTAGCAAAGCTACTCCACAGTATCTCTTAAGATGAAATCCTGCTCATGGTGATAAAACCATTGGCCAAGTATCTGCAGAAAAACTGTCTTTCTTCTGGTTTTAAACTGAGGTAGAAATCCTCCTCATCTCCCTACATTAATGATTTAAATAGCCCTAAAGTTATCTGACTGTTCCCAAATGTATAGATTTGTTGAACTATTTCTTCATATTTTGGGGTATTTTTGGACATGACATTAAATGTCTTGGTAATTTATTCATTTTCCAAGGTTGAATGATTGTACAACATAGATCTAAAACAGGAACTGGGTACACAATTTTCAATTTATGTTAGATTTTCATGGCTACTTCTGTTTGATTTAATGTCCCTTAGCAAGGTGCACTTTCACCAGGCTTTTGGTAGCCATCAACAAGCTTCTCACATAGTTCTGGTTGGGATATATGACCACTCTTATTGGCAGGATTGGTAGAGTTCATTTACTGGCACTAACCCAGCCTTTAAGCGTAGTCCGCACATTTTTAGTAGAGGAGAGGTCAGGGATTTGGGAAGGCCATTACACCAGTTTAATGTTGGCCTGCTTCATCTATTATTTGAACAGCTTTAATGCGTATTTGGGGTCATTGCCCTGTCGGAACATCCAATTGGGTCCAAGTTTTAACCATATAGATGTTAAATATAGCCGATGTTGAATTTTGAAGTAGTCGATTATTCCATCTCTTTTGTGCAATGTGCCAGTATTGCTGGCAGCAAAACAGACCCAGAGCATGACAGTAGCACCACAACACACAACAGTTGGTACAGTGTTAGGCTTGAAAGGCAAACGGTGACAACAATGGGAAGTGGTCTAATAAGGAGTTAACAGGCCTTGGCATTGTTAAGACATTGTAGAACCTTCAACTCCATTTTTTAAAAATACATGCATACACTCACTCATATATGTACGTATGTAGGTGAGCCAGTGTGTATAATTTAGAACCTGTGTAATTATCTCAAAGCTCTGCACCTTTTTTTTTTTTAAATCATGAAGGACATATGAAGTGCACTCCTTACAACCTTGGAAAAACAAAAGTTCAAAGAAATCATGAAAATCTCCAAACTATCATTGGATTCATGAATATGAGTATATAAACTTATAAAAATGTGTCTTAAAGAAAGAAAATGCACAGAAATACATATAAGCTTTAATCATTTGTCTCTTAATGGAATGATATGTGTGACAAACATCTACAGTTAATGGGTTTTTAATAGTAAACAAAGACAGTGTGTTAAAGTGCAAAGCACGCTGGGCTCTTCAGAGGCTGCAGGCCTGTAACTTCTTGTCAGCCAGCTTGAGAGACACCCAGGTGTTGAGCATGGATGCCCTCAGTTTGCACCACACCAGGTGGTCACTCAACCCGAAGATCTGCGCTGCAAACTGAGCAGAAGCTTCTGGAGACAATATTGTGGAGCAGCCAAGACCTGCAGGACAAATAAATAAAGTAGAGAAAGACTTGGTTACCATAAGGGGAAAAAAATGAAAATTAAAAAATTAAAACAGTATGTATGATTCACGCTGAACATGTATTTAGTGCTGCAGAAACTATGCACCCCCACCTCCCCAATCCCTTCTTCTCCCACATGTTTGCACTGAGTAGGAGATGCTCTGTATCTCATTGTACATCTGTATAGTGACAATAAAGGTATTCTATTCTAAAGAGCTCTTCTCACCACTTGGCATTCGGAGGGATGACCAGACATCTTGTGAACCCCAGTCTGGAGTGAGAGGAGGGCAGTTGATAACAGGGTAAGCCGTGTTACCAGACATCACTGGGCCAAGACCGTTACTTCTCCCAGCCACAGCCACGAATACAGTGGGTATCCCATCACCTGCAAAAAAGCATAGAGAAATTATCAGATTATCAAGAATCCCTAGATCAGTATAAAGATTGAATTATGTCAATATTAAAGCACACCTTCATATTCAGCCTTAATTCGGAGTGTCTCATCTGGACCCTTGTGTGCCGAGGTGACTCTGAGGATGCAGGGGATCCCGTAGGAGGTGCACGCCTTTCTTATCTTCTCACAATGGGCCATGTCTGAGGTGGAACCCATTAAAACCACCACCCTGCTGCTTGCCTGGGGCTCCAGCAGCAACTGTAGATGCACAGAAACCATTGAATCATCAGTTTATTTCAGTTTTTGACTGCTCAAAAGAAAAATTGTACTCGTTTTTTCCTGAATTACATAAAAAGCAGCTGCAGGCTTTTGTGATGTTAAACAATGTCTGTTAGTTAAGATATTCAAAGCACAATACTCCTACAAGATAAAGAATAGTTTAGAGTCAATTGTTTGCTGTACCTTGACCCTTTCAGAGACCCACTCAAAATTCCTCTTCACCATCTGCATTGCCTCTGGGGTAACCTCCTTCAGGTCTCTGTACACCTACAAATGGGAAGAAAAAAAACAGTTTAAGGCTTGTATCTTTTTTTCATATCAGCATGAAAATAAAGTCAAGTCAATCCATGACCTGTTTATCTTTCTGCTGGCTCCGATCTCCAGCTGGCCAAAGCCTCCATGAATCATTATCGATCACGTCAGCGAGCACAATCTCTTGAGTTCTCACATTGACACCAAATTCAATCTATAAGCAAAGAAAAAAGTCCTTAGTTGTAGTTCTGCTGTCGGTACAGAACAAAAGTGATTGCACCAAGATATGACATTAACCAGCAGGGGGAGGTGCTGCACAGCCTACCTTCATGTCCACCAGGGTGCAGTTCTGAGTGGCCCAGGCCTTCTCCAGAATCTCAAAAATGGCCACAGTGCTGCGATTCATTATGTCCACCTCACACTGACCAATAGTGAGCCCAGCCAGACAGAATTTGGCCTCCAGCAGCTGCTCCTCTGACCACTGAGGATCATTGTTGGCATCATCCTAAAAACATTATCATTGATGAGTTTGCATGCAACACTCACAGACTGCAAACGCATCGAGAGAATCACTGCACGCCTGGAAGACTCACTTTAAAGAACATCTCCATCTTTAGAGGAGAAAAGCGGTAGCCCTCTTTGACTCCTGGATTCCTCTTGAGAAAAGATCCAGTCGCCACTCTGCGACATACCCACTCAATGGGTATCATCTCACAGTGCGATGCAATGAACGCCGTGTCTGAGTGCTGCTTAACAAAGGCTGTCTTAATGCCTGGGGGGGAAAAAAAAAGGGTGGGTATTAGAGCAACCTCAAACTAATGGACAAATTCCAATATCTGCAACCACGTGAGATTAGAAAAACATATTTTATTTAATTTGTATACACTGGCACACAGGTGGCTCTTCAAGTTACCATGATTTAAACCTATATTTGATTAGGGTAAAGTGGGTGGGATGTGGTTGGTTGGATCTGGTTAATTCTAAGTGGAAACACATCAAGTCACAAGGCAGCCATTACTACAGCTTGACTGACCTACGCGTCACACACAAGATGGTTACAGATAGCCAATTGCTTATAAATTAAAGTAATATGGAAAGTAATTTTGGGATCATGTAAATCTTGCATGCCCTTCACATTTAAGTATTTTTGCAAGATTGTCATTTCTGTTCAATTCACCCCCCCAATCCATGAAACACAACATAAAATTCAGTTCTTAGTGGATTGTCATTCAGAAGGTTAAAAAAAATAAGTCATTTTTAAAAAGTTGCAAAAATGAGAAGAACCGAACTGCTTCCCATGTGTGGAAAACTGATTACCATGTACTTCTGAGATATTTAAATAAATCCCGTGGAATTTCAGAAAAATCCTGCAAACTGAATATGTGAGCCAGGGCTCTGACAAAGTGTGACAAACATTTTATATTTTCTTAACATTTAAGCCCCCACATTAACTGAAACTGAAAAGATCAATGAGTCCAAAGTTTGTTTGTTTTTTCCAGTAACTCTACTGAATCAATCTACCTTTGATGCAATCTGTTGCTCCCAAAACCTTCTGCAGAAACAATGTGCCTAGATACTGGCCAAGTGTAAGGGACTTTTTATGGAAACAAAAAGAGCTGCAGTAATTATACACATGCGCTTTAATGCGCCTACATTACCAAACATCGGTTCTCTCCATGTGGGAAAGTTGCTTCAGGGTGAGTTTGACACAACTGCCCCGACCCACTCAGACTGCAGAGTACTGTTCCCCCCCACTACAAACATTCAATAAGTCCTCACCAGACTCCTGCAGCAGCTGGAACACGCAGCTCGTAGTTTTGTTGGCAATGGCAGCTTTGCCCTCCATCTGATCTTTCCTCACGGCATTCCCAGCCGTGATCTGGTCTTTAGACTGGACTAGAACCAGTTCCGGCTGGTCCAAGAGCTCGAAAATCTGTTTTGTCTTGCCCTCATTGAGCTTTTGGCCGACTTTCAACTCTGAAAAAAAGGAAAAAGTTAAAACATGCACATCTAACTTAAGCGCTAACGTGTATTAAGGATCGTGCAGTACCTGGGGTGGATGCCATGGCGCTCGTCGATCCTGAACAGTCCTGAAAGACAAATCACAAAACACGCCAGTTAACTTATTGAGAAGCAGAAGGTGTGCAGGCAGCCGGGGAGGGGAAGTGGGCCGTGTCATACTTGCGCCGGGAGCCAATCACGGTTCTCAACTCATCCAAACAACCAATCACAGCGGCGCATTTGTTACCACGTGAAAGGGAAACGCTCAAACATCAAGACAAGACGTAAAAAAAAGAAAAAAAACTTTTGGAGGTTTTTCTACCAAAGTTCATCCTTTTACTCTTTGATGAGAATGTTGTCTTATCAAAAGCTCCACCAGGACTAAATAGTGTGGTTTTTGACCTAATCGATTAGTTTGATTAGAATTATTCGTAAAATTCCACGTATTTCATTTAATTCGTTATGATTTTAGTTATGGCGGACCGGTTAGGTTAAAACGTGTCTAGTCTGATTTAACTCTGTTACTCGTGATTTCATGCCCAATTCAGCAGTGTCAGCTGAGTTTGGTATGTTTTAACAAACCACGTTGTATCGCTGCAAGCACGTGTTTGGTCACGAACGCGTATCGGGCAAGCGCGCATACAAGCACGCGCGCGCACGGTTCTTGCTCACAGACAACTAGGCACGAGACTCCCGCAGTTTATACGAGAGGCATCGGCGACAGGCGAGCCCATGGAGTTCGAGGAGTCGGGTATTGGAGAGGAGTGCGGAGTCTTTGGGTGTGTCGCTGCGGGAGAGTGGCCCACACAGCTGGAGGTGGCTCAGGTCTTAACTTTGGGGTTGGTGGCGTTACAGCACAGGTAAGTAACGGAAAACCAGTTACTCCAACATTTGTAACGACTGAAAAGTTACCGCACCAGTTAATGACGTCCGAGCTTTGCATTTTAGATGAAATGTTTGGTTTGAATCTGACCCAAACTTGAGCAAGAAAAACAAAAATGCAAGATGTGATTTTTTTTGCAGAAAGCAACCGTTATGCATATACAGTATTGTGCAAAAATATTGACCCCCACCCCCCATTTCTTTATATTTTGCAGGAAAATTAGAAAAAAAGCGGTAGCGACGTTTTAAATATGCACAGAAATAGGCTGTATAAGACAAAAACTGAGTTTTTACTACTCTAAAGAGCGTCAAAGCAAATATTAGTATGACAACCTTTATTCTTCAACACAACCTGAATTCTCTTACGGAAACTTTCTTGTAACTTCTGTAAGTAGCCTTTGACACTAGTTCTCCAGGCTTGTTGAAGGACATTCAAAGTTTTTCTTTGGATGTTTTTTTCCCCTTGTTCTGTTTTCTGTCAGTCTGTCAATTCTGTGATCCCACATTGCTTTAAAAATGTTGAGGCTGGGCTCTGGAGAGGCCAATCCATGACTGACCATGTTTCATTGTGTGTTTTTTTTCTGTCCAGGTATGCTTTTCCTGCACTGGCAGTGTGTTTGGAATCACTGCTGTGCTGAAAAATGAGGCATCAATCAGATGCTTCCTCACCTTGCTAGATCAAAATCTGTCAGTATTTTTCTTTATTATAATTGAATCAGGTTTGACAGGTTTGAGGGGCTGAAATGGCGCTCCAAACCATGATAGAGCCTCCACTGTGTTTTAAAGATGGCTCTCTATTGTACCTCTTGCTTTTTTTGAACACACTGATGGCAGTTTGAACCAACAATTGAATATGAATTAATCACATCAGACCTGTCGCCACTGATTTTTCAGTCCAGTTCTTGTGTTATTTGGCATACCTCAGCTTTTCCTCCATGTTTCCCCTCCTTAAGAATGACGTCTTTACAGCCACCCTCCCACTGACCACGATTTCTGATCGGGATTCAGTGAGCACTACATGAAGCAGCTGAAGGACCAAATACATCTCTTAGGTCCTTTGACAGTCCCCCCCCCCCCCCCCCCCCCCACACACACACACACACACACACACCATTTCTTGTTCTTTGACATGGGTCAAACATTTGAAAAATGAAAAACACGAAGAGTGAAGAATTCTCAGTGACAAGGTCTACACTGAAAATGAGTGAAAGAGCAGCCAATGTCTAGCGAAAACTATAAAAAAAACGTATGTATGTGTAAATGCATTGCTAAGGCAAGAATAACAGCGAGCTTTGCATATTTCCTAAGGTTTAGCTATATAAATGTACATGTGCATAAGTTTAGATTCAACACTGTGGACAACAAAAAAAAATCACTTTGTATAAAACCAAAAAACATATGTATGAATTTGTTGTTCCAGTATTGGAGAGTACTCAGCCATTTGATTGCTATAGCATAATTTAACTGTATTTAATCCCTAATGTTTTGTAATAATTCTTGCAGTGTTATTGGTTTTCAAAATGGAACATTCCCTTAGCTATCTATATTAGAGGGACATGTTATTCTTAAGAGGATCCCAGGGAAGGATTGCTGTGTTAAGTGTAAAGAGCCACAGCCACGCCATGGTTCTCTACAATGTTCTGGCAACCAAGCACTCAACTCTTTCTGAGTGGGCATTGGATTACTTCATATAAAAGCACCAAATATGCCACATGCTTCTTTGCACACTAACTTTCTTTTTGGGATAACCAGCTTTTTTTGGTGGTTATGACAAAGTGCTATATATTTCTGAATGCAGCCAGGTCATCCACTTGCTCAGCGCAGTAAAGTGCCTTCCTGATTCAGAGGAGGTGAATGTTATAATAAACAACAATCTTAAACTCTGCTGCAAAACCTATATTTCTACAGGTTCTGTCCTGGGACTGAATGGGTAGTAAAGCCTGAACACGGGCAGGACTATTTCTGGATATTCATCTACCACAGAATCTATTTTTCCAATAAGCAGGGTTTTCTCCAGTTTCTAGTGTCAGTAGACCATTTTGCTGAAATGCTTTGCAAGCTGTGTGAAAAACATCAATCACTTACTTGGGTGGTTGCCTGATTTGTGGCACTGTGATCTACCACAATGGTAGATGCCTTCTCAAAAAGGCTTTGGAAAGCATCATTTGTTTTGCCTTTTTTGCCTCAGTGTGGGACTCGACAGACAGCCTGCATACCAGAGTTGGTTTGTGACGTTCTTTGGAGAGAAATATTGAGACATTGTAGCTCTCCAAACTGATCTCCTGCATCCTGACAGTTCGTTCTACATCATAGGACTGGCGTAATTCATGCTGTGTCTTTAGCCATTTCTGAAAGGCTGTCTTACCTTCTGCCTTGTGTTTAAGAAGTTGGCACAGGTTTCTGATATACCAAGCATGACCTCTTGAAGCTCAATATTCTCGGGCTAAATACTTGAAGCATACATTCTTAAGCAATGAAGGCCTCGCTTTCTTCTGTTCTTCTTGAGCACACACTGAGCAAAACACTACTCAATAGCTTTTCTTTTCATTCTTTTTTTCTTTCTTTTGTACAATTTTTGAGTCTACACTCATAAAAGCCAGATTTGATTTCCTAGCAGGTAGCAATTTTTTGTTTTCTCATCGACTCTGGTACAGTGGAAACACAAAACACCTTTTAAAGTGTCACTGTTGTTAGCAACATTTTATCAAGCAGCTTTTCTGAAAAGATATCATGATTGCCACAGTCTTGGTTCTGATGAAATATTCGATACAGTTGTTGAGACCATGCTAGTTTTAAGTTATTGAGCTGAAGGCAACTGGACTTCTTTTTTGGTTCATGAAGCTGTCCCAATTAGAATTCACACTTAGGTCTTGTGACCGAAATAACCCATCCATTTAGTCTCATGTCAGCTCAACTGATGTGACCCTTAACGACTTGCATAGAAACCGGGTGGGTCAACGATCCTCAGGACAACCTCCAAGGGCACAACCCCACTAAGGGTTAAAATACTTGGGACAGTTTTTGAAACTGAAAAAGCTTCACGCATGAGAGGTGAAATGTCTTCATGAACCAAAAAGCCTGGTTTCCTTCATCTAGCTTGCAATTTAATATATTATTCTTTTTTTCCCCAATTTAATTGAATTTAGAAAGCCAACCCGACAACCTGAGGTTAGCAGATTGCACAGCGCAGAAGAGCTAGCTCATCAGGCCAGGGCTGTTTACACCTACAGGCCAGTGGCCACTCTTTCAGTGACAATGTGCACATCCTGGTTTGAGTGGGGAGCCGTTATGTGAAAAGGGGATGACATCTTTGATCTATTGTTCATCATCTTGGAGTGATGTGATTGCAGCCAATTCCTAACACTCTCTAAATGGTACTCATGCTACCAATGGTCATGACAGTTTGCATACTAACAACCATGAAACTGAATTTGTGGCTCATTGTTAGTCGATGGTGCTGGTTTCGGTTGTTATGCAGCTGTACTGCTCAAGTACTGTACTGTTAAAGTTGTGGGAAACTGCAGTCAGCCGATACTGAAGAAGTCACTTGGATAAGCGATGAAACATTTCCATTGAAAATGCTGTGACCAGATGAAGAAAATCAACTTTCTGGGATTTTCTGACATGGATTAGTGAATAACCCTTAAGACATAACAGTTTTCATTCATAAAAGCATAGAGCTGCAGCTTTTGTTTTTTATGATATATGCATTAATCAATTAATCTTTGTTTTTGCAATCTGAAACAATCTAAAATCTAAACATGTTCAAGTTTGCAATCATAATTTTAATTTTTGGCATTTTTATTTGAAAAATGATTAACTTGATTATCACAATGGTCGCCAAATAATCTGTCACTCGATTTATCAAGTAGTTGGAGTAGCTTTTAAAAAGTTGCCACAACAGCTTTTATTATTTCAAAAATACCTCAGTTTTGTAATGGTCACATGAGATCAGTATATGTTACCTGTAATTCTGGCGACGAAGCAGGGGTGGCCATTGAACAGACTGAGTTGATCTTTATTATTGGAATATGGTCCTGCTCTTCTTTACACTGGGTGTGGAGTCTTTCAGCAACGAGAGGCACAATGTTCAGCTTTTTTAGTGGTGTGTGCAGTCCAGGGTCTGGAAATAAGAAGGACAAAGGTTTACATTAACTTACTTTTTAAGTACTACTAGTGTAACATGTTAGCTCCTAATAGGGTTATGTGAGTTGTGCATTTTATTAGCAGTCATGACCATATCCTTATCCATAATTTAATTATGAGGCGCCATGGCACATCATGGGACTTAGACAAAGATTACAAAAGCTTCAGTCAATTGCGGATGTCATGTGACATTAAAAGTGATTACAGAAGGAGACATATTTCAGACCTTCATCCACAGCTTTCCTCTTGATTCTTCTGTGTGTTGAAGTAATATCCTGTCTTTCCAGCACACTCTCAGAAGCACCTGCAAAAATATAATATTAAAGGCAGATACAAAAATATAAATATGCTTTTTTTGCTACAAAAGAAAAGAATTGTCTTGCTACTAAACATAGTAAGACTGGCTTAAGACTACCTCGGGACTCCTTTTTAAATAAAATTTTTAAAATATAATAATAATAATTATAATATATTTTAAAACTGCTTCCTGCGTGGCTGTAGCTCAAGTTGGACCAAGTTGTCTACTAATTGGAAAGTTGTTGGTTTGATGTCCGAATTCTCTCATCTGCACATTGAAGTATCCTTGGGCAAGATACTGAACCTCAAGTTCAGCCGATGCATTGATTGATTTCTAATAAAATGGTTAGAAATCTGTGCATTTTCTATCACATTTGGTAACAGACTCAGTGCCTGGACTTTGCTGGGGCTAATCTTGCATACATGTGTCATAAACCAAGAAAAGTCTATTGTGAGCCAGGGAGAACCCTGAACTAAATGTCATTGGTTTGTTTTGTGTTTTTGAAAAATTGCATTGATTTCCCTCTACCTTCAAGTCTATTCAGCATTAAAGGGTCAGGTTACTGAACCACATTTTCTTTATAGATTTTAAGGGTTTAGGTAGAATACTAAGTAATATATATATATATTTTTATATATAAGGTTATGGAAAAAATTTTAAGAGATAATGTTTAAAAAACAAAAAAACATTTGTTTTTGGCTATCCATGGTGGTCCTGCTTGATTATCTTACTCATGGTAACTGGCCACTGAAAGCATTATGTAATCTTTTTCATCTAATTCATGCTGATAATAATGATGATTAAATGATCAGCTCACTCATCAACATGTGTTCTTGATCCAGATAATGCTCCTTAATTTTATGTCGCTTCGACTCATAAGTATTTGATGTAGCCTCGATGGTTACTGATAAGTCTGAATCAGAGGTGCAGGTTTTGTCCTCCACAGCTCTCCTCGTGTTTGTCAAATTGCCGTCCACGTGATTTTTCTCATCACAGTTGTCAGATATAGTAAGTCCGCCTGAATCTGCAGACTCGGCTGCGCCTGTGTCTCGCAGAGAGTCGTTAGCCGTGCGATTCATAATGGAGTCCACTTCTTCATAGAACCTCATGAGGCGTCTCGGGTCAGCTTCGTCAGTCTTGCCCCTTTGAAGGGACCTGTAGAGATACTTGAGGTTCTTGTACTTGGTGTGGCACTGTTTCCAGTCACGTTCAATGCCTTGCTGCATTAATCTGTTCGAGATCTGGACAAAGATGTCCCTCTTTCTGGTTGAGCTCTCCAGCTGCCTGCGTATGCGCTCATCCGACCAGACTTGGATCAGGGCTCGCACCTCTTGGTCGCTCCAGTTTCGACCCGTGTCCGACACTGTGACTACTTGGAACTGGTCAGAGCTGGAGTCTGTGTGTGCTAGATGGGCGTCTGGGATAAAAGAAGAACAGATACGGAAGGAAAAGTTTAATTATGCTGCTAAACTCCACGGGTGATTTGGCAGATTTTTCTTTTTTGGCATACCTGTACTTCTCCATTTTACTTCCATTTCTCCATCCATGTCGTAATCGTCACTGTTGTCATCTTAAATGATAAATACATAAGAAAATTATTTTCACGAAGCCTTGAATCTAAAACAACTGCTTGCAAACTCGATGCTTACCATCATCAATTTCGATGACCACCTCACTCTCAGAGCCCGTTATCTGCCCTGTGTGGCCTGCTGCCGTTTGTAGCCTCCCTGCTTCCATTTCACCATCATATAGTCTCTTCTGCATTTCCCTGGTTCCATTTTCCAGTCCTTTGTCCAGTAGAATGGCCTCCACTTCATCAAAAAACTTCATGTATTTCCCCGGGCTTCCTGCACTGCTGCCTCCCGCAGCGTGTGCACTTTTAGCAGTCTTATAGTCATATTTCAAATTCTTGTATTTTGTACGGCATTGTTTCCAGTTCCGTATCACCCCAAAGTTTTTCTGCATTTGACGAGCCATCTCTTGGAATATGGATTTGTTGCGCAGCGTGCATTTCAAACGTTCCCGAATGTTGCGGTCAGCCCAGACGCACAGCAGCGCTCTAACCTCGTCATCCGTCCAGTGGCGGCCTCCCTCTTCAGCCACATTAGTAGAGTAAGAAACAGCTGAATGAAATCGAGTCTTCATTCCTGTGCACACATGAAAACATTGTAAATTTTGGCTAAATGTTGATTTGGAAAAAACCCAAAGAAAAACAAGATGACTTTTATGTAAGTGTTTGAATTAGTTTTTAGCACAAGCAAGCTAAAAATAGTTTTAACTAGCATGTCTGTTTATCCTTGGATGCCAGTTTTTGTTTTGTTTTGTTTTTTCCCAAGGTGAAAAAGTCATGTTGTTATCATCAATAGTACAGTTGGTGTTGAACATGTTTACCTTCTTGGACTGGGTAGATTCTTCTTTGATTATCCACATCTTCTTCCTCCCATGGCCTTTCAAGCGGCCTTTCTTCCACTCCTTGGCTGTAGTTTGCCGATGTGCCTGCGTCAGCCTTCCTGCTCTGAAGTCTCATGCTTCTGCATTTGGCCTGACACTCCCTCCAGCTGCGCACAACACTGAGCCTCCTCAGACGCTCTGAAATCACCTCAAATGTGCTTCTGCTCTCTACTACGTGCTGAGCTCCAACCTGGTCCCACACTGAGAGTAGAGCCAGCACTTCTGCTTCCCCCCACTGCCTCTCCACTGAGCCTTTTTCCTCCCCCACCTCACTATCACCTCCTCTTTGTCTCTCTGCTCCTCTCTCCATGTTTGAGCTGACCTGGAAACGCTTTCTTTTCCCCCAGCCTGTCTGTCTCTGCTGCCCGGTTCCCTAGGCAACCAGGCGGTTAAGCCTGAAAGCAACGCCTTCATGCTGAAAAGCAGCCTCACCACTGGCTTAAGCTGTGTGCTGAGGGGGCGGGACTAAGTGTAATCTGAGAAGCAGCTTGGTAATGGATTGAAACTGCAGCAAGGCGACTCTCCATATATGGCAGCCTCACCGCAGGGAAGCAAATCTGCTTTTTCCTTTTTTTGGGGGGGATTTTGTTTCTGCTCCATTTGGCCCTCGTTAAACCAGTTTTGATTTGCCTCAAGGCAACCGTAACTGACTCAGGTTTATTCTTGCAGAGAAGAAACAGAAATCATTCATGCAAAAAACACACTTCCCACTAATACATGAAAATTTACACTGTAATGTTGGGTGTGTGTGTGTGTGTGTGTGTGTGTGTCTACTCAGGGGGCAGGAAAGTGCTGGGATTGTCACAAGTAATGGAGCCAGTCCACCCACGTACACAGCACACAAGGTAACAGTGAATCATGATCAGAAGCTTCTTGTATGATAAAACAGAAGCACAGTTTAACCCAGCTTCTCAAAAACAGACCCAGGACGTATTTGGGTTGCCTCCTGAATATATTTCCATTTGGCACAGTTACATCTAAACAACACAGCTGGTCAGAATCACACTGAGCACTTTAATATTTGGCCTTTACAGACTTGTTTTAAAGCCTTCAGACATCCTTAATGTTTGCTAATTTTCTGCTTTTTAACATCACTTTCTATTTATTTTAAAATATTTTTGTGCAAGTTAAAACCTTCACAGAGTAATGTTGTCATTTTATAGGGAATGGGATTAGTGAGCACCGCTTTTTCACCAGAGGCTCTCACTAAACTCCGCTATGGTAACCTCGGCATTTGCCACACACGCTATTCAACCACTGGGATTTCAGAGCTGCAGAACTGCCAGCCCTTTGTGGTGGATACACTGCATGGCAAGATTGCTGTAGCACACAATGGAGAGCTGGTTAATGCCCATGCCCTGCGGAAAAAGGTGAGGAGGGGGCTCTGCTTGTCCACGCTGAATGTTGCGCATATCAATGTGACATAAAAATAATGAACTGAACACACACATACACACACAGATTTTCTTTCTGCTGAAATATTTATTTGCTATATCCAATCTTAACGAAGGTTATGGGCTGGATGCCAACACTTTCACATACCAGAGCTGCATCCATCATCCAGTCAAAGGATTTGTTTGACTATTAAGTGCTTTGCGTTCTCAAAAGAATTTGTATCTGCAGTTACAAAATGAATAACTTTTTAAAATGTATATCTCTTAAGAACATTTCAGGCTGAAAATCTAACCCCCCCCCCCCCCCCCCCCCCAAAACAATCTATAAAATGTAACCTATATTAAACTGATTTTACTCATAATTTAACAAATGTGTTCCCATCCTCTCTTTTTCTCACCTTTCTCAGCAACCTCTCTTCCAATCTGAGGCTAAAATACACAGGACGTTTTGATTATATTTACGAGTATGTGCACTGAGTGAGAAGTCCACACATTATTTGCCATGAAAAATCAGTACCAAATCATTAACTGCTCTCTTAAACTTCACTCCAAATTTCAAAAGTCTTAACGCTCAAACAGGCTTTTTGAAGTTCTGCCATCACTCTGATGGTTCAGTAAATGGATTACATTTACCTTGTCAAAGGTGACTTGAGACACTTACTCATGCTGGTTGTATAAGTGGATCTTGAGAAAGCTGTATTACTATAATCTGCTCGTTTGGCACTGCCATTTCTATGATTATGCTTTCATACAAACCTGCACATTCACTGAGTGCATATTTATAACTGTCGTCTTTTTTTTTTTTTTTTTCATAAAGGAATCTTATGACAATCCATGCACTTTATATTATATTATATATCTAGTTGACCAATTACGATGAATTAATAAGATTTTTTTTTACGCAGACCTTGTCAGCTGGATTTGGTTTTTAACCAATTATACATAACTAACCTTTCAGAAAGAAATTTAAAGCTTTACATCAAATAAGTCCTATTCTTTAGGTAAATTTAGACTGCCTCCCCCTTTCCTAACAAGAAGTCAGTATCTCTATTCATAAGTGGCACTGAAACATGCTCAGTCTAGCTGGATCACATCAACGTCCCTTCTCGAATGCACTTCTTGATCACTATGTATGTATATGTTTTTTAAGACAAGCCAGACCTTTATATGGAATATGGGTACTACCTATTGAACTGGTCGGTGAAATAGATCATCAATAGACCAATGGATTAACTTCATACTCTCAGTTGTGCTTTATGCTCAGCAGCCATCTTGGAAACTGCTTCAGGTGATTATGTGGACAATTATTTTAAAAATGATTTAGTTGATAACATTCAGTTGGCAAGTAAAGGTCAATGTTTCATTTCCAGCCAGAGACACAAATCCTCTTTGTGCATCAAGGAAGTCATCCGGCATAAAACTCTGCCAACTTAAACATGTGGCGCTACCCCCTATGCCAACCTCTTGTGACAAGCCAGAATCTTAAAGTAGCTTTATCTGATCTGAAAAAGCCATAAATTTCATTTTGATGGCCGCTGAGACGTAAAAGCAGGACTGATTTAGAAAAAAAATGTAAAATACAAAAAGACAAAACACTTTTCTCCATAATCCTGACACACATTATAGATGTAATAATTGAAGGAAAAACAATAAGTAAACTTGTATGTATATCTTCGTGTCATTATATAGCAGTTAAAAGCACAGTTAAAACTATCATGAACATCAGCCGAGTCTAGACGTCAGTGCAACAACATGATTGGCCTGTGTCTCTTTCCCAGCGTGGCTGTTGAGTGGCTCTTTGAGGGCAGGGGTGTGACAACCATTTCCATTATAAAATTTTCCAAAGACTGCTATTTACACAGAAAATAACATTATTCCATAATTAATCAGTCACTATAAATGTGCCTTGTAGGTGATGCGCCATGGCGTCGGCCTCTCCACCAGCTCAGACAGCGAGCTCATCACCCAGCTGCTGGCACTGACTCCTCCTATGGAGGAGCTAGACTCACCTGACTGGGTTGCCAGGTGACTGTTGTGACCTAATGATACATAAGCATAAATATTTTTGCTTTACATTACTTTAATACTGTTTTTATTTGTTTTGTTTATTTGTTGTAGAATTAAAAACCTCATGACTGAAACGCCAACATCATACTCACTGCTGGTCATGTTCAAAGATGTAATCTACGCAGTGCGTGACCCTTATGGAAATAGGCCACTGTGCATTGGGCAGCTTGTTCCCATCTCTAAACTGCACAGTCCAGGTATCTACACATTTGTTGCATGTGACAGTTGCATCAGAATTAGTGCAACTGCAGAACACAGGCATGTTTGCTTCCAAAAGACTAGCTTTACTGATAAAAAGGACGCCTCACGAGAGGTCAATGGTTGCAGCAGAGCTTTTGGCCCTTTTGATTTTGTCAGAGGTCAGATGTGTAAGCTGGTGAATGATTAACTTGATTCTTGTTTTTTTTAAGCAGGCGCTCAAGAGGAAGACACTGAGGGGTGGGTTGTGTCATCAGAGTCGTGCAGCTTCCAGTCGATTGGTGCCAAGTAAGCATTTGTTACCTTTGCAAAAGTATTCTTTAGTATAACAGGAACCGTAATGCCAGGTGTAAATTATTTTTATAACCTTATTTTTTATTTTTCTTTCTTTCCCAAAGGTTTCATATCATTTGCCTTAGGCCACGAGTACTTTTTTTTTTTTTTCTATTTTGGCGCTTTACTCTTTTTTTTTTTTCCCATAAAGATAGCTTTCGATAACATTCCTGTAACCTAAATGACAAGTTTTGACTAGGGCTGTCAGCATTAATTGCATTAAAATTACGTTGACGGCAAAACCGCGTTAACGCAGCATATCTCCGTTAACGAGTAACACGTTTAATGCTGACAGCCCTAGTTTTGACACCTTAGTATATTCTAGTAAAGACGTGATTCAATGACCATCATAATAGTTCTGGGGTTTCCCAGCGGTAACCACATAGCTTTTGATGCACACCCAGTGATTTTGGTCTGTAATCAGGTCTAAAATATGACAGGAAAAAACTTAATGGGTTTTCTTCCAAAAATATTTTATCCTTACCAAAATGCATCTCTTCTCTTGGCTCTTGATGGATGCAGTCGCACTTTCTCCTTTTCCATTATCTTTCCTGCTTGGCTTCTCATGTCCTTTGTATAGTCTCGCTTATTCTCTAACCCTAAGAGAGTCTCCCAGACTTGTTCTCTAAAAACATAAAGAAGAATTATGGATTTGATCAACTGGTCCCTTAACGGAATTGACACCCTCCTGGGCTTGGGAGACGTTTGCTGCCGGATACTTGATGGTCGGTTGCGTCGTGTGTCTGGCGACACTCTCGATGGAGGACATTGAACAACATCTACCAATTCGGAACTACGGTAACAGAGTTCTGGCTGATTGGAGCTGGCTCGGACCTGGCTTATCGAAGAACAAGAAGCGGCTACAGCTGTTCAAAATCCCACAAGGCTGGCCGACATGATGAAGAAGCTCATGGCTCTGCTATATGGATAACATCTTGAAGAAGAACGGGAATTGAGAGACCTGGTGACCAGTGACATTAGACCAACTGTAAAATTGGATGCAGTTTGTTCGCACTAACCAAAACAGCTACCATCTTCATCTCATGTGGCCCCCCTGGTGCCAGCTGGATGCTCAAGGCAAAAGCTGACGGGAATAATAATTCTCCATTAGGTAATAAGACTGTTATGACTCTCTCCCTCCTCATTCAAGGTCTCCCGCGTCGACCGAATATTGTTGACTTTTGCTTAACCGGGTGAAGGGACACTTTCTCTCGGTTGAACACGGAACACGCACGCATACGCATGTACACTGACACAGACCTACACTCACCCACCCCCCCCCCAAACGCCTTCGAAGCTTATGTCTTCTGTGTTGTGAGATGTGATGATTAATGTGCTATGTGCTGAGGTGTTTTTTTTCTGTTCTCAAACTGATCTCCCTGTTGGAGCTCAGTCTGGGGGGAGTTCTTTTTTTCTCCTCGTCTTTCCTCATGTTGTGCATTTTCCATTGTTGTTCGGTTCCGGGTCGCTGCTCGTGCGGCTGACCGGCCAGCTACCTAGCCTGACCTGTCTCCCCAATGTGATGTTTGTGTATTTTATGTACGGTCGGCAAGGTCTGTCTCTTAATTGCCCCTTGGGGATAAATAAATTCTTCTGAATCTGAATGCATGAACAGTGAAATGGTGTTCCTTGAGTCCATCCGTTCATTATATTTCTTTGTCGTTATTGATTAACAGGTACTACAGAGAGGTCTTGCCAGGAGAGATAGTCCAGATATCCAGACATGGTGTCAAATCTCTGAGTGTTGTGCCCCGACCTGAGGGAGACCTCCCAGCCTTCTGCATTTTTGAATATGTTTATTTTGCCAGACCAGACTCTATTTTCGAAGGTATGCATATTTATTATGGGTAACACACTTACTGATTACTAATTTCTTAAATGTAGTAATACTGAAATATCAATGTACTACAGGGCAGATGGTCTATACTGTCAGACAGCGATGTGGGCGGCAGTTGGCCATCGAGTCTCCGACTGATGCAGACGTTGTCAGCACTGTGCCAGAGTCTGCAACCCCTGCTGCTCTGGGCTACGCTGAGCAGGTCTGTCTACAGTGTGTCTGCTCCACCTCAGTAATGTTATAATATACCGGGTGGACTTGCAGTCTCACTAGCTTTTCTTCTGTCTTCTTCTCACAGTCTGGTCTTCCATACATTGAGGTTCTGTGTAAAAACCGCTATGTTGGAAGAACTTTTATCCAGCCAAACACCCGCTTGAGGCAGCTAGGAGTGGCCAAGAAGTTTGGAGCACTGACGGACAACTTTGCTGGGAAACGAGTGGTGCTCATTGATGACTCCATCGTCAGAGGCAACACAATTTCCCCTATTATTAAGCTGCTGAAGGAAGCGGGTGCCAAAGAGGTTCGTTTAATAGCGTTTGGCAATAGTTGTTGATATAGCACACACAACATTTTGGCAGAGTGGCTCAGAAACTGGTTGGTTCGGATTGTCTGATAATTCAGACTGTAAGTAGACTAGAAGCACAGGAAAGTAACATAAAACTGGAGAGTTTTTTTAATGGCAGTAAGTGGAAAAAAGTGAAAAAAAGCCCATGTGTTTGTCACATTGCGTACTATATTTACATTAGGAGTTCATAGAAAATATTAGGCTCATTAACTGTCAACTCAAAAAAGCAGGCGTACCACAAGAGCAGTCTGAGACTGTATTTCCAATAAGACAGAAAATTCCCTCCACACTATGCATGAATTAAAACTCCAAATCCAGGATATCTGGATCCAAATTTTGGGGGTATTTTCTTGAACATTCCAGTTATTTCATTGATGCATGTTTATTTGGGAATATCTAATCTTGTAATACTAAAGATAGGAAGTGATTAACTTTTGGATTTTTTAAAAGTTGGGCCAAGCCCCGCGTCTGATAAAACATTTTTATGAAAATCTGTCCCTAATCAGATTTATGGCATGAGTAACATCACATACTCTCATTCATCATTTTTGGGCCTATTGGTCAATCTGATCTGAACTATAATTCACATTTTAACCAAACATTCATACAACACTTTATTGTCTCTTCTTCTATACACATCAAGTGCTTGATGTGTATAGAAGGAGAGATAAATGCTACATTTTTGCCACATTTAGTAAAGGTAAATAATCATTGTCTCCTGAGTTAACAGGAGATAAGTTTTGTTTTTTTGTTATTGCTGACCATTTGAAGAACAAATATTGCTCCTGAAAAGGGGACCTAACTGTGTGTGACCAGAATATAGTCACACACTAACTTTGTGTTTATAGTAACCTAATTATTCTTCTGGACAGGTCCACATCAGGGTGGCTTCTCCACCAATCAGGTTCCCTTGCTACATGGGCATCAACATCCCAACCAAGGAGGAGCTCATTGCCAACAAGCCGGAGTTTCAGGACATTGCTGGTTATATTGGTATTTAAAAATGCACTTCTACCATTCATTTCTTTGCCTGATCAGAACAAAAGCTTGTGTTAATGCTAACGCTGTTTACAGGTGCTGACAGTGTTAAATATCTGACTGTGGAGGGCCTCGTATCTGCTGTCCAGGAGGGTATTGCTTTCCATATTGAAAAGGACAAAATTAATTCCAATAACAAGTCCAACAGGAAAGCGGGCCACTGCACTGCCTGTCTGACTGGGAAATATCCAGTGGAGCTGGAGTGGTAACTGCTGCACCAACAGTAGCACTGTGGATGGTGCTGCAAACAAAAAAAACCTGTTCAACATATGGTTTATCTCAACATTGCCAGTCAGAACACTAAGATGTTACACAACTACAAAAGGTCAATTTGTTCAGAACCTTAGGAAGCTGAAAGTGTTGCTTTTTCTCACCTGTGGTGGCTAAGCTTTTTTCTTTTCCTGTTCCTGGATGTGACTAATTCCAGGTGTGTATTTCTTACCACACAAGTATGTTTTTGTTTTGCAGCTGCATTTATTTGAAAAGTAGATTTCCATATGTATTCCAAGCATTTACAATCAAGGTTATCAGAATTTGCCATGCCAGAAAAAGTGCACACGATAACTGACCAAAACATTAAATCATCTTTATTTCTATTATTTACTTAGAAAAACTGTTTTGTTTGGGTTTTGGGCTGTTTTCTTAAATTTGAACAATACAGGAATATGATGTATGAATAATAAACAATAACTACAATGACAACACGTACTTTTTTTTTTTTTAAATAGCTACATTCTCCCATTGACAATTTTATTTCAATAATGAATAGACATCAGAAAAATAGAACATAGTATAAAATCTAGCTACAAAATATAAGAACAATTATAATCAATTAAAAATAGTTTAAATATCAGCAGGTTTCCATCGCTGAACTAGATGGTCATACATTATATTAAATTTCATCGGCCCATCTTCTTGATGATCCGCTTCATCGCCATTTTCTGTATGTGATGGAAAAAGGTGGGTAAGAACACATCAACCCCCAGAGGCCAAAAATATCTTGTACATGGGAATTGTTTTAGTCACCTGGGAGAGTAGCCACAGGTCATTTTGCTCTCTAGTGAACTTCCTGTTGAATAAAGCATAATGATTAGGTCATCAGAAACAATACAAGAAAACTATGAAGATCAGATGTGACGGGACAGACAAACTTTACTGGTCATTTAGATGAATAGCTGTCATTTTTGTGTGAGTTGTATGCTACAGTGACCTCTGTCTGCTCCACTCAGTATGCGGAGCACACAACCACACAGGCTCTCTTTCTCTCTCTTCAAGTGGAAATTCACTCTGACAAAATACAATGGACTCTTTACATAGTGGTGATAATTAAGCTTGCATAAAATAAGTCTGACTTGTAATTTCAAACTTTAAAGGAATATTGGGGATTCTCACAAAGTAAGCTGACAATCAGTTTAGATATTTGTATCATCTTTAGTTTGCTTGTGTTGTCTGGGTGAGTGGTTCCTTAGAAAGCTGCACCCTAGAAAAAACATGCACAATCATGCATGCATGCACCCAAATTCAGTGGGTGTGTCCTCATAAAAGTCCTCTTCCCAAAATACCTGCGTGCACCTGATATGTTTAGGAGGCATCTTAACTGCACTTTTGTAGCTATGCAAAAATACATAATTTGAGCACTCTATCACTTGACTTAAAAAAAAGGATGAGGCTTACCCATGCCAGAAAAATCTGCTGCAGATTCAGCCTCCACATGTTCCTCATGTGCTGGAGACTGCTGGCTGCTGAACCTTTGAAACATGCTGTGGTTACTGTGGTTACCACGAGGCAGCTCCAGTTCAGACAAAGGGAGACCTTGCCTTAGCATCTCTCTACTGTGGCGTTTGGACCCTGGGGAGTATGTGCAATACACTTCCCTGAAGCGTTTGGACTGTGGATGGCTGCTCCAGTCTAGGTCCCTGTGGCGTTTCCTCAGGACAGACCGGTGCGGTGACAGTGCAAGAGCAGCCAGAGCTGACGAAGAGTGACCTCTGCTGGCCTCAGAGCTTCTAGCACAGAGACGGCATGGAGGGCCATTGAAGAAAGTTGACTTGTTCTGGCACACAAACTTGTGGTAAAGTTTCATGAAATCTTCATCAACTTGTTTTGGTGAGCACGAGCCAGGGGACGAAGGCAGGACGGAATCAATGGAGAGGTGTCGTACGAGCCTGCGATGACCCCCTGCTCCTGAGGCTGACTGCGGTGAGTGTGGTAGGACGGACTGCTGGGAGTTTTGAGAGTAAAGCATCTTCAGTGGCAAAACAGGCCTTTTTGTCAGGGAAAACAGTGAGGCGGTGAGTGATCTGGGCCTCATAGGCTCTCTGGAAGTCACAGAATATTCACTGGGGCTTCTGGAAAACAAATGAGGTGATCTTCCCAGGCTGGTCACCACTCTTGCTTTTAGGGGACTCCTGTCCCTAAAGCTCGGCACCTCCTGCCTGACTGGGGAGCCATAGATATCAGGTCTCTGTATTGCAGCAGTGAATTCTGGTGCAAGGATGGAGCTCCCAGCTGTCTCTAATAGAGAAAGACTTGATCTTTCCTCAGAGGCTTTAGCACAAGGTCGTGAAGGACTGACGCTATATGCAGAGGCCTGGTCTTCCAGCTGGGTTTGTTTACGAGGGGACAGCTGAGACACAGTGAAAGTCTTGTTTAATGGCATCTCTTTTGGTTTAAAGGACATAGAGGAAGCAGAGAAGTCCATTACAAGGACAGGCTTATGCTGGTGCCTGCTCATAAGGTTTTCCTCCCTATCAGGAGATTGGTGCATTTCGTGCCAGTCTCGAGGACAGGTCTCTTTCATAGGCCTGCTGGAGCTTTTCTCTGGAAATGCTTTTGTGGTCATCTTCTTTGGTTTGCTGTTTGTGTGTCTAAGTGGGACAACAAAGGTGTTGTTGAGGTTACTTCTATTTGATTGCTGACGCCATCTGCGGTACCTCCTCAGCACAGAATCAGCGGCTGTAGAGACATGCTGCCGATCCCAGGCCCTCTTTATCCGACTAATCATACTTGGATAGAGCTCCACCCAGGAACTGCCATGACTTCTAAGAGACATTTCCAGCTCCTCATCTTGGTCTTCAGGTTGAAGGTCCACATTGGAAAAGTTTCTCTGACTCTCATCCAGTGAGCTCACAGTCAGCTGAGTCACATCACTTCTAGTCATCCCTGTGTGATGCACAAGGGGAAACAAAATTGGGAATTAGACAAATAATATACTCAGTGCTTCTCTTGGATGAACAATCTTTATATATTCACTATATACACCCTCTGTTTTATTTGGAAAGTTCAAACACTACGGGCTTCCAGCTGCCTAACAGGCCAGGTTACCTAACTGGGGTAACCGGATGTACTCCAAATCTTCTATCTTGGACTGCAGCTGGCAAAAGTGGTGTTTTTTTGCTCCGAGGGTTCACTGTGAGCTGGAGGCCCACTCGAATTAACCCTCGCCAAAGCTAAGAGCAGAACAAGGACTACCTTTGCCAGCTGCTGTTCAAGGTGTTGGAGTCTAACACTTGAAACTACCACAATGGTCAACTATTCATTTATCACAAAGTACAGGGAAATCAAAATGTTTGTAGAGGCAAAACTTATTAAATATATTATTTAATAATTTATTAAAGAGAGCGTGTATGTGTAATTTAAGAAAGCAATCACGCATCTCTGTTGTGCATTTCTTTGTTGTCACAAATTTAATCCAAGACTGGAAAACACTGAAACAAAAGGATTTCCTTTTTCTTACCACTATCTTCCATAGACAGCTGGATGCTGGTATCAGATGACAAGTCCAGCTGTCAAAAATAAACCATCATTAACTCAAGTTATGCCAGATATTTTGATACAGAAGGTAACTGCAGGTATATTTACCTGAGAGCCTCCTGTGGGGTCCTGTGCTGTGTAAGAAATGTTCAAGTTGTATTAGATGAACTACACAGTGAAGCAAAGAAAAAGATGCATGTTGTCATTTAAACTTTTAATTCTGAGAAATTACCTCTTAGTGACTCCTCTCTGACATCTGTCGAGCTCTGAGGAGAAAATGTGGGTGATTAAATAGTAGTAAACACAGCTTATGGCATTTTGTGTCGTGCATGGCTGCAAAGGACATTGTTAGTAACCCAAACCTTCATTTGCAGTGAGATCACCTTCTTTTTAGATAACGTCATGTAGCTGTCAAGCTCTTGAGGACAGAAAATATACACAATGTGGTCAGACAACAAAAAAAGTGAACATTACAGATCGTCAAATATTAAGCAGTGTTTCAGGTATCAGGCCTTCACCCATTGGACACACAAATACCTATCATTGAAATCTGGTGAAGAAGATCAACAGCTGGAGGACATAACATTTTCTTCCATTAAATACAATCAAAATCACAAATCATGCAAATTGCATCAACCACTAATATTCTAATTGGAGCTGACAGAAACAGTAAAATGTAACATGTGACATGGCCTTAATGTCTGAATGACACTAAAGGAAAGCTCTGCAGTTGTGCTTCTTTCAAATTATATCCAAACCTTTAATCCAAAATTAAAACAACACTCAAAATTAGATCTGGGAAAACAAATCATCCAGGTTTATGTTTTTTCTGGGATAGACCACCTCAAATCTCTTACTGCTGATAAAGATCTCACCTTCAACTAATTAAAAACACAGCAGCTAGGCTTAGCACAAGATATTTTGCAGAAATATTATCTTTTTTGTTCTTCTTTCAGCTGCTCTCTTTAGGGATTGCCACAGCAGATTATCTACCTTCATCTCAGCCAATCTTTCTACTCTATCACATCAACCCTCTGCATGTCCTCCTTCAACACATCCTCTGTCCAGTACATCCACTATACCTCCTCTGCACATGTCCAAACCATCTCAGCCTCTTTAAATAATGCCCAAACCACTAAACCAGAGCTGTCCCTCTGACGTTCTCATTTCAAATAATGTTTATCCAGGTGACTCCCAATGACAATCTTAACATCTTCAAATCAGCCACCTCCAGCTGTGCTTCCCGTCTTTTTGTCAGTGTCACCACCTCTAAAGTACACATTGCAAATCTCACTCACCCCAAGATATTTAAACTCCTCTACCTTCCTTAACTCTACTCGTTGCATCTTCATCCACACACATTCTATCTTGCTTCTGACTTTTAATCCTCTCCTCTCCAGAGAATACCTCCACCTTTTCAGGCTCTCTTCCACCAACTCCCTACTATTATCTCACTTTATTGTCCTCTCATCTCAATTTTTGTTTTCCGTTTTTCACTGTTTCTGAATTTAGCATTCTGCTTTTGCTTGTCTGTCAAACTGCTTTGCAAACTCAAAACACTTTTCAAAGGTTTATAATTAAAGTCTATTGTTTTTATTGTAATAAAAGGCCCTTCGGGCGACTATTGCTGTGAATTAATATATAAATAATACTGAACTTCATTATTCCAGAAAGAAAACAAGTCCTGTGGTTGATCTAGCTTACAAACGCATCTAATTAGTTAGTGTCCGGTTACCTTTACTAACACAGACGATGTTATTAAAACATTTCAGGCTTACCTGTGGGGCTTATGTCGTCGAGATCAACCTCTATCCCCGCGTCCTGGTACTGAAATTTTGAATACTATCAGAAGGAAACACAGAGGTTGGTTAATTCTGTTGCTTTCATTTGCAAAACTCGCTGATACTTAGCTTCATGCTAACCGTCCATAGCCTTATTCACACACCTTGTCTATGATTCGATCCAGGGAAAGTTTGAACGTTGAATTGTTATTTTGCAATTGTGTCTTTACAAGCTCATCCATGTTTGCATATATATCTTTTATCAAAAAGACGACAAAGAAAGAGAACAGCTAAACGAAGAAGAAAAATGGCGCTTTCGATTTTTAAGATTCCACTGTCACAAAATAGTGGAGTGTGATTGGACAGTGGACATATGGTGCCTTCCTTGATACTAGGAAATTGCGGTTATGTCTTTATTGCGTTTAATTTGAAAGACAAAATTAAAATAGAAAACTCCGGGATGTTAGCAGTGATAACACGTAGCGGTTATTGTTCATATGAAAATGACTGCAAGTATTAATAATATTTTGTAAGCAAAAAGTTAAAACGACATTTAAGGAGAAATTGTTGTTATGGCCGAGCTTTAGGACGAGCATTTGAAATAACCGTTCTTTAGACGTCATTGCTTACTGTAAAATCTCGCGTCATCAACCCTCGACAAATGTGCTTGTAAACAAATTCAGCTTCTTCTGAAATTAGCAACACCTGAATGTTTAAAAAATTTTGGGTTTTGCCAGAATGTACACCGACAGTAGATGAGCGTTTGGTCACTAAAGGGCTTCTCAACATGTCTGCTCGGACGCTGCAGGAGCTGGTCGCCGCCGCTGCCTCCCTGCACGCCGACAGGCTGGCTGTGACACACTCGGTGTCCGGAAAACCATCGGCGTCCCTGACCTACAGAGACCTGGTTCAACTCGGCGATGAATTCTCTCGTGCTTTGCGAAATAACTGTTCTCCTAGCAGCGGGGTGATCGGGCTTTACTGCAGAGATGATTTGTTTGTACCTGTCTGGATTTTGGGGTGAGTGCAAACATTAGAGATCGACCTCTGTAGTTTATTTATGGGCGATATTAGTTATCAGCAGTGTTGGGTAAGTTACTTTAAGTTAGTACCTTAGTTACATTACTAGTTACTTCTCTAAAAAAGTAACTCAGTTACTTCAAGTTACTCGTTACTTTCAAAGTAACTAGTTACTAGGGAAAGTAACTTTGGTTTTACTCAGAATTCTCTTGTTAATGTGTTGCTTCCGTAACTGGATACCCAGCAAGATTGCCAGTCTTCTAGCTTGCTTACTTGCCACAAGTGCACTGTGCCACCTACCAATAGAAAGGAAAAAATAATGTGCACATTTCCACGAGAGAAATCACACGCCTGGACCGTCGTTGACCGCCGCCATGATTCTAGCCTGCTTTTTACATCCAACACAAAAACTGCAGTCGTGGTGCTTTTGATTGTACTCAGAACTTGGAAATTCTGCCTTCTGAATAGGAAGATGTAGGTAACACCAGACTGCAGATGAGCTGCATACAGAGCTGGACTGGGACAAAAAAATCGTCCCGGGCATTTTGACTAGAGACCGGCCCACCATTATAGGAAAAATCATAAAGCCTTTGAATGAAAACAAACACTGTTGTGACAGTGATGTACACTGTTTTGATGGTTTAAATGTATCAATCTATCAATTGTTTGTTGTAAGACTCAGATAATTATTTTTTTAAAAGCGAGACATTTTAAATGAGAATAAGAAAGAAAAGTATTTCCTTGTCCCCCCCTTTCCCTGTTAATGCCCTACCTGGCCCCCTGGCAAAACTTTGCTAGACCCGCCCCTGCACAGTTACCAGCTGTCAGCTACGTAGAAAAGGATGCTGGTGTTATTTGTCTCTCAGAAACAGTTCATAACTTCCCTTCAACTCATTCATGTGACCTAAAAGGTAAACCTGTTTCTCCATCACCTGTTCAGCTCTGATGATTCAGTAAGGACATCTCCTGGTTTCATCTTCATGTTTCCCTCTCACCAGATAACCAAACTGATATCATGACCAGCAGCTTTACAGCTGTGGCTCCAGCAAACATCAGCTGATACTAGAAATTAATAGTAAATAAATTCTAACAACAGCTGATCAAGCTTAAACGTGCTGCTGTTGTTTAGCACAACATCCGCTGGTTTCCTCTTTCTGGCGCAAAGTGGGCGATAAACAAACAAGAGAGAAAAGCCGATCAGCTGATCATTGATCAGTTTCGTGATTGAAGTAGAAACGGGAGAGAATGAGAGAAGAAGAGGCAGCTGTGCAGCTCCAGCTTTGTGTCTTTTTCATTGTAGCTGAAGTCCGGGACAAACTGTGTTCCTTTTCACCTCATTACGAAACGCGTAATATTTTCTCTGAATACCAGACGATTCTGTTTTTTAGGGGACGGTTGGAAACTCTAATAATTAACCGTATGAACAAAATAAAGTTCAACATCAGTAACATCATAGCACCCACCCAGCTGTATAGAAACTCCGTCATGCTAGCTAGCACGCAGTACGAAAATGTCAGCATACCGAAAATAAACTCCACCTAAACTTGGTTTAAATCTGACTCCGATAGACTGCAGGTCATAACTTCTTACCTGAAGTTCAGTTCACCTGACACTCGGACCGGCGGCCGCTTCGGGTCTCTACTCTTGCCTCCCTTTTCCTTCATCCACCTGCTGGCTTCCACCACTTGCTAATGTTACTGAATCTGTGGAAGCTCCGCGATAGCCACCACACTAAGTAACGAATAACGAGCCTATCTAAATCCCAGTAACGAGTAACGCGTTCCTGGTTTTCGCATAATAACTAGTTACCGTGCTCGTTACCACAATAATAACGTAGTTACTGTAACGCGTTACTTAATAACGCGTTAGTCCCAACACTGGTTATCAGAATTAAGGAGACGGAAATTGAGGCCAAAAACACAAAAAGGAAAGTTGTCATTCCAAGCTACGATAATTTATATCAAAATATATACAGTGAATTCTTATTTATGTGACAGGTACAATGCATGTTAATAAAAGAGAGTACACAGAAGATTCAAGGATGTAGTAGAGTAGATTTTGCAGGTGACAGATAAGATAAGATAACCTTTATTAGTCCCACACGTGGAAAGTTTGTTTTGTTACAGCAGAAAGTGGACAGTGCAAAGTTACATAGCAAAACTTAGAAAAACACTTCAATAGAATAAGATACTGTACACAATAGAATAGAATAAAATTAAAAATAAAGAATAAAATAAAACAAATGCTATATACAACTGAGTATAATACAACGATGTCAGAAAAGAGTATTGCACTTAGTTTAATTGCTATTGCACATGTGTGTGTTTGGTCATTTGGAAGTCTTTTTTTGTGGTGTCTGACAGCAGTGGGGAGGAAAGACCTGCAAATCTCTCTGTCCCACATCGTGGGTGCCGCAGCCTGCCACTGAAGGAGCTGCTCAGTGCTGTCAGAGTCTCCTGCATGGGGTGGGAGATGTTGTCCAGCAGGGATGACAGCTTAGCCACCATTCTCCTGTCACTCACCACCTCCACTGGGTCCAGAGGGCATCCTAGAACAGAGCTGGCCCTCCGGATCAGCCTGTTCAGTCTTTTCCTGTCCCCAGCAGAGATGCTGCCGCCTCAGCAGACCACACTGTAAAAGGTGGCTGAGGCCACCACAGAGGTCTTCAGGAGTGGGCCCTTCACTCCAAAAGACCTGAGTCTCCGCAGCAGGTACAGCCTGCTCTGCCCTTTCCTGTAGAGGGCGTCTGAATTATGAGTCCAGTCCAGTTTATTGTTTAGATGAACACCAAGGTACCTGTACTCAATGTCCATACCTTGGATGTTCAGTGGTTGCAGTGGAGGGTGTTTGTGCCTGCGGAAGTCTACCACCAGCTCCTTGGTTTTACTAGTGTTGATCATAAGGTAGTTCTGCTGGCACCAGTCCACAAAGACGACAAGGAGTACAGTCCTCTGTACTCCTTGTCGTCCCCATCAGTGATGAGGCTGACTATTGCAGAGTCATCAGAGAACTTCTGCAGGAAGCACTGGGCGGAGTTGTGGGAGAACTCTGCAGTGTAGCTGGTGAAGAGGAACGGAGCCAGAACCGTTCCCTGTGGGGCTCCCGTACTGCAGACGACCCAGTCCGACACACAGCCCTGAGTTCTCACATACTGTGGTCGATCAGTGAGGTAGTCCAGAATCCATGTAGTGAGGTGATGGTCCACTCCTGCGCTCTCCAGCTTGTCCTTTAGGACTGTGGGAAGAACAGTGTTGAAGGCACTGGAGAAATCAAAGAACATGATTCTCACAGTGCTCCCAGTGGCCTCCAGGTGAGAGAGGGAACGATGTAGGCGGTGAATGACGACATCATTGGTTCCAATGCCAGACTGGTAGGAAAACTGAAGTGGGACAGAGGAGGATCCTAGGGACAGGGTGAGATGGAGGCGGAAGATCTGTTGTAATGACCCCTAAAGGGATCAGCCAACAGAAGCGAGATTTTAGGAAAACTACAAATTTGCATCTGACATCCACAAAACATAAATATATAAGACAAAGAAAACACAGAAACAAACATTACATCAGTATGACAGCATTTGTACTTATCTTGATGTGTGCATGCTGTCATATTCAGAAGTAACTTCTCATTATTTTAATATTTGTCAGTGTCTATGTGCTTGTTGTGTGTTATGGCTGCATGTGACTCACTGCTCTATAACAAATCATAACTCACAAATGACTCTGCTTTGTTTGTCAGGATCTTGCAATCCTCTGCTGCTTACGTCCCACTGGACCCAGAATCTCCTGGACTTCTCTCTGCCAGAGTCATGAACCAATGTGGCCTCAAGTACTGTGCTGTACAGACCGACCTCCTGCAGGTTGAATTTTGTCATATTTTATCAGCATTAATACAACAGCTGTGAGTAATTTTGCAAATGTAATACTCAGGCCTCACTTAAAAGATTAAACCATCCAGACGATGAAAACACACGAGAAAGGCCATGGTCTTATTTATTTATTAAGGCCAACACCCACCTTGGTCTTTCCAGATTTAGTACATAAAAATACACACAGCCATGGAGACAACCTGAGAAAGAACCCCCCCAAAAGACATGCAAATATAAAACAATGATAAAATGAGATATTCACAAAGCTGACACTGACCTATTACAACAAGGGCTCCACAGTTTGCAAAACCCAATTCAAGATCCCCTCCTGTGCAGTAACAAAAAAATATACTAAGTGTATATTTCCTACAGATGACTCGTCTGTATATTAAGAGGTTTTTTTTAATGCAATATCAGAACACCTTTGTAAATTCTTTGTTAATGAATTCTGTTTTTTTGTGAATATTTATATTGCTATTGTTTTTTTCAACTTAAAGCAATTTCAGGCAGCTCTCATCAAACACGTAACTGTGAAAGTTTGTGTGGAGCTGCTCAAGTTCAAACTGACTCTGATTCACATCGAGCCGCTGCGAGTCGCTGAGCGTGAACGAGGAGCAGGACAAACTTTATCAGTAAATGATCTCAGCGGTTCAGCTGTGCAGCAAGACGATGCTGGGCGCAGGGAGTTGGCGTATGTGCTGCACACATCGGGAACAACAGGCTTTCCAAAGACTGTGAGGGTACCACACAGGTGTATACTTCCCAACATACTGCATCTGAGGTCAGTAAGGAATCATTTATGCCTTTGCCTGTTGTAGAGTGGCATATTTTTAATCCAAGACAAATCCCTTCTCTTTCTGCTCAGATCTTTGTTTCAGATGAGGCCGGATGATGTGGTTTTCCTCGCCTCACCTTTAACCTTTGATCCCTCAGTAGTGGACATTTTTCTCGCCTTATCATCTGGGGCTCAACTCCTCATTGTCCCTAATGTGATTAAAAAAATGCCCAATCGACTAGCTGAACTATTGTTCAACGATCACAAGACAAGTGTCCTCCAGGCAAGTGTAGAGCCATTTGTGTCTGTGAGGCAGTATTCCCTGTTTGTGCAATGCTTCATTTTCACTGTTGTCACAGGTCACGCCCACTCTGCTGTTGCGCTTCGGCCATCGTATTCTAAAACAGGACGTGCTGTCGTGCGGCTCTTCACTGCGGGTGTTGGCTCTGGGTGGAGAAGCCTGCCCGTCGCCCGCTCTGCTGGGGAGCTGGAGACATGAGGACAATAAAACTAAAATCTACAACATCTACGGGATCACTGAGGTTTCCTGCTGGGCCAGCTGTTACAGAATACCAGAGTCTCTGCTGCAGTCAAGCAACCTGTGAGTGGACCCCCGTTTTAAAATGTTCATGACTTCTACAAGTTTGTTCTACAGATGTTGGAGTTATCTAACATTACAAACATCTCACAGCACGGTGTCTTCTGTGCCTCTCGGGACTCCTCTGATGGGCACAGTGGTGGAAGTCAGAGATGAACATGGCTGTGTTGTTTCAGAGGGTGAAGGACAGATCTTCATAGGTAGGAAAAAAAACCTGAGAGTTCTCTGCAAATTAATCACATTGAGATGAAGAAAAACCTCATGAATTCATATGATCGTTTGTGCAGGTGGAGAGGACCGAGTGTGTCTCTTGGATGATGAAGACACTGTTGTCCCTGGGACGATGAGAGCTACAGGAGACTGGGTGAATGTTAAAGATGGACAGCTGCACTACCTGGGACGGAGAGACCGAATGATCAAACGCAATGGAAAACGAGTGAACTTAGACAGCATGCAGCAAGTAAGATGTTTTCTGATGAATGAATTATAAGTCGTGTGATTGATTCAAAAAGAAATAATTCCACTGGCTTAGCCTCATGTTAGACCAAGACTGACACATGAAGGAACACACATCACTCGTGAGTTTAACAGCCACCAACTTCTACGTCTTATCCAGGTGACAGGGTCAACAGTGTCAGCAGAGTCTGAGGGATGAGCTTGACCACCTCCCCAGAATACCCTCCCCAAGCTCAGTCAGAGTTGTAGCAACGTGTTTCCAAGCTAGCCAAGAAATATAATCTCTCTGCCTGGCCTGGGTCTGCTCCAGGGCCTGTTCTTGGTAGAACATGCCTGGAATACCTCACCTAGGAGGCGTCTTAGTCAGTTTCTCGAGCCACTTCAACTGAATCTTTTTTTTTTAACATACTGAAGGCAAAGCTGATGTACTGATTGTGGTAAATTAAAGGAAAGATTTGAATCCTTAACCCCCACCTTAAAGAAATCTGGTGTCTCTGTTATGAACCAGTTTCCTCACTCAGATTCACTGTTACTAAAAACAATTAAAGCCTTTTTTTCAATTTATTGTCACATACACACAGCAATAAGAAAAAAAGAGAAAACAAGAAAAAAAGAAGTTTTAGCTGATTAATAATTACATTTTTAAACTGGTGGTACCCTTTCTTAATGCTGTACTTTAATGTGGATACTTTTCATTAATTCTTTGTAAACAAAATACCTTTTCAACATCTTTTTAACACCTTTATGATTTTGATTTACATCTCCCCTCCTGCAGGTCCTGCTGAGTCTCCCTCAGGTGGAAGCCTGTGCTGTGGGTCTGCACCAAGGATTTCGACTTCTCGCCTTTGTCGTGGCATCCACATCTGGACACCAGAAGGCAGCTTCCACCTCCGCGTCTGTACAGCAACGTGCAGAACAAATTCCCTCTGCTTGTGCTATTGGTGAGCATGCTGAGAACCTACCCTCTTCTGTCAACCCCCACCTGGAGGAGTCAGGCGGTGCAGACGGAGATCTGAAGAAGCTCATTCTGAGCCAGCTGTCTCTGCTGCTGCCTGCTCACAGCGTTCCTGACACGCTGGTGCTCGTCCCGGCTTTATGCCTGACTGCTCATGGTGAGCTTTAGACACACTGTCACTGCTGAGGAGAAACCGCAGCTAATTCATTCACCACTTTATCCATTCACCTTTCTAACTGTCATTTTTTGATAGGCAAAGTCAACATGGAGGCATTAGTCAGAGTATATGAAAAACAGAGACAGTGTTTAGAGTCTTCACAGAGAAATTGCAGTGAACTGAGGCAAATTCTTCAGACTCTGTGGCGGGTATTTTCATTTTTGATGACAACATTCATGCTCTAAATTTAAATAAACTGTTGTCTCCTTATGTTCATTCTCTTTTAAACTATCTATCAACAGGATACTTTAAATCTTGCTGTAGATGTTACCATTGACGAGAAGTCCAAGTTCCTGTTCAGTGGAGGAGATTCTCTGAAGGCTCTGCATCTCTGTGAAGACATCTTCACTGCTGTGGGAGTGACCTCACCAGAGCTCCTGGAGGTTATACTTGATGGGACCTTCTCTGACATCATGAATCATGTTGCCAGAGCAAGAGGAATCTTGGAGCATGAGAACAGCCAGTCAGCGCCATCTCAGGCCAAGAGACGGCACGTCGAATCCACGTCTCAGGTACTAGAAAAGAGAGTGCGCAAAGACTGGACAGCAGCTGAGAGTCTGCAGGTGGAGAAACAGGCTGTGAAAGTCATAAGAAGAGGGGGCGAGGTGATAGAGATGAACATCAGATATACAGAAGATGATAAAACAGTGCAGAATCAACTCCTTAGAGAAAGGGAGTCTTGTGGAGAAGCTGATTTGGGCCTCAGTCTGAGCTGGTCCTCAGACACAGGCAGATGTGTGGACGCCTCCCCGGTGCTTCTAGTACAAAACAGAGCTGATCACAGGTCAGATTTGTTCAAAGCAACAGTGTTTATCGGCTCACACTCCCACAGGATCCAGGCTTTAGACGTCGCCACCGGAAACCTAATGTGGGAGCGAGTTCTTGGAGACAGAATCGAGGCCTCTGCTGCCGTGTCTCACTGTGGTGCCCTTGTTGTAATAGGTAAGTGTCAGCTTTGTGAATACCTAATGTTCAGGAGGTTTTATTACTTTATATTTCTATATCTTTTTTTGGGGGGGGTGGGGGGGTTCTTTCTCAGGATGTTATGACGGCTGTGTGTATTTTTTATGCACTGAAACTGGAAAGACACAGTGGGTGTTTGAGACAGGAGATGCTGTGAAGAGCTGTCCTGCTGTGGATCCTCTTACTGGTCTGGTGGTAGTGGGCTCACACGATGGGTATGTTTACGCCCTAAACTCAGAGGTGAGTGCTTGATGCAAAGAGACACAAGGACTCGAATGATTCAGAAAAATCACAGATTGATGGTTGCACTGGATACCTGTCTGACGTGTTTGAAGCAGATGCTCTGTTTTCTGTTTTCAGGTTCAGAAGTGTGTTTGGAAGTGTCACTGTGGTGGAGGAGCTGTGTTTTCTTCTCCACGTCTTCACGCATCACGCCGTCAGGTGTACGCGGCTTCACTGGGAGGACGCCTGCTCTGTCTCAGCATCGTAAGTAAGCATAGTTTTGCCATTTGGTGCACAAGTGGAAATAAGAAAGGAAGAGGCACGAGTCTGTTTGAATCATACATTTTTGTAAAAATATTTCTATGATGACTTTTGAGTGTGTTAGCTTAATCTTTAAAATGAGAAAGTTCTTCATTTTTCAGCTGTTCCCTTTAGGAGTCGCCACGGCAGATCATCTGTCTCCATCTCATACTATCGCTAGCATCCTCCTCTGTCACGTCAACCCTCTGCATGTCCATTTCCACTACATTCATGAACTTTCTCTGTGGCCTTCCTCTTTCCCTTATGTGCACATTTGTCTCAAAAGAGAAATCTGCTACTGATTCTAAAAAATTAAAAACGAGAATAATAAGAGTGATCGCCCTATATGTCTCACGTGTGTTTCTCTTTCCCAGGACAGTGGAGATGTCTTGTGGTCTTACTGCAGAGACACTCCTTTTTTCTCCTCACCAAACTGCTTCTCTGAGCACGTTGTGATCGGCTCGGTTGATGGACACATCTGCTGCTTCAGCAACACAGGGAAACTTGTAAGGAGCTCACTTTTTGTTATAATATTTTCCAGTTACTATATATATACAAAACCTGATTTGCTGAAGATTTTGCATTTTGTAAATGAGCGATTTTGGGTTTTTTTTAAACATTAAAGTCACAAACATTCATTACGACAGCATTTGAATGTACCGGTATGGTGAAAAGGGGGGAAGGGGCCTGGCTATTTTCTGAATCCTCTCTGTAATTCATAACTGTATAACCCTTGTGTGTATTTGCAGCTGTGGCAGTTTCTAACAAAGGGTCCAGTTTTCTCCTGTCCATGCATCACGTCAGACCAGCAGAGACTTCTGTGTGGATCACATGACGGTTGCCTGTACTGTTTGAATTGTGCAGATGGCTCTTTGGTTTGGACTTTTCAGACGACAGGCAAGGTGTACTCCACCCCATTTGTGTTTGACGGCTCAGCTGTAGGGAGCAGGGGTTCACTGGTGGGCCTGGCCTCCACTGACGGCACAGTCTGGATCCTGGATGGAAAAGACGGACGACTGTTGGCCTCGCATACCTTTCCCGGGGAGCTGTTTTCATCCCCGGTGGTGTGGGAAAGGTCACTCCTAGTTGGATGTCGTAATGACTATGTGTATTGTCTGAGGCTGAGTGTAAAAGAGGAAACATAGAAGGATATAATTTATTTTTGTACCTTTTTTTAAAAAAAACAATAAACACAACTTGTGTGTCAGTGAAGTGAGGTGTTTTGGGAAATAGGATTTTATGTAAATTTTACTTGTTTTCTGAGATCCATGTCTTGTTACATGTTACAAGCTTAGTTGAGGCATTTTTTTTAAAAACTCATCAATCTTTATCATTTCAAAGTGAGTCCACATCCCTGATGTGACCATCTCAGGCATGCACTCTGCCCCACCCACTTTCCGTTTAAACCAGGGTGGTGTTGGGGCCCGCCAAAACACACAGAGCTGTAAATGGAAACAGCTGTGCTGATTTCTGTATGTCGCAGGTCACTGGGTTATACTTACACTGGGACAAATCTAGTGAACATACACTATATTGCCAAAAGTATTTGCTCATCTGCCTTCACATGCATATAAATGTTGGAGGAGAAGCCCTAGTTCACAGTGTCCACTCTGATTCATCCCAAAGGTGTTCTGTCGGGTGGAGGTCAGGCTTCTGTGCACCATGCATGCCTAGATGCTTGATTTTATGCACCTGTGGCCATGGAAGTAATCGAAACACCCGAATTCAGTGGTTTGGATGGGTGAGTAAATACTTTTGATGATATAGTTTACCAAAACTATATCAAAACCATTTTTAGATTATGTCCCAATTAGAATAATGTTAAACAGAGAAGGAAGCGAGCTAAAACGGCTTGTTTCATTCAAATATGAACTTAAGGGCTGCACCTGGAGACTTAGCAATAAGATGAACTGATTAATTTGAATTGTGAATCATGTAAAGTCACTTCAATAGAAATATGGAATTGGTAATGAGCATAGTACTTTCCCCTTCGTGATTTTCAACAGTATGAGACGGCAGTTCTGTGGTTCAGACATCAGTATTTAATTTACATTATTCATAACATTTTGTATCTCTTTAAGAATTTTTTTTCATATCTGTAAGTGGGACAAAAAAGTGCAAATAATACCAAACATTTTTTGTTACATACAACACTGCGTACACTACACTATTGTGCACGACCAAAGTTAGAAACAAAATGACAGTGAGTCTACCTCTTTTAGGGCCCTCTTTTTGACCGAACCTCTGGCAATGCCTTTCACTTACATACAGTACATACTTACATAGATACAGATCATTAAGTGAGTGGCAGGAAATAAGAATCAAGTTTTTTTTCTTCATAGAGGAAATGTTTACATTATGTAGGATCATATCACATTTAAGAGGAAGTGATGGCGCAAGCCTACTAAGACGAGCGTGTTACAGGAGGACAGCTATAAGAGTCGTAGGTCTACAGCTAGGAGGTGTCACATCTGTCTCCAATAAGCAAAGCCTAAAAATAAAAAATCCAAATTACATCGTCACACAGCTGTGAGGATGAGGTGCAGGTTCACCATAAATGCCCAGTAACACTTGTGGTCTTCAGTGCTGTGTTTAGGTGCACCCACCATGTTTCTTTTTTTTTTTTTTTTTTTTTTTTTTTTTTTTTTTTTAAATCATGGCAAAATTGTACAATAGCTCCTTGGACAGCTATCACAGTCGTCACGGGCACAGTGAGAATTGTTAAGCTAAGATTTTCCAGTATGTGTTAATAAAAAAAAGGCATCTCTTGTAGATGAAAAACAAGGCTCAGAGAAAAGATGCAGGAGAGAGAGAGCTGCTGCTTTACATAAATAACGCCAAGAAGGACAGAGGGGATGCCTGTAACACTTCCAGAAGCAGGTTCGTGCTGAGTTTAAACTGGTAGCCCTTAAAACATGATTCAGACAGTTACCCTCTGTTGATTAAACACTGTCATAGATCAGAGCTTCACCTCTATAATACAGAAGTGTTATATTGTGTTGAGCAAATGATTTATTTACAACCATGGTGACACAGTTGGCTACACCATTAAAAAAAAAGAAAAAAAAAGAAAAAGGTTGGCTATTGCAGTGGCCAACCATGGTTGCGATTGGCTGCAGGAGTTTAAGAGACATATAATTTATGTTTTTATACAGTATGTGCATGCTCGCATCAATTGTTTATATCTGTGCGGCTGTATCGGATTAAGTGAATGTGAAGCGCACTTTAACATGATAATAGTACCAGCCAGTGTATGTGGGGGGGTTTGGAAGAGATGGAGAGCTTTACTGGTTTCACAGTCGGGAAGAGTTTTCATTGTGAGAAGTGAGAGGTGGAGTTCTGAGAGGGGAGGGACAGTTAATGGTGACACTCCAAGTGTTTCAGAGTCTGTGGGCAGTGTACACTCTTGATGCAGGCCGGAGTGTCGTGTGTAGCTGGTGGTTTGAGGTGTTATTTGATGATCTGAGGACAGTCGCTCCAGGCTTTGGCCTTTCGTTTGGCCAGAGCAAGCCAGGCCGGCTCTGTGGAAACCTGTGGAGAGTCACTGGAGGGGAAGCGCTTTGACACCTCTTTGACAGCAGGTGGCGACGGTGTAGAGTCTGCAATCTCGACTGCAACAACAAACATGTAAAAATGTGTTACTAATCTGTTTGCTTTCTATATTACATTATTAAACTCATTTAAAAAAAAAAAGATTAATTTTGAAGAAGAGCTTCAGGAAATAAATAAATTAGCCTGACCAGTAACAGCAACTGTAATCAGAATAACCAGAAATCGTAGAAAAAGAGCTCATCCTGTTGTTTGTGACGCTAAAAGCCACTTAGCATATTCACTTTACTATGATATATGACTATTTTACCAGTGACAGAGCTCGGTAGAGTGTTGGCCTTCTTTAGGTGCTCCCGGCGTTCAAATTTTCCCAGGAGGCTCTCTGGTCTCTTGGGCTCCTCTGGCGTCTGAGGTTTAGAAGAAGGACTGGTGCTTCCACTTCCTTTGCTGTCTGTGGGGCTCACCAGTGTAACCTGCAAAAGAGATTTGGGATCCATTCAGAAGATGGACAGTATGTTACGGGGATCACGAGAAAGTGGGTAAATGTTTATCTGTGGGGCATACACTGTCTCGCTCTTTAGCTTGTTTTTCTGCCAGCTTGGCCTCTCTTTGGCTACGACGCTCCTCCCGGTTCTGCTGCTGCTCCCTGAAGCCTTTCTGCTTCTGAAGAGCCAGTGTGATCCACAAAGGTCCAGCCTCCTTCTCCTGGACCCTCGCACTGTCCAGTGAGTGCCTGCTCTGTAGGGATGGTTTTTCTGCAGATGAACACATGATAGATGTTGTTGGAAACCTTTGATACTACAAAACACGATTTTTAAATTTAACAAAACATATTCATCTCAAAATATTATTCCAAATTTTTCCACAGGACCTTTTTTTCTTTCTGTCCGACAATGCGTGCACGTTAGTAGAAAGAAAATAGCCATTTACATAAAAACTATTCACATAATTGTTTGCGGATTTATCATTTAGTCCCAGTATATTCACGAGAAGGCAGACATCTCTACTGCCAATATCACCAACTCATGCCAAAACAATCTAGATGGATAAATGGTAATTTGATTTAGGTATGGAACATCCTTTTAAGCAGTAAATGTTGCCAAGATATTGGCAAATCAAATGGATTTGCATTATGTAGATAAGAAGATCATTGCTTATGTCTCTTTACTTAAATAGGAAGCTACAGTCTGGAGATGCTTACACAATTTTGTCTAAAAGTATCAAGATAAGCTTACAAGTTCATCTAAAGCTCGTTATTTCATGTGATAATTTCAGCTAACTAACAAAGATGCTGACCTTTCCTGATGAGTTCTGTCTTTCTGTCTGCCTTTTCCCTCCAGGGTATGTTAATGGAGGGGAAGAATGATCTCTTCTCCTTCGGCTCTTCTTCCCCTTGGACATGACTTTGGCTGCTCTTGTGCAGCAGGGCCACCGCTGAAGGTTCCTCACTCCTTCCGGCTTGCTCCTGGATGGATGAATCCACACCCATTGTACTCTCCACTGAATCATCACTGGGAGACTCATGAGCTACCTTAGGTAGCGGTGATGGAGGAGGTGTTGGGGCTGCACCTGTAGGCTTAGGTGATGTCACTGGTCTGCGGTAGAGCGGTGGCTTGGAAAACACTTTCTCACCCTCACTGTGTGGAGTCGGGCTGGTAGACTTAGTCAGTTTACCCCGGGGGAATGCAGGAGAGGCAGATGCATGTAAATACTTGCTGACCGCACCCTCTTTCTGAGGTGACGTGGGGCTTGATTTGTCAGAAAAGACAGAAGAGGCATCAGAGTCTGGATCAATGGGGGTAAGAGGCGAGGGGACGCCATCAAAGCTGTCCCCAGCACTGTAGCGTTTCTTCTTTTTCTCTGTGGACTGCTCGCTGTGAAATCGCAGAGAATAGTTGGTCCTCCTCAGCTTTATGCCAAAAGGAGAAGGCTTCTCCTCATTGTCCTGGCCCTGCTCCTCTCCCTCCACTCTGCTTTCAGATGCCTCTGTTTCACTCTGAACTCTGCTCGACTCTGCCTCTTCAGATTGAATTTCAGAACTGGGAACCAGGAAAGAAGGAAGGTCTTTGGCAAACATACACTCATCTGACCCTCTTTCTAGGATGCGGACACTTTTACTTGTCCTGTTCTGAGGTTTACTTGATGGAGAGGGAGAGGCTACAGTGGGGCTTCCAGGTGGAGCAACCTCCTCTCCTGCTTCCTTATCTTCTGCACCAAACACCTCAGAGTTCCTATTTGAATCTCCAAACTTCTTCCTTGCAGGGGTGATGGAGAACTTGGCGCTAGCAGACATGGTCTTCCTGAGGTTCGTGTGGGCAAACAGAGGCTGTTCTTCAGCGCTGGACTGAGACTGGCTCCTGCTCGGCTCTGGGTACTCGCCGTACTTCCCCTCCTCTACCCCCTTGAATATCTTTGATCTGATGCTTGCCCATTCTGCCAGGACAGCTGCACTGGACTGATCGGTAGAGAGCGCAGACTCATTGAGTGATTTGGTTTTTCCAGACTTGCGTTCTGGGGAAGTCTTGCTCTTTGTTGGGGGTGTTCCTTGGGCTTTTCTATCCTCTCCCAAACCCAGCAGGGACTTGCAGGCGGTGTCTTTGATCTGGTCTAAATTGACAGCTGTCCCACATAGCTGGGCGCCTGTCACTAGGATGGCTGTATGGGGGACATATGGAGAGGCTGGCAGGTTGGGGGAGTCTGGTCCTTCAGAGGAGGAAGCCTTTGCTCCATCTCTTTGATAAGCGATAGCAGCGCTCTGGTGGCTGGAGGCCGGCGTAACAGGCGTCAGATTGACCTTCTGGAAGAGAATCTGTTTCTCACCAGAGGACACTTTAAAAGAAAATGGCCTCTGTCTCTCCTCCATCTCCCTCCAGCGTAGCTCTTCAGCTCTCCTCTTCATCTCTTGTGGGTCAAACTTCCCATCAGCCTCCTCCAATGACATCCTTCTTTGCTCCTCTTCCTCCTTTTTCCTCTTCTCCTCTGCTACCTTTTTCTTCTTTTCTTCCATTTCCCACAACCTCAGTTTCTCTGCTTCCTCCTCTTTCTTTCTTTCTTCTTCTTCTACCAGCTTCCTCCTCCTCTCAGCCTCAAGCTCCTGCTGCCTCCTTGCCTCTTCCTCATGTTTCCTCCTTTCCTCCTTCTCTTGCCTCTTCCTGTCCTCTTCCTCTTTCCTCCATTGTTCTTCTAGTCGTCTCCTTTCTTCCTCTTCTTCCCGCTGTCGACGCTCCTCCTCTTCTCGCATCCTCCTTTCCTCCTCCAGCCTTCTCATGCGCTCTTCCTCTTGCCTTCTTTCCTCCTCCTCCCTGATCCTCCTTTCCTCCTCCATTCTCTTTCTTTCTGCCTCCTTTAGCAGCCTCCTTGCCTCCTCTTCTTCTCTGATCCTCCTTTCCTCCTCCTCCTCCATTCTCTTTTTCTCTGCCTCCTCTAGCAGTCTCCTTGCTTCCTCTTCCTCTCTGATTCTCCTTTCCTCCTCCTCCATTCTTTTTTTCTCTGCCTCCTCGTGCAGCTTCCTTGCTTCTTCTTCCTGCTGTTGCATACGACATCTCTCCTCCTCCAGTTCACGCAGCCTCAGCTCCTCTGCTCTCCTCTTCCTCTCTTCTTCCTCCTGTCTGAACCTCAGCTCCTCAAGCTCTCTCATCCTCCTCGCCTCCTGTCTTTCCTCCTCATGGAGTCTTTGTTTCTTGAAGCTTCCAAGGGACTCAACAGACACTCTACGCTGGTCGTCTGTGGAGACGCCAGCTGCTTCGAGGTCATCTTGGACCAAACCAGGAATGGATACCTCTTGGAGGTCCTGGAATGCAAAAGTCCAAGTAGTGTCAGCTTTTTTTTTTAACAATAACAAAGGGTGTCACAGAATAAACAAACATGCAAACCCACATTAAAAGAAACTCACCTGTGTGAATCGTCTGTGCTTGCGGGAAACCCTCTGGTTTTTCGGCTTGACGGAGAGTTTATGTTTGGCGGCAGCGTTGTCTAAGCGAGGAACAGACTGAGGGACGGCATCAAGGTTGATGGACTCAATCGTGCCAGTGAGTGGAAGAACTCGTTTGGACCTTGGAGACTTCACAGGGGGGCTGTGTGGTCCAAATGGCTGACCTCCCTGCACCTGCTTATGCCACAGTAAAAGAGCAATTAAACTACGACTTAAAGAGATCTCTGTAGACACAGTACACAGAAAGCAGAGGTGTCTGTGGTGTGATAAGGTTGTTGCAAACTGAAGTGATGTGGTACCTTGACAGAATCAGGGAAATGTTTTTTCCCTCACAAATTTGTTTTATATTCTCACAGTTATCTAAATTTTTGTGTGTGTGTGTTTTCTCAAAAATATCACCCACACCCCATATTTTTGAATTCATTTATTTATTTATGTATTTATTTAATATTAATACAATCCCCTGATATAGAGTGATATACCAAAATCACAAAAGGTTCTAACCAACTTCTTCACATGTTTAGTGCTACCCAAGACTTAAACAGAACAAATTTTGTTGTGTTAAATTAATCGAATTTAAAACAAACAAACAAACAAAAAACCTACCAGTCAGTCAACTCATACCTTTGGCTCTGTTCCTGGTGGCTCCGCTTCTACCTGGGCCAAAACTTTCAGAGGGCTACGCGGAACCTCTTCCTCATCTGAGCTGCCCTCATCTCCCTCACTTCTTCTCAGAGAAGGAGGCCTTTGGCCAAACTTTATACCTTGTGCTATCTGCCTCTGTGAGGATAAAAAATAATTAATGATTACAACATATCTAGTTGGAGCAAAAAGAGAAGTGAGTGTACACCTCTGCATGGCCCACCTGCAGATTCCTAACTTTATCCGACACGTTTTCCTGGGACATGCTGTGATCCAGACCAGCCTCCTTCACCGGTTCCTCTGGAATGAAGATGCTGTCGTGTGAGAGAGCTCGAGATCCAATGGGATTCAACTCCCTGAAGGAGAAGGAGATTGTCTTCAGTGCTGCAGCGTGTCATCTCTGTCAGTCATTCATGCATTTATCACAAGCTTGCTGCAGCAAAAAACTTTACACAGTGAAATGATTGACCCCGCAGTGCTGTTACAAGTCGTTACAGGTTATAAGCTCATATTGTCAGTGAAGCCTTTTGCCTTTAAAGTCATTTCAAAGCACAGCCTAACCTTTGTCTTTACAGATTATGTCACCTTGCAGCATTTTGTAACCGCGTGATTTAACACTTTCATTTGTCTAGAAGTGAATAAGAAGCTGAGTTGCTTTTAGCAGAGAAAAAAAACAATGTACTATTTAAAAAAAGCAACAAATTCCAACCTTTGGTAGTGTAGTGAATGGACAATAAGCTCAGTTTCTGTGTGTATAGTATAGATGAATACATGTTTAAAAAAAACTGATCCATGTACTAACCTCAGATTTTGATCGGACTCGTCATCAGATGTAACGCCATTGCACACTTCCCCTGTGGAAAAACTGGTTTTTAGCTCTGCTCCATCAAAGCCCCCTCTCGCCTGTCTTTTCTTCTTCTTCCCAAACAGTCGTCTGAACGGCTGGAACTTGCCCTGTTGCCTTCTCTCTGGCGGTAGAAAGGAGAATGGATGACAACCACAGCCACATGCAATCACATCATTAATCTTTATATCTCACCCTCGGGCGAGATAACGAGCAGAACGGTGCCTATGAGCATATTCATTGTTACACGCGTGTACTTAATGAAATGCGTTTGACGGAGTTAAAAGAAAACAAAGAAAACAGCAGATGGAATGAGAAGAAAACCTTGGCTCTTTGGTTCATACTTGCATTTACAGGAAGTGTGAAAGATAGACACTACACATAAAAAATAGAGCACCAACAGCCAAAGCAATTAAAAAAAAAAAGGAGGAGGTCACTAGCTCCCCTACTTACAGACTGAAAATAAATGCACAACTGAAAGTAGGGAAAGCTCAGTTATCATCACAACTCCAAAAGCTATTACAAACTAGCCACATGTGAGCAGCACTACAGTAAATATAAAACTTCAAGGCTACACATATCACAGGTACCACTGGAAGATTCGCTAATCTATCAATCTGTGAGGTAATCACTTCAAGTGTGTCGATTTAGACACAATAAAACAGGGCAGCTGTCATAAACCCTGCTATTGCTACCAAGCTCAGTGCTGATTCATGAGGAAGTGTTTGACAAAAGCGAAGAATTTAACTTTGGACTTTCAGTAGGTATCTTTACCACCTCATCATTGTTCATGCCAGTAAGTTATAAACTCTTACACTAAACTTTCCCATGTGTAAACGCGAAAACGTGTCTGTGCGCTCTCTTCTCAGGATCCAAACAATAACATAACAATAAAAGTTTACTTGAAAACATTTAACAGAACCTCATTGAAACAGTAGCTCGTGCAATTCGCGATCCATCATAATTCAAAGCTTATTGCGCATAAAAAAACAAAACAATTATCATTCTGACCTTAAGCACAATTTGATTGAAGATGCATTAGATGACAATTGTGTTTAAGTGCGATTAAATTCTGACCACTACTGTAGCAGGAGAAGCAATTCTTGCTATTTGAACATGGATGGATGACACATTATGGCATGAGCTCATTGGGTCTTCAGCTAAAACTGTAGACAAACAATTTAATGATCTCCTCCAAGAAAATAATGTGATTCCTCCCTGTTTTTTTCCTCTCGGTTACCAGGATAGATCAAATAGTTAAAAACAAATTATGAGAGTTTTGGCTTGCTTCAACTTCTGGAGTCAATCCAGTCCCTAAAGACTTCCTGGATTCTTGCTAGATCCAGGAGGTTTTTAGTAGATTCTTTATCATTAAGACATAGAGCAAAACTTTAACATTTTATGTGATATCTTCACAAATATAAACCTAACTGAAATTGGGAGACATCCCCCGATGTTCTTAAGCTAATATCACAAACTAATCTGGATCCAGATTCTCTCTCCTGATCCAGGGATTCAGTTTGTCCACAGAGTGGAGGGAATTTTCAGCCTTGGTTGAGGTGTTTCAACAAGTACTGCAGAACATTTCTCCTTCAAAACTACAGCAGCTACCCAGCTGTGTGTCTTACTTCTGTGTGTTTGTGTAGTTGTGAAGGTCCACTCCCTGAACTAAGTGGGTGAGGTTACAAAGCTACAAAGCTACTCTACACCACTGTGCAGACAGGCATTCGCTGGGCTCTGCGGGTATCCCTTTCAGTGCTATAAGTAGAAACCGGTGTGGGATTTCACTTTGCATGCTGCTCACTAAACGAAAGGCATGATGGGAAATGATACAGTAAACTAATTTCCCCACTCCTTGACCCTGAAGAACTCGAGGGTTTTTTTGTGTATGAAAGAGAGAGGACATGTTTACACAAAAAATATTTTAGAAACTCAGGGTCAAGGGACAGATGTTTCCATCTTGTTCATCTTATATTTGACTCTGCTGAAGTCCCTCATCATTCCAAAAAAGATCTATATAAAGATCTCTATATACACCTTATCTTTTTGACCCCGTCCCCTAGCTGAAATCCTACCTAAAAAACATAACCCTCATTTTCCTTTTGAAAAATGTTCTCAAGTATCAGCCAAGATAAAAACTATTCCCATTTTTTTCTATAAAAACTTAAAACTACTGTTGTTTTTCTTCAAAACATGGACGTGACAGGGTTACCTTCCATTGTGATGCCCCAGATCCCAAAGGATTTTAGGAACAATTTTAATATTTTGATGAACATGTTCATTCCTTTTCTTGCAGAGACTTCAAGACTTTGCTACTTTCATGACTTAATATGAAGCTTAGCTTAAATCTATGGGAGAAACTGCCAGCATGGCTCTTTCCAAATTGAATAATAATAATAACTAGCAAATTTATGGCACACAAATCAACATTTTATATTTATTTGCTTCAGTCATAGTAATACTTAAGTGTAAAACCTGTAGGTAGATGTTCGGTTGTAAAGCAGTGAATCACCAGCAAATGATGAATGAGCTTACATGACTTTGTATCATATTTGTATTTTTTTTCCCAGTTTCTTATGGATATAGCACATGTAGGTGCAATCTGTCATATGTTACTCCAAAGGCCAACAGGAAGGAACAGAAAACACTTTCAAACATTGTGCTACGAAGCTTTGGATTAAACCGCCCTTCAATATAAAATAAATTTTCAACCTAAACAAATTTTTAAGTTAAGATTTGTAAAGCATTCAAGACAAAATAAGGACAAAACATTTGTAATCGAAATAAATAATTTAATTATTGTTTTAATATTGTGGCTGATCTGTGTTTCTGCTGCCTAGCGTGGTTTCTTGACATGTAATGCACCCTAAAATGACCGCAATGGAAGAAAATTGATAAAATCAATCAATCGAGACATTATGTCCACACAAGTCAAATGGATTTGGGTTTAAACTGTGCGTTTGGTAAAATGGTTAGAGTTAGATTATCTAAATCTAACTCTGAGCAATACGCAAATCTATTAAAATCGTAAACTAAAACAAGTATTAGGTATTTCTTATATTTGAGGAAGTGGAATAGGACTGCTAACTAAAATCGACAAACATCATGAGTCCCTGTATCTGCATCCAGACTGACAGCGCTGTCTTTGCTCCTGTCAACAGCTGCTGAGGTAGTTTAGATTCACAACACTGAAAAAAAAAACCTTACGAGATCTTTCGAGAGGTCACTAATGCTTTTAAGTGTTAAACAGGTCATGAATTATAAATATTAATCTTACCCGTTTAACTACTAGCAATTACCCGATAGCCACATTAGCGTGTATTACGGTAGCAGCTAGCGGCTATGGCTAAACTTTAATGTGAACGCTAGGTAGCAAGCGTTATCAGTCCTGCAGATCTGTAACGATAATAAACAGCGTGAATTTGACAAAATAACCCATTTTTTAAATCTAAAAAGTGTTATGTTTCTCTTGAAGTCAAAGATTGAAGCTGATAAAAGCCTACCAGCAAGTAGACAGAAACGTTGGCAGCCTACCTTAACAACTCTAATTGATGAGCAACGACATATGGAGGTAAGGGTCTAGAAGTACAGCACTGCCTCAAGCAAAAGTAAAATAATAATAATAAGAATATATAGTAATGCGAAACAAATTTGTTAGACCACCAAATGAAAGGTTTATTCCCAGCTGCCAGAAATTAAACAATAATTTTTAATATTTCTATTAAGGTTCAACCACCAGTATGCACAAGGTCCTCAATCAAAATTATGCATTTCAATGCTAAATTTTAATGCTGTGTTTTCCAAAAAGCTCATGTCATAAAGCACATCATCATCATTATTATTAGTATTTTTATATTTATTAGGGCTACCAAATTCTCACCTCTTCAACAAAACCTTCCTTTTTTTCTACTCTTGTGTAAAGCGCCCTTTGAAAGGCACTATACAAATCTATTATTATTATTATTATTAGTTACAGCTGTTAAGCTAGTGATTAAAACTAAATGCATTCCTGAACAGAAAAATTAGTTTTAGCGGTTGAATGTTTAATTACTTTTTGATTTCTCAAAGAAGTCCAGTGCTGGCTCAAATTTGGGTATTAAAACAAGATTTCAGTTTGCTATATGCCTAATAAAAACATGAGGTTTTTAACAGTTTTCTACAATCTTTGTGTTTTCTTGTTTTTTTATGACAAGTGGTCCAATAATTTTGTCATACCTTACAGTTAAAGTAAGCAGTAGGAGTGTGGTGGGAGCAGGTGGAAATCTGGAGAGTTGGAGGCTTGCTCCAGAGAAAAGAGGAATTAAAGACAGAATACATGTGTGTTAATGGGAGGGAGATCTGTAACAGTGGATTCAATTCCATTTAATTTTATTTATATAGTGCCAAATCACAACAACAGTCGCCTCAAGGCGCTTTATATTGTACAGTAGATCGTACAATAATAGATACAGAGAAAAACCCAACAATCATTTGACCTCCTATGAGCAAGCACTTTGGCGACAGTGGGAAGGAAAAACTCCCTTTTAACAGGAAGAAACCTCCTTCAGAACCAGGCTCAGGGAGGGGCGGCCATCTGCTGCGACCGGTTAGGGTGAGAGAAGGAAAACAGGATAAAGACATGCTGTGGAAGAGAGACAGAGATTAATAACAGATATGATTCGATGCAGAGAGGTCTATTAACACATAGTGAGTGAGAAAGGTGACTGGAAAGGAAAAACTCAGTGCATCATGGGAATCCCCTGGCAGCCTACACCTATTGCAGCATAACTAAGGGAGGATTCAGGGTCACCTGGTCCAGCCCTAACTATATGCTTTAGCAAAAAGGAAAGTTTTAAGCCTGATCTTAAAAGTAAAGATAGTGTCTGTCTCCTGAATCCAAACTGGAAGCTGGTTCCACAGAAGAGGGGCCTGAAAACTGAAGGCTCTCCCTCTCACTCTACTTTTAAATACTCTAGGAACAACAAGTAAGCCTGCAGTGCTCTAATAGGGTGATATGGTACTACAAGGTCATTAAGATATGATGGGCCCTGGTTATTTAAGACCTTGTATGTGAGGAGCAGGATTTTGAATTCAATTCTGGATTTAACAGGGAGCCAATGAAGTGAAGCCAATTTAGGAGAAATATGCTCTCTCTTTCTAGTCCCTGTCGGTACTCTTGCTGCAGCATTTTGGATTAACTGAAGGCTTTTCAGGGAGTTTTTAGGACTTCCTGATAATAATGAATTGCAGTAGTCCAGCCTGGAAGTAATAAATGCATGAACTAGTTTTTCAGCATCACTCTGAAACAGGATATTTCTAATTTTAGAGATGTTGCGCAAATGGAAGAAAGCAGTCTTACATATTTGTTTAATATGTGCGTTGAAGGACATGTCCTGGTCAAAAATGACTCCAAGGTTCCTCACAGCGTTACTGGAGGCCAAGGTAATGCCATCCAAAGTAAGAATCTGGTTAGATACCATATTTCTAAGATTTTCAATAACCTCAGTTTTATCTGAATTAAGAAGCAGAAAGTTAGCGGCCATCCAGGTCTTTATGTCTTTAAGACATTCCTGCAGTTTAACTAATTGGTGTGTGTTATCTGGCTTCATGGATTGACATAGTTGGGTGTCATCTGCATAGCAGTGAAAATGTACACTATGTCTTCTAATGATACTGCCTAAGGGAAGCATGTATAATGTAAACAGAAACCTCCAAAGGACCACTGGACTCTCCATTTACGTGCAGAAAATTGGAGTCGATTAGATAGATATGATTCAAACCACTGCAGTACCTGTAATACCTGTAATACCTACAGCGTGCTCTAGCAGGACAAGCACAGAGATGAGTCTACTGTCAGAAGCCATAAGAAGATCATTTGTAACCTTCACTAAAGCTGTTTCTGTGCTGTGATGAGCTCTGAAACCTGACTGAAACTCTTCAAATAAGCCATTCCTCTGCAGATGATCTGTTAGCTGTTTGAGCTGCCAGTAGTAGAGGAAGAAAAGGTTGATGAGTTTCAATACCCGGGGTCAAACATCAAAAGCAAGAGACATGAAGAAGAGAGTGCTATCAGGGTGGAGTGGGTGGAGTTGAGTGTCAGGGGTGATTTGTGACAGAAGGATAGCAGCAAGAATGAAAAGGAAGGGTTGCAAGGTGATAGAGACACCTGCTGTGATGTATAGTTTGGAGATGGAGGCCAAGCTGAAGATGCTAGGATTTTCGCTAAGAGTGACCAGGATGGACAAGATTAGAAATGAATATATCAGAGGGACAGCTCAGCTCAAGTGGGAGTTAAAGAGGAACGAGTGAGATGATTTGGACGTGTACAGAGGAGGGATGGTGCAAAGATGGTGGAAAAAGGATGTTGAATATCAAGGTGCCAGGCAGGAGAAAAATTAGAAAACCTGAGAGGAGGTTCATGTAGAGGGTTAGTGTGACTGTGAGATGGAGGCAGATGATCAACTGTGATGACGCATAAAGAGAGCAGCCGAAAGAATAAGATACCTTACAGTTACAGACAGCTTAAAAAGTGCTGTCACTGATGTTATCTTTTTTTTTTTTTTTTTTTGCAATACCTTATGTTTTTGTCATTTGTCCCCTGTAGTTTTTCAAAATAGAATCAAATACATTCCTTTCTATCAGTATTGAGTTTAAATTTCCAGTATTGTAACACCCTAGTTTGGAATCAGGTTAAATTTGGTAAAAACAGCTCACTGAATGACAGAATAGTGGACTGCCTAATCTGTGGATAATCTCAAAGCAGTACTTTTGGGATATATTAAAGAGTGATTATTAGGAGGTCTCTGATATTTTTCATCTTTGCTTTGTTTCTTTTCATGCCATTCTTGTGTCTCTTTTTGATCATATTGGTGGCATCAACCTGTTCACTCTCAGTGTAAGTGCAGCGACTCATATTATGGGTACGACAGTGATGCTCTGTTTCCCTGCAGCACACTCTTCCAGCATGAGGGCCAATCCAGTGGTACACAGCTCATAATACACCGCCATGGGCATGCTCACACACTCATGCATGAAACAAGGCAGGACACATTTTTTCTGCAGAGAACAAGACTGTGCAGCAGCACAACCTATTTATGAGGGTTACGTCTTGCTTCCCATGTGCTTGCAATGCAGGATGCTTTGACCCTGGTAATCCAGGACTCAAAATCTTGCTGCTTTTTCATTCTAGCCATTTGATCTGGGATTGTTTCACATCTGGTGAAGGTAAAAGACAGAAGCAGAACAAAGCAGGAGGGAGCAAGCTAAAAATAACTATTTATGCAGTATGCAGTCTGTGATCCGTGATCCATAAATGTAAGGGGAAAACCAAAACACAGCAGCTGTGTAATATTCAGGTGATAATACCTTTTAATTTAATTTAAGTGTTTATTGAAGTTAAACCTGAAATAAAATGTACATCACTTGACACATACCTTAATTTTAAGACTCGTAATCTTGGTGAATCCCGTGTTAGCCAACCTTTGGTCAGTGCCTTTTTACATGCAGCCAGCAGCACACCAAGTAAGTATTTATCTATACCCTCTATGTCTGAGGGTAAATATCCTAAAAACATGGATTTGAAATCAAAAGGTAAATATATGCTAAAGATGTTTTGGATCACTTTATGAATGTCTCTCCAGTAATTTGTAATATTCTTGCAGTCCCAAAATATATGGTAGTGGTGTGCTGCTTCATAGCCACAGTTCCTCCAACATTCGGAGCCTCCATCATCATAGTGCACCTTTAGAGCTGGAGTAATTAAAAAAAATGGGTAAGTGGTTGTTTGATTTCTAATGTTTTGAGTATAGAAGGTTCTTAACTGAAGATATCTATAAAAGTCTTGATTTTCCAAATAAAACTTTTGCTTTAAAGTTTGAAAACCATCCAACAACCAACCAACTAACAATGCACACCATTTCAATATTGTTATATCCTTCTCCAACTTATTTTCTTTTATCACCATTTTCCAAACCTCTAGTGTGGCTTTTACCCATGGATTTCCTGTTTTAACAATCAAGTCCTGTAGAGTTTTATCTGCCAGAACTCCCTATATATGCATATCGGTTATTGTTTTGCATTCAGTTTCCATCCATGCTGCTACATGGATCACACCAGTGCAGCATTGCTGAAATACAGTACTTTTTAAAAACATGGTAGGCCCGTGCCACCATTCTCTTTGAGCAGTTGTAGTGTTTTGTATTGTATTCTGGGTTGTTTTCCTTGTCATATAAATCTAGAGATGGTTTATCCCATTCAATAAAATTTTTTTGTTTTTGTCAGAGTGGGAGGGTTTGAAACAAATATAGAAATCTTGGTAACATGTTAATTTTGATGATTTCTATTCTAGAGCTTATGCTCAAACATGGGATATGATTCCATTTTGTAAGATCATCTCTGACTCTTTGATACAAGTGGTTGTAGTTTTTTATCACATAGTCCTGTTGTATCTTTAGTAAGTGTTACCCAGATAACACTTTCTAATTCCTTTACTTTTATTTCAGAGGCTAGTTGTTTATTCTGATCTTACGTCCTGACAGGTAAATTAAGTGTTCCAAGAAATATATCCATTTGGTCAATTCCAACATCTGCAGTTTTAGAAAAGAGTTGTTTATTAAAGGTTTTGGATCTTATCCTGCTTACTTTCTATTGTGTTTTTCTGAGGGTTTGTAATTTTGTGTATTGTATTGTCTGCTTGACATTTCTTAAGTTTCCGTGCCAGTAATTTTGTAAAGTTAGAGCTATTTTTGTAATATCTTTGTTTAGAGAATAGCATCTTCTTTTCAATCTCCTGAGTGTATATTAAGTGTATAATTATTTCTTAATTTCTTCTAGTGTTTTCGGGTTTTGGTTTTGTGCATTCATTATTTCATTTTTGATGATATCTTGAAGCGTTTGATAGGGTTTAGTATTCCATTCACATTGAAGGAGATGATTTTTAGTCTCCCATGTATCATATCTAGCAAGAGCCAATAAGTCTGCTACATTTAGCCTTTCTAGAAAAGGTGCCTTAATAACTCAAAGAAAGTAATTTTGTAATATGAACCAAGAACTCTTCTGGTAAACATATATTTGCCAAACAGTGGTTTCCAAAGTAAGAGTGTTTATGAACGGTCCCTTTAGCTTGCCAGATGAAATATCTGGCTTTGGAGGGAGGCCCCCTCTGTACTTTTGCAGAAGTAAGGCCCTCCATGGTGTTTTAGTCCACTGAAGACAACCCTTAAGAGCCCAGACCCATTTTTTACCGTCATAAAAACTATGGGAGAGTCAATTTTGAAACATTAACAGAAACTGTTCTCAATGTGTAAAGGGGCGGTGACACCTGTGTCACTGTGGGTGCTTAAGGGTTAAGAAAATAAAAGGTCCTCTGTTATGGGGCTTTATCTACTCAAAAAGGAAGCAAAGAGAATAATATGTTAACTCTTATATGGGATGCTCAAATGCAATCAGAAATGTAGGAGGGGAGGTAAATCAGAGTGGATAACAGTACCCTATCTTTTGTTTATAACTACTTTTTATTATTGTTATTTTGGTTCTTACTGAGGAGATTTCCTTCTGTAGACCTGGAGCTTATCTCTGATAGCTGCTACCCTTGGGTGTCTTGTCTCCTCTTCTTCTCCGATGCTCAATGCTTGCTGGGTCAGCTGCTCCATAGGATCCACTGGGGGGAGAAGAACCTTGACCGGGAACTCATTTGTAGCCTCCTGAGCTGTGTCCCCTCCTCGTAGAATTCCGGAGCCTGGATGGGTACAGTGTTTGGAAGCGGATTTTCTTCTCCCTCAGCGCCTGCTTCACATCATTGTATTCTTGTCATTTATTCAGAACGGCTGTCGGATAGTTATGACCAAAATAAGTCCTCTGATTATTCACCATTATGTCTTTTTTTTAATCCATGCTTTGTGTAGAATATCCTCTTTTGTTTCATAGTGGTGAAATTGATCACTCTCGATCTGGGTCTCTCAGTCGAGGCAGGTTTGGGGGCGAGTGCTCTTTGTGCCGTTACGATGTGTAGCTCAGTGGCCGGTGGAATGTCCAAGTTTTCTCTAAGGAGTTTCTCCACAAAGCTTATTGTCGAGTCCCCCTCTTCATTTTCTGGGACATTATATATCCTAATGTTGTCTCTCCTGGCTCTCCCCTCCTGGTCAATACATTGTTTGTTGTGCTGGGCTTGAGCTTTGCTTTGAGCACGTGTTTCATCACCTGCTCGAGTGTTTGAACTCTGGTTTCGGCTGCTTCAGTGTGGTTTATGACCTCACCGATTCTCCTGTTAGCCTAAAGAATTTTGAATTTTATATCTTCGAGCTGAGTGTTGTTCTTCTTTCAGAATTCTAGATTTTCTTGTAGGATTATCTCCATATTTACCTTAGCAGGTTCAGTGGATGTCTGCCCTGTGTTGTCTTTAGCATTAGCCCCGCACCGCGTTCCCCACAAGTCTTCATCCCTTTAGTTTAATTGCGTTGGATTTTTCTTTCTTATTTATCTTGCTTCCATCGCTATCCTGGTTTCGGAGTGTCTTTAATATCAGACAGGTTTTAGCCCTCATATGTAATACAAAGTGACAACTTTTAATGGTGAACATAATGCTCTGCAGCATTCACAGTTCACAATAATCCCTATTTATCTTATACTGGGCCTCATTCCCTTCGTTTAAGCTAACTTTCTCCTGATTGGTTGCTTCTTGCAAACAACACTTTGAAGAGCAGGCGGAAGGGGCTTATGAGCTCAAAACCAAAGATGTGGATCTGAGATGACTATATGAGGAATATCTGCTGTCACTTACATCATAGTGAGCCAAAAGTGGGGAAAAGAAACTGCGGCAGTTTGAAACTTTTAGCTGACAAGAATTACATGTAAATACACTGACCTTATTAATTCAAAACATAGTCATATTTAATATATATAAGTTTAACCACTGATGCAGGAAATAAGAAGCATCACAGGTCACCTTTAATAGTAATATTAATACTGACATGAGAATATGAAAATCTACAATGTTTCTTTTATATCGACAAACTCCTCAAGCTCCAGGTTGACAGGGCCCTGGTGACAACACTTTATCTCTCTTTTATTGAATTTGAACTCACTTTCCAAGCTGTCATTTGCGATCAGTCTCTCGATATCAAACAGAAAACATACTGAACAAGGTGATTAATATCTGCAGCAAAATAACTGGAACAGCACTGAAAACCCTGCAGTTACATAAGAAAGCAAAACCCATCATGTCTGATTGTTCCCACCCTTTACATCATCTCACACTAGTACATTCCCTAATGTCTGCAGCCATCTCCTCACTAGACCCTTAAGATGAAAAGGGTCATTTACTCACATATATAATCTAATGAGTTATTTTCCTATTTTTTTATGTTTTAAATAGTTGGTTTCTTCAGCTCAGTTTTTTTTCCTGTGCATTTCTTTTTTGTTGGTGTTGTTTTTGTTTTATCTGTAAGCTTCCAACTGCTGTAAATGAATTACCTGATTGAAGGCTGGGAGATTTAAAAAACAACAACAAAAAAAACAACAACTAGTTTCTAATCTTTTCAAATGTTTTTATGCTTTTACAACAACAGCAAAAATATGCACTGTCTATAGCTGGGCAGGTAGTATAAAGTAGAGTTTTGTAGCTTTTTTACTTAAAGCATCATCAGTACAGTGAACCATTAAAGCCATGGTTTTCATCTTACAGTCACTAATAAGCGGTATGAAACTGATGAGGAACATTTTTTAAAAATATTTCTCAGAATAAGCAACATTCAAAACTCCCAAATTGCCTATAGAGGATGGGGTTTACAGCCACTATAAACTCCTGGACATGTTATTTACAACCAGTTTCAAATCGTGATCGCTGCCAGGAAATAGTCCTTGCAAAAAGGGCATGATAATTCTTTCATTTTGTGTCCATAATATTTTATTATATGCACTTATTATGCCTTTTCAGCTCCCTTTCCCCCTCATTCTTGGACTCTACTGGAGAAGCTTTGCATAACTAAGGCTACGTTCAGACTGCAGGCGAAAGCGCATCAAATCCGATTTTTTTGACCCTATGCGACCCATATCCGATCATGGTATGACAGTGTGAACGGCACAAATCCGATATTTTCAAATCCGATCTGGGTCACTTTCGTATGTGGTCCTGAATCCGATACATATCTGATGTTTTAGAAAGCGACTGCTGTGTGAACGGTTAAGTCGCATTAAATCCGTCTTTTGCGTCACTGACACAAGACAGACGCCAATTATCAGCGCCCGAGAAGCGCCCGATAGGACATCGCGAACGATTTCTTGCCATCCGGTGAAACTGTTGGGAAGACCACGTTGGAGAAACGTGAACATTTTATTTGTACAGTATTTTCTGCAGATTCTGACAGAAATCTGCAACTATCCTTTGAAGCACCGCTCCTCTAAAACAGCAATAAGGATCATTATTAGGTCATCTACATTATTATGTAAATAACAAAATAGCTTAAAGCAAAAATTTGGAAACATAAAGTCCGAAGTCTTTATATTAAGGGCAATCAGTCAAACAATATTGTTTGCTCTGGGTCTAAACAGAGCGAGTTGTGTGTGACATCTTCTTTTGCGCATGCGGGCCGCTTTGAGGGTTCACATTAGAGCGCGTTTGATGTCGCATTTTATTTGTAGTGTGAACAAGCAGACATAAAAATCGGATTTGATCAAAAAATCGGAATTGAGCATTAAGACCTGCAGTGTGAACGTAGCCTAACAGTTCAAAATACTCCCTAATCATCTTATAATGGTCCTTGGTGCAGCTCCTTGGTTCTATCTTTGTCTGAAATGTGACATTTTATCTACTCTCACTTAAAGTCACCTGTCAGCTGACTGGCTGCCCCTCACAATTAAAAGGTTTAAACTGCATGTTTGTAAGATGACCATATTAGGGATATCCAGTCTCACTGACATCACAAAGATCCAAGAGTAAAAGTATCCACCATTTAAACAGCATATATGTGAAATAGTCACATCTATGTTAACATTATCATTAAGACAGCTATCGATTATGTCCACCAATAAATGTACAGAATCTGTACACTTGTAATTCCTGAACACAAATGTGTTTTCATGATGTTTTAACATTGATGTGTTGCTTTGTTCAATTTGCACTATGCTGTACTCACTCTTCATGAGGGTCATCGTGACCCTTGCAGGGATCACAGACAAGCAAGAAAAAGGCGATTAAAGAAGTCAGAATGTGGACACACCACACCACAAATGAAGTAAATCTCTTCTATGAAGTCAAACCCATCACCACACCATGCAGTTCTTAAAGAGACAGTTAAAAAAAAAAGGTCATGATACAATGAACCTAACATGTTTTTTTAAAAGGCCGTCTCTTTAAGATGTCTATAAAACCACTTTACCTGGGCCTTTGGATTCGGTTACCTCTAGGACCATGTCATGCTTAGTTTCCATGGCGTCCGTTGCTATGATCACTGCCCACCTTGGCTGTGATGAGAGAAAAAGGAAGTGAAGATGGGGATGCTGCTATTAAGATTTTAATTCAGGGAAAAGGAGGAAGAGGAGAGGGCCTCTGTGCTTTCCATTTTACTCCCCACTGTCTCTAGTGTGATCATCAGAAAGGTCGGCTTTGTTAGCTCTTGCAGAATGGCTCTTGTGATTGGCTTTCCTGGGGTATGATAAAAACAAGATGAGCACTCTGAAGTCTCTCTGCTGTGGCTGCAAAAATAGTGATTAAAAACCCCCCAACAAGTAACAGTTCTCAGCTAAGATGCAGGTATTATAAGTTGCCTCATAATTAGAGATCCACACAAACCACCTCTTATTTGCAACTCCTAAACTGGCAGGAACCAACACACCACAGATGGCTTCCTGAACCCTGAAACCCCAGTGTCCTCTGGTCAACACCTGTCTGCAGCACGCCGGCCGAGCCAGAGGTTTTCTGATGTACAGCAGAATGTGTGTTGTGTTGTAAAAAACCACAGTGCCCAGGATAAAACCAGAGGATGTCAGAGACAGTACTGAGAGAGCTGGAGAGAAGCCCGCTGCCTCCAGTGGGATCAGCATGTCGTGGGCTTCCTTCCTGAGTGTGACAGAGTTGCACAGACTCTCTCAGAAATGTCTCGCTCCAGAAAAAGGCTCTTTGTCCTGTCTGACTCCAGCCAGCACAGGACAAGGAGCAAACAAGCATGTTTGGAAGTAGGAGTGTGAACACAGACAGAGAGATCGTGTTTTGAGGAAAGAGACTGCATGTGTTTGTGTCTATAAACGGAGATATTGTGGAATCTTGTTTTATTGTTTGTCTGTTTGGCTGCTTGTGCCAATGTTGAGAAAGTGTCTGTGTGCTGAGAAGCTTTTATTTCGTGTTTATGTGTAGTCCGATTGCTGCAGAGGACAGAGATGAGATGAGAGAAGCACGAGGAGCAGCCATGTGCTCTACAGAAGCAGAGAAATGCCTTTGACAAGGATACAGCTGCATCATAGTATGGCGGTGGCATAACACGATGCTGCGTCTCAGCGCTTTTGAACGACTCAGCAGCTCAACATCCTTCGGGCCAGACAACTACCAGAGTCCTGATGGCATAGCTTAGAGTTGTAGCAGCTATGTGCCATAATCTCACAGCACAAGTAGCTTGCTGACAAAGCAGACAGACGAACGTGTTGGAGCCGTGTTAACAGTTTACCTATTTCAGCTGCGCAGCTCGAGATGGCTGCGCACCACTGCAGTAAAACCTTAGGGAACATCGATCTGCCCTTTTGCACAAAGCTCGTTTTACCCAGATGAATGTTCCTGCTGCCTCCGCTGTGTCTTTGGGAGAAAAACGGTGAAATAAATACAGTGCAGTGACAAAACAACAGGTCTGGGTTTGTTAGGTGTATTAGCATCAGGTGTAGACTGAAGAATGGGAGCATGGATTGGAAAGTGACATGGTAAGCGATGGATGAGGAAGGAGATGCAATCCCAAGATCTGTCAAGTGCCCTTAGGACTTCCATCGTGTCTCAGTCTATACTAATCATTGAAACAGGCAGGGCCAAAGGAGACCGAGAACGTACAGAGAACAAGTGCTTATCACTACAAACAGACTGAAATAGTTCACTAGGTGCACACCTGCATATGTGCAAACACTGCTCCTGGTTCTCCTGATGTAGTTGTTTTAAGAACAGTTGCACAGAGCAGCACAAAGTGGCAAGCAATGATAGTAAAAGGAGCATGCATGTGCACTTGCTATCTAGTGCACCCTATATTGGTTAAAATAAATATCAGTGGCAAAGCAAGTGTAATGGTGTAATCAGTTCCTCATGTTAAATGTTTCTATGAAGTGAGCCGAAAGCCACAGAAATGACAAAAACTGCAGTTTGCGGTGTGGCAATTTGCAGCCATGTTAAAATCACCAGTTTAACAGAATTAACATCACATTTACAGCCTGTTACAAAAAATAGCTTTGATCTCTATGTGTAGTTTCTCCTTTCTTAACAATTGCACTTTTCATAAAGCTTTGACAGGTGTGCCAAACAGACAGACAGCAGCTGCCTGCTAGGCCTCACCTCCACTGATCTGAATAACTAAATACCACCTCGCTATTGCGTTTGTAGCATTGGCGCCTTTTGAAGAATTTTTAATGGAACTATCAAGCAAATGTCATGGTCCACTAAGAAGTACAGCTCATCTATGAAGTTTGTGCTTTAATTTTGGTGAAGGAAATTCTTGTAATTTTATTAGTTGCTGTTACATAGTATTAATTAGCAGGTGGCTTTCCATGAACATATTTGCTGCACCCATATACAGTATGGGTGCAGCACATATGCAAATATGGTTCCAAAAAATCCAAACAGCACCAGCCAGTCAGACGTAGACTGTATAGGTGCATAACAAAAACAAAGACACCTCTTATATATGTATGCAAAGATATAATTTGCTAGGCAGTTGCATTGAAAATGCTGCAAAAGGCGCCAAAGTCATAAACTGTTGACACTTCTAGTGACTATGGCTTATCAATACCTGCTGGTGACATGTACTACAATCTTATTTTGATTTGTTATTTTTTATTTCACTCTTCTATATCTGTGGACAGAAGCACTTATACATGCTAATGCAGTGGTTTTACAGCAGCCTGGTTTTCATACAGACCATCCAGTCATCCACTGATCGATTCAGAGTTAATTACAGATCATTTGACTTCTAATGTCACAGTCAACTTTAAATTTAACCTGAAGATGATGCAAAGTATTTCATCAAATTATTTGTTAGCAGTTTCATTATTGTCAGGGCTGCACATTTTCACTTGCATTTAAAGGTGGATTAACCATTAGCTCCATGCTCTAAGCTGATTTCAGTCTTTTTAAGCTTTTTTTGCAGCTAATTTTAATGCAAATCTCCTCTCTTACAACCTTTGTACCACACTTGCTGTACAGGGCTTAAGGAAGACAAACATAAACATCAAAACACCAACATGTGCTGATGCTGTTTCTGCTGCCATGAAACCAGAGCCCCATGTGAGTTAGTGAACATACTCAGTTGTGCGAGTTAGATCTAAACCTACTTCTGCCTGAGTTAGAGCTAAGGCATAACTGCCATAAGGAAATGTTCTTATGGATGATGTAGTAGCACCAATATTTACAACCTCAGTTCCAAAAAATGTTGGGTACAAAATAAATACAGCGATTTACAAATCTCATAGACTCATATTTTATCTTTGATAGACTATAGAAAACGTACAAAATGTTTAAACTTAAGACATTTTAGTATTTAATGAAAAAATATTTAACCCATTTTGAATTTGATGGCAGCAACATGTCTCAAAAATTTTGCAACAGAGGTAACAAAAGACTAAAAAAAATGGGTATAAAAAGAGCAGCTTAGAGGGGCAGAATTTCTCAGAAGTAAAGATGGGCAGAGGTTTAATCTTCAAAAAAACTGATCTACAAATTGTGGAACTTTTTAAAAGTAACGTTGCTCAATGTAAAATTGCCACGACTTTGAACGTGTCATCGTTTACAGTACACAATATTATTAAAGTGTCTGAGAAACTGAAAAAATCTCTGCGCGTAAAGGACAAGACTGAAAGTCAATATTGGGCACTGCATTAAAAATGGACATGAACTCAGGAACACCTCCATAAATCACCTGTGAACACAGCCGTGCATTCCACTAATGCAGGTTTAAACTTGTATCATGCAAATAAGAAGCCATATCTGAACATGATCTAGAAAAACCACTGTCGGCTCTGTTAAAACTCAGTTTAATACTGCTGTGTGGTCAGATGAGTCAAAAATTAAATTTATTTTCAGACTAAAGAGGAGGAGGAACGTCCAGTTTGCTATCAGCACTCAGTTTAAAAGCCTACATCTCTGATTGTAAAGGGGTGCATTAGTCCTTGTGGAATTGCAAAGGCATCATCAATGCTGAATGCTTTTTTCTTATTCTTAAAATGGTAAATTTTCTCAAGTTGAACATTTATTATATTTTCTATGTTCTATTGTGAAAAAATATGAGGTATGCAAATCTTTGCATTCTTCTTTTATTGACATTTTATGCGCATTCTAACTTTTTTGGAACTGGAGTTGCACATTTAGAAGACTACATACAGCTTCATGAGGATGCACCTGTGCACAGTAGTGCTTGGAGCTAACATTACTGTACTGAAATTCTCATAATGCCAGTGCTGACAAACTAACATGATGCAGGTAGTCAATATCATTAACCATCTGGGGAATATAACTGCCAGTATAGCTGTTAACTGACTGTAACTGACATTTCTCCATGGACCTCATTAATGGTCTTATTATTAACTTATTGCCTGAACATCACCAGCCTCCGCAGCCATAAAGCGTAGTGTTGAAAAACCTTAACAGAAGCACTAAATGTACAGTTTGGTCAGACAGGCCTGGAGTAAACACCAGCTGCAGTGTTCTTGGTATTTGTCCCCTCCTTTGAAAGCCAAAGGCTGCGTGTGGTGTAACAATGGATTTAGGAGTCACGTGCAACATGTATCACATGACCGTGGTTATATTTTCCACATTAGGCAAGTGTTAAGTGACTATGCTTAAGTTTTGCAAATAAGCTAAAAGCCCCTTTTCTCCTGCCTGACCATCTCACACACTAACATCATGACTCAGCATATTTTATTAGACAAATAACATACAGTAACATTACCACACATAATAACCTTGTACAGCATGAGCAACATGATAGGTGTCTTTCAAACAGAGAGAGACTGTCTACACCAATCTACAGCTTAAGTCAACCATCAAACAACATAGAAGAGGCAAACCTAACTGTGTGCTCAAGATTGCTTTCTTACCCTTGTGAAGTCGCTTTGTGCGCGAGGGGATCTGCGAGTGTGTGCCTGTTCCACCTGCCTGCTGTCACTGTGGATCTAGGGCATTACCTGGAGTCAGGTGTCAAATGCGGTGAGCACTCGGTTGTGTGTGCATATATGTTCCATGTATGTGGGCACACGGGAGAATGACTCGGTAAGCATCCCTTGATATTCTTATGCTGATGAGAATATTATTGTCCCTGTAAGGTGACGTCACATGATGAAAACTCATGTCAGTTTTGGCTCATGTGTGTCAGAGAGTGGAGCGCACACACAGTCTGAAGGGAGGAGGTGTGTCGGTGGGTACAGGGGCAGTGAGAGTGCCTAGCGAAGAGAGATGGGCGTTCTCCTGTGTCTGTTAGTGCTGCTGTGCTGAGGAGGCACAAAGTGACACTTTGTTTTCCCCGCCAGATAGCCAGTGCAGGAGAACAGAGTGGCATTCAGCATTTCAACTGGATGATGCTCATAAAGACTTTCTTTGTGGGTTAACTGCAATCATGGATGCACATGTGTGATTATAAAGGTTTGTAATGCGCCCCATCACAGCTCCCTAATAGTGTTATGGTCACAAATGTCTGTAATAGACTAGTCTGTGAAGCTCACAGCCTTTAGAGCTATCCAACGCTATCCAACACACACAAGTCAGCTTGTGGAACTATTTAGTGGCTATTTTTTTAAAAAGTAAATATCCTTTTTTAGGAGAACAAAAGGAGCTAATTGCCCTCAATCCTTTTTTTTACATTTATAATAATGTGACGTGGTACCATAATGGCTGTGAGAATCACCACAGTGTTACTGTGTAATAAGGGCTATTCCCCCCACTCTCCAGTTTTGGCAGGATCACACTGCAGTCTCACAGGGATATGGTAATGATGGGGCTTTACCAACCTGGATGCCGCCTATATTACAGCAGCACAGCACTTCAAAGACAGACTGTTCTCTGACTGCCTATGTGCATAAATAGAAACCTCCCAGTAAAGCAGCACAAACACGCTCTAGTACAGATATTCACATCCTCGTGTATTCGCGCACACATGGCGAGCAGAGTGTCTTAACGATTCCACTTTGTGCGAAAAAGGCCAGGATCAAACAGCCTTCTCTATGCTAAGTGATACTGTAGCAGCCACTACACTTGCCATGTGGTAAAGCAGCCATTCAAATTTTTTATGGAAATTGGAAAGCATGCCTGAATATGTTTTTTCCGTAGCACGGAAATCTGTATAGATGCAATGTGATGTCATCTTATGATTTATAAGAAATACACAGAGGGACATTTTGAATGGATCTCATTAAATATACAAACCTACACAGATATGTGATCTACAGCCTGCTGCAATCCCTTGTCATTTTGATATATGCTAACATTTCTGTGGTGACCTAAATATATGATGCATGTCAGGAAAATAACAAGAATAACAACATAAACACAATAAACACTGTGTGGTCATATTATTTAGGTCAGAGATGTGTTACATAAACATTTCTAAGATCATCCAGGGAGGAAATTTCTAAAGAGTTGATATTAACTTGCATCACAGAGGACTGAATAATTAGGACAGGCCTCCTAAGGAACTGACTGCCAGACTGTAATTACATTTTTTTTTAGCTTTGGAGAAGAACAGCAATGATGGTAATGCAAACCTCTGTATAGAATAACAGAATTTATGCTTTAGATGGGCAGTGCGGAGCTTTGCACAACATGATTAAAACTGTGATTGATTGTTTAATCGGGTGAGGTATCTAGCAAATTCTTTATCATTTTACAGTTTTTACAGGGGCTGGTGTATTGGTTACCCTGGTGGTACAGTCATCAGTACACTGGTGTCGAATACCGATACTTTTAGAAAATCATTTAGGCAGTCTAAAAGGACCCCGGTGCATTTTGACTCACTAGAGGCAGTAGGGCCTGTATAGTGCCACATAAATAAATTAAAATGAAATACAATTGAGTTTTGTGTTAGTAACATACTGTGAGTTATACTGCTACTATTTTGAACTAAAAGAGGACAAATCGTAGTACTTGTTTCATTTCAGAATACAGAGTCAGGTGGGTCATGCAGTAAGATGCAAACTACAATCAAATGCTCGATCCGGTCAGTGCATCACACGCTGTGCACATACTCTTGGACAGTCACTCGTTTAATGAACAACCAACCTTTCTAGGTTATCATGGAGTTTTTCAGCTCTGTTTTTCCTGATATTTAAAACCCACAGAGACCAGAGTGTCAGACAGGCATTTTTACATCTTACAGAATTTCAAATTGAATCATTTTATTTTGAGGTCACAGGGCCATACATGACTCAAATAAAATAAATTCATGTCTGGCACTACAAAGACACTCAGCAGATGTCTCTGCAAAGAAAAAAAGCCAGTTAGTCACCATTGGGTGGTGATGATATGATAACAGTTTGTTGTTTACTGTGCATCAGTGGATCTGATACTCCAAAGGCTGGATATGAAGCGGCTTGTTGTTATAGCTGTTCCACTCCACTTATCTGCTATCTTCGTCTTTACTATCATATCTTTCTCCTGCGAAGCACGTGCTTCAGTCTTTCTATTGATGACCTAAAACATAAATACTACAGCAGTCTGCATCTTCATGTCAGTCAAGCACTGAATCAGCCAACCAGAAAACAGACCAGTTTACTCCACACCAGCACCATAAACCCAGCACCAGTAACCTGTGAATTAATATCTGGCAAGCTTCCATTAATATTCATGCCTGTGTGTCTCAGCCTCAAAGTCCATTGGCCACGACAGTGTTGCAGCATTGATTTAAAGGCTTTAAATGACGCGTGGAAAAATAAATCCATAATTTCCTTCATTTTTCCCCCGCACATGTAGGCCCGCACCATATGGCCTGCGCATGGTTTTCAAGCTGGCATAAACACTCTGACAATTCATACCGACTGCCCATCGTTTAGGGGAAGACAAAGTAAAGGAGAACATCAACATACACCCTAAAGGCACCGATCGATACCTAACCGTTGATTGCAGATTAGCGGATGCCGCCGCACGGGGACTACAGTCTATTAATTGCAGACTAAAAAGCGCGTGGAGAACAAAGAATGTGGCCTCTGTTTTTCTCACATTTTGTCACCGATAGCATCCAAACGGCGTTTAATTGATGAGGATTGTTTTGTGGTTTAAAAAGTAACGATTGAGCACAACCTGGCCTGTTGACATCGGCGTTTGCGCATTTCAAACCGGATCAAATTGCAAGTACCAGCCCATTTACAGCAAACACACACACATACACACATACACTGACGAACACACACGGATCTGCGATGGATGGAGCAGAAGATCTGAGCAGGTCAATGGGTAAAATGAGGGGTGGTCTACAATGACAAGGTCAATAGCGTCGTGAAAATAGAAGTCAGTAACCATAAACACAAACCGACATGGAAGAGAAGAAGGATAAAAAATCCCACCACCTTTGCTCGGAAACGCGATCCCCTCCTTCCGATCCGCGCTGAGGTAAACCCAGCTCCGGCAGTTCCGACCCTTTTGTGTTGCTGATGCTGCGGGTGCCCGACACGGAGACGCACGCACCGCCCGACGGTCACAGCTGCACGCGTGAGAGATGGAGATGAAGATGGGAGGGTGTGGCTGCCAGAGAAAGGCGAGTAACAGCGCATATATGAGCTCCGGTCACGATGCGAGCACGTTACTGTAACGTAAGCTCGTGCCTGTGGGTGGTAATGAAAGGAATGACGAACTTAATGGAAGTGAAAGCACCGAGGAGGGAAGGGAGGGCAGGGTGGTCTTCCTGCAGGTGTAAATCTTGCAAGGATGTCTTGAGTCTCTGGTTTTCTTGTATGATGCCCAGTGACAATACAACCCTGAAGCATCACAGGTTACACAGCAGACCGCTTACACCACACTGTGGGCTGCGTGTAGGATAACCGGAGGAGGGCACATATATTCACCCCCTGTTCACCCATCCAGCATATTAAGAGAAAGACTCATGTTTTGTCTCCAATCTTCAAAAGGCAAGGCATGCGAGTCTCTCAAAAATTAATTAAGTAAAAAAGATTTGAAAAGACATCTGTAATCTAATCAGCAAAGCAGCAAAGGTGTCAGCAGTTTGAAAGTTACTGCCATAGAAAAGGGAAATGCACAAGTGTACAAAGATCACAAAAAATAAACTACTTTGGCAAATTTTAACTAAGAAATTCACCACCAGGGGGCAGTGTTTTATCAGCCGGTGTGTTGAACTCTTTCCGAGGTGCTCAGCTGTTCTTTTAACTTTTGACCTCGTAGCGAATTTACTTTAGCTCATTTTGAAAGATTTTAATGAGTTTTAAAACCTAAATTTTCAATAAGTGCCTCAGAGGAAATATCGGTACAGAAATCATTGTACGATCTCTACCTTGTACAATATAGAGTGCCCTGAGGAACTGTTGTGATTTAGTGTTATTAATGAATAAATAAAACTGAACCAAAGTTTCCGGGCTATTGAGTCACATGGAAAAAAGTAAATATTTAGTTTATAGTCTCTGTTTTAAAAAAAATGTCAGCAGCTAAAATAAACAAAGAAAAAAGATTTTTAGACATAAAAAATTAATCTTAAATACTGTTTCCATGGATCATTGCGGGGGTGCCTGGGTTAGGTTAACTATGGTATGAATGTGAGCATGAATGGTTGAATGTGACAGAGTGGTGACCTCCCCAGACTTTTGCCCTATGATAGTTGGGATAGGCTGCAGCTCTTGGGCTGTACAGTTTAGAGACATTTGCGAGAACGTTGGAATACATGAGGTCTCTGAGTCTCCATCACCATGCCAGAGTGTAAACAGAAAAACTGCCTAACCATAACTGTAGCTTAGATCACAAAAAACAACCTCATAACCATGGTATTGAACCATCTTTAAAAAATGAACAACTACAACTGAATGAGGTGGGCCAGAAATGAAGATCAACAATGCTGCAATCATTTTAGTGAAATGATTCCGCAACCTCTCAGTTTTATTTTATTACCAGATGCAGTGCAGAGACTTCCAAGGGGCAGGAAGGGTTAAGTTGATATAATCTAGATCTCTATAGCTGTTAAGAGTGACAAACAGTGCCTTGGAGTCTTATCAACCATTTATTAGACACTAAAGTCATTGAGTGCTGAGGGTGATGCAGTAAAGAGTTTCATTGCCAGGAAAAGATAGGGGCTAATTAGCCGTCCAAAGGTTCAGGTGTATTTGTATCCGGGATTTAGTGGTGGATGAGTGCATTGATTGCATTGACCCATAACGTACCAAAAAAAGAGTATCCAGTACCTCCATTAAGTGGATGGCTGGGTGGAGGAGACCTTATCAGTTCATTTCTCCAAAAATTTTAATTCAGCATTTAATTCAGCATCTCTTCCACCAACAAGCTGATAGTGCCGACAAGCTTCCAGCTCTGCCTCACTGCCTTTTGAGAACCAGCCCAAATTTTGACAAATGAGACCGGAAAGTTTCGCAGGCTTCGGTAGCAGAAGCTGGAGCAGTTTAAGTGAGAACACAATGTTTGGCTGAATCTGCAGCTGCATCTCCTGCCAGTCACTGGTGAATTTCTAGCTGTAGTCTCTCTTATATACAGTGGTATCAATGATTCCAGCTTTGGGCCAGACAGTTTTGTGGAGCAGTAAGGTGCAGCTGTATTGAAAGGGTGGATAAAAACAAGGAATGCTGTACATTTTAGGCTTTGTAATGAGTGCCTAGCAGGATGTATAGTTTTGAAATATAAACAGTTTGTGTTCACAGCTGATTCATATTATATAAATGTTTTCAGTCTAAGGACCATAGATTAGGTGAGGATCTACCAAGCAATGTTTGAATGCTGAGATAAAAATCAGAAAATGCTAACTGGACTACATACACCAGCATGCATAGGGATACTTTGGTTCCCCCCCCCCCCTCTTTAAAACATAGCAGTAAGGATTTTATTTTGAAACTCTATATTCTAGTTAGCTTGATCAGTTTGCGCAGTTGAAAACCAGCGAGCAAAAGCACTTTACAGAAATTATTACATTTATTTTTCAAACAATCTAGTATGCATCATAAATAAAAAAAAATACATTTTTTGTTTTACTACAGAAATTCTACATGGGGAAAAAAACTACACAAGGTTTTGTGCCTTTCTCCTATGATCTGTAACTTGTAATGCACATGTATTCAGAGATGATGCAGACGAAGACTGGAAAATTTAAATCATCAAGACAAGGCAAGTTTATTTATATAGCACAATTCAACAACAAGGTGATTCAAAGTGCTTTACAGAGACATTAATAAACAAAAACCAATAAAAAGCATGATTTAAAATTGATTAAAAAACAGTAGATAAAATCAGAACAGTAGATAAAATCAGTAGTTAAAATGTAAGTTTTGAAATTTAAGCTTAAAAGTGTGGATTTGGTGCTTTATTCGAATGCAGCTGAGAATAGGTGAGTCTTCAACCTGGATTTAAATAAACTGAGTGTTTCAGCTGATCTGAGGCTTTCTGGGAGTTTGTTCCAGATATATGGAGCATAAAAGCTGAATGCAGCTTCTCCATGTCTGGTTCTGACTCTGGGAACTGATAAAAAACTGGATCCAGATGACCTGAGGGATCTGGAAGGTTCATACTGGGTCAGGAGGTCACTGATGTATTTTGGTCCTAAACCATTCAGAGCTTTATAGACCAGCATCAGAACTTTAAAGTCTATCCTCTGACGGACAGGCAGCCAGTGTAAAGACCTCAGAGCTGGACTGATGTGGTCCACTTTTTTGGTCTTAGTGAGGACTCGAGCAGCAGGTTTCTGAATGAGCTGTAGTTGTCTGACTGATTTTTTAGGTAGACCTGTAAAGATGCTGTTACAGTAATCAAGCCTACCAAAAATTGCTCTTATGAAATCTCAAGCAGTTTACCATCTATGTTGTAAGTATATCCTCAATAAATTAGGTTAGAAATTAACAATAAATAAAACCTTCTGTGGTTTGTTAGGCAATTTTGAGGGCTTTTTTTTTTTTTTTTTAGCAAAAAATGAGACTCCGGTTTACCCCTGGTTGAGGGGGTTTTATTCTGACAGTCAAAACAGGAAGTGCTCATATTAAAACACAAAAACACTTTTCGTGCACTTTTGAACTTAAGTATGGGTACGTGGTAGGTATCAAACGGGTTTTTACTGTAGTTAGAGAGCAACTTAGAAAACCTGGTAGGCATCAAACAGACAAGCCGGACACAAAGTATGCTCCCTCGGAGGCAAGAGTACGGCATGAAGAGGAGCGGAGGAGCGCGGAGCGGTTCGGTTATAAACTTCAGGTCAGCGATGAAGTTGAGCTCTGGCCGCCGCAGCTCCGCCGTGCTTCCGTCGCTGTTAACCTTCTTGGTCATCGTAGCATCCGGAGGCCTGCTGCTCATGATAGAGAAGGGAATGCTGAACGGCATGGAGACGCCTTCACCCCGCAGTAACGGCAGGCGACTAGACTTCCACCGGGGGCAGGCGGGGGGACGCAGCCCAGACGCGGCGGACCTGGAGTCCCAGGTAGAGGAATGTAACCCCACATGAAGATTTAGCTCGTCTGAGTATTTTAGCATTTCGTAATAGTTGCTGATCGGTCATAAGCCGGAGCCTTAAGAGCCTTAGAACAGTTTCCTCAGTGAAATGGTTGAAAGGTAGATTTTTGGTTGGTTTCCGTGAACGCTCGATTTAAACACCATCTTTGAATCCCTGCAGCCAACTTTGACATTATGATACCCCTGATCAAATGTAGTTTCACTCCACATTCATGGGCGTAACTTTGTGCTGAACATTGGGGGGGGGGGGGGGGGGGGGGGGGGGGGGGGGGCAAGATCGCTGTCTAAATAAAGAAATAAATCTGGGTAAATTCCCAAATGATTAGACATGCAACTATTTTTCTGGTAATAACTGAAATGAGTAAAGAAAATAAACAGCCTATTTATTAATAGGGGTATATTGGTTGGGTCTGATTATTGGGGGTGGGGGGGTGGGGGGGGGGATCATAACCCCCCCCTGGAAATTACGCCCCTGTCCACATTACTGCAGTTAACAATATTTAAACATCTTTACTGAACTAAAACTAAACTAAAATTAGAAATAAAAGGAGTTGATGAATGGCTGTGAATAATACACGACCACCCCTCGGTAACACTCACTGGACATGCTCTGAAAACGTTTCAGCTCCCCTGTCACAGGGACAGATGCACAAAGTGTTTACGACCTTTATACCGGCATTCACGTTAACTTTAAAGCTCCTTACTGTCATATTACATTGCAACTTATTGAGATTTTCCCGTGAAGTGTAATATTCTACATTTCTGAGCCATTTCCTTCTGAGATGTTTTTCCATACTTTATCTGCTTTAACACAGCGAACTTTTGGGATAAATAATTTAACTCAAAACAGAAATCATATTAAGCACTCAAAAGTGAACTGAAATGGAAAAATACACAGGAAATGACCTTGTCATTATCTGCCTCATGAGATTTTGGTGCAGATATTTACTGACACTCAGGAAGTCCACACAGTCTAAAGCACTGTGTATATTCTTTAAAAAAATTGGCCTTTGACAAATACGTCCATATTATTTTAAAGAAACTAAAACTGGAAACTAATGGGACTTCAAATTAAAAATTGTAATTAAATAAAGTAAAAATTAACTATAATAACAACTTAGGAAATTCATCAGTCACATCCATCTATAAAATGTATAAAGTGGCCAGAGTCTGTAACGAAAGATTAAATCGTGACATTTTTCTGCAAAAAATGTACCCAGTTAAAAGTGTGGCACTTTCACACCACTGGAGGCCTCTTAAAGGGGGTTCACACCATATACGAGCCTTTATTTGCAATTGTACAGTTGCTGAAGTGCTTTGGAAACCCACAAATACTGACATGTAACCATGAATGGGAGGAGGAGACATACAAGAAACAGCGAGAGTCAAATACCTATATAAAAAGATTTAAATGGTCCAGCTGTCCTCAAACAGCACCATTAAGGTTTCCCTGTTTATATTGGTTGTTAGAGTCGCAAGTGAAATCCAGTCTATCAGCTAATAGACACTGTCAAAATTTCTTCAGGCTGGCTTGGCAAAGTATTTTCTACTTGTGCAAACATGTATTTGCCATACCCAACTTCAGGTTTATTGCGAACACAATACGAGGAAAACAGAAGGACTGAGATATCCTGAACCTCAGTGACAAATGTTTCAGTATTTTTTTTTTATTTGATGCTTGTTCAATTAAATTCAGTTTTATTTATAGAGAGCCAAATCACAACAATTGCCTCAAGGCTCTTTGTATTGTTAGGATTGTTAGGCAAAGACCAGACAATAATACAGAGAAAACGAGATCAGATGATACTCTATGAGCAAGCACTTGGCAACAGTGGGAAGGAAAAACTCCCTTTTAACAGGAAGAAACTTGCCAAGACCGGCTGTGGCCATGGCAGATGTGAGGGGAGGGAGACATGACTAAAGACTCACAGTGGAAGAGAGCCAGAGATAAATAATAACTAATGATTAAATGCAAAGTGGTATATGAACACAGTGAGTGTTCTTACTGTGTAAAATTAATGGAACACAGCTTTAAGTCACTGATTTCTGTTCATTTTTAGATCCTCCAGGAGATCCGTAACCGGACCATCAAAACCATGTGCAGTCACAAGAACATGCCCCACAGTGTGTGGTCACTGAGCCCCCTACAGAGGAAGACGCTGCTGCAGCATGTCCTCGTGAACGACGAGTACCGCTTCCTCTACTGCTACGTCCCCAAAGTGGCCTGCTCCAACTGGAAGAGGGTTCTGAAGGTCCTAAACGGAGCCCTGGAAAACGTGGACGTCAACATCAAGATGGACCACCGCAGCGACCTGGTCTTCTTGTCCTCTCTGAAGCCCGAAGAGATCCGCTACCGCCTCAAGCATTACTTCAAGTTCATGTTTGTGCGAGAGCCCATGGAGCGCCTGCTTTCCGCGTACAGGAACAAGTTTGGCGAGATCGAGTCCTACCAGAAAAAGTACGGCGTGGAGATCATAAAGCGTTACAGAAAGGGCCGCGCTAAGGATGCAGCAATAACAGGAGATGACGTGACTTTTGCAGAGTTTGTTCGTTACTTGTTAGACGAGGACGTGGAGCGCATGAATGAGCACTGGATGCCCATATATAACTTATGCCAACCTTGTGCTGTTTCTTATGATTTTATTGGGTCCTACGAGCGCCTGGAAAGCGACGCGGAGTTTGTGCTCCAGCGTGTTGGAGCGCCTCCTCATGTTCACTTTCCAGAGAGGCAAACGTGGTACAAGCCGGTCACCATGGAAACAACACACTATTATTTATGCAGCTTACCACAGAAGCTACTGAGAGAACTCCTGCCCAAGTACATTTTAGACTTTTCTCTATTCACGTACCCTCTCCCCAACACAACCACCGCACACTGTCGGCATTAAATGAGCAATGCTTTATAGTTGTATTATTTTTTATAGAAAACTGTTTGTACTATTTTTAAGGAACAAATTGTATTTTCAGAGCTGTTACACAGGTTTACTTGATGTCTGCGTGCCTTTTAAAAGTGCTGATTATTGGACGAGAAAGACTTGACTTCAGAACCACTAAAGCTTGAAATCAAATTCAAAAGAAAAGGTCAACCAAACCATACGTTATGTCAACTGTTACAGTAATTATATCTGCTCAGTATACAACGATGGAAATATTAATATGGTTGTAAGACCAAACTCTGTTTTTATTTGTTTCTCTATACACTGTAGACCTTAGAAAAAAATTGTTCAGTGGTTTTAGTGGGCATTGAGTGGTTTAGCAGGCTAAAACACGCACCATGTTCTGGGATGGTCGAGGGTTTCATATCAAGCTTATTTAATGCTCAATCACAGCCTCTCGTTGCCAGCTCCTCTCCCTCTTTGATGTAACTGAGATTATTTACCATGTAATAAAACTGAAGTTTACCTTTTCTGATGTACGTTGTTGCAGTTTTTAATTACTTTATTTATGAATAATTTAAGCATTGTTAAAAACAATAATATACATAATACAAACCCTAACTTCACACAAAATAAACACTTGCTACATGTGGTTAAAGATGGTGGGAATCACATTCATTTTTTTGGGACTTCTTTATGAAGCTTTTGTTTTTAAATCAATAGAAAATACTTAATCTACAGTGCAAGTAACACATTCAAAAAACATTGTTAGAAATGTTAGAACAATCTTCACCTTTAGTACAAACGTTATTTATTTCAGCCCTGGTTGCCCTTTTGTTGAACGGAACAATAAAGTTTCACTGAGGTACTCCACAGGTTAAACTGTGGCTTACAGAGGCCTTCATTTTTTATGTCCAAAGTCAAGACATCACTCACAAGCTCCTAGTGGGTTCTGACTCACTTATCAGTGCCTTCATTTAATCTTTGTTCCAATCAATCCTTGAAGCTCACACTCCTGAAAATAGAAGGGAGAAAGAGAGGTTTTAAACACATGATAATAGTCATAATAATGGCAATAAATCAAGTCTCAACATTTTCAGCCTCAACTTAAAATCATATTGGTTTTAAATGTCTTTCACCTTATTTCCCAAATTGTTATGTTTATGGCTTACTTGTCTGCTGATTTATCAGTGGAGTGATCAAGAGATCGGAGGATGGAGCGTTCTGGTGAGATGTGGTGAGAGCTGCTGGAGACGCTGAGGGATGATGAGGTTTGCAGGGTTGAGAACGACAGACCCTGTCTGCGCATTTCCTGAACTGCCCTTTCACTGAGGTGAGAGAGAGAGGAGGCAACAAAACAGCATCAGAATATTTGTATCTGCGGTCACGTCCTTGTAGCTACACCAAACCCGGTCAAGCAAAACCGTATAATGATTGTGTAAAAATACTGGCGGCCACCAATGCTCCGCCTCAGCCTACTAGTTGCTGCGCCTATGGGATCAATTTGAAAAATTCAAATGATCATGTTCACAAGATTTTCAGAAAACTTGACCTCTGACCTGATGGGGTGATGACAATACCCCATCAGTCTTTTACGGCTGGGGGGTAAAAATGAAGAGTGAGGTTGTTTTGGAGAATTAAATGTTTCATCCACCTTCAAATGTATTTGACTGGCCAGTTTTCACAGCTAAAATAAAAAACCCAATGTAATTACTTTTTTTGTGGAATGTTATTTAAGACTGCTGTTACATCAGCTGTATTTACTCGTGTTATGAAGCTGCAGTAGCTGAGTGATATGATGGAATATTGCATCAAGCCTTACAGATGTGGTGCGCTCAGGGTGAAATTTTGATAACCAAACATTTTTGGTTCAGAGTTAACATTAGGTGATTACCCAAAAAAATTAATAATGACATAATTTTTTCAATGCAACACACAGGTATCACCTGCTCTGTATTAGTAAGTGGTTTCATGGGATGGATAGAGCTGCAAAAATTTTTTTTTTTTTTGGCACTTTTGAGATTTTCGATCTCATGTAATGAAAATATTGATTTCTTTTTGATTAATCTAGAAACAATTGCTGTCAGATTCATCAATAACGCCCACAGATAGACTGATAGGTTACTTTATTAATCCCAAAAGAGAAACTGCTGTTATAAGCATCACTGTAAAGACAAACAGTCGTGTAGCTCACCGTTCAAAGCGCTCAGTGGTCAGCTGCCTTTTCAGAACGTCAATCTCTGTCTGCAATTGAGAGACTTTGCCGCGGAGCTGGGACACCTCCCTGGCATGCTCTGCACTTCACACAGACACACAAGTTACCAACTTTTTCTTTAGGAAGGAGATTTCTTTTAACAAGTATAGTGAACTGGATTTATTTACGTTTTGCTGTCAGCCAAGGTGAGCCTGTCTCGTAGCACTTTCAGCTCTGACTCTCGTTCGCTGGCTGTCAGATGTGTTTGAAACTCCTTTTGCCGATTTGTGGAGAGCAGCGTCTCGAGGTTACGCACAGTCAGCCGCTCGCTGGCTAACTGCTTCTTGAGAATCTCCGCCTCTGACCGGACATCCTCCAGTTCTCCTGTAACCTAAAAACAAAAAGCAAATATCATAATTAAGTTTAAAGGAGAACAGGATGTGAACAGTTTCCTGCCAAGACCAGAAAAAACACGGTAATAAATAAGTCGGCACCACAGCAAGCCTCACCCGCTCGAGGTCCATGCTCCTGGAGGTGAGCTGACGTGCAGTGAGTTCCTTGCTCGAGTCTAGCTTGACACATAGCTCCCTAACTGAAGCCAGATCTGCGAGGAGAGCAGCCTTCTCTTCCTGTGCTTTGTGTAGCTCTTCCTCTAATCGGGACATCCCACGAACCAACGAGGAAACTTGCGCCTCATAAGCCTGGATCGCCTGCATGTGCTTGGAGAAACAGAAAAGTGAAAAAGGGTGCATTTCAGACACATTTGTTTAAAGACTGAAATGAACATTCATTTCACTTGTTTACCCAGAATAGCAGCTAGAAATGTCTCTGTAATCTTTTTCCAGTGCCACATCTCACCTGTTGGATTTCCTTTTCCTGTTGGCCGACTGCATCTCGGAGGTGTCTGCGTTCTGTGTCTGAAGAGAGCAGCTCCAGGCGGATTGAGTTGCTGAGGCCTTCAGCCTGCTGTAACTTTTGGTTCCGCTCCTCCATCTCAATGTGGGACAACCTGAACCGCTCCAACAAATCCCTGTTCTCTTGCTCCTGTGGGTCAACAGAGCTGTCAGAAGAAGGCTTCTACAAGGGCTTCCAGGTAATTATAATATGTGTAAAGCCGCAAACAAAAAATACAGGAGCACAGGGATATGTTCTTGCCTTTTTGGCAATCAGCTTCTCTACTCTGGCCACTTCAGAAATGTAAGAATGGAGCCTCAACTTGAGCTCATCCTTCTCATGTAAAGACTCTTCCATTTCTGCATGTACAGCCTGGACAAAAAAGATGCAAGTAGCTAGTGTCACTTCTATTATTTTGGTACATGACACAGAAGACTCAACATTGTTTACAGTAATTGTGATTTTTTTATTTACTTGGTTCTCCCTGGTCATTGTGGCTAGGTCATCTTGCAGTCTCCTGTTCTCTCGGATTGTAATTTCCTTCTCTCTCCTGAGTCCAGCCAGCTCCTCCTGAGACGCATCCAGCTGTCTCCTGAGGCTGTTCAACTCCCTCTCACGACTGTTTAATGCTCCTTGAAGCTGACTGAAAGAATTTAAAATATTGGTTCATTAAAATAAAAACTCAAATAAAACCGACATTGAACCCCAAGAACACAGTACTCACGCTAACGAGCTGTCCATGTTTGTGACTGTGAGTCTCACGTCTTCAAGGGTCTTTTCCTGTGTAAATATCAAGAGTTTACCTCATTAATTTTTTAAATAACATGTTTTAGATGCAAATGCAAAGTGCATTTTAATACAAAACCCATGTGTATTTAGTTACTGTATTTATTCCTTCCTCATGTGATTCCACTGTATGAGTATAACTCATCATCCAAAGCCGCCTTTTTGTACAAATCCATGGTTTGTTTCTTGAGCCACAGATTAGTTCATATAATATGTTGCAAACAATAGCTAGAGTGGACACATCTCTCCATTAGTTATGTAAAGAAAGCTTTCAGTTATAAACCGGTTCTTGTGTGACACACTCAACGTTTCTATCATGGATTCAGTCTCAGTTTCAGACACACTACTCCCATAATAAATCCATTAAGTTTATCCGGAGGGACAAAGAAGACAGAACTATTTAGTTAGATCCACTCTTCTTTTGACCCAAAAGACTGGGCCACAAAACACTGAACTGGTGTACGCATACTAGGCACAGTTGATTTACACAGCGTCCAAGCACAATTCTCCATCCAGGTCCAAGTACGCTTGTGTTTCTCTCAGCATCTCAACTCCTCTCTTGTAGTTGCTCTCATTTGCACACATGGTTTTGAAAAGTGCTCTTGTAGAGCACAAAGAGGCTCATGATTTTATTTGAAATATTTTTCTTTTGGAAGTGGTCATGGAAGTGGTTGTCTTACAAGCCTCAAAGAGTTAATTATTTGACAGCAATTTTCACAGAGACAGCTGGCACAGTATCCAGCGATCACACCCGTCACATAAACTGGACATTAAGGGTCAGATGTGAGATTTGACCTTTAAGATTTCACATATGGGCATGTGAGACATGAAATTCAATCCTTTCATAAAAGTTTGTAATCTTGAACCTTTTTAATAAATACTACCTTGTTGGATAGTTCCTCCTGAAGAGCAACCAGTTGCTCAGTCTTTTGATCCACCTCATCCTGCAGAGCATCTTTTTCTTTATCCAGGGCAGAGATTGACTTGTGAAGAACAGCTACTTCCCCTTTGTGCTTGGAACTCTGCTGACTCAGCTCCCCTGGAAGGCAAACTAAAATTCAGCAAACAGGAAACAGAGCTTTACGGAAAAAGAAAAAAGCCTAATGACTGTTTCAACATATTCACCTATTCTCTCCTCAAGTTTTTCTATCTGCACATGGGAAGCATGCAGCTCATTCATCTTCACAGATAGCCTGTGCTGAGTATCAGACAGTGACTTCTCCATCTGCTCCTGCAGCAGCCTACAGACAGGCAGGGAAAATCCCATCAGCTCTCCAACAACTGGTGACAAGTATAACAATCCCTTAGTGCAGCATCAAGAATGATGACGTTTCAGAGGAGGAAATCTAAAGAAACCAATATGTTCTATTTTTGAGCTTAATACATTTTGGGGACTTTTTGTATTTGGTGTGATTAAAAATAAACAAAAAACAAAAACGTTGCTACTCCGTCCTATAAAAATCATAAATCAAGGTCATATCTTTGTGCACGAGGACAGCTTCCAACACAGCTCCCAGAAGTTCTGTTTGGACCACTCATAGAAAACCATCTGCATTGTTAGACTTGCACACAGAGCAAACATAAACTTGGACTAGAAGTTTAATGCTAAGAATCATCACTGATGATGAAAGCTGTGCATCTGGCTATGATCCAGTCAGTGACTAATGGGCAGTTTTCTTTAGAAAACCCTGCAATCTCCAACCCCAGTGGTCAGGAGTGCCACCAAGAGAATATTTTTTAAGACATTAGATATTCACAGGGTTAGACACAAATTTACACACATTTGTATCCTCCAGGGTCGAATTTAAATAGGGTAACTTTTTGTTTTGTTAAGTGTTGAGAAACTGTTCCACTGCACCACATATATAATGTGATAAATTTGTGGTAGAATATTTAAAAGCATTTTACAGAACTGAAATATGGCACCATTAGTCGGTTACTTTATAAAGATGCCGAAGTGGAAGTGAACACCGCTGATATAACCAGCAATTCAAACCTCAGAGCATTAGACTCAGCCCTCTGCTGGGCGACCTCCTCTGCATTGTGCACCATAGCAGCAGACTGAACCTTCAGCTCCTCCTCTGCAGCCTCCTTGCTCTCCTTTAGCAGGGATACTTGTGATTGGAGATCCAGTCTCTCCCGTTCCAGCTGCACTCCAAAAATATACATGAACATTACATAATATGACAGGATAGTGAGAATTCAAGTGCTGGAAGGTTCAAATATCTAAACCTATTAAATGAAATATCCCGACTCACACTCTTTACAGCATTCTCCAGGTTAAGAATCCTCCTCTCTTCCCCTTGTCTGTCTGTTAGAGCTGAAGTCTGTGCAACCTGCAGATACATGTGCACAGCATGTGTCTGCAGAGCTGTAACGGCGCATCAGAATCACGTGCAGATTTAAAGGCTGTATTCTTCCACTGACCTTTAACCTCTCCATTAGTGTGTCTCTTTCAGTCGTCATCTGCTCGAGCTTTGCTTCTGCTCGTTTGATCTCCTCCTGTAGTTTCACAACATTACTCGACGTATCTACTCTGCGGGTCAGCTTCAGCTCATCCTGAGTCTGAATGAAACAGAATCATATCATGTAAAAACAAAAAGATTTATTCAAATGTGTTATTGGTGCAAATGTAAAGCATCTAAAACGTACTTGTTTAAAGAGGGTTTTGAAATGATCCCTCTCATTGCTCAGGGCCTTCATATTATTTTGAATGTCCTCCATGTGCTTCTCAAAATCCAAGAGAGCAACCTTCAGCTCATCTCTTTCCTGAATTACACGAAGCAGCTCCGCTTCTGCAGCACCTCCCTGAAAATTTGAAGTCATTGTTCTTTAGTATCAGTTTAACATGAAACTACCTCAATTAGAAATTTGCCAGTTTCTTTTTTATTGACTCTTACCCTGACTACTTTGGACCCAGGACTCCTGCCCCTACTTGGGCTATGGCTAGGGCTTATGTCAACACCGCCAGCTCCTCTGGCTCTTTTGTAACGCTCAGATTCTTTGCGATAGTAATCCCTCTCCTCCTCTAGACTCTTGACAAATGCATCGAGACGAGATGGAGAGCGTTCCCTTCCACAAACGCCATATTTAGTACGCATGGCCTCCAACTCCAGCACCAGCTCTTTGTCTAGGATATAACATCAAGTGCGTATATAAACACTGCAATGCATATATAGCTACTGAGGTATTTCCACTGCTGCTCACCAGCTGCCATCATTTTCTCTACTTTGTCCTGAAGCCTGTTTTTCTCATCCTCCAAGAAATTCACGAGTCCCTCCATCTTCTCATTCTGCTCTTTGAGCTCCACCAGCTGATCTCTTAGACGATCTTTTTCAAAGTCACTTTCAGATTGCTCCTGAAGTAAATAAGTAATAGCAGTTTAAGCAAAAGGTATATTATACTGTAATGTAGGAAATTTAGAGTTAGAACAGTGTATACTACTACTTACCCTTCTTGTCTTTGTGATAATAGCCTCCAGATCTTCGATCATTTTCTGCTGCCTTTGAATTTCTTTCTGTTGAGAAAACAGTTTGTTTTTTGAAGTCCATTCTTAATGGATGAATTACACTGAGTGCTTTTAAGCCAAGAACTCCAGGATCATCACATTGCTTACTTTAGTTTCTTGTAGCTCCATGTCAGCAGTTTCCAGCACGCGCTCTTTGTCCATCTCCATTCGCTTTGCGAGGTCGTCGATGTGCGTCAGCTCTTCACACAGTTCCAGGTTCTTTAAAGACAGATTGGCTACTTCGGTGGAGGCGTCCTTTTTTTTCTGCTGCAGTCCGTCTATTTTCTGCTCCAGCGTCCTGTTCGTCTCCTGTAAGTAATCAATCTGCACACAAACATATTAAGAGATTGTACTAAACTACCAGCAACCATTCAAACCAAATTTCTTTACTCCACTTTTATGCTGTGACTGTAGAGCTTGCCTGCAGGTTAAGATGGGCGATTAGTTTTTCGTTGCTGATGTTCTGAGCCTCAAGAGAAATTATGTCATGAGGTCGGCCGCCATGAAGTGCGCCATTCAGGCGGTCAATCTCTTTGTCCCTCTCCTCCACCTAACAGAAGTGCATTTTAAAAAATAGAGCTGATTACCTCTATGACAACTTAAAATATTCACAACGTAATAAGCACCCACTTAACGTACCCGAGTATTTAAATGTTTTGCAACTTCTTGAGCATTTTCAAGGTCTAGTTTCAATTTGACAACACCTTCCTGCAGCTCCTGAATTCTACACAAAAATTGGAGCGAGTCAGACAGAATAAATGCAGATACAAACATTAATAATCAACAAATTAATTAAGCAACTACAACAACTCTCAGTCACAAAAGAAAACAAACCTTCCATCTGCCAGCTGCAGTAGATCAGCTATGTATGGATCATCAGGTTGCTGCACAGGATAAGCTGATGTCGAAGACGGAGGTACTAGCTCGTCAATCTGCATTCTCTGCCGTCTGAAAGGAATACTGCGTTTTTTTCCACCTGTTAAAAGCACGAGAGGGATCAAGATTAAATATACCTAGATGTAATATCATTTTAAGTCCACTATGTAAGAGTTTAGGCCTTACCCCTCCCCTGTCAGTACCTGGTGTCTGAACAACAGCTTGCAGGTTCTTCTCCTGAAGCTGCTGAATGCGTTCAGATTTAGCCTTGCTATCCTTCTCCAGGCAGCGAACCTTGTGCACATACTGGTTATTTAAAAACTTCAGATCAGTCGTCTCATGGTCCAGTTTTCTTATGTAGGTTTTGAGTTCTGGAACCAGACAGGAAAAAAAATATTGTCTGTTGTGTATGCAGGTGATGAATATGAGGAAAATGATTCAAACTGTGCTGAAGAGGCAGTGCTTGCTTATTATAACGCAGTTATTACCACTAATGACACGCTCTTTCTCTTCCTTCAATTTTAGAAGCTCAAGATGTAGCTCATTGTTTTCCCTGACCAACCGGGCATTCTCTGTCCTGTATGGCTCCAGAAGAGAGTCAACGTTTCGGTTTTCTTTCTCAGACTTCCCTGCTGACAGTTTGGCATTGCGCAGGCTTTCAGTTGTGTGGACCAAGTCACTGTAACACAAAGAAAGACATGGCTGAACTACAATGGACCACATGGTGATATTAAGAGAATGAGGGTAACACACACAGTGCACATGGTTCAGAGGTTTCACACCTGAAGAGTTTCTCCACAAGTGGCAGTGACTCGATTCCCAGCGGTTGCCGGTAGCCCAGCTGGTCCAGACGTTTTCGCAAATTAACAAACTTCCTTTCTGCATTGCTGGTCATGGTTGGGAGCCGATATTGACCTTGGTGACTGCTATCAGCCTAATCACAAATAAGATGACGTTAAAAGGATGTCAGTATTGTCTCACATCTGTTTGTTGCTGTTCTAAAAATGAATGTAAATTTCAGGGGATACGCAGGGGACACAGGCCCCAAAAGATTTAAAACGCGTTTGCCCCTCCAATAGCTTTAATGTTACTCATCAAAGAAGCATTTTCATAGAATGGGTCATGTTTATTCCCAAAATGTGTTTAGGAATTTCAAGTTCCAGACACTTTTGTGCTTGAAAACGGGCCCTTCAGGATGATTACATATGCAAGCACAATTGATCTGCATGGAACTTACATTACCTACCTATGAAAAAAAATCCATAAGTTAATATTTTAGAATTTTCCTGCTAAACATAAAAATACAATCACTGTCTTCTAGTTTGCCAGCTACTCTGGAGGTAACATTATTGCGTTAAACAATAAGTAACTTAACCTAATACATTTTTTGAATGTGCCAGATGATTTTAACATGAGCAGACATTTTGCTGTAACACATCTGAGTTAAGACAGGTTTATTTATCACTGATCACATTTAACCAGGTTTCCTCTCCAAATAAAGTATCAAATCAAGTTAGACCACTCCAACTTTGACATTTAGCCTGTGGCAAGAACAGCCAAGAAAACAAGTTCATAAGATATTTACTAAAATGTTTATTATTCATAATTGACTATAAGGCCTGTGTTGAGTTTATAGAATGGCTAAAAGAAGTTAGCAAGTCTTTTTAATGTTTGCTAACGTTAAGCAGCAAGTTTAACGTTAAGCATGTTAGCTCATCAGAGACATTAGCCTTATGCGTTTATTAACACTGAGGTAACTTTTTGTTGTCGTTTTGTCGCCTGCAGTAGCCTGTTAGTTAGCAACGCTTGACAACTAACGAGCTAGCGTTAAATCCCAGAACGATTCCAGCTTGTCTTACCCTGGAAGTGCTTTCCTAGCGGCTAACGTTAGCTCGTCCAGCGTAATTCTACATCACCGACAGTAACTTTCCATTTCCTTTGACCAATGACTTGCACGAGCCACATTATAACGTGTCATATATGTTTTCTGGTAGCGTTAGACAATCTTCATTTCTGAGTTGACACGTTTCCGCGGTAAAGTGGTTTGAAAAGAGCGCCGATGGTCTCCGGTTTGGATTCGTCACCATGGAAGTAAGAGTCTAGGGGAAGTATTTGGAGCTGCGTGTTTTGTGCACCGGCGCTGTCCTTTCTGAAAGCGGAGGGGTGGTGTCGACACAGTTATTTAGCCCAAACAGTAACTATTAACGCAAGGGCGTTTCCAGATATTTTCGATCGGGGAAGGGGGGACTAATATCAAGCAGGGGAGGACCCAACAGGAAATCAGAACAACTGAAGAGAAGAATTGGAAAACCATTGAAAACAGTCACAGACCGCCGGGCACAAACGTTTAATAGGCCCAGCCGACCTTTTTGTTTTTTCTGTAATTTCCTTCTTTTAGTTATATTTATCCTGGACTTTCACAGAGGTTTACAAAACACACAGCTTGCATCTCTTTCTGATAAAACTGAGAAACAACATTTCTGTGGTCCTGAGTATTTATTTGCCACATTTATGTCAGGATCTTCAATTAAAAGTAAAATATCAGTTTAGCCCTGTTAACTTGTTCAACTTGGTTACTCTAATTTTAACCTTGTTACTATACAATATTTTAAATGTTTTTTTGGCTCACAAAGGTTTATCTAATAGCTTTGTAATATGAATAGTTTATTTGACCAAAAAATTGGAAATAAATACTGAAATTACCAATTAAAAAAAAAAACAAATGTTGAAAATTTGCTTAAATTAATTCTGTGTTAACTAGAGTATTCAGTAGGAGGGTGACTATTACCAACTTAAATGTAAAAAAAAATGTACCATTGATGGGTTGTTTTTCCTAAACACACTGTAGTTATCATAACCAAGTAGCCTAACAGTATAAAAGTTTTAGCATAAAAAAAAATCAATTACCTAAAGCAAAAGTAGTCACTACCAAGTGTATGTATACATCACTTTATTGATGCAGCTGGAGATGTATAACCTTTAAAGTAAATGTGCGCAGTACAAAATGCAATGTTTGCATTCAACTGTAAAGAAAAAGCAAAAATAACACAGATATACTTTAACAAAGTATATTAAAATTGTACTTCAGTAAAGTTACGCTCCACCACTGGTCCTATCCCTGCTCTAATCCAGTGTCGAGAGCAAGGACACTCCCCTGACTTAACGGTAAAACAAACAGAAATGTGCGACAAATACTAGGAGGGGTTGTGCAGATGCTAATTTATTATGTACATATGGCATCAAGAAATAATAAAAATATGACAAACAAGAAATATTTAGAGAGCTGTTGTTAAATCTCAAATAAACACACACACACAAAATGCAGTAATATCCCTAGCACTGTCTTATGTACAAATTCCCTTTCATTCAAATAAAAACACAAAGAGGAAATGTTCTTAATTCAAAAAGCATTAGATGGTACTTTGTAAATTGCTAGTGTATCTTCAGCCAGTGTGAGCCAGTAGTGAATCATTAAGGAACGGTGCATAGCAGCAAGATTAATGAGACTGAGCAATGCTGGAGAAGTACTCCAGCATGTCCTGGATTGTAAACTCCATAGTGATCCCAGAGCCAGGGTAGCACCTGCCTATGAGATCTTCAAAGTGCTTGTACTGACGGATGAACTCGTCTTGCATGGAGTGCCACACCACCTAGAGGAATAGACAGGAAGTGCAACAGTTCAGAGGCAGGAAGAGGCATGCAATGATTTTAATCCCCTGAACTGTTTTTTTTTCTCACCTGCAGCAGACTTTCTTCTTCACACAGATGTTTGTCCACCTTCTTATAAAGATTGTCGAGTCCCTTTTTCACCTCTTTACCAGGATACTCTTTGATTACTTTCCGCAGCTCTTGCTTGTTGAAGGCCAGCTGATAGCTGACCTCCTCCTCACGAACACCCTGGGCTACACGTGCTTCAACTCCTTCAAAGAAATGCTGGAAGAGAGATGACAGTTTGCCTGTTATAAAACTCTGCTTATATTCGTAATACTCCAACTCAGGCTAATAAAGATGACTGAATTTTGTGATGACTTTAACTCTTCTCACATTCAGTTTTTCTAGAGGCTGGCCCAGAGAATTGATTACGTAAGACTGTAGATGGTCTGTGTATTTGTGCTTGGCCTCTCGTCTCTCTGCATCCAGGCAGGAAATCTTTAGACGTGACAGCGTAGAAAAGATGTGGTGGAAATTCTCCATCATCACGACATCTCGTGGTGTTTTCTGGCTTTCATTGGCAACCTTCTCCACTGAGAAAACAATAAACAAGTCAGAAATTCCAGGACACCTCATCAACTCCACATGATCCTTTTTCAATAAATAAGAACTTGCTTAATGATCAGTGGTCTCACCGTTCATGAAGACGGCCCTGATAAGCTTAACATAAGCTTTGTCCAGGTCTCCTCGGCGCTCTGCATTGCGAAATATGGTTTCAGCCAGTTCAGCGAATTCCTCAAACCCAGTGACAAAAGGAAGGATACCAACTTTGCTCTTCTTGGATATTTTAAATTCCTCCATCTGTCGGATCTGATTAGACTGTAAAAAAAAGAAAAGAAAGAAAGTTCAAATTTATTCCCAAATTCAGCCTAGCAATGAATCCTTTGACTGAAAACAAAAAATAAACAACAACACTAGTAATTTCCCGCAGGCTCTGGGTAATCACAGAAAATGAATTCTGTGAGTAAAATTTACAAAACTTGCATGTTTTGCTTAGCCTTTTCACAAAATGATACCACTGTTATGATTTTTGAGGAGTAGATCGCTATAAATAAATCCTTTAACATCAGAAAACTACACTTTGTCTTTATGACTTTATTGCCACCACTAAACTCACTTGTTTTGTGTCACAACACTGAGTGCAATATCCAGGCATGAATAGCTGTGCTGCACAACCATTCCTGACCCACAGTCACCCAGCTGCAAGGCTTTCTACCACTTTAGTGACTCCAGGATTAAGGCACATCTGTGTTGACCTCACCTTTCAGACCCAGAAACTTTGTCCCTCTTTTAAACTACTTTGTGGAGTTTGCATGTTATCCCTGAGCCTTTGTGATTTTCCTTCACCTACTTTCACTTCCTCCTACAAGCCAAAGATGTGTTTGTTAAGTGGTGATTCTAAATTGGCTGGAAGTGTGGATGTCAGAGCGTGTTTCTGTCTCTGTCTGTTTGCTCTTCGATGGACTGGCGAGTGTCCAGAGTGTACCCCGCCTCTCCTCCTGTGACAGCTGGGATAATCTCCAGCCCCTCCCAACATGACCCTGAGTTGCTCGTGGGTCTGGAGTTGGATAAGCAGTTAAGAAATTAGACAGACACATAGTGTGGCAGCCTTCAATAAGCCTACATAATATTCCTGCCCAAGTGTCTGTGCGGATAACGCGCCAACCTTAACCAGACTTTAATTTAGTGATGTCAACAACAACAACAAAAAAGGCACTACTCACAATGCATTTGTCAAAGTTTCTCTTGACAGTCACCAGCACATTTCCCAAAGTTGTGCTGAGATAAGAGGCCGGGTCAACATTCTCAGCTGTCCACACATGGTGACTCATCTTCACCAACATGTACAGAGAGTGGAAGCTGTCAATCTTGTCGCCCAAAGCGATGAGGCTGTTGAGCTCTGTCTCGATGCTCTGGAAGATTTTATTCATCATCAGCCGCACTATATCTTTCCTGTAAATGAAAAAAAGAAGCGAACAATTGCATTTAAAAAAAAAATTAATTAACATCAGAAATATTAGCAATGATCTGCGAGAACTCACTCTGATGACAAGGAGTGTTTGTGTTCTGCCTGGGGAGGCTTTTTAGATGGCAAGCTTCCATCTAAATCCTCCGTCTCTGGCTGACAGGACAAAAGAGATCAAACATGACAAACCTAAACAAACATCTGTGGATGCATATATGAATGACACTGGATCTGATAACACGCTAGCATCTGTCATCACTGTTTTATTCTATGCTTTCAGGAGAGACAAACGCTCCAGTTTCAGATGCCACCACACAAGTACAAGCACTGCTATTGTTGTGAAGTATTATAATTCATTTAGATGCCATTTGATCTTTCTGTTACAGCCATTTCCAGTATGTGATAAAAAAAAATACCTGTGCGAGAGGGGGTGCAACTGTCAAATGCTGCTGCAGCTTGAAAAACTTGCTGATGAAGTCTTGTTCTGCAAGACACAAAGGCTCCAGCTCACTGAGGACCTGCTCAAATATCTGCAGAGACAAAAAAATAAATAAATAAATGTAATTTCTCAGGATGTACACACATGTAGCTTTATTTCCACTCCACTTAAACTTCTGGCAGTGTTACCTTGTCGAACTTGGTCCTGTCGGCCACATCGAGGTCAGAAGCGGACATGTTGCCCATGTCCAGTAGTGATGAAGACTGGGAACGCCGGCTGTTGGAGCCCTGCACCGTGAGCTTGTTCAGGCTTGAGGTAGAGCCTGTCAGCTTCCCAGAGCTGCCATGTAGGCCTAATGTGGCACAACAAATATGGTATGAGTTAATGGCTATGTTTCGTGGGAAGGCTAATACAAGTCAGTTTTCCAAAAATTCCACAGTGAAGGAATCCAACTTAACATTAAATTAAATGGTTAGATTTTTGGCATTTATTACAGAATGTGTGGTAATGTACTGTGATGATTTAGCCCAACCAACCAGGTACAGGGTGAGGTAATGGCTTGTATTGGAACAGCAAAGGGGTTTAATCAGAGGATTCATTTTAGTACAGTCATGTAGTGATCAGAAGCACAGTTGGAAATTAACAGTGGAACAGCTCCATTTCAAATGTCGTACTTACTTTCTGTTTCCTGTTTGAGTGCACTCTCTTTCCGCGGAAGCGTAGCTGCAGCCAGTTAGAAAGGCGGGCATCAAAGACAGACACAGGTTAGGCTTAATACATGCAGCATGGGAGGGGTAAGGCTAGATGTTAGATGTACACATATGCTGACGTGCACCACAGTGACTTAGGTAGTAGCTCGAAAAAACCTTTGGAAAACAAAATCTTTGTTTTTGTTTTCAGAAGGAAAAGCTAATAGAGTGCAGAAAGCAGAGTCCTATGAATCTGCCAAAACCCAAACTCATCCAAGGGTTCTGTGCAGATTATACATATTGAGAAACAAAGCATGTAAAGTCCCTGTGCAAAGGGAAAAGGAGACATTACTGAAAGACAAACTTTGGATGCAGGCATAAGATTATAAGATGATGCTCAAAGAATCCTGAATAGAAAAAGATGGGAGAAGCCTGCAACAGCAAAGATGGTGGTATAAGAATAATTTCAGGGGGAAAAAAGCTATTTATAATCTTATTTTAAAAGCTAAAGCACATAAATCTTCAAGTGTTTTGTTTTTTAAAATCATACTTGACTGGCAATTCTACAGATGCAGTTTTTAATGTCGCTGTGGTCATTAGATAAAGCTTCAAAATAAGTGTCCACGTAAATGTCTAGAGGGATTATCAAGAAGGCTGCCAAGGATGCAGAGCAGTGAGACCTGTTCTAAAACGACTTTGGTAATGCTTTTGGTACCAGGCATGGTGCAGAAAAGTTTGTAAAGGTGTGAGAACATAATATAAGAAGAGGATAAAACAGTCAAGAAATGCAACAAAATTCATTCCTTTTGAGTGAACTACATGATGGAAGACAAGCATAGTTCATGTTAAGTTTAACGTGGGACTCATAGCGCTTACCGAACTTGCCCTTCGGGTCTTTGGATGTACCCGCCATTTTTATTTTGGCAACTTCAAAGAACTCTTTGATTTCTCGCTCATACAGTTTGCTCATATATTCAACATATGTCTGTAAAAAATTAGAGAATATTTGTTAAGATTTATGACTTGTTACAAGCTAAGATGTGTATTAACATTTTGGAAAACATACACACATCACATTCTAGGAAAGCATTATATTATACTAAGAATCATGTGCTCTCTCCTCTTTTCTTTGCTTCTAGTTTATTTCTTAGTCTTTTTTAACCACTCTCTGCTTATTTAACTGTATTAATAATGCTCATGAATGTCTGCTGTAGTATCCAAACCCCACAAAAAGCACACTTCCCAAAATGTCAAACTGTTTCTCAAGTATTTTCGCAAAGTAACACTGCACTGACCCTCGACAGGCCTTCGTACTTCTCCCTGTGTGTGTTCTTCAGCCACTCCATGAGCTTGGCGTAGCGCAGTAAGTCCCTGTGGAGAGGGCTGTGTTTGGGCAGGGTCAGCTCAGCTGTGTGCTGTGACAGGGTTGAGCTCTGGTCATGGCCCTGAGGATCACAGTGAGAACAGATAATCATTAGCAGTATATTCACTAGAAGTATACATTACAGGAGAAAAGTTATAATATGCATTTTCCCATATATGCACGCAAACACATCTTATGCAAAAGGAAGACTTGGCCTGCTTCCTCTTACAATCATCTGAAGCATTACCTTAGTGTACTGGATATCCAGATGATGTTAAAGTAAATAATCTAAGACGTTCTTACACTCCAGAGCCACCACATTCTCAGCCAACTTCCTGAACTGCATCTCTATTGATACCGAACTGATGTTCTTCCCACCTTCCCCTAAGCTTGTTCAGTCTCTTCAAGACATGCACGCAGACAGGCACAGCATCTTATGATATGAGACTATTAGCAAAGAAGCCACGTTAGCACACAAACATAATGAGCCCTGAGCTGAGGCATTTGCCAGAGGAGGAGAAGGATGGACAGTGCCTCTTCAGCTTTGAGATCAAATGTGAGATGTTCAGTAGTTAGAAATACATCCCATGCAATACATAATGTGCTATGGTGAAAAGCTTGAGCTCTCATGGCATGTATGTTCGAGTTATATGTGAGAAGTCAAACATTAGCAAAATGGGGCACGTGGGGGTTGCTGTGAGGGTACTCACTGGAAGTGACAGACAGGAGGACCTATAGAACTGAGGGATGGTCATTTTGAAGTGACTGAAGTGGTTGAACTGACACAGAGACAAAGAGCAGAGTGGGATGATTCAAAGTGGGATACACAGAGAATCAAGGATAGGTGAAGGGAGACGATACAAGGAAGCCCAGGAAGTAAGTCTTAACTAAACAGAAAGCTCAGTAGAGGAGAAAGAGAGAGACAAAGAGCTTGAAAAAGCAAAGGATAGACTGATGTCCTCCATTTCACAGCAGACCAGGGACAAGGACACCAAACATTTCATTATTAAATCTGCTTACACCACCAAACATTTACGAAACTAACAAATTTCAATGTTATCAGTACACCTTGTTCAATTTCACAGTTCAGTAGTGCTGGAGGATTCAAGAGACATTTATTCTGATGAGATTTTCCTTCTTTAAATGTTTAGAAAAAGACAATGAAAATATATTCCTGACCAAGCTATGCCTGTTACCTGATGAACAAACACATTGTTGAGATGATTCGTGAGGCGGCGAGCAAAGGTGTCTCTCAGTTCAGCGAACAGGAGCTGTTGCTGGTTCACAGCCATAAGTTTTTCATGGCCTGCAGAAAGAAAACAACAAGACTTTAATCTCATTACTTGTTTTTTTAAAGAGCACCGGCTCATCAACCCAGTCAGCATGTAATCAAGAAAACGTAATTTTTAAACTTACCTGGTCTGAGAGCCACATTCATACACTGCAGGAGAGCCTCAGAGGCATTGATACAGGCCTCTATACCTTTAGGGGATGTCAGATCTCCCTCCTGTAAGGCCCTGATGTGTCCTTTGGATAAGTCCATGTAGTTCTACACAAGGAAAACAAAATTAAAGTCACAAATCAAAGTGTCGTTGTCTAGCAAAATCTAAATTTGGTTGAAAGTAGAACTCAAAAAAATTGCTCAACTGATCCTCAACTGGCCTTTTTAGACTGGTTCTAAAAGTGAATTTCATAAATGCAACCTTTTGAACTTTATCAAGTCCTAAACATCAGGAGTGTGTCTTCTTTGACTATGAAGTGGACATGGGTGGCGTCACCTTAATTTTACTTGCCGTGTGATTAACTGAACTAAAAAGGTGCCCCAAAAGTCTTTTTGTACGTTACTCAGCAACAATCAGTATGAAGCCATACAGTCTGGATGGATGCAGTTCACTAACCAAGCTTTGCCACCCTTTAGACCTAATACGATCACTTCTTCCTCTTAAAAACAACATGGCCATTCCCCAAAAAGTTTTAAACTTCCAATACTCTCAGATCCACTGGGGCTTAAAGTTTGCTGCTTATTTTGGTATATTTTGCTTATTTTGGAAAACATTTAAATGTGCTCCTAACCACTAAGAACTGTATCTCGTCCAGTAGTTTGCCATTGTTGGTGTTGCTGATCTGGATGAGACGATTGCTCTGTGAGATCTGGTCCATTTGCTCCTTCACACTCTGGAGCATCTCTTCATAGCTGCTCAGCTTGCCCTCGATGGTGTCCACCTCTCCCAGTGCCTCATCCAGCAGCTGCATTAGGATATTGACCTGCTTCTCTGATGCCATGATGGACTGAATGTTGGCCTTTTTGTAAGAACAGATAAAGAGATATAATTACTATTATTTTCTTTCATTATTAATGAAAGTGATTTTAGGTCACTAAACAGATGCCGCCCTTAAAAAATATATATACATATATATTTAGGCATCTCAAAGACTAGTTTTTAAGATAAGGACGATGAACTGGGTTTACTCACCCCATCTAAAACCTGAAGCTCCTTGAAGAGCTTCTCTGCAAAAGCCTCTGCATTGGAGATGGCGTACTCGCATGTCACCATCATGCTCTCAATGTCTTGCTCTTCACGGGTGCTGAGTTCCTGGTATTCATCCAGAGCATCCTCATCTCCCCCTGCAACACTCTGGCTCTCACCACTTGGCACAGACTCTAAGCCCAGGAGAAGAGAACAAAAACATGTGCAAGACATAAGTAGAATGGCAAGTTCAAAACACATGATATGGAATCTTCAGACTCAATCCAGTTTTCTTCCATTATTGAAAGAACATCTACAGGCACAATTACACTGAGTAAGGGATACCCAGATCTTTCATGCTTTTAAGAGTAGAGCTGTACTTATTTTATATGAGTGATGAAAGTGTAGCATGACTATGAGCAACAAATGAAAAACAAGAGGTGTGGCAGGAGGTTGAAAATATGAAGCATGTCTATCAGCTTCCAAGTAAAGAAATTACTGTAATAATTAATCTGTACACTGAAAAAACTGAACTAACAATGTACTTTACTTTTTTTAGCTCCAATTAAACTACAGGTGTGCATTAAATAATGTGGGATATATAACTAAGGTTATATACTGACATATCCATATGTATGAAAAGGGACAATTCACAGCAAAATCAAATATAAATATTTTCACTCTGGCCTCTAGAGTGCGACTTGCCCAGTTTTGGAGATAAACAGCTGTAGAGATGCCTTGAGGAGCTCAGGTAACAACATAAGTACATTTTAAAATTCTGCATCAATATCTTTCCATAGTATTATGATCCAGTTACTTAAAAAAATGTACCCACCAGGTTAAGAGCAGTTTCATGTAGGAACTATTTTCAACCTGCTAAACTACACCCAACAAAAGGAAGTACACATGTAGTCATGAGAAGAAGCTCATGCTCAAGGCTCAAGACAATGATACAGGATCTACACATGAAAGGAGGCCTATTATGCTTTCCTACGATTTTCAGATGTGGCTACTCATTAAGAAAGGTTTCAAACAAGTCAGTCAGTACATATACGCTAGAAAACCCGATGAACCAAAGGCTCATGCTTCAACCTGCTTGCTTTTAAGTACATTTATGCTTAATTAAGAGGTTTTTTTTAAACTCTTGTATCTCTGTGATGTCAAATAGAGGTAAGAGTGCCTTTTGCTTGGTCAGTATAGATAGCAGAAAGCAAATAGTCCCAACATCAAACTGCTTTATAACGTTTGTTTTTTTTGAATAATTGGCTCATGATTTCTGGAAAGAGGTATACTGCTGAGTGTTTCAAAAATATTCTGTGCACATCAAAGTTCACACGACATCTAGTTCAATTATAATCAAGAGAAGACTGGTTATTTCTCCAAAACTGAGTCCTTCCATCCATTTTCTTTAATTTTTTTTTAGTTCAGGGTTGTTGTGTGGCTGGAGCCTATTCCAGCTGTCATAGTGCGAGAGGTGGGATAACACATAGAGACATACAAATATTCACACTCAAATCCACACCTACGGCCAATTTAGAATCACCAATCAACTAAACATGCATGTTTTTGGACTGTGTGAAGAAATCAGAGGTACAGAGAACCTACACGGGCGCAAGGGAAACACGCAGATTTGAATCAAAGACGATCTTGCTCTAAGGCGATGGCACTCAAAACAACATAAACAGATACACAGCTACAGGCCAGAGGACAAGTATGTAAATTTGATTTTGATACAAACAGTCATTTTAATGTGGAATGAACATGGGAAACAAGGAGATTAAAAACATGATCTAAATGTCTGTAGACAAACAAAATGAATCATGTCTATTTATTTTCTAAGGACAACGAGCCAAATAGCAGCAGTTTTGAGGAGGTGAAAGTCTCTGGTGAGAATGGTGGTTTGATGTAATGAAAACACAATGGTGAGGAACGAGGAGGGGGAAGTTAAGTCCTACCAACCTTCCGCTTTAGGAAGTTCTGGCCAGAGAAAGTTAAAGAGAAAAAAGTGAGAATAAAGAAAGACTTTAACACAGAAAACCATACCACAAACCAGGAAACAGAGAAGAAGCAGAATCTTTTTGAAAACATGCCATTAAAAAATTAAATTAAAAAGAAAAATCCAGGTGGAATTCTCACTTCCATATTAGATTACCTCAAATATGTGCACTCTAGTGTCAACGGCAGTGGTTTGAGATAAACAGACACACCTTTAAGCAAATGCAATCAAATTGTAGCAAGAGGCATGCCGTCACAGGGATGGCTAATGGTGGAGTATTTATTTACGCACCTTCAAGCAGCTGAGAACTGACATTCACAAACTCCACCTTCTTCCTCAGATAACGCTGGTTCAGCTTCCAGATGCAGGAAATAAAGGAGTTTTTTTCAGCTGTACTGCTGGCCACCCACCGGTAAACTTTCTCAAAATGAAGATCAAACTCAGGATTTTCCTGAACCATAAAAGTAAAAAACAATATCAGCTTTGAAAACATGTTTTCTAAGTGAAAACACAAAAAAAGGTCAGAGAAATGTATTATTTCTCACCTTGCTTGCATCTTTGGCATCTACTTCTGTCAAGTCTCTGAGCTCCCAGGTCTGCTGTCGCTTGTAGAAGTCCCCCTTGTCCGATTTTTTCACTTTTACTACTTTAACCTGGACAGGCCTCTCTGTGGTAACTGGAAGAGCAAAAAAACGATTACTTAAAAAATTACTTCAAAAGGCTTCTTATCCTTACACATTATTTACAGCCATTTATATGGTGACTACCTGTAGCACACAAGAAGCAGTTCTTCTTCTTTTTTCCTGCCTTGCAGACGTTAACAATGCCAAGGAGACGCTCATCATTGGGTGTGAAGATGTCCCTCTGGAGAGCATGCTTTATGGCTGTCATGATGGATGCTGTCATACAGAGACCATGACATTAAAAATAAATAATAAACTTTTGATACACATACACAAATAAATGCTTCTTTCAACTTCAGGTACTTGCAAAGTTAAAGCTGGTTGTCTGTTTTAGGGAAATGGTTATTGACACCTTAATTTCATCCTGAGTGGACTACTTGAATAGATTTTATTCAAGTGTCAGTCTGTCACTGCCTGGGTGACTACAGCAGGTCCAAAACACAGCAGCTTGGCCCAAGCAAGTTTCTTTATTGGATGTTTCCTAGAAGCACACTGTTACTTTTTAGGAAAAATGCTATATAAATAAGGTTTATCATTTCCTTCATACAGAACATTTTGGTGATCGCCCCAAAGAAGTTTAGCCTTTTCCAAAGAGATTTTTATACTCTTTTGGGAAATTTTTGTGTATCAAATGGTAAGAAATAACAGGATGCACACTGCAGTTTAATAAAGTAACATCATTTCACTGCCTTAACTATAACTGATGTTCCAAAAAAATGATAAGTAGTATCATACAAAAATTATTTGATTTTGATATTATTATATTATTTTATATTTATTTCACATTTATATATCCTGTATTTCCATCCATCCATCCATTCACTTCCGCTTATCCTTTTCAGGGTCGCGGGGGGCGCTGGAGCCTATCCCAGCTGTCATAGGGCGAGAGGCAGGGTACACCCTGGACAGGTCGCCAGTCTGTCGCAGGGCCAACACACAGGGACAGACAACCATTCGCACTCACATTCATTCGCACCTAGTGACAATTTGGATTATCCAATTAACCTATCCCCACAAGCTGCATGTCTTTGGACGGTGGGAGGAAGCCGGAGTACCCGGAGAGAACCCACGCAAACACGGGGAGAACATGCAAACTCCACACAGAAAGACCCCGGCCTGATGTTGGAATTGAACTCAGGACCTTCTTGCTGTGCGGCAACAGCGCTAACCACCGTGCCACCATGCTGCTTATCAAGGTAAAAAGTATAACTGACACTAAAAATGCCTTTTCCAAGACAGTTCTATAAATATCTTTTAATGTAGAAGACGGAGTAGGTACAATAGTGCAAAGTCATCAGGATACTAGAAAAACTGATTTCTTTATTTTATATATAGTGGTGTGAAAAAGTGTTTGCCCCGTTCCTGATTTACCATTTTCTTTTAAGTTTGTCACACTTAAATGCTTCAGATCATCAAATACAATTGGACAAAGATAATATAAGTAAACAAAATTCAGTTTCTAAATGAAGGTTTTTATTATTAACTGGTTGGGCCACCCTTAGCAACAACTGCAATCAAGTGTTTGCAATAACTGGCAGCGAGTTTTACAACACTGTGGATTAATTTTGCCCCACTCATTGTTGCAGAATTGTTGTAATTCAGCCACAATCGGATTCAGTTTGACTAGACCAATCCAAAGTCTCGAGTTTGTTTTTATTAAGCCATTCAAGGGTGGACTTGCTGGTGTGTTTTGGATTGTTATCCTGCTGCAGAACCCAAGTGGACTTTAGCTTGAGGTCACGAACAGATGGTCTGACGTTCTCCTTCAGGATGTTTTGATAGAACCATGAATTCTACTGTCTATTTACCACAGCAAGTCTTCCAGATCGTGAGGCAGCAAAACATCCCCAGACCGTCCCACCACCATCACCACATTTTACTGTTGGTATGATGTTCATTTTCTGAAACGCTGTGTTATTTTAAGCCCAATTAAGATCAAAAAGAGCGGTGGTCAAAATGCACATTTAGTTTCATATTCCTGATTGAAGAGGTTACGTCAATGCACATAAATAGTCGCTTGGTGTCTTTGTGTATTTCTAACGCTGACATATTTAAAGGACGTCGATTAAAACTACAACATAGTGCCCCAAAAACTAAAATAAAGGTGCTTTAGAGGCAGCTGGTGAATACTGCAGCCCTGAACCCAGAGACATCCGGTGGCCCTTCCTGCTGTCCTCTCTGTCGGTTAGCGTCTGTTAGCTGGACAAAGCTAGCTGCTGCTGTTAGCATAAATGACGCCGGTTGCATAAACCAGGCGAAAAGAGTGCGTACACCCGCGAAATACTCGTATAAACCACTGTCAGGGTTTTTAATCAAAAGGCACTCTGTGTCCATTTTAACAGAGATCTATTATAATAGCGGTTACCTTGTTTTTTCAGCCCTCCAGCCCTACGAAGCACCGCCCTCTTACTTCCTGCTCCTCAGATGGAGCCGTCATGTGACGGCAACATCCTCCTCCACCAGCAAACGCTCAAAATAACACTACATTCAGGTCACATAGATTCTGTGCATTTGTTTAACAGTGGCCCCTCGTAATATAACAGATCTCCTCGCTACAGAAGTGTAGATTTGTTCTTTATGTTCATTATGTTGGACAACAAAGCATTTATTCTTTGAGTCCTGTCCCACATGTTGACGCAATGTCCCACGCACTTTTCTAAAGACAGGCTTTTTTTACCCAGTGCATTTGAAGGGAGGGAGTTTTATTATAGCCTACAGACGAATGTTAGTCTATCTATTGCCATACTCATCAGGGAAAATTACAAGTCAACAAAAAGTCACAAGTTTCACCTCTCATTCAAGATGGTTCTTTAGTTCTAAAAACAAAATGTGCAGAGTCCCAGGTTTTTAAGCCATAGTGGGGTGTGGGATTATAATATTATCTTGTGTATTATCAAGTGTTGTATGGAATAATAAGATTTGTATGGAATAAAAGACTATTGATTGAGCATTTATACACCGAGTATTGTCCTTCCTTCAGCCCAAAGATTAAAAGAATTGGGAGGTTTTAACAGGGGATTGTCCCCTTCGGTGATCGTCCTGAAGGTTGTAGATCCACTATTGATGTGAGTCTTCACATCAGCCAAGGTGTGAAAAAAGTATGGGTCATTATTGTGGGTTAAGGGTGAAACCACAATGGGACCTTGTCCCAGCCCAACATGCAATTTGTTCAGGTCACCTGAAAAAAGATGTTAATGGAGGTTGAAGCACCTGGGAAGAGATCTTAAGACTGCGACTCTCCACCTTTGGTTTTTACAACTAAGGAAGTTGCCTTCTTTTTTCAACCTCTTAAGACTACCATGACCTGGATGACAAAGAACCTACAAAGGCACACCACACAGACTATTTCACCCTATTTCTCGCCATCTTTATTTTAACACTAATATTTTAGCACTTAATTTAAATGCTGGAAAGTGTTTTGTTATTTTTTAAGGTTTTGTATTATTAATTTGTTTGTTCATTATTCAGCTAATGTTGGTTCATGGATCACATGGAACCCAATTTAGTGCCTTGAAAAAAAAAGTGCAGATAAATACATGTACATTTCAGGGATGGTCACCTGGGCCATAGTTTGTTTGTTTGTTTGTTGTTGTTGTTGTTTTCAATTCAATTCAATTTTATTTGTACAGCACCAAATCACAACAACAGTCACCTCAAGGTGCTTTATATTGTAAGGTAGACCCTACAATAATACATGCAGAGAAAAACCCCAAAATCATATGACCCCGCTATAGGCAAGCACTTTGGCGACAGTGGGAAAGAAAAACTCCCTTTTACCGGGAAGAAACCTCCGGCAGAACCAGGCTCAGGGAGGGGCAGCCATCTGCCATGACCAGTTGGGGAGAGAGAAGAAAGACGCGATAAAAGACATGCTGTGGAAGAGAGCCAGAGATTAATAACAAGATTCATTGAAGTGTGATTCAAGTATGATAAATGAAACCAAAATATGAAACTCTGAGATATCTGTAAAACTACTCCCCTAAAACACTGCCAGACAACAGAATGTTTTATTTTCTGTTAAATTATTTTTCTCTGATAGTGAGTATTCCCTTTGTCTTAAAAATAAATACAAAATCAAAAATATCTCAGTTTTTTCAACATTCATTGAGTCTGCTGTGATCAAGTGTCAAGCTGTGGAACACATAAGTGCAGTTTTGATAACCAAATATGTCTTTATGACTTAAACAAGTCAAATTTACCAAAGCAATAACTTTGACACCCTTGCTCAAATAAATAATCTGAATATATGTAGCTTTCATAATCTCATAACTATGTACTTTTTAATTATGGCAGGAGAAAAAAAAAAGGTTTATGCCCTAAACAGAGGAAAGAGGAAAGTTTTGCAGTGAGACATCCATTTCTGTCACTTCAATTAATTCAAGGAGGGTCAGCCATCTGCCACAGCCAGCTGAATAGAACATGATTTTACCCAGTATAGGTCAGCTGGACAACTGGAAGGGTGCATAAAATGGTTAGAACTGCCAAAGTGCAATAACCAGTTTGATATTGACTAAAATATCATGTAAATTAAAGTAACATTGCAAAGTTATATTACATTGTCTTTGAACTGAGATTCAAAAATAGGAGCCTTCCTAGCTACCAAAATATTTCATTCCTTGCTAGTGGCTCAACTTTCTTAGGCAATGACAAAATTTCACGTCATTCAAACATGATCAAACATGATAAGGACACCAGGTGGCATTAGTAAGCCACGAAATAGATGTTATTTCTATACTTTCAATGGTTTTTGTGTAATTATTTTCATAAATACACTGGCCAAACACCATGCGTTTAAGAACACAAGGTTGTTGTCAGTATTGTACAGATACATTTGGCTTTTTTTGCATCAATAAAAATTATATTTGTGGTCCAGTTTTATAGCAAAAATCCACTGAGGCCATACAGAGACCCGAAGCAAACCAATAAACAAGTCAAACGAATGTCAACACAATGAGTCAGAGATGTGACACAGATGAAGATCAAGGATTAACATTGATCTGCAGACAATGCCTTGAGGTAAATGGCTGTGTTGAAGTTATTGTGCAGAGACAATGCTGAATCTCCCAGCTGGCCTATGTAGCGTGCACTGTCACCATCAGTTAGATTCAGAGCTACTTGCTCAGTGTGATGAAATGGGGAGATTTCAAAACACGTCCAAAGTGTACGATGGGTGCTTTCATATTTTCATTTCCACCACTTGTCATGTATCATAAACTCTGCCTCATATGTCCAAGTTAAAGAAACTATAAAAGTCATGCATTATTTAGGGAAATGAATACAGCATCAGTGTAGGATGTGATGAAAACCTCTGTTGTAGCTCATTGATGTACATTGTACAGACATGAAAACATTTTATAGAGTTATGGCTTTAATATGGAAATATCCAAGGAGTATAATACATTATAGAGGAATATGTAGAGGAATTTAAGTCTTGGCCAATTGGTAAAAAAAAAAATGATGATAGTAAAATGATTATGATACTGCAGATACTTTTAAATAATCTTTAATCTGTAAATATTTTGTGACGATTACACACATTTAGTCACAGAAAAATAACTAGTGTATTTTGGGGGGTTATTTTTTGTATAAAAATAATACCTGTTTACAGCCCGTGTGTGCAATATACATCTTTTTATTTATTTACTGTTTTCTTGTCTATGGACAAGTCTGTAACATGACCCATGCCACAGCACAGCATTTAAAGGCTAACTATTTTTCCAGTTAAAAACAACTCACAGCCACACACACATTACAAAATATACACACACTGTAATTTTCTTCATTTTTTGCGACATGCCTCATTTTAACGGTTCACTCAGAGCTTCCATGTATGTCTTCCTTTTATGTGAATGTGAAAGTTTATAATGGTCGGTACTGACAGTGATTTTCCTGCAACGGAGCGATGTTTTTGCAGTCACAGGAACTTCAAACTTACTGATTTGTGATAACTGCTGAAAGCCCATTAAGTGGGCATAGCGTCAATTAAAAGTACTCAATTTAGAGGAACAAAACAAAGTGGAACCTGCAGGTAAGAAGTTTCCCCAACTCGTGTCAGGAGGCCATTTCTATGATGTGGGCGCCCCAGTGACATGCACGGGTGACATGCAGATGTGACAAAACAAAAGGGCTTTTCACGCTGGTGTTGCAGTGTCAGGGGACGGTGATTGCATCTGTGTAATCTACATTTGACATTCACACTGGTGATTAAAGGCTGATAGCATTTTCTGCTTCTGTGTCTGTTTCATTTGGTATCAGGATGACATTTTCGGCAGCCTTTAATATGCTTGAAGAAGGCATCACTGGTATTGTTTTCAAGTCAATTCAATTCAGTTTTATTTATATATTGTCAAATCACAACAACTGTTGCCGCAAGGCACTTTATATTATAAGGTAAAGGCTGTGGCGACAGTGGGAAAGAGAAACTCCTTTTTAATAGGAAGAAACCTCTGGCAGAACTGGGTTTCGGGAGGGGCAGACATCTGCCATGACTAGTTGGGGGTGAGGGGAGGGAGACAGGGCAAAAGACACACTGTGAAAGAGAGCCAGAGATTAATAATAATGAATGATTTTAATGCATAGTAGTGTATAAAAGAAGTGAGTGAAGAAGAAACTGTGTATCATGGGAAGCCCCCATCAGCCCAGGCCTATTGCAACGTAACTAAGGGATGACTCAGGGCCACCTGATCCAGCTCTAGAGTTTTAAGCCTAACCTTAAAAAAGTGTCTGTCAGCTGAATCCAAACTGGGAGCTGATTCCACAGAAGAGGGACCTTGAAAGCTGAAGGCTCTGCCTCCCATTCTACTTTGAAACACTCTTGGAACCACAAGTTCGCCTGCAGTCTGAGAGCAAAGTACTCAATTGGGGTGATATGGTTCTATGAGGTCTTTGAGATAAGACTGGACCTGAATATTCAAAATTTTGGATGGGAGGAGAAGGATTTTAAATTCAATTCTGGATTTAACAGGGAGCTAATGAAGAGAAACTAATACTAATAGTTGTTGTTTATTATTATTATTATTTTTTTAAATCAGACAGCAAGCTATAATAAACTCCTATTCAAATGGATGTTGATGGAAGTTTTCTTCTGCCACTCTTTTCCCTCTCAACTCCTATCATGTTTCTTTAGCTGTTAAATTATGGATCAAGTATGTAAATGATAGTGACACTTGACTCTTGGAGCAACACAGCAAAGCACTCACATGAAAACTTGTATGAATGGCGTCCCACTTGAGTAACCTCATCCCAACATGAGGGCTTTGGTCATCACTGGCAAATTACACATAAAGAAGAACATGCTAGTCATCCAAAGTGAAGTAAGCATGAGAGCTGCTATTACATGAGCAATGCTCCATGTAGTGCTCTTTGCTCATTATGAGGGTCAATAATGTGTGCGATTTTGTTTTGAAGTAATCATGTAATTTAAAATGTGCGCGCCTCTGTGTTACCCGGTGTGCTCTGCTGATTGTTTATGTAGCCTCCTGAAACATGGAAAAATATAAATTGGGAAATTGCTGTCATTATGACCGAAAAGTGAGTAGTTTTGCAGGAGTTAGGACCCAGACACTGAGAGGGAGAGGAAGGGCACGAAAAGCAATTCGTTTGTTTTGGGCTGTTATTGTTGGATAAATTCTTTTCTTTCTTGATTTTTTTTTAGTCTAGTCACAGATTTTTATTTTTATTTTTACTGGAATGAAAATGCTTCCATAGAACTTTGTGTGAAACAAAAACAAAAAACTTTCAAAACCATAACATTTTTTTAGGTAAATGCAAAGTGGTGTATAAACACAAAGAGTAAAAAACCCAAGTCTCAGACTACCCCCTAAGACCAAGCACCTGGCGACAGTGGGACAGAAAATCTCATTTTTAACAAGGAGGAACATCCAGCATGGAGGGACAGCCACCAGTTGGGAAAGAGTGAAAAACAAGAGAGCAGATGGTGACAGGACAAAAGACACACAGGAACGAGAGCCAGAGTTTAAAATGAATTACTAATGAAAAATAAAATATGTTGTATAAACCAATGGAGAGTGAAATTTATTATTTATTAGTCCTTTATTTATCCAGGTAAAAAATCTCATTGAGATTAAAAATCTCATTTTCAAGAGAGACCTGGCAATGAAGTGAGTGAAGAAGAAACAGTGCATGATGGGAAGCTCTCAGCATCATAAGCTTAACTAAGGGAGGATTCAGGACCACCTGATCAGCCTCAACTGTATACTTCATCAAAAAGGAAAGTTTCAAGCCTAATATGGGCTCAAAATGTGGTCATAAATATTTTGTACTTGTAAATCAGTTTTGTACTTGTAAATCAGGATTTGTATGTGTAAAAAGAATTTGTGTGTGTGTAAAAAAGATTTGTATGTGTAAAAAAGATTTGTGTGTGCGTAAAAAAGATTTGTATGTGTAAAAAAGATTTGTGTGTGCGTAAAAAAGATTTGTATGTGTAAAAAAGATTTGTGTGTGCGTAAAAAAGATTTGTATGTGTAAAAAAGATTTGTGTGTGCGTAAAAAAGATTTGTGTGTGTAAAAAAGATTTGTATGTGTAAAAAAGATTTGTGTGTGCGTAAAAAAGATTTGTATGTGTAAAAAAAGATTTGTGTGTGCGTAAAAAAGATTTGTGTGTGGACTTAGCCAAAAACCCCCTGCAAGTTACACGTACGAATTTTGACCCTATTTTTCTTCCTTTCATCTGATTGGTCAATGTCATGTCAATCACAAATGTAACAATCCAATCAGAGAACAGATGGGTTTGGCTGTCGGAGGGACGCTTTTTTTGAACTGCAGGTCCTTGAAGGGAATAAATGCCCTTTTACATGCCAACCCAGCGTTTTCCTTCATCACCACAAAGGAAAACAGTCTGTGGTCGTCTGAGTTTGGTGATTTTTGTGTCACAGGTCTACGTGCTTAATACAGGGACTTCCACAGCTTTCAACAGCGCTGCGGACCGCGGGGGGCGGGCAGTGTTTTGGAAATGACAGTCTTCATTACAAAGCTTTCTTCCTTATGAATTAGCATACATGTTTTTATTGAACATTTGAAGAACTAGCAAAAAAAAAAAAAACCAAACTCTTGTAGAGGACATAAAGTCAGAGATAGAAACGACAAGGAGCAGGTGCATCTAGTACAGGTAGAGCTGCTGCAAAAACCCACAGAGCCCAGCAGCCAGCGCAACAAATTCTGGATCCTTTGCTTTTAGTTAGCATTAGCAGCACATCCTGCGTTCGATGTGAAAGGACTTTTATGCTGCGCACTGTGACTCACAGCAATGGTCCCGGGTCAGCCCTGACTTTGTGTTAAACTAATCCTAAAGTAATGATGGTATTTCTAACCACTGACATACCACAACTTTATCCTTTCAACCTCCAAAAGTTGAATCTGTTCATCTGGACGTAGCGTTTTGTGGGAGAAACGTTTCGTCACTCATCCAAGTGACTTCTTCAGTCTCAGCTGACTGCAGGTTGGGGAAACCTGCAGTCAGCTGAGACTGAAGAAGTCACTTGGATGAGTGACGAAACGTTTCTCCCACAAAACGCTACGTCCAGATGAACAGATTCAACTTTTGGAGATTTACTTTCCTGGATGATTGAGAATGCATCAAGACGTTTATCCTTTCAACAGCTGCTGAAAGTTTGGGGACCTAGCTGCTATCGGATATTTATATAGAGATCCTCCAGCTTCAAACTGTATTACCCTTCAAGGACCTGCATTTCAAAAAAGTGCCCCTCCGACAGCCAAACCCATCTGTTCTCTGATTGGATTATTACATTTGTGATTGACATGACATTGACCAATCAGATGAAAGGAAGAAAAATAGGGTCAAAATTCGTACGTGTAACTTGCAGGGGGTTTTTGGCTAAGTCCACACACAAATCTTTTTTACGCACACACAAATCTTTTTTACACATACAAATCTTTTTTACGCACACACAAATCTTTTTTACACATACAAATCTTTTTTACGCACACACAAATCTTTTTTACACATACAAATCTTTTTTACGCACACACAAATTCTTTTTACACATACAAAACTTATTTACAAGTACAAAATATTTATGACCACATTTTGAGCCCATAGCCTAATCTTAAAAGTAAATAGGATGTCTGTCTCCTGAATCCAAACTGGGAGCTAGTTCCACAGAAGACGGGTTGGAAAGCTGAATGCCTCCCATTCTACTTATAGAAACACTGGTAACAACAAGTAAGCTAACATCCTGCAAGCAAAGTGCTTTATTTTGCCAATATGGTAATGATTTGGTATGAAGGCCCTGATTATGTAAGACCCTGTATGTGAAGAGAAGGATTTTAAATTCAATTGTGGATTTCACAGGTAGCTAAATCCACAATGAAGAGAGGCTTATATGGAAGAAATGCAGTTACTCTTTCTAGTCCCTGTCACTACTCTTGCTGCAGAATGTTATTTTTATTGCAGGACAATAAAAATCACATGATATGATAGTCCAGCGAAGAAGTACAGGAAAGAGGATAGTTCTAGTTTTAGAGATATTGCACACTACAAGAAAGTAAAAAACACCTCAATTCTCCAATTAGGAAGTATCCACATAAGGTATATTTGTCATCTGTGATCATATTAAGATAATAGATTCCGGAGCCTATCTCTGCTGACAGTGCCCAGAAGACCTTGGATAAGCTGCAAGTCCACTGCAGTGCTAATACAGAGAATCCAACAGCTACACACTCTTGCATCCACGCCCATGCGCAGTGCATAGTCGCCACCTAACCTAACATGCATGTATTTGAAATGTAACAGGACACAGGAGTATGCAGAGACAACCGTGCATGCATGGGTTGTCAAAAACCAGTAGGTTCAAACCAAGAACTGTCTTGTTCTAAGGTGACAGTGATAATCAATGAATCACCAATGTGTCTTGTGTGTGATAGAAAGTGTTTAATGAGTCCAAATTATACTGTGTATAAACCACAGTATTGGCTAACTTACAGTTATAATGGCATCATCATGTGTTGGACTTTAGGCCCTGTGATATACTAAGTCAGTCAACAGCTTGCTATTGCTTCATGTGTTAAAGATGTGATATGAGCAACATCAACTCTTGGATTAAGTTTAGGAAAATATATTTCCTTTGATTCAGTATGTGGCATTTCAGAGTTTCCCTATTATATTATTTCCAGTTAATCTGGTGGCATATAGATAAATAATAAAGTAGCTAGCTGATCATCCAATAAAATGATTTACCAAATAAGCTCAAAGTGACTATGGCAACGGGAAATCATCTGCACTCTGCAGTGTGAACAGTTTTTAAAGTTTTTTATTTTATTAGACTAGAAATATTTTTATTGTACAAAGCACAGCATTGGTTAGGCTATCAACAGAGGCTGAATTTGATTGTACTACAAACATAAACATATTGAAGGGAACAAAGGGTCTTTGTCAAAAAACTGTAATAAGTGTGGGACATTTCACATTGATTATGGTGAGGGGAAGAAGATTGCCTTCTGTTGACATTCATTTAGCAGATTCTGCCTACACAGGAAGTTGTAAATGTGCCTGGTCTGAATGCAATAGTCAGTGTAATGATAAAACATAATAATATTTATAGCCACGTGTTGAAACATGACTGCAGATAATCTCCTGTAATATGTGAAAAAATTGATTTCTGTTACTTGATATGACCAACATATGTAGCATCATTCAAAAGTAAAAATAATTAGAATCACCGTAAAGACCTCCTTTAGTTTGTTGTTTGATTAAGTTAGTTTTCTCTTTTTTGACATGTGATATCAAACCTGGTGATTTAATTTTCAGTTCAATTTAAGCTGTAGAATATTAACATGGATTGTTACATGAATAAAACTAATAATATACAAATTTTTTTAATAGTTATTCTATATATTTATTCAGAAATTTTTCTTCATAAAGCCATTGCTGAACTGGAATTACATTAACATTTTAAATAACACAATGGAAATTACTTTGTTAGTTATGTGCATATTTTAAAAGCCCATTAGTTCACTTTCACACTAGTTTGCAGGATGATTCTCACAATTTTTTTATTGCTTTGATTTTCTTCATGAGAAAACACAATAAACTTAGAGGTTTGTCATATTTTATAAAGTTAACAAATCATCTTTGATGACTTGTTAATAGGTTACGCTCCCTGCTAATTTTCCTCATTTCCAACCATGAACATCATTTAAAACATCCTGCTACTGTGTAAGAAATTGATGCGTTTTGGTGGGTCTAATTTTTTTTAATACTTTAATTGATGACACTGGGCCCAGTAGTTACAGTAAAGGTTTCTGGTTGAGCTGATGAGAATTATTATTCTTGTCATCTTAGCACAAACCGTGGACACAAGAAGAAAAGTTAGGCTGGCTCTGTCCACTTTTTTGCTGTTCACTAAGCTTTACTGTCCTATAACTTACAGTTAGGTTCATAAGTTTTTGGACAATGAAACTTTTTTGTAATTTTGCCTTCATTGACCATCTTAGAAGATTAAGATTAACAGAACCAAAAAACCTGAAAAACCATATAAGACACCTAAAGTACATAGCGACAGAATTATTACCTTAGTGAAGAAAAACCCCTTCCAAAATCTAGCCGGCTGAACAACACTCTAGAGAATGTAGGTGAATCACTACATTAAGAGATTCTTCAAATATAACAACTATACTCTCGGCTCAGATTCAGCTAAGTTGATCAGACGGTACTTCATCTCAACAGAAAATAATACTGCAAAAGCAAGTCAACGGTTTCTCAACGCAAATAAAAGACATATTATTCAATGGCCAATTACTCAAGTCAAAACTGCAGGCACAACAAGCAGTAACTGAAGATAGTTACAACTACAGTAAAACTACAGTAAAGTCCTAGCAGAGTATGTGAGTAGCTCTACATATTGTTTATGTTTTTCAACGTTGGATACCCTTCCTAATAGAATCCCCAGGAGTCTTTTACTAGTAAGGTGAATGTGTAAACCACTACACTATGAAGCCATGGATAATTTAGAAATACTGATGAAATGTTAAGATTCCAGTAAGTAAGGTAGATACTGAGTCAAACTTCCTGATTCTTTGAAATAATTATTGCACAATAAAGACTGTAATCTGTGTTTTGGCTTCAAGTAATTTGTGAATCATAGACAATAACCTTCTCTAAATACCTTTGGGTTTTAACTCCCAAAAAATATTTTACCCCAACATACGCAAATGCCAGTCAGCTTCATAACAACACAGAACTCGTTAAAGGTCGTGACATTTCAAGACTTCTCCAGAATGCTGGACCAAGGGGAGCTTTCATGAGCTCAGCAGGTGTTACTGAAGCAACTTTAGCATTCATTTCACTTCAAAAGACCGTGAAAACTTGTGTTTATCTAACAAATATCAAAAAGCAAAGAACAATATATCTTGTCATCCTGCTGTTATGCTTGCCCACTGACCTCCACTGTTTGGTCTCCATTCACAATAAGGAAAAGTGGGAGATAAAGCATGGTTAGCGAGATTAGTGTGGGAGGATGACAAGGGTGGAGATGAGTGTGATGACTCCTTGAATTGCTCCATTATCAGCACACTCCATTTGTTCCTACTTGTGCCATTAAGCAAACTCACATCAGATTTCGAAGACAAAGCTGTGAGCAGATTACAGCCCTCTGTCGAGTGCATCTCTTGTTTCCACAGCAAAAGTGACTTAAAAATGACCTTTAATCTTTTTACGGTGAATCAATATATATACATTTTATCTGGTGGCAGGTAACGAAAGTGGTAAATCAAAGCAGTATTTTAATTTCTCAAGTAGCTTTATGTGTACATGTAAGTGGCAAAAGTCTTTTTCAAATCTTGAGACAATGAATCACATATTGCTGTGTGCACAAAGTCCTTATGGAGTATCTACATGACTCCAATAAATCTTCAGAATCTTTGTTGCAGCATCTGTTTCTCATTTGTGTTTCGTGTCATGCCTTCTTAGTCAATAAATCCAAGCCCCTGCATGTAACAGTGAAGCCAATTACAGCCAAAATATACCCACCTTGCTTTGTAGTATCTCATTAATTCATCTTATATTCATATTGGGTTGAGATGAAGAAAACAGAACAGTGGCGATCATTATTTCCTTTTGTTACACTGTCTGGATCAAAATGAAATGTAGTGTTGCCAAGTGTGTCTGCTTTCACACACGCTGCTTCACACAAAGGCCAACAATTACCTGGTATTAGAAGAGATAATTCAGTAATGATCTATAATGACTCGTCCTAATAATGATGTACATTTAACTATCCACGACTGCGTGAATGCATGAAAAGTTTAACAAAAGTTGAAAAAAAAAAAGACATAATTCACTATACTATACATTATGCTCCCTGCTTACAGTGAGGGAAATAATTATTTGATCCCCTGCTGAATTTGTAAGTTTGCTCACTTACAAAGAAACGAACAGTCTCCAATTTTTAGAGTTGTTTCATTTTAATGGAGAGAGACAGAATATCAACCAAAAACCCAGAAAAAAACACATTAGATGAAATGTATAAATTTATTTGTATGTCATTGAATGAAATAAGTGTTTAAGCTACACATAAAACATTACTAAGTACTTGGTGGAGAAACCCTTGTTGGCAAGGGGGATTTTGCCTCTCTCCTCTTTACAGAAACTCTATAATTCCTTTAGGTTTCTTGGCGTCTCAAAGCTTCGGTTCCCTCCACAGGTTTTCTATATGATTGAGGTCTGGAGACTACCTACACTACTCCATGACCTTAATGTGTTTCTTCCTTAGCCAGTCCTTTGCTTCCTAATCGGTATGTTTTAGGTCATCGTCATGCTGGAAGACCCATCTACGACCCATCCTCAGTGTCCTAGTTGAGGGAAGGAGGTTCTTATCCAACGTTTTCCAGTACATGCCTAAATCTAAAGTACAGTCTCAAAGCATGATGTTTCCATCTCGGTTTTAAGGGTTGCAATGGTGCTCTTTGAGTTATACTCAGGATTTCTCTTCTTGCACTTTGGTTTCATCTGACCACAGCACTTTCCCCCCAAGGCTTCACTGAATCATTTAGATGTTCACTGGCAAACAGTTCTGTACATGTGCAGTCTTGAGCTGGGAGACGTTACAGATGTTGTAAGATTAGTGCTTAGTGTTTTACCAGCGGTGTCCTTCTTGACTATGGTCCGAACTGCTTTCATATCATTAACAAGCTCCTGTAATCTAGTTTTGGGCTGATCCACTATCTTCCTCATGATCATCCTCATCCCATGAGGCAAGATCTCGCATGGAGCTCAAGACTGATCTATAATTGATTGATTAAGTGACCGATTCTAACATCATTTGTTTTTTTCTGGATTTTTGCATATATTCTGTCTCTTTTCATTGAAATTAATAGTCATTGTTATTGTAGTTATCATTGGGAAATGTGTTTGCATTCTTAAAAGTAGCACAACAGTGTGTTGGATAACTAGCACCAGCACTAAATAATCCATGCTACAATATCATACTACATTAGTGTTTACCACTGATTATTATAGTGGGTCTCAAGCGTGAAATAACATTTTCCATCTCACAGGTGAGGTGATGTTTTGCTGATGACCACATAAAATGAAACCAGAACCAATTTCAAGCTTTAGGAACAAGGTGAAAAGTCATAAACAGTAACTGGGATATAGCTCTGCTTATGTCTTCCCAGCAAACTCTCAGTCCTTTCAACTTTTTGTTTTGATTTTCCTGAGTGTGTGTGTGTGTGTGTGTTTTTTTTTTACCCCTTTAAAACCTCTCTTATATCACTTACCATCTTTCTTGTTTTTTACTGGCACCTGTGTTCAAACACACAATGAAAGTGTGACTTAGCATAAAAATATGATTAAAAATAACTACAATCATGTGAAAAACAAAGTTTTCATAGGACTTAATGGTGCACAGTCCATGTTTTGGTAGTTTATAGAACAATTTTTAACAGCAATAATTTGAAGTTAAAATTTTCAGTATGACCTTATTGGTCTCTCACATCACTGTAAGGGAATTTTTGCTTAAAACATTGCTTCAGTCCATTGACCTCTCTAATGCACTTACCACAGGATTTTGTTCAGGCTGAGGTCTGGACATTGAGCCATGACACGCACATTCTTGTATTTTTCAACCATTCTGTTGCAGATTTGCTCTTGTGCTTAGGATCATTGTCCTGTTGCATGACCCAATTTTAGTGAAGTATTGGCCACCTGGTGTTAGCTGTTTAACAATAGTTAGTTTAGAGGTTATAAACTGTGAGCTGAGTGTACAGGTCTGTGTCAAAATGTTTTTTTTTTAGTATTTTCCTTTAAGAACATTTTACTTGTGGAAGAAATACAAACAAGTGCTTTGATGCACATTAATACATGCACAGTGGATATACAGATAACTAAAACAAAAACATGTTTGCTGTTAATATGAAGATCTTTTGTTTGCTGGGTTTGACCTTATTGGGTTTGATTTATTTTGATTTCTTTGTGTTTTCTACTTCCTTCTGTCTCCCCTGGCTCCTTCATGGTGTTATGTTTAAGTAATATTTTACTTTTCATAACATAGCCTTTGCCATAACGGGATGGGCACCTTACTAGTAATGTAACTACACAATGTGGCGGCATAGACGTCAGCAACCTTGATAAGTCTGTTTGGTGGCAATATGTAGTGTAAACATCATATATTGAATAGCACAAGGACACTACCTCAGTGAAACAAAATGTAAAAGACTGCAGTTAACATGCTCATTATGCTAATAAAATAGATTGTGTTTTGCCAGTGTGAACATATGCAGTTTTTGTTGCTTGCGTAACTCTGCTCTGAAGTCAAACGATGACCTTGCCCACCATGGATTCAACACAGTACTATAAATCGCCCTTTAGTCTTTATGTGTAAATGTTAATGTTGTGTGTTTCTTGTGCTTTAGGTGTATTGTTTTATTTATTTATTTATTTATTTATTTTTGCCAAGGAAGGATCAAATCTGTTGTTTACTTCAGCTGAACCTGAATCTTGTGACCTCTCTCCAAGACCACACCTGAAAAAGTTTGCATAGCATAAGTGATTTTAAAACGCTAACGCTGCTAATATTAGATTTCTGAGCTCATGTGATGCAATAACAACAAGAGTGCAAATTGATTATTATTAATGTAAAGACCGAATACTAACTTATTTTGGGAAAAATAAGTTATTAATGATATTAATAACAAAAAATAAATAAATAAAATCCACAGGTAGTGGAGGAAATTTCTCAAGATTTTCAGGATTACACGTTTAGTTGATAATAAAATTGTACTTTGTTATGATATAAATACTTTAAAATTTGTATACCTTACAATAATTCATGTGGGGATTTTTACAATTCTAAAAGAAGATAGGCACCGATGTGAATCTAGATATCGATTCAAAGACATGAGTAATACTGTAGCCTACTTATTCGTATTTTTCAAGTTCGAATTAACGAAAAAAAAACATGTTTATCTTATTTACTGATGATTTTCTGATGGACGTGATACAATTTTACTCACTTCCTGCTTTACATCCATCCTTCATCAGCCTGCCCGAAGCACCTCGTTCCGCCAACCTGTTGCGGCAATCAAACAACTTTTACGCGCGCCGAGCTCCAGTGACGCAGTCAAGTGTCAGCACGAGAGGCGGGTGTTTGACACGAGCCTTCATATTTCTCTGACGTGAGATACAAGCTGTCAGAAGAGCAAGAAGTCAAAAGACAAAAGACACCAAAGGCCAGCCAAAGAGAGAGATGAGAACCTTTCAGAGCCAAAGTCAGCGCGGAGCCTTCAGCACCCTGCACAGCCTCAGCAGCAGCGCCATGAGTCCACTCAGCACGGCCAGCATCACCTTCGCAGCCCTCCTCATCTTCACCATACCAGTCTGCCAAAGTAAGTCAGCTTATTTCCTTATAAGCAGGTTTATTCCTAATTAAAGAAGCTAAAGAATAACGTCTAAATCTATCTATCTATCTATCTATCTATCTATCTATCTATCTATCTATCTATCTATCTATCTATCTATCTATCTATCTATCATTTCTGTATTTCTGCAAGGATAAAGGAAATCATTAATCATAAATAAATATGATTAATGATTTTTTAGACAAAAATGTAAAACTTACCAAGTAAGCTAAGAAAGAACAAAATAAAAATGATTTGTGATAAAGAAATTTAAATATCAACTTTAATATGAACTTCTTATCTATGTTCTGTATCAATATTACCTAGATTTAGTTTATGTTATTATAAATGCTTTAATCCAATAAAGTGTTGGGGTAAATGAAAAGATAAAATAAATAGGTCAATATCTAAACTGCATTTTCAGTCAATCCGTTCATCAGTCTGTCCATCATTGTCATTTATAACTGATATGATATCAAACTGTACAAGACAGTTTGGTGAAAGGAAAAAAATCTTAAACCCCTGACTTTTTGCGTTTACTAGCTCACAGAAAGTAACAAATGACCGAGATGTACTTAGATGTAGATTGACAGTCAGTTCTCCAGCTGTCGGAGTGATCTGTGAGTTTGCGCGTAATCTTTTGGAGTCTGTGTCAGTGCTGGAAAATGTTGACTTATTGTCTTCTGCAAAAGTCATTCTCCAAGGTGAAGGAGTTTACAAAAGATTTTATTTTGTAGAACAAAAATAGACTTACATTTATATGTGTTGTGAGGAGTTGGGTTTGTTTTACCTTTATTGTAAGGGCAACATAAGAGGTAAAAATAAATACATAAATAATAAGCAAGAGCTGCTTCATATAAGCTCTGTAAATTTATTTTCTGCTACTCATGAATTACACCGCGGATAGTGTAAGATTATGTGTGCATGATTCTATGTGACCACTTACACAGTAAAATAATGCTGAGATAGTAATGAGCATAAAATTAGTCAAGTGAGAAAAAGTCAAATTGATTTTCATCATAAAAACACGTTCAATTAATTTATAATTTCTTCAGAATATAGAAAAGTGTTCTCAGCTATTTGCCTAATGTGGTAAAACATTTTAAATGTCAGTTTTTTAATTAAAATTGTATTTGATGGGGATAATACAGTTTAACATACTTCAGTACAGAGAGTTTATTATTACTCCTAGTTGAACATTTATATACATGTATTTGAATACATTTAAAGATTTTAGTCTCATAAATATAGTCTAAAGGACTAACACATACATAATACATATTATTATTATTATTATTATTATTAATAATAATAATAATAATAATAATAATAATAATAATAGTTCCTGTTCTTCCTTGGTTTTAGCTGACCCCTGAATCATACATATGACAAATTGGGCAAGGGAGAAAAACTGTAAATCGGTCATGTCACTTTCTGTATTAACTGTATATTGTATGTGTTTCTGTATGAAACAAAAAGGTGCTCCAGCAGATCTTCAGCAGGCAACAGCAGATCAGGGGCAGCTACTCAGAGAGGTAAAGCACACTGATTTATTCTTTTTAATCATTTCTGCTGCTGCACTCCTCCACCATTCTCTGTGTTGCTTTGCAGATTGATGCCATATGCTCATCCTACCTCTCTGAAGACCTGAGGTTTTTGGTGAGTTTAATCCTAAACAAGTCAAATTATATAGTTTATTTTGACATATATTCTATCTATCTATCTATCTATCTATCTATCTATCTATCTATCTATCTATCTATCTATCTATCTATCTATCTATCTATCTATCTATCTATCTATCTATCTATCTATCTATCTATCTATCTATCTATCTATCTATCTATCTATCTATCTAATAACCTGAAACATTTAAACAATTCTCTGGTCTCTTTCCAGGCATCTGATGTCTTAGGAGAACTCTGTGTCTTGATGCTGGTTCAGAAATCAAAGGTACTTCAGAGTTGTTTACATGAAAAGTAACATGAAACACGTTTGTTTTGCAGAATTTGGTACACAACATTAATTATGGCAATTATGGCATTATGCCAGAATTCACAAAGAATGACCAAACCATAACTCAGAGAATTCACAGTATGAAGACTTTGGACGAAGATACCCTGCTTTCCCTATCCAGTGCAAAACACTATGAAAACTATACGTGGAACTATAAAGACACAAATACTGTGCAACAGTCATAATTTTTAAAGGACCGATTATGCTCTTTCTCCAGTCTGATGTCTTTAATCTTGGACTCTACAAGAGCAGCTATGCATAATTCATGATTTAAAAGGATCTTATACTGGGATTTGGTGCTGGCTCACAAGCAGTTTCATATTCCACCGCCTTCCTGTTTATCGAGATGTTTCTGATTGGCTGCTCCTCGTAAGCAACAGGTGTGAACAGCATGTGGGTGGAGCTTCAGTGCTCACAGCTACAAATGCATGAGATGACCATTTAAGGATATCATCTCCCACTAACACCATATAATGTCAACGGTAAAAAAAAAGACATGCAAAAAACCAAAGACTAATTTAGTTGTCAATATTTCATTGTGTGTTCAGGAGCTGAATGTGAGAGAAAATAGCAAAAGGGTAAGTAAATGTTTTCTCACACTTTAATGCTTTGCCTTATATGGCTATCATTATAGATTAAACATTGCATGTGTTGTGTTGGTTTTTGAGTGGGTTTGGTTGTTATTTTATTTTATTTTTTTTAATATATATTCCTGCCCTCTATGTGCAGTTTTTGTTTCATTACTCTAGACCACAAGGTTCTGTCTTGTCAAAGGGAGGGGTAAGTTAAAAGATTGAACTGGATTGCTGCAGAATGCTGCTTGACCTAAAAAAAAACCACGTTCTGTTTTACAACTGAATCTGCACTTCTTGTTGTGACGCCTCTTAATCGACTGAATTTAGGCCTATCAGAGCTATTAACACCAGCAATTAAAAGTACCTGCACGTCATGCCCTTAACCACAAATGCATGCCAGACCAACACTTGGAAATGTAAACATGCATGGTCCTAATATATCTAAATATGTACATATGTATGATAAAATATTTCCCTGTGTTTGCTCTGCATGTGAAATACCTATAGATCATAGATTAGTAGGAGGCTGTGCTTCATGATCGCACGAGAACCTGGATGTATTAGGGTTAGCGATCCTTCCTGTCTGCCCTTCATACCTGACACCTCACACAAATGTTGTATCAAAAGCAAAGGGGATTGTGTCTGAAGTTGCAGATGATATTTTAGCGCACAATTTTATACTTAACTATAAGGAAAATATGTCATTATTTATTTGTTTGTATGTTTGTTTTTGATGAAGATGAATCCTTGTTCACGTTGTTTCTGTATGCAAAAGACTTTCTGGCCATTTACCACATAACAGAACTCAAGCTAGATGATGCAGGGAGTCTTTTTCAACAGCTAATGTAAAATAGAATGATACATTTACATTGTCAAATATTATACTCAGTGGGAAAAACAGATGTCATTATTTACAAACATCATATTTATTTTCCTTGTCGTGCATTTATGGTTATTGAAGCCAGCACAGACAGGAAATATCCTTTAATGCACATGCAGCAACTTTTACTGAAATAACACAGCATTTTCCTTCGGTGACGTATGATGCTGTTCGCTTTCTCACTCCACCATCTCTGTGATACAGAATGAGACACAGAATGTGATCTATTTATACAGGCAACACACTTTGCTGCAGTGAGGAAGCATTTGTACGTTTGTATTTCTGTGTAGCATGCGTTGAGGAGAGAAAAAAACGTGTTTTTCTCTTTGCCTTTGCACATTCCATAGTCTGTACTTTCTTTTTTGCTGTTATTCATGTGTGTGTATCTGCCTGTATCTATCTATGTGTCTGTATATGTGTATGTTTGTCAGTCCCCTCAGTTGCACCCTCTTCTGCGTCTAGTTTCCCAACTAAATACTAGAAGAGAGAGAGGACTCACAATGCACGTATGTACCACTCGCATCTGTTCTCCACAGCCACTGACTGATAAAACAAAGAGAAATACTTTGTTTTTTGAATACAAAATGCAATCAGTGGCTCAAACTGTCATTAAATCCTGTGTTGTTTAATATCCCCCTACACAGTGTGACAGCAATTATGCAAAGTTAATTCTTAAACGTATATATTTGGATATCTCAAGAGCAACAGGATGGTATAGAAAGAGCTGATGAATAGACGATCATAATTGCAGTAGGCACGATGAAAGCAGCTCCACTTCTATGCGTTTGCTGCAAATGTTTATAGTGAAATGTGTGTGCTCCATTCTGTAATTGATTTCAGTGTGTTTATCCACATCCTGAGCATCCATGTCAATCATGCTGTTGCATATCTGAGAGCTCTCCTCACTCTGTGCAAACTCACTCTACATTAGCTGTTCTTTCCCAAGCTGAGAGTTATTATGGTCTATAATTGGTGTGGCAGGCCAGGTGAATTCCTCCCCCACTTACTATCAAGCACTGACAAACACAAAGTGGACGCCGATAAAACGTGAGCAAGAAACGTGGAGAGTGTTTCTTTTCAAATCCAGATGTGAGTCTTTGAGTGGGTACATGTTGGTGGCTTTGCTGGTGAAGAGGCGCTGTAGGCAACACTAAGAGCAAAAACTCAGAAACTCTTTTTTGTAGGTGGCTAAATTGTGTATTTTTTAAATGTTTTTACAGGCCGACCTCCAGGGACCTGGAGGAATCCAGAGCAGAGGCTACTTTCTCTATCGGGTATGTTTACGTTTGTGCCACTAAAAAAGGAATTAAAAAGCCTACAAAATAGGCAGAATTTGAAATTAAATTAAAAATTAAAAATTGTGTTTACACTTACAGCCACGGAATGGGAGAAGATCCTTAGAGTATGAATGAACTAAAGGTAATAATTCGGTTATAGTTTTTTTCCTGCCTTCATGTTATGTTTGAAAGATTAAGTAAATGTACATGAAATTTAGAGTAGAAGAAAAAGCTCTAGGAGTTTATTAATGATTATGTGACTGTGCTAAAATAAGCTAAACTATCAAAAACCCAAAGGCACTTTCATGTACAGTGCATTTTGGCATATACGTCTTCAACAATTAAAAAACAATATCCATTCCATAAAGGCATTTTAATTTTACATGAAAAGAGAGTGCTTTGGAGTTTTTGTGATATTTATCCTCTTGACTTTTGTACTAGGCTCGTAGGACCGTGTTTATATGCAGTTTATATGGAAACTGCATATGGAAAATGGAATTTATATTTATATGGAAAATGCATGTATCTGTATCTTCTAATCATACACATCCTGCATGTGTTTTAGAGTCTCCACCTCTGAAGCTTAGTGTACAGAGACAAAACAGACCCTGAGACCCAGGCTGCTGCACCGCCACTGAGTGATCCAGACATCAAACACATCCCTCTGCCTCTGCTTTATAGTGATGTTTGAATGTAGACAATGGATATTAATTAAAACACTATTAATTTATCCATATTTTTTTTGTGTTATTAAAACTGCTATCTGTGGCTGGGTGTAGTTGTGTAATTTTGTTTCAGTGTGATTAGTCCTATTTCAGTACATTTGAAAACAGTGTAAAATAGAGTGAAGGAGTGAATCAGTGAATTAAGCTTTTACATAAAATAGTAAGAGTAATTTAAACATTTGTTTGATGTACAGTTGTATAATGTGTAATTTTACTAATAATAAAGTTACAGATGGTAAAGTAAGTTCCTCCTACTGCAGAAGCCTCAGGTGTTGAGGCTCTGATAATAAACCAGCACTCTATCTGCTTGGTTATCTGGGGGGTTGGCTGGGATATTTTCTTTGTTGTTCTCCACCTTTTGTGGTGATTTTTCATGTGTGTGACATCAGACAATTTATTAAGTACATCTGGAACTCCACCACCAGCCTGAACCACTGATAACAACGCAGGTTGGAACCATGCTTTCATGTTATTTACACCAAATTCTGACTCTACTCTCTAGATGTTCAGCAGAAATCAAGACTCATCAGACCAGACAATGGCTTTCCAATTTTTATTGTCCAGTTTTTGGCCACCTGTGTGATTGTAGATGACAGCAGGTGTGGTCATCTGCCGATATCATATGCTTCAATATTCAACACGTGCATTAAGAGATCTTCTTCTGCATTCCTTGGTTGGAATGAGTAGCCATTTGACTTAGTATTGCCTTCCTATCATCTGAAGGCGGTCTGGTCATTCTCCTCTAATCTCTGACATCAACAAGGCATTTCAACCCAGAGAGTTGCTGATCATTGGATATTTTCTCTTTTACAGATAATCCTTGGTTTACAGAGGAAGGTGTGGTTAAAATCCCAGTGGATCAGCTGTTTATGAAATACTCATTCCAGCCCATTTGGAAATAATAACCGTGCCACATTTAAAGTAACCTGAATTCCCCGTTATTCCCATTCTGATGCACAACATAAACAAATAACACGACCATGTCTACGTTCCTAAATACATTGAGTTGCAATTGACTGATTAGATATTTGGATATAAGATATTAGATAATTACTGGCAGGATTTTATTCAATTACTTATTTGGTCAATTAAAAGTGCAAATTACCAACCACGGAACACGAATGTGTAATTACTATTATCAACAGTAGATGTCGCTATCATCAGCCAGTTAAAGCCTCTTTCTTTGTATTCTGTTTTCGATGCTGGTGTGTCGCTTTAAAGAGGAAGGAAATGTATATAATGATTTTTACGCACTGTATAGATCTATAAATAAGTACATTCCGATTATTTCACAGAGAGTTACTCACCTTTACCGGTGAGATAAGTGAATGAATTTAAAAGTGTTCAAATTCCTTCAGTTCATCGTTATTGTTATGGCCTATCTTTATCCAGGCAAGTCTCACTGAGATGAAAAAAACAACAACAACTCTTTTTCAAGAATGACCTCACTATAATGATCGAGGGCAAACACTGTAATCAGTCTTTTGGGTATAAACAGTGACAGCACCATAAACAAGAATGTTTTCACCTTTAAGGCTTAATTAGTGTGAGAACCTAAAAAACAGAAAGAGCAGTTGTGTAAAATACCACAGGACCTCTTGCCAAGTCAATAAAATAAAATCCAACTGCAGCATTTCACACAGGACACCAATCAATAGCCTGCAGAAAGGCTATTTCTTCTGTGTACTCAGTGGGTGCCGACCAGACTGAAGACTATCATCACATAACTGGAAAAACGAAAAACGTTTTTTGACCAAATTGCCCGTCTGCCATCCTTCCTTAGAGATGAGTACATGTGAGTAAGAAATCATATAATAGCCTTTTTAATTGTTTTTGTAGCTTTTAAATTGTAAATAAAGCTCTGTGGTGATTTTTCTTATTGCTGCGTCTGTATGTTTGCTTAAATTTAAGACGCTTGCAGGGGAGGCTTGAAGAAGACGCAGACTGTGATAAGGTGATAATGCTGTAATTTATAGGGTTTATAAATTACAGCATTATTCTTTGTCCCTGGCTTTTCATAATTAATCTTAAAACCGTTTTAAAGATAATTTACTATGTAAAATCTGTTTGTTTTATCCTGAATAGTTAAATTTCTAAACCATTAATACTTGTGGTCCAGGACAAACTGAATGCTCTGCTATAGACTGAGTTTTAAATGTTATAATTTGTTGGGGTTTGCAGTAGCCTAGGTATGACAAACTTAGGCGAAGTGTCACCTCTTTCTAATAAGTTTTGCAATTATTATTTTTTTCCTATTTAAGTTAGAATCGTTTGGTGTACTATTTCATGTTTATTGCGTACAATTTCGGAAAGATTGGTTGTTTCTAATTCCTAAAGATCAGAAAAAACTGTAATATCGCCCTCAAAGTAACGGAAAAGCGCCACACATCCTTAACGTGGCCAAAAGTGGCAGTGCAGGGTTTGCTACTTCCTGTTGTCATGGAGATGAGTACCCCGGAGTTGGCCGATAAACATAAAGACACACGTCCAAAGGGCAGACAGAGATAATTTATCGACAAATAATCCTGTCTTCAAACAAACTTGACACAAAGAACAACAACGATAAATAAGATATAAAACAATGACATATAAAATTACAACAATAGCTTTTATTTTGTCCCCTGGCTGTGAATTACGGCAAAAGTAACATGTGAGTCTGCTTGAGAAAACTTAGAAAGCGTAGGCCAAATGCAAGCGGAATTTATATTCTTTAAACAAACAAACAAAAAACACTCCTATGCATGCAGATCTTCTTTGGACATCAAACTAAAGAAGGAAAATTATTCAAATGACTAGTTTTGAAGTATGCACAATCTGAGTTATTACTTTTATTAGTTTAGTCACAGTTTTTTTCCAAGTGTGGTCGTTTTAGTTTAGGTTTCATTGTTCCATAATGTGCTTTTTTGAGTTTCAGTTTCAATTTTAGGCTATAGTCTTAAAATGAGGGGTATGTGTCAAGTGCAAGATGTAATAAATTCAGTACTAACATTTTAAGACCTTTGACTCATAGTAATATAAAGACCTCAGTCTCAGTAAAAACACACACACACACACACACACACACACACACACACACACACACACATATATATAATACCTTCATTTTACAACCTATTTAAACTGATTATGTTTGATTGAACTGATTTGCATATTAAGTAAGCTTCACTTAAAAGTGTAGTTTCACAGTACTCATTTCTATTGTTTCAGGTTGAGTGTGAGGCCAACATTGTGATGAGAGTGATGGGAATGCATCAGTGTGAGAAAAGCTGCTAGTTGTTAGCTGAATATTGTGCATTTCTTTCTGTTTCTGTTAAACTGTGTCCACAGGTTTTGTTTTATTACCATCAGCCACGTCATGAATGTTGGCTGGTTGGTGGCTATCACTGTGTTGGTACAGAGGCTTACATGCTTGATGTAAAAATAAAGCCAGATAGTCGTCAAGCTCTTGACATTCAAATTTTGCAAAGCAAAAGTAATGCAGAGACCTGGTTTTAATTTTGTAATAGGGTCACTCTATCTCAGCTCATCAAAAAAAAAAGGGGGGGGGGGAAGAAAATTTCCTACAAGTTTTCCTGAAAATGACAAAAAGAATGCAGGGGAAAGATTTTAGGGTTAGAGGAGGTGTTTATAGATGTCTTTCTAGCTCTGTGTAATATGGGCTTAGGCTATGTGTAATAAAGGTATATCAAAAATTCACAATGGGAAAATGAGAGTGATCATCAAATGGCAATTAGCAGAAATTTGCTCTTCTTTCTAAAAAAGATGATTTGGAAGTGACAGGGTGTCATACCTGGGGAGTAACACTGAAGATAGATGAATTTCTTTTTCATCCTTAAGCTTGAATATCTGGGTAATATCATACTATTTTTATTTTCAAGGTTCAATGTCTGTAAAACTAATCACCTGTTTTGGATTGATTTAAAGAATACTACGTGCTTTCCATATGAGAAGCTGTAAATCAAATAACAATTGTCTACCTGCAGAATTACGACTGTCACAGACTTTCAAGTCTGCTGTCAGAGGCTGGACATCTTAGGGACTGTGTTAGCTTGAGCTAGAGAGTTGAGTCATCATAGTAACATTAAATCATGGTAACAGATATTTACCATTTACCATTAGATAATGGAATTTAAAAGTGTCCTGCTGTAAAAACAAACAAACAAAAAAAAAAAAAAAAATAGGAAGGACTGGAAACTCTGCAATATTCCAAAGTGTCGCTTACTCCTGGAAATTTTTTTTCCCGGTAAGTCTTAAAAGTTCAATGTGGGAGGAATTTGATGGACTGACAGGGAATAATTGCATAATGATCTTATTTCTTTAATCACATTCCTGCATATAAGCTCACTCCCTTCCAGTTTATGGTAGGCTTAGTTTATTTTCATGTTTATTTAATTACTTACTTATTAGATGTCAAAAAATTCCACTAAAACATTTTTTTTCTTTTTAAGGGTTTAACAAATCCAGTATTTTACCTATTTTATGGTCAGTTTATTAAATATGCCATAATCAGGCAGACTTATCAAAGTTAAAGACGCATTAAAATAGCATTGTCAACTCATTATTTATAAGTTATTTAAGTTTAAAGCTAGGAGAATGGCGACTGGAAAATAAATCAACGGAAAACATTTGACTTGTCCTCAAAGGCATTTTGAATCCACAGTAATCAAAATACAGAGACGTTAATCAAAAAATATTTAAAGCATGAAAAAAATTTAATCAGCTGAGCTGGAGGATATAGTTACTTTCATTTTTGGGACTTCTCTAGTAACTTTTTACGGGTAATGTAATGTAGGTAAATCTGGATTTGGATCAGGCCTCTCCAACCAGGTGTAATGTGTGTGTAAAGAGTGGATCTGTAGGGAGGTAGGCTCTCTTGGCTCCGGTTCCAGCTCCAGTGAGTCTGCCTGAGCGCTGCGCAGTCAACCGTCTGCAGCGCCACTGGCTGCAGGGATATCCCGATGAAAGAGGAGACTACTCGGGGTAAGTGTCAAATCGCAACCGTTTGGTTCCGCTCCGTAATTGTGTCGCTTTTATCCGCAGCTTCTGTGTATACTGTCGACAGACGTAAATGTGTAAACGGAACAGTTTTGCTTCGGCTTCTTTGGTGACAGAGACTGGCCAAAGGCCCGGTGACCCACATTCTTATCTAATGCTGCACGTTAGCTAGCTAGCTTCAGCTGAAAGTGGGTTGACACACATACAGTACATTGTTGCCGACGAGTCAAACGCTCGCTACCTTCTATTATAAAGTCGCGAGTCAGCGACGTACGATACAGACAGGTATGTTGTTTTATCTTCTTCTTCTTCTTCTTCTTTTTAAATCGGGTGTACATATATTCCCAGTGTGTGTCACACGTCTCGGGAAGTGTGTTAAAGTATATAGCTGTTGGTTTGTTGCTGTAATTGGCGTTAGCGAAGCAAGCTAGGTGGCGTTAGCCTCCAGGCAATCAGTACCCGGTGTGCCGGCCGGCATCACAGGCAGGAGGAGACGGACGGATACATGAGCTGTACCTGTGTTTGTCGCGTCAAGGTTCAAGCTCAGCTGATTTTCACAAACGCTACCACCGTGAATACCTCATCGGCACATATTTCTATATTTACGCGTCTTTTTTTTTTTTTTTTAAATTCAGATGTATGTCTTTTATTCCCCCCTCGGTGTTAATCTTTGTGACTCTTGTCATTTCTCTCAGATTTCGAGCCCTATATCCGCCCCGGGTGCTCCTTATTCACCTGTTCTAAAATCGATCGCGTCTCATCTTCTGTCAGTCTTGTCCAGAAGTGTCTGGACACAGCTGGATCACAGCTGGATCATAGCTTGTAGATGCTAATGAGAAACTGTGTAGTCTCATACGGGTGTCAGCAAAGCTTTACTTGCTGCGTTGCTGACACTGCTGCCTGCAAACTGAACACAGTGGAGAGCTGTGGCAGCCCTATGATATAAAAATAAAGCAAGATTTGTTTTTCTGTAATTAGAAATTGATTTTTACAGTAATTTATTCTGAGCAAGACACCAGTAACCACGCTGTATTTCTGAAATGGTCACTTCAAAGCTAAGGTACTATCTCAGACTTTTTGTTTTTCTTCCTTTTTTGTTGTCCCAGAATAAAGAGTATTTCTCCTTTTGACACTAATTGGATACACAGAAGACTTTCACTAATCAAAGTTATTTGATTCTGTTTAGTTAGTTCAGATTTAGATCTGTTTTGATACAGTACATAAACTGGTGACTAACATGCCAACCTGGCGTCTTTATACAAAAGGTATTGAAATGGTTTATACGCTTCACTTTGTGCACTCTGTTCATTTCGAGAAACACAACTGCAAATCAGTATTTATTATTTGTCACTGTCATAGCTTTTAATTGTTGGCAAATGGCATAGACTTTCACTTAAGCCTGGAAGCTGAAAAATAACTTTAATTACAATGCTGTCTGTTGTGATTAAGAACAACTAGAACCACTCTTAAGGTTGTGTGGTTTTTTTTTTTTTTTTTCCATGCTTACCCTTTATTTTTTTGCCTGTGGTAATGGGCAGTAAAAACGCACAGTGAGGGTTGGATTTCATTGTTAATCATTAAACTAATTAAACTATCAAGTTGGTATCTTCCTTTTTATCATCTTTCTATAGATATATACAAGTAACAGATATATCTATTTGGCATGATATTCATTGACCGATGAGTAACCGTGACTGTAGAGACGTACTAACCTGAAGTAATTTGGGAGCAGTTTCCCTCTTCCTTTGTTTCTCTTACAACGGAAAATGTTCTAATAATGGTCGGAAAAAAGATGGATCAAAGGCATCTTAGTGTGTGCCTTTGATTACTTTAAATGTGTCTAAATGACTTGTTGTTTTTAGAATTTTTAAGTAAAAAAAAAAAAAAAAAGAGTCCAGTATTGGTCAAGCTGTATTAACTGATAAATCTTTGGCAGCTGTGTTTACAGACGGTACAGTCTCTGTGCTCCATTTTTACCCATAAATAGCTGTTGAAGCTGTTAGCAGAGCATGGAAAAATACTTTGACACCTTTTTAGTTGCTGGCACTACATTGTGCTGCAGGTAAAAGGAGGAAGCAGAAATTTTCTCTTTCTCCACTTTCTCTCTGCTTTGGTAGATTATTTTTTACTTGTGTTATCTGTTTCTACTTGGCGTCTTAATTTAAGCATCACGTTTTTTCTACTTTATTCTAAAACCTCAACTGCACATTTACATTTACAGGGAATAAGTGTTTTGTGCGTTAGATGCTGTGGCTATTCGGCATAAAAAGCAGCAGTAGAGCATGGCAGATTTTCTTTAAATGGAGGAGGAGGAGGGACTGGCAACACCGTGAGCTATGACGGAGGTAGAGGAACACATACAGATTATATTATTACGTGCTACGCCTAATAATGTAATTACTGAACGCCTGTCATATCAAGTTTTTCTGATAGAGAGGAGCCTGTGTTGATTCAGTGCAATGTTCTCTGGCAGCTTTCAGCTATTCAGAGGACAGATAAAAGGTAATGGCACTACTCGGGCTTTATATCTATAGTTGATACTGTTAGTCAGCAGATTGGAGTGCTGTGCTGAATTTTGGAAGTTGCATTAGTCAGTTCACATTACAGAGTTTGTGTTTTGCTTGAGTAATCATTGATGCCATGGACTTGGTGCATTTGTTTTGAATGTGAACTGCACACTGTGTCAAGGATGACTACTATAGCATCGTGTCCTCAGGGTCATTTTCCTGTCAAAATCTGTGCTACAACATCCATCTATAGAATTCAAGCACCAGATTTCCATTCAGAAGCCTTTCATGCAACCCTGTCTTAGTAATATTATGTTTCTTAAGTTCTTAAGTGTCTTTGTTGCATTTTGTCAGACAAACTAATTGCTTTGTTTTCAATCTCTGCCAGAGGATGACTTCTAAAGCCTTTTTCAGATGAATCTCTTGCTTGTTGCTTTATTTTTTTTCAATTACTACAAATAATTATTGTATGAGAGTTTTGGCTGTTGATGGGTTTTACATCTGAAGTTGTTACTGAAAACAGGAGTTGATAAGTCAGCATTTAACTTGACCTAAAAACCTGAAAATTTTTGACAGGTATTTCCTCTTTTGATGTGAAATGCAGTTTCACAGTGACTCAGAGGTTTCAATTCTTTTGTAATGAGATAGATCGACTTATCATTACAGCCATTTATTATGCTGATTTCACTAGTAGGGAACCTTACTGCTGTTTTAATAATTTTTGTTGTGTCATTTGGATTGCATTGCCTGTTGAAGTTGTGTAAGATTTTGTTTCTGCTGAAATACAATATCCATCCATTAAGCTATCTATCCATTGAGCCATTTTTCTGCAGTTTATCTGCAGAGGTTTCCCTCTTCCCAGCCAACTCCTTCAGCTAATCTGGGGAAACACAAAGTGTTCTCAGGCCAGCCGAGAGATGTAATCTCTCCAACTTGTCCCGGGTCTACCCTTGGCCCTCCTTGCAGTACGACATGCCCGGAACACCTCACCCAGGCAGCAAAGTCAGATGCCCAAACCACCTAAACTGGTTTCTTTCTCTGTGAAGGAATAGCAGCTCTACACTCTTGTAAGAACTCCTTACCCTATCTCCAAGCCACCTTTCAAAGAAGACTAATTTCTTCCACTTGTATCCACAGTCTCATTCCTTTGATGACTACCCAAAGCTTATAGGGACGTAGATAGACCACTAAATCGATAGCTTCAGTTTTACGCTTAGCTCTCGCTTCACCATGACAAACTGGTGCAATGCCACAGTCAGTCTTTTAATCTCCCACTTCCCTCACTTTGAATAAGACTCCAGGATATTTGAATTTCTCCACTTGGGGCAACAACTTGTCCCTAAACCACAGTAGGTTCCTGCCGAGAATGTTTTGGCCCCTAAGGCCTGGCCACTAGATGCTCTCTCTTGAGCTACCTCCCTTGGCTCCAAGGTTGGGCCCCAGTAACCACAGTAATTTCTTTTCACAGGGTACTCGGAATCGCTCTTCATTTGTCTCCCCACCCAGGACCAGTTTGCCTTAGGAGACCCAATCAGGGCTAAAGCCCTTGACAGTATAGCCCCTGGGATCACAGGTACACAGAAACCCCTTCCACTAACATAAGATGATGATTTATCTCGGGGTGAAATAAAGTGGTATTTGTTTAAAAACAAACAAACATTTTAACTGCTAACATTTGATGTTTACACTTGATGAAGCCAGTTATTCAAAAGCTCACTAACAGAAATCAGCTACTAGATTGTTTATGTTGACTGTAATGAAGCGATATGTCACGCTGTTCTAAAGCAGGCTACGCTTTTTGTTTTTGATGGTAGTTTTAAAAAAGACTGGAGGTCAGTGGAATAATAACAGTCCACCTTTAATAAGAAGACCACATTAGAAGATCTAAATAAATTTATCACTGGTTTTTGTAGTAAATAATAATGCATTATAATAAATATGATGTAAATATTATTCTCAAAATAATTTTCAGACATCAAGATGGTGCACTGTTAAACAGTATATTTTGCTTTTGGAGTTTTATTGAAACCAACATATTAATTACCCAAAATAATGAATTATATGTTGGCTCATAATTTGTTTTTCACACAGAGCAGTGGCAAGTGAAATATTAACAAGCTCGTGAAGATTTCTCTTTGCTGTCCCCAAGCCTTTAGAGGACAATGATCTCTGACAGCAGCATTAGTTGCAGAGAAATCCTTTCGCCACACAGGATTGTTTGTGTCACACTGACCTTTCACTGAGAGCTGAGAGGATTTTTCTTCTTCATTCACAGACTTTGTCAGCAGTTGTTTCTTTGTGTGACCTAAACACTAGTTCCATTTCTTGGTAAACAATTTATCTCTTTGGCTCAGTATGCGCAGTGATATCGGAGTAATGGGAGCTGACGAGGTGCAGGGGGAGGCTTGTTTGATGTTGAACTTTTGAACTTGTAAAAATGTGTTGCTGAGATAACAACTGCATATCTGTGACGGATATAAGGACTGAACTATATACTTATATTTTTATTATACTCATTGTTTGTGCTTTACCAGAATGGATAATTAGTGAGAAGTACAAATACTTACACAGTGCAGTTTTGCTGATGTTTCAGCTTCTTTTTGCTGCTAGTAATCTGTTGGTTTTATTATGATATTATTGTAAGTTAAACATCATAAATTAAATTTAAATGCAGTAAAATCTTTAAATATACAATACAGAGCAAAGGTAACTTTTTTTGACAGCAAGTAGTTCTTGTAAAAATGAAGAAGCTGACCTACATGGAGATTAGGTGCAATTGAAAACTGTCTTAGAATGATGCTACTATGATGAAGAAAAAAATAGGTCAAGTCTACTGGGTTTTCCCTTAAAAGTGATGTTAGTATACCAGCAACTTCACTAATGATTTTGTATTTCTGAAAATGACTCGTTATTTTTTAGTAAAAGACAAAAGCACAGAGAAATGTGACAAAAACCAAATAGATGATTTGTACAAAGTTTTTTTTGTGTTGGAAAATGTGGAAGTTGATCAGTTGCCTCTTGTGCCAATGTTGCCTAAGCTGAACCCAAGTTTTTACATTGATGCTTCCAAGTCTGTACTTACACATATTTGTATGCTACTGTTTGTTTGAGGTTATGACTGTTTACACTCTGTAGGCTGTAAAAGCATCATGATTCTATTTAATGATAAGAAGTCTGTTAAATATAGACGGTAACTAGAACATCCATTCATTATTGCTGAAACAATATTATTACCTGTGGAGTCTTCCACGTGTAAAGTAAATTAAAATTTGTAATTACCAGCACTAAGTTGGGCGCCAAGCGAGATATTAAACAACTTTTGGCTGCAGCTTCACATTTTCTAGAATATACTGTTTTGCTCAGTTTCTTTCTGTTTAATTAATGCGTTTAATATTTGTAATAGTTTTTTACCAAGATATTGATTTAATTTCAGGCAAATGTGACAATTTTGTTTACGCTATTTTTTTTTTTTTTTTTTTTTAACTAATGAATTGGCAACTGAAAAATAAAAATAGTTAGTGGATACTTTTCTGTGGACAAGAAAATAGACATTCAGGCATAATATGTGACAATAATTATTGTAAGTAAGTAAAGTAAGTAAGTAAAATTTATTTATATAGTGCTTTTCACAGGTAAAAATCACAAAGTGCTTTACAACACAAGAAATGGAAATATAAAACAATGTAACAGTAAATAAAACAGCAATGTAAAACAATAAAAACAACATAAGAAGAGGAAATTAATAAAATGCTTTTCTAAATAAAAATGTCTTCAGCTGTTTTTTAAAAGAATCAATGGAGTCCGTGCAGCATAGAGACAGTGGAAGAGAATTCCACAGCCGTGGTGCCACTGTCTGAAAGGCCCGATCACCACGAGTTTTAAAATGAGTGCGCTGTACCACCAGCAGTCTCTGATCTAATGACCTTAAAGAACGAGAAGATGAATGTGGTTTCAGCAGGTCAGATAAATATTGGGGAGCTTGACCATGTAGGGCCCTAAAGGTTAGAACTAAAATTTTAAAATGGAACCTAAAACTTACAGGCAACCAGTGAAGGGAGTCTAAAACTGGAGTAATATGAGATCTTCTCTTGGTGCCTGTTAAGAGATGTGCTGCAGCATTCTGCAGTCTGAAGATGATTTAAGGCTGATTTGTTAAAACAAGTAAAAAGACCATTACAATAGTCTAAACGGGAGGAAATAAAAGCATAAGGATCTAGGAAGCTCATATGCTGCCTAATTTCTGAGACCATGTGGTCTGGAGCAATAATTAGAGTTTCTGTTTTATCAGAGTTTAGTTGGAACCATGGTTAAATTGTCATTTAACCATTGGTTGATTTCTGTCAGGCAATTGCTTAAATAAAACAATTTATAAAACTCAGAAATCCTGAAGGAACAGTATAGTTGAATGTCACCAGCATAGAGATGATAGGAGATATTTTTATAGCACTTAATAATTTGGCCTAGGGGGAATATATAAAGTAGAAAGAGAATTGGACCCAGGACAGATCCCTGAGGTACCCCACACGGCAAAATTGTTGATTCTGACGTCACATGATTCATGCAAACAGTAAAAATCTCTCAGACAAATATGACATAAACCATTTTAAAACAACACCAGTAATCCCAAACAAGTTCTTGAGTCTGTTTATCATGATACTGTGATCTAGAGTATCAAAAGCAGAGCTGATTTCCAACAGAACCAGAACTGTGTACTCTCCAGAGTCTGCTGCCATCAAGATATCACTAGATACTCTAAGTAAGGCTGTTTCAGTGGAATGCAATTTACGAGTGTGGTGCTGAACACACGCACACTCGCACACTCCTTCAGCATCACTCTTTCTTACGATGGCACAAACTAACATTCAGGTTAACATATTTTTTTATTTGCGTTATCTGTAAAGAGACCCTTTCAAAGCTGGTGAATGAAGTGTGTGTCATCTTATTTCTGCAGTGTTGTGGGAGGCTCGTGATGACCCAGATGTTTTAGCTCTGAATCAGTGATGAGACTCTTTTGTCAAAGCCACCAATTTGTAATTTTAGCTTTTTTCTTTCTGTTCAACAGGTGAATTCGGACAAGTTTTAACTACAAGTTTTAACTATATTGAGGTGGAGGAGTTGGCGAATTAAGCACCGCTCAAAGACAAAAGGTAAGACCTTTTTGGAAATTAACCACTGAATTTAGCTCTGGGTTGCAGCAGTGGACTGTTTAGAGCTTGTGCATATTCGCCTGGGTTAATTAGGCTGTTTAAAGTCTAATTCATCAGAAGCTATTACAGAGCTATTATTCGTCCATGTTTCAGTAGTGCTCTATTTTTGATTTGCAGTCTGTCATGAAAATGATGAATATGAAAATAAGAATGGTGCTGGCAGAGAATTTCAAATGAATTTGTCATGCGAAGATGCAAAGTAGTTCAGTTCTTTGACTACATCTTGCTATAACCTTAATTAACTTCAGACAAAAGCTCTATCACTACTGTTGTTATGTACACGTTGTGTCTCGTTAAGCTCTCTAAAGGTGTATTACAAGAGGCCTAGTCTGGATAAATGTAAATGTATAATCTATTGTATGTATTTATCTTTTCCTGCTTAATAGTTAACCCTGGAGAACCCATGGGGTCAGAGCCGACCCCATTGGTTTTCTAGGGAAACCATGGGGTCATTTTTGACCCCATGGGTTCTCCAGGGTTAAAACTAAACTGAAACTCTCTTTTTTTTTCATATTTTTGTCTGGATTCCTTGTGTTAATCTGTTAAATATTAATTAGATTAGGCTTAAAGTATGGGTTTAAGGTGGCCTTAACCCATAATAATTAGCTTTTGTTAAATACAGCTATGTCCGTGGCCCTACAGACATAGCTGATTAGATGCCATACTGTGGGGTAAATCAGACCCAAGATGGGTTGTTTAAATAAAAATATCAAAATCAGTGGAGAAGAACCAATGATATTTATTTTTTTTTATTGCCAGCATTCTTCTTTTATGTCATAACATTATGCACGATGTTTTTCAGCAGTTTGGTGTTATCTCAGAGTCCTTCTAGAAAAATCTAGAAGTCTTTCTAATCTGTAGGCATCTTGGAAACGCCTCCAGGCAGTTATTTGAAGCTCTTGTGTGAATCAGTAGGAGAGAGCCTGAGTATAATTTTAAAGGTCACTGTGACTTAAAAACTACATGTACAGAATCATCACTCAAATGAGATTTTTATATTAAAAAACAACAAAACAATTGTTTTGGCCCAAAATAAGGTGCAAGTTATTCTTCTACAAGACGTGTCCATAGTTTTTGACAACATCATGGTTTTATTAACAACTTGATTCAGAGCTCAGTGTCTGTGGATCATCAGACTAGACTATTATAGAATTGACTAATATATTTTTATTTTTTTGGATTTTGTATTCACCATATCACCTTATGACTCTGGTTATGCAAACGGTGACTGATATAACTTCAAGTACAAATGGGCTAGTAGCCTCTTTCTTTTCTAACTCACTGTTCTTTTTAGTGCTTGCTGTAATTGTTTCATAAGAATATGCATTATACACATTGGAAAAGACTTAATGTGGTGCAGTACATGAGGGAAAAATGTTTTATTTGCACACATCATTGACATTATTTGACTTTGTCCAGTAACGGCAAGTAAAAAATAATGTTTTATAATTATTTATTCAGTGGGGAAAGGCTTTGGATTTGGGGGTCTTTATAACAAGTGTTATTATTAGGGCTGAAATTCATAGAAATTGTATATCTAACACTATATGTGCTATCACAAGCCATGGTCATGGGATTATTAACTATTATTGCAATTTCCTCTTTAGTTTGTGTGTAGCGAAATTCTTTTATTTTCAGACTTTAAGTCACAACTGATGCTGCAATTATATGGGGAGACTTCAAATACAACTGCACATAGCTTGTTAAAAATATGTATAATCGGTGCAATTCCCATTTCAAGTAATGGCGTTAATGGCATACAAGCATTTGCCTTTATTATGGAAGTTTTGCTCAAACAAAAGTGGACAGTAGATGTTTTATAGTTTAGAAGCTGAGGGGTTGTTTAGTTTTAATCAAAATGACCATTTCTTGTTGTTCAAACATTACATTTTTATGCTAACACTGTTTAATGAAAAATGGTAAACGTGTAACATCTTCAGAGTGATTATTTTCTACCTGTAGTCAAAAGATAATATGGTTTAAAACTAACACTGGATTTTTGTACATGCATTGCAGAAATGTCCTGTTCCATTCAAAGGCTGAGCTAAAAGCAGATATGGCTATCTTTGGCTATCTCTGAAATGGAATCAAAAGATCTAAGTTCAGTCAATCAATCAATAAATGTAGTCCAGCGTAGTTAATGCCAAAGAACATTGTAGATAGACATGCCCACTGCATCCGCTTTACTTTATTTCTAATGATTAAACAATAGCTCTACTGATGTGTAAGGATGTTTGCTACATTGCATATCTACATAGGCCTTGTTAGACTTTTAGATCCCATGTCACTTGTTTGTGAGTTCTGCATGATGAATGTTGTTTAATTTAAGCTTGTGTAGTGGCAGACAACGGAAGAGTGCACTCTTTATCTGAGATTAACTGCAGTCAATAAAGAGAGATTTTGGCCAGAGCAAAGTTGTTTGGGTGTGCCCTGATATATTAATCTGTGGAAAATAATGTTGCTAAGTCATCTGGAAAAGGACAAGCGCATAATCTCAGACAGAGCAGTCAAGTAATATCATTACTTGTGCAGGTTTTCTACTTATTCAGTTTGCTCAGAGGGCTACTGCTTGTACGGTGGGAATGCAATGTTGGTTCTTATTTAAGGGGTTGTCTTCTTGTGGTCAAATGTTGGTCATATAGGGCTGCAAGTCCACGTTTAATTTTGATTGCTTTCCCCATGCTGCCAGTCGTCCTCCTGAACTCCAGTGACCCACTTGGCATCAGGATTAGGCCCCTGGCTCAGGTCCTGCTCTTCTGGGAGAGGAGGGCAGCAGTAGTCAAGGGGCCCCTGCCAACCACTGCGGCTTGTGTCTCAAAGATTCCTGTCTGTGGATTAAAAATGCAAAACAAAGACTCCTTTTGTGCTGCTGGGCCTGAGGATGTGTGTGCAGTGAGTGGAAACACAGCTGGCTGCCCTGTGTTTAGTTTGGTTGGTATAACTGTGCAGCAGACTGGTGGGCAATGTTGACAAGCTTGTGTTGTGGATTTTATTGCTTACAGGCCAAATGAGTATGACATTATTAAAACCATCGCATCTTCCACTAGCCACAGGAAGAACTGCTTTGCCTGTAAACTGAGAGAATCGCATCATTAATTGCTGTGTGAACGCCACTAGGATGTGCAGACCTTGAAGCTGCCTCTCACAGGATGTGTGACTCAGTAATTTATTCACCAAAGTGTTGTTGTTGATTTGTGTGACCTGCTTGGCAGTGAGGCTGTTGCTGTTGCTGCTTGTTAAAACTGCATAATATTATCCTAGATATTTGCTATCACTTATAGCAGAATGAACACCCTCTCTTCCTTATGGCTTTCTAAACCCTGCATTGTGTCTGTTTTGCTGAAAATTGTGTGAGAATAAAGGGTGAAGCTTACAAGCACCACAGGTTTTTAAGTGGTTGACAGACTTTCAAGAAATCTTGTTAAAGCTGTGGTCTGTGCTCCTACACCTAGGATCAATGAGAGTTCACCCATCCCCTGTTCTCAAGTATCGGGTTTTTGACAGATGATGGGGAAAACACAAAGGTTGCTATGAAACCAGAGTTCATCTACTCACCTGCTGGACAGTGTTATCTGTAGTTTGGGTTCAAAGTTTCAAAAAATGACCACTGGGTCATATTTTAGAGTTGAGAAAAGCATCCAGAGAGCCATCAAATTAGGTTTCTAACAGGCTGGAAGAATGTTCAAATCACTTGGACTTAAAGTATGAGGATTGTTTGCAAGACTGTCTGGTTTGGTGCACAGACAACTTCCTGGTTGAGTTAAATATTTAGTTTTAAACTGACTGGTATGCAGAATCTTTTGAGATGAGATTTTTTGATACTGGGTTTTTTTTTTTTCTGGTTTCTGTTTGTTTGTTGTCGAGTAGTGCCCAGACAATCACACATGGTTGGGAGAGCAAAGCGGTAGCATTGCTGAAATTGAATCATTGTTACTTTTGACAGCAAACTCTGATTTAGTCTTTTGACTAAATTGATTTGATTTTAATTTTAGTCATAATTAAGGCATCCGTTTTTTTTATTTTTAATCTACAGGGTGGGCCATTTATATGGATACACCGTAATAACATGGGAATGGTTGGTGATATTAAAGTCCTGTTTGTGGCACATTAGTATATGTGAGGGGGCAAACTCCTCAAGATGGGTGGTGACCATGGTGGCCATTTAGAAGTCGGCCATCTTGGGTACAACTTTTGTTTTCTTAATAGGAAGAGGGCCATGTGACACATCAATCTTATTGGTAATGTCACAAGAAAAACAATGGTGTGCTTGGTTTCAACGTAACGTTATTCTTTCATGAGTTATTTACAAGTTTCTGACCACTTATAAAATGTGTTCAGTGTGCTGCCCATTGTGTTGGATTGTCAATGCAACCCTCTTCTCCCACTCTTCACACACTGATAGCAACACCGCAGGAGAAATGCCAGCACAGGCATCCAGTATCCGTAGTTTCAGGTGCTGCACATCTCGTATCTTCACACCATAGACAAAGGTGCTATTTGTGAGTAGTTAATATCCGCCGAAGGGATGTTCGACTAATGCCATTCTCCAGTGACATGCGGCGAGTGCTACGCTGTGGGCTCTTGCTGAATGAGGCTAGGACAGCCACTGATGTTTCTTCATTAGTGACAGTTTTCTTGCGTCCACATTTTGGCAAATTCAACACTGAACCAGTTTCACGAAACTTAGCAAGCAGTTTGCTAACTGTAGCATGGAAGATGGGTGGTCTCGTAGGGTGTCTTGCATTGAAATCTGCTGCAATGACCCGGTTACTGCGTTCACCAGATATCAACACAATTTCGATCTGCTCCTCACGTGTTAACCTCTTCGACATGTCAATGGCTGTGAACAAAGAGATACTTGTAAATAACTCATGAAAGAATAACGTTACATTGAAACCAAGCACACCATTGTTTTTCTTGTGACATTACCAATAAGTTTGATGTGTCACATGGCCCTCTTCCTATTGAAAAAACAAAAGTTGTACCCAAGATGGCCGACTTCTAAATGGCCACCATGGTCACCACCCATCTTGAGGAGTTTGCCCCTCACATATACTAATGTGCCACAAACAGGACTTTAATATCACCAACCATTCCCATGTTATTACGGTGTATCCATATAAATGGCCCACCCTGTAGTTTTAGTCAACTAAATATCATAAGATTATAGCTGAGTTAAGCATATAATGTGTAAGTTTTGATAATAAAAGTGATCGATAATCAATCTAATAAAACCAGGAAGTCTTGGCCCAAATATTTGGTGTTAAAAGCGTCATATTCACAGGATAAGTCACTGAAAATAACTGATGGGTTTTCTGATTGTCTTGTCTAGATTACTGATGTATCTGGTTTTTATGAATGTAAAAGGTAAAAACTTTTCATTCGCATCTGTCAAGCTGCGCATCTGCAAGCAAGCATAACCGCAGACTTCTTGACTTCTTTGAATGCTTTGAAGACAGAATACTGATGAATAACACCATAACAAAAGGTCTTGTTTTAATAACATTGTGAGGGAGAAAACATTTTCATCCTGACATTTTCATTTTAAATAACCATGACAGGTGGAGCTGTCTGGGGCTTTATTGTGCATCTGTGTTAGTAGCTGCTGCTCCAGCCTGCATATGAACAAATGATTCCTGCTCTCATTAGAGTGGAATATAATCATTATACAGTTATTTAATACTGTCCAGTGTAAACTAGGGATATTCCCTGTGACTAATTTACCAGTTGTTTATTGCTATAGTCACATTAGGCATTTGGAAATTGCGGCATAACCAAAATTATTGCAAACAACTACAGAGACATGTCGCAGGCAATTTGTGCTCACCAGTGCAGACTGACTAAGATTGATTGCAACATTTTGGCAATGAATTGGATGAGAATTAATAATAAAACTTTCACCAGTCTTAGGGCTGGGCCATATTATACCGTTCACGGTAATACCGGTATAATGTTAGGCAACGATAGGAAAATGAAATATCGCGATAGAATATGGGTCAAACGCGCATGCGCAGTGCCTTTGTTTTCATACGCACATGGCCGATTGTTGAGTGAAACGGATGAACCAGAATTAGTTTGTAAAAATGGTGCCACTTCAGTGATGTGGAACTGGTTTGGTGTTTGTCCGTCAGATACACAACAAAGCACATTTTTTTTGTAGAACATGCAAGCGGGCTGTCGTTATTGCCGTATTTGTCGGACTAAGGTGCTCGTAAATCTGGGAGTAATCTGGGTCCTAAACTCCCTCCGCTTCAGGTCCCAAAGTCAAACAAACACTGCAGCATCACTAAGAGTTAAAAACTGTCTAAATTCTTTCATCTTTAATAAAATGATCAGCATTGCTGCTTTACCAGGTGTAACTATGAAGTTTAAGATCCAGGCATACATGAAAACAGAATTTATTACATTTAACGGAGTTAGAAGTTAGCAGGAAGCTAGCGGAAGTTAGCTCGCTAGTTTCGCTAGTTACCTAAGCATGATATAGCATGTTCTGACTGAGAGATTTCTGAAAAAATTCAAACGTACAGCTCTGCTATCACTTCCAACATAAATGAAGACAGGAAACTAAACAGCAGTGACGTTTGTAAGGTTACTGAAGTTGGGCTAGCTGGTATGTAATGATGTGCTACGTGATCGCTAGCGACACAGCTATGTTAGCATAACATAAACAGTGAAGCTGGAGGAATCAAGGCTAACACTTTTCCACTCAATAAAAGTTAACGTGAAGTTTCCTGGTGGTTAGAGACAAATGCAATCGCATAGCAGGATGCTGTAAACGGACCAAACTTTAGTCAGGAGAACAACTGAGATAATCCATCCACAATAGAAGGTTAGTCATTAATATACTGCAACAACATGGGAATAGAGCAGCTGTGATATAATACAGCATTAATGAATCAATGGTACAGAAGTGGAGGAAGCAAGAAGAATGAGTTGAATAAAGTTTGATTTATCTGACTGCTTTGTTTCGCTTAATGTGCCTTATAATCCCGTGCACCTTATGGTCCGAAAAATATGTATTTGGCTTTTTTATTTGGCACACTGCAGTTTAATGTTGCAAAGCAACTCTTTTTAACTTCAGTGGATATTATACATGGTTATGCTCAGGATATGTCAGCCCATTTCTACTGGAAATGCCTTTTGGTTAAACTTTCAGCAAGGAATTTGCATTTGCACTGTTAAATTTTTATATAGCTTTAATGCACATAAAAAAAACAGCTTCTTGTTTAAGTGAAAATAAATGGATGGTGTTTTTTTGTGCTAGTAAAGTTGTGGAGTTGTACTTTGTCTCGCATCAATTATATCGTCAGTTATATCGTTATCGCAAATTTTCAAATATATATCGTGATAAATATTTTTGGCCATATCACCCTGCTCTAACCAGTCTGTCTGATAGTAATTGTAGTCATTCCATGTCAGACTGCAATTGTTGTGATTGAGACAGGTTGCCCTCCACCTAGCGACCTTTGTAGTAGTTTTGTGATCGAAAGCGGGTGCCGAGAGGTTGCTGCACACTCAGAATCTCTGTGTAGTTGGTGGAAAATATTAAAAGCAATCACCACTGATGATGTTTATTTTATTTATTTAATTTTCTTTCTTGTAGAAGGAGGTTGGTGGACTACTTTTACTCTAGTTTGGTTGAGGCATAAATGAGAGAAAATTATAGAATTTTGGGCTAAAAGCCAACAAACAAACAAAACAAAATATCCAAACCCGAGGACAGTCTAATTTTTAAAATCAAACAACATCTGTACAAATCATCAGTGTATTGAAGGACCTTAAGTAACATTCTTCAGTTATAAAATTGTGTGCTTTCCTCACTGTTAACATCAACAGACCAGTGCAGAAAGTTAATACAACCACATTACATGCACATAGGAAGAGGCTGTCAGTGATGTAGGGACCAGTGACCGCAGAATGTCAGTGAAATTCAAAGACTTTCAGCGACAGCAGGAACAGTAACTTTTAATGACTAGAAGCAGCAAGTTAAAATTTTCTCTGCTCTGAGGGGGAAGTGATTGATTGATTTGTTATCTTTCGTGACATGACCACGAAAGGTAACAAAGGATACCACTGACTAACGCATAGGTAACCTTGTAAATACATTACCGGGTTACCTACACAGCTGAAGGCATTAATTCCCACTTGTGACCTACGGTTAGCATTGTGTTTATTGCTCTATATGTGGACAGGGCTTTAAAATAATTTAACGAAGTATTTCTGGTGAGATAAATTGTAGTAATCTAGTGTTTTGTTAATTTTTTTTTGTTAATTTCCGAGCTTACTAAGTCATATGTGAAGCTGCTTTTGCTGTATTCTATCTTCTATCCATTTTTGGATCTTTGGCTCTTTTTCTCTGCTTTCCACGACCCCCTTAACTGAGAAGTAAAAGTGCTCTGCCTCACAAGTAGAATCTGCTTTATTATAGGTTAGGGACAAAAAGTACTGTTTGAATTGCTGCGTAGCCATGTTCACTGCATGAAGACAACAGTGCAGTAATGTTTACAGAACACATGTGTTACTGCACTGCTGCACAGGTGGAACCTGCAGAGTGTTTCACATCCACAGACTCCAGTTCATGACAAAAGGAGTCGCTCGCGGTAGTCTAATAATTCTTAGTGTATGATGGAGAGAGTATCAGCTGCGGAGGAATTCGGCTGAGCTATTTTTACACTGCACTGTGAGGCCGGTTGCTATGGTGTTGCCCATTGGCACAGTTGCTGTGTTGGCATCTCAGCGCCGGGGTGTGGCGGAGTGCGTGACGAGCGGCGCCATAGATCCACTTCAGAGTGACTCATATCCTCAGAGCTCTGGTGCCCTACATCTGAATGCACACACCCACATACAGGCATTCAACAATGTTGTGTGAGCCACATAAAAATTATGATAAATGACTGTCGTCAGTCTGCTTTTTGAGATGTTTCTGTGTGAAAAATGCATATGTGAGTGAGGCTGTTTGGATCTCTCCCGGTGGTCTACATGGTTGACGTTATTAAAGCCCGATGAAAATGCAGCACATCTTCATTGCTTTCTTCCTTGACGTTGGTGCCCGCTGAGGCTTAGGAAACACCAGGAAGGCTTTCTAAATCATGTGATTAAATGAGGAAACGTGAGATGCAGGCAGTTTGACTCCCTCTTCACACCTTTTGTGAAGTATACATGCTGTGGAATACTAAGGATTTGTGTTGACAGAGTGTAGTGTTATTAGGGAGAAGAGGAAGGTGTTGCTTGTGGAGCTGTGATTAAGTTAGATCGGAGGAGGAGGAAAGTAGGTCACTGGGCCAGCAGGTCAGTGAAGCACAGATGACATCACAGTTATACAACGCCTGTTCTCCCAGTTACACAACGTTCGCTCTGTGCCGAAAGCTACTGCTTCAACTACAATGTTTTCTTTCTGTCTTTCATTGTGCTCTAATATAGCCAATTTATTTATGAAATTGTCTTACATCCGATGGCCTCTGTTGCCTTTTCTTTTTTCTTTTTTTCTCCGCCCCCCCCCCGTCTTAATTTGCAATCCAGTTTAGCTTGTCTGCTTTTAAGATGATGTACAGCCAAAAAGGAAAAGCTCTTTGTGTCTGTTGGTACTAAATCTTTAGATAACGCTCTTTACTACAACTCACCGCTCCCTTTTACAGTGCTGTGGCAATGTGTAGTTGGCCACTTGTGTTGACAAAGGTTTAATCTCAGATAAGCCATCCACTCTCTAATGTATTTGTGTGAAAAGCGTCACATGTAGGGTGCAGTAAAATAACACTGCATAGCTGAAAGTCAGTGGGCCATGACAGAACCTACTCCTCCCTCTTACCTTCATTTTTTCCACTGTCCCAACATGAAGGTGTAAACACTTCCAGTGCCAACTTCCTTCCTTATTTTGATTGACTTGACAGCAAGTTTATTCCAACCAATAGAAATCCTTTTTTTAAACCAGTATTGTAATTGCTGACTGAAGTTTCCATTACACACGTACTATACCTGCGAGTGTTGCTCGCTAGTTCATATCTCAGTTATTTATGTACTTTAATCAGTTTTAAGTAGACAGTGTTCGCATCTGTTTAAAAATGTTTTAGGCTTCTGAAGTTCTGGCATCACCATATATGATGGTGAAAATAGTTTTTATGTCATTATTTGTAGTTTTTTCCCCCCCTTTTGACAAAAACCAAAAATCCTGTACATATAAATAAATAAGATCCATCCGCTTCTCCTTTTCAGTGTCGCGGGGGGTGCTGGAGCCTATCCCAGCTGTCATAGGGCGAGAGGCGGGGTACACCCTGGACAGGTCGCCAGTCTGTCGCAGGGCTAACACACAGAGACAGACAATCATTCGCACTCACATTCACTCCCGCATTCACACCTATAGGCAATTTAGACTAATCAGTTAACCTATCCCCACAAACTGCATGTCTTTGGACTGTGGGAGCCGGAGTACCCGGAGGGAACCCACGCAAACACGGGGAGAACATGCAAACTCCACACAGAAAGACCCCGGGCCTGATGGTGGAATTGATCTCAGGACCTTCTTGCTGTGCGGCAACAGTGCTAAACACCGTGCCACCGTGCTGCTAAATAAGATAAAAACTTTAAATGAATGGAAAGAACAAATTACTGAATGAAAATGTGTACATTGAAGCTCTAGCTCATTATACTCTTTTTACAAAGCATTTTCTGAATTGCAACACTTTGATGACTAGATTTCAATGGAATATGAAAAGTAAATAAGACAGAAATATTTTAAATCACATTAAAAAGAACTATATTTTAATTATGTGAGGTGGCTGATGTATACTTTTTGAAATGTACCATAAATATGCATATTGGATCCAGAGTTATGTTTTTTACCTAATTTTCTTTGTTTTGTTTTTTTTTTTTTTTTGAGTTTTCAATACACTTTAGTTTTAGTTGATTTCAAGGGTGGGTTGATTGCTTGATTCAGTTTAAATATGCAATGCTACCGCTGTGGTGACTCCCTGTGAATAAGGCAACTGCTGAAAGTAGCTTTATTTTTATTGTTTTTTTATTTCCAGTTCATTTCCAGTAGTTTTTATTTTTTTATTTCAATTAACTGAAGAGCTTTGTGTACTGTAATAATACACCTACACTCACCCATTCTATCGGTGAGTGTAGGTGTAATTCTTCTTTCTGGCTTTACCAAATGTTGCACAGAATAACAGGCCTAATTTAAACTCTTTATGTCTACCAAGATTCATGGGGAAGAACACTGAAGGGATTTTCTCATCAACACAAATAGGCCGTTATGTTGAGAAAGCCTCCCACATAGGTTGTGACGGTAACTGGTTCATGAAGTAAATGGGTCAAATATTTAGGCTAGAGACCCAGCGGGCTTTCTCATTTTAATTCGAAATCTAGTGTACCTGGGCAAAGAGAATAGATAGTAGAGATGGGTGGTAGAAAGAGTATTTCAGTTATTGATGGTTGCATTTGTGGCTTATTTAAATCAAGACAGATTCTTGTATATCTGACACAGCAGCACACAAGCAGGCAAATATTTGGTAGTAAGTACCCTAATTTCTTTTTCTTTTTCTTTTTTTTATCGCTTTTAAAATTACTTCTGTCACCATTTCCTTTTTTTTTTTTTTTTTTTTTTGGGGATGTTGCACTCGAACCAAACCCTACTAGCCAAGGTTTTTACAATGGCCTAAAAAGTATGTTTGTAGTTAAACCATAATGTGTTTGATTACAGTTATGACTATGACGATCAAACATCAATTTATAAGTAATTAATTCAAAAATTGTAATCCACAGGATTTTCTTTTTTTGTGCAACTGCACATCTATTAATATTTTTTTTATTTTACTTGTTTGTTTTTGTTGTTTGAGTTTGTTAGTATTTAGAGTCCTTTAGATTGCTTGGGGGATTTGCAGTTAGCAATGGAGCATATAATCCAGTGTAATTTTATGTAATTGATAACAGCCTCACTGTTTACTGTTCACTCTCTGTGACAGAGCTGTTTGAGGTTACAGCTATTGCAAACCCAACACATTCTGCTGCTGCTTCATTGGCAAAACACACAAGGGATTGCCAAAGAAACTACTCAATGACAATTTCATGTAGTACTGAACTCCACTTGGTTTTATTAAAGTAAAGGGATGTATTACCACATTATACTACACAAAAAGAACAGTCTCATTGATGCTGAACCACTGAAAACTCCAAAAAAATTGATGAGAACATCAGCACTCACAATTGTTTACTATATGTAATGGTTTTAATATTACATGGCAGCAGAAAGAAACTGACTCATTTCAGCCTTTGGCTTTCCTCAGCGTCTCTGTTGCACATGTAGGATGTGACCCCTATTAAAGCACCACCTTAATATAAGCTGTGGTGGATGCAGGTGATTATAGTCATACATTCAACAGCAACAGCAAAATTCACTGTGCTGATGTGAGTGCTGATGTTGTGCTGCCACATTAAGAGTGAGTAACAATTGCAGGTCGTCAGTTCTATTCTTGAATTCAGGTAAAGCAGTTTTGCAGGATTCACAGTTCAAACTTAACCTTATCTTATACTGGACCTTGGTGTTGCCCATTAGTTCATCTGGTTCTGAAATAAGCTGTTTTAGCTCCCTTCCCATTTGAAGCTGAGCTTTATCCTCTGTCACTGACATCATACAGAGCCAATAGTAATACAGTAGTATTAAAATAAACTGTAACCAATAGCTCTTAACCTATATGTCACTTCCATACATAGTGTTAAGATTCAACTCTTAGAACCAGTGTTCTCACGCAAACACACAGTGCTATTAGCTGCCTAACTGCTAGCTCTTTATTGAGTGGAGAGGAGGCAAGGAGGTTAAGGGGTGGCTGTCCAGTCTGTACACAGCAGTTTCTTCAAACCAGCCAATCAGCAGTCTCGCCTGGTCTGAGCAGCAAACACACTCACCCACCTACCTTGCAGAGAGGAGAGAGAGCTCCACACAGCTGCATATCTAAACAAACATGGGACATGATCGTTGATCATATTAGCATCCACCATTGTTATAATGTATTTATATTTATGAAAGAATAAGGAGTAATTTCAACCCTCAGGCATAAATGTAGGCAGAATTCTTATAAATGCTTGTTTTTTTATTTTTACTTTTTTTTTTTTTTATATATAAATCAATCTCATATATCATGGTTCTCTAATCTTTCAATGACGGCCTCGGTTGTTGTGTCTTTTTGTCTCATAGACTCAGATGTTGCTGCCATGTGCCAGACTTACACCCTAAGCAGACGAAAGACGCAGCACCCTGAAGAACTTTTAGCTATTTTCTGCAGCCTGGTAAGAGAGACTTTGAGAGAATATCCTCCAAGACTCATAAAAGCACACCCCTATCACAGAGTGTCCACCTGTACTCTACCTTCACCCAGCAGCACCTTCCTCATCCTCTCACAGAACTGGCTGTACTGTCAGTAAGGTGAAATGTCTTTACCATCTGATTTGCTCGTGTCTGAAGTTTTTTGATTCTTTGACACTCTGCCATTTTATGGGTGTTTTTCTTCAAAGGTTTATTCACAAATGTCTACCTCACGATTAAAAGACCCCTCACCGACACTGCGACCCTGAACAGGATACAAAATGACCTCGAGCATTGACCAGTGAGTCAAACATTTGGCTAGTTTTTTTTATTGTTGATTTAAAAAAATAGTGGGACATGAAGAAAATCCAAAACACATTCAGCCCACAGTTCTCATGCATCTAATTAACAGTGATTTCTTTTTTTCCTTTTTTTGAAGATTAAGATCAAAGTAATTTAGGGATTTACAGTGCCTGAGTTTGATGTCTTCATGTTTTCTAGGAGAGATTTTCTTATCAAAGAGTTCACTGTAAATGTTAAAGGATCTGATATAACTGTTGGTTTGTCCATTCTGCAGGGATGACAGTAGTATTTTTGATGGGTTAATGGAAGAAGATGAAAAGGACAAAGCAAAACGGTAAGATCTCGGGTTTGTTTTCATATCAAATGCATTCAGTGAAGTTACATTCTCCATTAAACTGCTATTGTAGTTGTTACAAGAGTTGATTTTAGATATCGTTTTGAATTATTAGAGCTACCGTGAACAAGATTTTGATAAGTGTTCCTAGTTAAGATGTCCTCTAACTTTTATTAATATTTGTTCTTCTAAATAACCAGCGTGTCCCGTAACAAATCTGAGAAGAAGCGCAGAGACCAGTTCAATGTCCTCATCAAGGAGTTGGGTACAATGCTGCCGGGCAACACCCGGAAGATGGACAAGTCCACTATTTTGCAGAAAAGTATCGACTTTCTGCACAAACACAAAGGTGAGAAACTCTAATAACCACTAGAATTAATTAGAATGGTAGTGGGTTTATCCCTCAGTTCATCCTTAGTTTAAAATGAAATGTTTTAGCTCTTTCCCTTCAAGCCAACTTGCTTCTGATTGACTGCCTCTTGCAAACAAATTCTGTGTGGACCCATATTAGGGTCACAAAAATTAGCTGAAACTGACTGCTTTGGGCATTCTGAAACACGAACATTTGGCTTACTGGGATTACATATACTGACCACTTTAATGGTCCATAAGGTAAAGCATAATGGGTGCCTTTTTAAATTCACAGAGTTATAAGTTACATGCGTTATGTCTACTTTATCAGAAATCGCAGCTCAGTCAGAGTCAACTGAGATCAGACAAGACTGGAAACCTCCTTTTCTTAGTAATGAAGAGTTCACTCAGCTGATGTTGGAGGTAAGGCAATTTCTCGCACTTATTTTCCTTTTGTTTCTATGCAAAAATATAGATGAAATATTATCTAACCTTTGTTTCTATTAGGCGTTAGATGGATTTTTCCTTGCAATTATGGCTGATGGGAATATAATCTATGTCTCTGAGAGTGTGACTTCCCTACTAGAACATTTACCAGTGAGTATAAGTTTTAAATAATAAATAAAGTCAGTAGTTCACTGATGAAACATTTGGTAATAAACATATTCATTGGTTTTGTTTTTCCCCAGTCTGATCTTGTTGATCAGAACTTGTTAAATTTCTTGCCTGTGGGGGAGCATTCAGAGGTGTACAAGGCTCTGTCCTCTCATGTCATGGAAGGAGAAACATTGACACCTGAGTATCTTAAAAGTAGGTTGGATATGTTATCTGTCTTCAGCTGCTGTTTTTGTTCTTCAATTCTTATGTTTAAGCTATTGCTATTATTATTATTATTATTATTATTATTATTGTTATAGCAAAAAATCAGCTAGAGTTCTGTTGCCACATGCTCCGAGGGACAATCGACCCCAAAGAGCCCCCCGTGTATGAATATGTAAAGTTTATTGGAAACTTCAAGTCCCTGAATAATGGTAAGTTACAGTACACAGAGTCAGAATGTAGAGCAGGGATTTTGTGTGAAAGGATTAACTTTGCTTTGTTCCCATTCTTTTTTACCAGTGCCTAACTGTACCCGAAATGGTTTCGATGGAGTGATCCAGCGATCACTTCACTCTGCCTTTGAAGACAGAGTGTGTCTCATAGCCACTGTGAGGCTAGCCAAACCACAGTTTATCAAGGTGATAATCTTTAACTGCTTCTCCTTTTATCTGGTTGACACACATTCAGTTTCTTGCTTTAGGGCTCTTAAGGTAGCTTTAATTAGGACAGGGCTCAGCAGTAATGGTCACCTGAGGAAAAATGATTTGGGCCCTTGTCATTTATCATGTGTAGTTCCCTCTTGCCTCTGCTGGGAATAACTTTTTTACCTCATTTAAAAATGGGGGAGGGGTTATGTTGACATATCACTGTCAAAAAAAACCTGGGCTGTTTTACTGGAGATGGCAGAACCTAAATGGATAAAACAAGTTGAAAATAAACCAGAACTTGCATTGCTGAACAAACAGGGATGATTGATCATGTAATTTGTCATACTGCACAAGTTTAAAAGGCTCTTTTTAAGACAATATACTGTGTGTAGTTTAGAGTTGGACTCGAGTAGGTTCAGTCTAACTGTGGTTAAAAAATTTAGTTTTATATGTGTATATTTATTTCTTCTAAGTTCTATATTCTCCCCTTGCACCAATAGGAGATGTGCACAGTAGAAGAGCCTAATGAGGAATTTACATCCAGACATAGTTTAGAGTGGAAATTTCTCTTCCTGGACCACAGGTAATTCTTTTCCAATTTATCAGTGTAAATGCATAACTTAATTTTCAGTTTGTGCTACAATGGATCAGTATTAAGTGTTTAGTCAAACCTAACCTACTTGATTTGGTGTGAAAGTCACTGACCTATATTTATAAAGAATGACCTTTTTTTTTTTTTAAACCATGGTTATGGTATGTGACTGCGTGGCTTTTTTGTTAAATCAGAATTGTTGATTTTTGTGAGAGACCAAATCGAAAAGACTCATGTTTTGTAACACTTCTGTCATTATTTATTACACAGCAGGCTTGCTTTTATGAAGGCTTGTGGTCAGGAAACATAATTATAATTATAAAAGAAGAGTGAGGTCAACCTGACCTGCTATCGGTCACCAGCATTTTTGCTTTATTTCCCACGTGGCTTCCACATGGTGCTGATGACTTGGGGTGATATCACTAACACTACACATCCTGTCAGTCACTCTAACTTCAGGATTGATATTTGTTTTTGTTGAATATGTACACAACTATATATTGTAAAACATATTGTTTGAAAGCTCATGGATCTGGAATATTTATTTATATATATATATATATATATATATATATATATATATATATATATATATATATATATATATATATATATATATATATATATATATATATATATATATATATATATATATATTTTATTTTTTTTTTTACACAAATAGATGTTTGGGGGGGGGATAAGAGGACTTGAAAGTAAGCAAGCATTCACATTTGTATGCCTCTGAAACCATGCACGTTTCAGTTGATATCCTAGGTTATGTTTCAGTGTAGCTGATTTTTTACCTTTATAAAAATAAAATGGAGTAACTTAATACTTTTATTATTTCAAAGATGTTTTTCATAATTAGTGCAGACTTTCTTGAGTTTTGGCTGAAATCTCGTTTTGGTAGATCAGAGTGACCTTTGTGCAAAAAAATGGGTAAATTGTAATGAGTTCATCCTTAATTCAAAGTTAATATTTATCCCAGATGTGATGACATTCCCGCCAGGCATTCCTGATATATTACGTGAATGGGATAGACAACCCAAAAGATCCGTTCTGGCCACAGCTGTCTCCAGCATGGAAGAATAATAATAAAAATTTTAATCAGTGTCGAAATAGTGCCTGCATAATGATGCAATAAACATTGTGACGTGCAAATGTCATTCAGTTAAGGTTGAATGATAGAAGTCCAAGGTTAAGGTGTGTAAGATAAGAATAGTAGGTAGTTCAGAAGTCAGATAGCCTGAGGGCTGAAGCTCCTCCTTCATGCTTACACCACTTAATATGTTTAAAAAAAAAAGGTGTGAACATGAACTCAGAAACACGGCGTCGCAATGTGTTTTCCTTGGGACAGACCAAATGAAATGAACTACAGGTATAACTGTGACCAGCAGCTAATTTAGACACAGATGTAGTTGGCTCTCACAGTTACAAAAGCTCGATGATCTTATTCAGGGATTTTAAAAAAAGAAGCTTTATCAGCTTTATCAGTCTCATTAAACATTACAACAGCATGCTCTTCTGGGCTAGTAGAAAGGTAAACTGTACACCTGAATACAGACATTTCATCCTGGTGAATGGTGAGAGCTGGGAGTAGCAAATTATCCCAACTCTCATTACTGAAAATGTTTAGGCATGCTACCCTGAACCATTTAGAAACACACTTATTTTCCTTATGCTGTGAAAGCATCAGGTGAAGCTACATGCATACATATACTCCCTTATTGCTTCATGTTGTCATTTAGGGGTAGATATTGCTGGATGTATGACTTAACATAAGAACAAGACATTTCCTGATTGACTTCCAGTTAATCATTTCAATAACGTTTACTGTGTTTGTCCAGAGCGCCGCCCATCATAGGTTACCTCCCATTTGAGGTCCTGGGTACATCAGGATATGACTACTATCATGTAGATGACCTTGAGACACTAGCCAAGTGTCACGAACACTGTGAGTACACTTCTGTCAGCGATCACTGAAGCATGGTCATCTGCAGTTATCAACTTCCTCTCGAGCTTCCAAAGCAGAGTATTGAAATCTTCTCTTTGCTTCTGTGTAGTAATGCAATATGGGAAAGGAAAGTCCTGCTACTACAGATTCCTCACCAAAGGGCAGCAATGGATTTGGCTTCAGACCCATTACTACATTACTTATCACCAGTGGAACTCCAGGCCAGAGTTTATTGTCTGCACACACACGGTCGTAAGGTGCATGAAGATTTCCCTCTTGACCCTTTGATATGACATTGCTCACGAGCTAAAACACACAGTCCTCTGTAAAACCCTAGAGGTAGTATAATGACATGCTTTGCTTTCAGTGATGTGGCGTTTTATTACTATGGAGTAGACACAAGCTACTGGAAATATTTTTACATATTGAAATGTATAAGAGTCAGCCAAATGCAGCAAAAAAAAAAAATATATATATATATATTATTATTAATAGTAGTAGTATTACAATTGTATTAAACTTTATATTAAAAAAAGTCATGATTTGTTAATTTTCCATATACTTCTGTTCAAACTTTGAAATCAGAAAGTCTGAACTTGAATTTAATTGTTTAAATTCAGGTGTATTCTGGTGATTTCCAGAGCCATAATTATGAAAGTTGTGTCCAACCCTAACTGTGTGTGTCATTAATTGTCTTTGCTCTGCAGTTATGCTGAAGTAAGAGCAGAACAGCGCAGAGAGCTGGGAATTGAAGAATCACCACCTCAAATCACCGCTGAGAAGGTCAGACCAACATGAGGTATGATTTGTAAAAATTAAAGAGGTGGACAGCATAGTGACCTTGTGACAATGCATTGTTTACAGCAATCCCAGGATTCAGGCTCTGAGTCCCAGCTCAACACTTTCAGCTTGAAAGAGGCCTTAGAGCGATTTGACCACAGTCGGACCCCATCGGCCTCGTCTCGCAGCTCACGTAAATCTTCCCACACGGCTGTGTCTGACCCAGCCTGTAAGTACAAGCATCTGTTCACTGCTGAGCAAAGCTTGATGTATATTAACTATTTCCTTTTTATTATTAACTGAGCATCATGTTTATATTTGCCCTTCAGCATCACAAATGAAGCTTCAGGGAGATAGGAGTACACCAGGTCGCCAGTCGGTCTCTGCTGTGGAGATGACATCACAACGGAGATCATCTATCAGCAGTCAGGTCAGTGGATGGACAAGCGCACACGCTCTGGTGTTAAATTTCAGGATACCTGTATTCTGGGTCATGAGGGATTTCATTAGGACTTAGAACTTTTGTTTGGTGTCTTTATTTCCATCAGCAGTCCTTGAGTTCCCAAAATACAGGACAGAACGTGGCGTCATCCATGGTTTCACAACAACAGCCGCAGCAGCCACAACAGCAGCAACAGCAACAACAACAACAGCAACAAGTTCCGACCAACAATCAAGTAAGATATTCACGTCATTTTTTTTTTTATTGTCTAATATTGCTGATTCTTAAGTATAACTAGCAGACAATGACTGCAGTGGACAGCTTTTTTTGTTTGTTTTAATGCTCACTTTCAATTCACTATAAAGAACTTCTTTATCCATCATGTCTTATGTGTGGCACTTGATAAACTGAAGGTCCAACAGCACAATTATGAACAAGAGTAGCCTATGTGTCTGTTTGACACTGCCTTATGACATGGGACAGCCAATGAACATGGATCTGCAAAGCTCTGTATAGCTCCCACACACTGACATGATGGGGCTGTTAACCCAGGAATGCCTATATTTATATATAAAACGTAGACGTAGTCCCTATGATGCCATCTATTGGTTTGTGGACTACTGTAGCCTGTAGTCTGACCGTCAGCATGTTGGATTTTTTTATTTACCTACTGAGAAAATTAAGCAGTCAACTTCTTTAACTGTCTTTTGTCTGGACAACCCTGTGCTGCTCAAAGCAGCCACATGGCTTAAATGTGTAACTGTAAGTCTTTAAAAAATGTAGGTGAGTTAAATAAAAATATAGCCCCTGCACACAGTTGTCATGAACCGTCAGTTGGCTGTAGAGAACAAAGAAAAGTTTGCAGGCTGTAAATATGTTTATTTCTGCTTTAAAGCTGAGAATTTTATGGGTGTTCAGGAATTCACTTGCTTTTATTGCCAGCGTTAAGCAGATATTCTTGGAGCTGCAGTTTGAATTGGTTACATTTTTAAGCCAGTGGTCACTGTTGGTTAAAATGTGTTCTGTGGTCAGCATGCAAGAAGTTGTTTGTACTCAGAGAATGTGACCTCAGCCTTAACAATTTGTAAAATATACGTATTGAACATTTAAAATACACTGCCATACTGCTATGTCTTTATTCTTTAACAGTCAATGGTCCAGTTCTCCAGCCAGTTAGAAGCCATGCAGCACCTGAAAGAGCAGCTGGAGCAGAGGACCAGAATGATCGAGGCCAACATTCAGCGGCAGCAGGATGAGCTGCGGCAGATCCAGGACGAGCTACAGAGGGTGCAGGGACAGAGTCTGCAGGTAGGACTGAAGAGCTGCGCACAAGTGTTGCAAATGAATGATTACATAGCCTAGTAAATATATGAAAGGTTTTCTTTTTAATTGTTTTATATTCAGCTTACATTGTGCATGTGTTGCTGTTATAATTAGAGCTGGAGTTCGAATGTGTGATGTGTATCTCAGATGTTCCTGCAGAAAGGGGCTGGAGGACTAAATGTGAGCTCTGTACAGATGGCCCAGGGGAATGGTGGGCAGCAGGGGGGTACACTCAGCATGCAGGGCCAGGTGGTTTCTGCAGGGTCTCTGCAAAACAGCATACAGCAACAACATGCTGTGCAGCCCCCATCCCAGCAGCAAACACTCCTACGGGAACAGAACACAGCACTCTCGCAGGTCAGACAGGCTAAACGGTTCTCATTTTGCCTCTCACTGACACGCTGAATTCATAGCTTAGCTGTGTTTGTTATAGATTTTTCCATCCAGCATGCTCATGTCATAGACTCCGGTTCTGTTTATTTTAGCCTCAGAGGTCGTCGCACACGCTGCAGCCTCAACAGAATCCACTGCCTGCATCTCTCTACAACACGATGATGATCCCTCAGCAAAGTCCTGCTAATGTGGTTCAGATTGCCACAAGCCTGGCGCAGAATACTGGACCCAACACTCCTGCTGTGGCAACATTTGCACAGGACCGTTCGGCTCAGATTAGGTGTGAATCTTCATCTAAATCTATTTGTTATATTTCTTCATAATGAAAATGTTATTAAGTAGTGCTCGAGTTCATTGATGGTGCCCCCTGTGGTGCATAGTACTTCAATTTGATGTAGTACTAATTTTGGTAAAATGCACTTTTATTGTGAAAAAAGGTCATATATATTGACCTTATGTCAATTTGGGCTAATTAGACTTATCAGACCTGACTAACTTCCTGACCCTTACAGGTTTCCTGCAGGCCCCCAGCTGCTCACCAAGCTAGTGACAGGGCAGATGACATGTGGGGCAGTCATGGTCCCCACAACCATGTTTATGGGTCAAGTGGTGACGGCCTTTGCACCGCAGCAGGGCCAGACGCAGACAATTAGCATTTCCCAACAGGCTCCGCAGCAGCAACAGCAACAGGAGCAACAGATTCAACCGCAGTCTCAGGTCACAGCCATGCAGCAAGGGCAAGCTCCACTAACCCAGCAGCAAACACAGTTCCTACAGGTAACACTGACACAGTAACCACTTATCAGGTGAAGTTTTACTGTATGAAGTTGGCTCACATACAGGCAGCTTGCTGTTTAGGTGATTTAAAATGTCCTAATGAATTTTATTTTATATAAATTGAAAATTCTTTGTATGCTCAAAGCACTTGACACAGGAGTTGGAGTTGAATGTGAATATTTTTTTCAGATCTGTTGACAGACGAGGACATTTTCAAAATGTGATTTTGATTAAAATACAATGTTGAAAAATCCAGCTTAGTTTAGATGAATTCCTGTTGACAACAACGATGTTTCATTTCCATATCACTACTCACTGTTCAATCGGACTCTAACCACAACAAGAGGATGGTGGATGACAAATTATATTTAGAAATTAAAGTTTAATTTAATGCCACAAGTTACTGTTTTTTTTTTTAATATAATTAGTATACCAGGAGGAACTGATCTGCTTTGACTGATGGCCTCCAAAAGCCTGTCTAACAAATGTTTTTTTGGTCGCACTACAATCATAAGGCTAAGTATGGTGAGACATAGCAGTCCAGATCTTTTGCTTGTTGTAGTCTTTTACATTTCAATAATCTGTAGTCTCTAAATAATGGTCTGCTTCAGATACTTTTAAATTGTTAGAAATCCTCTGGTTTAGCCAAGGGACCACCGTGAATAGAGCATGAAGGAAGCAGCATGCACACTCATGTCTCAGTGTCTCTGTATTGTTCAGCCAATACACAGACACTGATTTGACTGCCTTTCTTGCTTTACAGTGAATCAGCAGAGCCCTAGTTACTGCAGCTTTAAGTTACATCTTGGCTCATTAGGCTGTGCCGATTAAGCTAATGTAACTTTTTCACTTAAGGCTCCTCGACTCCTTCATGGAAACCAGTCCACCCAGCTGATCCTGCAGGCAGCGTTCCCTTTGCAGCAGCAGGGTACCTTCACTGCAGCAGCCCAACAGCAGCAGCAACAGCATCAAACACAGCAGAAGCAGTTACAACAAAAGCAGCAACAGCAGCTGGCTCCTCACAGAGCAGATAGTTTGTCTGACCGCTCAGCGACACAGCCGCAGTAACTAGCCAAAGCCTATCAGAAGTGCAGTTAGCCAAACTCAGGTGTCGTTGATGGGAGTGTAAAGTGCAGTTCTGCTGAAAGTGCACCACTGAAACCTCAGAGGATGAGAAGTGGACACTCTGTTGCTCTGCTTCTCTCACATGAATCTTGTGCTGTTTGCACTTCACTCCTGAGCCCAGAGTACACCAGAGAACCCGGGATGGGGCTTGCTGTGGCAGCAGGTTTGGCTGTGGAATGAAGCCTTCCCTCCAAGAAAACAGGGCCATACAAGGCCTGCAAAAGACTCCCCCTTACGCCTCCCCTTGTGTCGTGTGTGTCTGTGTTTGGGTGTGTGTGTGTGTGTGTGTGTGTGTGTGTGTGTGTGTGTGCAGGCGCGCATGTGTGCTCTAGTCACCCTCACAGGATTATTTCGCAGTTCTCCCGTCAGTGCAGTGGAGATCTTTACTTCGAGGACGTCCTACAAAACAACCAATTGTTTGTTTTGTATGTTTTTCTTGTAAAACTAATTATGGGTCAGAAAATATTTTTAAGAATGTGGTGTAGATTGAACTTTGACTGTACAGAATATCATGTGTAATATATACTGTAAATATACTGAAGAATAACTAATATTTTATATGATGCATGAAATGAAATGCATAGTCTGTTATTTGCAGCTTTGAATATGCTTTTTTTCTAATACTCAGAAAAAAAGACCTCAAAAATGCTTAGTGGCTGATATTTTCACAGACTTCCTTTCTCCTAGGGGATGTTTGTTTGTGTGTCTGCATCAGACAGTGCCGATGCTGTTTGTTGTGTCACAGTTTGTTTAATCCTTGACCCCTATTTTCACACAACTTTACAAAATTATCGACAGAATGATAGAAAAATACTTTAGTTTTTTTAAAGATGTGCTCAAGCACTAAAGACTTGAAATCAAGGTGTGCGATTTGATGAATAAAATGTAGGCAACTTTAAGCTAAACGTATGCAACAGTAAGATCAGCTAACATTATCCTTCATATCATCATTTCTTAATTTTTTAGAACTTTTGTTGAGATCCCTCCATTTCACAGCCATCCATATCTCCTGTGTTGGCACCCAAGGATGCTTTATTTCACCTGTAAACATTTATACTTTTAGATGTATGTAAATATAAAATACTGACCCGTTAAATATGTTAGTGAGAGACATGATCTAGTTTTAAGCCATCTAACTGTTTTAGCTGGGCACTCAGAACAAAAGCATCCACCCTCTAGGACAGGGGTCCCCAATCCCAGTCCACGAGGGCCGGTGTCCCTGCAGGTTTTAGATGTGTCCTTGATCCATCCCAGCTGATTTAAATGGCTAAATGACCTCCTCAACATGTCTTGAAGTTCTCCAGAGGCCTGGTAATGAACTAATCATGTGATTCAGGTGTGTTGACCCAGGGTGAGATCTAAAACCTGCAGGGACACCGGCCCTCGTGGACTGGGATTGGGGACCCCTGCTCTAGGACTTTCTGGGAGACACCAGTCATCCTGTCAGCCCGATTCAAAGATCCCATCCTATTCCATCATACCCTTCTCTGAGCTCTGTGGATTATCGGGAGAAGCCACTTGCTCTGCGGAGAACTACTTTAGAGTCCTTAAATATGCAAATAAAATTTGTAGCTGTGCTAAGTGGTCTGAGATTGTCTTGTGAGAACTGCAGTAACTTTATTTTGGCCCCTTGATGGCAGTGACATGGATATATTATGGCTTTTTACATTCAGAAAACAAATGTATGAGTTACATTTCATTCGCATCTCTCTTCCGCAGACAAGGTGCGGAGCCAGTTCTACCATTGTGCCTTTTGAGAACCAGCACACATTTTGGCAGATTTGAGAATCTAATATCATGAAGTGTTACCAGTAGAAGTAGGTGTTGTTTCTGTGGGAGGAAAATTGAGGCTGTATCTGACAGTGTCTTGTTGTAGACACTGATGTCACTTTGGGTCCCATTTTATGGGGCTTTTTTTTTTTTTTTTTTTGGTAAACGGTGGAAAAACATGTGAACCCAGCTCTAGATCGTGCACTAGTACCACCAAACCATTGCTTTTCAGTTCCTTAACACTTGATGATATTCAGCAGCTGGATGCTAACATCGTCTGCTGATTGATGCTTTGCAGGTAATATTTATTTTTCTAAACTGCAGTTATGCATCGTAAAACATTCAGAGTGAGGACAATGCAAAGCCAGTAATACTCTTTAGGTTCAGAACTGTAAGCACTTAAATATAAGCAGTCATGTGAGCAACTGTCATTGTAATAACACTGATTAAAGCTGCCTTAAGTTTAAAAAAAAAAAGATTTTTCAGGACACACTTATATAATCTTAGGCCAAATCCAGCAGTACTGGGAAGACGTTTTAATTACCCATTAAATATTTGCCAAAAGCTAAAAAGAACCTTGGAGTTCTACAGTCACAATGGAAAGTTGGGGTAAGCCAGACTTTTAGTACACTCACCATAATTTGTATCACCGAGCTAAAGATGGCATTGAGGGGATCAGTGTTACTGTAGACGGAGACCATCACCAGGATCCCCAGCAGACTCACCCCTACGTGTTCTGGCTTAGTAGGCTTGCCAAGGCAAGCCTCCTCACCATCTGATCTAATGCACTGCCAGATGGTATGAAGCTGACAGTCCAACCTCCTCTTCATCTGTGTGAAATGATGGGCTGAGCTCAACACATGGCCACAAAGTCAGTCTTTGACATCTTCTCCAAGATATCTTGTAAAACCATGCACTCTTATATCATCTCCCCAGTATTAGAGTGTAGTGTTCACAAAGGGGAAACCCTACCCAATAGCTTAAGTTTATTTAGAAAGTCAGTTTTGTTCTAGGCCACCTTGAATCCAGCCATTTTCAGAAGACGGAGTCAGTTGTATAGAGTGCTTTAAAGCACTGAAAAGTGAACATTTTATTCCACTGTTCCCAGTTTGTGCAGTACAGCATAGAAAACCCAAGCAAGCATCGAGTGTCAATGAAAAGCGCCTCTACTCTTATTTGCCGTTTATTGCTCGAGGATAGAGGAGCCTATCATGATTTGGCACAAGCAGCAGCTTTTCTTAAAGGTTGACGCTGCTCAGGTTGGATTCGGCAGGGAGGAAAATCAACTGTCACATGGAACAGCTACAGTTTCTATCACGATAATACCTCTAGGCACTTATGATTCTTCAGTCTAACTCAGCTGTTAATGTCTGAAAGTTCATTATTCAAAACTTCAAATACATTTGGCCTTTTTTCTTTAAATGATTTCTTAAATTATTTCTGTGACTTATCGTTTATCATTGGCCACCTGTAACTACCATTTTCATTAACCTTCATACTGCAGATAAGGCAGCTACTGTATGGGACCAGATAAAGAATATAGATTTGTATATTTGTCTTGACTTGGAGAAACAATGCTTCAAAGTATCTTCCTTATCTCACAAATCACCTTTTTTTTTTTAAACTTAAAATGATAACGGAACAATAATTTTACAAGATTTATCTGTATCTGATTTAGTAAGTTCCCTAAATTACTGTCAAGTACAGAATAGAGTGAAAGCGAACATACAGAATGCACCTTTATGATCCCAGATCCCACAAATGATGACAGAACCATTCTGAGTTAATTATTAAATCTGTTTCTTCAGGACAACTCTAAATAAATAATAAAATCCAAATCCGGGACATTAAACTATTAGACATTGTCGCTTGCTATCTCACCAGCCTCCTGTCAGTGCAAAAGAAAAAACAAAAACAAAAAACGGTTGTATAAACTGCCTCCTTGTTTTGAAAACCCACAAATTACATTTTCATTGAATCTCCAATACCTGCTTGCTCCACTGTGATGGTTCTGTGCTGCATAAATTGGATTATAATTGGACCTCGTAGTCCTAATTTTCCACATGGCATTTCTCTCCCTCCTCCTTTAAAATCAGTGATCATACTACAACAGATCAGTGTGAGTAAGACAACAGCTATCTCCTGTTACGAATTTCTGTAGAATGGACCTCGTCCTGTGCTGCATGCAAGCAGCACATGCCTACAAGAATGTATTGAGTGTCATTAACGTGGGGACTTCTTTTTTCATGAGGAGGCGTATGCCTGTGGGAGGCTTTGCACATTGTAAGATAGGAAATACAGTAAATAAGAGAACTTAATTATTTTTCTATGTCTGGTATAAACTTTATGGAACTATCATATATATATATATAAGAAATCATATAATCTAACTTTTAATGTGCAAAAAAGACAATAATAGAGGTTTGATAAACATTTGAAGGATTTAAACTAACTGTGACATACACACAAAGACCCCAGAAAGTGCTGGTTAAGACTTGGAATCAAAATCAAATTAAAAGTGTGTATGTGTGTGTGTGTGTGTATGTGTGTATATATATATATATATATATATATATATATATATATATATATATATATATATATATATATATATATATATATATATATATATATATTCTTTTCAGTGTTTATACTGAGTCTTTCCCTGCCAATTAAGCAATAGTGATTTTTTTAAAAACCCCACAACGACCAATTTATATATATGTATAAGGGCAACTTTAGCTTTTAAAGTTATCTGTGGGTCACTGGCAAGTCTCAAAAACAAGTGGGGGAAATGTTGTCCAGGGAAACCTCAGGACGCAAACCCTAAATGAAAGAACACAGTGAATTATGTTCAGTGTTGTGTAGTTCTGATGTACACACTAGAAACTCGGTGTTCTCTCTCTCTCTCTGCTTTCAGTTCATATTTTTGTGGCTTTTTTTTTTTTTTTTTTTTGGCTCAAGTAATTAACTGCTGCAGTTTGCTCAACAGCAAAAAACAACATTAAATCTTTCATGACTACATCCCACACAATGTGGTCACACCCTGATTGATGACGGGAGCAGGACTTTTGAACTCCTGTAATGACGTCAGTAATTCAGGTTTGACCAGAAGATCCAACTTCTGATTTAACTTTGGTAACACATCTGAATATGAATTGAAATCTTTGGTTACATTTGAGATAAAAATACACCCTTTGTAAAGAGTTTTAAGTCATGTCTTTTTGAGTTGTTAATAAACCTCTCTCACTACATTATAGGCAAGTCTGATCACGTGGTTCTAGAAAAATGTGCAGATATGAATTAATATATTTAATCATTGTTATGTGAAGCTGAAAAACACATATATGCATGGATTATTTACTTCAAGCAGAATATTTGAGTTACAAATTGGCAAAACTAATATCTAACTCTAAAACAACTCAATTCAGAGCAATTAATCTCTTAATCATCAATAAATGCATCTATTACAACTTTATAACCACATAATAGAACCTATTCCAGTTTTCTTTCTAATAAGCTTTAAGAGTTTGTAGTGAATGCTAAGGCTTCCAGTTTGTTCTTCTATGAAGCACAACTGGGAAATGTTGCACTAAGCATCCACTACTGACACCTGCTGTTTGTTATTAGGTTAAACACCTCAGCTCAACTTTAATCACTGATTATATCCAACATTTAGAAATTGTACACATTAGCATTTTATTGCACTCCAGTGTTATAAAGACACTTAAAGAGGACCTATTGTGCTGATTTCCAGCTTCATTGTTTTTTTTGGTAAATTCTTTAACATTACTGTAGCTTTGCATGACTCAAAAGTTCAAAATAATCTGTTTACATTTCATACTGGATGTTGGTGCAGCCCCTCAGTACATCCACTGTCTGAAACCACTCATTGTAGCGCTCATCCCTCTGCTTTTCTGATTTGCTGCCCTTAGCAAACAAAGTTTGAACAGCGTGAGATATGACGTGTTAAGAATGATTAATACTTATTCTCACTGACGACATAAAGGCATGAAAACTTGTTTCAACCACTGAAAAACAAACCAAAATATTTTTTGCCATCCATAAATAATTAAGTTGGTATATGTATGTTTATTTCAAAGGGACAATGCATATTAATTAACATGAGCACTAAAATTAATCTTGTAAATAGCCAGATGGACTAATTTTCATCTGTAGTCCCTGCCAGGTTGATGGCATATTAAATGAATCAACAAAACCAAACCAAACCCCAAAGTTTGACTTATGGATGTCATTTTTCCACCCATGCAGTGTCTGAAACAAACTTCCATATACAGAGCGAAGTGGAAAAAATACTCTAAAATGAGCTTTAGTCACTGTATCAGTACATAGATGACAGTAACATGATGAAAAGTGTAATAGGTGACTTTAAGGTGACTTGCATTAATTTCTTGAGCCAAATTATTCATGGACCTCAACATAACCCTTATGAGGCAAATATGTCAATCGTTTGCTCCCCTTGGATTCAAAAATAAATCTGTGTGAATCATCTTTGGTGCTGTTCCTATAATTGACTCTCTGTATTCCTCCTCACCACTCAACTCAAACACGGCACTAAATGTTGGTTTAGAAATCAGACAACACATGAAACTTTTTTATTGATCATTTTTTTAAAGATTTATAGGCATTTCAAAGAACCTGTATGACAAACAGAAGTAGTTCACAGCCTGTCAAATATTGACAACACAGCTTTAGCCTGTTCACTTAAAAAAATATTTCCATTGCTTGTACAGTAATATCATCCACCCTTTGTCAATACATATGCCTAGAAAGGAAAAAGAAAAGGAAGCTAAATAAATACATACCGTTTAAAATAAAGGGTGAAATTTAGGTCTAAATTAAGTTAGGTCGAGGTGTCACCGCAGATCCAACACAGCTAAGAGAAGTGGCTTCTACTGCAAGTCTTGGGTAGGATAAATAATTTTTGTACCTGATGTAGTCCTCTTTACAATCTGTCACAGTAACTGTGAGGTTCATGCTGGAAATGGCTTTAATCGCAGAGGAAGACTCAACCTGTCAGGGTGACTACTGGCCTTTTCTTTAACCTAATCCCACGTCTTGTTCGCCGTTACCGTCTGATACCATTATGAGTAAATAAGATTATCATTTCTGAAGAGGTTCACGTGAACTGTAGATAAACCCAGGATGCTGACATTCAAATACAGGTAAGTAGAGGTATTCTAGTGGTTCAGGTCTCTGTAAAGGACTGCTCTTATGTGAAACTAGGGGAAAAAAATCTTGTGTTTACAAGAAGAAGAAAAAAAAAACAAAACTCAGTGTAAGTCAGATCACAGAAACTGTTGCTATAAATGTGCAGCTGGTTCTGGTTGTAAACAAGCTCTTTGACAATCTGCAGAACACCAGACGGGTATATGCTCTACAGCTGTCCCACATCTGACATGTAGCAGCAGTAAATAGTACTCTTGAGACATGTTCACACCGTTGGAAATAATCTGTGTGGTAACCGCAGGGGAGCTATCTGGATAGTGTGTGATGTTAGCTGTGCTATTTGCACACTGGTCCAATCTGACAGGATCTGAATGCACTCTCACATGCACCTCTGTAAGGTGTGTGTTTAAAAAAAAAAAAAAAAAAAAATGCTAATAACAGATGGTGGAAACAACAGTAACACCAGCCTCAACTGCTGTACTTGGGAGGAAACTGGCGGCTCGTATTCTGCCAAAAGTCACCTGACAGCAAAGGGGCTCATCCTTAACATTTAAAATAAACATTAAAAACGGAAAAGATTTTTTAAATGGACTAAGTGCCTTGCTGAGATGTTACTATGAGGAAAGTTGGCTTCAGTTTCTGAGCCACCTGTAGAACGTTATAGGGCAGCAATCGGCAACAATCTAGTTTTCTCTCACACACCGTGTGAAAAGAATACAAGTTTTAAAGAGTGTGACAAAGTCCTCCCTCCTTTCTAAGCTCGCACCTGTTAATCAGGCCTCTGTGATTCAGTCTTTCCTTCATTAGACGAGATGAAGATGAAACACACCTTGTAAGCAGTCAACAAACACATGTCCCATGAGGTTTGGATGCCACCTACAGGTTGTTAATTAACCTCTGAGAAATCCAACTGATTCACAGATCACAAAGGAACAGAAACGTTCAAGGAAAGGAAGACAGGACTTCAACTCTTTGTTGAGTCCTTTAGACTTAGAGGGTCGAAACTAAAATGCATCTACAGCAACTTGATCAAATGTTACAAGTATTTACAGAGTGAACCTGAAAGTCTTTCCTCCAATTTAAGGTCCAGTTTCTGGTGTGATGAACAGGGCAGACAAGGCAAATGCCAGAAAAACTATTCCTCCAATGATTGTAACTACAGAAACAAAACAAGAAAACAAATGTCAGTTAAGCAAAGATTTTCAGATTAAACAAGGCACAGATTTATCTGACACTAAATTGGTTTCATTTTTTTTTTTTGATTCTTTAAATCTGATATAGCTATATGAACAAACTACTGAATCTTTCTGTGAAGCCCCATCACGGGTCATCTTGAGGTTTTTGTAGCAAATGTGAATTCACCAGTAATTTTCATGATGGCAAAACCAAATGATTACAGCATTGCATCACTAGGAAGGACTCCCAGGAGTCTCAGCATTCCTGCGAGGGAAGTTAGGGGAGGACAAATAGTCCAATTTCTTCACCGACCATGTTAAGAAAATTTTTAATGAATCATATTAGGTGGAGGCAGCAGACTGAAGTCTTAGAAATAGGAGTGTCAATGGTGCATAATCCAAACTAAAAGTGACTTTGAAATAGGTCTGCAAATAAGGATTCATTTAGTAATTGAGTATTCTATTGATTAGTCCATCGATTAACTGAGCAATGAGATAAGAACTTATTAATGAGCAATAATAAATATTCAAAAGAGGGGGAAACCCCCCACCACAGTTCTTTCAAAATATACTGCTCGTGGGTTTCCATTTTATATAACTGCATACTGCATCTGTCAAAAAAACACCTAAACCCTTTAATTAGTAATATTTTATCTTCTGGATGAGGTAGGTTTCATGTGTATGTGTTTGTCTGCATCTGGTTGTGTCTGCATGTTTGAGTGTGTTAGTGAATGAATGGGGTTGTATCTGTAAGCCTTTAAAGGACTATGCGTTGGCTGAAGTTTGTCCTGTGCTATTATGCAAAATTTTCGTGCTGCTGAAAACAAGACGTTATGATGGTGCAGATGTTAATAATGACATGTTAATAATAAGTCAGTGTCCGACTTAACAGCCACAGGTCAGCAAACTTTATATTTTTTAAATATTAACAGTTTTATTCATATGTAGCATGTAGCAAAGTGAATATTTAATTTCACTTTAAATCTGAAAAACAAATTTGTGAAAGCCTTGAAATATGGTCTAAACACCCCATGCCCTCCTTTAGACTCCCTCCTGCTTGTTTCAGGTATCATTATGATACAAAATGGGACGGCTTTCGTCAGGCTTCAGCCGGCTGCCTAATTTTAAACATGTTATCAGGCCAAGTTAACAGCTCATTTGGATATTTTAATGCAACTTCTGTAGCTTTACTATAGATTTTCACTGTATAAAACAAAAGGTTGGAGTTCGTTGACTGGATGGTTTGATGAAGACTCCCATTAGCTTTTTCCCAGTAAAGGTTTTAATGGTGACCACAAGAACAGCGCTGCTGTTTTGGACACTAGAAAAACGTTTTCTTTCACTCTAACTGAGGTCACCATCTCAGTAACGGCTCCCCGTCTTTGCTCTTCACCGTGCGTGTAGACAGACTCCATGTTAAACATCATAATCATCACTGCTGCTGTTGTGTTATTACACTCTTGTTGAAAAACATGGGCCTAATACTGACATATTTTATTCACATGCCTGCTCCTAGATAAGTTTCTAATGAAAGTGTTAGTGGTGAAACGCTCATGTTTACATGGAGATGACTGAGCGCCACACAGCCGTGTGTTAAACAAAGGAGAAAATTTGTGTCGAAGATTTTTTTAAATCGTCTGGTTATTTGAATTATTCAATGAGTCATTACAGCTCTACTTTGAAAGTTTTTACTTTACTTTTTATTTTTAGACTGCACTCTACAAATACCTACTTGATTTTTTAAAAATAAAAATGCATTTCAATCATTGTAAAATATGGGCTGTAAATTGTGTGTGTACCATTTTTGGGCAAAATAATAATTAGTTTAATAGTAGATCGCTTTTTTCTCTCTCTGTTTGTTTTTAAATCTGATCCACCTAATCCATCAAACCTTAACAGGATTGTCTACAAATATTTTGATAATTATTGTGTGTAAACAGAGCTGCCTCCAGAGGAATTCTCCCAGGAGAACAGGAACCCACTTCTCCTACCTGTCTTTTTTTTAAATTAAAGAAAAGAAAGAAAAATTACACAATGTTTGCTTTTACATTGTCAATAATCTAAGTGGAGGCTACCAGACCTTGAAAAGTTAGTGTTATTACCCTGATGTAACTAGATGCTTCATGGAAAAAAAAAAAAAAAAAAAAAAAATTATGAAAGGCCATCTTACCTGTTCTAACCGATATCTTCTGGGCAATCATTCTCCCTCCTATCACAGCCAGTCCTGTGCACAGACAGTGTCCAATGGTGCCGCCCACTGCGACTCCAAATGGATCCTAAGAATAAAAAAACAAAAACAGTTTATATGCCTTTTTTTTTTTTTTTATTCTTTTCTTAAATATTACCAGTGTATTAATACAGCAGCGACTAAAAGAAACAAACAGCCAATCAAAGTGAAAATGTATGGCCTCTATTTATTGTAAAATATATTACAAAGCATTAAACAGCAGCTGTCTAACAGTGAAAGTCACAAACCTCCCGGGCAGCTAGAATAATTGTAGTTAGCTGCGATCGGTCCCCCCACTCTGCGAGGAAAGTGAGAGTGAGGGATTGGATGAAGATGGGTGAGATGAAGCTGTGCCACTTTCCCTGAGGAACAGCAGTCCCTGTTCCAGCCTCCACATCTGCAGTCCCATTAGTGAGCTTAGTCCGCTGGAGCTGCACAGACAACAGGGCAAAAGGTTTGAAAGACAACCCAATAGAGTACTTTCACAGCTCAGTACCTGCAAGAGGCAGGGTTCACTTACAAGGGTGCTATACTTTGATCAAAATTTTGTCATGAGGTCCTCTGTGGATGGTCCAACTATCTTCCTTATAACGGATTTGTTTTGATCAAGAGGATGTAGATTTATGTCCTCTACAAGTACACCTTAGAATGGCAACAACTTCCCGTGCAGATGCTGTCTATGCATCTGCACGGGAATATAATTGAGCTTGACTTTGTATGACAAACTGTCACTATTGCTAAGAGGTTCAATCAGTTATCTGTTCTTTTTTTTTTTTTAATTTAGTCTACAGTACAGCACTTCGATTACAGTTCATAATGGTGCCATTCAATAAGACAGCCTCAGGCAACTTTAAAGTGCCCATATGCTCATATAGCCTGATGATAAGATCAGAACTTCCACACAACAAAAACTCACATCAGCAGCAGCAAAATGTAACTAGGTCTTCTGGGTGATTAAGTAATATGAGCCATTTGCGAATCACTAATTACTAAGCAAAATGGTGTCAGCAGTTAGTAACTGGACCCACTCAGGAGGGGTTTCTATTGCTGAATATGTAAATTATGTATGTGGACTGGAGTTGTACTACTGGACATTAAAAAATGATGGTGTCTTTCTAGATACTTTAGTATCAAGTTAACTTGCCTCTTCGTCCTTCTTCTTGATCTCCGCCTGCACCTCCTCCAGCTCCTCCTGACCTTCATCTGGACTCATTTTTAGCCCCTCTCTAAGCATGCGAATACCGAAGATGGCAAACAGAGCAGTGGATACATAGTATGTGTAGATTCTTGGGATGATGGTAGTGGCATAGCCAAACAGTACTATGATGTGGGAAAGGAAAAAAAAAAACAACAACACGTATTTGTTATTTCTCAGGATCTGATCGAAGGGTAATGCCAAAAAACACAGTCAAGGCCAAATCCAAAGTTTTACAAACCAGAAAGACAAGTCATGAATCCTAAGGCCAGCATAGCCCCGGCCAGCACGGTGAGGCGGTTGTAGCGCATGGCCATGATGGCAGCAATGAAAAAGGTCTTGTCTCCCAACTCAGAGACAATGATGACAGATAAAGAGGCGGCAAAGGCATGAATGAAGCCCATGTTCCCTTTGGTGGCGACATCTTCAGAAACCACTGGGCCCGGTGGCTGGGCACTGGAGACTTTCTGCAAAGAAAATGCACACAGTTTGTAATAAAAGTCAGTATGAGGTATTCAAGTTTGCCCTTGTTGGCTGTAACACTTCGGCCACAATGTTTAAATAGGTAAACAAAACTGTCGGGGACATGACGACCTTCTCGTCGTGACACCCAAATGACTGTCACCTTAACTAGCAATTTCTTCACGATTAAAAAATTCAAGTGTAACTTTGTCCACTTCTGCTAACGTTACACCCGGAACTCAGCGAGACGTATCAGTTAGCACGAGCCCGGCTAGCCCGGGGCGCGAGGAAGAAGCGCGTCAAAGACCGCTTCCTACACATGACGATAAAACACTTAATTAGTGACAATGAAGCAAAACCTTTCACCTCTTGTGGGGGCTGTTCCGGGACAGATTTTTGCTCCTCTTGAATAGCAGTAACACCGACCGACAAAAACAAAAACACGGCGGTGAGCGGAAACAAGACACACATCACATTTCTGTTAGCCCCACCATCTCTTCTGCCAGCCGCGCGAGGCATTATTACTTCTTCCGAAACACCGACACGACTCGATTTGCGCGCTAATTTCTCTCCCTCGTATCACTGCATATTATCTGCAACAAAACCGTATAACTTCATATTTAGTAACCTGTACAATTTGAGGTAACACACGTCACGATCAGACAGACCGACCGGGCCAACTCATGGGGGAAGTAGAACCGTGCTGCCGCAAAGAGGAGCAACGCAGACAGATGATTGGACGTTCAAATGAATGACGTAGCTTGTAAGCTGACGTACACAGCTAAGTGCTCAGTGAATGGACAATCTCATTGTCGGTCATAATGCTATTTAAATATAGTTTTATTGTTTTCTTTCAATAGTTTTGCATTGAAAAAAAACTTGAAAAAGGACATTCTGTTTATTAGTTACAAATTTTCTCTTTATATATTTTTATGTAAAATTACTATTCTAATCCTAACAATAATGAGTGTTTGCCCCTCTAAATATCAGCCCATTTACTTTAAAAATATATTATTAGTAGTAGTAATATTATTTACTTTGAGCAGAACATTTGCTTGGCATATAATAAATTTGGGATAAGCAGAATAAACATTAAATAAAATTAAAGGGAAAAGAAAAAAATACTGGCAGCCTTCACTGCTGCCCCTCAGCCTCCTAGTAGCCTACTCAGTTTTAAAATCCTAGGTGACTTCCTTCTTGAGTTGTGGCATTACAAAGACTTTTAGAAAACTTGACCTCTGACCTTGACTTTGAGGTCGCTGAGATTCGAACTCATCTGAGTTTTTAGTAGATGATGCTATGTTATCAATTTGAAAGTCCTATGGTGCCTTAACATTCACAAACTTTGGTGTCCAGCACGACCGCCTGCCCAGTGGAATGAGGACAATACTCCATCAGCCTTTTATAGGGATAAAAAGGAAATAAAGAACGTGACCAGAGTTGGCAAAAGCACAGATATTCTCTACTTAAGTAGAAGTACTTATTAAAAGTGTTTACTCAAGTTAAAGTAAATACAACTTAACCTTGTTATATTATTGTGATAATAAAATAATATTAGTACATACAAATACAAACTTTATTTCAGTCCAAATTGTAATTCTAATAAAGTTACTCAGCTTTAATCAGTTAAGTAGAACAAGAGCAGAGAAAAAGAGGAACATAAAAAATATATCTATGATCTGTTGCCTACATTGTAGAGAGTGACTTTGCCTCAAAACAGGAAAATGAGTAGGAAGAGGTTAAAATGGAATTTGGCAGGTGGGAGAACTGGGAGGATCCATCACAGCACAGCAAACTAGCCTGTTTATACAACATTAACCTGCAGGTTATTTTCATACAACCATTAGATAAGTTATTCTACCTCAGCTTCTTTTCCAGCAGGTTTCACAATATGAAAAAACACAATGTCAAATGTACAGTGCCCAATATCTGATGTAGAAACATAAGAACTTACATTTCCAGTTCATAAATATCCCACTAAGCAGTCCTTGCCTTTACATATAACCTTTCTTTGTCCTCTCCTGTTCTTATGTTTCTCCATCTCTGAGTGAAGTTTGCTCTCTTACTTTTCTCTCCCCGTGAAATACAGCAGCACACAAACAGTTTGTGAATTTGCTGATGTTTGTTAAGCTGACAGAAATGCTGCATTTGAAATTACCTGCCACAATATTACTCCCTTCATGCTCCTCGCTACTCTTTAGTAGTGCAAGCAATATGCTGAAGTAATGCAACTTCATCCCCTGACTTTGGCGTAAGGTTTTGCCTCTTTCCTCTCTTTTTACCTGGTGGATTAATACATGAGTATGAATGTTTGAAGGTCAAAATAATAACTCTCCGCCGTGTAAGTAGTAGAAAATAGGGATATTTGTTTAAAAATGTAGGGAGTAAAAGTAAAAAGTTGTCAGAAAGACAACTACTCAAGGGAAGTACAAAACCCTGAAAATTCTACTTAAGTACAGTAACTTAGCATTTGTATTTTCTTACTTCCCCCCCTCTGAACGTGGCAATAAACACTTAGCAACATAGCTGGAAATTACTCCAGAGTTTTCTGCAGACCTTTCAAAGAAAATAAAACTGTTATAAGCAAGCAAGCAATTTATTTATATAGCACTTTCAGATCAGCCCCCAGCTGAACACAAAGTGCTGTACACTTGACATGCCAGAAATGATACATTGAACATGTTAAAAAATAATAAAAAAAAACCATAAAAAATAATAAAAATAATATAAAATAAATAAAAAATATTTAAAAAATAAAAAATAAGATGATTATTAAAATGACATTTAAAATAATAAAGGGTTATAAAGAAAAGTAGTTCTTTTCTACAAGTCATAAAACAGTTTAATATGGTATATGTACCTTTTTTTTATGGTATATTTACCATATGTGTGAACGATTAGTTTTCTGAGCAAAGATTGACGATTATAAACATCGCCATCTAGTGGAATCAACGTTTACACTGCAGGCGAAAGCGCATCAAATCGGACTTTTTTGACCCTATGCGACCCATATCCGATCATGGTATGACAGTGTGAACGGCACAATCCGATATTTTCAAATCCGATCTGAGGTACTTTCGTATGCGGTACTGAATCCGATACATATCTGATGTTTTAGAAAGCGACTGTTGTTTGAATGGTCATGTCGCATTAAATACGTCTTTTACGTCACTGACACAAGACAGACGCCAATTATCAGCTCCGGAGAAGCGCCCGAGAAGACATCGCGAACGCTTCCTGGCCTTCCAGTGTAGATGTTAGTGAAACTGTTGGGAAGACAACGTTGGAGAAACGTGAACATTTTATTTGTACTGTATAATCTGCAGATTCTGACAGAAATTTCCAACTATCCTTTGAAGCACCGCTCCTCTCTAAAAACAGCAATAAGGATCATTATTAGGCCATTTGTGAATAACACAATAACTTTATATCTTAAAGCAAAATTGGGAAACGTAAAGTCCGAAACAAGTCTTTATATTAAGGGCCATCAGTCAAACAATACTGTTTGGTCTGGGTCTAAACAGAGCGCGTTGTGTGTGACGTCTTTTGCGCATGCGGGCCGCTTTGAGGGTTCACACTAGAGCGCGGTTGCTGTCACATTTTATTTGTAGTATGAACAAGCAGACAAAAAAATCGGATTTGATCAAAAAATTGGAATTGAGCATTAAGACCTGCAGTGTGAACATAGTAAGTGGAGTTCTTGTGAATGAATCAGGGGCAATTTGTGGTTCAGTATCTAAAGGATAATGGATACATCATGCAAACTAGTGTACCTGGGGATTGAACCACCACACCCCTGATTGGTTTATGACTTGATTTCCCTCCTGAAAGTAACGTCCCCATGTTTGTGCCTCTTTAAACAACAACAATACTTTTTGTTGAATAAAGTTTCTTTATTCATTACAACATGTCCATGTCATGTTACTTTTCATTTTAAAGTAAAACTCCTTGTCATTCCGGTATTAATACAATACATTCTGTTTTGCTATAAAAGAAAAATATTCAACACCACAGTGTTTTGCAGGTTTCTTTTTCACATAAACATTTAGAGATTACATTACCAGTTATAACTCGAGAGGTTGGCATACTGTAAAAGGAAGCAAAAGATTTTTAAGTACTTCATCGTAAGAAAAACAAGTTCTTAATGTAATGAACAAATGAATTCCAGCAATGTTCCTCACAGTGTCTTCACATCAGTCGGAGAAAGTTCTCACCTCTAGAGTCTTCTGCCAGAACTCACAGTCTTGGCCTCATAGCTGTCAAGCCGATTAGTTAAATTTGGAGGTTTGAAAGAACGTTTAGAAAAAGATGGCTTTTGCTCGTAAGGTTTCTGCTCCTCCGACATCTCTGGCAGTTTTCTTTACAGTTCCCATTTATTACCACAAAAAGACCAATACAGTGTCTGAGTATTCATAGCACAAAGGGTATAAATGCTCTTCTATGCCGTGGGTATGACTTGTATTTGCTAATGTAAAGGTCATGACAAAGCTGTCCTGCCAGTGCTTGGTTGAAGAGCACATACAGTACCACAAGCCACCAGGTGAAAGAGAGGCCTCTGAAAACAAAGCTCAACGAGATGTAGATCAGCAGCTCAGCAAAGTAATGGGGACAAGAAACCAGCTCAAACCAACCTCCCTTTGGCACTCTGTGAGTCAGCGTTTCCACTGTTCCTGCATGACACGACGAAAAACAAGAAAAAGTGACATCAGCAACTTTCAACGTTTACATAGACTGGTTTACCATTTCCAGTGTGTATCAGGTTAAAGCTGTGCTAATTAACAACTGATCAAATTACTGTCTGTTGTGAAATGTCTCACTCACGGCGCCAAACCCACAGAGAATTATCTCCTAGCTCTGCAGTTCCACTCAGCTCTCTGCAGCTTTTTAGCCTCCTTTAGCTAATGTTTTTTGAAATATTCATGCTTAAACATGGCCTCAGTTTTCAAAGAGCAAAAATAAAAAAATTAAATAAAAAAAAAATGCTGAAAGTGGGTCAATTGGCCATTTTTCAAAAATACATGTTTTGAAAAGTATTTGATACATAAATCTAAAATTTAACAACAATCATTACATGTATCCTAACTTTGGACCATACGTTCTTTAGGAAAATATAAGCTGGTTGAGCTAAAGGCAATTTGGAGATGGGATGACCCATGTGCTTTATGGTTAACACATAAACAGAAAACAGACAGCAGAGGAAGTTAACTTCAAGCTGTTAGTTCCTTGATCATTAATATGCAAATTCTCAGTGATAGCAATAATGCTGGAGGCAGCAAAGAAAAAACAAAGAAAGAAAGAAACAAAAAAACAAAACAGAGAGACAGAGAGTTTCCTAGGTTTACCTGACTTTCCAGTGCGAAGTCTGGCCAGCAGGACCATAGACTGATGCTGCAGCCACGAGGCCCAAATGAAGAGTAAAAATCCAGCAACAAGCAGCCAGTCCAGCTGAGAGAGGAGGGAGCTTCTCTCTAAAAGAAATGGTGGAAGCATCAGTACCACAAAGCAGATGAACCAGGGAATTATGCACAGAGAAGCACACAGAAAGCACCAACTCAAACCTTTTTCCATACGATCACAGCAGAGGATCGTCAACCCTAACATGATGTAATACCCCAGGCCGAACATATATTGTACCAAGTGCATCGCCCCATCAGAGAAAACGCTGACAAACAGGCACTCCAGCAGCCTCCTGAGGGAGTGGACCCACAGCAGCAGCTGCACCAGGACGGTGGAAAGCTGTGGGACTACAGACAACACTAACATCAGACACAAAAATGAATTAAACAGAAAAACAACCATTTTTTCTTTAGCTAACCTTGATTGTCACTGCTGGGTGCACCAGTCAAAATGTCTAAAAAGTCGCTCAACCACAAAGGGTATGACTGATGCTGAAATATAAAGCTGAGGTACAAGACCAGAAGAAGACCATTCCAGCCAACAGAGACTGCATAGAAGTGCCAGAACCACCTGAAGGGGAAAAGCATCCCACGTTTAAATATTTAAAAAGTAAATAATGATTCAAAACCACCTAAATGTTCGGTTAGATATAGTAGGATATAAAATACATTACAGTAAAGTTCTGTCATTCACTGTCACCTTTTTGGGACGTCAAAAACCCGCAGCCAGTCGTCTTGCTTTAAGCTCTGTTTAGTTTTTCCGTAACGAATAAGGTCCTGAAATAAAACGTAAGCGGGACACGTGTCAAATCTTCTCGGCAACAGTCGCGACACTTTGTGGGCACAAAAAGCAACGAGGAAGCACAAAGTCAGAGAAGACCACACAACGTTAATGACACTCAAGCCCACTGAGCTCCACATCGTTTTGAAGCTGTGTGGGTCTGCAGCTATTGTTTTGTGCAACACGGAAAAGAAGCCGCCGGTAAAACCTATCCCTAAGGTTCCGGATGAGATGCAATAACAGGGAATAGCAACCGGTTATTTCTTTATAGCACAGTAAATGTATGTATTGATTTAATTAATCAATTTAATTATTTAAACATCTATATATTTATTTAATTGCAAAGTATTTTTGCATTTATTTTATTCGGCACGCACGGTTTTGAAGTGAGCATTACGACCCATTTAACGTTCGCACAGCAGAGGGCAGCATTTGAATCTTTCCCCATACACCACCTGAAAATAGAGGTCTATCCATGTAAACGGGGTCCAAAAATGTTTATGTTTGTGTAAGGGGAAGTTTTATTTTGAACAGGAAATGTTTAGTAATGTGCTAAGCAGGTATTTGGATTGGGGCAAAGATTTCATCATTTTATTTGCCCGTGTTTTTTGATTAACTGACTGATAAATAAACATCAATGCTAATACAGAAGTTGTATATATAAAAATAAAGAACAAACTCAATTTGAAAAAAACAAAAACAAAACCCAACCCTGTAAAATGTGAATAAAAACAGAAAACAATGATTTTCAAATCTTACAAACCCATATTTTATTTACAATAGAACACAGAAAAGATCAAATGTTTAAACTGAGAAAATTTACAATTTTAACAAAAATGTTGCAAAATGTTTGCAACTGATTTTGGTAACTTGCAATATCTCAGTAACATGACTGAGTATAAAAAGAGCACCTCAGAACAGATGGGGCAGTGGTTTGCCTTTCTGCAAAAAGCTGAATCTGAAAATTGTGGAATATTTTGAGAATAATCTTTTTCAATGTAAAATTGTGAAGACTGAATATCTCATCACCTACAGTACATAATATCAAACAATTCCCAGAATTTGAAGAAATGTTTTTGCATAAGAGACAAGGCCAAAAATCAATATTCAATGCCTATGATTTTCAGGCCCACAGAAAAATTGAAATTTTCAATTGTTTTAGGCAAACAAATAACACCACGTCCTCCAGACAAAAGAGGAGATGGACAATCTGGCTTGTTATTAGAGCTCAGTTGAAAAGCCTGCATCTCAGGTAATATGGTGGTGCACCAATGCCTGGAACTGGAAGCTTGCACATCCAAAAGGGCATCAAAGCTGAAAGGTATATACAGGTTTTAGAAAAACAAATGCTCCCACCTGAATGTTGTTTTTGTTGCATATTTCAGCAAAACAATACTAAAGAGCTTACTGCATCTATTACAGCAACATAGGTTTGTTTTAAAAAATTCTGGGTGTTGAATTGGCCTGACTGCAATTCTGATTTTTCACCAACCGAGAACATTCGAAATATCATGAAACAAAAAATTCTAGGTGTTGAGCAGCTAGAATCCTGTATCAAGGTATATATAGCAACATGCCTCCTCAGTTCCCAGACAGACTGTTGTTAAGAGAAGAAGTGCTACACAGCACTAAAAATGATCCTGTCCCAAGTTTTTGAGACATGTTGCTACTCTGAAATTCCAAATGAGCTAAAATTTTCTTAAAATGGTACATTTTCTCCAGTTTAAACACTTGATCTCCTTTTCCGTGTTCTATAGCGAATAATATATGCATTGAAGACATGTGCATTATGTTCTGCTTTTATTTACATTTTACACAGCACCCAACACCTTGGAACTGGGTTTGTATAAAATAGATTAAAGCTACAAATCTGACCAAAATCAGTATAGATTGGTTTTACTGTTTATCTACCATATTGTACCAGGGAAACAAATACATTGGTATTCTAAATGAAAATAAACTGTTTCAAAGATCTTTATTGCACGATTTATAAACAATCCAAAATTAATTTGACAAAACACATGCACAGCAGCCCCTGCTGATGAATATCAGTATATTTTATCTTATTTGTATATGAATATCAGTTAGGGAGTAGTCTGAATGTCATATTGCCAAACTAAGTTAGTTTTGTGAACCTGTTGCTATTTGAGAAACCATGAAGCACTTTTTAACTAGTTCTGTGAAACATTTAGTGGATAAGAAGTAATGCATAAAATCTAATGTGTATACAAAAGAGGTTCCCAAAGTGAGGGGGCGCAGAGCCATTGCAGGGGGGTCCCGTAATGAAAAGAAGAAGAAGAAAAAAAGAACGCTTGGACACTGCTAACATAATGGACAGGTTTTTGACGGGGCTTCCACACAAACGCAAAGCAGGAGATGAAGCATTGCCAAATATGTTTCCAAACCAACTTCCTTCCAAAGACTAGAAAATCTGGTGAAGCATATCTACCCTTTGGCTTCACCTGCACAAGTGCCAAGGTAGGTCTCTGCGACAGCATTAGTTTCCCCTGCATCGGGAGCACACGCTGGGCTCTTCAAATCACGGACAAACAGTATCCCACATTCTTGATTTTTAGTTCACAAACACTTGTTGTAATGACTAACTACTCCTGACATTTTGGAGATGTTAGCTCTTTATACAGTAAAGTTAGTGGGATCCAAATAATATCAGGCTGATCCTGCCACAATTTGTTCCCCCTCTCCAAATCACGGACAAACAGTATCCCACAGTTGTTTATGTTTTTGAACCCATTTTGCACAGAGATACATTTTTTGAAAAATGTATTGATAGTAATGTTGAATACTAGAAAGCAAAAATTTCAGAAGAAATTTTAAGTGTGCCTATGCCGCTGGTAATCAATGTAGTTTGCCATTCATACAGCTACAGAGAGCAAAACTCAGCAGAGCAGCCATTCTCCACCATGAACTATGGTAAAAACAAACACCGCTCGCGCCTCACAGATGACAGCTTACAGTTTTGGGTAAAGATGAAGTGACTTTGTACAGCCCCGATTTGCAGACGCTGTGCACATAGTTTCATGAGCAGAAGTCCCATTGTACCACGGCAGACCCGACAATGTTTGCATGAACACGCTTTGAAGCATTACGTTATGGACCACTTTTCACACATGGTTGGTGTACCCACACAGCCGGCTGTAGCTTTTCAACTCACAGCCTGACACACACCCAAAAAACAGCCGAGAGAGCACAGACTACGCCAGAGAGGCGTGATTGCAGATGCCGCTCAGGTGGGTCCACCTCCCCTGCAGCGGCACTGCAGACCACGCCCCGCCACACACATCAATCACGTAAAATAAATATTTATGCACTTTTGCATTCACTTTTTGTTTTTTGTTATTTTTACACAGTGTTCTGAATGATTAACAATGGTCTACAGCCAATCTTGTGTATTATTATACAAACTTTGGTTGTAAGATGCCCTACCTGGCCCCCTGGCAAAAGCTTTGCTAGATCCGCCCCTGCACAGTTACCAGCTGTCAGCTAAATAAAAAAGGAGCTTGGTGTTTATTTCTCTCAGAAACAGTTCATAACTTCCCTTCAACTCATTCATGTCACCTAAAAAAAAGGTAAACCTGTTTCTCCATCACCAGTTCAGCTCTGATGATTGGTAAGGTCATCTCCTGGTTTCCACCAGCCGCTTCTACAGCTGTGGCTCCAGCAAACATCAGCTGATACTAGAAATTAAAATCAAATGAATTCTAACAACAGCTGATCAAGCTTAAACGTGCTGCTGTTGTTTAGCGCGATAAACAAACAAGAGAGAAAAGCCGATCATTGATCAGTTTCATGACTGAAGTTTGAACAGGTGAGAGAATGACAGGGGAGGCTGTCATAAAGTTCAACATCAGTAACTTAGCGCACACAGCTGTATAGAAACTCCGTCGTGCTAGCTAGCACGCAGTACGAGTTATTATAACTGATTGTAAAAAGTCAGCACAACGAAAATAAACTACACCTAAACTCGGTTTATATCTGACCCAAATAGAGTGCAGTTCATAACTTCTTACCTGAAATTCAGTTCACCTCACGCTCTGACCGGCAGCCGCCTGCTTCTCCTGCCTTCGGTTTCCCTGATCCACGATCTACCACCGGTCGATCGGCGGTCGCCTCGCCGCCTCGTATGTCTCGTTCCCTGCATGCTCTGTCTGACACACACTGGTGGATAGCTGCCCTCGGTTGTAGCTCCGTGTCAGCGACCACCAAACAACTCAGTTATTTTTTCCACATCGACCAGCATCTGGACAATCCACCGCCTTTCACTGTTTGTACCGTTACTAAAAAAAAAAACCCCTCATCGGCTCATAAAAACGAAAAATAAGTCCAGCTATAACCCTGAGTCAAAAAGACAGCCAACTCCGGTTAGCTAGCTAGCTGTCTAGCTCTTTGCAGGCACCGAAACCATCAGAGCTAATATGGGATGTCTTGGTAACACGAGCAGATATTTGAAGTTTACATCTGGCCAATCCACCACCTTTCACTGTTTATACCGTTACTAAAATGAATAAATAAATAAATCATCGGTCCATATAAACGAAAAATAAGTCCAGCTGTGACCACACCAAAAGTCATAGCACACCATTCCTGATGCAGCCGCACAAAATGAGGTAACATATATGAAGCTTGTCTCAAAACTGCGAGGCGAGATTCGCTGCAAAATTTCAGGCGGAAACTGAAGAATAATAATAATAATAATAATAAATCCGACGAATAGTAATATGTGTGCCTCTTGGCATAGGCACACATAATTATTACACAGGAAAAAAAAACAACTACACGTAAAATAATCACACCGTGATGCCTCTGCCTTTCTAAATGGAGGGACAGTAACTGCGTGTGTATATGTAAGTGTGTAAAACCTGAAGATAGTAAGATTAACAGTATTTTGTCTCTATCTGTAAACATTAACGTGGCGCACAGCGTGACGTGAAAAAAGGCACATACCTTTGAGGTTGCGTGACGAACTCTGTATTCCTCGTCCACACGTAAACGCAAAAAATGGCGTTTTAAAAAAAAAAAATCTCCGTTTTCGGTGATTCGAAACGCCGTTTACGTGTGGACGAAAGGCCCAAACGCATAAAAACAGCTGCGTTTTCAAAAATACCCGTTTAAGTGTGGACGTAGCGTTAAAGAGTTTGGAGATTATTTTATTACTACCTGTAATTTATTGCAGTTTACTTGTATTTGCTTGTTTACTAAATGTTTGAGGTGTGAAATAAACCACGATGGAGTTTGAAAACAAAATATGAGCGTGTGCGGTTGGAGGATGTGTTTGTGTGTGTGTGTATGTGTGCGTGTGGTGGTTGTGGTGGTGGGGGGACATTTTTCTTGTAAAACAAAGGGGGGCCCAGCAAAAAAAGTTTGGGAACCACTGGTATAAAGTATTACATTTTATGCTTTAGGTGGTAGGAGTTCTCACCCAAAGCAGTTTTTTTTCCATAAACTGCACAGTTTCATAACACATGATTTTAAGGGCATGACTGAAGACGTTTAACTGACCTTGCAGCTTCAGTTCTTGATGCAGAGCAGGAAAAGTAGGTGTTTGTATGAAAGACTTGCCGAGGTCTTTGAGGCATTAGATTCCAGGATGCCTCTTAGAGGAGCACAGTATCCTGCCCGAGGAAGTGTGGACACTTTCCTGCCTCCCTCCCTTCTCTGTCCTCAGTGTCCTTGTCTTTTTTTTTTTCCTGTGCCAAGAGCTGGACCTCCATTAGGCCCCAAAAGATTGCATAAATATCTCGCCAAGCTGGGGTTGCTTTCATAAATACCCTGTGAGCACATTTTGAAAGCATTAAAGGAGGAAGAAAAACTGAAATTTTCCGGTTCAGAGACAAAAGTCAGAAGTCTTGTAATGACAAAGTTTTTCGTGTTGTTTTTATTGTTGCTTTCATGTCAGTTGATCTTCACTAATGATTTAGTAATTTTATTCTCTTGTTACAAATATAAGAATCAAAAGGATTAAGAAAATGATTAAAATAATAAAAGACTCATTTTCTTTACTGTATCTGGACTGATCAAGTTTACTGTTGTGTCACCCCATTCTGAGCCTGGAAAAAGCCCTCAAAGAAATCCAAAATATCAGAGAAATATCAGACATTGTACAAATGAGCGTGATACAGAAACACATGTAACTGACTATGCTCTTCTCCTTTCTTTATTCCACTCCAGCATATAAAAGACTATATCGACGTGTGTATATTAAGTGGTAGGCTTGTACAGGGAATTCTGTCACAGTCTGGCTGCGAAGCAGACTGTGTGGGGTGAGGAGGTGGAACCAAGAATTTTGTCATGCGAAGAGACAAAGCAAAACTTGAGAGTGACAAAAACCAGCTGTTTATTAAGGCTGGCAAAATAGTACAGAACAAAAGGCAAAGATGAAACTAAACAATAACCTAAGCTGGGTGAACTAAGATCAAAACATGAAAAAACCTTGAACATGGAAACCTGGCATGGACACATGGAAGAACCTGGAGCCATGACATGGACATAGCAGACAACCTGACCACGACTGAACGAAAACACACAGACTAAATACACACAGGAGGTGATCAGGGGAAGTGGAAACACATGGGGAAACAGCTGACACAAATGAACATAATGACGGTACAATGGAAGAGTAAAACTAAACACATTGAACATAGGAACACAAGATCTCTTCAAAATAAAACAGGAAACATAATGAGAGGCAGACATGACAACACGAACTTGACAATATAAGCCACGCAGACATGAAACACACAAAGGCCGAGGGAGATTTAAACACAGGGGTAGGAGACACAAGGGGAGTCTTAAACCATAAACCATAAACATCAAAAAATAAGCTACAACTCAAAATGCTGGGTCAAATGGCCCAGGATCGTGACAAAGTACATCCTGGCAACAGTTATGAGAAAGCTGATCAAAATTTCATTCATCACCAAGTGTGACCATTTCTATAACAAAAAAAAGTTTTTTGATCTGGAGCATCCAGATGTGTCTTAACACAGTGGCACAATCATTCCAGGAGGGGACGTCTCCACAAATTCACCCCAATTCCAGACTGTGTGATTCTCGGAGAAACAAAAAAAACAAAGGGCTACATCTCAGACTCTACGGGCTTCACTTAACATTTTAAAGTCAAAGTTCATGACAGCATAGTTGGAAAAATGCTGAAAATGTATGGCTTGCTTGGACAGTTTGCCATTGCAGTTCAGGTTAGTTCAATTACATCTGTATAAACCACAGGACTTCTGGAACAGTGTCTTTTGATGAGATGAGACCAACATGAAGGCGGACCTGGGCACCTTGCAGTCATTAGGGGAACTGTGAACTCCTGTGTTTACCAAAATATTGTAGAATCAAAATGAAACACTGAAACATGACCTTAAGAGAGCTGTGCAAAAATGAATGCCCACAAACCTGAACTGAAACAACATGTAACAACTGATGTAATCTTTTTTTGTGTGTTTGTTTTGGTTTAGTGTATAATGTTTGATATATTAATTTAATTTAAATCAAGTAGAATTTCTCGCTTTTTATAGTGAGGTTGGAGAGCAGAGACAGGAGAGTGCGAGACATCTGGAAAGCTGGTGGACGTATGCGCCAAACCAGGAGAACAGTATAAGAGTGTGAAATCAATAAAAACCATTAAGCAACACGGGAACAGTGTGTCAGGTCACAGTTCTTTCTACAATTACAATTAGAATGGACAGGACCAGAGGACAGGAAAGAGAAAGACGAAGGAAAGAGAAGTTGGGAAGAGAGTTAACAGAAGGAGAGGGAAAGGAAAATAGAGGAGAAGAGGGTCACCTGCTGAAATAAACACAAGCAAAGAAAACAACATTGTAGGGAAACCAGAGCAACGACCAACATAAGCACAAGTAACAGTAAATAATAAATACTGAATGTTACTGAGCAGCATTCAGTACTAATAATGCATGATAGGCAGTGTTGGGTAACGGAATACATGTACCGCCGTTACGTATTTAAAATACAAAATATGAGTAACTGTATTCCGTTACAGTTACCGTTTAAAAAGGTGGTATTCAGAATACAGTTACTTTGTTGAAATAAATGGATTACACGGCGGTACTTTCCTGTTTCATATTGTCGCGGGTCAGGACTGTTTGGGTTTTGTTTGACAGCTACGTTACGGTTGCCATGGTTACAGGGTGACGCTCTCTCTCTGCGTGTTTCCTGGGTGAGAGAGCGCCTTTTTGTTGTTGTTGTTGTGCTAAGCTAATAGACAGAATGCTACTGCTCTAAAGAATGTAGCATCATGGGCAGTGTAGTCCGTGCTGCAGGGAGAATGGACTGCCATACTCGTGGAGAAAAAGGCGAGAAAAAGGCGAGTGGAAAAGTACGAGCTGTCACTGAGCAAAAACGGGAGCTGGAAGCATGTAAATATAATAATAACCACTGCAGCCAAGAAGAGTGCCTGACGAGCCCAGTTGTAAGTACGCTATTAAGACTCGACTGTACGCTGTGTTCGTGTTTTCCTCCGAAACAATAAGTTCCGTTGGAGGAGTCTTTCAACGCCTCTCTCTGTCTCTCGCAAGCAAAGTTGACCCAGACAACAAAGTAAAGCTATTTTTCGGCTACGAGCCCGACACGGAACTCGTATTTGTCAGAGGTCCCTTTACTACGGTTCGGAGCCGCGGACCTTCAGTAACAGTAATAAATCACAGCAATAGTGCATTCACGTAGTTGTAAAAAGCATGATAATATATTAAGTAATCCAAAGTATTCAGAATACGTTACTGTCATTGAGTAACGTAACGGAATACGGTACAGAATACATTTTGGGGCATGTATTCTGTAATCCGTAATGGAATACATTTTAAAAGTAACCTTCCCAACACTGATGATAGGTTTAGAGGCAGAAGCCAACCAAGATAATGTGTGTCTGTGAATACCTGTTGCACACCGGTGTGAACACTTGTGTGTGTGAGTGCGTTTGTATTCATAAGGTTTTTCCATCTAAGTGTCTAATAGTGGATGTGATTATTTCAAGTTAATCCTATTATTAATAGCTCTATAAACTGGTGAATCATTTGGTGAACTTATCATATCACAGGACTCTTGTGAAAACTTTCTTTTGTAATGTCACCGATGTAATTCAAGTCAGTAATGCCATATGGGAAAATTAAGAATTAAACATAGTGATCCTTTAGTAGGACTGAGCAGTGTGATACTGTTACAAAATGTAATCATGTACTTTATTGTTGGTAAGAAAGAATACTTTTACTTATCATGTCAAATTGTCCTTTAATTAACCTAACCTGCTAGATGTTTGTAGTCTCTCTGTGCGTTGCCATTCTCCCTCTTCTTTTTGTCTCGTTTTGTCTGGTAACCATTTTCTATCATCTTCTATATCGGATACAAAGATAAAAAGTACCTGTTCCAACCACATTTACAACACCTGTAAAACTATGAAAAAAAGTTTTGTTAACAGATGATGTTTTTCAGATTATAAATCTTTGAAAATTACCATTTACATCACACTGGAAGACCAAAACTGCCCTAGGGAGAATATCTATGTTTTTAGAGCTGCTGAGATACAGCAGTTTAAACTACTTAGTGAACAAAATAACAGGGTATTGTACATGCAGTATAAAAATAGGAAATAATATACAAAAAAGGCCACATGACAACAAAAAGTGACTGGTTTGAAAGCCACTTGTTCACAGGTCAACATTTCCTGAAGGTTGGTGCAGTGTGCACACTGAGCGTTGCCTGCTCTTTTATAGATTTTACACATGACCTGTGTGTAATTCTGTCCCTGATGCCATCAGTGTGCAGATTGTTTTCTGCAGCAAGCAACAATGCATAATGAACACACATACACTCTCGCTCGTTCTCTCTCTCTCTCTGCACGTTTGTGCTGTGGACATTTTGTTCGCTATTGAATTGTGGGACACTGACCTTTAAAATCCCTGCTGTGCCTTGAGACCACAGAGCAAAAACTCAAATGCTGCCTAAACAATTTAGAGCTTTTCACTAAAAAAAAAATAAAAGAAAACATAAAACAACATATAGGATAGAAACAATTACAGCAGTATGTTCTTTGTTCATAGAAGGTTGGGAACCTGTTTTTATGAAATTATATTTTAAAAAATGTATTTTATTCATTGTTTATTAATGTTGTATTCTATTTTATGAAATTTTAGTGACAGTTTTAGTTGGGATATATTTATATAATGTGCTATATAAATATATTTGACCTTGACTTTTTTCTTTTTTTTAAACTGTTTTTTTCCTTCATGTTTATTTTCTTTGTTTTGATGTTTAATTGTTTGAAAGCTTGCAAATTTTATCCTGTTCATGGCACAGACATTATCCTACATACTATACAGTTGAATACCATACATAGGCTTATTTCAAAAGACAGTATTAGGGCAATATTTATGTTAAATAGTCCAAAGGCATATTCCAATGTAAATGTTTAATTTACAGTCATTCATTTAAAATTTTTGCAATGGTTATTTCAGTACATGATTGTTGTGGATGTGTGATATAGTTATATTGTGTGTGAACTTATGGAAGTAAACAAACATGGGGACACTGATGACAGGACATAGAGATGAAACAGAGATAGACTGGACACAAAGGGGGAACTAACATCATTAAACAAGAAATCAACTATAATCAACTCAAAGGCACAAGAAGATAACATACTTAAGAAATAAAACATCATTTATCTTATACTTTCAAAGAAATCAACAAAAAATCCAGAGCAAAACTCAAAATACTGGGTCAATTGCCCAGAACCATGACAGCCATACAGAAGCAGCCATGCACCTGTGATATGAGGTTTTGTAATATTTTGTCCAGGAAAGACAAAAACCTGAACACAGGATACAGGTTCAAAGTATAGATTCATTAAACCTTACTAGGTGGTCCTCCTTTTACCTTCAGCACTCCCTTAGCTATTTTTTGGGATAGATTCAACAAAGTGCTAGAAACATTCCTTAGAGATTTGGGTCCATACTGACATGATAGCATCACACAGTTATTGCAGATTTGTCAGCTGCCCATTTATGTTGGCAATCTCCTGGTTCAACACATATCAAAGAGCTACTGGAGTTAGATCTGGTGACTGTTGAGGCAGTTTCAGTACACTGTCACTGTCACGTTTAAGAAACCAGTTTGATTTCATCTGACTTTTGTGAGATTGTGCTGGAAGCAGCCATCAAGAGCCATCAACAAAATTCCCACGTGTGGGACTAATAAAGGTTATCATATCTTATCTTAAGATAGTTCACTGTGCTCATAAGGGAATGGACATTGTTATGGCCCCTGGCCTTGGAAGAAGTGAACCAGCCTTCCTTCAAGCAAATTCAACCGTGACAACACCCACAGACGATTGGCTGTCTGGGAACCCGTGTCAGCCTTCCTGCATGTAAATTCGAATTTGACAATCCACACAGACAATTGGCTGCCTGAGGACCTGTGGTTTGCACCTCCAGGGAGAGAGACCAATCTGCAACCAATTGTGCACACCTGTGCCTTCAAAAGGGCTGAAGAACTTTCATTCAGGGGCTGCTGGTTTGAACTGAATGTGCAGTTTGCCCCACATGCTTCTGTCTGTGAGCCTAGCTTGTGAAACTCTGTTTAAGGTGTGGAATTTGTTTGAATAGCGTTTATTCATGTTACAGCCCATGAGGCTAGCTTTAATTTCTACTTGTACGTGAGCAAGTTATTTTTGTATTGGTTATTTGCCTAGAGATTTGTAGTATATGTCGCTATCGGTTTTCAGTTCTGAGTTTCTTTCTGTAAATAAAACTTTAACAGACATGTTCAGCAACAATTCTCAGGAAGGCTATGGTGCTTAAATGATGTTCAGTAAGTGCTAAGGAGCCCAGAGTGTTTCATGAAAATATCCCCCATGCCATTACATCACTCCAACCAGCCTGAACCATAAATGCATTTAGATCAAATTCTGACCCTACCGTCAAAATATGGCAGCAGAAATCAACCAGGCAACATTTTTCAAATCTTTTGTTGTCCGATTTTGAGCCCTTGTTAGCCCTTCAGTTTCCCGTTTCCTGTCTTAGCTGACAGGACTGACACACATTGTGGTCTTCTGCTGTTGTGGTCCATCTAATTCAAAATTCAACATATTGTGCATAAAGATATGCTCTTCTGCATACTTGCGAAAAGCCAAGCAGATCATCAGTTTCTGAAATACACAGACCAGCCTCTCTTATTCACAGACAACCAAAGTCACTTAAATCAGCTTTTTGCTACATTCTGATGCTCAGTTTGAACTTCAGTAGGCTGTCTTGAACATGTTTAAATGTCTGAGTACAATGGGCTGCTTCCATGTGATTGATTAGATATTCACTTGAACGAACGGTTGGACAGCTGTGCCTAATTAAGTCACAGCTGACAACAGCTGACAGTCTTATAACATTAAGCTCACATTTTATCCATATATCTCTTTTGTAGATTTTAGTACAACAGTTTAATGGTAGACAAATTAGCAGTCACTACTACTACTACTACTACTAATACTAATAATAATAATTATTATTATTATATTGTAATTTTTCAGGAAAATTGCAAAATAAATTCCACACAACCACACACTGCTCATTCTTTCCTCTCCTTTGCTCAAATGCTTTAAACTATGAAAACATTTCTCTTTGTCTGTGAGTGGGCCAGAGTTCAAAGCAATCACCTCTCTTTGGATTTAGAAAATAAACAGAGATAGAAAAATGGAAAAATGTTTCTGATTCCAGCTTTTCCAGAAGGGAATTCAGTGTAGACTGTCCTCCAGGAAATGATGGTTACGAGGCAGCTAGGCAGTTTAGTATTCAGAGAGTCCCAGTAGAAGTGACCAGGCCAGGAAACATGTGGATGCAGTGCATAACACACAGCCCTCAATCATCTCCCTCAACCCTCCTGAATCCATGCCAGCATCAAAACACAGCCTCCTCCCTCCTCATCAAATGAAGCACTACATTCATCACACGTTTGAAGTTCTGGAAAAATACAAAAATGGGACACAATCTGATGTTAATCAGTTCCAGGTATTACCTTTATCCCTTTCCTCTTTTCAAGGCAGCAGTCCTAATGTAAATGTCATTTGGGTTTGGTATAAGCTGCGCCCTGCTTTCCTGACATGTTTTTGGCACTGTCCCAGATTATCTGTTTCTTTTTCCAAACCTTAACAGATATCTTTGGGTAGGTAATGGAACCCGATCCACTGATATATTTGACCCTGTAAAAAGGCCCAGTCTGTGTCTCTAGTGAAGCTTAATACTTTGATCATTTTACAGCTGTGATTTATTTCCAAGTATTAAAAAGCTACCCGATCAGCATTGGAGGGACATTAGTCATTAGTTAGGTTTAGTCAGTCATACTACATTTCACCATTACTGCTCCATTTTCAGCCTGTCCCAAGAACTGCAAACTTACATGAAAAAGCCTAAATATTTTTTTCTTTTTTTTGTGAATAATCATGATGACTAAAATGCCCAAATTGTAACACAGCTGTTACATTACTTAATGTCTGTATTCAGTAATCAAGAGATCCTGTAAGTTTGCAGGTTGTTAAGGTGACATTAATTACAGAATTACATTAATTAATTAACCGGTTAATTAATTGTTCAATGAATATCTTAATATTGTTTTATTTGATTATAAAATATCGATAATTTTTTTAATGCATCTTCAAATTCATGATATCAATGCAGTCTTTTGTTACACAGTTAGACAACACCATACTGTATTTGTAAAGAGGGGGACATTATATAGAAATTACATTAAAATCATATTTAACCAACATCCTTGATATCCAATGTCTTTGTTTTAAGTTCACAAGGTGCAGCACACACAAACGACATGTTTAAATATTTTTTTACTCGTCGAAGAATACATTTTTAACTGCGATTTCAGCGCATTTATTAATTAAACGTATTGTGCTTTCCACTATTTCTTGTATTTACAGTCCTCCCACTGAAAATGCTGCACCCAGATGAAAAGAATCGACTTTCCGGTTATGCACCAAAACTAGACGCAGTAAGTTTCTGTCACGTGTTTGGCTGATTGAAGATTTGCGTTAAGGAACAATTTAAAAGGTTTCCTTAACAAAGTGGCTGTTAAGCAAAAGTAGCCAGTTAGATTTTTGATTGAGAATCACTCAAAGCAACTCCAGCAGGATACATGTGTGGAGCACTGTGATTGTATGGAAGTGCGTAGGGTCTGTTCGCTGGGAGATGTACGCCTCTTTACGGCGCTGGCACGGCTGGCAGCCTTAACCCAATTTCCCTCGGGATGAATAAAGTATGATCAACATGAACTTTCACCCGAAGTGTGACGTTGTAACTGTGTGTTCTAGAAGAAGCGTAAAAAAATAAAGTTATTCTCATTCAACCATAGTAACCTGTTTTTTTAAAGTTGGTTGTAGCAATTGTGAATCTACAAGGAAACAAGGATTTAGTTATTATTAGGCCTCATGACTTTGGTTCTGTGACCTACGGCCTGTTACTGTTTTTTTTCATTCTCATCGGTTTCTATTTTGACAGCACTTGGCATTTATTTAAAACTCTTGCGAAAAGGATCCAAAAGCACATTTCCTTCAGCAGATGGCAATCAAGGCAAAAATGGATCTTGGTGTTGGTTTCATATTGGTGAGACCTGAATGCTAATGTTGCTTTAGGTCACATGGAGGAGAGAATAAGCAACTCTTGGGCTTCTTTCTACTTTTATGCAGGAGTGAAAACAGGTCCTTAACCCTAACTTATGAACACACGTTTTCTTAATGCTTTTGGTAATGGGATTTTCCTTTTAATAAATGTATAATTTTTATGATTATTACTCTAGGAGTCAAAGTTATGGTGTAAACATTTTTACGACTCCTCAGCAGGGGGTTATGTATCCTGGCTGTCACTAGTTCTTAAGTCTCCCAAGTTTCTCTCAAAGTTCAGTAAGTCCTCCCATCAACTGGGCAAGAAGCCCAGAAGTTTATTGCAGGCTGCATTCGCCTTGGTAATTTTACAGAGAGTCAGAGAGAGAGAGAGACTCCTCCCCTGCAGGCAGGCTGCTCAGCCGAGGCGCGTCTCTCCATCCTCAGCCGCAACAGCTCCATGGGGACACGCACAGTCACACTTTAGCCACTGCTGATCACCATCCACTGCAGGCTGTTTTTATGACTTTCAAACTTTCTCTGGGGTGGAATATGAAACAGCTTTTTTTTTTTTATGGATTGGTAATGAGGCAGTAGGATTATCATTATTTCTACAGTAACGTTATTAATTGGACTTTGATGAGGACTTTGTCCTTGTCTTTTGTCGGATGATGGCGCAGACACTGTCCGTCATTCCACTACTGGGCATTATTCTGGAAATCACTTGTTTTGCTGGTAAGATAATAATATTATCCCCATTTAATCGTCTACCTTAATAACGGATTAAGCTGAGAAACATGAATTATATTAGATTATGATCTCTGTCTGATCTTTTCTTCTTCTTCTTTTTTTTTTAAAAAATCTGTCAACTCAAAGTCACCCTCCAGTTCTATAAAGGTTTTTGCCGCTTTTCTAAGACATTTCAAACACTTTGTCCTCAGTTGTTCTATAGTTTTTGTCTTTGCTGAATGTTTTCTATCACTTTAGAACTGCAGTCCAGTTTGAGGAAACATTTAAGCAAAAACGTTTGAGCTGTGGCCTGATTACTTGTTTTTATGTTGTAAAATGTAAATGACAAAAGTACCTAGTTTCTGCTGATGTGCTATGTTGTTCAACAGTTTAAACTTTTTTTTTCTTCTGAGATCATTAAGGTCCACTTCATCAGCTCAGCTCAACACTTAGGTTTTTTTTTTGTTTTTTTTTTCCCCATACAATGCATTATGTCCTTTAGGGCCTCACAGGGAGGTGGTGGGCAGGCTGTATCCTCAGAAACAGGAACCCCACCTAAGGCACACTGTGCTAGACTATTGAGCCTGACCCGGCCCATCTTCTCCTGCTTCCTGTTTTCACACAGCTCCGCCATTTGCTGCAGCAATGGAAAAAGGGCCCTATGTAGCCAGAGACTCAGATACAAAGCACATCTTATAATGGAGACTGTTTTTTCCTGTGCTCTACTTTCAGTTTTTACCTTGTGCCTTTTGATTTAATCTTAATCTTATGTTCATTTGTTTAAAACAGTAGGGCCATGATCTCTGAAACCTTCATTTAATCATTGTTTGTAGAGACTGATGTCATCATCCTGAATGTGTTAAAAGTAAGTAATTGCTGTGACTGATTTGTACTGTTAATCTCTCCAGCAGCTGAACTGCGGTTTATATCTGATCCACCGACAGTAAATATCTATGGCATCCATAGGATGAACAAATCTGACAACCTTGAACTAACATGCAGGTAAGGCTATGCATACACCTTACAGATGCTAGTGTTGGGGAAACTGGTTTTACAAACTTTTTACTTCACACCAAAAGATTTGCCAAACAGCAAAACTACCCTAGAACTTATTCATGCCCCCATCACATGCAACAAATGTGTGCGTGTCATTGTCTCTGTTCAAAAGGTGCCTGCGCAGTATGTGTTCTCAAGAACTCCTTATATAAACAACATGAACATCTGACTGGAGTAATTGTTTTTTACAGGAAGACCAAGTCAATAAATGAATAACATTTAAGTAAAAACATGGCCATTTGATAACATTTTGTAAAAGTTAGATGTTTTTGGTGTTGGTAGTTTTTGGCAGCTGTTCACTGGCAGGCTTGAAAACGAAGACCTGGTTTTAGGCTTATTATTACAATTAAGGTAAGGTAAGGATTAGACATATACAGATGTGGCCAGGAGTTTACATTCATCCTGGAGATGAAGGTCATGCTACGTTTTGGCTATTAATGATTACACAGCATTTGTTTTTAACCTCCTAGGACCTGGCGTCCACATATGTGAACATCACATTTTGGGTTATTTAGACTAAAATACTCGATTTTGCTCTACATGGGCCTGATATCCACTTACGAGGACATTATGCTGCTACTGTTCTATCAAAATTTTAAACGAATATCCTCATATGTGGCTCTTATTTTTCTTAAAAACAAAAATAAGGTTAAAAAAAAATCTGGTAATTCTTTGTTTTTACATTCATCGAGTCCCAATATGCCCAAATATCAAAGAGAAATTAAAAATGCATGCCGTGGAAGAGTTCGGGTCTTAGGAGGTTAATGATTAAAACAAAACAAGGATAAGGTGCACAATTTTTCCAATTTATTTAGTCTTTTCTTTAATCCACACAGTCAAAGTAAGAACATGGCTGCTCAAATATGTACATTGAGTTAAATCCTTTAATAAGAGGTGCTGAAGGTTCTACAATGTCTTTTAACTTTACATGTCCAAGGCCTATTAACTTGTAATCATGACTGACTACAACTGGTAGTTTCGCTAGGCTCGCATAAAAGAGATTTATTTGACAACACTCATTGGACTGACCAATAAGATGGAGAAGTGTAGATTTACACAAGTTTGGAAGGTATCTTGGAGTCATTTCTAAAAATCTGCAGTTTCAAAGATCATCAGTTCCTACAACTGTACATAAACACAAGTTATTAGGATGTGTCACCACTTTGAGAGGAAATTGGTTAGGATTTTCAAGAACAACCCAGGGAAACCACTAAGGCTCAAACCTGCCATAAAATGGGAACTGCTGGAACAACAGTGTCATTGTCTCCAATGAAGTGAGCTGTACATCAGCCTGGTGGTCAGGTGCTGATCAAGAAAGAAGCCCCTGCTCTTAAATCAATACCTTCAAGCTTGACTGAAATTTGCAGCTGCCCACATGAACAAGCAAGAAGCCTTTTGGAGAAAACTTTTATGGTCAGACAAGAGAAAGATTGAGTAATTTGGCCACAATGACAAGAAGTATTGTTGGAACAGTAAATATGAGACTTTCAAATCTAAGGGCGCTGTACCATCTGTCAAGCAAGTTGGTGGTAGCATCATGTTCTGAGGGTGTTTTGCTGCCAGTGGTACTCGTACATTGTACAAAGTGGATGGAATATTGATGAAACACTATCTCTAAATTGTTCAGCATCACTAATAGTGGACAATGATTCTTGGAACGGGTAAAGTAGGCTAACATTAATCTTCTAGAATGGCCCTCCCAAAGCCCCGACCTCAGCCCTATTAAAGATTTATGAACTATTCTTAAAAGCCAGATCTGTGCAAGGAAACCAACCTGGTTAAATAAAATTTACCAATTCTGCCAGGAAGAGTGGTCAAATATTAACCCAGAATTATGCCAGAAGCTTGTTGATGGATACCAAAAACATTTGGTGCAACGTGCTAAGAGACATTTCCCCAAATATTAGTGGAAATGTATGAATATATATGAGCCTCTATGTATAACTTAGACCCTGTGTGGATTAGAAAAATCCCAAGTAAATTCAAACTTTTGTACCCAATCTTGTTTTTAAAGTCATTAAAGGTATACAGTTTCAAGAATTCATTAAAACCCCCCAAATACCATGGCATTCTTGCCTATTTTGAGTGTATATAAACCTTTGACCATAGCCTATGCTATATAGTGTGATCTTCCCAGAACTGTAACTACACTTTTCACCAATAGAAACCTTAGCAACTGTCTATATATAGCAAAATGTGGACTAAACACAGTATTGATAGCACAAGGATAGTACCGTCATCAAACAAAGTGTAATAGGTTATTATTGTATAGATGACTAATTTTGCTAATGCAGTAACTAGCGTTCTTCCAGTGTAAACATTCAGCTTTTTCTATTGTCATAGCTCTTAAAGTAAGTGTATAGTTTCAGAGTTGTTTATGAAGTCATCTCTCCTTCCTGTGTTTCAGTAAAAGTAAGTATGACTCAAAATGTATTAGCTTCATGCCTACATGAACAGCTCCATTTCACTCTTAATTGTAGAGCAAACTTTCTCCGCAATCCTCAATATAGCCCTTTAAGTTCCACTTTACTTTTAATCATAGACTGTGGATATAAAACGGACGCAGTTGTAGATTCTTAAATATGAAGCTAATGTGAACGTGCCTTAAACTTGCATTCTCTCTGATGGTCAGCAGGGGGCAGCTACATTAGTTGCAAAAACAACCATGCAGCTATATTTAGGAAAATTACAATTTGCTCACTTGATCTATCCCTTTAGTAAAAAATTTCCTGATGAATTTGTGGTCAATTCTTAGTCTAAAGTCTTATTAAATACAGTTAATTGTAAATCATAGTAGTCTTTAGTGACCAGGAGGACAATGAACAGGCATGAGTTGGAGCCCTACACTTCTGGTTAAAAAAAAAGAAAAGAAAGAAAAAGACAATTAACAGTAAAAATGTTCAGCATAAAGTTTCAAGAACAGAACCACCAACCAGTGAGTGACTAAAAAGTGGGAAAAGTCCATCTTTTACATGTAATTCATGCTGGGAAGCCACAGCAGTCAAAATCATGAAGAAAATAAAATGGAACTTTTCATAGGCAGGTATTACAACACTGGAACAATAATAGTAATTAGTAAATACTATAATTTAATATACTGTACTTTCTTTTGCTTAAAATTTAATGTAGTGTTAGTAGTTGACTGCTTGAGTCAAAATGTAAATAAAAATGTTGCTAAATGACAATCTACCTTAAAATGCAGATAAACTACTAGATTTGAGAAATGTTGTTTACTGCTCCCCATCACTGGCTAAATTCACAGACTCGGTCATGTAACATGTGCAGTATAATTCTCTTGTTTCTTCTCCTGCAGAGGTCGGCAGAATTTGAGGTGGACCGCACCTGCTATAAGCACTCGTTACTCTATCAGTGACTGCAGCGGATCAGGACTGTTCTGCAAAAGGCTCACGATCACCAATTCAACTGTCAATGAGACTGGACAGTATCAGTGTTTCTACATAGGCCTGAAAGCAGAAGATGGTAAAACCTCAGCAGAAGTATATGTGTTTGTTCAAGGTATAACTCTTTTTTAATATATTCTTGTTTTTTGTTGATGTTTTTTAACATTTATTGCACTGTGTTTTTTTACGCATCCATTTATATAAAGGAAAATATGGGATTTATCAACTTCACACCACTGAAATACATCTACTATTGTGATTTGTTTGTTAATTTTTAGATTATAAGGTGCCATTTGTGCCATCTGAAAAGGAATATGAGGTGGTGTTTATCCGTGAAGGGGAGCGAGTGGTAATACCATGCCGGGGCTCGGTGGAGAATCTCAATGTCACACTAAACATCGTAAGAAGCTGTTTCTGGTCTTTGCTTCTTGTCAGTAGAGCAGTTTTACGAGATGTAGGTTGGTAAACAGTTGTGTTTACCAGATGTGGTGTTTTATTTACACGCCGTGCTCATGTGTAAAGCAATTGGTGTGAAATTCTTTAAACCTTTCTGTTGGGAATCATGAAATTTGTGTGTTTGTCAGAAGTATCCAGTAAAGGAGTTTCATCCGGATGGGAAGGATTCTGTGTGGGATGCCAGGACGGGCTTCACTGTTCCCACTCATTTGATCAGCTACGCTGGTGTTGTGTCCTGCCAAACTCGTATTGGAAACGAGACATTTAAGTCCCCGCTCTACATTGTGGCTGTTGTTGGTAAGATGGAAAAAGATACAAAGAGAAATTATCAGTTGTCAGTGCTATGGCTGTAAAAACACCTATATGTGACTTTTTCGAGCTGAATAACACCGAAACTTACTGGGAATTCTAATTTTGACTTTGTAAGGTGAAAGACTCTCTGTACCAAGAGTGTTGGTGCAGAGAGAGTCTGTAGTCTCAGGAGAACAATAGTGTGTCGATTTACTATCTTCCCTCCTTTTTCCGCAGGATACAAGATTTATGACCTCACCCTGACCCCCAACAATGTAAGGCTGTCTGTGGGGGAGCAGCTCATGCTCAGATGCACTGCATTCACAGAGCTGAACGTGGGCATCGAATTCAACTGGACGCACTCTGGTGGGGCTCTGGTCAGTACCCCACACTCTTCTGTTCTCATTATCGTTGTATACCTGTAATGAACTTATGTAACAGAAAAGTTATTTTGCTCATTTCCAGAAAGTACTAGCTGTGGATTATTTACAAATACAAATTACAGAAAAATAATTATGAGCACCGGTGAAGCCCCTCAGTTTATCCATTGTCTGAAAAAAGAGACACTTTTTAAACTTTCATCGTTTTGGATCCCCCTGAGAAACAAAAAACTTAAACTTATTTTGGGCCTAAGATGCCAGTATCAAAATTATTAGAGGATATCTGCTCTCAGAGGCATCGTAAAACATCTAAAGAGTACAAAAATGGTCTGAAATTGACTGTTTATAGCAGTCTTAAGCCTGAACTTTTGGCTTACAAGAATTGTTTTTGTACATACACTGATCTCATTATTTGGAGCTTATTTGGAACATTATTTGGAACTATTTGGAACATAAAATTTGAGCATCCTCCATTGTAACAGTATAAACATGACTGAAAATAAGGAAAAGGGTAACAGTCCACCTTTAGGTTGGCCTCTTTGACTTACTGATGAGAAGAGACTGAGATACTAGAAGTGCTGTATCTCTCTTCCTGCTGTCCTTGCACAAATTCATTACTTCCTGCTTTCAGGAATCCATCAGCCTTCATCTTGTACCACCAAAGTGCAAAGGTGACCAGATGTGTTTTTGATGTTCTGACTGCTTACATTACTAAGAACAATAAGCTGTCTGGACTGAGGCAACACTTGATCTTTAATTTCTATAAAACTAGAAAAAGAAAATCTCCCACATTCTGTTATCACAGCCATTATGAGTGTCATGTGTGTCTGTTTAAAAACTGTGTGTTTATACATCATGTCTTCCCTCTGTCAGACTTCGGTCAATGGTTCGAGGCCGCCCCACACAAGTCCCCACAAGAAGAAGCTGTGGAACTCTCTGGAGCTGTCAAACACGCTGATCGTGGAGAATGTGACGGTAGCTCACGGAGGAGAATTCATCTGCTCTGCTTCGAGTGGGCAGATGGAGAAAAGCGCTTCAGCATTTCTTACAGTTTATGGTGGGTGCTCTGAAAACAAAACACCTGTTATGTTGGCTGAAAACTTTCAAAAAGTTCCAAGCCAAGCAATAATTCAGCATTCACAAAAAATATGCATGTAGTTGTTAAGCTCGAAGACAGCTGAAGATTGCACTGTGTTAAATATTCAGAGTAGGTTTTAACTGAAACAAATTATTTAGTTTATGTTATTTGATTACTGGCATTTTATGCATTAGAAAAAAATCCTACAGTATGCTGTATGCTGACATAACACTTCAGCAATATCACAGATGCTTCTGGATTGTTGCTGCAGAGCCTTCTGGTTGAGCCAAGTTCAGCCTTTACTAGTTTGTGATGTTTCCAGTTAGGATGCTTTCTGTTCCTACTTGGTAAAACTTAACATTAAGTTATTCATGGGAATTTAACATCATTGGTTTCCTGAGGAACTACAGTTGTTACTGAGATGGTGTTGACTGTAGTACTTTGGATTGGGAACCTAAACTGTTAACTAAGGCGGATGCCACATCTTTAATCTTTGTCTCTGTTAGAGTGGCTTTGCCTGATTTACAGTTCAAAGTATTCCTTATAGACAAGTTGTTTTAGCTCCTCTATCTTTAAACCAACTTTTTGTTTGATTGACTGCCCTTTGCAAACAGAAGGTTTGAGCAGCAGGTGGGTGGGGCTTTGTGCTTAGAGAGATGTGTCTGAGATGTCTCTCCTCACTGACATCAAACACATTCTAATAATTAAAACCCTAATTCAACCCTCTTTGAAACCCCTGAATTTCTGCTAATATTTTTTAACATTAATAATATTTTTCATCTTTATAAACTTGTTTGTGTTCTTTTCTCAGTGTTTTTTTAAAATCTTTTTTGCACAAATTTAATCTCTCACAAAATGCTGTTTATTTGTGCATTTATCTTGATAACAGTCATACGGGACAATTAATTTTAAGTATCACACCGATGCAGTTGAATTGTAATATTATTATTAGTAATAATAATACTTGTTCTTGTTCTTATTCCTATTATTGCAATCAGTTATGCTTTTAAGCCATCTAATAAATTTTAATACCACTTTCAAGGATTTGGAAATGGTCTAAATTGAAAATCTCTAACTTCACTTTCCTAAAATTACATTTGTTCAGCATCAGGAGAAGATTACACGTGAAGTTAGAAATAGATTTTCCTAGAAACAATTGCAAAATCATAGAATCAAATGAATTATTTCGGATGGTTTGTATGGTCTCAGATAGTTTTGGGGTTTTTGCTTCATTTGAAGCCAAAATAATAATTGTAAGAAAGTCATTAAAAAATTGATCTTTTCTCTATTTTTGTGATTTTTGTATTTCCAGAAAAACCTTTTATTGATATGGAAGAGCCCTGGACAAAGGTGTGGGAGGTAAATGTGGGAGAACCATCTACATACATCCCCGTGAAGTACTCAGCTTACCCTGAACCCATCATTAAATGGTGTGTTCACAGCAGTATTTGCTTTATGCATAGCAGTTTCCATGCATTAAAGCTACAGTTTCAGAACTGGATGGATTTTGTAACTTTACTCTTACTCTTACTTTGTGTTCCCAGGTTTAAAAATGACCTCCCATTGAATGACTACAGAATAAAACAGAAGAGTGATGCCCTTGTCATACGCGAAGTTAAAGAAACAGACGCTGGCATTTACACAGTTATCCTGACCAATAAAATTACAAAAGAGGAACAGAGGCGCTCTTTCCAGCTGCTGGTCAATGGTGTGCTTTTTTCCTCTTCTTTCCCTTTTACATTCATTTTTGGCTGCCTGTTGTGGATATGACTCTACTTCTTCCTTTGCAGTTCCTCCTTGTATCATAGAGAAAGAGATGGCAGTGGACACTGATGTGTACCTGTACGGCAGCAGCACGACTCTGAGCTGCACCGCTCGTGGATTTCCCGTACCTACACACATCCAGTGGGAGTGGATGTCCAAAGAGGACTGCCCAGAGGCTTTCATGCAAGTCAACTCTTCAGTGTGAGTGTAAAAGAGAAACAAAGAGGCTGTTTTCACACATAAATGTTAAAGTTGGGACTTTGAACACGGTTGAACTTTTCACATGTGGCACAGTTAGACAAGTTCAGGGCAGAAAGATACATTCGGTTCGGGGCTTTCTTTTGTGTATGCATGGAGTAGTCACATGACTTTGAGTCACTCATTGTCAACAGGTTGTTGATTTAGAAGAGGAATAGCTGCTTTCGTGATGTTGACCAAAACAAGAGGGGAGACAATGAGAGCACACTCTGACCTGATGCAAATCAGCGGATGTGATTCCGTCTCTTCACAATGTCCATTTTTAGAACCATGTCAGTTATTCAGACTTAGAATGTGCTCACTAATTTTGGACGACTTGTACTGACCTAATGTTTGTGCTCACTCGATCAGCTGCTTAAGATAACAGCCCCGCCGATGCAATATTCAGCCGGTTACACAACAGCCTCACGAAAGACTCCTGTTGTGATTTCACAGTGTTGATAGAAAGGAGGATGGTGTGTGTGTGTGTGTGTGTGTGAGGGACCAGACAACACCAGCAGCAGATTCCTTATCATCTGTCTACACATCTGAGCACTTCCTCTGTCCTGCACTACGTTTCCTGTTGTTCCTGTCATGTTCTTTTTCAAAGAAGAGGTTCTTCCTGCTAAAGCTAAACCTCTTCTTATTACTTACTTACTTTCTTTCCCTGTTTACTAAATTTTATGGTGTTTCTCGTTGTATTTGGGTGTATTAGCAGTGAAAAATGAGAATAAAAATTAAACTAGTAGGATTGGTAAATAGAAAAAAAGTGGAAAAACAAGTACTTAGCCGTAATTCTGAAAGACCTGCCAGCTTCTTTTCATCATCTTTTTGTGTACCATTTGTCAGTGCTAATTCGGTGTATCAGAGTGAAAGAGGAAACCGCTGTGCAGCTGTTTACACAGCTGGTGTTTTTGCAGTTAATAGAAATAAAAAAAGATCAGAGCTGGATATTTGTGTTTTATGATTCTTCTGTTCACTTTTGTCCATCAGGTCAAGACTTGTTAGGTCTGAATCACAGCTGAAGGAGTGCACAAATTGGAGAGATGTCAGCAACAGAACTGGTCACAACTACGTACAACCAATTAGAACTGACACTGATCAAGCTCAAAAGGTAACAAAAAGTCTGTGATTACACCATATTTTCCCTTTTGCTCCAAGAATTTTACGATATCTGAACGATACGGTATTTGGAGTTTAGCTAAATAATAGTTACTAACAGATGAAATGTATTTCTCTAGAAAATTACGAGCTCTTTAAAGATTCAGAAAGCTGAGGCTCACGCCCTCTACAGATGCACGGCTGCGAACAAAGTAGGCAAGGATTCACGTGTCATCTTTTTCCATGTAACACGTAAGTTCCATCCTTTTTTTTTCTCTTAAAAAGCATCTTGTTGTAATCGTTTTGTGTCTGATGGTGTGGCTTCTGTCATCATTATAAACAGCCTTTTCAGTATTCTTCTTCTTCTTATATCCTTACTCATTCTTTACCCATGTGTTTCCATCCCTAGGTGGCCTTGAGGTGACTATGTCTCCCTCTAACAGGCCTTTGGAGGAGGATCATGTCATTCTGCGGTGTAAGGCAGACTCACTGATCTACGGCAACCTCACCTGGTTTCGTGTGACCAACGTTTCCAAGTCAGAGCAGGGAACATTGGCGCAGCCTTGTCGCTCACTGACTCTGCAGCCTACTCCACTGTCGCATGCTGTCCTGACCCCCCAGCCTGGCACCAATGTGACTCTGGAGCTGTCACTTCGCAATGCGTCCCATCAGGATGAGGGCCTGTACGCCTGTCAGGTGGTAAACATCATCACTGGGGAGAAAACCTGCCTGCTACACAGTGTTTCTCTCAGAGGTGAGATGTACTCACAGCATTTTCTTTTTGTAAGGAATAGGTCAGGGTTTGTTAAGTGAATCATACATTTGTTTCCATATAATCTTTATAATTCTGATTTTTAGACCTTGAGACTCCAAGGATCCTTAATAACTTCACAGACCAAAAGGTTAGAGTAAGTTCGACAGTCACTCTCCACTGTATGGCCGCTGGGACGCCAAACCCGACTGTTGCCTGGACCAAAAACAACCACACTGTTGTGGAGAGCTCAGGTGAGACATGCGCAGCGTTTCACTGAAAACTGATTTACTTCATGAGTTACAAGAGCTGCAAAACAAAACATTTGGTTGCCTTTCAGGTGTTACTCTGAATCAGCAGAACCGTAGTCTGACAATTCAGCGTGTGACGAAGGAGGACAGTGGTCTGTACACCTGCACTGTATGTAACAGCCTTGGGTGTGACACAGCACAGGCCTCTTTGAGTACTGAAGGTCAGTCACTAACTAAGATGATGCCAAATAGCAAGTACTACATTTCATTAAATGTTTTTTATTGTAACTCATGTCTGCTTCTTGCAGATGCTTTTTAAAGTGTTTTTTTTTCTCTCATTGGGGTTGTGTTTTGTCTTGTTTTTTGTTCATCTGCAGATTTTTTTTTAATATCTTTGTGGTTATTTCTTGCAGTTTCTCTGCATGTTGCATGTCATTGTCATTGACTCAGGGCCCTTTGACCTTCTGGGCCCTTGGGCCTGTCCTGGGTGTCTTGTGTTGTTTGTAATACATTCTCAGCTTAAAATCAGGAATATCTTATTGTCTGTGTGAAAGGTTTTGGCCTAAACCCTTTGGAAATTCCACCAATAGTAAAAAGACTGTATGGTTATATCTGGCTTCAAGGTTTCACAAATTCACATCGCACATAGAGTTTTTCTTTTTATATGTCAAAGATCTAAATAAAAATAGCCTTGCTTCCTCATGACAGGAAGCTACCCCAGTTAACGCACATCCTCCTGGGAGTATCTAAAACAATTAAGAGACGGCAGGACAAAGGGAAAGGCCAGCCCTGCCTGAGCTCCAGCCTCTGCTCTCTTGTCCACAGTCTTTTTGTACCAAACACAGGGACACAGCGAAAAACAAACAAATGAACTGACTAGACGCAGAGCCTACGTGACCGTGTCCCCGCCAGCAGAATGTGCACCCAGTTACAGTAGCTCACAATTCTGCTCAGGCGCCAGCTCTGTTAAAAGAGGGGGTAGAGGGACAGACCTTCTGACAACAAAAGCCCTGTGTATGAGGGTGGGGGGAGGCAAGCAATTGCACGTCACTTTAATAACATTTTTTGAGTTTTGCATATTACAAAAAAGTAATACTCACACATTTGACCAGCTTTTAACTAAAAAAAGGAATACCGAACCAGTAAAAATGGAGAGTTTCTATTACAAATATAACATAATGATGTAAATGGCCAACAAATAATATAACCAGAGAGTAAGTGAAACTAGCACAGGTGTCTGTGGGGGTGTGCTGTTAATGAACAAATTTGTGATCAGAAATCTGACTGTCCATCATGTCTGTCATATTCACAAAGGGATGAGAAAAAATCCCTGCAAACAACCCTTCAGTGTAGCCTTCCCATTTTGTGACCCCATCTGCCCCCCAAATAATTCAAGCTCAATAGCAGTGGAACGAAAGGGCCCATTACAGCACACAGCGACACACTACAATGGCTCTGATAGACCTTTTCCAGGTTGTCTTTGGCAGTAGTTATTCATTCTGACTCCTGACCATTTGTTATGACTTGATAAAATATCAGTTTGCTTACAGTCCAGATTCCAACAGTCTCCTTTCTCCAACCCAAACACAGACATACACATGTGAACAGGCCAAAAACAATGATAAACCTGTCTGAACTTTAGGAAATGCTGCCAAGGCACCTCACTGAAATTATAACCAACATTCCACTGCGACTGTTTTTTCCTCAAACACGGGCCTCAAATTTGTCATGCATGTAGTAAAATCAGTTCTGTGATACCATTACACATTTTATGTCATGTACCTTTAAATTCTTATTTTAAAAATATTCTTTGTGTATATCTAAGGTGCAGAAGAGAAGACTAATGTGGAGCTGATTGTTCCTATTGGGTCAGTGGTCATCGCTATGTTTTTCTGGTTACTGATCGTCTTCGTCATCCGCGGGAGAAAGAGAGTAAGAACTTCCTCATCCTCTTTTTCCTGTACTTTTCCTTCCTCAGATTTCCCCTCCAGTTACGCACACAGATGATGTCAATTAAAAAAAATTACAAACACGGTAAAACTGACGAGTACAATGACACGCACTGTAGGCATTTGTGGCTGATTGGAAGTGACTGCTCTGGCCCTCAGTAGCTGCTCTCTTTTGTATCCAGGAACAACAGGGAGTCGCTCTGCTCCCCTAAGTCACGTAGGCCCACCACACTGAGTAGGCCCCTTTTATTGAAGGGGCACCGGAGTCACTGGAAAACTGTTGTACACTTTGATTGTGGTGAAAGGGAATAACTGAGAGAAATGGCAGCTCATTAATTTACATGTTACATCTCTGCTTGTCTTTAAAATTTGCCACTGCGTCACTGTTTCAGCCAAATGGAGTGGATCTGAAGACCGGCTACCTCTCCATGATCCTTGACTCAGAGGATATGCCAATGGATGAGCAGTGTGAGAGGCTCACCTACGATGCTAGCAAATGGGAATTCCCCCGGGACAGGCTGAAACTTGGTGAGACATGATTATCATTCAAACACTCTTTGAGAAGACTTGTTAAAACAAACATCTGCACTGCTACCAACCAGTGCCTACATTATGAAAGAGTTTAAAAAGTTTATAAAACATTACATGAAATTACAGCCCACATTTGTTTTAAACCATGCTAACAACAGGACCAAAGAATCAGCGATGTCTGTCTATCAGTGTTTTGATCACTGGCCAGCCAGAGGCAAAAATAGGCAATCATGAGATTCTAAATCTTGTTTTTAAGCCCATAGACCAAAATGTGGATACTTCCCCAGTGACAATACTCACAGATGACATTCCCTCATAAAATTCTAGGTAAACACTGATGTTAACAAGCCAGTCAATCAAGACTTGCACCATATACATCAAATACAAAAGAAAGTTCAAGATCAGTGCTGTGATTTGAAACACTTGTTTTTGATACTTCCTGCCACAATGGCTGATAAGATGCTTGAGAAAAAAAAACCCCCACAAACAAACAAAAAACAAAACAAAACCTGATGACTTTTTGTCTGTTGCCATTTTGTTGTTTTGAAACTGTGCCAATATTTGGATAGGAGAATGATATTAAATGGCTAATGCTAGCACTACCTACTTCTGAGTTCTGAGCTGCTATTTGAACTGGGCTGATAAGTCTAGCTGATGAAAGTGAAGTGGTAATAAGTTCCAAAGAAAAACTGCGTCACACCTGAAGGTTCTGGTAGCCATCGTGTTAAGTTTGAAGCGAGGAGCAGTCAATAGAGCTGCTGAGTGGGCAGTAACGCTGTAGTTGCAATATTTCAATTAAAAACTAGTTGTTTTAAAATCATAAGTACTAAAAGTATTTTTTTAGGGATTTTGTCATGACAAACATTTTACTTTAAAGGTGACCCACTGGGACGAGGGGCATTTGGCCAGGTGGTAGAAGCAGCTGCATTCGGCATTGAGAAAGCGACCACATGCACCACAGTTGCAGTCAAGATGCTTAAGGGTTTGTATTTTGTCCTCCTTTTATTACACACAGTGAGCAAACACAATAAAAACCTTCAAACAACTAGAGAACTAATGTTATCTCTATGTGCAGAGGGAGCCACAGCAAGTGAGTACCGCGCCTTGATGTCAGAGCTGAAAATTCTCATCCACATTGGACATCATCTTAATGTGGTCAACCTGCTGGGAGCCTGCACGAAACCTGGGGGTCAGTCAAACCAAGTGCATTATTTACTTTAGCTGACTAAGCATGTCCTGTATATGCAACATTTCTTCACATGAATTTGAATCTTATAATCTTTATAAATCAACATCAGTGTGCCATCTGTTGCCCTTTAATGTGTTAATGTTCATTCTTCCTCTGATAATTAAACTTCTTTCTCTTTCTTCTGCTTGCAGGACCGCTGATGGTTATTGTTGAATACTGTAAACATGGAAATCTATCCAGCTACCTTAAGAGCAAGCGCGGAGAGTACAGCCCCTACAAGGTAAATTATGTGTAACCCACATGCACCCAGTAAACCACAGTCAGTCCTCTGATGTGGTTTACAATCCAGATGGTTGCACACAATCAAATAGACTGACCGATCATTAAGTAGTAGTGCAGTTCTGTACTGTCCACAGATTGTATCTAACATGAACCATATTGCAGGCAATACAAACAATTCCTGCATCAAATGTTGGAATTTTTTCATTAGTTTAACTATTCTGTGCTGAACAGAGGAAGCGAGTAAATAGCCAGAGGTGGGTGTCTGCAGAGGAGGATGTGACTGAAGGGGATCTGGGTCTGGGGAAGATTGCGCAGCTGGACATCTGCACAGGAACAGCGGTCTGTTCTACCACTTCAGACAGGGCTTCAGGCAGCAACATGGACATTCAGAAAGGTTCTGAAGACAACTTAGAATAACATTACTGTGGTGCCACTCAGGCTTCGTATTTATTCCTGTGAAATCTCGTTATTACAGAGAGTTCAGATGATGACCATCTAACCATGGAAGACCTGATAAGCTACAGCTTCCAGGTGGCCAAAGGAATGGAGTTTCTGTCTTCTCGCAAGGTGAAATCACAAGTGTCTGAATTTTTTGGTGTGCAAATCTGCATTGAAATTGGAAATATTACTTAATTCTTCCATGCTTTGAATGTAAATGTCTCTGTTTGGTTGATAGTGCATTCACAGAGATCTGGCGGCCAGAAACATCCTTCTTTCAGAAAACAATGTGGTGAAGATTTGTGACTTTGGTCTCGCTAGAGATGTCTACAAAGACCCGGACTATGTCCGCAAAGGAGACGTGAGTCCTCTTAACCGATACTCCACCAGTGTGTCCCTTCATTAGAAGCACTAATCTAATAGTGCTTGGGCTGCCCTCATGCTGTAAATCAGTTCTGACCCATTGAAGCTGAGACTCAAGGTATCCTGTCACACCATTCACCAACACATTACCTGAAGTTCATTTTAGTCAATGTTAGTGCCAAATAGGATCCTGTCTTGGCTTCTTCAAAAAGCTCATCCTGTTGCTTTCTCCTCCCTAGTTAAATGATCCTTGTGCACCCAGGTGTTCATATGATTGAAAAGACAGTGAAAGTCACCAAAGCTATCTGCCATTCTTCCATAGTCAGCTTCTGATGCTCTTGTGCCCATTGTAGGTAGACCTGGGTCAGCATGGGCGTTCTGACCTGTCTGATATCTTTGTATCATATTCACCTCCTATCCACTATATCCATGCACATTAACAGATACCACTGTAATAGGATAGTAAACGTTATTCACTTTACTACATACTCATTTACACAAATAAAGCATAAGAAGGAATAATTTACTGTTTTATTGTTACCACAGGCACGTCTCCCTCTAAAGTGGATGGCTCCTGAGACCATATTTGACCGCGTATACACCACGCAAAGTGATGTTTGGTCCTTTGGCGTCCTTCTCTGGGAGATCTTTTCCTTGGGTAAGGATTAAGTTTAGAAGTAATCACATAACACTGCTTAATCACCACTTTATATCTGCAATGAAACTTCTGTAATGTCTTCTTCAGGGGCTTCTCCTTATCCGGGTGTTTGCATTGACGAATCATTCTGCAGGAGGCTTAAGGAAGGTACCAGGATGAGACCACCCGAATATGCCACCACTGAGATGTAAGTAGACAGTGACGGTTGAACGATTTACAGAAGTGTAACTTGAATCATTTGCTCTTATTGCGATCCTCATTATCCATATTCACAGATACCAGACCATGTTGGACTGCTGGCTGAATCGTCCCACAGACAGGCCAACATTTACCGAACTGGTTGAACACCTGGGAAACCTGCTACAGGCTAGTGCCCAGCAGGTCAGTTCAGGTCTAAACAAAAAGGCAGCAGTGTTAATAAGTAATAGGATATTTAAAATTAATTTGTGCCTCAGCAACACTTTAAAATATTGTCAGCTACAAAGAAGCTTCCTTAGTTTCATCTCTTTCTCTGTGCTATTGTTACATCTGTGCAGCATACCCTGAATGCCTTTTATGGGAGCTTTAGCAAGTTTTTTAGGTGAAACAAAATCAAAAAGCAAATGACAGCAAATATGAAAATATCACATATATTTGGATTTATAATGTGGCTTATGTATTAGATTTTTAAAGTTTATATCTCTAATTGTTTATGTATAATTATTTAATTCAGTGTGTATTTGAGCCATTAACGTACTCTGTATCTCCAGGATGGGAAGGACTATATACCTTTGACAGTAGGTGAAGCAGAAGAATGCCAAGCAGCCCCTGACCCCAGGAGACCGTATAGCAGGCCCCAAAGTGGCGAAATCCTTGAAGCCCGGCTTAACTATGACAGCCCATCATCCCTTGGGTCAGCGTCTTGCTCTTACCTTCTTCTGTCCACTGCTTCTCTCATTTTGTTAATGCTAGAGCACTCAGTTGTGATTTTATTGACACATCCTCTCTGTACAGGCTGTCCCAACAGAATGAGAGGTGCAGTCGTCCCCTCAGTGTGAAGACATTTGAAGACATCCCTGTGGCGCACAGCAGTGTCATGGTTAGTGTAAAACTACACATTTGACACCCACCTCATTCATAAAACAAGAGCACAGTTTATCTACTTAGTACAAAAAGTCTTCAAAAAGTCTACAAAGAGCAATCAGCACCTTTAGAAGGAATAAGATTTTATGTGTCCTGAGTTGTAGCTCTCCTTTGAAATGTTGAATTGTTGAAAGCTCAGAAGCATTTCCAGTTTTACTGGACTTTATAGATTTTACAAGTCCAACTTTTGTGTTGTCTTGTGTTTAAAGGTTTTCTTAGAGTTTAGTTGAAACAACAGGATCACTGATATGGGAAATAAAGATTATTTGTTAGCCAGAGAGGACACTGAATGGATGTAGCATTTTAGCAAAACCACTGACTGACATTTTGGAGAATACCAGAATGCAAAAAATCTTTTGAACTAGGACAATAACTTTCAGACGAACAAAAAAAATCTAATTTGTATTAAGCAAAACTTTTTGTGTAATAGAGAAACCCCCCCACAAATATCTATTAACGCATTTTCTTAATTGCTTAATATTTTTACAAATACAGCTAATTGATAATTAAATAATCATTCAATTCCCATTTCATACAAAAACAAAGTGGGCACTAACAAATGTGATTGAAAGTTAATACCTTCCTGCCATGCAGCAACCACTTAAGTTAATTTAAGTGCTGTCCTCTTGGCAGGAGGGTCACACAGACAGTGGCATGGACTTCTCACCAGAGGAGATGAAGGGTCTGAATCAACATCTACCAACCACACCCAACTTAAGGTGGGGACTAAGCCTTTGCATGCTTTCTTTGAGCAGTTTATTTCATATTGTTTTTTTACGCTGTGAATCTGTTTTAAATGTGTCCTCGTCTTGCTTTGACTCTTTAGCCAACTGTTGCGGTGCAAGAGTAAAGAGTCTCTGGGTTCGGAGTCATCCAATCAGACGAGTGGATATCAGTCAGGGTACCACTCTGACGATGCAGACACCCCAATATATGCCAACGAGGAAATCATCATGAAGCACAAAATGCTGAAGAAGCCTCCTCTGCCCAAGACGCCGGACAAATTCAACACGGAGATCCGCTACAGCACGCCACCAGTCTGACCCCATTTTTTCCCCTGCAGTCTTTTCACTGTACAGTATTCATTTACTCTCTGCAGGTATTTCACACAAGGAACGATACAAGTAATAGAACTTCACGTGTTCACTGTGGAGCTGAGATATTTTCACAAGCGATAATGTAATTATTCAGCAGAGAAAAATGAAGGTTGTATGATAAGTTTGTAAGTGCAGCTCTCTTTGGACAGCCGGAGAAATGCTATCGTGTTTACTCAGCGAGTAAAAAAAAAAAAAAATGTCTAAGGTGCCCAAATGTGAAGGAATGCCTACTTCCTGAGGCACAATCCACCCACTTCCTTTACTACAGGAAATGGCATCTGGAATTTTTAGATAATTGAACCAGCAAATATTTTCTTTCACTCTTTTATCCTTTTTTATTGGTGGCACATTGAATGGCTGATAAGGAGGCAGTTCTCTGATATCGATATTTTTAGATTATTATTTGTACAGTTTCTTTATTCATATTACTTGCATTATTTTATTGAAAAAACATTAGTAAAATGGCATTAAATGTAAGTAGTTTCATAAAATAAAAATAATCATAGATGAAAGCTCTTCTCATGTGTTGTTATTTGTTTCCTTTAAATCACTTATCACTTATTGTTAATCCCAGTATGATAATTCGTGAGTGTGTTTGTCTGTTTCTTTGTGTCATACATGTCATTTCCTTTCTGCTTGAAAGCAAACAATGTTTTCCCAGCCTTGGTCATTTATTGTTCATGTGTGTGGGTGTCCTATCGGAACAATGCCCTTCTGCCTTGGTTATTTTCTTTGGTGTATTCAGGTCTCAGTGCCCATAATAACAACCAAGGTCACTGTGGCCACAAACACATTTAAAGTGCATATTATTAAAGCAGGTTTGCAGGCTAATGGGAATGGTTGTATTCCACACTTTATTCTGAATGTTATCATCTTCCTGGGTTGTTATATGTATTTTTAAATAGCTAATGTTTTTAAGCCTTGTTGCTGCAGTCACTGAGGTGGGGTTTAAAAGCTGAGTGGGTGATGAATGAATGGGATGCATGACAACAAAACGTATTTTGTCTACAATCAAGGACAACAAGCCCAGCTAATTATAGCATAGACTGGAGGAAACGATACAGTCTCCCTGGAGTTGTTTCCAAACTTCAACGCGGTTATATTGTAGTTAAATTTAGAAAGTCCTCCCAAGTGCTGCCAGAGGAGGCCAGAGGATAGTCCAATGCAGATTTACTGAAAACGACAAATTAGAATTTTTAAACCTAATTTGTGTAATGCATATTCTAACTGAGCTCTGATCAAAGGAACCAATAAAGCAAACCTTATTCATATTAAAGAAAAGTATTGACTGTATAGAAATTAAGCATAAGTTGCATTAACCTCATTCTATTAGCGATAAGTGAGCAACAGCGCCCCCTGTTGCGGAAATGACATAGCTACATGCCCCCCCCCCCCTCAAAAAAAAAAAAAAAAAGTAATAATAAAAAAAATACAGTAGATTAGATACACCACCAATTAATTATATGAAAAAGAACTTTGCTGGAACATTTAAAAGACTGAACAAGATTTATATCTGCAACAAATAAATGACAACTGTCCACTGCAGGAACTTGGAGTTCCTCAGGAATGGATAAGCAGGCCAAAGACAGAGCTCTGCACGGGCAGGAAATACCTTGGCATCCACAAACAGACTGCTTGTGAACATCATCTCGTGTTACACCCCCAACAAACCAGACTGCCAGATCACCAAATGTACCCAGACATAAAAGAAAACACATGCAGACAGACATCCTTCCCCAGCATTAATGCCTGAATGATGCTTCTGATGTAATAAAGTTACAGGAAGAGTGCAGATGTGAAATGGCTTAAGATGGTATTCTGAAATACAGACACAGAGTCTGAAAGGTGTAGCCAATGTGGAAGTGCTGTAAACCTGCATTCTTTTATGGCCAACAGAAAGATGTGGGAAGAATGATCTCTCAAATGATCTCTGACTTCTATAAACATTCTTCTAGGAAGTTTATCATTTAAACACTAGTTTCAAGACTTCTTTGCAATACGATATTCATTTGATCAAAACAAAAAAGAAAAACTTTATAAAAAATTTTTAAGTAGCTTGTCTGATGGCTCTCCACTCCTCAGTGGTTCTTTGCGCTTCTCTCGTCTGTCCTCAGTATGTTTGTGTGAGTGTGTGTATCTAACCACACCCTTTTCTTGCAGGGGCGGGATAGCTTTTGTTTTTCTGCCGTTTGTTTCTACACACCTGAGGTTAATAAGCTCACCTGTTTGTCATCAGGTGATTGTCTCACCACTATTTTGATTGAGGAACGCCTTCTGTTGTTGACTGAGCTTTAAGCTATGTTAGTAAAACTGGCTCCTCATGTGGTAAGTATGATCTGGTTTTGCACCTTGCCTGCAACTTACCAGTTTTCTCCCCTGCATAGAACACCTGGTTTTGCCCTTGTGAGAGAGAATATTCTGGTAAAGTATCTGTGGAGGAGATTTCTGACTTGGACCTGAAGTCAGGTGGAGCTTGGACCTTTGCTGTTGGAATCACCTCTCAACATTGTAAATTAAGTCGCTGAAACTGATCTCTCAGAGTCCTGTGTTTGGGTCCAGCCTGCACATTAGTTATCACAGAGTGTGCTTGCCATTGGACTGACAAGTTTCTAGGCATGTATGCAGTGTCTGCACATCGTGGACACACAGGCATCTTGTTTTAATGACACAAAATAATTTTTTTAATGATGATTTTAGGTGGTTTAAAAATGATCTGCTTTAGGTTTCAAAATATAAACCTTTTCCAATGGTAGACAGCTTGGAAACTATAAAAGTCCAGATTCTATTTCATTTTAAAAAGGACGAAAAGCATTCGTAGAATTAAATTTGATATACAGTACATGAAATCTGAGCTCTTGTGCTAGTAGCAGAATTCTTCTGATATGTCTGTTGGGGTACATCTATTATATTGTTGTGCTATAAATATAGCAAACGAAAGTTATCACCACTTAAACTATAAAACAAGAATTCTCATTCAGGGACTTTGATCTATCATTTACACCACTGAGGGGCAGTAATGTTCTAACATCCAGTCTAAGATCACAAAGAGCCAAAGGGCTCTTGATAGGTGACTGTGCACCTCAATTTTGGAACCCCAAGGTCCTGATGGTATGCAACATCAAGTATGAGCATGAAAACAAAAGAGGGTAGCAGCACCATTCTGGATCATACAGGCGATCTACCTTGCTCTTTCACTCATCTAATCATATTTGAAAAGATTAGCTGAAACATTTGTGCACACACACCAAGTCTGGAGTTGACAGAATGCCTTGTTAAACTGTCAGACCTGGGTTAGTGCGTCACTCACAGATAACAAACTGTGAGGTCTTATGACCAGGATGTCATTAGTCTGTCAGTGTCTAAATGCCTGCATAGATCAAAAAAAAGAGTGAGTCAGAAAACTTTTAACAAAGAGGCTTAGGTGCACGCACTGCCTCACTTGCAACCCCCACCATCCTATCTATCTCTGTCTATATATGTACATACACACTTATTTACTGTTTCACTGATGCTTGTTTGACTGACACCTTTATCTGAAATGCCTGTCATTTGCCCTAAGCTTTCAGAGGCTGGCTGTCAAGATTGCTTTCCATGATACACAAGCATTTAGCAGCAAATTAACTCCTGTGGCATTTATTGGAAGAGGTAACCTCGAAGCAAAATGTTCTTTGAAATTTTCTAAGAAAAACCATGGGAAATGGATGCCAAAGGAATATGATTGAATTACAACATGATTAACAAATTAAATCAACCACAGCAAAGAAAATATCATGTACCGAGTGTGCAGGGAGACCAGGGGATTTAAGCTATAATGTCGACTGTGCCTAGAAGGAGAGCTGAGGTCTGACAGGAGTGGGAGGTGATATGGAGTACTGTTGGAGCCTCTGGGCTTGGATTGGAAGCAATGTTTCTCTGTCTGTCAGTCTGACCTGCCAGCCTGTGGGATATGCTGCTCAGTCACAAGGAAGATCTCCCTCCAACATGCAATATGTGTGACTGACTGAGGCCTGCCAACTAAGCTGCTGATGGAGTGCTGACTTAAGTCATACCTGTGGTTTGCGAACTTTTCAATGTAATCAAATGCATTTCCGTTGTAGGGATAATTATCATTATTAAATGATGCGAAAACAGCTTTGCTTTTATTCATTTATTGTTGATTTGTTTATTTATTTAACTGATGTGCCACCCATCCGCTAGTCAAACCCAAGATTCCTCTATAGTTAAAAGGAGACATCAGAATTAAGGACAGGTACTAGCACACAATACTGACTATAATTTGCCAACACATGTTTGAGCTCAAGTCACAACTTAATCCTCAACTGCCAGAAATCCAGACCCATCAGGTATAAATGCAAATGAGTGGTGTGATTGTAAAGACTGATTTTATTCTCGTAAGCACTATGCTAGTGTTTACGAGAATAAACGCTAGTATAGTGTTTATGAAAATAAATATCATGGGTGATATCAGGAACTGTTTACAAAAGCAGAAACATACTTGTGTGGCTTTGATGTGTCAATTATTCACAACACGCCACAACATTGCAGGAAACTGTCGGACATTTGTGAGCAGAAACACATGTATTAAATGGTGCTTAGAATCATACATATTAACAAGCTGGAAATTTTATTGAATCAGATTAATATCCCAGACAGCAATATGAAAAACTGTCATAAATTACATTACAGAAGCTTTCAGAAAGAGATAACATCTATAATTTGAATACAATAAGATTAAAGTATTTTTTTAAGCAAGAGGTTCTTTTGTCTGAGAGAAAACATGGATGTAATAAAGTTGTTTTATCACGTCAGATGGCTTGGGATAACGACATTTCAGAGACACATCGCATGAATAATGCATGCTGAAGAAACGAGCAGGACGATATTTGAATGTACGTTTATTTAATGACACCAAGCCTCAGATTTCCCATGGTACTTTTTAGTCACATCGCTTTGTTTTCAAAAGGGAGCATGAATAAAATGGCCCAGCTCCAGCCCAACATTGTTAGTGCAATACTGCTATCTGCAGCTGGTATCAGGTTATAAACTGAATGATTCCTTCACAACTGTGCTGTATATTCACAACAATTGATTGCACAATTATCCATTATGTATTGAGCAGAGCAGGATGTGCTGCCACACTGTTATTGTGTGTCTTCCTACAAGGGGGTCGAAATCTGCAAAGCCAGATAAGAGTGCGGACTGTCCATTCACAAATTTCTCATGAGGTCACTCAACTGTTGGACATTAAAAGCCAGTGGGGTGGCTGTGGTAGTGCTGGTAGAGGAGGGGCAGTAAAACAGTAATAACCCAGAGGATGTTTTTCTCACTGTCATGATAACACTGCTAGTTCCTTCCTTAGAAAAAGGAATGTCCAGGTACTGTAAATACACTTCATATCAAGGAAAAGAAGACTATCGGTGTCACAATTAGGTGTGTGAGTGTGTGCACGTGTCTTTGGTGAGTAATCGCTGAGAAGTGTTGTTGTGCCGGTCAAACACAGCTGTACAGGAAGGAGACCCTCTTAGGTTATCACTGCTCTCGCTGGACGCTCACGTCATTGCCCAGCTCCGCTGCAGATGTGTTTTTCTGTGCCCCAGGAGGGAAAACACGGCAGGAAAACTATAGCGGTGACGGGGACATTGCACAGAACGACAGGCCCTACGTGATTTTGTTGCACAATTCCTGAACACAAAGTGATAGTTACTCAGTGAGAGTCAAAAGATCATAATTCATAACTGTTGCATTCCATTCCTGTTAAACTGAATGTTCATGCATAAACATCAGAAATATTTTGTCTTTCGCAAGAGATAAGCAGTACTGTCAAAACACTGTTTGGTGTGGAGGCCACATGCCTGTAGCTGCTGTATTTATGCTAATTCCAAACCAGCAAGGCATGACTTTGTAAAGAAGAATTTTGCAATAAAATGCCTAAATGTGAATGTTCTTGTTTTGCTATTTAAAGTGACTTTTTTTTATGAAGTGAAACAAGATGAAACTATCTACATCATTATGGTAACAATTGTGCGGTGTTTTTAAATGCAAGTGTGTTGTGGGTTACATAGAGGGTGATGATGAGTTTAATAGCCCAATTACTGGAGAAATCCCATAATTGGAGAGCAGATTGTGCTTTTATGTTGCACTACTTCCCTTCTTCCCTTTCCACATTTCTTTAATATTCCCCAGGTTGATTTTGCATCTGGTATTTGTTAATAGTGCGTTTTATCATTTAATCTTGAATACATTTTTAATGCCACACAGATACCTGGACATGTTAATCTGTTCTTTATTTTGAAATGCACAACCCCTGCTAACATTTTCTTTCACAAAATGAAAATGAGAAAAACTCCTGCGCTTGTGTGTCTTTAATGTAAGGGATATTTTGACAGTTCGCACGGGAGAAAATGCCACGCCAGGTCGCTGCAATGACAGATGTTCAAAAGCTAAACAGCAGAGCATGACATTTAACAGGTGATTTGTTTTATTTGCAACATTGTACTGGGGCAAAGGTGTTGACTTACTTTAGCCTTCCCCACCCCACCACCACACACACACACACACACACACACTTCCACATGTCTCACGAGAAAAAGCAACAAACCCTCATCCAGCTGAAATTAGCACTGTAGTCTCCAGGTTGATTTGTTTATTTATCAGACTTTCAAGTCTGATAGATTCTCAAGTGTCACACAGTCACTGATGTCACTTATATAAGAGAAACTGCTTGTAATAAAAGAAGATGGCCTTCCAGGATTGATTATTTCCGGATGGAACAGTCTATCAGTAAAAATGCAGAGTGTTGGGTATATTTTTAATATTCAGTCATTAGACTGAGTACATTAATGGAGTTAATTTAATCTATAAATAAAATACAGATTTTATTACCATGCAGGTTATTGGTTGAAGAGTAAGTTCTTTGGTTGACTATAGCCCTATCTGAAATAACCCAGAAAGCATTACTTTGGTAGGAAACACTTGTATTTGTTTACTTAATTCATGTGAATATACCTCCTGCCTCAATAGACAACAAGCATTAGGAGGCAGTCTTATTGTTTCAAAGTAGCCTCTCTCATCCTGAACCTCTGGGGCCAATGTGGTATCCATATGTGCAAATCTATCATGTTTACCAATAACTCATTCCTGCACAGTGTCAGAATAGTCATATATATGTGAACTGGCCCGTTAATGCACTGACACTCTGATAGTCTCCACATGTTTTAACTTATTCTGTATTTCTTGAGATTGTGAGGTTTTGATCAGATTCTTCGCTGCTTGTCCATCACTTTCCCTGTTTTTCCAGCCTCGCTGAAAATAGGGCAAGTAACAGAAGCTATGGAAGGATGGGATGTACGCTGTCAAGGATGGCACAAGATTAATTTCTTGATCTGCTACAAGCATTTTCTTGTCCTCTTTTGTTCGTTTTCCCTTTAAAAAGGTTCACTTGGCACCAATACTTTACTGTATACTGTAAAGTATTCTCCCTTCACTTCTTTGTTGTTATAATTGAATATGAACTTTATCTCAGTGGGACCTAACATACTGGGCAGTACCTCTATGTTTACATGCCTGAAAAGACCCGCGTGAAAGAAAGATCTCTATGATTATATGTGTTCATTCACTAGTGTAATGGAAAACATGTAAGCATACTTGTTGACATACATGCAGTTTATTTCCAGTGTGAATTTTCTATCCAGTAACTTGAACTCCTTTATTTTCTGCAGTTGTGATAGAGTGAACATGAAAGAAAGTGACTTCGAGCAAAAGTATAAAGTCACCAGCCAATGCATTGTTATGAGCATAAATAGGATCGATGAACTACAGCACTTGGACAGAAGATCTCACTCACTGGCAGATCAGAGTTTTAAAAACTTTAAATCAGGAAAAAGAAAAGAAGACAATTGTGAATGTTGTACACCAAACCCATCTTGACTCAAACCAGATGACTCAACAATGTGCTTATTGGCTCTGAAATGTTACTTTATTACTACGACAGTTTCCTTGCATTGTAACAACTTAAAAGCATTCTTGTGGTTGGCTCAGCGGACAATAGACATGTTTCATCAGGAAAGTCACAGGTGTCAGCAATCATATTGATGATGACTGATCTGCATTTGAGTTACCCGCGCATTGTACCAAATTACCCACTAGCTAGCCATATTAAAGCACCTAATAAAGAAGACTGGGCTTTTAATTTTGTTAGTTAAGACATGCTTTTATAAGTCCAAGTGTTTGCTTGTATTTGTAAGTTGCTAAGAAGAAGGTCTTAATTTAGTTTATTTAGTTAACTTAGCCAGGTGTCATACAACTACACTGGTCCACACATTCAGCAGGGTGCTTATGGCACTTACAAGAAAGTGGTCTAAAGTTAATGGAGTAGTTGAACATATTAAGACATGCTTGCTCTCTCTTAGATGGAGTTTGGTTTTAATTGTTCTTTTTTGAACTTGTCTGAGGAGGGTGGAACGACATTAAGATGAACATGACACACAAACTCATGAATGTAGGATTGGAGGATGCATGCATGCGTGTGCATGGATATTTATTTAGCCGTAAACAGCTCAGATTGGAGGGGAAGGAAGACCGATATCCTAACACTGAAAATAAAGAAAGCAGAAACAGGATGTTTGGTGTGCACAAGGGGAGATAACGACATTGTGTCCAGCGTGGTCAGTAGGACAGCTGCAAATGCTGTGCCTCCAGTCAAGTCATTTAATCCATCTAATTTTATTTGCGATAAAGAATTTTATTGGTAATAATAATATTGATAATAAAAATTGTTATTATTATAATGTAATTCCTCCAATTTTTGAACTGTCAAACAACAGATTAATTTCATCATGTCATCCATACATCTCTTAACCACTAATCCAGTTAAGGTGCTGTGAGGCTGCTGGCGCCTATCCCAAATATCATGGTCATGGAGTGAGATTTGTTAATCATTACTTTCCAAAATCTTATTTTATTGAATTTATCTTGCATAAACAATGTCTGATTAAAAAAAACATTGAATAAAGTATTATTTTTTTTAGGTCAGTAACCTCCAAACCACTTGTGGAGTGTCAGTCAGATTTAATCTTGGATTCCTGAAATGACACTGAATGTCATCTGGACAGTCTGCCTTCTAGGAATCCAATAATGTTCAGTTATAATAATTCTATAGATGATCCAAAAACATTCACTAATGCATTCAAAAACATATGCAGGTGACATAACTTCCAGGAAACAAAACAGTTTGACACACCCAAGAGATAAACAGCCTTCAGCTACAGTCCTCCCTCACATGTGTTTGTTAATCAGTGTTCCCTAACTATACTTTATTAAAGCAGGCCCTGACTTTGAGGCTTGAGACTTTGAGACTCCACAGTTAATCCCACTTTAATGATTGTAGCACTAAGCCTCAAAAACAGTGTTTAAATCCTGCAGTGAATATACGTTTATGAATACTGGATATACTGGATAGTCGACAATGTACTACTTATACCACAGCGAACTTTAACCTTGTTAGATATTGAAATAGCCTCAAAATGGAAGAATATACATAGGTTTTTGTGAATTATTATACTATTAAAGTATCATTTAGCCTAGGAGCAATAGTTCCCTTTAAAAAAATCTCTCATTTTAGTCCCAGCTTCTCTGTTCCAATTGTGGTCTCTGGTCCAGCCACACTTTCATGTTTCTGCATGTCTCTCCTTTCAAAAATGTTGGCCAGTGCACAGTACAGTCTGGAGAGTTCAGCTAGTGCCCCCCAAAGGCCTACTGCTAAAATAATATGAATAAAATAAGTATTTATTTAGATCATGTAATTTATTTGCACGTGTTTGTGTCCGTTTCCAGTAGATGCATATGAACGATGGATGTTGACATCACCCAGTGAATTAGTTGTTTAAAGCCTCAAGCTTTAAGCAACTTTTCATGCTATGTGTTTTAAAACCACATGCAAAAAGTAACCACATATTAAAGAAAACTTGAAAATAGCTTTTATTATTCTTATCATTATTAAAATGAGGACATAGTAGAGTTGTCACCGTGTGATGGGCATGACTGAGATTGCAGATTTAAGGCACCTTTGATTTTACTTTATTCGCTGTTCTACACATGGAGAAGCACCAAGGTTATACATAAAGATAAAAACATTCTAATGCACAACAATTCACTACATTATTGTAAGTGCTGTCAAAGCTTCCCATATCGAATAATCCATCCTTAATCTGTTTTTGGTTTGCAATTATAGTTTGATAAAGCAAGCATCTAAAAATGATCTCATATGCTGACTTGTTTGCAAATGCAAAGATAGATTGGTGCCAGGATGGGGTATAGACAGGCCTCAGAGCCTGGACCTTTTAGCAGGTTGAAAATATGCAAATTACCAGCTCGATCATTTGCTTCTTTTATCACAGTTTAACATGTCTAGCAAAGAGTAAAAGGAGAGACCAGGTCAAATACTGATTATATGATGAGACACAGGTGAGAACAGCTGAGAACAATGAAAATCAGGTGAAAAAATGAGGGAGGGGCAGACAGGAAATAAGACACAGGTGGAAAATATCAGCGGGAGGAAAAAAGACAGGGTGTAAAAGCATAAGAAAAAAACAAAGAAAATAATTTACCAGAATATGCCATGGGGACGACAGCACAAACATATAGACAAGACAGGGGATGGGAAAGATAGGAAAAGACAGAGGACATCTGAAATGCAAGTAATAACAAAATCAAAACAGGAACCAAAGCTCAATAACATCATAAAAGCAGAACAATAACAAAGGGAGTCCTTCCCACAGACAAGTGTTGGAGGGGTGAGGCTGCGGTTAATGTGGTCTAGAGTCACATCCAAGTCATTTTTAAAGTATGAAAGTGATGTTTTTCATTGAAAAATAAGAGCAATTATAATTAGAAGAATAATTAGAATGATGACCTATCATGCTTATTTCTAGCTCCACATATGTATTCTTGGACTCTAGATTAGCTGAGTATGATTCATATTCAAACAGTTACTGACAATGAAGGGCAGAGCAGTCTGATGACGGAGCTTTTTGCTGAACCCATTATCTGAAACTTTAGCACTGAGCGTCCACCATTGTAATTAATATACATGTAACAACTAGTCATTTATATATTTCACCACGCTTGCACTTCTATGTAGAAAAAAGTCTTCAACAGTGACTATTCATCTCTATTTATTTAGCAGAGCAGTCTTCACATGAATCAAAGCTACAATAAATGACATGTTTATGTCATTCTGGAACGCTAACCTCGTTGTTTGTTGTCTGTAGTGCAGAATAGATTGAATTTTAACCTGTCATGACAAAAGTTGGTACCTGTCAGCATTCTCTTCTTAAATACCACTTGAGAATGAAAAACAGCCTCAGGTCTTCTTTTAATCCAAGCAAATATCTAGATATGCCTCACTTAAATGTTCTTCAGAGGTAAAAAAAAATATAGATTTGTCATCTTTGACATAAAACAAGCATGACATCACATACACAACATAATTTAAACTGTGGCAAACTACACCGCTTGAAGGTGTCAGTATCATTACTGTGCCAAGTTTTTTCCTCAGGATATTTTTCAGTCAACTACTTGTCTGAGAACTGGAGCCTCTCCCTGTCATTGGGCTAGAGGCAGCACGCATCCTGGACAGTTAGCCATCTAATCACAGGGCTAACACAGAGAGAATGAAAAGAACATTCATACCTACAACCAATTTAAAATCACCACGTAACCTAAAAAGCATGTGCTTGGACTGTGGGAAGAAGCCAGAGTACCTGGAAGGAATGTACACTCCACACAGAAAGTCGTGAGCCTGGTTTCAGACACACACAGCTCTTCTTGCTGTGAGACGGCAATGCTAACCATTGTACTGTTGCACTATTTTTATCATTATTATTACTCTTTTGTCACATTATAGTGTTGCCATTTGGTTTTAACAACTATGCTGTCAGTACAGCCTTGCATAATATTACTATACTGAAAAAATGATTCTTTGCCCTCATAAAGATGAAACAATAATTTTGAGTAAAATGCAACTGAAATATATAAAATCAAAGGTTTATTTATGCAACTGATTAATCATTGCGGTAAGTTACTTGCTATAAACGGAATGTACGCCAATCAAATGAATTTCATTAGATCAGAATCTGTTAAATTTAAACGTTTACAAAAATAACAGAAACACAAACATAAACATATAAGAACAGCGGTGAACAAATAAATGATAAGGAAACATTTAGGATAATGAAATTAATTAAAGTATTTTTTGAGTGTGGAGAAAAACAAGGTCTTGTTTTAAAAATTTCAGTCTGTGTTTGTGTGTTCCTTCAGGTACTAGGTACTAGTGAATGAAATACAAATGTGATTCATGTTTGAATCAGAATATTGTTCAGACATACAAGACACTGCACAGTGGTTTGTACTGGGGTTTTCCAGCCCTGGGAGGCGTATATTCTGCAGTTAGGATTACAAGGTAACAAATAATAGTCTGTCAACCTTCGACAAATACTTTCAGAAGTTTACTGTACAGCAGAGTCAGGTTTGGGTCAGGGAGCTGCTCATGTCTCATCTAACTGATGGCATTCTCACTCCAGTTTATTGCCTTTGGTCACGCGTGCTCCCACAGATTTCCTCTCACATTTACACCATATGTGAAGGGGATTAGAGGCTCTGACAAGCTGGGCCCTACAACTGTGAAAAGTCATTTCACAGTCCTGTGCGTTCATCACCTGACCTGAGGAACTACATATTACATGCTTTACAATAATTCTCAGTAAACAAGAATATTGCTTCAAAAGTACAATATATGCTTTACGTAATCAAGTATAAGTATCAGTAACACCAGCTTTTACAGATAGAGTAACCCTAACCCTTTACCCCATGGTTTAGAGATAATTTAAATTATTATTATTATTATTATTAGTAGTAGTACTAATAATAATAAAATAGCTTTGATGAAATGTATATTTTTGCTTGGTCTCTTATTCCCAAACTGTGTTTGGGGTTACTTACAAAGAGAGAGAGTATCTGAGCTGCTTTAGAAGAATTTATCTTTAAGCTTCATAGATAAATTTCATGAAATATATCTGCCATCTAATAATAAAATAGGCCATCAAACTTTCTAGGAGAGAGAGCAGTTAAAAATATAAAATTTATCACTGTGAGTTTACTGTGACCACAGTGGAATCAAGACAAGTTAAGCAGGTCTAATTGTAGTCTGTAATGTTCTCAATGTTAGACAAAACAGTGGATCGAGCAAAGTTAAAGTTTAAACGGCATGTTTGGCAAACTTAACTCCAGGTGAACATCATGAGCTGTGTGCCGTTTTCAATGAAACTGGAGATTAAAATGAAATGAACACCTTGCTTTAGTCAGCCTTGAAGCACAAACTAAATATTTAATGAGCAGACAGGTGATACCTGCACATACCAGTGGAATGTTCCAATGAACAAAAAGGCTTAAAAATATTTCACAGAAGAAAACACTCCCACTGAACATCTAAAATGTATTTCCTGATAAGATAAACTGATAACGTCTATAGGTATAATTATTTCAAATTCATGAAACTATGAGGCCTGTTGACAATTTATAGGTTGAATGTGAGGGAACCAGATGTTTCCATGACTCACACTGGAGGGTGAGAACTGTTTTGCAGAAACTTTGGCTCACTTTTATAGAGATGTTGCCTGGGTTCAGGACTTTTAATCTGTCCAACCCTTGGAATTAACTGAAAACAATGTTTAACGAAGTGACAATTCTGTTTGATATCTGGCACAGAAATGTTAGCTGGCATGGTTGCTATGCTGTGCCGTGAGCTGGCACCAACAATGTGGCATCAGGTTAATGATTACCTGAACTGCACAAGGATGTTGACTTCTCTCACTTGTCCTTTGAGAAAGATAAACACACTGCAGAAGAGTTTTTCCACTACCCCTCTTTATAACGCTGATTATACATTTCCAGTTCGCCTTTTGGATTAATTTTAGCCTTTTATAAGTAAACAGAAGTAAAAGGAGGACCTGAACAAAAAAACAAAAAAACATGACAAATACAGATATTTCCACTCAGGTGCATTGCGTTTTTGACTCTAACTTAATTTCTATTACATTTTTAAATATATAGATTGTGCTTCAAGTATTGTAGGGTCTTTGAAATATAAAGCACTTTGAGATGATATATATGGAAATAAAATTGAAGTGAAAATTGAATTGAAGTACTTATGTTGAGTTACTGAGTTGCACTATCTGCCTACATAATGAAGTAGTTGTGCATTCTTCTGCAATGGTAATTGTAAAGATTCATGGTCCTGTTAATGTTCAAATCCTTTATATAGTATTGTTAGTAACTTATGTTATGTTCAGATTTAGATTCTTGTGAATGTGCTTTGTGGTTTCCATGGTATGTGTAGTCCAGAAGAATGTAAAGGTTTAGCTGGAAGTAAAGAGCTACAACCACTATGTGGTTATTTTTAATTGATAAGCCTTTACAAATTTTTAATACATTGTCATTTAAAAAACAGCCTGATTAAATTCTAATGTTTTACATATTAGGACATAATAAAAATAATTAAAATATTCTGAAAATGAGGTGAAAAAAACCTCAGATGGACTACAACACATGACATATTACACTGTATCATTGTTTATTCTACAAATATTAAGCCAAAATGCAGAAGCCAAAACTAGGTACACTCTTAGTGCTTCCATAGGAAATAAAAGGGTACATAAGTTAATCAGTTGCATTTGGTTATCATGAGCAGGGTGTGAGCACCTCCATAAAAGCAGAAGTTTTGACTGATCTGGAACATGCAGGTGTGCTTTAACAAAATGCCACAGAGGAAAGACACCAGGAGAGGCAATTATTGCTACCCATTAATCTAAGTAGGGTTATAAGGCAATTTCTAAATAATTTGAACTCCATTATTCTGCAGGGAGAAAGATTATTCACAAGTGGGGGACATTTGAAACTGCTGCCAATCTTTCTAAGAGTGGATGTCCCCAGCAAATTCAGCCCAAGCTCAAAGAAACAACAACAAATCCCAGTACTACATGCCAGACTGTACAGGCTTCAGTTAGCATGTTAAATGTTAACGTTAATGAAAGCACAACTAGAAAAAGACTAAACAAGTATGGCTTGCTTGGCAGGGTTCTCTTCTCTTAAATGCTAAACTGCATCTAAACAAACTGCAAGACTTACAGAACAATGGCCTTTAGACAGTTGAGACCAGCATTCATGAAGAAAAGAAAACAATCTAAGTTTTCCACAGACTTTCTGCAGCTTGATTTTCTTTGTGCTAAATAAACAATGACCTGATGTGAAAACACTTGGCTCAAAGGTTAAAATCTGAAGTTACCATCCACCAAATTCGTGAACTTACTTTACTGTATGCCTGCTAGATATCAGGATTTAACCTCTGTGAGCATGGTAATCTACTGACATATGCTTTTAACTTGTAGAAACACTGAATATAAGTACAGCTTCAGTCCTGTTTAAACCAAGCAATGTGAACGGGTTTTAGTTTTTTTTCTGCAGTAGTGATTTATGTTTGTGGTTCTGTTAAAAGCACATCCCATCGCGTCATAAATTAGTGTCATAAATCTCTTATGAAATCCAATGGTAGGATCCAAAGCAGGATGTGAAATTTTGTGAGGTTTGTCAGGTTATATAAGTGAAAACTATACTTTGATTGAATGACACAAAGAAAAAGCAAGTATTTCCTTTTGTAATTAAGCAGAAAGATATGCTCTCGTATATAGTAAACAAGATCTACTGTCACCATCACATCATGGCCCCAGGAAGACACTGATCCTGATCGGGAAACAATGTGGCATTAAATCTCCTATAAAACCACAAAGTGTATTTTTGGAGGAATTAAGCAAATAAAGTATAACATGTTCATTAGTGAGGTCTTCTGACTTTATAAGGCAGAACAGATCTCCTCATGTTTACACACTGAATCAATTTAATTAAGTAATTGTACATCTGTTATGAGAAAAACTATAAAATATTGCAAATTAAACAAAGTTGCCCTTGAAGTTTGCTCACTGTTTTTGTATTTACAACAGAGTGATGGAAGCCATCTGCTGGGGCCCTGAGCCTTTCTGCCTGAGAGTTGCCTGTTAATGACCTGATACACAGTTATAGGAACAGAAGGTTCACTCTTAACACATGAGGAAGTGCAGTGTACCTTAGATAAAAAAAATGTACCATACCCCCCCCCCCACACACACACACATGCAATCACACACTCCTCCTCACCCACCCAACTCTGCCCACTCCCTCTGCGGTCTGTGTATCTCAGAGCTTCTGGCAGGCAGGCCGCAGCAGCACCCCTCTTCAGCCCTGACAGGGTGCACAGAGGGGTGCATGTTTCCTGAGCAGCTTGAGCAAATATGGGAAGTGGTGGTGACCCAAAAAATTACCCATATGCTGCGCTCCTTTCCATTTTCAACCCGAAATATCCGTTAACTGCTAAATATGTGCAATAAAAACAATTTGGAGGCTTATAGTGTTATTCAATTTGTGCAATTTATTTTGAGAGGTATCTTTTTCTGAGAAAGACCTTATGTCACGTTATTACTAATGAAGTAGTAAGCTCCTCACTCAAGTCGTGGGAGTCTTGTGGGTATGGGAATGTGTTTTGGCGTACATCAAGACAACCCTTTTTTTTCTGAGTAAAGACTCGATGTTATCTCTGTTACATATTCTCTCGCTGGAGAAAGACAGAGCTCGTGCATCACATGGTAATGCATGAAGCATCACATGATCCTGAGTAAAGACACTGTGGTCAAGGAGGTCATTTAATAGAGGCCCTGGAGGGATATTGCTGAATGTTTCTTTCTGGAAATACAATTATGATTAGTCAACTTCACAGATACCGGAGGCAATTGTGTTACTGGGTATTGCAACAATATTTTACTTTCTGGAAATCTGAAAAAGAAAAGACTGTTATCATTGTTTATCGCCTGAGAAAAGGCATTGAGTCTTTGTAATGGCCACAATCCACTAGTTTTTCTGTTTCCTTCTTACCATAAGCTTAGAAACACACCGGAGGTTTTCATATTAAACCGCCAGATTTACCACAAACAGCATCCAAAGGAAAGTGACATGCTTATCAAATTTACAGCCACAGCAAGGAACCGCAATGCGTTGAGCAATTGCGGACACAAAATATTGACAGGGACATTATTGCACACAACACATGGGTTACATAGACATGCTTTGATGTTTTTCTTTCTATTTCTTTCTACTCTATGATGAAACATATCATTTGTGTCAGTTTTGTCTGAGCAAAACAGAGGACTATTAAAACATGAATGATGGCTTTTTTGATACTGATTTTTGTTTAGAAAGAAAAGCTGCATTCAATGTCATTGTAAGGGACTATTAAAGAATTCCAATTCTGATTGATTCTGATTCTGATTAATAATGGTGTGATATGCTTTGGCAAAAGTTTTTGCTGTCATAGTAATAGTTTTCAAAAGAGTGCAAACCTGTTAATCCTAGAAGAAATGCATAAGCCTAGAAGTCAGTATATTTATACACTTGCATGAGTTATGCAAAGAGAAAACCGGTTTTGTGACTGTTGTTTCCATTAAAATGCAAAACACTAGCCAATCCTGAGGGTAAGATAAATGTACTGTGGGATTACTTATTTGTGTATATTTAAAATGTCTTGTTTTATGCTGTGGGAAATCTGCTAAAGATCTATATTTTTACCAGTGGCCTAATTACAGATTCATCTTAGCCTTTCTCTCTAAAACTTCCTAAAGTCTGACTAACAAACATCTTTGCCTCAATGATGGGATTTCCTGGCAGTCTCTTATCAGCTAGATCCCGAAACAATGGACTCTGCCCCCGCAACTTTCTGCACCGGGTCTGTCTGAGGGGCTGCTTCAAGTGCTGCTGTCCTCCTCGTGGCTTTCCCCTCATGAACAGATGTCCTTTTCTGGGTTCAAGCCAAAGGATTTAAAATACAGCAGGAAGAATGGCAAAAATATCAGATATTGTATCATCTGTAACTTTATTTGGCAAAACTGAGATCCAGTTAACCTCAATTTTCTGGTAATGTGGAGTTTATCAAAATCACTTGTGACAGCGGCCTGAGGGCAAAAACCTGCAGTGAAGATTCATCCCCACCCAGGTGGCAGAGAAACATATAAGGACATGTGTTCCTCAGCCTAGAAACATAACCATTTCCTTTATACTAAGCCATCATGTGTTCTCTTTATTCTAATGACTTAGTATAAAGAGAGTTAAAATTGCCAGAGCTATACAGTAAGTTGAATTGTGGGAGCAAAGATGTAAAATAAGGACCAAAAAGTTTAATTGGGAATTCAATATACACAAATTTTATTTACACTGACACGTGTAATAACAACACATCAAATTTACAGAATAACTCTAAAGCTTTTAATAAATATTCAGCAAAATGCAACCAAAAGCTCTTAAATGAGAGGGGGGAAATGCAGTTACAACTGATCTCTCTATTATTCTGAGACATCTTCTTCCTGGTTGTAGAATTGTATTGACTTTGTGATGATCACACATGACCATAAGGAGCAGTTCAGCTTTGGCAGTTACCAAGTGAACTGGCAAAACTGGCTGAGATAATGAATTAGCTAAAATTAGCCAGAGAGAAAAGTTGCAGTGGCAACACAGACAGAAGCAATTTCTCA